>NW_026622808.1:28170474-30635474 GCF_023065955.2 Ursus arctos
ATCCCAGGGTCCTGCGATCAAGCCCCACATTGGGCTCTCTGCTCGGTGGGGACACATTGGGCTCTCTGCTCGGTGGGGAGCCTGCTTCTCCCTCTCTGTCTGTGGTTTCCCCTGCTTGTGCTCTCTCTCAAATAAATAAAAATCTTAAAAAAAAAAAAAAAAGAAAGGAAAAGAAAAGAAAAGAAAAGAAAAAGAAAGAAATCCCCAGAGATACCTAGAACAACTCAGAATCCCCAAGACCCCAGGATACCCAGAGACCTTTAGAGACCTTCAGCGACCCCCCAAACAGTCAGGAAAACGCAAAGACCTCCCACAAAGACAAAGATAGAGAGATATACAGAATTTCCCAGGATAACCCAGACCCAGGGCCACCAATCCATGGCCCCCTCAATGTAGCCGTATTTGCCCCACACCCTCTGACCCCCATGTACCCACCTGTGCTGGGTGAGGGCCTCAGCCTGGGCCCTGTCCCCAGTGTGCCTGAGACTGGGGAGCTGAAGTGGGATGAAGGGTTTGCCCTCCCCTACTCTCCACCTCCCATCGAGCTCCTGGGCTCTCACACTTGTCCGGAATCTGCCCTTCCCTCCAACTCTGATTCTCCCTGGGGCCAGGCCCCCAAACCTCTGGCCCCAGCCCCTGTCCTGCCATTTCCATCCCCCATGTACTCAAAGTACAGCCTTTGAATGCCAGACTTCCTTCCCCAGCACCGCTCATGGTCTGGCTGCCCCTAGGGACCCGTCTCACCTGGGGGAGGGTGGAGGGCAGGGGGCCAGGCCGCCCAACCCAGCAGCTGAGGCCACCTAGAGGCCCTGGGATCTTAAGGGGTCTGAGGGGCTCTGGAGCCCCAGGTCAGGACCAGGGGCAGGTGTGACAACCCAGGGCCCGGCTGGAGCAGCAGAGCTGACTTAGGGGCAAACCCGGACTGTGGACAGACATGGCCACCGCAGATCAGGCGTGCATCCAGCAAACGATGACTGAGGTCGGCTTGACCACTTCACCGCTGTGTGACCCAGGCCCGGTGCCTTAATCTCTCCCCGCCTCGGCTTCCTCCTCCGTAAAAGACGGACAGTGAAAACCACCTTGTGGGGAGGCTGCGAAGGGCCGAGAAGCAGATGTGAACGTGAGCGTGTGGCTGGCACGGGGGACGTGGGCAACTTTAGACGCAGGCGGTGTCCTGTGGAGGAAGGGGGAGGGGTACGTGAGGGTCCATCGACGCACCAAAATCGAATTCAGAAGGTTAGAGCTGGATTTTTAACGATGCGGAAAGAGCCTGTTTGAGGTCACATGGCCACGCTGGTTATAGAAGAAATTGAGAAGCCACTGAACGCTCTTGGCGGGGGGGGGGGGGGGGGGGGGGGGGGGCAAACAAAACGTGGCACCGAGGCGGCTGCGGTCAGCGAGCGCCGTCCACCTGCTCGCTGCTTAGCAGAGGGCTGCTCCGGCAGTGGGAGGCCACGCTGCTGGCCCACAGGGCTCTCCTGGGACCAGCCCTCGACCACAAGACAGAAGGCGAGCTGATTACAAATGCCTCAGCTCCCCACCACCTCCGGGAGGACATCTCCGAGGAGGGCTCTGGGCGGTCTCCCCGGGGCGGGGCGGGGGAGGGGGGGAACCCCTGGGAAACCGGCCCCTGGGAGCCTGCTGGTTGGCGCCCCCTGCAGGGCTCCTTCGCTCTCTTCGCGCCAGGATCAGGGCTTCTGGGAATGACCTCCCCAAAACACTTAAGATCCAGGATTCTGTTCTTAGGGCCTGCGCTCGGGGACCCCAAATTAAGATAGGTGGAGTGATTGGGACACCTGGCTCAGTGGGTAGAGTATGCAACTTTTTTTTTTTTTCTTTTTGAGAGAGAGAGATAGAGAGAGAGAGAGTTCATCAGCAATTGAGGGGAGGGGCAGAGGGAGAGAGAGAATCCTAATGCAGACTTCCAGACTTCTCTCTGAGCACAGAGCCCAATGCGGGGCTTCATCCCCAGGACCCTGAGATCAGGACTTGAGCCAAAATCAAGAGCCCATGGCTTAAAGGACTGAGCTACCAGGTGCCCAGAGCATGCAACTCTTGATCTCGGGGTTGTGAGTTTGAGCCCCACACTGGGTGTAGAGATTATTTAAAATAAATAAAAAATGAACTTAGAAAAAAAGAGAGAAAGAGATGTAATCTTCCCGAGAGCCCCTTGAGATAGGGACTGACATTGCCAGTTCTTAGAAACTGATAAGACTCCTCCCTCATTTTATAGATAGGGAAGCAGGCATGTGTGTTTGACTAGCTTGCCCAAGGCTCAACAGCAACTGAGGGTCAGCCCGGAATCTGTGTGGTTGACCATTAGGCTATGTTGTTCTCAAACACAAGATGCACTCATCTGCGTCTACCTGGGAGGGTCTGTGGAACCAATCCAAGGCACGCGATGAATCTCTAGGTCACTCCTGGATACATGGATTTGGACTTGAGTTCATGATAGCGGTTGCCTGCGGCTGCTGGCTAAAAACGGTATTTTGTTTTATTTGTTAGGCTTTATTTGTTTATTTTTGGTAAGATTTTGTTGCTTCCTCAAGTATTTACTGAGTGCCTTCTGAATGCAGCAAAACTGGTGCCCTTGAGGAGCTGATGTTCCAGTGGGGAGGGCGCCATGAGCCGTTAAATTACCAAATTTAAAAGCGGTTAGGAAATAATAGTTCAATGGAGAAAAAGTTAAACAGAGTGCAAGGGGATTTGGAGAGCAAGATGGGGTGCTTGGCACCCAAAACCCACAGTTTTGAAAAAGTTAGTCAAAAAGACCTCCGGAGGAAAAAAAAATGCAGAAAAAAAGAGGAAATAAAAGATGTGCAGGTCAGATTCAAAATGGGAAGTTTTTGGGGTGGTAGGGGAACTGGGTGATTTTTTCTGTATTTTTCTCTCTTTTTTTGCCATGAAATAATTCAACACATAAAAATGGAAGTATATATTTGGAAGCTGACCTGGTGGCATGGGCAAGGTCAAGAGAAGCTGACAACATTCCAAGTCTGAAAGTTGAGATCTCAAGAGCTGTTCCAAAGGGGCACCAGGGCGAGGCCTGCGGGGACCCTCAGGAGTTGGTGCTGCGTGTCTCTGCTGTCCTCGTGTGGCCAGACTCAGAATTGCAAGTCCTGGTGACCTTGGCAGAGGCAGAAAATTGACCTCCAGACTCCACCCTGGCTAGGGAGGATGGTAATGATGGGAGGATGGTAATGACAGTTTGTGTCACAATCAGGCTGAGACCCCTGGGGACGCTGGAGGTGTTGGATCCCAGCACAGGGGGGCAGTGGTAATTTTTAATTCATTTGTTTAGCAACAGGTATTTATTGATCTCCTGCTGTGTGCCAAGCATTGTTCTAAGGACTGAACAAAACATTCAAATCCTCTGCCCTCATGGACCTCATGGATTACTGGGCACATGGGAAATAAATGTGCAAAAACAAGATTTTCAGGAAAATCCAACGTGACCCAGGTTGGAGGGCCTCTCTGAGAAGACATCGCTGGAGCTGAGGCCAGTAGGATGAAGAGAAGCAGGCTATGGGAAACAGCTCGGGGAAAGTTGTCCCAGGCAGGGAGAACAGACATACAAAGGCCCTGGGGTAGGGATGAGCTGGATGCATACAACAGGATCGTGGACAAAAAGTACCCAATTTCTGGTGCTTAGCAAGTATCCATTCCCCGATGTTGTTATTAAGCTGAGGGTCTTCCAAATGGGGGAAGAAAAGACTCCTCCCCTTTACTGCCCAGAAAGAGAGTGAGACCTTAGGGTGCCATGGAAACTCTTTCTTCTGCTGCAGGAAGAGACCGGAGCTCTGGAGAGGAGAGGTAAGGGAGGGGTGTTGACAGCGCACTCCAGAGTGGGACCTGGTCCTCCACTCTCTGCTGTGTCTTCAGGCAAGTTGCTTCCCTGTGCTGAGCCTAGTTTTATCTGCAGAACTTTCTCTGTAGCTGCTACAGGCTCCCCCCCCCCCCACATTCCTCTCTTCCCTGCTTCTCCCCCCAGGCCTGAGGTTTCCACAGAACGCCTCCAATTTCCCAGAGTGAGTATCCCAGACCCAGACAGGGCAGGCAGGCCAATGGGTGAAGTGCTGCCTCTAGGTCACCTATGGGACCCCCTCAGTACCTCTCAGGGCTCGGTTTCCCCATTCTATAACATGGGGAGAAGATAGGCTGCCTCTCCAATGAGGTTGCTGGGTGGATTTTCCAGGGATGATCTGATCCCAGGCCGAGCACACCAATTTCTAATGATTGGTTTAGCTCTGGAATTCAAGTGCAGGGAGGAGGGGCAGGAGGGGCATTTGTGGGCACTGGAGCCCCCAGAAAGTTCTGGAAGCAGGGCAGTGTACTGGCTCAGGCTCAGCCTTGTGGAGAATGGACACAGGTGCTGTGGGGGGAGCTGTGGGGTTGGTGGAGGCTTCTCCTCCCAGTCCTCATGGGTCCCTTCTCTCGCCTAGAGTTCCTCGCAGCTCTGCAAACTTGGGGGTTCAGTCGCCTCCTGCTCAAAGACTCACAAGCGGACCTGCACAGTCAGGAGTCAAACCCAGGCTCATCCTCCATCCGGGGACTTCTGCCTCCAGGCGATCGCTCTTAGAGTACAGGAAACTGAAACTCCAAAGGGTTGCGGCTCCTCTTCAGGGAGCCTAGCGCGTCTGAGCGAGCCTTTGCCCCCCACCAACTCCCCCCCCCCGCCCCAGGCACTGCTGGGTTGGGGGCCTTGCTCCTCCCGCCAGGTCTCGGAGGGAACTCCCACCCCTGCTCTAGCGCTCACCGGCTGCTGCGGCTTCTCCCTTCCCGGTGTTGTTTGTGTTTTAATTTTTGTGTTGCAGTTAGAAAATTACCCATAATTACAGCTTCTGAGACGAAACATCTCATGGCCCAGACCCTGCTCCCAGCTGTGGCCCGCCTCCCACGCTCGGCTGGGGCGGGGCTGCGGGAGCCGCCCTCCGGATCCTGGCCCCTCCCAAAGCCGGCCACTTTAATGAGGGGGGGGGCGCTGCTTCCATCTCCAGTGGAGAGGAAAAACCATCATTAGGAAAACCCAAACCAGACTTGCGAGCGACTCCTGCAACATATTCACCGGCCGCCAGGGCTGTGCCTGTAGGGAGGACAGATCCAGTGGGAGGTGGAGGCTGCCAGCAGATTCTCTGATGCACCATTTTATCGTTAACAGTGACAAATCCAACCAGGGCCAGTGCAGAATCCGTAATCTAGGGGAGATGGCCAAGGAAGGCAAATACAAGGGAGGGGAGGAGAAAGAGGGGAAGGAGGGAGAGGATGGGGGGAGAAGAAGGAACTAGAATAGGCCAGGCCAGAAGCCAAACTGCCCTCCAGGCAGCAGGAACAGCTAGGGTAAAGGCCGTGAGGTGGGCCTGTGAAGGGTGGGTATGAAGAATGGAAGGACTGGAAGGGAGTGGGGAGGGACAGCCTCCCCTCCAGGCAACCCCCCCCAGTCCGACAAGCGCAGCCAGTTTCAGGCCCCCCCCCAGGCACCGCCCCCAACCCCGCTGGTAATCCCAAGAGGTAGAGAATCAGCTCAAGGCTGCCCGCGCAGCCACACGGGGGCGACCGGGAGCTGGTGGAGGGATCGCAGGTCTACGATCCAGCCTAGACCCTTAGCCTTCCCTGCTTGCGGTCCCCACCGGGGCCCCTTAACCAATTCCCGGGCCTGCCATGTGTACTTGGGCCTCTTACCGGGGCAACCTCCTGCATCCTCCAGGCCATCCCAATCTAGCCAGGAGCCCCATGGAGCTTCTTAAAATCCTGTTGCAGATCCTGCTCCTCACGGCTACACACTTTCCCGTGGCTCCCTAGTGCTTTTGGAACAGATCTCAACCCGTCCCCTCGGGAGTGATCCGGCTCCTCTTTCCCCTGCTCCAGCCAAACTGCCCTCCTCGCTCTGCGTCCAAAACCTTAACCGTGCACCCACCCACCTCAGGGCCTTTGCACTTCTGTGACTGCAGTCTGAACATTTTGCTTTCAGATCTTTCAGATCCACCCCTCCCCTTATTAAAAAAACAAAACAAAACTTTCCTCCTCCTCCCCATGCCCCTCCTTCGTATGGGTGCGGCGGGGGGGGGGGGGGGCTCTTCTGTGGGTTCGGCTTTTGCAAGGCGTGTGCCTTGTTTGGATGTGCTTGCGGCTCAGCTTCCCTGACGCTGCGTGGGGCCCAGAGCTCGCTCTTCTCGGACTTTTCCGCCGGCACCGAGGCTGTGTTTGGAGAACCGTCCCCGTTGCCATGAGAACCGCGCTTGTCGCTCCAGCCGGCCGCGCCTCCCCCTTCTCAGCTCGCGCCTCCGTCTCCCTCCTCCTCTCCCCTCGCCTCCACCCTGCTCCGGGAGCCGGGCCCACTCCGCCGTCGCTTGGTCCTCCACCGGGAACCCCTCCCTCTGCCCAGCATGTGGTACTCCCTGAAATCATCCTACTGACTCGCCAGCTTTAGACGATCAGCCTTCCCCGTCAGAATCTCTGCTCCACAAGCAGTAGCAACGCGTCCTGCCTGGGTCCCCAGAGCCCTGCACACAACAGACGCTCAGTAAATGTTTGTGGGGAGGTTGGAGACTCACAGCGACTCAAGGAACGGTGGCTCAGAGAGGGCGAGGGACCCGCGCAGGACACAGAATCCTGGGGAGCCACGGAGCATTGAGATATAAATAGGGGGTGCCTGGGGGTGGCAGGGGAAGCGTCCGCAGGGCCTGGGTGTCCCAGTTGTCACCAATACGCTGTGTGACTTGGGTGAGCCACACTTTCTCTGTGTCTCGTTGAAAGTAGGCACTGGAGAGCGGTAGTGGGAGCGGGTATTACGATGAGGGTGCCCTTGAAGCCCACGTACGCCGGTGGCGTCCGGGGCGCTGGCAGTCGCCTGCTCAAGGCCCTACAGATGCTTGGCGGCCGCACCCCCACTACCTCGCAGCGCAGGCCCCTCCTTTACGCCGGCCCAGGGCTCGGGGGGCCCCGCGGGAGAGGAAGCGGGGGGAGGGGACGACCGGCTGGACAGGAAGTGGGAAGGGCTGGCGTCCCCCTCCAACCCCGGCGGAGGCCCCTCGGGGATGGAGGCGGGGCTGGGGCCAGCCTGGCCCTTCCCTTCCTCTCCGCCTGTCTGGAACCCCAGCGGCTCCCGACTTCCCGACTGCCAGAAGGCCGGAGGGGTGGGGATCTCCACTGGGGGGCGCAGCCTCTAAGAGGGAGGTATAACAGGGGGTCAGCTCACAGTGGGAGGGGGCACTCCCATCAAGACGCGCGCTCACACACACACACACACACACACACACACACACACGACCAAGAAACCTGAGCACACAATCACCCAACACGGGTCCCAGGGAGCTCGCAATCCACCCACGCGCGGAGGCACAGGCACATGCACACAAACGCACACACACTTGTGAACACAACCTGACGGTGTCACTCCGTCCCCACAACTGCCAAAGACACACAATCACTGGCCCGCAGAGCCAGGGTCAGGTGACCAGACAGCAACCTTTCACTGGGTCCCTTCCAACCCTCAGGCATAATGATGCTCACGTGCATTCACGCGGGAACTGCTTGTTCACACACAGACACACACTCAGTCATGCACAGGAAAAAAGAACACCTATGGCAGATATTCACAGAAACATCCAGACCTGGAATCACAACTGGACTGCCTCCCCCCACCCACGGCAAGCAGGTCCAGTGCACAGGCCTCCACCCCTCCCAGGCACCCTTGCCCTGGGGCCCTTACCTCAGTGTCTGCCCCCATCTCACACCCCCTGGAGGGAGAAGGGCCCCAGGAGGGGGAATGGGGTACCCACTGCCTACTGTCCTGACTCCTGCAGAGGGGCAATTAAAGGTGGGCTGCGCTCCATTTACAGCTGGCAACACAGAAGTTGAAAAATGGCAGCAGGAATGACCCAGTTGACAATCACCCAGCGACTACTATTGACACAGGGTGTGACTGTGGAGCCGTGCAGGATGGCTCCCTGGGTGTGACCCGGTATCCCTGTGTGGTTTTCTTTGTGTTTTGTGTTGTGTGTGTGTTGTGGGTCTGTGAGTGTCCACAGGCCATGTGACTGTATGATGCTGACTCAGCTGTGGCACTGTGAGACCCCAGGTCTGTGTGTGGAGCCCTGGATAGGCCCCAGGGGGACCACAAGTAGCTGCAAGGGCTCTTTCCCCAGCATGTCGGAAGCTGTAGCATAGCTGAGCCTCCTTGCGTCTGTGTGTTTGTGTGTCTATGTGAGTGGTGGTCTGCGTGTTTTGTTGTTCTGATAGCCACTGTGTAAACGTCCGTGTATATGACATTGTGTCCCTGGGTGAGCTGTATGTGCGGCGGTTCCCTCTCAAGCTGTGTAGGGGTAGTTCTAAGGGGTGGTACATCCCGTGTGACTGACTATTGCTTTATGGAACTCTCACTAATTGTTCCAGTAGCTATGTGGATCTGTGTGTGCAGAGTTCTGTGTCCGAGAGTGTAGCTGCAACTGTGTGTGGCTGCGTTCCTGGTGTACAATTTGGGTGGCTGGTCCTATCTGGGGAGTGTGTGTGTAGCCGTGATCATTTGTATCCTGTTGTGTGTCCCCAGGTGGCCGTCCCCACCCGTGCGTGCGTGTACCCGCCCCCCCCCCGCGGCGGGCACTGCGCGTGCGCGCCCGGCCCACGGTCCCCACAGCGGGACCCATCCGCGCGCCCGCCATCGCCCCTTTAAGAGCGGCGCCCGCGGGCGGCAGGGAGGCGGCGGGCGGGGGCGCGCGCGGCGGGAGGAGGGGGCGCGCGCTTCCCGGAACAGCCCGCGCTGAGGGAAGAGAGGAAGAAAATAAAACCCGTGGCTGGAGCTGAAGCTGGAGCTGCCGCCGCTGCCGCCGCCGCCGCCTTGGCCGTCTGGAGCTCCCCCGCGCGGACGATGCCCGCGGCGCCCGCGCGGGGCTCGGGGCGGTGAGGCCCGGGGCGCGGGGTAGCTATGGCGACCGCTAGCGCGGCCCGCGGTGCCGCCTGACAGGTGTGGGCCCCGGCGGCGGCGGCGGCGGCGGCGGCGGCGGCTCGGAGCAGCATGTACGCCAAGGGGGGCAAGGGCTCGGCCGTGCCCTCCGACAGCCAGGCCCGCGAGAAGTGAGTCGGTGGGCCGGGGCCGCGGGAGCCGGGGGCGGGGCTCGGCGGCCGCGCAGCTTCCGTGGACCCCAATGCCGGCGGGCACGGCGCGGGGCACGTGGGCGCGGGGGCTGGGCGTGCGGGGCCCGAGCGCGCTCGAGGGGTCGCGAGATTTGCGGGGGCGCGCGAGACCCGAGGGGCGCGAGATTTGAGGGGCGCACGAGGCCCGAGGGGCTCGAGGGGTCGCGAGATGGGTGGGAGTGCGTTGGATTTAAGGGGTGTGAGGAGCTTAAGAGCGAGATTTGAGGGGCGCGTGAGACTCCGGGGGCGCGAGGCGCGCAAGGAGTCGTGAGGTTTGCGAGGGGGTGAGCGAGAGCGGAGAGGTCGTGAGAGTTGAAGCGGGCGCGGGAGACCCGAGGTTCGCGAAATTTGAGGGGGCACGTGAAACTCGAGGGCTGGGGAGACCCGAGCGGCTCGAGGGGTCGCGACATTTGCAGGGGCGCGCGAGACACGAGGGCGCAGGATTTGAGGGGGCGCGAGAGACCCGAGCGGGACTCGAGGGTCGCGAGACCTCCCCGACGGTCGAGACTTGGGTGCGCGAGTTTGCGGTCGCGCGTGCGCGTGAGGTCGCGTACCCCGCGGCTTCCCACAGTCTCCGGCGAAGTTTCCGGGGCGGGCGACACTGACCATTTAGGGACCCCTGCACGTCAGGAAGAGCTCGAGAGAGGCGAGGGCCTGAGGGGTGCTAGCCCCAGCCCCGCGCTGGTAGCTGGGTGGGGCCCCCGGGGAGGCCACACTGGCTCACGGTGGGAGGATGGCTCGCAGTGGGAGGACGCTGGGATCTGCAAAAACACCTCATGCGGAGCCTAAAGGCCCAGTCGTGCCTGTTTTCCAGTGCCCTTGGTGGCCAGACCTGTCCTGGGCTCATCCATTGCTTACAGAGGGCCCCGTCTAAGCCTTGGTTTGGAGATAGGGTTCTGCTGCTGAAGAAAGTTGGGGAAAGACCTGATGGTCACCTCCCCTCTTTCATCCGTGGGGGTGCCCGGGCCCTGGAGAGGAAGCGATGTGCTGAGGTCTCAGGGTCTGGGGTGCGGGAGAGCTCTCAGGAGGCGGGAGTGGGGCTAGGAGCCCGGGCCACCCCGGAGAGGTCCCCTGGTTGCTCTGAGCATCGGTTTCTGAAATAGGGACAACTGGCCTTGTAGGATTCTCACAAGGAGGGGTGAGAGGCTGCAGGTAGAGCACCCCACACAGGCAGCCACCAGCCGAGCCACTTCCTGTCTCTGGGCCTCGGTTTCCTCCTCTGTGAAATAGGTGTGTGTGTGTGGGGGGGGTTACACTGCTCAGGTCCTCAGCTCTCTGGTACTGTGTTGTTCTCCCTGCTCGCAGTCTTGCCTCCTCCTGCCCGTCTTCCTTCTCAGGTCCCTGTCCTGGGCCTGCTTCTTGGTCCTCATCTCAACACTAGGTCTGGGACAGCCTGCCCCAGAAATGGACTGAGTACCTGCTGGGTGCGTGGATGGTGGATCCAATAATAAACACTCCCAGCCTACAGGGTAGCCTGGAGGGCACCTACCACCCGGAACTAGCACTTGCTTTTGGTCCTTGGTTTGGGGGCTTTTTAAATAAGAGGACGAAGGTGACAGGGATTGTCGAAGGCCCTTTTGTCCCCTTTATATCCTTCCGCCTGTGGCCCCAGAGGTTCTGCCCATGTGAAGGGCTGCCAGGTAGGTTTAAATAGTTCCATAAATGACAGCCGTGGTTGGTGTCTTGTGTTTTGGGACTGGTTTTGAGAAGGGGTGCATGACCGCGGGTAGTTTGTTCCTTAGCCCCTCAGGTGAGGGAATCACCTTGTGTTTGCTCTCTTGCTGGGCTTCCAGGTGTGGCTGTGGGCATCCTTGTTAGGAGGGCAGATGGGCAAGAGGTTCTTGAGAAAGGAACCCCCGAACTGAGTCCTGGAGGCTAAGCAGAGCCAGTGGACACAGGGAAGCTTCCAGGGAAAGACTTGAGAAGTGGAAGGAACAGGAGGAGGAGGAGACAGAGGGGAATTTGTGAGTGGGGGTCATCACCCAGGCCACTGGCTGGGCGAAGGGCTGTAAGGGGCAAGCATGGAGGCTGCCAGACAGATGGTGAGGAGACACCCAAAGGCCTGGCCTTGAGGGTGGGGGGGGGGGCTGGGGGAAGAAATGTGTGGGCTGGAGCGTCCCTCTGTTGGAAGTGACAGGAGGCCCTGAGTAGAGGGCGTCTCCCAGCCCCCAGAGCAAGTTCAGAGGCTTTAAGGGGGAGGAGGACGCTGTGCTAGTGCTCAGAGCCTCCGTTACCTCCCATAATTCTTGCTAATTACAGTGGTGGGGCCGCACTGTAGTCTCCGAGGCTCTGACACCCCATTCTGTCATCCGAGTAGCCCCGTGAGCTTTTCTTCCTGTGAGCACTTGGGGTCTGGGCTCCCCATATCCTCTAGGTCACTCGTTCCTTCCATCCACCTGCCCTCTTACCGCAGAAGCCCCTCCCATGAGTGTGCTCTTTGTTCTGTAGGTCATTTGCCAGCCTTGGTTAGGGGTGGGGAGGCCAGGATTTGGATCCAGAGCCCAGGCCCTTCCCTGTAACTGAGATCAGGGCCTGGACAGAGACACCTCAAGCTGGAGGCCGCGCATGGGGTGGCGCCCTGAAGGTCTCAAAACAACATGGTCAGATATCCAGGCTTCAAAAATTTTCACTCAAAACAAAACAAAACAAAACAGCTCATGATCCTTCCCTGAGACTCTATCCTGGTAAAAATTAAATATGAACACATAAGAGAAATCAGCAAAACTTAAAATCTTCTCTGGCTTCTCTTTGCTTTGGGGATAAAACCCCAAATCCTAAACGTTGAAATACTAAGCTAACTTTTACTGGTGCTTACCAGACTGCTTGTGTTAATCCTGACCTCGCAGGAGGGAGTCCCCGTGTTGGTTTGTTCATTCATTTCAGGTAGCTAGGGTCCTGAGATGCCCTGGGTGGTGTTGTAATTTCAGTAGTGAACGAAAGAGACCCAAGTCCCTGCCCTCCCAAAGCTATATTCCAGAAGGAGCTGCAGGCAGTGTGTCAGACTAGGGGGAGGATGGGGCAGGTGGAGGTTTGGTGTGACAGGGAAGACTGTGACAGGTGACATTTGAGCCACATAGGTCTCTAGGTGCCCGTGCCCTGGGTGGGGGAACACCCTGTGCAAAGGCCCTGGGGTGGAGGAGGGCCAGTGTGCATGTGTTGGGGCATTGGAGGGAATGAAGGAGGAGTGTTATAGGGTGTGTGTGCGCATGTAGACTAGAGGCTGGGGAGAGAGCAGCCCTGGGGGAGCCCTGTCGAAATCCAGGTAAGAGATGGTAGTGGCCTAGACCAGGTGTGGTAGAGGAGGCAGGAAGAGGGCTCCAAAGCAGAAGACAGAGCTTTTTCCTTAACTTTTTTCCCTAAATTCAGTAAGTGCAGTGATGTCAGGGGGATGACCGGGTGGGTATTCACACTCCTGTGTACCTTTGTGAGTCAAGGCCAGACTACCCAAGTCAGATTGGGGCGGGGGACAGGGGAGGTGGGAGAGGAAGAAGCTAGGTGGGGAGCATGTTGAGGATGGGCCACTAGATGTTACGTGATCCCCAAGTTCGGTGGGGCCAGGCTGGAGCACCGCATGGGGAGCTGCATGAAGATGTCATCAAAGCGAGAGAGGAGGCTACCCAGAGAGAGAAGCGAGGGCCCAGGGTTGAGCTGGGGCAGGGCTAATGGAGCGGGGAGGGGAGCAGGCAGGGGTGGGGTCCTGCATCCTGGATCAGATGCCACCCCTGAACAGTCAAGGGCAAAGGGGAGGTGTAGGAAGACCTGATGGCTGGCAGTGTGAGTCCTTGGTGGATGTGGTGGGAGCCAAGGGTCATTTCTTCAGGAAGCTTCCTGAGTCAGAATGTCCCCAAGGGCAAGACTGCAGCCTCCCTGCCCCTATCCTTACACCTGCCTACCTGGATCCCCCCATCCCATCTTGCTCCCTTATCTCTGGGCATCTCACCCCCAGACTTTCCTGCTTCCTGCAGTGACCCCCAAAAGGGGTGAGGGACTGGCTGGACCTCTCTCAGCCTCTCTCCTTGCCGGGGGGGTGGGGGCAGGCCTGGGCTGGTTGGCTCTGCTTCAGCCTGTTGGCTTGTCACGTTTGTTCCTTCACTGATGGACTGGGGGCTGGCAGATGCAGACCACTTGAAGGCTCAGGAAGCCTCTAGAAAGGAAGAGAATTATGGGAGTGAGTTGGACGGTTAAGCCTGGAGGCCATGGGGTCCAAGGGCTGAGAGGTGTGTGGTGACGTGGCAGAGTCTACAGCCAGTCTTGAGGAAAACCCACACTTGGAGTATCGTGACCACTGCGAGCCATACCCCTCTGTGCCCTGTCCCTGTTGGTGGCTGTCACAGCTCACTTGGTGTGGTGTAAGCCGGGGGCACACCTTGCCCTGGCACAGCTGCCCACCCCAGTCCCTCAGATGTCCACCTCTGTCCTTCCCTAGCACATGCTACCTTGGCTTGAACTGCCTCAGTGAGGTCTGAGGGCAGCTGAGGAAGGGGGGGTGAGTGGATGGGGGGCGGGTACATGAGGATCAAGAAGCCTGTCTGGGAAGGTGGGAGAGAACAGGAACATGAGTCAAAGCAGGGTTATTTTAGGATGGGGCCCTCAGCCAGGGAAGGGTGGCCAGCTGAGTGGGAAGGCATCCTGGAAGGGCTTCCAGCTTAGGCCCGCCCTTGGGGAGCCCCCCGGGTCTTGGATCTAGACCCTACCTTCCCAGCCCACCCCGGGGCCTGGACGGACAGTAGGTCCCTGGGAGCACGGGGAGGGGCCGGTAACTGTGATGGTTGGGAAATGGGTGACCGCAGGAGGCAGGCAGTTGTTTCTCTGCTTGCTGGTGGGGAGGACTGCTGAGGGGTGGTGGGCGCCGAGGGTGCGGAGGCTCAGAAGATGGTGTAGAGGGGCCGGGCCTCCCTGTGCGGCCTGTGAAGGACACCGCTGGTTGGGACGTGGCCTGTGTTCTCGGGGCAGGCAGCAGCCAAGCTGGTGTGTCCAGGGGTACTGGGCACTGTGTTTCCACAAGGCAGCGCCATGGCAGCCAAGTGGCACCGGAGGCCCTACTGCCCCTCACCTGCCCTTGCTTCTCCACGCTCCCTCTGCAGGGCTGGTATAGCTAGGTCATGGCCACCACAGGTGGATGGGCACTGGTCCTGAGAAAGAGAATGGGGGTCTGGGGACACCTGGAGGAGGATGACCTCAGGTTAGAGGGCCCCTTTCTTTGCCTAGCAGACAAGGCTGGAAGGAAGTTAGGTGTTGGCCCATGGCCACATGGCCTCGGGTACCCGCTGGGAGGCCCTACCCAGCGCCGAGTCTGGAGTGACCTCCAGGAGTCCTTTCTCTTGGCCAGAAGACCTCCCTGGGACAAAGGCAACAGCACTGGCAGGACAGCGCCAGGACTTAGTCCACGAGGGGATGTGGAACTGAGCAGAATGGATGGCTTGCAAGTCGGGGGTCAGGGACTGCTGGGAGTGCTGCGTAGAGGAAGGGCCTGCCGGCTGGGTATTGCTGGGTGTGTAGGAGTTGGCAGGTCTGAGCACCTGCTGAAGCCATCATGTCTGGGATAGATGGGGGGGCGTTGGTGAACCATTGGAGGGCAGTAAGTGAGGCTGAGGATGGTGTCACGAAGGGTTCACTGAGGCCTCTCCCAGGGACCCTTGGGGAGGGGGTTGTGGGGCCGGCCGCAGGCCTCCAGAGAGCCTGAGCCCGCCCCCACCCTTCCTGCCTGCAGGTTGGCGCTATATGTGTACGAGTACCTGCTGCACGTCGGTGCCCAGAAGTCAGCCCAGACCTTTCTGTCTGAGGTAAGCCAGTCTCGCCAGCAGAGCCCCCCGCCAGCTGGGTCCTTCCTTACTACCCATACCCCTTTCCATTGGGGCTCTAGTGGTGGGGTTGGGTTGCCCCTCTGCTGGCCCTGGGAACGGAGGGCTGGGGTGGGTCAGGGCCTGTGGGCTGGGGTCGAGGCATCTGTCTGGCCATCTGAGGATCTGTGCTCACTTCTCTGCCCCTTACTCAGTTGTCCCGGGCGCCGCACCCTTGCTCAGGGCTGCTGGTTCCCTGTTCCCCAGGCACCAGGATGGGCTGGGGCTGCCCCAGGTTGGAAGAAGTTGGGCAGGGCCGGGCAGCAGGCACCCTCACTGTCTTGCTTTCCCCCTGCAGATCCGATGGGAGAAGAACATTACGCTGGGGGAACCCCCAGGCTTCCTGCATTCCTGGTGGTGGTGCGTGTGGGGCTGACCAGGGTGGGCCATGGAGGGGGGCTGGGTGGGGACGCATGGGGAAACTATCGTCCCCCCTTGCCGCCCACAGCGTGTTCTGGGACTTGTACTGTGCAGCGCCCGACCGCAGAGAGGCATGTGAGCACTCAAATGAGGCCAAGGCCTTCCAGGACTACGTGAGTCCCTGCCCCAGGGACCGGGACCAGGGCTCTTGGGCATGGGCCGGTTTGGGGGCCTGTGGCCTTGGGGCTGGCTTGGGTGGGCAGGTGGGCCTGGTGTTGGGGTTTGATCTGGGAACTTGGCCGCTTCTGGGGAGTCCCTATGCCCTCTGCTCAGTCTATGGTCACTCATGGGGTGGGGGAGGCTCCTTCCATTGCACCCAGTCCCTGAGGGTCCCCACAGCTCCCCCCACACCTTCTGCGGCCAGCCCTATCTCTCCTCCCCCTCATCTGAATCCCTTGGGGAGCCAGGAGCTCTGCCTCCCCATCTGCCCAGCTGTGTGTGTGTGTGTGTGTGTGTGTGTGTGTGTGTGTGTGTCGCGCGCGCACACGCATGTGTTGGGGGTTGGGTTCACCACTGCATATCTCCTCCCACCCCAGCCTTCCCGAGCCCAGGGGGCGGTGCGGTTGGCTAACTGGCAGGTGCACCCTTGAGCAGTAGAGGCCCAGCACTGGTCACAGTTCCTGACTTTGCTTGGTCATTGGGGCTGTTGACCCCACCTCTTTGGCCTCAGTTTCCCTCCGGGTTGAGTGGGGCTCAGAGGCCTATCTGGAGAGGAGGGGGGATAACATGAAAGGGCTGGTGGCATCTCATTGTCATGGGGAGCAGATGGCCCCTGCCTTCATCCTCTTCGTCCTGTCTGTGGGGCTTGGCCACCTGGCTTCTCAGAAAGGTCTCCGGCCAGACGGGAAGGGCTTGGGGGGCTCTGGGCCCACTCAAGGGGGAAGCAGCGGCTCAGCTGTCGTCCAGGGGCGGCGCAGCTCTAGGCGAGTTCCCCCTTCTCCCCCTCCCCCTCGTGCACCCACTCTCCTACAGCTGGCGTCTTCACAGCCTGAGCAATCCGCCTTGCTGTGCCCCCTCGGGCCTCCCAGGGCGTGGCCGTCCCCATCTCGCTCTGCAATTGGTCAAGGTCGTGCACCGCCCCCCCACATAAAGCGCTCCCCCACCCCTCAAGGGCAGGCCTTTGTAGAGCCGGGGTGCAGCCCGCGAGGGGTGGGGGTTCATCGTGCCCCTGAAGACGCTTCGCACCCGCTGTACAATGTATATGGGAGCCAGGGTCACACTGATGGTCCCCATCGGGTTCTACTGCTCGTGTGCCGTCCCCCTGACTCTCTCCTGCCAGAACTGGGGCTCCAGGGGTGTCTGGAGCTGTGTGCGTGCATGACTCCGCGTGGGCGCGCACTCCCAGTCGAGCCCTAGCTCCTCCCAGCCTGTGCAGCGCCCCCTTCCCTCCCCACCCCTGCCCCTGGCTTCGCCTCTGCCCCCGCCTCCAGCGGCCTCTCTGGGCCCCTCTGGGGAGGGCAGGGCGGCGGAACGCAGTGTTCTCCACATCGACGGGAGCGCGCTTCCCGGGAGCGCGCTGGTTACCATGGCAGCGGAGTGCGTCGTCGGGGGAGATGGTGCAGGCACAGCAGGCGTGGGGTGGGGGGAGCGCCCTGGCCATGGTGTGACGGGTTCCCTGTGGCTGCAGGCGCACATCCTGCCCGGCTGCTGCTCTAACGTGGGGGGAGCGCCGTGCTTGCCTCCCCTGCGCGGTCGGGCCCCCTCCGAATAGGGGCTCAGTTCATCCCCTCCCGGCTCTGCGGCCGACCTCGGCGTCTCCAGGAAACGCTAGCGCGCCCAACCCATTGTCATAGCAACGCGGGATGGGCCAGGGCGTCTCCGAGTGGATGATTGACGTGGGGGGTCTAGCTCGGGCCTCCCGCCAGGGAGGGTGGGCCTGCCCTGTATTAACCCTTCTGGGCTTAGAGTTGGGGAGCCGCATTGGGTGAGGGGTGCCCCTTGTTCTCCCTGCCCCCACACCTCATCGGCAGCCCAGAGAGTAGCTCTTCTCCCCCGCCCCACCAGGAAATGCGCTGGCGCCTGCTGCGGCTTGAAAGGGGGGAACTGCTCTCCCACCCTCCCTGTGGGGTAGGTTGGGGGGAGCGGACAGACCGAGGGCTCAGAAGTACCTCCTCCAGCCACTGAGGCAGGCGCCTGCGAGAATACAAGAGCAGCTCCAGCTGTCAGGCTGTGTGTGTGTTGGGGGGGCGCGTTGTGAGGTGGAGGCAGGAGGGACCTGACAGTTTGGAGGGGGTGAGAGTTTTATCCCCCCATTCCTAGGGTCTCGGGCTTTTAAAAGGTTGGTGCTAGGCCCTGGGAGTGTTTTCAGTCACCTTAGGCCAGGGAAGGTGTCTGCCCCCACCCCCCAGCTTGGGGCCTGGGCAGGAGTCCTTCGGAGGTTCATCTTTGGGAAGGGGCAGGAAGGGAGGGGGGCAGCTTGCAATACCCAGGGGAAGGGTTGTGTCTCCAGGGGTCCAGCTCTGACCCAGCCAGAGAGCCCTCTCCCCACTTCCGTGGGGACAGGAAATGCTGTGTGACTGTGGGCAAAATACTTAACTCCTCTGAGCCGAAGTGGCTGCAGTTTTGCAAATTCCTGAGCGTCCCTGTGTGATGGCTTGTGCCAGCCCCAGGGGTAGCCACCACACAGACCATACCCTTCCTCTTGGATCCTGTTGGGGGTGGAGTGGGGCCAGATGATCCAGACAGACAAGAGTCAAGGGGCCCCCAGAGAAGTACTGTCTTTACTCAGTCCTTGCAGAGTCCTCCTCCTCTATCCTTTGATGTGTCCCCTCTACCCTGTAGGCTAGGCCTCCATTTCCCCCCTCCTCCCTGCTCTGTTCCCAAAGGCAGACAAGCCTGGGACTTGGAACCTATCAGAGGAAGTGGCCTGTCAGCCTGTCCCCCTGCCAGCTCTGGCCTGCCACCAGCATCTCCACCCTTGGCTGACATGGGAACTCCCTTGTCTAGCACCCGGTCTTCTTCCCTCCTCCAACTGAAGAGAGGTCTGGAGCCTGGAGACCCCACCCCAGTAGTCCTGCTCTTCCTTCCCCTCCCTGCTGGAGGAGGAGGGGGGTGGTCTGCTCAGCAGCTCCAGGGAGGAGCCCTCTGGGACGGAGTTTCATCTCGAAGCTGCCAGTTGATTTTTGTGTTTATTTGGGGTGTCTTGGGTAGAGCTGGGAGTCCAGCTAAACCACCTTACCAGCCAGGAGGATATGGGGCCTGTTGGGCCGGGGCTAGAGTCAGGGACGGCGCCCCCACTAGTCTGAGGTGAGATTTCGATGGAAAGAGCAAGTCTGTGCCAGATGCAGGAGGCACGTACCCACGGGGTCCTGGGTCATTGACGTTTTTAGACCCCCCAGAATCCTCAGGCTTGGGACTGACTCCTTAGGAGCCGGGATCCCCAGGTCCCTGGCCTCCTCCCTGGGCTGTGGGCTACGTCTCGCAGGGCCCCGATCACCTTCAGTATCTTGGGTACAGCAAAGAGGCAAAGCCTGGGTCCTCGGCCACACCGCACATTTGAGGAGGGCGCTGAGTCAGGGTTGCTAAAACCAGGGTGGGGACAGGGGCAGCTGCTCCTCCTTCACGTAGAGAACCTTCCAGGTCTCTTCACATCCTCACATGGGTAGGCGATCTGATGGCCCAGGTTCCTTGTTCTGCAGAGTGGGCTGTTTGCGGATAGGAGGGGACACTCAAGCAGGAAGTGACATGACCTGGCTCTCCTGGTCTTCCTCACCCCTGCAGAGTGCTGTAGCGGCCCCCAGTCCTGTGATGGGGAGCATGGCCCCCAACGACGCAATGGCAGCAGGCCCCATGGCACCCGGCTTCTTCCAGGTACAGCCAGGGCCGATGACCCTTGTTCTCCAACTCAAGTGGGCATGTGTCTCAGAGGGTGACCAGCACGGGCCATGATGGGGGTGAGGAGATCCTACGGGGAGAGGCCCCAGCCTCAGTGGGGTAGGGGGGTTGTCACTGAGGTGGGTATTTGCATGCAGGCTTTGGTGGTGCCGGCAGGGGAGGGGCCGCAGGGGACGGGTCGATCGGACCGGGCGCCAGTGCGGGAGAGGGCAGGGTCTCTGCGAGGTTGGTCTGCGCGGGCCTGGTTGCTCAGGGCCTCAGAGCATGGCTCTCTGAGCCATGGGTCTTGCCCGTGACTGTTCCCATAGGGCCCCTCACCCCAAACCCCGTCTTCCACTCGGAGGAGTGCAGGGCTGGCCCACCCTCCCGCCTCCATGGCGTCCCCTCACCCTCCCTGGCCAAGCTCAGCAGGGCCACAGAGAGCAGTGAAGCTTCGGTGGACCTCGCTCCTCCCAACCCACCTGGTTCTGTCCTCCTAGGGCCCCCCCGGCTCCCAGCAGCCCCCCCACAACCCCAACGCCCCCATTATGGGGCCTCATGTTCAGGTAAGGACCTGTGACGCCCTGCCCCTTTGCACACGCACGTCCCAGCCACTCGAGCCCCCCGCCCCATGCACTCAGGCACCGGGCACTGGCTGGCTGCGCTTTGCTGGCTGGTCCCGGAGGAGGGGGCTGTCCAGGCTGGGGCCCCGGGTGCTGCAGGAACGGGGTAGCTTTGGGGGGGGGTGAGCGGGTGGCGGGAGGTGCTGATCCCCGGCCCACCTCTTCCAGCCCTTCATGTCACCGCGGTTCCCAGGGGGCCCCCGGCCCACCCTGCGGATGCCGAGTCAGGTGAGAGAGGGATGAGGGGATGGGGGGCAGGAGTTGGGCCAGGGTGGGGGTACCCACACTCAGTGCTGCCACTCCCTCCCCCTTCCCGCAGCCTCCTGTGGGCCTCCCCGGCTCCCAGCCCCTCCTCCCTGGCGCCATGGAACCCTCCCCGCGTGCTCAGGGTGAGTAGGGAAGCTCCAGCTGCTGCCACCCCCCACCCATTAGGACCCCAGCTCCAAGTGCCTCGTCCCTGCTGCCTCCTGGTGCAGAACCACCCTCCTACAGCACATGTCCACCCTGGGGGAGTGTTACTGGCCTGAGCCCCCTTCCTTCTGCCCCCACTTCAGGGCATCCAAGCATGGGCCCGATGCAGAGAGTGACACCTCCACGGGGCATGGCCAGTGTTGGACCCCAGGTGAGGGCTGGGCCAGGAGAGGGGGTGCGCGTCAGGGGCTTCCCCCGACACCTTGAGCTGCACTCACAGCCCTTTTGCCTTCCCAGAGCTATGGAGGTGGCATGCGGCCCCCACCCAACTCCCTCGCCGGCCCAGGCCTGCCCACCATGAACATGTAAGGCCAGGAGAGACCCCTGGGGTGTGCCCGTGCAGGCCACCACCCAGCTTCATGGGCCAGCTCTGCTGGACCAGACTCAGTCTGCACAACAGCTCTGGTTGTTTACTCTGTTTTGGGTGGGGAAACTGAGGCCCACAGGCCAGTGAGTGATAGGCTGGGATTTGAAGGCTGACTAGAATCCATCCCTGGTTACCAACTCTCAGCCATGGTCTGCTGCTCTGCTGGCCTATTTGGGGGCACATGGGGCAGGGTGGGGCAGTCACGGAGTGTGTCGTGGGGGGCTGCGTACCACCTGGCCTCACCCCAGGGTCCACCCGCTATCTCTTCTAGGGGCCCTGGAGTGCGAGGCCCATGGGCCAGCCCCAGTGGAAACTCGGTGAGTGGCGGGCGGAGGGGGGCAGGGGAGGGGGAGGGTGGAGGGGTGGGTGAGCGGTGTGGGGGGTAGAGTGGGCCAGCTGCTCATAGCTGCCCTTCTTCCCAGATTCCCTATTCCTCCTCCTCCCCCGGCAGCTACACGGTGAGTGACGCTGTGGCTGGGCCGCTGGAGCCAGGAGGCAGGGGGGTGGTTGGCAGATGGGGGGGGGTCTTTCTCACCTTCTTTTGTCTCCTTCCTTGTGCAGGGACCCCCAGGAGGAGGTGGGCCCCCTGGAACACCCATCATGCCCAGCCCTGGAGGTGCTACAGCCTGGGCGGGGTGGGGGGGGGGTGTGCTTGCCTGGAGAAACCCTCCCACCCCAGCCCCTCACGCCCCAGTCTCCCCCCCAGACTCCACCAACTCCGGCGAGAGCATGTACACGATCATGAACCCCGTTGGGCCGGGCGCCGGCAGGGCTAATGTGAGTGTGGGGTCCAGGGTGGGGGCTGCGGAAGGCGGTGGCTCCGCCGGGGATCTGGTGGCCCGAGTCCCACGCTGCCCCCCCGCCCGCAGTTCCCGCTCGGCCCTGGTCCGGAGGGCCCCATGGCGGCCATGAGTGCGATGGAGCCTCACCACGTGAACGGATCCCTGGGTGAGTGGGCCTCCCGAGACACGCACCCCACGCCCCAGCCCCGCCGCTTCGCGAGCCTTTTGCGCCCCCTGGCGGTTGCTCCCGCCCCTCTCCCTGGCTCTTCTGTCGGCGTCCTGGTTGCACCCTGAGCCTCCGCGGGCCGCTCACTGACATGAGCTGCGATGGGGGGCACGGGGGGAGGAAGTTCCACTAGCTAAACCAAGAGTGCCATCACTGACCCCCGTCCGGACCCTCCATCCGGGACCCCCAGCAGCGCCCCAGCGGGCTGGGCCCAGAGACGGAGGCACGGCCGCGGGGCAAGTTCAGGCAGGGGTTAGTTGACCCTGAGCTGCGGCGGGGGCGGGGGGATTGGTGCTGGGCCTGGCGCAGGCGCATCTGAGCCGCGGTCTGCCGTCTGTCGGTCCACAGGCTCGGGCGATATGGACGGGTTGCCGAAGGTGAGGGGCCGCGCTCCTGCGTGGGGCGGGGCCTGGGGCTCCCTGGGTGCGGGGATGCGGGCTTGGCCAGAGTTGTGAGGCCTGGTTCGGGTTGGGCCGAGCGGTGGGCAGGGCCTGGCCCGCGGGGCGGGGAGTACTGCGCTGACCGCGGCCGCCCCCAGAGCTCCCCCGGCGCCGTGGCCGGCCTGAGCAACGCCCCGGGCACCCCGCGGGACGACGGCGAGATGGCGGCCGCCGGGACCTTCCTACACCCGTTCCCGAGCGAAAGCGTAAGCGACTGCGTCGACTCCCCCCCCGCGGCGGCGTCGGGCCGGAGGGGCCTGGCGGGCAGACCCCGGCGGGGCGGCCGGGGGGCCAGAGCAAGACCGTGACCGCGGCGGGCCAGGTGGGGGGGGCGGCCGCGGCATCCTTCCCCTCCCCTCTCCTCCCTCTCTCCCCCCTCCCGCCCTAATCTCACCGGCCCGCCCCCTATCCCAACCCCACCCTGGGACCCGCACCCCAGGGCGGTCTCCCCACGCATCGCCACCTGTCTCCTCCCCTCCCTCCGCCCCGTCCCCCATTCTCCCCGGGGGGCGGGTCCCAGTATAGGCCGGAGCTGAGCCCGCCTCCGCGCGCCACCCCCCTCGTCTCTCCGCAGTACTCGCCCGGGATGACCATGAGCGTGTGATGGGGCAGCAGCCCCTTGCCCACTGCCGGCCTCGGCTTCTGCCCAGTGCCCCTGCCTGGGACCAAGGTCCAGGGGCTCGGGCAGTCTGCTGGGTGAGGGTCTGAGGTCACACCTCGGGCGACTGTACTCCATCCAGTTCAAGGATTGGACAGCTGGGAGGCCCCGCACGAAGGACTCTCATTTTATAAGAAAACAAAAAACAAAACAAAACGCAAGGACCTCAGAGACGTTTTTTCCTGTATAGGCCCTTCCCGCCATTTCTATTTTGTCCCAGGGGGCTCCTTGTCCTTGGGGACCTCCTTTCCCCTGGACGGCAGGGGTGGGCCCCATCAATAAATGTAACTTGGTTTTGGTTTTTGGTATCTGGTCTCAGATTTCTTCGCTGTGGCTTGTGGCCACGTCCCCCCATCATGGGGTTAGGCAGAGGTTTCTAGGGTCCTAGAAGTTTCAAGAGCTGGGGCATCAGTTTCTCAAGGGTAGGTAGGAGCCTACCACGTGAAAAACGGGCGATAGGGCTGGAGTTGGGGGGGGTTAGGGTTAGGTCGCAGGCGCTGAGAACCCACAGGTGATGCTGTGGCTGATGGTGGCACTGGCTTTATTGTCTTCGGGGGTCTTGGAAGGGTTGGGTCCTGAGGGGCAGCCGGGGCAAGAGTTTTGGGGGAGAAGGATGGCCATGGCCTTAAGTGGTGGGCATCTGGGGTGCCTCGGCCTGCGAGTGCCCGTTGGCATCCCCTGTACAGCCGTTGGGGGCAGTTGGCGCCGGTCCTTTCTTGCAAGGCACAGGGCAGGTGACGACCACAGGCCCCACTCGCTTGAGGCCGGGGCGCTCCATCTTGTGCTCCAGAAGCATGTGGTTCTGTGGCGGGAGCCCCACACAGGCCCTGGGGGAAAGGCTGGGGCTGAGCGGGGCCAGACCCCGAGGCTGGGGACCCCACAGCCTCCAATCCCTAGAGTCCCGGTGCCGAGCGGGCCAGTGGACATGAGGGCCTCGGACGGGGACCCCAAAGCCGGGGCACACCTGAGGATATTCTCGATGCAGCTGCGCTGGCGGAAGAGCGCATTGACCACCGGGCTGCCCGGCGGCACCAGCGGCGCCTTGAAGAGGAAGCTGAGCAGCGACAGCACGGAGTGGAAGCCCTGCGGCTCGGGGTCGGCGTCCGTGCAGAAGCTCACGCGCTGGCACAGCTCGGTCAGCAGCACCAGGTCCAGCATGATGGGCGCGGCCAGGAGGGAGTCCTGCGGGGCCGGCGGGTCAGAAGGCAGGCGGGCCGGCGGGCAGCCCCACTCCCGCCCGGCGGCCCCGCACCTCGCACGTGTTGTGCAGCACCAGCGTGTTGGTGCCGCCCAGCATCAGCTCCGACGTGTACTCGTCCAGCGCCCGCTTGCTGTCCCCCACGTACGGCACGTACTTGATGACCACCTGGGGGGCGGCACGAGGTCACGGGGTCCCCGCCCTCCTCCGCCAGCCCCCCCCCCCCCCCAGCGGCCCCTGGCCCACGCACACAGTGGTCGGGCTCCTCCCCGGGCGCGTAGAGCACGGGGTTGCCCTGCACCAGGTCGTCCACAACGCTGCTCTTGGACACCTCCTTGGAGCGGAACTGTGGCGGCGCCGACAGGTTCTGCCCGTCATTGTTGCCCAGGTGGTTGTAGCTCACGATGGACATGGTCTGCGGGAGCAAGGGGTCCCGCGGCAGCTGCAGGCCCCACGGCGCACAAGCCCCGCGGCGCACAAGTCTGGTGCTTGGGGTCCAGGCCCCCCCTCCTGAGCTGTGCACCCCCCAGGCCCACACACCTTGAGGCCAGAGCCAATAAGGAAGTCCACGAGCACGGACTTGACCTTGGTCTGGCCGGACTTGAAGTCGTCTCCGCCCACGAAGACGCGTCGCTGCCGGGCCAGCTCGAGCGCCCCAGGCACCAGCGTGTTCTGCGGGGACCCATTGAGGAAGGCGCAGCCCTCCAAGATGCTGGCCACAGCGAAGAGAGTGGAGGGCGACACCTCCAGGCCCAGCTGTGGACGTAGGCGGGCCATCAGCACGGAGGGGTCCTTGAGGGCTTGTCCTAACCCCTCTCTCCAACCCTGGACGTACGCACCTGGATGGTACGCAGCAGGTTCTCGGCGGTGTCATTGAGGCCTGGGACCACTTCGCAGAAGCGCTCCGTGTTCGCTGTCCACAGCACGATGACTTTGTCTAGCCCAGCACTGGACCGGAAGTCACGGATGTCCCTACGGATCTGCTCCAGCTGGGCAGGGAGGGAAGGAGGTTGTACAGGCCCCTCGACCTGGGGAGGTCTGGGCTACTCGGTTCCCCAAGTGCAAAGTGAGGTCTGGAAGCTCAGGATGGGAACGAGGAGACAAAAGGCCAATAACGTGGGGGGCGGGGGATGGTAGGGGTGGTGGGTGATAACTCAGGGGCAAAAGGCAAGAGCAACAAGTGGCAAGGGATACAGGGCTTTGGGCGGGGCCGCACCTGCTGTGCGCGAGTGCCCAGTATGAGGTTGTCAGCGCGCGCACTCTGGTTAGCTGCGATGAACTCGGGGATGTAGACAGAGGGCCGCGGGCGCAGGGCCTCCAAGTGCGGCCACAGTTGCTCCTGCAGCCCCCAATCCAGTACCTGCGCGCGCCGCATCGCCTCAGCCAGGTTCAGCGAAGATATGTCCCAGCCTGGGGCGGGGGGACACCCTCAAGCTCCGCCCAACCCAGAACGTGGGCCCCTCCAGGCCCCGCCGCCCGCCCCAGCCCCCTGCCTAGGGCCCCGCCCACCGTCGAACACGAGGTCGTCGGGTGCCACCATGGGCAGCAGTGCGCTGAAAGGCACGAACACCTCCTGGCCCTCGGCGTCCAAGCCCAGGCTAACGGTGCCCGCCTGCGTCAGCGAGCCGTAGTAGTTGGCCTCCTGGGGGGCGGCAGGCGGGGCGGAGTGAGGTGGGGCGTGGCGAGAGCCACTAGCCGGCCAGGGCCCCGCCCGGCACCCTCAAGCTCCGCCTTCCTTCTGGGCGCCTCCGCTCAGCGCTCCAAGCCAGGGCAGAAGCCGCTCCCCGCTTTGGAGGTTCCCCCCACCCCCGGGAGCCCGCCGGCACCTTAAGCTCCGTTCCGGGAGGGTCTCCTCCTTCGTAGAGCTCCGCCCCCTAAAGGCCCTTCCCCCTCCGGCAGGGACTCCGGCCGAGCCCCACCCGACCCCCCACCTTGCGGCCGGTGCGCGTGGGCCAGGACAGGCGCAGTCGGTTGGCCAGCACGGCAGCGGTGAGCGTGGAGCCGTTGTTCCCGCCCCAGCCGACGAGCATGACCCCAAGCCGGGGCACCTGCCGGGCGGTCCGAAAGGTGAAGCGCGTGGACGTGGGGTATACCTGGGGGCGGGCGGTGCAGTGAGCCTGAGGCCACAGGCCCTTCCTCCCTCACTACAGGGACAGAGTCTTCGACGTTGGGTAATTCCCGTCCCCTCCCGGCTCCCTGGTTCCCCCATTCCCACCCCCCACCTCGGGTCCCTTGCCTACCTTGAGGACACTGCCCTCGCGGCTGACGCACGTTGTCCGGTACTCGTACTGAGCCTCGATGGCGTCGGGGCCGTAGACCACGTCGGGGCTCTCGACCACGAAATCGGCTGTGGCCTCCATCGCGGAGAGCTAGGGGCGCGGGGTGGACAGGAGGTCAGCGGGGACACGAGAGCCGGCGGACCGAGCCGACAGCGGTCCCCAGGGAGCCCGCACCACGCCCCGGGGCCGCACTCACCGGCGCGGATTCAACTCGTACAGTGGCAGACGGCGAGGGCTCGGGGCGCGCGAACTCCAGAGAAAAGAGCCGCGGCCCCGCCCCCGCCCCGCCCCGCCCCTCACCCCACCCGCGCCAGGGAGGAGGGGCGCGCGGGGAGGAGGGGCGCTCCGGCCTCGGACAGGGAGGACTAGGAGGACTCGGGTTCAAGGCCCCGTAGGCCCGAGCCATCGCTGCCCTTGGGTTCCCGCCCCACCGGGGGCGGCGGGATATCCACGTGGGCCACAGACCCCCGCCCGCGCACCGGGCGCGTGGATTCCATTCTCACCGCAGCCGGTTAGGGCGCGCGGCCACTTTTCCTCATTTTACAAAAAGAGGGCATTAAGGCTGCAAGAGAGCGCCAGGCCCAGCCACCAGGCAGGAGGTGGAGCTGGGCAGGAGGGCTGGGCACCTGGGTCCGAGACACTGCAGCGCAAACTGGAGCCAAAGACTGAGCCGGGGCTCAGACTCCACAGCCAGGCCCTCCTCCAGCCGCGGCCGCCTCTGCTCCCCCTTCCTGAGCGGGACTACCCCACCAGGCACGCCTGACAGGGCTCACACGGAGTGTGTAGGCGGCGCTGCGAGGCCTGGGTTTCCCTACCTGTAGCAGGAGGGCTTGGCAGGGCCTGGCTGAAGGGGGCCAGTGTTCGGTGGGGAGAGGAGGGGAAGGGAGGGGGCAGGGCCAAGGAGGTCAGCTGGGGAGGAGCTAGGCAGGCACAGCACTGCGCCCCCCTAGCACCCAGTGATAAGGGAGCGTGGGAACCCAGCGGGCGGGCGGGGGCGGCTCCCCCAGGAACTTTCCAAAACAAGCGGCCTCCTCCGGCTGGAAAGTTTCCACCACTGGAGCTGACCCAAAAGGTGGATAGTTGGGAACGCTCGCAGGAAACATGGTCAGGGCCTGGCCTTGGAGGTTGGGGGCTCCAAGGCTCCGGTTCCAGGCTTTGTCCTCAAGGGACTCCAGTGTGGGGGAGCCGGAAGGAGACTGGGGCACCCCTAGCCCGAGCCAACTCAGAAGTAGGGTCTGACCAGGCAGGTTGCTGGGAGGAGGTGGTCGCTGGAAGAGTCTTGAGACTTGAAGACGTCCGTTATCAGGAGAGATGAAGAACTGCCCTGGCAAAAACCTGGGGGAGAGGGTGCACAGGCAGATGAAAAGGAGGCCGGTGGGCGGGGGGAGCAGTTTGGGGACCAGTGCAGACCCGCAAGGCTGGGGACAGGGAATACTGTGTAATAAATACTAGGGTTTTGTTCCTGGTTTCTGGCTGGAGATGGAGTTCAGTCGCCAAAGGCTGGTGATTTCATCATACCTGCTAACGGAACCTCCATAAACACCCCGAAACCGCACATGGCGTGTGGGAGGGGGCACATCTGGAGAAGGGCATGGGCGCCCGGCGCTGTTCTCCACACCCTGCCTTCAGCATCTCCCTCCATGTGGCTGTTGGCAGTGTTTTCCTGAGCTCTGTGAGCCATTCTAGCAAACCTAAGAAGGAGCCGTGGGAAGCCCTGGTTTATATCCAGTTGCTCAGAGTATGGGTGGCCAGATACTTGGGGCAGGTGTCTGGAGTGGTGGGCGGTCTCGTGGGACTGAGCCCTTAACCTGTGGGATCTGATGCCAGCCCCAAGAACGGAAATACAGTTGGTGCCAGAGGGAGGGAGCGTGCGCCGCCAAGTGCCAGCTGACCCGGGAACGTGCCGACGCCCAGGCCTGGGGAGCCCTAGCGTGCACTGGGCAGCCTGTGGGAGGTGCCAGGAGGAGAGAAAGGGCAGAGCAGTCCGTCGGGCACCGGACAGTGATCGCAGGGACTGCCTGGGTGAGGGGAGGGGGGAGACTGTGTTGCCTTGGAGCAACTGGGGACCCCTGTCCCCACTATAACGCAGGCTCCTGAGGGCAGGGGCAGGGCTGTCTCCGTCACTAAGTGCCAGTGCCCAAGCGGAGCTCGGCACACAGGAGGGGCTATGGGATCAGAGTGCTGGTGAGATGGGAACCAGGGACCTTGGCCAGCAAGTGGCAGGCAGGGGTGAGTGGGCGGCCCCAAGCCCCTCTGCCACGCTACAGGTTGTGAGGTCGGGAAGATCTTTCTGGGGCCCCTGGGGGGCTGGATTTGTGGCATCCTTGGCTCAGGAAGGATCCTGATGGGACCCCCTGCAGCTATGGTGCACTCAGGGCCTGATGGCCACAGTGCCTCTGGGCAGTGGGAGGGGCTGCAGGGGAGTCGGAGAAGGGCCTATGGGAGCACGTGGGCAGGGCCAAGCTGAGGCATGACAGGGTTCAAGGAAGCAGACATTGGCCCTGGACCCTGTACTGTCGGGACAGAGAGGTTATCCCCTAAAAGGGGGAGCAGGGTATGCTCTGCCCCACAGGGCCCGCCCGACCTTGCCTCCTGCGCCCCTTGGATTCCCGGGCCACCTTAGAACTCAGGCCAAGGCTGGGGCCAGAGGGGCTGTCCAGGAGGTTAAGGCCCAGAGCCCCTGACCCCTGGACCCCTTTCATCCCAGGCTTATTCTTTGTCTGTTTTTCCTTTCTAAAATAAACACCCACCCACACCCTGTCCTTCAAGAGGAGGACCCTGACCCCCGCCTTCCTCTCCTCACCTGGAGCATGGGGCAAGGACAGCCATTGCTACCGGCATCCTGGGCCTGGGAGATTCCACTGGGCCTCGGCATCCCCATCCCCATCATGGGCACAGGGGCAGCCCCAGTGAGCCAGCCTGGCGGGAAGAAACAACAGAACAGTGCCATCACTGCCGTTTTCCCCAGCCACAGCTCATTTCCCCAGGGAAGGGCACTCCCCTGGCCCCATGTGTCCCTACTACTCCTGGGGGCTGTGGCACTTCGGAAGGCCCCGGCTGGACCTGGTCTACCCTGTCGTCGACACTGGGGGACACAGCCCTTCTCATATACCCACTGTGGCTCCCCACTGCCCCCGTATCCCGAGGCTTCATCCTTTCTTACCTACGACCAGGCGGTCTGACCTCATGCCTCGCACCAGCAGTGCCCATCGCCTCGGCCAGTCAGCCTCCACCTGCCGGCCTCCCTGCGCCCCCACCCCGGCCACACACCTGCTCATCGCCATGGTGCTCCAGGGCTCGGTACCCTCCTGACCCCAGCCCACCCCCACAAGGGAGCCAAGAGGCCCCGGCTGTGACAGACAAAAATGCTCCCAGGCACTTGGGGCTTCTAGGTTCGGTTCAGTGAAATTTATTGTAGGTTGAAAAAATCAGCATTCACCTGGTTTAGTGTACAAAAAGGACACTAGATCTTTTAAGAAAATATTAGGAAACTGAAGACGCGGATGCCTTTCAATAGTAACATTTTGGCAAAAGTGAAAAGTTCTTGTAAACACCAACTCCATGGCTCAAAATAGTTTTTCTCCACAGTACAATATTAAGGGGGGGGGGAACACAGTATCAATAAGTTAGACCATATTTAATCAGCTAGAACTTTTGTCCATCAACCCCCAAAGCACAAAACTTTTCTTAGCTTCATAATTCCTTAAAAGGAGAAAAACAACAACAACAAAAAAACAACAAAAAGCCAACAACAAAAAGGAAATTCAACTTGGAGTCCCTTGAACTGGTTCCCAGGGTGGAGGGCCGGGTCAGCCCTCCAACTGTGGCCTCCTTAAACAATCCTTCAGCCGAGTCTGCATGTCCGGCCGAGTAGTCCGCGCACACGACTCGGCTGTCTGCAGAACTCGGGGATCCCTGGGGTCCGCTCGGCCCTCCCCCCACTCCATCCCAAATGAAAAAACAAAACAACAGCTATTGAAACATGAAGGATCAGCTCCCTCGGTGCTCCGGGCATCCCAGGGGTCCCAAGGAAGGAGCCGGTGGGGGGGGGGGGCGGACTGCAGGTGCCTGCTCTTTGGGAAGCCATTAGGAGACATCCCCGTGGCTTAGAAAAATAGACACGTCTACTGAGCATTTCTGCTCTCCCTGCCTCGCTAGTGTTGGCGGCAGCAGCCCCCCACCTCCCCCCGCTGGCGAGCCCCAGGCTCCAGGTTGCAGCCACTCCCTCCGCCTTCCCCAGTCCTGGGTGGCTTCGCTGAATGTGGCCCTGAATGTGAACACACGCCTCAGGCCCCACTGCACCCCGGCGGGGCCCCTCACACACACATACACACATACACGCGTGCACATGCGCGCACACACACGCACGCATGCGTGCGCGTGGTCCCCCGACACTTTTGGGGACACTAGACTAGGCACAGCTACTAAGCAGCAATTATGGTGTCCATGGATCCCCTGCCCCCAGAGTGGGCGGAGAGGGCACGTTTTCTGAGCTCGCTCTCGGGGGGTCCCCTGACCCCATCGACCCCCAGCCCCTCCCTGAGTGCAAACCCTGCGGTGGCTCTGCTAAGATGACCCCAAGACCCACAAGCAAACTGAGGGATGGAGTGAGGTCAACAGCATGGAGACCACACGGTCTCGGCGTGAAAAGAAAAGCAGCAGCAAAGGGGAAATCGAGAACATAATAAAATAAAATTTGACACTGTTGTTGCAGTGTGAGCTCGTAGCACAGAAAACCCCCAGTGACCCCCTACAGCTGAGGGCCTGAAATAGCAGGGCAGGTCTGGTGGGCTGAGAGCTGCTCTGCTCCCGCAGCTTGGCAGCTGCTGCTCGGAGGCCAGCTGGAGTTCTCGAAATAGACCTGGGCGGGCCTCCACCCCCTTCGGGCAGAGACCCCGTCCTTGCCTAGGCGGGGAGAGGCTGGAGACCAGAGGGAGGGCTAGCGGCAGGAGCACAGCCAGACCCCAGCCCGGGAGGCGAGCCGGCTGCACCTCCCCACCCCCCACCCGCCACCCCCTCCTCGGTTCTCTCCTCAGCCCTCAAGAACAACTGAACTTGCCGCCGGCATCTGAATACTGCAGGAAGGACACAGGGTGGCATCCGGACCCTGGTGTCCAGGGAGGGGGGGCACAGGTTTAGAAAAGATGCTTTCTCTCTCATACAAAAATAGACGGAGTCTCAGAAGCAGTAGCTAAAAGTGGCTGTCTCTGTAGAAAACTAGAAAAGGCAGGCAGGCTGGCCCTGGAGTCTTTCCGTGAGGGGGCACTGAAGCCCCTCGGGCTGCGGGCCGGAGAGGAGGTGGGCTTCCTGAAGAGCCCATCCCGGGTGGGGGCTCCTCAGACGTGGGGGGGCCGAGGGAGTGGGATGAGACGCCGGCCCCCCCACCTGAATCTGTGAGCTGCGGGCACCAGGTCTGCGGGGCTCCCCTGAAAGCCGGCGTTGCTGGCTCAGATGAACGTGGTCTTCCTCGTATTTATTTTTTTAAATAAATCTCTTTTTCCGTTCTGTAGCTCCCCCCCCCGCCCCCGCCCCAGCTCCCCCGCCATCCAGAAGGGTCAGCCCGGCAAGGGGAGCTGGCCTAGCGGGCCAAGCAGGACCTCCTGCCCCGCGGCCTCAGGCTAGGGCCAGGCCTGCAGCTGCCGCTGGTCGTACTCGGCGATGAGCCTCTTGATGTGGGCCAGCTTGCTGTGCAGGTACTCGCAGCGGTGCTTCTCCTGGCTGTAGTTGGTGTTGGTCTGTAAGAGAGCGCAGGCCTGAGCCGCGTCCTCCAGCCCGCCCGGCGTCCCAGAGCGCGGGGGGCGAGGACAAGCACTGCCTCGTGGGGCGCGTGCCAGCCTAGTGCCAGCCTACGGGCCACCTTGGGCTCCCACTCCCCCTGCCTGGAGGCCAGTGCCCACCACACAATGACAAGGACCCTTGCTCTACCTTAGGCCAGAGCCCTGGGCGGGTATCCCTCCCCAAGCCCCATCCTGGGAAAGAGGGTCACTGCCAGGATGAGGGTGGCCAGAGGCAGGATTGTCATGAAGCCTCCTTCCTGGGCGGGGGCCTGGCTGGCACAGAAATGCCCTGGCGCACAGGGGCACACACGTGGTGAACCCACAGCTAGTGGCCTTCGGAGCGAGAACTGATAGAGCCCTGAGGAGACATTCCTTCTAGTGGCACATCTGGGGGTGGGGAACTTGAGCTCCTCCCTTGACCTTGGAGGGAGCTGGCAAGAGCCTGGGGGCTGCAGTCACTCGAGTGGGAGTGCCCAAGGGTGCTTTGCTGCCAAGGGAGGGATGGGCTGAGCTTCTTGCTGTAACTGGGGGGGAGGGGGCAGGAGCTGCTTTGAGGACCTGAGACCCCAGCCCCGCCAAGGCCCTTCTCTAGGGCAGCTCACCTTCAGGAGACAGCTTCGTGTGACCCCACCCCACCCCCCACAAGGGGTGGAGACTTACCTTTTTGATTTTTCGATATTCTTGCAAGATCTGCCCCCGAGTAGTCTGGAGGAAAAACAAAAGAGAAAGCGAACAATGCCTTTGCCTGCAGAGGCCCCCACTGAGTGATCCCTTCTCCCCGATAACCTGTGACCTGCAGAGTCACCGCCAGCCTTGAGACAATAGCCTCAAGAGAAGCTGACCAAAGTAAAGAGAGGCAGGCTGGGGGGGGGGGGGGTGAGCAAGGGGAGGTGGGGGAGGATGCCAGGCCAGGGGAGTGAGGGGCAGGGGCCGGCCTCAGCAACAAACACAATGGCCAGCACAGTAGGAGGGAGAGGGCGAAGAGCACGCTGGGCGGCCTCCTTCCCTCACACCCAGCTGGCCCGTCCACTGTTCAAGGTCAAGCACAGAACCCCCCCTCCCCACACCTGGGGATACAGGGGGATATTGGGGAATGCTCATGCGGGGGCTGCAGGAGGGAGAAGAGTAAGACCATGGGATTCCTCTGTCCCAGACCCTCAGAACCCTCATTGCTTCTCTGATTATGGGCTGTTTCTTCTGGAAACCGAAGTGGCCCCCCCAAGAGGAGACAGACCCCAACACCCCAATTAATCAGACTTGCTCTGAAAGGTGGTATGAGGGGAGGCTGGTGACCAAGGGTGGAGCTCCCCCCACCCCCAGCAGTGAGCTCCCAACATGGGCCGGCTTGGGGAGTGCCTTTGATCAGAGGGTGAGGGGGCCACAGGGACTCTTCAGCCCCATCCCTGTGGCTCTGACAGCATGGATGGGCTGTGAGCTGCAGGGAGGACCCCAGGCACTCTTGCAGAGGGACCCATGTGACCCAACTCTACAGGGCCTGGCTGTTTCAGTGGCTCTGAACACGACTCCTGCCCCAATGGGTCATCTCCCACCTGTGGAGTCAGTCTCCAGTGTCCCCACTGTACAGAAGGCCGAGCTGGGCCCGAGAGCCTGTGGACTCCCATGGCAGAGCCCCAGGGACGCCCACACCAGCAGCCAGGGACAACGGCCTGCCAGGCCCTGCCAGGAAGAAACACTGGTAGACCTCCTCACCTGGGAGGGGCAGCGGCCAGACTCTGGGGCCACGGGTGGGGCTGGAAGCCTTGGGTTTGGCTGCACCCACGAGAAAGGGCCCATCTCACGCAGGTCGGGTGCAGAGCATGGGAGGAGAGCACACCGCGGTGGGACGGGGAACACTCGCGCCGTGGTGCGGGGGGGAGGGGGGCAGCTATGGGCGGGGCTCTACCTCATACTCCTCAGAGCCCTGCGACAGCTGCCGGAGCTGGGCGTCCAGCTGCGTGAAACGCCGTGTGATCTGCTCGATGCGAGCGTGCAGGTCCCGGTACTCGCTATACTCCGCGTTAAAGTCGTTTTTGTAGCTCTGGCGCTGCTCCGAGGAGGAAATGGTGGCGTATTTTCTGAGGAGATGTAAAGAGGGTCTGGCAGGGCTCAGGGCACTGCAGGGAAGAGGCTGGAGTCCCCACGGCTGCCTGGCAGGCCCCACCCAGGCCTCAAGGTCGCAGGTGACTTCCTGGCTCCAGCAGGAAGGTTGTGTGGCTGAGAATCCCCCCCCACTCCATCCATGCAGTGCAGGGGAGAGTGCGGGGCGGGGAGAGAGCGGGGGCCAGCGAGGGAAGTACTCACAGCAAGTAGTCGGGTGTCTCTGAGGTCGACGTGGGGACGCTTGAACTGCTGCAGGTCCCGTTCAAACCTACAAAGAAAGAGCAAAAGGTCTGTTGTCTGAAGGAACGGAGGGATAGCAGAAGGGGAGTCAGGATGGGCAGAGGGAGTGAGGGCCGGGCAGGGACCACCTCGGGGGCCTCAAGGGAGGACGTGCAGAGAGCCCACGGGGTGCCGCGTGCATGTGTTCAGCAAGCAGCTGCAAGGCCAAGTTCATCACAGGGCCAGTGCCTGGGCAACCTGGCCAGAGCCTGACCACCCAGAGACCCTGCTGCCTCTGCGGACTGCACGTAGAAGGTCATTACTCTGGGAACCAGCAACCCCCCTGCCCACCTCTGGCCTGGCGGGACAGAGACAGAGGGCCACCTGGGGAAGCCCTGGCTCCTGCCCGCACCCCAGGCCACCCACTAAGTGGAACCGAAGGACACGGGACTGTCCACGGCACTTGGTGGGCAGTTGACCAAAACTACAATCTAGCCTATTTCCCAGCACAGAAGAGATTTTGTCACCATGCAGCGTGTCCTCAGTATGCACCGTGTGTCCCTCGGACAGGAAAGCACCTGGGACTCCCTGTGCCACAGGACTCCCACCAACGGACGGAGCACACGTCTCCCACCTCTCGGGGCTGCAGGCCAATGACCACACATGTGACGGCTTACTCCATGCCGCCACCACACATGCTTTGTATGAGATGCCTTCCAGAGTGTTCTGCCATTTGTGGGCCCAGTCAACATGGCCTCATTTAGCCCTTCTGAGATCTTTACCAGGTGAGGGAACAAATAGGGAAACCAAGGCTCAGGGACAGATTCTCCTGGCACCTAAGACACCCTTGAGCTCTGGCCTGAGGCAAACCTCAGAGGCCCTGCTCCTACTGCAGCCCTCGCTGTGCTTGGGCCATCGTTCAGCCCCGGCTGAGCTGGTTCCCACCACGGGGCCTGGGCCTAAAGCGAACCCTCCCCACTGCTGCTCTCATCTGCCCCTTCCACTAGCTTCTCCTGTTCCTCCCCCGGGTCTGGGCCCCATGGTGAGAAGGCTCCCCCGCCCCCTGCACACCAGCCTGTCCAGGAAGGCACGCGGAGGCAAGAGGAGGGGTCCACGGACGAGCAAGAGTGGGGAGCAGGCACGAGGATGGCCAGAGGGCACAGGGGGACAGGTACCCTGAGGGGCATGAGTTGGGGCTGTGAGTGCAAGGGGGCGCCAGCGTAGGGCCGGCTAAGGAGAGCATCTGCCGGCCAGGCGGGGGGCTGCTGCTGTCTGGGGCAGAGGTGATCGCGGGGGGCGGGGCCGGCCCGTGCCACACAGAGGAGTGGGTTAATCGACGCCGTCCCTCCCACAGGAGTCACGAAAGCAAGGAAGCTTCCTCACGTGCTGACCTGGAACTTTCTCCAGCGCGTCTGAGGGAGGGGCACGGTGCACAAAGAACAATGCCATTGTTAGAGGGAGGTGGGCGGCTCCTGCTGGAGCGGCTGCCTGCACAGGCAGAGCACCCTGTCCCCGAAGGAGCCCGGGAGCGGGCCGGGAGGCCTCCGTGCTCAGCCATTACTGTTACATTTGAGGCGCCGGCCAGACGCAGATTAAGATGGATAAAGCAGTATTTAGTGCCTTAGTTGTCCTTATCTCTTCCCTTGGGCCACCTACTCCCTGGTTTGCCTGAGTCCAAATCTCACTTTCCCCACTTAACCTGGGGACAAGCTACCCAGGCCAACGTGCCCTGGGCAGGATTTGAAGCTGTGTGAGCGCCATGTGTCCTCCTTCCCTGGGCCTTGCTTTCACCATTTGGGATGGGACGTGCTGCGTGGCTGGGCCTGCTCAGGGTTTGTCTCTCCGGGCAGGTTCTCCAGGGAACCTTGCCTCACCCAGCAGCTGCCAACACCTGCCCTCCGACCAGAGGAGGGGCTGGCAAAGGCCTTTCTGGAGTGCAGTTGAACAACTCATTAAAAAGCCTTAAGGCGAAAGCAGCTCTACCCTTGCCCCAGGAATGCCTCCTGCTTGGATCCTTCCTCGGAAATAAGCTGAAAGCAGCAGCGAGTTACACAGACGGGTCGGCGTCTTGGCTGCCACCATGCTGATGAGGTCAGCAGCCACACAGGGTGCCCAGCTTGGGCTCCCCGGGCTATGAACTCCAGGTGGCCCAGGCCCTGGGGGTGAAGACCCCTACTCCCACCCCAAGTCTGACCTGTCCACACACCGCCCCAGTATCTCTGGGCCTAACAAAGTTTCTCTGGCTCAGCAGCACACAGCCCCACCAGCCTCACACCCCTCTCATCCTGCTGCTATGATCCCAGATCTCTGAACGTCTGGCTTTCTCCCCTGCTCTGTGACCTCCTTCTGACTCCTACTGCCTGCTGTTCTATGGACAGCTTCCCAAACCCAGTCTCCATGGGCTGGAATGTTCACTAGTCAGCAGGCTTACCAGAGGCCTGTGGCAGTCCAGGCACTGCCCCTCTCCAGCCAGGCCCTGTACCCTCCTGCCTTCCTTGAACTCCAGCCCCACCCTGCTCCCTTTCAGTGTCTGCGACCTCCCTACAACAGAGCTGAGCCTGGAACTAATTCCTCTCCAGGTGCACTGTCCCCTCCCATGGGCCCCAGCTCAGAGGTTCTGTGCTCCCAGCACTGGCCTGGCACACAGCAGGACCGCAGAAGGCTCCAGGGCCGAGACCACTGAAGCATTCACAACCTTGTGTAAGAACACAAGGTGCAGGGGCACCTGGGTGGCTCGGATCGTTAAGCCTCTGCCTTCAGCACAGGTCATGATCTCCAGTTCCTGGGATCGAGCCCTACATGGGGCTCCCAGCTCAACAGGGAGTCTGCTTCTCCCTCTCTCTCTGCCTCTCCCCCTGCTCGTGCTGTCTCTCATAAATAAATAAAACATCTTAAACAACAACACACAGGGTGCAGGGATGCCTGGGTGGCTCAGTTGGCTAAGTGTCTGCCTTTGGCTCAGGTCACGATCCCCAGGTCCTGGGATCAAGCCCTGCATCAGGCTCCCTGCTCAGCAGGGGAGTCTGCTTCTCCCCCTTCCCCTGCTCTCTCTTCTCTCACTCATTCTCTCTCTTTCAAACAAATAAAATCTTAAAAAAAAAAAAGAACACAGGGTGCAAAGAAGCTGAATGTGTAGGGCGTGCCAGTGTGGGGGCTCATGGGGTGGTAGAGCCCCTCTGAGCAATGGTGGGAGTGGGCTGGAGCGTCGCCCATCCCAGGCCTGCTTCCTGGTACGTACCCGGGGCGTCTGGTGGGGCTCCTAGGGGGCTGGGCATGTGGTCTGGCAATCGGGCCCGGTGTCTGTCCTCAGCGGCTCTCTCCTTGTCTTTGTGCTTCTTGGACTTCTTCTTGGATTTGCTGCGCGATGAGCCACCGTGGGGCCTGCTGGGCTGGGCACAGTCCGTCAGCAGGGGCAAGCTGAGGCACGTAGTCGGGGCCGGGGTGGCCACTTCCCCGTGCTCGCAGTCCCGGCCACCGTGGCCCAGGTCATTGCTGACGTCAGCCAGAGGGTCATGGGCCCTTGGGGGTTCCAACCTTGGCGGCTCCAACCGCGGGGGCTCCAACCGCGGGGGCTCCAATCGCGGGGGCAGGTGGGTGTCTGTGCCAGCTAGTGGGCCCGGAGTGGGCAGCAAGGCCTCACGGCCATGGGGTGCACTCAGCTTCCCATTGATGGGAGGCTGAGCTCTCTGGGTAAAATGTGATATCCTGGTTTTCTTGCTGACCAGGGAGTCGATGAAATCAGGAGGCTGTGATCGTTTCTGCAATGGGAGGGAAACAATTTTAAAAGGGAGACTGTGTCTGGAGCCACTGGTGTCTCCTGAGAAGTGGCTGGAGAACAACAGGCCTTGAGCTCATGAGGCCCTAGGAAATCCAGTGTCTGCCTGCAAGGCCCACTCTGGCCACAAGGGGGAACCCAGAAAAGAGCCAGGCCCTTGCTAACTTAGGCTCAGCCCACCCTGAGGACAGAGCCAAGGAAGGGCAGCATCCGCCGAACTGCCCAGCTGAGCACTCAAGAAGGGCCACCTCCAGGGACTGGTCTGCAACATTGCAGCGTTCAGTATCGTCCCTAGGTGATGGGGATGGTGACAGAACCAAGTCTGAAGGACACATGGCAGCCCCACCAGCTGGGACTCCCCCCACCCCCCACCAGACCCAGGACTACTTGGATCCCCAAGGGACTCCCTGTGACATGGTGCAGGCCACACCCCCACTTCACAAGGGAGAAGGCTGAGGCATGTGAGGCAAGGCCAGACCACAGATTGCCCAGACCCTAGGAAATGGCTAGAGAGTAAGATGGTAGGTGGCAGGCCCACCACCGGGGGGCAACAGAGTAAGGAGGCTGTCAGCCCTCTACTTTGGCCCAGAGCCAGGGCAGGCACAGACCTGACCTCTTCACAAGGAGGATTCAGGGCCTTGGACATGGGCTGGGAGCCTCCAGGGCAAAGGAGAGAAGGGGGGTAAATAAGGGACATGGGACGAGGGACTCACGAGCCAGAGCGTGCAGCTGGGGACACCTGACTGCCCGTCCTGACTACTGACTAGATCAGCAGTGGCCACCACTCACGGGGCTCTGTGCCTGCAGCCGGCACACTCGATTTTACGGAAACTTCACACAGCCTGGAGGGCAAGGGCACCTACCGTGCCTGCTGCACACAGGGCACGGGGCTTGGGGCAATCCGGGAGGCTGCCCTCCCTTAGCCACGGCACCCACCAGTATTCGAGGGAGCTGCACCAGGGACCCAGGAGTCTGGGGACAGCCAGGCAGTTGCTCACTCACTGAAGAAAACACCCAGCTCTGAGCCAAGGGCCCCATGGGCTGCCCAAACACTGAGGTCAGGCCTGGCCCACTGGCCCTTATCCTGCCGCTCCTCCCTCGCCACTGCCATGGCCTCTGCGCGTTGTCACATCCTCGCCCACCGCTCCTACCTGAGGGGGTGAGGCTGAGCTTCCGTGTTCTCTGGGAGGACTGGAGGCAGCAGAGTCTCCAGGGAGGCCAACTGCGCTCTGTGGCTGGCAGAGCTTCCTACGAAGGAGAGCCAGGGTAGAGGTAAGGCTGCACAACGTGCGGGGCGCGCCCAGGCCCCCCTGCCTTCCCACAGACACCACACTGTCCCACCTGCACCCAGAGATCTGCACTGGGCCCCACTGTCCCGATGAACCAGAACAGGGTCAAGTACACTGGGTACCTCAGGGCGTGGCACACAGCTGCCCAAACACAGCCCACCCCAGGTTCATCCACAGCCCGAGGACTGTCCCCTTGGTGTCCTGTGTGCCCAGAGAAGGGTCAGTGGACCAGCCACTCATGTAGACACCCAGAGACCCAAGTAAAACTGACGGAGTATACAAGCTTTGTGCTGTGTCCCTGTGGGAGCCGGGTACACTGGGGCACGGGCCCCTCCTTTTAAAAACAATCATTCTGGGGCGCCTGGGTGGCTCAGTTGGTTAAGCAACTGCCTTCGGCTCAGGTCATGATCCCAGGGTCCTGGGATCGAGCCCCGCATCAGGCACCTTGCTCGGCGGGGAACCTGCTTCTCCCTCTCGCTGCTACTCTGCCTGCTTGTGCTCTCTCTCTCTGTGTCAAATAAATAAATAAAAATTCTTTTAAAAAAATTCTTCATCCTAATAATGCTTACTGCAGAAACTTTATTTTATTTTATTTTTTTTAAAGATTTTATTTATTTATTCGACAGAGATAGAGACAGCCAGCAAGAGAGGGAACACAAGCAGGGGGAGTGGGAGAGGAAGAAGCAGGCTCATAGCGGAGGAGCCTGATGTGGGGCTCGATCCCATAACGCCGCGATCACGCCCTGAGCCGAAGGTGGACGCTTAACCGCTGCGCCACCCAGGCGCCCCACTGCAGAAACTTTAGAAAATGCTGAAGGGGACTGAGATGCCCTCGCGTGACAGGAAGGCCTCCCGGATTCAAGACCCACCTTCTTGGGAGCCAACATGACAATACCTCCTCAAGGATGACAGGGGCAGCCACCGGCCTAAGTACCTGAGCATGATGATGCAGCCGGGGATGAGGGAGGAGACAGCCCGACACTCAAAGGGCAAATGGAGGCCCCACTAGTGACCCTGGCTTGAGGCCCCTCTCTGATCCCCTCTCATATTCCCAGAGATGCGAGTCTCATGGGAGCCCTGCAGCCAGCCCGGTGTCCTGTGCGGTGCCCTGCCGGGGTCTGGGGCTATGGGGACCGCGTCTGCACTCACTGCTCTTAATCAGTGATGAGCCAAGCAGACCTCCTTGACTGACAACCACATGATAGACCGCTGCTGCTGTTCCCTCCGTGGTCGCCCCAGATGTAAGGAGAGCCCCAGGAAAAGTGCCTGCAACGTGCAAGCACTCACCAGGGCAACACGGTCCAACGCGGCCAAGACAGGTACCTCGAGTCTGCTGTCCAGCCACACAGAAGCAACCACAGGCATTTACATCTGCTCTCTTTCCAGCCCCCACTAAAAAGGTATGACGGAGTAAGGGAAAAGAGAGCAGCACGATCTAACGCTGAAAGCAGAAGCGGTGACTATCCTATAGAAACCAAGAAAATGGGGCCCCAGGCTGTAAAACCCCACGGGTCTGGGCTCAGAGTCTCAGAGACCTCAGAGACCTCAGAGAAGGGGCTCCTGCAGGGCTGTCCCTGCTCTGCTCTGGGGCTCTGGGGCTGTGGGGAAGGAGCTCACAGTGTGTCCAGGAGTGAAGGAGCCCAGCCTTCTCTAGGAAGCCAGGAGGCTGCTCAAGCCACCCCTGGACAACAGGATAGACAGACGTGTGGCCTCAGGAGACGAGGGAACAGCGGGGCCCGTGGGGGTTCAGAGAAATCTCAGCAGCTCTCCTGAGGAAACGGAACCACTCAGGAAAGCCTGGAAGGGCTGCACCGAGGCTTCCAGGTAACAAACGTCAGAGTTCAAAAGAGAGAGACAAGAGAATGCATTTGAAAGGGTAGAGAGACTCTATAAGCAGATGAAAACTTCAAATCCACAAGAGAAACACCAGCCTACTATCCACAGAAAGACAAAGGACTTGAATAGATGTTTCTCCAAAGAAGATACACAAATGGCTAATAAGCACATGAAAAAGTTCTCAACATGATTAGTCGTCAGGAAAACACAAATCAAAACCACAATGAGATATCACCTCACACCCACCAAGAGAGCTAGAATAACACAAAACAGAACAAGAACATAACAAGTATTGGTGAGAAAGTGGGGAAAGCAGAAAAACCTTTCTGTGTGTTGCTGGTGGGAATATAAAATGGTGGAGCTATAGTGGAAAAAAGTCTGGCAGTTTTTCAAAAACCTCAACTCCACCCCTCCCCCTGTACTGGAGAGAAGTGAGAATCTACGTCCGGACAAACCCTTGTACACGAGTGTTCTCAGGAGCACTGTCCACAATCGCCAAAAGGCCGAAACGACGCAAGGGTCCAGCAGCAGATGAGTGACGGACGGACGTGGTGGCCGTCCGCACACGGCAGCGCGCCAAGCCGCAGGCGGGAACGCCGCTCTGACGCGCTACAGCCGAAGTGAGCCTTCAGAACCGTATGCTGAGTGCGAGAATCCAGACACAAAAGGCCACATGCTGTAAGATCCCACTGATATGAAACGTCCAGAACAGGCAAATCCACAGAGACGGAAGGATTAGTGGTTGCCAGGGGCTGCGGGGCGCCTGGGGATGGGAGTATCTGCTAACGTGGGGTTCCGTTTTGGGTACACGTTCTGGAACTAGCAGAGACAGCAGTTGTACAACACTGCGAATGTAATTAACACCACAGAATTGTGAGAAAGAACAACAAGGTTGGAGGCATCACAAGCCCAGATTTCGAGATACACTAGAAAACTATAATAGTCAACACAGTACGGTACTGACACAAAAATAGACACACAGATCAATGGAACAGAATAGAGAGCCCAGAAATAAAGTCGCGCTTATATGGTCAATTAATCCATGACAAAGGAGGCAAGAATATACAACGAGGAAAAGGCAGTTTCTTCAATAAATGGTGCTGGGGAAAGTGGACAGCTACTCGCAAACGAATGAAACTGGACCACGTGATTACACCATACACACAAAAAAAACCTCAAAATAGATTAAAGACCTAAATGTGAGACCTGAGACGATAAAATTCCTAAAAGAAAACACAGTCATCTCTTGTCCATCAACCTTAGCAACATATTCATGGATCCGTCTCCTGAGGCAAGGGAAACAAGGCACAAATAAACAATCGGGACTACACCAAAATAAATGTTCCTCAACTAAGGACAACATGCAGAACAGGAGAGGATGTTTGTTTTTTGGTTTTTGTTTTTTTTTCCTGGGGAGAGAATATTTGTAAATTATATATCCACTAGGGGATTAATACCAAAAATATACAAAGCACTTACACAACTCAACACCAGAAAGCACAAATAATCTGATTTTTAAAAGGGCAGAGGACCTGAATAGACGTTTTCCCACAGACACACAGACGGCCGGCAGACATAGGAGAAGACGCTCAACATCACCCATCATCAGGGAAATGCAGACCAAAACCGTGAGCTAGCACCTCACACAGGTCAGAATCTCTAGTATCAAAAAGACAAGACTTAACCGACTGGGTGGCTCAGTTGGTTAAGCATCTGTTTTCAGCTCAGGTCATGATCCCAGGGTCCTGGGACTGAGCCCCGTGTCGGGCTCCCTAGTCAATAGAGAGCCTGCTTCTCCCTCTCCCACTGCTGTTTCCCCTGTTTGTGCTCATTCTCTCACTCTTTCAAATAAATAAATAAAATCTTAAAAAAAAAAACAAACAAAAACCACAACAACTAAGTGCCGGCAAGGATGGGGAGAAAAGGAACCCTCATGCCTTGCTGGTGGGAATGTAAACCGGTTGCAGTCGCGGTGGAAAACAGGATGGATGTTCCTCAAAAAGTTAAAAACAGAAATATATGATCCAGGGGCGCCTGGGTGGCACAGCGGTTAAGCGTCTGCCTTCGGCTCAGGGCGTGATCCCGGCAATCTGGGATCGAGCCCCACATCGGGCTCTTCTGCTATGAGCCTGCTTCTTCCTCTCCCACTCCCCCTGCTTGTGTTCCCTCTCTCGCTGGCTGTCTCTATCTCTGTCAAATAAATAAAATCTTTAAAAAAAAAAAAAAAAAAAAAAAGAAATATATGATCCAGTAATTCCACTACTGGGTACTTACACAAAGAAAACAAACAAACAAACAAAAAACAGTTTCAGAAACACACAAGCACTCCTATGTTTATAGCACATAATCTACAGCAGCCAAGATAGGGAAGCAGCCCAAGCGTCCACTGAGGGGTGGATGGATAGAAAGATGCGGTATATAAAAACAAAGGAATATTACGCAATCATAAAAAAGAATGAGATCTTGCCATTTGCAACAATGTGGATGGACCTAGTGGGCATAATGCTAAGCGCAACAAGTCCGACAAATACCACATTATTTTGCTTACGTGTGGAATCTAAAAAATAAAATGAACAAAGAAACAAACAGAAACAGACTCGAGTTCAGAGGACAAACTGGTGGCTGCCAGAGGGGAGAGGCATGGGGGGATGGGAGGAATAGCTGAAGGGAAGGAAGAGGCACAAACTTCCAGTTACAAGGTAAGGAAGTCACGGGGGCAGGCACGTGGAGTGCAGCACGGGGACTGTGGGCGCTAACGCACTGACAGTGGGCTCTGGTCACAGACAGCGACTACGCTATACCTCTCACTTCTCGTGGTAAGCACCGTCCAAGCACTGTGCCACACGCTGGGAACTGATGTAACACTGTAGTCAACTAGACTTCAACAATAACAATTTTAAAAATAAAAATTACATCATTCCCATGGCATAAGAATGTGATACTACAAAAGACCAGAAGCTAGCGGGAATTAGAAACAACGGCGAAGAGATGTGCTAGGAGGAGTTGAAGGGAGAAGCTGAAGAGGCAAGCAGTGACAATGGGAAAGGCAAGAAGGTGACAATTTACCGAGCATAGCCCCCCAGGCTGTGCCTCCCACCCCCCACCCTATGTAATGCGAGGACACCCAAGGGGCACAGGAAGCCTTTTCGGGAGCACAGGCAGGGTTGGAAGAAGGATGGGGTGAGTTTTCTGGCTGTGAGGGCAGAGGCGCTCGCCCCCCAGTGCCTGCCAGGTCACCCTGTGACCACAGACATGCACGAGGCTGGGTGGGGACCCAGCAACCCCTGGGGGCCAGGCCTTCAACATGGAGGCAAAAGTCCTTGGGATCTGAAGGTCCAGACCCGGCCAACTGTCAATCCAATTTGAGCACGCTATGGTAAAGGGACCTCCCAAAGCCCTTTCCTCAGGAGCTGCATGCCTTGGACACCAGGGCAGAGCCAGACCCAGGAACAGGAGAGCTCGCAGGAGAGTGAGCGAGAGGGGAGCGGCTCCTGCAGGAATCCACAGGACCTCTGATCTGCTGAGCGTGACAAAAGGCCATGGGACCACTGGGGGAAGCTTGGGGTTGGAGTGAAGGACAAGGAGGACGCAGAGCAGAGAAAGCAACAGTGCAGCTAAGCAGGTTAGCAAGTCCACGGAAAGCACGTGTGATGGTGACCGTGGCTCGGCGCATGGTGCAGACACCTGCCCCCGGGGAAGCAAGGCCAGGACAAGTGCAGATGGCAGTGGGGTTGAAGGGAGTGCCTGCAGGGCTGGGCACAGTTGCCGAGGCCTCATCGTGCACTGGAACACCTGGGACAGGACGGGCCCCAGCAGCTACACGCACGGGGAATAGAAACACAGAGGAAGAATCAAAATGATGCTGGAAGGGGCGCCTGGGTGGCTCAGTTGGTTAAGCGTCTGCTTTTGGCTTAGGTCATGACCCCAGGGTCCTGGGACCAAGTCCCGCATTGAGCTCCTTGCTCAGCAGGGAGCCTGCTTCTGCCTCTGCTTGTACTCTCTCTGACAAATAAATAAATAAATAAAATCTTTAAAAAAAAAGATGCCGGAGTGGGTATCCATATAGAGCAGAGCCTGAGGGGTCCAGCCGACCCTGGAAGCATCAGCATGCGTAACTCAGGTATGAATTTTGAACAAGCTGTAGGAAAAGGAGGTGACCCAGCTTCTGGGGTGATATTGGTCCCCACCAGCAGAAATACCCCCAGGCCCTATTTTTCCTTCTTGCTGCAAGGCTTCAAGAACCGCTGTAAATGGGGTTTTCTTCAGGGAGGGAACCACCTAAACTGAAGAAAAAAAGACTGCGCAGATGGGTGGCTGGGGTGACCTTCAGTATGGCTGCGGGCATTGAGGATGCTGACCCTGACCTTTGCAAACCAGCCGGTTCAAGCTTCCCAGGACAGTAGGCGCTGCTGGCAACAAGCGGTCTGGGCACGGCTGGTCCCTAAGCTGGCCCGTGCAGACAGAGAGAGGAACACCAGGGGTGCCCAGGAGAAAGCGAAGTGCCTTGGGTTCACACAAGTCCTAACCGCTCATTCAGCGGAGCAGGGAGGAGTACGAGCCCTGAATTACACAAAGCTCCAGAGCCGAGATTCCTACTGACCCCACCTACACACACACACATACAATAAGGCTACTTGCTCTTGGCCATGCCCCTTCTGGAGAGCTCAGTGTGGCCAAGGCCCTTGGGGTCCGAGAACAGCAGCTACCTATCTCTGAACGGAGGGAGGGCAAGAACAGCCATGCAGTGTCCCTCGTCACCTCAAAGCAGTTGGGTGGGTAAATTTGACCATTTCAACACCAGACTCTTTGTCCAAAAATGTCTGATGAATGAAAACACCTGTAGGAGGTGACAGTACCGACCCTAGACGTGTTTAGCCAGGGCAACAGGAGACGCCAGAGAGGGGACAGGGGGCGCGAGCGGTCTTCTGCTGAGAACAGCTCCTCAGCCTCCGCAAGACCTTCGGACAGTCAGAGCGGTGACCCCGGGCTGGCTGGGAAGCAGGTGCTGGCTTGGGGAGGAGTGCCCTGCGGGGTTGAGGAGAAACTCCCGGCTCACCTAGAGTAGCCCCAAGTCTACATGCAATTACTGCTTTAAACAGCTGAACTTCAAAAAACCCAAAAAACACAACCTCATAAATAACTCAAGTCCCTGAGAAACCATTTAAAGACTAATTAGTGTATCAACCTGCTCTGAACGGCGCTTCACAGCCCGTGCTCCCAAGTCAGGCATCAGTTGAAAAGGAAATCATTAATTGCTCGCCTGAGCCAGGCAGGGGCCTACTTAACCACTCCTCCCCTGAGCCACCAAGGCCACTCCTGACCTCGGGTCCCAATTAATCTGAGAGGGAATGTGTTTAATTAATGCTGCTCAATCACGCCTGTTGGGAGTTTTGTTTTGCTTTGTTTCTCTCTGCTTCAAGTTCTTGAGAGGTTCTTTTTAAGAAGGAGGCAGCCTGTAGCTGAAGCCCGTGGTGATGCGCAGGTTTTGGAAGGAGCTTGATGGGAAAGCAAGCGTGGAACAAGCTGGGTGGACTGAATCCTTCTGTCTGGGCCTTCTGGTGTTCGGGTGCATAACCCGCACCCTCCACTCCACTCCACAGGGGCTGGCCTTTCCCCCAACAGGAAGCCACAGTGGGCTACCTCAGCACTTGGCATCCCAGGTAGTGGGAAAGGCTGCCAGAGTCTCCACAGATCCTTCCATCCTGCTCAAGGGCCCTATGGCCTTCGGGACCACACAAGACCATCCAGGCATCCTCAGGATGCCATCTGTCCCAGAACCAGGGTGCGGGGACACACCCAGGCGTGGGAGGCAGCATTACCGGACAAGCATCCGCTTCAGTAGCTGCTGGTCCCCTTCCGAGTATCCAGGCCAGTCCTTCTGCACGTCCTTATACACACAGTCCTTCAACGTGCACGTGCCATCCTTGGCATTTACGTTGGCCACCTGTAAGACAGAGACAGGATCACCTTGCTGGAAGCCCAGGAAAGGCAGAAGTTACTGGAACTATTTGATGGAGGGTGGGAGACAGAGACATACAAGGGGAAAGAGGACAGCACCCCCCCCCCAATCCCCTGCACACTGGGGCAGCGAGCCTTGGGATGCAAAAGGATCAGAACATCAGGTCCTGATGCACATGTCTTATAGCTGCTAGAAGACAGGTTGGCTCCAAAGCCGGGGGGACTGCCGACTACACTCCCAGGACCCCATCACCAGCCTCCCCTGTTATGGGCTGATTGTTTTTGTCTTACCAAAATTCATGGTAAATCTCAACACCCAAAATGATGGTAGGGCCTTTGGGAGGTGATTAGGTCATCTGGGTGGAGCCCTCAAGAATATGAACAGTGTCCCTATAAAAAAGACTCCAGAAGGCCCCCTCCCCACCCCTGCCAAGAGATGACACAGTGAGAAGACAGTCTGTGAACCGGGAAGGAGGCCCTCACCAAACCCCCAATCTTCTGGCACCTTGATCTTCGACTTCCCAGCCTCCAGAACCGTGAGAAGTAAACTTTGTCTGCTGTTTGTAAGCCACCCAGTTTATATTACTCGGGTACAGCTGAACAGACTGACACCCCCCTCTTGGATAGGCACTCTTGTGCCAGAGATGACAGCAGATAGGGGAGCCGGGGCCTCCAGGGACCAGGCTACACCCACCTTCCCCGCAACCAGCTAGCCCTGCTCGGGCTGATTAACAATGGCTGAGCTTGTCTCCAAGACCGCAAAGATGGACTCAGGACATTGACCTTAAGGATGCTTGGAGAAGTGCAGGCCCCGCTCCAAAGTGGGTGCTCCCGTGACCATCTCGCTAGGCCTCTAGCGCATGGCCATGGGGAGCTGACGCGCCAGCTGCTGTTTTTCACTATCACAGGCTGTTAAGAGGACTCTAGGTCACAAGGGTTTCCACAGGGAGCATTTTTTAATGGCTGAGTAATATTCCACCAAGCAACTGCCTTGTGATTTACTCAGAGATTTCGCCTTTGTTGGATGCTGCCGCCACTTGCAGTTTCCCCGTAGCATAAACAGACACCATTGCGGGCAGGTTTTTCCACGCTTCCTTCTGCCAGCTTTCCAGAAGTGGGATTAGTGGGTCAGAGGCTCTGAACATTTTTATGGCTCTTGATGCGTTTTGCTAAAATGCTCTCCAGAAGAGCCACCCACCCATCAACACTCCCACCCACAGAGGATGAGCCTGTGGTTTCTGTGGGCCCATCCAGCACCCAAGACAGATGCTTTCAATCTTTGCCTCGGATGTTTTCACAGAAGGCAGAGGGAAGGTGCCTTTGAAGAGTGTGGTGTCATCTGTGCTGCTCATCGGAATCCCTGATCACTTAGGGGAAGCTGGAAATGACCAGCCCCGGCAAGGCCCAGCCCATAGTTTCCCCCGAGACCTTCCCCTCCCTCAAGCTGCTGGGGTGCCGCTACTGCCCACAGCCGCCGGGGAGGACACGCTGGGTAGTAAATACAGAAGCGCAGAGCAGACGGGGCCATTCAGAAGAAATGGGAGTAGACACGGGGAGAGCGTTCTGCCCACAGACACCAGATCGGCTGCCCCCCAGGAAGCTGAACCCAAATCAACCAGAGAAGCCAGAGCCCAGCATGGTGCCTCACTGATCCCAGGAAAGGGCTGGGAGCAACAACAGCATCTGAGAGGTTAAAAAAGCGGGCACCCCTGGGGTGCCTGGGTGGCACAGCGGTTAAGCATCTGCCTTCGGCTCAGGGCGTGATCCCGGCGTTATGGGATCGAGCCCCACATCAGGCTCCTCCGCTATGAGCCTGCTTCTTCCTCTCCCACTCCCCCTGCTTGCGTTCCCTCTCTCGCTGGCTGTCTCTATCTCTGTCGAATAAATAAATAAAATCTTAAAAAAAAAAAAGTGGGCACCCCTGGCAGAACGACATCAGTACCAACAGACAGATCCCCATCTCTTTGGAAAACCGAGCCTGGCACTCTGGCCACATTGGAAGATTGCTCAGAGGGTAAATCTCAGGTCTAACCGTGTGCTTGGAAGGCCAAGTTTCACATTCTGCGTTTGAGGGGCTCATGTGCTGATTTTTTTATTTTGGGCACAAACAGGACAAGAGAGGAAGGTGGGAGCAAGGGCATTTCCAAGAACGCTACACTAGGGGCTGATGGCGGCCTGACCGGACAGCAGTGTGGGCTGCAGGCACGACCAGGGGCAGGCCTGTGTCTTCAGTCCTGGCTCACGTCTAAAGACCCAGCATTTTGCCAGCCCTGCCTCATTCTCTCCAAGTTCTAGCCCAGGGCGAGGGCCTCCCTTGTGCTTCCCTTGAGTTTCCAGGGATAAGGCTGACACCTGTGACTTTCCAAGGAAACAAGCCCCCTAGGAACATCATTCCTGGTTCTGGAGCTTTCTGGATGCTTTGGCAAGTCCCTCTGCCAAAGAAAACTTCAAAGCCACGAAGCTACCTATTTTCTAATAGGCCTTGGGCCAACTCATATGCTCAGAGGGAGGAACTGTGCAGTTTGGTCCTCACCTGCATGAGCTCTGAGTAGGGGACAGTGGCTCAAGAGGCCAAATCCAGGGGCATCTGGGTAGCTCAGTTGGTCAGGCGTCCGGCTCTTGATCTCAGGGTCGTGAGATCAAGCCCCATGTCAGGCTCAATTCTAAGCCTGCTTAGAATTCTCTCTCTCCCTCTGCTCCCCTCCCCCTGCTTGTGTGCACACTCTTAAAAAAAGACCAAAAAAAAAAAAAAAAGAGGCCACATCCACAGAGAGTTTCCTGGCAAGGCCCCTGGGGCCAGGGTCCGGGTGACAGGGGGCAGCGAACCTCGCGGCTCATCCTCAGATACGACTACTGATTATCGCAGCATGTGAGTTTGCACTGTCTGTGCGCCCAGAGCGTCCAAGGCAGGAGGCAAGAGGGGCAAGTGAGCTGTTGGACAGAACCCCTAGAGATTCGACCATGCCTCCTCTGCAGGATGGGACCCTCACCGCGGGGCTCCGAGGTACCTGCATGGCCCAGCTGATGTGGCGATGCCGGAGCAAGCTGCCCCCCTTCGCAGGGGTCCTCACGATCCCTCCATGGGCTCTGGGAGACAGGAAGGGCCCAGGGAAAGCAGCCAGGCCTACAGCTCTTGCTCCAAAGCCCGAGCTGTTCCGTAACAGCAGGCTCCATCTGTTGCCATCACGCGCCCTCCAGCTCAGCCTTCCACCCCTCAAGAGGTGATGCAGTCAAGCTGCGGCCACACACGGCAGCCCGAGGGTCCACAAAGGAAGCCCCTGGCCCAGAGCCACGGCTGGTGAGTGGCAGGGAAGCCCACCTGACTGAGGAGCCTGAGCTCTTGTTAATTTATTCTGTGGTTCCCCGGGCTTCTTTTGATTCTAAAATCCTCAGGCAACTGAAGTCTAGGACCCTCTGTGCTGCGCCTGCCGCCTGTGCATTAGTAGATGGTGAGGAGGGTGCGGACCTCACTCTGAGCCAACCTCAGGGCCACTGGACAGCAAGCATCACGGCCAGGGACACGTCCGTGCCAGCCCTAAGCACGTCCTAACCCAGGAGGCCGAGGCTCTGAGGCAGCTGAGAATCCTGGAAGAGACCCGGGAAGAGCCCTTCCCAGCTGTCCTGTGTCCAGACTCTGTGCAGAGGCCACTTGAGGCTGACCGGACCCTCAACCTGGCCCCGGGCAAGCACGAACCTGCTGGAGGAGGCCATCCAGCGCATCCTTGTCCGCCTGGGCCAGGCCGTCCTTCTGTAGCCGCAGCAACAGCTCGGCCTTCCGGTAGGGCCTCAGCGCCAGGAGGTGCAGCACCCGGTCCCGGAAAGGCCTCTGAGACACCCCACTGCCCCCGCTAATGCCACCGACACTGCTCTTCTTGATGGCACTCGCCAGGTTGATGGGGGTCGCCCGCTTCCGGGAGGGCACAGCATCCGTGGCCCCCGGGGCTGGTTTCCGAAACTGAACCTTCTTGCCTGCAACAAGAGCCAAGGCATTAGGGATGTGAACAGGTGAGGGGGTGTGGGCCTCTGTGTCCCTCTGCCAAGTTCTGAGCGAGTGTGTGGATGCCCACTGATGGCCGCCAGCCCAAGGGGAAGGCAGTTCAAGCCCTGCCCAGCCTGGCCAGGTCGATGGGGACCCGGGACAGCTGAGTGCACCACCTGCTGACCACATACAGCTTATCGGGCGCTTGCAGGGCCCCCAGGGTCAGAAGCAGGAGCCGCAGGAAATGGACTTCATCACGGGCAGCCCGACCACTACAGGGAGAGGGGGCTGACGGTAAAAACAGTGGGGTTCTGGAATGGCCAGAGGCAGGTGCCCCCAGAACCTACACATCACAGCACCGTGCTGTCCTTACAGGATCTCCCATTCTCTCTCAAGAAAAAGGAGGAGTGAACAAAGGTATCAGGCTGCTGGGGCAGATTCTCTGGAGACCCCGGGGTATGAGCAGCTCCCCAGCTGCAGCCCGACCAAGCGCTTCTTGGGCGGACATGGCTGTGCTCAGAGTCCCAGGGGCAGCAGCCTGATTCCCCACCCTTCTAGAGCAAACAGACTCCAGCTCTACTCTGGAGGGAGGGGCCTCCACTCAGAAACTGTTAACTCCATCCTGGACAGCAGCACTGCCACGGAGAGAACACGCTCAGCCAAGCGAGGGCAGCGCATGCCTCGGGACCTTGGGCCAGAAAGCTCTCCGTGAGGATTTTTTTGTTGTTGTTGTTGTTCTCATCCCTTAAATCTCATTTGTCAAATTAATACAGGAAGAAGTGCTGTCAGAATCCTCAGGGCCAGGGAGAGGCCTGACACAGTGGGACATGGACGTCTGTCCTCAGAGGCCAGGGGACAAGTGCCTCCGGCAGAACCGAAACCACAGCAAAACTCTTGCTGCACCCAAAGTGGCAGAAGAAGCCACATTTCTGACCAAGTTTTAGGCCGAAAGACCAGAAATTTACTGAGCTGTATACGCATGTCCACATTTGCACCTCGAGGTGAGAGCAGGCAGAGGAAGCATTTTTGGATTCTGGCTGCTGCTCTCGGGCGGCTCTGTCCCCAGCAGCGGCTCACAGCCCAGAGCACAGGCTCCCTCGGCACACACGGCCACGTCCACCCGGACACAGTGTTGGCAAGCTAGTGAAACCCCTTGCTCCTCTGGGAGGCTTTGAAATCCTCCTACCTTTTCTTAAAAAAGAAAAAACCTCAAAAGCCATCAAGGTCCTGGTTTGCTGTAAGACATTTTACGCCTCCCTCAGGACTAACACCCTTCCTCCTGGCCTTGAATCCTGATGACTCTTGAATTTGTCTGGGCCTAGGTGCTGGGAAGACTAAAGCAGGAACGGAGCTTCCTACAAGTAAACACTTTTCATGTTGGTGTCTCAACTTCAGCAAAACTGTTTCTAAGCAGACGCTGTGCCGCCAGAGCCTTCTCATCCAGCAGGGAGTCAACACATTTCCTTCCCAGGTGCGACCCGACGGCCCCTCACTGGCCCCAATCCAGCAGCAGGCTGCCTGCCACAGGGTACATCTCGCCATCTGCACCTTGCCACTCGCCGTGTCAGTCTTGGGGAAGAGCCGGCCAGGCAGGTGAGGGCAGGGTTGGCCTCTGGAGGAGGACAGACCGCAGCCCTGCTGTCGGGGAGTGTGTCTATCTCTCTGATGGGTAGAGATCCCCAAGGCCAGAGCCCGGGAGAGGGGCCCGTGGATTTGGACTTCCTAGAGTTCTCAGGGCTCTTATTCAAACTGGGCGATCAACAGATGCCACAGCCCCAGCTGACTCAGCCAGTGTACCAGGACCTTCCTTTCTGACCCGACAATGATCTGGTTCACCCTGCTCGGGCCACCCCGGTCAACCCATCACTTCAGCTCCTGGCCGGGACAGGCCCCGAGTCTCTCCTGCTCCCCACCCCCACAGCTGCCCAGCAGGCATGAGCCCCCCGAGAGGTGGAGTCCCAGGCCTCATCCTCACCCAGGTAGCGGCCTCCAGCCTTGATGACGATGGCACCACGGCTCCGTGTCTCCTCCTCGGCCTGTGCCATGCTCTGCCGTGCTTTCTGGTAGGAGTCGTCGGTGGCACACACCGTGATTTTGTCCTGGATGCTGCCCAGGCAGTCCAAGTGAACATCCCCATGGCTGCAAGATAAGGGGCCAGGAGCCAAGGTGAACTCCTGGGATGACAAGGAGGGACGGTCTAGGAGCCTGTGCCCCCCCCCACTACCCCCAGCTGGGAAATGGGGTCAGCGCTAACTTGAGCAGCCTGGTTTCCACACGGCACATCTTGATCTGGAAGAAACAAGGCAACCCAGGCCCCTGCGCAGAGGCAGCAGGCCAGGACCTGCCCCCGTGCCCCAGACACACTGAAAGTAGCAGCAGCAGCAAGGCTCATGTAAAGGAAGGAAGGGGGCACTGGGGCGGCCTGGCTGGCTCAGCCCACAGAACGTGCAGCTCTCAAACTCATGGTCGTGAGTTCAAGGCTCGTGCTGGGTGTAGACATTACTTAAATAAATAAACCTAAAACAAAGAAGAAGAAGAGAAAGAAGAAGGGGGCACTGGGCCCAGGCAGGACCTCACCTGGAGACATATTGCTGGATGCAGTCGAAGCTGCCCTGGGGGCTGTCACGGCCAATGTTGGAGAGGTAGAAGGAGAACGTCCGTGCCTCTGTGGGGCAGTCAGGCTGGGGGATAGAGATGTGCTGTGTGGAGAATGGGAGACATCACTGAGAGAGAGGTTCACAACACGGGGGCATGGGGGAGGGACAGACCATAGGGTGGCCCCTCCACTGGACCCCAGACCATCTCCACAACTTGACACAATGAGAATGTGCTAGCACTTTCTAAGCAGCAATGGCATCTCGGTCTGAGGAGCACAGAGCGCTTAACATACACCTAGAGACAGGGACCCCACCCCGATCTGGGCCATGATCCAGGTTCCTGCCCAGCAAATGGGGCAGATCTGGCCTGGGACATGCGTGAAGATGAAATGAGACAAGATGGGCATCAGGAGCCATCAGGGCACACTGGGCAGCCAAGATGTTCCGACCCTTGCTCCCCTGTGGGATACAGACTCCACTCATTGCCCTGTAGCTCAGAACAAGGCAGGCGCAGGCCCTGAGGGGCTCATGGATGGGCAGCACTCAGCCCCAACAAACCATGACACGGCTACATGTGACACAGGATGAATGTCTTGGTTAATGTAACCCTGACTTTAGGCAGTGCCTCTGCAGAAGGAATGGACAGCCTGGCTGGCAGACAGACAGACAGCCATGGTCCCAGCCAAGGTGCAGGGCTCAGTGCAGGTAAGACAGCCTCATGCCCAGAGGCCACTGCCGGATTCCAGACCAACCTTCCCTAGGTAGAGGTCCCAGGAGCTATGGAGGAAGCTGGTAGGAAGACCCCATGCTCTGGTTGCTGGCCCATATTGGGGGTGCAGGGTGGGCCTCTAGAACCCTCTGTCACCAGTGGTAACCCCTCATAAAGTAATCCCTGGGTTTTGAGTGCAGGAGCTCATCACAGCTGGGAGACACACAAGGGGGGCACAAGTGGTAAGTGGAGGTTAAGGGGATGCACAAGCCACATTCCAGTCTCATCCCCAGGCTGCCAAACCACCTCAGTACGCCCAAGCCCTGTTTCCTCTCCAATGAGATGAGCACACCAACACCCCTCATCAGCACCGGATGGAACATGGCCTAGCTGAAGTCCACCCCTGCCCCGCTGTCACGGATAAATAAGGGCAGTTCAGCCTGAGGACTGAAGGACTGAGGACACAGTGGCTCAGGTCACAAGGAAGGACGCTGCTCTTGACCTGGATTCATGGCCTCCCTGTGCCACCCCTCAGGGTAGTGCATGGACCCATAGGGAACCTGCATGTGCACCTGGCCTAGAGTTGGCCCCCAGACACTGAGTGAGCTGCCGAGCATACGGTCAGTCCCTGCCCCAAGGAGGGGCCCGGATGTGCACAGTGGAGCCAACCTGGCTCCGAGTGGCTCCCAGGCATGGCAGTTGAGCCCTGTCCTGCCTGCACACAACATCTCCTTTCCAACACCTCTGGCCACCCTGTGCTGTCCGCTCATCCCTTCTTGGATGTGACTTTTGTTCTCCATCATAGAAGTAGCTGGAAACACGCCGCCCAGATGCCAAGGCTCAGGCTGCTGAGGGCCGCTGCAGGAGATGCAGCCAAAGACACACACGGACACGGCAGCCCAGAATGCAGCAGGAAGCTCACGTGCCAGGAAGTCAGCAAGTAGAAAGCAGCTTCCAGTGGAGCCTGACACCTGCTGCTGTAGGGGGCGCTCTTTCTCCACCCCCTCCTTGACCCTCTCCCTCATCCCATCCTGCCTCAGGTGGAGCTGTGCCCCCTCCCCTCCCCCAGGCGGCATGTTCCACCTCAGTCTGCTCAGAGGACAGTGGCTGCCTCGAGGACAATGGTCCTCACTGGGCTGTCACCCCTGAGAGGAGGGAAGGAGGTCAGGTCTGAGTCCCAAAGTGACTGTGCTTCTCTCTGGGTGGGGGCTACGGGGGACTCTTCACTGTGACCCTTTTACCCCATCTAAACCTTTTCCACACAGGCGCATATGCCCACTTTCAAAATTCATTCTGGAAGTGGGGGGGTCCCAGTGCAGAGCCCAGAAGTAAGGGTCTGTGTAGCCACTGGAGCCCCAGGATGGTGAGGAACCCAGGGCTTGAACCTGATGCACAGGAGAACATACATGCCACTCGTGACAGGGAAGGACGCACACAGAGGTCTCCGGTATCCTCGGGACAAAGCAGGGAGCACCCGAGTGGGGGAGGGAGGGAAGCAGAAGGGAGGTTTGCCGGGAGCCTGGTGTGTCCCGTTCCCTCGGTCCCAGCTCCTCCCCAGCACTACCACGGCCTGTGGAATCCTCTGGTCAAGAGGCTGCTTCGCCGCTCCCTAATGACCCTGGTTGTTGGTTAGCAGTCACTGGGAACCAGGCAGGGAAATCAGCCAGCTGGGCACGAACAGCCCAGGAACGCGTGGCTTTCTCTGGGTCAGCGAAGAGTCTGACACATGTTCCAGGACGTGGCCCGAAACTCAGCCCTGCTCAGCCAGAGCATATGCCTTCTGGACCAAGTCTCAGCTGCCCCACGGGGGCCACCATGTGGCCCTGAGCTGGCCTGAGCACGCAGGTTTGGGTGCGTCTGAGGTCAGCCCTGACTGTGGGGTAGGTCACTCTAACCTAACCGAGCATCTGTGTGCACCGACCTGGAGCAGCGAACAGGTGTGTCCTTCCTGGGCGGTCCCGAGCACCTCTGAGCCTGTGAGGGGCACAGATTCCTGCCAGTGCCCTTCCCTTTGAAATCTGTCAGGAGCGGGGCCTGCCTCTCCCCCCCCCCCCCGCCCCGCAGGGCCCCGTGTTCACTGTAGGTGGGGGCTGGGAAGACACAGCAATTCCTGGGGGTAAAAACTGGTGAGCGAAAGCACTTGCTATTCCATTCAGCTAAGAACGAGGTCAACAGGCACGTCCGGGAAGCCAAACACCAACTGACCAGGGTCTGCTCTCTGGCCAGAGTTTTCAGGCGACACTTGTTTTCTTAGTTACTCTCACTTCCCGAGGAAGCTTCAGAATAAAACATATTCTGGGTAAACAGAACTACCATTGCCGAACTTGACTTCCAAGCGCAGAGCATCCTCTTCCGCCCAGGGGCACTCCCTCAACCCCAACCCCAGCGTGCACTGTAAGCGCCTGCCTGCATTCCAAGAGCTGCTCTCAGGCTCTCACTCGCCCAGGAAGCTCAGGAGAGGGAGCGCACAGCCCCCGCACTCTGTTCAACCCTGGCACACAGCTGGCTCCCAACTTCGAAACCCCCCATCATTAGAAAGTTTTTAGACCATTTCCAAATTGTCCCTGTTACAAACAATGCAGCAACAAGCAGCGGGGGGCTCAACCTTGTGCGCGCCCTTAACTGCTGCCACAGAGACGGCTCCTAGACACACACAGAACTGGTCAGACGCCTCTGACCAGAGCGGACAAACCGCATTCTGGAAAGTGCAGTTCAGGCTTCTGCCACAGCACAGGGAAACTCCGAGACCCTTAACTGCCCTGGATACCAACCCTACTTCTCTTTTTTCATCAGCTGAAGAGTTTCAGGGCGGGGCTGGCCAGGTGGGGGTTTCTCTTCCCCTCTGGAGGCTGACTTTTCAGGTTAATGACTTAGAAGTGACCCCCGGACAGCAGAGGGGCCCAGGTCAGCCAGCTCAGTGTCCGAGAGAAGGCAGAGAATGCAAACACAAACATGTACATGGCAAACGAAACAAAGATGAACATCTGCTCTGGCACCTCACACCCTAGAGGCCCAGCATGCAACAGGTGGGCCGGGCTCTCCGGGCACCCTGGCAAATGCCGTTAGTCACTCCAAGGAACCAGCCAGCGCCGGGGCCCAGCTGCACACCACAACCTCCTTGGGCAGGCCGGGCTCTCACGGTGCTTGCAGACACAGGCAGGGAGGTTGCCGGGCCAGATGGGACTCCCACCCCAGGCGGTGCTCAATGCTGAAGCCCGACGCTGGCTGTGCACACCAAGGGGGACACCAGCACACCAAGGTGAGCTTGTTCTGGGCTGCAAGGAGGACACTGGTTCTCCTAAGGCCCCATTAAGGCACACATACAACCCCTGAGGCAGAGAGCCCATCTCCTGGGCGAGGAGGCTGAAGGATGGTGAAAACAACTGGCCAAGGTCCCTGAGCTCAGGAGCCTACAGATGGGGTCTCAATCTTCAGTCTGTCAGCTTCATGGGCCTCTGGGAAAGAGGGTCCTTATCACCCTCTTACAAGGAGCCAAACATGGACTCAGCCCATGCACCATGAACACTGAATGAGCCTGCCCAGCCCCATCCCACTGACCGCCTGCTCCTCGCTCTGTCCAGCCTACCCCACTGGCTTCATCTCCAACTTCAGCTATGCACAAGTAACTGAGCGACCAGGAGAAGTGGGAGGGGAGGGCCCAGGTGCCCTGCCTCCTCCGGCAGCAGGGTGACGAAGCAGATGTGGCCTGCTCTGTGCCTAGCACCAGGCCAGGCCCCTCACAACTGGCAGGGGAGAGGGGAGGCATCCCATCAATGCCCAGGAGGAGGAAGACAAGGTCCAGAGGACAAAGAGGGTAGACCTAGTGCCTGACCCTTCACAGCAAGCAGGGAAAGAATAGCACTCCTCTTCGCCGCTTGGCGCCCTCCAGCCCTCACATGGGCTCACATAGGGAATAGCCTCCTAGTGGAGAATCATGGGTCTGGCTTGACCAGAGCTGTGGCACAGAGCCTCTGTACCCTCAGAACCTTCTAGAAACTCTGTTACACACGAGAAAATCCAGAGAGAAGGAAGAGCGGGTACAGCATGATTCTAAATTTACGGTGATAGGACCCCTATGTTGAATGGATATGGCTCTCAGGCTTTGCACATAAATTTGGGCAACACAAGGCACAGCCCAGGAGAACCTTGTGGTGCTTCTCTGGCTTATGTGAGGGGTCATGTGGTGTCTTGATGACCAGAAAATGCTGCTCACTAGATAAGCCACACTCAGTGGCCCTTTCCGTGGATCCACTTCCTCTTCTTTCCCTGACTGCTGAGGGCACAGAATGACCACTGGCCACCAGAGGGCGCCATGAGGCCAGTTTGGCAGCAAGCCCAGGGAGACCTGCCCCCAACACTGACCTCTGCTCTTGGGGAAATGTCCCAGGGAGGATAAAGGGAAGGCTGCCACAAGACTCTGAAGGGGCCTGACAGAGGTGCAGATGTCCCAGAGGAGGCACTGGGGGAGCAGGGACTCTGGGGCCTTTCAGGGGGTCTTGCTGACCTTCACAGGTCTTGGTATGATGGTCAGTTCAGTTCACATGTGCACCTGGCCAGGCCACAGCCCCAAGTGACGCCATGAACACTTATCTGGGTGGAGGTATTCCACAGATGTGGTGACATCCACGACCAGCTGACTTTAAGAAAATGACCCTCAGTGATCTGAGTGGGCCTCATCCAATCAGCTGAAGGCCTTGAGAGAGAAACTGAGGTTTCCCTGAAGACAAAGAAGTTCGTCTGTGGACCACAGTGCCCATTCCTGCCTGCCGCATGGATGGACTTCGGCCTCACCAGCCCCACAACTGCGGGAGCCAATGCCTTGCAATGGATTTCTTGGTATCTTTGCATCTGCACACACAGACTCGTGGATCTTCTAGAGGCCCTGTCTCTCCAGAGCACACTGGCAGGGCTGAAACCCACAGACCTCCCCCAAAAGGAGGCAGCCAGCCAGCTGTCAGGTGGAAACTGACTCAGACACTTGTGGCGACACTTCAGATTAAAAATAAATAAATAAAAAAGACTTGCAATAAAGACCAGGGAAAAAAACTGAAATGTTCCAAAGTATGTTTGGTGGATGAGGGACACAGGGGGGTCCCCCAAGCCTTGGGGGGCAAGGACTGAGAACAACTCATCCTTTTTTTTTTATTCTCCAATTTTTCTGTAAGATGGTCATTTAGAATGAAATGGATACATTTCAGAAATAAACACGTTTCTATAACAACCCCCTCCCCCCATCGGCAGCCCAGAACTAAAATCAGACACCCATGGTCCCAGGTGCACCAACAAACCAGCTCCTGGGGAGGCCATAGCTCCAGGCCTCCTTGGCCTAGGATACCTCAGTTTTGAATCAGCGCATAGATCAGATCAGAACAGAGACTTGGGGGCCTGGGAGTCAGCTATGCATTGGCTACAGGAAGGAAGGGGAAACTCTGAGGGACCGCTGGACAGAAAAGCTGCATTCGCCCCCAGAGAGCCTCTTGGTTTGGCCCTGGCCATGGGACCAAGCTGGCAGACCTTAGCTCGGCACAGCGCCTGGCCTGACACACAGGTGGATGTGACCAAAATGCTGCCGCCAGCCTGCTTCTGTGCCCAGCACACGATGACAGGCCAGAGAGCACACTGTCACAATTTCAGATATCCTTATGACAAAAAAGACTCACCCCTTGACTTCCTTGAAATCGGATTGACGGTCTCAGTGAAACAGACTCCTGCAAAAAAGCAAAAATGGAAAAATGTCAATAACTATATTTCGAAATCCAGAGACTCACTTCCCAGTTATAGAAAGAGTAGGCTAAGGACAGTGTTTTCAGGAGAGGTGAGAGAAAACACACACATGTCTGAAAATTACAGGAAAGGTCACTGGAGCAGGATTTTGAAGGATCAGCAGGAGTTCCTGAATGGCATGGGGGCCAAGTATATAAGAGGTAAGAGCAGAGACACAGGCAATGGGCAGCCCTTCACTGTTCCACCCAAATCAACATCAGCCCAGACCGCCCTGCTTCGGAGACACCCCTCAGAAGCGAATTACAATGGATGAGCACCGCTGGCCAGAAGGTAGGGTGATGAGGTGATGCCCCCCGCCAACCCCAACCACACACCCTGCCACGACAGGGCCCAAGGCCTGCTCAGCTCCCACGTCACAGCTTCAGAGCAGTTTGTCACTGAGCTTCGGGTGGCGGAATTTCCAAATGTCACAAGAAAAAATACACTTAAAAACTCAAAATACTTTAAGCTTCAGCTATTCAGAGATCAGCCTTCTGTCAGAATTTTAGAAAGAACATGGATCCAGATGGAGGGTCGCACCTCTCTTTCTCACCCATCTTGGGCCCCGAGCACCCACCTTCTGTACAGCACATATCACCCCACAGTGTGGTCCTGGTTTGTCACCATGGCCCCTTCCCTCAGCCCCCAAACCCTCCTCACTTCTGTGCCCACTGTCCTCCCCAGCCTCCTCCAGATGGCTGGGCTCTCCCATCTCCACCCGAGCCTGCCCCTTGGGCCTGCGCCCCAGCCACACCCCCACCCATAGTGAGAGGAGGCCCTCCCAGCTGGCCCCTACACTCCCAGACACCGGGTGTCTGGAGTGACTACCTGTCTGCTCCCCACCCAAACCATCAGGTCCACCGCAGGCCCTGGGTGGGTGAAGCAGCTCTCCAGAATCACAGGAAGAACCAACCAACGGGCAGGTTGGCCTCTCGGTGTACATGGGTCCATTAGCTGCTGGGCTGAGGGCTGTGGTTGTATGAGGCAGACATGGCTCAGCCAACTGGGACCACACAAGCCGCACATATATCCGCCCCCCCGCACCAACACACACACTTTGTTTACCAAGAGCCTTCTCTTTTGCCAAATCTCAAGGACTCTGTCATCTGGAGCAGTTTGTCAGTGACCTTGGGGCAGAATTTCCAAATGTCCTGAGAGATCACACCAAGCACTAGCACTTACCCCCATAGGATCTGACCCTCTAGAAACTACCCTACACTTCCAAAGCACATCACCTCTCACTGCCAGCCTGTCAAACACGGGATATCCTCCAGTCCCTTGCCCCGCTCCAGCACTGAAAACCAGCCCCTGCTTCGGAGGGTCATCGTGCTCTGAAGACAGGGGCCAGGCTTTCCCCGAAGCAGGAGCAGGACCAGCTGACCCATCCTATAAGCCACAAACTGACCCACCCACCCCTGGGCTGACATTCAGAGAATGAGAAACACAGCGCCTGCGGGGTCCCCGGGCTGGCTCGGCCCTTGGAGACACAACATTTAAGAGGGCTTTGCTTGGAATTGGGTTAAAGATAGAGACCAAAAAGAAAACCTGCAGGTGGCCAATGAGCACATGAGAAGCCAGCAGCCGTCAGTGAAGTCCAGGTTTCGCAGGGAGATACCATGCATCTATCAGGATGGCTAAAACGAAAAGGACAATACCCAACACACTGGTGGGAGCACACACAGCAAAGCCACTGTGGAAAATGATCTGGTAGTTTCTAAAAAGGTTAAACACAGTTACCGTATGACCCAGCATTTTCCACTCCAAGGGACAGACCCAAGAGAAATGAAAATATAGGTCTACACAAAAACGTATATAAAAATGTGCACAGCAGAATCACTCTTAGTATCCAAAAGGCAGCAACAACCCAGACGTCCATCAATTGGTGGACTAAATAACAACAGAATACTAGCCAGAAAGAAAAGGGAACAAATTCCTCATGGACACAACACGGACAAACCTCAAAGCCACTGGCTAAGTAAAAGTACCTCAACATAGGACATCCTGCATTGTTTGATTCTGTTCATATAAATTTTCAGGAAAGGCAAAACTAAAGAGACAGAAAGCAGATCAGTGAGTGCCTGGGCCACGGGTGGGAGCAGGCAGTGGCTGCAGGCTTCCAGAGGCAACGTCTAGGGTGGTGTATGAACACTCACAGACTCTACACCTAAAATGGGTAAGTTCCATGGGCCATCAACACACCTCCATGACAGCGTGACCTGCCCTCAGGCTCACAGAGGGTCTTTCTCTGAAGACTCCTGGGCTTTGAGCAACATCACCTGAACAGAGAGGACTCCTGAACACCCAGGGTAGATATTCCAGTCTGTTAACCATTTCCAGGGCAGGATACAGAGTAGATGGAAGGAAACAGCAGAAGACACAAGAACACCACAGCAAAGGCAATGCTAAGGCAAAACAGTCCTCTGGAACTCTCTACGGACCTCACCTGATCATCAAAGACAGGAAGGCAGGCCGCTCCTGGCGGAAGGAACAGCAGGAACAAGGCCCAGAGCAGACACATGGGACGCCACAGTGGCAGAAAGCAGCTGGGGCTTGCTTCTTGCACCTCCAGGTCTGTTAGCCCAGACCCCCGTGGAGGAGCCAGCCTGGGGCTAACTATTGCCATGTGTGTCTCCTATTAACACAGGGCAAGGCCTGTGTGCTCCAGGGGCTTGGGGGACCGGGGACATGACAATGGTGATGATGCAAGTCTGGTTGTAGAGCAATAATGGGGAGGAACCCAAAAGGGCGCATTTCCCCAGAAGGAATTCCACCAGGGCAGCCCCCTCAGAGCCTGGATGACAACAACCAGCACCCACACCAGCTGGTGTGGTGGGCCACCCTCTCCCTGGACCACATGCTCCCTGTGGGCCATTTAGTGAAGCATCTAACTGGTTTGGTAGCTGTCAAGCAAGTTATCTAGAAGACTCCTTTCCTGAGAAGACTCATTTCCCAACGGCGGTGACTTTACCCATTGAAGAAGCTGGCAGCGAGGCCTAAAAACCCAGACTTTCTCAACAATGCCAAGTACATGTCCCCATGCAGCCTGGCTATCATCACAGAACCAGGCCCCTGGTTCTCATGGTGCCTCCTCCCTCCAGCAGGAGAACCAGGCCCTTCTTGTCAACAGCAGAGCAATCCACATACATACCTGGGTGACTCCCCGCAGGCCCCGTCTATAGCCACTAACAAAAACAGTCACCAGGACCAGACCCAACTACATTCTGCCAGCCCTGTGCAGGCAGGGGGAAAGGGGCCCCACCTGGTAAGACATTAGAACAAAGGGAGAAGCAGCCCTCAGTGCCCTCACACTCACTGGATGACAAGGTGTATTCTAACGGCACTCAGGCCACGCCACCCAACAGTGGACAGCCGGTCAGTCATAGCCACATTTACGGGCCCAGCAGGGCCCACCCTTGGTAATCTGGGTTAATGAGGATGCCTGAGTCAGCTGTAGCTCTTGCCCATACGCTCCTCCACCCCAAGGCAGACTAACTCGACCTTTTGTGCAGACTCTTCCACATGGGGCACCTGCTTGCCACTGTGCAACACCCCCCCCCACCTTAAGATTTCGGAGGAACCACAGGCGCCAGCTGGGCCGCCTCTCCAAGGGCTGCAGGGATCTGATTTGCGGTGTCCTGTACGCTGGCATGTGACCGCTGCACCTGCCACAAACTCCCCGCTCAGAGGCCCGGAAACATTTCATTGAAGCATAACAAAATTAAGATTGTTACAAGAAGGTTTAAGAAAAGAGAAATCTCTAAGACTTCTAAAATGTACTGAAACCACTGTGTGTCTCCACCATCCACTAAAGTGGCCTTTGGCACACACTGTTTTGTTGGGGGGAGGGGGTTGCTACTTGCAATGGAAATCCGTTTTTAGATCAAAGTAAGGTTTTTATTTTTCTGAACAAAAGTTCTCAGCTATTTACTGTAAAGCAAATATATTTAATTTGAATGACTCAAAACACATCAAGCCTGTCAACTCCAAGAACCTACTGGAATAAAGCTGGCTGCGTAATTCACCAATTCTTAACCTTCCCTCTGAGTCAGGTTCAGGGTGGGGCAGACAGGCTGAGGGAGAACCCCAAATGCCATGGGCCCCTGTGGCAGCCTCTGACTGCCCAGCTCACTGCCTCAAGAAACTTTCCAGATCTTGGGCTGGGGAGGCTGAAGGGGCTGGATGTGTGGGCAGAGGCCCGTGGAAGAGGGGGCCGGGCAGGGCCTCTCCCAGAGCCCGCACAGGGCTCTGAGCTGCTCCACTTGAAGGCTTGGGGCCACTCCCCAAGGCAGGGCCCCAAGCCAGAGGAAGTGGCCTAGGAGATGCCATATGTGTTGTCAGTCCAGGGGAGTCCTCGCTCTACCCCACTTGGCAGTGGAGCGAAACTAGCCAAGTAAAGGCTTCACTCAGTTGCCTTTACTAAAAACTTTCAGAAACAAGCTTCCGCAGGATCAGCTGATCCACCACCAACCAAACTGCCTGCCAGCAGCCAGCGCCAGAACCAACACACTTCCAGAAAGACAACGAAATCCAGCACACGACCCCATGGAATTTACAACACTCAGTATCCAAAACCAAAAACCTCCAGACATGTGAAGCTATAGGAAAATGTGACTGCCCCCCCCAAACCCGGGAGAAAATTCAGCCAATGAAAACAGACTCACAAAGGATAGAGACAATGGAACTGACAGACAAGGGCTTCGCTTTAGAACAACATTTGAAAAATGTTCAAGGGCTTAAAAGAAACTTGACTGGTGAGAAGAGAAATATGAGGTATGAGAAGAGAGCCACATGGAACTTCTGGAGCTGAGAAATGAAATCTCTGGAAAGAAAAACTCACGAGGTGGGATTAATATTAGACAATGTGGAAGAAAAGGTTATAAACCTGATGACAAACTACCAGAAACTATCCAAAATGAATCATACACAGAAAAAAGTCTACAGGAAAATGAACACAGCCTTGGTGAACTGTGGGATGATGGTACCAAGAGTTCCAACATATGCATAACTGGAATCCCAAGAGCATGGCATCCGAGGAAATAATGGCCCAAATGTGAGGAACACAATAATTCCATAGATCCAAGAAGCTCCAGCAGGAAAACAAAGAACCATGTCACAGTACACCACAAGCAAATCAGTATGACTGATGACTGACATGCTACGAACCAAGGAGCAAAGATAAGACTCACAAGGCCAAGTATCAGAAACAAGCCTGGAAGACCGTGGAAGGACATCTGTAAAATACTGAGGGAAGGGAGCCTGGGTGGCACAGCGGTTAAGCGTCTGCCTTCGGCTCAGGGCGTGATCCTGGCGTTATGGGATCGAGCCCCACATCAGGCTCCTCCGCTATGAGCCTGCTTCTTCCTCTCCCACTCCCCCTGCTTGTGTTCCCTCCCTTGCTGGCTGTCTCTATCTCTGTCAAATAAATAAATAAAATCTTTAAAAAAAAAAATACTGAGGGAAGAACAATGAATGCCCCTAGAGTTCCTTATCCAGTGAAAGAGAAGGTGAAACAAAAACTTGTTCAGGCAGACAAAGGCTGAGATCATCTCTGCAGATCTGCACTGCAAGGAAGGTTCCAGAAGTCCCTCAGAAGAAGGAAGAGTGACACCAGATGGACATGCGGATCTGCATACAGGATGAAGAGCACGGGGGCACAGGGAATGTGTGTATGAACATGGAAGACTGTCTCGTGGTTACATTTCTATAGAAAATCAGTGACCATTCAAGTAAGGATTTGGAAGTGTAGCCTTGAAAGGGTGGCAGTGAGGCACAAGGACTGGGGTGCGTGGGGGTGCGGAGATAGAAGCAAACTATCCCAGGGTCCTGACACCATATGACCTGATGCACGAGGCTAACTGGAGGGCTGCATTCTCCCAGTGCCAAGCTAACCCCGACCTCCCTGAGCCATGGCCCTGGGGGAGTGCAGCAGCCAGACTCTGCACATTTGCCTGCTGGACATGCCGGCCGTGCACCTCTAGCGTGGCTGGACCACTTACCCCTTTATGCACTGAGTCCCTCCGGTCCCAGGCCGTGCCTCACAGAGCATGGCAGGCAGGGCAGGACAACTGGACACAGGCCACCCCACCCCGTGGCCATGGCCGCACATGGAAGGATCAAGGGAGGGGTACGGTGCACAGGGCAACAGAGCAGACCTGAACGGGGGTGGGGGGGCACGGAGGCTGGTGTGGCACTGCGGAGCAGCAGGGGCTGCAGAGGGAGCAGCGGGACAGCGGCCCTGGGTCAGAAGGCATGCTGCAAATGGAAGTCAGCGGCCGTGTGGCGGGTGCAGGCCTTCCTCCTGGGCTCTTGGACCCCCCACCAAGGCGGGGCACCAACAGTGTCTGTGGAGCGAGCAGCCACAGCCCTTGTCAGCGATGCCTTTGCAGCGGGACCAGCGCTCCCTCTCTGCACCCGCCTGGTAATGCATGGGCTCACCGTGCTAACACGGCCGACCACTGCCTTCTGGCTGGCTGTTCCCTGCAGGGGACAACAGCTCATGGGACCAGGGACATGTCATTTGTTAGGGGAGCCTTGTCACCTATTACCTTGCCTCCTCAGCAGGACAGAAGGCAAAAGACAGAGAACATGTCAAGGCCAGGAGGGTCCAACAGACTAGCTGGGGAGCTGCCCATTTCCCTGTTGCCTTGGGAGCTTTTGCATTATTTCCCAGACTATGATTAGCAAGTCACCAGGTCATGTAACTTCCTAGAACAGTCTCTGGGACACGGTCCTACCTGTCTGTATGTGTCACGCTCAGTGCCTGTGTGGGCTGCGCTTCAGGCTGGCCAAGTTACACATGATGCCTCTAGTTCCTGCAGACCCTCTTGAGGGGTCACGTTGCTCCCACCACAGGCTCAGAGGTCACATCCTCCCCAGGGGCCAGGCAGCCCAGTGACTGCAGTGACTGCAGCAGGCATGGAGGGCCGTCCCTCCCACTGGCCCTACCAGGACCCTGCGTAGCAGAACGCCATCTCCTATTGGGCGTGTGCAGGGTTTGAAATCAGAGTTCACTGGGACAAGTGTCACTGTTGGTGCTGTGCTTCAGCCAAGAGCCCAGGCTGAGGGGCGCATGGGTGGCACAGCGGTTAAGCGTCTGCCTTTGGCTCAGGGTGTGATCCCGGCGTTATGGGATCGAGCCCCACATCAGGCTCCTCCGCTATGAGCCTGCTTCTTCCTCTCCCACTCCCCCTGCTTGTGTTCCCTCTCCCGCTGGCTGTCTCTATCTCTGTCAAATAAATAAATAAAATCTTAAAAAAAAAAAAAAAAAAAAAAGAGTCCAGGCTGAGTCAGGAGGCCTGGTGGGGGTGGCCAGTGAGGAGGCATCACCACAGAACACCCTGCAGTCTTCTGGCCCCAAGCAGCTCCCACAGGTATCATGAAGATGATGTGGGTAGGAAGACACAGGGAGCAAGCAGAGCAGGGGAACAGGCAGCCCCATGGAAGGAGGCAGGAGAGCTGCTCAAGACCCCTTTATGCTGGGACTGGGAGAGGGCGAGTTGGAACCTCACCCTGGCCAGAATCCCGGTATAGCTCCCCACGAAGAGCACTTCCTGGGTGAAGCCACAGGACACAGCTTACAAAATCCACCTCCAGGTCCAGGAAGCACACTGGGTAAGGCACTGAGTTACACTCGGTGTTCTCAACTGGGTGATCCTGCCCCCGGGGACACTGGCGATGTCCAGAGACATACTCAGCTGGGGAGGACGGCACTCCTGGAAACGGGTGCAAGGAGGCCTGGGATGTTGGGCCCACAAAACCCCCCCAGAGTGATCTAGCCCCCAGTGTCAGCAGTGCCAAGGCAGAGAAGCCCTGAGCTAACTGCTGCCATGAGGGAAACAAAGGGGAAAGCAATCGTCAGAGCAGAATGTGGGCCATAACGTGGGACATTCCACGGGACAAATGACCTGGTTTCTTCAACAGATGGATGGCACAAAAGGCAGAAGGATGGAGTGCTATAAATTACCAGACTTGACATGCACATCACATGTGGCTCTGCATGGGCCCAGCCACGTGAAGACCCAGCGGAGACTGCCTGCAAGGGTGCCAGGGCCTGCGCCTCAGGTGCTCTCACAGAGACGCGTGATGTGTCTGAAAAACACAGTCCGTATCTGTTAACAGTCCCCTCGGTCATTGAAAAAGCCAAGGATGACATGAAAAGATACCTGGGATTGTTTTACACATGCTCCGACAAAACTAAACAAACAGAAGGGGGAGGGCACGGGAAGAGCTGCGACGAGAAGGGCCAGGCCCTCACGGAGGGCAAGGCTGGGTGACGGCACAGGGCCGACGGTTATCTCTGTCATCTCCACATTAACATTCCCACGTGAAAGGTTTAAAATAAAAAGTGTACATGCGCCGGACCTCCCACACACACAGAATGGACACGGGGCAGGCCAGTGAGAGAGACAGGCACGGAGTCTGCACATCATCTGGGGAAGAGGGACAGAGCCGGCAGAGGCAGGACAAGTGAGGACTGGCCTGACCTGGACAGAGCCCCAGGACATGCGCCACGGGCCCTGCGTGAGAAGCAGCACTGAACTTCACCCCTCCCAGTCGTCAAGTGCCTGTTGGGCTCAGTGTCAACTCTGCCCCAGGAAACACGCTCCCTGCAATCTACACGGCCTGACCCCCATAACACAGAAGTGCCTGTGGAAAATGGACCAAAAAGAGGAGTCTGCTCCTCCTTAAAGAGGGTCTTTCTTGGCAAAGCACAAGTGAGGCGCCCCAGCACTTCTCAGGGGCTGCAGTCCATCCATCAGTCCTCTCCTGAGCAGAATGTGGCCAGGAAAGAGGGCAGTTTGGTCCTGAGAAAGGCCTGGCTGCCGACCTCCTGGCAGCTGTCCCCCCCTTTCCAGTAAAGCACAAACAATTGGGAAACTCCTTTCAAGGAATCCTCCCTGCAACTTCCTGGCAGACTCTGAGCAGGATGCCGAGGCTGTGGAGAGTTTAGACAGTGTCTGTGACCGTGAGGGGCCGTTTCTGTGAAGTACAGACAGGGAGAACGGCAGCACATTCACCACTACGTGGAGGGACACATAAAAGCAAGAAAAGAGATTCCGAGTGGCCAGGGGTCAGGTGTAAACCAGGACCCACATAATGGCCAGCACAGCACATATTTCTATCTAAATTCATGGAGGTACACAGAGTATTGTTTGAGGTTTAGAAAAGTCTGAGGATTAGAGAAAAAAAAAGATGCAAATCACCTGAAACTGTGACCTGGACAACCCCCACCCCCGTGCGTTTTGTTTGCTCTTCTGGGGTCAGAAAATAAAGGCAGGCTAGAAGGACTACCTTCTTTCTGTTGATTTCCCGCACACCCACCTGCACTCCAACCCTCCACCATCCCCAGTAGTCTCTGGTGATCACAGATCTCTTTTCTGTCCCTGTGGTTGAGCCTCTCCCAGGTTACATAAATGGAATCATACCGTCTTAGTTTCCTGAAGCCAGTGTAACAAATCACCACAAACTTGGTGACTGGAAACAACAGAAATGTATTCTCTCACAGTACGGGAGGCCAGAAGTCTGAAATCAGTATTCCCGGGCTGAAATCCAGGTGAGAGCAGGCTGCACTCTGTCCAGAGGCTCTAGGGGGTGATCCTTCCTCATTTCTTCCAGCCTCTTGGTACCCTAGGCATCCTTCAGCTTGTGGCCACATCACCCCAATCTCTACCTCTGTGGTCATACTACCCTCTCTTCTGTGTCAAATCTCTTCCTGCCCCCCCCCTTTTAAGATTTTGTTTATTTGACAGAGCACAAGAAGAGGAGCAGCAGAGGGAGAGGGAGAAGCAGGCTCTCCGCTGAGCAGGAAGCCAGATGTGGGGCTCAATCCCAGGACCCTGGGATCATGACCTGAGCCAAAGGCAGAGGCTCAACCAACGGAGCCACCCAGGTGCCCCTTCCTGCCTCTTTCTTACAAGGTCACTTGTGATTACATTTAGGGCCCAACCAGATAATTCAGGACAATCTCCCCATTTAAAGATCCTTAACTTAAATCCCATCTACAAAGTCCTTTTTTTCTATCTAGGGTCACATTCACAAGTTCTAGGGGTTGAGTCCTGGACATTTATCAGACCCTTACCCAGCTGACCACATACACTTTAGCAGAATGCCTCTGAGATCCATCAATGCTGCTCTCCAAAGCCCATTCCTTTTTACTGCTGTTAACCTGCTGTATTGTACCAGCTTGTTTATCCATTTGCTGACTGAAGGACACAAGGCTCATCTCCTGTTCTGGGGACTAATGAATAAAGCTACCATAAACGCTCACATACAGTATTTTGAACAGACATGAGTTTTCATTTCACCCAAGAGCACAATTGGGAGGTCCTCTGGTAAGCATCTGTTTAACTTTACAAGAAGCTGCCAAACCATCTCCCAGAGTGGCCACATCATTTTGCGTTCCCACCAGCAATGAGGGGAGTCCAGCTGCGTCCTGTCCATACCACCATTTGGCATTGTCAGCTGTTTAATTTTCGCCATTCTCATAGGTGTAAAGTGGTAGCTCATTGTGATTTCAATCTGCATTTCCCTATTGACCACTAACGTGGAATGTCTTTCATGGACTAATCTGACATTCTTGCATCTTCTTGGTGAAGCTACACAAAGCTGTAACGCATTTTTAAAAAAATGGGTCATTTCCTTAGCATTGCGTTTTGAGAGTTCTTTATATGTTCTGGATACAAGAGCTTTATCACGTGAGTTTTGAAAAGTCTCTCCCAGTCCATGCCTTGTCTTTGCCTTCTTATAACAGTGTCCTTCAAAGAGAAGTTCTTAATTCTGATGAAGTGGCACTTATTTTTTTCTTTTATGGGACTTGCTCTCTGGTGTTATAGCTACCCCCTTTCTTTTTTTAAATAGTTCTATTTTATGAAAATCTTCTAAATTGCTATTTTTACCAACTCTCCCTTCCCTTCCCAGAAAAGAAGCTCTAGGGAACTGCCGGGTCCAGCTCTCTCATCCCCCCAGGCCCCACTGAAGTGTCTCTCTCAGATTCCCGTGTCTGCGCACTCTGGATCATGACCACGGATGCTCCCTGGATGCTGACCACTCAGACACCGTCTGGACTTGGCCTCATGACCCTGGTGGGGTGGGCCAGGTACTGTCCTCCTCCCACCACACCTGCCCCTCACCCTGAACTACAGCTCTCACTACTTCAAGGCTTATACACTGGTACAGCCAACAAGCTGGGCTGGGGCCACACGGGGCCAAGATCGTTCCCCCACTGGGTTCCCTGTGTCCCCTTGTGTAACAGCCAACACGACTACCCCTGGGTGCCCAAAGCAATGACCCTACAGCTGGGACACCAAGTGAATCAGAACACAGGGCACATGGGGACACAGGAAGGGCAGAAGGACCCGCAGGGCAGGGTCTGGCGCATGCTCCACTCAGATGAGAGTGGGAAGCACCTGAGCCCTGACAAGAGCGGGTGCTACATGACTCTCTAGGCACAGACTCGGTACAGAATCTGCAGCCAAATCGAACACAACAACTTGTGATATCTGAAACCACCAGCCTCCATCGTAAAACGCCATGTTCAATTACTCAGGTATTAGATAACCATTGTTACAAGAGAGGAAAATGAGGCACAAAGAGAAGACAAGGCTGCTGGAGGTCATGGGGGGCTGGGGTCCCCACTCCACCAGCAGAGCTTATCTCAACCTCACAGGAAGACCAGCCCTGGGGTCCCTGCATGGCTCATGCTCAGTCACTGCCCCATTTGATCTTAATCCAATTTCACAATTTATCCAAACTCCTTGTGAAAGGTGCATGACCCCATGATAATGGGATGAGACACACATTTGCTAAACAAAACTCTTCACACTGAAGTGCTTCTATGCCGCTGAGCCCTGCTCCATCAACAGAACACACGGCCCTCTGTAAGATGCCCTCACAGTCTCAGGCCTGCTCCCAGGGGAGTGTGGCTAACATGAGCTGCCAGCCCTTGCCACCTCTCTGAGTGGTGCCACCCATGCCTAGGCCAGGCCCTCTTTTCAACACCTATGTCTCATTATTATTTTTTTTTTAAGATTTTATTTATTTACTTGACAGAGAGAGAGGCAGCGAGAGAGGGAACACAAGCAGGGGGAGTGGGAGAGGGAGAAGCAGGCTTCCCGCTGAGCAGGGAGCCCGATGCGGGGCTTGATCCCAGAACGCTGAGATCATGACCTGAGCCAAAGGCAGACGCTTAACGACTAAGCCACCCAGGCGCCCCTCATTACTATTTCATCTTTCCCCTCTGCCTTTCCTCAAACAGAAAAATTAAGAGCTGCCCCACGTTGATATTTGCTGCATGACCGCAGTGCACACGGCCTGCAGTGCTGAGCACAGCCTGCGGAGGGGCCAGGTCCACACACTGGCCTCGGTCCCTCTATCCCCACGGTGGCAAATAGCCAAATTGCCAAACCTCAGATCTCGTTTTGTGTGTTACCACTCACCTTCTGGGACAGAACAAACTCAGGCACAGAACCCCAGTCCCCGGCCCCTCGCTCTGCTCCTGGGACCCGAGACTTCTCTGTCTAGGCAGGAGCCAACCTCAGGAAGGTGTGTCCTTGGCCTCTCATCTCTCTCACAGTCCTTGACCAGGCCAATGAAAACACATGGGAAACGCGGATCAACGAGCAAGAAAACACACAGCACTTTGCAATAATGCTCTTCTGACAGCCTCATGAGGAGCCTGAGTGCTGGGTGGGCTTCTTTTGTTTTTCTAACTTGACTAAAACTCATCACACCGGGCACTGAATTCAGTGTCAACCTTCACTCTACCCAGAGCCGGTGGGCAGGGGTGGAGAGCATGACAGCCCCGCCCCCCAGACAGCTGAGAGAGGATCGAGTGACGGTGGAGGAAGCTGAGGGCCTGACCTCACCGGGTCCTCCGGGGTACGGCCCAGGAAGCGGGCTGCCCAACGCTCCACATCTCACAGTGGGCACAGCTTGCACGTCTCCCGTCTCATCGCCCACTCCCTGCTAAGTGCCACAAACTTATCCCCAGAGATGCAGGCCCAAATCACAGACAAAGAAAGCCCTGGCTGCAAACCCAGCCTTCTCTTTCCTTTCAGGCGCAATGGTACCCCATGGCCTCTGGTCAGTGCCTACTGAAAGATCACTCTCCTACATTCCTATCACACACACAACATGACCTGCAAGCAGGGAGCCGCCAGGTCAGGGAACTTTCCCAGCCGCAGCACTCAGTGTTGGTCCAGCCCTGCCACCTGGGCATGCGCTGATTCCATAGTGTCTCCACCCCCTCCAGCCCTAGCGAAGCCTCCAACCGGCCTGGGTGTCAGCTCCAGGCCGTGCTCAACATCCTCTGCCAGCTTTATCAGTGCACTGGAGTAAATCCTAACTGCTCAGGAACAAAGAGAAGGCAGACCCTGACACTTGCCAGCCAGCGCCCTGGGAACGGGGACTGCCTCTGAGCCAAGGAGGCTGCTTCTGCCAGAAGGTCGGTTCAGAGATTCAACCTTGGAACACAGGGCGAGGTTCACCTGGGAAATCCCTTCTGAGACCTCCAAAGACATCCCTGAGGCTTCAGGGGAATGTCTGGACAAGCCAACCTCCCCAGAGAGCGGGGTCACTCTCTCTTGTTCTAGAAGCTCTAATACTTTGAGCCAGAACACTCCAAACATCTCAAAGAAGTGTCAAAATTGTCTGGGGCTCTGCGCCCACCCACATGGCAGTTCTGAGTCCCTCGGTCATTGGCAACACACTCTTGCTGACACCAGACGGAGGGCACTGGGTCCAGGGTTCAACTGGACCTACTCTCTAATGAGAGCAGAGCAGATGTGACCAACGCATGTAACGTGGGTACAGTGAAGCCTCAGAAAGCCAAGCCGGCTGCCCTCAGCCCATGGTATTCCTTCTCCTGGAGGAGTGAGCAGGCACTGTGCAGCGAGCCAGGCTTGGGGTTCGGGGGTCAGAGCTGGGCTAGGTCCTGCAGGGAGGCTCCAGGATCAAACAACACCCTGCATCCTGCACCCACAGAGTGTCACCATGTCTCCTCAGTGAGGTTCCCTGCAGCCGCCAGGCACTCAGCTCTCATCACTATCAGAGCCAAGGACAGATCAATCCCTTAAGATCCTGGCTTGGCTTCTAGGGGGCCTAACTGTTGTCTTTGGGACAAGATCCTCTATCAGTTGGGACAAACAGAATGGACCCTCCCAGAATAATCTGGACTTTCGGACTCTGGAGGCTCAGGAGCTGTGGCGCCCAGAGGGACAGAGCCTATCTACCCATCCAGCTATAATCTCAGCCACGGGCTCCAGACCTATCCCAAGAAAGGCACTCCGCCTGCTAGCCCCACCTGGTGCTGAGTGTGGCCCCTCTAAGTGCCGGCAGGCTGGCTGAAGAACATCCGAGGGGCACACACCCTCAACTACCCACCCCCCGAGGGCGCCTGGCAGGGGAGCAGCTGAGGGAAGTTCGTCCCACACTGCTGCTTTACGCACGGCAGCTGCGGCCTGGCTCCCATGACACAAAAGGATCGGTCCCTTCTTGGGTTAAGTCATGTGTAAGCATCCACCAAGATCCACCAACCGACTACTCCACAGAAAGATGGGCCATCCCTTCGAGCACACCGCCCAGTGAAAAAGGGCGCCAAACTGGGCTCATCCTGCAAAGCACACGGGGCAGTGGTACCGCCTCTTGTGTGGTGAGGGCACAGAGCAGCATGGGCTCTGCTAGGTGCCCAGTACCCCCTGGGCCTCAAGAGCCTGACCATAGGGACCTCCTATGTACAAGGCCATGCATTTCCAGGGTCAGCTTCAGGGAGACAAGGAAACAGGCCCAGGGAAGCCAAGCAACTTGCTCAAGGTCACCTACTCAGTAAGCAGCAGAGGACGCACTTGAACTCAGGACCCTCCTCAAATAAGGAGGGAGCAGGGGTGCCTGGGTGGCTCAGCCGTTGAGCGTATGACTTCGGCTCAGGTCGTGACCTTGGGGTCCTAGGACTGAGGCCCCCATTGGGCTCCCTGTTCCGCAGGGAGTCTGCTTGTCCCTCTCCCTCTGCCCTTCCTCCTGCTTGTGCTCACTCTGTCTCTCTCTCAAATAAATCAATAGAAAATTCTTAAAAATAATGAGAGAGCAGGCCCTCAGCTACTTCGGATGTGTCTCTTCTCCTAACTGCCCTTCCTTCCACATCGATGGGGTCATGCTGCTTTGGACATGCCTGCTACCCTCCAAAGCTGGCTAACCAGCCTCCTCAGCTGGGGCTACGCGGGGCACTCCCCATTTCTGCAGCTCTGCTTTCCTTAACCCACCTGCTGGGGAAGAGCCTTGCCCCGAAAACACGAACGAGCCAGAAGTCTGAAACTGTCAACAGCCTTTTTACAGAACATTTTGTCACCTGCCTAAAAAACAAAAGTGACTGATCTCAGCTCAGAGTGACAAGATGAGCATCACGTAGTTGCCAAAAGCTGATGCGCCCCAGAAACCAGGAGGCAGCTCAAGTTCTGCTGAGCAAACTGCAGATCCAGGTAAGAACTGCGTAGTTGTAACGAGGAGCCCTTCCAGGAGCTGTAGCACAATCCTCGGAGCTTCACAAGAGTATTTCTTAAAGTATGTAAAATCAGACAATCTCACTGTCATGGAGAGGTCTGCGGACAGCAGTCCAAGCCCAGGTGGACTCCAGGCTGGCCACCTCCCTGTCAAATTGACCAGGCTCACCCCTGCCATGTTCCCTCCTGAGTGGACCTTCTCACTCAATGACATCCAGACACTGTACCCCTTTCCCAGCCAGCTCCACCAGCTTCCCCAGCTCCTCCCAGCCTCCTAAGAGGTAGGCTCCAATCTTGTACAAGCATCCGTCAAATCTTGCCCTGCAGCCCTCGGGCCCACACTGGCCCCCTTTAGGGTTCTCAAACCCAGCACTTGTGTGAACCCCCGTCTATGGCATTGCTCCTGGGATCCACCCCACTGACTTCTCAACAGAAGGCTCCTCAGATAGACTTCCCACCAGGCACACTCCCTCAGACCCCTGCCACCAACTGAGGACATCTCCCTGACCAACGTGCTAAAATAGTCTCTCCCTATTTGAAGGTGAGTCCTAGGAGGAGACTATGTCGCATCATAGCTGACCCCCAGGGCCTAGAGCCTGGGACCAGGCTGACAGAGGCTCAAGGCAGCCCCAGCTACACCGTGTGGCAGGTGAGACATGCTGCTTCCAAAAGCAGGGAATAAGCGCCACTGCCCAGTTCTCTCTCCTAGACGTGATCTGAAAACAAGCCCAAACTCACAGAAAAGCCGCAAGGGTGCAAAGAACACCCAAATGCATTTAAACCCCACGCTGACCATGCACACAGGCATGTGGGTTTTCTCCCTGCACCCTCCCAACACGCACACCATCATATACCAACCAACTCAGGTGCGCATGCTTGCTTTCCTGGATCACCGGAGAGCAAGCTTCACACATCACCACGTTTCAACCCTAACACATGGCATGCTTTGGGAACGTGAAGGTATTCTCTTCCACAACCGCACGGCAGCAGCCAGCCTCACTATGCTCATTATTTTTTTTTTTAAGATTTTATTTATTTATGTGACAGAGAGACAGCCAGCAAGAGAGGGAACACAGCAGGGGAGTGGGAGAGGAAGAAGCAGGCTCCCAGCGGAGGAGCCCGATGTAGGACTAGATTCCGGAACGCCGGGATCACGCCCTGAGCCGAAGGCAGATGCTTAACAACTGCGCCACCCAGGCGCCCCACTATGCTTATTATTAACAGGACATTTCACACCACTGTCCACCTTCCACGCTGCAACCCAACTCAGTGGTGTCCTCGCATCACTCTCCCTCTGGCGAGGAGAACGGCATACCACAATGAGCCACCCCATCTTGAAAGCCAGCTTTAATCTGGAAGTTTCTCAACAGTTCTTTGACATTTAGGCACTGCCATTTTTGGATAATTCGGGACAGCACCCCTTTCTTGACTAGAGTGTGCCACATTTCAGGTCGGCCTCATGCAACCCACGATGAAACTCACTGTGTGTTCCAGCTGCAGGCCTCGAGGTGACAGTGGTCCTCCATGGCACCCCACCTTCAGCACACGGAGTCGGTCTGCCTTCACAGGGCTGTGAATACTGATCACCCTGGCAGGGCCGCCCTGCTCAGTCCACCTTCTCCCTGTGCAGCTCACGGTGGATGCCTTCTCCCAACTCACAGTCCGGGTTCGACCCTGCCATCCACAGCTTCAGTGTTGCGGCTAGAAAACCAAGTTCCTGTCTCTAGCAGCCTCAGCATCCTATAGTAAGCAGGAGCCTTCCCTTCTCCTCGATCATTTATTTCCATGCTTGCCATCGGCAGTGTAATGGTTAATTTTATGTGTCAACTTGGCTAGGTCACAGAACCCTGCTGTTGGCCAAACACCAGTCTAGATGCTACAGCAAAGACATTTTTTAGATGGGAAAAACATTTAAATCAGTAGACTTTGAATAAATTATCCTCCACAACGTAGGTAGGCCTCATCTAATAAGTTGAAGGCCTTACGAGCCAGAAGACCACAATCCCCTGGAGAAAAAAGGAATTCTGCCTCCAGACTGCCTTTGGACTCAAGATACATCATCAGCTCTTCCCTGGGTCTCCGGCCTGCCAGCCTGCCCTGCAAATTTGGACTCACCACCTCACCACTGCATGAGCTGATTCCTTAAAAATAAATCTCTCTCCCTCTTGTTCTCTATTGGTTCTGTTTCTCTGGAGAACCCTAATACAGACAGATTTGTGGAGTGCCTTTTGCAATGGCCTCAAATGCATTACAATCCTTAATTATCTTGATGCTGAGATTGTCCCAGGCTGGCTCTGGAGCCCTTGGTATTAGCTCCGGACCCATCCCTGCTCTCCTCTAAGCCCTCCCTGAAGTCCTGGCACCACCTGGCCTGTTGCAGCCACAAGAGTGGCATTTCCCACCTCTCTGAGGAGTCCTGGTTCCAAGACTGAGACGTGGAAGCTTCCTCATCTGTCAGAGCAACTTTCAGAAGCCCCCACCAGGATAGCTCCTGAGGGCACTGCATCAGAGAAAGTCCATAGGACAGTGCTTGAACTTGGGGTGTTCCTGCATTTGAGTGGGAAGGAAAAAAAAGTATCTATTTCCACTAACTGAAATTTAGCATTTCTTTCAGTTACAAACACAGTTGACCTTGAACAACACTGCCTTAAACTGCAAGGGCCACTTACACATAGGTTTTTTTCGAGAAATACAGTAATAGTACTTAAATGTATTTTCTCCTCCTTATGATTTTTTTTAAGGCAGAGGGAGAGAGAGACTCTCAAGCAGCTGTATACCTGGCTTGCCACAGGGCTCCATCTCACCACCCTGAGATCATGACAAGAGCCAAAATCAAGAGTCGGACACTTAACCGAATGAGCCACCCAGGCGCCCCTCCTCCTTATCATTTCCTTAGTAACGTTTCCTTTTCTCTAGCTGACTTTGTAAGAATACAGTATATAATACACAAGACATTCAAAACATATGTTAATTGTGTATGTCATCGGTAAAGCCTCTGGTCAATAGTAGGCTATTAAGTTTCATTCTTTTTTTTTTTTTAAGATTTTTATTTATTTATTCGACAGAGAGAGACAGCCAGTGAGAGAGGGAACACAAGCAGGGGGAGTGGGAGAGGAAGAAGCAGGCTTCCTGCAGAGGAGCCTGATGTGGGGCTCCATCCCATAACGCCAGGATCATGCCCTGAGCCGAAGGCAGACGCCCAACGACTGAGCCACCCAGGCGCCCCAGGCTATTAAGTTTCTGAGGAGTCGAAAGTCATACACAGATTTTCAACTGTGTGGCGGGGTCAGCACCCCCAATCCCCACATTGGTCAAGGGTCAACTGTGCAGCAGCACGAGGAGCGTCAACTCTGATACGCTTTAGCACATCCAATGACGGTTGTGCTGATACCTTCAAATGTCGTTTCACTCACCACTATTTTGAAATTACAATGTATGTAGCGGCAATTAAACCTCATCATTTAACACATTAAGTTTGTTACTAGGTCACATATTTCTCTTTAACACTTTACTCGTTCTTCACATAGCACATTGCTTTGGTAATTCTACATATTTTGGGCATCTGAGAGGGATCTGTGTCCAGAAAAGACCAAGGCTCCTGCCTAGGACTCGCTGTCTTGACAGGACCTGCCCCAACTAAGGTTCAGCCATGGATGGCTTCACTGGAAGGGTACTTATAAAGTCAACTGGAGTTCAAGAAAGAAAAGAAAGAAAGAAAAACTTAGCCTCACTAATCTGCTGTTTCTAAACCAATATTTACTCCTGGTGGCAGAAAGTCAGAGTAAGGACTCACCAGAAAAGCCACGTAACGCTAGCTCAGGCATGGAACATCGATACCCCAATCTCCATACCAGTGCTGCTGGGAGACCAACATCCCTGGTGTTTCCTGGTACCTACAAGGGTAGGGTAGGGGGTCTCCATGCAGCAGGGAACACATGGACAAATTTCACAAGCGTTTGGTTCTAGTTACTAAAAATGCCATAATTACATCATGAACACAGGTGTACTTGAGCACAACAAGACATCACATGACTGAGAGGTCTGCCCACCCCCCACCCCAGGCTCTATTGGGAGCCCCTGCCTACCCCCTGCCTGGACTCTTTTGAGCCTCCCCTTCTTGGGAGCCTCCCACAGGTTTCCAGGTTGGCAAAAACGGTGCTCCCTGGAGTGGCTACCCCTTCTGCCCCAACTCCCCTTACCCCCTGGCAGCCAGCGCCTGTGCACTGTCCTCAGCTCAACCTCCATCAGCATGCCAGGCTGGGAGGCCCTGCCCAAACTCAAGTACTCTGCACGTACTCTGCACATCATTCTCTTCACCTCTGAGCCCCACCTAGGCCTGACCACAGGCAACTGAGGTATCTTGTAAACTCAGTGACCTACTTATAAATTCGGCATTAAGTAATGAGCAAGGCAGCTTCCGACGCCAACCTCCAGCATTTTGACCCAAATGAGGTGCCACTTTGCATGGCCACCAGGGCCCAAAGCACATGGGTGCCCCCTTGCCCTCTCTGCCCAAGATGTTCCCAGACCCTTCAATGACCAAGGAAGAGAGGTGACAACAGGCAAGCTGAAGCTGGGGAGGGCAGCTTGGAGCAGAGAGCAGGGCTCTGAGTCCAGCGGCCAGGCCACACACCCAGGCCTCTGCCTTCCTATCCTTGTGGCCGTGGGTAAATGGACAAGCTTCCCTGAGCCTTAGTTTCCTCTTCTGGAAAATAGGACCATGAAGACCTACTGGCCAAGCTGAGATGACTCCAGGAAAGGCTGGGACAAGTATGTGCCCCAGGCCCACCCTCATGATTCCTCCTTAGATCCCCTCCAACCCCTAAAATGAAAAGCGCGGCTCTGAGTACCTCAACGAGCAGGCCAGGCCACACAGTGATCTCACCATGCTGCCGCTCCCGATCCAGTGTGGTTTCTAAAGCCAACAGGGACGAGCAGAGGCAAGCACAGGCTGCCTTCGTCTACTGCATCAAGACGGGACCGCTAGGGCAACCAAGAAGGTGAGGGCTTATACCAATTAAGATAAACCATCTCTACAAGCCCAGGGATTTGTCTGAAAAATTAAAAAGGAAAAGGCAGGAGACAGAGGCAGCTGAGAGACCAGAGTGACAAGAGGGGCCACTGTCACCAGAGCTGCCCACCAGGCCATGCTGGAAAGCTCTGCCTTGCACCTTCCAGAAAAAACCCTCTCTGTACCACGGCTCCACAGAGCTTCCCCTGGACCCAGGCAGTATGATGACACTTCTGTCCCTCCTGGACTCTCCCAAACACACAGCCTGAGGCCTTCCTCTTGGGTGAAAACAGAGACCATTAAATGGGAGCGAGACACCCCACTCAGGAGGATAGAATGACATTAACGTGGCCTATTTTTCCATTTCTAACCTACCCAAGTGACCCAATGAGCAGGGCAGGCAAGACAGCCACAGAGGTGTCCCTTAACAAGGAAGACTCGACTCAGACCCACCAGGTTCCCACGCAGACACCTACAGGCACCCCCAAGTCAAATGTGAGAATGTGACAGCAATGAGCCAAGACCACCATGCCTGAGCGTGTAACACGTGGCTTGTCTGAGGGGAGGAGAGCTCCATGCGAGCCCCTATGGGCAGAGTGTGTCCTTGCGTTATCCAGAAACCTCCTCCGCATGCAAAAAGGGCTCAAGCGCTGACCTGAGAAGATGCTGGCCAAAATTCTGAATGCGGCAGGAGCTCCTGGAGCATTTTACAACCCGGGTGCACAACGGAGCAACTGCTGCCCTCCAGCAGCACTCCCCAAGGGTGCCCCGGGAAAGTGCCACTGCGACCACTCAGCGGCTCTCAGGGCTACACCAGGCCAGACCAGACCTGAATACAAGCCACACCGGACAGTTACCTGCGCTCAAAGATAAATAAAACCAAGTCAGATGCAAGAAACAACTTTTTAAAAAATTACTAGAAAGGTAGTTTGGGTAGAAGGAACAGTGAGGTGAGCCTCGGTGACTGGAGGAGCACGGTGGCTCACTATGGCTATAATATCAAGTCTTCCAAGTAAGCAAACATCACATCAGTAACAAGAAACATCCAGAAGGAAAGATCAGGTCTCCTGTCTTCCTACTCGCCAACCCAAGGTCATTATAATCATTTTACTTCAGGCCTGAAATTAAATTTTGGGAGCAGCTCATGATGTGCGCCATCACAGGAGCAGAAGCTGGCCGGACTCCAGGCCAGCCGCATCCGCCGGAGGAGGGCCAGAAGGTCTATTTAGGAAAGGAAAACGGAACTGTCTTGCTGGCGCTGGGCAGCCGCATGTATCAGCAGTGAGATGCACAGTACGATCCAAACCCTTTCTGGACTTCTAGGCTAGGAACCCATAACTGACCAGGACAAGAGGTCTGGTTAACTCTCAAGGCCTTTTAAGGCCCTCCCTCATGGCGTGAGGCTGGTCTGGCTTCACACCACCACCTTGCTGCCCACCATACTGGGAGGTGAGCAAATGTCACACAGCCAGGGGCCTGGGTTACAAAGAACTCAACATGAAACTCACAGACACAGGCAGGAATGACAAAGTTAAAGGCACTAAAACAGCCCTGGTCCCGAGCTCCCCCCTCCACACCACTCCTGGACACTCAAACCCAGCCCAGGGCTGGAGGGAAAGGGCCCGACTTCCCTTGAAAGCTGAGGCAGTGCCTGAAGGTGTCATATCCCTTCCTTACAGGAGATCTAGATCTGAGCAGCACCCCTGCCCAGCTTCCACATCAATCGACCAGTCCTAGCAGGGACAGGGAACCAAGGGCTCAAGAACAGGAATGATACACTAGGCCACTGACAGCTACTGGGAACTGAAAGCAAAACTTCTGTCTCCGTGCCAGAAGCTGAGATCAGAAGATTCACTTCCGCTTCAGGATATGCCATTTAAAAGCTGTGTGACAGGGGCGCCTGGGTGGCTCAGTCGGTTAAGCATCTGCCTTCAGCTCAGGTCATGACCCCAGGGTCCTGGGATCAAGCCCCACATTGGGCTCCCTGCTCAGCATGGAGTCTGCTTCTCCCTCCCCCTCTGCCCCTCCCCCAACTTGTGCGCGCATGTGCGCTCTCTCTCAAAAGTAAATAAAATAAAATGTAAAAATTAAATTAAAAAATAAAAGCTGTGGGACCTAAGTAACATATTTAACGTCCCTGGCTTGGTCTCATAGGGCTGGTGATCTAGCTCTCTAGGCTGCTGACACAAAGTATGGAACAGCACAAACCAGCTCTGCCACACACGTGACCTCTAGCTCCCACTTCCAAGTTTCTGAGTGCTGTAAAATAAAGCATTGCAACATTCTTGGGGAAGAAGAAACACACAAACAAAAACCAACCCTGACACAAGCAAGGGGGCAAGGCCACCAGGGTCAGGGAGACCACCCCTTAACTGGCCAGGTGACTTTGGGTGATGATGGATGTCATGCTTGCGCTAATCAGTTTTCTCATCTGTGAAATGGGAATGATCCCATTTTTGACTTTCAAAGGCTGCAGTCAGGGCCTGGCAAGTTTACCCCCTCAACCTTGAGAGGCAATGCAGAGGTAACACGCACGTGACCTCACTGCATCAGTTCTCTCTGGGTGCACCAGGAGGCCCCACCAGGGACAGCCGATGGGACAGGCCCTAACAAAGGGAGTGCCCCTGCCCCCAAACCAAGAGAATCATCAGAACCACAGAACCTTTCCCAAAATTGCATCAACAACTTCAAACAGTATTCAGCATTGTAATAACAAGCAATCAATAATAATAAGTGCTCATTTAAGTAAAACACGGCTACCAGCCATGCTCATGCTCCCACACCTGTCACATATGTGGTAGGTATCACCACAACAAGTCTGGTGCATGTTCAACATCTGAGTGAACCCCCTCAGGTGATGCCAAGAACTCACCATGTGGATGTCTGTCGTGGATTGCTTTAACAGCTGCCCCACCAGCCCTCCAGTCATGATATATGAAATCCTGCACACCGAATGTGGTTTTCTCCAAGCAGGACTGCTGGCACCTTCCTCCTCCAACTACCTTCTCTGACAGAGGCAGAAATGGGAAATGTCCTTGCAGGAGGAAGGGATGGAGGGACAGAGGAGGAACCATGAACTTTAAGGAAGAGGCTGTGTGGTCAGAGCTGACAGTGCACCCTTGACCCTGCAGAGGTCACCATGGCACAGGTGCCCAGACCTCCCGGTGAGCCTCTGCTCTGCACCAGGGACAGGAAGCACTTCACATGGCCTAGCACGATGGCCCTGACTGACTGTCCCTGCTTCTAAGAGTCAGCAGTTGTGGGTTTGAACGTGATATGTGTATGAACTGACTTTGGGAACCATCAGGGGCCATACAGAATTTAGTAGTATTTTCCAATTCACAAATGCCACTTTAGTTTTTTCAATAATATGTCACTAAGAGAAGGTGAAGCAAACCCAAGATCCTGGAAAAGAGCCTGACAACACGGCCTGAGTGCTTCAAAGTCACCAGCTAGCTGGGTCCACAGTCACACTCAAGGTAATGACAAAAGGCCGCTGGGTGCCAACTTCACACATTTAATTCACCAGAGCAGAGCCTTAAGTAAGCGCCACTTCCAGCCGCCAACTGAGGCCAAAGCTCACAGCAAGAGAGGGGATCCTGCTCCATGAGGAGCATGGTGGGTCACAGCAGGGAGAAGGAATGAGCATACCACGATGCCACCCTCACCCTCTCGGCCAGCAGACAGCACTCAGAGAGAGAACCAGGGTCAACCCGTGCTGGAGAAAGCCCCATTAAAAGACAGACCAACCAACAGGAAATGGCAATGAACAGAGCACAGACTGAAAAGATAGCTGCAAGTGGTTGAAACACATGAGAAGTCATCAGCAAAACAACGAGAGGGAGGTATCATTTTTGCCCAGCACTACCACAAAATTAGGAAGAATCAGATAATCTGGTGTGCAAGAGGAAGTGGGAAAGGCATGGTGGAGTTGGGGGGTGGAGGGAATAAGTCGCAACCCACGGGGCAGGAGCTCAGAGCTGGGCCCTCCCTTGGTTCTGTGTGGGCAGGCTGGGCCAGCGTCTCAGGCCAGGGGCCACTTGCTTAGGCAAGGATGGACAGGAGTCATGAGGTGGGACCCACGGGCCTCGGCAGGATGTGCATGAAGAACGCAATCCCAGGCACTTCCCGCAGGTATGGCTGACACACCTGGCTGGTGTCCAAGAGCGAGTTACAACATGTAAGCAAAATAAAGTCAGAAGCCACTGATCCAGAAAAGGAAGGTCCAATCAAATCTACAGGCTCACAGCAAAGTCCTGGTGTGTGCTGCCCTCCCACGCACACTCTGTCCTGGGGAGAGTCCTGGGCTCTGGGAATGTGCCTCTTGATGGGTAGGAAGGTGGGGAGGCAGGGAGGGCATGGACGCTGGAGAGGAGACTTCCAAAGAAAGGCCCTGGGCAGCCAAGGAGACCACACCGGAGTCTGAGCAGCAGAGTCCCCAGGCACGCTGGGAGGGTGATTTGGGCATGGGAGACACATGACCAGCAATCACTCACTGCTACTATAAGCATCCCCCAGCGGCACTGAGTGGCACCACTACCCAGCTGGCTGAGACAAGGTGTTTGCAACCAGTGGAAGAAGCCCTGTGTTAGGCCATCATATGTCCCAGAGCTGTGGGATAGGAAGGCCCCAGGAGTGGCCCCTATCACTATGGCTCAATATCCTCCAGTAAGAACCCACCCTCTTGGGGCACCTGGGTGGCTCAGTCGGTTAAGTGTCAGACTCTTGATTTTAGCTGAGGTCTTATCTCAGGGTTGTGGGTTCGGGCCCTGCACTGAGCTCCACACTGGGTGTGGAGCCTACTCAAAAAAAAAGAAAAAATAAATAAAATAAAAAGAACCCACACTCTCAGTCCAGCCGGAGATGAACAAGGGCTCCAAGACAGCAGGGGACCCAGGGAACACGCACAGCCACCCTGGGGTGATGAGCCACAGGAACACAGGACAGGCCCCGTGGCTGTGGGTAGAAAGAGGCTTCCGGGAGCCGTGACCACAGAGCTATCTATGCTGACAGGGCACTTTCTATGGGGCCTGGGCATGACAGGAGTGAGTCAGGAGAGGATGGAAGGCTTCTCAGGTGAGGGGGGCGGGGAGCACAGGCCCCTGAGGAGGGAGAGGCACAGGTCTGCACTGACTGCAGCCCCTGCTCCAGGCAGAAGCACTGGTAAGCAGCAGGCACTCGCCCCGAGGTGTACTGCGATGACAGTGCCACAGGCAAGGCAGCCAGAATGCAGACTGAGCTGGCCTCAGTCAATGCTGCAAACAGGACCACTAACCCCACCACCACAGAAAATCCTGCGACCAGCTAAATTAGGAGCAAATGCTCAGAATTGAAAAGCTAAATGTCCCCCACCAAGGATGTTCCAGTACCCCAAACATGGGAGCTCCCCAAACGCCATCTTTGAAGGAAGACAAACCTCAATGAGGACATCTGCCACCTGTTACATCGCAAAGTGCCAGGATATGGGGCATGCAGCATGGTCAGTGTTTTGTGAGGAAAACCCATGACCTCCATCTTTCTGCTTCTGAACCAACTTAGGGAAGAAGTTCGGGGACCATAAATGCAGAACCCAAAAGCCCCTGCCCAGGGAAACCACTCAGCAGTCTGGCCATGTGTGCCAATGCTGGGCACGAGCCTGGTTGCTCGGAACATACAGGCTGGGGCCCCAAGCAAACGGCCCTGATGCTGCTGTCCAGGGCACCCCCGCACAGACGGGTTCCAGGGACTGGGAGCACCCTGCAGGGGAAGGCAGTGTCCGCAACCACACAAGGCCAAGAACTTGCCACGGGCCACCAGCTCCTGGACAGAGCCAGGGTGCACTGTAGGACTCCCTGGCCCCCAGTCCTGTCACCTACATTATAAAGTGGCACTTTACATCTGGTTTTACTTGGTAAAAAGGGAATTCAGCTCAAAAAGAAAAGCGTTAAAATCAGTGTGGCACACCAGGCGCAGGCCCACTACCGGGAAGACGCCCTGAGCAGCCATGCCAGGGCACGTCTAACTACACTGGCCATCCGCGGGCCCAAGCTGCTGCTGCAGGCAGCTTCGGGGGTGAACACCACCTTCCTGGGCTGAGAACCGGGATAATGCAAGTGAAAAGGAGGTGGCAGGGCTTTTTTTATGGAAAAGGAATCTGGCAGAGCTGGAGAACAGCAAGAAAATCAAACACGAAATGGAGAGGCCTCCACCAAGGAGTTACCAGGTGTCACCAGGCCAGGGCTCTACCATGGGAGCTGAGCTGCTAGTATCCAGACCCACAGCAAGATGCTCACCCTTGGAGCAACAAAAAAGACTGTGCAAGGTGAGCTGGACCAGGGGATCACACAGGACCTGCGTCCCTCCTTGACATGGCCCTCCCACACCTTCATCCGATAACAAACGATTCACCGCGCCCCCATGTGCTGAAGCAGACCCAGACAGCTGTGACAGAAGCAGGCCGACCTCAAGGGACACACTGAGTGCTGGAAGGCACATGGAGGAGGGGCCCTCCGACCAGAGATGTAACAGGAAGGGGCGGGGGGAGGGCCAGGAAGACCTGGAGGAAGAGCGTTCCAGGTGTGGGCACAGTGCACTGTGTCTTGAAGCCCAGAAGCATGTGATGCCCTGTGGTGCAGTGTGTCCTGGTTACCCTCCCGCCTCTCTGACCTATCACCCTGACCTTGGTACCCGAGGGAGAGGACCAGGCTGCTCCCTCGGCACATCCTTCCAGGCCTCCTCAGGGTATAGGCTCTTCCCCACCACCTGCTCAGGGCCCAGAAAAGCCACTTTTCCTGCAGGTCCTGGCAAATATCCTCTCACCAGGGAGCTTTCCTGGCCCACAGGCAGTATTAGAGCCCATGAGCCTGTTACTCTTCACCTGGGACCCTCACTGCCCAGCACATGCTTGCTTCATGGTCATACCTGGGACCTGGCTGCAGTCTGGCCAAGGTTAAGGACACACACTGTGGGCCAGATGCCCAGGTCTGACTGGGACCCCACACGTGGACATTCCACTCACTCACTATCCACTGTCCAGGCCTCACCTGGGCTGGAGAGTCTGGGGATGACCCACCAGGTGGCCACAGTGCATGGAAGATACGCACACACGGCTTCATTTCAGGCCCTGGGTGATGGTTGCTCATCCACTGTGCAGATGGGCCAGGCTGGCACAGGGGCTGAGGAAGGCCGGTCCCGTAAGTGGGCACAGGACAGGGAGGCCAGCTGCTCTGTTAAGCGATCTGCCTGTGTGGGCTGACTGATGTCACTCCTGTTCTGTTTTTTAAGCGCAATCCTGTGACTCTCTGGGTTACCAAAATCTCAACACACATCCTGAGTAAAAACGATGACATGGGGCTCACTTTTCTAAATTTCCCCTAAATTTTCCGCAGACTTCAGGATTCCTCCTGGACTCCTACGTAAAACTGCTGTGCACATCTGATTTCTGTCGTGTTCATCTGTGACTGGGGCAGACAGAAGGGGAAGCAGCTAGAGGCTTCAGAACCCTCAAGTGTGGAACTCGGTTTTCAGAACAGCAATGCTCATCTCCCCAGAACTGGCCAACTTACAGAGTTCGGACTCTGGGCCTCCTGACCCCACCTGTCAAGCCTAAGGTGAGCTCACCACCACCCACAGGGTTAATCAATAGGTTAAAAAGTAACAAGAAATGTTAGGCCCAACTTCACACAAACACAGCTATCCAGACTGCATCCTGGCTAAGGCCCAACAGTGTCTACACGGGAGTCGTGTCCCCACTCCCCACCCCCAACATGCCTTGCGGCTGTCCTGAGACAGCCCCCTCTGTGGGAAGCCCTCCATAGCCACCACTGAGTCCTGCCACTAACTTGTCCAGTCAACGGGTCCTGGGGACTCACACAGACCCTGTAGCCTTGAGCACCCATAGAGCCAGCTGGCCTGGGGTCTACGGTGTCTGTGCCAGGAGACCCTTCACCCAGGGTACCAATGGAGGAGGAAAGTCCTAACTTTCTGAGACATTTCAGGCCTTAATTATTCTCCTGAACAGCCGGGGCTACAGCATGTAAGGAAGACACAGACATACAATGTAATGATGACCCCCACCCTGCAGGGTGGTAAACTGAGGCCCAAAGGGTGGTATCACTGTACAGTCAGTCCCTTCTCCCCTACTCCTCCCAGCCCTGTGTCCTGCTCTGAACTTCGCAGCCACCTAGCCATGTCAATACCAGTGAAGGCTGGGAAGCAATATAGACTGTTCCCTACCCTGGCCTTCAGCTGTCCAAGGGACAGCAGCTCAGACAGCTGGAACGTCTGTGCCTAGGCCCACTGGACACCCACGTGAACACCAGGCAGTGGCAACCTCCTGGGTCTGCAGGCTGCTTCAGAACCAGCCCCAACTCACCCAAGGTGAGGCATCCTGTTCCACCACCTCCCCGCCTGAGCCCTGCATCCTCCAATGACCTGCAACACCCCCAAGCTTGTCCGCCCCCTGAACTTCACAACAGCAGAGGAACGCCCACACCTGCAACACGCAATGTGCTTGCTCCTGACTAGCTGAGCCCCGAACAGCACCAGGAGCCCCAAGGAGAGAGCACGGAGGTAGTACCACATCCACTCAGACCAGCCACTCCCCAAAGCTGAGCTGTGCCTAGCAGATCACACGCCTGGCAATTCCTATCACCCGAAAACATCCAGGCCTCAGTGAATTTACACGTGAGAGACCAAGACAAGAAAGAGGAGAGGCAGGTGGCAGAAGCCATGTGAAGATTCCAGAATGAAATGTTAATCAGAGCCACGGATCTGGGAAACAGACCCTAGTGAGTTGCCATCCACCCGAGGAGATAGGGGTCCAAAGCCTCGGGTCTTTTCAGAACGGCATCAGCCCAGCCCAACTCTGCTGACAGCCTGTGAGCCTTGCCCTGCATACCTGGGCACCAGCAAACCCTGTCAACTGGCCACATTCTCACAGCCCAGGATCACCCAGAGGACAGGGTGGGGGCATTAACCTCATCTGTTCAGAGGCCAGACAGGACCCTCCCCACAGAGACACTAGTTGACAGAGCTAAAGGGTGGGAGGGCCAGTATTATCAACTCCAGGCCAAAGCCCATCTCAGAATCCTTCTTAACACAGCTCCACTTCCTGTCAGGAGAAACTGCCACAGATCACTGGGTCATGAGGCCCTGTGCACAAGGCCCCCAACCAGCAGGACCCTGTGCACAGGTAAGGGTGCCAGCAAAGCCTCATCCTAGTGCCAAAGCAAGCTGGAGCCAAGCTGAACACAGGCGACCAGTGCTGGTTGTCCTCATCCCACTTGCCAGATCCACTGTGAGCTGAGCACATTTCGCTGGAACAGGCAGACATCTGCGAGCGTCCAACACCAAAAATAGTGTGACCAGGGGAGGAAGGAACACATTCTTCTAGCTGTGACCTGTCTCTGCCTCAGACATCTCCCTGCAGTCTCTCCAGGCGGGGACGTCCCCCACCAGATCCTCCCCACCACACTGCAACCCCCTCACCCACCCAGCCTGCAGCAGTTCAATAGTTCCACCTGATTTTGAAAAGGGAGAAACAAAGTCAAAAGATAAGAACAGCAGGGGCACCTGGGTGGCTCAATAGGTTATGTGGCCAAACCTTGATCTTGGCTCAGGTCCTGATCTCAGGGACCTGGAATTGAGCTCCACTCAGCAGGGAGTCTACTTCAGGATTCTCTCTCCCTCTGCCCCGCCCCCACGCCTGCGCGCTTTCTCTCTCTCTCTCAAATAAATAAATCTTGAAAGAAAGAGAAATAAAAGGAAAAAAAAAAAGAAAAGAAAGGAACAGCAAAATCATGCCATTTCTGCTGACAGAACCCAGAAACCTCAGCCCCTTGGCAGAGAGGCCTGCCTGAGAAGCCCTTCTCCAGGTTTTTCAGGCTGCTGGTATCTAATTCCGAATCCATTTATAGATGATACTCATCCTGAGCTGAGAACGCTCTGGAAGATTCACCAAGGCCCCCCAGGCCATGGAAAGCTCACTCCTAGGGAACAGGAGACACCTGCTGCCCACTGTCTCCACACAAGGGACTCATCTGAAGCCGCTGTCATCTGCTTGTCCTTCATGCCATGAAGCACACGTTTGAAAGACGCCAATACAAACAACCAACCCTTAATTGAGCACAATCCTCCCCTGGAAGATGACACTGGTCCCACTATATCCCCATGGAACTGAGGCTGAGGAGAGGAAGGGAAGGGAGGGGGATGCTGCAGCCAGAGCCTGACTCCAATGGGAGGCAGAGGCCCACCCTCCAGCTCCACCAGGGACACCCATGCTGGGCCCTTCCTCCCAGGCTGTGTGTGAATGTGTTTCCAGAGTTCACCAGGAGGTCACAAACAAAAAAGCCAGGCCCACCAGAGGCTGTGTCAGTCTTGCCACTGTGCCTGAGAAAAGCTCCTGGGAAACTCAGGGACTTGCACATGGGGTGGGAAGCATTTCAAGTCTGCACGAAATCGGGAGGAGGAGGGGGACACTCCCAGAGCAGACACCCTCAGGTCCGAGACAAATTAATCTACACTGACCACATGCCCTCGGGTTAGCTACCACCCTCCAGGCATCCCATCAGTGAAATGAAGGGGCCAGAACAAAAGGATGTGCCAAGATGTCAGTCCAGCCCTGAGATGTGACAGGAAGCCACGACCCACAGGGTGGCATGCCACAGCACAGGGGTCCAGGGTGTGAGGCCTGGACAGCACACTCCACTAACACACATAGTCCTCATGTCACACACCCATCCCAATACTCCAAACCAGCAGCTCTCAAACTTTTTCCATAAAGGGCCAGAGAATCGATATCATAGGTTTTGAGAATTAGACAATCTCTGTCACAAAGACTCAGATGTTGTCATACAGCAAAAACAGCCATAAACGATGCTTTTGTCCCAATAAAATATAAACACGGTTGGCAGGCTGGATTTGTGCCTTGGGTCATGGTTTACCAACATGTTTTAGACTCTAAGGTCGGCATTGAAAGAAGAGAATGCCATAACAGTCTAGTTTGTTGGCATCCTTATCCAATTCTGTTCACCTAACATGGCAACAAACATGCCAGAGGCCTTCGTTTTAGGGGCTAGCAGCTTTGGCAGCAACACTAGGCACAGCAGACCTCAGCTTCCTTGAGGACAAAAAGAGGTCCACTACCACAAATAATATGGGGAAAGCTCTATCACTAACAGCACAGAAAACAGAGCCACCATGGGGTGCCTGGGTGGCTCAGTTGGCTGACTGTTGATTTTGGCCCAGGTCATGATCTCAGGGTCCTGGGATTGAGCCTTGCAACAGGCTCCATGCTCAGCAGGGAGTCTGCTTGGAGATTCTTTCCCTCTGCCCCCCATCCCCCTCACCCAGCTCACTTGCATACATGCTCTCTCTAAAATAAATAAATGAATCTTTAAAGAATAAAACAAAGAAAGAGTAAGAGGGAGGGGGGAAAAGAAAAGAGAGGAGGAGAGGAGAAGAGAAAAGGAGAGAGGAGAGGAGAGAAAAGAGAAAAGAGCCAAGAGCAGAGCCTGGATGGCTCAGTCAGTTAAGCCCCTGCCTTTGGCTCAGGCCATGATCCCAGGGTCCTGCTCAGCAGGGAGTCTGCTCCTCCTTCTCCCTCTGCCCCTCCCCCTAATCATGCTCTCTCTCAAATAAACAAATAAAACCTTTTTTAAAAAGGAAGGAAGGAAGGAGACAGAGCAGCCAGGATGGGGACAAGGCATGGGATCCCTGACAGGACCTTGAGAACATGGTGGGGAGGTCACCCACTGTCAAAGGCAGGAGGTGCCCACTGTCAAAGGCAAAGCCATGTTAAGCTCATGTTCCAGCCCAGCTACTGCAAACCAAGCTGTCCTGACTTCAGTCAGTGGGCATTCTCATTGTAAGTTTTGCTATCAGACCCTTACATCATCCCCTCCAGATGTGGGGTGAACCACAAGGTCCATATCAGGAAGCTGAATTTCCTCCAAAAAGTCACTGTTCAGAAAAAAGGGGAAAATAAAAAAAGGAACCTCCCAGCCCACTTATCCTCCTCAGGCCAATGGCAGGAGGCGAGGCTGCTCCAAAAACCCCCTGGGTCCCAGCAGTACCACCACCACCAGGAAGGGCGGCATGAAGGGACAGCTGCCTCAGCCCAGTCCCTCAGCCCCTCAGCCCCTCTGATCAGCCTGTGCTTACCCATGGGGCCTGAAAGCAAGTGTGGAGCCCCAGGCACACACACATATCCCCCTCCAGGAGAAGGGGAGACGGCAGCATGACAGAGGCAGGGAGCACGGCCTCCACAGTCAGAAGCCCTGAGGCAAGTGGACTGCATCTGCCCACAGGGTCAGAAAAAAACACCACTCCTCCTTCCCATCCACCTTCAGCACCAACACAGGCCCCAGCCCAAGGCCAAGCCAAAGGCAGGAGCAAACACAATGGCATAGCTCCCTACCTGTCCAATACCCCGCAAAGGGCAGCACCCGACCTGAGGGGCCTCCAGGCCACTTCCTATCTGGAAGAAAGCCCATTTCCCACCAGACACCTTGTGATTCAACATGGGACACAAAGAGGTAAATTGACCATAGCACAAATTCTGCCCTATCTGAACTTATGGCCAGGGAAGGGCCCAGCAGCCTCAAGTGCCGAAGGGCAGAGCCTAGCCTTGCCCATCACCCTCAGGGCCTCTGTTTGGTTTGAGGACAGGAAGGGACACAGAAGTCCTGCCACTGGGAGGGCTGGGGGATGGTAACAGCTCTCCTTGCCCTTCCTCCCATCTGCACCCAGGTGACTCTGATCAAGATCCTCCCTCAGGCAGGACCTGAAGCTACCCCAAGCCCACCTCAAGTGTGAGGACCAACACGGCCACATTCCACTGGGGTCCAGCTCTCTGTCACTTACAACGGGACTCTTGAGCCCATCAATGGTCTAGCAGGTGTCAGAAGCCTAAAAGACCCTAACTCTCATTGGAGAGGCGCACACTTCTTTTTTTTTTTAAGATTTATTTATTTGACAGAGAGAGACAGTGAGAGAGGGAACACAAGCAGAGGGAGTGGGAGAGGGAGAAGCAGGCTTCCTGCCAAGCAGGGAGCCCAGTGCGGGGCTTGATCCCAGGACCCCAGGATCATGACCTGAGCCAAAGGCAGACGCTTAATGGCTGAGCCACCCAGGTGCCCCGAGAGTCGCACACTTTTAAAGGCTCAGAGACCACTTCACATCCATCAGTATGGCTATTAGCAACAAAACAAAACACAACACAACACAAAAAACAACCCAGAAAAGAACAAGTGTTGGTGAGGATGGCGGGCTGGAGAAACTAGAGCTCTCAGGCGCTGCTGGTGGGAATGTAAAATGGGGCAGCCGCTGTGCAAAACGGCGTGGCAGTTTTTTCAAAAAGTTAAACACAGAATTACCATATGATCCAGCAACTCAGCTTCTGGCTATATACTCAAAAGAACTGAAAACAAGGACTCAAGTGAAACAAATCAGACAGAGAAAGACAAATACTGCAAGATCTCACTTACATGTGGAATACAAAAAAAGAAAAGAAAAAGATAAACCACAGAAAAAGAGATCAGACTCATGGTCACCAAAGGCACGGAGTGGGGGGAGGGGAAATTGGAGGAAAGGGGTCAAAAGGTACAAACATCCGGGGTCCGTGGGTGGCTCAGTTGGTTGAGCGACGGCCTTCAGCTCAGGTTGTGATCCTGGAGTCCCGGATCAAGTCTCACATCTGGCTCCCTGCTCAGCAGGGAGTCTGCTTATCCCTTTGACCCTCCTCCCTCTCATGCTCTTTCTCTCTCTCAAATAAATAGAATCTTAAAAAAATAAAAAAGGTACAAACTTCCAGTTATACAATAAATAAGGACCAGAGATGTAATGTATAACATGATGACTATAGCCAACACTGCTGTATGATATACAAGAAAGTTGTGAAGAGTGTATCTAAGAAAGGTGTTAAGAAAGTAGATCTTAGGGGTGCCTGTGTGGCTCAGTCAGTTAAGCGTCTGCCTTCAGCTCAGGTCAAGACCCCAGGTCCTGGGACCAAGCCCCGTGTTGGACTCCCTGCTCAGCAGGGAGTCTGCTTCTCCCTCTCCCTCTGCTCCTGCCCCCAGCTTGTGCTCTCTCTCTCTCTCATTCCTCACTCTCGCTCTCAAATAGATAAAATCTTAAAAAAAAAAAAAAAGTACATCTTAAGAGTTCTTTTAAAAAAAAGTTTTCCTTCTGTTTTTGTACCAACATGAGATTCTAAATGTTAACTAAACTTGCTGTGGTCATCATCTCACGATATATTTCAGTCATATTACTATGCTGTACACCTTAACCTTATACAGTGCTGGATCTCAATTACATCTCAATAAAACTGGGAGAAAAAAAAAAGCAGGGACTTGACCAGAGGTTTGTATGCCCATGTTCACAGCAGCATTACTCACAGCAGCCAAGAGATGGAAACAATCCAGTGCCTATCAATAGACAAACAGGTAAACAAAATGTGGTATATCCATACGATGGAATACTATTCAGCCTTACAACAGAAGGAAACTGACACATGCTACAACATGGATGAACCTTGGACACATCATGATCAGTGAAAGAAACCAGTCATAAAAAGATAAATACCAGGGCGCCTGTCTGGCTCAGTCTGGCTCAGAGCATGCAACTCTTGATCTCGGGGTCATGAGTTCGAGCCCCATGTTGGGTGTAAAGATTGCTTAAATAAACAAACAAACAAACTTTAAGAAAATTTAAAAGGACAAATACCATATGATCTCACTTATATGAGATCCCAAAAGTTACCAAATTCAGAGACAGAAACCAAAACCGCAGACACCAGGGGCTGGGGGGGGGATGGGGAGTTCGTGTTCAATGGGGACAGAGTTTCAGTTTGGGAAGACGGAAAAGTTCTGGGGATGGATGGCGATGATGGTTGCATACGCACCTAATACCACTGAGCTGTACACTCAAAAATGGTTAAGAAGGAAAAAAAATGGTTAAGATGGTAATTTTATGTTATGTGTATCTCACCACAATTTTTTTAAAAAGGCTCCAAGAAACCTGAATCTCCCTTTACAAGGAGAAGACCAAAAAAATAATAAATAAAAATAAAAATAAAAATACAATTTAAGAAAGGCTCTAAGAGGTTCCAGTAAAGACTCACTCATTGGTCTTAGCACTCCCAAGGCCTCCCTGACCATGGTCATAGGATGGAACACCCCAGAAAAAAAGTTTGTCCATGCAGTGGAATGAAATCAGCGTTGGGTCAGTCCCCCCCCAGTGAGCCTAGGCAGGGGATGATGGAGCTCGTCTACACCCGCATAGGTCACTGCAGTCACAATGCTTAGTTGGCTAGATGATGAAATTAACCCCAACTTCCTGCCTGGACACCCCTTACCCCCACGCCCTCCAGCTGCCCCACTACCCCAGCCTCCCTCCTATGGCCACCCTCTCAGATCTCACGCAGACTTCGGCAATCTCAGCCTCTTCCCAGACGGTTCTGCCTGCCCCACTTCCCACGGCACCTCCTGCCCACAGCCCACTGTGCTTCTCCCTCCTGGTAGTCATCACCCATGGTCACCATCACCACCATGTGGGCCTCCCCCACAGAGATGTGAGGACCTTGGGATGCAGCCTGGCTAGCCTGCCCACCATGAAGCCCCCAGGCCCAGAATAGCACCTGGCCTGCCTCAACCCACCAGCAAATCCCAAGTCAGTCTAATAAACAGAACAACGAGGCCACATGCACATGTCCAGGTAAGGGTTGCGGAGGACACATACCCATATCAGAAAGAGGCCAAGGAGTGTGAGGAAATATAAGGGATGGTCCCTTGTTACTCAGCCCTTACACACTGGGGCTCCGCTTGCCCAGGGTAGACGATGGAGGAAACAGAACCCCCACCTCCGATCCCTAAGAAACAGCATTCTTCAGTGGAGAGGGGGCTTGGCCCCCGAGACTGCCCTTATGTGACTCCCCGACAGCCAAGAGCTCACATGTAACCTGAAGGCAAAGGCGGAGCCACTGCATCCAGAGCTCTGGGCCTGACTCCTCACACTCCATACGCAGTGGCCACCAGCCTGGTGGGTCAGCAGTCACCACCACCCCCCCACCAGGTCAGGTCAGAAGTCTCTTCAGAAACTCAGCCAGCACTTCCTGCCCCTCCTCTGCTCTGTATGGCCCCTGCTCACTGCCCACTCCACCATCACCACCTGGTGAGGCTGCTCAAGGGATAGAGAAGGGGAACATGCAAAAGGGCCCAGCTCCCTCAACACAGTGGGGTGGGCTTCCTGGCAGGAAAGTTGCTAAAGAATCTGGGGAAAGCCATTTCTTAATTTAAAAAAGAAACCCTTTACAATAGACACAAACAAGCAGATATTTTAAACTTGTGGTATACCAACATGTGCATACAAGGCGGGGGGGGGGGGGGGTGACTGACCAGACGGGATGGGATGACAGGACCCTCTGACCTGGGGTGCCCACTACTATCTTAGGTGCTGCTTCAACCCAGGAAAACTGAGACTAAGGAGGAAGCCTGGGTCCCCAGGCTGTCAACTGGAGTTAGCTAGAGCCAGTTTACCTGACCCCAACTCATGGTCCTCAGCATCCTTTGAGGGAGGCACCTCCTTATTAGAACACCTTCCCTTCGTGTCTTAGATGGACCCAGGGACAGCAAGGCCAATAGTAAGGAGCTGACACCCACCGACAGCGCAAGGTAGGAGTGGGGGTTGCTGGAAGGGCACACATTCAGGAAAGGTGTCCCCGAGTCAAGCCTCAGTCTCCCCATCTAAAGAACAGTGAAAACACCCACAACAGCACAAAGGCATGGAGGATTAACCACAGTCCTCAATACCAGGCAGCTCATTAACTTCTCAAGGATGGGGTGATCCAAGGCCGCCTGTTCCACAGCACATCTGAGAAAGCTGGGAAGAGATGAGTGGGCACAAGCCCCTTGACCCAACTTTCCCAATGCTTTGGATGGCATCACTTGCCCTCCATCCAGCCTTGGCTCCCCCAATATCCTGAGCACCCACTAACCAGAAACTGGTCACACCAGCACAATAAGGGAAACCTGGCATCCAACTACCCCCGAGCAAAGAACACCATCTAAGAACTGGGAAGAAAAAGGCTGCTGGCTTCCAGAACTGCCACATCAGTTCAAAACACCTTCCACTTAAAGAACCACATGACATCCACATCTGGGGACAAAAGCAGCAACGCAGAAAGGTGTGGGCTCCACAGCCAGCATCAATGAGGCAGCACAAACACATCTACTACCCCATCCCTCGACATCGATGGTGACAATGAGACGCACCCACCACAGACCTGCAGCGGCTCTCTGATCAGCTGTCCTCATCTTTCCTCCAGCCCAGCGTCACTCCAGAGACAGCTGTCAACATCTTTTCAAGCCACACATAACCCGACTCTCACAATCCGGGCTCAGGCACAACAATCAAGCTGAGTGTGAAGATGTTTCTGCCACATGGCCAGAATCAGGAAAGGTTAGAAATGTCTGCCTCCCCAACTAGCCACAGATGGCTGCCCAAATACTTCTCACATCTGTCCCCTTGCCCATTCCCCAGTGCCACCCCAGCTCAGGCCCTCAGAGCCTCCTTCCCCAGCCGCCCGCCTCTAGCCCTGCCCTCCCTGACCATTCACCACCACGGGCCAGACCACATCTCTCCCGAACCTCAGTTTCAACATACAGAAGTGGTGTCCACTCGGCCACACGCAGCCTCATGCTCCCCTTTGATTCACAGGCACACCAGAGATGCCGCTCACTGCCGTGCAGCGCCTCTGCACAGCCCATAGCGCGGGACGGCAGACAAGGCTCCCAGCACACGGGAATCCCCAGGATTGGTGTGCTGCCCCAAACACACATACTTGAGGAATACTGATCCGTCACGGTGCACACTGCGAGGGAGACGCAGTCACTAGAAAGTAAAGCTTACGGTTATATTCAATAACAGAACCAAGATGGTGTCAGGGAAGAAGTAAGATCTGACACCATATGAGGGTACCGCTGTGATGATGAGCTGCCTGGACACAAGGCAGAGGAAGGCGCCCAGGTGTCAACAACAACCATGGCCTGTGCCCATGGGAACAGGAAGTCCTTTCAGGTATTTTGCAAGTTTCCACGCTGAACTACACTCCCTTTACAGTAAACTTCTTAACATGTGTTACTTTTAAATAAGAGTTCGGTGACCCCACGAACTTCACAAACATACGATGTCCACTCCCCTCCAGAAGGGCTGTGGGGAGTCACCAACGTGCCCCGCTGACCTGGTGACTCAGCCGAGATCCGTGTCACAATGTGGCCAGGGAGGGACCGAGCCCAGAGAATATAATTAGCATCAGACTCCAGTGCGGCCACTTGGTGTGGGCACAGGAGGTCTCTCTAGATGGTTCATTTGGACACCAGCTTTTTTATTAAAGAGTAAAGTGACAAAACAACTACACATTGTAGTTGTCTACCACTCATTGCACCTACAGGTCAGAGGTCATTTGGTCTCAAAGGCGTCCCTTTGGGCACTTGGTGACTGTAGAGCAGTCACATATCACAGGAGGTCAGACAACTCCAGGCTGTGCTCACCACAGACTAAAGGGAAAATCCTAAAGGTCAGGGGGGGGAGCAAGGCCCTAAAAATGAAGGACCCAGAGGAGGCCAAACCCCAAAGGCACAACAGGGATGGCCAGCGTGGGCCCGGCCAGGCTGCATGAAGCAGGGCTGCTGCCACAGAAGCAGATTTCCCGAACCCAGTGTCTGCTCCAGGACCAGAGTTACTCAGAACGGGAGAAGCAGTGTTATTTTCAAAGACTCCCCAGAGATGTCACAATCCGGGTATGATGTCAAAACTACTTCAAGGGTGATGAACTCTGGCCTTGCCGATGAGTCAACAGAGGGTGGGTTTCCGCCAAGCAGACTGCTGTTTACACACAATCGCCACAGTCACCGTGGTGCAGGATCAGCATGCAAGCCGGAAGCCTAGTCAAGGGTCACAGTGGCTGAAGCCGGGTTTGGGCCCTCATATGCAGCCTCACTGGCTGCCTGTGGAAACCTCCATCACTTACCCCACACCCAAGGTCACTCACACATCCTCCCACGGCACCTACGAGACATGCACCTTCTAGGAAGGACTCACCCCAGCCAGAACTATCAAGAGCCCACTTTGAAACACACAAGTACACTGAACCCCTACAGCCAGAGGGCAGGAGACAGGAAGCCATGCTCTTGACACATGGCCCAGCCCACCGGACCACCTCCCTTCAGAGAGGGCAGAGCTTGGAGCCACGCATGGAGTTCAAGCCTGACGACTGGTTCTCAGTCCCGTCCGAGCTGGGGATTTCCTTCCAGTGACTTGGCCTCCCAGAGTCTCTTCCGATCTCCTCACCTGAGAGGTGGGAACCATTCCCCACCACAGGGCTGACAGACAGCGGTGAGATAAATGAGCGTGTGCAGCTCGGGCCAGTGCTGGCATGTGGGGTGTGATCCACAGGTGTTGGTTATCCCCGTCTTTAGGCGTTCTCAGGGGCAGGGGGCACTGCAGCAACCTCAGGAATCTGCACAGCCATTCATGTCACCAGGGCTTGCAGGAGTCCAGAACGCTGGCGTTTAACGAGAACTCGAGACCATGGTCCCAACTTTCCATAGCTGCACCCCGGTGGCTCAAACTCCCTCCCAACTCAAGTGGCAGCCTGGGCCAGTGAGGACAGTCCAAGTGATCTTGGGCAGGTAGACGAGGACCCTCTAAGCCCCAACTGCCCCCAATGCATAGGGGAAACAGCAAGCTAGCCTTCCTGCCAAGGTCACCAAGAAGATGTCAGAAGCCTGGACAAAGGGCTTAGAGGGGCCTGGCCCACAGCCAAGAGGGGCAGCCCCCAGCTATTCCTGAAGACAGCCAGTCTGAAAAGCAGACAGGGCTGGCAAGAAGCTGCCCTGCTTGGTCCCAGTGACCCCTCTCCAGAAAGGGGAGACAAGCCTACCTCCCAGGGCCTCGCTGTGGGAGGGGACCAGAGGCTAAATTAAGGCTCCTCCTGCCACCAGTGCCCGAGCTGACATCCACACAGCCGCCCCCTTAGCAGCGGGTGAGCAGCCCCTCGCACAGCTCTACAAGAGTCATGGACTATTTGCTGCAGGTCCCTTCCACCTCCTCTCCCCACACACCCTTCCCCAGGACAGAGCCACAGCAGCTGCCCTCCACGCCCCAACACCCTCCCCAGCCTCTTGGGTCTTAAGGCTTGAAGGTAGCATGCCTGGAACCCCCACCCCTCCCTGCACAGGACCCCTCACCAGGGAGACCTCAGCTCTGGCATCTCCTAGAAGCACCTCTCTCAATTGGTACCTTTCACACTGCCGTGCACCATCACATCACCCCATTATATTTCCTTCCTGATGCTGACTGCTGACAAGTTCTTTGTACCAATTTCTGTGCTGCCCTGTTCACAATATGTCTCCTGCCTCCAGAATGTCAGCTCATGATGCTAGGGGCTCATCTTGGTCACTTCTGAATGTCCAGCACTTGAGCAGTAGCCCTGTACAAGTCAGGTGCTCAATCAGATTTAGGCAGATGCAGGAGCCCAGGCTCCCTGTCTCCCACAGTCTCTATTCAAACCTCCAGGTGGGAACCAGCTCTGGGTATAGGCACCAAAGGCTGAGAACACAGAGGGAGGGAGGGAGGTGTCAGGGCTGCACTGATGGCCACACATGTGCCAAAGAATCCCCACAGCCCTGAGAGAAGAAGGAGCCAGAGCTTAGACAGGGCAGGGCACTGGGACCCTCAATAGTCCTGAGAAGGATCCAGAGGTCAGAAAGAAGCCAGGCACTGGGACCCTCACAGCCCTGAGAGAAGAATCTGGAGCTGGGAGGGGTTGGGTACTGGGACCCTCACAATCTTGAGAAGGAGGATCTAGAGCTCAGAAATGGTCAGGCACTAGGACCCTCCCAGCCCTGAGAAGAATCCAGAGCTCAAAGAGGGTAGGGCACGGGGACCTTGCAATCCTGAGAGAAGAAGGACTCAGGGCTGGGAGGGGTCAGATACTGGGACATGCACAATCCTGAGGACAAGAAGGATGTGGAGCTGGGAGAGGTTTGGGCACTAGGATCCTCATAGCTCCAAAGAGGAGGATCCGGACTGGGAGGGGGTCAGGCACTGGCCCAAGGCCTCAAGCAGGTAGCACCAAGATTTAAACCCAGATAGGCTACAATCCTCAGGCTTCCTGAGTCCCTCCCCGGGCCCTCAATTTTTACTGAACAACAATATGCTCCTCTCCACCAAGCAGCTTATAAACCAGGAGGAGAAAGTCACTCAGCAACAGAGCCCACCAAATCCAACAATGAAATACCCGGTGGTTGAGGCAGGCGCCCCAAGGAGGGACACTTCCTCAGAGTGGCCAGGGAACATTTCTCTGAGCAGGTGCATGACGCTATCTTGGAAGAATGGGTCCACACTTCCTCTCTCTTCTCTCCCAGAAGTAGCCCATCACAGTGAAAAGGGAGATCTATGGGAGTAGCCACATCAGGACTCCCTCGAGTTTTTTTATATTCAAGGAGAAACTGCATGAAGCCCAAGTCTAGACAGTGGCAGCTGCGTATATTACCTTCTGCCACATTCCAGGCTGGCCACCAGGTCTGCACAAAGGCAGTTCAGACTCCACACCCCTCTGGACCATGGGGGACTTTGACTCACGCTACTCCAAGAGCTAGGATTACAGGCTCTCTTGGGCCACAGAGAAAGTTTCACAGGAACTTCCTCTCCAGTCCCCTGCCACATCTGAATCTGTAAAAGCCTCTTTGCAATTAAAAGTAAAAATAAAAACCCTCTCCACAAGTTGCCATTGGCAAACCATATAACCACAGCACTACAGAATAGAAAACTCCAGACACTATTGACAGCTGTACATAAGAGGTTTTGTTAATAATCCATACACTCCTCTAGTCACACAAACCAGTTCTTCAAGTCACTTTCCCCATGCCCACCACTCAAAAGCACCCAAGCTGCCCTGATTTTAGCTCAGTCCACTACAATGCCCAACAAGTAATGTTAAATATGAAATTGCCGAGTAACTTAAATGACCAATCAGCTTCTGAGAAAAATGCAAATTTGGGTCACCCTCAAAGTTTAGCCCAGCTAGCCAAGATGCCCCAACTGGCTTAGAGAAGTTCTTCAAGGGAGCCCCTCTTGGCTGACATACACAGCTGGGCTCCAAGTGGGATGAGGCGGAGTCTGCAGTTACCTTCACCCTCACATGAGGAAGATCCAGCTTAGTTAGGGGATGTAACCAACACCCTAAATTAAAAATAGCCGTGTGACAGCATGAGGTGGACATACAGGCAGGCCTTCCGGACGACTAGATCAAGCGAGGGCAGCATGGCTGGGAAGGCGGGGCACATAAGTGACCAGGTACCAAGTTCACCTTATTTACATGACTCATGAGCTCTCCCCCAGCTGTTTCTAGGAAAGCCTGTCTTCCTGCAGAACAAGTCAAAATTGCCTAGGGAAAAGACTCCAGACTGGAATTCCACAAGGAAGGGAGACTTAAGCTAGACAGTGTGTGTCGTTCCCCGCCCCCCCCCTCCGCAACTCCTCACCTGCAAGGGCACCTTAGCCTCATCCTGAGGAATCGTTTGGACAAGGGAGAACTCGCTCTTTAAAATAAAATTTAAAAAAAAAAAAAAAAAAAAAGACCCCTTCTACGAATGGGAAACTGTGACACCAGGACAGGAAGGAAACTGCCCAAAAAAAGTGGGAAGAAGCACGGGAAGGGTGGGCACCAGGAAAGTGGTGGGAACGTAACAGGGGAAGAAATTCCCGGCTTAGCTAATGGTGCTGAACAAGTCTGGGGCAGGAAGAAAGCCACATTCCTTCCTAGTTAGTCTCTCTCCTCACCCGCCCTCAGCCCCCCCATTCCCAGTATACACAAACACACACAAGGGAGCAGGGCCTCCCTAAGCCAGACACCAGACCCCTCCCCAGCCACTTCATGACTATAAACCCACCACTTTCCAGGCAACAAGGAAAAGGGCTCCCAAACCACTTCCCCTCAGGTCCTGACCACTCTGGGCACCTGCAACTTCTGTCCCGACACAGAGGGCACCACGACAAACAGAAATGGGAAGAAGCAGGTTTCTGACCAGGGCCCCAGATGTGCTCCCAAATCAAGCCTGAAAGAAGGTGCACAGCAGCCTCCCCCCAACCCACGCACCCTGGGCCAGGTGGCAGAAGTGAAACGCCTCTAACTTCCCCAGACGGGCCTAAATCAGCCCCTGAGAAGTTTGAGAGTAAGCAGCCAGGTGCAGTGGCCAGAGCTCCCTCCCAGGTGCCCACCAAGAGCTCCCAGCCTGGGAAAGGAACCGTGCCAGCGACCCCACACACATGCACAGCTTCTCCCCCACCCAAAACACTCCCACTCTCAAAAAATGTCCAGTGAGACAGGGTCACCTGGGAGGGGTAGGGGGAGTTGGAAACAAGCTGTCAGTTTCTGCCCAAACTCCCCTTCCCACAAACCAAGAACAGTAAGCCCAATTCCAAGGGGTTCATTGGTTTTAAAGCCGGCCCTCAAGTGCAGACTCAGCCTCCCTACACAGACGGAACAGGTTCTCCACAGGTGCCCCAAAAGAGGTGCCCCACTGACCCACCCTGCCTGGGACCCAGACGGAAAAGCCTCAAGCCTCCCCAACCCCCTCCCCCGTCCCCCAGCCAGGTGAACGAACAGCTCAGTTCCTGCTCAGGGGCTGGGTGAACCCGAGAAGGCTCCGGACGCCTCCAGGTGCCGACTCAGTCGCGCCTCCCCCCACCCCCCGCCCCGCAGACCAGATGCGCGAGCTCAGGGCCCCTCGGCCGCCCCGGGCCGCCCGCCAGTGTCACCTCCCAGAGCCGTGAAGGAACGCGGTTCCCCGCGCTCCAAGCCGGACAGGTGCCCACCCCGCGACCTGTCGGCCCAGGGACCCGCGAGCAGCACCCCGGACGCCGGACCCCGAGCCCCCAGTACAGGACGCCTCCGCGAGGGGCGCATGAGGCCGGCCTGCGCCTCGACGTCCCCGACGGTCTCGCCGGGCCCCGCGCCTCTCACCTGGCTGGCGCGGTAGCTCTCGAAGGCCCTCAGGGCACTGTCGGTGAGCTTCACGTGGAACACGGACACCTTGCTGCCGTCGCTGACCCGCCCGCACGACAGCCCGTAGCTCCGAGCCTCCTTTAGCGCCGCCATCTTGCGACCATCGCTCCCCCGCCCCCCCTTCCCGGTTCCAGCGCCGGCGCGCCGACCCGCCCCGCCCCGCGGCCCGCTGACGCGCTGCATTATTCATGAGACGCGGATGACCACGCCCCCTCTGATCTAGCGAAGCCCACAGTCACCTCTGTACGGCCCACCGAGTGTTGCATTATTCATGAATGCAGCTGGTCGTGCCCCCTATGGGCCTGGCGAAGCTCACAGTCACCGCCCCGATGTGCTGTATATTCATGAGGCGTGGATGCCCCACCTCTCAAGGCCCCAGAGGGGGCCACTTCCGTGCCCGGACTCCGCCCCGACACGCGCACACCTCCAGGCCCCGCCTCAACATGCATAATTCATCACCCTGGCTCAACCAGGCAAGGGCCGAAGCCACGCCCCACCGGCCTCTGACGTGATGCATTATTTATGAGGTCGCTCCTAGCCTTCTGTCCTTGGTTTCTGTTGAGAGCAGTAGCCAATGCATGACAGGGGCGGGGCAGCTGCAAAACACGTGGGGGGCGGGGCCGCTGCCGGCTTGATGAGTGGCCGTGGCTATGCAAACCGAGAGCGCGTTGGACGCTGGGTTGGGTTGGTGGAGCTTCCCTTAAGGTAAGTAGAGGGGATTCCCTGCCCCGGGCTGTTGAGGAATTAAGGGTGTTGGGGAGGAGGTAAATTTTGCTCATGATAAGGGTACAGTTTTAATAGAATAAAATTCTATATCCTCAAGGTTCCTGAGATATGGTGGTTGTCCAGCTTTCCCATTTTAACGAAACATTTTATGTATCATAAGATTAACCCATTTAAAGTGTACTATTCAGTGGCATTTAGTACATTCACAACACTGTGCAGCCACTACAACTATCTCATTTGGGGAAATTTTCATCACCCCTAAAGAAAAGCCCTACCCTACCGAACAGTCATTCCACATCCCCTCTTCTCAGCCCCTGCAACCATTAACCTACTTTCTATTGTTATGGTTTTACTTATTCTGCACATTTCATATCAATGGAATCATAGCATATGTGATCTTCTATGACTGGCACTCAGTGAAAGACTCAGCATGACTTTTTTTAAAAACTAAATGAAGACAACCTCAATTAAAATAGAGTCGAGGCACCTGGGTGGCTCAGTGGGTTAAGAGTCCAACTCTTGATTTCAGCTTAGGTCATGATCTCAGGGTTGTGAGATCAAGCCCCAAGTCAGGCTCTTTGTTGGATGTGGAGCCTGCTTTAGATTCTTTCCTTCACTCTCTGCCCCTTCTCTCTTTCTCTCTCAATAAATAAAGTCAGGGGGCACCTGGGCGGCTCAGTCATTAAGCGTCTGCCTTTGGCTCAGGGCATGATCCCAAAGTCCTGGGATCGAGCCCCATATTGGGCTCCTCTGCTGGGAGCCTGCTTCTTCCTCTCCCACTCCCCCTGCTTATGTTCTTTCTCACTGGCTCTCTCTCTCTCTGTCAAATAAATAAATAAATAAATAAATAAATAAATAAAATCTTTTAAAAAAAGAAATTTAAAAAAATAATAAATAAATAAATAAAGTCAGGAAGTCAGAAGAGGGAGCTCTGTGCCCTACTGACTCATTGTCAAGTGCAAACCCCAACAGAAAGGAGTCTACTTTGCTACCCCAGCAGGATGAAGGATGATTTTCCCCTAGCCCAGCAATAGCCCAGCCAATGAACCTGCCACAACTCAGCCAATGAGAAACTGTCACTACCTTGAACTCTTACTTTCCTCTATAACAGCCCCTCCCAACTTCCTCCTTCTTTAGGAGGTAATGTTTCAACTCCTTTGTTCGGTTTTGCCAATAGTTTTATCATAGTTTGCGTGTCCTGAGTTGCAGTTCCTCTGCTATTCCTGAATAAACCCATTTTGCTGGCAAAATAGCGGCTGTTTTATTTTCAAAATTGATATTTTCAAGGCTGGTGCCATTGTAGCATGTATCAATGTTTCATTCCTTTTTATGACTGGGTAATATTCTATTGTGTGGTTGGACCACATTTTGTTTTTCATTCATCCATTGATGGCCATTTTGGTTGTTTTCACCATTTCATTATTATAAATAGTGCTGCTGTGAACAGTCATGTACAAGTTTTTGTGTGACTGAATATTTTCCCTTCTCCTGGGTCTATACCTATGTGTGACATTATTAGGTGCTATGGTAATTCTATGTTTAACTTTTCAAGAACTTGCCAGACTTTTTTTCACAGGAACTGTGCAGTTTTATTAATCTCTCATTCTACAGGTGGGGAAACTGAGGCTGGAAAACAGCAACTGGCTTGCCCGGGCAAGCTTCTCCTGGGCTCCTGGATCTCCTAACCTATGGGAAGTTCTTGATTTGCTTTCTTTTCCCCTTCAATCTAATTATAGACAGTGGTCATAAGATGGAGATTTTGAGGTTAAGAGAGAAAGGTGAAATTCAGGGACCTTTTATGTATCTCTACCAAGGTGACCCCCTTAGTTCTGTCCACCACTGCCAAGTTGGCACTATCATCCATTTCCCCCCCCCCACCACCATAAATTGCTGAGCCCAAGGCAATGCTAGATTCCTGGAAACATTCTCCCATACCTGCCGTTAATATCTCCATTTACAAATGGAGAAACTAAGGCTCAGAGGGGCGAGGCAGCACTCAAGGGGAGAGGCGCTGCCAGTGAGCGGGCTGGCTGGAACTTGAGCTTAAGATCTTTCTGACCCAGAGCCCTGATTACCCTCCACTCTGCCTCAGGTACCTAGGTCCCTTTCTATATATTTCTTCATTGAACACCCTCAGCACAGGGCACAGCATGGAGTAGGTGCTCAGGAAATGTGTTGAATGAATAAATGATATCATTTAATTCTTACAACACAGCTATCAGCCCATTTTGTAGATGAGGAGAATGAGGCTCAGAATGGTTTTCCAGGCTGCTGCAGAGATTCCAACTCCAGCCTGCCTAAACCCAGGGTCAAAGCTCTGGAATCCTCTACCCTTCAGCTGGGATCAGTCCCTCCTAAATGGAAAGATGCCAGCACTTGCTCAGACACACTGAGCCCTCTGCCTGCTGTCTGGGCCCAGCTGTTTATCCAGGAGCTAGGCCAGGTAAATATTGGAGCAGGCAGGGCTGCACTGCCCAGAGGGATCACAGAAGGGCAAGGAATAGGGTAGGTGAGGCGTGAGCGGTCTGGAGTGAAGGATGGGGAGGATAGAGACAGCTGGACTGATGAATGGAGAACACGGGAAGAGCCAGCTTTGAGGGCTGACCAGCTCACTGTGTGACGTTGGGAGAGGCATGACCCCTTTCTGAGCCTCTGTGGATTTAGCTCATAAATAGACAACAGTAGTAACACTGAATGCTTAAAATGCACCAGGCTCTGTGTTCAGTGTCTGGCATCCAAGACTACCTTTTGGAGTGAAGAGAGTGGTTTGGACTCGTCCACCAGATAAAGAAACCGAGGCTTGGAGAAGTTAAGAGAATTAAGAACAGGGCTGCCTGCTGGCTTAGTTGGGGAGTGTGTGATTTTTTTATCTCGGGGTTGTGACTTCAAGCCCCACGTTAGGTGCAGAGATACTTAAATAAATATTTTTGAAAAGAGAAGGGGGGCACATGGGTGGCTCAGTCGGTCAAGCATCTGACTCTTGACTTCAGCTCAGGTCGATTTCAGCGTTGTGAGATCAAGCCGTCGGGTTCCTTGCTGGGTGGAGCCTGCTTAAGATTTTCTCTCCCTCTCCCTCTGCCCCTCCCAACCCCTCTCCTTACCTTCCCTCCCCCCCGAAAAAAAGAGAGAATTAAGAACACCACAACCATGGGCTGTGCTGCTTAGTAACAAACATTTCTCCACTTTATGCTTCACGCCCCAGTGGCTCCCAGTGGAACCCCAGGAAGCTGGTTGATCACCACTGGATGGCCCCTGGACACATACTCCACCTGGCAAGCTCATTGCAGAAGCTCTAGCTCTGTGAAGGGAACAGTGACCCCAGTCTGCTCCTTATTCCCTATCTGCTCCTTATTCCCTATATGGCTTCGGACATGCCTTGCCCTCCTCGATGTGCTCACATCATGAAATATGGATAATCACAACATTTACATAAGAGCCTGGCCCTGGAGAAATGGCAAATGGCTTCATCATGGAAATCATTATTATTAATGAGTTTACAATAAGTTATCTGTATAATCCCTTTCTGCCACCTATTTATGTTATCTGCAGTTTTTGTCTTTTTCAACCACACTGGGATGAACACCCACTATTCATTAGTCAGCAACTGCTAATAGCTATTGCCAATACATGTATTAGTTAGTTAGCTACTGCTGCATAACGAAGTACTTCAAACTTAGTGGCTTCAAACAACAAACGTTTATTATCTCAGAGTTTCTGTGAGTCAGAAGTCTGGCATGTTTGAACTGGTCCTCTGCTCAAGGTCTCATGAAGCTGCAAGCAAGGTGTTGGCTGGGCTGCATCCTCATCTGGGGGCTCAACAGAAGGGTCCATGTCCAAGCTTTTTCAGGTTGTTGGCGGAACTCATTTCCTACTGGTTGTAGGACTATGGTCCCCATTTCCTTGCTGTCAGCTGGGGGCCACTCTCAGGTGCTAGCCACATGGCCCCCTCCACCTCAGTGATAGAGAGCCTCCCTCTCTTGAGAGGGAGAATGTTGAATGTTGAATGTTGAATCCCTCTCATAGTTCAAGTCTCTCCGACTTCCTCATCTGCAACCAATGAGGTCAGGCCCACCCAGATTATTTCCATATCTTAAAGTCAACTGTGCCCAATAACAACATAATCACAGGAGTGAGATCTGTCCCACTTCTGGTCCTGGGATGATACATAAGAAGAAATCTCAGGAACACCTTACAATTTCTGCAGCCCACAGCCCTTGGAGCCACATCTCTGCACACCTGTCCCACAGCCTCCCACCAGCTCAGGTGCTCAGTCAGCCAATGAGCCTTAGGACTTTAAAATGTACTATTTTGTAACAGGGGGAATGCAAGGATCCATGAGAGCATTCACTTTGGAGCTAGCCCCTCTGCATGGTAGGGAAGCTGGCATGCAGCCCTAGGGTGCCATGCCTGCTCCAGTGCTCCCTCAGCTGGGCATCTCAGAGCCAGCAAGTCTAGCTGTGATATTCATGGCTATGATTGATCACAGTGAAAGGAGAAGAGCGCATAGGCAGAGACCAGGAGAAACCAGGCAAGCATCCAGGTGTGGACCACTTAATTCTCCCAGCAACCTTTGTGACAACATGCACAGAGTACTGCCAACAAGGGAAGCTCACCTGAGCCTCGTTGTCCAGGGTTTATTGGGAAGGAGGGCTGACCACCCATGTGCTTGATCTCAGTCTCCAGCCCCTCCACAGGTCAAGCTGAAACCACGGGACCAAAAGCCCCACCCTAAATTATATTGTTAGCATAGACTATTAGTCAGGACATCCCAAGAACTTAGACGTGACCTGCCAGGAGTAGCCCGAGGGCCACTCCTTTCTTGGGAATGTGCAGGGTTTGGACAACCTAGGCCTGCTTAGTTTTTCTTTACTGATCTACATTAGTAGGGCCTTCAAGTACCCCCAAACCTCCATTTTGCTTCATGAATCAGCTGTATTATCCTCACCATGAGCCATGAAGAAGGTAAGGCCTAGCATTACCTGGGAACAGTTTGTAGTGATGGCCGTGAGGACTCTTCCTCAAAGGTGGCCTATGTGCTTGCTAGGCCTCCTGAGAAATTTTCAATGTCAGTTAAAACACTTCCATCAGCCCAGGTGACTGATGATTCCACGGTAATTTTCTTCTACCCACCCATCTGCCCACAAACATTTATGATCACTCCTTTCTGTCCTCTACCCAGTGAGAGAGGCTCCCCAAGGAATACACAGCAGGCCACGAAACAAAACTGATATAACCCAGTGGACCCCCCTCCTCTAAATGCCCACAAACCAACAGAAAATCTAGTCTGACTTAGGCAAAAACAATTATTGGCTCTAATGATGGAAGAAATGACAGACTCTAGGCCCAGCTAGCTCCAGGACCTGAATGGGGTCACCAGGACGTGCCCAGGTCTCTCTCTCAGCTCTGCTTTGTGTGTGGCCTTCACTCTCAGGCTCCTCTTTGGAGAGACAAAGATAACCACAGCAGTACCAGGCCATCATCCCACCAGCTCAGCAGCCTCTAGAGAAGAGTACCTACTTCCCCATGGCTCCTGAAGTATCAGGGCAGGCTTTGATTGGCTAGTTGTGGGTCACATGACCATCTGCGAGCCAATCACAGTAGCCAGGGGGCTAGAATGCTCTGGTTGGTCAGGCCTGGGTTGCAGACCCATCCCTGAGGGCTGATGGGGAACCAGGCCCAACTGCATGGAAAGGTGTGAAAGGGAGTTCCACCGGGAGGAGAAATAGAGGATAGACATTCAGGGATCTCATGGTCCCACGCTGGATGACCCAGGAGGGTGTCCTTTAATGATGACATGAGATGGAGGCATGCAAAGGACACCCCACTGAAGTGCTCAGGAGATGCGAATGCCTTCTCCCTCTCCCTCTCTTGCTCACAAAGGTGCACACACACACACACACACACACACACACACACACACACAGCTCATTCTAGCATGCTCACTTCCAATTCACAGCCCACTGTGAGCTGCACCCCTCAAGGGCAAGGCCAGGCTGAGTCATTGCCTAAGACAAAGTATACAGGAGGCATTGGTACATGTTTCCATATGAAAGAAAAATCCATCCTAGCTGTCCTCTGAATGTATCACGTACTGCCCCGCCAGCACACCTTTGCGCATGCCACGCCAGTCCTGGGAGCACTCCTCACGCCTGCCAAAGGACTCCTGTGCCTTCAAGGAAACTTCAATGCCCCTCGTCCTGGACACACTGTCATCGTCCCCTCCCCCATTCAGACCACTGAGGATGGAATGACCAAGAGCATGAACCTACTAAAGTTCACACTCCTGGCCACAGCATTCAAAGCTTCTCGTTTCCTGGCTCTAACTTGCAGGGAGGTACAGAACTGACTGGTGGTCAGAGCATGGGCTCTGAAGGCAGACTGACCTGGGCCTAATCTTGCTTATTGTGTTCTGGTGATGGGACCCTGTGACTCCTTCCTGGGACTCGGTATGCTCAGCTAATAACAGGCACGACCAAAAGAACCTTGGAGCAAAGCCTGACTCTGGCATTACTAAAAAGCTACAGATTTCAGGACAGCATGGAGCCCAGTGTGGGACCCATGAAGAGGACACAGAGATCCCAAGGACACAGAGACCCTGGGCATGAAGCAGAGGTGAGAAGACTCACGCATGTGTATCAGTTGATTTTTAAGAAGGCTGCCATAATAACATGCTAGGAAAAAGAAAGTCTTCCCCGCAGATGTTTCTAGAACAACTGGATGGGCTATCTGGAAAATGAACCTCAACTCCAACCTCACGTTGCATACAAACGTTCACTGAAAGTGAATCGTGGATCTCCATAGAACCATAAACCATTTAAAAGAAAGCCTAGAAAATCCCTATAGGGGCGCCTGGGTGGCACAGCGGTTAAGCGTCTGCCTTCGGCTCAGGGCGTGATCCTGGCGTTATGGGATCGAGCCCCACATCAGGCTCTTCTGCTATGAGCCTGCTTCTTCCTCTCCCACTCCCCCTGCTTGTGTTCCCTCTCTCGCTGGCTGTCTCTATCTCTGTCGAATAAATAAATAAAATCTTAAAAAAAAAAAAAAAAAAATCCCTATAAACCTGGTTAGCAAATACGGACAAAAACATAAACTGAACTTCAACAAAATTTAAAACATCTGCTCTAAGAAAATGAAAAGCAAGCCCCAGAATGGGAAAAATATTTGTAATATCCCTACCCAACAAAGGACTTGTCTCCAGAATATGAGAAGAATGGGCACAGAATGAAGCCACTGCAGGTCCCTGGTGGACTAATGCCACCGCAAGCTTGGGAAGGACAGCAGCAGTGACCCTCACAACCCAGGCCAGGAAGTCCCCCTAGCCAGCCTACCGTCCCACTGGTCACCACTCAGGCCAGCTTCCCAGCCTGAGGTCAGCAAGACCAAGGAAAGAGGGGGTGTCCTATGTAGGACTCTGGCCCCCCAAGCCTGGCCAACCCACAGCCCCTGCCACAGCGCCACCCAGAGCCCCCCTGCTGTGTGGGTACAAAGTATAAGCCTAAGGGGGCTGAATGGTGGAAAGGAGCAGCAGGTTCAAGCCACCCACAGATCTGTGCCCAGAGAGTCATCCAGGTGGCTCACAGAGCAGGGGCCTGGTACAGGCAAGTTCAAGGCCTAACCGCTATCTCCTGCCAGGTGGCTGTGGCCGGTGGCTTTCCCTCCCGCGGCTGTTAGGGGACAGGTGCAGGACAGATACTTGTGGTGGTGATCTATTCCTGGAGCGCTCCTCTCCTGGAGGCAGGATGAAGCCGTGAGAAGGGTCTCAGGTGCTGTGCTGACAGAGGCCTGACCACTGGCTCTGCCTGTTCTGGCTCTGACGGTGGGCAGCATTTAAGGGAGAAGCTCCTACAGCCCCAGGTTGGGGGGAAAACTAAAGGAGATCAAGAGGAGCTCCTAGAATCAACCCTAACCCTTCCCCATAGTCCCTGAGGCCCCACAGGGTCCAGTTCTGCTGACCACACGCTCTTCTCAGCCTTGAATGCACCGGGCTCAGTCCTGCTCCAAGGCCTTTGCACTGGCTGTGCTGTTACCCAGACATGGGGCTGCTTGCTTGCCGCACAGCCAGCCCCCTGTGGTTGCTGACGTCTCAGCACTGTCCCCAGTTAGATCCTGTCAGGATCCCCATTTTCAGATGGGGCAACAGAGACAAGAGAAGTGGAGTACCCAGCAAAACTGGGTGTGAACTCCCACAGAGCCCAGCTGAGCACCCTGAACTCATCGCCCCACTTCTCCAGGCCTCTCTTGTCCCCTTTGTAAAGCAGGTCTGCCGTGGCCTGAGAGGAGACACCCCCCGTTCTAGTACTGCATGACCCTGGATGTGACACAGGCTGTCTCTGGCCCAGCCCCAAGTGACAGTGGAAGAAGGTACTGGAGCCAGTAGAGTGCGGGGTAGGAGGCTTTATTTCACTGGAGGGGTGGGAGGGAGAACCTGGACAGAGGGCAGCAGGCGGTGTGGGCGGGGGATGACGCTTGGACAGGGACTGGGTTGGGGAAGGGCTGCCCCCAGGCCTGTTGGGAAAGAGAAACTGAGGCTGGCCTCTGTTGAGACCTAACCCAAGGGGGTGGGGGTGGGAATGGGAATTGGGTCTGGAGGAATGAGGGCCCCCTCCCTCCGGGCTGGACATGGAACCCGGGCCCTGCCTCACTTTCCTCCTATAGGGCCATAGTCCCTCCTGGCTCACTGGGGCCACGTGGCCCCCACACCTCACTGCTCCCGCCCCAGAGGAGGGGGCTAGATCAGACAGGGCAGTGGACAGGGAGCCTGGGGAAGTTAGGGAGCGCGGGGCGGGGTCCGTGGTGTGCGAGGGGGTGGTGGCCACCTGGGTGGTCAGTTCCTGGCAGCGATGACCACAGAGAGAGCCACGCCCCCCAGGGCAACAGCAGTCGCCCCAAACAGCCACTTCCAGGGGATGGACTGTGGATAAAGGGGAGGGAAGAGAAGGCTGGAGGGCGGTCAAGACTGATACCCTGGGCTTCAGCTACCAACATGGCCCAAACAGGCCTCCCAGGAAACCACTGCCTGACAATGCCTTTCCCACCTTCTGGCAAACTCCTACTCATACATCAAAACTCAAGGCAAGTGTCCCCCTGTTCTAGAACGCCTCCCCTTCCCCTCTGGAAGAGCTACCATTACCATTCCCCACCCGGAGCCCTCCAAGTTGTGTTCCTCTTCCGCTCTAGCCCTGGCTGCACAGGGCTGAGGCTTCTGTGTGTCCCCAACATGGTCCAACACAGCCCAGCTGACAAGGACATCAATGCTTGCAAAACGAAGAAGCTCCTTCCGGATGGCGTCCCCCGCCCTTACCCCCTACCCCTCCTCTGGGAGCATCCCCGTGCCTGCCAGCCCCAGCTCACCCAGGCACCCTTGCCAGGACACTTGGCAGGCAGCCGGCTGGGGTTGCCCAGCATTTTCCGGTACAGGGCGGTCTCTGTGCTCCTCTGGGCCGCATGCTTCTTCACCAGTTTGGAAAGCTCTGCGTGGATCGTCTGCAAAAGGTGGGTGTCAGTTGGGCTAAGAACACAAGCAGCAGCAGCCAACCTGACCATTGTTTCTGAAGCTCTGCCTTTCTGGGCCCCTGGTCACTTTGGGGCTAAGACCACTGGGACATGAAAGTTCCATCTGCCCCTCTTGGGGCATCAGCAAAGTGGGGGCTGCCATCTCTATCCCCCTAGGTAAACAGTGGATGGGGCAGAGCGCAAGGTGGCCAGGAGAGAGGAAGATTTTGGTAAAAAAGCTGAGGACGCTGACACTGGCGACATTGGTGGCACCCTTGGCCTCTGGGATCCCTGCAGGGGAGGGCTGAGCCCAGACTATCTCCGCAGGGGTTACAAGGGTCTCAGCAAGCTGGCTGGGGTTCTTCAGCCACCCACCCCCTCCCTGTCACTGCCCAGGCTGGAACACCACAGGGAGGGCCACAGCAAGAAGGACAAGATGAAGACCACAGGATGACTTCCCAGACAGGCTGGCAGGGCAAGTCCCAAGGTTGCCCCCTTTCTGCTTACCTTGTTGGAAGGTTCCAGCTTCAGGGCTGCCCTCAGAATAGGGATGGCCTCACTGTACTCCCCTTGCTGGGCCAGCACCTGGGAGAGGAAGTGGATGGCATCACTGGAACCACAATACACCATGATCTTCTTCAAAAGGCCCAGCCCTGCCAGGCTCCTGACCACCCCGACTAATCCCAAATCTATCACCAACAATCACCCCAGGGATCCAGCCACCCTTATACCATTCCCGAGCCCTCAGACTACATAAACACCCCACTAGGCTCAGTGTCAATCCAATCTGCTTCCTCCCCAGCATGTCTGTCTCAGCCTTTGCAGGAAACCTGGGTGCTGTCCTCACCTCCTCCCTTGCCACCCTAGCTGACTCAAGAAGCCACTGAGCTTTTGCAAAGCTGTGACGACAGTGAATGATTCCAAGCCAGCCGATAAGATCCACCTGAACTATGCTGGTGTCACTGAGAGACTAGATACTAAGTGGGGAGAATGGAAGCCTTGAACTTTTAAGCGGGCAGGGAGAAGCATCTTGGTCACCCTGAGGGGAAAACCCACAGCAGACAGGCACAGCAACCCTACAACATTGCTAACGCCTGGATCCAGCCATGCCTGAAGCCAACACCCTGTACTTAGCAATTCCACAAGTTATTCATTCCTCCTCTTGCTTGAATCTGTTTGAATAGGTTTCTGTCACCTACAACCAGCAAATATACATGTGTGAGGCTACATGAGCAGACAATCCCACTGTCCCCAAGAGGATTGTAGACCCCTGAAAAAATAGAGACAGCATCTTTGTCCCACGTTTCTACACAGAACCCTACACACAAGTGCTTAAAAAAATGCTGCTTGGAGGGAGGCCCTGCTCATGCCTCTCATAAACAGGCTAGGAGACCCACCATTTGCTTGTGTCTCAATTTCTTCAGTTTGCTACTAAAAGGTGTTGAACCTCTTCCCCTTACACACTCACACACGCGCACACACACACACACACACACACACGAAGGTGGGGATGAACCGAGATGGGGACAAAAGCAATTATGGTCAAGTCTACACAGGCCAAATTCATCCCTACATTCCACAGCACTTACTGGGCACCCACTGTGTACCTGGCCCTGTTTGCAGGGCTAGAAATTTACCAGTGAGTCAAACAGACAAAATCTCCAGCTTCTAGTAAGGGACATAACAGCCACGATGACACCTGCCTGTGCCGACGGCAACATGGAAAACATGAAGACAAGGCAGGGGGTCAGGTGGGCGTGGCAGGGAGAGCTTCCTGAGGAGGTGACATCAGAGCAAAGACCTGAAGGAGGTGAAAGAGGGACCCATGGGGAGATCTGGGGTGTGAACGTCTCAGGCAGAGGGCAGAGCCTGTGCAAAGTTACTAGGGTGGGATCAGCCCTGACCTGGGCAGTAAGCAGTGAAGCTGAGTAGGCTGGAGAGAAGGAAGAAGAGAGGTGGAAGGCGATGGCGGGAGGACCATATGGCTCAGAGCCCCATGGGCTGCAATGAGGACTTGGCTTTTTACTCCAAGAGACATGTGAACCATGGAGAATTACACGCAAGGAGCAGTCACCGAAGGACCACAGAGCAGTGTCAGGGGTAAGAGAAAACCTAAGACCTAGGGTTCAAGTCTGGCCTCAATGAATTGCTATGATCCAGACCACACCCCAGCACCTGTCTGGGACTCAGTTTCCCCACCTGTACCCCAGAGAGCTTGGCTGGTTGATACCTGTGCCTGTCTCAAATCCAGAGTTTGGAACCAGCCCCAATGCTCCGGGTGGGGGGAATCAGCCTGCCCACCTGCAGCTTACGCCCATCTGCCCATGGCCTGTGGCGCGTCCACCCGCAGCCCGCAGCTCACCTTGCCCTTGCGGAAGAGCGCCTTGATGTTGTCGGGCTGGTGCTCCAGCACGAGGCTGCAGGAGCGCAGCGCTGCGCGGTAGTGGTCCAGCTTCAGCTGTGAGGCTGCCAGGTTGTTCAGACATTTCACCTTCAGCTGCAGGAGCTGCTCCTCCTCCTCGAACGTCATGTCAACTGTGGGGGGATGGCGCTCAACTGCGGCAGTGGTTACCACGCCACCAGCCCCCCACAGCCGCCCATCTGTGCAGCGCCGGCTGCCTTCTACCCTAGGGAGAGGCGCCCCACACACTGTGTGACCCAGGCCAAGGCCCACTCCCTCTGCACCTGGTGGCCCAGGAGACTGGGTGGGGAGGGCCTCTGAGTTCCCCAGTCCCAAGAGACTGGAGAGAGGGGCTCTGATTTCCAAGGGGCAGGGCCTCTACCATCTATTCCTCAGAGGACCTCAAGCCTCTCTGGTCTCAGTTTCCCTATCTCTAACATGGGCCAAGACCAGCCCATCCTCAGGGCACTCCTAAGCAGTCAGATGGAGCCTAAGCAATGTGAAGGCTAAAACCACAGGGCACACGGATTGACATGGTCTACGGTCACCCACATTCCAACATCTACCCGTGTTCTGTTAACATTTCGTTGATCAGGGACGTATCAAAACTCTACGGTGGACTCTAGTCTAAAGGTTAGGAATAGTTGAACATCTATCCATATTCTGGAATATTCTAGAACATTCTGAGTCTGAGTCCCTCTGTGGCTTGATGTTTCTGGCACCAGTGGATGCCTTTGGAGGGGGTGGCAGGATTTGACTTGGCAGTCACCTTTGGCGCTAGAGGTGATGGCCTTGATGGCGAGGTCGTAGGAATTGGCAGCCAACACGAAGTCGGCCCGCTGGTAGTGGGCATTGCCACACTCCCGCTTCCGGTTGGCCAGAGCCACACGCTCCTGCCCTGTGAGCATTTCCAGGTCAGGCCCATCCACGGCAGTCTTCAGGGTCACCTCCAGGCACAGGGCCGCGTGTGGGGGGATGTATGGGCTCCTGCTGGGGGATGGGGCAAGAGCAGCACTCAGACCCAGCGGCCACCATGAATGAACCCCAGACACACTGGGTTGGCTAGGGAGCAGGGGGAAAGGGCTCAAGACTTGGGAGCTGGCCCCACCGTCACCCCCTCCTCAGTAAAACGAAAGGGAAGTAACTAGCCACTCATGGGCTACCTGACTTGGTGAGTGATGTCTCCTCCCTAAGTCTCAGTTTCTTTTTCTATAAAATTGGTAAGCAAAGGGGTTCCCCATGGGGACCCTGCTGGTAACAGGTTCTCACCTGCCCTGGGGGCCATAGCAGTACTTGGAATCAGCAGTGACCATAGCAGTCTCCCCCACATCCATGAGCGGAACGCTGAGATCCAGGGCCTGGGTATGTGGGGGCAAGAGGGTCAGGCAGGCTCAGGTACACCGTAGCAATGCCATGCCCACCCTGACCATACCACCACCCGCCACCCCCCCACCCCCCAGCCCAGCCCCTGCCCTCCAGCCACCACCACTTCCCTTCCATCCCAACCGGCCTCCTCCACTTGGCCCAGGCCGGCTGCCAGGCCCCTCGCCCCCTCCCACCTGGATGACATCACAGTCGCCCAGGGTGAACACCAGCTCTGGCTCTTCCTGCACCCGAGTGCCATTCTCCAGCGAGGTCTGCAGCTGCACAGTGACTACCTGGCCTTTAGCTGGGCGGCTTGAGCCGGGTGGGCCCGGGACCAGCGTCTTCTTCCGTAACAGCCCGTTCCCTGCCGGGGACCAGGGACAAGCAGCCTGTCACCAGGCAGGTGAGATGGGTGCCTGCTTCTCGAGCACCCCTCTCCCAGCACCCAGCTGAGCCTCAAACAGCTGCTCTGCCACTTACTGAGTAAATGATCCCATGCACCCGGGACTGTCCCTGGCTGGACACTAGGCATGAAAGAATCAATTTGAGGGGTAACGATAATGGCCCATCTGACCACTATCTTAAGAAAATTAAGACTCGGGGCGCCTGAGTGGCTCAGCCAGTTAAGCGTCTGTCTTCGGCTCAGGTCATGATCCTGGGGTCCTGGGATCGAGCCCCACATTGGGCTTCTTGCTCAGCAGGGAGCTTGCTTCTCCCTCTGCCTGCCACTGCCCTTGCCTGTGCGCACACCGCCCTCTCTGACAAATAAATAAATAAAATCTAAAAAAAAAAAAAAAGGAAAAAGAAAAGAAAATTAAGACTCAGCCAGGGCAAAGAGCTGAGAAAAGTCATCCTGCTCAGCAGAATCAGGCTGGGAGGGATGTCCAGGAAAGAGACTCTGGAGCCACCCTCCACTCCCTCTCCATGTTCCAATCCAGCCCTTCAACATTTAGGCCTTGATTTACCCAGCCATGAAACGGGATCATCAGGGAGACCCCTGGTGTCACCCAGTGAGCAGTCTGCTTGGTTAGCAGAGTGTCTGTGACACCATGAGTGTGTCCCTACCAAAGCACCACATCACTACATTTCAAAGTTTAGCAGCCAAAGGGCCTATAAGCAACAGTGCCCCTGATGGGCCCACAGCCCATGTTTTCCTCCAAGCCCCAAGCAATCACAGGAATGGCCAAATGGTCATGGGGAATAGTTACTGAACAGCCATGAGGCCCAACACCCTCATGAATCCATTCAAGGAACCCCCACAACAAAGACAGCCACTGTCATCCCACGACCACCACTGAGGCAATTGAGGGCTTACACCTGTGAGGCCCATCAGACTGATATCTGCAGTTACCCATATTCCTGACATTTACCTGGATTCCATAATATTTGAATAGACGTTTGACTAAAATAGACCTTTGACTAAAGGTGAGGGACAGGGAAATATCTATTAATATTCTGTAATATTCTAGAATATTCCAAATTTCTGTACTGTTCCCCAACTTGTACATGCCCCACATCCAGTCTCAGAACCTCTGATCTAGTGGATCCCTAAGAATCCCTGTGTCTCTAAGTTTCTGGGCACCAATGGTGGATGTGCTGGTAGGGTTACAACCAGGCACTGCCTCTCATCACGGCGGACTCTGGGCAAATCATGTACCCTCTCAAGGCCTCAGTTTCCTTGTACAGAAGCCCAAATTCTGACCTCAGAAAGCGGCTAGCTCAAATATAAATGGACAGTCAGGTTCGTGCTCAGAGGTAAGAGCAGGGCAGCTCTTAATATCAGTAAAGAAGAGCTTCCCAAATTCTAATATAGCCAAGAAGGCGTCTGTTGGGCAAACACCTCCACTTCTTTGAACCTCAGTTCCCACATCTGTAAGATGGGTATATGGTGGGGCACCTGGGTGGCTCAGTTGGTTAAGCATCTGCCTTGGGCTTGGGTCATGATCCTGGAGTCCTGGGATCAAGCCCTGCATCTGCTTCTCCCTCTGACCCTCTCCCCTCTCATGCGTGCACGCTCTCTCTCTCAAATAAATAAATAAAATCTTTTTAAAAAAAGATGGGGATATGGTAAGAATTACATCACAGGGTTGCTGTGAGGCTAAAATATGACGTGTGGGCCTGGCACAGACCCAATGCTTGCTCAGTAAATATTACCTGGTGTTATTTTTATTTTTTTTTTAATATTTTATGTATTTGAAAGAGAACGAGAGAGAACGTGAGAGAGCATGAGCTGGGAGAGGGGAGGATGGAGAGGGAGAAGCAGACTCCCCACCAAGCAGAGAGCCCGATGTGGGACTCGATCCCAGGACCCTGAGATCATGACCTGAGCTGAAGGCAGATGCTTCACCGACTGAGCCACCCAGGTGGCCCAACCTGGTGTTATTTTTAGAAGTAACATTTCTATCAGCAGTAGAGATGATAATAGTAACAATTTTGCATTATCAAATCAGGATTATTTGATACTATTGCTTTAAAATCAGTATCCGTGATCTGATTAACGTTTCACTACCATATTTATTAGCGGATACTAACGTTATTTAATATACTAGATATCAGTACCAGTACCAATATGTTCCTCTAGTTTCTGGAGTCGCTATCATGGGGTACATGGTGGGGCACGTGTGTGGGTTTCCCTAGTTTTTCTGGTAGGACTTCTCTGAGCAGCTGCAATGCTAATTCATGCTATAAGCCAGACAGAGGACTGAACAAAATGGGATGTTCTCCAGATCTATCTGACCCCTGGACACATTTTTCAGGACACAGGCACTTGTCAGACAAATGCCAAAAAAAAACCAGCAGTGGGGGGTTGGGAGCTGCCAGCACCTGGCGTACCGGCTGCGTGGCCCTGGGCAGGCGACTTAGCCTCTCTGAGCTGCTCTTAGCAGCTCTGGGAAACAGGGATATAACACAACGTGCGTGCGTGTGCGTGTGTGTATGCGAGCATGTGACAATGAAAGAGGTTTTTAAATATGAAGTGTCTCAACCAGCTGCCTGTGGCGGGCGATCACCGTGGCTACATGTTTTACTTCCAACCTACTTCATGGCAGAGAGGGGGGAAATGAGGCTCAAGGGAGAAGAGGGGGCCTAGGCCAAGGTCATTCCTGAACCTCAGCGGTCCAGGCCGTGTGGGTCAACCCAAGCCACCCCTGCTCCTTACCCAGGATGTCCAGCCACTCATCCGGGGCCGGGGCGGGCTCGGGCTCAGGCGCCATGGCGGCCAGGAACTCTCGGGCCAGGGCCCCAGGCTGCTCAGCCTCCTCCAGTGGAGGCTGCCCCACGTCTTCAAGTGGTGGCAGCTCACTCAGGTCTTCTTCTTCTTCCTCTTCCTCCTCCTCCTCCTCCTCCTCCTCCTCCTCCTCCTCCTCCTCCTCGCCCTCTGCGTCTTCCACCCCATCCAGCACCTCGAAGTCCTCAAGTGGTGGGACCCCAGCAGGTGGTGGGGCAGTGGGCTCAGGCCCGGAGGCAGAGGGCTCAGCACAGGATGCCATGCTGCTGGGGGGATGGGAATTGGCCCTGGTGGGGGGAATGGATGGGTAAGAATCCCACCCAGCCCCTCAAATTCTCCTCTGCATCCATTCACCACACTGCCAATCACCTGCTGTGTGACTTAGGGGCTCCAGGCCTTAGTTTCCTCATCTAGACAGTGGGTAAAGACCAACCCGGGCTTGATCCACACATCAAACCCTGGGCATCAATCAGTCTCAAGCAATGTTAGCTGTTATTACAGCTAATTATTTTTTTTAGTTTTTACAAATACCCAGAGAAGTAGGAAACATCCCCCACCCCCATATTTTGCAGAAAAGGAAACTGAGGCCCAGAGGGGCAAAGCTATTTATTTGCCCAAGGTCACAGAGCAAGGCAACTGCAGGGATAGAATTTGAACCTGGGGCTTTATCTGATTAAATGCCCAGACGGGGTGCTGGGATTTTTTTTTTAGGGGGCCTGAAGGCTCAGGAAATCTATATTTAGAGCCCAAAGGGACTGTGTCTTTACCAGGACTCCCTACCACCAGCAGCCCCTTCTCCTAAGGGTTGCCACTAGAAACCCCAAGCCTTTTCTTTCCAAACCCTGAATCTAATACCACTCCCCCAACACCAAGGACCCTGGCCCAAACCCTTCCCTGGGAGCTTTCTCCTCTCCTCAAGCCTCCAGACCACTCTCTCAAAGTAGCCTCCTTTACAGGAGTGGTCAAGACCCCCACGGCATTCTACAGCCTCCTCCTCTGGCTATGAACAACTGCCCCCTCCCCCAGGCCCCAAGCTCGGAGGTGATAGAGCCCAGCCTTCATTCTAACCCACAGCATCTCCTCCCTAACCCTCACCTGCCTGCTCCTTCCGGGCTCCGGCCCCATTTTCTGAGACCCTCCCAGCCCCCACCCCCACAATCCCCTGCGCCCGCATAACTCGCCCTCCCCCCGCCCCCAACCACCGCCCCCAGCCCAGGCCAGCTCCCCCCACAGCCGCTCAGCCGACCCGTAAACACCCTGATGTCCCCAGACGCTCCTCTCCCGACCGCATAACACCCTACGCCCTCCAGACATCCCCCCGCCCGGACCTGGCTCTCCGTCAACCTCCCACCCAGGTCCCCAACGCCTCATGCCTGTTTGACGCCACCAGTCTGGGCCCCCGACCCCCGGCACCCCTCGGGGCCCCCGGCCCTGCACTTCTCTGCCAGCACCGCCCCCACCCACTCCCCTCAGTCCCCTCGGTTTCCACCCCCGGCCGCCCGCACTCAGCCGCGCCCCCTCTAGCACTCCGACCCTCCGCGCCCCCCGGCTCGCCTCCCCCCCGCGCGGCGCTTGGCCCCGCCCATCGGCCCCAGCCCCCGTCGCCCCGGCACCCAGACCAGCCCAGGCCTGGGCAGCGCCCCCAGCGGGCGCAACCCCGTCGGCGCGCCGGGACACGTGCCTCCGACTCCGGGACCCCAGTCTGGGGTCCTGCGCCCCCCTCCCCGCCCCCAGCCGCGGCCGCCGCGCCTCGGGAACTAGGCTCGGGAACCTGGCCCCGCCCCCACCGCTCCCATTGGCCGCCGCTGCTGCGACTGCAGCACCCATTGGTCCGTGCACACATCCGTCTCGGGAGCAAGCACCACCCCCTTCCTGCTTGTTTCCGCGGGGTGTTCTTAAAGGGGCAGAGGCTGAAGCGCCACCAGAAGCGGGGGCGGGGGCGGGGGCGGGGTCTCCGGACTGGAGTCTCTTCGCCAATCGGCGCCGCGCTGCCTAGAGGGACTCACCGTTCCAGTCTGAGCTTCATCTTGCTCATCTGCGAAATGGGGTTAAACACTCCCATCCACGCATTCTCACCTTGGCAGGGGGGTGGGGGGGGGGCTGTTGGGAGGACAGCCCTAAAAGGTATTTCCTTAAGGAGCTCAGACTTGACCGTCAGTGCAGCTCTGGGACTGCTGGATAACCCACCCGTAAGCTCTAATTACAGATATGGACCCAAGGTCTCGAGGGGGAGCGATCACCCAAGGGCACACAGAACCCCTCGCGTGGTCTGTCCAATCCCCGAAAGGTTGCCTTTTGCATATAGAAGAAACTCAATTAATGGTTAGGTGAGCGGCTGGCAAGCAGGGCTGCTGGAAGGAGTTTCTCCTCCCTGCACCCTCTGCTAGAGAATGATAAATTACCCATGACCTCAGAAGAAGGTGGCAGCTTAGATTAGACGGGTTTTTACGGATCTTGTTTTGAAAAGGGGGGGACGCTTACTCTTCCTTCTATTTTGTTTCCTTCCCAGGAGTTACCCATTTACAGAATGATCTCGTTCATTCTTTTGCTTCCCTCCCTTTATCCCTCTCTACTCCATCCTGGAAGGAATTTTGCCTGTTTTGTCCCCCCTGCATCCTTGAATGGTGCCTAGCACCTGTGTTATGGGAGTTTGAATGAATGAATGAATGAATGAATGAATGAATGAATGAATAGCTATTGGAGGTAGCTAACACTGGAGGAGGTAACTGGCTTTGGAGGTAATTAAGTCATCAGATTGGCGCTCCTTCCAAGGTCATCTCCTACAGGAAGCTCTCCCTGACCTCCCCAAGGCTATCCTCTCAACATGATGAACCTTCATTTCATCATGATTGTATGTCTGTACCATTATGTGACTTACCTCTGCCTTGCCCACTAGATTGGAAAAACCCCATAGTCTGGGAAGGGTCTGTTGTTTGTCATTGTTTTAGCACAGGGGCCTACACAGTGACTGGCATAGAAGGAGAGGAGGTGGAGGGAATTCAGGGAAATCATTGTGGTTGGAAGGAGGGCAGGCTAGCCAGCCAGAGAGGTGCCAGGGTGGTGAAGATATGTGAGAAATTTCTTGGGAAAGAACATCAAATAAACCCTGGGCCAGTGCTGGTTCTGAAGGACTTGGACTACTCCCTCTTCATCTCTGAACCTCAGTGTTTTTATCTGCACAGTGGAGTCTCTTAACCATCCAGCCCCACCTCTATTATAAGGGCAGGAAGAACTGTAATAAACAATAATGATACTAATAAGTAAACAACAAAGTTAAGTATAAACTGATAACAGCAACTATTGCAACAGTAATAGTAATGGCTGACACTCAGACATCACAGGTGCAGGCAAACACTTCACATGTATTTAATCCTCGCGTCAGCCATATGAGACAAATGCTCTGCAGTTTGGAGGCCATGCCATTGACTGCACGGTATTGCAATTGTCATAGTTTCCTGGTGAACTGAACTTTTTGTTGTTATGATGTACTCCTCTTTATTTCAATGTTTCTTGCCTTGGAGTGGACTTTGTCTGATATTAAGATGGCACGTGTTCACTTTTGGCTCATTTTTTTTTCTTTTGGCTTTTTTTTTTTTTAAGATTTTTATTTATTTATGTGACAGAGAGACAGCCAGCGAGAGAGGGAACACAGCAGGGGGAGTGAGAGAGGAAGAAGCAGGCTCCCAGCGGAGGAGCCTGATGTGGGACTCGATCCCGGAACGCCGGGATCACGCCCTGAGCCGAAGGCAGGCGCTTAACGACTGCGCTACCCAGGCGCCCCATCTTTTGGCTTATTTTTTAAATGCACCATACTTTTGCAACCTTTACCTTCCACCTTTCTGTATCCTTATGTTGTATGTGTGTCTCTTGTAAGCACCACAGAATCGGGTTTTGCTTTCTGATCTAGTCTGCCCATCTTTGTCTTTAAGCTGGGGCATTTGGCCTATTTACATTTAATATGATTATGGACCTATTTGGGCTTAAATTTTACTTCCTGTGTGTTTTTTTTCTGACTCACCTGCTCTGTGCTCCTTTTCTCTCCCTTTTCTTGCCTTCTTTAGGATCGGATGCATGTTTTTTGGCAAGACTATCCTCATCTTACAGATGGGGAAACCGAGGCACAAATAATGTAATTGCCTTGTTCAAGGTCACAGTGATGAAAAACAATATAGGTCAGGTCTCTTCCCTATTGAACTTTCATTTCACCTAGGGAACTGGATATTGCACAGTGATTCAGATAAGACTCTAATTGCAGCTGTGATAAGCACTAAATAGGAAATAAAACTAAAAAAGTGGCAGAGAGCTGCTTCCAGTTCCCAAACTTAGGCCTCCCTTCAACAATGTCCCCACCACTGGTCTGAGTGTTCCCATCACTTTTCACCCTCTCCCTTGAGCGCACAAAGGAGAAAAATATTTTCTTGTCTCTACTCCACTCTGCACAAAACATTTGGGGCCAATCTAGTCCCTTTTAGCCTTAACTTGTAGCCCCACCCCTTCCAGGACCCTCATAAATGTTTCCTGGCTTCCAACAGAGCCCGAGGGACCCTTTGAAAAGCTTGGTTTTTCCAGCCTGGGCCTCTTCTGCTGCAGTCTGCAGACAAGAGCCATGATTCCGAGCATCCCCCACCCAGGTTCTTCCCTCAGCACTGGCTGCTGCCTGGCTCACAGATTCTTACAGAAATCAAATGCATGCTATGGGCGTTCCCACCATCCTGCCTTTGCTCCTGTTATTCTCTCAGTCCTGAATGATTGTCAGCACCGAGAAAACTCCTAATCCTATCTCAAAACCCCATCCAGATGTACCATCCAGATGTACTTCCTTGACCCCAAATGAGTCCTCATACCCCACTCTTCAGTTTCCTCCAGGCTTGTGTCTCTCCTTTCTATAGCCCTGCATTGTTCTCTTTGGTACTGGAACTGTCTATGTCAGACCCTGTCTCCTTTCATCCTCCAGGGCTAGGCAGGGACCAACTACTCTCTGGATCCCCAGAATACGGGCCACACCCAGAGAAAGCACCTAGAGGGTTTACTGAACAATTTTTAAAACTGTTGAACTAAATGTATAAGAATCCTGGTCCTCATTAACTTTTCAATGAATAAAGGCAGCAGAATATGGGAGTAATAAAACTTTACCCTTAGTTTATGGAGGGCTTATAGTGGGCCAAGCCTTATTGTAAGGAATTAATTTGTATGCTTTTATAAGGTTAAGCCATTTGCCCAAGTCCACTCAGCTAGAATGTGACAGAGCTGGAATTAGAACTCAGCTATGTCTGGGGTGCCTGGGTGGCTCAGTCGCTCAGGGTGTGATCCCGGAGTCCTGAGATTGAGCCCCGCATCAGGCTCCTCCACTGGGAGCCTGCTTCTTCCTCTCCCACTCCCCCTGCTTGTGTTCCCTCTCTCACTCGCTGTCTTTCTGTCAAATAAATAAAATCTTTAAAAAAATATAACTCAGATATGTCCAATTTCAGGACTCATAGTCTTCCATGTACCCAAGGGCATGTGTGTATTTCCAAGCTCTCAATAACCTTAAGAGGCAGATTCTGTGATCACTCGTAGTTAGTAAACTGAGACCTGGAAAAATTAGGTGCATAATATATAACATATAGACATCATAAGACCTCAATAACTAACAATAATTGATTGCTAACATTTATTGAGCAAGTACTATTTGCCCTGTTTCATTCATACATTTAACTTGAATGCTCTCACTTAAAGTGCATCTTTTTTTTTTTAAGATTTTATTTATTTATTCGACAGAGATAGAGACAGCCAGCGAGAGAGGGAACACAAGCAGGGGGAGTGGGAGAGGAAGAAGCAGGCTCCCAGCGGAGGAGCCTGATGCGGGGCTCGATCCCAGAATGCTGGGATCATGCCCTGAGCCAAAGGCAGACGCTTAACGACTGTGCCACCCATGCGCCCCTTAAAGTGCATCTTTGTATCATTATGAACTCATGGTTTTCAGGACAGATAAAAGAGAACACATATAGAAGTAAATATACATGTGTATGTATTGGTTAGTATGCACACGTGTATTTTCTAACTCTTATTGCTGAGAAGGTCTCTGAACAATGATACCCCAGTAGCAGTGAGGACACCCAGCACACAGATCTTGGTTTCTCAATACCATTCTCCAAGAAAAGGAACCAGGTGCCTTGGAGAAATGGCTGATTCCAGGGATATTCCAAACCAAGTTTGGAACATCATGTAGTGCTAAAAGTAAGGAAGTACTCAGAGAAAGATGGAGACATATTTTTTTAATATATATTTTTTACTTGAGGGGGATGAACAGAGGGAAAGGGAGAGAGAGAATCTCAAGCAGACTCCCCACTGAGCACAGAGTCCGATCCCCTGACCCTGAGATCACAACCTGAGCCGAAATCAAGAGTCGGACACTTAACTGACTGAGCCACTCAGGTGCCCCAAGACGGAGACATATTAAAAGAACACAGAAGCTAACCTAAAGGGGCAGCAAAGTAAGTAATGAATTAATTGTAGGGGCGCCTGGCTGGCTCAGTCTGTAGAGCGTGTGACGCTTGATCTCAGATCATGAGTTCAAGTCCCATGTTGGGCAAGAAGCCTACATAAAAAAAAGAGAAAAAAAGAAATTATTGTAACCTGCAAAGTAAAATAAATACACATGAGTTCATAGTGTTATATATACCTGAATAAATGCAAAACTAGAGAAGAATGGACAGTTCTTGTTGACAATAGAATTCCAATTAATAACTAATTAATAGAAAATCACCATAGTAATTTTTGCTGGCAAGAGCCATGGATGGATGCTAAAACTAGTGGGTGAAAATATGTTTAAAAAAAAAATCAGGGCTCCTGGGTGGCTCAGTCAGTTAAGGGTCTGCCTTTGGCTCAGGTCACGATCCCAGGGTCCTGGGATGGAGCCCCACATCAGGCTCCCTGCTCTGCGAGGAGCCTGCTTATCCTTCTCCCTCTGCCATCTCCTCCCCACACCCTGCTTGTACTCTCTGGCTCTCTGTCAAATAAATAAATAAAATCTTTTTTAAAAAAAAGCTAGGTTATTTACATGGTCTCTTAAGGTATCCTCCCCATAAGATACTTATTGCAAAGGGGAAAAGAGTAAGTTAACAGTTGAGAAACTGGCAGACACTGCCTTAAGCAAGTAACCAAAGTCAACATCACCAGTAATGAGACACATCAATATCCTGTGACTCCAGATATGACGTATTGAGAAGGACACAAAGTCACTTCCATGGGATTCCTGCCCAAAGTGAGAAACTTCAGTCTAATCCTGAGGAAACATTGGACAAACCCATACTGATGAGTGGTCTACAAAACCAGCACTGTTCAAAAGTACTACAGGTCATACAAGATTAGGAAAGACCGAGGAACTGTCACCCAGTGGAGACTACGGAGACATGACTAAACGTAACATGGGATCCTTCCTGGATGGGATCCTGGACCAGAGATAGGTCACCAAAAGCGGAGCAGGATTTTTGAACTGGATAAATCTGATTACCAACCAGGATGCCTGGCGCTGGGTACCACTGGCCACTTGAGCACTGCATGACCTTGAGGGAGTACCTGCCGCTGCCGCACCTCGGTCCTAACCACCTACTAAGTAGGATGGCTTTTAGAGTCCCCCACCCCCTTCCGGGCTGTCAGGCCTCTGGCGGCCTTGGAAACCACGCAAGCGCGAGAGGGACTGCTTGATTGGCTATTCGTTGTGATGCACTCGCGAACGGGAGCTGCACCTAAGCCCCACCCCTTCCTGCCGCGCCTCCTAACACGCAGATCGGCCCCGAGCACGTCGCCTACACGCGCGGTCGCACGCATGGTGCGTGGTGACGTCGGGGGGGCTCGGGCGCCATCCCGGAAGCGCGAGCAAGGCCGCCAGATGTGCAGGTGCTGCTGCCACCGACGCCGGGGCCGAGTTTTGGGTGGGGCTGGGGACGTCGGGGCCGCTGGGGAGCCGGGCCGGGTCGGGCGCGGCCCCCGGGCTGTCGCGGGGTGGGGCGCGCCGCTGGCCACATCTGGGCACCCCTCCTGCGTACAGGCCTCAGTTTCCCCGACCGCGCAATGTATGCGCCGGTGGCGCCACGGGCCGGTTCCGGATCCGGGGCGCGGGAGCGGGGGCCGCTTGTGTTCAGGCTGTGCAGTGTCACCCGGACCTGGGCTTTGCCCTCTTTGGGCCTCAGTTTCCCCGCTTTGCAGGGGCGGGGCGTGAGGGGGTATAAGAGTCCCACCTAACTCGCGGGTTTTGCTGAGCTTGGGCAGCCAAATTAAATTCTGTTAAATAACTGAGTGGAATCATGGCGTCTCCGCCTTGTCGTGTGACCTTGGGTAACTGAGCCCACCCCTGGGAGCCTTAGTTGCCTTTGGAGATAATAGTGTTTGCCTCATAGGGATGATTGGGGATTAAATGAAGTGCTGTACATGTGTTTGCTCCTGTTCTTGGAAGTACCAGGGAGCCCCTTGCTAAAATGCTTGTTCCCCGGCTCCACCCTTGGACTTTATACTCCCCGTGGTGAAACAGCCTGCTCCGAGCCCAGCTCCTTATCACTATTGGTTTCAGTCCCCACAGACAGTGCTGTAAGATTCTGGTTCTTCGTTATTCTCATTTTCTGGATGAGAAAACTGATTCAGGGAGGTGAGGGGACTCTCCCAAGGTCACACAGCCTCCTTTTCTGCGTGTTTCCCTCATAACTATATTTGGAGCAGGGACCAGAGCCCTTGCTGGGTCGTTTCCACCTTGGATGTGGGCCAGACTAGCTGTTAGGAAAGTCTTCCTGACAAAGGCAGATGGGTGGAGAGTGTTTCTTGAATCCCTCAGCCCTCACATCTGGGAGCCAGAGACAGGAAAGAGCCCTACTTGGAAGCAGAGCTGTTTTCCACAGGTCCAAATCTTGCACCTGCCAAGCAGTAGCTGTGGGGCTTCCTGCCACGGAACTCTGCCCAGGTGTCCTATGCATGATCAGGCTTCTTTGGAAATGTGGATACTGTGGGTGTTGGTACCTGGCACATAGTAGGAATTCAATAAACATAGTGATTACTAGGTGGGGGGGAACTTCACCAGGTGTGGCAGTTTATTTCCAGAAGGCACATAGGGGCTGCAAACAAATAACTCTTGGCCTCCATGCTTTGCGGGGAGAAAAATATTCATGGCTAACATTTGTAAATGAGGCGATTTCTCTCTCTCTCTCTCTCTCTCTCTCTCTCTCTCTCTCACACACACACACACACACACACACACACACTCACACACATCCATCCATCCATCCATCCATCCATCCATCCACGTTTCTGGGTTTTTTTTTTCTGGAAAAATTCAGAAGTCTGGCAGAAGTCAGTTGTAAGAAACAGCTGTTCTGGCATAGGTGGGCACTGAACATCTGTTCACATTTACACCTTTGTGGATCCTGCAGACTGTGGGCATTTGAGTCATGACTCAGGTTTACTCGCTATGTGGCAATGGTCCAGTTCTCAGTTTCTGAGTCTTAGTTTCCTAATTCGTAATTAAGGATAACAGTTGTGTGTACCAAACAGTGGTTTGGTAGCATGCAGTAAGTGCTCAATAAAGAGGAGGGTGGATCAAGTGGGTTCTGAAAGCCCTTCCTGGTCCTGCATGTGAATCGCAACCAATTGCAGCTGGACCTTTGTATCGGGAGTTAGATATGTGGACCCCAGAGCCAAGCTATGTCAAGATTCCGAGTTTTGCCTGACACCGCCACCCCCAGCCCCTGGAGGGTGAGTGCTGAACCTGTGGCCCCCACCCTCCATCATGGTCATCTGCCTAGCCACAGAGCCATGTAGGTTGCTGGGGCCCACAGCCTGACTGAAATTCTTGGCTTTAATTTGCTAATAAAAGTCTGCTGTCAGAGCTGAGTCTGAAAGCCGCCAAGCTAAGTTCTGGTGATCTCTTGCTATGAGCCAGGTTCTGGGCTGGGCTCTGGAGGCAGAGATGTGCTTCTGTTCTCTTGGAGCTGACATTGCTTTCGGAGCGACAGGCAAAAAGGTCAACTGATGGGGGCGCCTGGGTGGCTCAGTCAGTTAAGTTCAACTCTTGGTTTCAGTTCCGGTCATGATCTTGGGGTCGTTTGATCGAGCCCGGGGTCAGGCTCTGCACTCAGCAGGGAGTCTGCTGGAGATTCTCTCCTTTTCCCTCTCTCTCTGCCCCTCCCCACCACTTGCATGTGTGTACGCACACTCGCTAAGATAAATAAGTCTAAAAAAAAAAAAACAAACGGTCAACTGATAACTAAGATAATTTCAGGAAAAAAATGAGCCAATGAAAAAACAAATTGCTAAATGTGACTGGAGTAGGGGGTAGTCATCAAAGACCTCTTGGGGGAGAAAATATTGGAGGTGGTGATGATTTGAGGGGGCAGTCATGCATATGGGGACAGCAGCTGCAAAAGCCCTGGGATGGGACAAGCAAAGTCAGGGGGATGTGGGAGGAGGCTGGCAGATCTGTGCAGGTGGAAGGTGGCCATGGCCTTGGGCCCATGGAGAGTGAGGGCCACAGAGGTGGGTGATGGGATTCTGATGTGCTTGGGTGCAATTTATAGATACGTCCTCCCAACACCCCTGAATTCTCAGAATGACAAAGCTGAGGCTCAGGCGGTATGACCGAGTTATGGTCACAGGGCCCAGGCTTCCCACCCCTCCTTTCTGCCCCACCTACCCCACTGCCTGGCGTAGACTGAAGACTTTCTTCCTGCCTGTTCTCAGGCAGCGGAGGAGGAGGAAGAGATGGACCCCCCGGACTCGGCCTCGAGGGTCTTCTGCAGCCGCATCCTGAGCATGGTGAACACAGACGACGTCAACGCTATCATCCTGGCTCAGAAAAACATGTGAGTGGTGGCCAGGGGCTGTGGGCCCCCAGGCGTGGGAAGGAATCCACCCGCCGGCCAGCATTCTTGCCCTGCCCGCCCTTACCCTGGGCCCACACTGGTGATAAAATGAAGGAAATGAGCAAATCTGCCGGCTGGCTCCAAAGTAAATTCCTTCCTGGCCTGGAGGCGAGGCCTTGGCACAGGAAGCAGGGCTTTGGGATGGTTTTGCAGCTGCGGATGGCTTGGCAGGGGCCGCGGCAGCTCCTATCCCAGGGCCTGGGGTGGGGAGTTGGGAAAGGAAGGGGCTGCAGGAGGGGATTTAAGGAAGCCAATGAGCTAGTCTCCATTAGGAGCCTGGTCTCTCAGAGCCTAGGCTGTCTCTGGAGAGTACCCATGGTCTTTTGGAGGGCCCGTCAACAGCCTTTGCCCTCCTTGGGGCTTGGCACTGTGACTGCCACAGCCTCACCCTAATTCCAACCTGCTCTGTGGGGGAGAAAGTCTTACACAATCTTGGGATGGAAGCACAGCCTCCTGTGGCTTGATTTTTGTGTATTTAAGACAAAGCTCTTCCTTCCATTTATGACACAGCACAGACCTGACACCCTTCCATTTCTCTCAGCCTGTGACAGGGATGCTGGGTTTGTCTGGGTCAGATTTAGGCTTGGCCTGGTGAACTCCCACAGTGAAGGGAGACAAAACCAGACACAGACCTTCCTGGGCCCCATGGTGCCAGAACTGGGCCAGAGGAATAACCTGGGGCTAGAGAGTCAGGGGAGTCAGAGTCTGCTTGACGGAGGGGGTCAAGGCTATGTGAGAAGGATGTATTTGGGTGGGGTTTTGAAGGTTGAATAGGAGTTTGCTAGATGGCTCAAACAGCAGGTAGAGTTCTGCAGGGCAAGGGAACAACACACGCAAAGGTCATGGAACAGGAAGGACTCAGCATGATGAGCCTGTAGGGCACAGTCATTTTGTAGGGCTGGTTTGTAGGGCTGGTGCCTTCTCTCTGCTGCCAGGCTGGACCGCTTTGAGAAGACCAACGAGATGCTGCTGAATTTCAACAACCTGTCGAGCGCCCGCCTGCAGCAAATGAGTGAGCGCTTCCTGCACCACACGAGGACCCTGGTGGAGATGAAGCGGGACCTGGATAGTATCTTCCGCAGGATCAGGTGGGTCCTCAGCTCCTCCCGCCTCTGCCTCCCCCTCTGAGTTTCAGGTTCCTCCCCTCTTCAATAAGGACCATCCATTCCCCATAACAGCAATGGGGGAGATTCAGCCCATTCATTTTATGAGGCTTCAATGCTCACTTAGCATCTGAGAAGATCCGAACTTTGGGATAAAACATCTTGAAGTTTCTGAATTTAAGCTTTATTTATCTTTTCAAAAATGCAGCATAGCACCAGATGCATCGTGCAAAAGGCAGGCAAGTGCGGCCAGGGTGAGGCAAGCCTCTGGTCCTCCAGTCCCCAGCCCAGGTGTTCTCTCAAGAGGCGGATGAGATTGCTGGGTTTCGTGGGTCCCCTTCTGAGCTGTTTTCTGTGAGGACAGAGAAAAATGATGCTCAAACCCCGAGCACACAGAACGCTCCATGCAGCGCCCAGAGCCTGCGTCAGTGCCACCGCTACCGAGCATGGCCACGTGCCCGGGCCTAGAAGGAGCCAGAGCTGTGGCCGTCCTTCCCGCTGACGGAGCCACTTCCTTGGCCCTGGGGGCGGCCGCACCCACTGGCAGACTCAGGAGCAGAAATCATGAGACAGGCCAATTAAATCCTTTATAAAAGCTCGTATTTTCTGGGGCGTCTCATCGGGCTGGTTGCCCAGGCGTGGTGTTGGGGTGAGCAGGAACCCCAAGCGTTGGCACCCTTTGTGCGTATCTGTGCAGGAAGAAGATTGTTGTTTCTGCTCCGTTGCCCCGTGGGTGGGGACCCAGCAGTGGTGGTACTTCGGGGGCGGGGGGGGAACGGGACTGTCTGGCCACAATCAATGATGAGACTCCACCCCAAAGACCCCCTTTTCATTCTTTGTAAACATAACTTCATGACTTTGGGGAAAAAGAGGAAAAATAGCTGGTTAAAAATGAAGCAGGCTTTTCTCTGTGAACGTCAGTTTAACATTCCTACAAACCAGCCCTACAAAATGACTGTGCCCTACAGACTCATCATGCTGAGTCCTTCCTGTTCCATGACCTTTGCGTGTGTTGTTCCCTTGCCCTGCAGAACTCTACCTGCTGTTTGAGCCATCTAGCAAACTCCTATTCAACCTTCAAAACCCCACCCAAGTACCTCCTTCTCACATAGCCTTGACCCCCTCTGTCAAGCAGACTCTGACTCCCCTGACTCCCTAGCCCCAGGTTATTCCTCTGGCCCAAGCACTCAGTATTTGGGGTGTGGGTAGCCACTCCTGGCCCCACACAGCCACCCTCATCCCCCTGATGGGGGACAGGCTGGGACAAGTCACCCAGAGGAGTGACTGCCGAGGAGGGGGTGAGGAAGCTTCCTGGAAGGTTATCTGGGCAGAGGAGGGTTAGACCTAAGAAGGGCATGGCGGGTAGAGGGCCCAGCCAGACGCAGCACCGAGGACATGCACAAGCTCTGTGACAGCGGGGGGCTGCCACCTGCCCTAGGGTTGAGAGGTCTGCAGGGCTGAGCACATGGGCCTCCCTCCAGCCTGGGAGCAGAGAGTGACAAACAGTATGTGGGGGGGGGGGGTTCTCATCCCCCACCCACCTGGAGCTGGCAGCAAGGGTTCCTGGCGTGCACCAGGCCCAGCCTGTCTGCTTGGCAGGTTCAGCCCTGTATGCCTTCCCTTCCCCTGCAGGACGCTGAAAGGGAAGCTGGCCAGGCAGCACCCGGAGGCCTTCAGCCGTAAGTGTCACCCAGGGCTCCTGTGCCCCATGCCTGGCCTCTGCACCCGCAGATGCCAGTGCCCTTACCCCAGGCCTGGCTTCTAGAAGGTCACCGTAGGGGCTGACACTGAGCCCAGGCCCTGGTGGGCAGTAGATCCAGAGAGACCTGGAGCAGGGGGCAGGGGCGGAGGTGCTTGGCTGGTGTTGGCAACTTGCAGAGCAGGTGCTGCGACCAGGACCCCTTCCTGGGGGGAGGTTACACAGGGGAATGTGGATAAGAACGATGACAGCCCTTGCCCAAGTGGATGTAACATAGCCCTATGAGCCAGGCTCTTACCTCTAACCACCCATGAAGTGGGGGCTGTGAGTATCCCATTTCATACAGGGGGAAACTGTAGCCCAAAGGAGCAGTGACTTCTCAGAGGAAGTGTAGCATCCCCCATGCCAAGCCTCAGTTTGCCCCCTCTGCCAAATGGGCCAATATCTCCCCCCGTCCCCAAGGCTGCTAATAACCATAGGCACAAAGGCAGTGCTGTCAGGGAGCCTGGCTGGCTCAGTCAGTAGAGCATGCAACTCTTGATCTTGGGGTTGTGAATTCAAGCCCCACGTTGAACATAGGGCTTACTTAAAAAAAAAAAAAAAAAAAAAAAGGCAATGCTGTCATCAGGCCTGGTTTATAGAGCAGAATATCGAGGCAAGGGTGGTGAGAGGCCTGGCCCAGCAACACAGTCAAGAGAGCAGAATCAGGCCCAGGCTCACCCCAAGGGCCCATGTTGGCTTGACCCCAGAGAAGCCAGGTCCTGACCGCACCTTGAAGGAAAACCTCTCACCTGCCTGGGCCTCAGTTTCCTCCTCTATAAATTGGGCCACATTTGCCCCATGGGGTGGCAGGGGAGCTGTCAGGGGTCATTGGCCAGGTAATCCTTCATCACGGTGCCCACCATGGTGACTAAGCCAACTCCTCGCCTCCATCCCCCAGACATCCCAGAAGCATCCCTCCTGGAGGATGAGGATGAAGACCCCATCCCACCCAGCACCACAACCACCATTGCCACCTCGGAACAGAGCACGGGCTCCTGTGACACCAGCCCTGACACCATCTCACCCTCCCTCAGCCCCGGCTTCGAGGACCTCTCCCATGTCCGGTCCAGCTCCCCTGCCATCAATGGTCGAAGCCAGACAGATGATGAGGAGACACCGGGCGAGTAACACTACTCCCTGGAGCCCCGAGGGGTCTCAGGGCAGTGGCAGCACTCCCCCGGTGTCTGAGATGGCAGCAGGTAATCCTGCTTGGAGATCAGCAGCTTCGCCACCCTGTTCTGTCACCCAGGGCTCCTGGGGGGACTTGGCTCCCTCTGGGGTGTGGAATTCCTAGGGGGTCTGTCATTCCTACTTCTTCTGCACTGAGAACATCTGTCTTCTGCAGACCCCTCTGCCAGGCCAGGGGGTGACCAGCTCAGCTGGAGTTGTTGGGGTGGGCATAAAGGAGCTTTTCCAGAGCCAAGCTTGCGGTCTGCTCTAAACGACATTTAAAGGCTCCCAGAGACCAGAGCCAGATAGCCCCTGCCCCAGTGCCCCGGTTGAGACCTCCTCAAAGTGGACCAGCACTGTCTTGTCTGAGTTCACCCCAGCCCGTCCCTGCACCTACTAATTCTGGTCTCCCTGTCCCTTCTTCCAACAAAAGTATCGAATACTGTCTCCAATAGGTATCTCAAGGAGGTTTCTGAGACAATTGTAGAAGGCTCAAGGTGGAGGCTGGCCATTCAGCTGCAAGCCTGATAAGGCCTGTGTTTCTCTGACCAGAGGTGTGAACCCTGAAGGCCCAGCAGGCCTCTCCCAGGGCCTCCACGGAGCAAGCTGAGCCACCTTGGAAAACAGAGTTAAACGGAATATTTTTGTACCCGATGTTTACAGATGCTATTGGGAAGTTATCAATAAAAAGACTCTGTTACTAAAAAGGGAAGGGTGTACTTAGCAGTGGCTTCCTTCCATCCTTGGGCCCAGTAGGCCATACGGGGAACAAGTGCAGGATGTGAGACAGGAGGGGTATGGACGGCCAGGCACCACTGAGCTAGAAAGAGATGTGGTTGCTCTTGGTGGGAGTCTCCAGTGGTAGCAACCATAATAATCCAAGTTCCTGTCACCACCTATGTACTCACACATGCTCTTCCCACTGCTTACAACACTGTTCCCTTACCTCTATGAATAACTTCTCCAGATCTGCCTCACGATGGACTCCTCAGGGAGCCAGGCTGGGTCCCATCCCTCAATAGACACTGTAGAATTTCCTCACCTTTTAAGCATTTAGAAATTGTTATTAAAGGCATCTTCCTAGACCCAAGAGTGTGTGCTTTTGCCTGTCAATAGGGGGCGCTGGTAAGCGTTCAAGGAAATAAAGAGCTACGCTGCCAAACCCATAAGTAACTTCTCAGTCCCCACCCTTCCCGCTCCTGCACTTTTTAGCTATCCACAAGACTCCCTTGTCCTAACTAAAGCCCTCCTTAGCCCAAAACACCCTGGGTCGCACTCCATTTTCTTGAGTGCCCCAGCTCCACCTGCCCTCACTGCCCTGGTAAGCACCGCCTTGAAATTCATCCACGCACAGAGTCCAGAAAGTTTTCAAATAACTGACTCCTGGTGTTAGGTGGCTCCCAAGAGTCTCGCACGTCCCACCCCTGCGCCTCCTCCTACATTCCCTGTCCTGACCCCTGAGTCCTGGACGCGCTGACCCCCTGCTTCATTCCTTCGCTTTAGCACAAATGGTCTCTACTCTAGTCAGCAAGCATTCCCCGAGAGGCGGCTACATGCCATCAGTTTTTGGCTAACCCACAGACAACAGGTTGAAACACCTGGAAAGGTGAGGCCATTCCCTTCACGTGACCTGGAGGACGAGGCCCGAGCCCGGAAGCGGGTTGGCTACACTCGCCCACATGCGCCGCGGCTTCGTTTGCCAGCACCCAACATGGCAGCGGGGCGGGGCCGATGGGTGGGGTAAAACGTGCGGCGCGGATTGTGACGCAAGCGCGCAGCGTGCTCGGTGCGCAGGCGCTCTCGGCGGCAACTCGTTGGTTTCCGGTTCCGCCGCCCTCTTTCTCTTCAACGAGGTGGCCGAGCGGTTTGGTGGCGGCGGCCTTGCGGATTCGCGCCAGGTCGGGGGTCGGGCGGAAGGCTGTGGGAGGCCGCGGGCGTCCGAGTAGCGGAGGAGGCGGCCCGGCACCCGTCCGCGCGGGCCTGGTTCGGCAGGGTGGCCCGGACGGCTGAGTTGGCCTCGTGGAGCTGGGATTCCGAGCCCGGACTGGGTCCCGGGATGTGAACCGTCCTTTGGGAGAGGGTCCTGTGTGCCCTGCCAGCCCCAGCTCTCCCACAAGGCCTGGGGGCGTGGATGGTCTTCCCGGGCAAACCCCTTAATAAAGGAGGGGTATGAAGCGTATAGCTTTTTCCCGTGCCATGTAGTGCGCTAGTCGTTTTAGAATTACTAAGTCCTCTTCCCCCTACAAGATTATTTTCTACCTGCCTTCTTTAATACATCCGTAAGGAGAGGGTGGTAGCGTCCACCTTCTAGGCTTTTTTTGTTGTTGGGGGGGGAGATGATGATGGAGTTATGTGTAAACAAGTACTTGGCACGTGGTTGGCAGATACTGTTTATGAGTTGGAGCAAAGGTAGGAAGCGTGGTCTGGCGAGTTTGGGTATAAACTGGGAAGGAAGCCAGGGTGTTGGGTGTCTGAGCTTGGAGTTGTAGAGAACTGCAAGGGAGGAAAGTGTGTTGGAGGGGTGGCTACTAAAATGGGATTCCCACTCAGGTTGCAGGAAGGGTTGCTTGTGGAGCAAATGTGGCTTACAGAGGGGTAGGGGAAGGAGGATGGGATCTCCAGACCACACTTGAAGAAAAGGTGTCTGGCAAAATAGTGCCCCAGCCATGTACTACTCATTCTATCATCAAAGTTGACAGAATCTCATTTGCTGGGCCCAAGGAGCATAATTACGGTCCTTGTTCCCATGAAGCAGACTTTGCCACAGGGGTCAGGGAGTAAGGTGGAGGAAGCATGATCCTTGATTATAGGACAAGTTTGGGCTGCAGGCCTAGAGGGATGGAAGGAGACAGGCACTGGGGTGGGCCTTTGGTTGTGGTTGATGCTGGCACAGGGCTGACAGGGCCAAGGTTTGCCAGCCCTCAAGCTCAAACTGCTCAGACCTGCAGTTCTCACCCTTCCGTTCTACTCCCTACCCTCCAGCAGACGCAGAGATGCAGATCTTTGTGAAGACCCTGACGGGCAAGACCATCACCCTTGAGGTCGAGCCCAGTGACACCATCGAGAATGTCAAAGCCAAAATCCAAGACAAGGAGGGTGAGTTGGGCTGAGTCCAGAGTCTGTCCCGCAGGAGTCCCCAGCCCAGAGGAGCCACTGTCATGTGCAAGATGGGTGCTGGGCTCGTAGAGACCTCAGCCTTGGCCAGTACTTCCCCTGTGTGATCTTGGGAAGGCAGCTTGTTCTCTCTACCTTAGTTTCCCTTTTGACAGATTGGGGGTAATGCCAGAGCATCCCTGTGGGGAGAGGAGAAGCTGCTAATAATATGCTTGCCAGAGCCTCAGTAACTGAGCTTTCTTCTCTCCAGGCATCCCGCCTGACCAGCAGCGTCTGATTTTTGCGGGCAAACAGCTGGAAGATGGCCGCACTCTGTCAGACTACAATATCCAGAAAGGTACTGGGGGTAGGGTGGCTGGACAGGGCCCCATTAAGTCTAGGACCAAGGATCAAGCTTTGATGGCCTCATTGGCAATGGGGGGGAGGTGGCTGTCTTAAGGTGAAGATCAGATGGTGCTGATGAGTTGTATTTTTATGAAGTAATGTTTTCATCGAGGGGAGGCATCTTATGGTCTCCACTTACGTTTCCAAGTGGCAGTGGTTTCTCATATTCTTGCTTATCTGCTTACCTTTTTTTTTTTTTTTTTTAAGACTGTTTTGTTTAAAAATGCGGTAAAACAGTATTTGGCTGGCTCAGTCAGGAAAGCATGGGATTCTTGATCTCAGGGTTGTGAGTTCAAGCCCCATGTCGGGTGTAGACATTACTTAAAAATAAAATCTTAAGGATGTCTAGGTGGCTCAGTCGGTTAAGCATCTGCTTTCGGCTTAGGTCATGGTCCCAGGAGTCCCGCACTGGGCTCCTTGCTCATCAGGGAGCCTGTCTCCCCCTCTGCCTGCCATTCCCCCTGCTTGTACACTTTCTCTCTCTGACAAATAAAATCTTCAAAATGATAAAATCTTGGGGGGAAAATGATAAGAGAAATTTTATCACTGCTATAAAGAAAATTGGTGCCACGTTTTTGGTTGTTGTTTTCTTTTCCCCCCAAGAGTTTATTTTGGGGCACCTGGGTGGCTCAGTAGGTTAAGCGATGGACTCTTGATTTCAGCTGGGGTCATGAGCTCAGGGTCCTAGGATTCAGCCCCAAGTCAGGCTTAGCAGGGAGTTTGCTTGGGATTCTCTCTCCCCCTTCTTCTACCCTTTCCCCTGCTTGTGCTCTCTCTCTCTCTAAAATAAATAAAATTTTTTTTAAAAAGAAAGATTTTAGGGACTCCTGGGTGGCTAAGTTGGTTAAGCAACTGCCTTTGGTTCAGGTCATGATCTCAGGGTCTGGGATCAAGTCCCGTATCTGGCTCTTTGCTTGGCGGGAAGTCTGCTTTTCCCTCTGCCTGCTGCTCCCCCTGCTTGTGCTTGCTTGCTCACACACACTCTCTCTCTCTCTCTCTCTCTCTCTCTCTCTCTCTGACAAATAAAATCTTAAAAAATCTTAATAAATAAATAAATATTTTATTTTTATCAGGAGTCACATGCTCTACTGAATAAGCCAGCCAGGTACCCCCTTGATGTCACTTTTTGTAGCAACTAGATTTAATTATTTTGCTTATCATCTTTGCATCACTTAGAAATTGCCTTGTCTGTCCGGAAACCCCAATGCTCACTATAGTTGGCATATATTAGCCTCAGACTCCCCAAGGGCAAGTGGGAAGTGAGAGGGAGGTTCTGGGGTGGCGTGAGCCAGTGTGTCCACCTCCGTGTCGAACACCCCATCACATTTGAGAAGCTCTGGTCTGGAGGACCCTGCTCTGCACCGGAGGTGCTGGGGCTGGGCTCAGTCACTGCCTCTCTTTAACCCTCCCGTAGAGTCCACCCTGCACTTGGTGCTTCGCCTCCGGGGTGGCATCATCGAGCCTTCCCTCCGCCAGCTGGCCCAGAAGTACAACTGCGACAAGATGATCTGCCGCAAGTGGGTCCTCTGGGGGCGGGGGCGGCTGCCTTGGTGGGGAGGGCTTGGAGTTAGGGTGTGCCCTTACCAGTCGCTCTTGTCTCTGTGCAGGTGTTATGCTCGCCTGCACCCCCGCGCTGTCAACTGCCGCAAGAAGAAGTGTGGCCACACCAACAACCTGCGCCCCAAAAAGAAGGTCAAATAAGGCCCCTCCACCGGCTCTTCCTTTGCCCGCAGGGCGGCCTCCTGCCCAAGCCCCAAGGCCCTGGAGCCTCAATAAAGTTTCCCTTTCGTTGACTGGAGCAGTAACTTGGTGTCTGTGTGGTGGTCTGTCCAACGAGGAGCTGGTTCCGTCGTGGGCATGTCCCTTAGGGCCGCCTGTTACTTGAGTCTGCCTAGCCCTTGAGCATCCTGTGTCCTTTAGGTTGTGGTTGTCTCATCTGTAAAATGTGCTGTGGTCTCGGCCCTTTGCCACGTAGCCTAGCGAACCTGCACATCCGGGTTTCTTCATCTATAAATGGGGATAGAGAGCCCCCAGCCCAGGCTCTTGTGGGACTGCAGGTCAGCCACGTCACTGGCTGGGCCCTCCTCACACACTTTTTTTTTTTTTTTTTTTTTAAGATTTTAGTTATTTATTTGACAGCCAGCGAGAGAGGGAACACAAGCAGGGGGAGTGGGAGAGGAAGAAGCAGGCTCACAGCAGAAGAGCCCGATGTGGGGCTCGATCCCATAACGCCGGGATCATGCCCTGAGCCGAAGGCAGACGCTTAACCGCTGTGCCACCCAGGCGCCCCCCTCCTCAGGCACTTTGATGACTTTCCTGCTGTGCCCTGGGGGTGTTGAGGTGTGGGTGGGTAGACAAACACCCCACCTAGTGTAAAACCTCTGTTCTGCTGAACATGAGCCCTTGGGCCCTTCCCGAGACCTATGAGGTCAGTCTTGGAGGCGTGGGCCTTGGTGTTTATAAAACTCGTGCTGATACTCTTTTGAGAATCAGATAAGCTTTGTAGTGCCCTGGACTGGCTCTGGGAAGGCCATCCTTTTATTTATCTCAGGGTGATTGGGACTAGGTGTCAGATGACGACCCAGGCCAGGACAGTGATCCTGTAGTAGCTGAGACCTGGGGTGCCAGCCAAAGGCTGGTGTCTCAGTTTTTCCATGGGTCTCCTCCCTGTCAACTGCCCCCTGCTCCCTAGGCTAGGCTACCAACACCTTTCTGGTCTTTCCCACATTTACCCCTGGAGAAAGAAGCTTCTGAAAGCTCAAACTACGTAGTGTATCCCCAGCAGAGAGCTGCGAAGCCTTCCTTGCACTTAAAATGAGGCCCTGTTGACTTTAACCCCTACCCCAGACTCTCTGGGCCTTTGCACAGGCCCAGTTCTGAGGAGTGCACATAGTACCTGATAAATTTGTTAAAGTCAGCTGGACTCCAGCCTTTTGGGCTCTCCAGTATCAGAACCTCTGTTCAAATACTCATGTCACAGCCATGTTACCTTGGACGACAAGGGTTCTGTTTTCTTTATTGGAGTGGGGGGAGGATGTGAGGTTGAAATGAAGTCGATGTTGGGATAAATGTATGCAAACCGAGGGACGGCCTTGCTGTATACGAAGCCTTACGCCTTACATCCAGGACAGACGATGGAAAGCAGGCGCTCAACCTGATCAAGCTGGGGGCGGGGGTGGGTGGGTGGAGCAGGGCAGGCCTAACCCTCCGGTCTTTGCTCCAGGTCCTCAGGTTTCCGTTTTGGCTGGGGTCGGAAGACCTCCTGGCCTGCAGGGGGCGCCTGGCGCTGCTGAGCACCCTAGTCCTGGGCCGGGCCGGGGCTGCGCAGTCATGATCACTGCCAAGGCCGCGGCGGACTCCGCTGTCCCCTCGGTGCCCGGTACTGCGGTGGCTACCGGTGTCCCGGAGCGCGAGGAGCCGGCGTGGCCTTGGGTGAGCCCTGGCTCGAGCAGGAACAGGCGCGGGGTGGGCGGTGCAGGCTTGGGGGCGCCGGCTTCATGCCCCAGCCATGCCCCCCACTCCGTAGAAAGATGCCCCGATCCGGGCGCTGGTGCAGCGCATCCACCAGCTGCAAGCTGAGCGCGCGCAGGCCTTCCGCCGGCTGGAGGAGTAAGTGCGGGCACAGGGGTGGGCCGGGGTCGCAGAGTTCAGCCCCCTGCGGGCGCTGGGGATGGGCGTGCTTGGGGGCGGAGCTGGATCGCCTTGCGGCTGAGTTGTCGGAGGTGGGGCGGGATTCGCCAGGGGACCAGATCTTTGCTTTCCCCCTCTGGGACCCGGGGCGCGGCCCCTCTGCCGGATGGGCCACTGCGCGTGGCGTCTCTCCCTTCCCCAAGCGCAGGAGTGGGCCCATCTCCGGTTACCCTGCGGGAGTCAGAGAGCGTCCTCCACACTCTGGGGTCCAGGGACACTTCCTGGGGGCTTTCAGGTGGTCAGTGCAGGTGCAGGGCCTGAGAGCCTGAGGGCGTAGCCTCAGGACCCCCACCTGCCGCAGAGGCCACCTCCAGTACCTGCGAAGCGGCCCGCCCTACGACTTCCCGCGCTACCGGAGCACGGTGCACGAGGTGACCCAGGCCTTCGCCGCCGCCTCGCGGGAGGTGCTGGCGGTGGAGGCCGAGCTGGCCGGGCCCAGAGGGCAGCCGCTGCTCGCGAGCCACGTGCGCAGCCTGCAACAGCTGGAGCAGACGCGCCTGGCCACGGTGAGGCCCCACCCCCAGCCCCTGTCCCCGACCCAGCGCCCGGTGTGTCACGGCCCACTATGCGCCTCATGAGGGAAGGGCCAGAATCCGGCCCCCCAACCCCACCCGCGGCGTCCCAGACCCCACTTCTTCCTTTCCCACCTCAAAACTCCGCTAAGGTTTCACTCGAGATTCTCTGGCCCTGACCCCTCCAGTCCTTCTCCGGGTCATTCCGGTTTTGTTTAGTCCCAGGACACGCCCATTTCATCTCAGCCCCTCCGAAGCCCCGGCGCTCTGCCGGGATGCACAGAGCCTGCCCCCACTCCGCTCCTACCCCTTTGGCTGTTCCCACTGATTCAGGTCTGGTCCTCAGCCCCCTGCAGATTGCAGAGTGTGAATTTGCACGGCACGCCCCCTCTTGAGTAATCCTATATCCCAGCCTGGGTTCTGGGCCTACTCCTCCACCAGGGTTCCAAGGCCCCGCCCACTCTGCCCCTACAGCCAATCCTGGCCAAGACCCAGTATTCCCAGCCCCAGCCCACGTGAAGCCACGCCCACATCACACTCCAAACTGGGATATCCAGGCCTCGCTGCGTTAGGAGACCCCAGTCCCAGTCTAGGTGTTTGGCCTACCTCCACCCTTCCCGTCCTTGAGACCATGAGGCCCTGCCTACTCCACCCGTGTCACCAGTTCCTGGCTGAGCCTTCTCCGTTCTTCCCATACCAGGCCTTCCTGCGGCCACACCCACGTGCCACCACCCCTGTACTCACTCTAGCGCCTGCCCACTCGGTGCTCCCCAGGAGCCCCTATAAACTGAATCCCAGACTCCTCCCGTGCAAAGCACCGCCCCTTGAGACTCCGGTCGTGGCTGCCTTCCTGGGTGCTTCAGTGCCTCCCTGCCGGGTCTGTGTGGGAGGGCGGGGGAGGGCCTCTGCCAGCCATGATATGCTCCCTGTTCCTTGCCCACACCAGGTGGCCCTGCTGCAGCTGATGGGGGCACCGGAGCTGTCTGGGCAGGAGAACGCTCTGGAGATGCACCCGCTGAAGATGAAGTGAGCACTCCCTCCTAGTGGGCTGGCAGTGGTAGAGGCTCGTGCACCTTCAGGCCCCCATGCCTAGCCAGGTGTGCCCCAGGGCTGGCACAGTCGCGCTGGCTGACCCTCTGGACCCGCACACAACCCTTAGGGTATGCACACTGGAGTCCTTACCCAGTGGCTCCCCAACATACAGCACACATTGCCCCCAGTGCACGTGCCCTGCAGTTTCACACCAGACTCGCTGTGCATTTCCGGGACACAGCTGGGCACCTCACACATGCCAGTCCCGCTCACATGGCTGGACTTAGAGCTTGGACGTGGTTGCCCAGGCCCAGCAGACACAGGCCTGCACATTCCTGCCTCCAGCCCCGCTCCAGCACGCATGAGTGCACTCCCACTTGCTGTCCGCTCTAATACAGCACAGCCTTTGGATGGCACCCGCCCCAGATGGCTTTTTCTCTCTGCCCACTCTCACCCACAGGCCACCCCTCCTCCCTGGCATCCCAATGGTCCTCGTGGCCACTGGTGCTGCCTGGAACTTTGGCGGCAGGCGGGAGGGCCGGGGCTTGCCACAGCCCCCTAGGAGCTGCGCAGTGGCGGCTAATTCGCCCCATCTGGGTTTTATTTATAGTTCCCATCCACTGTTGTAGGGTAATTAAAACCATGGAAGCAATCAGCGAGGTTCTTCAGGACCTTAGGTTTGATGCAGAATCTGCCGAGTGATGGTGGCTCCCCAGGGACACGCCGAGGGCTACGGGAAGTGGGGTGAATGGCACCCAGCCCACCCCTGGACCGTCAGCTGGCTGGGGTCCTGCTTCACCAGATTGCTCACCGCCCTTGAGTTTTCTGTGACTCGCACAATAAAGGACCCTTCATTTGCAGCTGCTCCACTGTCTCTGTGTCCTGGGGTGCTGGGAGGGGTGTCCCTGGGGAGGAGGAGGCCCCACAAGGCCAGGAATGACAGGTGCAAGGCCCCGCACCCCTGCTCCCTGACAGTAGAACTGGCATTTGGAATCACACCTTCCAATGAGTTTAAAACCAGGTATTTCACATCCTGGAGAGTCTGAAATTCTGGGATGCAAAGATTCCAATCCCACAGGGTCATTAGGATTCCTCATGCTTCCCCTAAACCCCCCAGTCCCTACCCTGGGCCAATCCAACCCCAAATATCTTCACAGTCAGGGCACCTAAATAGCTTGTTTATTTAAAAAGACTGTTTGCAGGGGTCCTGGATGGGGCAGGGGGAGTAATGACCCCTCTTCACCCCCAGCCCTGGCAGGGGTTCTGGGCAGCCTAGCCAACCCTCACGCACACCCCCACTGGAGTTGCACCCAAGAGTGGCCTCACGTGGAGGCCAAAGATGTTGTTACCCTCAGAATACCCATCCCAGCTCCTGCCGAGGGTGCTTGGGTGCCCTGAGGTGAGGGTACAGAGTTAGCCCCCAGCCTGGGTGCGGCCCCCGGGTCTCCACGCAGCAGGGAGGGTGGCCCCAGTCCCTAGAGCTTATCTGGCAGGACCTGCAGGCAGAGGGGAAGCCAAGCTAAGCAGGGAGCCTGGGAGGGGCCAGTACCACAGAGCAATTGAAGAAGCCCCAGTTCAGGTCCTGTCCCTGCCACTTTCAGCTTGGGGACCTTGGGTAGGGTACTGCCCCTCTCAGGGCCTTGGTTTCCCCATTTGAGAAGTAAGAATATCTGTTTGTCCCCAGGGGTGTCCTGTGGGTAAAGCTCTTGGCACAAGGTGAGCATGCATGCAGTAGGTGCTCATACATGCTAACTGCAGTGAGTATGTTCATTTCTGAGGATTATATTCCACTTCGGACATTTTCGGGGGTCAGATGCTTTTACTAGGCTAAAGGCCATAAATGCTGATCAATAGGAGATGGAGGAAGGGATTCCATCTCAGCAACCCTAAGGCTGAGGGTGGGGGGCCCACGCCTTGTGGCCACCAGGAAGGGCCCTCGTCTCCCTCCCTGCCCACCCACCCAGCCTGGGTGGGCTCCCCTTACCTCTCGTCGTGCCCCGTCTGCCCGAGGGCAGGATCCCCTCGTCCTGTGCTTGGAAGGAAGGAGGCAGTGTCTGCGGCCTGCGGACCTCCCCCCTCCCCAGCCCGATTCCCTCCCTGCCCCCACCACTCCATCCCTCGCCCGCCGGTCTCTCCTTCCTACCTGGTTGCGAGTCTTGTGTGTCTTCTGCATCCAGGCTCGCCACTGGTCGTAGAGGCGGAAGCTCAGGTTCGAGCAGTACGCGTGCTTCTTGAGCCAGCCCAGGAACTGCTTGAGCTCGCGCCGCACCGGCCCCGAGCTCGGCTCGCCGCCCCGCGGCTCGCACGCCCCGCCGCCCGGGCCCGGGCGCTCTGATGGGGGGAGCGGCAGCGTCACGGCGCGCCCGGCAGAGGGCGCGCGAGGGCAGGAGAGGGACGTTCGGCTTCTCGGTGGGACCGTGTTCCCCTTGGGCACCTCCCTCCCGGTGTCTCCGGGATCGGGTCCTCTCCACCGCCCAGCACGGCAGGCCAGCTGAGCCCGGGAGGAGGTGGGAGGCAGGGGAAGAAGGGGGCTCTTCCCCCATGTCTCCTGCAGAACCTGATTCCCGTGGCCTGAGCCAGGTGTGAGGGAAAGGGAGGGCAAGAAGGAGAGGAGCCAGGGCCAGAGGGATGAGACCCAGACACCGAGGAAGGGACAGAGAAAGGGCGAGAGAGAGTCACCAGTGAGAGTGAGAGCTGGAAAGAGAGAGAGAGAGAGAGAGAGAGAGAGAGGCAGAGATGGAAAGATGGAGACAAGGCCAGACAGGGAGATGTGGGGAGGGCCAAAGCGATGGGGGACAGCCAAGGAGATGCAGAGGGACAGAAAAGGGCGAGATCAAGAGAGGGCTGCAGCAGGCAGAGACAGAGACCATGGGTGTATAGGGGCACAGAAACCAAAAAAGGCAAAAATACAGAGAGACACAGGGGAAGAGAATGACAGAGGGATGAAGGGAGACAGAGGAGACCTGGAGGGGGGACAGCGGGGAGGCAGTCCCCAGGACAGGCCTGAGAGCGGGAGCCAGTGGGATGGGGAGTGGGCTGGGAGGACCAGGTGGGAGGCCGGCCTGTCAGTCCAGCTGCCGGCCGCACCGCAGCCAGCCCCTAGCAGGCCGGCAGATAAGGACATCGGCCTCACGTCATAAATAACGCCGGGAACCCGCTGACAGGCCCTGGCACGGCCACGGCCCCCACCGCCCCTGCTGGCCTCCCCCGGCCTCCCCAGCCTCTCCAGCGGACGCAGCCGCCTGCTGGCTCCCGTGCAAGAATCGCAGGTGCTGGGCACGAGCAGGGGCCAAGGCGCAGGCCCCTCCCGGCCCCGCTAGATCCCGCCCACCCCCAGAACCTGGAGGGGCCCAGGATGGGGGCTGGGGAACTGGCTGGAGCCTGACTGTGCCCCTCCCTGACTTTGGGACCCCTCTGGGCCTCAGTTTCCCCATAGTCCCGCAAGCATGGGCCTGGACTTCAGGAAACTGAATTCAGATCCCTGTGTGACCTTGGGGGCTGGCTGAACGTCCTAGGGCTTCAGTGTCCTCACCTGAGAAAAGGGATTTCCTTGGGATGAAATCATGGAGGAGCAAGAGATGGGCACCTTAGTAACTAGTACCGGCAAACACTTAGACAGTGCCCAGCATGAGTGCACTTTCTTGGGTTATGTCATCTAACCCTAACAATAGCTTGAGGTGGGTATGATTATTGTACCCACTTTCCAGATGGAAAAGCTGAGGCCAGACATTTCAATTAACATATTTCATAACATTTCAGAAAGGAGAGAATGGAGGATCATGGGCTTAGAGAAACCTCAGAGAGCAAGGGAAGTCACACCCAGGTTTCCCCCATCCCCATACCTTGACCAGAAGGGCAACGCAACCAAGGCCCATCAGAGGGAGAGTTGGCAGCCGATCAGCCTTAGAAGCAGAGGTCTCAAACTTACTTGCCTTTAGGGGCTGGGGAGGGGGTACAGGTGGGCAAAATGGGCCAGGTGGGGATGGGGCAACTGGAGAGTGAGACCCCTGAATGATGGGGGCTGACGGGAGCTGTGGACACACTGGCTGTGTCCTGTTACATTTTCTTTGCTTAAAGATTCTATTTTTAGGGGCACCTGGGCAGCTCAGTCAGTTAAGAGTCTACCTTCGGGACCTGATCAGGTCATGATCTCAAGGCCCTAGGATTGAGCCCTGCATCAGGCTCCCTGCTCAGGGAGGAGTCTGTTCCTCCCTTTCCCTCTGCGCCCCCCCCACACTCATGCTCTCTCTTGCTTGCTCTCTCTCTCTCAAATAAATAAATAAAATCTTTTTTTTTTTTTAAGTTTCCATTTTTAAATACTCTCCACACCCAACATGGGGCTTGAACTCACAACTCTGAGATCAAGAGTCAAATGTTCTTCCAACTGAGCCAGCCAGGTGCTCCAACATTTTCTAGACAATTAGTTTTTCTAGGAAACCTAGGATATTTGTGTGAAAACTTTCTGTTTTTAAATGTCTGCAAGTAGGTCAGACTGTTTTTTTTTTTTTTCTTCAAATGGCAGGTCAAAGAAAATGGATCCAAGGGCCAGATTTGGCCCCTAAGGGCCACCAATTTGAGACCTCTGCTGTCTTGGAGGAAACAAAGAAACAAAGGCTTTGGCTGCTTTGGGACTGGTCTCCCGACCACCCAGCCCTGCTGGGATGCTCACCACTGCGAGGGGTGGAGGCGGCCGTGGGGTGGCTCCACTCGCTCCAGATCCCTGCTTTCTTGGAGCCATAGATGCCAAAGGGATTGCAACGCACTTGCACGAAATAGACTGTGCCTGGCTTCAGGCCGGCCAGGCGGCACGAGGTCTGGTTGCTGACATCGTCCACCACCTGGTGGCAATGGCAGGGTCAGAGGCCAGAGGCGGGGGCGGGGGCAGGGGAGGCGCAGCGTGGCGTGGGGGGGTGGGGATTGTCAGGCACCTTCCAGTCCACGCTGTCCTCCACTCGGTAGCGGATTTGGTACTTGGCTTGGAAGAGGAAGTCCTTGAGGGCCGGTGGGGAAACCCAGCGCACACTCAGCTGGTCCTCCAGGCCCCCAACTCGGCTCACGTGCACGTCGGGTGGGGGATCGGTGGTCACTGAGAGACGGGGCAGGGCAGGGCTTAATCACTCAGCCGTGCTTGGACCTGACCGGCCCCCATCTGGGTTCAAATCTCAGAGCACATGGCTTGGGTGGCACCTGCCTCGGTTCTGCCCTCTCCCCCCTCCCCCCTTCCAGGCGGGTGGATTACATTAGATAATATTTGGGAAACACTCAGCACCTAGAAGCATTCAATTAATGTTAGCTGTTATCACCATTATTATCTGTGACAGGAGAAACATAATCCCATCTTCAGGGAATTATGGAAAAGCAGACACTGCTTGGCTGATGACATTGTTCTTACTATGCCCAGGAGGCCAGGGGGCCAGCAGGCTGCCAGACCCCTGAGAAGCTCCTCCTGACCCTCCACTGCCCACCTGCACCTCCAGATCCTTCCTACTTTGCAGAGGTTTTCAATAGGACTGCCTTGCTGGAGCAGAGGGAAACTGAGGCTCAGAACCTGCCCGCTGAAGCTTCAGGACTTGAGGAAGCAAAGCAGAAGCAGACTGGGGTGGAGGGCGGCTAGCAGCCTCCTGGGGATCCTTCTGGGAGCCCTGTGGGCAGCACGGAGGTCTGTCCTCTCCCCCTGAGGCCTTTGTAAGGGTCTGAAAGGGTTAAGGCACAGGCCTGCTTGGGGCTGAGAAACACCCTAATTAGATTAGGCCCAATTCTGCTCGCAGATCATCCGTTTCCTGCCTCCCGCCTGCGCACCCCCCCCCCAGCTCCAGGCTGAGGCTTCCTGGGGCGCCTCCCGACCTGGGCGCCCCCTCCAAGCTCCCCCGGGGCCCCCTCCTGCACACCTGGGCTGCCGAGGGGGAGGCAGCCAGGCCAGGTGTTTTCCACAGAGTGGGGGTATCCTGGCTGCTTCAGGGGACTGGGGACCTATGGGTGGATGCCTAGTTCCTCCCAGCCCCAACGAGCAGGGTCCGGGCTGGAGCTGCAGCCGGGAGCTGAGCTAGGAGAGGGGGTTCAGGATCCTTCGTGGGTCTAGTAGCTGGGGTGGGGGGCTCACCCACATCCAGGATGTCCAGCGTGAGCACATCGGAGCGGGCCGAGCCCAGCCGGTTGGTGGCCTCTACCCAGATCTCGTAGGGCGTGAAGAGAGCCAGGTCCTTGGGGATGTGGCAGGAATGCGGCCCTACGGTGTGGTACTCCTCACACGTGTTGTCCTGCCCGTACCACCTGCGGGGCAGGAGGGGGTGTGAGGGCACAGGAAGGTCCCTTCAGGCCCCCCAGACCTCCCCATGGCAGCCCCAGAGTGCAGACAGGACACCCGGCTTGGAGACGGTGGGCTTTGCTGAGGCCCCAGAGCCAGGCTGGAACACGCGTCACCCAAGGCCCACCACCAACCTCAGCTTGTACTTGAGGGAGTAGTTGGTGTGGAGGAAGGTTTCCCCATGGGCCCCCGGCGTCCAGCGGCATGTCAGGTCCTTCATGTTCTTGGACCAGCAACTGATGTTGAAAGGTTTCTCTGGGGGCACTGGGGAAGGGGGTGCAGGGGGCTGAGGGCCTGCACCAGCCCTGGATAGGGGGAGAAGCTGCTAGCCACCAGCCGGGCCCCCACCTTGGAGTGGAAGGAGGGTGAAGAGAGCGGATGTGGGCGGGACAACCTGCCTGGAATCTCTTGGGGATAGGGGCTGGGGGTTCCAGGCTCTCATTTCCACCCCAGAGGTCCCTACCTCTCAGTCTGTACCAGCACTGTCACTGTTAGTCCTGGGCCAGAGGGCCCGTGACTCATGCCCCTCTCCAGAGTTACCCCTGCTTGTCCTGGGGGCCCACTTACGGCCAACATAGAGGCAGGAGCCGGCCAGGATGCTGCCGTCGCGAGCGTGGCACACAAGGTTGTCGCCAGACTGCTGCCTGGATCCGTTGAGGTTGGCCAGGGCGAGGGCCAGGGTGGAGGCGTTGAGCACCCGGGAGAGCTCGGGGGCTAGGCGGCGCCCGTTCAGGGTCCAGTAGAGGCCCTCGGCTGTGGCCCCTGGCGGGTCCCCGTGCACTGAGCACGTGGCCTGCAGGGAGGAGCCGATGAGGAGCGTGGGGTCCTGGGGGCTGATGACAGCTGTGTCTGGGGTCAGAGAGGAGGGCCTGTCAGGCCTGAGATGAGTCGCCCTGAGCCCCCCCCCCAACCATGATAGGACCTCCAGGACTCGTGGCAGACCCGCGAAGGAGCTGTTTACTATGGTCTCCCTCCCATTTTACAGAGAAGGAGACTGAGGTTCAATTAGACCAAGTGACCAACCCAAGGTGGGTAGCAAAACCAAGATTCAGCCCCAGGACTGTGTGATTCCACAACTGAGGTCCTTCCAAGACGCTTCCTCACGGACCTCCTCAAGGCTCTGGGAGTGGACACAAAACGCAGGCCTAAATGCCCACTCAGTCCTGACGACTATTACATTCTGCCTTTTAAAAAAAAAAATGCATTTTATTTTTGGCATTTAGAAATAAGAGACTGGTACCCCTAGAGCGTCACACATAGTGTGTCTTTGGGGGGAAAGACGCTTCTAAAAAGGGGTTCCCTGACTCTTACTAGAATCCTGCTTATTTTATGGATGAAAAAACCGAGGCTCTGTGAGATCATCTCTTGCCCAAAGTCACTGAATGAAGACAGGGCACACAATTTAAACCCCGATTTGTTGGTCTCCAGAGTTCTGCTCTGCGCTATTGCTGGAACTGAAGGAGGCTGGGGCAAACTCTAGGACCCCAACCCCCATCCAAAGGGACTTGGCATCATTGTTCTTTCCTTCAACTCGTTTTTCCTAATCTGCAAAATGGGAACAAGAAAGCTCATGATCCCTAGGGCCATTGTGAAGATTAGATGGAAAGTGACTTTCTAAACAGGATTGTGTGTGAACTGGGTGCTGGCCACGAGGCTCTCAGGGATGCCAAGGGCTTCCCCTTCTGGAGGTTAGAACGTAAGAGAAGTCTGTTTTTATCCAAGGAGAAGTCAAGGTCCAGATAAGGGCGAGGGGTTGCACAGTCCAAGACCCTGATACCCCTCTCTGAGCCTCAGTCTCCCCATCTGGGAAGTGGGAATCATGGTATCAACCACGTTTGAGAGGAGTGAAAATATTGTCTTAAGGACAAACCTGTGAGACTTTTAAGCCACGGTGACCTGGGTTCAAATGCCCCCAGCTCACTGTGGAAGCTTGGCCCAATCATTTTATTTCTTTGAGCCTCTGGGAAGGGGTCTCCCCCTCCACCAAGAACAGTTTTGAGGACTCATTCACTCATTTGTTCATTCATTCATTCATGCATGCACGCATGGAGCACCTACAGTTTGCCAGGAGCTGAGGGCACAATGGTGACCAAGCTAATAAAAATTCCTGCCCTCGTGGGCCTTGAATCCAAGGGAGCAACAGGAGAAAGAACAAATAAATATCTAAGAATAAATAAGGGAGAAAGTGAAGCACATGTTAGTGGTGGCAGCTCGGTGGCCCAGGAAGCCTATCTGGGGAGGCATTTGAGCTGAGACCTGAATAAAGTGAAAGACGTCACCATGAGAATATCTAGTAAAGAGTGACCAGGCAGTGGGAGCAGCAAGTGCAAAGGTCCTGGGGCAGGAGTGGTGGGGAATGAGGTCTGGGAGGTCAGCAGTACCAGATCTACAGGGAGGGGTTATTCCAGGGATCTGCACAGGGGAGGATTTACATTTTAAAAGGATCCCCAGGCAGCTGTAAAAAGGGACTGGGGAGGGGGGTAGGGGGCAGCAGGGGACAGGGGGGTAGCCCAGCTTCTCTGTGATGGCAGCCAAGGACAGGGTGATCCCGGCCCCTTCGGAAGCACTCTGAATGCCAGCAACTGCCCTGTGCTGGCCCTCACTGCCCCAGATGGGCGAGGTGGGGTGGACGCGGTTCTCCCGGCCGGCCCTGACAATTTTCCGGGGCAAACTTGGCTTGAAGGCCATTTCTTGCTGGAGCCTGGGATCACAGTTGCGTTTGGGGCTTGGCCCAGGGCTCGCCGGAGGTCTCAGCGTCCGTGCGAAGGAGCCGGCTGAGCGGGCCAGAGCCGAGGAGGCGGGGGCGGCCGGGGGCGGGGGCCAGGGGGCCGCCCCGGAGGTCCCAGGCAGCCAGCCGCCCGCTAATTCGGAATTCCTTCGGCATGAACTCGGGCGTGCCAGCGTCTCTGCCCCGGCCCACCCACCGCTTCCTGCCTGGGCCCCCCCAGCAGGGTGGGAGGCACAGCCGGGCCTGCCTGGACCCCAGGCCCACTCTCAACCCTTTGGGGGTAGGTCACGCCCCTCCAACCCCCCACCCACCAGCATGGTCTAGCCAGGAAGGGGCTCTCTGGGGGGTCTTGGCTGGGGGGCACTGCCCCTCTGCCACACCCGCCGGGCCTGGGCTGGCGTGGACTGCCTGCCAGCAGCTGCAGCTGCCCTCTTGGGGCTGGGCGGGGGACAGGGCGAGAGGGCAAGGCCAGGCGGGCCTGGACAGGCCAGCCACCCCCCCCACGTTCCACCAGAAAAGGTCAGAGGAAGGACTTCTGGGACGTCGGTGCCAGTCCCAGTTGGAACACCTGAGCAACGGGCTTCCCCTCTCCTGTTCTCAGTTTCCTCCTCCATAAAGTCGGAGGCAAATAAGTTCTACCTGTTGGGGAGATTGATGAGATGTGATCACGATGTCCAGAGAACCCAGCACATTGCAGCACCTAGGAACTATTAAGATCACAGCCCCTCCCAGCTCTGGGGTCCCAGCTGACTCCCAGCTCCCTTCAGGCCTCCCCAAACAATGGGCCAAGGCGCCCGGGACCGGGATGCACGCATTGCAAGCCAGGCGAAGCAGCTGGGAACAGCCCACTAAGGTTGCAGGGGCCCTTGCCTGGTTTGGGGGGACCTCCTAGAAGGCTCCCCAAAGCAGATCCCTGAGCTCAGCTTTTGGACAGCCACCCGCCACCCCCTTGCTCCCTGCCTCCTTGCCTTTCACACAGAGCTGGGGCCTTTAAAAGTTTTTTCCTTCTCCCTTCCCAATCTGGAGCCATTGCCGTTATTAAAAAGGAACACCATGTGTTTTAAAAGGGAAAAGTGTGAGATTCTCTGCAAGCAAGGCAGGAGGGTGGCCTCCATCCCGGGGTCCCGACAGGGGTCCCCATCTCCCGTCCCACTGGTACCTGCAGACACTTTACGACCCACCCGCCTGCTGGTCAGGTGCTAAGACACACCGTAAGTAGAAACATATTGCTGAGGTGTGAGAATCTTTTATTTAATTTCTTCCCCCTTAAAGGAAAAAACACACGCACAACAATCCCCCCCCAACCACCACCACCTTTGCCTGCTGTTCTATGAGCTGGGAAACAAAGCCGGCCACTAAGAGTAGCCTTTACGGGTGCTGCTCACTGCCTAGCAGAGCTGCCAGGGGCCCCACGAGGGCCTGGGGCAGCCCCTCACCTGCCCAGGCACCTTGGGCACGCTGGGCTTTCGGCAAGTGCCCCCAGGGGGTGCCTGGACCCTGTCCTTTCTGGAGACGCACCACAGGAAGCTTGTAACAGCTCTGTGCAGTTTGGGATGGCCTGGGGAGCACTATGTGCTGTCCCGAAAGGACCGGAGCGCCCGGATGGGGTGCGTGGAGTTCTTGTGAACGGTTAGGGCAGGCTGTGCCTGCGTGTATACCCCTGTGTTGCCTCCCCCCGCGGAATGTATGTGACCACGAATGTGTGTGTGTCAGGCATGGAATGTGTGTGTGCGCGCCCCGATGGTGTGCGAATGTGCATCTGGGATGCAGTGTGCGCTCATCTGAGGGCGAGGGTGACGGGCCACAAGCCAGTGTGTCTTTGTGTGTCTCTGGGTGTGTCCCAGAGAGGGTCTGGATGTAGAGACGGTGTCCTGGAGGGGGTGTGCTTCGGGTGGGGGTACAGAGAATGCAGCAACCCAGAAGCTCCTGACAGGGCAGGGGTCTCGGCCTGCGGGGCTGTGAGTTCCCCCTGCCCCCCCCCTCCCCACCAAGGCTGGGCCCGCGGTGCCCGGACTCTCTGGCTCCTGCTCCCTCTCACTCTCACCCACTCTCTCACAAAGATTTCTCTCGCTGGAGGCTCTCAGCCACCCGCAGCCTGGCCAGGAATGGTTCCGGGCCCGCCGGTGGCAGGGACTCCGCGGACCCCCGCGCGCGGGGTCCCGCCAGGGGAGGGCGGCGGCGCCGGCCCGCGGAGAGGCGCGTCCCCGGGGACCCCGGGCCGCGCGCCAGGCGGCCAGAGCGGCCCCCCTCCCGCCGCCCCGCCTTCCTCGCGGGGCTCATCCCTCCACTGGGGGGGGGGGCCGCCCAGGGCCAGCACCCAACGCGCCTACCGCGTGCGCCCCTGCCCGGGAGTGGTGCCCCTCGGCCTCTAGGTCTCCGAGTCCGCGGGCACTGTTGCGTGCACCCGCCGCGTCCCGGAGTTCAGAGAGTCCCAGGCCGCGGCCCCCCCCCGCCGACCCCCCGGGTCAGGGCCGGGTATCCCCGGCCCGGCGGCCCAGGTAAGAAGGCCTAGGGCGCGGAAGCCGGACCCTCGGGCCGGGGGACTGCGGCGCCGTGCGCCCCGCAGGTGAGGGCGCCCCGAGGGCCGCGCCGGGGGCTCCTTCCTTTGTTCCCGGGCCGTCCAGGTGGCGCCCGCGCCCCCTCCCCCCGCAGCTGCCCCCGGGGCGCACGCTCTCGGCCCAGGCGGGAAGAAGGGAACAGGACGCCGGGTACTCACGGGCTCCTGATCCGGCTCTCGGCGCCCCGAGGACGCAGAGTAGCAGTAAGGGCAGCAGCGGCGGCGGCCGCCGCGCGGATTGGGCGGCGGGGCCCGGGCGGCCGGCGGGCATGGGGCCGGCGCTGCCGGGGGCGCGCGGCAGGAGGCGGCGGGCGGCGGCTGCGGCGGCGCTGGGCGCGGGGCTCGAGGCCGGCGCGGGAGGGCGCGGGCAGGGTAGCCCGCACGTCGCTGGGCGCGGGCGCGGAGGCCGGAGCAAGTCTGAGCAGCCGAATTGACAAGGCGCTAATGCGCCGCTGGCCCCGCCCGGCCCCGCCCCCGGCCCGGCCCGGCCCCGGGGGGGCGGCGGGCCCCGCACCGGCCTCCCCGCCGCCCGCCCGCCCGCGGGCACCGCGCGCCCCACCCGTCCGGCCTCCGCCCCGCTGCGCACCGCGTGCGCCCTGTCCCGGGGCCTGGAAGCCCCCACTCAGCCCCTACCAGCCTGAGAACTCTCTTTCCAACCCCGCCAGCTCCAGGCTCCCCACCCCCAGTCTGGGACCTGGCGCCCCCAATCCCGTTTCCATACCCCTGTCCACTTCCCTGCACCCTGCTTTCAGCCCTGTGCCCCTTAAGTGTCTCCTGCGGCCCCCAGCCCTGGCCCGCTCCTCCCCCCATCCTGTCTCGGCCCCCACCCCAGATTTTGGCCCCGCCCCCCCGAGTGGTCCCTGAGCCCCGCCTGCTCCCATTTCCACCCCCCCTCTTCCCCAGGGGCCTGAGAGTCGCAACCCCACCCCCCCCAGCCCCACGCCCTGGACGCGCCGGTCCCACCGCTCTCGGCCCAGCGCCCCCAGCCTCCCATTTCATCCCGCCTCTCCTCGGTCCTCTGCGCGCAGCCTCGGTCCCAGGCTTTGCTGGAGGGAAGACTGAGAAAAGGCTGGAAGGCAACGGAGTCCCGGGCCCTCGCCCTGGCTCAGCTGTCCCCTTCACGCAGGACAGGGCTGAGGTTCCTCGGGAGGCTCCCGGGGACCTTAGGAGGGAGCTCCCGCGTGGACAGACGGGGAGAAATGGGCTCTGGTGGGAGCGGGGACGGGGGTTTGCCCAGTGCCCGCAAGCGGAACGGGAAGGATTCCCAGAAGGAGAGCTGTAAGGAGTCCCCCCCCCCCGACTCGGTGACACCCCTCCCCACGGAAACATCAGTTCAGCGGCCCGCGGGTGGGGTGCGCCACGCAGTGAGTAATCGCTCCGGCGGCCGCCGCCCGCCGACTCCAGGTAACGCCGGCTGCCCGGAGCGACGCATAGTCTGTCTTCCTTTTTCTGCTCCGGGATCCTTCTCCGTGTTATTATTCTTGGCCACTGCTTGGGTTTCGGGACCCCCCCTGGCCCCGGCGCCGGACCCCCCCCCCCCCGCCCCGCTCAGCACCCGGTTCGGCGCCCAAGCTAGAAGGGCTCCTGGCCTCCAAGGAGGTTTAGGGGGTGCTTGAGACGAGAGTTCCAGGGACGCCTCCAACCCGGAGGTTCGAGTCTCAGCCCTGCCCCCAGCGGTGTGTCCAGAGAGAGGAAGGGCTCTAACTCCCCCTTACAGGGGGGTTCCCTTAGAGGCCTGGACCCTCTCTCCATATCCCTAACCAGCCAATGGGGTAAAAGTGTGAGGGTGGCTCTGGAGTCCTCAGCTTGTTTGCTCAAGGCTACCCTGCACTCCTGTTACTTGGATCCCCAGCTCAGACCCCAGACTGTCAGAGAAAAGAGGATTGGAGGACAGGATCTTGGAGGCTCTGCACACCCACAGTCTGGATCCTGGATGGGTTTCTGAGGCGGAGAGTAAAGCCCTGGAGTGGTATGCTGCCGCTTACTGATGCAACCAGGCCTCTCGGCCTCAGTTTTCTGCTCTGTACAGTGGGCGGCTCCCAGCCAGCCTAAGGTCTTCTGTGAGAAGATGCAATGCCGCAGAAGGTGCCAGAGTCTAAGCCCTTGGCACAGTACCCGGCGCTGGGGGCATGCTCTTTTGGAGCAGGGGTGGTCCCCAGGTCTCAGTTTGCCACCTCTGAAAAATGGGACTATAGTTCCACCTGCCCGGTGATGGGAGGGTTAAGAGGCGGTGGCAGTTCTTGACTGGAACTGTGTTTTCAGGAGATGCACAGCCCCTCCCCCACAACCTCTGCCCTGCAAAGTTTGACTCCCTCCTGCAGGACTTCAGGCTTCTGGAGAGAAATCTTGATATTTTCCCCCCAATCTCTGCTCCTCCCCCAGTCATCCCTGGGTTTCGGGGAAAAGGCTCCCCCATCCACCCAGGTGCTCAGGCCAGAGACCTGGAGGCGTGCGTGACAACTCTCTCCTTCGCTCATCCCCCATGTCCAATCCATCAGCAAATCCTGTTGGCTCTGATTCCAAAACACATCCCCATTCTGAGATTCTGACCCCTTCTCCCCACCCCGTCCAGGTCCAGGCCCCACCATCTCCCTCTGGGATAGTGCCCGGCCTCCTCCTGGGCATCCCCAGGGACCCTCCTGCCCTTCCTCGTCTGCATGGCAGGCAGAGGGAGCTTTTAAAAGAAGCAAAGCAGGTCTTCTCTGCCCAGCCGCCCTATCCCCCCCCCCCCCGCACCCTTCCTCTCCTCCACTCTCCTTTTCCCTTTCCTCTCCCTCACTTTGCTCCAGTCACTGCAGCCCTGTTTCCCCAAACACACCATGCTTGTTGCTATCACAGGGTCTTTGCAGATTTGCTGTTCCCTCTGCAGGGATGCACTTCTCCCAAATTTCCCCCCACTTAGCACCTTCTCTTCCATCAGGTCATGAGTCAAGTGTCACCTCAGAGGGGCCCCCCACCCTTTCCAGGCACCCTTCATCCCCTTCACCTTTAAAAATTATCTTTCTAACACAGCTTTTTGAACATTGTCTTTCTCTTGAGACTTATTTTCTTTCCACTGTGAGTGCCCTGAGAGCCATTAGGACCTCATGCTGGGCCCAGTGAGGGCCACAGAAGAGCTCAATGAATATTTGCAAAATGGAAGGATGAATTCTCAGTTCTTCCAAGTGGCAAGAAAACTCAGTCCTAGTGAATAATGCTGCCTGGGGTCCCAGTGAATGATGCTGCCTGGGGTCCCAAGTGAGGCCCACGCCCCCTGACTTGCTATGTGACCCAAGCTGGTAGCCATCCCTCTCTGGTCCTTACCCACAGAAGGGTAAGGATCATTTGCCCAGCCCTGCCCTGGAGCAAGCCCTCTCTCCCCCGGGTAACCTTTACATCGTACCTTTGACTTTAAGGAAAGATTTGACCCCCAGGTGCTCGTTTCCCTGCCCGCAGTGCTCCCAGAGGTTTAACCCTTTCCTTCCCAGTCCGACCGCCTTTTGCGCTGGCAGGGAAACCAGCATTGACGCAACTTCTGGCAAATATTGACCCAAGTCCTTGAAGGTGGCTGGGAATGTACTGAGGGGGCAGATGGAGAGAGGGCCCCACCTGGGCCAGGGAAGGGCTCCTTCTTAGTCCGCACACTTTGCATCTAAGGATTAGGTTGGAGGAAACCCTCCAGCCCCAGCTCCCTGTGTAACTGAAGGGCATCGAGGGGACCCTGGGGAGAAGGCAGTAGTAACAGCACCTTCAGTGGTCCCTAGGAACCCAGAGCCAGTGGGAGTGAGTAGAGCACAGCACTGCTTCTCCCATGCTCAGGGTCCCTCAGTACGGGATTAGCACCCGTGTTCCAGGCCTGGGTTCCCAGGAAGCAGGGGACCTGGACATGAGTTGGGACAGCAGAATTTGGGTTCAGGACCTGTGTGCAGGAGAAGATGCAGCTTTATCATTTCTACTCTGGAGCCTGAGCCGGGTACCTGGGATGCCTAGGTTCAAAGCTTTGTGCGCTGAACTTGAGAAATTCAGACCCCATAGGCATTGGAGGTGGGGCCTCAGGAGTGCTGCCTAGGTCTAGGTCAGGGCCTCTGCGCACTGGCCCCGGAGGCCTGGGTTCCCCGCCCCTCGGCACCCTGGAGAACCTCGGCCGTCTGGGTTCTAGGAGGCGCCAGCTGCGGTGTGTGTGTGGGGGGGGCGGACAGCTGTGCCCCTTTCCCCTCCCTCCGCCCCTCCGTCAGCAAGCGCCGGCGCCACCGTGCCGTGCCTCCTCCTCAGCCTGTACCCAGCTTGAGGGTGGGGGTCAGCGGGGTCGTGGTGAGGGCGGCAAGGGACAAAGGGCGCTTGTCCGATGCCCGCCCTGACCTCGGCCGCCGCTTCCCGGACGCCCGGCCAGCCGCTGATTCACGCCCAGGCCGGCCGCAGCGCCCCGCGCCTGCCGCCCCCGGCCGGGCCGCCCCGGGGGGTAGGAAGTGGGGGGGGGGGCGAGGGGCGGCGCCGAGTCAACTTTCCCTCTTAAGCCCCGAAGGAATGTCGGCGGATTTCCTGAAACCCGACCCCGGCCGCCCGCCGGCCCTCCCGCCCCTCACCTGGACCTGCTCCCTCGGGAACGGCAGGAGGGGCGCGGGGGCTCACCTGGGGGGCCAGGGTCAAGTCCTCCTTCCGCTCCAGCCCCCAGCGGCCTAGTGGAGCGGAAAGGGGGGTGGGTGGGCGGCAACCAAGCCCTCTCGCTCTTCTCTGGCAACCTAGGCCAGCGCCCCAGCCTCTCCAGCCTCAGTTTCCCCTTCCGCAAAAGGATGCGGGGAGTCTTTCCCTCCTGTTGCGCTTTAAGTGACGCCTCTTATGTCCGATGCCACAACCTCCTCCCGCCTCTCTTTGCTTCTGTCGCTCGCCCACCCCTTTTCCCACCCTGAGCCTCAGTTTCCTCATCTGTAAATTAGACAACGCTACCGGTACTTCCTTAGAGGTTGTTGCAAGAAAATTCCTGGGAAGGGCTTTGTTTGGGATGAATGAAGCACAGTAATTGTAGAAGAAGCGCGCAGGGCTCCGAGTTGACAAGTGTGGGCTTGAATCCTAGCTCTGCTGAGGGGTCCTGGAGCCTACGTTTCCCACCGTGAAATGGGAGACAGCATTGGTCTTAACTAATGGCTATTTCCCAAGGCACAGGCTCTGACTCCGGCGGGTTAGACCCGGGGTTCACTAGCTTTCGCGAAAACCGCGGGCTGGAGGCCCTTGCCGCAGGGTCGCAGCGGAGTAGCCCAGGAGGGGCGGGGCGGGGGAGGGGCCGCGCCGGGATCCAGATGTTCAGGGTCCGCCAGGCACAGCCGCGCCTGATTAAGCCACGTGGGGGCCGGCCGAGGCTGCGGAGATGAAAGCGCCGCGGCCGGCCGGGGAGGGGGTGCACCAGGCCCCCCCCGGGGTCCCTTCCTCCTCTGCCGGAACCTGCGGCGCCCTCTCACCCGCCGACCCCAAGTGGCTGCCGCCCCGTCTGTGGGGGCGGAGCGTAGACGGAAGCCACGCGGGCGGCAGCGCGACCTCGGCAGGCACCTGCACGGGGCATGCCAGCGGGCGGGGGGGGGGTCGTCTTTGCGGGGGACCTAGGCTTAGGGAGGCGCCTCCACTATCATGCCCGACAGAGAGGAAGCTAGGGAGACCTCTTAAACCGAGATCCATGGGGCTCCAATCTGTCACCTTGGAGTGTGGCAGTTATGGAAGCCAGAAGTGTCCTGTCTGTCCCAAGTTTTCCCACAAGAATTAGGAATTTTAGCAGCACTCCCACCCGCGCCTACTTGCACCTCTGTGCCCCCTCTCACTCAGCCCCGGGCCGAGAGGCCCCCAGTTGGGGTAGAGAGCGCTAGATCCCCCAGGCCTGTGGGTCACCGCTGGGCCAGAAGTGGGCGAGGCTGGGGGGACCTTGAAGGGCCTGGGAGGGCTTCCTACAAGAGGCAAACCAATTACAAAGTTGCCATCTCTCTCACTTGGGTGGCAAAGGACATGATGCCACGGACCTTCCGGACACCTTCGCTGACACAGCGCTGTGACCCTCGCTCATGTCCCTCATCTCCAGTCTCTGGTTCCAGCAGCACCGCCCTCCTACCTTCTCTTCCAACACTCTCTTTCCCGCCTCAGGGCACTCGGTGTTCCCTGTGCCTGGATTGCCCTCCCCGCGTGGCCAGCTCAAATTTTGCCTTCTCGGGGAGGCCATCCCTGAATCCCCTGGCCAAGAGACACCCCATTCAATCACCCTATTTGCTTCCTTTTGGCCCCATAGCGCTGGCTGAGATCCTCTAGCCCGTGGATACGAGGGCGGTGCCATAGCACCCCCGGGATGGGACAGACGGCAGGGGATCACGGTCCACCTGCCCCGCCCCGCCCGCACCCCGACGGTGCCGCAGCGCGGCTACCCCGCCCGTTCTCCGCATCCCCCGCCCCCCCTTCCCAGGCTGCCTCGCTCGGGTGACGTCAGCGACCCGGTCCCCGCCGCCGCCGCTGCATCCTCGGTGCCTGCCAGGAGCCGGCGTCCCCCCGAGCCCCTCGCTCCCGGCACGGCCATGGCTTCGGTCGCGCTGATGCCGCCGCTGCTGCTGCTGCTGCTGCAGCCTCCACCTGCCACCCCTGCGCCGCCCGCCCGCGACCCCTTCGCCCCGCAACTCGGGGATACGCAGAGCTGCCAGCTGCGGTGCCGCGACCGCTATCCTGGTCCGCAGCTCTCGCAGGTGAAGCGCATGCGGCGCCAGCCGGAGGACCCGAGATCTCTCCGGTGGGGGAGGGGCGGGGGATGCGGTTCCCTCCGTTGGGAGCGCGAGATAGGGGTTCTTCTGAGCGGGAAGGAGTCGGAAATGGGGATTCAACAATGGAGGTGGGTCCCTCTGGTGAGGGAAGGACTGGGGTCCCTTCTGTCGAGGCGAGCGCTGGGGTCGGGGATCCCTTGGATGGAGATGGGGGTTGTTCCTCCCGCGGGGAAGGGACTGGGGGGGGGGTCCCTCGGATTGGGAGAGGGTTTGGAGATGCGAGTCCCTCCGATGAATGCGGAGTTGGGGGGTCCTTCCAAGGGAGGGGCGGGGAGGGGATTGAGGTTTCTTAGGCCCCCTCGCTGGCTCTGGCCGCACTTTGCTGCGCAAAGACCCTTGGGGCGCCCATCCCCCACCTCCCTCAGGTCTGACGGTCCTCTCCTCCTCCTCTTCCTCTTCCTCCTCCTTCCACATCCTCCTCCCTACCTCTCCAAGGGCTACCAGCCCCCATTCACATCCTCACCCACCCCCCACCAGCTGGATCTCCATTTTCCCAGGCCAGAAGAGATGACAAAACCTCCTCCTCTTAGCCTCCTCCCTCCTTCCTCAGGCCTGAGAATCCCCCTCAATCTCTGCCCTCCTGCCTGGACCCTTGGGGGGGGGGGTCATTTCTCTTCAACTTATCCATTTTACAACCACTGCCCAAACCCAGTGTCCTCCATGGTCCACCCCCCTCTCCCTTCCTCAGAGCTAAGAACCCCCACTAATATTCTTAGCCTTCCCCTCCCCACCTCAGTCTCTCTGGGTTTGGGGGGAGAGGGAGGGGACAACAAATCTCCTACCTCCTGCTCTGACTGTGTGCAGTGCAGCCCTCCTCCACCCCAACCCCCGCCTGAAACCCATGTCCCCTTTCCCAGGCAGAGCTTGAGGAGGAGGACCCTTCTGAGTCCCCCTATGAGTATGACAGGGCTGTCCTGATCAGTGCTTGTGAGCGCGGCTGCCGCCTCTTCTCCATCTGCCGATTTGTGGCAAGGAGCTCCAAGCCTAACGCCACCCAGACTGAGTGTGAAGCAGGTGAGGGCTGGCCGGGTGGGCCAGGGTGGGGAGAGGTGGCCTGGGAAGGGTCCCCCTCTAGTCACCCCTCCTGCCCCCTCCCCACCTTACCCCACCCCCAGCCTGTGTGGAGGCCTACGTGAAGGAGACGGAGCAGCAGGCCTGCAGCGAGGGCTGCTGGAGCCAGAACCCGGAGCCGGAGCCTGAACCCGAGCCAGAGCCAGAGCAGAAGGTGGGCACCCTCCCACCTGTGGCCCTGGGACCATCCCCTCCCCCTTCTCTCTACCCCGCCCCCCCAATCTACACTCACGTCTGGAGTCTCCCAGGCTCTGTAGTCCATTCTGGGCTCACTGGGGATCCTCACTGGGGATCCTCGATGGAGTCATATCTTGCCTCAAGCCTTAATTATCATCTCTGTGATATGGGAAGCGCCTCCCCTCCCACCACCGTACAGGGAGTAAATGGCAGAAAACAGCCAGTGGATATCAATCATTTGTCCTGGTCTGGGCCTGACCACAGCCCGTCCCAAATTCCTCATGCCACCTAGAGGCACCTGGGACAGTGTCACTCCCATTTCATGCCCACGAAGCTACTGCCCAAGGTCACACAGTTAGGGCTGGGCAAGAGATGGGATTTAAAGCTGGTGCCACCCAGGCTTGTGACCACCCCTCACCTCACTCATCCTCAGTGCTATCAGAGCTGACTTTATTGAGCTCCTACTGCATGCCAGGTGCTGGTCTAAGCACTTTCCTTTTGGTGAACAGGTGGCCACTGTCATGGGTGGGGCTCCGAACTGAGTTTCAGGGAGGAGCAACCCCCCCACCCCAGGGAGAGAGAATAACTGCTCACCCATCATGTCCGTGAGTGAGTCTAGGAAACACTGTATCAGGGGAAACTAAGGCATAGGAAATCATTTATCACAGCCAGAGACCCCTGGATTAAGGTTCCCCAGAAAGTCCCTCCCCTTCACCCGTTTTCCTCCACCCCCTCCAGGACTTCATTGTTCATAAAAGCACGCTGCGCTATCATTCCTTCCTGTTCTGAATTCTCTCCTGATGCTGTCAAAATAAGAATGATGATGGGAATTTTTAATAATAGCAGCTACTACATATTATGCATTGGTGCTGTGCCATCGTCTAGTTAAAGTCTTGTAACAACCCCAGGACGGAAGAGAATCATCCCCATTTCAGGGCTCAGAAAGGGCAATCCCCTTCTCCAAGGGCAGCAGCGAGCCAAATGCAGCATTCACGGCATGATGCCCTGTCGCCCCAAACCACTTAGCAAATTCCGGTCACGGTGAACTCTCCCAGCTCACCTCCCTACCTTGGTGACATGTCTGTGCCTTGGGCCTTCCCTTGGCAGAGAAAGGTCCTGGAAGCTCCAAGTGGGGCCCTTTCGCTCCTGGACTTGTTTTCCACCCTCTGCAATGACCTTGTCAACTCGGCCCAGGGCTTTGTCTCCTCCACCTGGACGTACTACCTGCAGACTGACAACGGGAAGGTTGTGGTGTTCCAGGTGAGCGCTCTGGTGGGGGCTGTGCCAGTGTGGTAAGTGGGTGATCAGGGTAAGACGGCGGGATGCACTGGCTGTTGGCTCACGGGATGCCAAGTCCTCGGGGGATCAGTGTTCAGACCCAGCTAGGTTCAGGGCTTCATGGTCTCACTCCCCTCCTTGACTCTGCTGCCCTTGGCGGAAGCTGCATTCCCAGGCAAGCTCTTCCCACCTGATAGCTGGGTAGATGCCTAAGGCTCTAGAGTATAACCTCTCCGAAGGTTTTGCTCAGTTGAGACTTACTTTGATTGGCCCTGGCTGGGTCATGTAACCATCTCTCAGCCAATCCCTGTGATCCTATGGGCTTGGCCTAAATAATGTTCCTACTTCAGGAGTTAAAGGATCGGGTCAAGAAGAATTGAGAGGCCCGCAGGAGCAGGGAACCATATCCCAGATGTCACAGGACACAGCCCCACTGAAGGGTGTCCTCTCTGCACCCAGCGGAACTATGTGCCGGCTGGGCATGGGACAATGTAGCCTACATGGGACACACATCAGGGCCAAGGTGGTGCGTTTCTAAATGGCTCTTCTGTGCTGTCTTGTTCCTGACCCAGACCCAGCCTGTGGTAGAGAGCCTGGGGCATGAGGGGGCCCGTCTGCAGCGAGTAGAGGTGACCTGGCGGGGATCCCACCCTGAGGCCTTGGAGGTGCATGTGGGTAAGGTCCAAGGCTAGACCAATGTTCCTTCTACAGGTGGCTCCGGTGCCAGAAGGAATCCTCCTGGCAAATGAACCCTCTAGGAATGGGATTTCTCTTTCTCAACTTTTAGGGTTCCTTGGTCCATCTTCCAGGGTTCCATGATCCATCTCTCATGGTTCTGTGGTCTGTTTCCCAGGATTCCGCAGTCCATCTCCAGGGGTCTGCTATTCTTCTCCTGGAGATTCATGATCCTCCCAGGCTTCCCTGGTCCACCTCCCAGGGTTCCGTGGTCTGTCTTCCAGGGTTTTGTGATTCATCTTCCTAGGTTCCGTGGTCCATCTCCTAGCGCTCCCAGGTTCCATGGTCTATTTCCCAGGATTCCATGGTCCATTTCCCAGGGTTCTGATCCATTCCAGGACTCCATGCCCCATTGCCCCAGGGCCTGGTCTCCTTTGTCCTCTCCATGGCTGCCATGGCCTCTTGGGGGAGGCCTGGGGGCTGCTAAGAGATGACCTGTCTCTCAGACCCTGTAGGCCCCTTGGACAAGGTAAGGAAGGCCAAGATCCGAGTCAAGACCAGCAGTAAGGCCAAGGTGGAATCCGATGAGCTGCAGGACAACGACTTCCTCAGTTGCATGTCCCGGTGGGTGGCAGGACCCTGGGGGTGGGATGGGAGTGTAGCTGGAGGGAAGGGTCTCCCAAACCCCACTAGGACCGCTGAGCGTGCCTTCTGGACGGGTCAGGCGCTCGGGGCTCCCTCGCTGGATCCTGGCCTGCTGCCTCTTCCTTTCTGTGCTGGTGATGCTGTGGCTGAGCTGCTCCACCCTGGTGACCGCACCTGGCCAGCACCTCAAGTTCCAGGTGGGTGGGGCCGGGCGGAGGGGTGGGAGAAGGGCTGCTCCTTGGTTCTGAATTGGGCCACCCGCTCTCCGCTGAAGACAAGGTCCCCTGACTTGCTGTGGGACACTGGGCAAGTTTCTTCGCTTCCTTATGGAGTGTGTGGGGGGAAACAATGCCAACCCTTAGATGGGGTGACCTGAGATCAGGGGTGGGAAGGAGCCCTGGCTTGGTGGGGGCTCAGTAGCCCTCCCTCCCTCCCTCTTCCTCCCCCTGCAGCCCCTGACCCTGGAGCAGCACAAGGGCTTCATGGTAGAGCCAGACTGGCCCCTGTATCCTCCCCCGTCGCATGCTTTTGGGGACAGCCCCCCACCCTACAAGCTGAAGTTGGACCTGACCAAGCTGTAGGTCTCGATCGGCCCATGCATCACCCAGTGCAGGGGCTCCTCGGGCCTCCCTTGCCCTGTGCCCAGGAGTCCATGTCAGGGTGGGACCATCCTTGGGCTCCTCCATCCTTGATCCTCCTTCTTTCCCCAGTCCCGCCTCTTGCCCCTCTGGGTCCTGGGATTGCCATGCCCCTACTGGGGGGGGGGGGGGGACGAGAGATCTGGCCTTGGTTCCTCCCTGCTTCCCCCTTTCCCAGAGTGTGCTACTTTTGTCTTCTATCTTGTAGCTTCTTGAGTATTCAAACCCCAGTTCTGTGCTGTCTCCCTCCTTCCTCCCTTCTCCTTTGGAGGATGGGGGCTGAGGACACAGGGGAACCACCCTGTGCTAGGGCTCCCTCCTTCCCCCCCCCCTCCAGAGATCCAGTCCCGAGAGAGGAGGCCCCTGAGAGAGTTGGTGGTGGGCAGCTCCACGCTGGGAGGGCGGCTGAGGCTGGGGCTGCAGTGTGGGGGTCGGGAGGAATAAACCGTGTATATAAAAGATATTTTGGACTGAGCCTACTTCTGTTTGTCTTTCCATCTGCCCTTGGGAAAATAACCTGAGCAAGGCCATGGTCCCTGTCCACTTGGCCCTTCCTGAGATGGGGACAGCCCCTCTGCTGCTGCCCAGCCCACATCACACTTCCGACTAGGGATGTCCCTGGAAGAGTGGCTTATGCTACCTGCTTGGCCCGGATGGGTCGGTACCCCTTCTTGCCTCCCTTTTGGGGTCCCTCCTCTGAAATGCATAGGTCGAATCTTGAGGAGAATGTTTGGTTAATGCTGCAGCCATCTGGCTTCCATTCCCCTTTCTTTCGGGGATGGAGCTCTGCCCCACTGGGGGCAGCTTCAGGGCACTGACCGTGGGTCCTATCCCCTTCCCTGTCCAAGGGGTCCGGACTTGGCATTCTTGCCCTGTACTTTGCATCGGAGAGGAAGCTTGTAGGACAGGAGCAGCCTATGCCGATGAGAGCCTTGGCTCTCCATCCTTCCTGTCCATTCTGCAGACTCCCAGAGATCCTTCCAAAAAAATCCCCTTTTAGCTTCAGTCAACTGAAGTGGTTTCTATTGCTGGCAGTCCGAGATTCCTGGGGAGAGTTTGGGATGAGTGGTGTGGTGGTCAGTGGGGTGGAGGTTTTCAGGGGGTGATGGAGGCCTATGGGGGACAGGTGGGTGGGGGGCAGGGGGTTAGAGGGAACCAAGTGGGGCTGATTATCAGCCATCCATCCTTCACCTTGCTTTGCGTCCCAGGAGATCCGCTTGGGCTCTCTGCATTCGGCTACAGTCAGCCGGGGAGGGGGTGGGAGTGGGCGGGGACCAGCACAGGCAGGAGGTAGGAGGAGGGAAGAGTGAGAAGTCAGGGTGTTTCTCTCCTGGTGTCCCTCCCTGCATCCCCCAACCTTCAGCCTGTGCGTGGTCACAGCTCCCCACTACTGCTCCCCCGGGGTGCTGCACCCCCTCATGTCAGTTCCCCAACCCTGCCCACACCTTTGCAAATAGCCCCTTTACTGACTCCTGAGGCATCCCTTCCTGCCAGCACCTTGCCTGATACCATGAGCATCAGGATCCAACATTAAAAGACAGTTTCGCCCCCTGGGTATTGTTCTGGGTCCCGGTGGGCTTTGAAGGCAGCCTCTTGGAATGTTGCCAAGAAACGGTCCCTGGGTGGAGGCAAGAAGCAGCAGCAGACCAGTGCTGCCCAATAGAACTTCCTGCAATGAGGGAAACATTCTGTCTGCAACACCCGCAGCCACGTGGCGTTATGGATCCCTTGCGACGTGGCCAGTGAGACCTAAGTACTTCATTTTTCATTTTATTTAGGTAGAGTTAGTGCACATTTAAGGTTTTTCCTCTATCTTTTTTTTTTGATGGTCAAATATATATATATATCTCTCTCACATATTTTATTTTTATTTATTTATTTTTTTAAAGATTTTATTTATTTATTCGACAGAGATAGAGACAGCCAGCGAGAGAGGGAACACAAGCAAGCAGGGGGAGTGGGAGAGGAAGAAGCAGGCTCACAGCGGAGGAGCCCGATGTGGGGCTCGATCCCATAACGCCGGGATCACGCCCTGAGCCGAAGGCAGACGCTTAACCGCTGTGCCACCCAGGCACCCCATATATCACATATTTTAATCAGTTATTTTTAAAGGTTTATTTATTTTAGGTGGGGAGGAGAAAGGAGAGAATCTCAAGCAGGCTTCCCGCTGAGCGAGGAGCTTAACAGTGCGGGGCTCGATCTCATCACCCTGAGATCATGACCTGAGCTGAAGTCGAGTCGGATGCTTACCTGACTGAGACACCCAGGCACCCCCAAATTTAAAATTTTTAAATTTTATTTATTTATTTTTAAGTAGGCTTCGTACCCTGTGTGGAATGCAATGCGGGGCTTGAACTCACCACCCTGAGATCAAGACCCGAGCTGAGATCAAGAGTTGGACGCTTAACTGACTGAGCCACTCAGGTGCCCCACTTGGATCGGTTCTTAAGTGTACAATTCTGTGACATTAGGTTCATCCGCAATGTTGTGTGACCATCACCACTCTTCCATGGCCACTGTAACGGCTCAGTCCAGCTCAAAGGGGACCCTAGTCGCCTTGCCCACCGCCTCCCATCTCAATGGCTCTGAACACCTGGGTGGCATCTTGAGTCTTCCCTGACCTCCTTCCACCTTATCCCATTGGCAGGGCCTGTTTCCTCTGACCTCCAGCCCACATGTTTCTCTCCATCTCCTTGGCAACCACCAAGGTCAAGGTCACCACCACCTCTCGTCCAACAGCTGCCCCTGCCTCCCTTTGGAGCTCCCTGCTTCCCCTCCAGCCACCCTCTAGCTCCATGCAGGAGCTTGGAGGTGTCAGGATAAAGCAATCTGATCCTGGATATCATCCCCCCCCCCCCCGCCCCGCCCGGGGTTTCCTGCTGTCACAAGTAGTCCAAACAGCCACATGGGCCAATGAGGCATCCCCCAATCTGTCCACACGAGCATCTCCAATCACTTCTACGGAGGCTCTCCCCCTTGCCCACTATGCTCCAGCCACAGTGGTTCTCTCTGGCGTCCTGGAGCCCACCCTGTTCCTTCCTGTTCGAGGACCTTTGCATTTGCATGTCCCTACGCCAGGAACGCCCTCACGGCCCTGCTTTGCCCGAGTTCTCATCTAAAAGGGGTCCTCCTCAGGAAAAGACATCCTGGCCTCCTCAGAGTGGGCCAGCATCCCTTGCTAGCCTCATGTTCGGCTCCGGCCCCTGCCCTGACGTTTACAGCTAATTAATAATCACTTGTTTCAAGGTCGGCCTGCTTTAACGTAATTTTATAAACGCCGTGAAGGCAGCTCCCAAGAGCCTCAGATGTGACCTGGCATGGGGCAGGTGATTATTAATTATTTTTGCTTGAATGTCTCCCTGTTTCTCAGACTCTAGAAGCAGCCTCACCTGGTCAAGTCCGTTGCCTCCATGCGGTTAGACCTTATCCCTCCCCTGCTGACCCCCCCATGACTCCCTGTTGCCCTTTGACACGACCTGATTTCCTCTGTTTACCTTTTATTTATTTACTTTTAAAAAGATTTAAAAAGATTTCATCTATTTCTTTGAGAGAGCGGGAGAGCGCGAGTACGGAGAGGGGCAGAGGCAGAGGGAGAAGCTGACTTCCCGCTGAGCAGGGAGCCTGATGCGGGGCTGGGTCCCGGGACCCCAGGATCATGACCTGAGCCAAAGGCAGACGATTAACTGATTGACCCACCCAGGCACCTGAAGATTTTTAGTTTTAAATAATCTCTACACCTAACGTGGGGCTCGAATGAAGAATCCTGAAATTAATTAAGAGTCACTTTCTCTACCGACTGAGCCAGCCAGGCGCCCCTGCTCTGCTTACATTTTAAAGGCTATAGGGGCTCCTGGGTGGTTCAGTCGGTTAAGTATCTGCCTTTGGCTCCGCTCAAGGTCTCAGGGTCCTGGGATCGAGCCCCATGTCTGGCTCCATGCTCAGTAGGGAGTCTGCTTCTCCGTCTGCCTTCCCCCACCCCCATTTGTGCTCTCTCTGTCTCTCTCTCAAATAAATAAATAAAATCTTGAAAAATAAAGGGTTTTTTTAACTTATGTATCATTTATCTTTTTTATTTTTTAAATTTTCCTTTTTTTAAAAAATATCAGGTTTTCAGTTTTCTTTTTTTTTTTTTAAGATTTTTTATCTATTTATTTGACAGAGATAGACAGCCAGTGAGAGAGGGAACACAAGCAGGGGGAGTGGGAGAGGAAGAAGCAGGCTCCCAGCGGAGTAGCCCGAAGTGGGACTCGATCCCAGAACGCTGGGATCACTCCCTGAGCCGAAGGCAGAGGCCTAACAACTGCGCTACCCAGGCGCCCCTTAAATTTTCCTTTTTTAAAGATTTTATTCATCCATTTGTCAGAGAGAGAGAGAGAGAGAGAGCACACCTAAGCAGGGGGAGGGGCAGAGGGAGAAGCAGTTTCCCCTGCTGAGCAGGGAGCTGGATGTGGGACTTGATCCCAGGACCCTGCGATCACGACCCGAGCCCAAGGCAGGTGCTTCACCGACTGAGCCACCCAGGTGCCCCAAAAATAAAGGGTTTCAATACTCTCCAACCTGGCAACCACCTTTCCTGTTATATCCCTCCTACCTTTTGGTCTGAAGACAAAATGGGTCCTGTCCTCACTGTTTTCCGCGGTAGCCTCCACATGAATCAGTGGTCCAGCCTCCAGGCCTTTGCTATAGCTGCTCCTTCTGCTCGGAGGCCTCTGCGGATTTGACAGGAATCTACCTGCCACCTGTTGCTCTCTTCTTCCTTCCTTCCTTCCTTCCTTCCTTCTTTTTTTTTTTTTTAGATTTTATTTATTTATTTGACAGAGAGAGACACAGCGAGAGAGGGAACACAGGCAGAGGCAGTGGGAGAGGGAGAAGCAGGCTTCCCGCTGAGCAGAGAGCCTGATGCGGGGCTCGATCCCAGAACCCTGGGATCACAACCTGAGCTGAAGGCAGACACTTAACGACTGAGCCACCCAGGTGCCCCTCTCTTCTTCCCCCTTGACAGAGCTCTGGTTTGGTGGGACCAAGCTTAGGGGGCTTAGGGTAGGTTGAGCAGCATGACCCGAGCCTTCTCAGGCATTGGTGGGATTTACTGGGAGAGAGGCACGCGCTGTTAGCTGGGGTTGCTGAGCTGGGAAGATGTGAGTCTGCAGCTGCCACAGGGCATTGGTTCCCACCACAACAGAGCCTCCCGGAGGGACGGAGAGAGGCCACGTCTTCCTGCCAGTGCTGCAAGTCCTGGATCAAATGCGCCTGAAGTCCACCCTGTCCCTTTTTTGCCTTAAGCCAGTTTGTGTTGGGCTTCTTGGAACTGAAAACCTGTGACGGGTCCCAGTCTCTTCATCCCCCTCCCCTCTCTTGGGACTAAGCCCCCTAAGGGCAGAGTGGTTATTTATTTATTTATTTATTTATTTATTTATTTATTTATTTATTTATTTTAGTTTGTATGTTTTGCTGCTATGTGTCTAGTCTATGAATTCTGGAAGCTCTGGTGACCAGCCCAGGGCTGGGCCCAGAGTGGGTGCCTCATAGATGTGGAATGAATAATGCCAGGTGGTGTGGGTAGAAACTATGAGCGCCGTGGGTGTGTGGTGTGGGGAGAGGAGTCCCTTCCAAATACATGTTGAGTGATGGTTGCCTGAAGAGGTGGCAGCTGACTTGGTTGGGCTTTCAGGGATGGATAGAATCTGAGAGGGCAGGGTGTCTCCGATACGTGGGTGTGTTAGAGGCGTGCCGGGGGTGTGTGCATGTGTGCATGGGAGGTGTGTGTCTGTGTGTGCAGAGAAAACCAATGTTCACACCTATCAGCCACCCTTTTGAGGGCTTCGCTCACTGCCCACGAGGCCCGCATGGCCTGGCCCCCGCCACCTCCTGTCTGCTTCTCCCTCTACTTTCCTCTCCCCTTGCTATAGCGCGCACCTCAGGGCCTTTGCGCGGCAGTACCCTCCCCCCAGAATTCTTTTTCCCTGGATAATCTGGCCCTGTCCCTGGTTCATTTTTTACAGGATCTTCCTTCCTCCCTGAGGCCCTTATTTCAGCTCATCACCTGCTGAGTCTTTCTCCTCCATTGACTTGCTTATGGCTCCATGATCTGTCTCCTTCCCCACCCCAAACTGACGCACAGGGAGGGCGTGATTGGGTCTGGTGTGACCTTAGCGCCCATACTGGCAGACTTTTGAGGACTCTCCCAGCAGGGCCACCTGGGACCTCTGAGGGAGACACCCCAAGTGCCAAGCAAATGCCCTCAGACTCCTCTTCCAAGTAACTCCTGGCCCCTTCTGGAGTCTCAGGAGTGAGAAGGCCCTTTGCCTCTGTCCAGGGTTCTTCCAAGGAGTAGGGGCCGGCAGAAGTGACCTTGAGGAAGAGCTCTGACTCTCTATAGCTCTCTGAGCCTCAGTTTCCTTGTCTTTCCCCCCAGCTCTGTGAGTCATCTAGGACGTTGCACCCTCTGCCCCTTCCTGTGTCTTCCTCCCACACTGATACAGGCCTGATGGAGGGTGGGTGGGTGGGTGGCTGGCGTCATGGCATAAGGCAGGAGCGCCCATGTGTCCCTGTAGTGTAGTGTTGCCATGGCAACTAGCAGTCCTGGTTCCCTAGTGACAGGCCTGAGTTCTGGGCCCAGAGGTGGTAATCTGTCCAGGAAGGGAGAGAGGGAGCAAGGTGCACCTGGCAACACTTGTAAACACATGGAGGAAAGGATGGGGACTCGGGGTGCCTGGGTGCCTTAGTCAGCTAAGTGTCTGCCTTTAGGTCAGGTCAGGATCCCAGGGTCCTGGGATCCAGTCCCCGGGGGCTCCCTGCTCAGCGGGGAGCCTGCTTCTCCCTCTTCCTCTGCCGTTCCTCCTGCCTGTGTTCTCTCTCTCTCTGTCAAATAAATAAATATAAATCTGAAAAAAGAAAAAGAAAAAGGATGGGGACTCATGTCTTTCCCTTGGGGCAGGGGTGGGGGGCAGTTCAGGCTGGGCCCTAGCTGGGGGCTGCCCCAGTTCCTGCTCAGGGCCAGGCATGAACCCAACAGGGAAGCTGACGCCTCCAGGCGTCCTATGTCACGTAACACTGCCCACTGCCCCCCCTTCACACCCTGTCCTGTCAGGTTCCCCGCGGCTCCTGGCACTCTCCCTCCTCAGGATCCCCACACAGGTTTTTTCCTCTGCCTAAAAGTTTCTGCTGTCTTCCCGGGCAACTCTTCAGCCCGAATATCCCCCTCTGACCTCCTGGCTCAGCCTGGCCCCTCTAAGTCACTACGCCCCAAATCAAGCCTCTATCATGTTGACGATTAACTTATTGCTTCTTTGCTTGTGTGATGATTGGTTTAATAAATGTTCCCCCTGCCAGATGCGACGCGTTAGCAGTCTCAGTCACAGCTGTGTCCCACACACCAAGGAGGCTGCTCTCAATACATCATTGTCGACACTCTCCCTTCTCACTCCAAGCCTTGCCCACAACACCCCAGACAATGTGGTCTCATCTCTGTCCCTCAGGCTCTTTCTGGCACCAGGCGTGGACCCTACATATTACTTCCACCTGGAATATTCTGAAACATTCTGGGCCCTTCTACAATGTTCTGGAATGTCCCAGAACATCTTAGACCATTCTGTCGCCTGCTTTTATTAAAGCTGGGACATCATCTTCTCAAAGAGCCTTTCCCTAACCTCCTAGCTAAAGCAGTCCCTTCCGCCTCGTCACTTTCAGCCCATTGCCTTTATGACCGTTACCACCATCTGGAAAGGCCTCGGTCGTTGATCCGATCACACGTCTCAGGTTTGTCCTTCTCCTTGTAACACACACAACAGAGTCTTCTGTTATGACCCCCATGCGACTGAATGGAGGGGGTCAGGGACGAGACCAGGAGTTGGTGCTGAGCTCCAGAGGAGGACAACTCTGACGCTCTCCTGCTGGAACCTTGGGAGAGTTACTTACCTCTCTGAACCCCAGGGTCTTTCATTTTCAGTGAGGCGTAATCTACAAATGGCAAGGCGTGCCCATTTTACAGCTCCGTGAATGTTTACATTCCTGTGACCCAAATACAGAGCACTCCCAGCCCTGGGTGGGAGGACTCCCTCATGCCCCCTTCCAGCTGGTCACCCCCCAGAGGTGGCCCTGGGTCTGACCTCTATCACGTGGGCTCCATTTGACCAGTTTCACTTTTTGTTTGCTTTTTAATAAGTCAGCTTTAATGAGACATAATTGATGTCCAATAACACAACTGTTTTTAAATGCGCAGTTCAACGAGTTTTGACAAATGTAAACCTCCCTGTTGCTCTGTCACCAAGATGGAAAACATTTCCATCACCCTAAGTGCTTGTGCCTCTTTGTGGTAAAGGCCTCTCATCCCTGATGATCTGCCCCAGGTGGCCCCAACCTGTCACAGATTGGTATGGCCTGTGTGTGAATGTCACATAAACGGAATCGTATCGTGTGTCCTCTTCGTGCTGGCTTCTTTCACTCAGGACCGGGGAGATCCACTTGTGGGAGGTACTCAGTGGTGGTCTGTTCTTTTTCCTTGCCGTGTAGTATTCCATTATGTGATGGTATTGCCGTTTGTTTCCCCACTGACCTGTTGATGGCCCTAGGGGATGTTTCCAGTTTGGGGCTCTTATGACCCCTCGTGTTCATGTCTTCGGTAAAACCATATTTTCCTTTCGGTTGGATAAATACCTGTAGTGGATTAAGTGGTAGCCCCACTTAACTCACATCCGCCTGGAACCTTAGAACGTGACCTTATTTGGAAATAGAGTCTTTGCAGGTATAATTTAGCAAAGGATCCAGAGGAGATAGTAATACATGTTCCTTCCCTTTGGGGATGTGGTGAGAACACACAGTTTGCGGCATTGGTAACTAAAACAAACAAACAAACAAACAAAAAATGGCAGCCAAGATGCAACTTGTCTCCATCTATCTTTAAAGTTGGGTTTTTCTGTTTGTCCCCAGCCCGGGTCACACACAGGTGGGGACCATTGCCTCCTGTAGGAGGAGCCAGTGGAGGCTGGCTTCTGGGGTGATGGTGGGGGACACTGGGAAGCCTGAGAGAGGCCACAGGGCTGAAAGTGACTAAGGTGAGTCAGAGCATAGTCTGCACAGGAAAACCCCATTCATTCATTCATTCATTCATTCATTCACGTATTCATTCATTCATTCATTCATTCATTTACCAACAGATTTGTTGCCCATTGAGGCTGGATGCAGGAGGCTAGGACCCTGGCAAGGTCCCAAGCTAGACACAGCCTGGGCCGCCAGGCTGGGCAGAAAGAAAATAGTCCTCCTCTGCCGGGCAGCCAGGAAGGCTCCCTGGAGGAGGAGACCTGTGATGGGTGTGAAAAACGTGGGAGGATGCCCAGAGACCACTCTGATCTTCCCTTCTGCTGCACCTGCGTGCACAGTGTCTTGCGGCCGCTATAACAAATGGCCACCAACCGCAGGAAACGTATTCCCTCACCGTCCCGGAGGCCAGGAGTCTGAAATCAAAGCGCTGGCTGGCACGCTACCTCTGAAGGCTCTCGGGGAGAATGCTTCTTTGCCTCTTCCAGCTCTGGCTGCTCAGCTGTTCCCTGGCTTGTGACAGCATCACCTCAGTCCCTGCCTCTCTCTTCACATGGCCTTCTCTCTCTTTGAATTTCCCTCTTTTTTTTTTTTTTTTTTAGATTTTATTTTTAAGTAATCTCTACACCCGATGTGGGGCTCGAACTTCCAACTCCGAGATCCAGAGTCACACACTCCCCCTCCACCGTCTGAGTCACCCAGGCGCCCCCACCCCCACCCCCAGCTTTCCTTCTTTTTATGAGGACACCAAGTTATTGGATTTAGGGCCCACCCTGCTCCAGGATGATCTCATCCTGAGATCCTCACTTTAATTGTATCTGCCAAGACTCTTCTTCCAAAAAAAAAAAAAAAAAAAAAGTCGCTTTGAGATTTCAGGTAGATACGTCTTTTGGGCGGACACCATTCAACCGGTATCTTGAGAGTATTCAATGTCTTTTCAGCGAGGCTGTTCCCCCCAAGGGGCAGGGCTCTCTTCGTTTTGTCTGGCACATGTGTCCCATGCCCGCCACAGGGCCTGGTGCACAGGAAGCCATAAGTGCTTGCTGAATGCCTGATTAAAAGAAAGGAGAAAAGGGGTCAGCATGGGGCTCTGGGAGGGCTCGAGCCTCAGAGTCAGAGAGGGAGGGTCCCCTTTCTTGCTCCTGGCCTTGGTAGGCTTCTTCCACTCTCTGAGTTTCACTTTCCCTGTTTTGCAAGGTCATGGTGAGGGCCAGGGGAAAAGTCTGGGGGTCACCAGCCCCCAGAAGGACCCTAGGAGGCATAGCTATGGTGGTGGGGGGGAGGGGCCGCAGGCAGGTAACCTTCTAGACTGTGGGTAAGTTAGAGCCGGTGGACCTAGCTCAGACCTGACTTGAAGGAGGCACCGGAGGTGCTGTCAGCTGGGCTGACAGAGAGAGCAAGATCAAGGGCGACTGTGTTTGCTCTTCACTGAGCCCACGCATAATCCTGGAAGGAAGTGGTCTATATGCCCCACCTTTTTTTCCCCCATGGAGGCGAGATTCACATAACGTAAAATTCACCATTTTATTATTTATTTATTTATTTATTTATTTATTTATTTATTTTTAAAGATTTTATTTATTTATTTGACAGAGAGAGAGACAGCCAGCGAGAGAGGGAACACAAGCAGGGGGAGTGGGAGAGGAAGAAGCAGGCTCCCAGCGGAGGAGCCTGATGTGGGGCTCGATCCCAGAACGCCGGGATCACGCCCTGAGCGGAAGGCAGACGCTTAATGACTGCGCCACCCAGGCGCCCCACAATTCACCATTTTAAAGTGAACAATCCAGTGGCATTTAGCGCATTCACAATGTTGTGCAACTACCATAGCCAGGAAGGAAAGAGAGTCCTCGCCCTTTGCGGAGTTGACATTCCAGGGGGAGGGTGGATGGTAAACAAGAAAGAGAAATACATGACAATTCCTCAGAAAGATCCCCCCAGAGCTGCCCTGTGATCCAGCAATTCCACTCCTACAGATGTACCCAAGAGAAGTGAAAACAGGACTCCTCCATCTGTACGTACCTGTTCATAGCAGCACTAGTCACAGTCACCAAAAGGGGAACACCCCGAATGTCCATCAGTGGATGAATGAATAAAGGACGTGTGATCCATCGGCACTCTAGAATATTAGTCATAAAAGGAATGAGGGCTGATACACGCTACAATGCGGAGGAACTTTGAAAACATTATGCGGAGAAGGCCACGTGTGTTGTAGGACCCCGTGTATGGGAAATATCCAGAACATGCAAGTCCATAGAGACAGAAAGCAAACTGATGGTTGTCAGGGGCTGGGGGGGGGGGGGATGGGGAGCGACTGTTCATGGGGACAGGGTTTCCTTCTGGGACAATGGAATTTTTGTGGTTTTTAAAAGATTTTATTTATTTGACAGAGAGAGAGCATGAGTAGGGGGAGCGGCAGGCAGGGGGAGAGGGCCTTCCACTGAGCAGGGAGCCCAAAGTGGGGCTCGATCCCAGGACCCTGGAATAATGAACTGAGCTGAAGGCAGATGCTTAACTGACTGAGCCACCAGACGCCCCTCAATTTTATTTCATTTTAATTTTGTTTCATTTTATTTTTTAAAGATTTATTTATTTATTTGAGAGACAGAGAGAGAGAATGAGGGGGAGGATGAGAGGGAAAGAATCTCAAGCCGACTCTGTACTGAGCGCGGAGCTCGACGTGGGGCTCCATCTCACGCCCTGAGATCATGACCTGAGCCGAAATCAACAGTCTTAACTGAGCCACTCAGACACAGCTCAATTTTAAACAAAGGAAAACTAAAATACCATACAGAGTTATCGGGAAAAAATCAAGCAGGGCTTGGGGACAGAGAGTGGGCATGGGAGAGGAAAAATGCTGACAGCTGCCATGGACTTGGGGCTTACCCCCTGAGCTGCCCTGAGTGTCCTTCACCCTGGCCTCACTCTGTCCTGCGGGGATACTTTAAACATGGGGAAACTGAGGTATAAAGAGCTAGAGCGTCCCGCCCAAGGACTTGAGGCTTGTTAAGAAGTGGCTGCAGAACGAAGGGTAATAGCAAAGATAGCGAGCATTTGTCAGCTGTTGACTCTCTCTAGTTCACAAAGGAGCGAAGGGAGGCTCTGGGAGCATCAGCCGCTTGTTCTGAGGCCACTCACTGGGGAAGGGCAGACAGGGCGGACGCCAGCCCCAGCACGAGGCTGTAGGAAAACAAGGCATCCCCCAACTTCCAGGCCTTCGTTTCCTCCTCTGTAACACCTGGAGGTCACAAGGAGGCCTCCGAGCTCTGACCTGGGGCCACGAGTCCCACAGCTGGTCTGGAGCGGGGGAGCAGGTGGCGAGGCCCCCGCCTCTGGGAGAACAATGCCAGCTGTGGGCCAGATGGCGGCCAGACCTGTGGACACTGTCTGCCGTGTCCTGCTTCCAAGCTCTGCCAGACCACGGGTCAGCATTATTGGAGGAGGGTGTGCAGTAACCTTCGGGGGCCCTCCGGGTCCCCCAACCTGCCTGTGTCCCCAGCCCAGGTATGACAACCAATCAGGCTCCAGTCAAGAATCCTGGGGGAAGTCCCTGGCCTCACTCTGCCTCACCCTCACATCCCAACTGCTGCATCTCCTGTGGGCTCCCGCTGCAAAGTCCATCCCAGTTAGGACCACCCCCCACCTCTCCCCAGCCACCACCTTGGGATGAGCCCCATCAGGGAGCTGGAATCCTTGCCTCCTAGGTAATATCCCTAATTCAAGCTATTTCCCCTGACTGTTGGTGTTGGTTACATCCCCTCTGCTCACAAGCCCCCTCTCTTTCCTCATTTCATGCAGGGGAAATGCTTCCATGGTGGTCCACAAGGTCCTCCGTGACCCAGAGCACTACTCATTGCCACCCACCCCACCTTTTCCTCCCCTTTCCCTCTCCCTCAATTTTCCCCTGCTAGGCAACACTCCAGGCATGCTCCTGCCTCAGGGCCTTCGCACTGGCTGTCCTGTGCCACACGATCCCGGAATACCTCGGAGGTCCCCTGCACCATGCGTCTGCAGTGTGCTACGTGTGAGCACACAGCCAGGGGCCCCGTGAACCTCTTCTTGCTTATCTTCAGCCGTATGTCTGTCTGACATGTGGGTCGAATCTTGGTGTTTATGAAGTGTGAGTGCATATGGATGCCATTGACTGCAGCCGTATGTGCGGCGGGCGTGTGGGCTGTAGGTCTCTGCTGAGCGGGGTTTGATGCCTGCATGTAGTTTATTTGGAACAAAGGCTCAAGTGGCAGGCCGACCTCAGGTGGACAAGGGTTGTGTGCAGAGCTTGCCAGAACTTGAGCTGCTCATGCATGCACAATTCAACATTTATTGAGCGCTTATTGTGTGCTGGAGAAGTCAGCAGGGCCCCTCAGCACCTGATATCTGTCAACTTGCACAAGGCAACTCCTGAGCATTTAACAAAGTGATTGAGTATCTACTGTGTACCCACCTGATCCCTGGGGGCATATGGATCAGTTGAATCTGGTTCTAGCTGCAGGAGCCCACCCAGGCAGCCTCCTTGCTTCCTCCTTGCCGCTTGCATGTCTACCCCTTTCTCCTAACACTGATTGCAGGGAAAGCACTGACTTCATTTGGACCCCTGGACCCTGCTCAAGGCTGCACAAGGGAGGGTTTTCCAACTCAGAAGGTGAAAGTATAAATGGGCACAAGGCTGGAGAGAGGATCCTGGGAACTTGGGCCCTTCTAGGGTGGAGATTCTAGGCTTTCAGTGGATTGGGGGTTGGGGAGTGTCCTTGAAGGGCTCTGGAAGCTTTACAAAGGCCTTGCTAGCCCTGGGCTCCGTGGGTTCCAGAGTGCAGAGCAGTGAAAAGAAAGGAGGGGAGGAGGAAGGAAGGAGGGAGAACAAAGAGAAAAAGGAAAGACATAGATGCACAACTTTGAGCCTTGGCTGAAGATTGGGTAATTGGGGGCTGGAATTTGGAGGTCCAAGGCCGTTGGGTTGGGCGGAGTGGACTTTGGGGGTATAAGTATGGGTATGAATGGTCTGTGGGCAAGGATCTGGGGGAGTGGGAGTTAGGATTGGAGTAGAGGATAGGGGAGATAATCTGAGCGCAGGGGTTTGGGGGGTGTGAAAACCAGAATTATGGGTGAAGCAGGAGGTTTGGGGATCTGAATAGTTTCTAAAGGTGGAGGTTCTTGGGTTTGAGGGTGGAGGCTCTGGGAGGGTAGGTCAGGGGAGGGTTGGGACCCAAAGCCCGGTTATAAGTCTGAGGCCTGGGTAGGGGATGAATTCCCACATCTGAGGGTGTCTTGGGGAGTGAGTGGCCCTGGAAGAGGAGGTAAAGTTATCAGAGCTCTTGGATTGGTTTCTCCCTGTTCCTCCCATCTCGGCCTCGCCCCTCCCCCTTCGTAGAACAGACCCCTCCCCAGACCTGGCGCACTTCACCTTCCGTCCAGCCCCTACTCTCCGAGCCCTCTCCCAGGTCCCATCAACCCCTCAAAACTCGCCTTTGCCCCGCCCCTGCCCGGAGTTGGCCCCGCCACCTAGACAACGCCCCGCCCCTCATCACAGACTCCGCCTTCCACCCAGTCCCCGCCCCCTCCCCTCTGCTGAGCGGGCCCCTGTCTTCACCGCCCCCGCCCACACGCAGACCCCACCCCTCTCCGCCCAGACCCCACCCCCTCATTAGGCCAGGCCCCACCCTTGCCCAGGCCCCGCCCCCTGAAGCACAGGCGCCCCCTCCCCCCCTTCCCCCGCCCCCGCCGCTTCTCTGTTTCCCGGGCCGGCGCGCGCGGCTCCCGTCACTTGAACGCGCGGCGGCGGCGGCGGGAGCGGCGGGAAGATGGCGGAGTCCGGTGGCGGCGGAGGCGCTGGTGGCGGTGGCTTCGGCGCGGGCGCGGGCCCCGAGCGTCCGAGCAAGTGAGACCGTCCGCAGGGTGGGCCGGCACCTGCCCCGGGGCCAGGGTGACGTGTGGGGAGTCCTGGGGGTCGTGAGGGGCTGAGGAGCCACTTGTGCAGGTTCGAGGGTCTTTACGGGGGATTGTGGGCTTTAGGGAGTCATGGAATACTGGGGGGACCGAGGGCTGTTGAGAGGCAGCTGAAGGCGGGCTGGGGCCCCAGGACCTCGAGGTATGTGCATGCGGCCCTTGGGGTCTGACAGGGCATTGAGGAGCGTGGAAGTCCGAAGGGAAACCCATGGACTCCTGACTGATGGGCCATGGGGGAATTGGGGATGCCAAGGGGTCTGGGAGGCAGAGAGGGCCTGAGGAGGGACCATGGGCAGTCTCGAGCTTGTTGAGGCTGTCTTGGGGACACTTAAAGAGGGGACTGATGGGAGCTTGAGGGGCTGAGGCCCAAGGCTTCCTGGAGGGTGCTGTAGGACCCTGCCTTGAAGTGTGTAAAGATGGTTCTGTGGACATGCTGAGGGGTCCTGGAAGGGGTGAGAACTGTGGAAGGCTGGAGGTAGGGGGCTCAAGTGAATTTGAGGGCCTGAAAGAGGCCTAAAGGGCCTAGGAAAACCTGAAAGGGGAGGCTGTGGTTGCCCCCCGGGGTCCCGGTGAGTCCTTATGGGCAGGGAAGGGTCTGGAGTTCCCAGGGGTCCTAAGTGGCTGGAGTGGGTCTTGGGGAGCCTGAGGATGATGAGAGGACCCTGAAAGTCTAAGGAGGGTCCATCCTTGGTGCTCCTGTCTCCCATCCCCATGGGGTTCAGATCCTCCCCCAGGCTAAAGGACTTGAAGCAAGGTCTTGCCCACAGACCAAGGGGGCAGAATTCACCCCCTTTGGTCAAAGGGAGGCTCCTTTTTCCTTTGTCCAGGTCCTGAGATGGGTTGCTTGAACCCCAGAATTGGTGTAAAAATTGAAGGTGTTGATATGCATTGTTTTGGATTGTCAGAGGGGAGGAGCACCTGCCTTAGGTAGCACAACCTCCCTTTTCTCACAGGGCCAGCAAGGCCCCGATCCTCCCATCCTGGCCTCCCAGGGAAGCCTGCCACCCTTGTTTGGCCAAGGAGGAAATCTGGGCTCTTCCTTGATGGTGAGCTTATGGGAGCAAATAATTCCAGTGTGCTAAGTGATAAAGTCGTTCACTACTTGTGTGCCGTGGAGGCAGTCCTCATTGTGGAGACTTGGGCTGGTGCTGACCTGAAAGACCTGATGGCTCGAGGCATGAGTTGGGCTTTATAGCCCTGCAATGGGGAGTGAGGAGAGATCAGAAGATTTTAAGACATTCAGGGGCTAGAGTTGGCAGGGCTTGTTGACCAGGCATGAGGTGACACGTAAGGAACAGATAAAAGGGGACAGCTAACCCCAGCTCCCTGCCTTGGGGATGGGATAGTCTGGGGGCAACAGCAAGGTGTAACTAACTACATACCATATAAGTCACTCATTGTAGCTGAGCAGTTGATTGAGTTTTAATTAATTTATAGCGTTATGTACCCTTTAAAACAATCCAGTTTTTTGAGAAGGCTTCCATCACCCCAAAGAGTTCCCTCAGGCCCCTTGCAGTCAACCACACTCCCACCCCCAGCCTCAATCACACCCTGATCTGCTTTTGCTTTCTGGTTTTGCCTTTTTAGAAATTTTATATGAATGGAATCTGCAATGTGTGGCTTCTTATGTCTGGCTTCTTTCCCTTAACTGAATGTTTTTGGAAATTCATCTATGTTGTCACAAGTATCAGAAGCATGTTCTTTTTCATTGCTGCAGAGTATTCCATTGTATGGATGACAGTTTGCTTACTCATTTACTGGTTGATGGACATTTGGGTTTCCGTTTTGACAATTACAAATAAAGTCCCTGTGAACATCCAGGTATGCGTTTTTGTGTGGATATATACTTTCATTCTCTTGGGTAAATACCTAGGAGGGTCCTATGGTAGATGTAGGTTTTAACATTTTAAGAAACTGCCAAGCTGTTTTCCAGAGTGACTGTACCATTTGCATTTCTACCAGGAAATGTACAGGAGTTCTAGTTGCACCCTGTTCTCGTCTACGCTTGATGTGGCCAGTCTTTAATTTCAGCCATTTTAAGTATATACTGGTATCTTATTTTGGTTTTAACTTGTATCTCCCTAATAAGTAATGACTTTGAACACTTTTTCATGGTCTTGTGGTATTCATATCTTTGGTAAAGTGTCTTTTCAAATCTTTTGCCCATTTTCTAATTGAGTTGTCTTCTTATTGTTGACTTTTAAGGATTCTTTATGTATTCTGGCTACAAGTCCTTTATTAGATATATGATTTGCAAACATTTTCTCCCAGTTTGTGGCTCATCTACCTTTCTTTCTTTCTTTCTTTCTTTCTTTCTTTCATTCATTCATTCATTCATTTTCTTAATGATATCTTTCACAGGGCAAAATTTTGTCATTTTGTTGAAGGCCAGTTTATCAGTGTTCTTCTCTTATGGATTACACTTTTAGTGTCATATCTAAGAAATCTTTTCTTTTTTTAAATTTTATTTTAAGCAGGGTCCATGCCCAGCATGGAGCCCAACATGGGGCTTGAACTCATGACCCTGAGATCAAGACCTGAGCTGAGATCAAGAGTTGGATGCTTAACTGACTGAGCCACCCAGGCACTCCCCCCCCTTTTTTTTTTTTTAAGATTTTATTTATGTATTTGAGAGGGAGAGCACGCACAAGCAGGGGGAAGAGCAGAGGGAGAGGGAGAGGCAGACTCCCCGCTGAGCAGGAAGCCCAACACAGGGCTTGATCCCAGGAGCCTGGAATCATGACCTGAGCCGAAGGCAGATGCTTACTTAACCGACTGAGCCATCCAGTCGCCCCAGAGGCACTTTTAAAAAAGACATTTCCCCCACTTCTGAGATTCCCATTTGCCCCCTTCCATCCATCCTAGTGAAAAATTACCGTTGTCTAGAGCAACTGATAGGGGAGGGGCTCTTATCCCTGTGGTGCTCGAATGGGGAGAAGGGCAAGAATCCCTTAAATGGTGAGATGGAGCATGTGGGAAGAGGATCAGGTTTTGATGGAGATTGTGGCACACAATATTTTGCCAAGGATCCCTTGAGATCTAGAGGCCCTTGTAACGTTCATTTATTCCTTCCTTCATTTATTCCAAAGGGGCCAGCAAGGCCTGGTGTATCACTTGCCTGTGCCTCATTCCTCTTCATCCTTCCACACTCCCAGGTCATGGCCTCTCAGAGCCATCTGCCTGACCACCGAACTCAGCCCCCAGAATGCTTTTTCTGGTCACCTTGGATTGTTCGGTACAATTTATATAGCATAAAACTCACCCACTAAAAGTGAACAATTCACTGACATTTAGTATGTTCACGACGTTAAGCAACTATCCCATCTGTCTAGTTCCAGAACATTTGCACCACTCCAAAGAAAATTCTGTACCTATTGGCAATTACTCCCTATTCCTCCTACCCCAGCCTCCTACAAGTGTTCATCTAATTTCCATCTCTATAAATTTACCTGTTTCATAAACGGAATCATACAATATGTGACCTTTTGTGTCTGGCTTCTTTCACTCTGTATAACGTCTTCAGGGTTCTTCCACATTGGAGTGTGTATCAGTACTTCATTCCTTTTTATGACCGTATAATATATCACTGTGTGACATACCACATTTTGTTTATCCATTTGACCAACAGATGGACATTTAGGTTGGTTCCACCTTTTGGCTTTTTGGACTGTGCTGCTATGAACACGCATGAGTTCAAGTTTTTGTCAGAACACTTGTATTCAGTTCCTTGGGGTGTATACCAGGAGCGGAGTTGCTGGGTCATATGGCTGTTGTGTGTCGTGATCACGCTATCTCAACCCAGCACTCCTTGGTGTGTTTTATAATGGAAATGCATTGAGGGTGGAGATCGTCTGCCTCATGCTGTCTTGTATCCTAGAGCAAGGGCTGCACAGAGGAAGTAAGTGTTCAAGAAATATGGCCGGGGGTGGGGAGGGAGAGAGAAAGGGATGGATGAAAGGGGTGTGGAAAAGCTCTCTAGGGCTTGCAGTCTGGCGGGTAGGAAGTCCCTTCCATGGGATCAGGTCAGCCCTTCGCCTTTTCAGGGAGACTTGTGGGGTTACCGAGGGCTGGGGGGAGGCTGGCCTTGTCTGTGAGGTTGGTTTTCCAATCTGCCAGGAGGCGCCTGCATCTGCCTTTTTGTCCCATGAAGGGTTTTGTCATTTGGCCAGGGATGGGGGCGGTTCCTGTCTTCCCCTTGGCCTTTCCAACGGTCCCACAACTCAAGAAACTGTCCTCAGGAGGGACTGAGCTCCTCCACCCCCCCACCGCCCCCAGCGTTATATAACTTGTTTGTTCCAACTTCACTTTTCTGCAACCAAGGGGGAAAAAAGAAAGAGAAAAGCTTATTCTCCTTCCTTCCCATCTCGAGGGATCAACAAAAAACTCGTTGCCTAGTAGAGATGGTCGTTAATAACCAAGCCGGACCTCTGGGATGGTTGGAGTGTGGCTGTCTCAGCCGAGGGCTTGCAGGGGGAGGTGGGGTCCTAGCTGCAGGCTCCCTCACACAAAAGACACTTGTTTTCTAGTGGGCCCCTCCCAGCTCCACCTCAGGCTCTCCACCAGGGTCCAGGCTCAGGAGGGAGAGGAGGTTTGTGGCCACTTGGGGTGTTGAGTAGGGGGGAAGTGGAGGAATTCTCCTGGGAGTTGCACTTCCCCAGCTAAAATTCCATCCCTGTGAGGTACCCGGCCGGCTGAGTTCTGGAGGGACCTTCTTGCCACAGAGGCTCTTTCGATGTTGGGTTGTTGGCATCCTCACTCCTCAGCCCATCTTCCCCAAAGGTGTCTGGATGGGGCCCCGTCTTGCTGGCTCACGCTGCTCCTGGGGGCTGAGGCTAGGGTATCGGGTGAGGGACATGCCGGCCACAGGTGTTTTCATGTGAAGTTATGGCCCAGACACAGTGTGAGCGGGTTTGGCACAGTTCAGCGAGGCATCGGTCTGCTTCTGGCTTGGTGACCTTTGCTTGTTTAAACTTTCTTAACAAGCCCTCTCTGGCGGTGTCCTAGATTGTCGCCACTCAGCCCTGAGGCCCTGGAAGAGTCCAGTCCCCCAACCCTTGGGTGAAAGACTGGGGGACCTTTTGGTCTTCTGAGCAGGTTCTTGTTCCTTTGGCTTTGTCCTCTTTACAGCCAGGAGGGAGAGGTAGGGGTTTGACCCTTCAGAGATGGGGCCTCAAATCCTCCTCTTGAGAATTCTGGGAGATTTGGTTGTAGCAGGTGCTTCATCAGACCCACCTGTGTCTGTGGTCCCTGCTCCACATACTCACTGTGCACCTTGGGCATGTCTGCGACCCTCTGCGCCTTAGACTGCTCATCGGGGAAGTGGGACCACAGGCCCACTGGGCAGGGTAGCTGGGATGCAGCAAGCTAGGGCCAGGGTGTGCTCAGAGGGTGCCCGGCGCATTGCCTGTGCATCTAAATGTTAATGCAGAAGTGGCGATGTTACCCTGCAGTCCTGTCGCTGCCCACGTTCTGTCAACCGCGCCCACATGGGGCCTGACGGGACTGCGGACTGTTGTTGGCAGGGCTTGCCCGCGAGTCAGTGTGGCAGGTGGGGAAAAGAGAAAGTTGGTGTGTTAGTCCATTCTGGCTGCTGAATACCAAAAGACTGGGTGGCTTATAAATAACAGAAACATATTTCTCAAAGTTCTGGAGGCTAGGAATTCCAAGATTGAGGCACTGGCAGGTTTGGTGTCTGGTGAAGCCACCTTCTGGTTCAGAGATGGCTGTTTTCTTAGTATGTCCTCACGTGGTAGAAGGGACAAGGGGGCAATCTGTGATCCCCTCCTTTTAAAAGAGATTTAATTTAATTTTTTTTTTTTTTAAGTAATCTCTACACCCAGTGTGGGGCTTGAGCTTACAAGCCCGAGATCAAGAGTCACATGCCCTACCAACTGAGCCAGCCAGGCACTCTGGAGTCCCTATTTATAAGGACACTGATCCCATTCATGGCTCCACCCTCATGACCCAGTCACCTCAGAAAGCAACCCCCTCGGCCATCTTAATACCATCACATTGGGGATTCAATTTTAACATGTAAATTTCAGGGGGGGACACAAACATGCAGTTGGCCGAGCAGTTGGGAGGATGGTGGCAGTGTTACTAGGTGGTCATGAGAAGGTCAATGGCAGGGGCAGTAGGAGAATGGAACATTCCAAGTCCAAGCTGCTTCTGCAACACGGAGAGGATAGATGGCTCTGTGCGGCCTGGCGCCAGGCAACAGGGCAGAGCACAGCTCTGTGGGTCTCTGCAGGGTATTGGGGTTGGGGCAGCTGAGTCTGAGGCAAGCTGGAGGGAGCACTGGACTGGAGGTGCTAGAAGGCCGGGCCAGGAAACTCAGCTTCTCCTCAGGGAGCGAGGTGCCCCTTTCCTTACCTCCCCAGCAGGGTCCTGCGAGCTCATGATGTGAAATTGCTCTGAAAGCTGCTCTCTTCGCCCCGAATTGTGGAGCATTTGTCTCACAGCTGGACCGCTTCCACCTGGTAGCTGCGACTCCCCTGGGGGACGGCCTTCTTGTCGTCGGCCATAGGGGTAGAAAGGTTTTATTAGCCTCTGCTATCATAGTGCCATCTCCAGGGAGCCCATGCCGTGTGTCATCCCGCTTTTCTTCACGCCAGTTATTTTTTATTGCCAATCCTCACGGGAGAGCTTAGCGAGACCAGGTTGGAGGTTTGTGCTCGCATGTCCCCACCCCCCCTCCGCCAGACACTTTAAAAGTGGGACTTTCTCTGCATTCCTGCCCTTTGGTCTTAGGGTATATTGCAGACTTGGGTTGAAGGCCCTGGAGAAGGATGGGAGGAGTAAGGGGATGGGGAGGAAAGGCCCAGATAGAAACAATTCAACAACAGAGGTGACTTCTGGCATCCCTGGCTCCTTTCTCTTGTCGACGGGACTTGTTTGACACCTTTCTCTTCCTCTGGTGATCGTCACATGGTTCCTGTGTGCCTGCTGCTATGCTGGGTGCTGGGCATGTGGGCCCCCAGGACTGTCAGGCCTTGCCCACGTGGGACATGCCAGCAGGGTTAGCAAGACAGTTGTGCAATCATTTCTCCATGCTTGCCATAAATGATCCTGAGGCCAAGTGGGAGGTTCTGCCTTTTCTGGAAGGTTCTGAGAGCCTCCTCATGAATGAGGTTGAGCTAAGTCTGAGGGTTAGTGTCATCAGCTTGGGGGAAGGGGGTCATGGGAAGTAGACTGTTTTCTGGGTATAAGCAAGTGGCATGTGTAGGTGCTGAAGGAGGAGCAGCCTGGCTTTTCAGGGGTCGTGAGGACAGAGAGGAGCTGGAGGGGGTGGGAGGGAGGAGGCTGGGAGACTGGGGGGGGGTGCAAAGTTTGAGTGGGTGGGGGGCCTGGGTCAGATCTGTGTTTGGGGAAGGATCCCTCTTTTGAGGGACAAGGGGCCTGCACCTAGGTGGGAGCTGTAGAGGTGGTGAGGTAGGCATGAGTTTGGGGAAGATTCGAGACTGAACTCGTGCTGTGTGCTGATCACCGGTGGAGGCCAGGCACAGGGTCAGTGGCTCTCAGGTTTCCTCCAGGGACTGAGAAGTGAGTATTAGAGAAAGACTCATCAGGCAGGTGGGCAGGCAGGAAGTAGGACGAGGCCCCACTTGCCTGTGGCTGTGCTGCCTGTAGCGTCCAATGGAGATGGGAGGCAGAGGTGGACTTCCGGCCTGGAGGGCTTGAGGGCTTGTCTCTGCTCTGGAAAGCCCTCGTGCCTCTCCTTGCTCAAGGGCCTCAGGTCTTCCAGAGAGCAGCTCCTGGTGCTAGGAATGTCCCTTCTCCTGAGAAGAGGCTTTGGCCTAGCCTTAGCCACCCTGGGAGGTCTCCCCAGTTTCAGTTCTGCCCCCCTCCCTGCTCTGAGCTTCGCCTTGAGAGCACTCACCACACTACTGTCTCCTCCCGTCATCTGTTGGTACGTTATGTTGGTTCCACTTTGGAGCCACATCCCTGTCTGGCCCCTTCTTCCATCTCTTCCTCATCCCTGCTCTGAGCCACCATTGGCTCTTGCCCTCCCAGCTGCTGCCCCACACTCCAGCCAGTGGGTCCCTCCTGAGATAGGCATCAGACCATGTTGCTCTGCCTGCCACCTGGGGCAGGTTCTTCACTCTCAGAACAAATTTTACTTCTCCACCCCCACCCGCACCCTCATAGTGAGGCCTTGCCCACCCACTGGGCCCTCTGCTTCCGCAGCCCTACTGGTCTCCCAACAGCACTCCTCTGGCACCCCTTGGCCTTTGACCAAGGCTCTTCCTTGGGGAGAGTGTCCTGTCCCAGTGCTTTGTACAGCTCCAGGGTCGCCTCCTTGGGGCCTGGTGGCTCTGTCCACCCGCCTCTCTGCATCCTCTGCCCTGTGCTCACGGTACATTCTGTTTGCTTAAAGACCGTGTCCCCTAGAATGTGTGCTCCCCAGGGCAGAGCTTCCCCGTGCTGGCTCTGATTTGCTCCAGCAAATAACCCACACCTAGTCTGTGACAGGATTTTGAGGGGACCTGGCCTGACCTAGAGGCTTCTGGAGCAGCCTTCTGCACGCTGCGGGCTGAGGATCCCCCTTTTCCTCACGGTGTTTAGTGGCATGGTCTGGGTAGAGAAACAGAAGCAGGCACGATGTCCGTGAACCAGCCCATTGGAGAGAAGCCAGCGAGCAGTGCCCTGTTTGCGTGTGCTTCGTCTGGGTAGCGAACAGGATCTCAGCCCGTGTGCTGAGGACGGAAACGGCCAGCCACTCTCCCTGTCCAGCTGCCTGCAGTGGGAAGTGGGGGCCGGGGCTGCGGGGTCCCCACTGCCGGCAGACCCGCCTTCCTCCTGTGGTAGCCGCTCCGCAGCTGTGCAGACGAGCTCTTAACACTTGTTAACCCCGAGTCTCCAGTCTCTTCCTCCTGCCCCCTCCCCTTTCCCGGTTCCCTCCGGAGAGGGCTGCTCAGGACTCACAGAACCCGTCCCCCTCGGCTAGGAGAGCGCTTCCCTAGCATTCCTCCTGTGCGGCGCGGGAGCGGGTGTTGGGGCGCTGCCAGCGCGGCTTCAGACCCCTGGCCGACCGGCCGAGTGGCTGATTCCTTCGCACACACCGCCTCACCACACGCTGAAAATATTGTGATCCGGGAGGAAGTAACCGGCACCTTTGGGGAATCGCAGAACTTTCCTGTGAGGGAAGCAGCTTCCGGAATTGAACAGCTCAGCCTAGAGGAAATCTTGAGGGGCGGACCTTTGGGCTTTTAAAGGCCTCGAGGGGGGTCACCCGAGATCGAGGCCCGAAGTTGTTTTCTGACGCCACAACTGCAAAATTCCACAGGGGTCAGAGACGGAGCGGGCGGGAGCGGGCTGGGCTGCATATCCGGAGAGCTCTCCTCTCGATGGGCTGTGAGAATTTGAAGCAGCCTGCTGAAGGAAGCGGGAGCAGAGACCGGAGCTGCGAGTAGGGCAGTCTCCCAAGGTGGGGTTGAGGGGGTGGCACTGTTTCCCGGAGGCGGCAGGCCCGTAAAGGAGCCCCCATGAGGACCCCCGAGGCAGCCTCCATGTAGAAAACTGACAGGACTGTGTGTGAAAGTTGTTAACTGTGTGCTTGCCTTGGTGAAATCTGGTGGGTTCCAGGAGGGTGTCTCTTGCTCTCTCTTCTCCCCTTCTCTGTCGTGCAAGGGGGTGAGGCAGGGCAGTTGGGAGCACACAAATGTTTACGCTCCACGTGAGTCACTTACGGAAGCAAGGGGTGGTGTTTTTCTTGCTGAGGCTGATGGCATCGCACAGCCCCGCAGCTCCAGCCTTAGGCTTGCTTCCAGCATTTTAGCATTTAGAGCTTCGTGGTGGGGGACATGGGGAGCTTGCTGACCTTTCATGGGGAGGCGGCTGTCTTGTCATAGGCAGGCAGGACTCAGGCTGAGTATGGCCACTACCCACTTGCTACAGATCACCCAGCTTGGACTTCCTCAACCCCCCCCCCCCCCGCTTCCCCCCCAGTCCCTCGGGTAGAAAGCCTGTGCAGCTCAGGGAGAGGTGGCAGCTGGAGAAGTGGTAACTCCATGGTGTTTTTTTCAAAGGCTGATCTGGAATGTGGTGGACAGGAGCCCTGGATCAGAGGCTTCTGAGATTGAAGGCCCCCTTTGGTTATGAGTGCCAGAAACTCAATTCTCTGCCTTCAGTTAGAAAATAAAAGTTCATTGTTCACATTAAAAAAAAAAAGGTTTAGGGACAGTTCTAGTTTTAGGTACATCGAGATAGATTCAGAGCTCAGATGATTCCCTTGGATTCTGTGACTCCTTTCTCTCAGCTCTGCCTTTCCTCCTGGCTGGGCGAGGTGACCCCACCTTGCTCCGCACTATCTTAGCAACCCCAGGGGGAATGTGAATCTCCATTCTGGTTACTCCAGCAAAAGTCCCAGGGAATGCTCTGATTGGATCACATGGGTCACACCCCCATCCTGTGGCCCGGGATCTAGGAGGCTCTAATTAGTCACGAGTCTCCCTTTTCAGCCCAGAGATGGGTCTCCTGATTCCTACTATTGGGGAATAAGAGGTTCCCTGAGGAAAGCAGGAGGCCCTTACCAGAAGAGGGGAGGGATATTGGCACCCCCTAAAATGGAGGTATTCATGACAGGCCCCTTCTGACGCCTGAATTTGTGCTGCTGTTGGAAGGGCCAGGCTGAGCCATCTCCATATCTGCCTCTGCCAGTGTCTGGCCTAGCACCTCTGGTCATGAGCATGTGCCATTTGGCAGAATGGTCTCCTTTGGGGCCTCAGCACCTGTCCTGCTGGGTGAGGTAGCTGGGCTGGACACTGAGATGCTGAAATTTGGTAGTTCTAGAATCTCACTGGGTTTTCGAGCGAGCGGTGCTTTGGGGCCACGTAGTCATGCACCTACTTGCCTGACCTGTAGAGTGAAGGGGTTTTGCTTATTCACGTGGCTCCATCTCCAAGCCCAGTGCAGGGGAGGTGATGTGGGGGGACGGGCTCTGACTGGGATCAGCCTTGTGTCAGTGGGTGGGAACAAAATAGGCATGGCCTCAGCCTGAGACTTGTCTGCTAGTCTGCCTCTGCTGCCCCTCACGTGGAGGCCCTGGCTGGGCTTTGAGGGGAAAAGGAGGCTGTGGAGAACACTGGCTGGGTCATGAGGGCAAGCATGGCCATAGAGGAGACCTTCTCCTTTCAGAATATTTGGAGGGTAATGTGGCAAATGTGCATGGAAGGGCTGGTGTGGACTTGGAAGTATGACATAAGAGGAAGGTTAGGTATGGGGTGCCTGGGTGGCACAGCGGTTAAGCGTCTGCCTTCGGCTCAGGGCGTGATCCCGGCGTTATGGGATCGAGCCCCACATCAGGCTCCTCCGCTATGAGCCTGCTTCTTCCTCTCCCACTCCCACTGCTTGTGTCCTTCTCTCGCTGGCTGTCTCTATCTCTGTCAAATAAATAAATAAAATCTTTAAAAAAAAAAAAAAAAGGAAGTTTAGGTGGGGGCAGGAGGAGTCAGCTCTTCACCATGGGGAGCAATATGGGCAAAGGGTGGAGGCCAGACATTCTAGAAAAAATCCTGCTCAGTGCATCCTGGATTGAGCCCAATCAAAGAATAACATACCCAGTCCCAGAACTTGGACCAGGAGGTTGCGTGGAGGGGATGAAGAGAGCAGATGTATGTAGTAGATATCTGCAGCAAGTAGAGGTAGGAGTCAGGCTCCAGCCAGCCAGTGCTGCCACCTGGTAACCATCCACCAGCCACCTCACTGATCCATCTACCCACCTATCCGTCTGTCCGTCCATCCATCCATCCATCCATCCATCCATCCATCCATCCATCCATCCACTCATCTACCCACTCAGCCATCCAGCCATCCAGTCAATGAGCAAGACTGAGCTCTGAACACATGGTGCCGGGTGCTGGAACACAGCGGGAGACAGAACCTGCCCTGCCCTCCCGGGTGAGGCTCCTATTGCAGCCTCAGAGAGATAGGCTGGAAACGGATGGTGTACCAGATGGAGCAATGATCAGGGAAGACAAATAGAGCCGGCCTGGGGTCACAGAGTCATAGGGGCCTGGGTGTGGCTCTCCCAGTGTGACCCGGCAGAGTGGGATTACGTCCCTCATAGTGGCTGAAGGATTAGTGGGATAGTCCACACCCTTGCCCTGCCAGCTCTGAGGAGCCATATCCTTCCTGCTGGCCAGCTCTACGTTCACTCACGGTTCAACGTCCTTTGAGAGTGGTCTCAGCCCAGCTTTGGTCTCCCCATCTGTAACACGGAAGTGATATGGGGCCTACCTATCTGAGGCTACAGGGACGCCGGTACCAGCCAGGGCCTTGGGTGGGTGCCTGACCTCTCTGTGCTTCAGTGTCCCCGTCTGTAAGATGATGATAATAGTGGTATCTCCCTTTCCATATTGCCCACGGGGAGGTGAGCTGGGAGCCGTGTCTGTACGCACCCTGGCCCACAGCCCTGCATGGAGTGGGTGCTCGTGCTCCAGGGCAGGGAGGCGCGGAGGTACTGTGAAGGCAGAGAGCTTGCTGCTGGTGAGGGAAGTAGGGTCCCGGTGTCCACTTTTCTTTCTAGGCTTGAGAAGTGGCCAGAGTGGGGCAGATTTGGGATTGGAGGAGTACTGCCACAGGGTCTTCTGTCCATTCCTGGTAGTTGGCCCGGTCCCCATGTGTCCTAGGCTTAGTCAGAGGCTGGGGTGATGGCACAGGGCCCAGGCAGGAGGTCACAGCCCAGCTTGAGGGACACTGGGCTGACAGTGGCCAATGAAGAATGAGGCTGTGGAGGGCCATGGGGGGCTGAGGCAGGAGAGTGATGGGCTTCGATGTTGGTGGCTTACCCAGGTGGGAGGGTGGGCAGTGTCTGCAGAGTTCTGGCTGTGACCCAGTGAATATTTGGGGAATGCAGGGATCCAGGGCCTGCCTGGAGTGGAGCCGGCACCTAGCGGGGCCACCCCAGGCCAGGCTCTGTGGACACGGAATCTTGGGCGGGCTTCTGGGTGGGCTCGCTGGGGTCTCATTGTGAAGCTTGTGCTGTGTGAGGGCAGACCCCAGCCACTACTCCCAGCCCTAAGGAATTTACTTCTTGGGACGCCTGGGTGGCTTAGTTGGCTAAGCATCTGACTCTTGCTTTCAGCTCAGGTCTTCATCTCAGGGTCATAAGTTCAAGTCCTGCGAAGCTTTACTTCTCTCACCATGCTGGATCCTGGGTCCTTGGTCCTTGGGAGGATTCGGGATGGTTCTCTCAAGGTGAATGTGGGTTCCAGAACCTCTGGCTGCCTGTCTCAATGACCTCTCCACCCTCAGCCTCCCTGGCTGTCACGTGGGGGCTCTCAGGAGTTGCCAGCCCCAGAAGCCTGCAGGTGGCATGGTTACTTCCTGCTGGGAACTCCCTGACACCCCCTCTCTTCTATCACCGTGTCACTACCTGGTGAGCCCAGATAGGCAGGAGCCAAGGACATACACGTAGGGAGATGGCTGTGATGGTGATGCCATGAAGAAGGTGGAGTGAGCAAGTGTGGCCTGGGGCTCCTTTGCAGGACTCTGGGAGGGCATCTCTACAGGCAACATGTTTCCAGGATGGACTCAGAGTGGGCTCTGGCCCTGTCCCCGCCTCCGGCTCTGGGAGGCAGGTTGGGTGGGAGGGGGCGGATGAGACTCTGCCCCTGTCCATTGGTGTGGTGTACTTGCCCTCCTGGCACAGGTCCACTCATGGGTGCACAGATATGCTTTGGCTCTGGGCATCCTGTCTTAAATTATCAAAGAAGATGTGGGAAAAAAACAGCATGATGACCGGGAGCGAGGAATAAACAACCACTGATGGCCTAGAGAGGGCCCAGGCTCGGTGGGGGACATGGGATCTAGGGGCCCTGGCTGGATTTCTTCTCTCCCTTTCTAGGTCTTTGGCTCCTTTCCTCTGGGTGTCTGTCTTCCTTTGTCTGGGTCTCAGTCCCTCGCTCTCTGAGTCTTTGTTCCCGCTGGATCTCTGTTAGTGCTTTGGTGTCCTGGCTTGCTGGGACACTGCAGTGAGGGCCTTCATCTGCTCCTGGGCTCCACGCTTGTCCTCCCAGAAGCCCTGGTCTTTTGTCTGCTCCCTTGGGAGCCCAGGGATCAAGCCCTTATCAGGAGGGATAGCCCCAGGAATGGGCCTGTTGCTGCCTGAGGGGTGAGGAGGGCGGGCCGGCCTCTGGCGAGCAGTCCCAAGAGAAAGCACACTGACGTGAGCATGGGGGCTGCTGGCCAGCCTGAGCATTTGAGGGCCCGTGCAAGGTGCCAGAACATGGTGACTCTATCCTTTGGGCTGGGAGCACAGTACCCGGAGCTGTGAAATATTGTGGTAACTATGGCAACAGTAGCTGGGGGTGTCTGCCTTTGTGGGGCATATGGGACTCTGGCTCAGATGCACTTTTACCCACGGAGCTGCGTGCCTAGGAGCCAGCGCTTTGGCCTTGGCAGTCAGCAGGTTGTGGTAGAACAAGAAGTAGAAGCCAGTGCTAGAGCTGCCTGTGACTGCAGGGGCTATGCTGGGCCTCAGTTTGCCTGTCTTGGAGGGGGATTCGTGAGGTTGCATGGGAAGAACCACGCCTGGCATGTGCTCAGTCAGTGGGCCTGCCTTGTTAAGAGTCAGAGGTGGATGGGAGGGAGAAGGCAGAGAAGTTTCCAGTATGGCTGGAGGACAGGGGGTAGGGGGAGGGTGTTGTGTGAAATAGGGCAGAGAGGTGGACCAGCTGGCCACCAGAGCTTCTCCGTCCCCCACCCGGCCTCTGGGTTCTGTCTCCTTCTCTGGGTCTCTATCCCCCTTTCTCTGGGTCTCTGTCTACTCACCCCCCTCTCCCCGGTCCGGTCTCCCTCCCCACTTCATTCTGGGTCTCTGTCCCCTCGCTGGGTCTCTGTCCGCTCTCTCTCCAGTGAAGTGCAGCATCTTCCCTGCTGATGCACCCGGGACCCTCGGGCGGAGTGGCCTGGAGCTCCCTGGTACGACATCGGCCGGGGTGTGAGCCAACCAGCTGTGCTGCGCTGCTGTGCTCCGTGGAGCCACATGGACAATAAAACCAAAATTGGCTTTGAAAGTGGAAGTGCTCTCCGTTTTGAGGGGAAGTGAGGGAATTTGCATGTCAGAACAGCATGTTAAAGGGGCAATACCGGCAGACTCTGTTCTGGCCCGAGCTTTGGGCTCCATGTGGGGGTGGGAAAGGATTTTACAAAACCCCAAAGAAATGTTTCCATGAAATTCTTTCTTGTTCTTGCCTTTCCTTTTTTTTTTTTTTTTTTCGACATTCCAATGAAAAGAACTGTTCCGGGGCTTCAGATCTCTCCTGTAGGGTTGGGAAACCAACCATGGAGACCAGGGTCAGCAGCCAGATGAGGGCAGGAGTTGGGCAGCACCCACCCCACCAGGTGTCGCTTCCCGGGCAGCCCCCACCTCCACTGTGGGGCCCTGTCACTGTGGCATGGGGACCGCAGTTGGTGTGGTTCTGCACTTCCTGTGGCCTCCCCCGCTTGCCCTTCTTATCTTGGGCTGGGTCCCCCTAAAGCAGACCCTTGAACAAAGATTCTAGCCCATGGTGTATCTGGAGGTGACCTCATGAAGGACTGGTGTTGGGGGGAAGGAGCCCACATAGGGGGTGCCAGCCAGGAGCTGGAGACAATGTGGGCAAAGGGCTTGGACAGCTGAGGATCCCCCGGGGATTGTGGACGTCTTGGCCACAGGTGGTCTGCCTGGGGGTGTTTACCCTACTCAGTCTGACTTTATGTTAGCCCTGGTGTAGGGGAAACTCCAAGGGATGCAGTGGCTGTGTCCCCACGTCCAGACCAGGCCTGGGCCCGGCCAGGGATGCCTAATGACAGCGGTAGGGGATGCAGTGTGGGAGTAGGGGGTCAGGACAGCCTTGAGCCCAAGCCAGGCCTGAGGGGGCACGCGTAGCCCCTCAGAGGCCAGATCCAGGCCAAGGGTGCAGCTGGGGCGGCAGTAAGCGGCCTCCAGAGACGTCCTGACCCGGCTGCTGACGCATTGGCTCCGATGACTCAGTGCGGGTGACCGTGGCTCGGGTGGCCGTCTGGAGACTCGGACAGGCTCAGGGCTGCCGCCGCCGCCTTCCTGGGGGCCCATGGCCCCGCCGCGCCGGCCGCCCCCTGTCTGGGCTGGCCTGAGTAATGGGTCCTTCCCTTAGTCATCGGTCCCAGGCCTCAGCCCTCCCTCCTCCTGCCCACCTCCGCCCAGCCAAGCCTGTCTGTCCTGGGGACTCCAGCCCCTGCTGGCTTCTTCCCTCCTTCTCTGAGCTCCCCAGAGCTGTGAGGTGTGTGTGTGGGGTATTGATTGGGGCTTCAGGGACAGCTGTGCCATCTGTGAGATGAGAGAGGAAAAACAGCCTCGTAGGGTACCGTGAGCCTTGCCAGGGGCACGAGAAGAAGGGCCTGGGGGAGGACGAGGTGTGTACAGAAAGGGGCTGTTTCCTCCCCACTCAGTGCATCTCAGGCCTCATACCCTATAAGCAGCTATGCAGTGGGCTTGGTCGGGGGCTCTGGGCGAGGGCTGTCCTAACTCCTGCATAGGAGCATTTTCATGCTTGGAGTGCGCACGGCCTCTGCACTCAGCTGAAGGTCAGCCCTTTGTCAGAAGGTACAGTAATTCTTTATACCCCTTTGGAAGGTAGTTATCTGGCTTCTCATCTTTGGCCCCCAGAAACGGTATTTGGTGAATATCCTCCTGCATCCATCATCTTGCACATGTAAGTATATCTCAGATAAATCCCAGAGTAGACTTGCTCGATCAAGGATGTGAGACTTTAGAATTTTGCTAGGTCTGTTGAACTGCCTTCCTGGGGATTGTTACACTTCACACTCCCACTGGGAACCGAAGTGAGTGTCTACTGCCAGACAGCGAAAGCTTCTGCTCATATGAGGGGTGAAACCAGTCCCTTGCTGAGTGTACTTCTCTTATTGTGAGCCATGCTGACTCTTAGGTCTCTCCAGCCAGCTGTGCTTCTTTTCCTATGAACCATCAGCCCACATCCTTTGTGTACCTTCTGTGAGATTGCTGGTTTTGTATTGATTTTTTGGTGCTCTTTATATATGGAGGACCATAGTAGACATATGTCCAGGAACCAACCAGCTCCAGGATGAAGTTGCCCCTGGTGTGAAATCTTTCTTCTGGAGGAAGCATGCATGTGCATGCCAATCCCTGGAGCTTAGAGGAAGCACATGAAGTCATCAATCAGAAACTTCTAAGAAGAAAATGAAGCCAGCTGAAGCAAAATGGCAAAGGCTGGGGTGGGGGAGGGGGCACACACGTACAAAATCTGTGAGGCAAGGTGTCCACAGAGAGGCACCTGCTGTGTGCCAGTGCTCTGTGGGTGGTTCCAAGCTTCAAGGTTCTAAGCACTTGGCTTCAGGGGCATGTGGGTGGCTTGTATGGGTGGTGGCAGGATGCGGCCCCTCACTGGGCCATGCCACCTCCTCAGCCCAAAGGGAAGCCGTGGGAAGTAGCTGCAGCCCCTCATTCACCAGGAGTTGTTGGGGACGAGGGGGAGCCTCATGGCAGCCCGATGACATCCATGCTTCTGCCTGCCCCATTTGACACCCAAGAAAGTGAAGACCCAGGGGACCAGGGTATGTGTTGAAGTCACAGAGCTGATGGATGACAGAGCAGGGGTCAGAATCCTGCCCTCTACCTCTCACACCAGTAGCCCATGGGGTAAGGGCCGTGGTGTGGCCCTGGCAGGCTTCCTAGAGGAGCGTGTCTCACTCACTGAGCTGCATCTCCCCACCTTTGGGTCCTAGACCAACCTTGAGACACTCTGCTTAGGTCCAAGCTCTGAATGTGTGTAAGGGATCCTCGTGTTGATGCTGTCTATGTGTTACCTTCTTACGCCCCATAGCCTCTGCAGTGCGGAGTGGGGTCTGTGGAGAGTGGCACTGCCATCCCCAGGCTGCCCACACCTGCCGAGTCTGAGTCTGGGTCTTGACGTGGTCCCTGGTTATTCACACGCATGGTGAAATTTGAGATGCACCTTTTTTCCACTCCCTGGCCCTGGGAGGGAGGGCCCGAGGGGTCATATCAGCTATCCCTGGCCTCCAGGCCACTGTGCTCCACAGAGAGGTCGAGTGCCTGGCCCCAGGCAGGAGGGGCCTGTGGTGTGATGGAAGGTGGTTGCCTGTGCTGTCTGGGTGCAGGCCAGGCCCCAGGTGGGGCTGAGGGAGAGGGTGGGCTTCTCAGGGCAGCGTTTTGTGGAAGCCAGGCCTTTGGGACCAACACCCAGGATGCAGCTAAGCCCTCTGCTCCAAGGGAGAGGCTGAGTGTCACTGTCTAACTGTGGAGGTGGCAGGGCTGGGGACACCCGAACTTTCTGGCCTCTGCACATTTCTGCTCCAGGCTCCTCTCCCCTCCCCAGCTGTGGGACACTCAGCTGCAACGTGAAGCCGGTTCTGGATGATTTGACCACTCTGGGTCTCCATTCCCCAGACTGTGCACCAGTGAAGGCAAGGCCTCTCCATCTTGTTCACTCTGTGTGTTCCCACCCATGGGAAAGGGGCAAGGGGCTGACAATGCCAGTGAGGTGAGAGGAGGACGGGGGGAGGGGGCTCAGACCTGAGCCTTGGAGGCTTAGAGGCTCATGTGGCATGCGGTCTTATCTCAGGCAGTCTGGATGCCTGTTGGGGTGTTGGTGAGAGGACACAGTGGGAGCCTGTCTGGAGATGTCCCGGTGGGGGCTGTACACTGGAGGGCAGCCCAGACCAGAAGATGGGCACACTCTGAAGACTGAGGGTCCGTGAACCAGTGACATTCTTGTTGTGATCTGCAGAACTTGGGGTGCATTGTGGGAAACTGGAGGAGCAGAGGCTTGAACTCCCAGCAGTGGCCTGGTCAGGCATGATGGGCTGCATGTGGGAGGGGAACGGGGGCATGCGAGGTGGGCATCCCCTTCACCTGGCAGGGAGAGGCGACCAGACCCAACTAGAGACTTGGAGTCTTTCTGGGCCTCTGTGGCCTTCAGGAAGGCTGCTTGGCAAATCTCCCAGGCAAACCCAGGCTCTGGCCACTGGCACCACCAGTGTCCCAGCATTACCAGCCCAGGGGAGCACGGTGCTGAGGTCTGAAACATGCGCTACAGCCTCTCAGGGGTGGGAGGTCTGCCAAGTGCAGACCATGTCTCCCCTGCCATGTCCTGTGTCCCCTCTGCCATGGCCCATGCCCCCCCCCCCAGGGTCCAGGCCCTACAGCTCCTCTGTCCCTTGGTTGGTTTGCCCCCCTTTCCTGAGGCTCTTGTGGAGGGGCCACTGAGGCTGGTGGCCTGTGCAGGTCAGGGACCTCCAGTTGGCAGCAGCTGCATTGATTGAACGCCGACAGTGTGTCCTGTGCTTGGCATCAGCTCTTTTATCCCCAGTATTGTTTTGGGAGCTGCTGGACAGTGAGGGCTGAGGAGCCTTCTTTCTCCTGCTTTCTTGGAAAGACCAGTGCCCACATTCCTGGCCTTCATTTGTGGGCAGGCGTCCGTCCCAGGAATGGGAAAGCAAGTTCCAGAGAGCTGGAGGCTGTGGGGAGAGAGCAGAGTACTTGGCCTTGGCCTGGGGTGGGTGAGGCATGGGCTGGGAGAGTCCTGGTGGGGGTTCTTGACCCCACAGTGGCCTGACCCTAGAGGTGATGGCATTGTTCCCTCCTGTCGTGTTCGGGGAGGGGGTGTGAAGTGATGCATTAGGGGCTCCTAAACCATTCATTCTTTAATATATTCAACAAGTTTTCCAAGATGAAACAGCAAAGGGGACAGTGGTGCTGGAGGGGAGGGGGTGTGGGGGTGAGCGGGGCAAGGGGGAATGGACCACAGAAATTCTCATATACTGTGAGGGTGCTGGTGATCATGGCAAGGTTTTATGCAGGACCTGAGAAAGCTCAGATATCCTTTTGTTTAGTCTTATTTATTTTAATTTGATGTGAAATTCACATAACATCAAATCTACCATTTTAAAGTGAACAATTCAGTGGCATTTGGTGCATTTGCAGTGTTGTGCAAACATCACCTCTACCTAGTTCTATCTATTTCCCTCACCCCCAAATGAGACCCTGTGCCCATTAGCTGTCACTCCCCACGCCCCTCCCCCAGCCTGGCAACCACGAATCTGCTTTCTGTCTCTATGGATTTGCTTGTTCGGGATGTTTCATAGAAAAGGAATCATACAATTTATGACCTCGCGTGACTGGCTTCTTTCACTCAGTGGGATGCTTTGGAGGTTCATTCACATTGTAGCATGAATCAGCTTCATTCCTTTTTATGACTGAGTACTATTCCATTGTGTGGATGACCGCACTGTGTTTATCCTTGTACCCTTTGGTGGACATTTGGGTTGTTTCCACCTCTTTTCTTTTTTTTTTTTAAACTTCATTGTTTGTTCTAAGACAGCCTTTGCCTCCTGAACGCTATTTTGAGGTGCAGCAGTCTCTGTTTAACTTGCTCCATCCCCCCCATTGAACTACCCCCATAGGAAAACCCATCCTCTTAGGGTAGATAGTCTTGGTTTTGTGGCTTCCCCACAATTTGCTATGCCCCACCCCCTGCCCACTTCATTGGCCATGACAGACAGGGAGATCCCACCCACTCCATCACATCCTGGGCCTGGGTTCAAATCCTGCTCTGTTGTCTTATAGCTCTGGGACTATGGACACTACTTATTGTGTCCCTATCCCTGGAAAGTAGGACCAGTGGGCCTTTCCCCTCCACTGGGCAGTCACCAAGTAGACCCCAGAGCCAGAGTCTTTGGCAAATGAATTTGTGGTCATGTGGCTGCCCTCCCCTGGGGTGTTGAGCACAGGAGCTCACTGGGCCGGTGTCAGAGTAGCTAGGCCTCCAAGGAGGTTGGCCTCTCCTGGCCTGTGACACCCCTGACTCTGGGGACCAGAGCTGCCTGGAAGTCGTAGGTTCCCCCTCCATGCCCGCACTGGGGCTCTGCGCCAGCACCTTAATCCCACGGCCACCCTCAGTGGGGACAAAAGAGGGCTTTGCCCTCTGGGGTGGCTTGATAGGGCATGGGGGACAGTCATGTGACATGGAGAGTTGGTCTGTCCACACTATGGAATATTAGTCAGCCACAAAAAGGAGTGAAGCATTGATTCGTGCTACAGCATGGACGAACCGCACAGACGTGCTGAGCGAGAGAAGGCCGACACTCAAGGCCACACAGCGCATGATTCCGTTTACGTGACGTGTCCAGAGGAAGCAAATCCAGAGACAGAAAACAGATTGGCAGTTGCCAGGGGCTGGAGGAGGGGGGTGAGGAGGGACTGCTGATGGGGTGGGGTCTTATTTTGGGGGGATGAAGATGTTCCGGAACTAGCTAGAGGTGATGGTTGCACAACGTTGTGTGTGTACTAAATGTCACTGAATTGTTCGCCTTAAAACGGTGAAGTTGATGTTATGTGAATCTTAGCTCAATTAAAAACCAAAATGGGCGTTAGAGCTTCCTCAGGTCCTAGGAGAAACCCTGCCCCTTTCACAGTGGCAAATGAAAGCCGGAGAGGCAGTGTCCTTCGCTAAGGCCAGTTGCCAGGCAGGTGGTCGATGTGATGGGGACCCAGGTTTTGTTTCTGCTCCAGGGCTCGTTCTGGGGATTTTGCCTGTGCCTGGGACAGCTTCAGAGCCCAGGTGAGCGAGCCCAGTGTCCTGGGCAGAGACTAGACAGACCTGAGGCCTCTGAGCTCAGCCCTGACCTCTGCTCTCCTGCAGCATGGCTGACAAAAATGGAGCTCTCAAGTGCACCTTCTCGGCGCCCGGCCATAGCACCAGCCTCCTGCAGGGCCTTGCTGCCCTCCGTGCCCAGGGCCAGCTGCTGGACGTTGTACTCACCATCAACAGAGAGACCTTCCATGCACACAAGGTGGTCCTGGCTGCCTGCAGCGACTACTTCAGGTGAGCACAGGTCTCGGGGGACAGGCCAAAGAGGGCCCACCCAGCTAAGAGGGAGTGAGCTCAGCGCCAGCCAGCCAGCTAGCCCAGCCAGGATGGCTCTGAGGGAAAGTGGCTGGTGTTGGCCACTCCTTCGGTAAACCTGGAGCTTTTTCTAGGTTTGTAACTTTCTCCAACTTTTGGGGGACATTGTGCAGGCAAGCAAAACATGCCTGGGGGATAGAGGTGGCCCATGGGCACCCAATTAGCAGCTTCTGCCCTGGGGGAGAGGCAGGGCTTGGCCTTGTTTTCATTCTGTCTTTATTTGACACCTGTGTGTACTGGCACTGTGCTTGGCCTTGGGGTCCAGCAGAGATAAGACAGACACAAGTCTCCTCCCCCATAGGTTCCTGTACTTAGGCTGAGGAATAGGAGGGATGCCCAGATGGGGCTCCCCACACGTCCCAGGCTGTGTCTTAGTCCTCTCATGACAGGTGAGGACTTCCTGGGTATACTGGTCAGTCTGCTGCGAGAGCCCTTTCCTACATTCCCCTTCCCTGGGCTGGGCTGTGTCGGGGAGTGAGGGCCCCTTGGAGCAGGTCTAGGGGCGTTCTCACCAGCTGGGGGCTGTCATGGGCTGAGGACAGTCTTCCTCGTTTCCTCAGTGACCAGCTGGCCAGTTCCTCCTGCCAGGCTGTGACCCTGCCAGAGAGAGCTGGGGTACTGTCCTGGGGGTGGTTCTCTGGCCCCACTTTGCCAGTGGTAGCCGGAGTGCCCCTGCAGACTGCCTTGCAGAGCCCCAGCTTAGGTGTGTTCCGAGGGCTGCATGGTCCTCGAGGCTAGGGTGGCAAGGCTGGGATGGCTTGCCCGGTGCGCCCCCCAGCTGCCCGCCCCCCAGGCTCAACAAGGCTGTTCTGGGGAGCCAGAGCAGCCAAGCCATCTGGGGCGCCGTTTCTATTTTTATTCTGGATTTGGGGACGGGTGGGCCGGCCCAGCCAGAAATGCCCTTTAAAGGCTCCTCTGCGCTGGCACTGCAGCCAGCGAGGCCTTAAAAGGCAAAGCTCCCTCCCGTCGCCGTGGCTGCCTCTGCCTTCGATGAGCTGATGGGACTCATGGGGACAAGAAGGGGCAGGGTCCGGGGGGCTGCCCGAGCTCTGCTCCTGGAAGGCTTCATGGTGCTGCACAGAGTCTTGGGCAGTTGTGAGTTCTTGGCCCTGCAGCAGCACGAAGCTCAGCTGTCCCCACTCTGGGACCTGAGCCCAGGCCACACTGGGTGTGTGACTAGGGGACAGGCATCTGTTGGATGAAGGGATGAGGGAAGTTCCTTCTCCTTGGTCAGCCGTCACACTGTGTGCTTGCCCCATGAGAGGAACCTCTCATGAACTCCCAGAGGGTGCTGGGGTTCTTGCCCCTCTTCCGATGGGGTCTCCCCAAGGGCCGTGGGGTGGTGTGACCCAGGTCCTGTTTCTCTTACTGGTGCTCACATTAGCGCCACTTCCCAGAGCAGGACAGAAAGGCTGAAGGCTAGTGTCACTCACTGGGGGTGGGGGGTGTCTCACAGTGGACTAGGGTCCCTGTGGGCCAAATGGTGGGTTTTCCTGACTGTCTGGACCTCTCTCTGGAGATGACAGTGACCTTGGTGGGGCTTCCTAGTGGGTACTCTGATCTGGGGACCCTCACCCCCTCCCCATCCCTGTGTGACAAGACTAAGACTCGGGCTCGGGAAGATGGAGCCACCTGCCCATGTGTGCCTGCTGATGAGGGGCTGGGCTCTGAGAACCATGGTGCACGGGGTTCTTGGGGTCCCCACCTTGTCTCCTGAGCCTGCCGTGTGTGTGGTCTTATAGGGCTGGGTGCCAAGGTGGGGCTGGCACTTGTCTCATGGCCAAAATCAACGTTTGGCTTTTTCCTGCCCACCTGTACCTGCCCCGCCATGAGTGGGCCCTCGGCCTCCTCCCTCTGAGCCAGGTCGGTCCCAGTGCTCCACACCTCTGTGTAGGCTGGACGTGGCCCCACGCAGAGGGGCAGAGTGGGGAGCTGCTGTTTGTAGGAAGACGCATGGCTTGGTGGATTAAAAATCTTTTTTTTTTTAACATGTCTTTTAATGAGCATCTGGCCCCTTTCCCTAGTTGGCTGTGCCCTGCTCATGGTGTCCAGGGGCCAGGCTATTCCTGGGTGGCCGTGAGGCCCCTTGGCAGCCCTGAGCCCACATGCTGTGTTTCTGAACTTCAGGGCCATGTTCACGGGTGGCATGAGGGAGGCGAGCCAGGATGTCATCGAGCTGAAGGGCGTGTCTGCCCGCGGCCTGCGGCACATCATCGACTTTGCCTATAGTGCCGAGGTGACGCTGGACCTGGACTGCGTGCAGGACGTGCTAGGTGCGGCTGTGTTCCTGCAGATGCTTCCCGTGGTGGAGCTGTGCGAGGAGTTCCTTAAGGCCGCCATGAGTGTGGAGACCTGCCTGAACATCGGCCACATGGCCACCACCTTCAGCCTGGCCTCACTCAAGGAGTCCGTGGATGCCTTCACCTTCCAGCACTTCCTGCAGATCGCGGAGGAGGAGGACTTCCTACACCTGCCGCTGGAGCGCCTCGTCTTCTTCCTGCAGAGCAACCGGCTGCAGAGCTGCGCCGAGATTGACCTGTTCCGCGCGGCTGTCCGCTGGCTGCAGCACGACCCGGCCCGCCGGCCGCGTGCCAGCCACGTGCTCTGCCACATCCGCTTCCCGCTCATGCGGTCCTCAGACCTGGTGGACAGCGTGCAGACGCTGGACATCATGGTGGAGGACGTGCTGTGCCGGCAGTACCTGCTGGAGGCCTTCAACTACCAGGTGCTGCCCTTTCGGCAGCACGAGATGCAGTCCCCGCGCACGGTCGTGCGCTCCGACGTGCCCTCTCTGGTCGCCTTCGGTGGCACGCCCTACACCGACAGCGACCGCTCTGTCAGCAGTAAGGTGTACCAGCTGCCCGAGCCGGGTGCCCGCCACTTCCGGGAGCTCACGGAGATGGAGGTGGGCTGCAGCCACACATGCGTGGCCGTCCTGGACAACTTCGTGTACGTGGCCGGGGGCCAGCACCTGCAGTACCGCAGCGGCGAGGGTGCGGTGGACGCCTGCTACCGCTACGACCCGCACCTGAACCGCTGGCTGCGCCTGCAGGCCATGCAGGAGAGCCGCATCCAGTTCCAGCTGAATGTGCTGTGCGGCATGGTGTACGCCACGGGCGGCCGCAACCGGGCCGGCAGCCTGGCCTCGGTCGAGAGGTACTGCCCGCGGCGCAACGAGTGGGGCTACGCCTGCTCCCTGAAGCGCCGCACCTGGGGCCACGCGGGCGCCTCGGCGGGGGGCCGCCTCTACATTTCCGGCGGCTACGGCATCTCCGTGGAGGACAAGAAGGCGCTGCACTGCTACGACCCTGCCGCCGACCAGTGGGAGTTCAAGGCACCCATGAGTGAGCCCCGCGTGCTTCATGCCATGGTGGGTGCCGGCGGCCGCATCTATGCCCTTGGCGGCCGCATGGACCACGTGGACCGCTGCTTTGACGTGCTGGCGGTGGAGTACTACGTGCCCGAGACAGACCAGTGGACCAGTGTGAGCCCCATGCGGGCCGGCCAGTCGGAGGCTGGCTGCTGCCTGCTGGATAGGAAGATCTATATCGTGGGGGGCTACAACTGGCGCCTCAACAACGTGACGGGCATCGTGCAGGTATACAACACGGAGACAGACGAGTGGGAGCGTGACCTGCACTTCCCAGAGTCCTTTGCAGGCATTGCCTGTGCCCCTGTCCTGCTGCCCCGGTCAGGGACCAGGAGGTAGCTCCTGGGACCCCTGGGACCTGGCCCAGCCTCATGCTGTCTGTGCGAGGGGTTTGGTGAGCTCATGCTGGGGCCGAGAACCACAGAACCACCCCTGGCCCGTGGGCTGACGTCTTGGGGCCTGCTGTGTTGGTAAGGCCCCCTCCTGGGGTCCCTCATCCGTCCCGGAGCAGATCCTGGCTTTGTGCCCACCGAGGGAGCCCGCCAGCGATGAGGCTGGTGCGTCATGGCAGCAGCCTCACACCCGAGGTTTCCTCACCTGCCCCACATCCCCGCTCACGGAGGGGATCGGGGTCTCCTTTGAGGTGTGGTTGTGTGGCTTTGTCCCACTTCTCTCCTCCCCCAGCTCGGCAGCCTCAGACATTCCAATGCGAGCTCTTTGACATCGACCCCCAAATCCACGGTTTGTGCCCTGCCCCCCCAAGTTTCTTGCACCATCTATTTTTTAAAATAAACAGCACCCCTAAACTCTCTAACATGTGGACCTCCGGAGCTGGTGAGGTGGCAGGGGGGCACCCAGCTCAGGGCTGACCTCAAGGGTGGGCATGGTTCTGCCTCTAATAAGCCCAGGCTGCTGGGGTGGAAGGGTGGCCTTGGAGGAGAGTCTCGCACTTGTCTCCATGCCTGTTCTCGGTCCCAAAACCTTCGGTGTGTGTGGTTGTCCACTTTCAGAAGGAAAAAACACAGCCAGCTCTCGGAGACAGTCCTCACGGTTGGCCAGCCTTCCATTTGGTGCCGGGCTTCTTGTGGGGCCTTGATGAGGAGTGGGCTGAGCTGCCCCCGTTCCCGTCCTCACCCCCTGGTTCAAGGGGGACACCTGCTTTAGGACTCATAGTGTGTCTGCATTCCTACAAGTCTCATGATTTTTATTTCTCTCCCTTTCTCCCACCCTCCACTCCTGCCTTGTCCTGTGTTCAGGTTGTCAGGCCACCAGGCCTGGGCCCCCTCAGCAAGGAAAGTCAGGCGGGTGGTGCACCCTCTTCCCTTCAAGGGCTTTGTGGCACCTCTGGCCACATTTGTTTTGGTGTCAAACCTCTAAAGCTGTTTATTATTATTCGTATTATTATTTTTGTTCTGTTTTGGTTTTTTTAAGACACCGGCATTGCTGTCTTATAAATGGGATTTGTACCCTCGGGGCAACTTAAAGTGTCTCTTCTGCTGCTAATGGACGATTGATGTTGTGTCTCTGTGACCCACTCACCGTGTAAAGAATTAACCTCATATCTTAGCAGATGTCGTCTCCTAATATTTTCCTTCATTTAATAAAAATGTTATGGTGAAAAGATGGAGCAGGCCCAGCGCCGAGCTTGTGGGGCCTGATGGGTCACAGATTCCTCATGTCATCTATGTGGTTAGGGGCTCCCTTCCCCTCTTTTGCCCTTTTCTAGCATTGCAGAGGAGCTGGAAGGGGGGCTGGCCTTTGGCTCAGGGGTGCGGGGCAGAGAGAAGTGTGGCCAGAACTTCCACCAGGTGCCTGGAAGATAGGGCAGACCTGCCTCGGCTGGGTGGCCTTTGGAGAGACTCTCTCCAGGTTGTTACATGGGCCTGGTGGCTTGGCCCCTTGCCACCAGACAGCCCCCAGCTCCTGGCAGGTTGTCTCCATCTGCTCAGTCCTGGGGTATGAGACTGGGGAGCTGGGGAGCCCCTCTCCCTGGAGGCCGTGATGGGGGAGACGCAGGGCAGGTCCTAAAGGAAGCATGAAGTCATCACCATTCCATATGGGCCCAAGAGCTCTGTGAATCGCCCCCAACCCCTGCTCTCATGGCTGGCCTTGCCGCGAACCGGGCTGTATGCTGGTGGAGAAACCCTGCTGTGCACGGACAGCTTTCTGAGGGGAGGCGTCCAGGTTCACCCTCCAAATGCACCCACAGGCCTGGTGCTCCCGTACAGCAGCCATTGGGGCCCCAGAGCGTGGCCGGATGTGTGGGTGGGGGGCAGCGTTGAAATAAAAACTGGGTTGGGAACCAGGAAGGAGCCCATGCTGCCAGGGGCATTGAAAGGAAAGCAGCAGCCCTTGGGGACCTACCAGAACATTCCAGTCCCTTTTCACCCCCCCCCCCCAACCTGAGCTCCCCCAAAGAGAACCCTTCCCTGCTAGAGGCATGGCCCCTTCAGGGGGGCAGTGAGAATCTTTTGCCAGCTGCAAGTCCCCCCAGATCAGCTCACACCTCAGAACATCTTGTCCCCAATGAGCTGGCAGGGGTGCCGGCGCAGGGGGGTGGGGTTGGGGGGGCGCTGCCGTATCTAACTGGGTCGATTGTGCATAACCGTCTGGGCTGGTTCATGGAATGTTCTCAGGGGCCCCCTGCCCCTCCCTCTTGGCCCCCCCCCGGAAGAAAGGAAAATTATTTTTCGTATTGTAAACTTTAAACACGAAAAAGCTGTTTTTAATTTAGCAGAAACTGGCTTGAATCTTCACTTTGTGAACGTTTGTGTCCTTCAGAGAAAGGCGGAACATGCATTTGCACACACAGGCTTACACAAATGCACGCACATGCGTAAGCTCACATGCACACCTACACTCACGCATTGTGACATGCACACTCACATGGTCACACCGGTGCTCGCACGTAGCCTTGCTCATATGCTCAACACCATGCTCACGTGCTTGCTCACACAAACACACTCACACTCACCCTTGGACCTGCCTGGGCCTCTGCATAGCACCCTAAAGGGGTCTGGAGCCTGTCACCTCATCTCCTCCCTTTACCTTTCATCCTGGGCAGCTTGGGCCATGAATGGAGAGCCACTGTGTGTAGGGACTGAGCTTGGGGAAAGCCCGTCTGCTTCCAGATGGCCTGCTTCCCCACCAAGGCCCTGGATGTGGCCGGCAGGAGCCTCCCTCCACACCTGGGCTCGGGCTGTGGGAAAACACTGTCTCCCGGGACGGTGGGATTCAGGCCCGCTAGAGGCAGGCCAAGTGTGACTTCTGGGGCCTCGCAGCAAGCGAGGCCAAGGGGGCCTCCGGGGAGCTGTGTGAGGTGGGAATCTGCCCCGGACCTGGCCAGCTTGGAAACCTGCCCCTGGCTTTGTCTCCGAGAATGTAGCTCCTTCTCCTGTGTTCTCACAGGCCCCAGAGATTTTGCTTCTCATGGTGGAGACTCTGTGCATGGGTTTTATTAGGGGCACCTGGCCTTGGAGGCATGGTCCGAATGTTTACCGCACAAGCGAGAGGTCCTGGGTTGGGGAGGTGGGAGCAGAGCCTCATCCACTCCAGGTCCATGGGTACCATCTGCCTGTGGGCCCCAAGGACAAAAGGGCCATGAAGCCACACTTCTGCATACAGCAAGGCCCCAGCTTACATCTTGTGGCTGACCCTGCTTATTGCCATCCTGGCAGCCACTTCTCCCTCCTCACCAACAGAGCCCTGATTTGGTGCCAGCTGCAGCGTGCCCAGCCTCGGGGGTTAATTTAGGATTTGGCTGAGCCATTCTTGGCAATGCCTTTTGCCAGAGTTGTTTTTGATTTGGGCGCATTTCCCAGATCTGGCCAGCAGGCTTTAAGTGGAGGTCTGGGGTAGGGGTTTCTGGACACAAGAGAGGCCTTATTGCCCCCTTTCCTCCCTTACTGCTTCCTGTGAGGACATGATGCCAGGAGCTTCTGCAGCCATCTTGTGGCCATGAGGAGCAAGTTAAGCGAGGTGCAGAGATGCCACCTCCCAAAGCCCTGAAATCACAGGGCCACCTGTCCCCTGGAACCTCTGACCTCCAGACTCCTTTTTATGAGAAATCACAATGACTGTGTTGCCTAAGATACTAGTGGTCAGACATTCCGATACTTGTAACTCAAACAGTTTCAAAATTATATTATAAATGTAACATGCTGGGTATTGCCCATCTTATATAAGTCAGGGTTTTTATTGCAAGCAACAGAAACTGCCTCAGGCTGATTTAAATGGCCAAAATGTGCATTGGAAGGCTGTTCGTTTCCTCACAGAAGTGGCAGGAAGGCAGGAAAACCAGGCTCAAAACAGTAGAAACCAAGGGGGCGAGGCAGCCAGGGCGATGAGCTGAAATCATGCCGGGGAACTGGTTGGTGGAGACACTTCTGCCATCACCATGGAATCCAGATGCCTCAGGTGGCACTGGCATCTGCCTGCGCTTGGTACTCAGCCTTAGCTGCCCCTGGAAACCAGATGCCCCTGTCTCGATGCTACTTCTTTGCGCCACTTGTTCCAGAGCACGAACATCCTGTTGGCTTAGCCCATGCCCTGTGTCAACACCCTAGCTGCCTGGGGAGTGGGGAAAAGAGTACCTCAGTGTGTTAGCTGCCACTGCTGGGTAACAAACAGCCCCGCGTCTCAATGGCATGCAAAAGTGGGTGTTTGTTTTTCCTGTGTCTGTGACTCAGCTGGGGGGTGATTGTCTGGGCTGCCCTCTTCTGGGCATGCTCTGCCTCCAGGTGCAAGGCTGTGGAGTAGCCGGGAGTCTCAGATCCACCTGTCTCACAGCTTCGGACTAGCAGCTGGCCAACTTATGTTCTATAGTTCTACAGCGGACAAGCAGAATCACGTGACCCTTGTCAGGTCCCGGTTTGGAAACTGTCTCTTCCTTCTGCCCCTATGCCTTCGGCCAAAGCAGATGACATGGTCAAGTCCAGAATCAGGGCCGGGGACATACCCTTAAACTTAAGAAGGAAGACCTACCTAGGAGTGTTGCAAAGGGCAGGACACAGGAACAAAGGGGGACTGAGGCCCATCGTTTGATCAGTCATTCCAGTGGCTTTGAAGCTTTTGTTGTCAGTGGGGCCTACTTGACATTGTGGGGACTCCCCAGACTTGGATGGAGACTCAGATCCTGGGCCGCCAAAAAGAAAAGCCTGCTCCACGGTTCCTGTCGTCAATCTACCCCGATAGCCAGTCCTCTTTTCTGTCATGGGGTTTGGGGCTATAAGCGTCCTGGGCTTTTGGGCTGCAGGGAGAGAGTCTGTGTGGGGAGTTCAGTGGGAGCATGTCCAAGTCTCAGGGCACCGTGGTGTCATTGGAAGGCCTACCCCAGACATCCCTTCAGCATGGGTGGTTTCCAGGGAGGCACTGGACTGTTGGCGCTGCCCCTGTCCTGCCATCCCATAGAGCTGTCCCCTGGGCCCCTGCCCCCTCAGTTCCAGCTTCTTGCTACCCTCTTGGGTAGCCCTGCCCTGTCCCCCCACTTTCAGCTACACTCAGTCTGGGATGGGGGGACAAGGGGCCTAGGTCCTCAGCGAACCCCTTCCTATTCCATGGTAAGGGGTGAGTTCCATGCCTGGCATTTCTGGCTTCTTTCAGGTTCTCCCCTTTTGCTTCGTAATCAAACCCGGCTCTTGCTTTGCCTTTCAAAACTTTGATGAGTGCCTGGTTTGGAAGTCAAAGACGGGCCCTGGATGGTTTTCCTCTTTGCCTTCCCGCTCCGATGGCCCGAATTCACCTCCACGAGATGTGGGTACCCCGGATTGACTAAGATTCCATATAAGGCAGTGCAGAAAAGCAAGGCATGAAAACTAACATCTCGAGGTAGGGTTTTCTTCCCTAACAGTTATTGAATGCTTGCGAGGAAGGCGGCGCTGAGCTAAGTGCTTTACACGCGTTATCTATTTAATCTTTCCAAGAGCCTGCAACGAGGAGTAAGTACCACCATCTGCATTTAACACAGGACAGCCTGGCTCAGAGAGGTGAAGTCACTTCTCCGTCGTCACACAGGTAGAGAATTGGTAAGGGCTGGACCACAAAGGAATGCTCAGGAGTTTAGGTTTATTTTATTATTATTATTATTTTTAGAGATTCATTCGAGTAATTTCTACACTTAATGTGGGGCTTGAACCCACAACCCCGAGACCAAGAGTCGTGTGCCCCTCCGACTGAGCCAGCCAGGCTCCCCAGGAGTTTAGGTTTTAATTTAGCTTGTATTTAGAAGCTTCATGCTGAGGAGTGCTATGGCCTGGATGCAGAAGAAGGGCATTCTAGGCAGGGAGACAGCCTGTGGCAGAATGCAGCAAGGCTGGAATGGTGGACATGAGAAAGGGAAGAGTGGGAGAGATGCTGGAGAAGCTGGCCAGGAACAAAAGGAGCTAGGCAGGACCGTGAAGCAGAGGAGAGAAAACCATATCCTGCAGGCGGCAGGAAGTGGTTTAAAAGGACTCACTTCTTAGGTCACACTTGGATGTGCTGTGCAACTAAAGTGAAACTATTCAACGACTGGACACTGCCAGCCCCTTTGGGTCAGGGTTGGCTGGAGAAGAACCTAGGGCCAGGTGACCCTAGAGGGAGGAACACAGCTCTCCTTAGGGGTCAGGATGGGCTTTCTGGAGGGGGGGGCATTTCAGGTGGGTTTTGAGGGATGAACAGGAGTTTCCCAGGCAGAAAATGATTACAAATACTTCCTAACTCTCCCTCTGTGCCTAGTTTGTGTTAGCTGTGGGGACCCAGTCAGGTTGAGCAACCAACTCGTGATTTCGGCTCAGGTCATGGTCTCATGGGTTGTGAGATCAAGCCCAGGGGTCAGGCTCTGAGTTCAGCATTCTGCTTGAGATTCTCTCCTTCTCCCTCTTCCGCTGCCCCTCCCCTCACTCGTGCGTGCTCTCTCTCTCTCTCGCTGTCTAAAATAAATAAATAAAATATTTTTTTAAAAAATGAGGCTTAAAGTGCACAGAATCCTCAACGGATAAAGAATAAGCCTGAAGACTAAGGAATTGGTATGTCTGTGTCCTTTGTGCATCACACAGGGAACTTGAGCCCAGGAATGTTTGGGTAGGGTGAATATGCTTTCAGCTTCTGGTCTCAGTCGGACTAGCGGGGAGCAGATAGGACCCTGGAAACAGCTGCTTTCAGAGAGTGGGATGTTCCCAGGTCATGGAACACACACGGGGACAGATTTCAGGGAGGGTCTCTCAGAGGAGAGAGGAGAGACCTGAAAGATGAGAAGGTGCCAGCTGTGAAGGGGCCACAACGATGCAGAAGCAGTCAGCAGAGGCAACAGTGCATGCCGAGATCTGGAGGTGGTACAGGAAGGCGGCTGGACTGGCTGGAATGAGAGGCCAGGGAGGCGGAAGGGGGATGAGGGCCTCCTGAGTCGCCAGGAGGAGGGTGGATTTTTTCCTAAGTTGATGGGGAGCATGAGATCCACCCTGATTTACAGAGACCATGGGCTGCTCTGAGAAGCCCGCCCAGGCCATACTAGCGTTAGCAGCTTTCTTTGATGAGTGAAGAAAGCAAAAACAGCAGGGCTGTGTTCTGCCCTGGTCACCAGACGCTTCAGCCTCGCCTTCCTCGGGACTGGGGGTCAATGGAGCGGGAGGAGGGCTTGGGTCACTGTCCGGCCATTGCGCAATAAACAGGCTCACAGCTTCCTCTGACTCATCACCAGGGTTTAGGACGGATTGAGTTACCGCCTGGGTGTGGGGTGAATGGGGGTGAGTAGGGCGAGCACTGGCTCTTCACCTCTGCTCTGCAGGCATGGCCCGGTTCGGTGACCTGATAACCCCTGCTACCTACCAAATCTTTTTATTTTCTCTGCCCAGAAACTGTCTTAGTGCAAACATATGTAAGTGATCAGGGTAACCAGCAATTTCTGAGCACTTGTTATAAGCCAGGCACCTGACATGTATTAACAGCATTTAAACCTTACAAAACCCAGTGCGGAGAAGGAAGCCAGGCTCTGCTGTCAGGCCTGAGGTCTAGTCCTGGCTCTGGCACTTAACTTGGTACAGGCAGCTGCCATTCCTGTTCTGTCTGTATTTCCTTTCCAATCTTATAGGATGGTGGCTGGAACTGGAAGTCATATTTGTAGAAGGCCCAGCTCTGCACGGGACTCCCAGAGGCTGTGGTCTCAGTCAGCGCCAGAGACAGAACATAGAATTCAAATTGACTTCAGCAAAAAAGAGAATAAATTATTGGCTCATATAACTGAAAATACAGGAGTGTTTAGCTTCAGGCATGGCTTGATCCAGGAGCTCAGTGTCTCTCTAACTTTGGCTCTGTTTTTCTCTGTGTAGGGTCACTCTCTTGGGACATCTCTCTTAAGTAGTGACCTCTGGCACTGCAAATTTGTGTTATCCTTCAAACCAGCCATCCGAGCAAAAAGGGTGCTTCTCTTTCCAGTGGTTCAAGCAAAAATTCCAGAACTGCATCTCACTGGGCAAACAGGATCACGTGCCTGCCCTGAGCCAATCATGAAAGCAAAGCAATGGGCTCTGATGATTGGCAAAGACTTCCAACTTGGGAAGATGGGTTTGTGGGGAGAGAGGGTAATGAAGCCCACGCCATCCACATATCATGGACTGAAGATTGCAGAATGCTGCCTGAAGGGCCGTTGGTTGTTGGCAAAGGAGAGAGCAAATGCTTGTTAGGCAGAAAGGTTAGAAGATCACGAAAGTGCTCAAAACCATATGAACAAAAAGGATAAAATAAAGTAGTGGTAGTGCCCAGGACAATGCAAATTAAAATCTATTTATATATATTTAATATGGACATTCCAGTAAGTACTTGTAAAGTGTGAATAAAAGCACGTTCAGAAAATACTGGTGATCCCCCTAAGATCACCACCAGCAACCCCTCCAGCCATCCCTCACCCTAGTAAAAAGTGTGCTTTTTAAAAATCTTTCTTTCTTTCAAAAGTGTGCTTTTTGTTCAGTCAGAGCTGTCTCACAATTCCCTTGCTGCCCCTCTTGGCTCCTGCCCCGTCCGTGCCTGGAAATCCCTGGAGCCTCCTGAATATAAACCTTTGATATTGGTGGTCATGGTCCCTCTGCTTGGAAAGGGACAGTTAGATGTCAGGACATTTCCTGTTTTCCTCAGTCACCCTCCTGCTACTGGGAAGACCCTGCTACCCTTTTCACTGCTGGATCTAGTCTAAGTGGGATTTCTGGACCTTTCCTATAGCACCCCACAGCAAACCTGTGTTCCTTCTGGCTTAAGGATCCAGAGAGTAGAAGCTGGTCAAATGTAAGGTGATAGGGAAAGCAAGGTGTTAAAGATAATGCCTGGGATTTAGGGCGGTGAGGGCTGATGACAAGGTTCAGGCCTCAGCTCAAATGCCCGCCCCCCCTACTTCCCTGACAGTGGTGGCTGGGAGCCTCCCTCCCTATCATCAATATCTGCCAGTCCATTACTAGTTTTCTTTTCTTTCTTTTTTTTAAGATTTTATTTATTTATTCGATACACAGACACACAGACACACACACACACACATACACACACAGCACAAGCAGGGGGAGCAACAGGCAGAGGGAGAGGGAGAAGCAGGCTCCCCGCGGAGCAGGGAGCCTGATGTGGGGCTCGACCAGAGGACCCTGGGATCATGACCTGAACCCAAGGCAGACGCTTAACCGACTGAGCCACCCAGGCACCCCTAGTTGTATTTTCCACATCACAATTATTCCCATCAGAAATGTTCTTGGGTCATTTGTTGGTTGGTTATGTCTGTCCCCCTCCCTAACTGCGCACCCCGTCAGGTCAGGGGACCACGTCTGCTTGCTCACGCTTTTTCCCAGCGTGCCTGGTACATACAGGCGCTCAATAAAATATTCGTTGAATGAATGAATGCATGAATGAGGAAATCCCTGAACTGGTCTCAAAGCTGAACTAGTCCGAGCCCCAGCTCAGCATCGGGGTGCTACCTGTCCTTGTGGGTTGCTGGCCCCATCCTTGTAAATTGGAAGGTTTTGTGTCTGGCGGTCTCCTTGGGGGCTCCAGCGCCCCAGCCCGTCCGCGAACCAAGCTTGTCCAATAGCCAGGCGGCCGCTGTCCAGCGGGCCAGGAGTCTACTCACTACGCATGTGCTCAAATCCTACTCTTTCCACCTCCCCTTCCCCCGCCTCCTCTATTGGACCCGAACGCGCTGCTGGGGCGTGCGCATGCGCTCTCGCCCCCGCGCCGCGCGCCGCTCCCGTACGCCTGCGCCGCACTCACGACCACCAAGGCGCCTGCGCACTGCCCGCCGCCCGCGGGCCCAGCCGGCGCTTGCGCGGTGGCACTGGCGAGTGGGGGGGGGTGAGGAGGTGGAGGAGGAGGAGGAGGAGGAGGCGGCGGCGAGAAGATGGCGACTTCGAACAATCCGCGGAAATTCAGCGAGAAGATCGCGCTGCACAACCAGAAGCAGGCAGAGGAGACAGCGGCCTTCGAGGAGGTCATGAAGGACCTGAGCCTGACGCGGGCCGCGCGGGTAAGGGGGCTGTCCGCCCCGACCCTTCGGGGCCGGGAAGGGAGGGAGGGGGCGCGTGTCCGGCGTGTGCGCGGGGCGGGGGGCGCGCGGCGGGGGCGGGGCGCGTGCGGCGGGGCGGGGCTTGGCACAGCCTGAGGGTACAGGTGTCCCTCCGCCCCGGGCATCGGGCATCGTGGGCGGGACAGGTGCCCCCACATCACCGATACCTGAAAGGGTTCAGGTGCCCCCACATCACTGTTACCTGGAGGTGAGGATAGGTGTCACTACATCATTATTATTTGGAGGGGACAGTGGTCTCTACATCATTACTACCTGGAGGGAATAGGTGCCACCACATCATTGTTACCTGAGGAGGGACAGGTGTCCCTACATCCATGCTACCTGAGGGGGTCAGATGCCCCCATATCACTGCGACCTAGGGGAGACAGGATGACACCATGAGGTGTATGAACTGGGTGCTGCTTGCAAGCATCATTGTTACCTGGGGAGGTGGGGTAGACGTTCCCACATCGTTGGTACCTGGTGCGGGAAAAGTGCCCCCACATCGTTGCGACCTGAGGGGAACAGCTGTCCCCACATCATTGCTACCTGAAGGGACAGGTGTCTCTACATCTTTGTCACCTGTACCTTCGCTCCCTGGGGTGTTGGAGGAAGGACAGGTATCTTCATTTGTATACTCGAGCTGGGATAGGTATTTCTCCCTTTTGGATTATCTGAAGGAAAGTTTTGGTGCTCTCTCCTGTGGGGACCTGAGAGTGGTCAGGAAGACAGAGTGTGCTCTGTCCTGGAGCTTGGAGTGGAGACAGCTACCCCTTCCCCATGTAGCCCATATGTTGGGGACCAGGTTGTGTTCCTCCCACTGAGACAAGGGACAGCTGGCCACGGATGTCTCCTGGCCTGTCAGGACCAGGGTGGAGGGACAGTTCTTCCTTAAGTTGCTGGCTGTCTTTGGCGTGCAGGGGCAGGCCAGGTTACCTGCTAACCTCACCTGGGAAGCTACTGTGGGCCCCGAGAGGAGCTGGGGGCCTGGCTCTTCTCCTGGGCCCAGCTCTCTGGACACATGACTGCACTGAGGTCCCAAGCTCCTCGGGCCTCAGTGTCCTCTGTTGTCAAGTGTGTCTAGCAAGGCTTTCCTTGTGGGTCAGAGAGGAGAGCACGCTTTACACAGGTGGCAGTAAGTCTCTGCTGCATTCCTGCAGAGTGGCAGGACCCCCCCCCCCCCCCGTCCTGCATCCTAAGGCCTTGGGGAGGGTTTGAATGGGACCTGCAGACACCCATATGGCTGATTTCTGGATTAGGCCTCCAATCTGACTGTTCCAAGCAGACATACCTCTGTGACATGAGCCTCAGGCTCTGATTCTTCAGGTGGAATTTTCAGGTCATACTCTTTTCTCATTAGTTGCTTGTTTCTTTGTGAGATCATGACTACATAGGCTAGAATGTGTATCTTCATTTCTGTGCATTTGTTTGGCACGTGTGGATGGAGTGCTCATCATTGACCAGGTGCCTGCTTCACAGCTTATGTTTTGCTTAGCATGTAGAGGAAGAGATGGTCGGTGAATGAATGAATGAAAGCAAACAAGCAAGCAGGCACCCTGACTGTCCCCCTAAGTCAGGGCTTCTGAGGGCAAGAATGTCCGCTTTATCTTGTCTCATGCAGTAGGTGTAGTGTGACAGGAAGAAGGGGGTCATACTAGGTTGATGGCTGTTTTAATGACCTGAGGTCTGGTTTCTGCAATGGAGTTGGAAATGTATTATTGTTTTATAAAGGTTTCATTAAAATAACAGCTTTATTGATACATCATTTGTGTACTGTATAAATCAGTCGTTGAAAGTGTAAAAATTAGTGGTTTTTAGTGTATTTTACAGAGTTGTGCAACCATCACCAGCATCTAACTCCAGAACACTTTCATCACCCTCGAAAGAAATCCCATCCCCATGCGCAGTCACTCCCCATTCCTCCCTCCCTCAGCCGCTGGCAACCACCAATCTGCTTTCTGTCTCTATGGATTTACCTATTCTGGACATTTCATATACATGGGATCCTACAACATGTGGCCTTTTGTGTCTGGCTTCTCTCACTCAGCATAATATTTTCAAGGTTCATCCACATACGCCAAGGTCCTAAGGCGTATATCAGAGAACTCCATTGCTTTTAATGGCCAAGTAATACTCCACGGAACGCGTGGAGCACATTTGCTTGTATGTCGTCTATCGATGGAGTTAGAAAAGATTTGTAAGATATGCAGACAGCCATTCTCTTGGTCCTGGTAACCATTCTCTATTTCCTTCCTCTCTGTCGCCTCCCTTTACACTGGGAGTTGGGCATGAGCCCTGGGCGGAGGTGAGCTTACACTGGATCTTGTGAGACAGAGCAGTGTTCTGTACAGGGGGCGATTCTGTCCCGCAGGGACATCAGGTAGTGTCTGGAAACATTTTGGTTGTCTTGTCTGGGGGAGGGGTGCGCTCCTGGCATCTAGTGGGTAGAGAACAGGGATACCGCTCAAGACCTCACGATTCATGAATGGCCCCCACCACAGAGAGTGATGCGGCCACAGACATCAGCAGTGCTGAGGCTAAAAACCCTTCAGTTTGAAGGATATGTTGAGGGGGCAGGGGTACAAGCTTTGCACCTGGGCGGATGGAGTTCACAGCTCTGCACCCACCTGTGTGGCTGTGCCGTCTTGGACGGGCTGGTGGCTTTTCCCTCACCTGGGACCTGGGTGAGCCAGCTCTTTCCAAGCCTGTTTGTGTGTTGCGTGTGACGAGTGGCACATCCGCAGTGCTTGGTGCAGGTGAGCGAACCCACGTGACGCAGGCTCCCCTCCTGCCCTCCTGTGGCTGCAGCCCTCCCCTGTGATAGATGCCAAATTTTGCCTATACCTGCGAACTGGTGGGATGTGGCCGGTTTCGTACCTACTCCTTCCCACTAATTCTTTAGGACAGCATGCTCACTCTTGGAATGAGCAGGGCCTTGACTCATGCTCCCAAGCGTCCGTCTGCAGTCCTTGGTGGTGATAGGCAAGCCATTACCCTGTGGAAGCCAGCAGTCATTCGGCCTGATGCGTTAATCCATGCTGTGACCTTACCCAGGGGCAGGGACTCTAAGGACCAAGTCGCGTGTGGCCATGTAGTGTTGGGGAGACCGCTTTCAAGTCGCAGAGGGGTTGACACATGAGTATTCCATTCTTGTCCTCAGACTTGGGGAGCCCGAGGTGTGGGGAGGGCTGCGGTGCTCTGCTGTGGGACTTTGGGCAGGTCTCTTAACCTCTCTGGGCCTCAGAATCCTGACCTATAATGTTGGAGCAGCACATTTCAGGGACTGTCCAGGGACCGTGTTGGGTGCTGGGGAAACAGCAGCATCCGAGGCATGTGAGGGCCATGGTCTTGGGGAGCCAGTGTGGTTTTAGCGGGGACAGGAGAGAATTGCTGCAAATGAACAAAACAGATGTTCTCGGAGAGAAGCGACAGAGTGACTTGCCGGGACTGGCCAGGGTGGGAGGTTGACACCCAGACAGTGAGATGCACCCCCCCCCCCATAGCAGGGAAGAGCGCCCCAGGTGAGGGACAGGCAGGTGCAGAGGTCCTAAAATGGGAAAGGTTTTGTGAGGTTGAGGACAGATCAGAAGACAGCGAGGCTGGCACGTAGAAAGAGCGAGAGTTGAGGCGAGGTTGGCGTGGCTTGGCGAGCCCTGAATTTCACTGAGGGACGGGCCCTGGGAAGGTTTGTGATGGCGGATGGCCTGATCCTTTGCTTTATTGAGATACAATTCTCAGCATATTCAGTCTGCTCACTTAAAACATACCATTCAGTGGTCGGTAGCATGTTCACAGAGTTGTGCGACCATCACCAGTCAACTTTGGAACGTTTCCATCACTCCAAAAGGAAGCCTCACACCCCCTCCCCCAGCCCCTGGCACCCACTCATCTGCTTTCTGTCTCCATGGATTTGTCCATTCTGGACATTTTATATACGTGGAATCATGAAACACGTGGCCTTTTGTGTCGGCTTCTCTCACTCAGCACGAGGTTTTCAAGATTCGTCCACACTGTAGGGTGTGTCAGTGTTTCATTCTTTTTTTAAAAATTGTGGTAAAATATATATTATAAAATTCACCACCTTCACCATTTTTAAATGGGCAGTTCCGTGGCAGTAAGTACATTCACAGTGTTGGGCATGGTGTCATTTCCTTAAGGCTGAGTAATACTGCTTTTGGGGGCCCGGCCACGTTCCATATATCCATTCATCCATCGATGGACATTTGGGTTGTTTGCACCTTTGGGCCATTGTGACTATCACTGCCATGGACGTTTGCCCCCAGGAGCTTGTGTGGCCGCAGGTCTTCTCCGTGGAGTGTATACCAAGGAGTGGAGGTCACACGGTAGGTGCCAGGTGATAGGGTCACTGTCCGTTTAACCCTGTGAGGACTCTCCATGTCTCACAAAGATGGCTGTGAGCTGAACTGGCAAGGGGGTGAGAGGGGAAGCAGGCAGATGGCGAGAGGCCGCTGTGGCACCTGGGTTTGGGATCGGGGAGCGGTGGCTTGAGCAGGGAGGTGTCTGTGGCGGTGACCAGGATTAGTGGCTTTGGGTGATATTTCGGCAGCAGAGCTGCCCGGATGTGCAGGTAGATCTTGTGCAGGGGAGCGAGGGGAAGGAGTGTGGGGTGTGTCACCTGCCTGCCAGGGACTCAGGACACAGCAGGCTCTGCGTGTGATCACTAAGCATCCTAGGCAGCGGCACCTGGGCCAGAAAAAGCCCACACTCGAAGCAAAGCAGTCCGCGGTGGCCCAGCCAGGGCTGCCAGTTACGGCTGCACCGAAGGAGGGTGTTCTCCTGGCCCTACCCTGTTACGGGGGTGGCTCTGCACAGGCTGGAGGAAAACGGGTCCCTGGGCGGCAGGCATAGCGCAGCGGTGGCTCGGGTTCGCTGAGCGTGAAGGCCGCCCCCAGTCCTGGCCCCAGTCCTGGCTTTGGCACTGTTTGCCTCTGTGCCGGCTGCTTCAAGTGTCTGTGCCATCTGCAGCCTCAACACACACGCACGCAGGGCTCCCCGAGCTGCTCTGTTTGAGAGGCTGGAGTGAGCCATCTCCCGCCCCCAGAAAGCCCCAGCAGGCTCAGTGCTCTCCAGGCTGTGAGCTGCACACTGAGGATCGGGTTGAATAGGGTAGGGGCGTCTAAAAGGACGTGCCCACGTCCTGACCCCCAGAACCTGTGGCCGTGACATTACGTGGAAAAGATGTCTCTGTAGATGAAATTAGGGTAAGGATCTCGAGATCATCCTGGATTTAGGGTGGTCCTAAATCTCGTGACTGGCGTTCTCGTAAAAAGAGAACCCACGGCCGCCCACGGGAGAAGGCCATGTGATGATGGTGACAGAGGCAGAGACTGGTGTGCTGCTCCCATGAGCCAAGGATGCCTGGAGCCCCCAGAAGCTGGAAGAGACCAAGAAAGAGCCTCCCCTAGAGCCTTGGGAGGGAATGTGGCCCTGCCCACACCTGGATTTCACAAGTCTGGTCTCCAGAACTGTGAGAGAATAAACTCCTATTGGACCCGGGCATACGTAGTTCTTGCCATTAACTCTTGCTGTCACAGAGGTGGTGGCTATGGGGTGCATCACATACCCCTTTGTGTGTGACCCATGGCTCTTCTCCCTCTGAAAGTCAGTGCCTAGATCAGACTGGGTGCTCCAACTCTCCACAGCCTGCAAGAGACAAGCTTCTGAGTTGTCGTTTGGAAGGAGGCTTTTCATGGGAGCCCCATCCCTGTTCCAAGCCTTTCCATGCATGCTTTCCACAGGTGACTGTTGGGTGTCCCCCACCAGCCTGAGGTCCTGTGCAGGAACCCCTCCCAAAGCTCACACCCAGCCCCAGACACCCCTGGTTCCATGCACACTACAGGTCCAGGAAGGTCTCCTGGATTCCTCAGAGCAGGCGGGTCCCACCTCTGTACACCCTGGCCACCTGCCACGGCTTGTCAATCTATATCCATGGCAGTTCCTCTCCTGAGCATGTACCCATGACATGAAAACAGGGGCTCAAGCAAACACTTGCTGGGCCAGGGGTGGGGGGTGTCACCAGCTGAGAGACAGGCATGGGAACCAAGGGCTTAGTCCCGAAGGTGCCTTCTCACTTCCTTGACTGTGACCCGGGGTTGGAAATTATTGTTTCGTGGCATTTCAGCACCCAGCAGCAAACATAAAATAGAAACAGCTTTCTCCAGGAAGTCCAGCCCCCCGTCCGTGGGGGGTAATTGATAAAAATCTGTTCCCTTCTGTTTAATGTAGAATGCTAGTGGGGACCCACCGAATTGGTTTTGTAACCTGCTATTCTGTACTTCAGCGAGCTATGCTTGTTTTTGTAAATAAAGTTTTATTAGAACATGGCCGTGCCCGTTCGTTTATGTCTTATCTGTGGCAGAGTTGAGTCATTTTGACAGAGAGCGCATGGCCTGCAGAGGCGAAGATATTTACCCTCTGGAGCTTTGTAGGAGTTTGCGGACCCCAGGACAATGGGTCTTGCCCGCAGTTTGAGACATGCTGACTTAGAGCAACAGGGAAAGTTGGGAAGACGGTAGGCGGTGGTTCTGTCCCTTTGGGGGCCTCTAAACCACCTGTGAGATAAAGGATGAAGACTCCTGGGCTCGCCTCAGATTCTGCTTCTGCAGATCCAGGTGGGAGCCTGAATTCTGAGTGGGGACCAGAAGAGCTGGCCACACAGGCCTCGCTGGGAGTCCTGTGCCCTGCAGTCACCGGGGCTGTGCCTTGAAGAGGGAGAGGGTTGGCCTTGGTCAGGGGTGTGAACCAGCTGTCTGGCCCTTGGTCTGGCATGATGGTATTTGTGGGTCTGTAGAGCCAAGGAAGGTGTTCCACTGTCATTGTTCCTAAAGCTGGCCTGAGGGACGGTGCAAGGTGATTCTTGTCTTTGCAGTGGTCTTTCTGGTCCCGGTTGGGGTTAATTAGATCTCTCTGGGTCAGAGCTGGGCCATTGCAGGCACTGTGGAAGGTGACATGTCAGCCCTTTGCTTCTGCTTTCTGTGCTGGAGGCTTTCTGGTTGTAGCTCAGGGGTCTGGGGCTCCCTCTGGTGCTGTGCCGTGAGGCGTGAGACCCCTCCCTCAGGGGTCGGGATTTAAGAGTCCGTGGTGCTAGTGATTTCTTTTCAAATGGGATCCTCTGGAAAATGCTATGCTGAAGTCCGGGGTGGGATCTGGTCTGGGAAGAGACTGGTCTGAGCTCAGTGCAAGGGAACATTAGAGACAAGTGGCACGGGGGGGGTCACCCCAGCCAGTTTTGCCTCCAGGGGCATTTGGCAACATTGGGGACATTTTTGGTTGTCATGACTTGGGCTGGGAGGACGCGCTTGGCATGTGGTGGATGGAGTCTGGAGATGCTGCTCAGCCCCGGCAGTGCCCTGCACAGCCCCAACCCAGGGAGTGATCCAGCCCCAGGTGCTGGGGTTATGCAGGTGCGGAGGGGCCAGGTGGAGGCCCCAGTGCCAAGAGCTACAAGCGTGAAGCCTAGTGACAGGTATAACACCCCTGGGCAGCCGATGGTGTTCTCCCTGGTTTATAGAGGGGGAAACTGAGGCTTGGAGAGTGTCACAGCATTAGGGACCGGTGAGCTGGGATTTGACCTGAGTCTCCTGTACGTTTTCTCTCTTCTCATGCTGCGCTGGGAGTTTGCCAGCGATCAGGGTGGAGCAGAGCCTTCCAGGCTCCTGAAGCCCTGGCCTCAAGGAGCATAGAGGCAGAGCAGCTGGGAGGGAGGCAGGGCGGTGGGCCATGGGGAGCCATGGAAGGTTCCAGCAGGATGGCAACACAAGTGACACAAAGATGCAGGGAGTGGCGGGAGCCAGACTTGCTAGAGCCCATGTGCGTATGCCCAGTGGGTAGTTGTAGTAACCCACGAGGAAGCCTGCGATGAGAAATGGATCGAGAGGTGATTGGCTCCCAGTGTGGAGGGGTTGGTTTGAACCCATGTCTGAATTGGGGGCTCGTGTTTTTCTTAACGTGGGCATAGGGGACCCTGTTGTATGCTGAACTTCAATTCATATCCATCTGTTGAGGATCATGGAGGCTGTCCCTGTTTTTTTGCAAACCATACATTCATTGTGTTTGTCCCCAGTGCATGCACCCAGGTATGGCCCCACCTGTGTGTCCTTTTGCCCCACAGCAGGGAGGGGACATGTAGCAGCTTGGGATGGGCCATGGGACAAAGGGAGGGCTGATTTGGGACATTTAGAGAGTCATAATGATAGAATTAATTAGGAGGTGAGAGGAAGGAGGGCAAGGTGGAGGCTCCTTGGCTGTGATGGGGGAACCAGAGAGAAAGGGGTGGGGGTGGGCGAGTCCCGCTTTGCCTTAGAGCTTATGGGATGGAATGGCCCCCTGGTCCTGGCTGGAGTGTCTCTGACCCCCTCCCCTTCCTCCTGCTACCACATCCAGCCCAAGCCCAGGGCAGAGGTGGGTGCCCTGCCCTGACTGGGTGTGGCCATGGTGCTGCTGGCCGGATGGGGGTCCAGGTGCGCAAACAAGGAAGCCACGGCCTGCCTCCCAGGCCAAGGACATGGAGAAAGTCAATATTTATTATTTGCCAAATGGAAACGAAGTGTAGAAAGTGTGGGGGGATTCTGTAGCACCTGGTGCCCGGCCCAGGGCCACGGCTGCTGGGCTTCTCCTTGCTTCCTCCTGGTAGAATTTAGACCTGGCTGAGCTTTCTCTGTGCTCTGCTCCCTCTCTGTGAAGCAGGGGTCACAGTGGTCTCTGTCTGGTCGGACTGTGGTCAGATCTAGGTTAACACATGTAATGCATCCAGAATGGGGCCAGCACATAGACGCTCACTACGTGGTCACTGCTGCTAAGATTCCGGAGGTGTGTGCACAGTGAACACATGGTGGCGCTCAGTGGGCACTCTTCAGATGGCAGGCGTTCAGCAGGCACACTGTGTGTACTAACAGGTGCTCAGCAGCACTGGGCAGGAGGCACATGGTGGACTGTTGGTGGGCACAGAGCTTACATTCCATAGGCATTTAGCCCACACAGAGTGTGTACTTGGCAAGCATTCAGTAGGCACACAGTGTGCATTCAGCAGGCACACAGTGTGCATTCAGCAGGAATTCAGCAGGCACACAGGATATATTCAGCAGATACTCAGTAGGCACATAGTGGGCATTCAGCAGGTGCTAAGCAGACACTGGACTGTGACCTTCCTGAAGGCAGGCCTGTCTCCAGTTCATTCTGGAATTGCCTAGGTGCAAGTGTCCTTTAAAAGGGCCAGTTCCCCACCATGCAGTCAGGCTTCCCTCCTGTAGCAGGAGTGTGATGTGTGTTCCTGTTCTCAGTCTGGGAACACATATGAGGTGCTGAGGGGCCTCGGAGCCAGGTGGGGAGCATGGTGGTCTTTCCAGAGCTTCAGTTTGGCTGAACCACTTCCGGGAGAAAGTTTGAGTATTGACCAGGCATGGTGTGTTATGGGGTGGACTGCAGACCCATATGGGCTTGGGGCAGCATGGTGCCCTGGAACAGAGCATAAGAAGTCTCAGGGTTGCCCAGTGAGGTCTCCCTGCAGTGGTCACAGTTTGGACTGGAAATTCCATTCCTCCAGTCGATATTTGTTTATTTATTTTTAAAGGTTTTATTTATTTGAGAGAGAGCACGCACATGAGTGAGAGGCAGAGGGAGAGGCAGGAGGAGAAGGAGACTCCCTGCCAAGCAGGGAGCCCAATACAGGGCTCAGTCCCAGGACCCTGAGATCATCAGTCAGTATTTATTGAGCACCTGCCTGGTGCTGTGTCCTGGGGATGCCTTGAGAACAAGTCACAGGAAACAGTGGCCAGCTGGTCCCCAGCCCTGAGGTCATGGCTCTAAGAGAGTGAAATGGGGTGGGGACCCTTTGGGGGAGGTGATGTTTGAGCTGAGCCCCGGGGATGGTGATGAGCCATGGTGATGGAGAGCATGAAGCTTGTCGTAGGGGAGAGCCTGACGTGATTGAGCTCAGTGAACGATACCTCATGGGCCCTGGTCAGCGGTCAGGGTCTGGTAGTTGGCTGCTGTGGGAAGGTTTTAAGCAGAGCTGTGATATGAGATGTCAGTTTAGCAAAGTCCCTCTGATTGCCTTATGGGGGGTTTCAGGGACCTGAGAGGGGGCTGGGGCAGGGGTCACCTTCCCTTCCTGCCCTCCCCCCCCCCCCCCCGAGATCATGGGTGCTGGATTCATTACAGACCGGGACTTGCTGGCTTGGGAGATGTTCTTTTATCCGAGAATAGGGAATCTGATTCCCCAGGAAGGTGATGGGGGGAGTTTATATTAAATAACTTCGACTTTGTGCTCTGGTGGCTCCTGGACCCAGGAAAGGCATTTTTGCAGTAGAGACCTGAACTCCTAATTTCATATGTGAAATTCCTCTTTCTCTGTGGTTCCAGCCTGACACACCACTGGTCACGGGGTTTTCACCCCAAAGCTGGGTTGTGGCGTTCTGTCCGGAGGAGTGAGTCTCTGCATTGAAGGACAGACTTCCTGAGTCAGCTTTTAGTGGACCAGCACTTGTTGGCAGCTACAGCCTCAGAGCTCCATGGTCTTTCCCTCACTGTCTCAGGCCCCACTGTCGAGTGGTGGAGCCCCCCGAGAACTTTTGCAGGCAGCCTTCCCTGCCTGCTGGGCTTGCAGTGAAACTCTCGGCCACACCTTTTTTTTTTTTTTTAAATAAAAAAAAGACATTATATTTCAAAACTTCGATGAAAATTGAAAACAAAACCCAGAGCACTTCCTGTCTCTTCTGTGCATCTGACACGGCTCACCTGGGCGCAGAGGGTGGGTGGGTGCATGCCAGCTGGTCATTTGCCTGGAAATCTCTGGGAGGAAGTGTCGGCCCAGCCAGGCAGAGTGCCCAGGGGCTGGCTCTGCAGGGCCAGCCAGTCCTCGGGCTGGGGGGCTGGATAGCTGGGGACATGGGGAGGCAGAACACGTCCCGCAGAGGGGTCTCTGTGTCCACTCTCAGCCTGGCTAAAAAGCCTTTCTCGGAAGTTCGGTGGTTCTCAAGTTTAACTGAAGAGACCAGCTCCTGCAGCCCTCTTCCATGGACCCTTCTGCACCTGTGAGCATCGTGCTTTCTCAGTCCCTTCTGTCCTCCCAGGCAGGCGGGGTTTGATAGCTGTAATTAGGACGGGAGCGGCTCATTAAATCATCACAGAATCAATGCGCAGCCCCGGGAGTGATTTGTAGGCCCAGCAGCCTCCGTCTTTGCCTGCAGGTGGCAAGGAGATGCTAATTCCCTCACCGCTGGCTCAGCACATGCAGAGGGAGGAGCCCTGAGGGTCCATAGCAGGGCCCTGCTGGGGGCCACTTGTACCCTAGAGCCTGCCCACGGCCCCGCCCTGTCACCCCAGCAACTGGCCAAGTGGCTCCCTCTGACTCAAGCCCTGCTCCTGCTGGCTTCCCTCAAATGACTCTGCTTCTCCGTGCCTCAGTTTCCCATCGGTAGAGCTGTACAGCTTAGGACGTGCCCACCCCAAGTGCTTGGTTCCGTGCCTAGCCAGCAGCAGGGTGCCCTGTGGGGCAGCTGTGAGGGCAGGATCTTACCCTTTGGACCCACGTGCCGTGGCTTGACGTGTGACAGATGCCACGACATGGCTTATGAACCATTTGCTCGGTTTCATTTGTGGGGGGCAGTGGGTGTATTCATTTCTCTTCACTTTTACTTTTGAGATAGTTGTAGATTTCAGCGAGAAGTACAGACCATGTCCGTTCCTCCTCACCCCTGCCCTTGAACCTTTCACGTGACTAGCGTGTGGGCTGGTCAAACCAGGACAGCAGTGTTGCCACGCTTCTATTGACTAGGCTCCGGACTGCGTTTGGATTTCCCCCAGATGTCCCCCAGTGACTTTTCTCTGGCCCAGGATCCTGTCCAGGCTCCCATGTTGCGTTTGGTCGTCGTGTCTCCTCGGTCTCCAACCCACGACCATTGCTCAGGGTTTCCGTGTCACCCATGACCTTCAAGCCCTTGACAAGTACTGCTCACTCTTTTTGTCGCTCAGGGTGGTTTGTCTGATGTTTGCTTGCAGTTGAGCTGAGGTGGTGTGTTTTGGGCAGGAATCCCACAGTGCTAATTTTTCTTTTTATATTTTTTCTTTCCTCAAATTGTGGTAAAATGTACATAAAATTTACTATCTTACTCATTTTTAAATGTGTGATTCGGGGCGCTTGGGTGGCTCCATTGGTTAAGTGTCCAGCTCTTGATTTTGGCTCAGGTCCATGATCTCAGGGTCGTGAGATCGAGCCCCGTGTCGGGCTCCGTGCTCAGTCAGCTAAGGATTCTCTCTCCCTCCCCCCTCCCCCAACCCCCACCCGTGCATGCGCACGCGCTCTCTCAAATAAATAAATCTTTAAAAGTACATGTGTGATTCATGGGCATTAAGCACATTCGCATTGTGGTGCTGCCATCTCCACTGTCCATCTCCAGAACTTTGGAGGGAACTCTGTCCCCGTTAAACATGAACGCCCCCCTCCCCTCTCCCCCTGCTCCTGGTGCCCGCTGTTCCACTTTTCTGGCCCTGTGAACTTGACCACTCCTAAAAATGGACTCATAGGCTTTTTTTTTTTTGTGACTGGCTTATTTCACTCAGCATAACATCCTCAGTGTTGTGGTACGTGTCTGTGTTGTAGTGTGTGTCAGACTATCTTTTCAGGGTTGAATAATATCCCATCGTGTGTATGCATCACATTTGATTCATCCGTTCATCTTTCCGCGGGCACTTGGGTTGCTTCCACGTTTTGGCTCTTTGGAATAATGGTGCTGTGAACATGGGTGTACGAATCCCTGCTTCCATTTTGGGGGCATATTCGCAGAAGTGGGATTGCTGGTTAATTTTTTGAGGAACCGCTAGGCCGTTTTCCACAGCGGTTGTGCCATTTCGCGTTCCCACCAGCAAACACACAAGGGTTCCGGTCTCTCCCCAGCCTCACCAACACTTGTCCTTTCATGGTGTTTTTTATCCTGAGGTGGTGCTTTGATGTGCGTTTCCCTAAGGAGTGACATCGAGCATCTTTTTCTGTGCACGTTGGCCGTTTGTAGATCTTATTTGGAGAAATGTCTATTCAAGTCTTTGGCCCGTTTTTGAATTTGTTTTTTGTTGTTGAGTTGTAGGAGTTCTGGACACGTTCTGGATATTACTGCCTTATCCAGTGTATGATTTGCAAATGTTTTCTCGCGTTCCTTGAGAACGGGGCCTTTACACTGTGTTGTGTCCTTTGTTGCACAAATGGTTTTAATTTTGATAAAGTCCAATTTATATATTTTTTCTTTTGTTGAGTGTGCTTTTGGTTTTATAGCCAAGAAGTCACTGCCAAATCTAATATTATTAAGCTTTTCCTCTGTTTTCTTCTGAGTTTTATAGTTTTAGCTTTCAGTCTTTGATCCATGTTGATTTTTATATAAGGAATAAGATGTGGGTCCAACTTTATTCATCGCATGTGGAGATCCAGTTTTCCCAGCACCTCGTTGGAAAAACTGTCCTTTCTCTCTTGAATGGTCTTGGCACCCTTGTCAAAAATCATTTGACCATGCATGCAAGAGTTTATTTCTGGGCTTTCTATTCCATTGGTTTCTAGGTCTGTTTTTATGCCAGTACCACACTGTCTTTGTTACTGTAGCTTTGTAGTAAGTTTAGAAATCAGGAAGTGTGAGTCCGCCAACTTTCTTCTTCTTTTTAAAGATTGTCTTGGCTATTCAGGGTCCTTTGAGATTTTATATGAATTTTATGGTAGCTTTTTCTATTTCTGCAAAAATCATTGTTGGGATTTTGATAGGGATTGCACTGAGTCCGTAGATTGCTTTAGGCAGTATTGCCATCTTAACAATATGAAGTCCTGCTCTCCTCCTCCCAGCCGTGTGACCCTGGGCAAGCATATACCTGGGTCCTGTCAGGCTCCCATCACCACTTCTCAGATGCGCTTGTGGAGGGGGTCAACTCTGTCAGTGCACGAATAGCCCCTAGGACTGGACCTGCACGAGTTGGTGCTGTGTGGAGGAAGCTGTGTCTGCTGGCTGCCTTGAGGAAATACTGACTTAGAGGAGAGACGAGGCTGTGGGAGGGTGGGGCTGAGCTGGGAGGGCTGCGTGGAAGAGGAGAGCTCTGTGGTGGGACAGGAGGGGGTAGGGAGGGGAAGGGTCTTTGGGAAGAGGAGGAATGATGTATACGGAGGCACAGAAGCTTGGTGAGGGATTGTCTGGGGCATGACTATGGTATGAGGTGAATCTCGGTAGGGGGCGAGTGGTTGAGAGGAGAGTGAGAGGTGGAAGTCAAATCTGGAAGGGCCCCAGGAGCCAAGGTGGGGAGCTTAGGCGCGAACCAGAAGCTAGCCGATGTGGTAGGGAAGGGGAGACCCAGGATTAGCTTTTGGGAGAGCTTGAGAAAAGATTGGTTGCGGGGAGCAAGAGACCAGGTGTGGGAGGCATGGGGTCCTGGGGTGCTCAGGAGCTGTGAGAGGTGCCTGCCAGGCCGGTGAGGGTGAGAGGCCCGAGGGGGCATGGGCTGCAACACAGGAAGATCATGGTGCCACCTGCCAGGGCCAGGAGGAGCAGGAGTGTGGAATGGAGGATTCGGGAGGACACGAACCTGGTCGGGGGGCTGCTGGGGTAGGGGAGGAAGTTCCTCTGAGCATCAGCGGGGGGGGGGGGGGCGCGTTCTGAGGGCAGGGCCAGGTGGCACTCGGGAGTTGCTGGCTGACTTGGCGTTCAGGGCCTCCCCGGAAGGGGTGGCACATGAGGGACACAGAGGCCTGAGCCCTTGCAGAGTCATGTTTGAAGGAGTTGGGAGGGGACCACAAGGTAGAGGCCAGAGGACGAACTGTGGGATGAGGGGCGGGAGGGGATCCCCTTATGAGGGTGGCCACGGGTGCCAGGCTGGAGAGGCTCCTCCAGTGAATGAATGTGTGACCAGTACCTGCTCTGAGTCTGCCTGGTACTTGGAGGTGCAGGGCTGCAGCCGCTTCTGGAGCAGTCGGTGCCATGCAGGTGACGCATGGGGACAGCCACATTGAGCACAGTGGTACCCTGAGTGAGGTTTGCCCAGGGGATAGGAGAAAGTGCTCCTGGTAGGGGGCACAGGAGCTGCAGAGACTTGGCATGGGAGAAGGCATGTGCGTGAGAAGGCAGGGCCCAAGGGGACGATGCTGGGAGTGCCCTGGCTGGGCCTCATGTTCCCACGGGGACAATGGACTTCATGCTGAGGGTGGCGGCGGGAGCCCTGCAGTGAGGGGCACAGCTGCTGGTTCAGGGAACATGTGGGGTGATGGGAAGCAAGGATAGTTGTGGCACCTTTCATAATTCTCTGATAGCCACATGGTCTGAGTTGGGGTCTGGACATGAAGGAGGGAGACGTCAGGAGGAAGGCTGTCCTGCATCTGCATGGGGGCGAGAGGAGGACAGACAAGAGTGTCTGGCCAGGGGCTGTGTCCATGAGAGGCTGTGGACAGGAATTGGGGTGAGCTGACATGCCTGTGGATACCCTCCTGCGACCCTTTGGGAAGCTATAAGTACAGCTGGGGGTGTGACCTAGCAGCGCTCAGCCCCTGGGACAGGTGCCTCCAGGTTTTTCCTGTCCTGGGCAGTCTTGCCTGTATTTGGACGGCAGCTCACCATCCACATGTCTCATGGGGCCCATCCTGGAAGGTACTGGAGTCAGGGGTCCCATCCCCATATGCTCTGTGCCCCATCTACCAAGAATGAACCACCCACTCCCACATTGCCTGCCCTGCCCCACTCTGGCCCCTCAATCCAGCTCCTGCTGGCACAGAGGGCTCTGTGCAAGGGAAGGTGGCTCAGGTCACTTTGGCTTTAATCTTTCCGGTGGATTCTCATCATACTTAGAGTGAGGTCCCACGAGGCCCAGAGCCTCTCCCCAACCCCAACCTCCTTGTTTACTGGTGGGCGGCCTGGCCCCCTCATCCCCTCCATGCTGGTCCTCCCCCCATCATGCTCATTCTGACCCCAGGGCCTTTGCACTCGCTGGGCCTCCTGCCTAGAGTCCTCTTCCCAGCTCCAGTGTCACCTCCTTGGCCACCTGCCTGCTCCCCCACTCCGCTCCCCCTTCCCATTTCCTGCTTGTTTTCAGCCCAGGCCCTCTTACTCGGAAATCCTCAGCCTCCTTCCTTTTCCACCGGTCTCTCTGCCTAGAGAGTACCAGGACTTGTTTGTGCTTTGGGCTTGGGGGCAAGCTCATGAGCCAGTGGAGCTTGTCCCCAGACAGTATGGGCCTGCTGGCTTCCTCTGCCAGCCTCCTTTACGGCACCTTTGGTGACAGGTTCCCTCTGTTTCCAGCTACCTTCCCAGGCCTCCCTTCCTGCTGGCCCCAGGCAATGCCCTGTGGACCCTCCCTGGAGGGGACCGGCCCTGCCAGCTGGGCCAGACATGCAGGATTTTCAGGGTCTGCTGGAGGGCAAAGCTGGGAGTCAGTGTGAGCAGCCGGGCTTCTGGGCTGTGTTGAGCTATTTCCTCAGGTGGGTGCTTTGGGTAGGGGTGTAGTGTGGGCTACCCTCCCGGAACCTCTGGCTCTTGAGCAAGCTTATGCCTAGGCCTGGCTGCTGACCCCTCTGCTTTCACTGCTGCCCCCACTCTCCTCCCCCACCCCAGGGCTTTGCAGGTCTCTCAGCATCCACTCAGGCCTGGGCTGCTAATGGTTAAATGCTGAACAGGCAGCAGTGGATTTCTTTGGGGTTTTGGCTCAGGGTGAGACCTGCATTCCGGGCCTTGCTTGGCCCACATGCAGCATCCTAGCTCTGCACCTTCCCGTCCCAGTTGGCCTGCTTCTTGGGGTGGGGTGGGGGCTTCCTCCCTCCAGGCCTTGGGTCAGGCCACGCAGCTGCCGAGCTGGAGTGAGGGCAGCAGGGATGAGCTAGCTTGGAGGCCCCGGGTCTGCAGCCAGCTGGGTGACCTCAGGCTGTGCTGACCCTCTTGGAGCCTGGGGTTGCGTGTGGGGTGTGAGGGGACCCATGGTGCCTTTATGCCTGGCCCTGCGCTGACTGATAAAAATTCACCAGCCAGGAATCCAGGCCCTGAGTTGTTGGCACTTCTGGTGTTTCAGGAGAAGCCAGCAATTCTGATGTTTAAGTTAATTTCAAAAAAAAAAAAAAATTTTTTTTTTTAGAAATTGGCCACCAGTTCGCATTCTTTAAAATGCTTCTCAGACCTCAGGAAGGCTGCAGCTGCAGCCAATGTGCTCCTGCCTGCCAGGTGGCGGCCTCTGATGTGGGCCAGTGGACCCTGAGGGTGTCTGGGTTGCAGTGGACAGGAGGCGTGCCACTATTGGGATGGGTGCCTTGTGGGTCCACCCATTGCTGGGCTGCCTGCAGAGGGGATGTGCAGTGGCCAAGAAGCCACGTGGCCCGGGCCCTCTGGCAGGCCATGCTCTCCCTCTGGGTACTCACATGGGGCCATAGTGGCTTCCCAGTTAGATGACACTGCTCTGAGGGCAGGGACGCTGTCCTTGGTGACAGTCTTCTACCCGTGCTCCTGTCTCAAAGGCACAGGCTTGGGATGAGATGCTCCGGGCCCTGCCCACTGCTCGCCTTCACACTGATGTGCACTTTGCCCTTGGCCAGAATGTTGGGAATGCTCTTCATTTCTTCTCCATATTTTTTTGTTGTAGTAAAATTCACATAACAATTCGCCATTTTTTAGCAAGCAATTTAGTAGCATTTAGTACCTTCACAGTGTTGGACAAGCACCACGTCTGTGTGGTCCCAGAATAATTCCATCACCCCTGCAGGAAGCCCCGTCCCCGTTAGCAGTCACGGCCCCTCCTCTGGCCCCTGGCAACCACTTGCCGTCTATGGATTCGTGTGTTCTGGACATTTCATGTGGATGGGATTGTATGATTTATGGCCTTCTGTGTCCGGCTTCTCTCAGTATGATGTGTTTGAGGTTCACCTACGTGGTAGCATGAGTCAGTGCTTCAGCGTTCCTTTTTATGGCTGAGTAATATTCCACCGCAAGGACGGACTACATCTCGTTTATCCATCCACCCATCAGTGGACACTTGCGTTGTTTCCACTACTTGACGGTTGTGACTTGTGCTGCTGTGAACGTGTGTGTGTAAGTTTTTGTTTGAACACCTGAGTTCTTTGGATCTATACCCAGGAGTGGAAATTCTGGGACACGTGGTAATTCTGTGTTTCACTTTTTGAGGAACCACCAGACCATCTTCCAAGAGCAGACTTGCAAACCACTCCTTCCATGCTCCTGGCTGCACCTCTACTTGGGAGCTGGTGCTCTTGGCTTACTTCTGGGTCCTCCACCTGCCCTCCCCACACACTCCTGATTTTATTGGGTGTGTTATTACTTTACATTGTTGAGGTTTGTGGCATTTGCTCATGGCCCTGTAACTGTAAAGCTCATTGCTGGTTGGTTTTAGCTCAGTGTCTAAGGAATCGATGAAGGTTGGGATTTCTGCCCTGGTGCATCTGGAATATTCCATTTGTGTGCTAAGAAGTGAAGGTCCAGGGATGTGATGCAGTACACCCTGGGCATGGATCGGAGTGGGGACCCCTTTGTGCCCCCAGGGGTCACTCCTGGATGCCTATGCCATGGCTGCCAGTGAGTCCCCAGCCCAGCTGTGCCCCAGACCCATGCAGCCCATTCTCTGTCCTAGTAGGAGGGCCTGTGAGTGTGACAACCCACCTTGAAAATAGCAGCCACGTGCCCCCTGTGAGCAGCCTGTGCTGGCCTCCTCCCTGTGAACAGGGCCACACAGCCCCCCACCGGCTTGCAGTCTGTGTCCCGATGCCAAACAAGCCATACACATGGGCAGACCGTCTGAAGCAGGGGATCACGGGTGCCCCAGAAATCATATCAGTTCCGTTTCTGGGAAGATGGTGTCGTATGCATGCCGACGTGAGGGAGCACCATCGGTGGAGTCTGGGCAGCCTCCCAGTATGGAGCTGGGATGTGTTTGCAGCGGAAGTGATGCTCTGAGAGCAGACCGGGGCAGCCTCCTGTCACTGGTCAGCTGTCACTGCTGGTGCGCTCGTGCCACCCTCCCCAGAAAGGTTTCTGCAGAGTTTTCAGTATTGCCGGTGGCGGGGTTGGGGTATCGTCCCCCCCCCCACGCCGAGGGGTGGTGACGACCTCAGGGGCCTCCATCCCCCAGCCACATCCTGCTGCCTGCACCCGCCTTGCCCTCCAGTGCCTCTGAGGCCCCCTCCGCTCCCCCCCGGGCTGTGGCACGCACAGCCTGAGGACAGTCTTGAGGTCTCCTGGGAATGTTCGGGAACAGTTCGGCTACTGCGTGTATTAGTGTCCAGGGGCCACCGCAGCAAATGACCACAAACCCGATGGCTTAAAACAACCGGAATTTATTGTCTCATATTCTGGAGGCAAGCAGTCTGGAATTAAGGTGTCGGCAGAGTCGGTCTTTCCTTCTGGGAGCCGTAGGGGAGGAGCCTTCCTTGCCTCTTGCAGTTTCTGGTGGCTCCCAGCGTTCTCAGTCTGTGGCCACATCCCCCCAGTCTCCGCCTTCCCCTGTGTGTCTCTGTCCCAGCTTCTCAGAAGGACACCCATCATTGGGTTAGTGCCCACCCCACTCCAGTATGGCCTTGTCTTAGCTTGGTCACATCTGCAAATAACCGTATTTTCAAAGTCACATTCCCCATACAGTGGTTAGGACTTGGACATCTCTTTTCAGGGGGACATAGTTCCACCTGCAACAGAAGCTATGTGAGTGAGGCAACGGCACAGTGAAGGGGGTAAAATGTCCCCCTCGATTGCCTACGCCCTCCACGGACACCCCTGTCTTCCCGCTTCACCATGCTCCTCTGTGCGTGGGCATCGCACTTTTGCTTTTGTCATGGAATTTTCATATTCTAGAACAGAGTGCTGTTTGCCTGTGTGCAGGTGGACACCCCCCCCCCCCCAGGGCTGGTGTCTCTCTGAGTTGGCCTGGGTCTTGAGGTTCGTTTTGGCTGAAGAGTGAGCATGCCTGCCCTGCTCGGCGCCGTATCGTGTTCCTTAGTCGGGTTTGCTGTGGTTGGTATTCCCTCCCAGCGTGCCTTCCGCTTTCTGCTGCACGAAGTTGCCACCTGCCTCCCTGCAGTCGTAGCCTGGGGCACGTGTGCAGCTGTGTGATGCTGGGGCCACAGGGGGAACGATGCCCAGGCCAGGCCCCGTGCTGGGCTGCAGGCAGGAGAAGCCTCGGGGGCTCTGAGGATTCCATGGTGAGCACAACACCCGTAGCCCCCCCTTGTGGGTCCTGCAGCCCAAGGAGGGGACCTTGGTCTGTGGATCCTTGTTGCAGCTCTGTGGAGCTGGGTAAGTGTGTGTGTGGGGGGGAGCAGGGCCTGTGTGCTGGTAGAGGCTGCTGGGGAAGTGAGCGCCAGAGGGCCCAGTGAGGAGAAGCTCTCTACTCAGGTAGGCAGTTGGGCGAGACTCTGGCTGCCATCTGCAGAGGGGTTGGGGGCTGCGGAGTTGATTCGGGTGCCCAGGCAGGAGACTTTTGCATTTGTGGGGCCAGAGGTGGCTAGAGGTGGGAGAGGGTGATGGCTGTGGGTGGAAGGGCCTGGTGCTGGAGCAGGTGTGGGAGTGAGTCGGGGAACTGGGGCTGAGAGAGATGCCGTCCCAGGGGAGGACGTGAATGTGTGCATAGGTCAACGTGCGCACCTTCATGTTGTGAGTGAGCACGCGCATTTGTGAAAGGTGAGTGCACGGGAGTGTCTGGATAAGTAGTGTGCACTCGTGTCTGCACGTATGCATTTGGCAGCTGGGTGTGTATGAACACATTTGTGTTGGTGTGTGTGCCTGGGTGTGCACACGTGCTTCTGTGCACACACGTGTGAGCAAGAGTGTGTGCATATGCTTGCCTGGGATATCGGTACAGCCCCCTCGGGAGGATGGCAGGCGCTGGGTGGGGGCATGAATTTGGGGGGGCTTCAACAGAATCCTGACAAGCGTGAGGTGGGGGCAGAAATAAGGGCTGCTAGATTTGGGAGTGGGCGTCCAAGTGGGATTCAGTCAGGAGCCAAGGGGAGGGTCCCCCCGCCTGGCATCCTCTCCCAGGGGGTCCCCTAGGGGGGTCCAGCGTGTGCAGCTCAGGACAAGGTCTGTCTCTTCAGGTCCTCTGTCCTGGGTGCATTCATAAACTCCGAGCAGTAGTCCTCGGGGTCAAGCCCAGCTTCAGTCCTCTCGGTGGTCCGTGAAGAGGATTAGGGTTGCCACCGCACCCCGCATGCGGGGCAGATCCACTGTGTGCTGGCAGAGCCAAGGGGCCAGGCCTTCCTCTCCTCATTGGCAGCCCCAGTTCGACCCCAGGCAGCTGCAACACTGCTCCTGTCTTCCTGGGCCTGAAGGACGAGACAGGGCTGCGCCTCAGGTAGGGAGCAGATGAGGCTTCGGGATGAGGCAGGGCCTCTTAGAGGAGGGGGCTTGGCATGCCAGCTCCAGGCTGGGGCACAGCCATTCCCAGAGCGGGCAGGAGGCGGGGGGGTGGGGGCGCAGGCAGGAGGAGGGGCTGGCGCAGACAGAGGCCCTGAGGGGGAGGGACTTGGCCATCTCTGGGAGCAGGAGGAAGACCCGGGAGGTGGGACAGGGAGCAATGGAGAAGCTGGCAGGGCACGGCCAGCCTGCTGATGGGGTCTGGTTTGATTTTCATCGGTGATCTATTTATTATTAAGGTGACTTTGAGATAACATAAAATTAACCATCTCAGATGAACAACCGAACGCCACCTGGTACATTCACAGTGCTATGCAGCTGCCACCATCATCTCGTTCTGAAATATTTCCGTGACCCTCAAAAGGAAACCCTGACCCCACGAGCAGTCACTGCCCGCACCCCTCCCCCAGTCCCTGGCACCGCTCATCTGCTTTCTGTGTCTACGGACTTGCCCGTTCTGGACGTTTCACTACATGGAGTCATGAACCATGTGGTCTTGTGACTGGCTTCTCTCACTGGGCATGGGGTTTTCGAGGTTCATCCGTGACGTAGCGGGTGTCCAGGCTTCGCTCCTTTTTGCGGCTGAATAACTCCACTGTATGGATAGACTGTGTTCTGTTTATCCATTCAGTCATCGACGGACCCTTGGGCTGTTCGTGTCTTTTTGGCTGCTGGGAACCGCGGTGTGCAAGTGTGGGTGTAGATGTTAGTCTTCGTTTTGTTGGGGTGTATGCTGAGCACTGGAGTTGCTGTGTCCTCTGGTAACTCTGTTTAACATGTCCAGGAGCCGCCAAACTGGGGTCAGGTTTTCTTTTAAATAGGATGGCAACCTGCTGGTGTGTTCAAAACAGGCGTGTGAGGTGATTTGAACTTAATTAATCAAGAAAAGGAAAGGAAGTGTTCCTGGCAGTGGCGTGCAGAGGAAGAGAAGGCTTCAGGCAGGAGAATTGGGGAGGAGGTTGTGTGGGTGTCCTGGTTTGAGATGACATGAGCTGGGACCAGGGAAGGGGTCGCACATGGCCCTGGAGGCTGAGCTGCTGGGACTTCCTCATGGAAGGGACAAGGGGGAGAGGGGAAGGGGTGCCCGAGGAGACGCCACAGTGTTCCCCTGCCAGCCCCTTACCTCCTCGGTGCAGCCCTCGGGCCCTGCTTCAGCCCATCCTGGCCAACCCTCTGGCCTGACCTCTTCACAGTCTCTCTGCCGTGTTGCCTGTCCAGCTACCCGAGCCACACACGGTTCTGTGCGGGGCCCATCTCACCAGGCCAAGCGTGTGGTCTAAGGGCAGTGAGGTAGCCGTAGGGGTGACCCTGACCTGTCCCCATGCCTGGAGCAGGTGCTGCCCAGGGTATGTACGGGCTTGGGGGGCTCGGGGCAGGACAGGCACCCAACGGGCACAGAGGGGGTCTGGGCAGCCTCCAGGATCCTGCCTTCCAGACCACAAAATGGCTTTCGTTGTTATTATGTAACTCTGTAGTTGTGCTATGTCTAAAAAATGGAGCATAAAGCTATTTTGGGCCCATGGTAATGAGGGCATCTCGCTTTTGTCTTATCTTCCCGTGGCCCCTGCCAGCCATCCTGGGGGGAGGCGGCATTGAAGGAGCTGCTCGCAAGAGGTGGTTTCATCCCAGAACCCGAACAAGGCTGTGTGTCAGCATGTGGATGCCGTTTCCAGAAGTCATTCGTTTGAGCCTCAGCCCGAGGCAGCTGCTGGCAGATTGCCCTGTGGTACCTGGGACCGGGGAGGCCGGCAGGCGCTGACTGCCTCGCATGAGAAAGGCTGACTTCCTTGTCGCCTCTGGGACCCCGCTCGCCGAGGCCGGTCCGGCACCTGTCAGAAACTCAGCCGGATGTTTTCCAGGTGGGATGGGCCAAGGGAGTTGTGGGACGTGTTAGGGCAGCAGCATCCCTGTCTGGCTCCCTGCCTGGCCCGGGGGCTAGTGTCCGCTGTGCTGACTGGTGATTTGTGTTATCCAATTGGTGATGAGATTTAAAAGTAAACTGCGAAGGATCTGTCCCCTCGGCTACAAACAGGGAAGCGCACCTCCGCACTCCAGAAGCTGTGTGCACCTTAGGGCTGCGTTCAGAGTCAGGGCGGCGAAAGGATCAGTTTTCAGTTTTCTCTGTCTTCCCACATACAACAGGCATGTATGCGTGGGGTCTCGTGGCAGGCCAGGGGCAGGGCTGGACGCAGACACAGGCCATGTGCACACTGGACACCCCCTACTCCCCATCAGCTATATAGCAACCCTGGTGGAGTGGGTTGCATGGGGCCCCCCAAACACAGGTCCTAAACCCTGGAATATGTGACTGAGGTCCAATTTAGAAAAAGATTCTTGGGAGACATGACTAAGTTAAATATTTTGAGATGAGATCATCTGGAGTAGGGTGAGCCCTGAATCCAATGACTTGTGGCCTTCTAAGAAGGCCGTGTGAGGACAGAGGCGGAGACTGCTACAATGCAGCCACAAGCCAAGAAACACCAAGGATTGCCAAGAGCCCCCAATTTTTAAATTAAGAGAAAATTTACCATGCAATTTTTTAGAGATTCATTTATTTTATTTTAGGGCAAGAACGCAGGCACAGGGTGGGGGAGGGGAGAGGGAGAGAAAGAATCTCAAACAAACCCCCCCCTCGAATGTGGAGCCTGACGTGGGGGCTCGATCCCACGACCCCAAGATTATGACCCGAGCTGAAACCAAGAGTCGGACCCTCAACCGACTGAGCCACCCAGGTGCCCCTAAAATTCACCATTTAAAGTTTTTTTTAAATTTTATATATTTATTTGACGGAGACAGCAAGAGAGAGAACACAAGCAAGGGGAGTGGGAGAGGGAGAAGCAGGCTTCCTGCTGAGCAGGGAGCCCGATGCAGGGCTCGATCCCAGGACTCAGGGATCATGACCTGAGCCGAAGGCAGATGCTTAATGGCTGAGCCACTCAGGCGCCCCTAAAATTCACCATTTTTAAGTGAATAGTTCAGTGGCATTTAGTGTCCTCACAACGCTGTTGCAGCCGTGATGTCTCTCTAGTTCCAGAACATTTTTGTCACTCCCGAAGGAAACCCTGTCCCCATGAACAATCACTCCCGCTCCCCCACCTCTTCGCTCCCAGCCCCTGGCACCCACTAACCTGCTTTCTGTCTCTGCGGATTTGCCTGTTCTGGGCATTTCATATACATGGAATCCCACACGATGTGGCCTTTTGTGTCTGGCTTCTCTCACTCAGCATGAAGTTTTCAGGGTCCCTCCATGTCGTAGCATGTGTCCGAGGTTTATTCCTTTTTATGGCTGGATGATATTCCACTGCACGATGGAGCACGTTTTGCTTATACCTTCATCATGGGGTTGTTTCCACCCTTCGGCGGTTGTGAGTGGTCCATCTACGGTTTGTACATTTGTTTACCCCTGACCTTCAGTCTCCCCACATCTGTCCCTGTCTGCCCCAGCGTTCCTGCCCTGGAAGCCGGTGCTCAGGAAGTACCTGTGAGCCAGGTATGGATGCGGAGGCCTTGGGAAGGGCGAGTGTCTGTCCTACTAAGGCCCGTGGGTGTAGAGCTCTACACCCCAGAGGTGGGGCGTTCTGACCTCTGGGGACATGTAGCGCCACCACACCACAGTTTCAAGTGTCAGACGTTTGTGGCTCTGGCAGGTTCAGGGCAGTGTTCCCAGCGATGGGCTTGGTGCCTGCCGGACGGAGGACCTTGTGGGGAACTCTGGGGCATGTGCTTATCTGTTTGGTGTTTCCTGCCTTGGGGCCCTTCGGAGGTGGGGATGCCTCAAAGAGCCATGAGCCGTGGATGGTCAGAGGGGCTTCTGAGCAGGAGGGATGTGGGGACCAGATGGAGTAAGAGGGTCACTCCCTGGCTGCCATCCCCTCAGGGCCCCTGGAAGGCAGGACGTGAGTCGGTGTGTCAACAGTCATGACATCCTGCATCACCTGCAGGGAAGCGTGGCACAAACGCAGGTCCCGGTGGCATCCTCGGGGCCCCCTTGTCCACTTTGCGGAGGCCGAGACAACGCTGTAGTGACAGCTGTTAGGTCTTGGGCTGGGGCACAAGTATGTTGTTTTTTGTGCTTGCTGGATGTCAATTTCATTTTCATGTTAAAAGGAAGAGGTAACGGGGTGCTGTTTGTGTTTCAGGGGGTTGGGTTTCCTGGTATGAGCTTGGGGTTCAGGGCCCACCCACCTGGCCTTAACTTCCGCTGGGCAGGGGCGATGGCGGCACCTGTCCTGGCTCAGGGGCACCGTGGGTATGCGTGTCCTGGGGCTGCTGTAACAAGGACCACACGCTGGGGGGCTTAGAACAGCAGGAGTTTATTATCCCACAGTCCGGAGGCCAGAAATCTGAAGTCATGGTGTCAGCAGGGCCACGCCATCTCCGAAGGCTCTGGAGGAGGATCCTTCCTGGCCTCTTGCAGCTCCTGGGGGCCCTGGTGTTTCCTGCCTTGTACCATGTGACCCCAATCTCTGCCTCTGTCTCTGCATGGCCTTGTCCCTGTGTCTTTGAATGGAGGGCCCACAGGAAGATTTCTTCATCCCAATATGCTTATCTTCATTTACATGGGTAAAGACCCTTTTTCTAAATAAGGTCAGTCGCAGGTTCCAGGGGTGAGGATGGGGACATAAGATTTCAAGGCCTCAAGTGAATCTGCTGCATGTACCCGAGTTGACCCACCTTGCATGCTTAAATGACACCCACATGAGGTGGGGGGAGGCGCCAGCTGGATCTTGCTGTCACTGCGTTCTTGACTTTGTCAGTTTAGGGGCTTCCAGCCCTGTTGCCTGCCCACCCCCTACCCACTTCGCCTCATCATGGTTACCTGCCCTTCCCAACCTAGTGCCCTTTTTGGGGGGGCCTGCCCGGAGCTAAGGATGCCCCTCTGTCTTGAGTATACCGGGCTAATGTCTATGACCCGCTGTCCATATGTGGGATCACACTCCTGCCACTTCCCCGGCCCCTTGGCCTGAGTAGGGGGAACCTCCTCTCTAAACTCTGTGGGGCCTCTGCACCCCAAGCATCCCCCTTCCCCGGCTCCATCCAAGTGGGGTGTCCCTCCCCATGGTCTTCAGGGGGCCTTCCCCATTCTCACAGAACCCCTCCCTGTCCACAGCATTGCACTAGCCTGTGTTTGGGTTTGCGTCAGCCTCTGGCCTGGAGGGCATAACATGGAGTGTTGGGCCTCGCTTTGAGCTCGGGTGGCCTTGGTCACTCCAGTTATGTGGTTCTTCACAGCCCTTCCTTTGTTCTGGAGAATTCCTCTCCTGTCCCAAGGGACATTTATGGAGCTGCTGGCCACCCTGCTCCCCCGCCCTCCCCCCTGCACACCCCAGTGTCCAGCCCCTCTTGGGGACGTCCCTGGAAAGGCAGTTGGCCCGGCCTTATCCCGGGTTTGCCTGTGCCTGCATGGACTGATCTCTGCAGAGGGCACCTTCCCTCCTTTCCACCTCGGGCTTAGGGGCACGTGTCCTCTGCTCTTCTCCAGAGTGGAGGCTCCACCCTGGCCTGGCCTGATCCTGCAGCAGTTTAGCTCCTTGCTGTGATGACTGACGATGTAGGAACATCTTTGTGCATAAATCTGCATTTTGGACGATCTCCCTCAGGAGAGCTTCCCAGAAGTGGAATTACTGGGTCAGAGGGCAGGAACGTTGTTCAGGCTCCTTACAGACCCTGCCAAATGACTATCCAGACGCTGCCGGCCACCTGCCTGGCAGGGTCCCAGTTGTTTCCGCTGTGGCTGATGGGTGCTGGCTGGGTCCGTGTGCCACCCAGTTTTACCCCTCCGCCCTCAGCTGATCAGCGTAAGAAACGGAGGCTCAGGAGGGGAGGCGCTGCCCGGGAGGCCCAGCGCTGGCTGCAGGGGAAAGCCTGAGGCTTGAGCTTGGGGGGCTGTTGTGGGAGGCTCTTGGCGTGGGCCCTGTGGCGACACAGGATGGGGTGACTGTGATGGGTTGAAGAGTGTCCCCCACCCCCAAATTTATGTCCAACCAGAACTTGTGAACGAGACCTTTTTTGGAAATAAGGTCTTTCCGATGTCATCAGTCTCACGCTGAGGTTGTCCTGGAGTAGGGTGGGCCCTCAATCCAGAGACTGGTGTCCTTACAGGAAGACAGCACAGAGACACACAGGCAGAAGGCTGTGCGAACACAGAGGTGGGGGTCGGAATGAGGCGTCTGCAAGTCCAGGGACACTGTGGACTGCCGGCAGTCCCCAGAAGCCAGGAGAGAGGCCTGGGACAGATTGTCCGTCTGAGCCTCCGCAAGGATCCAGCCCTGCCCACACCTTAATTTCAGTTGTCTGGCCTCTGGTGTGGTGAGGGAATACATTCCTGTTGTTTGAAGCCCTCTGGTGTGTGGTCCTCTGTCACGGCAGCCCCAGGAAGCCTGGAGAGTGCCCAAGAGTGGGCGTGGACAGAGCGCCTCTGGGGTGAGGGTCCCTGCCCTTGGACAAGCACCCCTCTCCTGGTGCCCTGCCACCCGCCCTGTCCTCACCCCTCTCCCTCTTTTCTGGCTCTTTTTTTTTTTTTTTTTTTTTTTTGTTATGAGGCGAGGAGCTTTATTAACCTTGTTCTGCACTTTATTCCCAAGCTTCTTCAGCTTAATTAGCTGACAGAATGGGCGGTGGAGGAGCAAAACCCGGAAAGAGCTGCAGGGTCCAAGTGGTTTGGACTTAAAAATATCAGAGATCTAGATCTTATCAGCTCCTGAAAGCAAGTCACACTAGGATGGAGTCATAACCAGCAGCTCCAAGTGACTTGTTTAAGCCTGATCTTCTTTAGAAGTTGACTTGATACCGTTTGCCTCCTTCTTGAAGCCCCTCTGGCCGTGAGCTCTCCAGCCCTGCAGCCTTCCCCGAGCCTCTTGGCGGCCAGGGCCGGGCAGCTCCTGTGGAGGCTGGGAGAGCTTCCAGAAGTCACAGGTGAAGCCAGCTGCTGCGGGCCCTTTGGACAGGGCCTTGATGTGTGCCGGGCTCGGCCGCCTGTCTCAGGGGACGCTGGCCAACAGCGAACACGCTCAGCGGTACTGCGGGGACCTGGCACTCAGGCACATGAGGGGTGGGGTGGCTCTCTGGTGCTGGTCATCCTGTCCCCTTGTGGGCCAGTGGGCTTCCTCTCCCGTGGCCACCATGACGTGGACTCAGGGGGAGTATTTGGCTAAAATGTAAAAAGCCACCTGAGCAGTGCGGGGTCCTCTGCGGCCTCCAGCAGACGACGGCAGGAGGTGGCCTGCATCTGTCGTTGGCTGTGCCGGCAGCACTGGCTTTGCTTTTAGGCCGCATGTGGACCCCGCCGCTTACTGCCCAGTCTCCCGCTTGGGGCCCTCCTGCCTCCCCTGGGCCTGCCTGGGCTTGTACAAGGCAGAGGTGGGTGAGTGAACACTAGACTCCGCCCCCCCCCGGGTCCCTGTGCATAGGCCCCTGTGGGTCCAACAGTGACGAGCTGCGGCCCTGCACTCAGTGTGTGGGTGAGGGAATTGGGGGAGGGGTCATGCTGCCCAGGCCCCTGCTCCCTGGATCCCCCCCCCAGCCCTGTACGACGTGGTGCCTGCACACAGGCCAGAGGGAGGCATGTGTAGCCAGGGCTGAGCTTTGTTTTCGGTGAGACCCCACATCCCCGTCGCTCCACCTAGTGCAGCCCCCAGGACCTGGGGATGGGGTTGACACGAGGTCATAGATGGGCGCTCCCATGACCTAACGGAGAGGTGTGTCTTGGGGATGGACCCTTCTGCACCTGCTGACGTGCCAACTCCCCTGCCTGGTGAGCCCACTGTGGTGTTACCAGCCCCTGAGTCACCATCACTTGTGCAGCCCCCTGGTCTGGGCTCTGGTGTTGTCCTCCCTGCCCCTCTGCTGTGCCTGCCCATCCGAGCTGGCCTGGCCTTGTCCTTCCTCCGTCTGTCCCTGGGCCTTCACTTCTGCCCCTGCTGTTCCCTCTGCCTGGATCCTTACCAGCTCATCCTTGGAGGGTCCTCATGGTCGGCTCTCCCCACCTGTTTAATTTTAGGGTCCCCTCCTGCCCCAGGCTTGGCTCCGGCTCCCTCTGGGCCCCCATGGACTCTGCCCTGCAGCAGTTTGTTTCCTGGGGCTGCCGTAGCAAAGAACCGTCACCTGGAAGGCTTAAAATGACAGAAATTTATTCTGTCACAGTTCTGGAGACTAGAAGTCAGAGATCAGGGTGTGGACAGCATTGGATTCTTCTGGGGACCCTGAAGGGGAAGCTGTCCCAGGCCTGTCTCCCAGTTCCCGGGGGCTACCAGTAGCCGTTGGGGTTCCTTGGCTTGTGGCTGCGTCACCCTGATCTCTGCCTCCATCTTCACATGGCCTTTCTCCTGTCTCTGTATACTCTTCTTTTTTAAAGACTTTTTTTAAGTAATCTCCACATCCAACGTGGGGCTCGAATTCACCACCCCAAGATCAAGAGTCGCATGCTCTACTGACTGAGCCAGCCAGGCGGCCCTCTGTGTCCTCTTCTTATAAGGACACCAGTAATAGGATTTAGGGACCTCTTTAAAACCAGGGTGACCTCATCTCAAGAGTCTCAACTAATTATATTTGCAAAAACTCTCTATTTCCAAACAAGGTCACATTCTGAGGTTCCTGGTGCGTGTGGGGGCCACTGGTCAGCCCAGTACAGGGGCTGAGCTGGTCCACCTCGGGCTGTTGTGCTTTGTCACACTCCCTTGCAGCTGCCTGAGCTGTTCTCCAGTACTCTCACGCACGCGCCAGCCCCTGATCCCAGCGAGTAGACGCATCATTTTATATTTGGGCATTGGGGTCCCTGGTTTTCCACCCATCATGTCTCGATAGCCCGGCAGCCCCAGGGGAGCATGTGCTGTTTGTCACCCTCACCTCACTGACTCTTGGGCTCTCCAGGGCCAGGCCCCGAGAAGGTCTCTCGTCATGGGCCACTGCACCCTGCACCCTGGGTGCTCCTGCTGGGACATTCCTGGGGTCCTTGGGCTTTGTCTGGGACTGGCTAGCTGTGGGTGTTCCCAGAAGACTCAGGCTGAGGTTTCCAGTTCCAGGTACAGCTCTCAGTGGTACTTCGTGGAGGTAGGCACCGGGCCCTGAGGTGCCCATGGCGGCCTGGCAAGCAGGCCTCCAGCAGTTAGGGCAGGCCGGCCGCCGGACAGACACAAGCAGGCAACATACCCGTGAAAGGGTGCTGTGCACTGAATTGTGTCCCCCAGATTCATACGTAGAACTCCTTGTCACCAGTGTGACTATATGTGGAGATGGGGTTTGTGAGGAGGAGGTGACTAAGGTGATGAATTGGGGTCATAAGGGTGGGGTCCTGATCTGATAGGACAGGCGTCGTTATGAGAAGAAGAAGAGCGAGGAGAGAGCATTCTCTCCACCCTCACGCACCACCCGGAAAGGCCGTGTGAGGACATGGAGAAGGTGGCTTTCTGCAAGCCAGCAGGAGGGCTCCTACAGGGACGGCACCCTGGTCTCAGGCTTCCAGCTTCCGGAACTGGGAGAAATAAGTGTCTGTTTTTCAAGCCGCCCAGTCTGTGGTATTTTGTTACGGCGGCCGGTGTTGATACAGAGGGTTATTTTAGAAGTAGGGGGTCAAGGAGAGCTTCTTGAGGAAGTGATATTTGAGCTGAAACCTAAAGGATGAGAAGGAGCTCCATGGAAGGTTCCAGAAAAGAATGAGTTGGGTGCAGGGGCCCAGAGGCAGAAAGCAGAGCAGAAAGGGCCTTGTGGCCCTTGCTGGAGAAAGACCCTGGATTGTAACTGAGGCCCCCTCCTGTCGCCGAGTGACCTCAGGGCGAGCCTGTTGTCCCTCAGTGTTTCAGTTTCCCCCCTTGTAAAATGGAGGTGAAGCCATGTCTCCCCGTCTCAGAGCTGCTGCAAGTCCCCACCCAAGTTTGGCTCGCTGCCGGCTGGCAGGGCCGGGGTCTCGTTCACAGGGAAAGAGGCCCCCGTGAGCCAGCTGTGCTATGCTCAGGCCCCGAGGGACCCTTCACACATCCCAGCCGGAACGTCTGTGCTCAACAGCCGCCACCAACAAGGGAAACAAAACGTGCTCACAGAGGACCCTCTGATTCAGCCAGGGTTGGGAATTTGGCAGCGGCAGCAGAGCCTGATTAAAGGCATTCCGAGGCGCACTCCGTGTTTGTGTATCTGGTTCTGTATTTACACTTTGGGAACGAGTGAGGAGGCAGCTGGGGAGTGTCTCAGTCGGCCAGGGGGCCGGGGGCAGGGGTGACTCAGCCTGGAATCCACGCTCGGCCACACGCCTGTGACGCTTTCATTCATTCCCTCATTCATTCAGTATTCCCTCCCGCGTTCAGCAGACATTAGATGAGCCACTCCAGCGTACCAGCACGCTTCCGCGGGGTCAGCCGGGCACTCCTCCCCGCGGAGCCCTCTCGGGCTGCCAGCGAGGTGGGACCTGGGCAGCAACAAACTTCAGAATTAACCCGCAGTGTACCAAAGACCTAACTGTAAGATCTAAATCTAGAAAACTCCTGGAAGGAAGCATAGGTGTGAATCATTCTGGACTTAGATTAGGTGTGATGGGTTTTTACTTTTTTTTTTTTTTAAGATTTTATTTGTCAGAGAAAGAGGGGGAGCCGCAGGCAGAGGGAGAAGCAGGCTCCTTGCTCAGCAGGGAGCCCGACGCGGGACTTGATCCCAGGACCCCAGGACCATGACCTGAACCGAAGGCAGACACTCAACCGAGTGAGCCACCCAGGCATCCTGAGGGGGTGGGTTTTTAGATACGAGAGTAAAACAGTAAGCAGCAGGGGCACCTGGGTAGCTCAGTCCATTAAACATCCAACTCTTTTTTTTTTTTTTTAAGATTTTATTTATTTATTTGTCAGAGAGAGAGACAGCCAGCTCGAGAGGGAACACAAGCAGGGAAAGTGGGAGAGGAAGAAGCAGGCTCCCAGTGGAAGAGCCTGACGTGGGGCTCGATCCCAGAACTCCAGGATCACGCCCTGAGCCGAAGGCAGACGCTTAACGACTGAGCCACCCAGGCGCCCCTAAACATCCAACTCTTGATCTCAACTCCGGTTTTGGTCTCTGGGTTGTGGTTCAAGCCCTCCATTGGGCTCTGTGCTGGGCATGGAGCCTACTTTAAATAAACAGACAAACAAGCAACAAAAGAAAAACAGATCCGATTCTATCAACATTAAAGATTTTCGTGCATCCAAAGACCATGAAGAAAGTGAAAGGATGGGATGCCTGGGTGGCTCAGTCGGTTAAGCATCTGTCTTCAGCTCAGGTCATGATCTCAGGGTCCTGGGATTGAGCCCCGCATGGGGCTCCTTGCTCAGTGGGGAGCCTGCTTCTCCCTCTGCCTGCTTGTGTGCTCACTCTCACGCTCTTTCTCTCTGACAAATAAAAATCTTTAATTAAAAAAAAAAAAAGGTGAAGAGACAACCCACAGTGTGGGAGGAAATATTTCTAAACCACGTCACTAATAAACAAGTAATATCCATAATATATAACAAACTCTTGGAATGCAACAAGAAAAAGACAAACCACCCAGTTTAAAAAATGGGTAAAAGACTCAAATCAACGTTTCTGCCAAGCTGATACACAAATGGCCAATAGGCACCTGGGCAGTTGCTCCAAATCTTTAGCCACGGGGGAAATGCACATCAAAACCACAGCAGGAGACCACCGCACCCCCATCAGGTGGCAGAAGCCAGCAGGTGCTGGGGAGGATGTGGAGAAATGGCGACGCTTCGGGCACGGCTGGCAGAAATGTAAAATGGTGCAGTGGACAGCAGTCCCGCAGTTCCCGAACGAGAGAAGTTCAGAATTACCGCTCCATTCCTAGCTATGTACAGGTGAGGAGGCAGCTGGGGAGTGTCTCAGTCGGCGGGGGAGGCCAGGAGCAGGGGTGACTCAGCCTGGAATCCCCGCTCGGCCACACGCCTGTGACGCTTTCATTCCTTCCCTCATTCACTCCTAGCCATGTACCTAGAGATTGGAAGACAGGGACTCATGCAGATACTGGTACCTGCCTGTCAGTCGCAGCAGCACTAGTCACAGTTGCCAAAGGGCAGAAACAACCTAAATGTTCACCAGCAGCTGAATTGGTAAACAGAATGCGGTCCATCCCTGTAATGGAATATTACTCAGCCACAAAGAGGAGTGAATCCCTGACACATGTTACAACACGGATAAACCGGAAAAACGTGGTGCTGAGTGAAGCGCGCTGGCTGGCTCAGTTGGTAGAGCACGTGACTCTTGATCTTGGGGTCGTGAGTTCAAGCCCCGTGTTGGGCGTGGAGATTACTTTAAAAAAAAACAAAAACAACAAAGTGCTGAGTGAAAGAAGCCAGTCATAAAAGGCCACGTGTTGTGTGATTCCATTTAGGTGAAAGGTCCAGAACAGGGAAATCTTAGAGACTGAAGGCAGGGGGGTGGTTGCCAGGGGGAGGGGAATGGGGAGTGACTACTGATGGGGATGGGGATGGGGTGTCCTTTTGGGGTGATGATGGAAACTGTCTGGACCTGGGTGGAGGTGATGGTTGCGTATAACGTTGCATATGTTCTCTGTGCCACTGAATTGTACATGCTAAAAGGGTTCATTTTATGTTATGTGAATCTTACTTCGATGAGTAAGTTTAGAAAGACAGAAAAAGCAGTCCCGGACCTTCCTGGTCAGGCACTTGTGCGTGCACAGCTGTCTCCCCCAGAGCCCCAGGTTTCCAGTCCTTTCCAGAGAGTGTTCACTCTGTCCCTCCCTCTCATGGGTGGTTCTTTGCCCCTGTACTTGGGCAGCTGGGCCTTCTCCCTTAGGCCTCATTTTACCTTGCAGTGGGGGCAGGTAGTCCTGTGTGGTTGTGGGAGAAGAATTGTCCTTGCCTGGGACTCTGAGTACATCCTACATTCGCATGTTCAGACAAGGGTTCTTCCTGTGGATGCCAAGCCACTGCATTGTGCCAGGGTCCTTGTGGGGCTGACAGTCTGATGAGGGGAGATGGACCTCAGTCAGGTGGGTTTGGACAGCGAGCCGTGGAGGAGGTGATCCTGTGGAGGTGAGATGCACAGTGTTGGGCTGAGCCAGTGGAGGAGGGGGTGCCAGTGCGAACACCCCGAGGCAGCGACCTGCTCTGGTGGTAGAGAGCAGAGGGCCAGACCATGCAGGCCTTTTCTGGTGAGGGGTGGGGGGACTAAGGTCCGCTTGGAGCACACAGCTCCTCCCTGGCCCTCTGCAGCATGGCCCCATGCCTGCCTTGGCTTTGCAGAGGACAGAGCTCAGCCTTCAGCAGGTCTGCTCCCCTTAATCTCATTAGAAGGCCAGCCAGTTGCCATGGCGATTGCTGGGAGGGTTGGGGGGGGGAAGCCAAGGCCAACTTCATCTGGAGAGTGAGGACTGGGAGGGGCTGGCAGGTAGGGGTGTCGCTGCATCCTGCACAGGGTCCTGGAGGACTGGGGGCTGTCCTGGAGAAGTGTGTGTGTTTGTCATGCCAGACCTTCCCAGGGCTGCCAGCCCCCCATTCCCAGCCTTGTGGCTTCCCCTCTGCCTGGCTGGTGGAGACCCCTGGGGGCGGGTGGGAATGTGTCCAGCAGGCCAGCAGAGGGTGTGGGCATGGACGGAGGTGGAGGATGTGCACTGTGCTGGAGGATCAGCAAGGTGGGGCTGGGAGAGGCTGGAGAAGCCACCATTTACATAGGGCTCTGCAGAGGGAGTGGGTGTCAGTTGGGACAGGGGAGAGGACTTTGTGTGGGGTAGTGGAGGGAGGTGGTCCAGGTGGTCAAGAAGTGGGGGTGCCCTGCCTGAAAACAAGGGACCTTGGGCTGGGGCAGGACCCCAAGTGGCTTTTTACACAGAGAATCGTGTTGGGTCCCACCTTCATGGAGTCACTGTAGACTTGTCATCAGATCGATGCTCTAACTGGAGGCTCCCAGAGGAGCTGGTGTGCTCTCATCCACGATGCCACGTGGCCTCTGACACTCTGTGGTGCCAGCTGTCTGCTGGTCTGCAGGGTCATGCAGGGGTTCAGTTCCAGAAGTGGAGTCTGTGCCCTGCTCAGCCACTTCCAAGCTGGGTGACCTTGGGCAGTTTTCTTGCCTGGCAAGTCACTTTTCCCATCTGGAAGGTGGTGTGTGCTGATGCTCCCCTCAAAGGGACTGTCTTGGGTTGAATTGTATCCCCCTAAAACCTATGTCCATGCATTTACCCCAGAACCTGGGAATGTGACCTTATTGGCAGGAGGGTCTTTGCAGATGTAATTAAAGGGCTCAAGGTGAGACCATTCTTGATTAGGGTGGGCCTGAATCCAGTGACAGGTGTTATAAGAGAAAGGAGAGGGAGATTTGAGGCATACACAGGGGAAAGCCACGTGGGGACGGAGGCAGAGACTGAAGCGATGTGGCCATAAGCCCAGGAACCCTGGAGCTGCCAGGAGCTGGGATAGGCCTGGGACGGACTCTCCCTCAGAGCTTCAAGAGGGAACCAACCCTGCCCACACCTTGATTTTGAACTTCTGTCTCCTGAACCGTGAGAGAGTAAATTCTTACTGTTTTAAGCCACGCTGTTTGTGGTCTTTTGTTACGGTAGCCCTGGGACGCTGAAGGTAATATGACTATTATGATAGCTTAAATGTGCTGGGAAGGGCTCTGTGCCTATGGCGGGGGCTGAGGGACACCTGGGGTGCCATCTGTAATGCTTGGGGTGGGGAGACGTTGAGTTCAGGGTGGCCAGGGTCTGTGCTGTGCTTCTAGGCCGTCCACGATGGAGATACCTCTGACCCCTAGGGCCTGGTGCTGCTTGCTCAGTCAGTTCCAACCTCAGAGCAAGAGGGTTTGAGAACTATGGACTAGGAATATTGTTCTGGAAAGATACGAGGCTGCAGCAGGCTGATGGGAGGTGAGTACACCTGGTAGTACTTGGTGTCCAGCGTGACCACACACATTCCTGGCACTGGACGCAGTGTGACCAGCAGACTGTGAGTCTTAGGTCCCCACAGTGGGGACCGGATGGGAATGTTGGACAGGGTCCAGTGCAGCAAACCCAGTGAGACACACTGGAGGCTTCACACGAGTTGGTCTGGGTCAGTCAGGCATGCTGCACCACTGCCACTTTCCTAATTTTGCTCCAGTAAGGCAGGAGGGTGGCTTTAGGGGAAGCTGGGTGAGGGGTGTTGGGGAACAGTGTACCATCTTTGCAGGTTTTCTGCAAATCTAAAACTTCTGCAATGAAAAGTTTATTAAAAACAACACAAACCAAGCTAGAGGCTGATGTGATAGTGACTTGAAGGGGCTGCTCCTTGGGTGGGATATCAGGGAGGCCCCTGTGGGATGGGCATGGAAGGGGGCTGTCACCACAAGGCCAAGGCCCTTGGGGGTGCACAAACTCAGGGTGCTTTGGGGCGAAGGAATGGGGAGAGCAGAAGGCAGGGAGGTTATGGCAAAAGCATGGGTCATGGGGCACCCCTCCACCCTCAGCCCAGGCCCTCTGAATCTGGAGTAGGGTCCACTCATAATCGGGAGGCCCGGGCTATCTGACCACAGGCCACAAGCAAGGGAGGGGAGCCCTGAGAGATGCAGGTCTCCTATTCTAGCACGTGGCTGCCAGCAAGTGACAGCCTTGTCTGAGCCTCACTTCCGCATCTGCACTGCCCTTTCCAACAGCCATGAGGATGGGGTGGTGGGGAGGCAGAGGCACCCAAGCCCTGTAATAGGGTTGGGAGCTGTATTGGCCTTCTGAAAGGCGCTAGTGTAACCTCCAGGTGGGCCTGTCACCTGACTTGTCAAAGTCGGCCCTTGAGAGAAGGAACAGCAGTGTTCATTCATTCACTCACTCACATGTTCATACACGGATTTGTTCCATGAGCAGGTGCTGCTGAGTGACAGGCGCTGGCTTGGATGCTGGGTTTACAGAGCTCTGTTGGCGAAGTTAGGGGAAAGTGCTGTTGTTGGGGGGCACAGAGTGAGGACCGCTGGCCGGAAGGATGCACGAGGGGCTGTAACTTGGCAATAGGAAGAGGCTTGAGCATCAACATCCAGCAGTTCATAAGGTCCTGCCCGGTGGTGTCACTCCGCTGTCCTTCCTTCCCGTGGGCCCTCTGAGGCAGCAGGTTCTTGGTCAGGGCCCCAGGCTGGCATCTTCTCACCTCAGTACCCTGCTCCTGGGGGTTCCTGGCAAGGGCTGGGAGGGCAGTCAGCTCCTGCAAAGTTTAGGGGGTCCCCAAGACCACATTCAGGTCAGCAGGTCACTTGAGGGACACAGGACTCACTGGAAGCTGTTACACTCACAGTTAGGGTTTATTACAAGCGAAAGGACACAGTGTTATAATTGACAAAGGGAAGGGCTGAGTGGGGTGGCGTCCAGGAGAGTTCCGTGGATGGAACTTCTGGGTGTCCCCTGTCTGTGGAGTTGTGTGGACAGCTTTCACTTCTCCTAGCGCCAGTGTGTGACAACACGCGTGGTGTACTGCCATCCAGGGGTACTCCCTGAGCCTCAGTGTCCAGGGTTTTTAATGGGGCTGCATGGGTGACCTCCATCTCTAGCCCCTGCAGGGGGCGAGCTGATTCCACATGGCCCAAGACCCCTACCCTAAATCACACTGTTGGCATAGACCACCCAGTGTGGCCCAAGACCCCAGGCAAACAGAGATAGTCTTGTCAGGCAGAATGTTCAGAGGGCTTCCACCTCTCAGGGATGGGGACAAAGGCCAGACTTCTCTAGGCCAGGGGGACACTTTCCTGCGCTGCCAATATGCAACCAGGGACAGGCACAGGGTGCCCCCAAAGAAGTGCAGGGTCCCACACACCTTCCACTCCAAACCCAGAGGCTGTACTCCAAAGACCGACAGTCCTGCAGCAAAGTGGGGAGGTGGGTGGGAGGCCATTGCTAGAAAGAAAGGCTCAGACAGAGGTGGGGCCTGGGAGGGCTGGTGTCACAGGGGCCTGCGAGCTTGAGCATCCTGTCAGTCCCCAGTCCTGTAGATCGTCCCCGACACCAGGCTCCTTCTGGCCTGGAACATGGCAACTTTGTGGAGTGCTTGGACAGGATGCTGGAGCTCCCTGCGCTGGCGGTTCAGCCTGGGACAACAGTGCATGTGTTGGAAGCACTTGCTGTGTCCCATACCAGGCATTCCCTCCCACTCCTGGACAAATGGGAAGGGGAGACCAAGGCCACGAAGGGAGGACGCCCCATGGTTCTTGAGAGTTGGACGCAATGCAGGCTCCTGCCACAAGGCTCAGACACAAGGTAGCCCGTGGGTGTCTTGGGTCTGAGGTGACTTGTGCCCATGCAGGAGTGGGGACCCACCCTGCTTGGTCTCCCCCTTCCCCTGGCCAGAGGCTGGCCGGTTTCATCTCGCATGAGTATGAGGTGGAAGGGACACAGTGAGGTGGTCACAGTGAGCGTCTCCAGCCGTTGGAGACAGACCCTGGGCCGGGCCCCGCAGATCCCAAGAACTACCGGTGAAGGATGGAACAAGGTCAGTCTCCCTCCTGACTCCACTGCAGCTCGCAGGAAACAGCTGTTTACCTGGGTGAGGTGCTCTGCTGGGCGGGTGGCCAGTTCCCGAGCCTCACTTCCCCCTCCAGGATCCAAGGCCCCCCAGGAAGTAGGGGCCGGCGTGGGAGAGTGGGGCGGCGCGGGCAGCCAGCTCACGGAGCGCTGCCAGGAGCTGTTTGTGAGGGAACGTGAGCCGGCCTTGTTGTGTACACAGTGTCGACCCTAGCAACCGCCCCAGCCAGGGCCGGAACGGACGCCCACCCTCCCTGAATGCCCGGCCACCACCCCTCAGGCACGACGCCTGCCTCCCAGTGGGGTGGGCCAGGCATTGTGGACCTTCAGCCCTAAGGGCCGCGAGTGGCGCCGACCACGCCAGGGACATCTGCTGTTGTTCCCAGGAAAGTGGAATCAGCTATTCAAGGAAGAGGAGGCTAGGTTCCAGCCTCACCTCGAGGCAGCTGCGGCCAGTCAGGGAACTGGGCTCCTGGGTCTGAGGTGTGGCCCAGTGGGACAAATCCCCGTGTGAGTGACCGGTGGAGGCCTGTGCAGGCATTCGGCCATCCCAGATGAAGGCCCTCCTCTGGACCCAGCTCCAGGGAGGCCAACAAGAGAGGCAGAAGGAGCCTGGGGGCTTGGGCAGGACCCCTTAGCACTCGGACGGGGTCTGGCCGACCCGCTTGCCCTGTGTGTGCTGCTGGAGGGATCACACGTCCTGCGCTTTGAAAGTCAGCGCTGTGCTTCTGAGACAGTGCCTCTGATTCAGGCCATTGGAAAGACAATTTCTCCTGTGTCCGGGCGTCAGTTTGCAGTCTCTGGCCTGCACCCCCGAACTTAGTCTTTGGCTGTGATAAGAAGTGGTTCCCCTGGGTGGGTGAGGGGCCTTCTCCACAGGCTCTAGGCTCCAGGTCTGCCTGATACTCTCTTGTTCATTCACAGACCGTACAGGTGAACCAATAAGGCTCCCCCAAGTTCATGGAGGCAGCTCCCCACAGGGCCTGCTGCCCTACCTAGGGAGAGCTGCCTGGGGCACCTTGGGTTTCTGATTCTGCTGTTTTGCGTGAAGAGACACCCGACTCCTTTGAGTATCTGAGTCACAGGGTCCCGCACCCTCTGTGACTGGTGCCATTGACCCCATCACTTGGTTCCTTTCTGGGCCCCCCGGGGTGGCATTCTTCATGATGTGCTTGGGAAGTCGTTGGGCCCGCATTGCAGCTGCTGGCTTCTCTTGCAGCTCCAGCTCCAGAAGTCTCAGTACCTGCAGCTGGGCCCAAGCCGTGGCCAGTACTACGGTGGGTCCCTGCCCAACGTGAACCAGATCGGGAGTGGCACCGTGGATCTACCCTTCCAGGTGAGTCCCCATCCCCCCCACAGCCTCCCACCTGGTGCACGTCCTATGCGGGGCCCACCCTGGCCACAGAGCAAGTGTGTGCGTCAGCCGCTGCGGATAGCTGGGGTCACCAAATAATTGCCGCAGCCCGCCTTCCCCCGCCCCCACCTACTCTTTTCCTGTCCCTGGGATGGCTTGGCCAGGCCTTGCCTGGATCCCCCTGCCTGTCCCCTGTCAGCAGAGCCCGCAGTGAGGCTGTGGTCTGGCCAAGAGCGTTTCGGCAGCCGCTACACCTGTTGGCCGGCTGTGCGGCATCGGGAACCGCTCGGGGCCTCTGGGGCTTGGCTCCATCCTGCCTCACTAATCCGCAAGCCCAGCAATTCTCAGAAGGAGGCCCTGTGGCCTGACCCCACTTGTCTGCAAACGTTTCTTGGCAGAGACGCACACAACGCGGCTCCCGCAGGCCACACAGCCGCCGCACACGTCCTTATCATAAATAATGAGAGATAAGGCCCACCGCCTGGGTGCTGGGCTAGCCTCTCACCCTGGCTGTGCCCTGACCCCGGTCTGCAGGTGGAAGCAGGGGTGAGGTGGGCCTGGGAGTGGGGCCCGGAGCTGGGGCCACCCCCAGCTTGTCTGGGCTCTGTAGGGACAGGTCCACCAGACGGCCACACACCCGCCCCTTTGCTGGGACAGAGCCTCAGAAACAGCCACGTCTGTCCATGTGTTGACAGGCCAGGTGGAGCCAGGCCCGTCCCGCATGGAGCTCAGTCCCCCACCCACCCGAGTCAGTCCCCACCCCAGCTCCTCCTCCTCCCACACTACTGCTGGGATGCAGCAGGGCACTGGCCCGGGGTCCCCTAGGCTCGCTCTGGGTCCACCTGGCTCAGCTCCGCATCTCCTAGACTCCTTGGAGCATGGCCCCCCTCAGATGGCCTCCTTGCTGGAGTAGACACGTGGGGCCGTTGCGCCGATCCTGAATGTGCTCCAAGAGCCTGACCTCTTTGTCAAGGCCCTTCCTAGTTTGAGTTTTCTCTCCTCCTCCTGCCTCTCCCCTTCCTCTGTTTCCCCCATCCCCTTCTCCCTCAAGGAGAGCATCTCTCTGGGCAGCCCCCAGTACGGCCCTAGCTAGGGCTGGCATAGAGCCTCCTTGGGCCAAGGGTATACTGGGGCCTGTCGGGCATCCCACTGGGGGGCCAGACGAGGCAGGAGTGTCTCAAAGTCTCGGTTCTTTGCATTTTCAGCCCAGCGGATATCTGGGGGAGGCCCTGGCAGCGGCTCCTGTCTCTCTGGTAAATGAGCCCCTGGGCTGAGGCCTCGGCGTCCTTGGCACGTGCGCGGGTGCTGGGTATCCCTGCGTGGTCGCCCCAGTGGCCTGGCGGGAAGTGCCCTGTCTGCCAAACGGAAGTGGATCCACTCTGCACCTCCCCCTGCCCTGTGTGGGGAAGTGCGTGTGGTTGCGTTGAGAGGCCCCCACCTGGGGGATCTGAGCATGGGCATCAATGCTGCATGGTTCGTTCCTGCGACACATGCACATGTATGTGTGTGTGGATACCAGGTGCAGCCTGGTGAGCCGGGCTGTGGCCGGGCCCGAGCTTCTCTCTGCCTCTGGCTCTGCTTCAGCTGCCTTGGTTTCCCGCCACCCCCCCCGCCCCCGCCGGCCTTGTAGGCATCTCTGGGAGGACAGTGACCACCCCTGCCCTCCAGTGTTTGTGCGTGGATGGCAAGGTTCCCACCTTCCCTCAGTCACTGAGATCTCCAGGTCCAAGGCCTTTTGGAAGCAAAAGTGCAGAAAGACCCAAGCTGGCAGGATTCTTGCTGGGTCAGAGAGAAACAGGGGGCCCCAGACTCTAGGGAGAGCTGTCAGCCCCGAACACTGGCCCAGGCGTTTGGATGGGTAGGGAAGAGCAGTGATTCCAGCCAGTGGCAGTCTTCCGGAAGGAAATTGCTTTTGCCTGGCTGCCCAGAGAAGACAGAAGGGCCCAAGGGCCAGATGGCGGGGTGGGGGGACTGGCTGCCTCCAGAGCTGGCTAAGGTTGCCAGTCTCACCCCAGTCAGATGGTGAGGGGCCCCACAGCACTAGGGCAGGCAGGGAGCAGGCTCCCAGGGGCCTCGGGGGCATGGAGCTGGGAGAGGGAGCAAGGAACAAGGTCTGGCCAGAGGCCTTGTGCCAGCCCCAGGTGCTGGAAGGAAGCCCCTTCCGGCTGAGCCACGGGCCAGAGCTCCAGAAAGCGCTTGCACTTGGCTCTGGTGGTGAAGGGATGAGGTGGTGGGGGAGGGCGTGGGGGGCTCATTTCAATCAAGACCGGCCAGGGCTCAATAAGGAGCCTCTGGGGAGCCAGCACTTGGCCAGGTGGGCCCCTTGACGTCCTCGGCTGGAAGCCCTGGGGGCTGTCTTTTGGCAGGCCCCTCCAGGGATGACGTAGGTGGGGAGAGGAGGCCAGCCAGGCCCAGAGAGAGAAGGCGGAGGCCTGTCTGCACCTGGCGAGGCTGGGGGGCGCTTGGGCCGTCTGCACCCCTGGCACCCCAGCCGGCACCAGGCCCCGAGCTTATGCTGCTCTGCCTGGCCCGTGCATGCCAGCCGCACTGCACGCCTGCCGCCCGGCACCCAGGATCCCCAGCTCGCCCCTACCCCGGCAGTGCTCAGAGGCTGGGGGCCCCGGCTACAGGAGGAAGCCCATCCGGGCTGTAGAGTGGTGACAAAGGGGTGTCTCAGGAGTGGGGGGGCCTGAAGTCAGATCCTGGGGGCAGAGCTGGGTTGGATCTCAGGCCACGGCTGATAACTATTTGGGTTTCTCTCTCTTTTCTGGTCTCCTTCTCCCTACCCATCCCCCCGTCGCCCAGACACCCTTCCAGTCCTCGGGCCTGGACACCAGCCGAACTACCCGGCACCACGGGCTGGTGGACAGAGTATACCGAGAGCGAGGCCGGCTGGGCTCCCCACATCGCCGGCCCTTGTCAGTGGACAAACACGGACGGCAGATATCTTTTACCGGAGGACGGGAGGGGGGCTGTTGGTGACTGTAGCACCTGGAGTCTAGCTGACTGAGCTGCCAGCTCTGGACTGGAATAAGGTTGCCCCAGCCCTCCAGGGCTCCCGGGCAGCACTGAGGGAGGGCGCAGTTGCAGGGATCCTGGTGGAAGCAGTGTGGCTAGCCAAAGAGCCTTAGGCTCAGGCGGGGGCAGACGGGGACCAAGGCCCCAGGCTGCTGGAGCAGGCAGCCTTCAGGGAGGGCTGGGGAAGGTAAGGTGGGACCCACACTGTGTTGGATGTCTGGCTGGGCACTGGAACCCAGAGAGGCTGTGAGCAGAGTGTCCACATCTTGGGGCCATGCAGAGGGCAGCCCAGCCCAGGCAGCCGGGCCGAGGGGGGTCTGAGCCAGACCCAGACAGATCCAAGGGAGGCTCCATCTGAAGACACAGAATTCTCCTCTGCACCTTGGCCAAGCAGAAATCGTCGGGAGTTTCTCCCCACCCCCAAGACTTGGCCGCCCCTTGGTGCTTGGCCAGCCAGCACCGCACCCCCCATCACCAGAGTCTGAGTGGCTGCTCTCGAGACCCCCCAGCATTTGAGAACAGAGAAGCCTGTTATTTCCCACTTCTCATTTCCGTGGCTGGGGCAGCCCGACCAGCTGGGCCCCAGACAGAGCCCTCGGGCCCGGGGAGCCACCCTGTCAGCCTAGAATTAAGACCCAGGTCAGCTGAACGAGACTCCCCACTGCCCCCCCACGGGCCCCGGTTTCACAGCCTAGGCCCCTCTTGGAAGGGGCGCAGCTCGCACGTGTGCTTGCAGGGGGTGAGTGCTGAGTGCTAGGTGGACAGGACCGAACCCCCGGGGCTGCTCGCAGCCAGGCAAGAAAGGCCCCCGCCCTATGGCCCCAGCTGTTTGCAGGCTCCCAGCAGCCTGGCCACGAGGTTCCTGGGGCTCGGGGTGGGGCCTGAGCCAACAGTGCTGTCCCCTTAACTCACACTCAAGCGGACAGCTGCCCGTACGGCACCGTGTACCTCTCGCCGCCCGCGGACACCAGCTGGAGAAGGTCAGTGACCCAGAACCGGCCCTCAGCCCTCTTGTTGGAAACAAAAACAAACTTACATCATGCTTGTGCTTGGAAAACCAATATGCAGTCACTTTAAAATGACAAAACTAAGAAGTATCCAGAAGTTTCTAGAAATCAGCTCTATCCCTGTAACACCAAAGTCATAGCTTTGGAGTCTTCCAGGGATTTTTTTTTTTCTCCTTCCATGACTTTTTTCTTTTCTTTTATAGACAGAGTTGGGATTAGGTTGGACATTCAGTATTATAACTTGCCTTTTTTTCATTTAATGCTAAATTATGAGTGGTTTCTCACATTGCTGAACAGTCACTGAAAATGTGATTATAAAAGTATTATATATTTTTTACAGAAGATTAGGAATACACATAAGTGTACCTAGAATAGGGAGGAAAATCAATAATGCCATCACCTACAAAGGTCTAGAATAACAATCATATGATTAATATTAATATCTACAGCAGGTAACAGGATGGCTGTGCACCAGTGTGAACTTACTGTTACCACAGAAGATTATACTTAAAAATGGTTAAAATGGTAAATTTTATGTTACATCTATTTTACCATACATAAAAAAATATATATGTAGGTGATTTCACCAAAGACCAAAAGTAATTTGTTAAACCCATCCGTGTTTATGAAGTATAATATGTCATGTAACGTATCATTCAGCAGCGTCATTCAGCTGCTCCTGAGGATATATTCTGTATCAGGCCCAATTCCAACCATCATATTCATTAGCTGATACAAAATGTGCAGAGCTTTGTGCAGTAGGTGCTTTTATTCTTCACATTTTAGATAGAAGGAAAGTGAGCACAGAGAGGTCAGAAGACTTGCTCAGGGACACACAGCTGAGGGGGGTCCAGGATCTGGACCAGCTTCTCACCACTCATATGGCCCCACAGTCAGAGAGTCACCTGGCCCAATCCTTTGTAACCTGCTCTTCTCCTTGAACTAAGTTTCCTCCATGTCACTCTCCGTGGCTAGGATGTCCCTTTTGGACTCATGCTGCTCTTACTTTCATCCCCAGATTGCCAGCCATGTGGCTGGACCTGCCCAGCTCCCCTTGGGTGGCCACAGTTTCCTGGGTACCCGAGGGGCTCTTCTGGGTACCATCCCTCCAGGCATCTGCTGCTGGGATTACATTGAGTTACTCCAACCCTGGTGCAGAAGGCAGAGCTCCTGGCAGCTCTCATGCCACAGCCCTCCCCAGAGGCTGCATTCTTTCTGGGTCATTTTCTGACCCTCCTCTCACTGCCTCTCCTTTCTGCTCATTACACCTCCTTTGCAACTGAGCATCCTGGGGGGGGGGGCACGGTTGCCCATTGGTGTTTGTCACCAGAAGGGGTCCCAGTGATGTGCTGGGACTTGTACCCCCAAGGCTGGGCTGCTGTGGGACCGTGGGACCCCCTCTCCAGAGAGTTTTAGCAGGAAGGCACCATCCTTTCCCCCAAAGCTGAGAAGCCCACAGACAGGGTGGCAGTGGGGAGGGGCTGGTTAGGAATGGAGGGACATCTCTGCTGCAGCTTTCGGTTCTTTTGAGAACAGTGTCCTTGGGGTTTTATGCAGGTGTAACAGCTCACAAATATGACCCACTATTTCCACGCTGTCCCGTTGAGCATGTCCTGGATAGAGTGGGGCCAGGACTCTCCCATCGTCCCCTGTGGGGCCAAAGCTCACTGTCTTTCTCCTCTCCTCAGGACCAATTCTGACTCTGCCCTGCACCAGAGCACAATGACGCCCACCCAACCAGAGCCCTTTACAGGCGGGTCGCAGGATGCACACCAGAAAAGAGGTATTGGCAGGGCACATGGGCTTCTTTCCTCGGGTCAGGCAAGTCCAGTGGGTGGCCCCTGTGCTCCCAGAGGTCACAAGCTCATAGGTGGACAGACCCGCAAAGACCACCCACAGTGGGTGCTGTGGGACAAGGGGAGAGACTTGAACATTTTCAGAGATGGTGCTGCTTGAGTTGGGTTTTGAAGCATGCGTAGGAGTTTTCTGGGCAGAGAAAACTGCCCCTTCAAACGCACATTGGCTTCCATTCATGGATTCAGGGCATGGCCACACAGTATGCGGGGGCAGCAAGCCCAAGCCACAGAGGCATTTATCAGCTCGTGACCAGGCCGTCTAGAGCTAGATGTTCAGTGGTGCAGCTCAATTCAGGGCCTCACGCTGGACCAGTTCCCGGCTGTGCAGCTCAGAACCCTCCTGGTTCACAGTTTCTGGGCCCATTCTGCTTCCTGTGGATGGACGTGGGGCTGGTTCTTTCCCACCTCTTGCTTACTCTCCTCTCTGACTGGTGTCTGCATACACCGCTGAGTAGCTAGGGCAGATCTGTGCCCAGGCCCCCAGCCTCTCCCCAGAGCTGGGTGCAGGGGCAGTGTCCCTGGGACCTTCTGGGAGGGTACATACCATCATAAAAACTGGGGCAGCATTACCCAGAGAGGGGAGTGATGTGCTGTGAAGCTGTGGGAAATCCCACCCAGGCTTGATCTGCCTAGAGACACAGAAACCAGAGGATTAATCACATACAGTTAAGGTCCAAACACTTACCAGTTTTGGGGGTAATTGCACTGTGTGAACGTGTACACATACGAGGGAGATTCTGCTGGTAGAATAAGGATTATCAACCAGAACTTCACCCCTTGGGGGGTGGGGGCTGTGCACATGCCATCTTCCCGGGATCCCTGCTCATCAAACAGTGAAGGTGAGATTGCAGAAGGAACTGTCTCCATAATAAGAGTGAGGATTCCAAATGCCGCAGGGGTGAAGAGGACAGGGCACCTGGTGCTTCCCTCCTGTTCCCAGTATTGGGAGCAGTTCTGAGGGAGCCGTCTCCTTGGTGGGTTCCCCAAGAAAATGGGACTTTCAAGCTAGGCTTCCAAGGCAAATGTCATTATCCCTTGGGACTCTGTGACCATGGAAGGGAGCTGCAACCCAGGGGCCCTTGGCAGCTCAGTCAGAGTCTAGTTGTCCTTGGGGTGGGGAGAGGGGAGACGTGTCACCTGCCCCTGTTTCTCTAGAAGGAACCCAAGCAGTGACAGGGTGGGAGTCAGCCTGGCTGCCCTCCAACCTGTCACAGCTGGTCTCTCTGGGTTTTAAGAAGGAAGAGTTGACCCATCTGGCTGTGTTCAGTATGGCTCTGTTGTAAGTAAAAGGCTGAACCTCCAAGCTGCATAAAGAAACCAGGTCTCATAAAGAAGATGTTTAATCTCACCTTAACCGAAAGGTCCAAAAAAAGGGGCCTTCAGGCACAGCTGGTTCCAGGGCCTTAAATGATGCCCGTCCAGTCCCTCAGACCTTCCCTCCCCTCCTCTCCTCCTGTGGGGCCAGCTGGCATTGCAACTAATTCTTGAGGCCATAGCTACAATGATTAGGTCAACCCTGGCTGACATTGAGCATCATGGGCTAGGAGGCACGTGACCACAAGGTGGCAGGTGGGGCAAGGAGGCAGGGAGACTTTCTCTGCTGTTCCCTGCAACCTGAGACCTCCAAGGCCTGAGTCAGTCCCATGCAAGGTAGAATTAATACATGTCCTCAGCTCCAGAGCTCCTATTTTCATTTCTTTCTAAGTCACCGGGTCTCTGGCTTATTTATTTATTTGTTTGTTTGTTTGTTTGTTTATTATATTTATTATTTATTTGAGAGAGAGAGCTTGCTCATGCTTAAGCAGGGGGAGGGGCAGAAGGAGAGGGGGAGAGAGAATCCCAAGCAGACTCCCCACTGAATACAGAGCCTGATGCAGGACTCGATCTGATGACCCTGAGATCATGACCTGAGACAAAACCAAGAGTCAGACACTCAACCGACTGAGCCACCCAGGCACCCCACTGACTTACGTTTTTTTAAGTGTTTTTTTGTTTTGCTTTGAATGAAACCCTTTTTTGTACTTGAGTGCAATCCCTAGAAGTCCCTGTTGGCACAGTTACACTTGTGTCACGGTCATGACTGTGTATGTCAGGGGAGCTCCCCCGGTGGTGCCACAGAGCTTCAGAGTGAAAAGGTTCTGATTATCCTTCTCTCGCCCACCCCACCCCACCCCACCCCAGTCTTACTATTAACAGTTCCAGGAATGGAGGAAACCACATCGGAGACGGATAAGAATCTTTCTAAGCAAGCATGGGACACCAAGAAGGTAAGAGAGTCTTAAGGGCTTTCGGAAACGATTTTCCCTCTTGATCTCTTTTTCAAGCATAGCCTGGCCCAAGGTGGAGAAATAGCCTATTGGGGGAGTTTTGCCGTCCCAGAAGTGTGACCCTCACTCAGATTTGACCAGTCGTATAGGCCTATTTAACGTGAATGGCAGAAGCCCTGAAAAATGAAAACCCACGTTTGCCATGGAAGCATATATACTAAAAGTGCAACGGTGCTTAGCACAGCCACTGCCCAAGAATGACACACAAATTCATGAAGCGCCTGGATTTTTATATATGGTGTTGGCTGTGAGCTAGACTTACTGTGGTGACCATTTCACAGTGTATATAGATATCAAATCATTATGTAACCTGAAACTAATACAGTATTATAGGTCCATTATAGCTCAGGAAAAAAAAAAAGTTGAAGCTATGAAGGTTAAGTGATTTGTCCAAGGCTGTAAAGATACTCAGGGTTTAGAACCTATACCTCCTAATTCTTAGCCTGTGATCTTTCTCCTAACCCATAGTATTGGGTAGTCGTCAATGTTTGTAAATGTCGACAGTCATCCTTAAACTTCCATTCATCTGCACAGTAACTACAACATTTATTAGACTACAGAGTCTACTTGGAATTTCTGTATTATTTCCAGGTCCAGAATAAATTTCTCAAGTTCAACCTATAAAACATAGTGGTAAGATAGAATTTGTGCCATGAATACAGATTTCAAAGAATTTGCGTAGAACAGAATGCACTTAACACCAAAGCTAGTTTGAATATTAAAAAAAAAAGAAGAACTAATACCCATTGCTGGGGGTGGGGAACCCACTGCTGTTCAAATTGTGGTGAAAGGGGCAGCAACATGAATTGCTCATCCCCTCCAGGAAATCATAGGGAGGTGACAAATGAGCAAACACCGATGTGTTTCTCAAAGGCATGTATTCAGGGCTTTTGAAATAGATTGGAAACAACCTGAATGTTCGACAGTAGGGGTTTATAAGGAAATTATCCACAGTCCCTCATGTGGAGAGCTCCACATGCGTGGAGTTGGGATTTTTTTTTTTAAGTAGATTCCACACTGGGCGTGGAGCCCGGTGCAGGACTTGAACTCACGACCATGAGATCAAGACCAGAGCTGAGATCAAGAGTCGGACGTTTAACCAACTAAGCCACCCAGGTGCCCCTGGAGTCAGTATTTTTGAAGGAATTTTAAAGGCATGAGTGACACTCCGCGTATTACTATTGTGTGGAAAGAGCAGGATAAAGCTATTTAGAAAGGTGTACAGCAGTTAGAAATGAGCAGCCACGCCTCATTTCATTGCACTTTTCTTTATTGTGCTGTGCTTTTTACCAGTGGAAGGTTTGTGGCAACCCTGTGTTGGAGCAAGAATATCAGCAGTTGTTTTCTCACTTTGTGTCTCTCTGTCACATTCTGGTAATTCTCACAGTAGTTCAGATGTTTTCATTATTATTATTTTTTCAAGATTTTATTTATTAGAGAGAGAGAACGAGTGGTGGGGAGGGACAGAGAGAGAGGGGGGAAGCAGACTCCCTGTCGAGCAGGAAGCCCTATGCGGGACTCGATCCCAGGACCCAGAGACCATGACCTGAGCCGAAGGCAGGCGCTTCACCAACTGAGCCACCGAGGCGCCCCTGTTTTCATTATTATTATATTTGTTGTGTGATGTTTCATCAGTGATTACAACTCACTGAAAGCTCAGATGATCAGTACATTTAGCAATAAAATATTTTAATTAAGGTACACTTACATTGCAGGATAGGGTAAACAGAACTTTTATATGCACCGGGAAACCAAAAGATTCATTTCACTTGCTTTACTGTGATACTTGCCTTATTGGGGTGGTCTGGAACTGAAACCACAGGATCTCCAAGGTGCGCCTGTCTACACACAGATGCCTGGGGAGATGGCGGGGGGGGCGTGTCCTCCCGTGCGGCAGGTGTGGGCGCCCCTGTCAGCCCTTACCCCTATCTGCGTGTTCCAGTTTTGCACAGGGGATGCATATGATTTTCATATTCGGGGAAGAAAATAGCTCAAAAAAGAATTCTAACCCCAGCAAAATTGGGGAGCAACTGAAACGTGTGATTGCAGAGAGGTGGGTAAGGATGAACATCAGGGTCCTTCCGAGTAGCTGAATGGGCTGCTGAGCCCTAAAGTGAAGAGGTGAGTGTTGGTACAAACACACTTGACATCCTGGGAGTGAGAAGAGGGTGACAGCACCCAGCGCTGTGGCTCAGCTTTGAACTGCAGCGCGCTTGAAATGATACGTCTGCAAGGATGTCAGTAAAGGAATTCCGTTGGATTTGTTGGGAGTGGGGTGGCGCTGGGGGAGGGAGCCGGCAATGATGGGTGAATTTTTAATACTGTTTAGAAATCCACTCTTATCTCCATTAATGTTCATGGAATGCTTTTGAAAAGATTCTTTAGAAAGTCATTGTGTTCATGCTTTGCAAAAATCTGGTAATGAAGCGAGTGTTTACTCACAGAATTAAGGAGCCCGTGGCCAAGTAGAAACCCGTTCCACTGGCATTCTCTGCAGAGGCTTAACGCTGCTGGTCGCACACCACCCCTCAGGTTCCCCAGTCACTGCCAGCACCCCCACCCCCTCCGCATGCATGCTGGGCGCTGGGCGTGCGCATAGAGGCCACCGGCCCAGCCCTCCGCCAGCCCTCCGCCAGTGCATCCACCTTCTTATATCTGATAATCCCTAAAGAACACATCAGCCTGAGGGCCTGTGAGGCGGATGGGGAATTAGGGAATGTGACACAGCACGCAGGCTCTGTCCAGTCATGTCTGCCACCATCTGAAGAGTTTCCTCCTTTGTCCTTGAATTGAGAGTCTAGGGGCTCTGCCTAGAGCCTACAGTTCTCGGGTAACCTAGTGGCCCAGCTCGAGAGGAGGAAACCAGGGTCTTGCTGCCTATGGGGTTTCCCTGGGACCCCCTCCCCAGCCCACAGGGCTGCCAGAGTCTTCGTCCTCAGGTGGTGGGGGCATGGGAGCACCCACGGCTCCATGGGTCCCCATGGGAGCCATAGCTGAGGGACCGCTGGTAGGTAGGTCAGCTAGGGGTGTGGGCAACACCCTCTGTACGTTCTCGGTGCCCAGTCCCGGCCTCCTTGTGCTGCCCCACATGATGTACTTGCCTGCCATAGACAAATGCGTGGGGGCAGAGGCAGCTCCTTCCCCAGGAGCCCCATGCGCTCTGATCCAGTAACGGAATGGAGGATTGGCCTCGGGGTGCCTGGGGTTTCCAGTTGCTGAGCTGGTGTCTAACCTCTGTGGCGTGCCCCTGGGGTTTTCAGGTGTAAAGAGTGGACAAGGCACATTCTTTCTCAAATGCCCGCTCTGACAAGGAACCATGTCACCCCTGCCTTCTCTGCCCCCCTTAGGGGCAGCAGAGCTAGGCTAGGATGTGCCTGCTTGCCAGGAAGGGCAGGAGCTGGAGGTGGGAGCTGTAGTGACCCCTCTGCATATCACTCTTGCTTTTGCCACTGGGCATGTCTGGGACAGGCCCCCTTGGTCTTCGAGGCTGCCTGGTTCTGGTTTGTGAGACATCCTGGGGCCTGATTAACTCCCCCTCTTGTTGGCATGGGCAGCTGCCCCCCGAGGAGCCACAGTGCATGAGGAAGCCCGCTCAGCCTCTGCTGTCTTCTCTTTCAGACGGGGTCCAGGCCCAAGTCCTGCGAGGTCCCCGGGATCAAGTAAGTCTCAGCAGGGCCCGCTGTGCATGCCCAGGGCTGTTGGGGCTGTTCAGATGACCCCCGGGCTTCCCGTCTGCTCAGGAGGCTGCAAGTCCTAACAAGAGGGCTGCCCTGCCGCTGGCAGCTCTCCAACAAGCCTCACCAGGGTCGGGGGGGAGGGGAAGAAGGGGCCCTCCTACCCCTCTCTGCCTGCGGGGACTGAGCCCCCTCTCCCTGCTACTCAGCCCCAGCTCACGAGCTCATCAGACGCACCCTGTCCCTGGGCAGCAGGAGGACCCTCACGCCAACCCCCCCTCCTACATAGATAGGCTGCTTCCTAAGGTCCCATTGGAGGTGCAGGCTGACAGTCATTTCTGAGCGTGGCAGCACCTAATTCCAGAGTATCATTTTGTGCCCCTTAATGTTTTTGCGCCAGTCTCCCACCCCCCAACCCCCCACCCCCACCACAGCTTCTGGGGGAGAATGGGCCGGGGCGAGAGCTCACCTCCCCCCTCTGTCTGGCCTTCCCCCCAGCATCTTTCCATCCGCTGACCAGGAAAACACTACAGCCCTGATCCCTGCCACCCACAACACAGGGGGCTCCCTGCCCGACCTGACCAACATACACTTCCCCTCCCCCCTCCCGACCCCCCTGGACCCTGAGGAGCCCACCTTCCCCGCGCTCAGCAGCTCCAGCAGCACCGGCAACCTCGCAGCCAACCTGACTCATCTGGGCATCGGCGGCGCCAGCCAGGGTAAGGCCAGGCCAGGCGGTGGGAGAACGTCCTTCCCTGGCAGAGCTCAGCATCTAGTGCAGATGACACATGGGTTTGAATGATGGTTTAACGGGGTGACATCCAAAATGCAGGGCATGGAGTGGGAGGCAGAACCTACCACAGGGGCTTGGCATTTCCCAGTATTGCCTGGGAAAGGCATCCCAGGCAGAGGGCACACAGCCTTGGCAGAGGCCTGGAGGTGGGAAAACTCCCAGTGTCCCCAGGGATCAGACAGTGGTTCTGAGGGTATACTGGGGGCTTCAGAGAGTCTGGGTGAGTCCACAACGTTCTAGGAGGCGAGCCCCCAAGGGTTTGACCGGGGGTATACCAGGCATTCCCCCTGCCTCTCCTTGTCCTCAGCTCTTCATGGAGGGACAGGACCAGGCCTGACCTGCTCCCTCCACACTCCCTCGCAGCCAGTGGCTGACGGTGTCCACCTACTTGGGACACTCCAGCCCAGGCCATGTCCATGGGCCATCCCACAGGCCCCTCACCTTCCTAATATCTTCCAGTGCTACCCCAATTCTGCTTCTCCAGGGACCAGTAGCACTGTTTCCCGGTGGCTTGATTCCTGTGTTCTCTTGCCTGCCCTGACCTGTTGATGCATGCCCTCAGCCCCACCACTAGGACCCAGTCCAACTTGGACCCCCACCACCTTGCATGGCCTCCACCTGCCTGCCCCCCACCCAACCCCCCAGCTCTCAGCCTCTTCTCACCCAGAATCACCTCTTGGCTCTTGTCTGCTCAGGACTTTGCATGGGTCCTCGGCTCCCTCCCAGTGAAAACCTGAGACCCCTAGGGCCTGGGAGGTCCAGTTCATCCTCCGACTTGGTCTCTGGCCCCCACCCCTACCCCTGCCCCCCACACCATCTCCTCTCCAGCCAATGAGCTCGCCTCAGGGCCTTGGCACATGCTGCCCCTCTCCCACAGGCCTCCTCTTCCTCCAGGTGGCCACAGGGCCCCTCACCCACTCCATCCCTGCTCACACCTCCTCTTCTCGGTGAGCTCTCTTGGCCCTATGCCCACACACCCTCACCCCCAGTCTCACTCTGCATTGCTTTTCTGCATTCACCCTGCTGCTCTTGACTCAAGGCCCTGTCCCGTGGGCCAGGCCTAGCTCTCCCATGTCCCCACTATGACCCCCATGTCCCTGCTGTCATTCCTGCACTCATGTTGACTGTGGGGTATGTGGGTTTGCATCCAGGGAGGAGATAAGGCAGCCCCAGCAGCCTTACGGAGGGACAGGCAGCACGGGCTGTGGGGGGACCCCCTGTGAGTCCACACACGTCAGGACTTGGCGGCCAGTGAGAGCACTACCTTGCTGTGCCCTCCATCCTGCCTGGGAGCCATCGCTTGTCCCGTCCATCTGCCTGTCACACCTCTGCCCCAAGTGCGGTGGGCAGCACCATGCAGGGTTTTCTCAGGGAGAATCACACACTCAAATTTACGTTTGCCACAGCTCTTCTGGCTGCCCAGAGAGAACGGGCTATCAGGAGGGGCGGCAGTGCCAGGGCAGGGCCCCATCGAACTCTCTAGAGAGACTTCTGGGTGAAGTTGGCTAGCCTGGGAGCTGGGTCAGTGTGGGGAGCAAAGGAACTTGAGGAGCCCAGAGTCATTCCTGGCTTTGGTGCTGACAGGGCCAGAGGCAGGTGAGGGGTGTTGAGAACAGTGCAAGTGTTCCTAGGTTTCTAGACAAGGAAATAGACGCCAGAACAGTGCAAAGGGGAGCAAGACCCTAGCCTAACAGCACTGAGGCTCTGTTCCTGCTTGTATACCTCTGGCCCTGTGCCCACCCAGGCTCAGCCACCAGGCAGAGGGCGCCAGCCCCAGCTGTGCCCCCCCCCCCCCCCCAGAAGGCCTAGAAGACAAAACGAGCAGTTTCAGGGGAGCCTGAGACCCATGGCCTCCTGAGTGGGCAGGCAGCATCCACACAGGCCTGCGCGAAGCCAGAAATCAGAAGGTTGGCTCTGGGGATGCTGGCGGGGGGGCCCCCTTGTGCAGACAGCGCTGTTTCCTGGCCCCCCGTTTTTCTCATCACGTCTCGCCGTGGCCTCCGGAGAACCATCCCCTCCTCCAGAGGGTCTTTGGCAGCCCCCCAGCGCCCGCCCGGGAGCCGTGCACCTCCGGCCCACGCCGAGTCTAAACAAGCACAGGGAAACACAACACATGTGCAAGCCATAGACGCGGGAACGAGCGCAGACCCCGAGTGTGGGGCCCAGACCCTGGCCCGCCTGGCTGGGAGCGTGAGCCCAGTAATGTCTGACATGTGTTCGGTTGTTTGCGAACCTGCCGCTCTAGCAGCTCGCCCGGCCGGGGCTTCACTTTCTGGGCGCATTTTAAATCAAGCCGAGCCGCCGGCCCTGGCACACGTGGACATCGCCTCCCCGCCCCCCAGCCCACCCGCCAGTCGGAACGTGAGCCCTGCGAGGAAGATTGGAGGCTTCCGCCACCAGGGAGACAGCGGCCCCTCTCGTCCTCTTAAACATTTGCTGAGGTCGTTTTCCTGGTTGTTGGCCAGAACTTGGAGGAGGGCAGGCCCGGGTCCTCCTTCCTGGCACAGCTCCGAGGCTTGCCGGCCCCGCACACAAGGCTTGCGTGCCTCAGGCTGGGCCCCTGCCACCTGGCCTGCCCTCCCCTGGCAGCTCTTCCTGCCTGCCCCAGACTTCCCTTCCAGCTGGCCTCACTCCTTTTCCCAAAGGTGATCCAGGTTGCCAAAAGGAATTCAACAGCAAGGCGTCCGTCCGCCCTCCCGGCCCCACTGGCTTCTCCTGGGGTGGTGGCCGCCCAGTGTGAGACCAGGAGCTCACTCTGCAGCCCAGCAGAGGATTAAAAACTCCCTTGTATTCCGGACAGACAGAGGCTGGCAGCCCAAGCGCCAAATCGAGCCTACCGGTGTATTTTGCCTGGCCCATGGTTGCGTGCGTGATGTTTGAGTCCACATTTAAAAATCAGGAGAGTACATGTAAAACTCTGGATTTCCGGCTTCTCTTGAAGAATCAGAAGGCCGAGCGGTGGTGGGTCGAGGTCCTGTGCCTTGAGATGGTCCCATTTACCACAAGCCCCTGTTGCCCTACTGATCCTCTGTCTCCTGGCATTTGCCTCTGCTGCTTATGGAGCCCTGACATTTCTGCTCCCTGGGTGTGCGTGTTCTCAGCCTGGAGGACAGAAGAGGCCGTGGACGCTCAGAGAAGGGGAGAGAGCAGCCCGTGGGCCTGACTCTGACTGTTCTCTGACCAGGCGTCTCCTGGACTCTTCCTGCTCAGCCTTCTCGTCCATGCCCCCCTTGATGTTGCTGTGTCTGCAGCAGCCTGATTCTGGGGCCCAAGGTCTGTGCATAACCTGGAACCCGGGGCTCTGCCTTGGGAGCACTCAACGTGCCAGGCCCTCCTGCGGCGCACGGCTGAGTGGAGCTGCCAGGGCGACTGAGGGGAAGTGCAGGCATGACCAGGCTTGCCTCGCACAGTGAGCAGCTGCCCTGGGTGGAGAGAAGGCTGCCCGTCATCTCCCCTCAGTGTGTGCTGGGTGCGCTCCCCCTGGCCTGTGAACCTGCCGTCTCACCCGCTGGAACAAGGTTGATCTGATGCCCTCGGCAGGATGGGCCCAGCTACCCCGGGTGAGTCAGGCTCCTGTATCGGCCTTGACTGCAGGCCAGACGGTCTTCAGAGCCTGCTCCCAACCTCATTAGGGCCCTCGCAGTGAACTCTTGAGAGTGGCTGTTATCATTTCCATCTCAAGGATAAGGCAACCAAGTCTGGGAGATCAGGCCAAGCCCCCAGGGCTCCCCCAAGCAGCAGGAGGCCTGTTGCCTCCCTGGCACAGCGCCCTAGGATGGGGCAGGCCCCAACCGCTGCCGTACTGAACTTGACCTCACTCAGCTCCTTCACGACAGATACATCCAAGGATAGGATTGCTGGGGGAAGGGGCCAGGGTGAGGGAAAGGGCAACATGGAGCCCTCCTGACAGGAGCTCAATCAGGAACATGGGTATTGGAAGAAGATAGAGAGTAACTGAATTTCTGGCAGGGCTGATGGTCCAGCACGGAGGGCACACGAGGTGGAGGGTTGTGGGGGGAGGGGTGAAGGAGCAGTTACAGGAAGGTACAAATTTGTTGAGGAGGATAAGGAGAGCATGAGGCTTTAGAGGAACTGCAGTGTCTGGACGGGACCAGCTATCTTTTTTCTTTATTTAAAAGGTATTATTTATTTGAGAGAGAGAGCACAAGCAGGGGGAAGGGCAGAGGGAGAAGCAGACTCCCTACTGAGCAGGGAGCCTGACGCAGGGCTCGATCTCAGGACCCTGAGACCATGACCTGAGTCAAGAGTAGATGCTTAACCAACTGAGCCACCCAGGCACCCCCAGGACCAGCTTTCTTCTAACCAAATCCCAAGCCAGTTTAGGCAAAAAAGGGCACTAATTATCTCCCAAAACCAGGAAGACCAGTGTGGCTGGATCAGGGCTCAGGTGCTGCCTCTACCCCTCAGCCCCTGATTCTCCAGCTGGCTCTTCCCCTTGCAGCCACGTGATGCTCCCACTACACAGCCCCAGACGTCCCTCCTTGGAGTTCCATCAAAAGTCCCAGGGCAGGGGCGCCTGGGTGGCACAGCGGTTAAGTGTCTGCCTTCGGCTCAGGGCATGATCCCGGCGTTATGGGAATTGAGCCCCACATCAGGCTCCTCTGCTATGAGCCTGCTTCTTCCTCTCCCACTCCCCCTGCTTGTGTTCCCTCTCTCGCTGGCTGTCTCTATCCTGTCGAATAAGTAAATAAAAATCTTAAAAAAAAAAAAAAAAAAGTCCCAGGGCAGGCTCGCATTGGGCCAGTCTGGTAACATGTCCATCTGGGAGCCAATCATGTGGTGATCCAGAGGCAGGGAAGTGCTGATTGGCAGGGCCTGTGGGACACACCCCTCTTGGAGGCATGATAGGATCAGTGGGAGAGTGTTGGCCAGCAGGGGATGGGTCAAGAAGGAGAACAGAGCCCATACAAACAAGTATTGGGGCCGTGGAGGGGGCACACTGGGTTTGGTCATCAGGGCACAGTGGATTCTGTCTGATTGATTGGGCTGTTCTGGACGGTGACCGTGGTGTGTGCGGTCATCTGGAGACTAGAGTCACGCCCACCCTTCTCTTCTGTCCTCCCTTTCAGGGATGAGCACGCCAGGCTCCTCGCCACAGCACCGCCCGGCTGGCGTCAGCCCGTTGTCCCTGAGCACGGAGGCGAGGAGGCAGCAGGCCCAGCAGGTGTCACCCACCCTCTCCCAGCTGTCACCCATCACTCAGGTGTGAGGGCGTGGTGGGGTGGGGAGGTGTGGCCCTCTCAGCCTCTCTGGGTAGAGCTCCCTCTCCTTCCTGGGAGCTGTAGAATCCTGAAGACAAAAAGTTTCTCAACACTTCTGGCTGTTTGTCAGATTTTCCAAGCACACGGAAATGCATTCATAACTGGCCTGGAGTCTCCCGTACCTGTCATGGGCAGATCCGTGTGATTGTCCTTCATGGTGTTACTTTCCCTTCAGGATCTAGTTGAAATTCTCCAAAGTAAAATGTTTAGAGTTATTTTTTTAAACCTTTTTTTAAAGATTTTATTTATTTATTTGTCAGAGAGCACAAGCAGGCGGAGTGGCAGGCAGAGGGAGAAGCAGACTCCCTGCCAATCAAGGAGCCCAAGATGGGGCTCGATCCCAGGACCCGGGGATCACGACCGGAGCTGAAGGCAGACACTTAACTGACTGAGCCACCCAGGCGTCCCTAGGGAGTTTTTATTATTTTTTTTTTTCAATTTACCATGGTTTTGTTTCATCTGCTTTTTTGGTAGCCCGTGCGCGTCTGGGAATTGGTTCCTTTCATCTAGGTTACCCAGCGTGCGGGCGCACGACGTCCGTAGCACGCATGACCGCTTTATTTTCTGAAGTGCATAATCCTATTCCCACTTTCATTTCTTTTGTTTTTCTTTAAGATTTTATTATTTATTTATTTATTTGACAGAGATAGAGACAGCCAGCGAGAGGGGGAACACAAGCAGGGGGAGTGGGAGAGGAAGAAGCAGGCTCACAGCGGAGGAGCCTGATGTGGGGCTCGATCCCATAACGCCGGGATCACGCCCTGAGCCGAAGGCAGACGCTCAACCGCTGTGCCACCCAGGCGCCCCCCCCCCCACTTTCATTTCTGATTTCAGGAATTTGATTCTTTTTTACTTAGTTTAGGCCCACAAAACAAGTTAGGAACTGTTCCCTCTTAATTCTGTTCTTTTTGGGAAGCGTTTGAGCAGCACTGATGTAAACTCTTTAAATATTTGGTAGAATTCACCAGCAAAGCCACTGGTCTCAGCTTATCTTCATTGGGAGGGTTTTTTTTTTTTAATTTTTTTAAAATTCCAGTTAGCATACAGTGTTCTAGTAGTTTCAAGTATACAATACAGTGGTTCATCACTCCCACACATCACCTAGTGCTGATCATGACAAGTGCCCTCCTTAATCCCCATCACCTATATGCCCCATCCTCCCCCCACCTACCTCCCCTCTGGTAACCGCAGTTTACTCTCTATAGTTGAGTCTGTTTCTTGCTTTGTCTGTCTCTTCCCCCCACCCCTTTGCTCATTTGTTCTGTTTCTTAAGTTCTACATATGAGTGAAATCATGTGGTATTCGTCTTTCTCTGATTGACTTATTTTGCTTAGCATTATACTCTCTAGCTCCATCCATATTGTTGCAAATGGCAGGATTTCATTCTTTTTTTAATGGCTGGATTTTCCATTGTATATACACCACATCTTCTTTATCCCTTCATCAATCAGCGGACACTTGGGCTTCCATAATTTGGCTGTTGTAGATAACGCTGCTATAAACATCGGGATGCTTGTATCCCTTTGAATAAGTATTTTTGTGTTCTTTGGGCAAATACCTAGTAGTGCGATTGCTGGATTGTAGGGTAGTTCTATTTTTAACTTTTTGAGAAACCTCTATGCTGTTCTCCGGGGTGGCTGTACGGGTTTGCATTCCCACCAACAGGGCAAGACGGTTCCCCTTTGTCTGCATCCTCGCCAAACCCGTCGTTGCTTGTCTTGTTGATTTTAGTCCTTCTGACTGGTGTGAGGTGGTATCTCATTGTAGTTTTGATTTGCCTTTCCCTGATGCTGAGTGATGTTGAGCATTTTTTCACGTGTCTGTTGTCCATGTTTATGTCCTCTTTGGAAAAATGTCTATTCGTGTCTTCTGCCCATTTTTTAATTATATTATTCATTTCTTAGGTGTTGAGTTTTGTAAGTTCTTTACACGTTTTGGATACTAACCCTTTATCAGATGTGTCATGTGCAAATACCTTCCATTGGGAGGTTTTTGATTACTGATTTAATCTCCTTTCTTGGTATAGGTCTATTCAGATTTTCCATTTCTTCTTGGTTCAGTTTGGTAGTTTGTGTGTTTCTAAGAATTTGTCCATTTTGTCTGTTTTATTTTTTAAATCCCTAATAGATAATATTTTTGTTGTTTGTTTTTAACATAACCACAGTGGCATTATCTGCCTCCAACAAAACTCTCAGGCATTCCTCCATACCTTCCAATGCCTGGCCTACACCTGGTTCCCCCCTACGTCTCTGTCTACTTGTTTAGACCAGGATCCAAACAGAGGCGCAGGTGGCTCCTGACACTATGTCTTCAGTCCCTCCATCTGTGACCCCTTTTCCTTCTCCCCTCTCCCTTAGACCTGCCTTCCTTTTCTGGAGACTCCTTTTTTGTTCATGAAGTAACCACCACTGATTAGAGGCTGGGCTTCTGCTAAGTGTTACATCCTGTAGTTCCTGGTCGCATGCTGTGTCCCGTGGAGGGCAGGAGCCCTGGCCTGCCCCAGGAACTCTCCGTGCAGATTCACAAATGTTGAAAACTTCCCTCTAATCAGGCAAAACGTTTCCTCTTTCCAACTCCAAGAAGAGCTGAGCTGCTCATGACCCAGTGGCCACACCAGCACGTCCATCCCCCGCACCGTCTCCAACCCCTGCAGCGCGGGCTAGGCGCAGGCTGCCTGCTGGGTTGCTGGACTATGGTGCCCTGTGCCTGCCCGCAGTGGGCAAACTCTAGCTCAGAGAGGCCAGGGACTGCCTGAGCCTGAGTCGGTGCAGTAGGTGGTGCCTACCTTTCCGTGTGGGGCAGAGACGAAGGAAAGGCTCATTGGGGGCAGGGCACTTCCAGCTGCGTTAGAAGTCCAGGCCCTGTCCAGCTACAGCCTAACCTACTGTGGCCCTGGGCGAGGCCTGCCCTCTCTAGGCCTGTGTTTCCCCAGTCTAGGGTCTAGATGTCCCTTTGTTTATCCATGACATCTTTGCTGAGCATATCAGGCCATGGGGTATCCCCAGGGACCAGGTACTCCCAGCCTGGCCCCTACCGCCTAGTGGCCTCCCACCTGACGCCCTCCTCTTCCCCCAGGCTGTGGCCATGGATGCCCTGTCTCTGGAGCAGCAGCTGCCCTACGCCTTCTTCACTCAGGCGGGCTCCCAGCAGCCACCGCCACCGCAGCCCCAGCCCCCTCCACCGCCGCCACCCGCGTCCCAGCAGCAGCCACCCCCGCCACCCCCGCAGGTGCCCGTCGGCCTCCCTCCAGGCGGCCCCCTGATGCCAAGTGCCAGCTTGACGCGGGGGCCCCAGCTGCCCCCGCTCGCGGTCACGGTACCGTCCTCTCTCCCCCAGTCCCCCCCAGAGAACCCGGGCCAGCCGCCAATGGGGATCGACATTACCTCGGTAAGCCCGGGATGGGGTTTTGTGGGGCCTGGCTTGGGGGGCTCATGCAGGAGGATTCTGGGGGGCTGTGGGAGACCCCCATCGGGCTCCCAAGGCCCCAAAACACTCAGGTGTCTGGCCGAAGCCTTCTCGAGGTTCCACTTCAAGGCCAACTTGGCCAGGGCTAGGGCTGAAGCAAACACTGCTGGGCTGGGGTCGTCATCCCATGTGTAGATGGCAAAGCTGAGACACGAGCAGTGATCATTTGCCCCAAAGTTCACTCAAGATGGGCCACCCCGTGTCTGGCTGCCAAGGCTCCCCCATGGCCCTTGATGCCCAGTGCTTCAACCCTTCCCACCTGAAATGGCTCCCTTGGGGGCAGGGAGGACGCAGAGCTCTCAGGGCCTGGGGGACAGGTTCTGGGAGCCAGAGGGACAGAGGGGAGCTTGGAGGAGAAGGGATAAAGCTCCCCTGTGGTTCATGCAGCACAGTGCCCTGGGCCCAGAGGTGCAGTTTAGACCACAGGACCCTTTGCCTAGGCCTGGGCTCAGGGTAATGGGTGCTAGTTTTGACCTCTGCACCTCCCAAAGCTTCTTGATTGTTCACATTTTTGCCCTGGTGGCAGGGGGTGGCCGTAGCTACCTTTGGCCATATTCAAGGAACAGGAACCACGTTTGGGGTATAGCACGCCCTCTCCACTCAGTCCTTGGCTTGCAACCCCAAGATAAATGTCATCAGAATATCACACACTCTGCAAAGACAAGGTCCCCCTGAGCGGGCAGGGTGGGTAATTAGAGACCTGTTTCCAAGCTGCTCTGATCCCTCATAGGGCAGACCCCAGGGGTCCCCCAGACAGGAAAGCACGCAAGCCTTTTCTTTGTCAGACACACAGCTGGTGTGGGAGCAGCTCTGATGGTAGAGCCTTCCTGGGGTACCTCATTCCCTGATGGCCTGCAGCAGCGGTGCCTCACTTTTGAGCTGGGCTCACACAAGGGAGGCACAGGCGCCCGGGCCAGGGGCACAGACATTACCTCCCCAGGCTCTCAGGCCAGTGCATCTGCTGCTGGGCACCCCCACCAGGGACATCTGGCTCCTTTGGGGCAGGGGCTCTGGTGTCCTCTTCCTTGGGTTTGTGCCGACTCAGCCAAGCAAGGAGAATGTCCCTCTGGACAATTTCTTCTTTTCAACTGTGAGAGGGCTCCCCAGCCAGTCATTGCCAAGTGATTGTGCTGGCACCTCCAACACAGATACCTTGCTAATTGAGCCCCCATGGCTCACCCGGGCTCTATCCCTGTCCCAAACTACTCAGAACAGGCCACTGAGGAAATGGGGGAGACCGAGCATTTATGGGGCCCTGGGCTGGTCGTCTGGGCCTCAGTGAACAACAGGTCCAGAGAAGTCAGGCAGCCTGTCCAGAGGCAAACAGCGGGTCCTGGCTAGACTGGGAACAGAGCAGGGTCTACATCCAGGTTCTGACCCAGCCCATCCTGGCCCTGGTGAGAAGCTAAGGCCCTCTGTCCCTCTGTGTCCTTGCTGCCCCTCGGAGGTCTCTGGACAGCATACCCATCAGGCTTGTCCCAAGTGATGCTGCTGGTAGTGACTGCCCAGTCCTGGGTGTCTTGCAGTGAGCCCCTGATGGCCTTTGCTGTCGGTCCCACCACCCCTCGAGGTGGGCAGGACGTGCCAATGCAGAGCTGGGGCGCAGAGAGCCGAGGGCGCTGCCCGGAGTCGGCAGCAGAAGGCAGCCCCGCCCTGCCCCGCCCGGGCCTTTCGTGCCCACCTGTGTGTGTGTGCGTGCGCACATGTGTGGCTGTGTGCACACGTATATGGGTGCGGGTGTGCATTCATGCGGGTGCTCTGAAGCCCGCTGAGTCAAGGTGGACCCCGCCGCCCCCTCCCGTAGCCCTACAGTATGATTCCGTGAAGCTGGGTTCTCTGACCAACCCCCCGCCCTCTGGGAGCCCCAAAAGGCCCCAGGCTCCGACAGGGCTCAGGGACCCACACCTCTTGCGGTGCTCCTGGTACTCTGCTCACCTGATAGGTGGGGGATGCCTTTGGGGGGTGCTCTGTGGGGAATGGCCAGGCCCAGGACGCCAGGCCTGGGGCCCCTCGCGCGTCCTGACCTGTCTGTCGTCACAGGCGCCGGCTCTGCAGCAGTACCGCGCTAGCGCCGGCTCCCCGGCTAACCAGTCTCCCACCTCACCTGTCTCCAATCAAGGCTTCTCCCCCGGGAGCTCCCCGCAAGTAAGGGACGCCGCCTCCCCTCTCCCAGCGCCCCGCACCGCAGCCTTGCTTTGCGTCCCCCACGTATCGACCCCCCACCGTCTGTGCCTCACGCCTCATTCCATCGCATCTCGTCCGCGCCGACAGGGCAGGGAGAAGAAGGCACTGCCCCGCCAGGCCCAGCCCAGGAGCTGCCACGTCCCCACTGTGTCTCTGTGGTCTCTGTGGAGCCCCATCTGGAGGTGGTGGTCTCCTCACTCCAATCAGTGAGCACCTGAGTGTTGGCCACACCCTGGCTTCTTGCCCGGCAGTCAGGGACACCTGTGTGCGGCTCAGAGCGTGTGTCAAACAGCCTGTGCCCACATCCCCACCTGCACCTGCCCACGTGGGACTCCCGAAAGTGGACGGGTTCTCCCGCTTTGGGGCATAGCTGAGGTGACAGCTGGCCTGTGGTTGGGGCTCTCACTCTCAGATTCGTCTCCCCTCTGCCTCACAGGAAGGCAGGTCCTCACAGGAAGCTTCTCTGAGTAGCACTGCGGCCTCAGGGGCCTCTGTCCCCATCTCAACAGATGAGGAGAATGAGGCTTGCCTCAGGCAACAGAAGGCCTTGACCACATCCGTCACTCTTGAGTTTGCCCCCAACACCATTGGACCCCAATCTCTGATACACGTACATGCACACATACTCTCCCTCCAGGTTCCTCAGAATTCTCCTTAGCACCTCTCTCAGCCCATGGCCAAACTCTATCTGGAACATTCCACCAGAGGAGAAGAGGTGCCCACAAAACTGACATCCGGGCTCAAAATTTCCATGCTGCAGAGCCTCCTCAGGACCCCAGCACTCCATCCCCAAAATGTCACCAAACTGAGAGACTCCCAGGAGCCGCTGCCACAGGGCAGTGCCCAAGGCCCTGAAGCCTCATTCTTGGCCCAAGGGGGTGATAGAATTTTCCTTCCCTGCTAAGGAAGGGAGAGGAGCTGTCCCACAGGCAGGACCATGCAGGAACAATGTCAGCCTCCCTTGTCCCAGCGGACATACCTTGCTGTGCCCACTTCCCCCGTTCTGAGAAATGCACCCAAATTGGGCCCTGTGTTGAGATGGTGGGTGTCCTGTTCAGAAAGGCTGCTCTCATGGTTCCATCTGCTATAGGAGGGGCTCTCCTAGGACCCTTCCTCCACTAGCCCACAGTGGCCTGGGGTCCTGCTGGGACCATCCGTGTGCAGCTTCCTGCTCCACAGGCAGGTGGGGAGGGCATCAGTGAGCTCAGGGCAGGCCAGAGGTCAGCCTGGTGTCTGCAAGCTCTAGATATGTCCACACTGGCTCCCAGCCCTTCTGGCCCCCGAAAACTGGCTAGTTGGGTCATGTGGTGTCACAGGATGCTGAGGGATGGGAGAAGCAGGTCCAGGCAGGGGAAGTGGCAGATGGGCCTGTTCCTGGGGCTGGTCCTTGAGTAATGTCCCTTTTTACACAGGAGGCGGGACAGGAATTCAAGGGTGGAGCAGATTTCTCAGGAGAGATTTGCCTAGACCAAAGTGGGTTTATCCATCCTAGGCAGAAAGTGTGTTGCCGTCTCGTCAAGCCCACGTCTGTGTGTTGGTCTGTCATCATTCAGTGGGTGCTGGCAAGGGAGGCAGGCAGCTCAAGCGGCTGTGAGGTCGGGGCTGTCAGGTTGTCTGGACTCAACCAGACATGGGCTAAAGATGGCCAAGAGGCTCACTTGGGGGCAGACCGTGCTGCTGGGTGGAGGCCAGGCCTGGCTTCGCAGGGTCACTAGGTTGCGTTCAGTGGCCCTGTGGGCCAAGGCCTCCCCTCCTGTCCCCAGCCTACCCAGCCTTGAGTGCATGTTGTATTTGCCTGACTGTACCCTGGGCCTGAGGCAGCAGGCCTTCAGTACTATGTTCCTCCCTTCCATTCTGAGTGGACCTTTCTGGCAAACTCTCATGGCAGCCTGACAAAGAAACCTTAGCCTGGGTCCCCCACTTGTGACAGCCCCCTTTGAGGCCACGGCCGTGGAGATAGACACACATACCTCGGAACAGACCTGCTTCCTCCTTTGTGGGGAAACCCAGCCACAACCTTGCAGCCCCCTTTTCCAAACCTGAAGCTGGCTATATTTAGGGCAAAGGTGGCATTTTTGCCACATTGGCTGTTTTTCTTTCTGCTCTCGGGTCACTCGCTAAGGAGGAAAGTGACTTGGGTCTGGGCCACGGATGTGTTTCCTGAGGCCTGGTACGCCACGTGAGGTCTGGCCCCACACTGGCTGTCCCTCCTCCCTTGCACATCCCACCGGGCTCCATCCTGCCATCTCTCATTGGCATCATGGGAGTAGGCAGGGGCTCCAAGCCCCTGTTCTGGCATCTCTACTGCCTGTGAGGGTCCCCAGTCCCCTGCTCTTCTCCTAGAAGCAGACCTGGCCCCTGGGTGGCCTTGGAAGAGCAGGAGGTGGGCTCCCTGCCCACCTGTGGGCCCTGGGGTCCCCCAGGCAGGCAGCCAGGGGCAGATAGCTGGGCAGGGGGCTCTCCGTGTGCCTGTCATGTACTCGCTTGGCCGGCATCCGGCTCCATGGCGCCCATCCTGTCCACGTGTATATGGCCTGCCACCATGTCCCATGTCTTCCTGGGGGCCTGACAAGGGTCACCGAGTGTACTTCCCATCCTGAAATTCAGAGCACCCCCCGCCTTGGCCCCAGTCACGTGTTCTTCTCTGAAACCTGTCAGGGGGGTTTCCTGATCCCTGCGGCCCCCCGTCTTCTGTCTGATGGAAACAGGGTCACCCATACCTGGGCTCAAGTAGAGGAGATGGGGGATGGTGCTTTGGGGGTATTGGGGTACAGAGGTCCCCCAGGAGCAGGTGGTGGAAAGAAACATCCTGAGATTGGGGGGGCACCCCTCCATCCTAGAAGGTGTGGGCTCTCTCCCACGAGGCCTGCGATAGGTGCTCAGCCTCTTTCTCTCCTGAGCATCCTCCCAAGAGGTTCCCGGGGCCTCCCCGTGGGCACAAGCAGCCTGTGGAAAGTTCCCCGCCCCGGCAGCCCCCAACCTGGTCTTGGGGACCGTGATGACAGCAGGCCTCTCTTCTGTCTGCAGCACTCTTCCACCTTGGGCGGCGTGTTTGGGGACTCGTACTATGAGCAGCAGATGGCGGCCAGGCAGGCCAATGCTCTGTCCCACCAGGTGAGCGGGTGCCCGGGTCACAGCGCCCACAGCAGACGCTCACCCGGACCCCGCCCGCCCCTCGGGCGTGAGCTCCGCTCCTAAGGCTCCCTCCTGTCTCCAGGCCTTGGAGGTGGTGGCTTGGCTTTGCCTCCCCGGGCACCCGTGCTGGGCCCATAGAATGAGGCCAGCAGCAGAGGGGGCGGAGGGGTGGGTGGTGAACACTGGCAGGGACAAGGCAGTGGCCGTAGCACCGGCGCCTCGGCATGGGCTGTGCATGTGGGTTTGCCGGGAGGCGGAGCTGGCTTTGCGTGGAGGTCAAGGTCAAGGGCATGTGGGCATGAGAAGGGTTGGCCGCTGCCTGGAGCAGGTCACTCACCCGACCATCCTTCCATCCATCCATCCATCCATCCATCCATCCAACAAGCCCTGAAGGAGCCATGTGTGGACAGACCCGTGCAGGTTCCAAGAGGGCGGAGGGGGGACCCTCAGTATCTGAGCACGGGCGCTGGGCATCTTGCAGAGGAGCTGGTCCCGGCTGCTGCTGGACAAGCCAGCCAGCAATAGCCAGGGGTTCAGCAGGGCCGGCCTCATCCCCGTGTGCTTCCCCCACAGCTTGAGCAGTTCAACATGATGGAGAATGCCATCAGCTCCAGCAGCCTGTACAGCCCAGGCTCGACGCTCAACTACTCGCAGGCGGCCATGATGGGCCTCACGGGCAGCCACGGCAGCCTGCCGGACACACAGCAGCTTGGCTACCCCAGCCACAGCAGCATCCCCAACATCATCCTCACAGGTGAGGCCAGCTAGCCATGGTATCCTGGGTGGGGGTCTTGGGCAGAGTGCCTCCATGGGGCCTGGCAGCTGCAGGGGCCTCATCCCTGGGAGAGACGGCGCCCCTGCCCTGCAGGGTGAGCCATGAGAAGACCGGCCCAAAGGAGGCCATACCCCACCAACCTTGACTCATGGCTGGGCTGTGCGGAACAGGCCCGGGGCACACTGGCCCCCTGGACTAGGATTCCCGTGTCCTAATGCTCAGACCAAGAACAGGACAGAGCCAGTCACTCACCCAGGCCTGCGTCTGTTACCCAGGTCCCTGAACCCCATGAGCTGAGTGTACTGGGGTCACAGGGGACTAGGGGGTGGGCTGTGCCTGGCAGGGCTTGTCACATGCAGCCAGTATACACGCAACAGCTCATGCACGCTGTGATGAGCATCCCCGAACGGCCTGAGCACAGTGCCCAGGTGTCTAGGGACATGCACTGCACATGTGAGTAAGTCCCTGCTCCACGTAGCATGGAACCCAGACCGTTTGCTGCCTTGGCTGCATCCTGTAGCTTCTGGGTTTTAGTGAAAGAAGCAATTTCCTCATAAGCCAGGACTGTCTCAGGATCTAGAGTGACACCCCCTGCTGGTCCCACGGACATCTCCAAGATGGAGGAGTCCATGCCCAGAGCTGCCCCCACCACCACCCTGAACCGAGGTGCTTCCTCCCAACCTCGGAGGTGTGAGCAGTGGTCTGCAGTAGATGCTCTGGGGGCAGTAGCTTCAGATGCGTGAGAAGGCGTAGGCCCCTGTGACTGCTCCAATAGCCCAGAAAGACAAGGACCTTCATACTCATGTCTCAGATTGGGAAACTAAGTAAGGTCTCACTGCAAGTAGAAAGAGAGCCCAGGTTCGAACCCCGGTCTCTGGGGGCGGGAACTCACACACCTCAGCCTGCTTCTCAGTGATGCACACAGAGGAGACGTCCTGGCAGAGCAGGGAAGGCCCCTGCCCCTGCCAGCTCATGCTGAATGTCTGTGACATAGGTCTCATCCCAGGGCTTCCCAGCCTTGGCACTGCTAATATGTGGGGCTGGATCTTTCGGGGCGGGGGGTGGCTATCCTGTGCATTTCGAGGTGCTGAGCAGCGTCCCTGGTCCCCACCCACCTGAAGCCAGTAGCATTCCCTCTTCCCCAGTCATGACAGCTAAAAATGCCCCTAGACATCACCAGTGTTCCCTAGAGAGTGAACCCCCAGATAAGCACCTCTGGTGTGGCCCAAGCCCTTCTTCCCTGAGCATTGACAGGAGCCATGGAGGTGCAGGGCATGGGAAGAGAGAGCCAGGACCACGCTGAGACTCTTGTTCGTCCTGTGTCCCTTCCCTTCCAGTGACGGGAGAGTCCCCTCCCAGCCTGTCTAAAGAACTGACCAGCACACTGGCTGGGGTCGGTGATGTCAGCTTCGACTCCGACAACCAGTTCCCCCTGGACGAACTCAAGATTGACCCCTTGACCCTGGACGGACTGCACATGCTCAATGACCCCGACATGGTCCTGGCCGACCCGGCCACCGAGGACACCTTCCGGATGGACCGTCTGTGAGCTGCACACCCAGCCCCCGGCTCCATCACCCCGCCGGTCAGTGGTCCCGACGGCATCTCCCTGAGCCCAGGGACGGCCGCGCTCCGTCCTTCGCAAACGGCCGAGCTTGTGATTCTGAGCTTGCAATGCCGCCAAGCGCCCCCTGCCCATCCGCCCCACCCCCCCCGCTGTCCACCTCCCTCGGGAGGCCGCGTGTCACCCCCGCGGACCCTCCCTGCGCGTGCTCTCTTGCCCCCCACCCTGGGCCATGAGCCGTCCCCCTGTAAGATGCGGAAAGCGTGTTGGGCAGGGCCGCCGGCCTGGAGGGGGCGCTGTGGTCCACGGCGGTGGTGGGCTGAGGTGCATTTTCCGACTGTTGTCCAGCTCTCACTGCCTTCCTTCGTTCCTGGTACCCCCCCCCAACCCGCCAACCCCAGCCCGAGGTTAGGTAGCGAGCCAGCCCCACCCTGCCAAAGGGAGAAGGTGCCAGAGAGGGGCAGACACAAAGTGAAATAAACACTATTTTGACTGCTGTCTTTTATATTTCTGAGCACATTCAGAGAATGCTAGACTCCGTCCCATGGAGGTAGAATATAAAAGGTGTGAACAGAGCATGCAAAGCAGCTAAATCTTCCTGGGACCCACGCTCCCGCTTTGCCCTCCCCCAGCCAGGTCCTTCTGTGGCCGCCTTTGCCCTGAAAGTGAAGCCCCTGGCCAGGATGAAGGGGCCTGCCAGGGGGATGCATGTGGAGACGGGGGTTATTTCTGGGGCTTGTTTTCATCTCTCGACTTGTTTTCATCTTTTCTTCTCTGTACCGTGGTCACTGTTGCTGTTATTTAAAGAATGGGGTGGGGAGGGGGCGGCCAGGGCATTTTTTGTTGTGTTTTTGTTTGTTTGTTTCTTTTGGTTTGTATTTACACTTCGGTTGTAGACGAGTAGCTGACTCTTTCAATCCAGTACTTGCCCGAGAGCATGTTTTTATTCCAAAAATCCCATGTTATATATTTTTTAAGCTAACTGGAAGCGGTCTACTGCCTGCCGGGTCTGAGCGAAGTGTCCGGCCGTTCGCGCTAAGGCCCGCGTTATCTCAGAATGGAAGGGCTAAGTGAGGGCGGGTTGGGCCTGGTAGGGTCTCTGGCAGAAGGTCGAGGTGGCCAGGGGTGCCTCCCCTCCAGCCACGTGACAGACTTCCAGGAAGGAGCCACGGCTTTTATTAAGGGTCTCTCGAAGACCCACCTCTGCTTGGTCATCCTCAAGGTGCCTGCTGGTCCTCAGGGAGGACTAGTCCCAGACCCCGAGGCTGGCAGCCGCCGCAGACCCTCTGCCCTGAGAACCGGCTGACATTCGTTCCCTCCAGCCACCCCTCTCACGGCTCCTCCTGGTGGGACTGGACTCGGAGGCAAAGAGCAGTGTGCGCTGTAGCAGCAGCTTTCCAGGTGCTTCTCGAAGTGCCTCCGGAGGCTGAGGTGACCATCGGGGCTTGGCCACCGTGCTGGGGGCTGTCCCTGTGCCCGCCAGACCCTGGGAGGCGGTGACAGGGGTGTCTCTGCTTTCTGTCAGCTGCTCTGAGATAGGAGCTTCTGTTTCGGTCCCTCCTGAGCTGCATCTTGAGCTCTCGCTGGCTCTGCGGCCTGCAGGCTGGGCCGGCACCTTCCGCTCGCTGCGTTTCTCTGTGGTGTCCCAGCAACTGCCTCTAGGTCTCGAGAGCCCTCAGCTCTGTCAGTGTGGGAGCCGGATTTCATCCGAGCGACATCCCTCCCTCTCGTTCCCTGGGCCGGGCCGTTTGCACCTGGCCAAGCGACTGGGCGGCCACAGGCGTGAGAAGGCCCCCTTCTCAGTCAGTTGGCCCCTGCTGCCCTTGTCCGGGCGGGGGGACCCGGGGTCAGTCCGTCCAGGTCGAGGGCCCAGCCTCTCACTGAGGCAGGGGCTGGGAGCAAAGAGTGAGACTTTTTTTTTTTTTTTTAAAGACAAACTACATGTACATAGAAGAGTTTGATTACCATTAGACTTGTGTGTAGAACTTTTTAAAAAATGGCCTTAATAAAATTACAAGTAACCTTCCTGGATGCAATTTTCAAACAAGGCATTGGGGATCCCCATGAGGGAGCCCCGTCAGCCCATACTTCCCATCTGCTCGGCGCCCGGTTCTCAGTGCAGATGGGCAGGAGAGGGAAGACGTCCACCCCTGCGGCCTGTGTCCAGCATCCCCTTGGCTGGGGGCACAGGTGACATTGTATTTGCGTGGCCACTTTGGCCCAGGAGGGGCATAGGTGCAGTTTTCCCAGGGAGGGGGTCCCAGCCAGGAGCCAGTGGCCAGGCGTCCCTGTGTCCTCAAAGGGTTCACACCCCTGCCTGGGCCTGGGCAGGCTTCCTGAGGTCTGCAACAGGGGGTTTTGCTTATTTCTTAAATATTGCTTCTCTACTAAGTATTCTTGAATTGCCAAGATTTCCTGAAACAGGACAGCCTAAGGAAACCAGCCCTTTGACTTGTGATGTGAAAATACTGTGATTTCAGGCGAGCTGCGCCATGAGGGGTGGGCCGGGACCCCCGAATATTGTACATAGACCCGCCGCCCGTGTCCTTGCTTGCTCGCTCGCTCGCTCGGGACAGGCCTGGATGCTCAGCCCACGTGAAGTCAGAGGCCAAGCCAGTCTGTCCCCCTGCCACTTCCCCCGAGTGCTCCCGATTTCAGTCCCCTCAGCTGTGCGAGCTTCTGCCCTGGGAACAAGCCGAACGGTGTGTTCCCACCTGCTTCAGTCCCCCAAGCCCCCAGGACAGTGAGTTGTTTACCCCCAGGGAGGCTTGTGGGCCAAAGTAGAGCCCAGGATCAGCCCTTCTCTGTGTCCTCCAGAGACGAGGGCTTATGCCACTGCCCATCAGAGTCACCCCCCACAGTGTCTGGGGCTGACGGGGAGGAGAAGGGGTCTTGTCAGGATCGTAGTCCCTGTCACAGGTACCCATGCCAACCTCCATCCCCACTGAGTCCTTACCAGGGGGAAGATAGGCAGCGCTCTTTAGGACTCCCTGCAGCCCCCTCCTTGTTCTCCTCACACACCCTGCTTCCTCCGGACACTCTTCTGGGCAGGAAGTGTTGAGGGGACTGCCAGCCCCTTGGGGCAGCGGACCCTGAGCCCCTCAGTGGAAAAGCTCAGGAGGCAGGTTGACCCTTCAGCAAAATTTAGGGGCCCACAGCTGACAGCATCCAAAAACTGTCTATGCTCCCCTGTGGGGGACAAGACAGAGCAGAAGGGGCCCAAACTGGGTTGAGTCCAGTCCCCCCCGCCACTGCGGTCCACAGGACTCCCTGGGACCAGCCAGGCCAAAGGGAAGGGCAGCCCTATGTGTTTGTGGCCCTTTCCCCAGCCACACCTCCACGCAGACCTCCCTTCTGGCTTCTGAGCCACCCACCTGCACCAGGGGTGTGCCGTGAGGGCAGGGGCCCTGCCTTTGCAGCCTCTTTCTGGTCTTGTCTATTTGTGGGTTTGGGGGGCTGGGAAGAAGGGTTCTGATGTCTATGTGTTTGGCCTGATTTCTCTGGGTGCTGAGTTCCCCGGAGGATGCTTAGCTGGGTGGGCCCTGTTGTGAGGCCCATGTGTCATAGTGGGGCAGGCAAGGAAAGATGTCCAACATCAGGAGACCCCCACATGGAGGGTGAGAAGGCTCCATGTCCATCCAGATGTCCAAGGGTGGAGGTCCGGTTTGCGGGCTGTGTGCCAGGTGCTAGCTGCGGCCTGGTCAGGCAGGACGGGAGCAGGTGCCAGGGCTGTGGGAGCTGGGCCGCCTTCCCTGCCGATCCAACACCCTGATGATGAGCCCATGGGAATGTGCCCCCCTCCCCAGGCCTCCACATCTCAGCCAACCCTGAGCTGGTTCATAACCAAACATCCTTCCAGACTCCCACCCCCCAACTGGATTCTGGGCTTTTTGCATTTCCAAAGAAGGCATCCCCACTCCTAGGTACAGGCTGGGTGTGGTGAGGCCTGGTGGTGTTGGGGGGCCCTCCACCTCCCACCTGGTCCTGACAGAGCAGCAGCAGCACCCATCACCCTCCCTGGCTTCTGATGGAGCCGTAGTTAAGAGGCCACAGAGGCTCTCAGTGTAGGGGTAGGGTGTGGGGGCTGCAAGGTCAAGGGTAGTACCCAGTGCCCCTGGTCTTGGCCCATCACTCCACCACTCCTGCTCCAAGTGGCGCTCCAAGTAAGGGAGCTTTAGGCACCTGAGCCCGTGTCACTTGGCTTGCAGAGCTTCGGAGGGGACTGTGTGCTTCCCCCACTGCTGGAGGCCTGCCTGGGTGTTGAGTGGGCAGCTGGGTCTGTTGGTGCCCCACCTCCTGGGAGTCTCACAGTGTGTGACTGGGGGTTCCTGGGACATTCCCCCATCAGGCCCTGCCCAGCCGGGGTTGACTCTCTCTCTGTCCTTGGTTTCTCTTGACCTTTGGCCTCTAGGGTTCCTGGTTGGGTGGGGTCAGGCACCTCTCATCACCCTCCGTGTGCCACAGGCAGCTGGCCACAGACACATTCTCTCCGAAGTGACCACTCCCCAGGAGGGAGGTGGGGTGACCTGCACCCCCAGGCCTGGGCACTGGAGTACTCTCAGAGGTATGGAGGCTGGGGTGGGGGGTAATGGGAAAAAAACCCTTGTGACCCAGGCCTCAGTTTCCCTCCTGTCACTGGCTCAGACCCATGGGTCTTGGGGCCTCAAGCTCCTCCCTGGCAGGGTGGGAGGTAGGGGCTGGATGTGAGAGTGATGCTGGCTCCAGGCAGTTCGCTCCGCCTTCTGCCCTCTTGGCCAGCCCTCCACAACCTGTCGCAGGATGCCGGGGACACATGGTTCCTGCAGGGGAGTGGTGTTGCCCTGTCTCGCAGGGTTCTGGAGCTTAGGGGCAGTCCATGCCCAACCCAGCCTAGCCCATCACTTCTGACCTCTTGCCCACTCGGGACAGGTGGACACAGCCGTGGCCTTTGCCACCAGACCCTGAGAGGAGGGCTTTGGCAGCCAAGGTCCACTGGCCCCGCTGTGCCCCACTGTAGGAAACTGCCCCCCAGGGGGCCGGGCGGGCCCACTGATATATGCAAACCGCCGGTCCGAGCCCTGCTCCGCCTGTGTTCCTCTGTCCCCAGGCTGGCTCTGCCTCCCCCAGCATGTACACTCTGCTGTGGTTGTCCCGTGGGCCGTGGGTTGGGTGCCCGCGGTGGGTGGGGGCGGGCGGCTCAGGGCGCACTCGGCCAGCCCCTGCCCATCCTCTGTGGCGTGGACGCTTTTGTCTTTGTACCTTTGCACCCTTTGTAATGAAACGTAATAAAAATCCAATGTTTTCGTCTCTGCCTCCTCCCCTTTTTTCCTGCTCCTCCCCCCCACACTGGGGCTGGAACATGGGCCTAGTAGGGTATGACAGGTGGGAGCCACACACAGGCGCCAGCCCCTCATCCCCACCCCTAGCCAGCTAGCAGCTAGTTGGGCCTAATGTCTGGAAGGGGAAGGACCCGCCCCCCCAGGATCCTGGGGCAGGCACTCGATGGTGGGGATCAAGGCCCATGACCTCAAATGGGTAGGAGGCAGCAGCAGGCCTGGGGCCTCCCACATTGGGGTTGGACACTGCTAGTCGTGTTGTTGGGCCCTAACCAGTCAGGAAGGGAGTCCGCATCGGCGGGCCTGGGTTTGGGGTCCCTGTCCCGGTGTTGCCTCAGAGGCCCCACCCCACCATCTGCCCGTAGCAGAGACAGCAGCCAGCCACTCCACCACACACACTTTATTCTGTCCTCTCTGAGCCCCTCTTGGACGGCCACCCCTTGGAGCCAGGTGTTGAGTTCCCTGCTTGTCGCAGTGAGGGCAGCCATGATGGTGGCCATCTTCCAGCAGTGGGTCCCTACCCCCATCCCTAGGCCTGCAGCAGCCTCTGAGTCTCGTAGTCCTCTGGGATGGTGTCTGGGGAGAAACGGCAAGCAAGCGAGAGGGGAGTGAGCTTGGGCAGGATGAACTCCCCACCCTCCCTGGCAGGACGTTCCCCTCACCATTGCATCGGTAGCGCAGATTAGCCCAGATGATGTTCTCTTGGGAGAAGCAAAAGACCCCCAGGCGGCCACCCCGCATGGTTGTGTCCAGGACCACGTTGCTGTCAGCCACCAGCTCAGGGCCCTCGTAGAACCGCACTCTGTGAGGAGGATGGGATGGTGAGGCCGGGCCCTGGGCTAGGCCCTTCCCTCAGAGTCCTTGGCGTCTGCTCTGGAAGATGGGTCCCCTCCTATCTGGGAGTGGGGGCCATGTGTCCCCCCCCTCGCCTGGGCCACACTCAGGGCAGGTAGGGCTTTGGAGCTGAGCCTCAGTTGCCCTGTGTGAGAGGATGGACACAGCAGGTGCTAAAGCAGAGTGCCTGGTGGGGACTGAGAAACACGGAGTGAGTGGGACCCCACCAATCTGAGGACCTGCTGCTGTGTCCTGGGTCTCAGGAGGGGTGTCATGTCCCAGAGCCAGACACAGTTATCTGACTGCCCATATCATTCCCATTTTACAGATAAGGGGACTGAGGCCCCCTGAACCTCCAGGAGCCCGGACAGAGCAAGGGACTCCTGGTCCATCGGCCAGGGGCGGGGTCCCCACCTGATGTAGCCCACTTGGGGCCGGTGCTGCAGGAACCAGCGGTAGGATGTCTTGTCCTTCCAACCCACGTTGCGGGGGTCCTTCCACAGCAGCCGCACCTGCGATGCTGTGTCCCCTGTGTGCCAGAGCGCGTTCCGCATCTGCTCCCCAGGGCCTGTGGAGGACTTCACGGCCTGCCAAGCCCAGGGACAAGGGAACAGAGTCAGAGACCGTACAGGCTACCGGAGCGCCCCAGAACCCTGCCTGCTGGGACAGGTCTTGGCAGTGGTGGGGGACCTGAGGGTGCCTGGATGGGACAGGAGACCTGCAAGGGAGCTTTCTTGAGGGTCACATGGAGATTTGCAGGTGGGATATGGGGGGCAGGGATGGTCTGGGATCTCGCGAGAGGATTTGGGAATTCCTGGACAGGTTTGGGGTCTGACAGGATTTGGAGGGGTGACTTTAGTGACCTATAGAAAGTCTTGGGTGCCTATGGGATAAACGGGGCGAGAGGATTTGGGGAATTTACTGCAGGGTTTCAGTGACATACTGGGGTCTAGAGGTTCTGCAGGAGGATTTGGAATCTGAGGGAAAGTTTGGGGCTCCATGAGAAGGTTTTGGGGCCTAAAGGAAGATGGGGGGCCCTGAGGGAGTATGTGAGGGCCTGTGGGAATCCAGGGAAGGGCTGGGAGGGCGCTAAGGTCCATAGAGTGATGGGGAGAGGGGAGAGGGGGCTGTCAAGACTTTGGGAGTCTGCAGAAGCATTTGGGGCCTCCTAGAGAGCACAGGGACCTAGAGGTCAGGGAGGGCCACAGACACCTTGAGCTGAATGCCGGGTTCGGCTACTGCGCGGAAGGGATTGGCCTGCCAGTATGTCTGCTCCATCTGCTTCCACATAACCACATAAAAGCTGGAGCTGTCCTGGTAGCCAAAGATGAAGCCCGCATAGTCATCATCTGTGACCGTGTTCACGTGGAACGTGCCTTCGAAGTCCACGCCATTGAAAGCCGTATAGCCTGGGGTAAGGGAGGGGAGCAGTGGGGCTCCAGGACGTTAGCCCTACCCCCACCGGAGCCCTGCCCCCCCGCCCCCACCCTTCTGGGTTCTAACTTGCCTCCTAGGCCCAGATCTCCACCCACAGACCCGCCCCATCCCCACCCACCGAGGCCAGCCATGACCACGCCCCTGAGCCTGCCAACCGCCTAGGGCCACGCTCCTTCAGAGTCCCGAACTGTCCCGCCCCTGAGCCCAGTCCCAACCTGGCTCTGCCTTTCCTGAGTTCAGACCTGCCCCTGGCCCCGCCCCGCCCCGCCCCAGCCCTCCTCTGGCCCCGCCCCCTACTCCGCACTCAGCACCGTCTTGCCGCTCTCCCTGTCTCACCCACAGCCAGGCCAGGGTCGCTGTTCATCGTCTGCACGATCTCCATACCCTGAAGGGGTCAAAGGAAGAAGGGCCTCAGGCCGGCCGCGTGGGCTCTTGGTTCCCCCGCCCCCAGCTTAGGACCCGCTCCCACCACCTTCCTCCAGGGCCGGGTCCCAACCTGGTTGAGCACCACCCAGTTGGGATCTATCTGCGCGTCGCCCTCGGGGTCCAGTACGACAGTCTGGAAGGCCCGGAAGTCGGTGAGGGTGACCTCGGCGTTCTCCGGACACACATCGATCTTGTCCACTACCTTGTCCGCGTCGAAGTCGCCCTGGCACGCGTCGCCCACTCCATCACCTGAGAGACCACGTTGGTGGGGTCAGCGCCAGCCCCGCCCAAGTCCCAGTCACGCGCACACCTGCTATCCGTCCCGCCCACACTTGCCAAGGTCTCCACACCAGCCGCAATCCCACTACAGGCCCCGCCCCCTGCCTTACGGTCTAAGTCTTCCTGGTTTGGGTTGGGCACCAGGCGACAGTTGTCCCGACTGTCGGGGACCCCGTCGTTGTCGTCATCCTCGTCGCAGGCGTCACCCTGGCCATCGTGGTCTGAGTCCTGCTGGGCACTATTTGGTACTGTAGGGCAGTTGTCCCGTGAGTCCTGGTGCCCATCCCCATCCCTAGAATTGGTGGGTGGGACACAGAGACAGTGAGATTTCCCAGAGTGCTGGGTAGGGCCCGCCCACCCTCCATCCCCACTCCCACCCCAGATGGCTTCCTTACTTGTCTTGGTCGCTGTCGCAAGCGTCTCCCACAAAGTCGTGGTCTACATCCCTCTGGGGAGGAAGGATGCAGGAGTCGGAAATCAGGGCAGGGAAATTCAGTATCCTCCCACCCACTGCCAGTTCCAGAGCCAAGGTCATCCTGACCCCACGGAACACCCCCTCTCCCATGCTTAGACTAGGTTTCAGTCTCCTTAACTAGTCTGGAGCTCATCTCAGGGATCTGACCCAGCTGGGGTGTGGCCCACGCTCACCTGGTCTGGGTTGCTTTTCTGGGGACAGTTGTCACAGGCATCCCCTACACCATCACCATCGCTGTCCTTCTGATCTGAGTTGGGCACCCTTGGGCAGTTGTCCAACGAATTTCGGATCCCTGTGAGAAGCAGGGGACAGCACAGGATCCCAAGATGGGGGCCGGGCCAGGCTGACCAGCAAGGCAACTGCAAACCTGGGGCTAGCCTGGGACAGAGTCCTAGTGGCTCCCAGGAGCTACAAAGTTAAATCAAGTGCTCCTGCACGGGCCCAAGCCTCAGAGACTTAATGATTGGGCGGCGGGTGAGGGGACTGACTCTCACAGGGGAAGCTCAGGGGGACCCTCCGCGGGCACTCTGAATGCACCACCCTGAGTGTCTGCCCCAGGTGTAAAATTGGCACCTCCCTGGCCCTAAACCCCAAGCTCACGGCTCTGTTCTCCTAGTTACTCCCTGCAGCATCTGACACAGGGCCCACCTTCCCCTTCTCCAAATGTTCCTGCCTTTTGCCCTCTGCGTGGTATCCTAGCTTGCATTTTTCCGCCCACCAGAACACAGTCCATGGTCCCTGGAGTCCAGGGCGAGCTCACCCACTGCGGCTTTCTTAACTAGCCTAGCTCCGCCCTCAGGCAAGCCCCGCCCCTCGGTGCCAGCCCTTCCCTGTCCCCTCCCCCCTGCTGCGGCGCTCACGGTCGCCGTCGATGTCGTCGTCGCAGGCATCGCCTTTGCCGTCCTGATCTGTGTCCTTTTGGTCGTCGTTCTTCTGGTTCCGGCAGTTGTCGCAAGCATCACCCCACTTGTCACCGTCCGCATTGCGCTGGTCTGGGTTCCGCACCAGCTTACAGTTATCCTGGGAGACAGGGCCGGTTAATGGGCGGGAAGAGGGCTGGAAGGGCAGATGTCACTCCCCAGACCGGCCCATCTCCGAGGCCCCGCCTCCTCCGCAGAGACGCCCTCATTCCTCCTGTACCCCCGAGTCCACATCCTCTGAGGCCACTTCCCTCACCCAAGCCACACCCCCACCCCGCTTTGCCTAGAATCCGACGTTGGCTCCACCTGCTCGTTGAGGACCCCGTCCCCATCGGCATCCGGATCGCAGGCGTCTCCGATGCCGTCGCGATCCACGTCCTCTTGCCCTGAATTGGGCACCGTCACACAGTTGTCCTAGGGGCAGACACATTGGGCATGAGGGGCGTGGTCGGGAAGCTCCGCCCATCACCGTCCAGTTCGCGCCCTTCAGACCCCGCCCACCTTACGGCACTGGCGTTCGGAGCAGCGAAGCTTCTCGTCGGGGAAGCCGTCCAAATCCGTGTCTCGGCCGCAGAGGAGCCCGTTGCCTGCCCAGCCAACGGCGCACTGCGGGTGGGGTAGTGAGTAGGTGCCCCGGCGTGATCGCCACCCATCCCACCCCACCTCACCCCTTCATACCCACGCCACGCCCTTCCCTGCTCGCCAGCACTCACCACGCACGATCGCGAGCCATCGCGTTCCAGAATGCAGTCGGCCTTCTCGTGGCACGGGCTGGGCGTGCCGTCGGGGCAGGAGCGCTGTGGGCGCCGCTTGCAGCCAGATGTCTGGTCGCCTACGAAGCCGGGCTGGCAAGGGCCGCACTGGAAGGAGCCCTGGGCCCGGGCCGCGGGCAGTGAGCTTGGGCTGCCTGCCACTTCGCACCCACCCCCGGTGTCTCGATCCTTCCCCACGCCTCCCGGGCCTTACCCGGGTATTGACGCACACGGAGTTGGGGACGCAGTTATGCTGCCCTGTCTCACACTCGTTAATGTCCGTGCAAACCTGGATGGCAGGGAGCACAGAGGTCACCGCCCACACGCACAAACCCTCAGACCTCCCACCCGGTTCACGTCTCTGCATCCTACCTCTCCCCTCCGTTCCTACCCCAACTTCAACCATCCTGATGAGGACCCTTTCCCTCTCCATCCCGCAGGCTCCGGTCCCCCACCCCTTCCCTGAAGCGAGGCAGGAAAATGGCCGCAAGGCTGGAGGACCAGTCTATTGGACAAAATGAGCCCCCCATTCCCTCCTGGCTCCCACTCCTCCATGGCCCTCACCTGCTTGTTGGCCTTGGCGAAGGCCAGCCCCACGCCCTCGTGAGCGGGGCCGCTGTACCCCGGCGGGCAAGCCTCGCAGCGGAAGCCCGGGCTGGTGTTGATGCAGCGGACGCGGGGGAAGCAGGGATGGGCGTTGCACTGGGGGAGGAAGGGCCAAGGAGGGTCAGAGGATGCAGGAGGTGGGCCCTCTCGAGAGTGGCACCTCACGATTTTGGGGGTTTGAACTTAGAAAATTCAGGGGCCGTCCTCCAGCACTTGGGACGGGGTGCCTTGTGGGGCAGACGTCATCGTCCCAGGGGTCAGACGCGACTTTGCCTTGATGGGGCCAGGGGAGCGACCTGGCGGCGAGAGGGGAGTGCCTGGAGGGGGCTGTTCCGGGAGCCGCTGAGCTCGGTGTTCAAGGGTGGGGGACGGAATTGCGAGGGCGAGCGTCCCCAGCAGAGGGGGGAAGTGGTCGTCGGGGCGTGCGTGCCCGGCGATGGAAGCGTCGTCCGGGCGGGGGCCCCGCGGTGGTGGAACGGGTGGAACGGCCGTTGGGGCTTGTGAGCCCCGGAGGTGAGGGAGGTCGTTGGGGCGGACCAGTCTCGGCGGTAGGAGAGTGGTCGGGGCGGGCGTCACTGGCTAGGGAGGGGGTTGGCTGGACCGGCGTCACTGGTGGTGAGGAAAGTGGTCGGGGTGAGGGCCCCCCGCCGGCAAGGTGGTCTGGACGTGCCCCCGCAGAGGTGAAGAGGTCCTCCGGGTGAGTACCCTCAGCGGGGGAGGAGATTGTTGGGGAGGTGGGAAGTTGTGGGGGCAGGCGTTAGGGGGGGCGGTGGGGGGCGAGCGCACCTCGTTGACGTCGGTGCAGTGCGAGCCATTGCCAGTGAAGCCCGCGGGGCAGGGTCCACAGCGCGCGCCGCTCGCCGTCTGAGTGCAGACCACGCCTGGGTAGCAGAAGCCGGGAGCGCACTGGGATAGGGGCCGCACGCTCAGACCCGAGGTGCGCACTGGCTGCATCCCTGCGGGGAGTGAAGGGGGGCGGGTCAGGGCCACGCCCGGGGGCAGAGTCTATCGGGACCACGCCCCTTCCTCTCTCCCAGCTCCCCGGGGGGCGTGGCGAGATCCCGGGCTTTCTGCGACCCCGCCCCGGACCACGCTCCGGGCCCGCCAGGTTTTCTCAGTCTCTGTGTCTCCGCGCCCGTCCGTTTTCTGCTTCTCCCTCAGCGTCTCTGCATCTCCCTGCATCTCTCGCATGGCCTCTGATTCTTTTCGTGTGTCCACCATCTCCCTTCCCATAGTCTCTGTCTCCCCTCCTTGTTCGTCTCTCTCCATCCCTCATGCAAACTCTCCATCTCTGCCAGCCTCCGTCTCTTCCTGTCTTTTTCCTCCCTGCCTTTCCTTCGCTGTCTCTGTCTTTGTCTCCCCGTCTCTTTTCCATCTCCCGCCTGCCGCGTCTCTGCCGCCCCCAGCTGCGCTCACCGCACGCATCACACTCCATCACTGTGTTTTTCAGAAACGTGATCTCCTTGACCTGCGGGCAAGGGGGGATGGGGTGTAGTCAGCGGGGCCCCATCCCTCTCTTCCTCCCTTGGGTCTCCCTTCCCCATCCCCCAGACACCCTTCCCGCAGGCCCACTCATTCCCCTCGGATCCCCACCCCACCCCGTACTCCCTATCCTCCCAGCCCCTCCCCTCCTTCCCTAGGACTTCCTTTAACCCCTCATGGACCCCTGTCTTCTCCCGCGGAATCTTCTACCCTTGGGACTCCCCTCTCCCTCTCTTCTACAACTTCCTCCCCGGATCTTGGTACCCAGAACCCTCTCCCTCTCCACCGGGACCTGCTTCTCCCATTCTTCTAACCCCAATCCTCTTCCAGGCCTCTTTCCTCTCCTCCCCACTCCCTGTCTCCCCACCCTGGTCCGCACCTGCTGCCGCAACAGCTCCCGCACATCCTGCAACGCCGCGTTGGTCTCCTGAAGTTCCCGAAGCATCTGCGGGCCCAGATCTGCACCTGCGCCGACAGGAGGCGCTGATGGGGCGTCGGGGTTTGAAGACCCTCACCACAAGTACTCAGGGCGCCTCGGCTGGAACCCGGGACGCTCTCATTCCTTGAACGTCCGCCCTGCTGCCTGCTTTCTCCGTCCTGCACGTCCCGGTGAACAGTCCCCGAGCCCCTAGGAGCCGCGCGACCCCAGGCCTCGTGGGTCCTCCGGTGTGGCTGGGGGTCGAGGCCACGCGTGGGGGAAGGAGCGGCTTACCTAGTGATATCTGACCCTGACCCGACGCGCCGAGGGCGGCCAGGGTGAGCAGGAGAACGCAGGCGGCGGCAGGAACCATGACGGCGACGGGGAGCTGGACTGCAGCTTGCTCTCTGCTGCCCACGAGGCCCGCGGGGCCTATTTATCCCGGCGGCGCAGCCGGCTCCGGGACGGCCCACCCGCAGCCCTGCCCAGCGTCCAGCCGCAAGGTAAACAGATGGCGCTGGTCTCTACGTTCAAGGCCCCGCCCGGTGTTGCTGAACCTGGACACAGCGGGGAAACTGAGTCACGGGGGAAACAGTGTAGAGGTCGGTGGGGCGGGTTGTCAGGTGGGACCACCCTCCAGACCTCTTTCACTTATTTATGGAGTGCCTGCTGTATGCCAAGGTTAGGACATAGCGGAGTATGAGGCGATCCCCATGGTGGCTCCCTCAGCTCACACTTGGGGAAACAGAGTCAAGAGAGGCTAAAGGTTAGGGCCTCCACCCCCCCTTCACTCTTAAGTCAGGCTGACTGGTCCTCCGCTCCTTCCTCACTTGCTTCAAAATGGGGCAAATGCCGTCTCTCTGTGCTTCAGTCCCCCCCACCCCCCGTACAATGGAGGTAATAAGTATCATTGTTAATGATTATCATTATTACAGGAAAATGGGGGGATCAAACGAGAGCAGGACTCTCAGTTTCCCTGCCCAAGTCTAGAGAGTTCCAAGTGGCTCCCGGATCAGCTTTATGGTCTTCCCTCTCTGTGGTTCTCCGGCTGGTGAGTGGTGGGTGGGGGCAGCCTGGCCCGGAGCCGGCTCAGTTTCCCAATCTGTGTAATGGGCTGTGTGTGGGTCCATCCTCAGCAGGGGGGTGCACAAATTCAAGGGCTCCAGCTGGAGGAGGTCTGTGGGGGGTGGCCAAGGCTTCTGTTTGTGGAGACTTCGCCATACCTTCCGAGCTCCGCTCCAACTGCTGTGGGAACAGTCTGTAATAAAAATAAAAATTATTGCTAATCAGGAAAATCGTCCCTCCCAGCCAGCCTCCCTCCTGAGCTACAAAACACCTCAACTTTCTGGAGTTAACCCTGTCCACCCCACCCTCCAAGTGCTGGAAGCCTCTATTGTATAGATCAGGAAATGGAGGCCCAGAAAGGGGAAGTGGCTAGCCTAAGGCCACTGCAAGGGGCAAGGGTGAATTCAGAGTAGGGTCATAGCCAGATCTGTTCTCCTGGGAGGTTGCAGTGAAGTCACCAAGGGCTTCCTGGAGGAGGTGGAAAGGAAGCCTCAAGGAAAGAAGGACTCAGATCAGTAGAGGGAAGCACCTATGGCTTGGAGGTGGGGAAGTTTCAGACACATTTATTTATTCCACAAACACACATTGAGCACCTACTATGTGTCATGTCCTAGGCTGGACTCTTAACACAGGATGAACAAGCCAGACTGGGCTCCTCCCTCTAGGGGAGCCCAGGTTGGTGGGGAGGCAGCTGCATAATCACCCTAAGGAGCCAGAGCTGTGATGGGAATACGCAGGCAGCAGTGGGAGCTCCAATGAGGTGCCTGAACTAGCCTGGGGCGGGGTGGGGTGGGGGAGAATCTGGGTAGGCTTTTCAGAGGAGGAGGGAACACTAAACTAGGACCAGGAAGGTGAGGAAGACATGGCCAGGCAAAAAGATGGTGGTAGGCACTCCTGATAGAGGAACAGAATATGCAAAGGCCCTGCGGCAGAAATGAGCCTGGTCTGTTAGAAGGAATGATCTCAGGGTGGAGAGATGTTGGGGCTCAGGAGATGCAGTACCAGTGGTGCGGAGCTCAAGCTGTCTTCTAGGGCAATAGGGAGCCACAGAGGGTGAGTAGGAGAGGGTGGGCCTGGTGGGGAGGCTGGGTCGGAGCAGTCAGCCCCAACCTGGGCATTTCTAGTGAAGCCTGTGCCCTGACAGTGCCCACCTTGCCTGCTGCCTGTGGCCGGGCCATGAGCTCACCTCCTGTTTTCCTTGGCGTCCAGCACACCTGGGGGCCACTCCCGGCTGGCACCGGAATTCTTGGGAAAACCACAACTCCGGCAGGGCCTGTGGGCTTGCGTGTGCCTCATGCAACTGAGACAAGGGCGTATGGAAGCCAGGCCTCTGCCACAGGCTGGGCACGAGGCTGGGACTTGGACGCACATGGCCTTGTTCATGGCCAGGCCATGGGGAGATGCAGGGAAGGGCATTCCAAGCAGGGGGAACAGCAAAGGCAGAGATCCTGAAGATGTCCCACTTTGCAGACCAGACAACAGAGGCCCAAACAAGCAGTCTGGTTTCAGATCCTACCTCCTGGATCTCACCAACCCTGAAATCCTCCTTCCAGGCAGTGACTCCTTCTCTCAAGCACACTACAGCACTCTCACATTACAGAATAACTCACTCTAGGTGTCCTTACCAGTCTTCACGGATACTGTTCCCCATCACCCCAAATACCTTCTACCCTTCTTCAAGTCCAGGCTCTGATGCCTCCTCTTCCACGAAGCCCTCCATGCTCTTTCTGGGCCGGGCTCAGGGGCTGGTGGCTGTATGACAGCCCTCTGGGACGCCTGATAGAATATTCCTGCCAGAGAAGGTTGGGATGGCCTGACTCTGGGAACTGGGATTGTCTTGTTTTGTTCTGTCTCTCGTAGCCTGGGAATCTGTTGGTGCAGAGAGAGGAGGCTGTTGAGCTATGAGGTTACCTACTAGGATTAGCTGATCACTTCATATTCCTTATCATTCATGTGACATCGTTACTATTAATAATAGTAATACCGGCCCCCACTGTACTTTAGGACAGACTTGGGGGCCACATGGTCTAGGTTCAAATGTTGGTTGGGTACAGCCTTGCTGTGTGTCTTCAGGCAAGTTGCATGACCTCTCTGTGCCTCAGTTTCCTCACTTGTAAAATGGGGGTGATCACTGTTGAGAGAAGTGAATGAGCTAACCTGTGTCTGATGTCTAATTAGCCTTGCTATACAATATGGACTTACACACTGTGTCGCACCTCAGATTGTCCTTATTCACATTTTCCTTAGGAGACGAGACAGCTCGAGGTCACACAGCAGGAATTAGAACTGGGGAAGGCGGGACCCCTAAGGCCTTCACACACCCCCCTCATTGCCCCAGAACCCAGACAAGAAATGCTGGCCCAGGCCCCTCATTAGCTGTGAAGATTCTGCTGCCCAGGACCTCCTGGCCTGAGCCTTTGGCTGGCGCCCCAGCCAGCTCCCCTTCCCATCACACCAGACCCAGTGGTTCCGGGACCCTGGCCAGGCTGGAGCAGAGGGGCTGGTGCCTGTGTGATGGGGCCCCCGGGCCCTTCCTGGCAGGGGTTTGCTGGGCCAGGAGACATGTGGGCGCCCCCAGCTTACCCAGCCGCCTCTCCTCGTGAATCCAAAGGGAAAGTATGTCGGGAAGGCAGCTGCCCTGCCCTGGGCGGGCCCGGCCACAGGCCCAGGGTCTGGGGAATTCATCAGGGCAGTGAGGGAGGCCACTTGGCCGTGGCTGCTTCCGTAGCTGAGAGCCTGACCCAGCCTGCCTCAGACAGCCTCACTGGACCCATCTCTCCAGAAGGACCAAGTAGTTGGGGGTATGGGAGTGGGTGCCAGGGTGCCACCCAGACACTGGAGTCGGGCACACCCACCCTGACTTACACTGTGAACTTCTGGTAGCCCTGCCTACACTCCCACTTTCCATCTGCCCCAACCCTGTCCCCCTCCCGTCCCAAGTTCCCAGGAAGGAGCTGATTAAAAAAAAGAGATAACAATAAATATAGTGGCTACAATTTTATTGAGCAAGTGCCAAGGGTTCAAAACCTTGCCATCCCACATGTGTGTGTTTCCCCTTTCTGCTCCCCCTCCCCCAGCCCCAGGAGGCAGGAACTCCTCATGGAGGGGGGTGGGGCAGCAGGGCACAGCGATGAAGGTCTTGTTTTTCCAGCATGGAGGCCCTGGGTCGTGTATCCCAGCTCTGCTGTGGGGCCTGAGGCAGGTTGCTTAACTTGTCTGTGCCTCGGTTTCTTCTTTTTTCTTTTCTTTTTCTTGGGGGGGGCAGGTGGTGGGGGCGGGTAGAGCCACCTTCAAAAGTTTATTATATTGTAAATTCTGAATCCTCAAGGTTAGTGAGTGTGCTGAAGGGTCACCGCAGGGGAGAAGGAGAAAGAACTTCACAGGGAACCCACTGGAATTGACCCATGTGGCATTCAGCGGGTACTGATTTTGGAGAAGGGAGTTAGAGTTTTCCAGAGATAACTGTGGCAGAGCAAATGAGCACCCTGCTGCTCTCTCCTTTCCTCTCACATAGAAGGAGAGTTTTGTAGGGTGAGAGTAAAACAAGCCTGTGTCTGTGTTACAGGGAGACAGCCTGTGGGGCTAACTACACAGGTTTTGTCCTCTCTCTTTCTCTCTCTGCTTAATGAAATGAAGCATAGAAATGGCTAAAGTTCAGTGCACCTTAACAGGAGCAGTAAAAAGCCAGGTGAAATGGGGACAACACGAGCCCCCACATCTTAGGGATGTCATGAGACCTGAATAAGTTAGTCCACGAGAAGCGTGCTGAGCACCTTTCCACGGTGGCCCTCATTAACGTCCCCACTCTACAGATGAGCAAACTGAGGCTCAGAGAGGCCGGTTTGTCCTGTTGCCTCAGTTTGGGCGCTGGATGCTCAGAAAGGAAGTCACACACTCCCCCCCCCACAAAGGCCACAGGGAGAGGGTCCCCCCCCAGGCTTCTGCAGCTGTCGAGAGGATGGCTGGGTGGGCAGCAGAGAGCACAGGAACCAGGGCCCTGACCCGGATTCTTCATCCTTCCTCTTCCTCCCTCCTCCTGCCCCTCTCTGGCCCCCACCCCAGCTCATTAACAGGAGGCCCTTGTTCAGGCCAGGGATGGATGGGGCGGGAGGCCGAAGGCGGGGTGTGTTTACCCACCGGCTGCCTGGCAGGCAGAGGCCCAGACCAGGGCATGGGCCGGTGAGGGAGGGAGGGTACTGGGCAAGGGGGAGCCCCAGCCTCAATGTAGGAAGACTGGCACACAAGGGGTGCCAAAGAAATGATTATCGATCAGTGGGATGAAATTAGAAAATTTCATCCACCATACAGACCCCTTGCCACGTAGCCAACGGGGAGGAGGTGGTCTTGGCTTCTTAGCCCCAAGTTGGGTGGTCTCGAAGGTGGACAGATGCATGCAGTGGCATGGAGTGCTTGCCGCTTGGAAGGAGGAGCTGGCTGGACTGCAGGACACGGAGCCCAGGGGTCAGGGAGGCCACCGAGGGGGGATGTTGCTGCCAAGACCTGGACAGGTGAATGGGTTCTGGCTGACCCCAGGCAGAGGGCACAGCAAAGGCAAGAGCCCAGAGGTGAGAGGTGTCTGATGCCCTGGAGGGTCACCGAGGAGGCAGGTGTGTCTGGAGCAGAGAGGGAAGGGAGCAATGGAGGGGGGACGAGGGCCAGAACACAGAGAGGGGTGTGGGATGGGAGCCCTGTGCAGGGACACAGCCATGAGCCAGGTTTGGGCTCCGCGGATCAGTAGGTGGAGCTGGGTGGGTGGACAGATGGGAAGGATGATGAGTGGATGGGTGGGTGGATGTTTGTATTGTTGGGTGGATTGGGGATGGGTGGAGGGATGGAGGGATGGAGGGATAAATGATGGCTAGGTAGATAGATGGGATGGCTGGGTGGACGGATGGATGGACAGTCGGGTAGTTGGGCAGACAAATGGATGAGTGAGTGGATAGGTGGGTGGGTGGGTGAATAGGTGGATGGGTAGCTGGCTGGCTGGACCCCCCAGGAGCCTCGCTGGCTATGTGGCAACCCCATTCAGAGATCACTATAAGGAGTCAATGAGAGAATGAACTTGAAGCACATAGTTGGTGTTTTTTGTCCATTCTCTGTCCCCTTTGCCCTACTTGAGACAAAGGGCGGTGAACAGTTAGGCCTCCCTGCAGCCTCACTGGCTGCCTCTCTGGGCCTCTTACCTTTCAGCTCCTCCCCATCTCAGGACCTTTGCACAGGCTGAGCCCTCTGCCTGGAGCACTCTTCCTCCTGCTCTTTACCTGGCTGACCCCTACTTCTCCTAACTTAAAGGCTCCTCCCTCAGGCCAGACCAGGCTTCCTGGCCTGTGTGTCGATATTCCTGCACCGCAGAGGGAGACTGAGGTGTTTAATAAAACCCTCCAGGAATGGCCAAACCACAGCAACCGTCAGGGTAGTCTGAGAGGGAGCTGTGGGACGATGACGAGTACATGGAGCCCTCTGGAAAAGGGGTGATGTCACTGTTGCTGTTGGTCCACATGGTGCTGAGGGGGGGTCACTGGAACACCCACCGCATGAGGCTTCCTGACTCTACTTCCCACCGGTGTGAATGACTTATTCTTTTCTAGAGTCATGAAGTTCCAAACAATCCAAGAGTCATGAGACCACAGAACAAGGAGACACAGAACTCAGGAATGACAAAGCCGTAGCTTCCTGGGGCCATGGGGTCATGGGACCACAGTATGCTAAAGCCACAGGACCGCGGGGTCCTAGAGCCACGGGACCACGGTGTTACAGAGCCTCGGACCTAGGGTGATGTGGCTGCCAGTCAGTGGGAGCACAGAGCTGCAGGGTGGAAGAAGCCACAGGGCCCCAGGGAGGCTGAGACACGGCCCGGGGGGCATCCCACATCTGAGGTGCCACAGGAGGGGAGTCTCCGAGGTGACCCCAACAGAACCGCCCTCTTGGCCACGCCCTCACCTGTCGGCTGTCCAGGGAGGCTGTCCAGGGAGGCTCCCGGAGGCTGCAGGAGCTACGAGGTGCTTCCCACCCCCATATCCCGAGCAGCCACAGAAGGACCACGCCATCGCCGACGCCTGGAGCCCGCCCGCCGCCAAACACTCAGTGAGCCCTTGTGCCAGGGCCAAGTGAGGCTGTCCAGGTGCCTGGAAACAGTGCCAGCCTCCGGCCAGGCGCGCCGGTACGCTGAGTGCTCAGCAGCAAGTGGAAAAAGAATCAACGAGTTCCTTCTACATCCATATCCTTTCAGAAGCCAATAGCAACACGGCTCGGACGGGAGGCTGTATCCTGGCTGCATCCCACTCTGGGGGGCAGTAAACTGGTAAGCTGTCCCCCCCCCCAGCACCCGGCTCTGCCCACGCCAGTAGTCCTGGTCCAGACACATCTGTGTATTAATGAGCTCTCCTGAGACAGCAACTGTTCACCCAGCAGACCCCGCACCTGACACCCAGAACAACCAGTCTGTTTTGGAGAGGGGAAACTGAGGCCCAGAAGGGGAGACAGCTGGCCCAGGATCACAGAGGGCCAGAGCCACGATGTGAACCCAAACTTATCAGATGCTGAGTGTGAGCTCATCAGCACCCAGCAGGGTGGCCTCTCAGGGCCCCAACCGCCTTCCTCCTGGCAGTTTGCTTAACAGTGGCACAGCACGGAGGGTGGGAACAGGGCCCTGGCGATTTCTTCCCTTTGCTGAGCTCAGAACACCTTGCTCACAGGCCTGTGATGGGCAATGAAACATCATCCTAGTGAGTGCATGCTGGGACCTGGTGTTGCTAGCGTGGCGGGACCTTACCCCCCTCTCATCTTACAGATGGGAAAGCAGGGGGCCAGGGAGTGAGGTTTGGACCTTCCTGGGGCCCCCCAGCACCTTCGGTGAGGCTCTTCTCATTGTGATGGGGACGTGGGCAAGAACAAACACAGGTGACTCTCTGAAATGCCAAGTTATAGGGAGAGAAAGCCCATCTCTTGCTGCTGTACCCCAATGGTAGGGCTACCTTCAGGCACAGCTGGATCCAGATCCCCAAATGGAGCCTCCAGGATCTGTGTCTCTCTGTCAGCTGTCTTCTTCCAAAAAAAAAAAAAAAAAAAAAAGCTTGTGGTAAAATACCCACGACATAAAATTTATCATTTCAACAATTATAAAGGGTGCAATTCAGTGGTTTTTAGTAAATTCATGATGCCCTGTAATAATCCCTTCTATCTCAGAACATGTTCCTCTCCTCCCAAAAGGAAACCTGGTCCCCATTAGCAGGCACTCCCCATCCCCTCCGCCAGCCCCTGGTAACCACTAATCTGTTTTCTGTCTCTCTGGATTTGCCTGTTCTAGACGTTTCGTATAAACAGAGTCATACAACATGTGTCCTTTCGCGTCTGGCTTCTCTCACGGAGAGTGTCCTCGAGGTTCGTCCACGTTACAGCTTGTATCAGAGCTTCGTTCCTTTTCGTGCCTAACTAGCATTTTCTTGGATGCGCGGACCCCATTTCGGGTATCCATTATCCAGCGGACGGACGCCTGGGTTGTCCCCACCTTTTTGCAATCGTGCATAGTGAGTGCTGTGAAGGCGTCCGTGCCAAGTGTTGTTTGCAGACCTGTTTTCACTTCTCTGGAGTATGTAACTGGCGAGTGACATTCCTGAATCCTATGACTCGATGTCTGACCTTCTGAGGAAATGCCACCCTGTTTTCCACAGTGGCCACGCCACTTCCTGAGGGTGCCGGCTTCCCCACCTCTGGCCAGCCTAGTGGGTGTGAGGTCGTATCTCGTCGTGGCTCTGACTTGCATCTCCCGGGTCCGCTCTCTCCCTGCCCCCCCCCCCCCCCCCCCGGGGCGGCCAGGTGGGCCAGGCTTACATTTCTCCAAGCCAAGTGCTAGAGGAAACCGAGCACCTTTCCCCCATAGGCCCAGCCGAGATTTCAGGGCTGGCTCTCATTGGTCCAGCTCAGGTCCCCTGCCAGGACCAATCACTGTGCTCTGGCCTGAGCCAGCCTCTGTAGGTGTGGGGGGAAGGGGGCGTCGCTGGTGGTGGTCGGGTCCCCCCTGGATGCCACTCTGAGTAGGCCAGTGGTAGAGACTGGATCCCTCACCCCTCACTCCTGCCTCCGTGCGCTTTCTGGATCTCAGGCTGTTACGCTCGACTTGCTTTATGGAGGTGATTCTGGCAGCGCGCCAAGTCCCCAGCCTCTCCCTCCGTCTCCAAACACTATGAGCGGCCCTTCTTGCCGCCCTCTGCCCTTGGGAAGGGTGGCAGTCCCAGCTCTGACCCAGGCTTCCCCGGAAGGGAGCCGCTGGGGGCGGCTGCAGGCCCGGCCAAAGCCCTTCTCCACTCTGGTGGCCTCTTGACCTCTCCTGGGTACCAGGCAACCTTGAACATCACAGGAAACAGGCTTTGCCCAGAACGGCTGCTACCGCCAGGCTGTTATTTCCAAAGGGCTGGCGGGTAGCAGAGGAGCCCACAGGAGGGGCCTCCTCACCCCATCACCAGTTGCGAGACAGCTCAAGTGATGTCCGGCTCCCTTGCTCCCAGCCCTGATTCAAGCCCCAAAGGGCTGAAACTGGGAAATGTTGAATTGAAGGGAACCTGTAAGGTCAGGGTGGTGACCACCGTGACCCAGAGCTGGGAGGGAGGGAGGCAGGGAACAAACAAGCCCAGAGAGGGTAAGACATTTGCTCTGGGCCACACAGTAAACGAGGGGCAGATCTGGTTCCAAGCCCTACCTTTTTTCCCCTCTTTTTTAAAAAATCGGCTTTTAGGGACACCTGGGTGGCTCAGTCAGTTGAGCATCTGTGTTTGGCTCAGGTCATGATCCCAGGGTCCCACGATCCAGTCCCTCATGGGACTCCCAGCTCAACAGGGGGCCTGCTTTTCCCTCTCCTCTCAGCTTGTGCTCTTTCTCTCTCTCCGTCTCTGTCTCTCTCTCAAATACATAAATAAATAATTTTAAAACAAACAAATAAATAAAAAATTAAAAATCAGCTTTTATTGTCATAAAAAAACACATAACATAAAATTTGCCATCTTTTTTTTTTTTAAGATTTTATTTATTTATTTGACAGAGAGAGGCAGCGAGAGAAGGAACACAAGCAGGGAGAGCAGGAGAGGGAGAAGCAGGCTTCCCGCTGAGCAGGGAGCCCGATGTGGGGCTCGATCCCGGAACGCTGGGATCACGACCAGAGCCGAAGGCAGACGCTTAATGACTGAGCCACCCAGGCGCCCCTGAAATTTGCCATCTTAATCGTTGTTAAATGGCATCAAGTTCACGTTGTTGTGCAGCCGTCCCCAGAACTCTTTTCTTTTTAAGATTTTATATTTTTATTTGAGACAGAGCACAAGCAGGGGGAGCAGCAGAGGGAGAGGGAGAAGCAGACTCCCCACTGAGCAGGGAGCCTGATGCGGGACTCGATCTTAGGACCCTGGGACCACGACCTGAGCCAAAGGCAGACGCTTAACAGACTGAGCCACTCAGGTGCTTCTAGAATACCTGATTTTAAACAGCCAACTTGCCCCCCTGGCCTGGAAGATTTGGGACCACCGGGTGCTCCAAGCTGGGTCAGGAGAAGCTGTCACAGGAATAATGTTGGCTCTCAGCTGCTGTTTCTCTCCCCATCGTAGAGATGGAAAAACCAAGGCCCAGGGACGTGACAGCCCTTGTCCAGCGGGTCCTGCATCTCATCCCGCCTGCCTCGGAGGCTGTGAGGGCAGAGCCAGCCTTGGCTTGTCTGACGTTCAAGTCCCCAGCACCTGGCGGGGGGAAGGGGGTGCTTGGTGCCCGGTAGGTGCTTCAGGAGAACGTGAGCATGTGATTCTAGAGCCATGCCCCATTTTCCAGATGGGAAACTGAGTCACCCGGGTAGAGAGAGACTGGGATCCAGCTTTATGCCCTCTTGACCCCTGCCCCTGCTCTTGAACAGGGCCCCTGGGCAAGTCTCAGGCCTGTGGGCTGGCGGGGGTCCCGGGACCTGTTTTTCCACCCGGAGCTGGGGTTGGTGCTGGGAGGGGCCAGGTCTCGGGGCTGGTGATTATTTTTTTAACCTTTGTTGCAGCCAGAAACTCAAAGCTGAAGCCGTCCTGCCCCCCACACCCGGCCGGGTGGTGGCCAGCGGGGCCACACGGAGGCCTGACCCACTGGACGCCTGGCTGCTGGGGCTCCCCAGACCGCACGGTCACGGGGCCGCATCCAACTCCACATCTGGACTTTTCGATTTGGTCCCGGTTTCCAGCTGGAACAAAAGGACCTGGGGTGGGCCCTGCCTCTTGCACAAAAGTTGGGCGTCAAGGGCTTGGCCCATGCCCCCTGCCTGCCTCTCCCCGGTGGACCCCATCCAGGCCCAGACACCAAAGGCCACTCTTCGCCTGCAAAGCCCGTGGTTCCATCTGGAGCCTGGCCATCCCAGCCCAGGCACATGGGTCCAACCAGACACCACAAGCACACGGCCAAGGTGGGGCCGTTGGTCCCTGACGTCATCTCTCCAAGTCTTCCTGTCTCAGGCAAGGACCCCACCATTCCCTCAGCGCTGGGCCCGAGACGTGGGGTGTCTGAGACTCTTCCCTGCCCCCTTCTGTCTGGTACATCAGTAGCTCTTGTCCCCTCAGCTTCCAAAATATCCAAATCCAAGCACTTCTCCTCTCCTGCGGGCCATCCCTGGTCTCTGCCCTCCCGACTCCTGCCTGGACGCGGCCCCAGCCTCCTCCCCACAGCAGCCACAGGGGATGTCTCAAAATCATAAATCAGATCGTGTTCCCCTCCCGCTCACACGCCCTTCATGGCTCCCCATTTCTCTCAGAATAAAACCCACCTTCTCTCTGTGGCCTGCAGAGCCCGATGTGATCTGGCCTCAGCCCGTCCCTTTGGCGTGTCTGCTCCTTCGCTTACTCGGCTGCAGCCACACCAGCCTCCTCCCTGTCCCTCCAGCACCCAAGCCCTTTCCTGCCCCAGGGCCCCAAGAGTCACCCCTTCTGTTTGGAATGCTCATCCTTCATATCTACACGATACTCTCCTGTCCTCCTTCAAGTCTTAGCCTAAATGTTAGCCCCTCAGGAGGCCTCTCCCCACCTTGGAGCAGAAATACCTCCACCCAACGTTCTTCCCAAAGCTCTCCATCCTTTGAAGTTATCATCTTGGTGTGTTTGTGTCAACACAAGCTGCGTTTTATCCCCAGGGCGTGCCATTGCGCCTGGCCCATAGCAGGTGGGGTTGCGTCTTCTTGGGGACAAAGGAACGTACCAGTCCCAATGACAAAGTTGGAGAAATGTCTATGCCTCCTCCCCCAGCAACACGCCAGGATTTATGACCAAGAATTGCTCTCGGCACAAGCCCGGATGGTTGCAGCTGTGATGGGAGACACACAGGCAGCCACGGGGGGGACAGGAAGAGGGACCTCCAAGCTTCCACCGAAGGAGGGATAAGAAGAAGCCAGGTCATGGGGAGCCTGGGTGGCACAGCGGTTAAGCGTCTGCCTTCGGCTCAGGGCGTGATCCTGGCGATCTGGGATTGAGCCCCACATCAGGCTCCTCCGCTATGAGCCTGCTTCTTCCTCTCCCACTTCCCCTGCTTGTGTTCCCTCTCTCGCTGGCTGTCTCTCTCTCTGTCGAATAAATAAATAAAATCTTTAAAAAAAAAAAAAAAAAAAAGAAGAAGAAGCCAGGTCAGAGGCCGCAGAGGGTGCCTGGGGTGGTAGGCCCCCATGTGAGCAAGGGCCTGGAGGTGACAGAGAACAAGGCTGCGTTCTTAGAACTGGGTATGGTGGGGCCCGGCCCGCATGGGGTGCGGGGAGATGGGGTGACAGAGCCAGATGGGATGACATCACCTGGGGTGACAGTGTCTGGATTCCATCGCAGGGCAAGGGGGGGGCCATTGGAGGTTAGCGAGCAGAGGCACATCAGACCTGTACCCCATTGCCCGGAGCCGAGCCCTTGGAGGCTCCCTCCCCAGACCTCAGCACCCTGCGCGTTCAATGTGCTCACGCTCGCTGAGACCATCTCCAGGCAGCTGTATACGAATTCCTGCGGAGAACTGTCTCCGACCCTGAGGCCACCCGCCACCCCCGCCACCACAAGGCTCAGGGAGGTCCTTCAGTCCGCAGGACCCTCTCAGACCCAGATAAGGCCCTGACAGCTGCCTGGCCCTGCCCGGGTCCCTCCCCCTCCCTTCAAGACAGTGGGGTCCCCCCAAAGCCATGGGTCTGGCCACCACCCCCCAGCCCTCAGTGGCTGCTGAAGACCTCTCTCCTTATTCCCCTGGAATTTTCCTTACAGGCCTTGCCAACGCCTCCAGGAACATATTAAAGGAAAATGTTTCCAGTCCAAGCAGGGCTGTTTTATGGCTCTCGGGGCCAGGAGTCTGACCGCAGAGTGGAAAGGCCTCGTCACGCTGCTGCTCCTTCTGCAGAGCGGCTCAGACACCCCCCCCCGCCCCCCTCTGCCCTCCTCGGAGGTCCGGGCTCTGCAGAGACTCTGTAGCTGAGCAGAGTCCCCGTCGCCCCTGTCCCCCAGACTGGGGAGAAATTCCCTAGAGGCTTGGGCTAAAGCCAGGGGCTGATGTATTTTCCATTGTCTATTCACTCAACAAACACCTGCTATTCTCCCACTGTGCACCAGTCCTGTCTGGCACTGGGGACACAGTGGGAACAAGAGGGACCCATCCTGCCAGAGCCCTCGATTGTCCTAAGTGCCATGGAGAGTTTCTCATGTCGACGTGGCTAAGCCCTAACGCCCAGTGGACCATTAAACACCAGCCCAGGCATGGCCGTGGGGCTATTTCGGAGATGTGATTAACATCACGCCATTTGACCCTGAGTAATGGGGGTGGGCCTCATGCAGTCAGCCGAAAGGCCTCGAGAGCAAAACCGAGGTTTCCTTCAGGGGGAACTAGTCCCAGCTTGTCCAAGGTAAAGCCAGACCTTGCTGGAGTCAGGACAGACTTGAGTCAGTAACGTACTATTGCAATAGGCCAAGGGCCCCGGGGTGGTGTGAACTCCAAATCAGTTTGGCCTTTTACAGGGAGAAGGGGGGAACGGGAGTAGGTGAGGGGGACTTTGGAGTCAGGGAGGTGAATAAGTACCAAAAAACTGGAAGGAGGGAGGGCTTGGTCCTTGCGAAACGCATCTGGGTCTGCTAACAGGTGCTTCGTGAAGTTCGGTTCCTACACGCTGGATGCTGGGAGACGGGGCCGAGCTTCAGGTGTTGCTGGAACAATCGACCAGTTCCTTCAGCAGCCTAGAGCTCTCTCAGGCGGGTCCTTTAAGAGGGGCTCGTGTCTTCCTAGGGATGCGGCCTTGAGCCTTTAGACACCATGTCAGTGTTTTGTTCACGTCTTCAGAGGGCAAGGTTCAGGCCTAGAGGAGAAGAGGGTTGAGTTTGGTTATGGAGGGTCTTGCTCAGCCTGTGGACTGTGACATCGGCTCCTGCCTGAGCCTCCAGGCTGCCCTCCTGCCCTACGAATTTCAGACTGGTCAGCCCCCACGGTTGCAGAAGCCCACGCCTGCAATCAGCCTCTTGATATATGCATATCCTGCGGTTCCATCTCTGGGAGAACCGGCTTGATATGCCAGGCAAGGTGGCCAAGCCCCCACTGAGTCATGGAGATGGCGAATAGAGTTAATGAATGTCTCTCTAGATGAGATGGGTGGCCAGCCACTGAAGGGACCTCTTAACTCACATCCAGAACCTGAGAAAGGAAGAAGAGAGGAGTAGGATGCGGAGACTGGGTGCCCCAGTAAAGAGCCACAATCCCTTTGCATGGTTCTCAGGCCTGAGCCAGACGGAAGAGGCGGTCAGGTGCCTTGACAGCCCTCAGTCCTTCCCCACAGTGACCTGCGGTCCTGAACTTGAGTCACCGTTCACCACAGAAGGGGGGGGGGGGTGCCCAGACATTTCAAGGACCATCAGACACAGAGGCCGAGTTGACATTGAAAAGTCACTGTGGCCATCTGCCGACTGAGGCCTGGGGATCCAGGTAATGGACAGAGTCCCGGAGAAAGTTCGGCTCACCGTGGACTGGCTCATTGGGCTCCCCGTGTGTGATTAGAGCTGATAAGAGTTGGTGGACCTTCCTCGGACCATGGAGCTCCTGGCCTGGGGGATAAGAGTGGGGAGGCTGTCGGAGGCCTCTGAAACTGCCCCCCCCCCGCCAAAGCAGTCCAAGATAACCAATATCGCACCTGCAGCGAGGCCACCATCAAAGGCCTGAGGAATGGAGGCGTGGGTCCCTGTACATCTCCAGTTACTTCTCCAGTCAGCATCTGCAGACACGAGATGGGCCCCGGGGAATGACTGTGGACCCCCACAGGCCCGAGTGAGTAACTGCCCCGATCCTGCTGCTGGACCATAGTGGGGAGCCTTGCCAGAGCTTATCCCTGGTACATGCACGTGGCTCAGGGCCACTGGGTTGATGAATGCAATTTTCTATTCCAATGAGAAAGAAGGACGGAAAAAAAAGGAAAGAAAGAATGAGAAACAGTTTCCATTCCCATGAGATGGACAAGAATATACATTTATAGTTTTTGCCCCGGGACTAGGATTGCCCGATCAGATACAGATGACCTATTCTGTTTGGGGGCGGGAGGGGGGCAATGAAAAAATTCTGGAACTAGATACCAGTGGTATTTATACAACATTGTAAATGTACTAAATACCAACGGATGTGTATGCCCAAAAATAGTTAAAATGGCAAATTTTATGTTACGTGTACTTCACTGCAATGAAAAAAGAAACAAAAATATAGGACACCCAGCTGAATTTGAATTCAGATCAACAATGAATTTTTTTTTGAGGATAAGTATATCCCAAATGTGTCTGTTGCTCAATAGGACTAATCATTTGGGAAACACAAACCAAAACCACGGTGAGATATTCCCACATCCCCATCCAGTGCCTGCCATCAAGAGGCGCCTGGGGGGCTCAGTCAGTTAAGTGTCTGCCTTGGGATCGGGTCCTGGGATGGAGCCCTCGGTCGGGCTCCCTGCTCAGCAGGGAGTCTGCTTCTCCTTCTCCCTCTGCCCCTCCCCTCCACTTGTGCTCTCTTGCGCGCTCTCTCTCACTCAAATACAATAATAAAAATTGTAGAAAAAAAAAAAAAAGAACACCAAACACAAGTGCTGGCGAGGATGTGGAGAAACTGGACCCGTTGTGCACTGCTGGTGGGACTATGAAATGTACAATCGCTGTGGAAAACAGCATGGCCGTTCCTGAAAAAATTGAAACTAGATTAAATAATCCAGCCATTCCACTTCTGGGTAGGTTCCCAAAGGAATTGAAAGCAGGGTCTCAAACCGATGTTTGCACACCCACGTTCACAGCAACATTTTTTTTTTTTTAAAGATTTTATCCATTCATTCTACAGAGATAGAGACAGCCAGTGAGAGAGGGAACACAAGCAGGGGGAGTGGGAGAGGAAGAAGCAGGCTCATAGCAGAGAAGCCTGATGTGGGGCTCGATCCCGTAACGCCGGGATCACGCCCTGAGCCGAAGGCAGACGCTTAACCGCTGTGCCACCCAGGCGCCCCTCACAGCAACATTATTGACAATGGCCCAAAGGCAGAAGCAAGCCAAGTGTCGGTTGACAGAAGAATGGATAGCCAAGACGCAGTGCGTCCCTACGAGGGAATAGTATTCAGCTTGAAAAAGGAAGGCAGTTCTGACCCAGGCTGTAACAGGGATGAACCCTGAGGACATTACGCTGAGTGAAATAAGCTGGTCACAAAAGCACGAATCCTGTGTGATTCCACTTACATGAGGTCACTAGAATAGTCGGAGTTTTGGAGGCAGAAAGAACGGTTGGGTGCCAGGGGCTGAGGGAGGAGGATAGGGAGTTAGTGTTTAGTGGGGTTTTCATTTGGGAAGATGAAAAAGTTCTGGAGATGGAGCGTTGTGACGCTTGCACGGCATTATGAAAGTTCTTCAGATGACTGAAATGGGCAGGGGCGCCTGGGTGGCTCAGTCAGTCAAGCGTCTGCCTTCAGCTCAAGTCATGATCCTGGAGTCCTGGGATCGAGTCCTGCATCGGGCTCCCTGCTCAGCGTCTCCCTCTCCATCCGCCTCTCCCCCGCCTCATGCTCTCTCTCTCATAAATTAAAAAAAAAAAAAAATCTTAAAAAAAAAAGACTACTGAAAGGCACATTTAAAAATGGTTGAAATGGCAAACTGTATGTTCGTGTATTTTACCACAATTAAAAAAATTGTAAATGAAATTTGTTGCCACTTCTGTGAAACTCAAATTCATCTGGGTGTGCTTTTTAAAACACGCTGTTTGTTTTCTGGGTGTGTGTTTGTGTGTTAATAAATCTGGCACCCCGACCCTCAGGGGCGTGTTGACACTCCCGCACGGGTCTGCGGGGGGTTGCTGGGCACACAGGGACAAGCTAGCGGCTGCAGTCCAGCCTCGTGCAGGGGGTCCTGAGGGACAGGGGCATCCGTCCCCGTGAGCAGAGCTGTGAGGGAGACCAGGGCCACCCATTTTGTGGGGAGGAGAGGTGACCTAGGATGAGAGCATGCATGGATTCCTGGGCCGAGGCCACAGGGAGAAGGACAGAGACAAGGAGGTCAAGGGTAGAGGCATCCATGGGCCAGCGGGGCTGGACTCAGCGTGAGGATTTTCGTCTCAGCATCAACGTCCTCCAGAAGGCATCCGCCACGAGGGGCCTTGGGACCATTACACAGACCACATGACTTGGCCAGGTGACGTTGGCTGCCTTGGTCATTTCTCATGCGACAGGCTCACGAACAGAGCAGTCATGGGGCCGTAAAGGGGCGACACGTAGGCCAGCAGCAGGCACCCCCACTTACAATGATGATCCAGCTACTGCTGCTTCTGGAAGAGTCCTTCTAGAAGAGGACTCCTTCCACCTGCCTGGACCTTCTCACAGCTCCCACCCCCAAGCCTCACCCCACCCTCCTTCCTCCCCTCCCTCTTGGAGTGGCGCCTGCACGGTCCGATGGCCCCACGAGCCTCTGTCAGACCCCCCGGACCTCTAGCACATCTACTCCCTTCTAGGTGCGCCTGGATGTAAGCTCCTTCCACAGACATCATCCATGCTTGGAAAGATGCATGTCTACCTCTCCCGTCTTTGTACCCATGGCGGTCCTGAGGGTACACTTCCTCTGTCCCAGCGTGTGCTGTTTTTCCCACTTACAGCATATCCGGCAGGTAACTCCTTATCTGTCTCCCAGCACTGTTTGTCCTCTTTTCATCGCGGTGACATTTACATAGCATAAAGTTCACCATTTTATTTTATTTTGTTTTTAAGATTTTATTTATTTATTTGACAGAGATAGAGACAGCCAGCGAGAGAGGGAACAAGCAGGGGGAGTGGGAGAGGAAGAAGCAGGCTCACAGAGGAGGAGCCTGATGTGGGGCTCGATCCCAGAACGCCGGGATCACACCCTGAGCCGAAGGCAGACGCCTAACCACTGCGCCATCCAGGCGCCCCTCAAATAATTTTTTAAAAGATTTATTTATTTGCTTTAGAGAGAGAGAGAGAGCACACAAGCAGGGGGAGGGGCACAGGGAGAGGGAGAGAGAGCATCTTAAGAGACGCCCGTCGAGCCTGGAGCCCAACACAGGGCTCTATCTCATGACCCTGAGATCAGGACCTGAGCCGAAATCTAGGGCTGGCCGCTCCACCGACGGAGCCACCCAGCTGCCCCTCAAATAATCTTAATCAGTCCCACACAAAGTCCGCAGCCCCATTAGCTGCTACGCCCCCTCCCCCGCCGCCAGGCCCTGGCACCTGCCATATCTGCGTTCTGTCTCCATGGATTTGCCTGTTCTGGACATTTCATTCACATGCAATCCCACACGATGTGGCCTTTTGCGTCTGGCTTCTCTCACTCCGCACGATGTTTTCGAGGTTCATCCACGATGTGACGTATCAGGGCTCTGTTCTTTTTCATGGCTGAGTAATATTCTGCGTGCACACGACCCACGCTGTTTATCCGCTCCTCTCTTCTCAGACATTTGGGTTCTCTCTACCTTTTGGTGACGCTGCTGTGATCGTACATGTACAAGAATCTCGTCGAGACCCTATTTTCACTTATTTTGGGTACGCACCCAGAAGTGGAGTTTCTGGGTCATAAAATAATTCTATGTTTAACTTTTTGAGGAACCGCCAAACTTCTTTCCACAGTGGCTGCCCCATTTTACGCTCCCGCTGGCAGTGCGCGAGGGTTCCAGCGTCCCCACGTCCTTGACAACACTCGTTATTTTCCATTTTGGACGACGATCATCCCAGTGGCTGTGACGTGGTCCATTTTCCTCCTGATTCTTTTGTCACCTCCTGACACACTACGCCAGTTACTGCTTCCTGATGACTTTGCTTATCGTCCTTCCTGCTGCTGGAAGAGGCCACACAGCTATCCGTGAACGGGGGGCAGTGACACGGGGTCAGGGCCTCTAAGAAGGGGTTAGTTAGTTTCCCACCCCAGCACCTTCGAAAATAGCCACAGCGGAATTCCACCCAAAATATATCCCGGCATGCAGCCTGGTGCGGGAACAGAAGGGGGTCCCCAGGGGCTGCCTTCCTCCTCGGAGCCTTGCCACCCACAATAGAGCCTTGAGTCTCTGTGGGAACCAGAGCTTTGAGGCCAAGCCAAAACCCACCTCTCCAGACACCCCAAAGCATCCCTCAAAAAAGCAACGTATGGTCAAATTAGAATCAAGGTGGCCGCACACGGTCCCCCCCACCCAAGGCCTGCTGTGACCCATCGTCACCTCAAAGAGGCCGTTCAGAGAGCAGAGAAGGGCTATGAAATATACACACATGCCTATTTTTCTGTTCCCCACCAGCGTCGCTGGGGCCTTGGCCACACAGCCATGTTCCACAAAGGGCTCCTTTGAAGCAAGAACAGGGCCGCACAGGGGTGCCCACAGAAACCCACAAGAGCCCACTGTTCTGGGGGGCAGAACCCTACATGGGGTCCAGGTTTGCTGGAGCTGGCCTAATCTCAGCAAGGGCAGGAGGAGGGCCACATGTGTGGAAGCCAGGACCCCAACTTCTAAAAGGGCTGGTAGCTCGGCTGGGAAAATCAGCTGAATGATCCTAAAACTCCTTTTTCCAAAGTCGTGGAACTTCCCTGCGGCAGCCACAGCCGCTGCTTACCCTTGAGGGACCTCTCTTGGTGCGAGAGAAGAATTCCAGTTTCCTGGACTTGGAGGCTGGCGGGGGGGGGAACTCGAGGAGGGGCTGGACCAGGATGTGGGGCTGAGCTGTGAATTCGGGACTGGCGGGTGGATTCGGGAGTGCAACCTGAGCTGGGTGAAACTCACCAAGTGGGACGGGCCTGGGATTGGCCAAGAACTACCCCGGGACCCAGCCTGGGACAAGAGAGACACACGCACACACCTGCGGTGGAAGCCCTGTGGGACTTCGGCATGGTGTGAAATGATTTTTTGTTTTTTAAATTTCAATGATGAATTGTGAAAATGTAGACAAAGCAAAGCAGAGCGGAGCATTTGTAAAGAGCTGGTGCTTGATGGCTGCTGGCCGGACGCTGTCCTAAGTTGCACACCGTGGGGTGTTGGGGCCACTAGAATCCCATTTCCCGGGTGAGGCACAGAGAGGCCAAGACGTTTGAGAGAGGTCACACAGCAAGCCAATGGCAGGGCAAGGATGTGAATCCGGACCTGCTCTAGTTAACCCAGACTCATCAACAGGCTATCCCCTGTGGCTGAAGTGTACAATTTTTTAAAAGATTTTATTTATTTATTTGAGATGGAGAGCGAGAGAATGAGCAGGAGCTGGGGGAGGGGCCGAGGGAGAGGGAGAAGCAGACTTCCCGCTGAGCAGGGAGCTGGAAGCGGGGCTCCATCCCAGGACCCTGAGATCATGACCCGGGCTGAAGGCAGCCGCTTAACCGACTGAGCCACCCAGGTGCCCCTGACGCGTATAATTTGATACATTCGGCATACGTCTACACCTATGAAACTCACTAGGATTAAGATAGTGAGCACAGCCCTCAGTCCTGAATGTTCCCTCCTGCCCTTTCTCATCCCTCCCTCGCATCTCTCTTCGGGCAACCGCTGATCTGTTTTCTGTCAGTTTATAATACTTTGCACTTTCTTCAATGGCGAATAAATGGAATGTTGCATCATGTGACCTTCCGGGTCTGGCTTCTTTCACGCAGCGTTAACGCCCTGGAGATCCCGCCTTTTCATCGTTGAGAAGTATTTCTTCCCGGCTTCATCCATCACCCCGATGATGGACCTTTGGGCTGTTCCAGTATGGGGCGATTACAGAGAAAGCTGCTGGGAGCCGTCTTGTACCCGGCGCTCGAGGGACAGACACCCACTTTCATTTCTCTCGAGGAAACACCAAGGAGGGGAAAGCTTGGCTCCATGGTGGGTCCACGATGAACCTGTGCGGAAACTGCCAAGCTGCCTTTCCAAGCGGCTGCGCCATTCTGCATTTCCAGCAGCCTGGACCAGAATCCCGGTTGCTCCCCATCCCTGCCAGCACTTGCTAGTGTCAGCTTTTTCGTGTTGGCACAGGAGTCGGGGTATCACGGTTGACACCGTGTTCTGGGTCGTGAGGTTCCGGTGGTTTTATATCCTACTTTTCTGTTTTGTCCAATTTTTTTTTCTTTCCCAACGTCAAGAATATGTTACTTTTACAGTCAGGGACCCTCTGTCTCATACACACAAACCTTCCAGGTTTCTCCCAAATAAGAGAAACACACAAACGTTAAATGCTGATTAGACAGTGGCTTAGTTTTGCTTGGAAGTTACATTTAAAGGTACAGGGTTTCCTTTTAAGGTGATGAAAATGTTCTGGAGCTAGATAGAGCTGATGGTTCCACAATATCGTGAATGCACTAAATGCCACCGAATTGCCCAACTTTAGAGCCGTGAAAGTGGTACGTTTTTTAAATTTTTAAAAATTTTTAAAATTCGATTTTTTTAAATTCAATTTTTTTAAAAAGGTGCATCAGAATAACCTGACTACCTCAGCGAGATACCACTTTGCCTCCAGTTGCTTGGGCAAAATGACCAAGGGAGACAATACCCTGCATGTGGGAGTGGGGCTCCCCAGGGAGAATCTCACAGTTGGGGGGACTGTGTTTGCTGCTGTGTTTGCATGTGGAAGCCAGCTGGTTCTTCCTCCTGGAGTGGAATATTCACACGCCCTGCGATTTGCCCAAGAGAAATTGCTGGATGTGCTGGAGGCATCCACACCTGGGCAAACCTGGAATCTACCTCAATGCTGAATGGAGGTCAGAAAGCCAATCAGAAGCACGCCCTGAGGGATGGGCACCAAAATGGCCACAGCTCAGACATAGAATCACCACGTGAAAAGGAGTAAGGGCCCCTAAGATCACAGCTAGCACGCTGACCTTTCTAAAGTGACACACAATTCAACTAAAAATGTATATGCACTTTTTTTTTAAAGCAGTCTCCATGCCCAGCGTGGAGCCCAACGTGGGGCTTGAACTCACGACCCTGAGATCAAGACCTGAGCTGAGATCAAGAGTCAGCTTCCTGGGATGCCTGGGTGGCTCAGTCGGTTAAGCGTCTACCTTCGGCTCAGGTCATGATGCCAGGGTTCTGGGATCGAGTCCTGCATCAGCCTCCCCGTTCAGCGGGGAGTCTGCTTCTCCCTCTCCCTCTGCCTCTCCCCTGCTTGTGTGCGCGCTCTCGCGCTCTCTCTCTCTGACAAACAAAAAAAAATTTTTTTTAACAGTCAGACGCTTAACTGACTGAGCCACCCAGGCGCCCCTATATACACTTTCAGTAATAAATAGAGGTAAAAAAATAGAGCACAAGTTTTGGGCAGAGAATTCAAGGTGAGGGCTACGTGGTGTGGGTCTTCTTTTGCTGGGGCTGTTGAAACACGTCACCACAGGCTGGGTGGCTTGGACCCAGGAATTTATTCTCATATTTCTGGACGCCAGATATTGAAGAACAAGGTGTGAGAGGGACCACGCCCCCAGCAAAGGCTCTCTGCGGGTGGGTGGGGCACTTACCGGCTTCTTCCAGCTGTGGGGGCTCCAGGCGGTCTTTGGCTTCTGGCCACATCACTCCAAACTCTGCCTCTGCGTCCACATGGCCTTCTTCCTGGGTGTGTGTCCTCTTCTGTGTCGTATCTGGACACCTGGCATCAGGTTCAGGGCACATCCTTGATCCAGGATGATCTCATCTTGAGGTCCTTCACTTAAGTACATCTGCAAGGACCCTTTTTGCAAATGAGGTCACATCCATAGGTTCTGGGGGTCAGGACTTGGCCCTATCTTTTGGAGGACCACCACTCAACCTAGTATAGGAGGCCAATGTTAATCACTGCTTGTTAGGTTTTTGAAAATGACTAGTAACCAAGTAAACAAAAGTGGTCACAGAAGCTCTAGTGATGAGAATTTGGCCAGACCAAGCGTTATTTCCTTTCTTATCCTTTCCATGTGACATCCTAAAAAAGCCCTCGGGGTTAGTGTTAAAATGCAGATGCCTGGGACGCCTGGGTGGCTCAGTCGGTTAAACATCTGCCTTTGGCTCAGGTGATGATCTTGGGGTCCTGGGATCGAGCCCTGTATGGGGGAAGCGGGGAGCCTGCTTCTCCCTCTCCCTCTGCCTGCCGCTCCCCCTGCTTGGGCTCTCTTTCTCTCTGTGTCAAATGAATGAATAAAATCTTGAGAAAAAATGAGAAGAGTATCCAGGTGAATCCCACCCTCCTCTCCCCCAGTGTTGGATTCAAAGGCAGTGTGTTTCACTGCTCTGAGCCTCAGTTTCCACTCCTGGAAAATGGGCTGATGCCACCTGCTTTCAGAGTTGCTGTGGTGCTGGTTGTCAGGTGATGCTATCCCCTTGTTGGTTTCTCCACCTCAGCACTTTCAACATTTTGTGCCGGATTTCCGGGTGGGCGGGGGGCGGAGACTGCCCTGTGTGTTGTAGGACTTCTAGCAGCACCCCTGGCCTCTACCCACTAGATGCCAGTATAGAGTTGCCGGATTCAGCAAATACAAACCCAGGATGCCCCAGGGGAAATATGAATTTCAGAGAGACATAAAATAATTTTTTAGCCTGAGTATATTCCAAATATTGCATGGCGTATATTTACACTAAAAAACATTGACAAGGGTGCCAATGCGATTCAATGGGGAAAGAACAATCTTTTCGACAAACGGTGCTGGGACATCTGGATGTCTGCACGCAAAAGAATGAAGTATCAGACCCCCACCGTATCCAGGAATAAATCTCTGTGACCTTGGATTGGGCAATAACCGATTAGAATGACACGGAAAGCACAGGCGACAACAGGAAAAACAGAGGAGGTGGACTTGATCAAAATCTAAAACTTTTGTCCTGCAAATAATACCACCAGGAAAGTAAAAAAGACAACCCATGGACCGGGAGAAACCATTTGCAAATCATTTGCAAATCATACATCTGACGAGGGACTTGTATCCAGAAAATAGAAAGAACTCCTACCATGCAATAATAAAAATACGAATAATTTAAAAGCGACAAAGGCCTCAAATAAGCAGTTCTCCTCCAGAAAACAACCTTAAAAAAAAAAAAAAGAACAAAATCAGAGGACTCATACTTCCTGATTTGGGAAATCACTCCAAACCACAGTAATCAAGACAGAGTGGTATTAGCATGAGGACAGACAAATATATTAATGCAATGGGATTGGGAATCCAGAAGTAAAGCCTGACGTTCGCCATCAGTTGCTTTTCAAGAAGGGCGCTTAGTCTGCCTGAGCTTCTATAATTCTGTAGATTAGGGGGCTTAAACGCCAGACATCCATTCCTCATGGTGCTGGAGGCTGGAAGTCCAAGCTCAAAGTGCCAGCCAATGCGATTCCTGGTGAGGACTTTTCATGGCTTATAGATGGCCACCTTCTTGCTGTGTCCTTGCCTGGCAAGAGGGGGGGCGACACTTTCTGGTGTCTCTTCTTGTAAGGGCACGAATCCTGTCTTAAGGGCCCCAACCTCACGACCTCGTCTACCCTCCAATTCCTCCCAAAGGCCCCACCTCCTAATACCATCGCACTGGGGGTTAAGGGTGCAACCCATTCTGTCAATTATCTTTTCCCTTTCTTCATGGTACAGAAAAGTTTGCAATTTTCATTAGGTCCAGTTGGTCTAGTTTTTCTTTGGCTGCTGGTGCTTTTACTGTCAATGTCTAAGAAACCTTTGTCTATTTCAAGATCACACAGGTTAGCTCCTGTGTTTTCTTCTAAGAGTTTAACGGTTTTAGCTTTTCCATTTAGATCCATTTTGAGTTAATTTTTGTATATGATGTGAGGAAGGGTTCTGAATTCTCTCTCTCTCCCTCCCTCCCTCTCTCTCTTTTGCCTGTGGATATCCAGTTGTCCCAGCATCATTTGTTGAAAAGAATGTTTCTCCCTATTGCGTGGTGCATGAGTCAAGATTCTCCAGAAAAACAGAACCAACAGAACAGAAAGTGAGAGAGAGGGAAAGTGGGAGAGGGAGGGGGAGTGAGGGAGAGGGGGAGGGAGATTGAGAATTTATTTCTGACAGCTGGCTCACATGATTATGGAAGCTTGGCCAATTCAACATCTGTTGGGTAGGCCACCAGGCTAGAGACCCAGGGAGGGTTGCACTTTGAGTCCAAAGGCAGTTTCCCGGCAAAATTCCTTTTTTCTTGAGAAGGCCAGTCTTTGTCTGTTAAGGTCCTCAACTGATTGGATAAGGCCCACCCATACTCTGGGGAGAAATCAGCTTTACTCAAAGTCTGCTGATTTAACTGTTCATCTCACCTAAAAAGTACCTTCACGGAGACATCTAAAACAATGTCTCACTAAACATCTAGGTACTGTGGCCTAGTGAAGTTGACACCGACAATTATCTGTCTTAAGTCCACCTCTTCTTAACTGGGCAGTCTTACACATGTCCTCAAATCATACTTAATCTTCAAATAAAGACACTAATAAGGTCATAATTTCACCAAACATGATACAACTCTCCTGAGTACAACCGGAAATGCACTAATCCTTTCTCCAGAAAGAATCCAAAGTCCTTGGGTGATGTTTATTCTTGACCCTGATATCCTATAGTTTAAATACTATGGTGTGAAGCTGACGACACTTAAATCCTATGATATAAAGTCAATGCATCATGTCACCTGAGAGGCGGAGAAAAGAAGAAAGAAAACAAAGATATTTGCTATCTCCATTATACACACATATTCATAACGAAAGAAGGAAGAAATTCTCATGACAATTACAATCCTCATCTCTGTAACTGGTTATATGGGCATAGCTGGTATTAACTAGCTTCTTCCACCAACCATTCCATATTGCCTTTGCCCTCAACAAGGACCTGAGTGGTCAGGGTTCTTTACTTCGTGGGGTGAGCCAAATCTTCATTCCTTTTTTTTTTTTAAAGATTTTATTTATTTATTTGACAGAGATAGAGAGATAGAGACAGCCAGCGAGAGAGGGAACACAAGCAGGGGAGTGGGAGAGGAAGACGCAGGCTTCCAGCGGAGGAGCCTGATGTGGGGCTCGATCCCAGAACTCCGGGATCACGCCCTGAGCCGAAGGCAGACGCTTAAGGACTGAGCCACCCAGGCGCCCCCAAATCTTCATTCCTGAAGGGTCTGGGCCATGAGCAGTCCTGGCCGAATTGCGTTGTAGTTTTCCATTGACCTTAATGGTAATACTAAGGGCATGGTAATACCAAGAGATTACTTCAGGGATCTCCAACATTCCAGACCAGACATGCTCTTCCTTACCTGCATTGCGGAGTCGCCGGCCAATTTCCCTTAGGGGTCAGGATCAATCACCCCCGCTAACACAGTAACTTCCTTCTTTGCCTATTAATTCCAAGGCATGAGGAATCTGGCGTGGCCAGGTGGTCATCTTAACTTCCAGCTCAATGGGATCATTGTTTCTCCTGGTCTAAGCATTCCTCTCTTCATTTCAAAGGGCCAGGAGAGCATAAGGTCATAGGGACGAGAAGCAGAAACTTTGCTAGTGGGTCACTAGGGGTAATAGTTCCTGGGTCCTTGATTCCTGGATCCTTGAATCCTGGTCAGGGGCAAAACAGCACCATATACTGGCCGCCGATTCGGAGCACGCGTAGCCTCCGGGAGAACCGCGCCCCAGCCCTCAACCTGAGTCTTCCAATGGCTATTCGACTGCTCTACCAAGCCAGCTGCTTCAGGGCAGTGGGGAACATGGGAAAACCCGTGAATTCCACACGCGTGGGTCCATCGATGCACTTTATTTACGGGGAAGCGGGTTCCTTGGTCGGAAGGAACTCTGTGTGGAACACCATGATGGCGGATCCTTCCCGTAATGGAACCATCGTAATCACCCTACCACTGGTGGCTGGCTGATCAGCTCAGGGAATGGGGCCATACTGGGGGCTCAGGGTTGGTCTCTGCTACTGGCAGAGTGGGCACTCAGCCGTGGCCACCCCCAGACTGGCCTTGGTGAGCGGAAGTTCATATCGCTGAGCATGACCTCTGTTCCTGCCACATGGCCGCATGGGTCATGAGCCCACTGGGCAATGGCAGGGGTGGCTGGGGAAAGAGACTGCCTGGAATCCATGGAACAGGTTATCCTATCCGCTTGACTATGAAAATCCTCTACTGCTGAGGTCACTCTTTGGTAAGCATTCACTCGGGACATAAATATCTTCACACTTCCCCCCATTCCATGAGGGCTATTCACATACCTCTTTCCCAGATTTCTTTGTCATGAATTTTCCAATCGTCTTCCTTCCAATTCTGTGACCATCCAAACAAACCATCTGCAACAGCCCATAAATCAGTATCGAGTTGCTTGTTTGGCCATTTCTCCTTCCAAGCAAAATGAACAACTAAGTGGATTGCTTGAAGTGTCGCCCATTGGGAAGACTTCCCTTCACCGTTGCCCTTCGGGATGCCCCAGAGGGACAGTCGTGCTGCAGCTGTCCCCTTTAAGGGGTGCCTGCATATTGTATAAAGTTCGCTTCCTCTGTGAGCTGATCATAATGACCTTCACATGAGGCCATAGATACAGATACGTGAACAGTAGGCAGCAGAGCACAGGTGGGGACCATGGACATTTGGGCCACTTCCTCCTGTGGCTTACCTGTGCCTTTGGGATCTGCTTGGGCCAGATCTTGTATATACGCCACGTCCCTTGGATGGTGGAGCGCTGCTGTGCCTATCCACCTTTCGGGTTGATGTGTCAGACCGTATCAAGTTCATGGTGGGTAGCTCAGGTCCCAGGGTAACTTCGTGGCCCATGGGGAAGTAGTCAATCATTACTAAGGCCCCGTAGCAGGCTAGAGCTGTTTCGCAAGAGCAGCGTAGTGACCCGCAGAGGAGGGCAGGGCTTTGCTCCAGAATCCTGAGGGCCTGGGCCGTGATTCCCTTAGGGCATCCCCTTCAGCCACGGCCACTTTTTTTTTTTTTTTTAATTACTGTGAACTCTCACAGAGATTTTTTTTTTTTAAAGATTTTATTTATTTATTTGACAGAGATAAAGACAGCCAGCGAGAGAGGGAACACAAGCAGGGGGAGTGGGAGAGGAAGAAGCAGGCTCATAGTGGAGGAGCCTGATGTGGGGCTCGATCCCATAACGCCGGGATCACGCCCTGAGCCGAAGGAAGACGCTTAACCGCTGTGCCACCCAGGCGCCCCAGCCACGGCCACTTTGAGCACCATCTTAACTGCTGGGTCTCGTGGCTCAAGTGGCAGAGTCACTCGCAAGGCGGGCTGGGTCTGTTGCAGAGCCTTCTCTTGTCCGGGCCACCGTCCCCACCCCCCTTAAAACTAAGTTTTTTGAGTCACCCAGTAAACAGGCCAGAGGAGCACACCCAAATGAGGAATCCATTGCCTCCAAAATCAAAGAAGCCCACGAGGCGTTGTGCTTGCTTTTTGGTTGTGGTAGGGGCCAAATGCAACAACTTACCCTTCACCTTAGCAAGGGTATCTCAACATTTCCCCACACCACTGGATCTCTAGAAATTTCACTGAGACAGAGGGTCAGATTTACTTCCCATCTGCGATATGTGACTGTCTTGCCAACAAGTCTAGAGGATTTTCTCCTTCCTCGCTAGGCTCAATCAACATAATGCTATCGATGGAATGGCCTCGAGTGGTATCTCGTGGAAGGGAAAGACGATGAAGATTCCTGATACCTAGATTACGACACGAGGCTGGAGAGTGGATATACCCCCGAGACAGGACTGTGAAGGGGTATTGCTGACCTTGCCAACTGAAAGCAAATTACTTCTGGCTGGCCTTAGGGACAGCATGGGAGAAAAAGACATCTGCCCGCCCAGGAGCTGCACACCAGATAGCAGGGGGTGTGTTCATTGGCTTCAGCAATGAAACCACATTGGTAGAACAGCTGTAACTGGAGTCCCCACCTGGTTAAGCTTGCAATAATCCACTGTCAGGCTCCGAGCTCCCTCTGTCCTCTGCACAAGCCACACAGAGAGTTGAATGGGAATGTAGTGAGAATTGTAGCACTAATCTCCAGAATCCCAAGAGTATGGCTTCCGTTTACCATTTTCTTAAGTAGACACATTTCCAGTGGCTTTCACTTTGCTCTGCCAACCGTCCCCCCCCCCCCCCCATAATAGCCCTTACTCCACAGGTCAGGGAACTGATACGAAGATTCTGCCAAGTGTATCTATTCCAATTGTGCAATCCAGAGTGGGGAAATAACCACAGGATGGTTTGGGGACCCACCGGACCCATATCTCACCTCCAGAAGGCTGTACTCTGATTGGTGGACAACAGCGATGTTTTGGGTCTCCTGGAATTAGTGTCAGTTTAGAGCCAGTGTCCAGTAATCCCTGAGAGGTCTGATTGTTGCCTTTTCCCCAACACACAGTCACCCTGGTAAAGGGCCAGCCATAGCATGGGGAGGCCTCCCCTTTATTCAAGGGTCTTGGGTTTGTGAACTGGCTCAAGTCTGGAAGCTGATCGAGGGGCTGTAACTCTCTGTTTTTATGACTCGAGTTAGGCTTTTGTTCACTTGATCTAGAACTCTTCTGCTTATACAGAACAAAGAAGAATTCAGTAAGCTTCCCATCTATTTCACTTCTGGGAGTACCATGATCAACTAGCCCAAACCATAGACTATTCTGATTGCTCCCTTGACTCTGCTACCCATTATGGTAACCACACCTATCTTGCCTTTGGTGGTTGAGGGCCAGCACAGGGCCCCTGCCACTCCAGAGTCCAATTACTCTCATTACATTTGGGCTTCCCAGTTCAGTGGCCTTGGTTGCCTATAAGTTCTGGTCTACAGAGGTGAGTGATCAGAGAGCTCATCTCAAGGATACTGAGCCCCCCCCCACCTCTGCCCCCACAAATTTACTTCTCACAGTCACAGAGAAAAGCGTGTCCTCTGGACCCTCTGAGGGTGGTCTTAAATGACAATCCACTCCAACATTCCAATCTCTGGTAAGTCTTTGACTTCTTTTTTCTATTGTAAACCATAGTTACTATTATTGTTTCTTTCTCCTTTCAATTTTACCCCATTTTGCCTCATGTATTTCGGGACTTTGTTGTTAGGTACATATATATTTATAATTATTATATCTTCCTAATAGATTGAAACTTTTATCATTATTTAATGTTCTTTGTCTTGAATAACAATTTTTGTCTTAACGTTTATTTTATCTGATATTAGTATGCCAATCCAGCTCTCTTTTAGTTGTTGTTTGCATGGACTATCCCTTCCCACCCTCCTACTTTCAACCTATTTGTGTTTTTGAGTCTAAAGTGAGTCTCTTGTAGACAGAATCTAGTTGGATCATTTTTAAAAAATATTTTATTTATTTATTTGAGAGAGAGAGAGCATGAGCAGGGGGGAGGTGCAGAGGGAGAGGGAGAAGCAGGGACCCTGAGATCATGACCCGAGCCAAGGCAGACGCTTAACCAACTGAGCCACCCACTTACCCCTATTTGGATCATTTTTTTTTTAATCCATCTGACAATCTCTGCCTTTTAAGTGAAGAATTTAATCCATTTACATTTAGGTAATTACATATAAGGACTTATTTCTGCCATGTTGCTATTTGTTTTCTATATGTCTATGTCTTTTCCTCCCACAATTCCTCCATGACCAACTTTTTTTGTGTTGAATAATGTTTTTAGTGTATCATTCAAAATGTCATTTCGCAAATGTGACTGTATATAGAAAATAAGGAGGAAATCCTTAGAAGTGGAATTGCTAGGTCAAAGGAGGGAAGGAGGAGGCTTTTAAAACTCTGATAGGTGTTACTAGATTGGTTTTAAATGCTTCTATCAATTCAGTTGAATATTTTCCAAAGAAGGCTTTGTGTTTTATTGAAACCATCCATTGGTTTGTTGGAATTTCCTCTTAAACTGTGTCTTCCTGGGGACCTAATTATTCAATTTCTATATTTCCACATCTTAATGCATGGTAGGAGGCCAGAAAAGATGTAAAGAAAGAAAAAGGAACCTCTTATCATGCGGTGACAGGAATATTGGAAAATGAGGAACCATGAAGGATCAGGAACTTTTAGTGGAGCTGTACAAACCAGGAGCCCTGTGAACTGACTTCGAGTATTTAGAGGGCCCCAGAATCTTGCAACAAAAAGGGAAGTGGAGGTGGGGAGGTTCTCCGAGTTACTATATAAAAAAGGAAGCTGAGGCTTGGAGTTAAGTTCATAAATCAGTGGCTGAACTCGGACAAACTTTTCCTGAGCACTTACTGTGTGAGGGCATTATTCGCCCCTTGGGGGAAGACTGTGTGATGTGAACAAAGCCCTCTGTCCAAGTGGAATTTTCCTTTATAAATACTTAAGGGAGTGAATAGTAGTTCATGTATTCTTCATCCCATTTTTTAAAATATTTTTTTAAGATTCTATTTTTAAGCAATCTCTACACCCAACATGGGACTCCCAACTCACAACCAGGAGATTGGAGATTGAATGACAGGCTCCACCCACTGAGCCAGCAGGCGCGCCCCTCTTCATCCCATCTTAAGGGATAGTATTTCCCTTTCCCAGGGGAGGAAACTCTAGGCCCAGAGAGGTGAAGTCACTTTTACAAAGTCACACAGCTGGCAGGTGTCTGGGTCTCAAAGTGCTCCCAATCACTTTGCTATATACTGGCTCTGAATAATAAGATTAAAAATTATTATGTAATTATAATTAATGTAATTAATAATTACAATATATCATGTTATTATAGCTAATATAATAATTATTATATTAATAATTAACATTGTTATGATTATCGTCCGAAGCAGCAGCAATCACCATTGCCCTGTGCCAGCCTCCGTGCTAAGGACTGTTCCCATTCCTTTATTCAATCAATGAATACTGAGCACCTGTTCTGCGCCAGGCACCCCCATTTTACAGATTGAGAAACTGAGGCCCAAGGAGCTTCTCCCAGAGATGGGGGTACATCGTTCCTGCCAAGCCTTTGGTCCGAGACCACCTTTGTAAAGCAACCAGATGGTGCTCAATTAACCCGAGGCACTGTCGCCACTCCTGCGGAAACAACCACCGCAGTCACGCCGCCGGGCTCCACTGAGTAGCGGTTGGGGCGGGACCACGTCCTCGTGCGGCCGCCGCGACGGCGGTTAGAAGCCCCGCCCCGCGCGCTTGCGTGCTAATTGTTCCGCCGGCCCGCTCTGCCGCGGGCGTCCGGGCGCGGTTGGAGGAGTCCACGAGGAGCGCGCGCGCCTGCGCCGGCGTCGGGCTCGCGCACGCGCACCTGCGCCGGCGTCGGGCTCGCGCACGCGCACGGCGGCGGCGGCGGCGGCGGCGGTTCCTGCCGGGGGTTGCGAGCGGCGGGCGGCTCCGAGGGGAGCAGCGGCGCTGAAGGGCTCGGCGGTAGCGGCGGCGGCTCGGCACGCGTGGCTCTTGGCCCGGCTCGCGCCGCGGCGGGCGTTTCAGTCCTGTTTAGGAGCGTGGGCGCGGCGGCGGCGGCGACCCAAGGCCTGCGGCCTAGGCCTCAGCGCGGCGGCGGGCTCGAGTGCGGCGCGGAGCCGGCCTGAGGGCCCTACTCGGCGGCACCATGAGCGTGGAGGCGTACGGGCCCAGTTCTCAGACGCTCACCTTCCTGGACACCGAGGAAGCCGAGCTGCTCGGCGCCGACACACAGGGCTCGGAGTTCGAGTTCACCGACTTCACCCTCCCCAGCCAGACGCAGACGCCCCCGGGTGGCCCCGGCGGCCCTGGAGGAGGTGGCGCGGGCGGCCCGGTGGGCGCGGGCGCGGGTGCTGCGGCCGGACAGCTGGACGCGCAGGTGAGCGGCACATGGCGGCGCCGGAAGCCCGAATCGGGCTTCGGCGCCCGGGAACTTGCCCCTGGGTCCTGCACTCTGGCCGGGTCCGGAGTAACCTGTGCCTGGTTCCCCACTCAGGCCCGACCCGGGCTGACCTTCCCCGGGTCCCCCAATTCCGGCCGGGTCCGGTGTAACCTGCCCCGGTTCTCGGTCTCCAGCCGGGCCCGGGTAGACATGTTTAGAGTTCGGCTCTGGTTGGGTCCGGGTGATTTGCTCATGATCTGTCTCAGGCCGCGTCTTAGGTCACCTGCCCGAAGTCCCTTCCGGGCGTGTCCGAGGTGACCTGCCCTCGGTCCGTCCCTGGCCAGGTCGGGGGTGACCTGTCTCCGAGTTTCCCTCCTGCTGGGTCCGTGCCCTGCTCAAGCCAGCTCCGGGGTGGGGGGACCATCTGCCCCGGTCCCCCCTCTGGCCGATCCGTCCTCCCTGCCCCACCCCCCACCTGTGGTCCCAGCATCCCCCACCCCTCTAATCATGCCCCCTGAGCAGCGGGTTCAAATTTCCCCGGGCCCAGGGACGCTGGAGAGGGGAGGGTCGAAGCTCCCGGAGCAGAACCGGAATTTTTGCCTCCAGTAGAGAATCCCATACTCGGTGGCTATTAAGATTATTCAAGAGACAGTTTGCGTTTTTTTTCCTCCTTGCATTGCCTGTTGCTGAAACCGACCTGTTATGTAACTCCCACAGCCCTGCCTTGGAAAAGTTAGGTTTGAGTTTGTTCCTCCAGTGGGGCAGTGATAGTGGGTTTTACATAAATAGTACTGCCACGTTGGAAAATTTTGCTTTCAATGATGTGAATGTTTAGGGAAGGCTACTTAGGTGTTTTAAGTTTGGGTTTGTGTTATGGGAGGTATCATGCTTACACTTCTTGTACCTAGGTCCCTGCCCTGGAGTGTTAGAGGGTTAGGGGTCCCTTGGCATGAGGACCCACTGTCAGGCCTGGGGGAGCCACCGCATCTCAGCCAGAGTGAGCTTAGACTCTGTCCTTGGGGGAGGAGGGCTTGCATTCTCCTTGATTGAGTCACTCCCGTGGGTAGACCACCCACTTGGATTTTCTTTTAGCCCCTAATAGAAGCAGAAAACATTTGACTCATTCTAACCCCAGATTCCTTAAAAATAGATGTCTGATGGGCGGAGCATCAGGGAGAACAGGTGTGCAAGTATGTGTGTTTTTTCAGTTTGGTTTACATATGGTGGAGGAAGGTAGAGACGGGAGAGTTTGCCTGGAGAAATGAGTGAGCTGTTGCAGGCTCGTAATACCACCTGTAGTTTCATACTCTGTAGACCTCTCTGTTTCCACAGATGTAAAAAGGGGGTATAGGAGTTTTATTTTTGTTACTTTTAAGCATACATGAAATCTGGACTCATGTTTAGATGGACCAGATAGCACTGTCTATAACTTGTGTCCAGTGTGCCCAGGAGGCTGAGGAGAAAGATCTCTCAGTTGGGCAGTGTGCCATGATTCATGGCAGCTCAGGATTGGGAAAGGTAATTGTTTTATTGCAAATTCTTTTTAAACTGTAACTAACACAATACAGCAGCTTTGGCTTCTAGTTTTGTTCTTTGCATTCTGTTTGCCGTTAATTACAGGGCCTGTCTTTCTCTTTAAGTTGAAATAATCTATTTTTTTGCACCTGGACACTGAGCTGTATAAACTAAGAGTCTTAAGACTCCACCGTAGGTAAATGTTGCTTGCAGTTGAGCTCCCTGGATTTCTGACGACATCAAAAGGGTTTATCCTTCCTTGCCTTTAGTTAGCTCTGATGACCCACTCACCTGTAGCCTAACTTTTATGTTAGGGGGAAATGGGAATAATATCCTTTGTATCACAAGAGAAGGCCCTGAATTTGGGGGCAGGAAAGTCTGAATAGAATTGGAAAGTGGAAAAAAGTTGATTATCTTCTGTGCCAGTTGGTGGCATTGGCTGCCTACAATTTTGGGATTTTCCTTATTTGTCCTCAGGAGTTGGCTGTGTAGCTAACTTTCAGAAAGACTCAAAAAACCCATTCTGAATGCCTTTTGATTTTTATCTTACTGGGTGAGTGGCTGTGACTTATCAAATGCTCTGCAGCCGCTTCTGTTTCACAGCTTTCTTGAGATAGAATTCATAGACCGTATGTTTTACCCATTTAGAGTGTACAGTTCATTACCTTTTAGTATATTCACAGATGTGCAGCCATCTCCTTAACCAACTTTTAGACATTTTCATCGCCCTAAAAGGAAACCCCACACCTCTTAGCCTGTCGGTCCTGCCTTCTCCAACCCCAGACAACCACTAATCTTAATGTCCTGGGTTTACCTACTGTGGACATTTGATATAAACGACCATGTGTGGTCTTCTGTGTCTGAGTTCTCACTGAGCCTGTTTTCAAGGCTTATCCATGTTGTAACACATATCTACTCCCATTTCTTTCTGTGACTGAATAATATTTCACAGCACAGATAGACCACATTTTGTTTATCCACGTGTCTGTTGGTGGACTTTTGGGTTGTTTCCACTTTTAGCTATTATAAATAATGCTGCTGTGAACATTTGTGTGCAAGTTTCTGTGTGGCTGTAGGTGAGATCGCTGCGTTGTGTGGTAGCTCTGTGAGTAACCCCTCCAGGAGCTGCCAGACCGTTTCCCAGTGTGCAGCCACATTTGATACCAGTTTTGCTTGGTTGGTTTTACCTGAAAGTTTGTTTAGAGGCAGAATGTGTGTCCCTGCCAGAGTAGGAGAATGGCGGGCATGGGTGACTCCTGCTGAGCTCTGAGTCAGTTCAAGTAACATTTGTTTTCTTGTTTATGAAATAAAACTGGTATTTCTCAAAGCCCTTGAGATCCTGGGATAAAAAGTGCTGACATAGCCTTGTCAGGTGTCCTTAAGATACAAGGGACCATCTTTTTTTGCTTATCTGAATCTTTCCTGTGGGCCATCCCCCCTCCCCACCCCCGAAAGGGCAGGGAAAGGTAATTTCAGAAGTGCTGTGCATAGTAGCTGGTGTTACAAACCTTCTGGCCTGTCTAGTTGGAATATTTCCTTTTGCTGGTCGCTACTGCCATGTTTTCTTCAAATATGGGAATTATGATAAAAATCTGAGTCGGGAACACTACCCGGCTTAACAAAAGGGAATGAACTGTTGATACAACGATGTGGATGCATCTCAGAGTAATTACACTGAGTAAAAGAAGCACTCTGACAAAAAAAGAGTATATTCTCTGTGATTTTGTTCATATAAAGCTCTAGGAAGTGCTAGCTAACTAATAGTAATAGAAAGCAGACCAGTGGTTGGGGGAGGAAGGAAAAAAAGGGAGGGATTGCAAAGGGCATAAGGAGACTTGGTGAGGGATGTATTCATTATCTTGATTGTGGGTGTTTACATACATTGATGTATGTCAGTTTATAAAATTGTACACTTTATTTATTTATTTATTTTTTAAAAAAGATTTTATTTATTTGACAGAGAGAGAGACAGCCAGCTCGAGAGGGAACACAAGCAGGGGGAGTGGGAGAGGAAGAAGCAGGCTCCCAGCGGAAGAGCCCGATGTGGGGCTCGATCCCAGAACGCCGGGATCACACCCTGAGCCGAAGGCAGATGCTTAACGACTGAGCCACCCAGGCGCCCCTAAAATTGTAGATACCACTACCCACTCATAAGAGTGGCTCAAATTTTTTAAAAGGCTGGATGGAAAATCACTTGGAACTTTCATACTTTGCTGGTGGAATGGTTCACACCTACCTCTTTGACCCAGCAGAGAAACAAAGGCAGTTGTCCACACGGTGGGCTGCTCTGAGCATTATATTATGAGAGCCCCAGACTGGAAACAACCCCAGTGGCCATCAACAGATAAACAGAGGCTCCTCATGAGTTGTGTTCTTCTTTAAGTAGGCTCCGTGCCCAGCGTGGGGCTTGAACTCATGACCCTGAGATGAAGAGTTGCTCGCTCTACCAACTGAGCCAGACTGGTGCCCCATCCGTTGTAGTCTTCAGTACATACACTTGGGCTTCTTTTTCCTATTCAAGTAGTAAGATACTTGGCTAAACAGTTGCTACTTAGTCTTCAAAACCATAGTCCTGGCAGCCTTCAGAGTTCATCATGGAAGGCTGTCCTGACATACTCATGATCAGCCCAGTAAACAGATCATCTTCTGCTTACTGGCCTGTAGCTTATGAAAGAGGAGGAATGAGTTCGATACAGTCCAGGGGTTCCTGAAGGTGGTGAGTTTAAAATTTGAGTGGGACTTTTTCCATCTGGTTTCATGAACACTCAGTTCAGCTGGGATATAAGCACACCTTGAGAAAATTGGAGATAAGACGCTGGTAACTTTGCAGGAGCTCTGGCAAGTGTTTGTCCGGCACTTTCCCCTTCCTGGATTTCCCGGGTTTATTTCCAAACGGTTAGGACTCTATGGGCGATTAGGGGAGAGAAAGGGCTTATGTATGTGTCAGTCACATAAACAAAATGACTTCTTACTTTATTTATCCCAATTTCTTAACCCAGATTCAGTATGATTGGGGGCAAAGTTAACACTAGTACAATATCAGTATTAACTAAAAAAGTTCCTTCTCCAGCTCCCACAACCAAAAAAGGAGGAGACACCTTTCTAATAGCTTTACTGAGGTATGATCACATACCAGAGAGTCTCGTTTGTATGTGTGCAGTGCAGTTTAGTGTTTTCTAGTAAATTTGGGGAGTTATTCGATCATCCCGCAGTTGTTCATTGTCTTTGATTTTCCTTCACTCCTCTTTTTCTTTCCTTTTCCTTCATTTTTGTTCCTGTTAATCTTTGTAGTGTCTCTTCAGCAGCTCTAATTCAGGGAAATGGAGTGGCCCCAGGCTCAGCTACTCCTAGTCACATGTTGGGGAGATTCACCACCCTGTGTGCTGGGCCCTCCACTTGAGTTCAGAGTCAGGAACTGGGGCCTGGCCATGCCGCTTTCAGGGTGAGCCCTCATATATCTGTTCATATTTACTTTTGTCCCCACTGTACAGACTGTCAGGGCAACCTCTTCGGCCTGGTCCTTTGCTCTTGCCCTTCTCGGCAGTTCCTGCTTCCTTGCCTTGCTGTGTTCTGTGAGGGCTGGGGGTCAAAGTGAATCCTTTGCCATCTGTAGCTGTTGTGTTAGAAATGACAGGTGCTGCCCAGACTGCAGTTGACCTTAGGGATCATGAGGGCCCAGAAGAGGGAGTGGTTTGCCCTGCTCAGGGAGAGCCTTTGTGAGTGAGTAGTGGTCCTTGAGTTGTTCAAGAAGGCATGCCTGGTAGGCAGAGGGGTGGGCATGGGACACTATGCTTGGCTTGGTGTAGAGGGAGAGTGGGTGCAGGCACAGGCTGGTATGCCATACCCAGGGGCTCGGGCTGGATCCTGGAGCTGCTGAAGGGTGCCGTAATCTCACTTGAGAGGCAGGGCCCTTAGATGGCGGGTAGACCTGGCACAGTGTGGACGAGGCCAGAGGGGAGCTCAGGCAGAGTGCATGGTGCTCGGATATGTGCCTGTGTGCGCTGGCACATGTGTGTACCAGTGAGTGTGCGAGCTACCACGGTACCAGGCAGCCAGAGTGGCCACTCTCCTGGGATGTGTTCACTGCGCTGGATACCCTGTTGGCCCTGAGTCCTTAGAAGGAATTAGGGCTAGAGTAGACACGAATTCTCGTCTGTGGTTTTCATCAGGGCCCGGGAGCCCCCAAGGGTGAGGCAGGGCTCCCCTCTGATGGGAGGTATGGGTGGGGGTGGTGCTGGTTAGCAGACCCTTTGGAGGCACTGCCCTGAGAGGAAGGGCGAGAGGCCCCACCAGAGCGGCATGCATGGAGGCTGGAGGGGGCAGATTCTGGGCAGTGGCTCTCAGCTGAGGGGCAGTTGGGGTTGTCGCCCTGGCAGGGTGGTCTTTCAGTGTGTGCAGTAGTCCTGACCACAGAGAAGGGTCATGACATCTAGGTCTGCTCAGTGGGACCCAGAACAGAGCGTAGCTTGGAAGGCGCAGAAGGGCAGCAAGTCTGGCTGAGTCTTTGGTGTTCCTTGCCAGGTCTCAGGGTCCACTCTCAGGAGGATTTTGAAGTCTTCCTGCCAGAGGAGCTTTCCTTGAGAGCAGAGCCCTGCTTCCTCTGATAAACACCGGGATGCTGGGTCCTGGGATCCCATGGCTGGGAAAGGGTCGTTGTGCCGTTTTTATGTGTTGGTCTGGTAGCAGCATGTGAGCTGGACTACCGAGCCAAGCCAGGCTTCTTAGGATCCCTGCAGACTGTTGCCAGGATGGCTTCTAGACATCGGCTGCTTGCTGAGCTCTGTGGGCAGCCCTTTGTCACAACTGAGGGTGGCACCTTCCTGTCTGCTTAGCTCCTTGCAGAGCTCGGCTGCCGGGGACGACAGTGAATCTGGGGAGTTGGCTCTCCCTATCCTGGATCGGAAGGCGTTTGGTCAGAGCTGTGCTAGTTTTCCGTTACTCTTTTTGAGTTCATGGCTCTACAGAGTTAACCCAGACTCCAGGAGGCCGCCTCGTCCATTTGTATGTGTAAAAATGTTGATTTACGAATTCTCGTAAGTGAACCCTGACCATCCATCTCCTTAGTTCAGCGGTTGTGAAGATTTTCCTCTCCCCTTTTTCTTCATCGCCGGAGAGTTTTAAAGCAAATCCAGCTTGTCATCTCGCCCTTCCTTCTGAGGTTGAGCCATATGAGTTAGTGATAGATACCCAGTCATTTTGACCTATCATACTTAGTACGCATTTTTAGAAACAAAAGGCATCTTTCTGTCATAGTCAGTACTGCTGTTGTCAGATGAACAGCACCCAACAGTAGTTTTTTTGGGATCATCTAATACGTGGGGCTTCCCTTTCTCCACAGTCAGATTCTTCATTTGTCAAAAAAATGTCTTTGCTTGGTCTGGTCCCCTGTGAGATCCAGCATTAATGTGATTGTCTTGTCTCCTGGTCCTTCTCTCCACGGCAGCCCCTCCCTCTTCCTTTTATGCCCCTGAGTTGTGGGGTTCAGTCTAGGTCATTGTCCTATGAGGTATCCTGGTTTTTGGACTGAACCCCTCCCCCCCATCACACCCTGGCTTCTCCCTGCAGGTGTGGAGTGGGCTTGTTTGAGAGTGGTGATCCCCAGGATTGGGCAGGCAGGGGCAGCCCAGGACGAGCTGGGGATGCCCCAGACACATCAAGGATACTTTGAGCATTGAAATGAACTGTAGGGCTGGACTCAGCATGCTGACCAGAAAAAGGGTCCACTGTAAAGGGAGAGGCCAGTGAAGATCTGATCTGATCCTCTCCTTTCCTTTCCTCTTCCCTTCCCTCTTCCTTCCTTCCTTTCATTCATTCATTTTATTTATTTGTCAGAGACTGAGCCTAAGCGGGGGAAGCAGCAAAGGGAGAGAGAGAAGCAGGCTCCCCTCTGAGCAGGGAGCCCGATGCAGGGCTTGATCCCAGGATCCTGAGATCCTGACCTGAGCGGAAGGCAGACGCTTCACCAATGAGCTACCCAGGTATCCCTGAAGATCCTTTTCATCCAGAACCCGGGGACCACTCTCTTTTGAGTGGGACCATGTGACATCATCTTTGTAGGTCAGAAATGGTTGAATCTCAGCTATTACATGTGTTAAAACTAATGAATTAAAGAAGGCTAAAGAGACATCATAAGTAACATGTGTTATCTAGGTCTTGAATGTAAAAAACTGTAAAGGACATTCTTAGGATGTTGGGGAATTGTGACTGTGCTTATTAGATAGCAGTATTCGGTCAGTTTCATCAGTATTATTCCTGAGCGGGAAGCTTGTGATTATGTGGAGAAAGTGCTTGTCCTGGGGCCTGTGACTCTGAAATGGATCAGGAAAATAAACGTGTGTGTGCGTGCAGAGGGGGAGAGCAAGCATGACAAAGTGTGAGTGGCTGGTGGATCCAGGTGACAGGTGTGTGAGTTGTTCATCCTCTGTGGTGTTGGAACTTTCTCAAAAGCTGGGAAGAAGCCAGAACTTCTGTTAGCCTTTCCCTGAGGTGAGGCTCAGAGGCTCTGCCACACCCCTCTGCCTCGGGCCACACTGAGGGAAAGGTGATTTCCCACTCTTTTTATTTAAACCTTGAGATAAAAGAATACTTGACGAGTTACTTTACATTCCAGCCTTTATGTTTTTGGATGTGAAGATACAGCCTATACTATGAGGGCCTCCTGGGGTGTGGGCTTATTTCTAGATGCTGGGGTGATAGCAGGAACCCCTGCTGTGGGGCCCCACAGATGGGGTCAGTGGAGGCCTCCCTGGGAGATGCCCCTTTGCAGTGGACCCAAAGGACCAAGAGCCAGCTGTGCAGAAGCCAAAGGACTGTGAGTGCAAAGACCCTGGGGCACTGGCAGCCTCAGGGACTGAGGGACTGTGAAAGGTTCATTTCTTCCTGAGTGATACAGTGCTTATGAGGTTTGGAGTAAAAATCTGTGGTCTAAAAGTTCTTAGCAGCACATTTAGGAGTAATTTTTGAATTTACATGCTTTTCCTCTGTGGGTCTGAAGTGACCTCTCTTCCTGCTACTCTGATGTGCGCAGTCTGAGTTCTGTAGTCGGTTGTATGAAACTGTCCCTGAGCAGAGAACATCTGCAGGCCTTGATCAGCTCAGCAGCTCATAGATGTACTTCAAATAGTACTTGGATCAGAGGTGTGTAGAGGGAATCATTTCCCCAGTGCCTGGGGGTAGGCTCCGCGTTCCTGTGGGTACTGGTGGGGGAGGGGCGGTCCTGCCCCCATCAGCCTAGCAGGCGCGAGGGGTCCTAGCTGAAAGTCAGAGGTTGATAACCTCAGAGGACCTCAGTCCTGTACTGGCCAAGGTCAAGCACCCTTCATTGCTCCCGTCATGTCACCTGGCATGGGTTGTGGACCTTCTCTGTGCCGGGCACTCTCTAGTGCTTTGTTTTAACTAATTTAATTATAGTTTCTAAGGTCAAATGTATTTTTGAAGTTAATGTTTATCTTAAAACTTTCCAGAGAGTAGAGGGAGAAACTAACAACCCAGCTATAGAAGTCAGTTTATGTTGTGGCCAGACCACAGCTGGGCGGGAGTGGGGCTGAGTGGGAGCTGGGGGCGGGGGGCATGCACATGTTTCCCAACCAGGAGACTGGAGGGCTACTGGGCCTTGGGAAATCTGGACTCTTCTCTCCAGCCTCCCCAGCTTTAGTGGAGGTGCAGAGAGTCTACCTGACCTCGTATCTGTATCATACTGTCTCCCAAGAGTTGTGAGAGCAGACCTAAATTTCCTGCCCCTTCTTAACCTGCCCCAGGGCTAAGTGTGGTGCAGGGAGGGTCCCCACATGGCTGGTCAGGGTGTGTCCTCTGCTGGTTCAAGCCTCCCCCTGGTGATGGGAGGTGAACTGTGGGATCTGAGGCCCAGATGAGGCAGGAGTGGGTTGAAAGAGGGCACCTGGGTGGTGTGCATGTTTCTATATTGCTCTGTGTACTAATTTTGATATTTCAGGAACGTAAAGATTCAGGTATCACCAAGGATATTTACATGTATAAGCTTATGTAACCTCATAAAAAGTTTTATGAGTTGTTCTAGACAAGGAATCTGTAAATATTTTCTTTTCTTTTTTTTTTTTTTTAAAGATTTTATTTATTTATTCGACAGAGAGAGAGACAGCCAGCGAGAGAGGGAACACAAGCAGGGGGAGTGGGAGAGGAAGAAGCAGGCTCATAGAGGAAGAGCCTGACGTGGGGCTCGATCCCAGAACTCCGGGATCACGCCCTGAGCCGAAGGCAGACGCTTAACCGCTGTGCCACCCAGGCGCCCCTGTAAATATTTTCTTAAAGGACTAAATAGTAAGTATGCTAGACTTTGTGGGACAAGAAGCACAATTGAGGATATTATTAGGTATTTAATCCAGCCATTTAAAAGTGTAAGTACCGTTCTGAGCTTGAGAGGGGGGCCCACATGCTGATTCCTTACTGGACTACCTTCTTAGCCCTCTGAGTTTTAAGGTGTTTTTCCGCTGAGATTAGATTGGAAAAGTAGCACATTTCTCTCTGGAAAGATGAAAGCTGATCAAAGTTAAGTCATGAAAGGTGTCAACACCCATTTATCTAAGCTCAGGTTACCAGATCTATGGAAAGAATAGTTTCAGATCAAATGAAAAGAAGTTCGAATTTCATAATATTCTTAAAAACTTTGTTACCTCACATACTAGAGAAACCAGTTTATTGAGTTTAAGGGGTCACATATGTCCATTTCTGATTGCTGCCTTCCGTACTGTGATACGCATACTTCCTTCACTTGCCGTAAGGTGAAATCCGGGTGCCAAAACTTGACTACACGCTTTCAGAAAACCAACACGTGTGTGCCTAGGCACTGTCACACCAGGAGTGGCCCCTGCGAGTAGCCTCGCACTAGCGTCGCCACTGCATGTGTCAGGAGAAGCGCTGTGAACCAGAGAGGCGACTCTTTGAAGTGGTAGCCAACTATCCGAATTTCAGAGCACAGCTCAAAAATCTAACAGTCAATTAAAAATGGGCAAAGGACTTCAACAGACATTTTTCCAAAGAAAAGATTTATAAGTGGGCAACAAACCCATGAAGAGATGCTTGGTTTCATTAGCTATCAAAGAAATGCAGATCAAAGCCACAATATCACCTCACGTTCGGTAGGATGGCGATTTAAACACAAACGGGTGCCGGCGTGGCTCAGCCGTTAAGCATCTGCCTTCTGAAGCATCTGCCTTGATCCCGGGTTCTGGGATTGAGCCGCACGGAGCTCCCTGCTCAGCAGAGAGCCTGCTTCTCCCCCTCACACTCCCCCTGCTTGTGTTCTCTCTCTCGCTGTCTCTCTCTGTCAAATAAATAAATAAAATATTTAAAAACTAACAAAAATGATAATGAGTATTGATGAGGCTGCGGAGAAGTTGGAATCCTTGTGCACCGTGGGTGGGAATGGAGAATGGTAGCCTCTGCGGAAAATACTATGGCAGTTTCTTTAAAAAGTTACACATAGAGGGGCGCCTGGGTGGCTCAGTCGTTAAGCGTCTGCCTTCGGCCCAGGGCGTGATCTGAGGGTCCTGGGATCGTGCCCCGCATCAGGCTCCCTGCTCTGCTGGGATGCTTCTTCCTCTTCCACTCCCCCTGCTTGAGTTCCCTCTCTCACTGGCTGTGTGTCTCTCTCTGTCAAATAAATAAATAAAATCTTAAAAAAAAAATTTACACATAGAATTACCATAAGATATAGCAAGCCCATTTCTGGGCATATCCCCAAAAGAATTCAAAGTGGGGACTTGATATTTGTATGCCATGTTCAGAGCAGCCAAAAGGTGGAAGAAACCCAAGGGGCCACTGAAAAATAAATGGATACACAAAACGTGTAACTATACAGTGAAATGTTATTCAGCCTTAAAAAAGGAAATTCCTTTTTTTTTTTTTTTTTTAAGAGAGAGAACGTGTAAGTGCGGCGAGGGGGGAACAGATGGAAAGGGGGGGAGAGAGAATCTCAAGAAGGTTGTACACCCAACTCGGAGCCCAGTGTGGGGCTTGATCTCACAACCCTGAGATCATGACCTGAGCTGAAATCAAGAGTTGGATGCTTAACTGACAGAGCCACCCAGGTGCCCCAGCCTTAAAAGAAATTCTGACACCTGCTACAACATGGATGAACCTTGAGGACATTATGCTATGTGAAATAAGCCAGTCACAAAAAGACAAATACTGTGAGGCTGTTTATTTATATGGTGTCTCTAGGGTAGTCAGATTCAAAGAGACAGAAAGTAGAATGGTGGGCTCCAGGGGCTAGGGGATGGGAACGAGGACCTGGTGTTTAACGGGGACAGAGTTTCAGTTTGGGAAGATGAAGAAGTGCTGGAGATGGATGGTGGTGATGGCTGCGGAATAATACGAACGCACCGAATGCCACTGAGCTGTACACTTAAAAATGGTCACAGTGCACTTTATGTGGCGTGTATTTTACCACAGTTTTAAAAAGAGATCAGGGATTCACAGAGAAGTGCTCGTAATTATGGTATAGCAACATCTTCGCATTAAAATCCAAAAGTTGACTTTGATTTTTCTTTGGAAAAAAACTTTTCTTTTTTTTTCCTCAGACAAAGCATAGTTTTCTTGCATTTAACTTGGTTGTTGCCTACATGAAAAAAGTACGTTAAAGTAGTGGCAGAAGCTGCGAAATGGGGTTCTGGACTGGGCCGAGACCAGAGTGTTCACCCCCTACTTACAACCCAAATTCACCACTGCAATTTCTGGAACGCCCCCTAGGGGGCAATGCACTCCCCCCCCCAGTTCCCGCCTCGGCCCCCATCCCCAGGTGAACTGTCTTTATTTATTTTTTTAAGATTTTATCATTTATTAGAGACAGCGCAAGTTTATGAGCAGGGGAGGGAGAGGAAGAGGGAAAGACTCCCAAGCAGACTCAGCAGCACAGAGCCTGACTCGGGGCTCAATCGCACGACCTTGAGATCGTGACCTGAGCTGAAACCAAGAATCCGATGCTCAACCGACTGAGCCACCCAGGCGTCCCTGAACTGCTGTCTTTAGAATCTTACAGGTGACTTGGCTGGAGCAGTGGACAAGGAAAGGCCCTGTGGGCGCTGCTGGCTCGAGCTGCACTGGCCTGAGCTGGCTCCACATGGCATGGCTCTATGTGGCAAGGGCTCTTTGAAGGAGAGGGTCAGTGTCTGATCCTCTCTAACGGTTCAGAGAAACGTGGCGCCTGTCCTGGGCGTCCTGTCATTCCTCCCTGTCCTCATCAGCACTCCACGCCCCTGCTGCCTGACCCAGCCTCATGTGTCATATCACGGGGGGGTGGGGGTGGGGGGTGAGATGACAGGGACTGTTGACTGCCACCCGAGGTTCCTGGGGATGGCTTTAGGAATGCCTGTTACTCTTTGGCGAGCTGAATCCTTGTGCCTCTGAATGGACATGTGAGCTCAGCAGAAGTGCCTGTGAAATTCATGGCTTATTGTGAATGTTGCCTGTTTGTGTATTTGTGCTGTTGTAACATATAAAAGGTAATACATGTAGTAAGGTTATAGCCTGAATTTAGAAGGTTATCCTAAACATTGAACTTCTAATGAAGAAGGGCTGCCCTCTGGAGAGGGAAACTAGCAGTGGAGGAAGTATGGTGACTAACAAGAGAACTACTCCAGTGGACACAGCCTTTACTTCTGGCTTAGGCTTTGGCAGGAACCTTCACTCTGGTGGGATTCCAGGCCTCTGGCCTGACATTGTGCAGCTGTCCCCAGAGGGGATTGCAACTGCTTTGGAAAAAGTCATCTTGTCCTTGTGGCCCCCTGTCATGGGAACAAAGCGTCTTCTTCAGCATCCTGCTTTGGTCATGGCTCTGTGAGCAGGTGGGGTTGGACCTGGATACGCAGGAGGCAGGTGGGTGACGTAGGCCACCAGCGCCCTGTTTTTGGCCAGGAGGTGGAGAGTGTGAAAAGTCCAGTCAGAAGAAGCTGAACTCTCTCAAAGTGGAGGGCAGGCCAGTGCTTCACGGCAGGGTTGCCGTGGCTGCTTGTGCGGGGAGAAGCCGTGGGCCCGGTCTAAGGCCGGAGAGCTGCAGCCTTGCGTGGTGACGCCGCTCCTCTGCTCTAGGTCGGTGGGCCGGAGGGCATCCTGCAGAACGGGGCCGTGGATGACGGCGTGGCCAAGACCAGCCAGTTGTTGGCTGAGTTGAACTTCGAAGAAGATGAGGAAGATACCTATTACACGAAGGATCTCCCTGTACATGCCTGCAGGTAAGTGCCGAGGGCAGAGGCGCAGACTCACTTCCCGGAGCTCTTGTATTCTGAGTGGGTTTGCTGGCTTGAGAAGCCCATCTGAGATGGTGGACTGTGACGTTTGGTATTACAAAATAAGAACGTTCTTCGGGCCAGTGTATACATAGTCCTTGTTACGGGGCAGGAGGATGGGACCAGCCCCCTCTGATACCGCTGATTCACCCAGAGGGTAGGGAAGAGGCTTCCCTTCTCTGCCTCCTCTCAGGTCCTGGTGGTTCCCGCTACCTGTCCCACTCACTCATTCAAAACGAACTCACATTTGGTGAGCACTTGGGTTTAAGAGGGTAAACAGCAGCTAAGATTTCTTTTACAAAGAGATAATTGTAAGATACTTTTAAATATCTGCCTCTCTGATGTGTTCAAAATTCCCCCAAAATTGGAATTGAATAGTCAGTGGATAGAACTGCTTGTTGACCACATTTGGAATTCTCATCCACAGCAGGACCTGTCCCTTGTATTTGGACCCGTAAGATTGGACTTCTTAATTTTTTGTTACATGTACACAAGAAAATTGAAACCAGAAGAGATGAATTGATCTTGTTCAGGGCACCTGGCCGGTCAGGGCCACTTTGGGCCTGGGCCATGACACTGTCTTGCCGGCCTCTTGGGCACACTGCCCCTCCGAAGTCTGTGCCCACCACAGGACAGAGTGCTGCTTCTTTCCTTGCTCTGTGGGGGAGACCTTTTGTTTTGTTTTGTTTAACTTTATTTTGGCTTTTTGTTTTTAACTTTATTTTGGCTCTTTTCTCGTTTACAAATGTTTTTACATATGTGTTAGTGTTCCTGTTATCTGCACATTTGCCGGTGAAGTGGTTCTGGTAAAGCTGCAGGTGCTTAAAGTTTACACACCCCCTCACCTGCCCAGCTGTCCCTGTGGTGGGGGGTGGGGGGTGTTGGGGGGGAAGGTTCTTGGCTGGAGCACGTTCTAGTTTGAGACCGAGGCTTGGCTTCATACACATACAGAACTCTGTGGCGACTTGGTTTTTGTGTTTGATGTGTTGATTTTCAGAAGAAAGAGGCTGGGGGCTCTCTTGAGGTGCTTCTTGCAAGCTTGAGCTCAGGCTGCAGCGTGCACCTGGAGACCCTCTGCTGCTGGGGCTGAGCTGAGCGTTCCCGGGAGCATGGCGCCCTCTGCCGGAGAGTGGAGCGCTTGTGAACACAGCGTGGTCACAGCTTAACTTTGTGTGCCCAGAGCCAGGGATGCTGATTTCCCTGCTTATAAGTCACAGTTCCTGAAACTTAAGGCCAAAGTGGGGTGGCTAGGGGTTGCTTTGGGGCGTCAGGCCTCTGTTGTTGGGTTCCCCTGGCACCTTCCACAGCTCTCATCCCCCACATGGCAGGGGCTTTGCTGTTGCCTAGGGCCTTTCTCGGGAGCTCCCCCAGCACCCTGTACCCCTTCCCTGCATTTGCAGAGTCGGGAAGCCTCTGCAGTTAACTGATTGGATTTCGCTAGTGGGATCATTGGGTTTGAGTATGTGTTTAATGAAAAATTTAAAAATGTTGTAAGAGGAAAGAATTTTACATCCTGCCAAATTAAAACCAGAGAGAGACCTTCCAGCTTTAACTGTTGATGTTTTGACTTTTTTTAGTTACTGCGGAATACACGATCCTGCTTGCGTGGTTTACTGTAACACCAGCAAGAAGTGGTTCTGTAACGGGCGTGGAAATACTTCTGGCAGGTAGATAATCGGACCTCCCATGTGTCTTTAATCAGTGCTGTGCTCAGATTTGTATGTAAATTATGGAAATGTTGAAGCAAAAGCACAATATAAAATCACGCTAACAAACCTGGTTTTTTCCCTCCTCTGTGACTGGTTTAACTTGAAACAGATGGTGGTGTGTGAATGCCTTAATGTATTTACCCTTGATTTATTCTCTGTGGTTCTTTTTATTATGCAAGTAGGGTTGGCTTAATTCTCGTTCCCAGTTTTTATTTATATTTTTCTGCAAGATGAGCTCCTGGCACGCCCATTCATCTTCATTACTGGGTGCCTGGGGAGGATGTTCCCAAGACAGTAATGGGCATCCATGGGAGCTGCTTCCTGAGAAGGCTCCCTCTGGCCTTAGCTCATCGGAGCAGTCCTGAGGCTAATACGGGCCAGATCCTGAATCATCGGATTAAATTAAGTTCACTTGACCGTCGTCTCTGGGCTTCCCTTCCTGCTGTTGATCAGCAGCAGCTGTGACTGGGTCTCTTGTTTTGTGTTTTGTGTTTGGGGTGAGACCAGTTTTGTGCTGGTGTTTGGATTCCAGGGGAGGATCCAGTCCTGGTGGCTCCTCCAGAGCTGCGGTGGCATGTGACAGCTCACGCCACTGTCATAGGGAAGCAGAGCAGAGTCTTGTGGGACAGGGCTCCAGGCCACCAGCAAGAAAGCAGCATCTTCTGGGGTTCGTGTTTCAACAGTGACAAAACCCCATAGGCAGGTTTATTTGCACAGAGCCCCCACCCTTCCGGTGTCTTCCACAGCTGCAGGCCAGGCCTCACCGTCTCGTGCTGCTGAGGACACAGTGGTCAGAGCTCGTGTCATCTTAGAGTTAGCAGTGTGAACTGTGGGATTCCGGGTGAGGCAAGAAAGTAGGCTGGTGTCTAATTCTAAAGATTTGAAAGGAAAAGCATCTTTAGGGTAACCAGATACATGTCCCATTTTCAGAATGTTCTGGGTAAGTTCAGCATTACTATGTTTGCATTAGTTCCTCTCCTGCAGGAAAAGCAATTAAATAAAACTTCTTAGCTGGCAACCCCAGCTTCCGGTCAGCAGAGCCAAGATCAGGGAAGTGAGTGAAAGGCCTCTAAGAGAAAACAGACTCCATCAGCTAGCAAAGTGTTTGCATGAGGCCAGATGGTAAAAATGGTGGGGCAGCCACTTGCCTTCAGGGAGCTTCCAATATAATGGGGTGAGGTGGGTGTAGAAAAGACAAGAGGAAGTCAGAGCCTGGTCAAATGCCCAGTTGTGACACCTTCAGAAGAGTGGGCGCTTTCTGGGTGCAGAGAGTGGTGACAGCTGGTTAGATAACCTGACTGGCTTCGTGGGTTAGAATGGGCCATAGAGGGTTAGAATGTGGCTTCTGAGCTGAAGTTTGCAACAGAAGGGGTTTCCCCGAGGGGAGGACGGGCGGCAGCCAGGCAGGCTGGAAGCCCAGCAGGCGTGCTCGGCGTCTGACAAACCGGCAGCACGGCCGGCCGCAGGTAGCTGGGAGAGCCTAAGGCAGAGCCATGCACCACCCGTGGACCCCACACAAGGCTGGCTTGTCTTGAGGCGGAGTTCGCCAGCCCTGTGTGTAGGTGAGCTATGTCCCGGAAATGGGAGGGACAGCAGAATCCTGGCCGCGCGGCAAGGAAAGAGCCGAGACAGCGGGGTTTCAGACAGTTCAGAGTCGGTCCTCCGCTTCCTGAGAGTAGCCCTGAGCCCCACTGCCTAATATTTTTTACTGTCCTCAGGTTTCTAATACATTTGGTTATCAAGTTTCCTGGCCTGCAGCAAATTAGGAGGGGCTGTTGCTCCTGGAAGCAGGCACAGGGGCCCGGAGAAGCAACTTCGAAAGCAGCAGCAGCCGCCGCCGAGAAGCCTCAGCAAGAGGAGAGGAGCGGTGGAAGGGGGCAGGCGTCTTGCCTCTCCGGGACAGCAGCCTTGGCCCCAGCGATAGGTTCATTCAGGCCCCGTTCGTAGGATTTCAAAAAGCAGGAACTAAAAAAAAGAAGCAGGAACTATGTGAAACGAGTTAGGAAAGTTTTCCTTAAAGACTGTTCAAGTCGGATTGATTTTTGCGCTCAGTGGGGAGCCAGTTCAGGGGCGGGCTTGTCCCCTGGGATGCCAGATGGATGAGGTGTGACCGCCCCTGCTAATGGACTGTGAACGGTACCGGAACTTTTAACGGGGGGCTCAAAAATTGGAAGTGGTGAAAAGCCAAACTTTGGGTGTTAACTATTTATCATTTCCTGGTTTCAGCCACATTGTAAATCACCTCGTGAGGGCAAAATGCAAAGAGGTGACTCTGCACAAGGATGGGCCCCTGGGGGAGACAGTTCTGGAGTGTTACAACTGTGGCTGCCGCAATGTCTTCCTCCTCGGCTTCATCCCTGCCAAGGCTGACTCAGTAGTGGTGCTGCTGTGCAGGTGAGGGCGGGGCCCCCATTCAGAGGGGGCGGGGGCATTCAGCCCCAGTGGGCCTCCTTCTAGAGAGGTATGAGGATATTTGGGGGCTGGGGCTAGTTAGAGAACTGGGAATGCTGAGTAACTCTTTTGGGGTGTGTTCTGGTTAAATCGTAAAAAGAATTCTGTAAAAACAGTGTTAGGAGTTTTAAGAGTTCAGAGCTCAAGTGCATGGGGAGAGGCAGTGTATTGCTAACAATTTAAAGGTAATATGATCACATAGTAAAATGTAGGGAATGTCACTTTGAGATGAAAGATGAGCCTTGTGGGCGGAGGTCATCCTCACCTGGGCTCTCCCTGCCCTTGGTGTTTCTGTAGGCAGCCCTGCGCCAGTCAGAGCAGCCTCAAGGACATCAACTGGGACAGCTCCCAGTGGCAGCCCCTGATCCAGGACCGCTGCTTCCTCTCTTGGCTGGTCAAGATCCCTTCTGAGCAGGAGCAGCTGCGGGCCCGGCAGATCACTGCCCAGCAGATCAACAAGCTGGAGGAGCTCTGGAAGGTGAGGGCCTGCTGAGAGTGCAGATCTGCCCCAGCACGGTTCTTGTCCAGGGAGAGCTGCTGGGACTGTCTTCCGAACAGGAGATTCTGGAAGGAATTCGAGGGAGAGACTGCAGTCTCTACCTGGAATGGCCCTTTGGTGGAATCCCACAGGCATCTCCTGCCAGGCCTCTGGGAAAGCACAGCTCCGGTTGTTGGAGTTTTTCTCTTGTTGCAGAGGGAGAGGGAGAGAGAGGGGGTGAGGGTGAGTGGTGGGAAGGAGGGAGACCAGAACTGGCCATGGACAGCTGTGGGTGCACATGGCAGGAGGAGCCGGGCCTGGGGAGACAGAACTGTGAGGGTGCTGGAAGACCTCGTTGGGCCTGTGACGTGTCAGAGCCAAGGTGACATCAGGCCAGGGGTGAATGTTCAGGGGAAAAGGGGTCTTGGTCACAAAGGTCAAGAGAGGCAGGGCCCACTGCAGCTGGATGAGTGAAGGGGAGGGGTTTCCAGGTTGGGTGGTGGGGTGCCTGCCCTGCCTGACAGACCCCAGTTCTCCAGGGAAGCCCTTCTCTGGTTCTGGTAATTCAGCTTTTATGATAAAGTTTTAGTAATTGGGCTATAAATTTTAATTAGGGGCCCGTATAATCCAAAATCTTAAATGTGAATGTATTTTCACTTTGAATGCAAGTCAGAATATTTCTCAAGTGTCACGTAGCAGGGTACCTTTGTGCTTCAATTTTCAGACGGCCAGAACTCTTTCACGCTTCCTGTTCATAGCCGCACAGCCCAGATACCGCTGTGTCCCTGAGGGGCAGAGTCTGTCACCCCTATAGGTGCAGCACAGGGTCAGGAGGAAATTGGGGGGCTGGTGGGGGAAAGAAGGGCCTCCCCTTCTGTTTACACCACCAGAGAACTAGCGGTCTTTCTGGCAGCCCGAAAGAGGTACTCTGTTTCCCAGTTCCGGGGCTAGGCGTTTGTTGGGGAATGGAGCCCTTTGATGGTATAGGCGTGTCAGGTTGTGTACCTGGGGTGTCATCGCCGGTACTCACCCTGTTGGTGTAGCCCTGGGCAGGGGAGGGTGGGGGCAACAGCTGAAGGGTAAGCAAGGACCCGGGCCGGTGTCCACCTCCGTGTGCCACGTACACTTGCCCATATGAGGACTCCCCTCGTGGGGTGGACACAGCTGACCACCGGTGCCCTCGGTGTGACAGGCCGACATCGCCTCGTTCTGAGGGGTGGTGGGTAGGCCTTTTCTTCTAGTGACTAGTGAGCCTGCGTGTAGTTCTTCCGTATGTAGGCGAAAATGGGGAAGAACAGGCGCGGTGCTTGTCTTCTAGGAAAATCCTTCTGCCACTTTGGAGGACCTGGAGAAGCCGGGCGTGGATGAGGAGCCGCAGCATGTCCTCCTGCGGTACGAGGACGCCTACCAGTACCAGAACATATTTGGCCCTCTGGTCAAGCTGGAGGCCGACTACGATAAGAAACTGAAAGAGTCCCAGGTGATGTGTGTGCAGGAGGGTGTCGGTCGTGTTAACACAGCGTCTCTCCTAAGGTCTGGGGAGGGCGGTTTCCTCTGCAAACTGCGGACGCTGACGTGGGCCGAGGCGCAGGGCCCGGAGACGGAACGGTGGATTGAGGGCAGGCAAGGGAGTGACCCTTGGGCAGATGCCTGGTCGCTCAGAGCTAAACACCGGCCTGAGTGTTTTCTGATTTAAAATCCAACACAAATCCCTCACAGTCGGGGTCGTGGCCTTTGCCCCACAGCTACAAGAGTCAGAGCCAAGGAGCCCGTGGCACGCCGAGGGCACTCCTTGTACTGGTCTGGCGAAGAACACGGAGAGGAAGCGGGAGCTCTGAGGATCGGCCGCCAGCTTTCTTCTCCCTCCGTGGGTCACAGAGAAGCCGCCTCCGAGAGCAGACGTTGTGTGGGGGTCTCCTGGTCATCTTGAGCGGGTTCTGGGGGTCCTAATGACTTCTCTCCCGGATGTGCCCTTGTTGGTGTTGCAGGCTGTTGGGTGCTGCGCACGGCACCCTGATGTCATGGCTCGTAAGGTCGCCGTAGGGCACCCAGCTGTGGAAACCCAGACACGAGGAGTCCAGGCCCGTGTCTGTGTCTCAGGCTAACAGGGCTCTTATTTTTCATGTGCTCAGACTCAAGATAACATCACGGTCAGGTGGGACCTGGGCCTTAACAAGAAGAGAATCGCCTACTTCACTTTGCCCAAGACTGACTCTGGTAATGAGGATTTAGTCATAATTTGGTTAAGAGGTGATTTTAAGTTTTAAAATATTTGTGACCATAAGTAGCATAAAATTCCTAGTTTCACCCTTGTAAAGTGTCCCTTAATTTGAACTCTTCTTGGTGGCAGCCTCGGCACGTGTTGAAAACGCTAACTTTCTTGCTGTCTTTTCTCTGTAAGACATGCGGCTCATGCAGGGGGATGAGATATGCCTGAGGTACAAAGGGGATCTGGCACCCCTGTGGAAAGGGATCGGCCACGTCATCAAGGTCCCTGATAGTATCCTTTGTGTGAAGACGGGTGAGCTCGTCCTGAGCACAGGCGCTGTGTGGGGATCGCCACAGGTGGAGGAAAGGGCGGCGTGGCCGGCCACGGCTGGGGGTGGCCTCTGAGTGGTGTGTGCCACTGAGCCCTTTCCTCAGTTGTACTCTGAGGGTGCGCCATGTGTATCAGACGGATCAAAGAGCTGCCCAGCCGAGGCTGGGGTGCTCCCCGCTCTGTGCCCCATGGCTCCGGAGGCTCGGTCAGAACCCCCGCCGGACCGCGGCCCCCCATGCTGGGTGCTGGCCGGACGCTCACAGGGAGGGTGCAGGAGCTGGTAACGTCTGTCCTGAGCGCGGGCCGGGCGGGCGGAGTTTTCTGTGTTTGGCGCAGAGGTGGGCCTTTTTCCTCCGTAACCAAATGAAGGCTCCTCAGAAAGGTAAACCCAGCTTTTGACAGCGATGACACTTAACTCGGCGGCACAGATTATGGCGATGAGATCGCCATTGAGCTTCGGAGCAGTGTGGGTGCGCCCGTGGAGGTGACTCATAACTTCCAGGTGGATTTCGTGTGGAAGTCAACCTCGTTTGATAGGTACGTCCACCTCGCCCCCGTGGGCGCCACCGTGTCTGCCTCGCGGGGCCTCGTTGGGGTTGCAGCTGCTGCCTCTGGCGTCTGGACGATGGAGCCCATCTGCGAGGGCCGGGCTGCGCAGCGCTCCGTGGTCGCATGTGCCGCTGACCCCGAGCTTCCCTTCCAGGATGCAGAGCGCGCTGAAGACGTTTGCCGTGGATGAGACCTCTGTCTCAGGCTACATCTACCACAAGCTGCTCGGGCACGAGGTGGAGGATGTGATCATCAAGTGCCAGCTGCCGAAACGCTTCACGGCACAGGGGCTCCCCGACCTCAACCATTCTCAGGTTCTCACCCACTCTGGGGGCTGGAAGGGGCCTGGCCGGCGGAGCCTGCTTGGGTGGGTGGCCCCCCACTCCCCGGGGCCGGCTGCAGCCTAACGACTGCCCGTTCTCCGAAGGTGTACGCCGTCAAGACTGTGCTGCAGAGACCGCTGAGTCTGATCCAGGGACCACCAGGCACGGGGAAGACGGTGACCTCTGCCACCATCGTCTACCACCTCGCTCGGCAGGGCAATGGGTAGGGCTCGGCACGGCCTGGGGTGGGAAGGGAGAGACCTGTCTGCCAGGACGCCTGGGGGCGCCTGTTACCTGGCACACTGTGTTGTATGTTGTTTGTATGAGATCTGGTCTCTGGTTGCTTTTAACAAGTGAGCCTACGGCTCTGGTAGAGGCCGCGGTGGGGCAGCGCGGCCTGGCTGGTGGCCCTGTGCGCAGCGCGGAGTTCTGACGGTCTCCACGGTGCAGACAGCAGGGCGAGGATGCGGGATTCCATTAGTGGCGTTGCCGCACGTGAGAGGTGTGAAAACCAGCTGGGAACAGGAGGCTCCAGACCAGTTGGATTTTAGCTCCTTCAGCTTTGTTCACTCCTGGCTTTAGTCTTAGTTCACGAGTGGGGAGCTCCACTGCCTAGGATTCAGAACAGCAGTCCTGGCAGTTAGCATTTCCTGAATTTCCTCCGGCTGAGCTCTGAGACGTTTGTTCACCTTGTATTGAAGGCCTGTGCTCGTCTGTGCTCCGAGTAACATAGCTGTGGATCAGCTGACTGAGAAGATCCACCAGACTGGGCTAAAAGTCGTGCGGCTCTGCGCCAAGAGCCGCGAGGCCATTGACTCCCCAGTGTCCTTCCTGGCCCTGCACAACCAGATCAGGAACATGGATAGGTGGGTGTTGGGTAGCCTGCCTCGAGCGCGGCGCGTCTCCGGTGTATGGTCCCTGGCGACAGCTGGCTCCCGTGCCTGCTGACGTGTCACCGTGCTTCCAGCATGCCGGAGCTGCAGAAGCTGCAGCAGCTGAAGGACGAGACGGGGGAGCTGTCCTCTGCTGATGAGAAGCGGTACCGGGCCCTGAAGCGCACCGCCGAGAGGGAGCTGCTCATGGTGAGCTCTTAACCTCTGGGCCCTTTTATTCCGTTTGGCTGTGGGGCCTGTTTCAGTGTGTAGAGTGTACGACGGTGCCTTTACATCGATTTATTTTGCTTTTGAGAAAGAACTTCGATACCTCCCATATTTGCCTTCTCAGTGGTTGCACGTCTTGGCCTGGAGGTGGGTCTGGGACACACTCCTGCTCTTTTATAACAAACCAACCAGCGTTTCCCCAGCTCAGCACTGCCTCTCAGAGGCTGTCTTGAGACACAGAACCACATCCGTGCTGAGAGGTTTTTGTGACGAAGCACGATCACTTAGGATCTCAAAAGATAGTGCCACTACAGCCTGGACGTAGATACTGTCCAGGTGGGACAGCGGCCTCTTTCCGTAGGTGTTGGGGAGGGTGTGAACCTGTGTCCTGTCCTGTCCCGGCTGCCCTTTGGGGCCTGGTAGCATGTATCATGCAGGTTCCCTGATGCCTTGCCTGCTCTCGTCTCCAGAACGCAGATGTCATCTGCTGCACGTGTGTGGGTGCAGGGGACCCAAGGCTCGCCAAGATGCAGTTCCGCTCCATTTTAATTGACGAGAGCACCCAGGCCACTGAACCAGAGTGCATGGTCCCTGTGGTCCTTGGCGCCAAGCAGGTGGGCCATTTGCTGTCATCCGGTTCGAAAACCAGTGTGTATTCTCTGCGTTCAGTTCCGTGTCCTTCTCAGTGCTGGCGGCTTGTTTCTGATAGTGTTCTGTAATGCCGTGTGATGGCCCGGCAGCGTGGAGGGATGCCCAGCGGGCTCATCAAGGGGTTCTCGGAAGGATGGGTGCCCCACAGAGCACCGCTTGTGGGTCCTGAGTGCAAGTCTGTGTGTTTATATATAGGTTTCCCCCGCTATCCAAAAGTCAAACGCTGCTTTGAAACCTCTCATAAGCCAAAATGGGATAAAGCGAAGAATATCCCTACTTTCTGAAAGTTCATATTACACCACTTTGCTTTTACAAAAGGTCGACGTTAGTACCTATTTTTGACAACCAAAAGAAATCGGAAGAGGATTTTTGCTTTTATGACAACCATTACCATACTAATGTAGGTCTTTCGTAAGAGAAGTGGCAGGACGTGAACTTGTTCAGGAGAGCCGGACATGTGTACGTGGTGGGCGGCTTCCTGCGCTGGTCAGCTCTCACTGCCGGAGTTCCCAGGGCTGGGTGGTCTCATAGCACCAGGGCCCCTTCGTGCCCTGCGAGCGGATGTCTGTGCTGTTTCATACTTGAGCTCCTCACCTGTGTGCGCCTCTCACCACAGCTCATCCTCGTGGGTGACCACTGCCAGCTGGGCCCTGTGGTGATGTGCAAGAAAGCAGCCAAAGCTGGACTCTCTCAGTCGCTCTTCGAGCGCCTGGTGGTGCTGGGCATCCGTCCCATCCGCCTGCAGGTCCAGTATCGGATGCATCCTGCACTCAGCGCCTTCCCGTCCAACATTTTCTACGAGGGCTCTCTCCAGAACGGCGTTACTGCAGGTAGTGCTCGGCCCAGTGTGGGGGGCCTGGAGGGAACGGCCCGGGGTGTTGAGACCTGTTGTCACGGCCTAAGCGGCCTTACGTGGTGATCACTTTTGCGCGGGGGGCACCTCAGAGACGTACAGTGGTCTGTGGATGGAGTGTCCGCTCTGGAGTGTGGGACATCTTGGCGTGTGGGCAAGGGGGAGCTTGTGCTTGTAGAATGCGGAGTCACTACATGAGAATTCACACTGGGGGCGTATCACACAGCGGACGGAACAGGAGGTGGCAGAGCTGACTGTTCTCCCACTCCTTACCCTGTTCTTCTCTAAACGCGGGCCCTGGGGCTTCACAGGACCGAGGTCAGAACTATTCTCCTAGTAACACTGAGGCATCGCGTGGCGCCACACGGACGCTCATGCTGAGGGTGCAGAAGCAACCCTGGAGGGCTGGCTGCTGCTTCAGCCTGAGTGGGGACAGTGCCGCCAGACTGCCACGTGTTGTCACCGTCACATGCTTGCCGCAGGCAAGACCCTGAATGCGGCAGTGAAGAGTACTCACTTTACTGACCCCTTAGTGCACATCTGTATGACCCTGTGCGTGACGAGGTAGGGAGTTCTCCTAAGACACTTGGTAGGCGTGGTAGGTGCTTTCAAAAGGACTCAGGGACACAGTGTGGTCTGTCATTCAGACTGGGGTGTTCAGCAGGTGCTTTCCCAGAAGTGATCAGAGTGAGTCAGGCTGTGGCTTCAAGGAAAACAGTTGACAGTATTTATCTCCAGTGGTAAAACCTGAGGATTCAAAATGAAAATCAGAATTTTGGAAACCTCATGTCCCTAATCTGGGCTGACCAAGTCTTTCCAATACCGAGTGGCTTTTCTGATGAGAACTGTGGTGGTGACAAATGTCTGTGAAGCGTGTGAGTCTTTGGGAGCTCTGCTTGACTTGGTGAGCAAGTACTTCTCATTCTGACGTGTTACAAAATCAGAGGCCATCCCAAGGGCAGGGTAGAGGAGAAAAGCCATCATCACCAACCTGCAGGGTCACCTCCTGTCCAGCTTTGGTCTGGAACCAGGCAGAATCCCACGGTTGTACAACGGGAAAGTTAGAAAACACTCTTCCCTTTTCCAACTACGTGCATCTGCGAGGCCTGCTTGTCCTACTGCAAGGGCTGACGGGAGACTGAGCACAGAAGCAGAGTCAGCCACATCGCGAACTGAGTTGCAGAACCTCAAGAGCTACATATTTTAGTGGAAAATACTATTTTTCGTTTTAAAAAAAAAAATGTTTTTGCTGATATGTTTATTTTGAAAGGAATTCATGAATACTTTGTTTCTAGGTTTTAAAATACAGTAAATGTCAGTAGATAGAAACTACGGAAACGGTAGCTGCTTGGATTCCTCAACTTTTTCGGGTATATAAGGGGTCCTGAGACTGGCATTCTTAATGTCTGGTTAATGCCAGCAGCCTGCCATGCCGGCCTTGTGCAGCCCGCCGTCCAGGGGAGACAGGCTGAGTGCGCGCCTGGCCCGGCCGTGTAGCCACGGGGCCGGCAGTCCTGGGATTTGATGGCACTGTGATAGCATCCCTGTGACGCTTAGAACGTTGCTGGTCCGTTGGGTGCAAGGGTAGGAAAGGCCAGGCCACAAGGAGCTTGGCTAAGTTGGGAAAGCCCCCGCTTAGCACCGATTCTGACCCTTACTGGCCCTGCTCTGTCTGCCTCCCTGGCGGCGGCTCTGGGGGACAGGGGGTGGTCATGGTGGCGGCTCCCTGCCGTGTCTCTGCGCCCGGCGCATGGTCAGCACCCAGGAAGTACATACGTATACATGTATTTTTTCATTCAAAGATTTACTTATTTTAGAGTGCGCGCGCACGCAGAGCAGGAGGGGCAGGGAGAGGGAAGAGAGACTCTGAAGCAGGTTCTGTGCTGAGCGCAGAGCCCAATGTGGGGCTTGATCTCACCACCCTGAGAGCCCAACCTGAGCGGACGCTTAATTGTGCCACCTAGGCACCCAGAGTACATTTTTTTTAATTCTTCACTGAAGTGGAAATAAGTGCCCAGATCCTAAGTGTTTAGCTTGGTGAGTCTTCTCTAAGTGAACATACCTGCATAATTAGTATCTGAACCCAGGACACAACCCGACCAGCTCCCAGGGGCCCCCTTGAGCCCTGAGGTGGCTCCTGGCCAAGGCAGTGCTAGCACACACCCGGACCCAGTCTTGGGGTGGCCTGACATTAGCTGTGGGAGGAGCATTTGCACCACAGGGGCGCCTGGGTGGCTCAGTCGTTAAGCGTCTGCCTTCGGCTCAGAGCGTGATCTCGGAGTCCTGGGATTGAGCCCCACATCGGGCTCCAGCCCCATGTCGGGCTCCCTGCTCCACTGGGAACCTGCTTCTTCCTCTCCCACTCCCCCTGTTTGTGTTCCCTCTCTCGCTGGCTGTCTCTCTCTCTCTGTCAAATAAATAAAATCTTTAAAAAAAAAAAAAAAGCATTTGCACTACAGAACTTGGTGGGTGTTACAGACCAGCCCCGCCCCCACCACCCCCAGTGGTCAAACGTTTGTTAGCAGGCCCCTGGGCTAATGTGCTACTGAGCTAACCAGTTGGCTAGTGTCCTTGCTAGAAGGATGGAGATGGACGTGGTCTCTTTCTCAGCTTGACGTAAAGTGGGTCATTGATGTTAAGCTGTTTTGATGCAAAAATGCCGTTTTTCTCCTGCTGGTCTGTTGATTCGATGCAGCTCCAAAATTCCCAAAGGGGTTAGTGGGGCGTGTGAATGGATGAGCTAATTTTTTAAATTATAAGGAAGCGCACAGGGCCCAGAAGAGCCAAGATGAGCATGAAGAGCCCAGTGGAGGGGGTGGCTCACACGACCAGATGTCCCGAGGTACTGTAGACCTGCAGTTGCCAGGACAGTGTGGGCACGGTGCCCAAGGTAGGATCAGAGGCAGACCCACCGTCCATAGGCTTTGTTTTGTGACAGGATGAGATTGACTCAATAGTGTCATCCACAAAAGCCAGTTGGAGAGACTTACGGGTCCTTTAAGGCACTGCAGTAAAGCTTCTAGAAGAAAACAGAATATCTTTGTGACCCTGGGGTAGGCAGAGATTTCTTAAACAGGCCACAGAAAGTGCCATCCGGTGAGAGAATGTTCGGTGAGCGAGCCAGCCTTGTGCACACTCAGCGGGGTGTCGGTACGCACAGCTTCACTTCATCCGGGGCATTTTGGGGCCATGGACCCGCTCTGGCGGCCTCGGCCTCGTTGACGAGGGTCTCTTGGCCAAAGCCCGCTGCTGACTGCTCTAGCACGGGCCTCTGCCTGTGATGGCATGGTCTCTGCGTTGCTCCATCTGCACTCAGTCGAGATGGGCTGTGGCTTTTTTCTCTAATGGGAAGTCTTGCCTCTTTTCCCTCCCCGGTGACAGCGGACCGAGTGAAGAAGGGATTTGACTTCCAGTGGCCCCAACCTGATAAGCCGATGTTCTTCTACGTGACCCAGGGCCAAGAGGAGATCGCCAGCTCAGGCACCTCCTACCTGAACAGGTAAGCAGAGACTCGCCCTCCTCGTCCTCATTCTCTGTGCACCTGGGAACCAACAGCGCATGTCCGCCTCGCGTCTTCAGTGTGCGTGCTTGTACCGAGCAGATACTGCTAAGCCCGCGTGGGAGCCTCTCCCATCCCCCGTGACTCCCTCGGTAAACGACGGGGAGCCCGGCTGTGGGCGCGGCGGGCAAGGCCGTCTCAGGGCTGCCCCGGAGGGGGAGCCGGCCCCGCACCTCCCACAGCCTCCAGCCTGGGTCTCTGGCCTGCGGGGGCAACCCAGGAACTGAAAGGCGGGTTTTCTTAGGACGGAGGCTGCCAATGTGGAGAAGATCACCACGAAGTTGCTGAAGGCGGGCGCCAAGCCTGACCAGATCGGCATCATCACCCCGTACGAGGGCCAGCGCTCCTACCTGGTGCAGTACATGCAGTTCAGCGGCTCCCTGCACACCAAGCTCTACCAGGTGCGCGGCCCACCGGGACCCCCGCCTTGACCTGACCACCTGGCCAGCGGCCTGTGACCCGGCACCGTTCTGGGAGGGCACGTGTTCCTTCAGGTTCTTCTCAGGATAGTTTTCAGGGCAAAACCGAAAAATAATTCCAAGTTGAACCGTACGGTGCGAGTACGTGCCAGCCTTACAGCGGATGTTACGTAGTCATGAAAATGCCGTCCGCATCTGTATTGCGGCCTGGATGACACGTCCAGGCTGTGTGTGCTGAAGGGTGCAGGACAATGTAACTCTTTCTCTCCACGGAAATGAGCCAGATGCAAAGTAGCAACTGAGCGATAGTGACAGGTGGTCTCTGTTTTGTTAACTTGGGCACAGTCTGAGGTCTTCTGTGGCAAGCACGTGTGCTTTTATTATTGGGAAACAGAGTGCCACGGTTAAAAAGACAACAGAAGCACAGGAAGGCCAGGAGAGTGGGGCTGGGGACCGTGAAGGCCCAGTGGAAGCAGGTCCAGCCAGAGGGGCAGCGAGCAGGTGGCTGGCGCCGGGGGCTCTGCAGGCTTCAGGTCCCAGGCTGCTTGGTGGGATTGGACAGTCATCTCAACACCGTTCCCGCAGCCAGCTGGCTGACTGTGACCATGTGTCCCTTGTAGGAGGTGGAGATCGCCAGCGTAGATGCATTCCAGGGGCGAGAGAAGGACTTCATCATCCTTTCCTGTGTGCGAGCTAACGAGCACCAAGGCATCGGATTTTTAAACGACCCCAGACGGCTTAATGTGGCCCTGACCAGAGCGAGGTATGGAGGACTGCGTCCCATTGTGCCTTGCTGGTAGCAGGTGCCTCCCCTCCTGCCGTGGGAGTTCTTCGGAGGGACTTTTCCCTTAGAGTCTGGAGCTGGGAGGGTCCGCCCGAGAGCTGCTCCCTGCCTGGTTCGCCTCTGTGTCCGGTTCTTCTGGCACCGCAGCTGAACCTTGGGCTGCACACAGGGCAGGCCCGGGCTTCGCCAGCGCCAGGGGTCAGAGCACTCCCAGGCAGCGGTTCAGAAAGAATGCCTCCCCATGAGATGCCTTTGTTTCATGTCCTGGTGGGTTTCTGTGGCCTCAGTTTCGTGGGAAGGGTCATCTAGGCCCTTTTGACCTGAGATCAAAACCCACTAGTGCCGATTGTGTCCCTGCTGAGACATTTAATCCCAAAACTTACCTTTTGGTCTTGTTTACCTTTTTGGCCCTAGAATGTATTGTTTTTTGAAATAACGATGATAGCAGAGGGGACCCAGAGAATAAGGTGGCCTTTTGTCACCCTTGAGTGAAACCAGACCGCAGCTGCTCCCATACCAGCCGGAAGTCGGCTTGCTTCACACTTTGCTTCCTTCCCCCGTCAGGACATGGCGGTGGTTATCTGACCCTCCCCCGCTCAGGGTGCTGTCTTGTTTGGTGGCCAAAACTGGGGCAAGGGGGTCCTGAGACAGCTGGGTGGGGTGAGCGTCCACCAGAGAAGCCAGTCCCTGGCTTGGTCGTTGAGGTCTGTGCCCTGGTCTGTTGGGGTTCCTGAGGCCACGGAGCCTGCTGGGACTGCGGCTGACCTCCCAGGAGGCCTACCTGTGGCCGCGAACAAGGAGACTCGTCTGAGCTCCTCTGCTCATGGAGGAGTTTTGATGTCTGGGCTCCTCGGAAATTGTCTGCAGATACTCCCAGTGAGCTGTGGGCAGCTTGTGTGGTGGGCTCCAGTGCCAGGTCACGGTGACCCGTGGTGTGTCCGTCTGTTCCCGGTGCTCGTGGTGGGCGCTGTCATAGGCAGGCCAGGCGTCTGGGCGGGGAGGTAGATGGGGTGCCAGGAGAGCGGCCTGTCCCCTTGGATATGGATTTTGAGTTTTTGTTCAGTCTTGCTTCGTTGCGTTACGTGGTGGTCCGCTCACCATGCAGAGCCCCACCCAAACACCGTGGTTTTGTGCCCACACCTTGCAGGTATGGGGTCATTATTGTGGGCAACCCAAAGGCCCTGTCCAAGCAGCCGCTCTGGAACCATCTGCTGAACTACTACAAGGAGCAGAAGGTGCTGGTGGAGGGGCCCCTGAACAACCTGCGGGAGAGCCTCATGCAGTTCAGCAAGCCCAGGAAGCTGGTCAACACCATCAACCCGGTGAGCAGCGGCGGCCAGGGAGGCGTGGAGGAGCACAGGGCCAGGCTTGCGTTCCCGGCACGTGGCAGTGGGCGACGGCGGACAGGAGCTGAGGGCAGGCACGTGTGTCCGTGTGTACAGGAGTGGTCGTGCTGGCCTGTGGTCACAGAGCTCCCCCGTCCCACGTCTCCAAGCTTTTCGACTTGGCCTTTTGGGATGTGAAGTCATGGGTGGCCCTGGGAGTTTGACATAGGCAGTTAGGAAACCCTGTGAACCAGGGTGCTCTGGGGGACCTAGGAGCTGTGGTGCTGCGTGAGGTGAAGCCCGAAGACCAGAACCGTTCAGCATCAAAGGCCAGGTCCGTGGAGGAGGGGCGGGCGAGACCCAGAGCCCACCAGTCAGCAAGCCTCAGGGTCAGCCTAGGTGTGGCCTTGAAGGTGGCCAGGCTCTCAGATCTTGAGAGAGTTCTTGTGTCGAGGTGATAAATTCCTCACCTATCTGAACCCTTTGCAGGGAGCCCGCTTCATGACAACAGCCATGTATGATGCTCGGGAGGCCATTATCCCAGGATCAGTCTATGATCGGAGTAGCCAGGGTGAGTCTGCTCTGTGGGGGACCACACCGGCCCTGTGGGTGTTGGTCATTCCCACGCCTGCAGCTTTCAGCCCTGTCACTCCTGGGGTGACCTCCCAAGCCTCTGTCCACAGAAACCTGCCTGACAGAGTTCCTTCTCACCCTCCCTTGTCTAAAATCAAAGAATTGGCCTTTGTCAGTGTCTAAATACAAATTTTTTTAACTATCACAGCTCTGCTTGTGGCGGTTTGCAAGCAAATCCTGTAGCTCTGCCTGTTTGCTCCTGGGCCCCAGGCCTTGGTGCTCCCTGCCCACCCTGCCCTTTGCTCGCCCACTCAGTGGGAAGGCCACCCCTGCAGCTCCTCCAGGCCGCCCACAGTCTCGGTTCCGGTTTCACCGGCTGCCCATTTCCGCTTGCTCTCTCAGACCGCTGTTCTGTGTGGGGTCTCTGTCCCGAGGCTGAGCCTTCCCGCTGCGGTGTGCAACACTTCCTCTTGCCTGAGCCAGTGTCCGGATGGTTCCCATTCATCCCCCTAGGTCCCTGCCTCCTGGGACCGTGCCCCGCACCAGCCTCTACAGAGGGTGACTGGCTCACCCAGGTGCGTGGTGCCACACGCCCACATTGTACACTGAGCTTCGTCCCCTGTGGGCTCACCGGCCATCCTGGGCCAGGTGCCCCCCAGCAGTTCCTCTCACGTGTGAAGCGGGCAGGCCCCCTTTCCTTGCTTGCCCGGTATTCTCCAGGTTGTTGGGCTCAAGTGACACATCTCGTTGCCACACCCAGTGAGTTGCTGTGTAGGGTGCTCTGGGCCCGTCTTTCAGCCTTGAGCTCACCATGGGCTCAGCGAAGGCGCTTGGCCCTTGGGGGCAGACCAGAAGGCTGTGCTGTCGTGCCTTGGCCCCTCTGACTTCCCAGCCCCTGGGGCAGCTCTGTGCGGATTGGGATATGCATAGCCCGGGGGGTGCCTGGGGGCCTTCATTTCCAGTGGGATGCCTTGGTCTGTCCACTCAGGTGTTTTCTTGCTTTTGGTGGTAATGGTGGCAGGGGGGTGTGGGTAATGTGAGTATAAAATTTTCCCTACGAAGAACATTTTTTTTTTTTCAGTTGGAAATGCAACGTAGCTTCAATCTTTTGGATGCTTGTAGGCCAGGGATTCTCCAAATCCCCTGGGAGAAAAGCCTTGTTCCCGGAAGCCAGACCCAGGGAGGCTGTCACAAGTGGGGGTCGAGTTGTGAGATCTGTATCACTCTGGTGGCTTCGCTGTTGGGCTGCACCGAGAAACTCTGTGACAGAGCAGCGGCAGGACGAGAGTGACGTTCCAGCCGTTCCAGCTGCCATTCGTGGGGCAGGCAGGCTCAGCGGATATGGCGGTGACGCCTGCCGTCCACCTTGTGTCTTGCAGGCCGGCCCTCAAACATGTACTTCCAGACCCACGACCAGATCGGCATGATCAGTGCAGGCCCCAGCCACGTGGCTGCCATGAACATTCCCATCCCCTTCAACCTGGTCATGCCCCCCATGCCACCGCCAGGGTATTTTGGACAAGCAAACGGGCCAGCCGCAGGTGAGCGCCGGGCGGCAGCACGTCGGAAAAAGCACACTGGTGTTGGAGTTTGTTCACATCTGGGCTTCGAGCAGTTGGGCTTGTCGGTTGGGTGCAGATCTCCTTCAAGGAACCCTGGACTGCTGTCTTTCAGGCCGGGGTACCCCAAAAGGCAAGACTGGTCGTGGGGGGCGCCAGAAGAACCGCTTTGGGCTCCCTGGACCCAGCCAGACGAATCTTCCCAACAGCCAGGCCAGCCAGGACGTGGCGTCGCAGCCGTTCTCCCAGGGCGCCCTGACCCAGGGCTACATCTCCATGAGCCAGCCCTCCCAGATGAGCCAGCCTGGCCTCTCCCAGCCCGAGCTGTCCCAGGTGAGTGGCGGCAGGGCGGGCAGGACGGCTGGGGGCGCCCTCCGCCTGTGCTGACCCCACACACTCAGCCCTGAAGACCTGAGTGGGGCTCCGCGTGGCCTCCTACGTCGGTCCCCCCTCAGCAGGGAGACAGGGGGTCTAAAGCCGTACATTCCCCATGCGCTCGTAGGCAGATGGCCTGGGGTGACCTGTGTCCGATGGTGAGGTGACCAGTGTGGGTCTCCTGCCACTTTAGGCTTCAGAACTGGGTTTTCCAGAGCCTTCTCTGGGGCAGGTTCTCGAGGCTGGAAGGATGTGAGCACATCCTCCAAGTGGCTGCTTATCTCCCCGACTTTGTTTTTCAGGACAGTTACCTTGGCGATGAGTTTAAGTCACAGATTGATGTGGCGCTGTCGCAAGACTCCACGTACCAAGGGGAGCGGGCATACCAGCACGGCGGAGTGACAGGGCTGTCCCAGTACTAGAAGGCAAGCCGACCCCTGCAGGAGGTCTTTATCGGGATCTGGACCTGATGGGAAATCAGGGAAACGTGTGGTAGGGGTCTCAAGTCCCCAAGAGGCCAGCTTGTCCTGTGGCCTGTCACTGTGGCCCCCTGTGCATCTGCTCGCGGTGGCAGGGGGTAGGAGCGTCACGAACACCTCCCTGCACGGCGGGCCTTTCCTGAGAGAGTCCTGGGACTTCGTGAGGAAGGGGTGGATGTGGGAGTCCTGGCCCCAGCTACGCGGGGCACCTCTGCACGTGGGGTTTTGGGGTGCCGTTTCCCCTGAATGTGGCATGACCAGAGCTGGGTGAGCCGGGCCCAGGTCCCCTGCCTGTGTGTGTGCTGGGTGAGTGGGGTGGTAGTGCCTCTGGCAGAAGGGCCCTCCTTCTCTTTGGGTGGGGAGACACTAGTCTGGGCACCGGCTAGCCTCCGAGGTCCCATTTCACAGGCACACAGTCAGTGGGGGGAGGAGCCCTGCACCTTCGGGTGGCCAAGCTGCTCTGATGGCCCCTTGCCCTCCTCCCTCCCTGCAGGTGGCAGCGGAAGAGCTAAGCTATGTGGCTTAGTCCATCAGCATCTTATTCTGGGTAATAAAAAATAAAAATAAATGGATACCTGTTTTCCACTGCTAAAACTGAAGCACCACTGTGAGCAACAGGAGAGGGAGAGGAGCACCCGAGGGAGAGAGGAGCCCGAGACAGAGCGAGCGCCCACTGCTGGCCCGCGGCGGCGAGGAGAAGGAGAAGGGAGAGCGGGAGGCGGGCGGCCTCGGAGGACCGCCCGCCAGCGAGCCCTGCCAGCCCCGCTCGCCAAGGAGGCCCAGCGCTCGCCGCGTCCACACCTGGGTCTGCGACCAGGGCGGAGGGAAGAAGACCCTCGTCTCAGAGTAGCCCTTTCCTCTGTTCTTTTCTTTCTGTTTCTCTTTTATTGAAAGGGGACTACGTTTTAGCAGGAAAAACTTCACATTTCTGTGCCGAGCAGGCTCCTTGCCGGGGCAGCCGTGCCGGGAGAGCCCCGAGGAGGTGTGGGTTCTGTCCCCGCCAGCTCTGAAACTGCCCTGGGCATGCTGCCTGTGTTCTAAGAGGGTTTCATTTAAAGAAAACACGGTTTGGGGTTTTTCTGTTTGTTTTTTAAAGATTCTTTCAAAGGACTACTGAAAAGTATACTTTCCTGAGTTTGTCTCTCAAATCTTAGTGGTGGACCTGGGAGATGCGAGAAGCTTCCAGAAACGAAGTTTAAACAAGCCAACACATCTCAAGATTAGGATCAACACCTGTGACGGGATCGAGAGGAGGATTTTTGTTTTCAGTTTTAGCTTCCAGCGGCTTCTCCCTGCACGTCAGGGCGGTGAGAGAGCACGGTCTCGTCCCGGGCCAGGCAGCCCCACGGTCTCCGCTGGACTCTGAGAAGCGAAGCGCTTCCCACACGAGGCGGATTCATGCCCCCCCCCCACCCCAGGATGGGCCTCGGGCAGGACTGGCTGTGAGGCCAGAGGGTGGGCAGGTGGCTATTCCCCGGCCAGAGGCTTCTTCCCCAGGGTCCTTCCTGAGGATTTGGTGGAAGACAGCAGCCAAGAGGACCCATCCCCAGGGAGGCACCCAGTCCCTGTGGCTCGTTGGACACGCCAGGTGCCCCACCTACCTTGTTCTTGACCCCACCCTCCAAGTTGGGAGACCGTCTACCTGTGGGTACAGCTGTGATGCGGTGGGGTGATTTCTGCTTTTTTTGGGAAAAGGAGTAAGTTTCAGAAATAAGTTGGTTCTACGCCGAAGGGGCTTGGAGCAGCTTGTCACGTCAGCTGGTCGAGGGGGTTTGTGTCTGGTGGGGTCTGGGCCACGACTCAGAGGTTATTGTACCTGGGAGAGCCACCCCCAGCTCCTTGCACATCACGGTGGGGTAGTAGTCTCCCTGACAACCGCCTATTTGGGGACTGTCCCCTGCCTACCCAGGCCCTGGTGACCCTGACACCCCCCCCCCCCCAAGCTTCCCCGTCCCTGTGAGGCTGACACTGGTCCTTATCAAAGCCTCCAGATTCCAGCTCGTACTTGGGAGACGGGGACACGCAGGGACACACAGGCCACCTTCCTTCTGGCAAGGCCTCTTATTTATTACCATTGCTGTAGGGCTTTCGGTTTCCCCCTTCTTTTGATAGGCCACGTAGAGGCATAGAGTTTGGATAGGTTTCCGCTGACCCCTTGTGCGACACACCCCGCGGGCAGCACCTGCGCCCACCCCCGTCCCGTTCTGTTCCCTGGAACGCTTTGCCTCTGCCGCACGCTGTTTGCTTTGTTCCCCGCTTCACAGCAGCAGTTACTGTTTTCCAGATGGAGCATCTGTACCGAGGCAATGTAACTTTTGATTTTTGGTCGATTTGTTTTCAGCTCTATTGTCACCAATAAAATCTTAATAAACAGCTCTTGTGTTCCCACCGGGGCAGGTGAACTGCAGGGAGGTGGCAGAGCACTGGTCTGGGGCCTGGCTGGTTGGGAGCCTTGGGGTCACCTGACGGCAAAGCGGAGAATGGCCAGATCTGCATGGCCTGGACTGGGGGCGGGGGTGACCTCGGCCCCTACAGCCGGCGGTACCCGGGCCTGCTGTGGACGGCTAGCTCCCAGGCTCTTTGGGGAGCTCAGCTGTTGGGCTCCCTGGAGAAAGGGATCCCCAGGACCTCAGCCCTGGGAGACCTGGGCAGGTGGCGTCACTGAGGGTCACTGTCCCACCACCCTGGCAGTGGGTGCTGATGGAGGCGGCTGCTTCCTTTCCCACCCCCAGGCGACCAGACTGGAGACAGGGGAACGGACCACGCAGTGTTTATTGTTTGGGCCCCCGTCTGGCTCCGTCAGCGGCAGCCACACTCGTCCACCACCATGTCCTCGTAATGCCGCAGTACCACGTTGTCGCTGTTGTCGAAGAAGAGCACGGAGATGGGCGACAGGCGCGCGGGCACGCAGCAGGGCAGGCCGCCGGCGCCGGGGGCAGCCGCGTGCATGAGTGCGCGCAGCACGGCGTGGTTGAGCGGGGGCGTCCCGCCGGGGCCCGACAGCGTGGCGGGCAGCGCGCACTGGCCCTGGCAGTAGTTGGCCAGGAAGCCACGCGGCGCGATGACCCAGCGGTGCCAACCCACCTCGCGGAAGCTCACGTAGAGCCGCCTCGTGCGACACGTACCCCCGGGGCTGCCGCCCACGGCGGGCTCGGCTTCACGCCGCAGCCGGGCCAGTGGGTGGCACAGGCGCGGGTCGAGGGTTACCAGCAGCAGCGAGGCCTCGGCCAGGTGCGCGCAGGCAGCGGGGACCCGGGGGCGCAGGGCAAGCGCCAGGCGGAGGCTGCGCGGCGCCGACGCGTTGCGGGGCCAGGCGGCGCCCAGCAGCTCAGCTCGCACTGGCGTTCCCAGGGTGGGCACCGCCTGACGGAGCAGCACCGGCCCGGCGCCCTCGCCCTCTGCCGCCTGCGTTATGCTCAGCTCCCAGCCGGCCGGCACCTCCGCCGCCGCAAAGCGCAGCTCCAGGCGGGCTCGGCTCGGGCGCTCTGCGGGTTCCACAGCCGACAGGTCGAAGACGACGGTCCACTCAGGGCACTGCCCCGCGGCCCGTGCGGGCTCCGGGGGCCGGGTGGGCGCACCTGGGGAGGCAGTGAGAGGGCTGGGCTCGCGTCGCGTCCCCGCGCCCCGCCTGGCCTGCCCGCGAGGGGGTTTCTGTTGCAGACCGGGAAAGGTGAGCGCCTGGGGCTGGGGGCGCCAACTGTTAGAAGGCGTCAAATGGTGTGAAGTGGCGCGCGGGGGGCGGGGAGTATGGGAGTGGGGGCAGGGCATCGTTTGCAAGTAAGAGGAGGCCCGGCCTGGTGCAGGGCGGCCTGCCCGCCGGACCTAGGCAGGGCGAGAGATGAACAGATGCCTGGGGGCCGTGGGGAAGCGATGCTGGCTGGAGAGGTGGTATCTGCAGGAAAGGCATCAAATGGTGTGAAACAGCGGGGGAAAGGAGGGGAGAATGGGGGCAGGGCTTCAGCTGCAAGCTGGGGGCCTTGCCCGGTGCAAGGGAGCCTGGCCTTGGGACCACTCCAACCGGTCTCCGCAGGTGCCCACGGGGACGAGCCAATGGAGTGCGGAGGTCCAGGCTGCTCGTGGGCTGGACGGGACGGGCGGGCGGGGACATTCAGAGCTGCTCTGGCTTCCCCCACGCGGCCCTGGAGGCTCGTGGCGGGGCGCACAGCGGGGTCTCAGCCTCCCCGACACACGCCCCCAGCGCAGGCCCCACTCACCGCGGTCCGGGATGTGGCGCACGATGTTTCCGGCGACCCCCAGCTCCTCCACGTGGCACGGTCTCAGGGTGGTCCCCTGGGGCGTCCGCCGCGGGCCCACCCTGGCCTCCTGGGGGTCCCGGTGGCGGAAGAGGCGCCACATGACTGGAGGTACGGGCCGGGGCGTGGGGGCGCCCCGGTGCACGTTAGGCAGCCAGAGAGCCTGGAGCAGGGCGGCGGCGGGGCCCGGGGGCGCTGGGGCGCGGGCTGGGGGCGGTGAGGGCAGCAGCAGGGCCAGGAGGAGGAAAAGGACGCGGCGGCCAGGACGTCGGCGCGGGGGTGGCATCTTCCTCGCTGGCGGCGGCCGGACGAGTGCTCAGGGGCCGCCGGGCACCCTCGACTTGCAGGCTGGGGGCGGGGCCGAGGTCGCTGGAAGGGCCTGGACGGAGGTCTGGGGCTGGGCGGGGTCAGGGTCCCGGGGGACGTGGCCGCGGTCCTGAAGCCGGACGGGGGTAGACCCCGGGGGCGGGGCAGGGGTCCAGGGGGAGGTGACCGGGAGTGGCCAGGGCCCAGGTGGGGCGGAGCTGGACGGAGCCAGAGTCCCGGGGGAGGGGCGTGGTCGATCCCTGGGGGGCGTGGTCGGGCGGGGCTGGGTCCTAAGGGGTGGGACGGTGATCAAGGAATTCAGAAGCGCTTGTCTTTCACCAGGCCGTTCCTCAGCGGCTTTCTGGGGGCCAGAACCGGGCCCCGGTTAGCCCCTGGACCTCATGCCCCGCACACCGCCCCGTCTCGCCTGCATCGCCCTCCACATCCCTTTTTCCTGCCAGGCGGAGGCCCACCTGGGCCCTTCGTCCCTGCCCACGCGGCCGTAAGACCTTGCCTTCCGCCCAGTGGGCATGGCGTCCCGGCTCCTCCTCTCCTCCCTCCTGAGCTACCCACGGTCGCGGGAGGGCAAAAGCCCTCCGCCTGATTTAACCCCAGCACTTCGGTCTGGATAAACCCTGCACTTTATACTCCTCCCCTTCCAGAGAGTGGACAAAACTGGCCAGAGCTCCCTGACCCTGCGCCCAGAGTAGGGCTCCTCCCGGGCTCTGGTGGCCCCCGCTGGCTCACGGCCCAACAAGGAAAGTCTTCACAGCCCCTGTGATTCTCCGTCCACTGCCCTCTGTCCACATCTACCACAGCCCCTCCCTTCCTTCCACGTTCTGAAAACAAGTTATGCGGTGTTTTAAAACTCTAATCAGTACGGTAAGTGTTCAGGTTAAGTCCAGAAAAGGCCCCTAATTTCTAAATAACGTATGGTTTGCATATTTCAAACTGTCTATAAAGATGTCTTCTGGGGGCGCCTGGGTGGCTCAGTCAGTTAAGCGTCTGCCTTCGGCTCAGGTCCTGATCTCGGGGTCCTGAGATGGAGCCCTGCTCAGCAGGGAGTCTGCTTCTCCCTCCCTCTCCCTCTGTGCTCTTTCTCCCTCTCTTGCTCTCAAATAAAATCTTAAAAAAAAAAAAAAAAAAGGGTCTTCTGCACCCCAATGTTCCAGAAAGTCGACACGGAGACTGCTGCTGTGCGCATCACTGCTCGCCAAAAATTCCATTTTCCTGCCTGCGTTAGTGGCAGGTCTCAGGTTCCAGCTCGGGGTCTGCCCCGGCCACCTCGCCGGATTCGACTAGGGTTTCCGCGCCTGCTCCTTGGTGCCTTTGTCAGCGCCTACTGGTGCTGAAACGGCATCTTACTGGGGCTTAATGTTCAGGGCACTGGCTACTCCTGCTCCCGCTAAGGGGAGCCCCTCATGCCTTTGCACATCAGTCTATCTGTGTCTTTGCAGCAGTGGGTTCTGTGGTCCGGTTTACGTACAAATGTATTAGGTTTTCTGAGCCGGGACTATATTCTCACGATCTAGACCTCAGCAAGCACAGAGCGCTCACGGTTCGCCTGAGCCCCTCCCGGAAATCAACCTGGGTCTCTTGCTTCCGTGTAGCACTTCGCACACATCTCGCTGGCATCTCCCACAGATCCTGGCACACAGGGTGTTACCACCCCCTGCATCCCCTCGCCGTGCGGAGCACTCTAGCTCAGAGACCCTTTCATACACGAACCTACTTCCCTCGAGGTGACCGCAGTCACTTGAATTCATTCTTCCCTTGGGCTGGAGCCACTGGACGTCCCTTCCTGGGAGTGCGCGTCCCACCCTCTGCCCACTTTTCCGAGGCTTGCTGCCCTTTCTCCCGCTGCTGCCCCCAGCAGAAGCCCTTGATCTGTGAGGTTAGAGATACGGCCCCTAGAGAGAAGCCCTCCGGCTGTCATCAGTTTTTGCCTGTTGCTGCTCTAGATGGAGCAGAGGTGGGGGCTTCCGGCTTCTGGACTCTTCTCCTAGCTCAACTGCTAGACGTCACAATCTCCCTTTTCGGCTCCGGTTTCATTTCCCAGCTTCTGTTTTGCCTCGACATCTGATCCATGGGGGGTCTGCCTCTGGCTGATTAAAGATACATAAGTTTGCTCTTTTCTCCAGATGGTGGCCAAGTATTCTGACAGCTCTTCCCTTCCAGTGATCTTTAGGACCGGAGTCTGTTCTATTTACAGACTCGGCTCGGTTCCGCCCTGTTTTAGTTCCTATACTTTTATAGCAGGTTTAATACATTCGAGGATCGGTACCCAGCCATGCATCTTTTTATCAGAACGTTCCCAGTGATGCTGGTTTATTTTTCTGTACAAGCTTCCAAGCATCCCTTCCCGCTCAAAACCAGGGATGGTATTTGGCGAGGGGACGGGGGGGCTTCTCTGGGACGTCAGATTTGAGCTCAGTTTCACTGCACCACGATGGGAAAAAGAGAATCAGGACAAGGGTAGAAACTGGAGGGAGATGAAGGCAGACAGCATCTCGGGAGGATTCTGGGTATTTCCTCAGAGGTAAGGAGGACAGGGAGTGAGGAGTCTTCCTAGGGTTCGGCACGGTTTCCCTCCACTGCGATGGGCAAATGTTCCGGAGAGGTAGTTTGGGGGGGGAAGGGGGGCTGATTCCAGATAGTTTCACAGATGCCGGGAACGTCAAGCAGACCTGGAGACAGAGAATGGCACGCAGAGGGGCACCGGGAGCTGGGGAGAAACTTGGAAGTCAGGGGCTGTGGGAGGGGAGGCCGGCGGGGAAGCGGTGGGTGCCGCGAGGCTGGTCAGCAGACCCAGTGGGGTGGTCCCAGCAGCCCGAGGCAACAATGGGGGCTTCAGAGCAAGGGGCTGGGTCAGGACCAGGGCACGGGGCCCCTCCAGGGGGGCTGACGGCGGAGGCGGTGGTGGTGGTCCCCGAGGGTGGTCTGCCAGAGGCGCAGGGGCTCTGGGAGGGAGAGGGAGACGAGAGAAGCAGCTGGAATGAATGAAGCCTCGCACCACGAGGAAAGGGGCGGTGCTACTCACAGGCCACGTGCTTCGTTTCCAGCTCCTGAGTTACTTCGCCGTGGTCTCAGTCATTTCCTCACTGTTCTCATACCTCGCTGAATTTTCGTCTACGCAGCCTGCACAATCCCGGTTCTGGGTCCTGGAGATTTCCCCTGTGGCTGGGTTTGGTCAATTCTGAGAAACGTCCTGTGCTTAAAAAGAACATCTGTTCACCCTGCTTCTGACCTGCTTGACGAGGAGCGAGGACTTTCCATGGTCCCGTCACGCTGAGATTTAGGGTTGTATTACGTGGAACGTTCCAGATCAAGGTTTACATCTGAATTTCTTGTCCTGTCCTTTTACTTGCAACGTTCACGTATCCTGGACTTGAAGTCTTTTAACCAGTGGAGAGGTGAATTAAAAAAAAAAAAAAAAAAAAAAAAAAAAAATATATATATATATATATATATATATAGTGGGGCGCCTGGGTGGCTCAGTGGGTTGAGTATCTGACTTGGCTCAGGTCATTATCTCAGGGTCGTGGGATCAAGCCCCGTGTCGGGGGGTCCACATTCGGCAGGGAGTCTGCGTGAGATTCTCTCCCTCTCTCCCCACCCCTCCCCACTGTGCTCTAAATAAATTAATTAATAAAAATTTCTTTAAAATAAAATAAATAAAAACCCAATCTTGTAACCATCACGATTTTTCCACGCATGATTATTTGGCTGCATAACATTTGAGAGCCTACCCTCTCGTTTTGCTTTCCTTAATCCTGCTTTTCCTAACCTTCTTTTTTTTTCCATTTATTTTGTTGTGCCTGTCCCGGGCTCCCCTCTGCACCCTGCTAGCGTTCACGGAAGTCTGTAATACAGCCTAAAGGTAACCCCCAGTCCCATCTCAGTATTTACTACTTCAGTTCTCATTTTTTTAAAGCTCAAATCAGGCATTTAAATTTTTTTATCCAGATATGCGTCATTTCACCTGCTGGTCTACCTCTTGGGATAGCTTTCCTGGGTTTTGAAATACACCCCTCAAGCTTTGTGGGTGGGAAATTTTCCTAGTTTTCGTTCTTGTGGGTGTCTTGTCTCGTTTTTAGTTTAAAGATTTTATTTATTATTTATTTTAAATATTTATTTGACAGAGAGCGAGCACAAAAGGGGGGAGCAGCAGGCAGAGGGAGAAGCAGGCTCCCCACTGAGTCAGAAGCCCGATGCGGGACTTGATCCCAAGGCCCTGGGATCAGAAGGCAGACGCTTAACCGACTGAGCACCCAGGTGCCCATTTTCTTAAGCCAACTCCACACCGAGAGTCGCGTGTTCTCCTGACAGAGCCGGCCAGGTGCCCTCAGGCAAATGTTCTCAAAATTGTGTATGAAATTCCCAGTTGCTGGTTCCTTCTTTTCAGCACTGGCCAGGATAGTTCCCTCCACACTCGTCCAGCATCCCTCGCTGCTGTGCCATTGTCACATAGGCCATCTCTCCTGTGGCTGTTTTGCATTTTTCGCTACGATGTGTTTGGGGCGTGAACGCCTTTTTATTCACCCTCTTTCTGATTTACGTCGCTACATCTGGAAAATTCTCAGCACTGCGTCTTCTCTTGCCGTCGCCGCCTCCTATCCGAAGTCAACGAGGCCAGGTGTTTCTTAGAATTCTAGCCGTCATCGTTTCCAGCTGTGGTCGCTGTGACCTGGGTCACTTCTTCGCAGCTTCCAACTTCCTGATCCCCTCTCCAGCAGCTTCTAATTGTAGGAGCCTTAACATCCACAGCGGGTGGAAGGGCGGTCCCCACAGCCTAATCTCTGGACCCTGGGAATGTGACTTTATTAGGAACAAAAGCTCTGAGTGAAGGACTCCGGGCTGAGATCAGACTGGATGCGGGGGCGGGGGGTGCTAAATCCGAAGACAAGCGTCCTTAGAGAAGAGCCAGAGAGCAGAAGGTCACGTGAAGACAGAGAACGGACCCTGGAGGGACACGGCCACAAGCTAAGGGACAGTGGAGCCCCGGGCGGCCGGGAGAGACAAGGCAGGGTCCTCTGCCGGCAGCATGGCCCTGCTGCCAGTGTTAGACTTCCAGGCTCCGGCACCGTGAGAGACAAACATGACATTCAACGTCATTTCTGACGCTCTTTCATGCCCTTTTTTTTTTTTTTTAGTAAGGTTTCTATTTTAGGGTGATCGTCGGTTTGCGGAGATGTTGCAAAGGCAGGACAGGGAGCCGTGGGGTCGCCCTCATGTGAGGGTAACCACCGCCTCACGCCGCCACGTGCATTTGTCACCACTAGGAAACCAAGGCTGGGACAGTGCTATGAATGAAACGCCGACCTCATTTGATTTCACCCGTTTTTCCGCGGACGTCCTTTTGCTGGCCCACCGGCCCACGCTATGCTCGGCCACCGTGTCTTCGTCTCCTCTGATCGGGGACAGTCCTGCAGCTGCCTTGCTCTCCACGACCTGAGGGTCTGGAGGCGTCCTGACCGCTCTTCGGCAGCGTGTGGCACATTCTCCTCGCTTCCTACCCCAGTCACACCCGACTGCGCTAACTCTGGCCAACCTCGGGGAACCGAGTTCTGCGGGTGATGCCCGTGGGGCTGGAGCATGGCCGCGCGTTCCCCGGCATGCCCTGTCCTCTCTGTGCGGAGGTCACGCTCTCATCCTGCTGGCCGTGCTGGCCGTGCAGCACCCCCCCACCCCACGTGTTGGCCGGGTGTCCTCAGGACAGACAGACTAGGGAGCCGCACCGAGTGGGGCTAGGTGGTCTGGACATCTCCACCAGGCGTTCGCTGGTTTGCAGCAGGAAGATCTTTCCCATTTTTAGTTTTGGCCAAGCAGGTGCTCCCCTCTCCCACCCCCTGCTTTAGCCATTGCTTTCTCTGGAAGCCGCTGAGGGCTGGTCAGGCTCCTTGGTGAGACCTCACGGATGTCTTCATGGAATTCCCAACTCATGCTCCCTGGACAACGGACGATCGAACAGCCCCCAAATTAGACGCCTGATTCCCCTCCTCCCCTCGGCGGGTGCACACAGCCCTGCCCCAGCTCAGCCCCAATTTCCATCTCGTAAATGGCAGCTCGAGCCGCAAGTCTTGGATTGTCTTTATTTCTGTTTCACCTTAAGCAAGTCCGCTTGGTTCTACAGCAGAGCTGGGGTCTGACCACGCTCATCCTGGCTACAGCCCCTGTGCCCACGTGCCCCGAGGGCAGGGCCGGCCGCGTGGTGATCACTCACCCTCGCCCACATGTCCCCACACCATGCAGCTGGGGGACCTCACGGGCTGCCCAGGCCTCTCATGCCCGTGACCCCTGCTCGCCGGTCTGGTCCCTCTCGGGCCCGGGCGCTGGCTTTGTGGCCTTGGCGCCCCCCACCTGCAGTTCCATGCTTGGAGGGTGCAAAGTGCTTTTCTTTCTGTGAACTGGCCAAAGAGCCCTCAGCTCTCCCCTCTGGCAACCCCCAGTTCTCTGCTCCCCTTCTTATGTATTCCAAGGAGATTTTCAAAATCTCTGCTTCTCTCGTCCTCCTCCCGGCCCATTCTGACTCACGTCTTCGATCTCCGAGCACACTGCTTCCCTGAAAGCCCCTTTCCCAGGTCGGTCCCGGATGAGCCCCCCAGAAGCCAAATCACAGGGTCCACTGACTCGGTACCTTGCGAGCCGTCAGCAGCCCCCCACCCTGCTGCAGCTCAAACACCGCCTGTGTTGCCTCCGGGGCGCCATCTACCCTAGACTCTGCTGGTCACCCCAACCTGCCTCCATTAACTCCTGGGGCCGCTCCAGGCTGGGGGCATTGGACACCATGTGGCTTACGGCCTGGGGCTGGTGAGTACCGGGGGTCCTACCTCCATGTGCTTGATGAGGTCCCTTTGTCCCTCCTTCCCTAGGACTCCTGCCTGAGTCCCCAGCCCCCTCTCCTGCTCGACTGACCGGTGGGCTGCCCTGCTGGACCTCAAGGCCAGGGAGCGTCAACACGGACCACCATGGGCTCTCTGGGCCACCATGGCTCCCCCCCCCCCCCCACACTGCCAGCTGCTTAGAGGCTCCGCCCTGGCCTGGCTCACGGCTGCTCACCCACTGGACCAGCGACTTGGCTTGGCCCTCGCGCTCCTATCACTGAGACCCTGATTCTCTGCCCTCGCCAACCTGGCCCACCCCCAGGCCGCTCTATCCACTTCCTGTCTGGCCCGAGGGCATCTAACTCTGTCGCTGACCTTCCACGCCTTTATTGCCGTCTCTTTGGAACGGAGGCTCTGGGGGGCAGCGTCCGTGGCGCGGCGGCATCACCCGCTGCCTCGTCTCCAGGGCCGGCCCCCAGAGTGCGCGCGGCCGGACAGACGAGGCTAAAGGAATGAACCAGGGCGGCGGCCCCTCCACACTCACTCAGCTTTGCTGGGCTTGGGGCTCTGGGCCTCTGCCGTGTCGTATTCCCGCACGTCCTTCAGTTCGCGTACCTGGCCCGTCAGCACCTTGGCAGCAAAGGCCACGATGTACTGTGGGGGAGGGGGCACAGGTGAGAAAAAGCCACCTCCCTGACCCTGCTGCCCTCCCGATGGCCGTGTGCTCCTGCCACCGGCCCTTTGCACGTGCTGTTCCCGGGGCCGAACATGCCTTTCCCTGGGCGTGCCTGAGAAGGGCCTGCGCCCGGACCACTGCTTGGGGACCTCCAACTGGGTGGACAAGGAGCTGTGGGCTGCCGACTCACCAGGAACCAGTAGAGGTTCATGAGGGTGAGCAACAGAAGGAGTGCGTTGAAGAAGAAGTAGAAGGGGATGTCAGGCACTGAGCGCAGGCTGCTGTGGCACGTGGCGTACAGAACCTTGAGCGGGAACCAGTAGAGGCGGAACCAGAACCTGCAGCGGGGAGGGGGGCTTGGGGAAGCTGTTGGGGACAGGGAGAGGCGTGCCCCCCAGCCCCGGAGCCCTGCGCTGTCCCATCTGGACTCATCCATCTGTCCCTGCACACCCCCACCCATCCCTGTCCCCCTGCCCCCTCCTTGCCCACCGCTGCCCATCTGTCTCTATCCTGGCTCTGTCCTTTTCGCCTTCTGCCTGGTCTCTGGCTCTGCCCTGTTCCGCTAGGGACAGGCCCTGCCCACTTTACCAGGCCCCACCCCTTTCCTCAAGCCCCACCCCTTCTCACCAGCCCCACCCCCTTCCCTGCCCCCTCACCAGCTGAGGCTGAAGCTGAGGCAGCCCAGGTCCGCTGCCAAGGCATGGAGTCGGTGGTGGGAGCCTCCGCGGGACTTGAAGTAGACGTTGAGCTTGGTGAACTCCAGCTGCACGTCGCTAATGTCATGCAGGAAGAGCACGAGGATGCCCACATTGTGGTACCTGGGGAGGGGAGTGGGATAGGAGAGGAGAGAGGGTGGGTTACACTGGGGACCCTCACCCACTCCAAGCCTCCTGTGGGTCCCCTTCAAAGCTGTCCTCCCTGGCCCACGTGATCTGCCCGTTCCCCCGCCAGGCCAGGTCAGTGGCAGCACCCAAGCTGTGCCTGCCCCCTGGCGGCCCCACCCACTGCCTCACTGTCCCCAGGTGACCCAGGAGCCTCCATGCAAGTTCCTTATGTGCCCCTCCTCGTCTCTGTGAAAGCAGACCCTCAGTGGCCTGGGCCATTTTGCATCCAGATCCCCTGCAAGTTTGTCCCTCACCTCCAACATCACTGCCACGCTGACCCTCCTAGGTCTGTTTGTTTAACCTGAACATTGCTGCAATCTGCAGACCTGCCTAGGAAAATCCCCACCAGGCTCTAAAGAAGCCCGAAGGCCGTCCCCCCATCCCTCCCCAGCATTCCACCTGACAGCTGCTTGGGCCACTGGACTTAAATTCAGCCTGGACATGGCTGGGCACCTCTCTCACTCTGCCCTCCTGACAGCTCACGTGCCACAGGCCCTTTGCACATGCTGTTCCCATCGCCTAACACGCACCTCCCCAGTGTTCATGGAGCCTTCCTTCACCTTTCAGACTTTGCTCACCTGTCACCCAACCACCCACACCTCACCACCCCCACGGTCCTTATCTTCCGACTTGATTCTTCTGCATAGTTATCACCTTCAAACAAACTGTTAGTTCTTTTCTTGTCTGTTTGCTTGTTTGAGTTTTATCATCTGATTCTACTTAGAGCAGTGTGATCTTAAAGAACTTTCTAGAATGCTAGGAATGTTCTAAACCTGCATTGTCCGGTATGAGAGCCAGCAGCCACGTGTGACCACTGAGCAGCTGACACGCGGCTAGTGTGGCTGCAGGACAGAATGTGCGCCTTTATTTCAGTTGAGTTAAAGCTGCCGTAGGCCCCGCGGCCCGCAGCTGGCCTCCTAGAGGCAGAGAGCGGCCCGTCCAACAGGAACAGCACGGGAACTCTGTGTGTCATCTCAGATCCTCTACCAGCCATATTTAAAACAGGAGGTAAAGAAGAGGTACAGTTAAGTTTAATGCTATCTTCTAATTAACTGTAAGCCCAAAACACTGTCGTCTTCACATGTGACCGACACAGCAAAAGCACTGGCGAGAGAGTCACGGTCCGCTGCCTTCGAAACACAGGGTGGATCTTACACGTACAGCAGGTTGAGGTGCAGACGGGCTGCATCTGAGGCCCTCGGGGGCCACGTGTGGTGGCCACAGTGGATTCTAGAATGCCAGGGTGGGTCTGCTGTGTTCCTAGCCACAGCCCCGCAGCAGCCGGGCATGGCCAGTGGCCCAGTAAACACTTGCGAAGTGTCCCGGCCAAGGCTGCCACCGGGTGGGAGGGGCCGGAGGGGGACGGATGGGGTAGGAGCGGGCTGGGGGTTCTCTGCCCCTGATAACACCCGATCCTTCTGCAGTCTCTCACCCACCCACCCCCACGGATACCCACCGTGGCCCCCACCAGCCTCCCCTCTGTGCTCATGCTATGCCCTCTGTCCCCTGCCCGTGCCCGGACTCACCGGAAGGCATAGGAGGAGACGATGAGGACCAGGGTGACCACGTGGTGCACGAGCATGACCACCGAGTCCTTGCGCCAGGCGTCCATGTACAGCGTGGCATAGATGGAGTGGCCGTAAAAGCTTCCTTGCAGCAGGTAGGCGGCTGCGATGTCCCGGGGCACCGCCATGCCTGGCGTCCAGTCTGGGGAGAGCAGGCCCGTGTCGTCAGCGGCCGACGGGAGGCCCCAGCTGGGGCGCGTCCTCCACAAGCCGCGACGTACCGCCCACTTGCGCAGGCGCGCTGGCCGCACCTCTTCTCCTCCCACTCTCTCCCCGTTGTTTCTTAGGAATGGGTGTTCTTTTTTTGGAGTGGTTCTAGATTTATAGAAAAGAGTGCTCCTCCCTCGACAGCTGTCCCTTGCAGGAGGTCCAACTCTGGCTTGGGTTCCCCTTCCTGTCTTCTCTTACTCATCAGGCTCTCTGGAGACAGCATCAATGCCTGGTCCTGGGCTCTCCCATCCTGGCAACACCCCCCCACCCCCCACCCCACCCCCCGTGGGATGGAGGCTGCCACCTGCCTCACTGTGTCAGGCGGGGCCACTGAGGCAGAAAGCCTACCGGCCAATGCCATTGGGAATGGGCTGTCCCACTCAGTGGGGTGTGGTTCCCCTCTACCTGCTCCTGCGGCCACCGCACTCCTCCTGGCACCTGTGCCCACCCACTCAGGCTTTACCCCCCCCCCCCCCCCAGTGACACTGACCCCCGGCTCTCCCCGCTTCCTCTCTCAGGACCATCACCAAGAGGCCCTTGCCTGCGTCGATCTGGACTTCCCTGGCCACTCCTCTGCTCGTCCCCCAAAACGGCTGCCCTGGGCTCCCTCCAGGGCCTCCTGCCTCTAGCCTCAGAGACCCAGAGCCAGACCCTCATACCCCCTGGAGCCTGGCTGTCCCCTAACACCCCCCCTCGGCGACAATTCTTCATCTGCGCCTTGACCCCTCATGCAACAGGAACCCACCCATGTGGACCCCCGATGGGGGTCCCTCTCCGTCCAGGCCTCTGCTCACTTCCCCTGCCCTCGCCACCCTGACCCTGATCCAGGCACCGCTGTCTCCCACTCGGCTCGGCCCCAGCTCCTCCTGGCCTTCCTGAGCCTGTCCCCGACTGTCCCCCCTCCCCATGGTGGCCGCAACGGCCGTGAACACGCGAGCCCCATGCCCCAGCAAGTCCGCTCCTGGTGAGGTGCTCAAGGGAGCTAAAGCCAGGGCTCCTTGCACACGCGCGTGCACAGCAGCACCGCCGGCCGCCACCAAACGGTGCAAGCAACCCAAATGCCCACAGACGTGCGAGTGGGTGAGCAAAACGGGGTCCCTCCACCCAGCGGAATCCTAGCCAGCCGCACAGGCAGCGAGGCACAGACGCCCACTACGGCGCGGATGAACCCCAAAACAAGACGCTGAGTGAAAGAAGCCAGACACAAAAGGTCACGTAGTGCATAATCCCTTTCCATGTCTAGGAAACGTCCAGAACAGGCAAATCGGTAGAGACAGAAAGCAGATCCAAGGGGAGGGGATTGGGGGAGGGGGAGCGACTGCCCGCGGGGTCCGGTCTCCTTCTGCGGACGATGGGGGCACAACACGGTGAGTGTGCTACGTGCCACTGAACTGACCACTCGAACACGGTGAATATTTAAAAACTACGGGAAATCACGTACCACGTGAACGCTGACACCTCAGCCGTTTCTACACTCGGCAGCGTGACTGTGCGGACAGCGTGGCGTGGCCACCCCCGGAGCGCGGCCACCTGAACCTCTGTGTCCGCTCCGCACCGGCTCCCCGTGCCCCCCACCCCCACCCCCAGCCCCGGCTCCTGCTCCACGAGTCCGGCTGCTCTAGGGACCTCGCGCAGGCGGACAGTACCGGCGGCTGCAAATTACGCTGACTTGGCGTCATGCATCTTCTACCTAATTAAAAAAATCCCCTCAACGGATTAGATCTCCTCCCAGCACTTTGTCAGGTCCAGAGGCTCCTCAAAGTCTGAACACTTCGGCAGGGCCCTCCGTCCGAGTTTCGCGGGAATGTCGCAGCCGGCAGAGGCCCCCCCAACACGCACGCCTGCCGGGCACTTCTGTCCCGCTCGAGAAGAAGCGCTGTAGCGGCCCCTCAGGGCACACAGCCAGCCCGCTCTGCAAACAGGACACCGAATTTTCCACCGGTCGATCTCACTGGCAAGACTTTTACCATTGGGAAAGGGTCCCCCTCCAGCCCCGAGCCCCAGATCTGAGGTGGGGTAGGGAGAGTGCGGCACACACAGGATCACCCGTCCAGACTCCGTCTGCGCCCCGCACCCCCCCCCCCGCCCCCGCTCGCTCAGGGGGCCACGGAGCCCCAGCCTGTCTCTGCGTTCACATCCTACCTGCGGCTCTAAACGCTTTGTCACCCCCACCGCATCCCCCTCCCCGGCCTCTGGGAACAGCGCCCCCGTGTCCCAAACCCAACTCCTGCTCTCCCTGAAACCTGCCCCCTATCCCAGATCCCAGCCCCTGGTGTCATCCCCACCCTCCCTGCTCACCCCTGCCTCTGGCTTGACAATGAATCCTATCAGGTCTGCCTTCAAAACATTTCTCAAACCAGCCACTTCTCTCCCATTCTGGACCCCGTCCTGGGCAGAGCCCCCTTGTGACCCGGTTCGGGCCCTCAGCCCCCTACTCAGTTGGGCCTGTCAGTATCCCCCCTCTGCTCACAGCCCTCCGGTAGATACCCCCTGTCCCGGGGGGCTCCTTGCTGCCTCTGAGCATTTGCCAAGAGTGTGCCCATCCCACAGGGGCCTTTGCATTTCCCATCTGCCCCAGGCACCTCCAGGTCCCCATGCAAAGGTCACTTTTGGTGGGGCCGTCCTCATCTCTGTAGAACATTCCCCCCCTCCCCGGAGTTTTCTCATCAGCTGTTAACAGATTTCGTACTTCCTTGTCACCACAAGACATCAAGGCGGGGGGCTTTCTCTGCAGCACTCACAGCTGTGTCAGCACAGTGCCTGGTACACAGTAGGTGCCCAATAAGTGCACATGCAAAGCAGCAGCTCACCTGCAAGCATGTTATCGCAGCATAATTTAAAAGAAAAAGCCAGAGGCAACTCCATGCCTGAAACTGACAGGGATCCATCATGGTTCATTCACACAAAGGGAAATTGAATGACAGCCAAAACCTGCCCTCTAGAGATTTATAACAAGGGCAATGCACGTGGGGAGAGCGGCCATGTGGGTGATACAGTCCCACCAAGACAGACAGGTGTCCAGCAAACGTGGTGCTTGTCACTGGCACACCAAAACACAGAAGCTCTGTGCTCAGCCCTCAGATGGGAGCGTGGGGCTCGGTGCCACCAGGAGGCTTCAGAAACTGTTAACATCCCGTGGCAGGAAACATGTCCGTGTGTGTCCCTGGTACCCAGCCTGGGTGATCAGCACAGGAATAGAGAAATCCCGACACCCCCATCACAGAGCAGGTTTTCTAGAACAGCCTTCCTGCGAGTGATAAAGGACACTGCAGCCACCCTCCTCCTGCCTATCCCACCAAACTCAGGCCTTGACGACTCCCGCATCTAATCCAATCGATGGATGCAGCCATTTCTCACCATTTCTATCTCTTCGCCAAGCTGGTCCAAGGCACATTAGCCCTCACCTCCCCACTGGGCCACTCTCTTCCTTATCCAAGGCTCTCCTGCCTCCACATGGCAGCCAAAAGTTTTTATGATCCACAAACCCATCCCATTTAGAATGAAACTCAAACTCCTCCTACCCTTCTCTCATCCTCACGTGCCAAGCTCATGCAGGCCCCAAGGCCTTTGCACATGCTGTTTCAGACACCTGGAATGCCCACCTGGGTCCACACAAGGGGTAACCTCATTCAGGACATCTCCCTGGGCCCTAATAGCACCAGGTCCTAAACAGGACCCTTTCCTGTCCCCAGAGCCCTTTAGGCACCCTTGTCTTGGGGCTACCTTGGGGTGGCCCTGTCTCAGGGCAGACATCCAGCATGAGATGTGTGATGAGTGTCCAGATCCGCCATGCAGACCAGAACCCTCCCCCACCCTGCTTGTCTGGCAGGGCCCCTACCGTAGAAGACAGAGGGTGGGTCGTGAAAGAAGGGGTAGTCGGTCCCGAAGAGCAGGTAGGCGCTGTAGCTCCAGGCGCCCAGATAGAAGAGAAACTTCCAGGCGCTCTCAGGCATCTTGGCGGCATCTCTAGGCTGGAGGCGACACCGCTTGGCCAGGGGCTATGGGTGAGAAGGTGGGTGGCCATCAGTGCTGGGGGCCAAGGGCCGGGGACCACTCCTCCAGGGTGGGTAAAGCCAGGCTCAGGGGCTCTCCAGGCTGGGCAGTATTGGGGAGGGCCCAGCCCCAGTACCCACTGTGGCCTGAAGCGTAACCGGAGTCCACATGCGCCAGCCAAGGGCTAAACTTAGTGCCCAGCTGTCCGGAGCAGTGTGGGGAGGAGAATGGAGGAGACCTGAGGGAAACATAAGGGAAGACCGTGGCGACAAGGAGGGGGACATGTGAGTAGAGTGCAAGGGAGACCAATGGGGCCAGCCCAGAGGAGATGGGGGACTTGGGGGTCCCAGAGGGAGGTGGGGCTATACCAGGGAGAAGGGGGATTAAAGAGAAGATATGGAGGGGCCTGTAGGGGTGAAGCTGTGAAGAGAGCATGGAGGTGAGTATGGGGGCATCTGGGAGAACATGGGGAGGCTGGAACCCCAAGTGATCCTCATGGGGGAGAAACCTGAGGGGAAGGGGTACGTCAGAGGGAGAATTTGGGGGTAGGCTAGAGAGAAAAAGAAGTTGGGGAAGATGGGGTGGGTAGGTGGGGGAGAGCATGAGAATGGGGGGGCAGGGACAAAGAAGGAGAGAATGGGGTAGAGACAGAGGGGGCAGGGCAGGGGAAGGATGTACAATGAGATAGGAGACCTGAACTGAGCCACCTAAGGACACACCAGGGAGGACTGGAAGGAAGAGAGGTCATGCAACGCTGAGGTATGGAGGAATTTGCGGGGCACAGATCCCTGGGAGTCCAGGAGCCGGGGCCTCCAGCTCCCTGGGGGCGGGGCTCCAGAGCTGCTGGGTCAAGCCCGCCCCCTTCCCCCCAGAAGAGGCTTGAGGGGGCCGGAGCACCAACAGTTGCCATGGAGACAGCCAGAGCCAGTTCCAGTCACCCCTGGCAACCAGGCGGCTGCCAAGAAGATGAGCTTTGGAAGAAAGGGCAGCCCCTCCACCGATTTCTTGGGAAGGGCGAGCCTGGAACTGCTGTCGCCCCACCCAGACTTGCCGGACTGGCCGGAGCTCCAGGGATTCCAAAAGGGAGGTGCACATGCTCTTGCTGTCCCCCACCAGGCTCCCTCATCGCCAAGCCTCCTCCTCCAGGAGGGAGACCGCTCCACTCTGGTTGTCCCAGAGCGACAACATCCCCTCCTGGGCTCTGACCCTCAACCTCCTGCACCTTCCACTTCCCAGCTGGAAACTGGGAAAGCAGGGGTACCAACAACGCCAGATGGGGACAAACGCTGACCCTTGGAGGGGCCCTCATTCCCCCTCCCTGGAGAAGGGTGGTGGCTGGGTTCTCTTCCCCATGTGGGTGATAGGGGATGGTGGTGGGGACAGTGGCCGCCAAACAACACCCTATCCTTGACTTAACAAGGGCCAGCCTCTTCCCAGCCGGCAGAGAAAGGCTCCTTTGTTGGCGCCGGACTCTCTGTCCCTGCAGCCCCTGCCACCTCCAGCCAGATTGGGGCGGGGTGACCCCAGTCAGTCCATGGGGGAGTCGCAGCCAAGCTAGGGGCCCAAATGCCTTCCCACCAGTTCCCACAGCAGCGACCCCTCCCTAAGGATGGGGGGAGGCCAGGAGCCAATGTCACCCACAGGGTCACTCTCCAATTGGGGCGGTAGCCTCCCCAGACTCGCTAGAAACTGGGCAAGTCGGACGCAGCCCCTTGGAGGCAGCCCAGTCCAGCTCTGAAGACCCAGGCCCTGCCACCTCCCAAGACTGCGACCACCGGCGTGGCCGGGGAGTCCAGGCCTTTGCCTCCCCAGGTCGGAGGGTGGCGCTGACTCGAGACATGCGCGAGGCAGGGACCGGGCAGCTCCTGCCTCTTCCCGGGAGCCGCGCACAAGTCCGCTTCGCCGCCGCGTGGACCTCGAGCCCCGCTCCGGGTCCGGGCGCGCCCCGCATGGCCCAGAGGCGCAAGGCGCAGGCGGCTTCTGTGCCCATAGCCCACCCCGCCCGCGTCCTCCGCTCCTCGGTCCCCGCTTCGGCCCTGCCCGAAAGAGCGCGAGGTGGCCCGGGCCCTCCCACCGGCCGGGGCCCCCTTGTCCCGCACCGACCGGCATAAGTCGGCCCCTGTTCCCCCACATCTCGAACACCCCATCCGTGCGGGGGTCCCCACGTCCCGGGCTTCCTCCAGCTTGGCCACACCCCCGCATCCACCCCACCCCCACCCCTCTCAGCCCGAAGGGGACGAGCTCCTCCAGCCCGAGGCCCCCACTACCAGGGACCCGGCCTGTAGAGGCAGCAGAAAGGGGTACGCGAGGGCCCGGGGTCCGTGTCCCGGGCCCCCCATAACAGCCGGGTCCCCCAGCCCGCCGCCCCACGTCCCGGCCCCCGGCGGCACTGACCCGAAAGAGGCGCGCAGTGGCCGCGGAGCGCAGCGCCGTCCAGCCGAGCGCGCCGAGCGCCAGCAGCAGCAGCTCGGGCGGCGCCAGGTGCGCGTGCTCGGCCAGGCCGCGGCGCGCCAGCCCCCAGCCGCAGTCCGCGCAGCCCCGCGCCGCCGCTAGCGCGCTGCCCCAGCTGCGCTGCACCAGCTGCGCGTAGCTCGGCATGGGCTCGGGCCCAGCCGGCTCCGCCGTCGTCCCCGCCGCCGCCATGCCGCCCGCTCGCCGACCGCCGCGCCGCTTGCGCCTGCCCGCGGTGGCCGCCGGAGCCGCGCGCCCCGCGTCACGCGCCGCAGCTGGGCCGGGGGCGCGCCGGCCGGAGCTGGGGACGGGGGGCGGGGCCAGCACAAGCCCCGCCCCGGCGGGGGGCGCGGGCGGCGGGGACTTGGGGCCTGGTCGCGACGTCCGAGACCTGAGGGCGCTCGGGCGCTCGGTCTCCCCAAGGCAGCGGCGGCGACCACGGGCGGATCAGACCCGGCGTTGTCGCGACGCGTCCTGGAGACGGGCCCGGGCTCCTGCCCATTTTCCAGTGGAGGAAACCGAGGCGCAGAGCGGCGGGGTAGGGTGTCTGTCGGGTGCCCGCCCATCCTGGACCCCGTGTCCACACACCCCGTCCCCGCTCCGTAGTGCCCGTGCCCACCCTGGGCTCCACCATCCCATCACTCGGTGTCTGCGATGTGGGGCACGGTGAGCACCAACAGGCAGTGTCCTTCACCGGTAACTCTTTCCCGGGCCCCCCACCTCTCGGACTGCCCCATTCCCTGCCCGCCACCTGCTGCTATCCTTGACCCTGAGGACCTGGCAGGCCTCCCCTCCCATGCAGCAGGTTAACACAGGCCTGCGGGAGAGGCAGAGGGAGTGGACACCCACCTGCTGGGACTCAGAGGCTGGATCAAGACTGCTGGCTCCATTGGGACCACCCCTGGTGATACTCTATTGTCCAGTGACCAGGCCCTGTGTCTGAAGTCCCCAAAAGCTGTGACCAAGGACACTGGTCACCTGTTGGGGATATCACCTTCCCTGACACTGACAGCCTCCCAGGACTCCCACATTCCTTGTTCCTCCTTCCCTCCCACCAAGGAGGTCATCCCAAAGGCTTTAAGATGCAGAGTGAAAACTGGTGTGGGCCCTGCAGGAGGCCTGATCTGATCTTCGGGTGCATGGGGGAAAACAGGAGGACGGAGGAGACACACATCTCCCCTCCTTCCCCTCAACCTTCACCCGGGTCGAGCAGCACACTCAGTTGGCTCTACCTCCAAATGGTCACGAATTCAGCCACTTTGCATCTGCACGGCCTCCTGTGGCCCTGGGCCCCCCAGTGCCTCTTGCCTGGTACCCCGGCTTCCTCCTTACCCTGGACAGAGGCCAGGAGCCTGCTTGCAGTCCTTCCTCTGCTCACAGCCCCCATGGCTCCCATCATGCAGAATAAAAGGCCAACTCCTCACTGACCCACGACCTACTGTCATGCTCTCCACTCCACCTTGCTCCCCATACACCACACTGGCCACCTCACTGTTCCTCTAGTACCCCTGGTACAGTACTGCCTCAGGGCCTTGCACTGGCTGTTCCCTCTGCTTAGAATGCTGTTCCCCCAGGTGCTAGCAGGGACCCTCCCTCACTTCCTTCAGACTTTACCTACAAATGTCACCCGCTCAGTGCACCCCTCTTTCCCATCAGTCGTCTTGTCAGTTGTCACCGTCTGCTCACTGTAGCTCCTACTCATTATTCTTGAACGCACACTCTGTGGGGTCCGGGGTCCATCCGGCCCATCAGACCAGGAAGTGACAGGCCCAGCATGTTCGGGTATGAGGCCTGCCTGGCCTGGTTAAGTATTAAGGCTCAGCCAGAGGCCAGAGATCTAATGCTGCAGCTTGCCTAGCGGGCGGAGGGGGACTCAGGGAGCCTCAGCTAGCGCTAGCCGTGCCCCCAGAGGTCCGGCTGGGCCTGTGGTGCAGCCCTGGACATTCCGACTCCCCCACCTCCGCCCTCCCACCCAGCACTATCTGTCACTATCTGGTCACCATGACAGCCATCAGTAATGTGAGAGGCGCCCCCGCCCACCAGCCCAGCCCCAGCTGCCTTGAGTTTCATCTTGGCAGGGCCAGCTGGGAGGCCACCAAGGGGTGGGTGCAGGGCAGAAATGGCAGGTGGCTCCTCGTTCTGGCAGCTGGGAAATGACAACGGGCTGCTAAGGCCCCAAGGCTGGCGCCCCTTCCCTCTTCCACCTGAGGGCAGGCCTCCTTTCCCCCGGGGAGCTGATCCCCGGGGCCCCCACCCCCACCACATGCCTCTGTCATCTCTCTCTCCTGCTGAGCTCCTCACCAGGCAGGGAGCGGATAGGGATGGGCCCTGCCCCTGGGAATCCTGATCTCTGCGTCCAGTCCCCGCGACCAAGCGCCAGGTTTCAGGCAGCCACCTCTGAGGCAGATGAGGCCAGACTCTGGCAACACAGGTCTTCCCTCCTTCCTGGGAGAGGCCCAGACACTGACCTAGGGACAAAGGGCACAAAGCCCCGTCCAGCTCACGGAGCCCAGTGCAGCCTCGGAAGCTTTGCAGGGGCTGTTCATGCTGCCTTGAATGAATGCTGGTCCCCCCCGGAACCTGGCCTGGCAGATCCTTCTAGTTGTTTGGGTGGTGACCTCCTCTGAGAGGCCCAGCCAACAACTCTCCCCTGCTCACCTACCACCCTCTCTCTGGCCTCAGTCTTGGCTGAGGACTGCCCACAGGGCAGCAGCCCCGAGCAAGGGACGGTCGGGCGGGGCAGGGCGGGGGTGCATTTGCTCCCTGCACACACCCTCCCCATGTGACCGAACTGAGGCCTGAATGCGTCCTACCTCCCTCACACCTTCAGTCCACCCCGGGATACTGCTTTCGAGTCCTGATGCCCCTGGTGATGGCTGTCACTACTCTGTACCTCAGTTTCCTGGATGCCAAGGGGGCTTGGGAGACGCGGCTGTGCCACCTGGAGCTCAGCATCATGGGGTCGCTGCCTGCGGGGTGGGGAGTCTGTGCTGCTGCTGCTCACAGGCCCTGGTCTCCAGGGCTCCCCTCCCAGCAAAGCCCTGGGGGACGGTGCCCAGCACCCTCCCTTCTGAGCCTTGGTTCCCACACGTCCCTCCCAAAGTGGCCAGAGCAGACATGGATCAGGCGGGGCTTCCCATGGCGGAGACGTTTATTGACAAGAGGGGCACTGGGCTGGGCTTCCAGCATCCGCCTCTGGCCAGAACAAGTGAGAGAGCCCAGGAGGGGCGCCCAGCAGGAGGCCTCACTGAGCCAAGGCCCGGAACCACGGCTGGGGCCAGCCTCACGCGCTGGGAGCGTACTGCAGCACCAGCCGGTCAAAGTCATTCTCCTTCAACGTGGAGGGCGGACGGCGGGGGAAGAAAGAGAGAGAGAGAGCATGAGTCAGGACCCCAGTCATCAGCCTCCCCCGGCCCCACCCAGGGGGTCTGGGGACCTGGGACAGACCGTCCCCTTGGGCTCACCTTGGCCTGGTACTCCTTGATGAAAGGGTGGGACCGGTGTGCGTCCTTCAGCTGGGACAGGTAGCGGTTTGTCACCTGCAGGGGAGAGGAGGCCAGATGAGCTGAACAGGGGCCCCTGGGGCACCTCTCATGTACAGGGCAAGGGGAGGGGTGGGGGGGTAAGGGCTGCCGAGCTGACCCCAAGCAAGGGCCCGTCTCCCATCACCTCCATCACTCTACCCTGAAATCTGGCTGATGACAGGACCCTCAGGGTCAGGCGGGAAGACGGGGGCAGCTGGCTCAGAGCCTACACTCGCTCAGCACACGGCGGAAGCATGCTCCACACGGTTCAGGGAGTGGGTCGGAGGGACCCAGGCCCTGGGAGAGGGCAGAAGGCCAGGAGGAGTGCAGGGCAGGTCAGGGGGAACAGGGTTGGGAGGGGAGGTGGGTTTGTTCTGGGCACACTGTACAGAGAAACCCAAGATCTTGCTATTAGAACGTGGACCCCAGACAGCGCCCCTTCTGCCAACCTCACCCCACCTCCCCAGGCCCGCCCTGACTACATGGGCTGGGGGCAGCTGTCTCCCCAAGACTAGGGGTCCAGTGCTGTTTCTGGGGTGAGTGGGAGAGTCGTCCTGTCTGCTATCCTACGCTATTCTACGCTAGCCCCAAGGCTGCCCCGGGGGGGGGGGGGGCTCGTACAAGGGATGGGTGACAGACTGCCAGGGACCCTGGGGGTGAGTCCCTGGCCAACTGGGCCAGTCAGCCACCTGAACAGCGGTGCCACAGAGTTCTCCCTCCCTTTCCACCCTCAGACAACGTGGGCTCACAGGGACTGCTCCCCTGGGCCCCTCTTCTCTGCTCTTTTGCCCACCGCCCACCCGGACGTGGCACAGCTGGGGGTCCCGGCTCAGCCGGCCCTGGCTTGGGCACGCTCGGAGGCACGGCCCGCTAGTTCACAGGGCCCATGGGAGCAGCTGGCCTACAGCCTCGGCACCCGCGACACCGACTTCCCAGGGCCCCTCGTGATGGCAACTGCACCCCCTCCAAAGGAGTGGGCTTCTCCCCGAGACCCTGAGCTTCGTCCGGAGCTGGGGCCGCACCACAAGCTGGCACCACGGAGGCTAGAAAACCTCCCTGCACCAGGGGGTCCTACCTCGGGGGGCTTGCCCAGGTGCTGTGAAAGGACAATGAGGTTGATCAGTGTCTCCGGGTGGCCACTGTCCTGGAAACACAAGAGACACCAGCGAGCTGGGTCAGCTCCCCCAGACCCCCAACTCAGACTGCTCACCCCCATCTCTGGTGGGAAAATGGCTCCCACCCACCCAGGGTGAAGACATGACCCATGCGAGGTCACACCCTCAGAGGTGGGGCAGGGGGACCCGAAGTGCGCCTCCTGGCCACTCTGCAAGGCGGTGACCTCAGGGCCCTCCTTTCTGCCTGGGCGGCAGCATGGTGGCAAAGGGGGCTGCAGCCCCAACCCGCCTTCCCCCCTCCCCGCCTCTCCGCAACAGTGGCTTCCCCTCTGAGCCTGCTGTCTCATCTGCGGGCCAGGATGAGACAGGGCCCCCCTGCTGGTCGTGGTTATCACACCAGTCGCAAAGGAACAGAGCCCAGCCCAAGGCAGCCTGCCCGCCCATCACAGGCAAGCTCTCCCTCTCGCTGCAAAAATGAGGTCTGAGACCACGGGGCAGACCCCACCCGCCCCTCCTGCTCTCCAGGGGCCTTGGCAAGAAGCTGCCGGGAAATTACCAGAACATTCAAGTGCGTGACCTCATCCCACCCACCCACACAGGGCTCTGAGGCACAGGGAACCCTGGGACCTGGCCCAGGACCACCTTGGCCAGGAAGGCCAGACCGCTGCAGGGAGCCCCGACTGGGCACTTGGAGAGACAGAGCAACCCGGACACGAGGTATTGCAGGTTCAAGGGGCTGCACGGACCCCAGCCTCCTGCACAGACCCGGCTCCACTCCACGGCTGCCCTTCTTTGGGGAGACTCAACTCCCCCCCTTAGTCTCCTCAGCAACTGTCATGGGGGACAGTGGCACGTGCTCACAGAAGCAAAACGAGGGGAACGCCAAAGGAGTGGGAAGGACAGTGGAAAGCATGGGGTGGCCCACAGGCGCTGGGCCGAGTGAGGCCATGACATGCCTCGGGCATTGGGGGGGTCAGGGCCACGGGGCAGCAAGCCAGCCCAGGCGGGGTCTCAGAGAATGAGGACAGATGGATGTAATTTAACTGGGGACCCCACCACCCTCTCCTTCTGGGGCAGAGACACCCCAGCACGCCAGGCATTCCTGCATCCAGCAGTCCGGTGAAGGTCGGAGCCTGTCAGGGAGGCACGGTGGCCAGCATGGACACAGGGCGCCTGGCGGGGCAAGGCAGCTCCACGCGTACAGCTGATGGCCCCTGGCCTGTCCCTGATCAGCAAACAACCTCCTGTCGGTAACCTGACCCCTCGCCCAGATACAGGGGAGAAAGCTTCCTGCTGGTGTCTGTTTCTCGCTACATCAAGAAATGTTTTCCAAAAACAGAAAAAACTTCGACGTTTCCTCTGATTATAAAAATAATACACAAGACTTCACGTGTTGGGGGAAGACGGCGGGGGCTGCCCTGCCAGGGCCTCACTCGTGGTCCCTCTTCTAGACCCGGACAGGCCCAGGCAACGCCTCCCGTCAGCAGCCCGCTCTCCCCTTGGTAATGAATGGCGGGCATCTCTTCCAAGCACTGGCTCGGGTGAGGTGTCACATCAAGAGGCCCACAGACCGGGCAGCCAAGGTGACAACGAGACCTTCAGCGCAGCTCGGGCCACCTGAAGCCCAGGACAAAGGGATCCTCCCATTTCCAAGAGAAGCCACAATCAACGTTTCTACTTGCAATCCGCGTCTTCACTGATGTGGTATTAAAACAAATCCCCACGTGGTCACGGGCCAGGCCCGTGGGCTCCCTCTGCCCGGTCTGCCTCTGCAGCAAGCCCCACGGCCCCTGCCGCCCCCACCGGGAGCCGCGGCGCGGGCCGGGCCTGCCGCACCTTGTCCAGCGCCTCCTGCAGCACGCCTTCGGCGGCCTCCCATCGGCCCTGGGCCATGTGGCAGGCCGCCTGCCCGCTGAGCAGCAGCAGCGTGGGTGAGCACTTGTCAGCCATCTCCTGGAAGATGTAGTAGGCGTCCTGCAGCTTCTCGCCACCCTGCGGGGACAGTTCCCACACCACTGGTTTGCCGCCCTGCTTCCCAGCCCCACCACCGCCCGCTCCCTCAGAGCAGAGGGACGCCAGCACGCCGCCACTTTGCTGACGTGATGCCGGCCTGGCGAGCGCGCGGCAGGCAGTCCCTGCACCCCTCTCTGTCACTGGCAGTCCTGACCCCGACCGCCCTTTCTGAATGAAAGGTTCTGTCTGCCCGCTGAAGACGCAGCATCACCCTTACAGGGGAGCCTGAGACCAAGACGTGCTTCTGAAAAAATGCAGAGCTGGCGAAGAGTGGGCAGGGTTCACCCCACAAAACTGGACAGATACCGGAAACCGGCTTGGGTGAGGCCTCAGCCCCCCAAGGCCAGTGCAGGCGCACGCGGACGGGGAACACATTTTAAGCAGCCCATACAAAAAAATACGACTTAGAGAGAGGAAGCCCAGTGCCAAAAGCCAGAAAAAGGGCCGCTGCCAAGAGGGCAGCGGGGGGGTGGGGGGGTGCCCAGGCATGGGAGATGGGGGCTCGGCGCAGGGGAAGGTGCGAGGGGGACACTGGCCACTGCCCAGTGCCAGGAGCCCACAGAGCAAGCTGAGCAGGAGCCACGCTTGGGGTGGCCCCGGGAGGCTGCACGGCCAGGCTGGCCCACGCGTTCCATCAGGTCTGCGTGCAGAGCCCCCCCCCCCCAGCTCATTCACTCTGGCTCTGGCCAAGCTGCTCAGCTGTGAGGACCCGGGAATAGGGCTGGGGGTTCCCCTGGGGGATGGGCCCTGGCCCCAAAGGAAGCAGCAGGTCCAGTGTATCCAGAGAAGCCCGCACCGGCACTCTCCCCACAGGAGCGGCCGGTGCCGCATGCAGGGGGCACCTCCCCTTTCCCAGCTCTCCGATGCGCCCTCGTTCCCCCAGCACGGCCCAGGGGCTCACCACGGCCAGATTGACCCATGCGGTGGCCAGCTGTGTGAGGGTGGCATCCTCGTCCTGGTCCTGCATTTTCTTCAGCTCCTTCCTGGGGACAGAGGAGAAGGGTAGGAGGGAGCCCCCCCGCATTCCTGCTTACAGGGCAAACACCGGGGCTGGCTCGCGGCCCCCGCCCGGCTGCCCCCACTGCACACTTGGGAAGCCCACCCCAACTCTGCAGGTCCCACCGTCCACAACACAGAAGGAAACTGAGGCAAGGACAGCACCGTCCCTTGTCCCAGGCAAGCACCCCACAGGGAACAGCAGGTACACCACAGGGTGTCACCCCAACGGGCTACAATGAAGTGACTAAGGAAGCGATCGTATCACTAATGCTCTGGGCCTCCGAGAGCGCCCGGGGAGGGTACCCATGCTGGGTGCCCCCTAGCGGGCAGAGGCCTGGCTTCTGGGGAGCATGGCGTCCTGACATGGCCTGGCCGCTGCTCAGACAGCCCTGAGGCCCAGGCCCAAGCCTGGGAGGCACAGGTAGGGACACATGGGAGAGACGTACCGGGCGAGGTCCAGGCGGTCCAGCTTCAGCAAGATCTGCACGGTCATGGCCATGCTGCAGGACAGAGCGGCAGTCAGCCGGCACCCTCGTCACTAGGCTGCCTGTCGGGGCTCCCTCCGCACAGGCCCCACCTCCAGGAACATTCCTAGGAGTGCTTGGGCGGCCAGCGCTGCCTCGCCGAGGGCAAAGCTGAGCCGCACTGGACTCAGACCCAGGCACTGTGTGCCGGGCCAAGTCTCCCACTGCTTCCCGGGGCCCTGGCTCCCCCATCTCACCACTGAGCACACTTGGGGCTGGAGATTTCGTGGGGTCCCAAGCTGTCCCACTCTGACTACCCTGAGGCTGGGGCACCCGGTCCGTGCCCCACTCCTGGTGCCAGGGGACACCGCCCCATGGCAGGAGTCCAGGGAGCAAGCTGAGCAGCCTAACCCAGGGTCAGCCCCCAGAGAAGGCTGGGGGTCCAGTCCCAGAGGTGCTGTGTGGGGCAGGTGCTCACCCCCTCCGGTTCCCGCACCCCTGGCTTCCTTCTCTGCCTGACAGCTGTGACCACCGATGATGTATGCAGTCACTCGTCCCCACATTTTCCCGCCCAGATCAACCCGTGTAGGAGTCTGAGAAATAGTAACAGAGTCTGCTGCCTTGTAAGCTGCTGTCAGACCTATTTCTAAGCTGCCACAGATCCGTTTCTGGATGGAGGGGGGATATAAACAGATACAAAAATGAACCTGTGACCAGCGAACCAAGGGACAGCAGGCACCAGGGAGTTCACAGGGAAGGGCTGTCGCACCCTCTGGGCCGGAGCCCTGGACACAGCGCCCCAGATGCAGGGCTGGCCCAGAGTCACCTCCTGCGGTGGGGGGTGGAGCCCAGGGTGCACTGCAAGGGGCTCCGGCACCCCAGCTCTGGAGTGCCCTGAATGGGGGCCAGCCTCAGGGGAGGGCCTAGGGGAACGCGGGGAGGACATGGAAAGGCCAGGGCCCAGGAACACAGGGCTCCGTGGTGGGGGTGGGGGTACAGAAACCACAGGCAGAAACAAAGGTGCTTTCTCCTCTGCCATCGGGAGCAGAGGGTTTCCAGCCCTGGGAGCCGTGTCCTTGGGAACAGCAGCCTAGCCGTGCAGAAAGGAGTGTCTCCTGGACCAAGAATGGGAGCTGCAGCCTGAATGGGAAGCCTGGGCCCCACCGGTCTCACCCAGCAGTCCCCCACTGTTCCCATGACAACGGCCAATGAGGCCTTGAGCAGCCTGGAGACCAGAGGGGCCGCTCAGGCCTCCAGGCCTTCCCCCTGGAACAGGGAGGACACTCACCACTCCAGGCTGTCCCCCTGGTGCAGGGCACGCAGGGCCGCATCTGGGTTCTGGTCGTGGAAGTAGATGGAGGCGGCCATCAGCAGGAAGGTGGTGTTGGTCACGTCCACACTCCTGCTCATCTCCCGGTCCAGCTCGGCCACAATCGAGTCCCTGCAAAACAAGGCTGCTGAGGGCCTGTGGCCAGGGGTGGGAAGCAGCCTCGGCCCTGTGGGAACAGACAGGTCCAGAGAGGGTGGGTCAGGCCCCCAGGGGAACACAGCAGCTGCAGGCAGAATGGGCCCAGCTTGGGGCACCAGATGTGGCTCAGATGGCTGGGTGTCTACCTTCGGCTCAAGTCATGATCCCCAGGTCCTGGGATCGAGCCCCATGTCGGGCTCCCAGCTCAGCAGGGAGTCAGCTTCTCCCCCTGCCTCTCTCCCTGCTTGTGCTCTCTCTCTCTCCCCCTCAAATGAATAAATAAAAACTTAAAAAAAAAAAAAAAAAAAAAAAGGAACAAACGGGCCCAGCTGTCTCCGTCGAGTCCCACTGGGTGCCAGCTTCACCGCCTTCCCACTGGCACTTCTCACCCTTACGCAGAGAAACTGAGGCTGGCTGGTTTCAGGCCAGCTTGTGAGGAGATGTGCTGCAGGAGGGGCCACGTCCACAAAGCAGCACAGATCACTGCCTAGGCCTACAGATCTCCTGGCCCTCAGAGCTAGGGGGCTGTAGTGTCCACACCATCCCGGATGTGGAGGGACAGGCTGACTTGACAGGGGTGCCTCTCTGGAGGCAGGAAGCCACACAGATGAATCTCACACGAGTGACATCGCTGTCTTCCCAAGGAGGCCGGCTGCTCCTGGCAGGTGGGCCACATGCTGGGCTGGGGGCCAGGCTGGCGTCAGGGCTCTGCCAAGGATCAGCTGGTTCCCCCACAGGCCACAGGACGCCCGAACCACAATCTGCCTAACTAGAAAACAGAGCGAGTACCCTCGTTTCAAAAGGCTGCTGAGCAGCTGACAGGAGAAGGGAACAAGGGCCAGGCCCTGAGTCGCTGCCAGACAAAAGCTGCTGTTCAGGGCCCGCAGGATCTCTGGGGGGCTGCTGGTCAGGGTCTCCGTCTAAGGCCTTGGAGGATGGGGACACGCCTGTCACTGTCCTCGTGCCCACCAAGGTGTCTGACGGACAAATGACTTCAAAGCTGGGACTACTTCCTGCTCTGCACACCCAGATCGCTTACAGGGGGTGACAGAGTTGGCGTGGAGCCCTCATGGTCACCACACGACGTTCCCTGCCTGGTTTGTGGTGCCGAGAGTACACACAGCGCCTGCTGTTGCTAATGTGACGGGAGCGTCACACGCTGTGACTGTAACACGTCATCGTTCACCTACAGGTCCCGGGACTTTCTCCACAGCCTGCCTGCTGGGCTGCCTAAGGAGTTTGTGCCGCCGGGCCGGACGCACCCTGAACCCCTCCGCCTTCCCGAGCCCCTGCCCCAGGCCACACAGCAGCCCCTGCTCCGAGACGGCCCAGAGTCCCCTCCTCCTATGAAAGGAGAATAGAGCTTGTCACCCCGGCTCATGAAGTGTGGAGAGGCAGAAAGGACGGCCTCAGGAGCCTGCCTGTCTTGGTGTCCTGGGGCTGCTGTCACAAAGCATCACAAACTGGGAAGATGCAGCAGGAACAGACTCTCTCACGGAGAAGTTCTGGAAGGCAGAAGCCCGATATCCAAGCATGGGCAGGGAAGTTGCTTCTGAGGCCTTTGAGGGTGAATCCATCCCCAGCCCCTCTCCTGGCTTCAGCATGCTGCCCACAGTCCTTGTCACCCCTTGGCTTCTGTGTCACCCCAATTCTGACTCCATCTTCACGCAGGCTTCCCCTCTGTACCTTCTCTGTCTTCTCGTTTGTCTCTTATGAGGACACGAGATTCAGGGCCCACCTTATATCCAGGACGATCTCCAGATCCTTCACTAATCACATTTGGAAAGACCTCATTTCCAATGACGTGGCACTCATAAGTTCTGGGGATCAGAACCTGGGAGCCCCCATTCAGCTGTCACTGCTGACAAGTAAATCCCCCCGGAGCCTCAAGCTTCAAGGGCGAAGGAGCCCAAACAGGAGACGGGGCACAGAATGCTGCCCCCCTTAAGGGCAGTGCTGGGGGTCACAGCAGGTGGTCTCCCTCACACCCAGGAGCCAAAGACACCGTTGGTGGCCCCGGAGAGTAGCACAGTATCAACAAGGCCATGATCAAGTCCTGGTCTAAGGAGTTCCGCTGGGCAGAGACTGGGGAAGGCCTCTGTGTGAGGCTCCAGGTCACTACAAAGGATGCTCCAGGGTGGCGGGAGGTCTCGGGGCTGGGCAGGGGGGCAGGGGAAGAGCCACAGAGCAGAGCGTCTCCACGTCATGGGCCAGGCTGTTCCCTATCCCAGGCACCCTGTGGGGAGCAGATATGAACGTAAAAGTTCCTAATCCCGGGGGCCTCACAACCAGCCCTTCCTGGGGTGGGGGAAGCGGAGGTGCAGAGGCAGAGCCCAAAGCACCTGAGCAAGTATCCTGGCCGGCAACAGAATGAAAGGCTCACACAAATGGCCCAGCAGGGGAGGAATGTGCTTTCACTGAGGCCCCAGGAGGTGAGGGCGGGGGAGACGCCCACCCCTGCCCTCCCATCCTCACCTCTGGCTGTCGTTGGCCAGGTACTCGGCAAACATGCGCACGGCCTGGAGCTCGGGGGCCGAGGAGGGCTTGATCTCGTCCAGGACCACACCGTATTTCCTCTGCAGTCAAGACAAGCACACCGTCAGCTTGTCCTGCTCTCCCGTGGGGCTCAGCCCTCAGCCCCCAGGAACACACGAGAGCTTTCTTAGGGCTCTAGCAGCACCCTGGCAGAGCCCCAACACCTGGAACCAACGGCTGCCACGAGAGCCCACCACCAGCATCCACCACCCCCAGGGACTCCTCAGCCTGCCAGCGGCCAGCTCTGCTACGGCATCTGCTGGGAGCCAGCACGGCGACACCCACCACTCCAGCTGGAGACCCCAGCTGCTCACTGTCCAGCCCCCAGGGCTGGGGTGACAGGGCGAGTGCCCTGCCGCTCTGGGGGAAATGCAAGGTCTGCGCGTCCGGACATGCACCCCCTCCCTGCTACACTCAGAACCGGTGGCGGTGGTCACTGCTGGGAGGGGAACTGGAGCCCCATTTTCACCGCACCCCTTTCTAGGTGGTTTTGATGTTTTTGCTGCCACCTACAGGTGGTCCTTCTTTTTAAACACGCGTCTACACCACAAGGAGATTCCGATGGCGTACATGGGGCAGCCCCTCTGCTGGGGGCCACACATGCTCTTCACCGGCAAGGGCGGGGGGCGGGGCGGGTGTGATCAATGGGAAGGTGGGAGGGTCCCATCAGGCTCCAGAACACTCCACAGAGGGCAAGACGTCAACAGAACCAGGAAGCCACCCAGGGCCTGATGTGAGGTGGAGGCAGCCACAGAGCCATGTGCCCAGGACAGATCAGTGTCCAAGGCGGAGACTTGGGGGAGAAGGCGGGTGGGAGGCCGGCTGCTGGTGGGCCTTGGCGGGGAAGACCGGGGCAGGGCACAAGTCGGTCCTGTCTGCACCATCTGGACTGCATGCACGCCCAGAGCAAGAAGAAACACTGCCTGTGGGCCGGGGGCAGGTGCACAGGAGTCTCTCCGCTATCTACTTGGTTATTCTGAAAACCTAAAGCTGTACTACACAAATCAGAACCTATTCGTTACATCCAATCCAATCAAATCAATTACAGAAAATCAATCAAAACCTACTGATTACATTAAAAGAAAAGAAAGAAGAGGGAGAGGGGCGCCTGGGTGGCACAGCGGTTGGGCGTCTGCCTTCGGCTCAGGGCGTGATCCCGGCGTTACGGGATCGAGCCCCACATCAGGCTCCTCCGCTATGAGCCTGCTTCTTCCTCTCCCACTCCCCTGCCTGTGTTCCCTCTCTCGCTGGCTGTCTCTATCTCTGTCGAATAAATAAATAAAATCCTTAAAAAAAAAAAAAAAAAAGAAAGAAGAGGGAGAAATCCCTATACTGGTCCTTGGGCCTGGTGAGTCCACAACCTGGGGAACAGGGCCACCTACTTGTGGAGGCCACACGGGCTGCTCCAACTCCTGGACTCTGCCCTCCTTTGTCTGCGTCCCCACCCTCGTCCCCGCCCAGCACTCTGTTCCTTTACTCTCCTGTCCCAGAGGCCTTGGAGGTCACAGGCCCACACTCACCTGTGCAAGGTATGCTCTGTACAGGAAGACATCCCTTTCCACGTCTCTCTCCGGGCTTGAGGGCTGCAGAGAGAGACCGATCAGAATGCTTGCACCACGTGTCAGACAGGTCCTCAGGGGAGGCCAGGAGCAAGCAGCTTCCTACATCCCAGCCCTGATCTTGTCGCAGACCCTCACCACCCCAGGAAGGGGGCTGATCCTCACCCGCCTCCATCCGGGTGAGGAAAGTGGGGCACCCACTCAAGCTGCACAGCAAGGGGCCAGGGTGGAGCCCATGCCTTTAACCACTGGACAGGCAGCCACTCATCCTGACGGGGGCCCCCAGGGTGCAGTGAGTCAAAACAGAAGCTGCTCAATGGCAGGGGTGGTCCAAGATGTTGGGGGGAAATGCTCCAGTGTGCCTGGGTTTATAAAAGTAGAGAGAACAGGGGCGCCTGGGTGGCTCAGTTGGTTAAGCGTCTGCCTTCGGCTCAGGTCGTGATCTCAGGATCCTGGGACCGAGTCCCACGTCAAGCTCCCTGCTCAGGAGGGAGTCTGCTTCTCCCTCTGCCCCTCCCCTGGCTCGTGCTCGCGCTCTCTCTCTCTCAAATAAATAAATAAAATCTTACAAAAAAATAGAAAAGTAGAGAAAACAGGCCTGGGAGGATTCCCATCCAGAGGTGGATGGGTGATTCCGCAGAACAGACGGGCCCCTGGAGACGTGCAAAAGGGACTGTACTTTTTGTAACAAATACTTCTATGCAGCCTGTTCCTGCCCTGTTTTTGTTCCAAAACACGTTCGAAACACGGAAAACAAAAGAGAAAGGTTTGCCTCGCTCAGAGGAGCTCTCTGGGAGAGCTCGGCGGGGCTGCCCGGGCACGAGCCCTGGTGAGGGGACTTCACACACTGCTCGCTCTGGGACTACGGGGAAGCCCCCCGAGCCCCGGGCAGGCCACGAGGCTACAGGGGCACCGGCCACAGCCAGGAAAGGAAGAAGGCGCGTAGGGATCGGGCGGAAGCTGTGCGGGGAGTGCTAGGAGGATGCCCAGATCTGAGAAAACAGCAATGGCGTCTTTCTAGGCAAATCCTTCCCCGCCTTTTGCGGCTTGGGGATAGCTCGCCAGAATCACGCGAGAACCAAGCCCAGAGGCCCACGCCCACCAATACCGGCCGACCGGAGTGGCCCCTGACTGCCCCCTGCCAGTCCTGAGGAGAGCGAGTCCCATGGGGGGTTGCATCGTGATGGCGTGGGGGCCACCGTCAGGATGGCCACGCCGGACCTTCAGCTCCTTGAGGCTTCCTTCGCTGCTTTGTCCCCAACACGAGGCAGTACCTACCATCTTGCGGACACTTAAGGAATGTCTGACGAGCGAGGCAATGGCACGAGGGTGACACAGCACTACATCCGATCAAGGACAACGACTGACACCCCGAGTGCTCCACGTGGGGCCACCTCAGCTCGAGTCTGTCAGAGATTGCTGGGGCCACTGTAACGAACCACCATAAACGGGGTGGCTGGAAATAACAGAAAATTCTTCTGTCCTGGAGGCCGGCAGCTCAAAGTCAAGGTGTCAGCAGGACCACGCCCCCACCAAAGGCTCTGCAGAGGGTCCTTCTTGGCCTTTTCCAGCTTCTGGGGGCTCCAAGCATTCCTTGGCTTGTGGCCCCATCTCCCCGATCTCTGCCTCTGTCTTCTCCATCTGCCTCAAACCTCTCTTTGCCTTTCTCTTAGGAGAGCACCACTCATTGGCTTCAGGGCTTATCCAAACTCCTGGCTGACTGCATCCAGAAATCCTTTATCGAATTCTATCTGTAATGATCCTTTTGCCAAATAAGTCACGTTCACAGGTTCCGGGTGAACATATCTTTTAGGGGACACCGTTCAACCCAGTATAGGCTGCCCAAGAGGGTTTAGGCGGCCCATGGACCAGAATTAAATCACATCAAATGGCTCAGTGGGGACAGTATGCCCATTCTGGATGCATCAGGGAGAATGGCATGGTTTTGGGCCAGTGTATGTGTCCCACATCACCAAAGAGAGAGCAGCTCCCTGGCTCAGAGGCTGGGCTGCAGTACGCCTCCACCCGCAGCGACCACCAGTCCGCTGTCCGTGACTGTCTCCAGTCCCTCTCGAAGTATAGCAGAGCGCTCTGGTTCTCCCTTTCAGCAGTGACGGAAAGACTAAACGTAATGACAGGAGAAGACTCCAAGAACATATTGCCATGAAGTAAGCAGAACAGACACACAACAGAAGCCAGACAGCAGAGTGTGAGTGTGACACTGAACCTCACAGTGACCCTGGTGAGACAGGTGTCATTGTCTCCATCGGACAAGAGGGGAGACAGGCGCGCAGAGGTGCAGTGACTCGGCCCTGGCGGCACAGAGCATGTAACAGAAGCAGAGTCAGCACAGGTCTGTCTCGATCTTCTCACCGTCTACGTGACCCAGGAAGGAGGCATGCAATGTGTTGGCGAGCCAAATAAGGGATGCCCCCCTGCGAAGTCCATGCCAGTCCCTGGGACCTGGGACCAGCTTCCGTTCTGTCACCAAAGGGACCTTGAAGATGTGATGAAGGTTATGGATCCTAAAATGGGGAGAGTGTGCCAGGTGATGGGGGAGGCCTAATCACAGAAGCCCTTCGTAGCAAGAACTTTAATAGCAGAGAACAGTCAGAAACAATGCGGCAGCAGGAAAAATCCAAGCCAGCCCAAGTGTGAGAAAGATTCGACCCGACACCCTGTGGTTGGTTCTGACGTGGAGAGACCCCATGCAAAATTGAGGACCGGAAAGAAGCCTCTAGGAGCTGAGGCTGGCCCCTGGCTCAGAGCTAGCAACCTCAATGAGTCTGGAAGCATATTCTTCCCTAGAATCTCCAGAAGAGACACAGCCTGGCCAACCCCTTGACTTTAGCCTGATGCAAGCCATGCAGGACTTCCGATCTACAGAAACTGAGCGATAATGAACTTGTGTGGCTGCAAGCTGTCGTTTGTGGTCATTTGTCACAGCAGCGTCAGAAAACGAATACAATCGCGCAAGAGTCATTTCACGTGAGACAGCTTCCTGAAGTCCTTTTTTAGGCTTTATCCCCTTGATGCTCTGCGAAACCAAGCACTGTCAAAGGCCAGAAGCATGAACAAGCAAGGCCTTCGCTACTTCAGAGTCCAAAGTCCTCCCAAGCCTCTGGCTGCCTTGGTAAGAACTCAGCCGGTCCTTTGCTTGGTGCTCCAGTGACCTCCCACACCTTCAGAATAAAATCCGAACCCCTACTGTGGCTCCCGAGGCCCTGTCTGGGGCCCTGCCCACTTCATTCTCCATCCTCCCCCTGCATGCACTCACCTCACTCCCGCTACACCAGCCTTTAATGCTCTGACTACCCGGAGCTCATCTCTGCCTCAGGACCTTTGCGGCAATTTATGGAGTGAGATGCTTCTCAAGGTTCAGTCTCACGTTCAAATGATGGTCAGAGAAGCCAGGGCTTACCGGACCACTCCCAGAGGAAGCGGCCTCCCCCCCGGCCCCCATTTTCCAACTCAGGAGAGTTTTTGTTGTTTTTTTATCTTTAAGAGAGGTGTAGGTGTTGGGTTCTTTTTTAAGTTTATTTATTTATTTTTACTCATCTCTACACCCAATGTGGGGCTCGAACTCATGACCCCAAGATCAAAAGTTGTATGCTCTTCCAACTGAGCCAGCAAGGCGCCTGTCCAACTCAGTACATTTTATCTCACCTTGCCCCCTTAAGCGCTCAAGTTATTACATATTCACTCGCTTCTTTACTCTTTTAATCTCTCTAGGACACTAGGCTATGTGAAAACTAAAAACAAAAAAAAACAAAACCAAAAAAAACACCACCACCACCACCACCACAAAACAAAATCTCGTTGAACATAGAGTCAGGAGGCCAGAAGGGGGAGCTCTCAAACCCTGACACTCCAGGTCAATGGCAGACCCCAACAGAAGAGAGGTACCATTCATTCCCCACAGGAGGAAGCCTACACTTTACCACACCCACAGGAAGATGAAAGATTTTCTCCTTGCCTGGCAATTGCCTAGCCAAGGAGACTGTCACAACTCAGGCAATGAGAAGCCACTAGACTTTGAGCTCCCAGTTTACTCCAATGGATTTTTTGTTTATAACAGCCCCTCTCAATTCCCCCTTTCCCCTGTGGAAGAGCCACCCTCTCTGTTCTCTGGACTTACCTATGGTTTTCCCATAGGTTACATGTCCCAAAGTGCAATTATCCATTAATCCCCAATAAACCCATTTTGCTGGTAAAATAACGGACAATTTTCTTTTTAAGGTTAACAATGAGGGCGCGCAAGACTGTCAATTTCACTGCTCTTAAAGAATCGCCAATAGCTCACTCTCAAAGTGTCAGTAATGTTCATGTCCCTCCCTAAAAGTTCCTGCTAAAGGACCTGCCGCCTCCTCTTGTCATCCACGGGCTGGCCCCTGCCTACCAGGGCTATTTTCTAGCTTTCAAATGGCCAACCTCATTCCCATCACTGTCCATCACATCACCTCCTGACTTCTTGTTTATTTACTCGTTTACGGTCTCCCTGAGGAGCTTAAGGTTTCCAAGAGACCTCAGAGTTTTATCTATCATCTCTTTGAACCCAGCACAAATACACTGCCTGGCCCATAGAGAAGCTCGATGAGGAATGAATGAATGGATGGATGAATTAAATGAATGGGCAAGTCTGGGGAGAAATAACCCGGCTAGTGAGCAGGGTAATGTCCAGGAAACCATTTCTCTCTTGAGCAGCGGTGTTCATATCCTAAAATGAGAATAAACAACAGTCCCTACTTCCCAGGTATGGAGGGTATGGTGACACACGTGGGCTCTCCACAAATGAAAATCACTATTACTATTACTATAGTAGCATAAACACCTTCCTTACTCAAATAACCTTCCACGGCGCAGAACGAGCTTTAAGTGAGAACTATAAAAAACTGTCACGTCTTTGAGTTTCGTCATAGGCAAAGGTAACTCCTCACAGCGTTCTGAAGAGATACACTGGGGGGAAAACGTCGCGAGGAGGATTTTAAAAATCAGATCGCGACCAGTGACCACCAGGAAGCGGCTTTCGCCACCACTATCCCCTCGCCCCCGAGCGGCCGCACCTTCACCCGCTGCGCCTCGTTAATGCACTGCTGGTAGCTGCCAATGTAGAAGGCATTCTTCACGTCGAACAGCTCGTCCACTTCCCCGGAGCCGCCGGACACCGGGCCGGGAGCCGGAGGCGCCATATCTCTGTGGTCCCAGTCGCTCCTCTTCCGGAGGGACACGTCGGCCGGAAGCAGGGGCTCACCGCAAGGCACGCTGGGAATTGTAGTTTATTCTTTCCTGCCTGGCAATGAACCAAACAGGAGTTAAAGGGCGGGAGTCGCAAGAGCGACTCGCAGGGCTTTCGGGAATTGTAGTTTGATTTTATCGCGCGAGCCAATGGAAATCGGGGAAACATGGCAAGCACGTGGTTGAGGCTGGGACTGGCAGAGTGAGCTAGAGGTGGGTGGGATCACGAAGTTGGCGATCCAGTAAACGGGAGGGTTTCCGTGACGTCAGCGGTACGCGCCGGAAAGCACAGCTCACACGGGTGCTCATACGGAGCTGGCCAGGAGGATGGCTGGTTTTGCGGAGCTCGGGCTGTCATCGTGGCTTGTGGAACAATGTCGGCAGCTGGGTTTGAAGCAGCCCACGCCTGTACAGCTCGGCTGCATCCCTGCCATCCTAGAGGGTAAGTGTGGCCCGGCCTCTTTCCCAGGAAGCCTCCCCACTCTCATCGGCTCCCTTTCCTTGGCGCAGCGTTTGCCCACGCCACTTTTGCGGAGCGAGGGATACGCTTGGGCGTTTTGGGCATGCCTGGGTCCCAAAAGTAGATTGGGCAGTGTTGGCGTTTGGAATGCACAATTGACTCCCTGTGTGTCCGCACACAAGTGATGTAATCCCAGAAACTTGTCGTGACCTCAGAGCACAGGAATGAACAACTAATCGATACTACTGGGAAATTTTGGTAGTTTGCACTCCATTTTAATTTTATAAATGGTTGTCAAGATTAATTAGTCCTGGTAAATGCAGGACTCTGGTCCCGTAAATACTCCCCGCTCTAGTGGCCCAACCCAGTTTGCCATTAAAGAGATGCTCTTAGGGGCACCAGGGTGGCTTAGTCGGTTGAGCGTCCCACTCTTGATTTCCGCTCAGGTCATGATCTCAGGGTCAAGATCAAGCCCAGCATTGGGTTCCATGCTGGGTGTGGAGCCTGCTTGGGAGTCTCTCTCTCCCACTCTCCCTTTGCTTCTCCCCCTACCCCATGCTTTCTCTCTCTAAAAAAAGAGAGAGAGAGATGCCCTTAGGAAGCTTAGGAAGTAACAAGTTGAGGGTTGAGGGATTAAGTAAAGATGAAGAAATCAGTAGGGAGCCTAAGATGCAGACTGGGGGAGAAGGCATTTAGGTTTCCCCAAGCTGGGATGCTCTGTGAGGGAGTCAAAATGAGACAGGGAGTAGTAGCATCTTGGGTCTGATGGATGTGGGTTCCGCTGCAGCCTGCTACTCACTGGCTGTGTGTCCCGGGCACACCTCTGAGACTCGGTTTCCCTTTTTGTTCATCGGAGACAATAATGGTCACACCCTCTTAGAATTTGTCCGTCTGCCTATAATGTAAATGACATATCCATATGGTAACTGCTCATTAAACATTAGCTATTGTAAACTGTACCCAGTAGAACACTTGTCTACACCTGAGTGTGTTGATGTTCCTTTGCCTTCTGCCCAGGTCGGGACTGCTTGGGCTGTGCCAAGACAGGCAGTGGCAAGACAGCAGCATTTGTCCTACCCATCTTGCAGAAGCTGTCTGAGGATCCCTATGGCATCTTCTGCCTCGTCCTGACACCCACCAGGTGAGCCTCCCAGGCTTTCTGGGTGAGTTAACCATCTGTGTTTTCTTAGGCAAGCACGTTTAGCTCTCTGAGTGTACTTTCCCTACATTGAAAATGGGGACAGAAATCATTCCTGCCTCTTAAGGGAGGAACAGAATTAACCAGGATAGTGTGTGAGAAGTGCTGAGCACAGGGCTTGTCTCATGGCAAGCCCCAGCCAGACAGGAGCTATCAGTAGTCTTGTAGCCCAAGACAGAGACACATCTCCTGTTCTCGGGCAGACAAATAATGGCAGTTGACATGGTAAGTTCTCTTAGGGCAGGAGAGGTAGGCACTGTATGCTGTGAGGGTGTGGCCTAGGGAGGGGTGAGTCGAGGAAGACTTCATTCAAGGGGTACCTTAAAGGAAGATAAGGATCTCTCAAAGGGACAAGTTTGGGGAAATATACTCTAGGCAGAGGGAACCGCTAGTGCATTCGAGCAGAAGGGTGAGAGAGGCAGGGAACAGAATGGGTACTTGGGCCAGGCAGGTTAGAGCCAACTTGAGAAAAGCCTGGAATGCCAGGAAGAGAGTTAGAACCAATTCTGTGGGCATGTGAGCAGAAGAAGGCAAGACAGGAGGACAGGGAGTAGGTACATGGGCCAAGGAGAGGCCTGGGCAGAGCTGGGACCGAGGGGTGGGGAAGAAGGGACTTGGACACTGACCAGCCCCAGGGGAGAGGGGACTGACGCTTAGGTCTCGGGCTTTGGTGACTGTGGTGTCGAGGCCACTGCTGAGGAGGAGAGGCCAGTTTGGGTGGGACTGGTGGGAGAGGGTCATGGGATGTCTGGGCCCCAGCCTTGTAAGGGGGGCCACAATAGGGTTCCAGTGCTCAGTATCAGAGCCTTTATCTAGAGGGAACTGGGAGCTGTGGTGGGCGTATAAGCAGGAGAGGGCTAGTCAGGAGGTCTGAGGGATGGACATGGGACTGGGAGGCAGGCACAGAACCCCCATCTAACCCAGCCTGCCCCCTTCACACCCACAGGGAGCTGGCCTACCAGATTGCAGAGCAGTTCCGGGTCCTGGGGAAGCCTCTGGGCCTGAAAGACTGCATCATTGTCGGCGGCATGGGTACAGGGGGCCCAGGGAGGCTCTGGGTAGGGGACCCCTGTGGCCTCAGGCAACCCACCCAGACCCACCTCTCACACTCTGCCTGCAGATATGGTGGCCCAGGCCCTGGAGCTCTCCCGGAAACCACACGTGGTCATCGCCACACCGGGGCGCCTGGCTGACCACCTCCGTAGCTCCAACACTTTTAGCATAAAGAAGATCCGTTTCTTGGTGAGTCGGGCTGGGGCCCGGATTCATCCATTTGGGACATGTGTCCCACAGGCCATCCAGAAGAGCCTTAGGAAGGGTGACAAGGACAGCCGAGGGATCAACAGGAGGCAGCCCATACTAGATGGGGCAGGGAGGGGAGGGCCTCTCTGAGACTCTGAGATGGTTGAGGGAGCAGATGTCCGAGATTTAGAGGGAGAACGCTCCAGGGCCCGGGCCCAAGGCTGGGAAGGAGGCATGTGGGGGAAGCAGGCCGGGCAGGGCATGCGGTCAGGCCTCGGACAGCGCTCTCACCAGATCCCCTACCCCCGGCCACTGGTGCTGCAGGTGATGGATGAGGCAGACCGGCTGTTGGAGCAGGGCTGCACTGACTTCACCATTGACCTGGAGGCCATCCTGGCAGCCGTGCCCACTCGCAGGCAGACCCTGCTCTTCAGTGCCACACTGACTGACACGCTCAGAGAGCTTCAGGGCCTGGCCACCAACCAGCCCTTCTTCTGGGAGGCTCAGGCCCCGTGAGTCCGTAGCCAGGTCCCAAGGGGCAGGGCAGGGCAGGCAAGTTGTGGGGTGGGGGTGGGGCACACCCAACAGAGGTTATTGGAGGGACGGTGCGGGACATTGGCTCCATTCAGCAGTAGGGGAAACTGAGCCCCCCCGCCCCCCATCCCCAGGGTGCGTACAGTGGAACAGCTGGACCAGCGCTACCTGTTGGTGCCTGAGAAGGTCAAGGACGCCTATCTGGTCCATCTGATTCAGAACTTCCAGGACGAGCACGAGGACTGGTCCATCATCATCTTTACCAACACGTGCAAGTGAGCATGGGCCTGCCTCTCTCTTCCTCAGACCCCTCCCATAGCCCTTTACGAAGGCCCAAGGTGTGAGGCACACAGCCGGTCTTGGCCCTCCAGCGCCTCGGCTCAGACCAGAGATTTCAGAGGAGTCGCTCAAAGAAGCTCAGAGAGGTCAAGCAATTTGCTGAGGCCACCCCCCACCCCGAAGAGCCATGATTTGGGGTTCCTCAGGCCTGCTCTTAACCAGAAGGTCCAGTGGCCTCTGGCTGTCCCCCAGAAGCCCCCTGCAGCAGCTGAGAAGGCCTTGAAGCAGCCTCTTCACTCTGTCTCGGGGTGTCACTAAGACCCGGCACATCGGCCGCAACACCCGGGCCCTCCTCTCTACAGTCCTAGGGGCCTTCAGAATCCTTCGAAGCTCTTGGGAGGGTCGTTAGGCAGCTGTAGCATGAGCCAAAACAGATACATAGCCTACATCACATGGAGGAGACCTCCTGCCTGGCTGCTGCCCCCCAAGAATTTATGGGCTACCAGAAGAGGAAAGTCTGGATGCAGGGCTGACTCTCGTTAGCTTAGGCCAGGGAAGGGGTCGGCAGAGGATGTCAGCAGGCAGGATACCCCACACGCCTGCATCTCCTTCACCACTGCGTAGGGCCACCTCGTTGCGGTCTTGGGGTGCGCTGGGGCAGGAGTGCCTTCCCAAGACCCTGGCTCTGGAGGGGCTGACAGCGTGTCCTTCCCCCCAGGACCTGCCAAATCTTGTGCATGATGCTGCGTAAGTTCAGCTTCCCCACTGTGGCTCTGCATTCCATGATGAAACAGGTGAGCGACCAGGCCGCCCCAGAGTCCCTCCGGCCCTAGCCTTGCCCTGGCCGCGCGTCCCAGCCTCAGGCCCTTTGCACACGCTCTACCCTTTGCCTCGAACACTTCCTGCCACCCGTTTGCCTTGGTCTGTCCTCATGGGTGAGCCCCGTGAGGGTGGGACTAGCCTGGACCCACCTTGTTCCCACGCCTCACACAGCAAGGGCTTAAATATTTGCTGAGATGGTACCTGACCCCCGGTCTTCCCAATTCTTTCCCCGACGTGGCAACAGAAAGAACGCTTTGCTGCCCTGGCCAAATTCAAGTCCAGCATCTACAGGATCCTGATTGCCACAGACGTGGCCTCCCGGTGAGTGGCCCCGGGTACTCCGTCCCCTGTGCTGGCCCAGTGGCACCCCCACAGAGGGACTAGAGGGCCGACCCTGGCAAGAATTGGGGCAGCCCCCACTTCACCGCTGAGTGACTTGGGGTGAGTCCCGGCCTTGGTTTCCCCACGTGGATGGTGGCACTGACAGGCCTCTGCCTCCAGGGGCCTGGACATTCCCACAGTGCAGGTGGTTATCAACCACAACACCCCCGGCCTCCCCAAGATCTACATACACCGAGTCGGCCGGACAGCCCGTGCAGGTAAGTGGACAGGGCGGGGTGGCCTTCAGACCCACGTCCCTCCAGCCAGCCCACCCCGTGAGGAACTGAAGTCAGGAGCCGGTGGGAGAAGGTGTGGGGATAGAGCCGCAGGTGAGAGGCAGTGTTAGGGGAATCATCCTTTCAAAAGCAAAGGCAGGGAATATTCTGGTTTCTAAGATTCTCTCATGTAGGAAGAGACAGGGATTCTGGGGTGGCCAGACGGGGCCTGGCCCTTCTCTCCTGTCCTGTGGCCTGGGGCAGGGCACATCAGCTCTCTGGGCCCATCTCAGCAAACGACAGGTAGCAAGAATGACGCGTGTTTGGTGCTGCTCAGGGTCACGGGCCTCAGCAGCTGTGAGGGCTGTTTGAACGCCGTTACCCTCACCGACACGGGGAACGGAGAGACTAGCGTGCGCAGCTCTGCGCTGAGGCCCGTCGAGCCTTATCGCTGACAAAACGACCCTCCCAAGAAGTCAGCCACATCACCAGCCCCCGTGTCAGGCCAGCGTGGCAGGAGAGCCGCCTCTCCTGGTGTCCTGTGTCTCCTCTGGGAGGGACCTGGCCTCACCCCGTTCACCGAGCCCTCACTCTGTTCCCACCCAGAGGAGCCCTGAGCTGCCCAGGGGTCACAGCCTGTCTCCGTTGGCCCCTGGCTCATAGCAGGTAACTGTGGCATGTCCTCGCAGGGCGGCAAGGACAGGCCATCACGCTGGTGACGCAGTATGACATCCACCTTGTCCATGCCATCGAGGAGCAGATCAGTGAGTGGAGGGGTGGAGGGGGGGGCGGGGGCCTCTGGGTGAGATGCCCACTCATCCCCCACCCAAGACATCTGCCGGGCTACTCACTGAGCAGACGTAAACTGCACTTCCCTTCCTGTGCAACCCCAAATGAAGGTTTTTGAGCCCAGTTATCAAAACAAGCTTCCCACAGTGGCCCTCAGCCGCGGAAAGCCACATCCGGTGGGAAGGGACTTTGGTTTCTCCGCCTGAGATGTATGGATGGTCCTTGTGGATGAGTCAGAGGCCCCAGGGCCAGGGTCTGGGTGTGTTTAAAAATCACCCTTGGGTGGTTTAACATACAGCCCAGACCAAGAACCACTGGAAAATCTGTAATCACTGCACAGACTGCTCTAAAATTCAGAAACCTCTGGCCTGCAAAGGACGGTGTTTGAGTAATCTCTACGCCCACCATGGGGCTCGAGCTCATGACCCCAAGATCAAGAGTCGCACACTGTTCTGACGGAGCCAGCCAGGCGCCCCTAAAGGACAGTGTTTAAAAAAAAATACTTGCAGTCAAATTCGTAGTGTTGCTAACAACAACAAAAGGACAGCCTAGCTCCTTTAGGTCTAGAATCCCGGATTTTGTCCACCGACCCAGTCTTGCATGCCCCACTGCATGGGGAGCTCACTCCCAAGCCAGAACCCCTCCCCTTGTCTTGTCTGGCCTCTCCCGCCCCCTGGGACCCGTGCCTCTACAGAGAAGAAGCTGGAGGAGCTGTCCGTGGAGGAGGCCAAGGTGCTCCAGATCCTCACGCAGGTCAATGTGGTGCGGAGGGAGTGCGAAATCGTGAGTATCGGAGGCCGGGGGGCCCGGGGTGCTCCCTTCGAGATGAGGGCCCCTGTGACAGCCTCTCCTTCCTTCCCCAGAAACTGGAGGCAGCCAACTTTGACGAAAAGAAGGAGATCAATAAGCGGAAACAGCTGATCCTGGAGGGGAAGGTGAGGGCTGAGCGGGCAGGTGGGGGTGGGGGGAGGGCTTGCAGGGGGCACCGTGTCCCGCTCAGTCACCTGCGGGTCCTCCCATGACAGGACCCCGACCTGGAGGCCAAACGCAAGGCTGAGCTGGCCAAGATCAAGCAGAAGAACCGGCGCTTCAAGGAGAAGGTGGGGCAGGTGCTGCAGCGGCAGAAGGCGGGCGGGGCTGGCCGCAGGGGGCGTCCGCCCCGGGCCCCGCCTGAAGCGCCCTCCACCGCTCCCAGCCAGGGCCGGCCCTGAGCAACCCGTGGCCCCCAGCCGCCCCGCCTGGGATTCCTTCCTGGAACTGATGGTCGAGGGCTCCTCCCCTGCGCCCGGGACCTGCTCAGTCCCTGTCCGTGGGACCCAGGGATACCCAGGTTGTGCACCCCACAGCTTTCCACCTTGCAGCCCCGGCTGGCCCCTTCCCAGAGCCCCTGCCAAGGGACAGGCTGTGGACGAGGAAGGAACACTGGCTGGGAGGTTGGGCTCAGCGCCAGCCTCGTGACCCTGGATCACCTGGGTGGGGGGGAGTGGATGCTATCGGGCCCCAGAGCAAAGGTGTGTTGCTTGCAGGAGTCACTTAATAAATGGGTCTCTCAACATCGCCGGTCTGACTCTGTGGGAGTGGGGGCAGGGGAGGAGGGTTCGGCCGCTGGTGCTTCCCAAGTCCCCCAGAACATCATGTCACCCCCACCCCGCAGTTATCCATTCCCGTCGGGCCAGGCCAAAGGTTTGAACTACAGGGCTGGCCATTCTGGCCAGGTGACCTTGGGTTTGAGAAGCCCCCTCTGGGCCTCAATTTCCTCATCTGGAAAATGGGCACAGCAAGGCACCACTCTCCAAACATGGCCATCGGGTTCAGTGACATGATGCCCGTGTGTAGTGAACAGTACCATGTTCTAGGAGCTTCCCCACCTGCCTATCTGGTGGAATTTGGGGTTTGTAGCCAGAGTAAAGGGAGGGGTGCTTAACCAAGGGCCACCTAAGGGCAAACTGGTCCAGACAACAGGAGTTGAGCCCAAGGGGGTGGGGACAGCTGTGCTGGGCAGAGCTGAGCTCCTGGCTGTGTGGCGGGGGGGCGCTTCCCAGGCTTCCTCTTCTCACCTGCCAGCGGCTCACTAAGCCCTACAAAGATGGGGAGCAGCTGAGGTGCATCGAAGAGGAAGCAGTTAGAGCGGTCCAGTGACGGCGGTTAGATGTCTAGGTGTCCACACAACACACACGAGCACAGCCACTCTTAGAAATGTAATCTGGGTGCCAACGCGCACCCTGGGGGTTCTAGAAATTCTACACAATGAAAAGCCCGGAAACAGCCCCTGAGCCGTGAGGGTCCAGGGCCAGCCAGGGCACTGTGGCCAGACGCTCCCCAGGCCGAGTTGGGCCCCCAGTCCCCGCCAGGGTGAACGGCCCACGGTGCCGCCCACGGCCCGGCTCGTGGCCCGGGCAGGAATCATGCGTCTAAAGCCAGCTCCTGCGGGCCCTGGCTCCCACGCAGATCCTGCAGCCAGGCTCAGGGCGTGCCCTCTGCCAGGCGGGCGAGGCCCTCTCGCAGCTCGCTCAGCTCAAACAGCCTGACGTCCAGCAGCTGTGCGGCCCGGCCCACCTCAGCCCGCGCCCGTTCCCGCTCGGCCCTCGCCTCCTCCAGGCTGCGCTCCGTCGCCCGCAGCTGGTGCTCCAGCTCGGCGTTGCGGGTCTCCAGGTCCTGCAGGGAGAGGGTAGGCAGAATGTGGGGCCCCAACAAGTCTAGGGTCACCAGCCCTGCGTGGGGCATCCAGCATCTGAGGGCCATCCTGTCAGACCCCACTCTGGGCCATGCCATGCTCCCTTCATCTCTTACTCTCCCTGCAGCTTCTGCCCAAGACACTCCCCGAGCCCTTGGCCAATTTGAAGGTCATAGAACCGATCACATCCCTCTTCTGCTCAAGACCCTTTTGTGACCCATCAGGCTGGAAACAAAATCTGCATCCCTTCCTCCCTCCTCTCCTTGTTCATTCCAACTCAGACTTGCTGGCTTCCTTGTGGTTGCTTGAACGTGTTGAGTTTCTCCCCCACCTCAGGGCCTTTGCACAGGCTGAGCACTCGGCCCAGGAGACAAGAGGGAGCATTTCCCCAACTTCTCTCCTCTGGTCCCCAGATCCTTTAACATCTTCCCCTGCTGGACTCACGGGACATTCCCCATGAACATTTCTCAGGTGAAATCTTCAGTGAAAGCCAGGCCAGTCAGACCTGGGTTCAAATGCAGACTCCTGACCCTAAGGACTTGATGGGTTGAAGCATGGGAATTCAGCAGGGACTCAAAAATTGCTTCTTGAGGGGGGCCTGGGTGGCTTAATTGGTTAAGTGTCTGCCTTCGGCTTGGGTCATGATCTCAGGGTCCTGGGATGGAACCCCATGTTGGGCTCCCTGCTCAGCGGGGAGCATGCTTCTCCCTCTCCCTCTGCCCTTCCTCCACCCCCCCATGCTCTGTGTCAAATAAAATCTTTTTAAAAATTGCTTGTTGAATCAAAGAATATGAAACATTGTACTAATAACAACTGTCATTTACAAAACACTGGCTGCAACTTGGACTCTCCATGTCCCTGGTCCTCCCAATCTTTCACAACCTTAGGTAAACCTCTTCCTGACCCCACTTACAGGTGAAGAAACTGAGGCCCGGAGAGGCACACAGCTGCCCAGGACCCAACAGCAAGGAAGGATCCCAGGTCTGTCCCGCAGCCGGGGCTGGCTGCCCCTGGGCCATCACCCCACCGCAAGGCGATGACACACACCTGCACCTTCTGCTGGGTCTCCTCGCGTTCGCTGGCGTCCACGGCCTCACGGGGTCCACCAGTCTGGCTCTTCAGTGTCTGGATCTCCTAGAGAAGAGTTCCCAGGGTCTATTCTGGGGGTCCTGGCTCTCCCGTGGGAGGTCAGGGAAGAGGAAGCCCAGGGACACACACTCAGTGCTCACCTGGTCCTTGGTTTGCACTAATGCCTCCAGCTGCTCCAGAGACTGGCCCGGCCCTTCCTTCTCACTGACTGAGGGTGGTTCCGCGGCTGCCTGGGCCTCCAGCTCAGCCACCTGTGTGGACAGGAGAGTCAGCCCCTGACACCCCAGCCTGCATTCTCCTGACCCCTGGGGACTCTGTCCCTTGCTCAGTCACACCCATGACGAGGACTCAGGCACTCACCCCCTCTGATTGGGGCTACCACCTTGCGGCAGGTAGGACTTCAGGGTTTGACAAAGGTTGGCATTCTCTCAGACCCATAATACAGAACAAGAAACTGAGGCGCAGGGAAACGACCGGCCGAGATCACACAGCCAGCCCGTGAACCCAGGACGGATAGGACATGAGGAGGCAGGGGGTCCTCAGCTGCCGGGGCCACTTGGAGTCTCTGGAAGGGGTCCCCTCACCCGCTGCCGCAGCCTCTCGGCCTCTGCGCGCTGGGCCTCCAGCTGCTGCCTCCACTGGGCGGCGGCGGCGTTGGCTTCTCGCAGGGCGCCCGCCAACTTGTTGTTGCTGTCCTGCAGCGCGAAGAACTCGGCCTCCCACTGCACCTCGCCCACCGAGCTGCAGGGACGCAAGGGTTGGCGGGGGTGAGGCCCGGCCGCACCAGGGAGGGGGCGGGGCGGGGGCGGGGCTGGCCCAGGGGCGGGGCCATAGGTGGGGACGTCCCGGGGGAGGGCAGTCTTGTCGGGGGCGGGGTCAGCCCATCGGGGCGTGTTCAGAACCGGGTGAGGGTGGGGAGAACCCCGTGGGTTTTGAATTTGGTCGGGGAGGCGTGACCGAGGCAGGGTCAGCCCCGAGAAGGCGCGGTCAAGGGAGGAGCGCGTTCGAGGGGCGAGGTCCGTTCCGGAGAGGGCAGGACCTGAGTCAGGCCCCTCGCCTTCCCGGGCCTTGAGCACACAGTCAGGTCTCGCGGCCCGTCGCGCCCCACCGGCTTCGGAGAAGCTCCTCTGGGCGCCTTCCGTCCCGCCACGCCCTTTGCCCGCCCTACCCCCCCTCACCCCTCCGACAGCATCTTCTTGAGCCGCTCGCGCTCGGCGGGGCCGGGGACATCCGCGCTCTGGCTACGGAACAGTTTCTCATCGCCGGGGCCGTTGGCGCTGACGAGGGGAGTTGGGGGCACCTAAGGGTGTGGGCAGAAGTGGGGTCACACTGGGGGTGGCTTCGGTCAAGGACCGGTTAGGTCATGGTTGAGGTCGGGGCTGATGTTACTGGGGTTGTGACTGAAGGCAGGGGTCCTTACCAGCGCTGGGATGGGAGTGCACCCCTCCTCTCCTCATCCACTCTCTATGGCTCCCCATGATCCCTGGGCCAGAGTTCCGGGAACTGTACCCCCACTTTGCCTGCCTGGGCTCTCACCAAGCCCCCAGGAGCACACCTGATGCAGGCTCGCCTACATAAACCCACTGAGATACCAAATCTGCAAAGGTGGGGGAGCAATGTGAAATCTCTATGCTAGCCCCTCATGGCAATGCCCCTTCCCTGGGGCCAAATTCAACATGATTTTAAGATTCAGACAGGAAGCCCTCTACCAGGCTGAATTCACTGCCTGGACCAGGAGCCTGCTTTTCCATCTCTGTAACTCTTTCCCAGCCCTGGGCCTGGCACACAGTAGGTGGTCAGTAAATCGTGCTGAATAAATTAACGGGGGAAAGCTCCCGGGACAGTTTTTCACTCTACTGCCTGGCCCCTACTTGGCTATTTCAACCTCCAGGTTTTTACTCTGCCATCTAAGCTGGTTTCCAAGCCTTCCGTGATCCAAGGCTAGGCGAGACCCCCAGGATGTGCTCCTGACCCTTTCCCTCCCTCTGTAGGTCTAGCTTTACACGACCTGTGAGCATTTATCCTGGGCACCCGCACAGCACCTGGACCCTCCATATCAGCTGAGTGACCGGTAGGCACGGGACAGGGAGTACTGACCTGGTGGGCAGTGAGCCCCAGGGCTGGACTCGTGAGCTCCCCCCCATCCTGAGATTTCTCCCTCGCCAGCCTCGCTGCTTCCTTTACTTCCTGGAACTTCTCAGCAAACTGGGGGGTGGGGGGGCAGAACAATCAATCAAAGAAAACTCAGCCTCCTCTCCCAGGGCCCCACCTGGTCACCCTCACCCAAAGCCAGCCCTGTCACTTTGGAAGGGATTTTAGGGGCCACGCATATCCTCTCATCTCATGAACTGGAAGAGTGGTCAGAAGGCTTGGAAAATGTCCCAGTGAGTAGACTGAGTATCAGGGCGGGGGTGGGATGTTCATGGAAGCGTATTACACCGAGCCACCTTGAGAAAGGGCTCCCCTTTTCCTCTCAGCCAGGCTTATTCCAGCAAGGAGAGCCTCAGGTGGGTGCTGTCTTTAATGCCCGGGGCACTTGTGAGTATCTTTTTATAACGAAGAGAAAGCAGGTCTTGGGCTCAGAGCCTCTGAGAGCCACCTGTACACAGAGAACGTAAATCGCCCCGTTTTCATTCCTACTGCGCTAATGTTTACATTTACCACCGATACTGGTTTTCCAATTAGGGTAGGATACACTGTTTTTCATTTTAAAATAAATGTCTTTAGTTGGCAAATAATTTAGTTGGAAACTAATTTTTTAAAGAAAATGTTTACACACAGACGGCCACTTGATGGGGGCAAAGGGGCCGGTGCCATTCACGGCGGTGGGGGTGGGGGAGAATCATCTCAAAAAAACGGTCCAAGAGCAACTGAATACTCAGTGGGAAAAAATACTCCTGCCTTATACCACCCACAGAAATTAATTCAAGGCCTAAATTTGAAAGGAAAATGAAAGCTTCTAGAAGCAAAGAGAATCCTCATTAGGAATCAGAAAGCACTACCCATCCCGGGGAAACAATGGGATGAGACAATATTGAAGTCTGGAGACAGCAGAGGGTGGAGGGAGGCAATGATGAAGGTAGTGCTGGGGCGTGTGAGGGAACTCCCAGCCCGTCCCAGGCACCCAGAGAAGGGCAGGGTGTGTCCCAAATGGGAGTAGGTGGCCGCCAGAGCTGAGACATGGACCAGGGAACCAGGAAGGGTGGTCTAATTCCGAGGCCCATTCTGCAGCACCTGCCCAGGGGCCCCAGGGTACCCAGGAGAAGACCCAGGCCCAGCCCTGTCCCCCCGCCATGTAATCCTGCAAGCCCACCTGGGTCAGATGCTGCTCAGAAGCAAAGCCAAGGCCATAGACAGTGTTGGCGCGACTGTCTGCCCACTGCCCGAACTTCTGGGAGGTTTTGGTAAAAGTCATGTTGGGGGTGACAGTGCTGTTGATGATGGCCTGGGGGGGAGAACGAAATTCAAGGTTGGTGATACTGACAATAACACGAAATCCCCAGGGTGTCACTTTGCATTAGCTCCTGGGAGGTCCTTGGTGTGAGCCATTTCAGGAGGGAGACGGATTCTGGGCTCTTCCCAACTCCCAGCCCCCAGGCACGCAGCAAGGCCAGGACCGGACCCAGGCCTGTCTCTGAGACCCCAGGAGCCTGCCACCCTCCCTAGGCCCTGCCAGGACCTTGGCACCCCCGATGCTGATGATTCGGTAGACATTGCGGGTGGCATCATAGAAGTAGGAGACGGTGAGTGCGTGCTTGCCCGCGGGGATCCAGTTCCGCTTGGTGGCCGGGTCAATCTGGAACACGTGCGCCCGTGTGCTGAAGATGGGCTGCTCCCTGCATGGGGACAGCGTTCTCAGTGGGGCCGGGCATCCCACAGGGAACTCAGGGCCAAGCTGAGGAGACAGGGGCTCACCTGGCTGTGGACATTGGTCAGGCTGGGCTGGGTGGGCTCCAAGAGGCAGCCAGAGGGACGGCAGGAGCTGCGGGTTCAGCCTCTGGGGGGGAGAGGGGGCTTGTGAGTGTCCCCCCAGGACAGGCTTAAAGAAACCAAGCAAGTCCAACCTCAGGACCCACTGCCGAGGTACACCATTCATAGAACGTCAGTCAAAAAGGTGAGGGAATCAGATCACTCAAAGCAAAAAGACCCTGTCCCTGTCCATCTGGAGGAAGCTCCCCACACCCCAAGCAGAAGATGGCTCTCTGACAGGAGCCAGGTGGCCCCTGATATCCCAGCATAAACTTCCCAGCATGCTGGTTACTGAACCCCCAGTGAAAGCTGCTCAATCTTGGGGCTAGGTAGAGAAGGCCGAGGTGAACTCCTGCTTGGTATTTTCTGCGACATTCCCTCATCACTCCCCAAACCAGGATCTCCATCAAAATGTGGGGCAGCACCAGGCGCCTACTGGGAGACCAGTCCCCCCCAGAACCCACAGGGGGACCCCTCAGCTTCCAGTCTAGGGCAGAGGCACACCTTGGAGTCACAAGTCCAAATCCCCAGGGAGCTCCCAGCCTAGTTAGAAAGATAAGATGTAGGGGCGCCTGGGTGGCACAGCGGTTAAGCATCTGCCTTCGGCTCAGGACGTGATCCCGGCATTATGGGATCGAGCCCCACATCAGGCTCCTCCACTATGAGCCTGCTTCTTCCTCTCCCACTCCCCCTGCTTGTGTTCCCTCTCTCGCTGGCTGTCTCTATCTCTGTCAAATAAATAAATAAAATCTTTAAAAAAAAAAAAAAAGAAAGAAAGAAAGAAAGAAAGATAAGATGTAGCCAAACAACTTTACCCTGGTACCCACTACTGATCGCCCATGACCCCTCAACCCCAATACCATGCAGGGCTGTGTGGAATCAAGGACTGGGAGAGGGGGCTCCCCAGCCACTCTTGGTGCCTCTATCCACAACCCCACAGAAACCAGGAATGGCTGCCCTGGAGAATTCCTCACCCTCATCTCTGTGCCCCCAAAACCTGCATCAGGGGATCTGTAGGGGACCAGCAGGGACCTGGGGAAGGGAGGTGGCAAAGTGGGATAAAGGGAGGCCCCCTGCGGAGCGGCCTCCTAGGTCAGAGGAGGGATGCCCCCCCACCCTGTCCTGGGCAGCTGCTGCCCCGGTCACAGGGTCTGAAACCGGAGCCCCTGTGTGGGGGAGGGGCGGCAGCTCTGGCCTGGGATGGGAGCAGGTCCTGGGGCGAAGCAGGGTTCCAGGGTGCAGGGGTCTCAGAAACTCAGGCCCTTCCGGCCCTGACGGCCCTGACTGTCCTGACGGTCCTGCCGCGACTTGCAGCTTTGGGGAAAGTTACTCACCAACTAGTCATGTGCCTTGGACGCCGCTGGCCCGCGGGGCTCGCGAAGGAGGCCCCGACCCCGCCCGGTGCCCAGGATCCCCAGTTGCGTGTGGGGGCGAAGCCCCACCCCATGCGCCCCAGTCCGGGGGGCCTGATATTCAGTAAGGAAGGAGTTCCCATCCGCGTCAGAAGCGGGGCGCCCAATACGCGCCCCGACTTCGGGAAGTGCCACCCTCGACCCGGGAACTTCCGAGATCCACGCGACGCCCCCCAACTCCGGGTCCAGAACTTCGGGGACACATTCTCCGCCTCCTCCAACCGCAGGTCCCGAACTTCGGGGATCCCTCGCGCCACCTCCGACTCCTAAATTTCGGGGTCTCCCTGCCACCTTTCCAGCCCCGGGTCCGGAATTTCGGGATCCCCTCGTGCCGCTTCCCTACCCCAGGCCCGGAACGTCGGGGACACCGCAGCCTCTTCCAACGCCCGGTCCGGAACTTTGGGAACCCCTCGCACTGTGCCCTCTCCGACCCCGACTCCGGAACTTCGGGGCCCCTGCACCCTCTCAAGCCCCGGAATTTCGGGGCTCCCCGAGCCGCCCCCAGCCTCCCTGTCCGGAACTTCGAGGACCCCCTGCCCTCCCCCTGGCCCTAGAACTCCGGGTTCCCCGCGTCACCGGCGCAGGCTCGGACAGTAGGGCTCACCCTGCGGGCTCCGCGCCCCGCGAGTGTCCGGGCGCGAGTCGGGTGCTGCCCCGCGGCGCCGACTCCCCGCAGCCGGGCGCCCCGTTCGCTTGCTGGCTCCGGGGCCCGCGCCCTCCGCGCCGCCCTCCGCACCGCCCGCGCCTTTGTCTGCGCCTCTGCCGCCGCCCGCGCCGCCTCCGGTCCCATCGCGGCCGGTCCCGACGCGGCCGCCGCCCGCCCCGCCTCCCCGGGCCGCCGAGGCCGCCCCGCAGCGCCCCCTGCCGGCCCTCCGCGGCGGGGGGGAGGGGGAGAGGGAGGGGCGGAAGCCGGGAGGAAGGCGGGACAGGACCGGCGGGGAGGGGGTTAAGGGCGGAGAAGAGGGACTGGGGGTGGAGATGGGGACAGAGACCCAGACCCAGAGGCAGAGATATGGGGGAGAGACACTGGAGACAGACAGTAGAGAACGTGGCTTCATCGTCCCGTCAGGGGTGGCCCTGACCCTCCCGGCCTCTGCTGCCCTGGCTCTCACTGCCTGAGATCATGACCTTCTGCTTTCGATGGGAGTTCCTTTCCACCTGACAGGTACTTGGGGCAGGGGCACCCCTACCGTACAGAGGTGGGTGCCTGCTCACAGTAGGAGCTCCGTGGGCGTTACCAGGAAATGAAAGAGACACAGGCTGGGAGAGAGCTGGAAGAGGCTGATGAGAGAGGCAAACAGTAGGCATTTAATGAGGCTTGATCAGGGGTGCCCTGCTCAGAATGCTTCCTGCCTGACTTCCCACCCAGCTCTGATCCCTGGTGGGGAGGGGCTTCTATCCACCTTGTCGCACAGGAGAGGAAGGTAACGATGCCAACCATGGTCGAATTACCAGTATTGCTATTGTACAGGGCCCCGAGAACCTAGGGCAGACAGAATGTTGGGGCCCGGTTCCCACCAAATGAGTGAATCCCCTGGAGGTCCTCAGGCCTGGGTTTGCCATCTCTGGTCAGGGGGAGCCCTTCATACACTTGCCAAGAGAGGGTCCTTCTGGAGATGAGCCAGGATGAGCCTCCCCAGGCCCGAGTCTACGTGTGGGACCCACTACTTGTCCATCCCGTGGCTGCCCTTTCTCTGGACTCTTCCAAAGTCACGCAGTGCCATCGGGCTCGTGGACAGAGGTGCTGCGGCTCCCCCGAACCAAGGCCTGCGGGTCCCTAAAGCTCCGAACCTCATGTTGGAACTTTCTGACCACCTCAGAGATTTTTTTTCGTCTCCTCTGTCCCGTCTCCTTTCCCTGTTCTTTTATTTCTGTTTCCCCCTGACAAGAATCCTACATCTGGGCTGGCAGGTATCTTCAAATTACCTTTAGGTGAATTCCAGGTCACGCCGTTTCTGGAGACTTATTCCCACGCCAAGATGGAGTTACCTTTGCCCAAGCTCTTCCCTTCACCTGGAAAGCCCTTTCTGCTGGCATATATTCTGGCTTGTCCTTTCAGGCTCAGTTCCACTGGCCTCTGTCCTCTTGGAAGCTTCTTTGACTATCCGGGGCTTGGAAGGAACCTTGCTGTGTTCTGCACCGGGCCCCCACCACGTTCTCTGGGATCCCTGATCTGTATTAGCTGTGTATTACTGCCATCACAGCCAGGTGTGGGCACTCTCTGGAGGGCTAGCCCGTCCTGGAGCCCCAGCCTCACCCAGTGTGAGAGGAACTGCTCACCCCTGCTGGGGAAACTGAGCCTGAGCCTCAGTTTCCCCAGCAGCTTCCAACTTCACAAGGCATCTGCACAAGCAAAGCATTTGGCTTGGCTTTCAGGCCTGAAGCCACAAAACGCTTTGAACATTGTGGGGAACAAAGAAAATACCGTCTGTTCTGTGCGAAGAGTGACTTTTCCTTATTACCAAAAAATAATGAAAAAAAAAAAAAGTAACTGGGAAAGGTGCCGACAGGGCCGAGGCTTCTGGAAACCACTCAGGGTGTGCTGAGTGCTGGCCGGCTTCAGAGCTAGGGCCAGGTGGCCATTCTGTGGGGGCGGCCAGGAGAGGGGCCCAGGCAGACTTTACTCCTTGTGTGGGCAGAAGACAATGACATGAGGAAGAATGGGGAGTTGAATCCCTTCCCTGGGCCCCCCTCAGGCCTCCAGGAGGAGATGGGATGGGGCTCACCTTGAGCAGCCTTGACCTGAAGTTGTTTACTCAAGTGCAAATTGAGGGAGTGGCTTTGTCAGTGTGGACCTCACTTTTTTCACTTGGAGAATGGGCTGACACTTGCGGGGCTGGGGGTGAGGGAGGAGCCAGGAGAATCCAGGTAACACGAGCAGCTCCTCACCCTCCCCTGGGTAGAGACAGGAAGGGGCTGCCCCACGCTGCCACCTCCACCCTGGCCTGAGCCCTGAGCCTGGGGATGTCCTTACGGGGAGGGGGGGAGAGGCCACCACCCCAGGGTGGCTGATAAGAAGCGATAGCTTTCCCTTGGGCCTGAGAGAGGATGTAAGAAAACGAACTTCTGTCACAGAAGGGACCAAACAGAGACTTAACAGTTTATTTGGCTCTAGGGAAGCTGCATTTGCAGAGTGGCTTTCATAGGTTGGACTCTGGCCTCTGCCTAGTTAAAGCTGGCCCACCTGTGGACTGAAGCTAAATTGTCTCTCTTCCCTGGAGGGTTCCTATTATGCTAGATCAGGGGGAGTTGGTCACCCTTTCCCAAAGCCACATGCCCAACCTCGTGGTGTGGATGACAGTGGCCACTGAGATCTGTTTACGACATGATATGGTTACTGTCTACCTCTTCCATGGGTCTGCACCTAGAGCAAGCCTGACCTGCACCTGGTACTCTTTAAATGCTTCAAGAAGGAGAGGATCTCCAAGCCTCAGTCTTGGTCCTTGGTGGTCTCCAGAGTCATGTGACCAGGGAGTGAATCCCAGCCCTGCCTCTTATTAGCAGGGTGACTTTAAAGAAGCCATTTTCCCTCTCTGTGCCTTAATTACCCCATCTATAAAATGGTCATAAAAATGGTGCCCATTTCTGAAGTTTCCTTTAAGGATCCGACAAGTCCTTGTGTGAAAAGGGCATGACCCTGAGACCTTAATAAATGCTGGTTGTCGTAAACATTATGTTTATTCTTGGCTGTGTGGGCATATGGTTTTGATCCTGAGCCAAGTTCTCAAGATTTTCTTTCAGGGGTTGAAGGATCCCAACTAGGCATGAACTTCCAAGGACAGAAATAGATCCAACTTGGCATGATAACCTCTAAATCTTTAGCTAGGGGACCCTCATATGCTCCTCTAGTCACACTCCTCCTCTTTCTCCATGTCCCCACCCCCACCCCCAGCCATAGCTAGTTGGGCCAGTCAGCCTCCTGAGAAGCTCCTATTCATCCCTCAAAGTCCCACCTTCAATGCCCTCTTCTCTGAGAAGCCCTCCTATGTCTCCCTCTAGACCCTCCCCAACACCCTCCCTCCTTCTGACCCAACCCTAATCCTAGGGCCTAGCGGTGTCTGCGTCTAGTTCTCACTCCCCCAGCCTGAAGGCACCTCAAGGGCTGGGCCGAGTCTTCTTTGGGCTTGGCATTTCCCAGCATGGAGTGGCTGCACGGGGGTCATGCCATAGGAGAATTGGATGACTCAATATTGGTGCTTTTTCATCACTTGAAAGAGACCCCACCTGAAATTCAGATCCAACTCACCTTCTGCACAAGGCCAAGGTTAATTCATTGAACAAGCAGCCCCCAGGAAGGCGTGCAGGGGCTGCGGGGGATCTGACACCGGGTGATGGACTTGAGCTCCCAGGAGCAGGGATGGGCGGGGGTGGGGGTAAGCAGCACTTGAGCCCTCTCCAAACTCCAACCCTGGATCTGTGGTTCGGTTCCCACAGACCTAATTACCCTCATTTGCCACGTGCACTAATTACCTCTGCGTTGCCAGGTGGCTGGGCGGGGCTGCCCCACTTTCGGGAGGTAGGTCGGGGCCCGATTATTTTTGGCTGTGTCGTCCTTGAAGGCTCCGCCATCCTTCTGCGTGAAGGGCAGAAAGTGGGGCGGAAAATCTGTGGCCACATCAGGAGGGACAGTGGGAGACTTAGGGGTCAGGTTGGCCCAGGAACTTCCTGAGCTGGAGGTGGGGGGTTTGGGCCCCAGGCCTCAGGGTCTTCGGCACCCAGCTGGAGGCAGCAAGACCTGGAGGGAGTGAGAATCATCCAGCTCTAAGGTGCGCTGGTCTGGAGGCCTATTTTTAAATGGGGCACCATTGGTAGGAGATGGCTTGGGTGCACAGTCGGAAGGGCCTGGGTGCACAGGCTGCCTCCCACCAATTTGATGAAGGTTACTGAACATGTGAGCTCCTCTCTTTGCCCCTTTCTTGAGGGGTCAGATGGGAATAACAATTCAGGAAGAGTACTCTGGGCAGAGGGCACAGCATGTGCAAAGGCCCTGAGGTGGGGATGGGCTGAGTGTGTTGGAGGAAGAGTGGGGGCCCAGGGTAGCCAGAGAGGAGTCAATGGGAAGAGAGTAGGGGTCACCGAGGGCTAAGAAGGTCAGAGGAGCCAGGTGAGATCTCATAAGTGGTGGAGCAATGTGTGAGTTTTGTCGCAAGGGTATTGGGGAGCCATGGGAGAGTTTGGAGGCAGAGAGGGAGGGGCATGATCAGAATTACATTGCAAGTTCCAGGGCAGAGTTTCAGCTCTTGAGAGAGAATCAGGTATCTGTACATGTACAGAATGGGGGCAGACCTTCCCTTTCTTCGAGCCTCTGTTTTCCCATCTGAGACAGAGGCCTGAGGCCCAGACAGCCCCAGGACACACTGGACCCTCAGCCAGGGAAGCTCCCTTCCCCCCAAGCTCCCAAATCCCTACATGGCCTCCTGTCTGCCTGCCCTCTCCTCCTACTCTCCTTCTGTGGGCTTGAAGAAGCAGCTGTGGGAACAGAGAGCGGGAAGCCGTGGGGAAAGCCACATGGAGGGGCTCCGGGGGCCGTGTTCCCGCTTGGTGACAGCCCACACGGGGCCGCTGGGTGCCGAATGTTCTTGCAGGAACCGGATGACTCAGATGCTTCAGCCTCCTCCCTCGGTCTGCTAGGGGAGGCCAATCCCGGTCCCTAGGCACAGGCGAGAATCAGCATGTGCCCCTCTACGTAGCCCCCAAACCAGCTCCAGCCTCCACGGCAGGGATCCCCTTAACTGGATGCTTTGCTCACTTTCCTGCTCTGGTAGCGTCTGTGGCTCTTCTGGAGGCTTCAGAGGGAGAAGCTGGCTCCTCATTGCTATTGTCCTCACAGCTGAACCCCATCTCTGAACCTTTGCCCTTAGCCCCACCACTGAGCCTTTGCACTCAGCCCCACCTATGGCCTGACATGCCAACTCTGACACCTTCCCCTCCAGGAAGCCTTCCCAGACTCCCTCCACTGCCCCAACCCTGACCCCACAGGACTGGGTGTGTCTGTATCCGGCTCTGTCCCCACAGCAGAGGGAGGGTTGGGGGAGCTGCTCCTTGGTGTCCCAGCTCAGGGCAAGGCCTCTCAGGGGCCCTATTGTTGCCCAGTGGGGGGAGGAGGAATCTCCTTGGCCCTATCGTTAATTCCTTTCTTTTTAAGAGGGGTGGGGGGAGAGGGGCAGAAGGAGAGGGAGAATCTCCGTCAGGTTGCACACCCAGTGCAGTGCCTGCCACGGGGCCCCATCTCACGACACTGAGATCATGCCCCGAGCCAAAATCAAGTCGGACACAGCCGACTGAGCCACCCAGGTGCCCAACTCCATTTTTATAGAAAAGGAAAGCGAGGCTCCAGAGGCTCAAGCCATTTTCCCAAATTAAAAGCTGGCTAAGTGGGAAAGCTTGGCCTCAAACCCAGGTCTCAGAGACCAGACCCTGTTCTCTGCAGCTTTGGGGGCTTATTCACCCACGGGAGGGGGGAGGGAGCATTCACTGGCCTGCAGGCAGACTTGGTACAATCCGGGCTCAGGCTCCAGGGGCCTGACAGCCTGTCTCCATGGACGCAGTGGGGGCCTCCCTGGGAGTTTCGTTCTCTGTAAGATGGGGGTTCATCTGTTAACTCGTGTTTATTGAGCACCTCCTATGTGTCAGCCCCGCGGGAGGTCTGACCCCAGGGCGCATCAGCTATCTGGTGTTTAAGACAAACAGAAAACTAGGTAGGGTGACTTCTTCTTTTTTTTTTTTTTAGGTTTGGATATTTCTTTTTTTTTTTTTTTTAAAGATTTTATTTATTTATTTGACAGAGAGAGAGACAACCAGCAAGAGAGGGAACACAAGCAGGGGGAGTGGGAGAGGAAGAAGCAGGCTCCTAGCGGAGGAGCCTGATGTGGGGCTCGATCCCATAATGCCAGGGTCACGCCCTGAGCTGAAGGTAGACGCTTAACCGCTGTGCCACCCAGGCGCCCCTAGGTAGGATGACTTCTGACAGCAATTTGCAGAGGAAAGAAAATGAGGCAGAGCAATAAGCAAAGATGGGTGGTCAGTAAAGGCTACTCTGATGCGGTAGTGATTCAGGGGAACAGCATGTGCAAAGGCCCTGGGGTGGGGATACATTCAGCTCCTTGGAGTAGCAGCCTCAAGGAAGTGGGTGTGGCTGGAAAGGGTGAATCGGGGGGAAGGACGAGGGGCAGGCAGACCCATAGGCTGGGTCACCTGGGACCTCGTGGGCCCCAGCAAAGAGTATGGGCTTTATGCTCCAAGCACTGGAGAGCCACGGGAGGCTTTGACAGATGGACGGATTTTAATACTTTCCTCCTCCACTGTCACGATGCAGAAGGTATCCTGGGGCTGCGCTTGACAAACAAATGACATTGTTCTTAGTACGATCACTATTTCTTTGGGGATGTCCACAGGCTCTGAGTTTATATCCCTCCCAGGGCCTCAGGGAGGAAGTCCATTTCAATAACCATCTTTCCGCCTTGTCCAGCCTTCTTTTCTCTCCCACACATTAGCCCTGATGCTGGCCCTGGACTTATCGCTGAGATCCCAGGCCTCCGACTGGACGGAAACACCTGCTTCCCTGAGCGGCCCCGAAGGAGGTCACAGAGGAGCCTGCTGCCCCCAGGCTGGGGGAGGGAGACCACTGAGGGGAAGAGGAAAGATCACACACCAGGCAACAACTGCATACACAGGAGAGACACTATGTCCGGACTGCAATCGGGGGCCTTCTACAAGGGCCTGGGGCCCCTGGGAGCACCTGACCCCATGCGAGGCTCCAGGTGAAGTGGGGGAGGGGCAGGAAGGCAAACACACACCTGCAGACCTGGGAGAATGGCCACTCCAAGGGATGGCCCCAGCCGAATGGCCCGTCTCCTGGGGGCGCCTCTGAGCCCAGCTGGGAAACTGCAGTGGGACCCGCATCCAAGACAGGGTGCAGCTGGCCACAGGGACCTGCCGGTGACACCCTCTAGCGCCCTCCACCAACCGGCAGTCATAGCGCCCGGCCTGGGTCTCCGTGGTGTTGGGCAACATCAGGCTGGTTCAAGAGCAGGTGTCCAGGAGTCACGGGAGTGAAGGGGCTGACCCTTCAAGAGCCCCCTGGGGGGGCCAGGTGGGAGAAGGGGCTGCAGGGCAGGTGGCACTGTGGCCCGCCACCGCTGTGACATTCTACATTGGGGTCTCTGGGAGGTAGGTGGTAGTCGGGTGCTTACAGAGTGTAGAGGCCCAAGGCCAAGCGCCTCCTCTCCACTCCCATACCTCTTTGTCCACCTGCCCAACCACCCACCCATCTATGCACCCATTCACCACCACCCTCCCACCCATTCACCCTTCCACCCATCCCCCCATCTGCCCACCCTCCCACAAATGCAGGCATCATCCAGGATTCAACCCCAGCTTCCCCATCCATGCATCGGTGCGACTATTCTCAGTCTAGCACTCATTCTCCAAGCCCCAGCTCTGTGTCTCCTCCTCCAGGCAGCCCTCCGGACTCTTCAGACAGAGCACCTGCCTCATGCCTGATCCAATGCAGCTGAGAGTGAATGTGTCTGACTTGGCCTCCCCAGACTGGGGGCTCTTTGAGGGCCTGGGGCTGAAGCTCCTTGAGGGCCCAGCAACCGCAGTGGGGGGTGGGTACTGAGGAGAAGACCGGTGATCTCTGTCCACAGCTTGTTGAAGAATCAACCAGGCCTCTTCATGGGGCATAATCTCCCCCATCAGTAGAAAAGCCACTGTCATAGGAGCCCAATAAAAAGGCCACAGGAAAGGAAGGAATTTGGGCTTGACCTGCGTCCGCTCTAAGGAACAGTACAGAGAGCTTCCCCTGACCCTTATATGCTGTGTGACGTTGGGTAGGTTACCTTATCTCTCTGAGCCTCAGTTCCTCCCTCTGAAAATCGCTCCGTCTCATCTTAATTGCACATTTTCCAGGAGCCCAGACCTGCCCCAGGCCCCACTCTTGGTGAGAAGCCGGGAGGAGCCAGGCTGGAGGAAAGGAGGGGGACTGGGAAGGCAGAGAGGGCCATGGCAGGGGCAGGGAGGGCAGGGGACAGACACATGTATGTCTTCTAATAGAAGCATCTTCACGTGTTTTCTTTTCTGTTTGCCAAAGTAATATGCGCTCAGCGTAACAACAGTTTCAGAGACACAAACGTAATGTAAATAACCGAAATAGCTCCCTTGTCATAGCATTTCCTCTCCTGAATGAATCTTTATGATGCACTTAATGACGTGCCTGGTGCTCACTGGCAAGTGTGCAAACCACTGGCAAAAGGAACTCAACTGAGATGCGGTCCCTGGCCTCAGCGCGGGCTGGCCCACACCGGGTACTCCATAAATATCTGTTGAGTGCGTGAGATTTTTACAATAAAATCAACACCCACAAATCATCGTTAAGAACATGATGGCTTGGGGCGCCTGGGTGGCACAGCGGTTAAGCGTCTGCCTTCGGCTCAGGGCGTGATCCCGGCGTTCCGGGATCGAGTCCCACATCAGGCTCCTCCGCTGGGAGCCTGCTTCTTCCTCTTCCATTCCCCTGCGGTGTTCCCTCTCTCGCTGGCTGTCTCTCTGTCACATAAATAAATAAAAATCTAAAAAAAAAAAAAAAAAAGAACATGATGGCTAATTTCATTCTAGTTTTTTTTCTTTTTTTTTCCCCAGCCGCAGCAGAATCTACTGTACACATGGTTTGTTTGTTTGTTTGTTTCAGATTTTTAATATTTATTTGTCAGACAGAGAGAGAGAAAGAGCACAAGCAGGGGGAGCGGCAGGCAGAGGGAGAAGTGAGCTCCCCGCTGAGCCAGAATCCTGATGCGGGACTTGATCCCAGGACCCTGGGATCATGACCCGAGCCAAAGGCAGATGCTTAACCGACTGAGCCACCCGGGCGTCCCGTGTACACATGATTGGCCAGTCAAGGACCATGTTCCACACTGATGGACACAAATCTACCCTCTTGCATTGACAGCCTTCATTGGGGTCCATCTGGGGCTCTCCTATGATTTATTAAATGGCTCCCCTATGGTTGGGTATCTAGGTTGCTTCCTGCAGGGATGCCTTATGGGGATTAAAAGTGGAATCAGGGGTGTCTGGGTGGCATAGTTGGTTAAGCGTCCGACTCTTGGTTTTGGCTCAGGTCATGATCTCGGGGTCATGAGATCGAGCCCTGAGTAGGGCTCTGCTCTCCGTGGAGAGTCTGCTTCAGACTCTCTCCCTCCCCCTCTTCCCTCCCCCCCAACTCACTGGGGTGTGTGCGCTCTCTCTCTCTCAAATAAATAAATAAAATCTTTTTAGAAAAGTGAAATCATATTTTCAAGGCTTTTGGTGGATACTCAGGGCCACACTGCCTTCCATCCCACGCACCCCACGTCTCTATCTGTTCCCAGCAGTAGTGGGTGCCTGTGTCCATTTCCTTGAACATCTGACACTTGCTAAGAAATATTAGAGATGTTTGCTTTGCAAGATGTGATGTGGATTAAAATCACAGACCCCCAAGGAGGGAATGGGGAGGGACTGCCCTTTTGGGGGAATAAAAATGTTCTGGAACGAGATAGAGGTGGTGATTGCATGACACTGCGCATGCACTCGATGCCCCAGAATTGCGCACTCACAAGTGGTCCGTTTTCTTTTATGTGAATTTCACCTCAAAAAAGAAAAAAATCAGAGACCCTAACCTGGCATCTCTGGCTTCCAGAAAGTCCCCAAAACTCTGCTCAGATGCCACCTCCTCCAGAAGCTTCCCCTTATTACCACACCCAGCGCCCCCCCCCATATATTTTCTAGCACTTTCCATGTGTCCTTTTACTGCCTCCATAACTCCCATCACTCCCTGGCATTGTTTCATTCATGTATTTATTCACTCATTCCCTAGCCTTGCTGGGCACACAGTAGGTCCTCAGTAAAGAGTTGTTGATGACATGAATGTTTATGAAACAACAGTCGCAATCCAATGATTGCTGTCTTGTCCAGCAGAAGGGCCAGGCACAATGGACCGCAGAGAGCGGGATCAGGGCCAGGCAAGAAAAAGCAAAATCCACCCCAGCAAAGGCATCCTGGCAAGGTGAAGTGTGGGGCTCTCGGGGTGGAGGCCGAGCACACGGGTCCTGGCCTCTCTGCTTGTGTGCGTTTCCCTCGACGGCTAGCTTTATGAACAGCCGGAGGGCGAATGAATGGTGTGCGCCTTTAATCACACAGAGTGTGGGAGGTGGACAGAAACGCTTCCAAAGAGGGACTCCCCAAGGTAAGGGAAAGAAGGCATCCCGGAAGGTGGCAAACTGGGGGCTCTGGCCCTAGGGAGGGACCACTGGGCCTTGAGTGGCTGGGCAGGAGGGCTTGGCCAGGGCTTTGGGCCGGAGGGAGAAGGGTGGCCCTTTCCTGCGGCTTGAGTTGGCACCTGTAATTGTCTCCAAACATAAAACACGAGCCCTGGGGCCCCCTTGGTGGCCTTTCCTTGGTTCCTGGTCAGCATTAACACTCTCTGGACAGAGTTTAAAAACAAAAACAAAAACCCAACCTAAGACCCTTGGGGGGACTTGGAGGGAGATAGCAGAGGGGTCTCCCAGCTGTGTGTCTACCTACCAGCCAGGAACAGCCAGACACGCTTCCCTGATGGACACCCTGAACTAATCGCCCCCAAACAGGGAGCAGACAGGCTGAGGGCTGTAGTCCTGTCCCCATCCTACCCTCGCAAGCTGGGGGACTATGTGTTTTCGGCCTCGGGTGGCTTGTGTGAAAAATGCGAATGAGCACGCTCTTCCAATGGCCTTGCGAGGAATCATCACAGATAAACAGGACTTAGCGCTGGATAGCTTGCATGCAGTAGGCGCTCAATAAATGCTGGAAACTGTTATGGTTCTTACGGGTGTCCAAGCCCCCTGTGATCCAGCTCAGCCTTCTCTCCCACTGTTCCTACAGTGCAGTGACACCAGGTCAAGCGCAGACCTCAACATCCCCTCCCGCCCCTTCCCTTCTGCTGGAGTGCCCTTTCTCCTTCCCCTCTTGCAAAAGTGCTAAGCCTTTGAGGCCACTTGGTGCCTGCTCCTGAAACAGACAGGAGGTTCCCTGCTTTGAGGCTACTTGACACATCAATTATTGTTTCAGTCATGGGTTTCTAGAAGAGTGGTTCCCTCCTGTGAAACGGGAGTGGAAGATGCCCTCAGTCCTTGCCTCTGTGGGCTGGCCAGGGCTCGGGGATGGGGCTGCGTGTCCCGGGCAGGCCAGGGCGCTGGGCCGGAAGTGGGGGGGATGCAGCAGGTGAGGGGCAGGGTGCAGGAGCAGTAGGGAGGGGTCTCAGGCCATTAGCGGAAGCGGCACTACTCAGCTCTGCGAGGCTACAAGTAGGAGACGTTTTGCTAGGGGGGCCAAGGGGCTGCTTCACCTTTGGGTGAAGTGGACAAGGAGTAAGTCCAGGGATCTGCAGGCTCTTCTCTGGTTTCCTCCCCGGCCTCCTGGCCTCCAGTGGGCCCTGCACACCAGGGCAGGGCCTCCAGGCCGGCAGGGCTGCAACCAGGCCCTCCTTCTGGCACCTGACGGTCCTGGGGAGCCATGAAGGTGTGTGAGCAGGGGAGGTGGGCCAGGCGTGACCCTCTGGGGTGAGCCAGACCCAGGGTCTAGGGAGGAGTCCAGGTGGGATCTGGGTAGAAGCCATGGGAACAGCAAATGGGATGAGCCGAAAAGTTGAGGACCAGGGACCTGAGTGAATGTGGGTTTGGGAGTGAGAGGCATCAGGGGCGCCCCCTGGTTTTAGGCTCGGGAGTAAGTGAGGAGGATGGTCTGAGACCAGGGATACTTTGGGGATGTGTGGCACCGCGACAGGGACATTTAGGGACTCCAGGTCTGAGATGCTGCGTCCTTTCCCAGCCTGCAGTCCTGTGGCTCACATGGGACACATAGTCAATAACTGTTTGTTGGAGAGAATGGAGAAGGGAGGTCCTGGCCTGGGTGGGGAGAGTGAGAGGATGGGAGAGGTTTATTCAGCATTCACTGAGTCCTACTGTGTGCCAACCCTGTCCTCATGGAGCAATGACCCAGTGCAGAAGATACAGTCAGAGAAATGAATGTCTCAGTATGAACAGAGCTATTTGGAAAGAAAAGAATTTGTTCTATGAGAGATTATATCAGGGAGCCAGACCTGGGCTGGGGGAGTTGGAAAAGGCTTCCGGGGCATGGCTAGAGCTAAAGGAGGGAGGAACTCAGTGAAAGGGGCAGATACAGGAGAAGGTGTTCCTGTGGAGGGTATTGCACATGCAAAGGCCCCGCGGTGGGAATGATGGGAATGATGTATGTAGCAGTGCAAACAGAGGGAGGCGAAGAGTAGCCTGAGCTCACTTGGTGGGGGCACTGGGAGGGGCCAGATGGGGCAAGGTCTCGAAGGGGAGTTTGAGTTCTATTCCCACCGGGCTGGAGGATCACAGGAGGATTTGGAGAAGCCCCTTCAGCAGAATTAGGGAGTCACGAGAGGGTTGGAGACAGGACTGGGGGCTTCTGGGACGAGACTGAGATAGCACAGGTAAAAGTAGGTGGACTCAGGATGTCTTCGGGACTGAAGGGATAAGTTGTACTGACAGAGAGAGACTCTTGATGGGTCTGGCTGACGACCAAGGAGGTGGTGGTCTTCCCTTCTGGAAAGTCGGCTCCATGGAACCCACGACGGGGGAATCCCGGGGCCTCTTCCCTGCTGACGTCACAGCGGTCGCCCCGGGTTTTCTGCAGGTACCCACTGTCTGGGCCAGGACACGGGTGGGCTCACTAGGCTCACAGGCTTTGCCTGTCCCACACAGACCCTGGGGGCACCTGGGGTCTGCCCTGTCCTGGCTGTGTGACGGGGGCAGGTGCACACCCTCGCTGGGCCTCAGTTACTTTAGCTATGTGAGAAGGCATTGATGCCAGGCTCGAGGGGTGGGTAAGGATTCACTGAGGTGAGGTGTGAGGAGCAACCGCTGGCGGGGTTTCCTCTGTCCCCCCAGGACCTGCCCGGTTCCTGCTGCCATTGCTCTGGCCTCAGCCCACTTTGCCCTCCCGTGGGGCTGGCCGAAAGTGCCTAGTCGTCCCTGGGGTGGGACCATTCTAGCATGTCCCCGAGGTCCTCAGTGGGACTGAGCCCCTGTTGCCCAGTGTCACCTGTAGGGCTCCCTCCCTGTCTTATGTCCCCACCCTGCACCAGGGCTTCCTGACATCACTTCTGGGGGTCCCAACTAAGACAACAGTGGCCAAACTGAATGCCACATGCACTGGATTTGCTCGTTTTCTCTACAGGCCTTTAAAGAGGACCCGCTCCCCAGCCCCTACACACACACACCCACCCCCGGCCAGATCCTCCCCCCATCTCCTGGACGTTTCAACCTCCCAAGCTCACACGATCATCCCCATGTCACAGATGCAGAAACTGAGCCCAAGGACTGTGATGGCCGCGGCCACAGGCCGGGAGCACATGGGGGCGGAGGAACGGGGCAGCACTAGGTGGGAACCAGGCCTGACTCCATACTCTCCCCAACCCCCAACCCCTCCCAAAGACCCAGGTTGTGTGGGGCCTGGAATGTGTGTTGGGGGTGAGGTGTCTTTGCAGGGGCAGATGTGAGGAGATCCAGGCCGACTCCGGGCCAGGACTCAGTACCTGGAGTTGGCTTCTCAGCCCCTCCCTCTGCCACAGGCCCCTTGAACTGCAGGTCAGTCACGCTCTCCCCTCCCACTCAGCTCAAGCCCGGCTGGAGAGGTTTCCTCTGGCCTCAGATGCCCAGAGCCTGCCCCTCTCAGCGCCTCCCCACTCCAGCCAGGCTCCAAATCTTGTCCTTAAAAGTGCCAAGCGCATGCCTGCCTCCAGGCCCTTGGAGCGCCTTAGGTCTGCTTGAGGCAGTGGCCCGCAAGCAATGTTTCTAGAATAAGGGTGGACCAACTGGGGATGGCTGTTACGGACACAGCCAGAGGGAAATCCCTCATTTCTAAAGCACCTATTCCGTGCTGTCACCGAGCCCCCGTGGGTGAATCCCCTTTGACCTCACCACCACCTCACAGGCCCATTTTGCAGATAAAGAAACTGAGGTTCCGTGCTGTTCTGGGACCTCAATCTTCAGCTTCTCCCTCAGCCAGCCGCCTCCAACCACAGCCTGTTTCCTCATCTCCCCTCCTGCACCAACTGAGCGAACAACCTCCAACATTTAGTGAGTGCCTGCTCTATGCCGAGCGACCAGTCTGCAGGCCCCAAATTCGCCCTCCCAACAGCCCACTGGAAGTGAGTAAACTGAGGCAAGAAGCAGCTAAGTGGCTGGGAAACGGGCAGGGTTTTGAAGAGGGAGTGCGACCCACTACAGAAGGGTAGGCTGAGGTTCGGAGAGGTGAAGTGACACACCTGCGGCCACAAGCAAGAACGTGCAGGGGCAGATTGGGGGGCAGGGGTAGTCCCGTGTTCCCTGGATAGAGGGGAGGGGAGGCGCAGAGATCAGCGGGGTGCGGGAGGCCACACAGCCGCAGGCAGCGAAGGGGGGACTTGAACCCAAAGGCGCTTGGCGGGTTCTATGCTGAGGCCTGTGCTGAGGCGGCGCGCGGCTTGGAGTCTGAGTTTGCTGGGGGCGGGCGGCGAGGTTGTGCCTGGCGGTGCAGGGCTACAGGCTTCGGGTAGGCAGAGCCGCGGGACTAGGGGAGGGGCTACCCCTTGGGGGCGGGGTTAAGTGGAGGAGCACCTGGTGGGCGGGGCCTGGGCGGGGCGGAGGAAGTTTACTGGGTTGAGGACAAACTTGCGGCCAGATGGGTCCGGGGTGATAGCGAGCCGGTCGGGGATGATAGCGCACGGATTGCGGTGTCCCCTCTGGCAACTCCAGGGAGCGGGTGTAGACGAGGCTGCCGGCCCACGTGGCCCACCCACTAGGAGAGGGGAAGAAGCCCCTGGCCTAAGATCCTCTTCAGGCCAATGAGGTCGCGATCCTCACGCCCTGTCTGCGCTCCGTTCCCTCTGGCCGCCCTAAGCCCGTCTCCACAACTGACAAATGGCACACCACGCCATACCCGAGCCAGACGGGACCTTTTGTGTACCAGAGCTGGACCCTTCTCTGCGCCCGGGAGGCTTCAGAATAAAGTCAGACAACTCTCCTCTCCACCCACTCTTCCCTCCACTCTCCCTGGCTCGCTCCAAGCATCCCGGTTGGTCCTCTCACAGGGCAACAACATTCCCACCTCAGGACCTTTGCACACGCTGGTCCCTCTGCCTGCAGCTCCTTCCCTCAGCTCTTACTCTTGACTGGCTGTTCCTTCAGGTCACTTAGTTCAAATGCTGCCACCCTGATCAAAGAATCTCCCCACCCCCACCCTGGCCCCAGTTTCAAATCTATGAGAGGAAGAAGGTTGTTGGGACAACTGGAGAGTAAGACAAAAATGTATAAAATCGGGTCCATACCTCACCAGGTATAGTAGGATAATTCCTAACAGATCAGAGATGTACTTGTTAACACACGCCCTACAAACACTAGAAGACAATGTGTGCACACTCCTTCACTATTTGGGAATGAAGAGAGCTTTCCTAATGGTTATTCGGAGCCTAGAAGTAATAAGGGAAAGGACGTATGTGTCCGTGAATATGTAAAACAGAACAAACGTTTTGTGTGTCAACATATGTCATTATCGATGTAACATTAGACGATGAAGTAGGAAAAATACTTGCAACTTATGTAACAAAGAGTTAATATACCTAATATATAGTTCCCCAAAACAAATAAGAAAATCAACTATCCTATGTCCAAAAAAAGGGGGGGGGCAAGAAATCACAGCAACTAAATGCAATGGCCTTGAAAATATGCTCTAATGAGAAATGCAAATTAAAATTACATGGAGGGCACCTTTTTGCACCTTCTCTATCCATTCCTCCTTCCCGCTACCTGGAATACAAATGATGGCTGGAGCTGAAGCAGCCACTTTGAGCCAAGAGACATTGCGCATGGAGGTCAAGATGGAAGGATCCTGAATCTCAGAGGACTTTGCGGAACAGTCACCAGGTTTGCCCTGGACCATCTACCTCTGAACTCTTACAAGAAAGAAATTAAATTTCCATTTTGTTCAGGAAAAAAATACACGGAGATAGAAGTGTGACCCTACATCCTTGGTGAGGCAGCAGAGAAAAGGTACTTTCATTCATTGCTGGTAGGAATGTAAAATAGTATAATGGCGTGGTGATGGAGGGGAACGTGAAGGTATTAACAAATCTACACTTTCATCTACCCTTTGCACCAGCAACTCTGCTTCTAGGGATGCTTCCCAAAGAGATGTGCATGAAATGCTTGGTGATAACAGAGACTGTAAACAATCTAGAGGGGGTGGTGGGGGGAACCACCCATATGTCCACCCAGTGGAGCACGCAACTGTAAGAAGCAACAAAAGTAATCCTTCAGTATGTTATAAAGTGCAAAGAGCAAAGTGGGGGAAAGTACACAGAATATGCTATCCTTTATTGCTTCTATTTTAAATGGAAAAATAATCCTTAAAATTTAATAGTAAGAAACAGGATGAAGGGCGCCTGAGTGGCTCAGTAGTTGGGCGTCTGCCTTTGGCTCAGGGCGTGATCCTGGGGTCCTGGGATCGAGCCCCACATCGGGCTCCTCGGTAGTAGCCTGCTTCTTCCTCTCCCACTCCCCCTGCTTGTGTTCCCTCTCTCGCTGGCTCTCTCTCTGTGTCAAATAAATAAATAAAATCTTAAAAAAAAAAAGAAAAAGGATGAAAAGGACAGTCTAAAAGCTGTTTCTCTGAGTTTACCTTATTTTCTAAATGCAATTTGGGGATCATGTCAGTGTTTTGTATGGTTATAAAACAAAATTAAGGGTGCCAGTTAAGCGTCTGCTTTCGGCTCAGGTCATGATCTCAGGGTCCTAGGATCAAGTCCCGCTTCGGGCTCCCTGCTCAGCAGGGAGCCTGCTTCTCCCTCTGCCTGCTGCTCTCCCTGCTCATGCTCTCTCTCTCTCTCTCTTTCTGTGTCAGATAAATAAATAAAATCTTTAAAAATATATATTAAATGAGAGAGAGAAACAGACAAGAAAAAAACAAACAACAAAATAAAACCTTGAAATCAAAATGAGACAAAAGAAGCTATAGTTTTGAGTTGGTGGCTTAATGCCACAAGCAGGAATTACTTCAGATGACTTTAAAACGCAGTCGTCTGAACACGGTGTGTGGTGCACAGTACATTCCCTGGTGGGCTTTACCCCAAGGACAAACAGAATCACAAAGAAATCTTAAACTGTTTTTGACAATCGTAGTGTTAGTAATAGCATTGGTGTTGTTACTCTGAAACTGTTATTTTTTTTGATAAAGCAAATAAGTAATTGTATGAATGTTAGCAATCAAGGCTTTCGATGTTAGAGGAAAGATGTACACATAAAAAAGCAAGAAAGTTAAATAAAATTCTGCCATCCTAAGTAACTGAATGGGAAAATCAGCAGGAACACAGAATGTATTATCTTCTTTTTTTTTTTTTAAGATTTTATTTATTTATTCGACAGAGATAGAGACAGCCAGCGAGAGAGGGAACACAAGCAGGGGGAGTGGGAGAGGAAGACGCAGGCTCATAGCGGAGGAGCCTGATGTGGGGCTCGATCCCACAGCGCCGGGATCACGCCCTGAGCCGAGGGCAGATGCTTAACCGCTGTGCCACCCAGGCGCCCCAGAATGTATTATCTTCTAAAAAGAAAAAGCATGCTTTGGCTCCGTCCATGAAAAGGCCTAGAAAGAGTGCCCACACCTGTAGCAATGAGCCCCTTTATGCCCACTCTGGTCTCACTTCCCACAAAAGAAGCCAGGGCTCCTTCCTGGAGGAAGCGCTAGTTCCATATCTGGGCAGGAAATGACCCAGAAGAGCCAGGAGTATATTGTGAGACCAGAAAGCAAGGAAGCTTCTACAGATCATCGAGGTCCTGTCAAAGGAGCAAACACTGAGGGGTGCCTACAAGCTAAATACAGGATGAGTAAGCAAGAAGGAGAAGGACCCGCAGCATTGAAGCACATCAGACGTGTTAAAAATCCATGAATATGTGTTGCCGCTCAAAGGAAGGAGGGAGGGAGGGACAGAGAGGGAAGGAGGGATTTCCTGGGTGTCTGATGGGAGGTGCTCAGAATCATCTCACGTTTCTCGAGCTGGACCACCTGTGCCTGGCACTCATCAGCATTCGGAAGCAGGAGTGTTTGGTCGCTTTTGCTGTCATCCTGCAATGTGTGCAGCCAGCCTGGACCCCCTTGTATCAGGACGAGCCTGGCTTTTTTTCCTACCCTCTCTGTGCCTCCAGGTGGGCAAGCCAACCTCCCTGAGCCTCAGCCACCCCCCCCAGCCCATCCTCAGCCTGTACTGGAGAGACCCAGAGAGAAGGTCTTCCTTCTCAGAGCTGGACAGGTAGGGAAGCATCTCTGAGCCTCAGTTTCCCCACCTGGGCTGCCGTGAAGCACAGAGTACTGTGGATATTCCCTCCCTGGAATGGGGTGGGGGTGGGGACCCCCAAGGCCCCAATGCCCCATCTTCTCCCAAATCCGGGGGTTCAGGGAGGGCTAGAGAGATGAAGCATCCCCCCTGGGGCAGGGGGAGGAGAGGCAGAGAGAAGCACTAGGAACTCCGCAAACTAAGACCCAAAAGGAGGCCTGGAGTGTAACTCTGACTCCCTTCAGCATTGATTAAGCACCAACCGTGGCTCCCAGGCCTCCAGGCTCCCCCACCATCCCAGTAACGACAGCAGCTGATGTGCCTGGACCCAGCCCTGGCCCAAACCAGGTGAAGGGAGGAGGGCGGGAGAGATCACAATGATTACTATGCCCGTTTTTCCAAGAAGGAAACTGAGGCTCGGGGCGCTGGCATTGCCCCAGGGCAGCACGCCAGGCAAGCACAAGGCTAAATCCAGTGGTGTGGAGGTGGGGGCGGGGCTGCACCCTCACCCTCCACCCCTACTGGCTGCTTCCAGAGGTATCCATCTCCAAATTGCGGAAGGTATAAACAGTCCAGCCCGTAGCTGGGCCTCAGAAGGGGATTCTTGCCACTTCTGGTCCCTTAACTGTACCTGTCCCTCCATTCACTCATCCATTCTACAAATATATGTCAAGGCGTCATTACATCACAGGTTCTGGGCTGGGTGTGGGGGATATAATAAACATAAAAGGCAAATATGTAAACAAGGAGAGGTCACATGGCAATATGTACTGAGAAGGGAATCAAACAGGAAATGGGACATGGCCTGGAGATTGGGGGTGGGGGGTGTTCCGAGGAAGTGAACTTTGAGCTGAGATCTGAAAGAGGAGAGTCAGGCACACCGAGATCAGGGGGAAGGGTCACAGCATGTGCAAAGGTCCTGAGGTAGAAAGGAGTTGGGCATGTTTGAGGAAAGGAGCTGGGTGTGTTTGAGGAGCATCAAGGAGGGTGCTGAGGCCGGAGCAGGGTGAGCAAGGGGGAGAGGGAGGGAGAGAAGGCCAGGGAGATGGGAGGGGTTAGGCCTGGCAGGGCTGCAGGGAGTAAGGGGGCTCCATTCTAGGATGATGGGAGCCACAGGCAACTTTTTATTTTTCAAGTTCTGTAAAGCTCCCTGTGGCTGCTGTAGGGAGAAGGAACTGGGGGGTGGCAGGAGGCACAGAGTGTAACTATGGGTCTGTTCAGCACTGATTAGGCACCAACTGTGGCCCCCGGACCTCCTGGCTCCCTGACCATCTCCAGACCAAAGATGAGCTGGAGCAGCCTCTAGGGGAGAGACAGCCTGCCTGAGGGGGGATCGGGGAGCAATCCGGAGAAGTTGGCCAGGGTGGGGAATGTTCTGGAGGGGGAGGGAGGAGAGAAGTCTAGGGAGACTCCTGGATGTCTGGGTGTTTGACGAAGACTCTCCTTGATTTGGGGAGACTTGGGGGGGGTTACTGGGCAAGTTTGAGGGTGGCCTGGGAGCCTCACATCCACGAATCCCAATGGACAAAGGAAAGTGCTGGACATGGGCATGAACTTGAATGTCCCCTTGGTGAAGACGTGCTGGATCTCCTGCATGGGGAATGGACACGCAGCCAAGACATCCACCTTTCCCCTTGGAAGAAGGCAGGAAAAGGGAAAATATAAAAATAGGTGGGGTCAGAGCAGGCAGGAGGCAGAGCGAGATGTTTCATCGTCCCTGCAGGAAGGAAGCGAGTTAGAGCTGGCCTGTTCCTCCCCACCCTGCGTCCTTTGGCAGTGCTCTAGAAAGTCATTGCATTTTGCTGACAGGGCAAAGCTTGCTCAGCTGGCTGGCCGTTAGGACAGGCCCCCAGGGAATGTGGAGACTGTTCCAGCTTTGAGCATTGAGCCGACGGATCTGGCTTGGAATCCCTGTTCCTTCCCTGGTTACCTGTGTGAGCTTAGACACAGATGGCCTTTTCAAAAAATTGTTCTGGGGGACCCAGATATCCATGTGGGACCAATGAGACCTCGATCCCTACCTCGTGCCGTATACAAAATTTCAACCTTAGGCAAAGCCCTTTCTTACTCTGAGTCTCCTCTGGGAGATGGTCCCCACCTTGCAGAGCTGTTTTGCTATTAGATCCAGTAGGCCTGTTGTGTGGTTGGAACTCCAAACACTGCGGTTATTATTATTATTATTATTATTATTATTATTATTAATTATTTCTTTAAAATTCTATGAGGCGCACATGAGTGCATGTAAAACTAGAGAAATCTGAATAAGGTTTCTTGATTGCATGAATATCAACTTCCTGGTTATGATAACATACGAATCACACAGGATGTTAGCACAGGGGGGAGTGACGTGAAAGGTAACCCAGACTTCTGTGTATTCTTTCTTTTTTTTTTTTAACAGCTTTATTGAGATATGACTCACATACCATAAAATTCACTCTTTTAAAGGGTTCAGTTCAGTGGCTTTTAGTGTATTCACAAAGTTATACAACCATCACCACTGTCTAATTCCAGAATATTTTCATCACCTCAGAAACTCCGTGCCCATTAGCTGTCACTTCTCATTCTCCCCTCCCCCCACTTTGTGCTAGCCACTAATCTGCTTTCTGTCTCTATAGATTTGTCTATTTTGGACCTTTCATATACATGGACTCATATAATACGTGGTCTTTTATGTATGGCTTCCCTCACTCAGCACCGTGTTTTTAAGTTTCCTCCACATTTAGCATGTTTCAATAGCTCATTCCTTTTTCGTGGCTGAGTAATAGTCCGCTACATAGCTAGTTCACATTTTATGTGTCCATTCATCGGTTGGTGGACATTTGGATGGTTTCTGCTTTTGACTGTTCTAAATAACACTGCTGTGACTATTCACGAATAAGTTTTTGTATGAACACATGCTGTCAATTCTGTCTTACTTTTTACAACTGCACATGAATCTAGAATTATATCAAAATAAAAAGTTTAATGAGAGGGGGGAAAAAAGATTTGCAGGGGCGCCTGGCTGGCTTAGCTGGTAGAGCGTGAGACTCTTGATTTCAGGATCGTGAGTTCAAGCCCCATGTTGGGTATAAAGCTTACTTAAGACAAAAACAAAAGCAAAAACAAAAAAACTTGTAATGCTGAGGGATTAAGATCCCCTATCGAAAAGAACAGAAAACAATAAATATTATTTTGTAAAGTGGGGGACAACCTTTGTGAAGACAGTAGAACACAAACAGCTATTTGGAAAGGATGATGTGTGGGAGGGGCACAAGGGAACCTTCTGGGTTGACCTGGGTGGTGGTTACCCACGTGTGCCCATATAAAAAATTAACCAAACTCCACACCTAAGATCAGCGCACTTTATGCATGTTCCTGGGTGTATGCCATACCGTAATAATAAAACATGAAAAAGATAAATTTACATTTCACAGCAAATTTGAAAAAATATTACAAAAAATGTGAATGGGGGGCTATGTGGTCCATTTAAGGGGAAAAAATGAGGTAGATCCACGAGGATAGATGTGCACATAATTCACAACACGGAGTTGGTGAGCGCAACAATTTGCAGATAGCATGTAGAGTAGAATCACATCTTATTAAAATTAAGAATATACGCACATACGTACACACACATTTCCGCATCTGTGTATTTATTCCTGGCAGGATACATGTCAAACTGCTCTCCAAAGGGTACAGTCGGGATCTCTTTTTATTCCGGAGGACTCTGTAAATTTGAATTTTTCACACTGAGCATATATCTTTTTTTTTTCAAGATTTTATTCATTGATTTGCCAGAGAGAGAGAGCACAAGCAGGGGTAGCGGCAGAGGGGGAGGAGCAGGCTTCCCGCTGAGCAAGGAGCCTGATGTGGGACTCGATCCCAGGACCCTGAGATCATGACCTGAGCTGAAAACAGGCGTTTAACCGACTGAGCCACCCAGGTGTCCCGCATATATCATTTTTTATCGAGATATAATTGACATGTAACATTACATTAGTTTCAGGTGTACACAGGATTTAATATTTGTGTCTATTGCAAAATGATCACCCTAACAAGTCTAGTTAACATTGGTGACCACACAAAGTTACAAAGTATTTTTTCTTGTGATGAGAACTTTTAAGATGTACTCTCTAGGGGCGCCTGGGTGGCACAGCGGTTAAGCGTCTGCCTTCGGCTCAGGGCGTGATCCCGGTGTTCTGGGAGGTTAAGCGTCTGCCTTCGGCTCAGGGCGTGATCCCGGTGTTCTGGGATCGAGCCCCACGTCAGGCTCTTCTGCTGGGAGCCTGCTTCTTCCTCTCCCACTCCCCCTGCTTGTGTTCCCTCTCTCGCTGGCTGTCTCTATCTCTGTCAAATAAATAAATAAAATCTTAAAAAAAAAAAAAGATGTACTCTCTAAGCAACTTTTAAGTATACAATACAGTGTTACTAACTCTAGTTACCGTGCCAGACATTCCATCCCAGGATTTATTTATTTATACCTGGAAGTTTATACTTTTTGACTACCTTCACCCATTTGTTTTGTTTAAGGAATTACCTTTTGGGGCGCCTGGGTGGCTCAGTCGGTTAAGCACCTGCCTTCAGCTCAGGTCATGATCCTGGGGTCCTGGGATTGAGCCCCTCGTCAGGCTCCCTGCTCAGTGCAGAGTCTGCTTCTCCCTCTCCCTTGCTCCCTCGTGCTTTCTCTCTCATTCTCTCTCTTTCAAATAAATAAGTTAATTAATTAAAAAAAAAGAATTACCTTTTTTCCTTATAACTTGGTTCTTTCATCCACATCATGGGTCAAGTCTGGGCCTTGGACAAGTCACCTACCCCTTTCTGGGCCTCAGTTTCCTCTTCTGTAAAATGGAGAGAAATCATAGACCCTGGGAAGGCAGATTTGGGTATACTAGCCCAGCTCCTCGCCCCAAGGCAAGACAAGCTTTGGGGTGCTCGTCCTGCTCCATCGGGGATCAGGCTGGGCTCTGCTGAGTGGTACGCCAGCCTTGCCCTTCCCACATCAGGTATTGTGTGTGTGGTACGCATGTCTTATTTTTGTAAGCAGAGGAAAGAAATATACAAATTAAGTTTTTAAAAATGTCTTAGGTACAGCAACTGCATGATCTCAGTTTTCACTGTGCCCTTGGAGGATGTCAGCATGATTGTTATCCTTCCTGGTGTACAGACAAGAACACGGGGGCTCAGAGAGGTGAAGCTACTTGTCCAAAGTCACACAGCCAGTGGGAGGAGCTGGGATCTGAACCCAAGCTGTCTGGGTCCAGAGCCTTTGCTCGTAACTGCTTGCTATCTCTCATCTCATGAGCATTCGTATTCTGGAAAACCATAGAACTAGAGTTGAGCCGGGTTCGTCTCTGGGTGGAGGAACGAAAAAGCAACTGCCCTGCTTCTGACTACTCCACATTTTCTAACTCGTCTGCAGTAGACGTGAAGGATTGCGTACAAAGAAAAATAAATGCTTGTAAGTATTAACAGTTCTTGTCTTGGAAATGATAGGTAATTTCTGTTTATTTTTTCTTTCTGCTTATCTCGTTGGTTGCTTTTTCTCCAGGAGAGTCACATTACTTGGATAACAACGACAACACAATAATGAGACCATTTTTTAGAGCCTGGAAGGCAGTGCGTGAAAATACCAACAGAGATTATCTCCGAGCTGAGCGATTATGGGAGAGGTGGTGACTTTTTTCGTTTGTTTTTTTTTCTGCTTCTTTGATTCTCCATCAGGAAATTGCCCAACATTTTTATAATCAGGGGAAAATGGTCACTGGGGTGGGGAAGTTACCCTGGGTGCACCCTCTCGCAGGGACTGATCTTGAGGGTGGGTCTCGGCCCCGTGCCCAGTTTGAGCTCCTGAGAGCTGATGGGTGCAGGCGGGGGTTACAGGCTCTGCAATTCCTTGGAATTGCACTCTGGATCCTTGAGCGGGAATGCTCTCTTGGAGGCTCAGTACATGGAGATCAGACTCTCTCTGTTGCCACCCCCTCCCTGTGTTGGGGTGATGATGAAATGGAATGAGGTAGGATCCAGGAGAGCAATGTTTCCACCTCGTCCAGGTGGTAGGTCAGGGTCACCCCTCCCCTGCAGACTGGGGTTCAAATCCAAAGCCAAGAACCTCCCTGAGTGGCTGTTTTAGCCTCTGACAACAAGAGGCTGACATGTGGCCAGTATGCAGTGGGTGTCACATTATTGCTCTCATGAGGCATAGAGAGGATGCCCACTTACCGCTGCAGCATAAGGATCCTGGTCAGAGCAAGTGTCTCCCTTGCAGGACGTTGAAGCGGAAGCTGGTCTCAGGACGGAACGGAGGAGGCCGACATGGAAGGCATGGCTGATGTTTCTGCAGGAGCCGCTGCCCCCCCGAAGTTGCTCTGCAGCCAGGGGTCCCTGAGCCACGTCCCCGGCCTCTGTGTGCACACCTGCTCATGGTTTCCCATGTTCGCTCAATGCTCCTGCTCTCGTGCTCTTCCAGATTCCCTTTGTCAGGGTCACCCCCACTATCTCGCCCCCTGCCGAACTCCTATTCATCCTTTAATACCCAGTGCCTTTTCCCCCAGGAAGCCTTGTCTAACCACCCCCCCAGGCAGGGCCCAGCCCCTTACCCTAGGGGTCCCCCAGCCTCCATTCCCCCCCCTAGCCTAGCCCTGACTCTGTGAGGCTGGGGGTATCTGGGTTTGGTTCTGCTCTTCGACTGGTGGTGGCGGTTGGTGGGGGGGATCTTCAGGACTGAGGTCTTTCATGGATCCAGAATCACTGGGCTGGGGCCATGCACAGAGTGGAGACAGCCATAATATTTGTAAACAACAAATATTGAGCAAACATGAGCATTGTGGCACCTGTTCCTGGAACTACCTTTTTTTTTTTTTAGATTTTATTTATTTATTTTATCATTTTTTAAAGATCTTGTTTATTTATTTATTTGACAGAGAGAGAGAGCACAAGCAGCGGGAGCAGCAGGCAGAGGGAGAAGCAGACTCCCCGCTGAGCAGGGAGCCTGGCGCGGGACTCGATCCCAGGACCCAGAGACCATGACCCAGGCTGAAGGCAGATGCTTAATTAACCCCCTGAGCCACCCAGGGGCGCCCCTCGAACTACCTTTTTTCTTGGGAGAAGTTCAGAGTGTTCATTTGTTCCAGGCTCCATTTGGAGCTCCGGTGGCTTTTCGTTTTGGAGCCAAGGGGAACACCGTGCGGGACTGGCTGTTGGGGACTCCATGACGGAAGGCCAGACGGCGGGGGCATCGGATACCCCTGACACTGTCGTTCTGTGAGAGGCAGCTGGAGCTCTGGGTCAGCACGGCGCAGCTCGGCGCTCTTTCTAGGACCGAGGGCATTGGGAGCAGCCCCTGGCCCCAGCCCGAAGGGCCTGGTTAAGTGAGTGTCTCCATGACAGTGATGCTGCAAGCGGAGAGTGGGAATCGAAACAGTCCTCACGCACAGGAGACCATGTCCACACCAGCCGCTCCACTGTTGGGACGTGCACCCCAGAAACGTGACACTAATGTGCCCAACAGTACCACTGCTAGTCACCCCGACCGGAGACCCCCCAAAATGCCCCTCCACGGGAGGATGGAGATACTGTGCTTGAGGCGTGCTGTGAGATATTACACAGCCACGAAAAGAGCTGGCTGCCCGCCCACGGTCACGCGGAAGGACCTCACGGTCATTATGCTGCAAAACCGCTCCCACTTCTGTGCGATTCTACCCCGGGCCAAACAAATCCACACACAACCGTCAATCAATGTGAATCACCACCCGAACAGAAGGAGGGATGAAAACCACGTGACCATCGGATGCAGAAAGAGCGCTTGACAAAATCCAACACCCATTCCGGGTAAAAAAATATATTCAACAAGGAAGAGAAAGGGGCTTCCTCAGTACGATCAGGGTATAAAGCAAAACTCGTAGGTCACATCATACTCAAGATGAAAGACAGAAAGCTTTTCCTCTGAGATCAGGAACAAGACAAGCGTCTTAGTCCATTCAGGCTGCTGTAACAAAGCATAGACCAGGTGGCTTATAAAAACCAGGAATTTATTTTTCATGGTTCTGGAGGTTGGAATTCTGAGATCAGGGTTCCAGCAGGGTCAGGTGCTGGTGACAACCTTCTTTGGGGCTGTGGATGGCCACCTTCTTGTTAGATACTCACATGGCAGAAGGAGGGCAAGAGAGTCCTCTGGGGGCTCTTTTATAAGCCCCCTTTGGGGCCCCACCCTCATGACCTCATCACGTCCCAAAGCCCTCAACTCCTCACACCATCCCATTGGGGGTTGGGATTTCAACATACGAATTTTGGGGGGACACATTCAATCTAGAACAAGATGACCCATTTCCCACAATTCTATTCAGCTTAGTTCTAGAAGTCCTCTCCAGAGCAATTAGGCTAGAAAAAGAAATAAAAGGCATCCAAGTTGGAAAAGAAGTAAAATGATCTCTGTTTGCAGATGATATGCTCTTAATGTACAAAGCCCCAAAGATTTTACCACAAAAAAACCTGCCAGAGCCAAATTCAGCAAAGTAGCAGGATACACGATCAACATGTCACAATCGATTGCATTTCTATACGCTAACGATGACAATCCAGAAAGGAAATTAAGAGACTAATTCTATTTACAATAGCCTCGAATGAATCAAATATTTAGGAATGAACCACAGAGGGGAGAGACTACACTGGAAACTACAAAATGTTGTGGAAAGAAATTAAAGAAAACATAAATAGATGGTAAGTCCTCCCAAGTTCATAGATTGGAAAATTTAATATTGTTAAGATGACAATATTACCCAAAGGGATCTACAGATTCAGTGCCTCCTGTATCAAAATCGCAATGACATTTTTTTTTTGCGGAAATAGAAAAAACCCATTCTAAAACTTATACGGAATATATCTCAAGGGGCCTTGCATAACAAAACACTCAAAAAGAAGAACAAAGTTGGAGGACTCAAACTTCCTGATTTCAAAACTACTACGGGGTGCCTGGGAGGCTTCGTTGGTTATGTGCTGCTTTCAGCTCAGGTCATGATCCTTGGGTGCTGGGATTGAGCCCTGCATGGGGCTCCCTGCTCTGCTGGGAGCCTGCTTCTCCCTCTCCCTCTGCCTGCTGCCCCCCTCCCCCCACCCCCCGCTCATGCTTTCTCTCTCTCTGTGTCAAATAAATAAATAAAATCTTAAAAAAAAATTTACTACAAAGCTTTAGTAATCAAAACAGTATGGTACTGACATAAGAACAGATATGTAGACCGGTGGAATAGAATAGAGAGCCCAGAAATTAACCCTCACATGTATACTCAAATGATTTTTGATAGAGATACCAAGACCATACAACTCAGGTAAAAAAGTCTTCTCAACAAATGGTGCTGGGAAAACTGGATCTCCACACAGAAAGAAAGAAAGAAAGAAAGAAAGAAAGAAAGAAAGAAAGAAAGAAGAAAAAGAAAAAGAAAAAAAAAGTTGAATGCTTACCTCACACCATGTTCAAAAATTAACTCGAAATGAAAAAATAAGGGGTGCCTGGGTGGCTCAGTTGTTAAGCATCTGCCTTCGGCTCAGGGCTTGATTCTGGAGTCTTGGGATCGAGCCCCACATCAGGCTCCTCCGCTGGGAGCCTGCTTCTTCCTCTCCCACTCCCCCTGCTTGTGTTCCCTCTCTTGCTGGCTGTCTCTCTCTCTGTCAAATAAATAAATAAAATCTTAAAAAAAAAAAGAAATGAAAAAATAAAAATTAGCTCAAAATGAATCAGAGCCCTCAACCTAAAAGCTAAAAATCAGAAAACATAAGGCAAAAGCTTCATGACTTTGGATTTGGCAATGGTTCATTGGGTATAAACACCAAAAGCACAGACATTAAAAGAAAAAAATATATATATATAATTGGAATTTATCAAAACTAAGACTTTTTTTGTTTTGTTTTTTAAAGATTTTATTTATTCATTTGACAGAAAGAGAGAGAGCACGAAGCAGGGGGAGCGGCAGGCAGAGGGAGAAACAGGCTCCCCGTAGAGCAAGGACCCCGATAAGGGACTTAATCCCAGGATCCTGGGATCATGACCCGAGCCAAAGGCAGACGCGTTACCGACTGAGCCACCCAGGCGTCCCTAAATTAAGACGTTTTTTGCATCAAAGGAAACAACAGAGCGTAAAAAGGCCACCCACAGAATGAGAGAAAATATTTGCAAATTCTATATCTGAGAAGGGATTAATATCCAGAATATATAAGAACTCTTACAATTCAACAACAAACAAGACAAACAGCCCGATTTTTAAATGGGCAAAGACACTTTTGTCAAAGCAGATACACAAATGGCCAATAAGCACGCGCCCCGATGCTCCACACCGTTAGTCATCAGGGAGATGCTGCGCGACACCACGGTGAGACATCACTTCACACTCATTAGGATGGTCATCACGAAGCCAAAGGGAAAGCGAGCGTTAGTGAGGATGCGAAGTCGGGGCCCTCATGCGCTGCGGGTGGAACGTGAAACGTACGATGACGCAGCTGCCGTGGGAAACCTGGTTACTGGCAGAATCACACGTAGAATCGCCGCACGGTCCAGCGACTCCATCTCTGGGTGTAACCCCCCAAAGACCTGACAACGGGGCTTAAAGAGACATTGGTACACCGGGCTCGTGGCAGCATTCTTCACAACAGACGAAAGGTAAAGGCGACCCAAGTGTGCGTTTATGGATGAACGGACAGACAGAGTGTGGTGCGTGTATAAGCTAGATATATCAGCCTTGAAAAGGAATGAAGTTTTCATTTGGACGAATCAGTATGGGCGCACCTTGAGGTCATCAGGCTGAGTGGAATAAACCTGCCACAAGAGGACAAGTACTATGTGATTCCACTGATACGAGGTCCCTGGGCTGGTCGGATTCATAGAGACAGAAAGTGGAACAGTGGGTGCCAGGGCCTGGGGGAGGGAAAATGGGAGTTAGTGTTCAATGGGGACTGAGTTTCAGTTTGGGAAGATGGAAAAGTCTGGGGAGGGGGGGCGCCTGGGTGGCTCAGTCGGTTAAGCATCTGCCTTCGGCCCAGGTCATGATCCCAGGGTTTTGGGATCGAGCCTCGCATCGGGCTCCTTGCTCAGGGGGGAATCTGCTTCTCCCTCTGCCTCTCACTTGTTCTCTCTCTCTCTCAAATAAATAAAATCTTAAAAAAAAAAAAAGATCTGGGGATGAATGGGGGTGATGGTTTGTACAACCACGTGAACATACTTAATACCACTGAAATGTGCACTTAAAGGTGGTTAAGGTGGTGAATTTTATGTTCTATGTATATTTTACCACCAAACAAAAAACTGAAAAAAGTAATAATAAAGAAACTAAAAAATTTAAATTTAAAAGTTAATCACAACCATAATAGCATGCTGCGTGCTACCTGACGTGGCCCTCCAAGGCATCTTGTCACCAAGTTGGAGCACGGTCCCCTTTACTCGGTGACAAAGTGAGGCTCGGTGACGTCCTGTGTCCTACAGTGGATCCCGGCAGTCCAGGCTAGGATGCCTCCCATGGGGGCACCATGGGGTGGCCGAACTCTCCCCTGACCTCCCAGTCTCCAGCTTCTCATCTGTCAGATGAGTGCCCAGCGAGGCTGCTCGGAGGCTCGGGAGCACAGAGCCCTAGGCGAGATCCTTCCGTTCAATCAGTACAGCTTCTTGCAAGAAGGTGTGGTTTTCCTATTCTCGTCAGTCTTACAGAGCAACTAAACATCAAAAAGACAGAACATTCCTGAGAGGGGCTGAACTCTCTAAGACATGACCCGATGCTCCTCCTTCACCCATGTGGGACTTTCAAGCTTTTTCCCATTCCTTAGGGGAGAGCTGCAAAAAACTGGAGAAGAATCACAACTCCTAGAAGAATCTGGAAACATCTTGAATCAAGTCCCAACTGCAAAGGGAAGGATGTGCTTGGCAGCAGCAGGTGAAAAATTTGCACCATCTTGTCCAAGTAGAAATATAACAAAGCCTTATGGAAAAAGATGGCGCTGCACAGCCGTGTAGGGTCCAAGGGGCGTCTGCTGCAGACATTCAGGGTCGGGTCCTTGACCTTGTGCAGCCCAAGGAGGTATTTCTGGCACTACGCCCACAGCTCAGGGCTCAGAATGATGGTTTAGCAACTCACATTTGTACGTCCCAGGCTGACTCAGTCTACCCCCAGAATCTCTTGAATCTGCCCCCCCACCCCTATCCCCACAGCCCTTGGCCCAGGCCTTGCCATTTCCTGCCTGGACTGGGGCCCTGATCCCTGCTCCCCGCCCCCCTACTCAGGGTGCTAACAGACCCATAATAGCCAGTGATAAGTCTTGCAATAGTTAGTGTCTCTAACTATACCCCTGCCCTGCTCCAGTGCCTACTAGGGCTCCCCATCACCTGAGCTCCTTGGCTGGCCTTGGGGCTCTTGCCTCTGCTGAAATACCCCATGGGCCTCCACAGGCACCCCTCGTGCCTGCCCTGCCCACTCTCCTTCTGGCCCCTTCTGCCCAGATGCAGCCAGTCACACACCTCCGTGTTCTCTCCTTGGTGGTGGGGCACATCACAGAAGGCTTCTCAGTGGACATGGCATTCTGGGAGTGGTGTGTAGGGGTGGGGAATGGGGAGCAGCATACTGATGGTTCAAATTTATGTGTCAACTTGGTCAGGCAATGGTGCCAAGTTGTTTGGTCAAACACTAGTCTGGATGTTACTATGAAAACACTTTCTAGATGTAGTTAACGTATCTGATCAATTGACCTTAAGGAAAGGAAGTTATCCGCGACCCTCTGGGTGGGCCTTATCTAATCAGTTGAAGGACATAAGAGCAAAAGCGGAGGTTTCCTAGGGACAAAGGCATTCTCCTCAAGACTGCAACATAGAAATCCTCCCTGAGTTTCCAGCCTGCTGGAAATAGCTTTCAGATTTATTAGCAACCATAATCACATGAGCCAATTCCTTAAAACGAACCTCTTCATATGTATGAAATACATATATCGTGTTGATTCCATCTCGCTGGAGAGCCCTGACTGATGCAGACAGCCAGGTGCCTGGCACGGGGAGGGGGGGGGAGGCAGGGCTTGCTTTTCAGAGACGGGATTCTCTTGACAAACTGAGACGTCCAGAGGCAGGCTTCAGCCGCTTACCTTGGCCTTTCCCCGGCTGGACACACACCAGACTTTCGGCCTCGGACACTACCCAAGACACCTGCAGGCCAAGGACACCCATTAGAGGCCTCAAGTTTCACAGTCCCGGGCAGACGCCACCCCCAAGGTGCTGACCCAGCCCGCCACCCTCGACCAAAATAAACCCCGGGGAAGGTGCTTAGATCAGCCACCCCCAAAACCCCATGGCCTGATCTGGGTGGCAGACCCAGCTATTGCTGGCCCCATGGAAAAGGCCATCTGTGGCCCCCAAAAGGCCTGAGATGTAGACCAATTGCCTTAGAAGAATGAAAATGTCATTCGGGGGAGATCCAGGCAAGAGGAAGTGATTACAGCAGCTGACAACTTTCTGCTCAGGGCGTCTTCGGGTCCCTCCAAGGCAATTGGCATAATCTCGGGCCCACGTGGTCCCCTTCACAGACGAGTCAGTGGGGGCAGATTCCAGCCCGTGTTCCTGATTTCTTTTTTTTTTTTTTTTAAGATTTTATTTATTTATTCGACAGGATAGAGACAGCCAGCAAGAGAGGGAACACAAGCAGGGGGAGTGGGAGAGGAAGAAGCAGGCTCACAGCAGAGGAGCCTGATGTGGGACTCGATCCCATAACGCCGGGATCACGCCCTGAGCCGAAGGCAGACGCTTAACCGCTGTGCCCCCCAGGTGCCCCCCGTGTTCCTGATTTCTAAGCCTGAGGGGTTGGACCTCTCCTCTACCCAACCCAGGTGACAATTGACTACAGTTTAACAGGGTTCAAAATAACCAGTCAACACGTACTGATCTCAGTCTACAGCTGAGATGAGTGGAAATATACATCCACACACACACCTGGACATACATGGTCATAGCAGCGCTATTCACAACAGCCAGAAGGAGGAAATTCACCCAAGCGCCCATCAACAGATGAACACATGAACACAGTGTGGCCCAGCCATGCAGTGGAATATTACTTGGCCGTAAAAAGGAATGAAGCTTGGACACACGCTACCATGTGGATGAACACTGCGAACATCATGACGAGTGAGAGAAGCCGGACACAAGAGGCCACCTGTTGTAGGATCCCGTTTCTGTGACATGTGCGGAACAGGCAAACCCGTGGAGACGGAAAGTAAATTAGTGATTGCCCGGGGTGGGACTGAGCCACCCAGGGGTCCCATCAATGAAGCTGTTTCTAGAAATCTTCCCCCAGGGTCCGCGGGTGGCTCAGTCGGTTAAACGTCAGCCTTCGGCTCAGGTCATGATCCTGGGGTCCTGGAATCAAGCCCCGCATGGGGGGGGGGTCCCTGCTCAGTGGGGAGTCTGCTTCTCCCTCTCCTGCTCCCCCTGCTTGTGCTCGCTCTCTCTGTCAAACAAAAATAATAAAATCTTTAAAAATGTTCCCCCAAATCCCCACATTTACTGAGTATCCATTGTATACCAGGCACTGAATTGGGTGCTAGAACAGGGCTCAGATGGGGAGAGTCATAGAGATGACCACAGTGCTGGGGGGAAGTCCTCTCTTATAACACAGAGAGGGGAAAGATGTAGCATTTATGTGGACATGTGAAGGCTGGAGGAAGGCATGTGTGTGTTGGGTTTTGAAGGATGAATAGGAGTTTGCCAAGCTGAGGATGGGGGCTAATTATGAACTCAGCTTTATCAAACCTAACAAAGAGAATAAAATAATATAATTGAGATAAGGAAAATGAAAATGAGTGCATCCTCATTCGTCTGCACGGACTGAAGGAGTATGCATGGTTAGACATTTCGCTACTCACCCTGAACCACACCTTGCTCATCCAGGCCAATTCCCGATGATGTCGTTCATGTCCACCGCAAAGACAGTGCCGTAAACAGCATTTCAATCTCTCCCTTCATTAGGAGTCTGATGATATAGAAATCTGGGGCCACCCACACCCTTAGCTGCTGTCTGTGAGAATAAACAGAAAGTCAAAGGCAGGCCTGACCTAGAACCTTCCCCAAGAGCCTGCGTCCTCTCAGCTAGGCTGGATTCTTTCTGGCCTCCCTTCTCCTCGTGTGGCCAGTGCATGGCTCTGGCAGGTGGCCACAGACAGTGAGGAGGACGGACGTTCTTGTCCGAAAATAAATCGTGGCCCTGAATGGGTAAACAAGAAAGTAGGGCGGAGGAGGGGGCCGGGAGGGGCCGAGGGGAAAGAGAGAATTGTGCCTTTCCCGGGAAGATGAATGCAGCCTTCAGAGGCTGGCCTCCCAGGGCTGGGCCGGCAGCCACGTGCTCCGCCTCTGCTCCCAAGAGCCTGGTACCCACTGTACCTTTCCTGCTGAGTCCTGACACCTCTCCCAGCGTGGATCCCGTAGATCCCGTCGTCACTCCAAGAAGCCCTTCCCTTGCACTCTCCGTGTGGGTTTTGTGTTCTGCAACCCCAGAATGGCCTTTGACTGTTCACTGAGTGCAAGATGCTTCCTTCCTATGACCCATTTTGCAGATGAGGAAACTGAGAAGGGTGAGAACGCGTATTAGGGTTCGGCAGTGGGGGACTCCCGGGGTCTTCCCCTGGCCCAATGATGGCGATTTTGAAGCTGGAAGTGTGTGCAAGGGTGAATGTGCCAGGACAAAAGCAGCTGAGATGACTCTACCTCAGGGGTGAAGTTCTGGGTTTGGATCCCGGCTCTACCCACTTGCAGGGTATGTTCTGTTCCCTCTGGGATCAACATCTTAGCGTGTATAGGCTTCTCCCTTCTCAGCTAGGGCACCCAGGCCCTGCCAATCAGTTTACTGTGGCCCTTTGGTCACTGTGATTAGTTCAGAGACAGTCATATGCCCCAGGCTGGGTCAGTAAGATGCGATCCTGAATGCTTCCTCTAAAGCTCTCAGACACCAGAGCTTTCGCAATGTTGCTTGAGTGGATAAGGGTCAGTTCAGAGTTGCTGGCTGCCATCTAGCCTGGGAATGGAGCTGACACAGGACAGCAGAGCCAAGAGATGGAGAAAGATGCTGCCCCGTGAGATGGGTTAAGTCCCTTGATCCAGCTGAGCCTGAAGCCATCATTTTCAATCCCATTAACCAATTAGTTCCCTTTTGGTGTTATGCAGCCAAGAGTTCCCACGGATATAACCTTTATTAATGGTGTGATCAAGACTGTTAAATAACCTCTCTGGGACTCAGTTTCTTCGTCTGTAAAACAGGTTGTGTTTGTCTAAGATGAAAGGAGCATGTGTGGTGAGCGCTGTGCCTGATGTTATAAAACATCCGATGTCATCAAGAACACGCCCAGCTCAACTAGGCTCCTGTTTACTCAGATACTGGAAAGTTTTCTGAGGGACACAGCCGAGCCCAGCCATCCCCGCCCACTGCAATAATCCACCAAGAACGCCGAAGACCAGAGGATGGAATGAGTGGACATCTCAGGTCTGGGCTCCGGGGCAGTGGTCACACAATGGCTGTTCCGACACAGCCTCACTGAACAGAGGCATCAGTGCACCGACGGAACTGCTTGGAAAATCCTTCCTCGTGAACGCACGGGTCGTCTTGCCAAGCAGCTGTCCAGTACACAGGGTCTGAGGCTCTGTTTCTCTTGGCCCACTCTGGGGCAGGAGTGGCTTGTACATGGGACTGGAGGACATGACACCCTCCACCCTGGCCTCCAGCACCTGTGGCCTGCCCCGGGAGTGGAGCCTCAGACAGGATTTGCGGGTGAGTGATTTTTAAAGAAAGCTCCCAGGCAGACCGGGGTGGGGAGTTTGTGAAGTCGGTGGAGGGAGGGGAGACTAAGTAAGGGGGTGCCTCCAGCGGAATTCCTTAGGCTCTGTCCCTGCTGGGTGGTCTGGAAATGCTTCCTGCTTGAGGGGAAGGCAGCTGGGGTATTCGTACCCCCACACCAACTGGGCCGGGCTGCCCTGGGGATGTCAATTCTAGCCCAGGGCAACCCCCCACCCAATCACACAGCCTGAGAGAGGATTTGCGGGTGAATGATTTCTAAAGAAAGCTCCCAGGCAGACTGGGGTGGGGAGTTTGTGGGGAAGGTGGAGGGAGGGAAGACTAAGTAAGGGGGCGCCTCCAGCAGAGTTCCTTGGGCTGTTAAGTGGGGTCGGGATCCAGGGGTGGGGATGGCGCCCACTTCCATTCCTGCCTTTCCAGGTTGTTCTTTTAAAAGTATAAATTGAGGGGGTCAGACACAAAAGGTCACATGGTGTGTGATCCTATTGATATGAACCGTCCAGAACAGGCAAATCCACAGAGACAGAAGGCAGATTAGTGGTTGCCAGGGGCTGGGAGGAGAGGGGGATGGGGAGTGATGGCTCATGGGCACAGGGGTTCTTTTAGGGGTGATAAAAATGTTGGGGAGTAACTACAGAGAGGTGATGATTGTACAATATTGTGAATGTACTAAATGCCGTGGGATTGTTCACTTTAAAATGGTCAATTTGATGTTATGTGAATTTTACCACAAGAAAAAAAGTATAAATAGGGCTATAACCCTGCTGTGCTCTGAAGCCTCCCATGGTTCCCCATTGCCTCAAAACATAGACTTATCTCTCACCCCCAAACCCCCCAAATCTTGACTCCCTCCTTCCTCTCCCTCCTCTTCCCACAGCAGGCTCATTTGTACCTCAGGGCCTTTGCACATGCCATTCCCTCTGCCCTGCATGACCTTATTTATCCTTCAGATCTCTCATGACGTGTCCCCTCCCAGACTGGGCCCCATGACTACCCTTTCTTTGTACCTTGGATGTTTCCTTCAAATCACTGACTGCAGCTGGTCATTTCATTGTGGTTTTAGAAGTTAGGTGGAAAGTTCCACCAGTTAGGTGTTCCTCAAATGCGTGGCAAATGAATGAATGAATGAATGAATGAATGAATCAACAGATAGATGAAGGAAGGCAACTGACAGACTCTGCCAGGGAGAAGCTGGAGCGACTTTCATGGCAGCCTACAGATGGAGGTCCTAAAAGGAAGCGACGCTTTATCCCCCAGTTGACATGGAAAGAGACTGTCTCCATTCAAATCTGGTGCTGTTTTCCTCAGAAAAGCACAGCTGTCTCCAAAACAAAGACCCACAATTGCTGGCAGCAATTTTTACTTCCTTTGAATATTCTTCAATGGATTTTCTTTCCAAACTGCACAGGCGTGCATTCGTGGTACGACAGGCACGTGGAGGGGGAGGTGGGGGAGGGGGTGTGCAGAGGGGAGGAGTGGGGGTGGGGGAGTGTGGGGGGGGGGCAGGAAGAGCCCCTGCCCCGCCCTCACCCATTTCCCCAGGTTAGAAACCCAGTCTTGTCTTCCTGCTGCTCAAACACAGCCGAGCCTCGTTGTCTATGGGGGAATCTGTCCACATTGTACAAAATTTCTACAAAAATCACATCACACTTGGTAATGGGATTTTATCTCCTAGGATCTAACTGCTCTCGGTTAAACGCTCTATCACATTTCGCATCTGAAGTTCCCTTAATTTTTCCCTTCCTTCCCTCTATTTGCTCTGTCCCTAGGATTCCGCCAGCCCAAGCAAGCCTCCTGGAAGATCTGTGGATAGGCCGCACCCCCTGGCTTGACCTCAGTGGGTTTGCCCTTTGTGAGGGAGAGGAACAAGGCTTTTAAAGACACCGGCTCAGATGGGTTGGCCAAAAGGCTGGAGGAGGGCAGAACCCCTGTGGAAAACAGCTTGGCACTTCCTCAAAACACAGAGGTACCCCACGATCCAGCAATTCCACTCCTAGGTATAGACCCCAAAGAAGTGAAAACAGATGTTCACACAAATCCTTGTGCACCATGTTCACAGCTGCTCTGTTCACAATCGCCAGAAGGTAGAAACCGCCCACACGTCCATCAGTGGATGAGTGGATAAACCAAATGTGGTCCATTGTGCAGTGGCTGCAGTGGCACCTTATTCAGCTACAGAAAGGAATGAAGCTCGGACACACGCTACAACGTGGATGAACCTTGAAAACATTATGCTCCAAGAAGCCAGACACACAAAACCCACATGGTATGTGATTCTATCTATATGAAATGTCCAGAACAGGCAAACCCATAGATTTAGGAGGGAGATTAGTGGTTGCCAGGGGCTGGAGAGGTTAGGAGAAATAGGGAGTGACGGCTCATGCGCACATGGTGTCCTTTTGGGGTGATGGGAATGTTCTGGAACTGGACAGAGCTGCTGGTTGCACAACATGGGGAATGTACTACCCGCCACTGAATTGTTCCCTTTAAAGTGGTTAATTTTATGTTTACATGAATTAGAAACCAAAAAGTTGGGGTGATACCCACGGAAGCCAGCGGGCGGGGGGTTGGGGGGCGTCATCCTCGCCAGCACAGGCAAGTGCTGGGTGTTAGCAGTTCTAACATTTAGCTGGGCTTGCAGTCAGCGGGCGGGTGCTGCTTCTTGGGCATTTACTGGCTGCCTGCATCGCTGTCCTCTGATTCCCTTACACGGAAACTCTTCTCGGCTGATGCTCCAGGATGGGAGGAATATCCTTATTCTACGAATGAAGAAACTGAGGCACTAACGGGTGAAGGGAATTTTCTAAGGTCCCCCCTTGTGGCCCTTCCACCACATCACAGGGTTTAGGTAGAGGCTTGGGCCCTTCATCTGTAGCAGGAGGAGCGAGCCGATGGTAAACCTCAGTGACAGGGCCACAGTGACTTAGGACAGTCATCCCGTGCCGCTAACATCTGTGAGCGGCGCAGTATCCTGCCCTAGGTTCTCAGAGCCCCCTGGCAGAGATCCTACTACTTTCCCATTTTACAAACGAGGAGACGCAGGCTCAGAGAGGCGGGTCCCTCGCCGCAGGTCACAGTACGGTGAGGACATGTTAAGACAGAGTATTCCAAACCTCAAGTTCCGCTTTGCTCTGAGCCGCCTCTGGGCAAAAAAGCAAGTCACCGACACGTGGATGTTGAAATCTCGAAGGCGAAAGAAACCTCACGGCTCACAACCAGACTAGGAACTCCAGGAACCAGGGGTGGGGGGTGGGGGGGGTGGCACTCCCCCAAGTCCGACCCGAGAAATCTCTGGAGAAAACTGGAGCAAAGCAAAGCTCAGCTCGCGAGGGCCCCTCCTGGGGTCTGAGGAAGTGGCTGGGGCCAGATGCAGAGCGGAGCTGAGATTCCTGGGAAGGTACAAGTTCCCAACCCCCTGGGCGTGTGCTTGGTGGGAAACAGAAACAGCGTCTACGCATGTGCCTGTGTGCACGTCTCTCCGCGTCTGCATACGTGCACGTCCTTGAGCTCGCACAAGCACACGTGTGTCTTTGGGTATGTGCATGCACGTGTGCCTACGTAGCTGTGCATGTGTGCACACGTGTGTGTGTGTCTGTGGGGAGCTTCAAAGCCAGGTAAGACCAAGCGGAAATCCTGGCGTTGAGTGTGGGTCTGGAGTCAGACTGTCCAGGGCCTCAGTTTCTCCATTGAGAAATGGACCAGCTTCTGCTGGATGCGAGGATTAGACTCCATGGGGACCAGCCACTCTCAGATTTGTCACAGTATACAGTCCGTGCTGTGGGCTCTGAAGTTGATGCCTGTGATATCCTTTGACTCTCAAAGCAAATCCAAGGCTGAGTTTATCGTCCACATTTTCATAGACACTTAATTTTCTGTCATTCTAAAATGATACAAGCAAAGACACCAAACCACACAGAAATGTATGCAGTAAATAGTGAAAACTCCACCCACGACCCAGCCCGCTTCCCAGAGGAACATCTGTTAATAGGTGGGTGTGGAGTTTTCCAGAATTCGTGACCACGCATTTACAGATTTGAGTTTGTATTTCTATTTCTATATAGTCCAATAAAATGGTGATGTAAATACTGTAAAGTGGGTTTCCACTTAACGGGGCGCCCTTGACCCCTCTAGCACACACCTCATTCTCCAATGTTACGGATGCAGGAAATGGAGTCCCTAGAGGGCATGGAGCTTGCGCAAGGTCGCCCGTTACACTCCCCCCCCCCACCCCCTGACAAGCTGAGACGCGACTAGAGTCTACCTGTCTGTCCCAAGGCGGGTCCCAACTAAGGATGGGACTTTAGACGTTGTACACAGTTCACTTCTTCACTGTCCTTTCATTGAACACTTCTTCGATGCAGTCCCCTGTGGAGGAGGCCCCAGCCCGGGTGCGACAGAGCCGGGGGACCTTAGCTCAGGGGGTCAGGGACAAGCCTGCGGAAGCCAGAGGGGCAGCCAGGCCTCTGTCTGGAGAGAGCAGGGTGGCAAGTGGGCCTTGGAGGTTGAATGGAGGTCCCACAGGCATGGTGGGGACCGGGGGCAGGGTGAAGCGTCACCCCCATTGTTGGCCAGCTGGGTGGCTTACGAGCCTCCTCCGTACTTGACGTTCATAAGTAGGAACTGATACCCGACTCTGGGGCTAAGTTGTTAAGTCCCAACCACTGGCTAGAAAGGTTGCTGCCTGTTGCAACACGGTGCCAGTCCCACCCAGATGGGGAAACTGAGGCTGGAGCAGGTGTGGAGACTTCGAAGGCTTTGAAAGCCGGCAGCCAGCCTCTTCCTCTTTCTAGGCCTCAGTTTCCCCATGTGTACAACAGCTAGCAGAGCGGTAGCTGGGCAGGAATCTGGCTCCAGCTCCAGCACTGTCACCCCCCCCCCCCCCCGCCGCAACTGACTCTCCATCCCCCAAACACACGGGAGTTGCACAATTTACCCCTCTCTGTCTGACCCTAGGCCTCAACCCCTCCTCTACGGAAGGGGGTTAATTTGGGGGTGTGACCCCGCCCTCCAGCTGGCAGGGGAGCGGGGCCTGGGTGCACCGTGACTAGGCTTGGGGATCCTCCTGCACAAGGTCGCTTCCCAGGAGGCGACACAGCCTTAAAATGAGGACCAGACCCTCTAAACCCTCTCTCCGTGAACAGTCCTGGATTACTGCTTTGAACTCCGCAAGCCCAAGGCCTCATCTCCCTGGAAGGAAACCAAGGTTCAGAAAGTCCTACTGCTCACCAGGGGTGGGGAGGGTTGGCTGTGGCCTCCTCCCTGCCGGCCCATCTCTGGCCTTCAAGACTCACCCCCGTGGGTGGACACCAGGCAGTCACTGGACAGAAGGGGACATCAAGACCTGGAGGGACAAACAAGGTCACCTGCAGGAAGGTCAAGGTTGGGGGGCTCAGAGTGGGGGGAATCTGGAGGAAGCAGAAAGGGGTGGCAGCTGGGTCGCATCTGGAGCAGAGCATGGGGACAGGGTCTGGAGGGGTCAGGGCCCATGCTCTGTGTTACAGTCCACCTCCAGGGCAGAGCCTGCCTCTTCCAGGGACCGCAGCCCCCCACATCCTGGACAGGCAGGCAAAACTGGGGAAAACTGGGGTGCTAACAGGGTCACACCAAAAATCGCATGGCACAATAATGTTGTGGAGGGAGGCAGTGAGGTGGGGAGATTCCAGGAGCTCGCCGTGGTCCCAGAAATGCCATTTTCTAGGGCTTTATCCACAGATAAATGGGATGTAGGAGCCAAGGCTTGGGAACAACTCAAATGCCTCTTGGCGGGGAACTTAAATAGCCCATTACATACATATGTAAATTCTCTGGGGAAAAAAATTAAAAAAAAATTTTTTTAAGGATTTTATTTATTTGTCAGAGAGAGAGAGAACACAAGCAGGGGGAGTGGCAGGCAGAGGGAGAAGCAGGCTCCCCACTGGCAGGGAGCCCAATGCGGGACTCGATCCTAGGACCCCAGGATCATGACCTGAGCTGAAGGCAGACGCTTAACAGACTGAGCCACCCAGCCGCCCCTCTGGGGAACATTCTGAAGTGAAAAAAAAGCAATAGGCAGATAAGAATGTGCAGAATTTGCATTTTAAAGAACGGTTATACCTAAAATATGCCCGAATACACAACTGTCTACACATATGGGACCTGAGTGCTGAGGGTCAGGGAGACATTTTTCCACAGAACACACTTCTGTATCTTTTGATTTTGGCCAGGTGTTACTTACTCACAAACAGTACTAGAAAGTTTTACTCCCGTGAAGAAACGTGGAGCCCCCCAGTCGCATGAGGACATGAGTCTCCAGGCAGCATATCTGGTATCTTATTTTAAGAAGTTTTGATCCGATATTATTTTATACTTCATTTTTATGTGGGAGTGGGGAGGGGCAACTTCTGTGCTTCACTCTGCCCACACCTGCGTTCATCTTTTACAAAGAAAGTGTACACGTGTTGGTTGAACGTGCATGTTTGCACGGATTTCGCATCGTTACGTACGGCTACTTGCGACCATGCACAGCGAAAGCTCGTTTTAAACCACAAGCTGCTTTCAGTGTCCAGCGCGCCTTCTGTTTCTCAGGGCCCTGGGAGAATCCAGGCTTCCAGGAAAGGATGCCGGGGAGAAGAAGGAAAGGGGAGGGGCCCTCCAGGCAGAGAAAGGCGTATTTCAGTCCCAGTTAGCGCTAAACAAGAGAGCAGAGGAAACCTTACCTGCCGAACTAGAAGAAATCTTCCCCAGATCGCAGAGCAGAAACAAAACCCGAGGTCAAAGCCTAGATGGGTGCCCCGGCCGGAGACTCTTACTCCATGTGTCCTCATCTAAGCGACCTTCATCAGCCCAGGGAGGTGACAAAAGGTGTCGGCCAGTTAGGGGCAGCTGCTGGCGAGCCATTCTGCTCACCCCCTACCTCCAGTCTCCTGAGAAGGGATGGGAGATGAGGTGGGCCGCTGCGGGTCCTGAGTGACTTTCTCAGGGCGGGCGCTGAAGCCCGCAGTCGCACACCGCCCTCTCGGGCTCTCATGAAGTGAAGGCAAGGGAAGGAGGTGCCCGACTGGCAACGGCTCCCGTCATGGTCAGATGGATCCCTGCCACTCCTGAGCAGCCTCCAGGACACAGCAGGGAGAAGGGAGGCCTGGGTTCCCACATTAGCTCCTACGGGGCCCAGCTTCATCTGCCCCTAACTGGCCAACAGACTCCCGAAACCCTTCCTGGGCCCCCTCTGCCCTGGGTCCAACAGCAGCCTGGCGCCTCGTTACCACTGTGCCCTCAGGTGGAAGCCCCTGCAGGCCTGGTACGTGCCTGCGGTAGCCCTTGCCCTCACCCCTTCCCCACAGGGCCAGCTGTCGGTGGAGGAAATCAGACGCGGAGGGGGGCAGCACATGGGAATAGCAGGGAGCTGTGAAGATGCCCCACAGGCAGGCCTCTTCAGTAAGGGAGAGGCCTGGGTGGCCCTGTGTTTAACGCTTGACAGCTGGAGCCCCGACCCTGGGAGCGGGTCAACCCTTGAGGGGGGGCAGGTGAGCCATCAGCAGTAAGGCAGGTGTCCCCGACGCTCTCAAAGGTGGGTTTTCATACCCAGCAGTAACCCCCCAGTCAGAAGGGGGTATATCCCCCCCCACCCCCACCCCCGTGGTTGGCACTGGTTCCTACCTGTTCTCTGGCACCTCCAGGCTTTCCCAGCAACTAAACAGGCCCCCTGGCTGGGGCGAGCAGGCAGAGAGGCCTGGCGGGCAGAGGGCACACTGGAAGGCTGCAGTGTGTCCAACCTGGTTCCCTGGAGGTACCCCAACATCTGTCACGTGGTCCCCAACCCACCACATTTTCAAAACACATCAACAGAGACCATGGAAAACTGGGTTTCCTCTACATTTATTGCAACTGCTAAATGATTAACAACATTCACAACTTCTTAGATTAAAAAAAAAAAGAAAAAGAAAAAAAAACCCAAAAACTTCCATTTTGTAACATCACAAATGTCTTCTAGGTTTTACCAAGGACCAAAAACGCTAAAATTCTCTATATGATTTCCAGTGATGGAAACAAGCCAGAGACAGTAAGCACCCAAAGTGGTGAGTTAGCACTTTCCGGATGCCTGTCGTCCTCATGGAAGAGACCCTGGAACTAGAATGACAGAAAAGACACTGTGACTTCGACAAGGCTATGCAACCGCACATCGCGCTCGCACGCACACTCCCTGCGGTCAGCCTTTGCCAGAGACAGCAAGGGCGAGCGCAGAGGGCTGTGCGCCCTGGTCCTTAGCCAACAGCCGGCATGAGGACGCACCACCAGGCTCCGCCCCGGCTCCCATGTCGCCAACCCCATAGGAAAAGCATCACCTGAGTGCTCAGAGGACTTTCCAGGATCAAGAAGGAGGTGTTTCCTTTGACGTTTGCCAAAGGCTCCCAGGGTCAGCTCAAAGTGGGATGTCCCCAGAAGGAAGAGTGGCAGGAGGCTGCGGGGACAGGACTTATACCCTGGGAATTCCTAAAGCATTTTACTTACAGACAAAAGCAGAGAGAGCCAAGAGCGAATATACTAGCACAAAGTGAATATGATGGTCAGAGCTATCTATGCTGCAGGGAAAGAGCGAGAACATATTTGGGGCGTGCACGTCTTGCTCAGGGCCAATGGGCACTCTGTGAAAGGCCCGAGAGGACCAAGGCCCTGTTCTCAGAGTTCCATCCATGTGCTCAACCCATGGCCAACAAGGAAAGCTACTGGAAGGATTAGGAGAGAAAGGAGAGGAACCCCTACAGCTGTGGTTCCCCTATACCACACCACCCCTGCAGGCTGCTTCAACTTTGCTGAGGCACCTCCACGGTCTTGCTGGCCATAAAGATCTGCCGGCTGCCCACACCAACAGGAGCAACCAGAAGCAAGGAGAGTCTGGAGGCTCCGCCTGACATGAAGAGACACAGCACAGGCCTGTGACGGTGGGTGTGGGCCCCACAAGACGGAGCCCGAGGAGCCTGGGACAATAGTTGGGGCCTGTGGCTTTAAGAAAGGGAAGACTGTCCAACAGGGTAACTCACTGCTGTGCACCCCCCGCCCCGTTCTCCCTCCCCTCACCAGCTTGCAGTGTCAGCAGGATGCCAAGGTTCCCAGATCTGAGCACGTATTTAAAACTTCCACACTGCTGCTTTACGAGAAAGGCCTGAGATCCCCACAGCCTGAGAACTTCGCACGTAGCTGCAAGGAGAGCGCGCCGGGAGAAGATGGAAGGGCAGCCATCACGCGCCTAGAAATAGCAAGCAGCTGCGAGCCCGCCCCAAGAGGACGCTTTCTGTTCTGTACAAAGGCCCTGATAACACAATTCTTCACCATGCCGCGCAAGCCAGAAATGAAGCCTCTTGAAGAGTTTACAGTCCCACCCCCTGGTAGAAGAGACTCCATATGTGGTTTTTAAAAAAGCAAACTGCAGCTTGTGGATTCTAGGGAGACATGTGAATTTGAGGGAAGTTTCATCAACGTAATGATTACTCCCCACCAAATACAGCTCTATTATCCTGTCACTAAACTTCCATTACGTCTCTTGGGAGGCATTTAAGAGCCGAGGCTCCGTAAATAACACGTTCGTGGAATCAAGTATCTTGTTCAAAGAACGCCCGTGCTCTAACCCGCAGGCTGTGTACCAGGGCGGACTCCGCTAATACCGAATCACAGCCCCTATTCACAGCCTGGAAGCAACGAAAAGCCGCCGTCTGTCATCATTCTGGCATCAAGTGTGCTAAGAGAGTACCTCTGAGAGCGAGGTTCCCTGGGATGGGAGACCCGACTAGAGCTGGTTCCTGAGCACGAATAGGGCACCGGGGCTTCCAAGGGCAGCGTCACCTTCCAAGGAGGAACCAGGAAAGACACGCAGGAGACTGGCTGCCACAAGCATTCAGAAGAGGGCGGAAGGGCAAAAGCAGACCAGAAATGGTGCATTCTTTTTTCCTTTGAGAAGAAGAAAAGCCAGCGGAACCTCCACACCAGAGCTGCAGAGACGCTCGTCTCTCTAGAACACACCAAACCTACTTGGGCACTGGCTCCAGGGCAGATCCGGGGCAGAGGTGGTGCTTTAAGAGTAATTGCTGCTTCGAGCCTTATTTTTCTCACCAATGGTTTCATCTATTCAGGGAGAGAATGGTTTTGTTCAACACTGAATTGGAAATTACAGGTGGGGAAGGCAGCTACAAAGAGAGGAGAAAGAAGGGGATGTTTATATAGGCCCAAGGCCCTTGAGAAGGAAAAGGACTTGAAGACGTTCAGAAAAGGGATGTGGCAAAGCAGCTGGCCTGTGCAGTGCCGGCTTCCAGATCGCCCTCACCCTCGAGGGGCACCAGGCCACTCCCAGGCAGCCTCTCCCCAGGACGGCCATGTGCCGTTGAGCCCAGGAGCCCTGCACCAATGCCTGCTGTCGGGCTGCACGCTTGCGAGCGCCGGGCTCGCTCCTTCAACCAAACCTGGAAGGTGAGGGGTGGGGCACATCCACATCCAAACACTCCTTGTTACCCTCAGAGAATTTTCTCGTGTGTGTGTGTGTGTGTGTGTGTGCGCGCGCACGGTTTCAAGTTTGGTGTCTGGGGAAGGGGGAACTCCGATTTCTCTGGAGAAACCGTCTCTCCGCACCAGTACGTCAGCTTAGGCAGAACGCCGCACGCGCCGGCTCCCACACATACCTATTTGTTGGCCCGTTTGTGTCTGTACATCTGCATCATCCTCTGACGGAACACGTCAAATGTGTCTTCCTTGCGCTCCTGCCCGTCCGCACCTAACCCCTCCCCTTCCGACGCAGTTCCCCTAGGAGCAAAACGGAGAGTTAGCCGCACCCGGGCACCGAGCCCGGCCACCAGGGGACTGGACACGGCACAAGCAGCGTGGGACGGAGGCACGTGGGACACACAACAGGGACAAAGGAGAGGGAAAGTGAAGACACGATTCACAGCGCGGAACAAGGGGTACTCACCTGCGCAGGTGTGCGGACTTTCTGAGGCGCGTGCTCAGAAGCCCGATCACAGCAGAAAGCCTCCCCCAGCAGGTGGGAAGCTCAGTTTAAATGAAATGCCTGCTGGATGTTAACGGGGCCTAACAAACTCTGGGCTGTGCTCTCCCACCCTGCCTAGCTGGCTTATGGGTTCCCGGAAAAGGGAAAGTGGTTTTTATCCTAACTACCTGGAATTACCATTCAGCTTTGATGACAGTAAGGAAATGTGTCTAAAATGCCAGGGGCCAAGAAGCCATCTAAACCGTCTGTGCCAGTGCAGCAAGGAGCCTGTACGCACACCTGCATATATAAATGATCTGCTTCTCCCCTCATCTCAAGACTCCCTTTGTCAGGGAAAAAAACCCTGCCAGCTTTAAGCCATGTTTACCATGAGGGGAGCCAAGAAATCAGGCGGCAAATTAAAGAACTCAGGACCAGAATCCCAAAGCACGCTTCTCCCCAAGCACGCTGTCCATCCCCACCCCTGGCCCCAAGCGCCTGCTGCGTACACGCTGACGGGCTCCCTGATGCCCTTCCCACAGGAGCCCAGGCCGTGGCCCTCCTTCCAGCCCATCTTCTGCAGCATCTGGAATCCCAGGTTCTTGTCAGTCAGCTTCTGCTGGGCGAAGTCAAAGTCCTTGGGTTTCTGAGGAGAGAGAAGAGTATGGCAAGTGGTCTGCAGCAAAGCTCCCAGAGCAAGGCTCTGCCCATGCTGCACCTGACACGTTCCAGCATCCCCCCCCCCCCCCAACTGTCTCTAATTCCAGACACTGGGATGAAGTCATGGGCCGTTTCCCAGTTCCCAACATTCCCTGGGTGGGTTGGAGCTTCTAAAAGTGGGGAGTCAAGAGATGCCCCACAGAACCAAGCCAGACCAGCCTCTCAGGCCCCAGTGTGACTGCACCCACTGTGGTGCTAAAACTATGAGGAAAACCCCAGGAGGAGCTGGGGGTTCCTGGGGCCAAGGGGTTAGCAGGAAGAGCCCTAAGCGGTGGTGACCTGTGATGACCAGAAAGTACCCCCCAGGCTGGGGGTAACCAGGGCACAGGCTTGAGGCAGGAAGGCCCCTAGTGTGCAAGAGTCAGAAGGGAGGCAAGGCTGACGCAGGGGTGAGGCAGAAGGGGGCTGAACAGGCCATGAACCTACTGTAGAGAGAGACTGTGTGGAACACTGTCTCGCAGGGTCCTCCCTACTCCCCCACTCCATTCTGAATACTCTCTGTGGACTTCTAGAATCTGAGTAGTGACCCCAACCTGGAAGCCTCTCTGGCCACCCTTAGACATTGCTCAACAAACCTGAATGATTTGTCTGTCTGCCCAGCTGCTCCTTCCGAGGTCTGGGAGCTCCCCAAGGGCAGAGACTGGGTTTTACTGGGACTCTGGGGTCCATGTCTAGCACAAAGCAGACCTCGCTGAGAGGCGGTACAGCTGGGAAGAATGCGGCTTGAGAAAGACTCTACAGGTAGAGGAGCAAGAAGCCCTGGAGAAGATGTGGGCTCCAGAGCCGGCTGTGTGAACAGAGGTTAAAAGGCCCAGGGAGCCTCTGGAGAAAGAGCCTGCCCAGTGAGAGCAGAAAATATTTCCATTTATGGGCTGCCTGGGTGGCTCAGTGAAGCGTCTGCCTTCAGCTCAGGTCAGGACCCTAGGGTTCTGCGACTGAGCCCCACATTGGGCTCTCTGCTCCACAGGGAGCCTGCTTCTCCCTCTCCCTCTGCCTGCTGCTTCCCCTGCTTATGCGCGCGTGCTCTCTCTGCCAAATAAATAAATAAAATCTTAAAAAAAGAAAATCTTTCCACTTAACTCATGAATATTCATAAGTACCCACTGTCCCTACCACCTGAGCCTATTTTTAAAAGACATTTACTAAACACTGAGGACAGCCTGGGTAGGCTGAGAAGGCTGCGTGTACTTCTGGGGAGAGGGCTCCTCCATCCTGATCAAGGCAGCTGATGCTGGGGGTAATGGTGAGGGTCCGAGGGTCTGAGCAGGAAGTGTGGGAGGGGAAGAGGGTGGGAAGGCAAGGGAGAGGCGGGCCACAGGTCCCCAAAGGGCAGATCCGCACCCCTTGGGGAAAGCTGCTCAGCTTGAGAAAGCTGGAAGCTCGTGGCCTGCAGTCACCCCCCGGAGAGACTGGAGCTTGCAGGACACAGCTGCACAGCGGGTGAACATGCACTTAGTTTCACTCGCAAGGCACCTCTGAACCACAGGGTAGGCGAGACTGCCCCATGTCACAGATGTACAAATGGAGACTCGGGAATTACATGCCAAGATTACGTGGCCAGGCTGAGCCTCAGCTCACCCAGACCACCAGTCGGGCCGCCAGATGCCAGCACAAATTCAAACTGGGCACATCAGTTAGGACCATGAACTTTAGGCCCAGAAAAGTCCCTCCTCCCTGCTGTAACTGGGGTTACACCAACACCTCTTCCGGCCGCTGAGACCGACAGTGCACTCAAACAGGTGTCTACCACTACCACACAGGCTTTCCTCACCACCCCACACCAGCAGAGACCTCACCTGGCTCCTGGCTCACCTTCCTGACCTCTAATGACCTGGGATGTCCCCACATATGTCCTAGGTGACTTTGCCCAGCCTTATCTGCCCCCACATGTCCACCTAGCTGTCTGGAGTGCACTCCATCTCCCTGATGACCTGCCGCCCCCCCCCCCCACCCGCCAGGGGCTCGCCATTTCAGTCCGTGGCAGCTTCATCCTGCTAACTGCCCGGGAAGACAACCGTGGAGGTGCCCTGGACTCTGGGCTTTGGCTATTCCACACACAATCCATCGGCAAGTCCCACCGACAGCATCTTCACCCTCCCGGTCCCTGGCTCTCCCAGCCTCCCCGCCAACAGGCTGCTCTCAGCACAGTAGCCACAGCAGCCATGTCTTCCCTCCAAACTACCACCACGGGTCCCGGAGGGCCTCCCCCAGAGAAGGAGCCTCATCTGTCTATAGGCCCTATGACCTGGGGCCTCACCACCTTTATTTCCTCACCTCCCCACCCCTATCTGGGTGCCACAAAAGGCTACCTGTTGACACAAGACCACCCTGGGGTCTCTCCCAGGCCTCCCTGAATAAATGACATCCCCAACCCCACATTATTCCCCATTTCCCCTCGACCTGCTTCTCCGCACCCACGGCATGCGGGCCACAAGAGTCTCACACATTCCTGTCACTGTTGGCCCTGCCTGCTGCTGCCATCAAGTGGGCAGACGGGGCCTGGCACATAGGCGTCTGCCAGTTAACGCACGTGTGTGCACACACCCATCCACACACTGCCTTGGCTCACTAGCAGAGCGCTCTTTAACCATTAGTACAGTCCGCTAAATCTGAACTTCTCAAGGGCCAGAACATTACTTTGCTCATCTCTACCAACACAGGCCTGCATCAGGCCTCGCCTATTTGTTAAATAAACTAATTACTACCCTCTTGTGCTTCAGGCAACGCACAACAGTTTCAAAAAATTCCTGAGAAAAAGGCTGCTTGTTATGCTTTATATACTATGCCAGTCTGAAGTACGAGTATACCTTAGTTACGAGCCAACGTCCATTAAAACTCTGACAATTCCAACTGACTACGTCATGCATGAGAAGTCAGTCATGCTCACCTTCTTTTTGGACACCGGACGACCCCGAGGTCTGTCGTAGGCGATGCGAACTGGTTCATGAACTGGAAGACACAAGAAACGTATCTGTACACATACACATATTTTCTCCAAATTGCTCAGAAGATGAGAGGGCTGCAGTTCAGGCTCACAGCCCTTCTGCTGACAGAAGGTAGCCACCAGCTCGCCAGGGCGCCTCTCAGGAATCACGGGCCCCACAAACACAGAGGCGGGAACACGCAGGCCCGACTGAGGGCTGCTTGACGGGGAAGAGTCTACGTGAACGTATGACTTCCCATGTGTACGACAAAGGGCTCAATGCATGGATCATTTTCCATGACTGCAAGAACACGTTTTGTTTCAACAAACAAACCACTTGCAATCTCCTGCTCTCCTAGTGTCTCTGCAACTGTTCCACTGATAGAGTTAAAATCCACATACAGTATAAAACCACCACGCTTCTCATACAGAGTGCTGAATCACATTATATTCTTATTTTTGATGAAGCAGAGATCAACAGGGCTGGGCTTTTTTCTCTCAACTACCCAAGGAACTGAGAGCTTCCAAAATAGAAAGAGCTCCACTTATCCCCCATGAGGGACATGAGGCATTCGGAGAGGCTGCCACCGTCAGCAGAAAGTTCTGAAGGACGTCCGAACTGGGTAGAACAGCTGGGAATCGGTGATACCACCAAGGTTTCCAAACGCGAACCACAGGACTGTTCCGTTAACTGAACTGATGCTCCTGGGGGTGAGTGCGACAGTGTCAACAGTGTAGAGCACACAGGTGAGACAAGATGGGGCGCCGTTCGCCACGACCCTGCAGGAAGGTATGGCGGCACGAAGCACAGCCCAGGCCTGGCTTTGTGGAGACACCTGGAGTGGTGGGGGACACGAGGAATAACCTGGGCCATGGCTGGTCCATCAAAAGGCTGCACATGATGCCATTCTGCCTACTGATAGTCTAGAAAAGGCAGAACCACGAGGCCAGAAAATGGGGAGGGGACCTCAGAGAGAGACAGGCATTTCCGGAGAAAGGCTCCAGCTCCACCGCACTGGAGGAGTTCATGCCTGTTTACAATTGCCAAAACTCCTCAAACTGTCCCCTTAAAAGGGACGCGTGTTACTGCTGTTAAACGGCACTTTAAGAACCTTAACCCTCCCCACAGAAGAGCAGGAGATGACCTTCCATGGCCCAGGCAGCAGAGCACAGAGCTCCCACTAACCACTGCCCAAGACCAGCCCCACCTGTGTCCTCCTTCCTCATCATCGCTAAGCAGGCATCACTGCCCTAGGCCTTCCAGGGGCTCAGAAGGCTGGGTACTCCCCAGGGTCACGGGCAGGAAACAGCCGAGATGACCAAGGCCCGTGCCCTTCACAGCCAGGGCTCCTCCACTGGACTGTGAGCAGTAACGGAAACACCACGCATATATGCTGCTAATACACCCTGCTGACTGACCCGGCAGCGCGTGCTCAGGCCACCGACCTTGCACCAGCTGGCAACGTGAGCTCCGCAGGAACACTGGGAGTGGTATGCAAAACCACCACAATTATTTTAGGTTAAAGACACAAGACCAAAGAACCTCATGTTCTGTTGGCCCTGGAGGGATTTAGGGGAGGTAACATGCAGGTTGGCAGGTGTCATCAGAGGTGGGAAGGGTGACAGGGAGGCGGGAAGGGTGACAGGGACCGGCCGGTCATCTTGTGGCTAAGCCTGGGCTAAGGGCCAGTGAATTCTTCCACACAGTCAGGTGATATGACCTAGTCTCTACAACTTTTCCTGGTCTATAACCGAGCAGCACGCTTCCTCCTTAGGTGCTAAACAGAAGCCCATGCTAGGGAAGCCACGATGATGGCCTAGCACTCACCTTTGGGCTCCTGGATGAGACACAGCCTCTTGGGAGCTGGAATCATGCCGACCTTCAAGGACTTGCTGCTGACCCTCTTCCGGGGGAAGCAGGCCCCCGAGGCAGCCTGTGACAGGGCAGGTGCACCGGCCGGGCCATCTTCAGCTGCCTCGCTCGGGAGGCCATCGGTGGGGGGGCTGCCCTCAGAGCCCTCAGACTTGGCAGCCCCTCCCGCTGACCTGGAGGCCCCTCTAGGAGTGGAGGCCTCTTCGCCCCCCTCCTCATCCTCCTCGTCCTCCTCCTCGTCCTCCTCATCCTCTTCAGGCATCACCTCTGGGCTTTCCAGCTCAGCCTCATGCTGAGGGAGCTCATCTTCGAACTCTCCTTCCCCTTCCATGGGATCAAGGGGGCTTTCCTGAGAATCAGCGCTCTCACCGGCGTGGAGGTTCGGGGGAGAAGATGTAAAACAAATTGACGGGCATAGTTCAAATACTTTCTTTCGGTAGAATCTGAAGGCTGAACTATTTTGGTCATGGAGAAACCTGGGGCAAGGATGAAAGACACCGGTTAATCAGAGTCCTCTGAACGTTCATACTTACTCAGTTGTCCAGAAGAGATCTGACAGAGCTGCCGTGGGATCGAGGAACGAATAACCCGACCTCTCCCTACCAGCTGTGCTTGATGGCGCAGCTTCACAGCGGGACGGGGGCGGGTGGGGGCAGCAGCAATTTAACAAAGGAGCCGGAACGTAAGGGGCCTCGCTGCTTTCAGGGGAGGGAGGTGGAGGAGCAAGGTGTGCAGGAATGACCAAGGAATGTGCTGGAAAAAGCTCCAACACTGCAGCCAAGGATCCAACCTGGCGCTCTCCTCATCCCCTTCTAGTCTGTCGCCAGCCACTATGGGACTCCCGTGCGCTCACTGTGACTGCCAGGTACGGGGCAGAGGAAGGCGCGTCACTTCCGCCCTTCATTCTACAGTGAGGCCGAGTTAACGCAGTGGCAATACCGCCTCTCTGAACCTCAGAGTCCTACAGCCACCTTGACTCAGCACTGTGGCTGGTGTGAGAAACTGAAATCATGCACGAAGACACAAAATACACTTGGAACCAAGGAAAGAAGTCCTTGTTCTTGGCTAGAACAACTCAACCTCATAACGATGTCAATTCTTCCCTAATTAAAATATTAACACATAAACCTATCTCAAGAAATGCATCATTTTTTTCTGGATTTGAACATGATTCTAGCTTTCATGGAGTAAGTAAATATGTAAGGGTATCCGGGAGAACGCTGAACAAAATCAGTGAAGGGTTCTGGCCTTACCAGGTATTTATTACAAGGTGTATGAAGCCTCTATAGTTACAATAGTGCGGTACCAGTCCTTGGACACACGGACAGAAACACCAAGACAAAGGCCAGAAACACTGGTATCTGATGAAGTCAGGTGTAGAGATTGCTTAAAACAAAAACAAAAACAAAAACCACCACACACAACAAAACACAAAAAACAAACAAAAAACCGATTTATTTAAGTAATCTCTACACCCAATGTGGGGCTTGAACTCATAACCCCAAGATCAAGAGTTGCATGCCCTTCCGACTGAGCTGGTCAGGCACCCCAAAAATAAAAATCTTTATAAAAAAAACTGAGAAAGAAAAACTCCAAAAAACCCAATAGAAAAAAGGGCAAAGATTAAGAACCTGAGCCCTCCAAAAGACAGCTACAGAATGAGAAAACAAGTCAGAGACCAGGAGAAAATATCTGCAAATCATACATCTGATAAAAGACTCCTACAAAGAAGGCATAACGAACCCTCAAAATTGATTAGTAAGTAAAGAAACGACCAAATCAAAAGATCCAAATGGACACTGAAGTATGGAAAGCAGCCAAGTACACCTGAAGACACGGCACCGTTAGTCCTTGGAGAAACGAGAACCACAGTGCAACAGCGCCTCCCTGCCCTGGGAGGCTACCGTGAGACAGCTGCCGCAGGCAAAGCCAGTGCTGGCGAGGACGGGGAGGAACCGGAACTCTCCTCCAGGCTGCTAAAAATGCGAAATGGTGCTACCACTTAGAAAGGCAGCTGGGCAGTTTCTTCAAGAGTTAACCCTGGACCCACCACGGAGCCAGCCCTTCCTCTCCTTGGTATTTACTGGAAAGAAATAAAGACCTTCTACGCAACTGCTCACGGCAGCTTTATCTATAATCGTCCCAGACTGAAAGCATCTCAATGCCATCCACAGGTGACGGGGAAACAACTGGCCCAGCCACACAGTGGGATACACTCAGCAGCAAAGAGGAATGAACTGGGGATACATGCACCAAACACAGATGAATCCGAGTAACTGTGCTGAGTAAAGGGCTCAGACAAAAAGCAAGAACAAGCGCATTTACACAAAATTCTAAAAAATGCAAACTATTTACAACAAAGCTTTTTAAAAGGACAAACCTTTTTTTAAGAGACAAAGGAACAGTTCACAGGAAAATAAAAGATACTTAAGTTTATGAAAAGATATTCAATTTGACTCACTAAAAAATATGGAAACTAAAATCTCACGGCGGAAATGAGAAATTTCTCATGAATCCTACTGGCTCTAAGGCATGCCAAAAGGTGAGGGGTGGGGACAGGGACCCTGGACACTTCTTTGGGAATGGCCCTCAGGGAGCGGAATTTCCGTTATCTAACAAAATTACATTTGCAATGACCTTGGACCCCACAGTCCCCCTCTGGAAGATACATGAAGATTCTCTCCACAAAATTGTTCGTGAGGCTACTGATGGGGCTGTAAGAACAACATGAATGCCGATGTGACCCTGGTGCGGTTGCACGTGGAGAACAATAGTGGACAAGAGAACGAGAGGACAGGTGGGACAGGCACAGGCAACTTCTGGATAGGTTGTGAAGCGAAAAAAGCAAGGTGCAAATGACATACAGCAAGTTGCATGTAAGAAAAAAGGTGGAAATGGTAGAATAACAAAGGGGGAAATGCACACACCCACTAGAAGTGAAAGAAATGGTTTCCTGTTGATGAGTGGAGGGGATTCCCACTCAGAGACTTCTCTGAGTCTACCTTTTTAAATTTTTACTTTAGAACCATGCAAATGTTGAACTTATTTTTAAAATTAAATTAAAAAGGATAGAAAAAAATAGCCCTAAAATTGAATCTCTGGAGAAACAAATGAACCTGACTATATGTCAAATCAATGACATAACCACACACAAAAACAGAATTAACTCAAACAACTACTGAGCACGTTAGAGGTATAATTTTTCTAAAGAAAAGAAACACAAAGTCACCTCGACCTTTATTAAATACGTGTGCTGTTGGATGCAGTCATTCTCAAACTACCCTATGAGCCCTGGGCTGGGGGACAGAGTGAATCACTCCACCTAATGTGGCTGCACAATGGGGGACTCTGTGTGGGGAGGAAAGGGACAGCACCTTCTAAGGAACATTGCTCAAAAAGGCTGTCAGAAACGGTGACGAATAATCCCAAACCACGGCAGTGCCAGGTGCCCAGGATAATGCAGAATTCTCATTTGGGGAACAAAAAAACAACAAAAAACCCATAACCGATGACATGCTCCCGACTGCCCTTAGCGGAGCTGTCCTCTTCACCAGGTCTAGCCCAACTCTGAGGCGTGCTAGGCCCAGCTGGCCCCAAGGTCACCAGGCCTGTAAAAGGCAGAACTGGGCTGAGCCCTCAAGAAGCCATCAGTGCTCCACAAGGCTGGCCTGGGTCTCACAGGAAGCAGAAGGCACGCCCAGTGTACAGCCTACTTACTCCAGGTCCCCAACAAGCTGGAAGAGCGCGCTGGGTCCCTACTGGCTGCCAGAAATGCTCTCAGAGACGTGTAGTTTTCAACCATAGTCTTGATTAGACTAAGGCCTGGCTCTCCAGCATGGTAGAAGCAGGGCAAGGGTCCACAGTTCCCAGTCAACGGGAGGATACAATTCACACAGCATGGAAACCCCACCTGGGTTAAGGCTCGGGACCACGAACACGGGGCTCCCAAGGAGTCTCCCCCTGAAGGAGGTTCACCCTCGACCCACAGGGCGGAACAGGCTCCTGGTTCTGTCACCTGCAGGCTGTGTGGCGTTGAGTGGCCACCCCATCTGAGGAATGGCAAGGGTAACGGCACCCCCTCCTGGCAAAAGGATGCCAGGCCACCGTTACCTGGAAGTGCTTGCATCTTGCAGCTGGGCCAGGACCCATCCATCACTGCCCAGAGCACTGGTGTGACCAGGGACAGTGCCCTGCCCTCCTCCTCCCCCTACCCCACACCACTCGACCTCTGCACGGGTTCTGGGGAACCTATTAGCCTCTCTACCTGGGTGCCCTCTCTCTTGCCCTGGTCAAAGCCCACGTGACCTTCAAACACAGCTTAAACTTCCCTCCAAGGGAGGTTTTTTCTGATGCCCCAGATGAGGGTAGCACCGCCCAACCCCCTAAGCGGACGCTCCTCCCTCACAGCCCTGAGCTTGGCAGAAGTGAAGCCATGACTTCTCGGGTGCCTCCTGGGGCAGAAGTGTGTCTGCCGGGCCATCCCTTGGCCTCTCAGAACACTCGTGGGGTAAACACTCAAATTCAAAGGGCACGACGGCTACATACCACAAGTCAGGGTTGTCGGTGCTGTTTTCTATGCTGAACTGTTCAATCTCTGGTCCCACCTGAGCAACAAATCTGGCCAGTTTCTCTGCAGTCTCCATGGTCTTCGTGTCAACTACAAAACAAAGCGACTGTCACATGTCAGTTCTGAGCTGCTGCTTCTAATTTCAACTTTGGGGGGGGTGGTTATGGAGCCTAATTATAAAGACAGCCCCTCGTGTCCCCTCAACTGCATCCTTGCCCTTCGCCATGGGACTCCGCAGCTCCGTCCAGCAGAGGTAGATTCTCTTCTCTCCCCCCAAAACTGGGGCTGGCCCTGGGACACTGCTGACAGAAGGTGGCATCAGCGTGGAACCTGGGCTTCAGAGGCCTTGAGCACCTCCGCTACCCTCCTGGAGGCCCAAACCTGACAATCAGGTGAACAAATCTGCGCTGGTTGCTAGGGGCGATAAGCATGTGGCCCAGACATCCCTGTTACCTCAGCCAATGGCCCCACACAACCAGCTGCCGCCTACAAACAGACGTGTGGGCCCAGCCCGGTTCAGCAGCCTCGGAGCACCGGATACCCCATTTGAAGCCACAGTTTAGAATAGCTCGTTACAGAGCAATAGCTGGAGAATGTAGCAGTTGTGTAGATTTTTTTCCCCTCTACATTCCCACCTAGTGCTAAGTGGAAGTACTGGTCAGGGGCAGGCTTGTTACAGAGAAAAAGTAACGGCCAAGAGAAACAGAAGAAACTGCAGGTCAGCTAACCCTGAGGAAGGAAACCGAGACCTTGGGAAAGAAGGAGCAGAAGACACGAGGGCAGCCCTACGGAAGGTAAAGAGGGGCAAGAAGAGAGTGAGAAATGGATCAAGGCACTCAAAGCCCGAAGCATGCACCCACAGCACAACCAGGTGGCCAGCAGGAGGACCTTGCAAAGGAGCACGGTGAGTCAGCTCTACCCTCCAGACGGAGGAAGACCTACAGAACTCAAGGGCCAGCCCCTCTAGGAAACAAGAGGAGAGTGCCTCCATGTGCACCTGTCCTGGCCAGGTCCCAGTTGCTTCTGCCTGCTGCACAGACCGCTCAGACCACCCAGGTCTCCCACCCCCGACCCTGAGAGACGCCTGGAGATTGGAGAGTCGAGGCTGGGGCCCAGGAGAGGGGGATGGGAGTGAGCACCCACCGTCAGCAGATGGGCAGGGAGAGGAGGTTTGAGGGGCTTCAGAGACTTCCACTCCTGCTGGCTTGGGGGATGGGCCCGAGGCTTCTGGGCTGGGGTCCCCAGGAGAGGGTCCGGCTGGGTCAGGTGGGCAGTCCTTGGCAGTATCATTTCCATCTGGCTGGGACAGCTTTCCCTGCAATGAACCTGGAACCTGCCGGCCATGGTGTTTCAGCCTGGTGCCCGAGGAGAGGAGGGTCTGGGTCCCAGTGGTTGCTCTCCTCACCTTCCAGCCCCGGAGCCCTTGGGTGCGGAGCAGCCCCCGCCGCCGGCCTGGGAGGAGCCTCTTCTTGAGGCTCCGGATCGCCCGAGCATACAGCATGGCCCGGACCGCACACTCGGCCGCTGTCGGCTTTTGATCCGCTCCCGGCAAGGTGTGGCTCATCCGTTGCACTTCTGCCAGCTTCAGTTTGTAGTATTTGTACTCCAGACTGCTGTCATCAGACAAGAACCTGTATGACAAAACATGCGCAGAAGGACCTCGGTTAGACCACCACCACGTACCAAATCGTTGCTACAATCACACTGCTGCACACCCATTCTAAGCGGCAGCCCCCTGCCGTCTGAGAGGCTCTGCTCCACCGACGACGCAGGTCCCCGTCCTGCCCAGAGTAACTGCAGGGCCACGGGAGCTCTGATCCAGCACTGGTCGGTTCCTCCTTGGGTTTCACCATCCCCAGCGATGAAGGTGCTCACAACTCCTGGTAGCCTCGCAACACAGTCACTCTGGAGCCAGAGAGACACTGCCACTCTGTCGCATGTGGATGCCATTTTTGGGAGGTGACACCCTTCAAAGGGCTCAGTGAGGCTGGGTACTCAGAGACCCTTGCTTCAACTGCACCAAGGAGGTAAGAGCGCCGTGGCTGCGAAGTCATGTGCCAGGGTCATGAGGAGAACAGTACAGAGGCACTGGGGTGGCTCAGTCAGTTAACTGTCTGCCTTTGGCTTGGGTCCTAGATCCCGGGGTCCTAGAATCGAGCCCCACATCGGGCTCTCTGCTCAGCTGGGAGGCTGCGTCTCCCTCTCCCTCTGCCTGCTGCTCCCCCTGCCTTGTGCACACTCCGCAATAAAATCTTAAAAAAAAAAAAAAAAAAAAGAACAGTACAGGAAAGAGAAGGAGGTTGAGTCCCAAGTACTGACATATAAAAGACATCCAGGATGTGGGCAGAGAAGACAGCAAGCTGCAGAAGAACACCAACATCGATACGGACCACACGAATCTTTGTGTACACAGATCCACGTGCATTTGCTTTTCTCACATAGGTCGAAAGAATATAAAGCAAACTTAATTAGCTCTGGGGAATGGACAGCAAGGGGCATGGAGGGGAACTTATACACTCTTTACTTTGTTTTCACTTCGTTAGCACCATCTTTCATCTCTATTAATCCTACCCTTCTAGGGCTGGACTTTTCTTGCCATTTCCTTCTGGCCTCATGTGGTGAATGGTGACATTCACTCCATTTCTTTCTTTTCTTTCTTCTTTCTTTCTTTCTCTTCTTTCTATCTTTCTCTCTCTTTTCTTTCTCTCTTTCATTCGTTCTTTCTTAGGTTGATTTTATTTATTTATTTGAGACACAGTGAGAGAGAGCATGAGCGGGAGGTGGGGGAGGGGGAGGGAGAAGGGAGCCTGAGCAGGGAGCCTGATGTGGGGCTCGGCTCGATTCCAGGACCCTGAGATCATGACCTGAGCCGAAGGCAGACGCTTAACTGACTGAGCCACCAGGCGCCCTGACATTCACTCTGTCTCTGACAAATGTGTCCCATGTTGCACTTTCCTCTACGTATGACCGCAGCTGCATTCGGTGTGCAGAGCGCCCCCTGCCTTCTGAAGAGTTTCTGATGTCAGCTGTCATTCCCCTACACTCAAAAGTTATTTAGAAGCAAGTTTTATTTTGGTTGTTGCTACTTTTGACTTTTATGCATTGTGTAATGTGGCCCATGTGACTTTCCTTTCCTGGGATGTGCTGAGAGTTTCTCTGTGACCTCACGCATAACAGGAGTTCGTGAATGTTCAATTTTAGTTTGTGTTCAAGAAGAATGAATACTGTTTGGTGGGTAGGGCAACATTTCAGGTGGCCTTCAGACTGCTTGACATTAGGAGGCCACTTACTAGGTGAGATTCCCGATCACCAATAACAGAAACCCCCTGGATGCCAGCTGGCTGCATGAAGCAGGGTGCTGGTAGCGCTGTGCGACATGGACAGTCCCTGGTGGGCAGCGCCATTTGAAGCTCTCGCTGCTGCTATCTGCACAGTTAAGGTCCGGCTGGTTCTGAGGAAACAGGCTGCAGGCCGGCTCCATCGCGGCCCCACACACTCTGCTGGGCCAACAGCAGCATCCTGCTAGATGGCACCCTCACAAGCAAGGGTTCCCACATAAAGGAACACTGACTGAGACGGTCTGGTTTTCCTGGTAAATGCAGCCCTAGCAAGGGTACTCCTCACCCAGGGCAGAAAGCAGAGTCAGCACCCAGGGGACCCAGAGCCCCAGGATACAAGCCCCTTTCCCCTGGACAGTTCTGATGCCAAGTGCAGTCTGAGGATGTCAGTCACAAATCCACCTCCCCAAGTTCTAGGGGAACATAACATTAAGAGCACAGAACATTCCCAAGCCAGCCTGCTGGGTTCAAATCCCAGCATAGCTACTTATCAGCCATGAGATTTACTGAACTTTTCTATGTCTCAGTTCCTCTATCTGTAAGAGGGATAGATAATAATAATAAACTACTTCACGTTTTTGTGAGGCTTGAGTTACACACTTTTCATTGTAAGAAAAATGCTTTAAATACTGTGTGACATTCATAAACTGCTCAACAAACATTAGCACATCATCTTTACCTATTTATGCCCGTTCACTGTGTTCTAAATATTCTCTTACTTGGATGACATCTCCCTGTTTCAGAGAATTATATTCAAGTCTCCTGCCATGATATAGATAGATCAATTCCTCTTATTATTTCTAAGTGTTGCTTATTTATTTACACAGCTCTAAACTATATAGTTCAGGCATCAAGATTCCCAACTACTGGGGTGCCTGGGTGGCTCAGTCAGCTAAGCGTCTGACTCTTGGTTTCGGCTCAGGTCTTGGTCTCAGGGTTGTTGAGTTCGAGACCTGCGTTGGGCTCCACACTAGGCGTGGACACTGCTACTTAAAAGAAAAAAAAAGAGGGGCGCCTGGGTGGCGGTCGTTAAGCGTCTGCCTTTGGCTCAGGGCGTGATCCCTGCGTTCTGGGATCGAGCCCCACATCAGGCTCCTCCACTGGAAGCCTGCTTCTTCCTCTCCCACTCCCCCTGCTTGTGTTCCCTCTCTCGCTGGCTGTCTCTCTCTGTCAAATTAATAAATAAAATCTTAAAAAAAAAAAGAAAAAGAAAAAAGAAAGAAGATTCCCAACTGTTGTAGCTACCTGATGACTGTCCCTGGTCGGTAGCCTATTTTGCCTCCTTTTGTGTTTTTCTCTGGTTTGTCTGAAATGACCTTTACATACCTCCTTTATTTTTGATAGCATCTGCTTGGTTTGTCATTTTCCGTTTTTCCCCCACTCTCTGTGTTTTACTTATCTCTGACAGGAAGCAATAGCTGGTACTTTTAAACCCAAGTCCCTGGTAAAGGTGGTGCCATTGTACTCTTGTTTCCTATTTGGCCTCCTTTTTTATTTTTTTCCCTTTCTTTTTTTTTTTTTTTTTTAAAGGTTTTATTTATTTATTTGACAGAGATAGAGACAGCCACCGAGAGAGGGAACACAAGCAGGGGGAGTGGGAGAGGAAGAAGCAGGTTCCTAGCGGAGGAGCCCGATGTGGGGCTCGATCCCATAACGCCAGGATCACGCCCTGAGCCGAAGGCAGACGCTTAACCGCTGTGCCACCCAGGCGCCCCTATTTTTTTCCCTTTCTTGCTTTTCATTGGGATGAATACATTTTCTTTTTGGCTTCACCCTCTACAATAGTGTGGAAGTTATAAATCCCATTTCTTTGTCTTCACTGGCTAATCAATATACACTTAAACTATTATTTTCTATGTTCAGAACTAGTCACTAGGTATATCCTTTTTTTTGGGGGGGGTCAGAGGGAGACCGGGAGAGAGAGAGCGCACAAGCAAGGGGAGCAGCAGGCAGAGGGAGAGGCAGGCTCCCCGCTGAGCAAGGAGCCTGAAGCGGGACTTGATCCCAGGACCCTGGGATCATGACCTGAGCCGAAGGCAGATGCTCTAACTGACTGAGCCACGCAGGCGTCCTTATATCCTCACTTGTTCAGCAAGACGAGAACCTTAGTACCCACCTCTTTCCTGCTATTCACCACCTTACATATCTAGATTATCCAGGGTTTTAGGGTCCGTTCCCTCCCCTCACGCCCCCCCCCCCAAGCATCAATTATTAAGATCTTATATTTGCTCTGAGGCCCTTGGACAATCCTGCTGGGGCGAGCCAAGAGGGATTCGTGCCCACCTGCTTTTTCCCGAGTCTGTAAACATGTGAACATGGGGGGCTGTCCCTGGAGAGCATGGTCCAGCAAGGGTCAGGGCCATCCCACTCCGAAGGGACAACTCAGAAGATTCTTTCACCTCTGCATCTTGTACCCTTGGGACCATTCTACGGACCTGCTGCTTTGCACTCTCTCTCATAGAGAACGTAGAAAGCCTTGCCAACTGGTACTCCAAATAAGGAAAGTTGCAGTGGGTGTCTGCACTACTGTTATTTTAGCGCATTGGAAGGGGCAGGCCGCCTCAGTGACAGGCAATAGCCAGTTCTGTTCACAAGGCCCGGCTGTGAACAAAGCAGTGTTTGCTCCTCCTTATGGGGAGGTGGAAATCTCACATCTATGCTGTACCTTGAAGGGCGGAGATAATGCAAAGCCTTCTTACATATATACTAAGGTCTGAACTTTTCATTTAACTAATAAAAGAACCTAACACAGCACGGAGCCTAGCAAGAAGGTGGTCTTCTGATGAGCAACTGAGAGGAGAGTGAGCTAAATCCTCACTTACCTTCATAGGGTATCAACAGTGATGACTGAAATGGATAGATCAAGAGCAACATAGGCTTATCATCAAGAGATAACCGTTAAAAGTAGCTTAAAATACCAAAAGAGACTGACTCCAAGGAGTAGAACTGGCATGGAAACTGGTTAAAGAGGAAACATTTTGCTTTTCTTAACTCAACTGGTATTTTTGATAAACTACATACATGTACTCCTTTAAGAATGCTAATGTACAGGGGCGCCTGGGTGGCACAGCGGTTAGGCGTCTGCCTTTGGCTCAGGGCGTGATCCCGGCGTTATGGGATCGAGCCCCACATCAGGCTCCTCCACTGTGAGCCTGCTTCTTTCTCTCCCACTCCCCCTGCTTGTGTTCCCTCTCTCACTGGCTGTCTCTATCTCTGTCAAATAAATAAATAAAATCTTTTAAAAAAAAAATTCTAATGTACAGGGACGCCTGGGTGGCTCAGTTGATTAAGCATCTGCCTTCGGCTAAGATAATGATTCCAGAGTCCTGGGATCGAGTCCTGTATCGGGCTCCATGCTCACCCGGAAGCCCACTTCTCCCTCTGCCTGCTGCTCCCCCAGCTTGTGCTCTGACAAATAAATAAATAAAATCTTAAAAAAAAAAAAAGAATTGTAATGTATACACCAAAGCCCTAAGCTTACTAGTTTCTTATCATTCTTTCTTGGCACCACATCTCCTCTGATAGTCGCTGGTAATTCCTTCTGAAGGAGTTTTCAGGGAGTCAAGTCTGAGTCCAGCTCCCTAATCTGTTCTTCGACTGGGTCTATTCTATCAGCCAACCACTGAGACTTTTATTTCAACAATCAGACTTTTTGTTTCCAAGATCTTTAACAGGTTCTCTTCAAAAACAAAAAGCTCCTGTTTTGTGGATACACCACCTAAGACTGTTAACTACACACACAGATTTTTTGACTAATTCTTTTTCTTATAGTAACTCCGTCTTCTCAGGTGTCGGCTCTATTTGTTGAGTTTGGTGACTCTCCTTCATGTTGTTGATTTTCCTCAAATATTTTATTTCTAATTCAATGCTTATTTCTGATTTTGTACTCCACCTCCCAAATATACAACTCTGGTTCTGTCTGTTACCACTGGCCATCAGTGATCATGAGCCTGGTGGGGCATGATGCAGAGGTGCATGTCCCCAGTCTTCTCGGGGTCCCCTCTCCTTCCAGCCCAATCACCTGGAAATTGCCCCTGGGCCTTCCAAGTCTGGAGAGTACCTGACCCAAGAGGGTTTGGTCTCTGCTTTCACCTGTCAATCTGAGGCTATCTAGCTTCCCTCCTTCAGCATGCACACTGACGGAGAGTAAGAGACTAGATTAGAATCTCAGCTGTCTTACTAGCTTTACACTCTTAGGTAAGACGCCTCTTTGAGCCTCAAGCTTCCTATCTGTAAAATAAGGACGACAACATACCTGCCTCACAAGGTTTATGAGGATTCAGTCAGCTAGTGCTTAAATCAGAAAAGTGCCAAGAATAGTACAGAATAGCAGAGAAAGCAAAAGCGTTTGATAATAAAGTTTTCAATAAATTATGGTGGAACAATTTGCTTATTGGGCTGTTTTTTTTTTTTTTTTAAACTTTTAGTTATATGCCCACCTCATTCTAAACATGAAAATAATCCAAGTGAGTCTGAGAATTCTGTAAAAATAAAGCCTTACAAGCTCCAGCCCTCGCCCCTGGTAAATCATGCTGGTTAGGACCAAAACTCTAGTACTGTTACATGGAAATTTATGCCTTTCAAGCATTTTTAGCAATTACGACAGCAAGAATACCGAGTCCAGTATGGGTACAATACTGATTACGCAAGACCTGAATAGACACTTAAAAAGAACTACAACTAGACGTACTATGAGGAAACATACAACCGTTGTTAATTAACAAAGGAATACGAGGTAAAACATCACACTATGAAATTATCTTTAAGTCAAAACACAGGTGAGGGGGCGCCTGGGTGGCTCAGTCGTTAAGCGTCTGCCTTTGGTTCAGGGCGTGATCCCAGAGTCTTGGGATCGAGCCCCTTGTCGGGCTCCCTGCTCCACTGGGAGCCTGCTTCTTCCTCTCCCACTCCCCCTGCTTGTGTTCCCTGTCTCGCTGGCTGTTTCTCTGTCAAATAAATAAATAAAATCTTAAAAAAAAAAAAAAAAAACCCACAGGTGAGGGCACGGCATGCTTACAGAGGGGCAGCAGGTGTCAACTGGGACAGATAACCCATGGAAAGTAACCTGATAATAAAGATCGATGGCTTCCACCAGGGGCAACTCCCGCCCCCAGTGGGCAGCGTCTGGGATGGAGGACTCTACGGGCATCCAGAGTAAGAGGGAAGGCCAAGGATGCTGCTAAATATCCTGCAAAGCCCAGGACAGTCCCCACCAGAGGATTATCCAGTCTCAAAGGTCAATCATGCTGCAGCTGAGAAAAAGCGACAGAGAAAAAGCGACAGAGATCAAAAGCGACAGCTGAGAAAAAGCGACAGGGGTCTAAAGTTAACTTTCTCTTTAACCCAGCAATTTCACTCCTGGATATTACCCTAATCGACTGCCAGAAATGTAGACAGAAATAAAGGGAAAACATTGTTCATCATAACAGTATTTACAATGGGGAAAAATTGGAAAGACTCTAAGAACTCATCGATGGGCAATGTTTGAGTATCTTAGGGTACCTGTGTACAATGGAAGAGCGTGCAACCACTGTTAACAGGGACAGTGATGTTAGGTTTGAAACACAGGACACACTGAGAGGGAGAAGTGGTGGAGCTCTAAGTGATAGTATCTTTATCTTATTACTTTTTTCTATTTTTGCAAAAGACACATGCCACTTTTATGATGTAAAAAAAAATTAGGGGCGCCTGGGTGTCTCAGCTGGTTGAGTATCTGACTCTTGGTTTTGGCTCAGGTCATGATCTTGGGGTCCTGGGATTGAGCCCTGCGTTGAGCCCTGCGCTCAGTGCAGAATCTGCTGGAAATTGTCTCCTTCTCCCTTTACTCCTCCCCTGCTCACATGCTCTCTCTCAAATAAATAAAATCTTTAAAAATAAATAAATAAATAAAATGCATACATATTTTTACAAGAAGTTAGAGTATGAACATTTTCCACTTGCAGCAATCTACAGATAATCTTAAACACACAAAAAACCAGGATGCACTAAGCCATTCACTGAAGCAGTTTGAAACAGTGTACAATCGAAATCATTCTGAAAGTCTAACCAGAGAGGGATGGCTAATTAAACTCTGGCCACCTCCTTTATGGACTAATAAACACAGCTCTCTGAAAATGTTTATGAAAAATAAGGAATATAAACATTTTCCTGTGTTATCTAAAATAAGCAGGAAAAATAAATACATAAACCCCAAAAGAGCAGGATATATTATATCATAATAAAATCACAGCTACGTTGGGGCGCCTGGGTGGCACAGCGGTTAAGCATCTGCCTTCGGTTCAGGGCGTGATCCCGGCGTTATGGGTTCGAGCCCCACATCAGGCTCCTCCGCTATAAGCCTGCTTCTTCCTCTCCCACTCCCCCTGCTTGTGTTCCCTCTCTCGCTGGCTGTCTCTATCTCTGTCGAATAAATAAATAAAATCTTAAAAAAAAAAAAAAATCACAGCTACGTTAAACAAAACCCCAAATAGCCCATAGTGAGCAGAAAAGACTGCAAGCAAACAAGCAAAACTGTCAGTAGATGTTGATGGGCACACGGGGAGGGCTTCCCCCTACTTTCTGTTGTTCTTGACTTCCTCTAGTAAGTGCTGTATTTATGCTGAAAACTTTATTTTTTAAGATTTTATTTATTTGACAGAGAGAGAGAGAGGAAGAGGGGGAGGGAGAAGGGGGGAGAGGAAGAGAGAGAGAGAGAGCGCAAGAGCGCACAAGCAGGGGGAGTAGCAGAGGGAGAGGGAGAAGCAGACTCCCACTGAGCAGGGAGCGCAATGTGGGCTCGATCCCAGAACCCTGGGATCACGACCCGAGCCAAAGGCAGATGTTTAACCAAATGAGCCACACAGGCACTCTTGAAAACTTTAAAAAGTTGTTCCATCCACGTGAAGAGGCACTAAAGCAAAAGAAGAGAGTTTAACAAACAGGAGCAGTAAGTCACGAACAACTGCTGTGACACATCCCTTATCTTCATGTGCTTTTTGCATGCACCCCTCACCTCATCCTTAAGCCAGCACAGAGGCCTGAGGGGCCCCCGGCCCGGACAAGAGAAAGCCACATGGCAGGGCAGCAGCAGGGTTGGGGCTTGAATATAGGTGAACCCGACCCTCTCTCACGCTCTTCCCACTGGCTAGTACCACTCCTCAAAATAGATACCTCGCCCTCTGCGTTGGACACCATCAAAACACAAATTTTGCCATGTGTTCTATGGAAGGGATTCGGAGGGCCAACATTTAAAGACCTACCAGTAAGCAGGGTCCTCCTTGAGAAGAGCTCTCTCTTTGGGAGACAGGCTGCCTCCGACAACACGAGTGACTAGCTGGTCGATGGTGTCCACCACCTTGTGATCTGCTCGCTGGGGGACCGCTGGAACACACAAAAGGGCTCTTCTGAGAAACACACGGGAATACACAGGGCCTGGGACAACCAGGACAGAGTCAGAGGCTTAGGATGGAACCTAAAGCAGGCACCGGTGACCAAAATCCTCGTTCAAGAGAAATCAGCATTGAAAAGAGGAGAGCAGCATGGTATTCTAAAAACCGATACCCAAGATATTCTCCCAAAACACAGAACAGCACAGCCACTAGAAGAGAAAGTCACAAGCTTACAATGACTGTACAGAGCAACGCATGCATATATTCCACAGAAGGAATTGATATGTAGCAATTCTATTCTGCTTGTCAGGTATCGCTTAACTGGAATGCTCACATGAAGGGAAAAACATAAAGCTATATAAAATGTGACTAGGTATAAAATACATTAAAAAAAGATATCTAGGTTATGATTCCCAATATGGAGGAGGAAAGAAAAGATACATAAATATAGACACATAGAAAAAAAAGAAAGAACTATACCAGAATGTTAATAGATATTATCTATGGGTAGATTTACCAGAGACTTCATTTTCTTTGTGCTTTTCTATAAAAAATAAATACGCATGTTTTATAATCAGAAAACATATGTACAAATTTGCAAGGAAAAATTCCCTAATCAAAAATAGTCAGTGGCCCTAAGATAGGTGTTCACAGAACATATTTGCCGAATATATGAAAAGAAGAACATTTCTTAAAGTGTAAATTCCTTCCATATGAGGTGTGTGTTTTTTGGTTTTGGGTTTGTTTTTGTTTTTTTTTAAAGTAGGGTCCAGGCCCAGTGTGGAGCCCAACAGGGGGTTTGAACTCAGGACCCTGAGAGCAAGACCTCAGCTGAGATAAAAAGTCAGATGTTTAACTGACTGAGCCACCCAGGTGCCCCTCCTTAATGAGTTTCAATTTACAACGCTACTGGCAACACAGAAGAACATCTGGCCCTCAATTAATAAGACTGTTTCCTTTTCTGATATTTGCTAGTTTTAATTACACAGAATGGTCTGTTTTAGTCATTCGATAAAAACCACTCCTGAACTGGAGAGGTTTTCCAGTTTGTTCTGGGAGTAACTGCACCATCCTGTCCTTGCTTATGTCTGAATTGCAGCTTTGAGCTTATTTTAAACATCAGAGTGAGCTCTTTACACCGGCTAAATGGATTCTTCAATTGTCATGCTGCGGTAACTATTTCCCCTCTGAAACTGCTTCTTTTCCTTTCCTTTTTTGTTATCGGCCTCATCTTACAGAACTGCTAGTTTTACACTTTACCAAAGAATAAAAGGTTCAAAGCCAGAAGCTTTGAAAAACAATGCAATTTGTGGATCACTGCAACTACCTCTCAAGAAGATAACCATAAGCAAGTGTCCCAGCTTTGGCCCCACAGTCCTCCTGCCCTGACCATATTCTATAGAGGGGAACTTAAAAATAAAAAATAACAATAGTTGGGGCGCCTGGGTAGCTCAGTTGGTTAAGCGACTGCCTTCGGCTCAGGTCATGATCCCCGAATCCCAGGATCAAGTCCGGCATCAGGCTCCCTGCTCAGTGGGGAGTTTGCTTGTCCCTCTCCTCCCCCCTCATGTGCTCTCTCTCTCTGTCACTCCCTCTCTCAAATAAATAAATAAAATCTTTAAAAAAAAATAACAATAGTAGTAATCAAAACATTCAACTGAAGATGCCATCTCCACAATTCTAACAGCAAGGGAAGCAGTGGCGGGGCAGTACCCATGAGACATGGGCGCTGGTGCCATCTACCTGCTGTCCAGACAGCCCAGGCTTGCAGATGTCAACCACAAGGGAACCCGGCTCTGCTCAGCCTCAGAGGCCTCTAGTAAAAGGCAGCATGAGTCCCACATCAAGGGAAGGGTGAGGTAATTTATGTTAGGTCAGTATCATGATGCAGCAAATACCGTAGAAACACAGAAAAAGGCCTTTGATGATCCTGTAAAAGAATAGACTGTAGTATTTTCAGTACAGCAAGACTGTTGCTGCGGGTGCACCTGCGTAGCAACAAAACTGGAAAATAGTGGGGGGCAACTTTAAGTTAATGGGTGTTTTTTTCCTCCTTCAAAGTTCTTCAGTATCATCATTACACCGACTTTCCACTCCCTCATTATGAGGGGTATGGGGAGGAGGGGTCCTGCTTCAGCCCTGAGCCCACTTCTGGAAGGCTCCCTCTCCAGGAGTAGGTGTGGCTGCCCATCCATGATGGTACCTACCCAGCGCCTGAGATTATCAGGGCTCCATAAGGGTGTCGAGGAGTAAAGAGATTCAGGGATGAACAAGGTTTTCCCACTTGGCTGGGGCAATGGAAGCTGAAAGGAGGTGGGGGGGGGGGAGTGCTTTCTTGCTGGTCACATGGGCTACCACATATGCTCATGACCTCTGGGATGTCTGGGCTAGGAGAGCATTCATCCTAGGTGCTAAGAGGGAGAGAGAAGGGACAGACACCAAACAACCAAATGTTTATATTACTTTTTTTTTTTAATATATATATTACGTCTTTCTTGGCCCTTCTGGAACCTCCCCAAAGCTGACTCGTTAACTGCAGGTTACCAGATATATCTAACTGATCTATCGACTTTAGCCATTCTAGAAAAGTGAGTGAGTAGAAAGTGTTTCTACTACCTGGGCTGACATGGCTAATCTCTTGCTGGTCCCTCAACAGAGCTCAAACATGGTCTCCCGGACTCCCCTGGGCTAGGTTCTCTCTCATCCGCTTAATCCTGGCACAGGAGGAGCTGGCTTTTGTGACTTCTGTCCCTTAGGAGCCTGGGGACTCCCCAGAGCCAGTGCCCAATGTTTACTTTCCCCTCTACTAATACCTTGGGTGGGGGGGAATGCTGTAACAAGGGCTTCTTAACCTTGGCTGCAGGATAGTACAAACCACCCAGAAAGCACAAGCAGAATTGTGTACAAATATGTGTGCATTTTTCCTGGCAAGGGCCACAGCTTTTGATCAGATTCCCAAAGGAGTCTGTGACCCAGAAATGTCTAAGGACTTCTGTGGTAGACAGAAGATTCCTAAAATATGCTTACAGAATGAATGCACACTGGCCAGTATGAGTTTTCTACTAAAACTCTGATATTTCCAGTTGGCTAAAAAACTTCTGTGCGAAAATCTCAAAGAAAATAAGAGACATTACAAGAAAACATGAAAAACAAACTAATCACAACAAATAGGAACTTTCGGTGCTTTCCTTACCATCACTCAGACCACTCGGAGTCTTGGCCTGAATTTCGGGTTTGGTGGGAGGAACCATTTTCTCCTCCTCTTGGGTTGGCTCGGGTTCGGCTTTCTTGACTTGGAGTGGACACCCACTGCTGACCAGCCAGGCCTTCAGGTGATCGATGTATTCCCTCCCAAACAGAGTCGAGTCCTCGAAATTTGGAAATGCGGCAGGAGAGGGAGCTATATCTTGGAGGCCCACCGCTTCTAAGATTTTCTCCTGCCGGAAAGAAGAAGCCAAGGAGAAAGTCTGTCCCAAAAGGGCTAAAGATTTCCGGCAGAGAGAATTGGTGGTCTCCAGGGCAACGGCCAAGTCCAGGGGGTTACTGAGGGTCTTCATCTTGACGCTCAGCTCGTAGGCATTGCATGCCATGAGCAGGGGTGTGACACTCTTCAGGAGCCGGTCTTGAAGCCTCATTATATACTTGTCAAAGGGCTTTATGATTTCAAAAAAGCAATTTTTGGTCTTCACAGCACCTTTGTCTAAAAGCATGTTTAAAAACTCATTATCAACTCTGGGTGTTTTCAAAGCAGAGTGCTTTAAAAATTTGATAGTAAAAAAGCAAAAATCTCTGTGCTCTGGTTTTAAGGAGCATTTGAATGAAGCGAGCATTTTAGCACAGGTTTCGGTTTCAAGTTCAAAGAGAGTCTGGAAAAGCTGGGAAAATTTAACATCATCTTTTATGGTGTGGAATCCTGCCCATTTGATTATTTCTATCCCAAATCTTGAAAAAACATCAGACTTATCCATGAGGTCAAAGCTCATCTTTCTTCTGGGGAGCCGAATATCCTTCAGATTAAGCCCCAAAGGGATCTGAGTGGGAAACTGGATATCTTCTGTCCCTGGGTTTGTCCCCAGGGTCACATCAGGACTTGAGGTGGTTTTCTGGATTTGGTTGGTGCCCTGAGTTTTGGGAGTAATACGATTTACAATGGGTACTTTCTTCGTGCTCACACTTCTTAGTGTGACAAGTTTCCCGACTCCCCCTTTAGTTGGGAGCAGGCCCTGAGTCTCTCCCTTTCCTAAAAGGGCCCCTTCCTGGTCAACGATGTTTAGACCTCGGCCTCTGCCCTGGACTTGGGCACTGCCCCTAAGCACAGAGTCTGCCTCCCCTGGACGGTCCACGTCGTAATCCCGACTCTCTTTCTCCAAACACTCTTTCTCAATCAGCCTGGAGGAACCAAAGTCCCCCAGTAGTGCAGAAGGACCAAAATTATACTCCTGTGACCAAGGGGATTCTTGAGAAACGGGGTGGGCAAAGTCTTGTTCCCAAGAGCCACGGAGTGCAAATTTCCAGTCCTGAGAACGGAAATGTCCCAATTTCCGGTGGCCAAAAACCTGGTCTCGGGAATCAGGGTGGGAAAATTCCAGATCCCGGCTACACTCTTTGCGAAAGTAGTTGTCTTCACTTACAGAAGGATTGCTTGATCTGAAGGAAGGTCCTGGAAATACATCACCTCTCAGGCTTTCTCTTCCAGTGTCTCGAGCGTGGGCTACAGAACCAGCCAGAGTGTATCTGCTGTCACTAGGAATGTCATCATACATATCTGCTCTGGCTCTTGGGACTGTCCTCAGAAGATCTGAAATAAACGATCCAAAGAGGAACACAAAGGTAATTTAGACCAGAGGTTGCAAAATTACAGTCCACATACCACCAGCCAGCAGGGGTCCTTTATTTGCCAGAATGCATTTTAGAAATTTGTATTTGTTTCTAACATTTAAAATGTGTGTGGCTTTACTTAAAAATCTGGTTTTACAACCTATAAAAACAGAAGACCTACAAGCACTGGGCCTGCATGTGCCTGGATGCTAGTCCACAGAGGCTGGGCAGTAGTGCCCCTCACTCATTTGGCCTTCCTGTCCAGGCTCTGCAGGTATCTGTTTTATAAGCCCTTTTTTAGACTCAGGGAAGGGTGTCTGGTCCCCAAATAACCTGGACTTCTTTACTACAACTGGAACACTTGTATATTTCTACTTCTACCACACAGTAGACAGTTTCTCTGGAGGCTGCCTGCCCTCCCTGCCTCTGAGGAGAAAGTGTTAGATCACAGTGCCACGAAGGCAGGAGGCATGCCTGACACTATACCCACCACAGCCAACCACAGCTGAGCATCTGACCCAAAAGTGGCAGAGAAGCTCCCTTCGAAGGTCCACTGAGCCAACCAATCCTCTGAAAAAACAGAGAAACTAAAACAGATAAGGGAGAACAGAAGCTAAACAAGCCACAGCAAGAGAGGCCACAATGAAAATGAAATAGTATATGTAGAAATGAGAAAAATTGGAACCTAAATTTTCATTTGCTTATTCACACATAAAGAACCTTTGTAAGAAGCCAGGAACATGGGAATAGCGGGCCTCAGGGAGACTCTGCAGAGCAGCTTTCTAACTTTCTAGCTTATGAATGAGAATATTACCTAGTCAAGAAGTCAAATAAAAGGAAGAGAGATGCCAGGAAGTAGTAACGGGCCAAGAGACCACAAGAAGCTAAAGCTTTGTATAAACCCAAATTTATTTGTTCAAAAAGTACTTACTGAGCAATTACTGTGTGTGGGCACTGCTCTGGACAGCAGAGTGATATACAGGGAAAGGAGAGAACAAAATCCCTATTCCCCTGGATTTATCAGTTGAGGGAGCCAAACAATAAACAAAAATCCATCACATGTAAGAAAGTGCCGATAAGAACTATCAAGCAGGCAGGAACACGAAGAGGGAGAGCCATGTTCAGACAGGCTGCTGTCTGTCTGCCCAAGGTGGGCTGCTCCGACAACAATGTCTGCGCCGCAGAGGCCTGGTTTAAGGGGCCAGACCACGCAGTTATGGGGGAGGCCTTCCAGGCAGAGGAAGCATCAGGACAAAGCCCTGAGGTAAGACTAGCAGGGAACAAGTGTAGCTAGAATGGAACAGAGGAACACGGCGCAAAGAGGTAAGAAGGTGACTCCTAAACTCTACTGCACACTGGAGAACTTGGGGATCCCCAGGGATCTTGATTTAATTACTTGGGATGGCGTGTGGCCTGGGCATTAGGGTTTTTAAAGGGTCCCCATGGAGTGACTAGGTGTCTCAGTCGGTTGAGCATTAGACTCTTGATTTTGGCTCATGATCTCAGGTTGATGGGACTGAGCTCCACGTCGGGCTCCATGCTCAGTGTGGAGTCTGCCTGCCCCTCCCCATGCACGTTCGAGTGTTCTCTAGCTCGCTAAAATAAGTAAGTAAAATCTTAAAGGGTCTCCAGATGATGCTAACAAGTAGCAAAGTTAGGGAATCATTATGTGAACAGAATGGGATAACAGATCAAGCCAGGCCCTCAATGGGACTCTACAGTTTACTCTGAACAAGATGGAAAGCCATTAAGGGTTTGGAGCAAAGGGGTGACCTCACTGGCTTTTGTGTAGGGAATTCACCACCAGGTACAAGAGCAGATATGGATGTTCCAGCAAAAAGTCCACTGGGATAATCCGCGTATTGACGGCTATTGATGGCACGGTTAGGGCAGCAGTGTTAGGAAGAGTGGTGGATGGAGTCTGCTACAAAAGGATTTTCAGATGCCTTGTAAAGCAATAGACTAGAACAGAGTGAAAGGCCAGTCAACAGACCATGCAGCTAGCTCTGTGACAAAGTGGTGGTTCTGGAACCATCTAGCATCCTGCTGGTTTCCTAGTACAGCTCCCGCCTCTCATCTTTCTTGAGGAAACTAAGATACACATTGATGTTTGAGTCTCTAAATAAAAATAAAACAAGGTTTAAATCTCCAGATTTGGGGTGCCTTGGTGGCTCAGATGGTTAAGCATCTGCCTTCGGCTCAGGTCATGATCCCAGGGTTCTGGGATCGAGCCACGCATCAAGACTCCCTGCTCCGTGGGGAGCCTGCTTTTCTCCCTCTCCTTCTATTGCTCCCCCTGCTTGTGCTCTCTCACTCTGTCAAATAAATAAAATCTTAAAATAAAATCTCCACATTTATACGTATGTGTATACATGTATAAACATATACACATAAATGTGTATAGACATAAACAATATGTTAAGTATTTAGGATTACGTAAACCTATCATAGACGAACTGAAGTACTCACAAAACACCACAGATATGGTTACCTCTGAGGAGTAAGGAAGCAGCTAAAGACTTTTACATTATACTCCTAACTACTACTTTTTTTTTTTTTAAGATTTTATTTGACAGGGGGCGCCTGGGTGGCACAGCGGTTAAGCGTCTGCCTTCGGCTCAGGGCGTGATCCCGGCGTTATGTGATCGAGCCCCACATCAGGCTCCTCCGCTAAGAGCCTGCTTCTTCCTCTCCCACTCCTCCTGCCTGTGTTCCCTCTCTCGCTGGCTGTCTCTATCTCTGTCGAATAAAGAAATAAAATCTTTAAAAAAAAAAAAAAGATTTTATTTGACAGAGACAGACAGAGCATGCGCACGCACGCACAGAAGCAGGGGGAGCAGCAGAGGGAGAGGGAGAAGCAGGCTCTCCGCTTAGCTGGAAGCCCGATGTGAAGTTCGATCCCAGGAGCCTGGGGTCATGACCTGAGCCGAAGGCAGAGGCTTAACCAACTGAGCCACTCAGGTGCCCTATACTCTTAACTACTTCTTAATTCTTCCACCCCTTGTAACAGGAATGTTTTTATATAAAAACACTCAAGCATTTTTAAAAATTGTCTGAAGACAGTTTCCAGGCTTCAGTTTCTCCACATCCAAAGTACACAAGTTATCCCTGCCCCAAGCACTTAAGACTCACTCGATCAACACTGAGGAAGTTTCCTCACTGGAAACTGGCTCAGGGGCTGGTCCAGGGAGCCCCACAGGCCTGTAGGAGGCCTGGAAGAGTCTGGCCCACCTCAGAAAAGGGTGTGCTCAGTGCCCTTCCCTGGAGCCCAGAGCACTCAAATCAACCTCAAAGCCTGCAGTTGTTTCCTGGAGAAAGGCGTGTGCAAGCTGGGTCTTAGGGCCTGAGAGACTTAACCAGGCTGAGGGATTCAAAGCACAAACAGGCAGCACAGTGTCACTGAAACATGAGCCCCAAAAGCAAGGAGATGAGGGCTGGGAGCCTTGTGTGCAATGGCGAGGGACCTCTCTGTCATCCTGCAAACTATGTGTGCACCATTTTTGATTCTGCTGGCATGACATTTCAAAACTTTCCAAGGGGAATGTTTTCAGGCAAGGCCTACACCTGGCAACTTCCCATTACCTCGTCTTGTACACACCACTATTACCTATTACCTGGTTGCTCCTGCACTTGTCTGAGGATGTAACCCCGAAATGGGGAGCCCCAAGAGTCCAAGCAGGGCCTTGGCCCAGCAAGGCTGGCATTAATAGATTCATCGGGGAGGGCCGATTTGAGGGGAATGGAGCCAGAAACTGAGAGACCGTTCAGGAGATTACTGCAATAATCCAGGCGAGAACTAGTAAGAGCTCAAATCTGGCCAGCAGTCGTGGGGATGGAGCCAGGAGATTGATTCAAGAACCCTTCTTTAGGTGGGGGAGGGTGCCTGGGGCGGAGAAGCTTCAGATAATGACAATACCCACTTCTGCATAATGATTTGACAGGTAGACCAAGAGATAACTTTATCTTCCCTTAACAAATAAGGAAGGTAGGATCGAAGGAGTTGAATAGTTTGCCCAAGGCTTTGATATCCTCCTGTCCTGACTCTAAAAGAATGCCCAACAACTACCCTCCCCCCAAAGAAACCAAGCACTTTAATTCACCTTGTGCTTTAAACTGAAGAGCTTCACCTACGGCCTCACCACTGGGGTCCATGTGATATCGGTTAGCTTTTTCTTGCAATACAGCATCAAAAGTCTCCTGTGCAATTCGCCTAGCTGCCATGTTTCTCTGACCTGTAGTGAGAGGGGGAAAAAAAGACACTAAGAATGACAACTAACGCTCACACAGCCTGCTCAATTTCACCTAATCCTCTAAGTAATGAGACAGTCATCTATAATTCAACATGGTGCTTCAGAGGCAGGCCGAATTATTTTAAGGGGGCTTCTGCCTTCAGGGAGCTCACAGGTGTGTTGGTTAGAAGGAGCAAAACAAGCATGGTGATCTTAAACAATCTATCTTGCTTTTCTGAGCCCACTTCCTCAGAATCCCTATCTGTTGGGGTTTACTGGAGAACTGCAATGAAGCAACAGACACAACTGAACATAACAGTGTTGGAGGGGGGAGCATAACCCTCGCAAATGGTGGTCAGGAGAGATGCAATCTTTCCCATTTCTATTTTTCTATTTCACAGGCACACAAAGAGGCTCTGAGAACTGACCTGCCCTCTGAGAACAGCCTCTCAACAAGTGAGTGGAGAAATCCCTGGCTAGTGACAGAGCTTGCTCTGTACCAGGTCCTCTTGTAGGAAAGGGACTCTCACAATCTCTTTACTTCTTCCAACAACCCAGGGAAAAGAGGGTCCTGTTATGAATGATATTATACAGAAGAAGAGAAAGACTCAGGCTAAGTGACCCACCCAAGGTCAGACAGCCCAGACTGGAACCTGGAAAACAGGGCACTGGGAGTGGGGACAAAGCCCTGAAGACGGACTAGAAAAAGACTGAGAAGCAACGCTGAGGAACCCAGTGACGGTGTCCTTAAGCAAAATATCCCTTCCATCTTGGAACCTCCAATCTCAAGACCCAAACCTGCCCTTCCCTCGAGCCATTTCTTATAACCATCACCCCCTTTTCTCATCCTTAAGCCCTTTTCCTGCGGCGCCCCTTGTTCTCTGCTATCGAAGGACAGGGTCTCCCAGTCAGGCGGCTCCGGATCAAATCGAGGGACCGAACCTTTTTGCGCCTCCGTTTCCCCATCCATGGAATGGGCAGCTAACGGTGGGGGCTGCCGTGGGGACTGAACCAGGTAAAAAATGGTAGAGCCTAACACAGCGGTCGGCCGCAGTAATCCCCCTACGAACGGAGACGCTCCGGGCTCGGGTGAAATGAATGAACGAATGAACCCTTTCGGGCGTGGCCCGCCTCCTACCGGCCTCGGAGAACGAAGAAAAGAGAACGTCGGGCCTGGGAGGCCGAATACCGCCCCCCAGGCCAACCCGGCGGGGACGCGGCCGACGCGCAGCCCGAAGGCCGAGCTCGCGGCGTCATCGCGGAAACCCGGGGTCCCCGGAGCCGAACCCGAGCCTCCCACCCCGGGGCCCGCCCACCGACGACGCCGGGGCCCAGGCCTCACCCTGAACCCACCGCGCGCGGAGCCGCCCCCGCCGCCGCTTCAGGTTCCTCACCCGCCGCCGCCGCCGCCGCCGCCGCCGCCGCCGCGCGAGGCGGAGACATGCAAATGAGCCAACGGTCTCCGCAGCGCCGCGCCGCGCAGGCGCAAGCCGCCGCCGAGCCCTGGTGCGCAGGCGCAGGCGGCCGCCGCCAAGTCCCCTTGCGCAGGCGCGTTGCTCGCTTCTCAGGACAGACCCTCCCGAGGCGAAAGATTAATTTGTTGAGGGCTGCGGCAACGGGGAGCGGCCGGGAAGAGGCGGCAAAGACGTCGCCGGTCCACACCTGTTGGCTTTCTTGGATTTACCTGTGCTCGCGGTCACTCTTGATCACTCCGGGAGCGGTCCGTGGAGCTGAGGGAGGCCGAGGAGAGTTGGCGCCAGCGCGCCTGCGCCCGTACGGTGGCCGGAAGGGACCAGAGGTGATTCTGCTGGTGACAGTCGCGAGCCCCACCCTTTCCCCCCACGTGGCTGCGAAAACCGGGTGAGAAGCGGCGGCTGCGGAGTTCCCTCGCGCGGGGAGGGGAGTGGGCGCCGCGGGGTCGGGCTGGTGACTGTGGCGCCCCCCTCGGGGACTTGGTTTTGGGGACTGACTTTTACAGAAGCCGCCGGGGGACAAAATCCACCATTTCCCTGGCCTCCGCTTTCTTTTCATTCATTTATTGATTCATTCATAATCTATGTACTGAGTGCCTCCTGGGTTTCTGGCTCCATCCTGGGTAAGGGGGGAAGGTGGTGAACAAAGTTGTCTGAGCGCCAGTTCTCGTGGAGGTTAAATTTAATTGGGGAGGAGGCTAGACAGTAAAAAGAAATAAAACAAATGAACCATGTCACTCCAGGTAGATATAGTATTCAAAAAGGATGATGCGGTAGGAGGGGGGAGCTGCTTTAACCAGAGTGGTTATTAAGAGTGTCCCTTGGGTGGCTGGGAAGGATGAGAAAGAGGTGGGAAAGCTCAGGTGAGAAGGTCTAGATGAGAGACCTAGGTAAGGTCCACGTAGAGAAAGTGCTGGTAAGTAGACTAGATTTTGTTGCTAGGGTTGGGACGCCAGTGCAGGATTTTGAGCAGTGAGGTCTCTTTGTGATTTCAAGTTTCTCCCTGCCTGCGGAGTGGAGAATAGAAGTACAGAGTGTGGCAGGGAAGAAGCTGGTGAGGTCACCCATAGGGAGGATTGTACCTGAACCAGGGTGGGTGTGTCAGGTGGAGGAAGATGAGGAGTCATTAGAGTCCCTGCCATGTCAGGGCATCGTTTTCTTGGTGAGTGGAAACCTGGCTTAGAAAAGGAAACCGGCTGTCCTTTGGGGTCTTGCTAACTCCCTTTCTTGCCTCCAGCACACCTTGGACCCATCATGGGGACTGGTAATGCTGTTTTCCCCCTTTCCTAGCCTGGACTGTTCCCGGGTGGCTCCCAGACGACCATTCCTAGGCACCGTCTTTCTCGTGAGCTCCAGCTATGTACTTTCATTCTGCCACCTAGCCCTGTGCCCAACCTAGGGGACCCCTGTAGGATATGCCATAGAGGTGGTCTCAGAGCCGGCCATTGATCTCCTGAGCTCAGTACCGGGCAGGGTGAGGTTCATGGGGGTAGGGGAGCCAAGGCCAGAGAACACATACAGGTTCTAAGTGGTCAGGGAAGGCACCCAGGAGGAGGTGGCCTGGAAGCGCTAGCAGAAACTCTGCAGAGAACCCAGGTGGAGGGAAGGTGTTAATGAAGTAGGGTGGCCTAATGGCTAGGTCTCTTACTGCCTCTGTTCTCTGGCAGGTTCTTCCCCACTCTGAGCTTCAGATTTCTCATCTGTAAAGTAGCCATAATTGACATTCACCTTTAGGACTGTGCCTCTGTGACAGGGTGGCCACTCACTGTTGGCCCACTCAGGTCTGAAGCATGGCCAGGCTGGTAGAAGTATCATTTGGTGGCAGAGTCAGGAATAGAGTCCCTCCAACAGTCCCAGCTGGGAAGTTCCTGCCCCTCAGAACACCCCCACACACATACCAGCCTGGGTGCCTCCCTGAGAAGCTCTTTACTGAAACAGAAAATCCTCTTTTCCTTCACCTTTGACCGTGGAAATCTTTAGCAACCCCTGAACGGATCCTTATTCTTCTGTGGCAGAAAGAAGTAGGGGGGCCATCTGCAAGGAAGCAAGATGGGGTGTTTGATGCCCTTATGCCTCTCCCCCCCGATTAAACTGGTTGAATTACCTCTAAGCAACAAGGAAAAGGAACAATAGCTATGTTTATTGAGCTCTTACTCTGTGCCAAATCCTATTTAAGCACTTTATAGGAATTGACTGGTTGAATTTTCACTACAGCCCTATGAGGTAGATTCTCTGTTTATCCCCATGTCACACAAGAGAGACTTGACCAACAGTGAGGTTAAGTGGAGCGCCCGGGATTCAAGTCCCCCCTGCTGGCCCCAGAGCCTGTCCTCCTCCTCCCCCAAAACATCTGCGCAAACCCAGATGGGATATTCACATCCTGTGCCACCTCCAGAAAGAGGAGCACGGGCTTGAGGGCCTGTTTCCCATGCAGCCCAAATTTGCGCTCGGATTTTAGCCACATTCCCCTCCTGCTGTCCTAGTACTGCCTGTGCCTCTGTTCCCCTAACATTTTCTGTGATGCACGATTCTCTAACAGACCTGGACCAGGAAAAATAATTGTTTTGAAAGACAGTATTAGGACAATTGAGAAAGTTGATCATGGAGTGTATATTAGAAAAGAGTAATGTATCACTGTTAAATTTCCTGTGTTAAATTTTAGTTGCACATCGAATGTGTGAGAGTGTCCTTTTCTTGGGAGATTCATGCTGACGTCTTTAGGAGGGAAGGATCTGATTCCTGGAGCATACTCTCACATGGCATCTGTGTGTGCAGGAACACACGCTCACAGAGAGAGATGAACTTGGCAAAATGTTAACAACTAAAGTTAGGAGGAAATAGGCGTTCTTTGTACTATTCTTGAGACTTTATTATAAATTTAAAAAGTGATCTATTTTAATGGAAACTTAATATTACCTCAGTAAACAAAGGAGAGGGGCGCCTGGGTGGCTTAGTAAGTTAAGCGTCTGCCTTAGACTCATGTCATGATCCCAGGGTCTTGGGATCGAACACCACATCATGCTCCCTGCTCAGCGGGGAGTCTGCTTCTCCCTTTGTCCCTCCCCCCACTCATGCTGTCTTTCTCTCTCTCTCTCTCAAATAAATAAATCTTAAAAAAAAAAAAACAACAACAAACCCAAAGTAGATATAGTGTAAGAAGCAAAATGAAAGGAATTGTTAACCCCTGTTAGGCTCTGGGCCTGAGGCCTGTTTCCCTCTTTGTTGAAAAGAGAGAGTGGTAGGGGCACCTGGGGAGCTCAGTCAGTTAAGCATCCCGGACTCTTGATCTTAGCTCAGGTATTGATTTCAGGTTTGTGAGTTCAAGCCCCACGTTGAGCTCCACTCTGGGTGTGGAGCCTACTTAAAATAAAAAATAAATAAAATCTAAAAAAATAAATGAAAAAGGAGGCGCCTCAGTGGCTTCTACCCAGGTCATGATCTTAGGGTCCTGGGATCGGCCCCCGCGTCGGCCTCCCTGCTTAGCGGGGAACCTGCTTCTACCTCTCTCACTGACTCTCCTCCCCACCCCATGCTCTTTTTCTCTCTCTCAAATAAAAAAATAAAATCCTTAAAAAAAAATAAATGAAAACTACATGTTCAGTGCCTTAGTCACATTAGCTACATTTCAACTGCTAGAACCCACGTGGACAGCACAGATATGGAATATTCCATCATCACAGAAAGTTCCATTGGATGCATGGTCAGAATGGGTTTGAGTTTTTGGGAAGATGACTTCACAGGTGCATTTCACTCTTGTCTGGAGGCAGGTGGTGTTGGGTTTCTCTTCTGGTCATGTGAAATCACACAGCGGACGAGGGTACTGTCTCCTCATTGTCAGGCTCCCCATCAGTTTTGCTCCTTACAGTTTTGCAACCTATGGGGATTGTCGTCTAAATCTGCCCTGTTGTGTGTCATTAGTTGGAATTCATCTACAAAACAGAACTTTTCCTCTTCCCCTCTTTATAATCTGGTAATTATGTGAGGGAAGTAGGATGAATGCTGTATTCTTTATTTGCCAGTTTTCAGCAAAACGAGCATGGTGTGTGTTAGAACTATTATGAATGCATGGATTTTGATATCTATTGTTTTGTTTTGTTTTGTTTTGTTTTGGTGCTCACCTGTCACTTGGGCCCATGAGCGTCTCTTAGGGTTTGCTCCCAAGTCCTTTGACATGACCCTGATGGTTTTTAGAAGCTTCCTTGCTTTCTGGTCTGACAAGATGCTCCTGGCTCGGCTCCTCTGGCCTGTTTCCTTCTCCGTGTAGACTCAGCCATTCCTCCAGGAGTCCTGTCTTCTTTGTTGGGAGAATGGTACTTTGAGACCATTGGTGGTGTTTGGGGTGTTCACTACTGCTGTCGTGTTATTTCCTCTAGGCATTTTCAGTTGCTATCACTAGAAAATTGGTTCTTTGTTTGCTTAAGAGAAAAATACATTGTGAGTTTGTATTGATAATTCCAGTTCAGATTTAGTTCTGAGTTTTTACTTTTTTTGGATTTTTTTGTGTTAGAATATTTTTTCTTTTATGCTAATTCCTGAGGGCATAAACATTACTTATTTGCTATATCCACAGTGACTTCCAAATAACATTACTATTATCATTTCCAATAACACAATTACTGAAAAGTGTTGAAGGTTTTCTTTTATACTTCTTTCTATCCTTATCATACATCCCAGTAAGAATATATGGTTCTATCACTGTATTTTAAATTCCACATAGATATACTGTTAGATTCACAGGTTTCACTTTACTCTTGATTTTTAGGGATTGCTTTCATTTTTATTTTTGTTTATATTGATTTATTTCTTTTCCTAACTACATAAAGCACTTACATGGGTTCTAACCTTAAAACCATGAAACAGAGGGGGCCCCTGGGTGGCTCAGTTAGTTAAGCATCTGCCTGCAGCTCAGGTCGTGATCCCAGAGTCCTAGGATTGAGCCCCACGTTGGGCTCCCTGCTCCGTGGGGAGTCTGCTTCTCGCTCCTCTCCTTCTGCCCCTCTCCCCCCACTCATTTTCTCTCTCTCTCTGTGTCTCAAATAAATAAATAAAACTTTAAAAAACCAACAACGACCATGAAACGAGGTGCGTTTGGAGAGCATAATCCAGCTTCTAGTCCTGTCCTCATCACCCTTTTCCCTACTTCCCCTTATGGTAACTATTAGTTTTTGATTTAGCTTTCTATTTTATTTATTATTATTAATTTTTATTTTAAAACTTTTATTGATGTAACAGGATACCATTGTAAGTAGTTTTATTACATAGTTACATATGAAATACCTAACTATATAATAAAATATTGTATATAGTATTATATATTACAACAAACATTGCATATCTTAAATAACGTTACATAAAATGTAACATCATAACCATGCTATTTTATTATGATTGTGTAACATATAACGTATAATATTGTTAAAATATTGTATCCTTTTTTTTTACTTGAAGGACACATACTATATTAACATCTTCTCTTTCTTCGATAAAATGTAAACTACTTGCCATCTTCTGCACTTTTAGAAGCTCTGCAGATGGTGGGCTATCAGCCTTCTCTGTGACCCAGGTTGTAAGAATTTTTCCTGGGCAGTCCTAGGCTTTGGCCCCTGATAGCTCTTCCCTAAGTGATAGCCAGGCTCGCGGTTGTCCTCTCGCTGTCAGTGAAGCTTTCTTCCTGCCTTGATTTCTCAGTTGGAGAGTGTCTATCAGGCGGGCACCTGCCGCCCCATGCACAGGAGGTGCAGATGGCCTCTAAGCGCATCACCCAAGAGACCTTCGATGCAGCTGTTCGTGAAAACATTGAAGAGTTCGAGATGGGGCCAGAGGAGGCAGTAAAAGAGGCCGTGGAACAGTTTGAATCACAAGGTAGGCACTGTGGCTCTGTCCCAGCACTGGTCTAGCTCTTTGCCCAAAAGTCTCTTCCAGTCCACAGCTCTTAATGTGTGAGAATGATTTCCTGCCATGGCTCTGTCTTGCCTGGCATGGCAGCCCTGGGCCCTGTCGCCCTGTCTGCACTCTGCCGTGAGCAGGCTGGCCACCTTCTCCCACTTTGTTCTTGCCCTCCCTCTACTTGCCTTGACACCACCCAGACATCTGCAGGGCTGAATCCTTCAAGGTGGGTCTCATTTTAATTGCCACTTCCTCGAAGAGGCTTTTCCTGACTGCCTCCCAAGAAACAGGGCCACCTGCCTCCCTGCCTCACGCACACTCCAGCTTGAGTTCATGGAGCAGACGGGGGTGTTGGTCACCAGCCTGTGGCATATTCAAAACAGGCTGTAGGGGACAGTGGTTAAGAGGGGACTATTTGTTTACAGTGGTGTGGTCAGGGTTAGGAGACCCTGCCAGCCACAGTAGGGACCTCCCTGGCCCCACAACAGGCCATGGGTGGGGGTAGGGAGTCATCTGGCAGAGGCAGAGGCAGAGGCAGGGAGCTGGGAATAAATACCCCACCCTCCCACTCCTTCTGATCTGAAGTCCTACTCCCCATTGGCCAAGCCAGGTCAGACACTAGAGGGCAAGGGAGCTCAGGGGGTCCAAACCTCAGAGGTCAGAGGCTGGTGTCCCTGGCACAGAATGGAATATAGATATTGACCAGGGATGTGAGGAGTACCCAGATGTGTCTCGTGCAGTGGAGGCTTCCCTTGGGGGGAGTGCCAGGGAGGGTGGGGGTGCAGCGGGGTAAGAACAATGGGAGCCCCAAGGGAAAAGGCTGTGGGGTCCCCTCCCCCCTTGGCCCACCAGGTAGAATGTGTCTCTCACTGCAGTGATGACCTGCAGCCTCACTACTGCTCTGATCCCATTTGTTGGACAGGGCCAAGGGGCAAAGACCCCCCCCCCCCATATCCTACATGTCTTGTATGAATGTGGCTCCTGGGCCCTGGTAGGGAGGGGTTGGGGTGGGGAGTTGGGCAGACCCCCCCCCCCAAGGCCTCCAGAGTGGGGTGGTCCCAAAAGAAGGGAAATGAGGTATGTTCTGGCAGGCCTATGGGGATGATGGCTGTCACCTGTTTCCTGACCCCCCTCCCCCGCCGCAGGGGTTGATCTGAGCAACATTATAAAGCTGGCGCCCAAAGGCTCTGCAGATGGACCCCAGGAACCTACACACGACATCCTACAGGTAGGAAGGGGTGGCCCATGTGGGCATGGCTGACCTTACACATGTGGTTCCACACACATCACCGTTTAATAGTCTGTTAGGGGCACCTTTCCACTGGTTCCCAGATGACAGATGCAGGTTTTGAAGGGCAGGCACCCAGCATGTACATGGGAGTCTGAGCTTGCAGCCAGGGCTCCCTGAGTCCACATTTGAGAGCCGTTTGGGGATGGACTGTGCTTGGGTTGCCCCAGTTGGCAGCCTTGGGGCAGAGAGCACCATGGAGGAGCCTCCCAGGAGGACCCTCCCAACCACTAAGTTTGCTCAGAGATAGACAGGAACTGCAGAAAGAGAGTGGGATCACAGTAAGGCTGTCACCTGTTGAGCACTGACTGTTCACCAGCACATTATACAGCCTGCCCCTTTAGCACTAAAACTGGCCTGTGAGGTAGGTGGTGTCATCCCTGACTTAACTGATGGGGAAACAGAGGCCCAGAGCCTGCCCTCACTCTCCAGCACAGAAACAAGGAAGGTAAAGGTCACAGAGGTTAAATGCTATCCTTAAGGTCACCCATCAAACAGCGATAATAAGCTGTTGGTAAAAAGGCAAAAGGCTGTAGTGTTTTTTAAGAACTGACTGTGGAGTCCATTCTGTGCAAGATGCTTTCTTTGTGCTATCTCCGTTATTCTCCCAAAGACCCCTGCAAGGTGGGGATTATTATTCCCATTTTACAGATGGGTAATCCAAAGAGAAAAAAATGATTTACCTGACAGCAAGAGAGTAAAGTGACAAAAGAGGAAGCTGGAGAACACAGGTCTGGGTATGAACCCAGCTCTGCCTAAGGCAGGGTATTTACTTCTCTATGCTCTCAAGGTTCTCACCATCTCCTGCCTCACAGAGGTTTTGAGAAAATTATCTCATTGTTTTGACTTATTTACTAGTAAGAAATGAGTCTATTGTCTTGGCAGTTTTTTTACTGGGTTGTTCATCTTGTTCTTATTGATTTGTAGATGCCCTTTACATATGAAGGGTCTCCGTAACAATAGTCTCTAATTATCACTGAGCAGTTAAGTGCTCAGCATTGTGCTAAATCCTTAAAACATATTATCTCAACCTGTTGTTAGCCCATTTTGCTGACCAGGAATCTGAGGCTTTCTAAAGATAAATGACTCACTTGTGGTCACAGCCAGTGAGGGGCAGAGCTGGGACCCAGACCCAGGTCCCTCTCCCAAGGAACTCAAGCTGGGAACAGCTCTGCTGTCTTCTACCAACAGTACAGAAAACTCCTTTTGTTTACAACCTTTGCTTTTTTATTCTTCTCAATTCGACTTTTAAATTTTATTTTTCATTACTGAAGAAGAATGTGAACGTGTTCTTGACATAAAAGACGTAAGCAATACTGAAGCATTTATAGCAAAATCTGAAAGTCCCTGTCCTGTCTCTCCCACCAAACCCCTCTCTTCCTTTCCCATGTGGGAGGTGCCACACACATTGGGTTTCATATCCTCCCGGCCTTATTCTCACCTTGCCATTGAGCCAGCCCCTTCTCATGCGCGGAAGCATTGACCTCTGCTGCTGTGTGTCCGACGCATGAAAAATGCTCATCTGTAGGAGAAAAATTCAACTCTGTGATGCCTTTTGAAATGAGTCTACCACAGTCAGGAAATTTGTTGCACACAGACTTATAGAAACAAAACCAAGAAGAAGTCTTGGAACTCTCTAAGGAGAAAATGAGCTGGACTGGTCTTATATGCGAGGCGTTTCAGGATCCAAGCCATCAGTGACAGAGAGAATGACCCCCGGGTTGGTGGACAGAGCCCCCGTCACCATGCCAAGTTGTCACAGGTGGAGCACAGCAGACTCTGCCACCTTCACTTCAGCGACTGTCCTCTCCTCAGCCACCCGCAGGGTCTGGGGTCTCGGGCAGCACCTAGGGACTGTGAAGACCACCGTCTTAGCCAACGCAGAGACTCGCCTTCTAGATGCCATCCAGGGCAAGAGGAGATTCCCCACAAACCGGGTGGAGACCAATGTGCAGTGTGTGGCCATTATTTTTTCCTCTCTTCTTTGACCAAACCCAGAGTGCTGTAACTCCAGCACTGTGCGTCTTAATGGCACTTGGGCTGCAGCTTTTCAGATTTCTTGCCAGGTTCTTGCTCCAGTGCTACATCCTCTGTTTTTGGTTTGTGGTAAAATGTATTATAACGCATATCCGCCATCTTCACTATCGCTAAGTGGACAGTTTGGTGACATGAAGTACTTTCACAGTGTTGTGCCACCATCCCCACCCTCCATTTCCGGGACATTCTCATCTTCCCAAACTGAAACCCTGTCCCCATTAAACACTGACTTCCTATTCCCCTCCCCAACCCCTGTCACCCACCATTCTACTTCCTGCCACTCTGAGTGTGACTCCTCTGGGGACCCCTATAAGTGGAATCACATAGTATTTGTCTTTCTGGGGCTGGCTGCTTTCACTCAGCAGAAGGGTTCATCCATGTTGGAGCCTGGGTCAGAATTTTGTTCCTTGTTGTGGCCGAATAATATTCCATCGTGTGGACAGACCACATTCTGTTTATCCATTCATCCACGGATGGAAAGTTGGGTGCTTCCAGCTTCTGCCTACTAGAATTAATGCTGCTATGAACACGGATACACAGACATCTCTAAGACTGCTTTCAGTTCTTCTGGGTATATACTTGGAAGTGGGTTTGCTGGATCATGTGGTAATTTTATATTTACTTTTTTGAGCATTTCCCTAACGACTAGCGATGTGGACCATCTTTTTGTATGCCTAGTGGCTGCCAGTGTGTTTTCTTTGGCGAATGTCCATTCAAGGCACATTCTCTGCTTTTAGCCTATTAATATTCTGTGTTGTTGCAACATACACTCAGTGAAGTCCAGCTCAAGGAAGGTGAGCCAACAGGCATCCTTGCCATTCAGGGCATTGGTGGCTAAATCACAGCCCTCTGGGTTGGGTTGATGGCATCTGCAGAATGGCCCTCCCTGGGGCCAGGGACCAGTGATTTCGTAAGCCCCAGGAGGCTCGGGTTCATCCTGGGCTCATTGCTGAGGCTGGTCTGGAGGTCATGGAATTGAATGGCAGCTAGACTCGGATGCCCATTCCAGATTGTTTCCTCGTTATTACCTTTTCCCCCCCAAGGGCTTTGACTTGAATTTGGGTAAATCAACAGTGTATATGGTGTGGTTTCATTTGGCAGATAAATATTTGTGGAATGAATGAGAGAGACAAACAGGAGACATCTGGTGTGGGCCGGTCTGGCAAAGGTAACTTTCACCTTCCTTGGAGAGGTGGCCTCTGGAGGGTTTGTTGGTCAGTTATAGTTGCATAGTAGGCAACCCAAAACAACTGTCATTTTCTTGTTCCTTACAGTTCGGCTGGGTGGACTGAGCTCAGCCAGATTGCGCGGGTCTTGCTTGGAGCCTCTTGCAATGGCAGCTAGGGCTGGAGTGTTGTCTGTGTCTGCACCCATGTGTGTGGCTCTGTGGAGGGACCCTGAGATAGCTGGGCTCTCTGTCTCTGTGTGGCCTCTGAAGGTCGAATCTCCTAAAAGCCCAAGTGCGGAAGCTGCCACGGCTGGACTGAATGTCCCCCGCGGGCCTAGATCCCAGGAGAGGCAATCTCACAGGGGGGCAACACTGTTGCTGTGGAACCTTTTTGGGCTGAGCTAACACTGAAGTTTCTCCCGTGTCCTCTAGGCCCTAGGTGACCTGCAGGAGTCCGTGGCCCGCTCTCGCCCCCAGGAAGTGTCTGCGTACCTTGCCCGCTTTTTTGAGCACTGCAAGCAGGACAAGGCTTGCCGCTTCCTGGCGGCCCAGAAGGGGGCCTACCCCATCCTTCTCGCCGCCTGGAAGCTTGCTGCAACAAGTAACCAGGGCCTTCTGCTCCAGACCCTCAATGCCCTGTCAGCCCTGACCGATGGCCAGCCCGATCTCCTAGACACCCAGGGCCTGCAGCTGCTGGTGGTCACGCTGGCCCAGAATGCCGACGCAGCCGATCTGACCTGTTCTGGGATCCGCTGTGTGTGCCACGCCAGCCTGAAGCACGAGCAGAATCGGCAGAGCCTGGTGAAGGCCGGTGTGCTGCCCCTGCTGACTGGTGCCATCGCCCGGCATGGGCACTGCGCCGACGTGGTCAGGGAGGCCTGCTGGGCCCTCCGAGTCATGACCTTCGACGATGACATCCGTGTACCCTTTGGCCATGCCCACGACCATGCCAAGATGATTGTGCAGGAGAATGGAGGTTTGAAGGTACTCATTGAGGCTGCCAAAGGTAGGAACAGGTGTGAGAATGAGAGTGGGGTTTTAGGACTGCTTCACGCATGGCTGGCTCCAAGCTCCACTTGCCTCTTTTGGCTTACTGCCACCCACATGGCAGCCCTAGTGGAACAGTGTCCTTACTCCTGTTGCTCTAGGAGAGTTCCAAGCCAGGGCTCGTTGGCCAAGATCAGATCCTGTGGCCCATCTCTGGAGCCGTTTGAGGAAGGGGCTTGGCTCTATCTACCCACACAGACTGAGAACATGTGGAAAGGAGCGCTCCCCAAAGGGACAAATAAGGGAGTTTCCCAAAGATGGGGGAGTGTGGCTGGTCCCCGATAGAGGTTACACTTTCATTCATATTTAGCCTCAAGTTGTTATGCACGTACATGTTCCTGACTGGGATGACCAAGGCAAGCCAGCCCTAGGGGATCACAGCGCTGAAGTCCCGACCCGAAATTCCCTGCCCCCTGTCAGCTGTACTCTCCAGAAAAGGCCTGACTGTAGTCTGGTGCACAGGTGCTAGAAGAATTAGTTCTTCCCAGCCTGCCTGTGGCTCTGGCTCTGTAGCTAGGCTTGTTTGTGTGACTCCAGCCCTATCTTCTGGAGAGGCAGGCCTGCCTCAGTCTCACACCTCTCGAGAGGGCGAAAACAGGTCCAGCCATCTGCAAGGTCGAGCTGCTTTTCTGAGGGGGAGTTTATATCTTTCTCATTTGTTGACAGGAGCTCCTATCAGTCAGGGTTCTACCAGACAACCAGTGGGATGTGTGTGTGTGTTTCAAGGAATTGGCTCATGTGGCCGAGGGGCTGGTGAGTCTGAAATCCGTGGAGCAGGCTTGGGCAGGAGCCAACACCATAATCCTCAGGCGAGCGGCTTCCTCTTCAGGGAGACCTCAGTTTCCTTCTTAAGGCCTTCAGCTGACTGGATGAGGCCCACTCAGACCATCAAGGGTCATCTTGAAGTCAGCTGATCACAGATGTCACCACATCTAGAGAATACCTCCATCCAGATTCGTGCTCATGGCGTTGCTGGGGGCAGCACCCTGACCAGGGAGACATACCAGCTGACTGTCACAGAGCTCTGTATAAATTAGGGCTATCCCCCCCACACACAGCCTTCCACCCCCTACCACCTCCCTATATGAGCCTCAACTCAGGCCTCTCCTCCCTGGGGCCTCTGAGCTTCATCTTCGGCATCTGTGTTCAATTTTGCCCAGGTCAACTCTATCCATATGTCCCTGTACGGTTTCTGGGTTTCCCGTTGCACTTAGAAAGGTCATTCCCACCCCAAGAATATAAAAATAGTCTTGGATGTTTTATTATAGCACTATTATGGTTTTCTTTTTTTAGTTGAGATCATCAGTTGGTCTGGAATTTATCTGGGACACGGTGTGGGGGAGGGCGTGTTCGCGTGTGTTCTGCGGCCAGCAGGGGGCACTGCAAGCCCGAGCAGCCCTGGTGTTCAGTGGGGCTCTCCTGGTGTGTGTGTGGCCTCCCTGCCTGGCAGAAGGGCCCTGCTTCCCAGGTGGAACAGGATTTGTACCAGGACCGCTGGCTCCTGGTTCCAAACAGGGACTGGTTCTCTCCCTGTCCTCGCCCCCAGTGGTTCCTCTCCCTCCCTCTCCACAGCATTCTCTGACAACCCCAGTGTCCTGAGTGAGCTCTGCAGCACCCTATCCCGCCTGGCCGTCCGCAACGAATTCTGCCAGGAGGTCGTCGACCTTGGGGGCCTTGGTGTCCTGGTGGCCCTACTGGCCAACTGCAGCGACCACCAGGTGGGTGTCCAGAGCCCCTTAGCATGTGAAGCCCCCCTAATCACTTGGATTTCAATTTGTCATTTCTCTTGATGCCTCAGGAAGGTTCCAGACTTGCCAGTGAACTCTGCCCCTTTGAGCCCCAGCCACCCAGACAAGCTTGAATCAGAACACACTGGCCCTGTCTGCTGACCCTGGAAGCAAAGTGCAGTTTTCACTTCTCATTGACCTCAGAGCAGGAAGTAAAGTTTTAGGGGAAAACAAATCCACCCACTCTCTCTTACTGTCCTTTAACACCTTTGCATTTTCTACCAGTAGTTGGAGGAATGTGAGTGGGTGTTGGCAGGGGCAGGCCCAGGCCCCAGCTCAGGGGTGTGATGCTTGAGTGAGGCAAATCCTTGGTGCCTCAGTTTCTCCATCCATAAAATGGGGCGGGGACCCCTATTCATTATTCTTTCATTTAGCAACCACTTAACCCCCTCTCTACATGCCTGGCCTAGGGCAGGAGGACCTCCCCGTCCCGTGGCAGCAATGGTCCTATTGCCCCCAACCCTAGCTGGTAATATCAGCCAGTCTCCTTCTGTACAGCTGGCAGAAAGCTGAATTTGAACTGGCTTAAGCACATGTGGGAATGCATTTTGTTTATACTTCTGGACAGTCAGGGGGTGGGTCGAGGCTTAGTTTCCCTCCCATCGCTTTCTCTTTCTCTTTCATGGCTCTGCCCCTCACTGGGGCGGTGGACAGTCCCAGCAGCATCTGGTCAACTGTCCTCAGCTCAGGTTGGTCATTGCCCACCTGGGGACTCAACTGTGGCCAGGGGACCCTGTGATTTGATTCCTGGCCTGAGCCACATGCCCCCTCTGTGCGTGAGGGGTCGGTGTCAAGGTTGTCCAAATGCCTGGCCTGGACACAGGTGGACTACTTCACAGGGTCCACCTCCCCGAGCCTCCCCTGCCTTTTCCATGCAGCGAGGAAGAACCCTGCCATTACAGGCTGCCCGCATGACCTAGGGCGGCCTCCGCCTGTTGTTCAGACAGTGAAGCAACAGACCCTCCCTCAAGACCCCACCCCCACCCCCACCAACCAGCAACCAAGCAGTTAGCGTCTGGCACAGCACAGGAGGACAAGCTGGCCAGAGCAGATCCCCACCTTGCCCTCCCTGTAGGACCTTGTGAAGCAAGTGTTGAGTGCCCTGCGGGCCATCGCAGGCAACGATGATGTGAAGGACGCCATTGTCCGTGCTGGCGGGACAGAGTCCATCGTGGCCGCCATGACCCAGCACCTGGCCAGCCCCCAGGTACCTCTCCCAGGCAGGGGGCACACGAGGTGGGGCACAGTGGCTGGAGTCCCAGATCAGTATCTGCTTTCGCATGGTGCTCTTCCCATTTCCTTAAGCAGGGCTAGGGCTGGGGTGGGGCCCACACAAGTCCTAGGTTGAGACCGTCACCCCTAAGAGCGTGGTTTATGTTTTTATGATTCCTGTTATGACTGATCTGGTATATACATGGGCTGGCAGCAGTCTCTCCAGGGGAAACTGCAGGGCACTCACCTGGGGAATTAACAGTGGTGGCCACGGCAGGCCCTCTGGATGACGGGCATCTGACTGTCTCCGCCATCTGTGACCCCCACAGGTATGTGAGCAGAGCTGCGCGGCCCTGTGCGTCCTGGCCCTGCGAAAGCCGGAGAACAGCCGGGTCATCATGGAGGGCGGCGGGGCCCTGGTCGCATTGCAGGCCATGAAGGCGCACCCGCGAGAGGCCGGGGTGCAGGTGGGCCTGGGGGCAGGAGGGCGGGGCAGTACAGAGCGGCAGGACCCAGGCCCTCCCTGTCCCTGTCCCCATCCCCATCCCAGCCCAATTCTCTCAAAGTCTTCTTCCTTCCCAGGCCCCAAAGGCATCTACTTCCACTCTTTAAAAATGCACCCAATTCTCCCCATGGCTGTCTTCCTGTACCTTTGCTCTTCCTGCATTGATCTTTTCCTCTTCTAACAGTTCCTTTAGAAGGATAGGAAGAGGAGGAGGAGATGGGAGGAGAGCAGGTGCAGATCTGCTGGGACTTTTGGAAGATTCCCTGCCATTCATGGGCTTCTCCTTCATGTTCAGCACGTGGGACCCATAGTCCGTACCTTACTGGGGAGTCAGTGAAGCTGAGCAGTAGACGGGGCTGTGTGCGCCCCTGCCTGAAACCCACACACTTCCTTGTAGCTGTCAGGGCTCTCCCTACCTCCCCGACTCCCACCTCGCATACCCTCCCAGCACAGGGGCCTCTGTGTTCGTCCTCAGACACACCAGGCTCTGTCCCATTAGTGGCCTTTGCTGCCGATGGTGTCTTCTCTGAAACACTGTACCCTTGGTTCACCCATCACCTTGCCCACTCCTCACCGCCCTGGCTGGGCAGCCCCTCACACCTCACCTACTTCTCATCTAGTCTCCCAATGGTGGGGTGCTTTGTGGCACCCACACATGGCAGATAAGCAGGGCACAGATGTGAATGAATGAGTGATGATGTGATTGACAGGTGGGCCCTGTGCACAACTCCCTCTTCCGAATCTCTCTCTGCCCTCCTTTCCTGGGGCCCTTGCCCAGGCTCTTGCCAGCCACAGGGGAATCTTGCTCTGAGACTGAGGGTCCCACGCCTGAGGGATCAGCTGCACCTGCCAAGCACTTGACTGCCCTGAACTTCAATTTCCTCACCTGGGGGATGGGGAAATGAGCCCTGCTTCCCAGGGCAGCTGAGAGGAAAAAGTGGGGAGATGAATCTAGCCTGATGAGTCACAGCGTAGCCACCTACTATATGTTGGTTGTGGTCACCTTTGCCCTGTTATGATAAGGGCCCTGGGGTCAGAGTGGACCCCACCCACCGGCGCACAACCACTCACCTTCACTTCTCCCTCCCAGAAACAGGCCTGCATGCTGATCCGTAACCTGGTGGCCCGCAGCCAGGCCTTCTCACAGCCCATCTTGGACCTGGGGGCCGAAGCACTCATCTTGCAGGCCCGTGCTGCCCACCGTGACTGTGAGGATGTGGCCAAAGCTGCCCTGCGGGACCTTGGCTGCCGTGTTGAGCTGCGAGAGCTGTGGACTGGCCAGAAGGGCAACCTGGCGCCGTGACCCCAGGCTCAGTCTGGGCCATGGCTCTGGGTGAGTTATGTGACTCAGGAACAGGGAGGAGGTCCGTGTCCTGCCACTCTACTCCCCGGATTCTTCCCCCACTCAGTGGGAGGTGTTTTCTGATGGGCACCAGGTACAGACTAGGGTGGGAAGGGAGCATTGGTGAAACGTCTACACAGCAGAAAGCAGCCCCTGGGTCCTGGCCTCCCTTCTCCTTGTTCTCCTCGCCAGCTGACAGCATTGGCGCTACCCGTCCTGCCCTCCCACTCCCACCCCGTGCCCTTTCCTACCAGAAGGGCCTCCTTAATATTGCTTGGGGGCAAAGAACTAACTGAAATGCGGGACCCACGCTGGCCAGTCTCACAGGAGGATGGGGACCCTGCTTCGGCTCCTACAAGTCTGTTTTCTCCCCTGCTTGTCTCTCACTTGTAATGTGGATTGTAGGTGTCTTGCTCTGCTGGACAGAGGGCAGGGACCAAGCTCTTCTGCCTCCAGGGGTCCCAGGCCAGCCAGTACTGCCCCGTAATAAAAGACTCTGTTAGTTGAACAATGGAGGGATCTCTTCCATAGCGCGGTGGAGTGTGGGGGCTGCCTCCAGTGGCCTCCGAGAATGGGAGAGGGGCAGACGTCTGGGGAGACCATGGGGTCGCTGAGGAAAGCAAAGGGGATTTGAGAACAGCCTGGGGATATATGATCTGCTGTCACTCCCAGACAGGCAAGTCTGCTGGGGTCGTGGTTCACACCTGGGGTCTCAGCCCCAAGGCCACCGTTTCTGATTATGTGTCACTCAGCTCTGTGGCCTTGAGCTAGCGACGTAATCTCTCTGACCCTTGATTTGATCCTCTGTGAAATGGGGAGGGGGGAAATGGAGCCCCCTCTGAGGGGTGTGCAAGCAGAGCTGGGCACATGGGAGGCACCCGATTGTCTTAGCTTCACCACTTCAGTCACCCTAGGACTGTCCTGTACTCGTCTGCCCGGCAGCTTGAGGTCGTTCCTCGCCGGGTGGCTTGGGCAGCCTGCCTTCCTTCTTTGAGCCTCAGTTTCCCCATCTGTAGTATGGACATCACTATTGCTGCCCCAAATATCTGCTGTACCCCCAAAGTGTTCTGGGGGTCCCCAGGTAGCTGTGCCTGGCAAACCCCAGCGCTCCTCTGCATTTACACTTGGGGTCATGTTGTGGTCACCCAGCAGCTTGCTCATCCCACATGGCCCAGTCAGGGTTGGGTAGCTTCAGGAACCCTGGTGGGCTCCAGGCGCAGTACCTGACCTCTCCAGCCCACATGCTGGGAGCCCTTCACCTCTCTTGGAACACCCGGCCCGCTGCTTGTCATTCATCTCCCCTAGCTCGAGGAGGGCCTGAATCTGGTCCTTGATATCAGCTCAAGCCCTTTCCTAGAAGGCTCCTGGTTTCCGTGGCTGATGCGAATAGCTGGGGTCGGGGTGGCATCACCCTAGTCCTAACTCCCCATGGTGGCAAATTGTTCCCCACTCCTGGCTGGGAGGGCCCAGCCAGCCCAGGGGGGCTGACATGAACCTCTGACCCAGTCACCTCACCCTGACTCCCCCACCGGGAACTCACCCAGCATGTAGAAGGATCTTGCACCTGCTCCAGGCTGCCCTGCCTTGACTTCTGCCACCCATGTGACCTCGGGGCAATCTGTAGGCCCTGTGAGCCTTATGTATCATCATCTGTCTCATGGGAGGTGGGTGGTGCCAGCCCATTTCTGGGGCAGCCTGAGGTGCCGTTCCTGTAATTCCTGTCCCAGCTCTGCTCTCAATCTTCCCAAAGCTCCCCATTGTCCTCTCCATAAAACCAACTGTTCTCTGGGCCCTGCCCACCTCCCAACCTCATCTTCCCTACATTCTCTTTTATTTTTTTTTTAATTTATTTATTTGACAGAGATAGAGACAGCCAGCGAGAGAGGGAACACAAGCAGGGGGAGTGGGAGAGGAAGAAGCAGGCTCATAGCAGAAGAGCCTGATGTGGGGCTCGATCCCACAACGCCAGGATCACTCCCTGAGCCGAAGGCAGACGCTTAACCGCTGTGCCACCCAGGCGCCCCCCCTTACATTCTCTTTTAGTTGTCTTTCTAGCCACATCAGCTTCCCTACCTCAGGGCCTTTGCACATGCTATTCCTTGCATGGAGCACCTTTCCCCCAGCCCTCCCCATGGCTGGCTCCTCCCTGGCACCATTTTCTAGCCCCCTCCCTGGGGAGATGCCCTGCTGTTCCCCTTCACTGGTACCCTGGTCCCATCACCTCTTGTGCTATGTCTCTGAGCTCTGAGCCTATCTGAGGTTGCCTTGCTTGTGTGCTTTCCTGTTTGTCCCCTACTGCCCATGAGTTGCATGTAGGCAGGCTCCTGTCTCCCTGCTCTGCTCCAGCTTCCTGTAAATAGCTTTGAATGTATACCTAAATAACAAGGGGGTGGTTTGGAGGAAAGGTCTCTGCCCCCACAGCGCTAGTGCTCTCCTCCCCTGAGCACCTGCCAGCCTTCCTACAGCTGCAGGCTTCTCTGGAGAGGCAGGGCTCCAGCTTATCAGTCCTTCACACCTTAGTCTGAAGAAATGGGTTTCGTCAGTGGGCGTGGCTCAGGGTCTGTTTGGAAGTCTCCGGGTTGGGTAGGCTTATCATTGAGGTTGGCCAAACCTGGGTTCCAGTCCCTGCTCTGCCACCTCAAGTGAACCTCAGCCTCCTCTTCTGAAAACAGATTAAGTGTGTTGCTATACAGGGCCACAGCCCCCAGCAAGGCACACAGCCCTTCTCTAAGGAGTGCTTGCCATCCTCGTTGATGATACTGAAACCAGGGCTGAGGAGGAAACCACTACAAGGGAGGGGCCAGAACATTCAGGCTATGCCTCTACTGCTGTGTGTTCTTGGATAAGTGGCACAGCCTCTCTCAGCCTCTGGGAGGCTGAGTGAAACTGCCTTGAAACCAGTCGGGCTTGGTTGACATCATTGCTACATTCAGCAGGTGTCCCTCCAGCCAGGGAAGGACCCAGGGTCCTGGCTTAGGAACACATCTTTGAGAGGCAGGGCCTACGAACCCCATTTTCCAGATGAGAAATAAACTTGCTGGCCTTTGAGGGGCCACAGTGCGATGAGAACCCAGCTTGGCCTGCCTCCACGCCCCTCCTCTCTTGCCAACGTTGCTAACCTGACCTTGGGCAAATGGCTCTCTGGCCTCTGTTGATTAAGCCCTGTCACTCTGCCCAGGCCTGGCTCACAGCCATTGTGTCAGATGATTCCAGGGATCCCCGAGAGGTAGAGGAGATTGGGGAGGGGGCAGAGAGACAATGTCCTGCCCAGAGCCAGCCAGGCTGACACGGAAGAGCTGGGATCCCAGGCACCCTGGCCAGGCATAGCTGAAGGGCCCACAGTGGGGGTGTCAGTTGCTGATGCCAAGGGGCATTACTGGCCTTTGTTGGAAGGCGGCAGGGAGGTTGACCGGCGCCAGCATGCTGACAAGCGAACAGAAGCCAGAGCCCAGGCAGTGCCTTTGGCACCCTCAGGAGAGGCAGCCTTGTGCTGGGCTGCTGCCTGACCCTTCCCTCAGTTGGCACTGTCCCTAGGGGTACCGTGGGACCTTCCAGGAGCTTGCTGCCTCCCTCCCAGGGCCTGGCAGGTGGGTGCTGTGGGTAGGGACTCCTGTAGCATAAATATCTTCCTTTTTGGGTGGCAAACCCCACCCATAGTTGGTCTATGTCCACATTCCATGAAGCGCTATTTACAGAAAGGGAAACAGGCCCCAAGAACAGTTTATCCGTCACCAACACTCAGCAAGTGCTGGCTGTGGACCAGTGAAGTTGTGAGTGTTTTACTTCCATTCATCCTGTTAGTGCTGCCATCAACCCTGGGAGGTAGTTGGGGAAACCGAGACAGAGAATTTGAGTCACTTGCTGAAGGTCTGGTGACCAGCAAGTAAAAAACAGCAGGGATTCAAACCCAGCCTCAGGCCCTTTCTGCAAGGAACACTTGTAGTGTGAAGATCAGTTTTCTCATCTGCAAAGTAAGTGCTGTCTCCTTCCCCCACCATCTGGAAATGAGATGGTGTTTGGGAAGCACCCAGCCCATTAAGGACCTGATACCCATTAGATGTTCAGCGGACCTCAGTGTCCTCCTCTTGTCCAGAGAGCAGAATGGAGACCAGGGCCTAGAGTTGGCTGGGAAGCAAACCACAGCAGGGGAGGTATGGGAGAGAGGTCCAGGTGGGAATATCATGGGAATATCATGGGTCAAATGGTAGCCTCAGGCTAGTGACATCCACAGTGTGAGCCTCAGTGTTTTCTCCATCCTCCATAGTCCTCCATACTGGGAGCCCTTTGAGATGTTGTTGATTAAGCACTAGGCAGGGGATTGCCCAGCCCTGAAATGTGAAGACTTATTAAGGCCTAGCTTACGGTTTGCGCCCTCCCAGCATTCCCTGGTTCTGAACTTGATCTCCACCAACCCCAGCCAGCACCTAGAGGAAATAAGAGCCAGTATCTGGGAACATTTGTAACCCTCTCCGCCCTGGAGATTAAGAGAGTGCACTTGGTGAGTCAGAGAACTGGGTGGACTTGGGGGGAGTGCCAATGACACAGCGGAGCACTGCACGGCAAGTGTCTTCTCTAAACTGCTGGCATCTGTCTGCAAAGAATCCCATGAACTTCACCTCACAGTGAAGCTGAGGCTCACAGGCCAGATGGCCCTGCTGAGGGTCAAATGCTTTCGTTGAAGGTCAAGGCAAGAGCTGGGATGTAAATTCTCTCCAAAAGAGGAAAGATCAAGGTGTAGGAATCGTTGTCCCCTGAGAAAACCGATCCACAACTACCTTCACCAAGGTTATGTAGTGGGCCAGTGGCTGGACATGAATTGGACCCAGATTACTCGGGCCCCTGGTGGTTCTTCTCTGACACTGCCTTACCCTACTTCCAAAGAGCAGGCTACTCTAAATTCACCCCCAGATTCAGCCACTTGAAGCGCTGTGGGCAAGGAGCTAGACCTCTCTGCCCTCTGGTTTGTGTAAAACATGGCCAGTGGTCGCTCTGACCTCATGAGATAGTGGTTAGTTTTCAGTTGATTCACAAAGGGCTTATCCGGGAGGAGGCCAGACGGGGATGTCATTGGATCCCGTAAAGGAGAAAGCTTGAAATCAGAGAAGTCCAACACTTCCAGAAAACCACAAAGCTCATGGGTAGGATTCCACCTGTTTCCATGTCTTCACAACAACCTGGAGCTTCAGACGACGAGCCTGAGTGACCTCAGAGAGTCTGCCTTCTCCGTGTCGTGTCGTTAGCAGGGAAATAGCGGGGAGTGAAGGAATGTAAAATTATCCAGGAGTCTTTCGGCCGCGATGGCCCATGTTCACAGCCAGAGTTGGAGGTCCTGCTTCTGCGCTGCGTGGTCTGAGGGCTAGCCTCTTCGACACAGCCTTAGGGAACCCCGCTCAGGGCGTCTGAGGCCACCTAGGGTCGCCGTGCTCCCGGCCAAACTCTGCACCTTGCGCTCTCCCGCCCTGCCCCGAGACACACCGCCCACGGCCCCTGCGACCGGCCGCAGGGCCTGCTCGTCTTCGGCTTCGCAGCCAATCCTCATCGCCCTTCAGACTACGCCCTCCGTTCTTCTCGCGCCAGCCGCGCCAGCCGCGCCAGCCACTTCGGAGCCCCGCCCTTACCCCCCAGGGATTGGTCATGAGGGCTGCTCGTCTTCTGCCAGAGCTCCAATCCTCGCCTACCTCCCGGCCCTCGCCTCTCCGCACCTCGCACCCTGCGGGACCACCTCTGGGACCAAAAACCTCACCCAATAGCCCGCCTCTACCAATCAGTGATTGGCTTCAGGGGCTGCCCGTCTGTTACATGCCAACCAATCCCTGTCTTTCCCAACGCCGATTTGCCAGCGTTCAGCCAATCGGAGTTTGGCGTGAACCCCTCCCGCGGCGCGCGCCGGGGGTGCGCGAGGCGGGGCCGTGGTGGCCGGAGGCGGCGGCGGCGGCGGCGGCGGCGGCGGCGGTGGTGAAGGCAACGCGTCCCAGCCGGTGAGGGGGAGCAGAGGGCGCGGGGTGGCGCAGGCGTCCGGGGCCCCGCGCCCCTCGGGCCGAGCGAGGGCGAGGCACGGTCTTGTCGTGGGTCCTGGGGCGGGGGCGGGCGAGGCAGGGCGTGACAGCAACGTCGCAGGGGTAGGGAGAGGTTAAAGCCCCCCCTTCACCCCGCGTCTGGTGCTTCTAGGGGGCCCTCCCAGCCGGATCTGAACACTCACGGTCAGTCCGCGCACACCTGACACCACATCCCTTCTTGTTGACACCCCCCCCCCAGTACACCTGAGACTGTCCACTCGCTGACATCCCCCACACCTCTGGGGCCGTGTCCCTAGGCGCTTGGCACAGCTGGGTCTTCACACCCACACGCACTTGAGTCCGTGTCCCCACCGATATTCTCCCTCACACACCTGCCACCTCCCCCGCACTCATGGACACCCTCCACATCACCTAAAATCGTTCCTCTTGATGAAACCTCCACACCCAGATCCATGCACCCCCACGTCTGCCACTGGGCCTACACCCCCTCCATCCATGCCTGAGCCTATGATGCTGAACTCGTGGCCCCCCCACTCACACCTGGACCAGGTCATAGCCCCTCACTGATTTTGCTCACATCCAGATCTTTGCCCCTCTCTCTTGCTTCCTCCCCTCAGCCACTTGGGTCAGGGCCCTCAGGTATTCTCCCCCACCCCTCCACCTGCCCTGTGCCTTTCCAGACCCTCTCTCCATCACACACACCCAGTCTGTGCACCCACCTGTACTTTCTTACATGTGCACCTATATTTGTGCCCCTCTCTGTAATCCTTGAACTGCACCCCCCACCCAGGTCCCCCAGCATTCACCCAAGCCTAGCTATCTCAGGATAACTGCACCCTCCCCCACCCCCCCAAAAAAAGCCCACCCAGATGTTATCTTTTCATTTATGACAGTCTGTAAAGTGATTTCCAGGCTTACAATAATCCCTTTGGCCAGGCAAAACCAGAATTATCTACATTTTACCAGCAACAAACCTAAAGAGACTTGAATTGGGGAGGCACAGCCCATGCCTCCTTGAGCATTGCTGACCCTTCTCGGTAGACCTTCCCCATTTATGCCCATCTGTTGTGCTTATCTCTGAGAAGAGGGGTTGGCAGGGGAGGGGACCCCTACCTTCCCTGCAGCTGTTCCTCAGGAGTCATGACTTTGAGTCCGGAAAGACTGAGCTGGAAGGGGCGGCCCCTGAGCTTTGCTGTAGCACGTGTCTCCGTGTCCTGGGGCTGGGTGGGGGCGGGGACCCTGCAGGAGCGGACTTCAACACCTTGGGTTCCTCCAGCGGCTGGGTCGCCTGGAAGGGAGTTGCCGGCCTCCGGCCTCTGGCCCCAGCTCTTGCAGACCGAAGCCCCTTGCTGACCCTCAAGAACTCCTTGGGGCCTTAGAACCGATAAACCTAGAGAGTAAGGAAACACTCTTTAGAGTGAGGAGAGCTAATGTTACAGCCACTTAGAGCCAAACTGTAAAACTGGAGCCTGGTGAGGTGCTGGGAATAATGATTTTTGTGGAACTTTTCAAGTTCCCTGGAGTATGATTTGCAGGTGTGCAGCATAGGAGACGGTAGCTTTGTTGTTGAAAAGTAATAATGTGGTGCGGTTTCCTGTAAGGTTTGCATAGCGCCTCTTACCCTCCTCTGTCCCTCCCGGCAAAGATGGAGCCAAAATGTGCCAGAGGGTCATGTCACCTTCACCTTCTCCTGTAGAAACCAAAGCCAATGGGGTTTTCTGTCCAAATTCAAAAGGACTCATTTAAAACATGTGTGTTTATGTATGTGCTTGTGTATATATATGTAGGTGTATACATACACACATTTATATGTACATATACACACATTTTATATACTACGGATGTACACGTTACATATATATACACATGCAAATATATAAACTTTGACAAGGTAATTGATGTACATGGTAAAAAAGAAAAAAGTATAAAAGGACATACAGTGAAAACCAAGCAGGTTTGTCTGTACCTTGTACCCTTCTGGAAGCATCCATTGTTAACTTGCCCTGTTTTCTTCCAGAGATAGTCTGTGGCTTGGGGGGAGGGATGTATATCCCCCACCTCTTTTAAATCCCTGATAAATTTGCATGAGATTTTTATCAAATGGGTGTGCCAGTTTTATAGCCAGTCCCTTACGAACGACTGTGAAAGTTGTCACTCATATTTTCTCCTACAAACTGAGGTGAAATGAATGGATGGAACCATGCATGAGCAAATACGCAGTGAACATGTGTGGGGCTCCAATCCAGACACTACCGAAACCTCCTGGTCTTCAGGGAGCTTCCTAGGAGCGCCCAGGCCAAAGGGCATGTCCATCAAAATGGCTAATGTTCCTCCAGAGAGTTTGTGCTGCCATCAGTTTTCTCTCAGCTGTGAAACTGGATTGCTTATTTCCTCTCCCAGCGGCCAGAACAGTTACTATCAAGTGCCCTGGTTTCTCCAGTCTGATAGAAAAAGCACAGCCCGAGAGATACTTTTGAACCCCACTTCTGGGCTTTCTATCCATCTCTTGGGTGTTCTGGCCCGTGGGGTGGTGATTAAACATTATATCTCTGTTTTTCTTCCCCAGTTGGACCAAAGTTCAGTCCGAGGAATATTGGAGTCCCTCCACTGTGGAGCTCTGGAGGAAACCTTGGGTTTGGGGGGAGGGGGCTGTTCCTTGCAAGAGAAAGACATGGGCATTGGCCACAGTCCTGGGAGGGAAGGTTTAAGATATTGGCTGTTACTAAATTTTTGTTTTTCCACCTGGATCCAGCAAAAGAACTTGGCTGTCACATGAGATTGAGATAAGTCAGGTATTAAATCTTTTGGGGAAGTTATCAGCTATTTCCCACTATTGGTGCCAGGTGGAGGGGATCATCAGCCTGAGGCCAGGCCTTTTCCCACCTGTCATCCTGTTTTTGTTCTGTTTTGGTAATTAGACGCTAGAGGAATACTGAGATGATCAGAACTCTTAGCTTGATTGGGTTTTGCAAGCCAGCTCTTTTAAAAATGTGTTATATTCTTTATTTGAAGTGCGAAATACTTCTTAATAAAAAGTATATAATGTGCACGTGAAAAGAAAGTGTAAAGGATAACAAAGCTAACACTCAGCTGAAGAAGTAGGACATGGGCCGCGGTGGCGCCCCTCCTTGGTCACTGTGCTATTTTTAAAATATGCTTGTCAACATTTGTTTTCTTCCCTGAGTACCTTTCGCTGCAGCTGAGTGCTTGGATTCTAGGGTCTCAACAAAGATCAGCAGAAGCCAGGTTTTCTGTCGGAGCTGTGTCAGTAGGGCGGCCCGAGAGGTCCAGGGAAGGGAGGAGTGACCTCAGAGCCAGGGGCAGGTCACCAGCCAGTACCAGGAGCATTGGTCTTAGACTCCTGTCATGTTAGGTCCTGGGGCTGCTGTAGCAGATTACCGCAAACTCGGTGGCCCAGGGAGAGTGCTCTCACCGGACACCCAGTCTGCTGGCACCTTCATCATGGACTTCCCAGCTTCCAGAACTGTGAGACATGAATGTTCTGTTGTCTGGAAGCCACCCAGTCTATGGTCGTCTGTCACCGGCCCAAACAGACTAAGACTGCAGGGTCGGTTCCTACTGGGGGACCTGAGGGAGAATGTCACAGGCCCCTCTCCTGGCTTGGTAGCTGTTGGCAGTCCTTGGGGGTTTGGCTTGCAACCACATCATCCCACTCTCTGACTCCATCTTCACACAGCATCTTCCCTGTGTGGTTTTTTTTCTTACAAGGACACCCATCATTGGATTTAGGGCCCACCATAAATTCAGTATGATCTCGTCCCAAAATCCTTAACTCATTTCACCTGCAGAGACCCTATTTCCAAAGATGGTGACCTTCTGAGGCTCTGGATGGCCATGAACTTTGGGGGGGAGGGACACCATTTAACCCCTACAGCTGCGAAGCCAGAATTTCTGCCAGGATGTTATTCAAAGAAGTGCTTGTCTAGCTGCCTCTGCTGTTTCAGGCAAAACAAAGCTGGTAGGGTTGGAGCGCGCAGCCCCTCACTCACCTGCCTTCCCGCTAGAAGGTGGAGGCATCTGCCCAGAGCTAGCGAGGACCCGGGCAAGTGAATGTGTATGTATATTTTGCTCTTTGCCAGCCCTTGGCATGTGCTTACTGGACAGTGAGCTTGGTCCTCCATCATCCCAGTTTATAGAAGAGTCGCCAAGAGGAGAACATAAAGGGAGCCGAGATGGACATAAGTCAGCCAGAATCCAGACCCCTGTCCCTTAAGCAAGTCACTGGTGGCACTCATGCTTTCTGCCGCTGTTAGACATGGGCATCTGTAAGCCGTACCGAAATGCCACCACGGTGCCCGGAGCCTGGCCTCCAGGAATGGAACAAACTTGAAGCCTGACCATACCATTGTTCTACAGCCTGTAAATACCTGTGGGTCAGGGACAGGTGCCGAAGAGGCAGAAACACTGGTGCTCAGAATGGTAGGGGATGCAGGCATGGATCAGTTCTCACCAAGTGACTGGGGCTCTGTACCTGATCAGTTCTAGCAGAGGATTGGGATGCTAGCTCAGGGAGGGGAAGGTTCTCGGAGATCTGAAAGCCAGCAAGGAGTTAGCTAGATGGCAAAGCATTGTAAGCAAAGGAAACAAGAAAGCTGGGTATTTTGGGACCCAAGGCACAGAGCTTGAGAGGAGATTGAGGAACCTGGTCCATGGAGTCCATGACAGGCATTGGAGGGGACTCTCCTTGAGGCCATGTCCAGCAAGGCACAGTCACCATGCCTGAGCTCAGAGCCCTTAGCAGCCCGTGCTTCCCAGCACAAGGGCCCAGGACCAGGACAGGAGATACCTTGTGACCAGTTGCAAGCCTTCCCTGATGAAATGTCCCCATGAAGTGCTCCCGACAGATGTCATCACTGTTATGCCATCTCCAGGTCATGTGCCTTTGCTGGGGGATGAGTGGAAGAAGAGAATATGTATGTTCGATTAAGTATTAACTAGCCATGCTAACCCAAGCTCCACTCAGTCTGCAGTCTTTGTCCTCGACCTAAAGGGCAGGTTCCCAGGCCTCACTGTAGCAGGCCCCAACTTGGAGCTCAGGAATCCCGCACAAATGTCCTGGAGATTCTGGGACAGGTGTCCTAGAAACCCCTGGTGTAGCAGCTCAGAGCTGGAGGAAGATGCCGTAGCCGGAAGAGGGGAGGGCGCAGGCTGGTGGGCCTGGCTTCCAGTGCCATGGGCAGACAGGACCCATTACCGGTCAGGCCTTAGCCAGTGGCTGGTCTAGCCTCGGGCTGGCAAGAGGACGTGTAAGAGCCAGGCCTTGAAGAAGGGGTAGTTTTGGTGGCTGTGAGCAGCCCCTTTGGCCTGGAGCACATGGGTCAAAGCCAAGTGTCGGCTAGCCCTGAATGTCAGAGTGGGAGACGGCACCTCCCGTTGTGCCGGGCAGGGGCGCTGGCATGGGCAGAGCGCTTGGCCGGAGCACTTGCTTCCCAAAGCGTCGTCATGTGGTGGGCAGCAGGGCACCACCAGCCAGCTTCTGTTTAACACTTTGGGGAGATGAACCTGGAGAAAGCAGGGGGTGGGAGGTTGCTGGACACTCAGGACCAGTGCTCAGCTCTTTCAGAGGCACTGGCGTGGGGGATGCAGGCTGAATGGTGAGATCTAGGAACTGGGGAGGCCTGCTCAGTAGGGCCGGGTAGTGTGAGATGGGCTCTGTCCCAGCTCCATCTGACTCCTTTTATAAGGCAGAATGATACTTAGCCACACCCGTGACCCACCTGGAGAAAGCAGGGGGTGGGGGGTTGCTGGACACTCAGGACCAGTGCTCAGCTCTTTCAGAGGCACTGGCATGGGGGATGCAGGCTGAATGGTGAGATCTAGGAACTGGGGAGGCCTGCTCAGTAGGGCCGGGTAGTGTGAGATGAGCTCCGTCCCAGCTCCATCTGACTCCTTTTATAAGGCAGAATGATACTTAGCCACACCCATGACCCACTTGAGCCGCACCACTTCAGGAAGATGGCGATGGATGGAAACTGAAGCCTGGGGACATTTAGTAACATGGCCAAGGTCACACACTGGACCCCATCCTCCCATAACACCAGCATGGTGTGGCTGGGAGCTTGTACGTGCTCCTACTTGGGGAATGAGGCGGACAGCATAGAAGAGGTACATTTTCGCTGCCGTGTGAAGGGTGCCCGAAGGGCCAGGAGACAGCAAAAGCCCCTGTCGGCAGGTATATGCCTCTGACTGCTTGCTAAGCAAGGACCCTGAGCATAGCCCAGGCCATTGCCTTCCACAGACCCCCCCCAGCCCAGCAGGGGAAGCCAGTGGAAAGTGGCCCCCGTCTCGTGCAGCAGGGAGCCACGGAGTGCTCAATATAGGGCAGAACAACTAAGTTTTGGGAGGAGAGGCCAGGATGTTTAGGAAGGGCTTTGAAGGATGCGGTGGAGTTTGCCAGGCACAGGGTGGGGAGAGTACAGCCAAAGCAAAACTTGGTACATCCAAAAAATTAATTACCTCATCCAGCAAATCATTGAGTAGATACAAGCACTGTGCTAGGCTCCCCGTGGCAAAACACAAGAGTTTCGGGGTGAGGGCTTTACCCAAGTGCACCCTCTTATCAGAGGGGTGTGAGTAGTGTTGAGGGCCTTAGTTTGTTGTAGGTCATTCAAGTGCAGTTGGTGACAGGTGTCAGCAGCCCTGTGTTGCAAGGACCCAGGACAGTGATTGACAGTAGGGTGTTCTGTGTCTTTCAGGACGCGGATGCCTGAGTGACCCATAGAGACTGCAGCACAAGGTTGCAGAGGCCAGTTTGTCTGAAAGGCACGCTTAGAAGGGAATGCAGCCGGGGGAGATACGCCCAACAGCTGGCCGGGTCTGGGTTAACAGGGAACAGCCATTATGTAAGATGCTACCGTTCTCTTGATGGCAGAAGTTAATGCCCATTAACTGGAAAAGAAAACAGCCTTTATCAACAGGCAGATAGGATGTTAATTGGCTTCCGTTTACTAAGAGATTACAGGATCTGTTCCCTGACTGCTTGTAAACTCCATCAACTGAGAAACTGCCTCCCCTCCCCCCGTTTGTGCAAACATTTCCTTCGTTCTGGGGGTGGCAGGGGGTGGCGCACGCAGGCTCTCACCAACAGGATGGTGGCCCCAGCCAGGGAGCTTCTGAGGGAGTCAGGCACATGTGTGTGTGTGCGCGCGCACACATGCATGCATGTATCGGGATGGATGCACACATGGACTGCTGCAACGAGGGGCTCACAGACTGGGCTCCCTAAGATCCCAGAACCTCAGGTTCCTGTTTCCTAGACAGTGCCGCGCAACATGTTTGTGGAATTGCCCCCCATCCTGCTTTGCTTTTTGATGAGTAGAGAGATTGCCTGAACAGAAATATATGAAAAAATGAATTTTTGTTCATTAGGGCTGGTCTGTGACTGCTGCCTCCCCGTGGCATGGGGTGGGGGGGGAGGTGGCCCCGTTGCACTTGACCCCTCGTTCTTTTTTTTTTTTTTTAAAGATTTTATTTATTTATTTATTTGACAGAGATAGAGACAGCCAGCGAGAGAGGGAACACAAGCAGGGGGAGTGGGAGAGGAAGAAGCAGGCTCCCAGCGGAGGAGCCTGATGTGGGGCTCGATCCCATAACGCCAGGATCACGCCCTGAGCCGAAGGCAGACGCTTAACTGCTGTGCCACCCAGGCGCCCCATGACCCCTCGTTCTTAACCCTGCTGCTGGGGAAGACTCTGGCACCTGAGTTCCAGGTCATGGGTACCTGTTAAAGGTACCTCCAGAGAACATACTGGAGCTGGGCCCACTGGGGCCATTGTCCATGGTTGGAAACGCAGCACAGGGCTGGAAGAGTGGACGGGAAATACACAGGTCAGGGCTCTGGGAGGTGCAGGGGACAGAAACCCATCTCAGACTGGCTAAACTGGAAGGGGAACTTTGTGGGCTCCAGGGTGGGAAAAGTTTAAGTGCTTCTGGCACCTTCCATGTTCTTTGGTAGCTCCCAGGTTCTTCTAGCACCACTGGGCCCCAGGATACCCCAGCTCGGCAGACATCCACCCTCCTCCCTCCCTGGCCTTGGCTCTGTGTCAGCTGCCCTCAGGGCCTACCTGCTTTCCCTCCTAAGAGAAAGAGGACTTCTCTGGCCAGTGACTCCCTCAAAACACCCTGTCTTTGGGTCTAGTGCTCCAAACTGAGGGTCACCTGGGTCACCCCGGAGTCAAGGGAAGGGCCAGCCCCCCTCCTCCAAGGTGATAGAGGCAGAGTGGGTGGCTGCCCAGTGTGCTATCTCCAGAAGGGGGCCAGATAGCCACTGCACGTGTGGCCTGCCTTCTAGAAGCTTAGACATCTCCTCCAGGCTTTTGGTCATTGCCAAAATTCTCAGCAGGTGTTCGTCGCAGGTGAGGAGGAAGGTGAGCAACAGTGAGCAGTGCGTGTGGTCCCTCTGGTGCCGTTAGAGTCCCCTGGGAGTTAAGAACACGGTGCTCAGGCTCACGGTCGTTTGGCCTGGGAGAGGCTGGGTGGCTTTGGGGTTTTCCTTTTTTAATGTTTAAACTTATTTTGTTGCGATGTAAGTTTCGTACAGTAAAGTGAGTAACTCTGTGTACAGCTCAAGGAGTTTTTACATGTGTGTTCACACGTGAAACCGGATCGAGATACAGAGCGCTTCAAACCTCCAGCTGGCTCCTCTGTGACCCCTCCCTGTCCTGCCTCCCAAAGCTAACCCTGGTCTGATCTTTATCACCACTGATGCTTTACTTTCTGTGCTGGATTTTTGTTAATGGTGATAAAATGTATATAACGTGAAACACACCGATTTCAACTTTGCGTTGTGTAGAGTTCATTCTCACTGGTGTGCAGCCATCACCACCATCCCACTCCAGAACTTTTCCATCTTCCCAGACTCAAACTCGGTCCCCATGAAACCCTAACTCCCCATTCCCCTCCTTCAGCCCCTGCACCCTCCGTTCTGGTTCCTGTCTCTGTGAATTTGAGGACTCTAGAGACCTCATAGAAGCGGAATTAAGTATCGTCCTTTTGTGACTCGTTCATTTCACTTAGCATGATGTCATCAAGGTTCATCCGCGGCGTGTCATATGTCAGAGTGTCCTTCCTCTTTAAAGCTCAGTGACATGGCACTGTGTGGACAGACCACGTTGCATGACTGTGCTTGGATTTTACTTTGCCTCATTCGGTACAGTCTTTCACGTTGGCTTCTCACTGTGCACTGTTATGGCCGAGATTTGTCCCCGTCGTTGCATGTGGTAGCATGCACCTTCTCTGTTGTTGTGTGGCACCCGGTGGTGTGACTGTACCACGTGCGAGAACACGTTCTCCTGTGGGTGGCCGTCTGGGTTGTGTTCACAGAAGGTGCTCGACATCGCCGTGAGATAGGACGTAGTACCGTGCCGGTGTTCAGAGTTCCCAAATGCAGTCTCAGGGTCTCAAACGCTGAGGAGAGGCACTGGGGGAGGCATGTGGGGGTCATCCTGGCTGGGGTCCAGAGGTGGAAGCCCCAGCAGGAGTGTTGCAAGGGTGGGAGCGTTTTGTGCTCTCCCACAAGCAGAACCTTCGATGGCCTGTGTGCGCTTAGCCTGAGCTGGCTCCAGCCTTGGGGGTCCCCTTTCTCACTGCTCTGGCCACCCGGGGTGCTCCTTCCCACCACTCCCACCCTGTGCATTCCTCAGGAAGCCTTCCCAGACCCCAGGACAGACCCTGCCCTGCATCTCTCCTGCCACAGAGCGCCACTTGGCAGCCTCCCCGTGGGCTGTGTGCGCACACTCGCCGCTCCATCTCCCCCGCCCACCGCGGTGCCACCTCCCCAGCGTGTGTACGCAGCAGGCACACAGTTGATCAGACTCAACCCCAGAGCGGTGTAAACGTTGGACCAGAGCAGGCCTTAGTCTCCCCTTTCTCGGACCATCCCTCCAAGTGTCAGGACAAGAGAATTCTAGAACCTTCAGCCCCCACTCACAGGCTCCCAGCCTGGCCAAGCCCTGGCCTTGCCCAGCAGCACCAGCTCCTCTTACTTGGAGCAAAGGAGTGAATTTCCTTCGGTGCCCCCTGCCCGCCCCCAGGTAACCCAGAGTGCCCTGTGGAAGGCTGCAGGTCCCAAAGGCCAGAGGAGCACAGTGAGCGAGTGGGGTGGAGGGAAGACTTGGGAGCTACAAGGAGCAGGATGCTGAGCCGCAGAGCTGGGCCTCAGACAGGAGCTGGCACCCGGTCCTGCGCCACCCTGCCTTACCTCCGTGTCTGCCAAGTCGGGCTTGGGGCCCACAGGCGCACGTTAACACCTGTCCTTGAGCACCTGGTGCAGCTCCTGCAGCTACTGGGATCCCGTGGGCTACCCCTTGTCATCTGCGTGGTGTCAGTCCCCCCACTGCTCCCCTCCCCCACCATACCTGCCCCTCCATCTGCAGTGGGCAGAAGACGCCTCGGCCTGTGGCCAGCATCGGAAGATTGGAGCAGCAAATAAGTAACAGAGCACCTCGATTTAACCCAGAGCAGAAAGTGGTCACCCACACGGTCCTACCGATCTGACGAAATGACTGAAGAAGTGAGCCAGGTGGGGAGAAGAGACCACAGTTCCTGTGTAAGAATTCCTGGTCATGTATGTCGATTCTCCCTCCCCGGGAGGGGAGCTTAACTCCTCTCATACACACACCCCGACGAGGCGCTGGTTCCAAAGAGAAGAGTCTGGAACAGGGTCACTCAGGAGGGTGACAGACAGCTGGCAGACCCTACCTTACCCAAGAGTTGCAAGTCAGTCTCACCTGAGCTAAGTCCGTGCTCTGAGGTATCACATCATGAGGAGGGCTCACCTCTCCTCACCTCCGAGGTCCTCCTGAGACCACACAACCCAGGTGTATGGTGAGGAAACACCTCAGACAAATGGGCCGGGGGCATGAGGGAGTGACATTCTGAGGCAGAAAAGGGCGACTGGGGGAATAACTGGCCAAACGGAGCAAAGCCTGGAGATCTGTGGGCAATCATGTTGGAACAGGAGTAATGATAGTCTCACCCGCCAGGCCAGCCCAGGCCCCCTTCAAGGCCAACACTGGGGTCAGGCTCCCTCTTCATGGTCGCCCTTCTTGACTCTGCGGGCCATGGCACTGGTGGGTCTCAAGAGGCTCCTGCTTCTAATTTTTCTGTTTTATCAGACACCACCATGCGTCACTGTCCACTGCCCCTAATCACCTCCACTGCCAGGGAACCAGAGCCTTGGAGGCCCTGAGGAACGTTTCATGTGAGGCCCCACGTCCAGAACGTAGGGCAGCCGGGATTCCTCCCAGTCAGACCTGTCCGTGTTTTCAAATGTCCATGTTTCAAAATGCATTTCAAATGCCCAGCCTGCCCGTGTACCTCATTTTCTTAAGTTGTGTCCAGGATGTTAGATTTTTCAAATCATGCAAGGCCCAGGCTGTCAATAATACCCTGACATGATTTTTGCTGGCTTCTTCCAGGCTTGTGGGAGCCAGCAGACCAGGGCTGTCTTCCAAGTTCAAGACTGGAAATTCTCAGGCCTCCAGACATGAGGCCTAGGTCCCCCAGGGACCTCTTCCCATACCTTCCTTTTGCCAGGTGCCAACCCACAGCAGCGACTGCTTACCCAGGGCCCCACTTTGGTGATGCAGACTCTGATTTCTGCCCCTGCGGAATGCCCCTCTGGCCCTTGGCTGCCTCTCCCAGGCTCACGTCCCAGGGACAGAGCCCTGGGCCCTTTGGATTGCAGCCCAGGAACCCATGCTGTCCCTTTAGGTCCGCAACACTTCTGTGAACAGGTTGTCTGTGTTCTGCCTTACAGGTTGCCCTCAGGGGATGACTGAGGGCACCCAGGCCCTCCACCCTGCTTTCCCTATCCTGCTGTTCCTTCGGGTTAAGCAAAGTCTTAAGGGGCACGTGGTTCTCTAGGAGAAGCATTCAGGATGAAATGGTATGAGGCTGGCCGGCGGGGCCAGGGCTCCATGGAGAAGGATATGGCCATGACTTTGGAGTCCTGTGTCAAGGTTAGAGTTCCCTCTGCCCTTGGTCTGACCCAAGTTGTTCCGTGTCTCATCAGCAAAGTGGAGAGATAAACCAGTGACCATGACGCCCCTCATTGCTGGTGGCAGTGATGGTCACCATAGTGGTCTCCAGCAGGGGACTCCTGTCGCCTTAGTTTCCCCATCGGTAGAGCAGCACCCCTATGGGTAGTGAAGGCGGCCAGATTAAAGAGCGCAGGAGCAGAGGGATTTAATAAAACCGCCATGGTCTCATCGCGTGCAGCGTCTGCCTTCACCCTGTTCTCAGCCCACGTGCAGAGCCACAGATGGGCCCTGGGTGAAGGCCTCAGCCTGAGGCCCTGCTGCTGCTGACCTCCAACACCCTGCTCCCAAGAGAGGCCAGGGTCAGCTCCCCCTGCCAAGAAGGGCGCCGGTCTCCCCACAAACCAGGAGCCCCAGTCCCTTGCCCGGGGTTCCCGTGGCTGCCAGCGCCCTTCCCCAGCCCAAGACGCTAAGCCCCTGGCTTGGAGCCCTCAAGTGGACCAGGAGGGGCCAGATCAGCCAGCCAGCCCCTCCGTGGCCGCAGACATCTGCAGTGTTTCTCTGAAACCCCTGGCTCATCCAGAAGCTCGTGGTTTTCATAAGGCATTTTTTTTCTTTAACTTTTTATTTTGAAATAATTTTAGGCTTACAGAAAAGTGGCAGAAATCCTAAGAGTTCCAGTAGATGCTTCGTACGGCCTCCCCCAGTGTTAGTTAGCACCATACAGGATACCGTCATGTGGCTCAGAAAACAGGCCCCGACGCCGTGCAGGAGCTCACCTCCAGCCTGGATGCGGGCCTCCCCAGTGCTTCCCCTCATGTGCTCCTGCCGGTCCAGGCCGTCCCGTTGCACTCGTCATCCTGTCTGCCTCGTCTCCCCTGATCCGTGACAGCTCCTCGTTTCTTTCCCTCATCATCCGCAGCCTTCGGACTTGCTGAGAACCGCTTGGTCGGGTCCAGCGTTGGAGAGAGTCCCTCGGTGTGGGGTGTGGTCTGTCCGCCGCTTCCTCATGATTAGCCTGAGGCCCTGAGTCTTTGGTAGGAATCCCGCCGAAGCCACGGCGTGTCCTTCCTGGGCCACCATGTGGGGGAGGCGAGCTGTCTGTAGGCCCTGTCACCAGTGGTGTTGACCTTGGTCACTTCGTCAAGATGGGGTCTGCTCATTAGTGACAGGCTGAGTGGCCTTCTCCCGTGGGGATGTGAGTCACGCCTTCCCTCTGTCCCCTCCCTCAGCGTAGCTTCCCTTCCAGGCCTGCGCCGGGAGCAGCAGCTGGCAGTGGCCTTAGCGGCCCCCGAGTCCTCATGCTCGTGTCTGGAGAGCAGCACACGTTCCAAGGCATTTGCCAGACCCCCCTGCAAAGAGGTGCCACCCCCAGCCTCCCTCCTTGCCCACCCCTGTCTCATGGCACAGTTGCGTTACTGCCACCGCACTTGCAAACAGCCCTTCGCTCCGGGTTCCACCTGCCTTTCTCCGTTGGGAGCGCAGTCGGCCATCTATCTTTTTTTTTTTTTTGGTCCTGTTTTAAAGTTGTTTCCTGGTAACCTGGCTGTTTCTTTGCCTTTCTTTTGTCTTAGGTTGTTTGTTTTGTTTTGTTTTTTTAAACTGATTTGAAAGAGCAAAGAACTCTTTATTTCTTAGAGAAATTAGCCTTCACCTGAGGGACAAAGTCTTGAGATTTTTCCCCCCTCGCTCCCCCAGGGCAAGGATCTCCTCTCCACCCTGTGAGCCTGGGAGAGCTGCCAGGAGACGCTGAACCCTGGTGAGCAGCTGGCAATCAGAGACTGCTCACTCTGTGGGGGTGGGGGCCCGGAGCCCCCCCACTCTCTCTAAAAAGGGCCCTTAGTCTTAGTGTCCTGTGGTGGCCGTAACAAGTCGCCACAGACTGGTGGCCTGAGACAACACAGTTTTTATTCTCATAATTCTGGAGGTTAAAAGTTCAAAACTGAGGTGTGTGTGGCCTTGCAGTCTCCAGGGCGGGGTCTTGTTTCTACCAGCTTCTGGGGACTCCCGGGGGTCTCCGGCTGTGGCCACATCAGCCCAGTCTCTGCCTGTGGTCACTGGGCCTTCCTGTCTGTCTCCTCTTCTGTCCTATCAGATCACGTTGGATGGGGGGATGATCTAGGACGACCTCATGTGGAGGGCCCTACCTTAAGTACATCTGCAAGACCCTTTTCCCAATGGCATTGGAATCCGATCACAAGTTGCGGGTGCAGATGTCTCTGCGGGGCTCCCGTGACTTGCTTCAGGCGCTCTGTCACCTGCAGCAACACAGTCTCCTAGGTCTGCATGGCTCTGTGTGGTGACTTTGTTTCTGTCCGCCTGCACCACGCCAAGGCCCCTTCGTGAACGGTCTGCGTTGAGTTTCCGCAGCAGGTCCTGGAGTCAGACAACTGAGGGAAGAAAGGTCCACCAGGCTCGATGGGCGGCCCCTCTGCGCCCGCACCGCCTGTCCAGTGCAGAGCACCACCAGCTGGCCTGGGACGGACAGTTGTGTCCTAGGGAACTTGGGGCAGGAGTTGGAGGGAGAGTGAGGCCACAGACCAGAGCCGCGTGAGGCTGGGAGGTGAGAGGGCTGGATCCTTTCTCAGGAGGGCACGTTCACAGACTGTGTCCACATTCAGCATGCCCATGCCCCCAACACAGCCCTAAGAAAGGCTGCATCATCCCTCTGCGTGCCCGGATGTGGGGACCATGCCTTGGGGTCCACGGCATCGGGGATGGTGCTGAGCCATAGCTGTCCACGCTGCGGGTGGGGATGATCCAGTCTCCGTGCCCCCCACAAGCTAATACACCAGCAGCTGGCTTGAAAAGTTCCCTAGGGCCTAGTTTCTCATTGTGGGTTTGTGAAAGTTTTGGATTTATATAAAAATTGGCAAAGGTAACAGTTCCCCTACACCCCACACACTTAATTCCCCCTACTAATAACATCTTACATTACTTTGGTACATTTCGTCACAACTAATGAGCAAATACTGATAGATGACTATTAATTAAGGCCATAGTTTATTCAGATTTCCTCAGTTTTCCCTAGTATCCTTTTCTAGTCCCCAAATCCCACCTGACATCTAGTCGTCACGTCTCCTTAGGCTCTTCTGGGCTGAGACCGTTTGTGGGACTTTCTTGTTTTCAATGACCTTGACAGGTTTGAGAAGAACTGGTCAGGTGTTTTGTAGGGTGCTCCCCAACTGGCATTTGTTTAGTGTTTTTTCATGGTTGGCCTGGGGTGATGGGTTTAACAAGGACCACACAGGCGAAGTGCCCTCATCACACCTATCCACAGCACGTGCCATCAGTTTGACTTTTCACTGTGATGTTGACCTTGATCACCTGGCTGAGGTGGCATCTGTCAGATGTCTCCGCTGTAAAGTCACTCCCTTCCCCGTTTCTATGCTGGACTCCTTGGAAGGAAGTCACCACATGCAGCCCACACCCCATCTCAAGGGCAAAGCAGCTACACAAATGATCTGGGGTTCTTCTGCCTGGGAGATTGTCTCTTCCCATGTATTTTTTATGTATTCAGTCATTTCTTTCTTTCTTTTTTTTTTTTTCAAGATTTTATTTTTAATCTCCACACCCAGCGCGGGGCTCAAACCCACAACCCTGAGCTCAAGAGTCACATGCCCCACTGACTGAGCCAGCCAAGCGCCCCTAATTATTTATTTCTAACTGTGGACTTGTGGGTATTTATTGTACACCTTGGGCTATAATCCAGTAATTGTCGCTCAGAGCGTTCCAGCTTTGGCCACTGGCAGCTCTTTGATTGCCCTGCCTCTCCCGTGGTCACACCCGCATTGCTTTGGTTCCTCCCTGGCACCTCGGGGTGCTCCAGGCCCATCCCTCCCCTGTCTTGGAAGCAGCCATTCCTCCTGGAGCCAGGACCCATTTTAGGTAGGAAACAGCAGCAGAGGACAAGTGGAGGGGGATCCTGTGTGTGCTTTCTAGGACGTTCTGCCTGGCATGGACGTGGGTGCCCGGGAGGACCTGGAGGGCAGGAGGGGCCTTCGCAGCCCGCCCCTGGGATGTCTGTATCATTTGCATCATTTTACAAGGAAAGCGTGTTGATTTATTGGATAATCTTAAAGCACAGGAAACGAGACTCCCAGGAACCCCAATACATGGCTCGCATCGTCATCCTTTTTTCTGTCTTCCCCTCACTGTGGTTTGCCGAGCTTTGCTGAGCTTTGCGGGTACTTCCACCTAGGTGTTAAATGTAGGTTTCCAGGGAGGAATCCTCAAGTATTAGGACCCTTTACTGTAAGCTTGGCCAGAAAAATCCGGCAAACTTGCAGTAGGAAAAAGAGTAATTTTCTAAGTGTTTCTGTGGATAGCTACTCAGGTCCAAGCTGACAAAAGCCCAGTGGGTGCTCGGGTCCAGGCAGTTGGGGCCAACTCTGCCTTCTGCTGTGTGACCTTGCCAGGGGTGGCTTCCCCTCTCTGAGCCCATCTGCCAGGATGGTACTAGGTTAAAAAAAAAAACGGATAACTCAGAGGCCTGTTTGTGATCAAATCGGAGAGCCGATGAGAAGGACTTTTGTCAATGATTAAGCAATCTGCGCTGGGGACTGGCATTTGGAGGCAGGTGCCCGCGTCGCCCACGTCCTTCCCCTGCAGGGAGACGGAAGCCAGGCTGTGAAGAGCACCCTGCTAGGGCAGTTCTGGCTTCAGGTGACTCAGGGATGAGTCACAGGCCTGAGGCAGGTCGGGTTGGCCCTCCTCTCACCAGGTCTCACCGTGCTCCCTCTCTCCCAGGACCGAGTCTCCTGCCGCCCAGAGCTGGCCTGGAATGGGTAATGGTGTGAAGGAGAATACGGCGCGTGTGCGTGAGGATGCCGAGGCCATCCTGCCCTCACCCGTCAATTCCAAGGCAAGTACCCCGCCTCCCCGATGGGCATTTTCCTGAGGTCCCTCTTCTGTGCTCCTGCACCCCATGGCAGATGCCCCCCCACACACACACGCATTCTGGGCACAGCTGTGTTGTTGGGAGGCCGTTGGCGGAGAGGGGTACAGGTTGGTCACCTTCTGTTCCATTTAAAGTCCCCTTCGTGATGTGGATCCTATCTGCCCAGCCACTTCGTAAGAAGCCAGAACCTCGCCCAAATTTGGCTAGGATGTCAAAAGGTGTCCTTGATCTCCTTTTCTCGCTGGGATTTGTGAGCGCGAGAGAGTTAGTCATGGGCAGGGCCGCTGTGGGGGCGGGCGCTCGCCTGCAGGGTGTGCTCTCAGCTCCCAGTCTCCTCTGAAGTTCATCTCTGATTCCACCTTCGCTTGAAGAAAAGGTATATTCCCTTTGAAAGAATGGGGATCAGCCTTGGCCTCCTTCACCAAAGAAGCCAGTAGAGGTTCTTCTGGCTGAACCTAGAGCACAGACTGACCCAGCCCCATGCAGAAACCCAGCTCCGGGGCCCACAGGCCATTCTCAAAGTCCACGGGGTCAAACGCCAAAGTGGCATCATCCTCTTGCCCTCCCAAGCTTTCCTCAAATTTGAGGTCACCCTGGGAAGCACCAGCTGGGCAGGAGGACTGGTTTGTAGGGTCACCACGCTGGGGGTGGATGTGGGGGAGCAAGGCCAAACCCCAGAGCAGGTGCACCTGTCCCGCACGGGTTAGCGAACTCCCCAGCCGCTGGCTGGCTGGATCCCACCAAGCAGGCGTGCCCGGCCAGAGGCCCGATGTCCGTCGTGCGCTGGGACACAGCCAGTGCTGGTTTTCCTCTACGCTGGCCAGCACGGTCGCTCGGCCAGCCTGAGGGGGGGCTTACTCTGTCAAGTCCCGTGTCTTTGGTGAGGGACCTGAGCACCTTCTTGCAGTGTTCGCGGCCTGTGTGGCTCCCGTCTGTGGATCGCCCGCTTTCTCTCTGCTGGGCTGCCTGGCTCGTTCTTCATTTGCGGACTCTCTCCATATGACGGGTATGGAGCCGGGCTGTTCCGTGACGCCTGGGCCGAGCTCTTCAAAGAATCCACGGGCCCTGGTCACTTAAGAGTCACTGGGAGCATTGATCAGAGGTGGCGGCGGGCTCATCCACTGAGCACAGGAGTCGGGCTCGTGCCACATCCCCGGAGCGCCGCACCCTGGGTGAGGGGTTTGAGGACACGCATGCCCGGCGTGCGCAAGTAGCCTCTGACTGGGAGCACCGCAGGCTGCCCGGGACGCTGCCCTAGTAAAGGCCGTGGAGGGGGCACCTTGGCTCGGCCTCAGGTAGCCGCAGGGCACATAGACCGTCCGTGGGGTACGCCCTCTGCCCACAGCGGCCCGCGAGGGGAATGGTCATCACATTGATTCCCAGAGGAGACTGGGAGCCACTTGGGGCTCGGAGCTGGTGCCAGGAGCACCACCGAACACTGCACAAAGAGGGTGGAGCCAGAACTCCAGAGCCTGGCTGTGTGATCCAGAAAAGGCAAGGGTCCCCCAGTGACAGGCTTCCGTGCAGCAAGGAGAAGATGGAACCCCGTGGTGAAGCACCACCTCAGAAACTTGGAAGGGAGAGCACTGCCATGGGAAATTATTTCTCTAGGGAGGGGAGGGCTGGGTTACTGGAGGAGGTCCTGGGGGCATTAGGGGAAAGGACCTGAAGCCCTCCAGGGACAGGGCCGGGTCGAAGGGCATGGCGGCCCCGGGGAACACCCAGACCTGGCCAGGACACAGCACGTCAGTGTGTCAGGGGTGAGGAAAGGGGGATCAGAGAGGCCCTCGGTCACTGCAGGCAATCGGGACAGAGCCCACATTCAGGCCAAGCGTGCGGACAGACTCGGAGCCCAGCCCTTCAACCCTGATCCACCCGCTGCGCTGAGCAGACTTGGGGCGTGGCCCTGGACCCCATCATGCCCACTCAGACCCAGGCTGCCAGTTGTACCCCCCAAATGCCCCTTATCTGTCCCCTGGTCCCAGCCCCCATCTCTCCACCCTGAGCTTCTTTTTTTTTTTTTTAAGATTTTAATTATTTATTTGACAGAGAGAGAGACAGCCAGCGAGAGAGGGAACACAGGCGGGGAGAGTGGGAGAGGAAGAAGCAGGCTCCCAGCGGAGAAGCCTGATGTGGGGCTCGATCCCAGGACTCTGGGATCACGCCCTGAGCCGAAGGCAGACGCTTAACAACTGAGCCACCCAGGCGCCCCTCCACCCTGAGCTTCTGTAGGCGCTGCCTCCTCTCCAGTTATAGTTCAGAAGGCCTGTCTACCTTCCGTGCGTCTCCATTTCTCTTTGGGTAGACACCAGCCTGCTCGCTAAGCCCCCAGGCTCCGTGGAGTCCAGCCCCCACCCGTCTTTCATCTCCTCTCCTCCCTGTGCCCCCTCCCTTTCCCTGTGTCAGCCACCCTGCCTTTCTGTGGTCCCCGAGGACGCATGCTTCTTCTCACCAGGGCCCCTGGGTGTTCCATTCCTCCCCCTCTTGCACAGTCTCACACACACACACACACACACACACACACACACACACGCCAGTTAGCTGCACCTCATCCTTCAGCCTCAGCCCCTCACCCCTGACCCCATGCTCTCCCGGGACCCTAAGCCCTCTCCTTACAGCCGTTCTGGATTGATGACTCTATGCATTTTAATTTAATTTAATGTATTTATTTGAGAGAGAGAGAGCTCGAGTAGGGGGAGGATCAGAGGGAGAGGGACAAGCAGACTCTACACTGAGCACAGAGCCCGATGTGGGGCTCAATCCCAGGACCCTGAGATCATGACCTGAGCCAAAATCAAGAGTCGGACACTTAACTGACTGAGCCACCCAGGCGCCCCTACACATTCGTCTAAAACCTTAGTTCATGTCTGGCTCTCCCCGTGGACCGGCAGCCCCAGGGGCAGGGGGTGTTGTACACATGCCTGCCCACACACACGTGTGTCCCAAGGCCCCTCAGGGCACCTGGTTCCTGTCGGACTCCAGGGACTCCTGGGATCACTGAATGACCTACCCCTCACCATCTTTCCTCACTGCGGAGCCAAGGAAGATGGGGGCCCCTCTGGTCCCCTGCGCTCCCCATGATTGCTTGGCGAGAGTTCTGTGGCTGAGTCAGCTGGGGGAACGGAGACTCCAACCTGATGAGCAGGTGACTTCTTGTGCAGCTCCTCATGGGAAGCTTCGAGAAGACTCGGGAAAGTGCTGGCTCTGAGGCTGGCCTCATGATGCAGGCCGGCCACCGTCACCGCCACCCTCACCTCGGCTGGATAAAGAACCACAGATGCCAGCCACTGTGGGCCTGATGGAAAGTTGTGGAATGCTTGCCCGATACCACAGCCTGATCCCCAGACCACAAGGACCCTTGTCCAGTGCACACAGGCGGTGGACACGGCCAGAGTCTGCACTTGGGGTGGGGTAACCCATCGGTTTGGGGTCAGTCCTGTTGTAGGCCGTCTCTGAGAAGTTGGAAACTCATGGGACAGCCCCACGAGTGGGTCACCTCTCATGCGGATGGTCTCTGTCACCCAGAAGGTTTTCACTATGTCCCACTCAGGTTCTGTGGCTGGTGGACTCAGCCTGCCCTGTGCCCCACTGTGACCCAGGCCCAGCAGGGCTGTGACACTTGCACAGCTGTGCCTTTTACAGCCCTCAGCCAGGGACAGAAGGAAAATGCTCCTCCTGGGGGAGGTCCCCAGCAGAGCCGACCCCTGTCCCTCTCTCATGACAGACTGTGTTCGTGTGTTTTCTTGCAGAGGGATCACAGGCAAGTTCTCAGCTCCCTCCTGTCTGGGGCCCTGGCTGGTGCTCTTGCCAAAACGGCGGTAGCTCCCCTGGACCGAACCAAAATCATCTTCCAAGGTAAATGCTTTATGTCCGTCTGTCCTGTGTGACAGAGATGCTTCCCAGCAGTCCTCTTCCTCCACAACCCCAAACCGAGCTGCAAATTGGCTTTAAAACTGCCTCTTTAGGGGCGCCTGGGTGGCACAGCGGTTAAGCGTCTGCCTTTGGCCCAGGGCGTGATCCCGGCGTTGTGGGATCGAGCCCCACATCAGGCTCCTCTGCTATGAGCCTGCTTCTTCCTCTCCCACTCCCCCTGCTTGTGTTCCCTCTCTCGCTGGCTGTCTCTATCTCTGTTGAATAAATAAATAAAATCTTAAAAAAAAAAAAAAAAAAACTGCCTCTTTAAAATCCACTTAGAAGCTCTGTCAGCACCCCAGGGCTGCCATCACAAAGGGCCACAAACCAGGCAGCTTACGTTCCAGAGACCGGAAGCCTGAAATCCAGGTGCCAGCGGGTCGGTTCCTTTAGCAGGCTCTAGGGGAGGAGCCCTCCTTGCCTCTTCCAGCGCCCCGGGCTCCGGGCATCCCTGGCTGTGCTCACAGCACCCCAGTCTCTGCTTTCCCCTCCGTGTCTGTGTCCTCTCCTCTTATAAGGACACTTGTCATTGGATTTAGGGCCCACTCCACTCCAGTATGACCTCATCTTAATTTAATTACATCTGCAAAGACCCTGTTTCCAAATAAAGTCACCTTCACTTGTACTGGGCTCGAGGACACGGACATATCTTTCAGGGAGGCCCAGTTCATAGGACCAACACGCTACCTCCTTGGGTTAATCAGCCACAGTGTCCCCTGAAGATGAGACCTTTGCTCCCACAGACAGTGACCGGTGCCCACAAGAGGGTGTCACAGCTGGGGCCCCTGTCCCTCCACTGTTTGGGAGGAAGGGACTGCAGATTCAAGCCGGGCTGTCCCCACTTGCACAAGCTGGTCCCTTAGCCTCCCTGTGCCTCAGTTTCCTCATCCACAAAACAGGACATTAATATCACCCTCCCGAAGGAGCGAGCTGCCGTGGGAAAGGGCGTGCGGCTGAGCACCCGCCTCCCCGTGTGTCGGCAGTGCTGTTACCCGGAGTGAGTGTGCAGCGTAGCGCCCTGCAGGGAGCTGGGTTTAACTGGTGGTGTCGGTGTGGACACACGTCCGCACAGATGGGAGCGCGGGGGTGTCCGGGGAACATGGCAGACACTCCGCAGACACTCGGGGAGTAGCAGAGGGAGGCTGCATGACCATGACCCCTTCTGGCCGCAGCGGCTCAAGCCCCTGCCAGGGGGGCGCACCGTGGCATCGGGGAGCGAGGTGGCAGCCATCGAGGGTGGGAGAGGCTGGTCAGGGGTGCCACGCCCGCACCTGTGAGAAGAGAGGGCGGGCTCTAGGCAGAGAACACGCCCGGGCCTTGTTCTGAGAGGCCCAGGCCCCTTGGTTGCTCTGCACAGCTGGCGGCTAGGAGGCCTTTCCCGAAGGGGTTTGGTTGAATTGGAGTCTAGCCGGGGGCCTCTGCGGAGACCCTCACTTCTGCCGGGAGTGAGGTGGGGTGGGGGCACAGCGGTGAGGAGGCGCTGGAGGAGGGCGGCCCTGCTCGGGAAGGCCCCGCACCTCAGCCCTTGGCGGGGCAGCAGCCACAGTGGCTGTTCTCAGTCCCTGTGCTCAGACCCAGCCCCTGCACTGGGGGTCCCACGGACCGAGGGCCTGTCCTTCACATCTGATGTCTCTGTTGTTTGTTTGTTGTTTTTCCAGTGTCTTCAAAAAGATTTTCTGCCAAGGTGAGCTACTAGGTCCCCAACTCCAGGCTCCGGGGCCATCACCGTGTGCCGCTGGGCTGGCAGGAGGTGGTAGAGACACGTGGCCCAGGGGTGGAGGCAGAGGCTTTTCCAAGTGTTTTTTCCCTCTGGATCCCCCACGAGCCAGTTCCCAGGCTGCCAGGTGATCGAGGCCTCCCCACCAGGCCCCAAGGCAGGGGCCACCTGTCCTGGCACCCCAAGCTCTGCCCGGATGTAGCAACTAACAGGAGCCCCTCATCCTTGGGGAGGTGGGGAGAGGACTTGGAATTATAAACCCATAATTTCACATTTGATTCATTTCTTTAAAGATTTTATTTATTAGAAAGTACAAATGCAAGAGCAGGGGGAGAGGGAGGGACAGAGGGAGAAGCAGACCCCCTGCTGAGCAGGGAGCCTGCTGTGGGGCTCGATCCCAGGACCCCGAGATCATGACCTGAGCTGAAGGCAGACGCTTAACCGACTGAGCCATCTAGTCGTCCCACATTTGATTCATTTTTAAACAGAGGGCAGGCATTACCTTCTTGGGAAAAGATAAAGAATATCTTTAAAAGCTAGACCGTGGGACAGACCGATCGAACACCCTCTGTGTGGGACTGTCATCTGCAAACCTGGTTTGCCCTGGCTCACTTCACTGTTCATAAGGTCAGGAGAGTAGGGAGAGAGGGGTCCCTGTGTGGGGCCCAGAGAATGTGGGGAGGCAGGGCCGGGTGGGATCGATAATGTGGGCCCCAGTCACAGTGGACCAAAGAGGGTGTTCAGCGTGGAGCCGGAGCGGGGCAGGCAGGGGCATTGACCTTGCCCCTCCCCCCAGGAGGCCTTCCGGCTCCTGTACTTCACCTACCTCAACGAGGGCTTCTTCAGCCTGTGGCGCGGGAACTCGGCCACCATGGTGCGCGTGGTGCCCTACGCCGCCATCCAGTTCAGCGCCCACGAGGAGTACAAGCGCATCCTGGGCCGCTACTATGGCTTCCACGGAGAGTGAGTGCCCGCCCCCAGCCGCCCCCCAAAACCCTCCCACTCCATCCCATCACCCTGCCCTCCCATCCTCCGCATGCTCACCGTGCAGAAGTCCTGTCGTTTGCCTGCGCATCTCTCAGACCCTAAGTCCCAGCGGGACCGTGATCCCAACTGCGCCCCGCAGTGTCTGTGGGGAAGGAGCACGTCACTCATCCACACAGACAGATGGGAAGGAGAGGCAGCCACGGGAACCTCAAAATGATACCCACCCAAGAGACCCCATCGCTGGGCCCTGAGGAAGCCAGCCCCTGCCCATTCTTTGGTTCTCCGCGCTGGCTGAGACCTGTGGGCACCCCAAGTCTTGGGGGGGGGGTCTCACTTTCTCTCCTCCCCCTCTTTCAGAGCCCTGCCCCCTTGGCCCCGCCTCCTTGCGGGCGCACTGGCTGGAACGACAGCTGCTTCACTGACCTACCCCCTGGACCTGGTCAGAGCCAGGATGGCCGTGACCCCAAAGGAAATGTGAGTCCCCGGGCCAGGCCTGCCATTCTGCAGCTGCTGCAGAAAGGCCGTAATTGTTTCTCTGACCCTGGCGGTCAGCTTCTCCTTACATCAAACCAAAAGTTTTCTTCATTTTTTTAAAGATTTATCCATGCATTTTTAGAGAAAGAGTGGGGGGCAGGGGCAGAGGGAGAGGGAGAGAGAATCCCAAGCAGACCCCACACCGAGCGAGAAGCCTGACACAGGGCTCGATCGCATGACCCTGAGATCGTGACTGGAGCCGAAACCAAGAGTCGGATGTTTCACCGACTGCGCCACCAGGCGCCCCCCAAAGTCTTCATTTTGAATTAGCACAGATAGGTCACAAATGCCCACGGTTGAAAGACGGGCGCTGCTCCCCACAGTGATCTGGGCAGCGAAGGTGGGCTACGGCCTGAGCACGCAGTCCCCCTCCAGTGCCAAAGCTTCGCAAGGTGGTCACGTTCCTTAAAGAAAGCAAGCGTCACACCAGCCCCTGGCCTGCCTGACCGCAGGGGGAGCTGAGCCCCCTCTTCGTGCCCACGGCTCACCCGCTCCGTCCCCCGGTCCTGCAGGTACAGCAACATCTTTCACGTCTTCATCCGCATCTCCCGGGAAGAGGGCCTGAAGACCCTCTACCACGGATTCACGCCCACCGTGCTGGGGGTCATTCCGTACGCAGGGCTGAGCTTCTTCACCTACGAGACACTCAAGAGCCTGCACAGAGGTGAGGAGCCGGTGGGGGGGGTCCCCCGCCCTGGGAGGCACAGGCTTCCGGCCCAGGTCCCGGTCAGAAGAGACAGACACCAGGCCGCCACGGAGCCAGCTGGACTCCCAGCCTTTCGTGCCTGTCGAGTTTTAAGACCAACTTGGTGAAGTCCCGAGTGTCACCAAGGGCAGTGGCAGCCACTCGTGCCCAGAGCGTCCGGGTACAACCTAGCCGAAAGGGGAAGGGCCCTCATGGGTGGTGGTAATTTTGAGAAATTCGGAAAGCACAGAAAGGCACAGAGAACAGTATACAGCCACCCCCACCCGAACCCGCTGCCCCCGGGGACCAGGTGTTAACAGTGTTCCAAGATGGTTTTTGTTAAAACAAACGTTCCAGGTGAAGTCGAGGTCCCGTGTTCCCTGAGCCCTGAGCAGCCTGAGCCCTGCTCCCTCCAAGGCCGCCGTCTAAGAATGTTGTCTCTCACGGTGGTTGGAAACACTTGCTTGTGCCCAGGAACCATGCCTTGTCGTGTTTCCTGGTGAGGAACAGCAGCCGGTAGAGCTGCCTCCCGCACTTCCGAGGGGCGCCGCGGGGCCCCAGGCCGCCTCTGAGTCCCGCGCTGTCATATCCGAGCTGCTGTCCCGTTGTTGTCCTTTTAGTGGTGGCGCGGGCCTCCCCTGCTGGGGGCCGTTAGGGGTTTCCAGGTTGTCAGTGATCAGCAGACACCCCGTCTCTGCGTGCTGGATGTGAGCCCCTGGTTTTGCGATTTACTCCTGTCCCCGCTCTCCCCAGCCCTGTCCCCGCGCACTCACCCGACTCGGGCGCTGGTGGATTCCGTCGTGCTCGGCCAGTGTGCAGAGTGAATAGCGCCTTCTCACTGGGTTTAACTCCTCCTGTTACATCCGCGAGCACACATTGTTAAAGAACCCCACTGTTGGTTGCTGCCCCCTCCTGCGTCCCTCCCGGCAGCTTCTTGCCCGATCGTCCTGTCTGGGCAGCTGCTCCCCTCACCCCTCACCATGCCCCTGCACCCCTGCAGAGGGTCCCACGGAGCAGGCCCGGGGAGGGGGGTGGCAAGGGCAGCAGATGGGAAACCAGTGATTAGATGAGCTTGCTCTGGGTGGTAGGACTTGGTTTAATGATTATTCGAGCATTTCTGCCTATTTAAAAACTTTCTTCTCAAAAGGAGTGGCTGGGAGGTGAGGAGGCCGGGGCGGGGAGGCCGAGAGTGGGGGGAGCCAGGGGGTCTGGAGCCACGGCAGTGACGGCAGGAGCGTGGGCCCGTGTGAGCGCCAGATGCGGGGTGCCTTCCCCACTGGGTGCCCCCGCCACGCGCTGACGCGGCCCCTCTGTCCCTCGCCCGCAGAGTACAGCGGCCGCCCGCAGCCCTACCCCTTCGAGCGCATGATATTCGGGGCCTGTGCCGGCCTCATCGGGCAGTCGGCCTCGTACCCGCTGGACGTGGTGCGGCGACGCATGCAGACGGCTGGGGTCACGGGTCACCCGCACGCCTCCATCCTGCACACGCTGCGCGCCATCGTGCGGGAGGAGGGCGCCGTGCGCGGCCTCTACAAGGGCCTGAGCATGAACTGGCTCAAGGGCCCCATCGCCGTGGGCATCAGCTTCACCACCTTCGACCTCATGCAGATTCTGCTGCGGCACCTGCAGAGCTAGGGACCTGCGGCCGGCTGCTCTCGGGCCAGGGGGCCGAGCTGCCACGCGCGGCGGCCCGCTGACCCCTTTTGTTTCTGAGCCTGTGGAGTGAGGGTGCGCTCCGTTCCCCCGGGGAACAAGCTGGCGGGCCTGGCCTTGGTCCCGAAGCCAGCGGCCCTTGAAGTGCAATGCTGGGCCTGGTGGGCGGGGGCTCTGGCGCTCTCCCCAACCCTCCTCCCCGGGGCTGGCCCTGCCTCCTGGAAGGGTTGCCCTAAATGCCCTGAGCTGGGAGTGACCAGCGCCACCTCCTGGCGCCCTGTGACCTTGGATGTGCTCCTGGTTCTAGTGACCCCATGCCCCCTGGGCCCGGAGCCAGACTCCACCTGCCCCTGTGCTCACGGAGGGGAGGGAGCCCCAGAGTGTACAGAGAGGCCCGGCCTCCGGGCCCCAGTGAGGTGGGGCCAGCCTTCTGCTCAGCTGGGGCTAGAAAAACAGCCTCTTGCCCCCCACCCCCCTCCACGTGTCCTGCCTTTGCCATTACTTCCCAGGTGACATGACTGTCACCAGAGCCTCCTCGGGAACAGCCTTCTCCCAAGAGCGTTATTTGGATCCTGGACTCCATGGCCAAAGTGGGGCCCCAGGAGTGGGTCTCCCCCTCTGTTGCCCACCCACCCAGCCTGTAATGTTCCCAGGAGGGTCGCGCCTCCCCCGGGCAGCAGAGTTTGAGGAATCGCCCGGTTTTGGGTCTGAGTCCTAACCTGGAGGCATCTGCTGAGAACTAGGGACCCAGGTCGCCTCCTCTGGGCCAGGAAGCTCCCACCCCTGTCCCACAGGCCTCACCGACAGAGGCCAGGCCTCAGGCCCTAACCCTCGGCCCCTAGGCACAGCGGCTCCTGGGGAGCCTGTGGCATCTGGCTCCCTGGCGCCCCACCGGAGTGGGCCCTTGGCCAGGACGCAGGACTGTGTAAGGCACACAGGGTGGTCTGATTTCCATGAACAGAGTGCTGGAGGTGACTGGCAGCTTTGATCCTCCTGAAGTGGGAGCCCCTGAGTCGGCGTGTGGCCTGGGGGTGGAAAGTTGGGGTACCCCAGGACACCCCCAGGGAGCCGGTCTCATGGAGAGGTCCCCTGGGGTCTGCCAGGTGTCACAGGGATGCAGAAACACCCATTTCTGAATGACACGTAGAGTTTCTTGATTTCTTTTGGTTTTGCTTTTCAATCTGGCTGCCCCCAGGTCAAGTCACAGTAAACCCTGAAGGGCCCGCTCTGGCTCCAGGCGGAGAGTGACCAGAGGGTGACCAGATCGCTCCCCAGCTGCCATGTGTGAAAGGGTCTGAGAGGGCCTGTTTGCCCCACGCACATTTCCAGTCGTGACTTTCATTTCTCGCTTGTGTTCTGTCCCATTTCTGTTCTTGCCTTGGACCTGCAGGTGTGAAGACCCCTCTCTCTGTCCTTCCTTGCAAGTGTCCACCGGCCAGCCTGAGTCTCGTCCCCAGGGTCCCATGTCTGGTCTGTTGGATGGGCTTCCCACCTCCTCTCCCGGCTTTGCCCAGTGCCCAGGAGGGGCCGGAGAGGCAGGGACCCCTCACAGGGAGATGGGGTGGGGCCCAAGGGCCCCCGGGCGAGAGAAAGCAGCTGGGGCTGGGGGGCCACCCCAGGCAGGTGAGACCAAATGAATGGTTGGGTGGCACCGTTCTCTGAGCTGCAGGCTGGGCCCCAGAGGGGAGGGCCCCCAGGTCCTGCTGGCCCCGGCCTGCCTCCCCGAGGTGGCTCTCAGCTAGCTGAGTGGGCCTCGGCGCAACCACCCCCCACCCAGCCCGGCACACAGCTGGGCGGTGCCCTCCGTGGCCACGCCCCTCCCACCGGTGGCCATCCGAATCTCGAGTTACATTTTGATGCCATGAAGACACCTTGTTTATATATAATGTTTATATATTTTAAAGATTTGTGCCAAGAGAGTATATTTAATAAAAATTAAAATGACTTTTTTTTTCTGACCACGTCCTCTTCTTCGGCTCTGAACCCCAATCTCCACCCGCCCCCCCGCCTCCCCCCCCAAGCCAAAAACAAGGTTAAGGTTGAGGTTATTTTGACAGATTTTTAAATATGTTCTTGAATAAACTTATGATTAAAGTAGGCCCCACACCCAATATGGGGCTTGAACTCAAGACCCTGAGATCAAGAGTCGCATGGTCAGGGTGCCTGGATGGCTCAGTCAGTTAAGCAGCGGACTCTTGGTTTCTGCTCAGGCCAGGATAGCCTGCTCCGGATTCTCTCTCTGCCCCTCCCCCACCTCTGGCTGCGGGAGGGGGGGGGGTGCGTGCTCTAGGGACTGAGCCAGCCAGGCACCCCTTGAATAAATCTTTTTAATGTGTTTATTGTTTGAATTATTACTACATACGGGTCTTCTAGAAAACTCAAACTGCACGAAAGGGTTGCGGTGAGAAGGTCGGCCCGCCGGTTCCTTTTGCCAAGGTGTCTTCGGTTACCAGTCTCTGGGCCTGGGCGCTGCTGATGTCTGGGCACCTCAGGGTGTCGAGCAGCACCCTTGGCCTCCACCCAGCAGATGCAGTAGCGTCCCTGTCCCCTCTCAGTCGTGACAACCCAACCTGTCTCCAGACGTTGACTAGTGTCCCTTTGGGGCAGAGTCGTCCCCTCCCGTGCGAAGCGCTGACCTGCGGTGCTGAGCGCGGCGAGCCGGGGAACAGAAACGGAGTACTTCTCCCGACCACACAGGATCGTGACCACCCCCGTCTGTTTTCCCTATTTTCCTGTTTGTGGTTCCACCTCGTTTCTCTAATTCTTTTTTTTTTCCAATTGTGAAATGTGTCCCAAAAGGAACGTGCAAGATGTCTGTGGTTTAACGCACGGCAGTGAGAGCCGGTGGCCGCCACGGGTTCCTCCTGCCTTGGCCGTCCCGTCGGTGCCGCACCCCCTCGTACCTGCTGTGCCTGACACGTGCGCCACTCACGCTCTCTTCTTGAGGCGTTTCCACCTTCCTCTGTGTCCCTAAACCGCAGGGTGTTGCGCTCTGGGAGATGCGAGTACGCATAGCCCTGGCTGAGCAAGCGAAGGGGCAGGTGGCCAGAGGTACTGCCGCTGCTGGTGCGGGGGAGGGCTGTACCAGCGGGGGTCGGGGCGTGGGTTTCACGGACTCCTGGGGTGCTGGCCGCAGTGTGGACCAGCAGAACTAGGAGACAACGCTCCATCAGCTCTGATACCTGGGCCACTAGGTGTGACCTGTTCTGTCTTGGTGGGGAGCTGGTCTTCATTCTGGAAATTTCCAGACACGTGCCTTGGGATGGGGCTCTTATCTGGCAGCACCTGGAAACTTGCGGTCCTGGGGGATTCCCATCACCTGATCCCATGAGGGTCTCCCTCTGCTCCAGAGTCTCTTCCCAGAACTCTGGAAGACTCTTCTGGGCCAGTTCTCCGATTTCCTTTGCCCCCTCCCCTTTGTTTTCCATCTTTCATCTTTTTGTTCCTCCTGCAAAATTTCTACTTTGTCATCTCCATTTCCCTCCCTTCTCATCCTCGAGTCCCCTCCCCACGCTCTCCCTCTACCTCTCCTCCCCCTTGCCACTCCCCCCCCCCAGCCCCAACCGCCCTGTTTTCCTTCTCCCCTGACTTGTGGCCTCTCCTCTCAACATTGTTGCATTTCTTCTCTCCCCTTCACTTCTTGCTCCCAGGCCTTTGCCCGCTGTCTGGGTCGCCCTGTGCTCCGCCGTCATTCCCTTCACGAATCACACTCAGCACCAAACACCAACATGCAGAAAGCCACCTCCCAAACCACGCCAGTCCTGATAGTAAAAATCAGCCTGTTGTTTTATTTGTTCAGAATAATGACCCCTCCCCTACCTGCCTCAAATGGGGGGGCGGGGCATGCAACCGGAAAACAATGGCCTTTTCCGTGGGATCCTCTGCCCCTGGGCCCAGGGCAACAGTTTTGAGGCAGAAGCGTGGGATCTGAGGGGGCCAGGGCTCAGGCACTAAGGTGAGGTGGGCGGGCACAGCAGGTGCTGCGGGGACTCCCGGGCCCACCTTGCACGTGAGGACGCCGAGGCACACACGGAGGAGGCGGCCCTTAAGCCGCTGGCTAAGGCCGGGACCTTGGGGCCCCAGGGGCGTCTGCAGGCGGCTAGGAGCCCGCCAGGTGCCGGTGGAAGTAGAGGCCGAAGAGGCTGGAGAGCAGCTGGCAGGCTGCGGTCCACCAGATGACGAAGGTGAGGACGGCGCGGAGGAAGAGAGGCGTGAGCAGGCTGCCTAGCGCCCCAGCGATCCGGGCCGCGGTCTGCTGGGCCTCATCCTCCCCGGGGCCCACCAGGCGACCGTGGGCTGAGGACGGGGCGGGGGACAGCATGGGGACCGGGCCCAGGCCCCAGGAGTAGCCGCCTGTGAGAAAAGGAGGGTGGAGGGAGGGGTGGGTAGAGGTACAGGCGGGGTTTGACCTCTGGGACCCCCACCGAGCCCTAGGCTCCACCTCCTACCCCCGCCACCACCCCAAACTCTCTCTCCGGCCGCCCACCCCAACTTCGGCCCCACCTCCTCCTCTCCCCTCCCCTGGGCCCTCCAGGCTCCGCCCCACCCCGCGGGCCGCCGAGTGTTACCAAGTCCTGCCCCGGCGCCGCCACCTCGCCCCTCTCCGTCCCCGCCCCGCCTCGCTCCCCGGCCGCCCCCAGGACCCCGCCCCAGGCTCCACCCCCAGCCACGCCCCTTCTCACCCAGCGTCTTGAGCAGCAGCGTGCAGTTGAGAGTGAGGATGAGCGGCGTCAGGTACTGCAGACTCACCACGGTCACGTAGCAGTAGACTCGCACCACCTAGTGGGCAGGTAGCAGGGGCTACGTGGGGGGGGGAAAGGGGGAGGCCTTCTGGGTTTCGCGCGACCCTACGCCCCAGGGACAGGGACCCCTCCCACCTTCAGTGCCCATACCCGCCTCTGGATCTCACGGGCCTCTATGCGGCCGGCCTCCCGCCGCAGCTGCTCCACGCGGGCCTTGGCCAGGCACAGGTAGGCCTGCAGGTGGGGCCTGGTCACGGCCAGCCTTAGCAGGCACAAGGCCACCAGCACCCAGAGGCGCAGTGAGTCGAAGGTTGAGTCCGATAGCCTGTGGGGAGGGGAGTGAGGAGGCTAGGGAGGCCGCCCCTGCTCCAGGATCTTCCCCCAGGATCCAAGGCTCCTCCCTGAGCCTCAGAGACTGGGGGTACACAGAAGGGCCCCCGCTGCCCTCCCCCCCCCCCCACCGGATGCGCACAGGGAGAAGGGCACCTCCCCCAGGGGTGCCTGGTGCAGGAAGTCCCGTGCAATGGGCTTGGTCCAGAGCCACAGGATGATCAGAGGCGACAGGAAGCTGGTATGCAGAAGGAACCTAGGGATAAGGGCACAGAGGAGTGAGGCCCACCATCCCCCTAGCCTCTCCTTTAAATCCCCCCCCCCCCACCCATCTGGCACTCTGCATAACTGCAGCATGGGCCGGTCTTCCGACATGGTCAGTGCATCCAGGTGTGTCTGGGCCAGCCGCAGGCCTGGAAAGGTGAGGAAGGCACCCAGCATGGATCCCACGAAAGCCAGCCCTAGGCGGATGGCCAGCTTGGCCAGAGGGAGCCTGGGGAGAAGAGAAGGGTCAGGAGGCCCCAAAGCCTGTCAGCAACCCCCCTACAAGTCCCAGCCTGCCCTTGCCCCACCTCACTTCCCAGGACTCACGCCCAGTCCCAGCCCTGCGTCTTCAGAAGTGGCTCCAAGTTCTGGGTCATACTGGCCAGGCCTGGGGAAGACAACGAGAGGGCAGTGTCTAACAGACCCCTGGAGCCTCAGTGTCTGCTCTGCCCCCCTCCCAGATAGACTTTTGCTCCCCAGGTACGAATACATCAGTGGGAGCCAGGCTCAGTGCCAGGCAAAAGGAAAACTTTCGTTGTATTTTGGTTATGTGCATTTTTTTGTTTTGGTTTGGTTTGGGTTTCGGGTTTTTGTTTTTTTTTTTAAGAATAGGAAAATGTACCAGGCAAACACCCTTGATTGGCCTGGGGGAAAGCAGGGGGCACGGTGGACCACTGAGTCTAAGCTTCCTGGATTATACCAGGAATCCGGAGGGGCATGAAAGACTCCCATAGGAGAAAACCAAAGTCCTGGAAAGAATCTTTGGTTCAGGCCCTTGGATTTTCCACAGAGTAAAAGCAAATAAAAATGAGCTCACAACCCAAATCACCAAACACACCAGGGAACAAATCACCATGAAGGAGAGTAAGCCGGGGCGGGGGGGAGTTTAGACCCTACAGACTACAGAAATCTTGCAGGTGTTATGTGTGAAATTATTGAGGAAAATAAAAGGTGGAATCACAGAACAGGCAACAGGAGGCTACCTCAGATGACCAGATATATTTGCAAAGGAACCAATTAAGCTCTTCCAAAGGGAAAATACAATTATTGAAATGATAGGTTGTTAAATGGCATATTCAAAACACCCAAAGAAGGAATGAATGAGTTGGGTCTGAAGAAATCACTCAGATTCCAACTCAGAAAGATAAAAAGTTAGGAACTATGAAGGGAGATTAAGAGATAAGAAGGACAGACTAGAAAGTCCAGCATAATTCAAATAAGAGCCCCAGAGAGAGAAGGGAAGAGAGAATGAAGGAGGAGAGGAGATTTGGAAGAGAATAGTTGAAAAGACTGCAGAATGAATGACACACACGAAGTATATCAAACCAGAATAATACAAAGGAATCCATACCTATACACTGTAGTGAAACTGGAATACCAAAAACAAAGAGATCGCAAAGCAGCCAGGGATTTAAGACAGATCACCTACAGAGGAAAGACAATTAGACCGGCAGCCAATGTCAACAGCAATCATAGAAAAAGAACAAAAAGAAGGTGAAAAGATAAGATGGTAGAAACAATGCCAAATATGTGAGTAATCATAATAAATGTAAGCAGGTTAAACTTTGAAATTAAATGACAGAGACTGTTGGGCTTGATTGAAAATATCCAGCTGTATGTTTTTTAAAGGAGACGTACCTTAACATAAGGTCCCTATAAGGTTGAAAGAAAAGGGATGTTAAAAAGATACGACAAATACTAAGCAAAAGAAAGGTGGTATTGTATACTTGAGAGTTGCTAAGAGAATAGATCTTAAAAGTTTTCATCATAAGAAAAATAAGTTGTATCTGTATGGTGATGAATGTTAACCAGATTTATTGTGGTGGCTGTTTTGTAATGCATACAAATGCTGAATCATGATATTGTATACCTGAAACTAACAATGTTACATGTCAATTATATCTCAACTTAAAAAAAGCTGAAAAGGCTATATTATTACCTGATAAATAGAGTAAGACAGAAGTATTATTAGAATCAGAAGTGGTCAATATACCATGATAAAATGGTTGATTCACCAGGTATATACAGCGATTCTACACTTGTAAACACCTTGTCAATTAGCCACAAAACATAAAGAAAACACTGACTGGACCGCCTGGGTGGCTCAGTCAGTTAAGCATCCGACTCTTGATTTCGGCTCAGGTCATGATCTCAGGGTTGTGAGATTGAGCCCCATACTGGGCTCAGCACTGGGCATGGAGCCTGCTTGGGATTCTTTCACTCCCTCTCCTTTTGCCCTTCCCCCCTCTAAAAAAAGGGGGGAAGAGAAAGAAAGAAAGAAAGAAGAAAGAAAGAAAGAAAGAAAGAAAGAAAGAAAGAAAGAAGGAAGGAAGGAAAGAAGGAAAGAAAGAAAGAAAAAGAAAGAAAGAAAGAAAGAAAGAAAGAAAGAAAGAAAGAAAGAAAGAAAGAGAAAGAAGAAAGAGGAAGGAAGAAAGGCGAAGAAAGAGAGAAAGAGAAAGTAAGATCACAATGGAAACATAAAAATACCCAGAACTGCCTGATAATGAAAATTACAAGTCAAAACTTAAGGTGTGGACAAAAGTGGGACTTAGTAAAATATTTACAGCCTTATATGCTAGAAACGCTAGAAAGAGAAACAGAAGAAGCTGAAAACTAAATAGCTAAATACCCAACTAAGAAATTGGAAACAAGAAAAAGAAACCTACCAGAATAGTGCTATAAAAGCCAGAGATCCTAGCCACACAAAAGGGAAAGATTGGAAAAGATGAAAGAAAGCCAAAAGAAACCCACAATTCACTAAAAATGCAATTGTACAGCAAGGTCATTCCATGGAAAACACTCAGTTTGATCCCTACCTCATAAGACAGTAGTGAACGACCAGGAGTTTAAGGGTTTATGTGAAAGGCAAAATTGAAACACTGTGTTGGAAAATAGAACATGTCTTTCTGATTGTAGGGAAGGGAAGGGAATATCTTCAAGACAAAAACCAACTGAAATAAGGAACTGCTATTCATCAACAAACAAACCAACCAACACCAGAGGTGAGCGCTGCAACTATTTTCAAGGGCTCAGCCCAAAAAAGTGCGACATGTGCATGTGCAGAGAATAAATAATGCAAACGTGGCCAGAAGAGTCTAGGTCAAGGGCATATGGGAATTCATTAGAGGATTCTTCCAACTATTCTGCAGGTTTAGAATTTTTCAAAATAAAACATTTGAGGCAGTTTTTTTTAAGGTTTTATTTTTAAGCAATCTTTACACCCAACATGGGGCTCAGATTCATAACCCTGAGATCAAGAGTCACATGCTGTACCGACTGAGCCAGACGGGTCCCCCACAATTTAACAGGAAAAAAAACACCACAATGAAAGTGAAAAGCCATGCCACAAATTTGAAGATACACTCCCCGCTCTCGCCACTTTAACTTCTTTAAAATTGAGAAACACATGACCATTGATGGCATGCAATAGGTTAAGTGACAGTGTCTTTAATCTTCTTTCAGTGGATCAGGAAATAATGGTGTGTCAGATGTGATAGGAGGAGGTATGTGCCACACATGTAAGAAAGGATCAGTCCCCACAATATATAAAGAAACCCTACAAATCAACAAGACCAAAAAAAAAAAAAAAAAACAGCCAAAGAAAAGCTTCATAACTTTGGATTTGGTGCTGATGTCTTAGATCTGACACCAAAGGTACGAGCAACAAAAGAAAATGTAGACCAATTGGACTCACAAGAATTAAAAATTTTTGTACATCAAAAGATACTACCAATGGAGTGAAAAGGTAACCCACCGAATGGAAAAAATATGTGCAAATCGCACATCTGAGAAGGGATGAGTATCCCAGATATATATACAGAACTCCTAAAACTCATCACCAAAAATACAGGTTCAAAAAATAGGCAAAGGGGGCGCCTGGCTGGCTTGGTTGGTGGACTGTGTGACTCTTGATCTCGGGGTCATAAGTTTGAGCCCCACGTTGGGTGTAGAGATTACTAAAAAATAAAATCTTTGAAAAAGAAAGAAAAATAGGCACAGGACTTGAATAGACAATTTCTCCAATAAAGATACACAGATGACCAACAGGCATATGAAGATATGCTCAACATCACTCATCGTTAGGCAAATGCAAATAAAAACCTCACTGAGATACCACCTCACACCCACTAGGATGGTCACTCTCGAGGAAAAAGAAAAGGAAGATAACAAATGTTGGTGAGGATGTGGGGAAGCTGGAATTCTTGGGCACCGCTGGTAGGAATGTAAAATGGTGCAGCCAGCCAAGAAAAGAGTTGTGTGTGTGTTTTAAGATTTTATTTATTTATTTGTTTGTTTGTTTATTTGAGAGAGAGAGCACAAGCAGGGAGAGCTGCAGAAGGAGAGGGAGAAGGAGAAGCAGACTCCCCACTGAGCGAGGAGCCCTACATGGGGCTCGATCCCAGGACCCTGGGGCAGATGCCTAACTAACTGAGCCACCAGGTACCCCAAGAAAGCAGTGTGTTGACTCCTCAAAAAAATTAAACATAGAATTACTACATAATCCAGCAATTCCACCTCTGGATCTGTACCCAAAAGAATTAAAAGCAGGGGCTTGTACCCCCATGTCCGTAACACTATTCGCAAGAGCTGAAACACAGGAGCAACAGAAATGTCCGTCGATACATGAATGGATGAGCAAAATGGGATATAGTCATGCAAATGGAGTATTATTCACCCATAAACAGGAAGGAAATTTGAACACAGGCTACAACGTGGATGAACCTTAAGGACATTATGCTGAATGAAAAAAGCCAGTCACAGAAAGACAGATGCTGAATGACTGCCCTCACAGAAAGCGTCTAGGATGGTCAGATTCATAGAGACAGAAAGTAGGATGGAGGGCGCCAGGGGCTGGGGTGGGGAAAATGGAGAGTCGGTGTTTAATGGGGACAGAGTTTCAGGTTTGCAAGGCAAAAGGGTGGGGGGGAAGGATGGTGGTGATGGTCACACGACAAGGTGAATATGCTTAATGTCACTGAAGTGTACTCTTAAAAATAAAATGGTAAATATTATGTGTATTTTACCACAATAAAAAAAATGGAGGAAAAAACACATACAGCCTCAAAGAAAAATGGGCAACAGTATGAACAGGCTCTTCAAAGAAAAGGAAATGAGAATCGTGAATAAACAAGAAAAGCTGCTCAGCCTCCCAGGTAATTAGAGAAATGCGTGTCAAGACCACTAAAGGCGTCCTTTTCCACCACTAGACGGGCAAAAATCAAGCACTTTCCATAGATCTCAACTCACTCGCACCGGACTGTGCCCCTGGAAGGTTGGTGCGTTCACCACCCCACCTCACAAGCAGGGAGGTGAGGCAGGGGCTGCTGCAAGTTCACCCACGCTTGCCCAGGGTGGCTGGGACTCAGTGGGCAGCCTGAGACCAGGGTCCACACTCGGAACCCCAGGCCACGTGGCTGGTGGGCGTGCCGAGAGAACTGCTCTGAAAAATGCTGAGGCACCCTCTTATGAAGGTGAACACGCCCCCTCGTCCCCAGATCCTGTGCCCAAAAAAAAAAACGCCTGCATATGCGGATGAGGAAACGTGCCCAAGAATGTTCCCTACAGCACCTGTGAAAAAAGCTCAAATGTGGAAACCGCCTAGATGTCCCGCAACAGGAGAATGGACAAACAAAGACAAGTGGCCTCACAAGAGAACGTCATTCATCTGTGAAAAGAGATGAATGAAAGCTGCCCGGACCAACACGGCCTCGCTCTGTAAACAGTATCAAAAAGACCAAAAAGCACCAGCTGGCAGATGACACACTGGCTGACACCATCCACAACAGCGAGCGGACTGTATGGTGAATTCCTTAGGGACAGAACATATGTGATGCAACTATTTTTTACAAAGGCACAGGAATGGGGTGCTTGGGTGGCTCAGTCGATTAAGAACCCGACTCTTGGTCTCAGCTTGATCTCAGGGTTGCGAAGTTTGAGCCTTGCGATGGGCTCCATGCTGGGCATGGAGCCTACTTGAAAAAAAAAGCAAAAGAATGATAAACACAAGATTTGAGAGACTGACTGGGGCTGTGAGTAGGAGAGGAAGGTGGCAGGATTGGAAAGGAGCGCCAGAGACATGCAAGAATGTTGGGAATGTTCTAGTTCTCATTTAAGAAGTGAGTTTGTTACATTATTATTTTGCTTTGTAATTTACATATACATGTTCAATATATATATATATATATCTCCAATATTAGATAATTTTAAAAATTGAAAAGCAGGGAGAATTGGTGAAGATAAAGCTCAAGGAACACAGCAAGGCTGTGCGCACCACAGTGAGTACTTTGATCTTTATCCAAACACCACAAGAGTCTGGTATCTGGCCGAGAAGTGATGTGATCCAAATTATATTTTTAAAAGATCATCCAAAGAATAGAGAAAATCAAAAGAAAAATGGGAAACTAAGAAAAAATATTTGCGACTACTATCCCATACAAAGGCTAATGTCTCTCATATATAAAGAGCTCCTACAAATCAATAAAAGGGTCAACAACTCAGCAGAAAACTGGGCAAAAGGACAGACCTTTTCTGGAAAGCAGATAGAAATGACTTTTCCACATAGGAAAAGACACTCAACCTTGCTTATACTTTCACCCATCAGGTTAGCCAGGACAAAAAAAAGTCTGAGGAAACACACTGGAGAGAATGTGGGGAAATGGGCACTTCATTAATCTCTTCCTAAGTGGCAATTGACAACATTATCGAAATTACAAATGCACTTTCTCGCACAGGGCCACATGCGCAGGGCTACTCACACACGACACGGTGGTAACACAACCTGGTTTTGAACGACGTTCGATAGTGAAGACTTAGATGTCCAGAAGTAGGGGACTGGCTAAATAATCATGGAACCCCCATAAAATGAAATACTATGTGGGTATTATAATTAAAAAAAAAAAAAACCCACCCCACACTGTATGTAATATCAAGGGACAACCTCCAAATTAATGTTTTTAAGGGAAAAAGACAGGGTGTACAGCCATAAACACTACCGTTTTATGGGGAAAAAGGAAAGTGGTCTCCCAGTTTTCCTCTTGGAAGGGGAGCCAGTGTGGGTGATTTTTACCCCATGTATATCCTCTTGTACTTTATGAATGTTGTGCCATTTACTATTTCCTTCACCAAATTAAATTAGAATGGATAAATATTAAATCGCTGTGGCTGCTGGGGAGAGGGCAGATGAGGGGAACAGAAGTGCCCTGCGAAGAACTACAGCCGCAGGCAGCCATCAGAAGCCACGAGACAGGACAGCCTCTTGCCCCAAAGCCCCAGGAGACGCGAGGGCAGCAAGCAGCCATAGAGAGTCCCCCACCCCTTCCCCGATTATGTGCTGGTGGGACAAGCCACTTAAACCCCACTTCCACGAGGGAGTGATGGACGTGGCGACCCCCGCCCCAAACACTGCACGTACCTGGCTCCAGGCCCAGCTCGAGAGTCTCCTCCTGGACCACCTGCACCAGCATGGCCAGGAGCAGGAAGAGGAAGGCGAAGGTGAGGCAGACGGAGCGTTCGCCCCCCTCCTCTGCACTGAAGTACAACCGCGTCACCATCAGGAACATCTTGCTGGGGGCAGGGCTAAGGAAGCCTGAGCAGCTGTAGTGCGCCTCCCCACTCCCCCACTCGCAGCCAGAGCGGGGTTTGGAGTCTCCGGGAGCAGGGCGGTGACCCAGCAGAAGAGTGAGCTGCCGAACAAGCCCAGGACCCAAGGTCCAGTGCTGCTCGCGCCTGTGTCAGCGGGCTTGGGTGGCATGGGTGGCAGGCGTGCCTGGGCCTCCAGCTCGGCCTCGTCACACCACCTGTGGCCATTTCTTTTTTTCTTTCTTTTTTAAGAATTTATTTATTTATTTATTTATTTATTTATTTATTTATTTTAGAGAGAGAACAAGAGCGAGTGGGGGGAGGAGCAGAGTAGGGGGAGGGGGAAAGAATCTCAGGCAGGCTCCATGCGAGCTCCGAACCCAACTAGGGGGGAGAGGGCTCGAGACCATGACCCCAGCTGAAACCTAGCGTTGGGCTCTCAACCAAGCCACCCAGGCACCCCTACCTGTGGCCATTTCTCACTGAAACAGCCAGCAAGTCTGTTTCTTCACAAGGGGGTGGTCTGCCTGACCCACCGAACCTGGCTGCGTTCACAGCAGGTGAATCTCCCGTTCCTCTGAGAAGCTGTCAGAGATACAAGGGCTGTATCTCGAATCTGCCCTGAAGACAGCCAAGGGGCTTTCCAGAATCAGTGTGGACTTCGAGATGGGCTTTTCTTCCCAAGCCCATTCCACAAGGGCGTCACAGGTTTGTCTCTGTTCCCTGGGCAGCTTCATAGAAAAACACAGCAGAGGGACCGCTTGGGTGGCTCAGTCTCAAGTGTCTGCCTGTGGCTCAGGTCATGATCCCAGGGTCCTGGGATCGAGCCCCGCATCGGGCTCCCTGCTCCACAGGAAGCCTACTTTTCCCTCTCCCTCTGCCTGCCACTCTCCCTGCTTGTTCTCTCTCTCTGTCAAATAAAGAAATAAAATCTTAAAAAAATAAAAAATAATTTAAAAAAAACATAGCAAAAGGGGCATCTCTTTTCCTGCCCCTGCATCGGGGCTGGTGACTTGCTTTGACCAAGAGAATGGACGGAGACGGGGCTGGGCCAACTTCCTGTGAAACCTCAGGAAGCCTGCAGCACCCCTTCTTCCTTGCTGGTGAGTCTGCTACCAGGAGGAAGCCTGGTTTAGCCCGCCGGAAGGTGGGACCCCTTAGAGCAGAGAGAAGCCCGCAGGGCTGAGCCCCGCCCAGGAGAGCGAATAACAGAGGGACCGTTTTACGCCACCCAGTTTTGGGGAGTTTTTTGGGGACAGCAGCTGATAACTGATAGACCAACTTTGGGGGGGGGGAGCTGGAGTCCCGCTTGCACGTGCCTCCCTCCTCCCTGACCGCCTGCACAGCCCGAGGAAGGATACACGGAGAAGGCAACGGTGAGCAGAGCCCAGAACACGGAGATGTTGGTCTCCTTGGCCGGGCCCAGCACGTAGTAGTAGGCCTCTGTGAAGACGTACACGCCCCCCGAGTACACGGCGAAGTCCACGAACCACTGGTACTCCAGGAAGAAGCGCAGGACTGCGGGAAGCGCGCCGCTCAGTCCACAGCCCAGCGCCGGCCACCCCCCTCGCCCATCCCACCAGGGTGCAGGCTGAGGCTGCGACTTTGGGGACCCAGCTGGGCTGTTACCGAGGGCGTCAACTGCTGTGAGGGGACAGGTCTCCAGCTGGAAAGGGGCGTCTCGGGGCACAGACAAGGGCTTTTCTTCGCTATAGCCATTGGCCCACCTGTTGGGGGGGGGGCGGTAAGGGCGGAGGGAGTGTCAGAGAGGCATCCTCTGTTCTCTCCTCCCCAGCCAGACATGGAGGCCCGCCCCATCCAGCCTGGAAGATTCCACCGTGCCACCCTCAGAGCACGGGAGGAGCTGGCTTGGGAGGTACCTTCTCCCGAGCCTGGGTCTCATCGGGGTGCGCACACCACCCACTCACAGGGCTGGCCCAGGGCACACTTGCAATAAGCATTAGCTCTCAGCCAGAGGCAACCAATGAACAACAGTGACATCTTCTCAACCTGGGGTGTCCACCCCTCTCCTCGGTGCCCAGAACTGCGCCTGGAAGGGGAGCTGCTCCCCTCAGGCTGGGGGCTCACTCACCGGTCCTTCCTGCCTCTGGGCTTCGGCTTTCCCTCCAGGGCCCGAAGCTCTTCCTCAGTAGGGTGCTTGTATCGGAAGAGACTGAGGGCAAAGACGGGAAGTCAAGAAAGCTTGGGCATGGAGGGCTCGAGGCAGTGAATCCTCAAACCCAGGACTGAGTCAGGGGGAGACCCGTAATGCATGGGGACAGGATGGGCAGAGGCCATGCAAGGCCCGGGGAAGGCCAGGGGAAGACTGGGGGAGTGCAGTGAGAAGCTATGGGGAAACGGCAGGGTGGCCAGGAGTCCTGGACACCCCTGAATCTGCTGGCTATCTTTTCTGGCGGGGCAGGCGTGTGCATTGACGGAAAGTTCAGTTTCCCCTAGATCTCAGAAAGGGTCCGAGAGCCAAACAGGGACAAAAAGCACTGCAGGAAACATCTACAGCGAGAGTAGTGTGGCAGGGGGGTTGGATTCCAGGAAGGCCGGAGTGGGGGTGGGGGGAGCAGCTGCTCTTTCCAGTGGGGAAATGTGGTCTCACGGGTGTGTACATCTGTCAAAACTGATCCAACTGTGTGCTTCAAATATTTGCAGTTTATTGTACGTCAATTATATCTCAATAAAGTTGTTTTTAAAAAACCGAGAACACCGTAGGGCCTGCCGCAGGGTTTGGAGGTGGCGGAGGGGGCGGGGCCCGGAGGGCCTCCTCCCACCGCCCGGGGCGGGGCCGTGGCTCACCTGCCATTGCAGAGCAGCCAGCGTGCGAAGGAGCAGTGCGGTGCCAGCCTGTGCATGAGGGTGGCGGTGAGCAGGGTCACCACCAGCTGCACTCCCAGGACGGCCTGGGGGGAGGGGACATGAAGGGCAGTGCCTGCCAGAAGGTCACAAGATCACTGCCTCGGAAGTCAGGTTATTTATAGAGAGGCTGGGGCCAGGTTGGGGAGGGAGGGCCTCCTGGGCTCCAGCTGCATCTTGAAGGAGGGGGCTGGGGTGGGCTCAGCCTCCACCCTGGGAGCCCCTGCTGTGTGTGGATTCCCGCACTCCCTACCAACACCACCTAGCTGGGGTGTAGGGTGGTGGAGAGCACAGGCTGGGGTTCACTTCTGGCTTCTGCTATGGATTTCAGCTCTTCAGCTCCCTGAGGCCTCGGTTTCCCCACCAGGAAATGGGGTGCTGCCTATTTTGTTTCAGGTGCTGTCAAGACCACCTTCCAGACCTACAAGGAGCACAGCCAGTGAAAGAGGCTCCCCTCCCACGGCCCCACCCACACGTCGTAGCTCACCCTGGCAGTTCCATCTCCCTCTTTCCCACCGGAAATTATCCTGACGATTCCATCGCCCTCTCCTTCTCGCTCCCTTTTGTAGCCAGCCTCCTTGGAAAGCCTATTTCTGGCCACTGTCAGTTTCAGGACAAAGACTTATACGAGTGGGATGGCTTTTTAAATTAGGAATTTCTCACTAACTTCTATGTAACAAACTTTTTACCAATTCATTACACGTTTTCATATATTAATTTTAAAACGCTTTAGAAGGAATGCTTTTGGTAATCAGTCTGAAGCTGGGTTTTCCTGCTTGAATGCAGTAAATACCAATTTGGTATCAGTAATTATGTAATTATATAAAATTATGTGCTCAGGAGTGCTGTCGACTAGTATTATGATATTATAATTAACAACTAAAGTGAAATAAAGATTACTTTAATATTAAAATTAATTATTAAAATTATCCTTTAATCAGGCAAGAATATGCTAACTGTAATAGGAAAAGCTCTAGTGTGATGGGTATCGGGCCAACACAGTAATTCGGAATGACTGCTGAGAAATCCATCATTAAGATAACTAAGAGGATATTTTCTCTATGCCTGTACTTGTAAACCAGAAACATTTTCTCAGTAATGAGGTTGGCGCATCATCTTTCTGGTCTTTAAATCTCACTAATCTCCTCTTCTCACTGCTCACCCTCCCTAACCCCCAGTGCAGACTGGCTAGCGGTCACTAAAGACTGTGGGCACAGTCGCCGGCAAGGTCAAGGAGCCCCCTTCCAAGCCCAGTGAGGTGGGCCTCTCCGAGGGCCAGCACCTCCTCCTAGGGTCCTCTTCTGCCCCTTTCCGCGCCCTCAGAGCCTCCCACCGGCGCCTCTCCAGACAACAGATCCTGGGGCTCCCCTGCTGATCTTTCTCTTCCCTCTGTGGCCTCCACCCTGTGACTCAATCTCTTGCTAGGTTTTTAACCATCGACGACCTAACACGACCCCAGCACAGCGGCACCTCTAGCCTGGGCCTCTATGCCTAGAGCGCAGATCATCCCCGTCTAGTCTCGGGAGGCCCCAGTACCCATCCGTCGCTCCCGCAGACACAGAGCTGGGCCCTTTTCAGCGAGTCAGGATGTCAGTCAAAATCCAACTCCTTTTCGCAGCCAGCAAGGCCTGGAGGGCCCAGCTCAAGACACCCTGCCTCATCGCCCGGCTCTCTCCGTAGGCCTGTCTGCCTCCATTCACTGGGATCTCAGAGGCCCTCCCAGACCCTTGGGCTCTCAACTGCAGACCCCTATCACCCTCTGACACCTCCCAGGGAGGGGGCCTTGGCTCAAACTTCGGTCCCAGCACCTAGGAGAGGCAGGACGGAAGGAAGGAAGGAGAGAGGGAGGGAAGGAGGAGCCAGGGGGAAGGGGAGGAGATGGGAAAGAGGGAAGAAAGACAAGCATCCCTCCACCTGAGGCTCCTGAGGTCGGTCCAGCGATGTTTTTCAAGCCCCTCCCCCCAGCAGCCTCCGGTCTTGAGGTCCTGGCTCTGCAGATTTCCCAAGATATCTGGAGCCTCCCATCAGCCCACGTCTCTCTCCTGCTCAAAGTCTTTCCCTGGACCTACAGTCCGAGAATACGAGAATCCTGCTACCTGCTAACACCAATGAGGCTTTCCTCCGTTCCGCTCTCGAGAACCCTTCCGCTCATCTCCCATTGCTTCCCGCACCCAGGCCGGGAACCACGTTCACTTCTCATGTTCAGGCGCACATCCAACGCCCCTCCTTGGGGATTCCCCCAGGCAGGGTCGGGTCGACCTCCGGGGCCCCTCCCTCTGCCCAGTCCGAACGTTTAGGGGTCGGAAGTTCCCGCTCTCGCCCCGCATCAGCCTGACCCACCCACAGTGGCCAGGCTAAGTATGAAGAATAAACTCAATAGGCTGGACCCAGAGCCGCGTGAGACCTGAACGTTCCAACTGCTCTGTCTCCAATTCTGGGACCCTCGTCCGCTCCGAGGCCACCCAGATCCCCCTGGCCTGACTTCTCCTCTCAGGACTGTCCCGGGCCCTTCCACACACCTCAATACACGCAGCGACCCCATGCTTCCGCAGGACCCACGTCGCCAGCGTGGGCTCCAGCTGGACCCCCAACCTCCCCAGCGAGGATCCGTACGTTTTCGGGTCCCCAGTCCCCTCTGCGGGGCTGCGACCCCTCGGCAGGTCCCCAGGCCCCTAGAGGGCCCCCAGAGATTTTCCAGGATTCTCGAACGCTTAGGGACCTCCAGTCCTCTAGGCAGAACCCCCAACCCCTACGTAGGTCCCGCAGGGAGACTGAACCCAGAGAGGGACACACGGCCCTCAGCGCGACCCAGAGTCCCTCAGAGCTCCCAATCCCCACAAAGGGATCCCAGTTCCCTCGGTCTCCCTGGACCCCCTCAGCGGGATCTCCTGCCCCTCAGCCAAGGCCCCCCACGCCGCTGGCCGCCGGCTCACCATGTCGCCGGCGGGAGCGCGGGCCGCTGACCGGAGGCTCCGGGCACCTCGCGGGAACCCAACCAATCAGAGCCCGGCTCTGTTTTGACAAACAGCCCATAAGACCAATCGTCAGGCTTGCAGCTGGAGCAAGCCACGAGGGACAAGAGGTCGCTCGCGTTGCATGCCGGAAGTTGTAGTTCGAAGACACCCGGCAAGCTCAGAAGTCGGTTGAGACAGGACTCTCTGGTACCCTGTGTGCTGTCCTCTCTGAGATTCAGTCTCCTAGCATCTGCGCCTATCTCGCAGGTCTGAGGCAAATACATTCATTTATCCACGCAAGACCTCCCGCTGGAGAGTTCTGAGCGTCAAACTCCCCTGATCAAGAACATTCAGTGGCTCCCACGGACTAGACTCCCAAAGGATCAGACACTCAGAGTCAAATGCTCTACCTGGCTGCAGCCGGCCGCCAGCACTATTGTACACACTACAATACAGCTCGCCACTGGCCATGCCATCTCATACCTCCAGGCCCCTGTAAATCCTATCTTTCCTCTTGGAATACCTCCTTTCGCAATCTTTTTTATTTAGCAAAGACTTATTCATCTCTATCAGCCAGGACTCTGATTGAACGCGCGCGCACACACACACACCAACTCAAATGGGCTCCAGCAAAAAAAGGGAAAATTTTGTGACAAAAAACTCTAAAAGCATAGTGAGCTTCGGGCATGGTTAGATCCAGGACAAAAAATGTCAGTCTCAAGAATCTGACGTTCTGTGTTTCGAGGCTTGGAGGAAAGGGCTTCTAGCATGGGTGCCTAAGTTTTGCTGTCTGCATTTTCATGGATAAGTGTGTCTGCCTGAGTGTGGACATATATGTGGGTGTGATCAGATGTCTGAGGGCTTTTTTAATTTTTTTAAAAAGATTTTATTTATTTTTTTGAGAGAGAGAGCAAGTGAGAGAGAGCCTGAGTTGGGGGAGGGGCACAGGGGGAGGAGCAAGCAGACTCCCCGCTGAGCAGGGAGCCCAATGTGGGGGCTTGATCCCAGGACCCTGGGATCATGACCTGAGCCAAAGGCAGACACTTAATTGACTGAGCCACCCAGGCACCCCAGATGTCTGAGGGTTTTTATGGGGCCTGTGAGTGGGGCCTGTAGAGTTGATTGCCTTGTCTCTGTGGGTGTTTTTGTCTTTGTTTATGAGCACACGGGGATGTCTGTTTTCAGGGGATTCACTGTGACTTTGGTCCTCTGGACTCATCCCCTGGAAAGAAGATGGGTGACAGTGGCGGTGAGGGTCACTGGGATTTCCTTGGACCAACAGGGGGCCATGAGCCAATCTGTGAATCCATGAGGGATCCAGGGCAGCTGGGATTTGGGGAGGGTGTCAGAGAAAGGGACGAAGAAAGAAAGGAGGGGCATTTGCTGCAGGCCCACTGCATACCAGACTGGGGAGGTGGGGTGGCTGACTCCTGCTCCTTCCTGTAGGCTGTGGGGGCAGGACAATTGTCTCCATTTCACTGATGAAGACACTGAGGCTCTGGGAGGCCCGAATCTCTACGTCACACCTTGACCTCTCTTCCTGGACCCAGGGCTTACGAGTTTAGGTGTCACAGTGCCGCCCATGCGGTGAACCACAGGAAATTCACGCATCCTGAACTCAGGAGGTCCTCCTCTTCCCTCCCGCAACTCCCCATCCTCCAGGTTATCCACAAGCTCTGGAGTTGGCCTTGACCCCTCTCTCACCCACACCTGATCTGTCAGCGCCTCCTGATGATGATTCCACCTTCTAAGCATAGCCAGTCTCACCAGCACCACAAGCTCCACCCAGTCAACTTCCTTCATGTCTGCGCTGCAGTCCCCTGCTCCCCGATCTCTGGCTTCCACCCCCTACACCTCACCTCACCTCCCCACAGTCTCTGTTCCCCAGAGCAGCTTGAGGACACCTCTTAACACCTGAGCCAGACAATGTCCCTCCTCTGTTCTCAAATGGACACCCCTCACTCTCTATTCTACGTGGGATGTGTGGGTTGTCTGTTCCATGTTGGACGTTCCTTGTTCTCCGTGCTCCACTGGGTGAATCCACATTCTCTGTCCTGCACTGGGCACTCCATGGTCCCTGACCCTCACTAGACACTCCCTAGCCGTGTCTGCATTAAGAGCCCGGCTTCTCTGACTACTCTGAAGCCCACACTCTCATTCCACACTGAGCAGTCCACCATCTCTGCGTATGGTGCTCTTGGAAATGCATCTCTCAGGTGTATGACTTCCATGGCTGCATTTGTGCCACAATTCCCATGATGCTTTCAACCCGTGGCTGAGCTCCTGGGAGACTCAGGGTCCCACTGATGGTGACAATGCCCCTAACTGATATCACTATGGTCTCCTTAGAAAGGCTGGCAGAGAACACTTTCCACACAACCCTCCCTGCCTTCCGAGCACCCCCTCCACAGAGCCAGCAGGTGTAGAGCTGGAGTCTGGACCAAAAGTGTTTCCAGAAGCCAGTAGCCTGCTCACTGACCTCTCACGACCCAGGACACCCCAAGCTGTGCAGGTATAATTACACATGTACAGGCAACATATGACACAGCCCTTTCTGAGTCCCCAGGCTCAGAGCCTGAAAACATGGGACGAAGCCCCTGGAAGCCAAGAAGGATTTTATTTTTTAATTACTATTTCTATTTTATTTTTCACTTTGGAGCGGGGAGTGCAGAATCCAAAGCACACTATTGGGCGCCACCTAATGGACAATGGCGAAAGTGCAGCCTCCCAGGATGCCCATGTAGAACCACACCCACCCGCCCATGCCCCCACCCCCCAGCCTTTGAAAGCAGCCCACATTTTTAGGAACCCGACATAGGGCGCTTAACCTGTGGACACTGACTTCAGGGACTGGCCTGGCTTCTTCTCCCCCGTGAGGGTGAGATCCAGAGGCTAAGAAGGGACCCTCTCCAACCTTGCCTCCATTTCACCCAACCAAGGTTTGGGACTGGAAGTATTTCCAGGGGGGCTCGGGGCAGGAGACATGGTGGGCGACAGGGCAGACAGAGTAGAGGCGTGGGGCAGCTGAGGATCTCGGAAAGGTCAGGGATCAGATCTGATTGGGACCCCACGAGACCACCTCGGGGAGTGAGTGACTGGGCAGGAGAAGCAGATGGAGTTCCCTCTGGCTCCTGGACACCCAAGTCCGCCCTCAGGATGCCGGCCAGGGTGGGGGGAGTTTGTGCCCCCCCCCAGAGTGGGTAGATTAATACCCGGCTCCCTCCTGCCTCTTACGGATCGAAATTGCTGGGTCAAGGGATTAAGGGATAATATGCCCATTAGAAGATGAATCGTGTAGTGACCGCCCCCAGCCGGCGGGTAGGTAGCACAACGTTCAAGATACTCAGCTGGTTCTTGCGGCAAGCGATTGCAACCCAGCCTGGGAACTTCCCCTTGAGCACACGACTCGACGTCCTCAGGAGGTGGTAGCCCAGCCTCTGGCCCCTGGAGTGGAACCACTTTAGGTGAGCGCTCTAAGCGCTCCCGCAGGGTCCCCAGGGGCGGAGGAGGTGAGCAGCGCAGCCCACGGAGTCCCCTGCTCGCTGGCGCCCCCTGCAGGGCTCTTCCCCGCCACGTCCCTACCCCCAAGCTGCCTTCCTCCTGGATTCCCAACTCCTAATCCTAGTCTCAGGACAGGATTCTGGAGGGGGTACCCCAAACCAAGCCCAGGCAAGACTGAGACATCTTGGGAGGAGATGGGAGGACCCGGACGTGGTAGTGGCTCTGAGCAGCGACAGATAGTTTCGTCCATGGACACCACGCGTGTTTTATTGGTGGATACACACACAGGAAAGGGAGAAAGGAGCCCCCCAACCGTGGATCCGAACTCCAGGCCCTCACTTTGGAGGGTCGTAACTGCTGGGTCTTCTCTAACGACACGGGGAGGGAGATTGGGACCCCACGTGCCCTCGCCCGCCCCCGCGTGGGAGGAAGGACCGGCGCCACCCCTGCGTCCACTACCGAGCCCAGCCGTCGGCAGTAGGCAGCCGGCGCAGGGGGGGTCCGGGCCGTAGGGGCTCTGCCAGGGGCCGGGACAGGAGCAAGGGATAAGGAAAAGTCTTGGGAAAGTCGCCGGGGCCCCCGGGGGCCGGCGAGAGGCGCTCAGACTTGATGCTGACTGGGGGGGTTGGCGGGGAGGCGCCACGGGCGGCGGGACCCTCCTCACTCAGGCTTCGGCTCCCACTGCAGGGAGAGAGAGAGAAGGAGGGCTGTGAGCTCAGGCAGGAAGGGAAGGAAGCCAGAGGGTGGTGTGGCTTGGGCAAAGACTCCGCAGGAGGACCTTGGGAAAGGAGGGGGTGGCGGTCCCTCTTGGGGTTTCCAAAATAGCCACCCATCCCACCAAGAACGGACGGGAGGGGCTGAGTGTAGAACCAGGAGTGGCCACCAGAGGTCAGCAGTGGCTAGAGGCTTAGGAAGACTTGGAGGGACCCCACAATGACCCGAACAAGGGAGGGGAGAGAGAGGTAGGGCGGTTGGGGCGCTTACCTGGGCTGGGGAGGGGCGGCTGGGGGCCCATCACCCCTCGAATGCTGCCAGGGGGCCAGGGTGGGGGGCTGCAGCAGGCCAGGGGGTGGAGGAGGGTCTCCCAGGCCATATTCTGGGGGGGGGGGGGGGGTAGGAGGAATAAACTGAGGCCCTGACCTCAGGGAGCCCCTTGCCCAAGTTTGACCCATCTCACCAGCCAGTTTTCAGACCACCAATCCTCACCCCTCACCCCCAGCAGGTAGGTGTATGGATGTTTCCCATGGAAGGACACATGGGGGTGGTGCATACCTGGGGGGCCTGCAGGGAGGAAGGGGAAACTCCCAAGTGGGGGTCCTGGAGCTGTGGCCGAGCATGGACTCTGTAGACTACCATAGAGTCCTCTCTGTGGGGAGACAGGGTAAAGGGGAAACTGAGGCCCACACCCAGGCCATCCTGCCCTTCCCCATCAGCCCCGTTACACCTTCCCCTCACTCACTGAGGTGCTCAGCCCCCCTCGGGCCCCCGCCAGGCTACCGGGCAGGTCCGGCCTCCGCCCGTCCGCTGCCAGGTACAGGGGTGGTGGCGTCTTGCTGGCAAGGTGGCTCGGTGAGAAGAGAGGGTGTGCCAGGCCTGCGGAGCGGGAAACCCCCAGAGAGAGGGCACGTGGCCATGTCATCTAATGAAGTCTGAGGTCCAGAGGTAATATGCACAGACAAGCAGTGCCTGAGCCAAGATCCCCCCTACAAGCCTCCCTTGGATTCCCACCCCCTTTTGCCCCAGGGCCTATGGCCCATGCTCACCTGGGGGCCCAGCTTTGGGGGCTGCTGGCCGGAAAGGGGATGGGCGGCTCTGGGCGGGAAGGGCCTCCCCAAGCCCACTGGGGTCGCAGCCTGGTGGGGGCAGGGCCCCATATACCATGTCCGGGCTGGGCATAGTAGGGGCTGCTGGCTGAGGGCAGAGACGACGGGATTGGTTGGAGGAACATGGAGATGAGGACATCAAATCCAAGACAGAAAATCAGGGGCCAGCCTCCACCTCTAGAAGCCCTTGCTACTCCTCCCTCTGGCCTAACCCCACATGACAGAAGGAGGCTGTGTCTGGTGCTGTCACTCATTGACAGCTAGGCCCAGAGCTGAGGCTTCTTGCTCAGCATGGGGTTGGCACTGAGGGGGCTTCCCAGGGTGTTTGATGAATCAAAGAAATAAAAGAGAAAGGAAATTGCTGTCCATTGAACTCTTATTCATCCTTCAAAACCCCAACTATAATGCCCACTCCTCCAGGAAGCCTTTCCTTTCTGCTTAGGCAGAGACCTGCTCCCAAACTCTAGGCTTCTTGGCCTTAGGTCCCTGTCTCAGTCTCAGCCTTGACCACTTGGGCCTAGGAGGTGAGGGAGGGCCCCTTCATGGTGGTGCAGGAAGTCACTTACATAGAGTCGGGGCCGGGGCAAGGTTGGGTCACCCCCGTCACCTGCCAACCTCCGCAGCTTCTCTCCTGGCCCCTCGGGCCCTTCATCTGGCTCCAGCTCTGGTCCATCAAGGCCCACACCCCTCCGCTTCAGTGTCTGTGGGGAGGGGAGACAATAGGGTGACTCTCCCCCCATCCTAGCCAGGAAACCTGGTTCTACGGGAGAAGGAAGAGACCTACCCCACCCAGCTCTGTGGGTGGATTGGAGTGCACGCACAGCCTGTTCCAGCCAAATCCCATTGACCAAAATCCCTAGTGAGTTATCATCTAGCAAATTCCACATGTGTGCGAGAGAGGGACTGTCCTGCCCTGGGACCACAGAGGCCCAGGTCACACAGTGGGGGCCAAGATCCACTGGCCCTGCTGGCGCTGTCCTCCCCCTGGATATGATCCTGGAACCTCCGTTCCGCACTCGAGGGCAGCCTCCACGCCTGGCGTGCAACAGGTGTTTCATAAATGTTGGAGGACAACCTTCTAGGCTTTCCCGCGCTGCTTCCCCCGGACCTGCACACTCCTGGACCCCTGCCTCTCCTTGACAGCTTCTCCCCACCCTCCTGAAACAGGAGGGGTCGCCATGTGCCGCCCTAGGCCTGCTGGTCTCTCCATCCCTGTGGCTTCAGCTTCCCGTCTTGGGAAAAGATTCCCATGCCCAAAGGGAAGTGATCTCGCCCATCCTGGGGACGAATCAGCTGGCGCGGGGCTGCTTCTGCCTCTTTCTCCTGAGGACGCAGCAGCTCAGACAAAAACACTCCAGGCCCTCAGTGAGGTCCGCTGGCTTCAAGGTGCCCTTCATTCCGTTTCTGCCCTCACCACACAGGGGGCAGGATTCAATGAGATGCGGTGTGTGCGGGGCCCACAGTGGCTGTTTTTATTTCTACTGTGGGGGCGGCTGCCCCTCGGAGAGACCCCACATTGCCTCCAACCCGCTTTACCCGCAGTAAAGCCAGAGTGCAACACTCGTCTTTTGTGCCAACCAAGCGTCCCTAGGCTGGGAGCACGCGCGGGGAGCTGCACCTGGGGGCGCTGGGGGGGAGGGCCCCGGGGGTACCTCGAGGATGTCGGTGTTGGTGCGGCTCTCGTGGGGCTCGCTGTACTCCGTGTACTTGAGCAGCACGCGGTCCATGTCCGTGCTGGCGTACTGGAAGAGGCGATTGGCGCTGTTGAAGATGATGAGGGCGATCTCACAGTCGCAGAGCACGCTCAGCTCATAGGCCTTCTTCATCAGCCCGAACTTCCGCTTAGTAAACGTCACCTGGAGCCAGGACCCACAGGCAGCGTGGAGAAGACATGGATTGGGGGTGGCAAGGAGGAGATGGCGGGGCCTAACTGTTCCCCCAGCATGCCATGTTGTGCCTCGTGCGTGCCGTCCTTCCTGGCTCTGCTGCTCTCCCGCTTCTCACGTCTCAACCCGGCAAACTCCTATTGGTGCTTCAAAACCCCACCCAAATGTCCTCTCCTTGGGGAAGTTTTCCTTGGTCTCCAGGACAAGGCCCACATTCCCTCTCTGGGCTTCCTCAGTTCTGTGCCTCTCTCTGGACCAGCCCTCTGAGTTGGGTGTGTGTGTGTCAAGCTCCATCTCTCCCATGGCTGGGGCTCCAGTCATCAGGGAGAATAAATGAGCAAACCATCGTGAAAATGAGCAAATGCTACATCTCGAACTCTGGACACCACATCAAGGCTCCCCGTTCCCTTGCAGTTTCCCCAGACAGACAGGCCTTTGCCCAGGCTGGGTCCGCTGCCAAGAACGCCTTCCCCCCAGCTGCTCTCCCACCCAGTGAACTCACCTGCCGATTCCTTTGGTCCAGAATGCGTGAGATCTGGATTTTTTTCCTCCCCATCGTGCCAGGCTGGGTGATGCGACCTTGGCCTTGGGGGGAAGGCAAAGAGGACAGAGTGGGTGGATAGAAAGTGAGACCAGGCACCGAGCCTCCCTTCTGTCTTCTGCCTGTACCTGCCAGGCTTTGAGGGGGAGAGGAGAGGGGAAATCGAGGTGGGCTGGGTCACCCCCACAATCCCTACTCTCAACCGGCCCCAGATGCAGATGTTCGGGGCACACCTTTGGCCCAATTCCACATGAAGAGAAGCCTAACCGAGGGCAAAGGATCGGGGTACAGATGTCCCACCCCGTCTCTAAAACAAAACAAGCTGGTAATTGTGGGACCTCGAGGGAGAATGACCTTCCCAGGTCCCTCTGTGTGTGCAGTGCGGATAACAGTGTCACACACAGTCCGGTGCTGTTGGGAGATAAAACGAGCTAACCCATGCGAGGCATTCAGATCCGCCCAGCACACAGCAGGCACCACATACGTGCAGCTATTAGGAATACTGGCAACAGCCTAAAAGCCCTTGACGAGCCAGGCTGGATGGACATCTGATGCCCATACCTGGCAGTGCTCAGGAAACACTGTTCCCTGACTCACTGATCTTGAACCACTGGAAAAAAAGCCTTCTCCGTGCATCAGACACCTGTAAGCCATTCAATCCTATCACAGCTCCCCAACAAGCAAGATCAAGGGCTGTGGTTACAAGAAAACAAATATTTAAAAATTGCGTTGAGAGTAGAAAAAAGACTAGACAGAAATGAGCAAGATAGGAGTCACTGCTGGGTGGAAATCTATGGGTGAATTTTTCCCCTTTTAAAAAAAAATTTAGATGCAATTCGCACCACCTAAAACTAACCATTTTAAAGTGTGCAATTCAGCGGCCCTTAGTGCGTTCACAATGTTTTACAACCATGACCTTCAGCTAGTTCCAGAAAATTTTCATCCCCCCAAAAGGAGACCCCATACGTATTAGCAGTCACTCCCTACCCTCCCTCCACAAGCCCCTGGCAACCGTGGATCAGCTGTCTCTATGGACTTGTGCGTTCTAAAGGTTTCAGTAAATGGAATCATACAATGTGTGACCTTTGTTGTCTTTTTTTTCTTCCCTTTTTGATTATCTGAATTTTCTAACTTTCCCCTCTTGGTGATTATATATTATATCCATTTAAAAAGAATTGGGGGGCGCCTGGGTGGCTCAGTCGTTAAGCATCTGCCTGTGGCTCAGGGTGTGATCACGGTGTCCTGGGATCAAGCCCCACATCAGGCTCCCTGCTGGGAGACTGCTTCTCCCTCTTCCACTCCCCCTGCTTGTGTTCCCTCTCTCACTGGCTGCCTCTCTCTCTGTCAAATAAATAAATAAAATCTTTTAAAAAACCACAAAAAACAAAAAACCAACAACAGGGGGAACCTGGGTGGCTCAATTGGTTGAGCGTCTGACTCCTGATTTCAGCTTGGGTCCTGATCTCAGGGTCCTGGGATCGGGCCCCTGGCAGGGTGGGGGGGGGGCGGCTTCTGAGCTAAGCAGGGAGTCTGCTCAAGGATTCTCTCTCCTTCTCCCTCTGCCCTTTCCCTGCCTCTCTCTCTTTCAAATGGATAAATGAATCTTTAAAATAAAAATAAAAAGAATAACAGGTGGGCGTAGCCTGGGACACGATGGAAAGACCTCAAGCTTAGAGCTCACACTGGGGTTTGGGCCTGAGGTCTGCTTGAGAGAAACCCTGGACCCTTCTCATGAGGACCTTGGATGTCCCTGGAGGGGTGCTCAAGGGTGAGAATGGACAGCTCGTGGAGGGCAGCATCTCCCCAAGACATGCAGCATGGTGGGGTCCAGGCCTTCCCCAGCCCTCCCCCCGTGCAGGGCTCCTTGGAATGAAGGAGTCACGTTGCCCATCGTGCGGCACTCATCCCACCGTACAGACAGCCACCCCAAGTCATCCAAGACCCCTCCACCAACTCTATGACCACATGATCTCCTGGCCCCTCTCATGTCACAGGTGAATGAGGCTTCAGGTGAGTGGCCTGCCCAGGTCAGGTGGGCCTGCGGTCAGGTCCCAGACAGCCTCTGACCCACTGGGCAGTCCTTAGCAAGGGAGGCCTCTCCCTAGGCCTCAGTGTGCTGTTCTGTGGAGGGACTGGGTATGAAATGTAGAGGACCTGACACAAGGCCCGGAATGAGCTCTTGGGAAGGTATAGGAAAGTGTGGGTCCATCTCCAGGAGCAGCCATAGCTGTTTCCCAGAGTCCAGTCCCAGGGGTTTGGATGGAACACCCACCCCCACCCCGGCACTGTCCCAGAGTCCCGGGACTCAGAAGTGTTAGACACTGTTGTATTTGGCTTGCTGTGTGACCCCAGGTGTGCCCTCCACTCTCTCTGGTCTGGGTCTCTGAGCAGTCACAACTATGCAGAGCCAGGACCCACGGGAGCCCCAGCTCTGGCCCCCCAGCTCCAGCTATACTTGCTAAATTTAACTTCCCGGGCTAATTTTAATCCCTGGCCGGAATCGGGTGCGTTCCCACGGCTGGGACGTGTTGCCCCCGCCCTGACAGGTCCCTGGGGACAGAAGGGGGGCACTGGTCCGGAGGTCCTGGTGCCAAGGTGACTCCGGAAATGCCCCCGTGCCTGGGGTCCCATGGGAACATGGGACTCAGACATGAATCTCCGGGCCTGGAAGATCTGAATCTGGACCCTTCTCAATCTGTCCCCAGTTTAGACAAGGACATCCAGGCCAGGGCAGGGTTCACATAATGAGGGAGCCCCACAAGCCAGAAGGCTGGGGCCAGGGGGGCCTCTCTGAACTGAGACCCAAGAGCCGAGACAGGAAGGGAGTTCCAGGTGGAAGAGGAGCGGGTCCAAAGGCCCTGAAGAACAACGAGACACAGTACTGAGACTGGAGCAAAGAGGCCAGGGGCAGAGGCCACAGAGGCAAGGTCACTCTGGGTGCTCTGAACTGTGGCGAGGACTGTGGGTTTTGGTCTAAGAGCGACAGAGAGCCATGAGAGAGGTTTTGACCCAAAAGGGATGGGGTTTGATTTATCATTTACAAGCTTAGCCAGAGCTGCCATGGGGAGCAGGACTGTTGGGGGCCAGGCGAGAGATGACAGGAGACTTGAGGGGAGACCAGGGCTGTGTCCATCTGGGCAGAGACTAGGGGTGCGGCCCCCCCATTCCAGGCCTACATCATACACTTTAAGTCACTGTTCTCCGGGGCTCTTTGGTTCCTCCCGAAGCCACCAGATCCTCTGCCACCGCTGGGGCCAGGCCTGGCAGAAGCAGATGGGTTCATGCATGGGTTTGACCCTTCTGACACTTGATGACCTCGGGACCCCTAGTCCTCACCCAAGAACCAAAGTCATCCCCCATTCTGGCCCTTGAGCGATCTACCCAACACACAGCTCTGATCATACCCTTTCCTGCTCACACACTCTCCATGGCTCCCCTCTGCCCTCAGGAGAAATACCAGCCTGGTATTTGAGGCCTTCCCTGAATCAGCCCCTGCCCATCTTCATCTACCTTCAACAAAATGACTCTGCCAGGAAAGCGCTTTTTTTCACTTGGACAACTCCTACTCACACTTCAAAACCCAGCTCAAAAAATTCATTCCTCCAGGAAGCCCTCCCTGGCCTCACTCTGGACTCCTACAGCTCCTGAACTTCCCCTCCAGTTTTGAGCCCATGGGGCCAGTGTGTATATCCAGCTCTGTCTCCCTCAGACTGGAAGCCCCTCAGGACCAGATTTAGTGTGTGGTACAGGTCAAGAGAGACTCTGAACTCCCCCCAGCTTCCCTCAACAACTTCCTCTCAGACTCCCCCAGCTGACTCCCTACCCAGAAATACACGGGCATGCAAATCCAGTCACTCAGCGTTGACCTGTCTCAAGCCCAGGTGTGAAGGGCCAGCCAAGGAATGCGGAGGCGGAAGGCCCAGGGTGTGCATATATATTTGTACTCACATGCAAATCCCCACCGAGCCGCAGACAGGCCTGGTGGCCTGTTCTCCAGATGTTGGCGTGATCAGAACTGCTGGGGGGAGGTGGCAGCACATGCTGAATGTGCCAGGCACGAGGGGGGAGGCCTCTTCTGTGCACGCATCCTCCCTCCACCCCCACGATATCCAGCCAGAAAGCAGAGAGCTTGTGGCGTCTGCCCACCAGAGAAGCAAAGAGTGGGACCCGTTGACCCGCGAATGGAGCAGGGAAGAAGGGTCAGGAGAAATCCAAGAGGGCATCTCAGAGGAGGAAGCATGTAGTTGGGCCTTGATGGACAAGTTGGATGGGAGCCTGAGCAGCTGGGCAGGGGGTGGGGATTTGAAGTCGAGAGTCCAGCACCTCCCTACCCTTTTCTTCATCCCCTCATACTTAGCATGTATCAAGTATCAACCATGTGCCAACCACTGCAATAAGCTGATCACAAAAGAAGCAGAAAGTTTAAGTAGACCAACGACCACAGAAGATTAGAAGAGTGACTCAAGACCTACCATTAAAAGGACAGCAGGTGGTTTTACAGCTTTTATCAAACCTCAAAGGAGAGGAAAATGCAATGTTATTGAAACTAACTCAGACCTTTGCAAACAGTGAGAATTGCCCAAGTCATTTTTATGAAAACTCGTCTATGTTAGAACCCAACAAAGTCCAGAAAGAGAAATGCTTTGACCACAAAAGGCGCGATGTGAACCAGGGATTTCAGGCAAGACCTCTCTCAAGAGGTGAGACTGGAGCTGAGACCTGAAGCTGAAGAAAGAGACAATAAAGCGAGGGAAGAGCCCGTCATGGGAAGATTTTTTGCGGGGGGAGGGGTGTTCCTGGCAGGGGGACCTCCAAGGGCAATGGTCTGGAGCGATCAGGAGTTTGGCATTTTATTTTTATTTTTTAAGATTTTATTTATTTATTTGTCAGAGAGAGAGAGCACAAGCAGGGAGAGCAGCAGGCAGAGGGAGAAGCAGACTCCCCACTGAGCAGGGAGCTTGATGCCGGACCCTGAGATCATGACCTCAGCCGAAGGCAGATGCTTAACCCACTGAGCCACCCAGGTGTCCCAGGAGTTTGGTATTTTAAAGAAATCACAGAAGACTGTATGGCTGGATAGCATGACAGTGGGGAGAGGGGAGAGGGGAGAGGGGAGAGGGAGAAGAATGGTGGCAGGGAAGATTGTGAGGGTTGAATCACATAAGCCCACAGTGACTGTGGCTTTACTCTGAGGTCAACGAGGAGCCATGGAGAATTGGGGGGCAGGGGGTTGCAATATAATTTTACAGTTTGGAAAATCCCCTTGCGGGGTGCCTGGGTGGCTTAGCCGTTAAGCGTCTGCCTTTGGCTCAGGGCGTGATCCCGGCGTTCTGGGATCGAGCCCCGCATCAGGCTCCTCCACTGGGAGCCTGCTTCTTCCTCTCCTACTCCCCCTGCTTGTATTTCCTCTCTCACTCTCTCTCTGTCAAATAAATAAATAAAAATCTTAAAAAAAAAAAAAAGAAAAAAATCCTCTTGCACTCTTACACGGCTGGTGGGAGGGGAAAGAGGTAGAGCCACTCTGGAAAACTATCTGGTGTCTACTAAAGGTATCTGTCTTCCCTGTGACCCAGCGACCTCTCTCCTCAGTATTCACCCAAGAGAAATAGGTCCATATTTTACCAAAGGACACAGACAAGAGTGTTTTCGGTAGCTTCATTCATCATTGCCCCAAGCTGGAACCCCACTCAAACGGCCTCCATGGGAGAATCGGCTAATACTCTCTACTAGATTCAACGAAGGGACATTACGTAGCACAGTGAAAGGACGCACTGCAGCTCCATGCAGCTCACAGGTGACTCTCCCAGGCCACGGGCCCATTCCACAATGCCAGACTCCACAGAGGGGACACGCTGTGTAATTCCAAGTACGGAAAGTTCCAGAGGAGGCAAAATTCCCTTACAGTGATGATGGTCAGCGCAGCGGCCATCCCGGGAGGGTACTGTGACAGGGCAGTGGGACGTTTAGGGGTTGCTCCCCGGTCCCCAGTCCAGGGACTCAGACATGTTTAGCCTGTGCAAATGTGTTAGCCCTACTCTGATAATTTGTGCCTTCTTCTCTCCATGATTTAACTCAATCAAAAGATTTTTTTTTTTTAAAAAAAGCTTCCCCTGTTCATGGCTGCTGTGGGGAGTAGCATCTAAGAAGGAGGAAGGTGACAGGGAGAGGCTGGGGCAGGTGTCCAGGTGAGAGATATGAGGCCTGAACTGGGACGGGGGGCAGAAGTGGAAGAATCGCTTGGCAATGAAAGGGCCCGGATGCACTGGTGGCATACGTGGCAGGTGGGAGAAGAGCCCAGATCCCAGGCCTGAGCACTGTGCAGGGAAAGAATGAGAGGACACAGGAAGGTTTCATGAGTGCCCGGAGCACCATAAACTCTCTACCGCTGTACCTGTGGTCACTAAGTCAATCAACAAACCCCTCTGGGGTCCTTCAGGCCATAGACTGTCACCTCCTTGACTTGGTGAGGCCTCTTAGCATCCTGGTGATGGAGATACTACGGGAGCTGGAAAGAATGCCCCCCTCCCACTGACCCTTCACCCTTGTGCTTTCCCCGTCTGAGGACTCGGTTTTCTCACCTGTAAGTGGGGGTGAGAATCCTTCTCCCACCAGCTGGGGAGAAGGTGGTGGATGGCTCCGCTGACCTTGTCTTCTGGCCTTCCAGAAGCCAGAAGGAAGAAGGGCTGGGCCTTGGAACTGGGGGCGCTGAGTCAGCATGCCATCTTGCAAGACCACAGCGACACACACAGCGACACGCTGGGTGATATCAAGCCCCCACTTCCTCCCCCATAAAATGGGTCACAGAATTCTGACCTCAAAGGCCCTGCGGTGAGGGTTTGAGAGAAAAGACCAGGAGCCAGTCAAGTTCCCCTTCTTGGCTCCCAGTGGGGCTTAAATGGGGGGACGAGTGGCACAGTCACGCTGCCAGACCCCGGAGCCCAGAGGCCACAGCTTGGCGGGGCACCCGGACTGGGAAAGGAGGGGAGGAAAGGAGAAGTGAGAGGCAGGTGGGTGGCGGTGGAGGGGGGGGAGGGGAGGGCCCACGGGGACGCGGCGAAGCGGGGAGGGGGCGCTGCTCCTGGGCGGCTGCAGCGAATCAGGCCTGCAGCCCCGCCTCACGCAACCCAGGACGTGGTTTCATCACCTGCTCCCCAAGTACCTCATTACAGGCGACAGGAAGAGCCCCTTGGAAAGCTGGGACCCTCCCCCTCCCCTCTCTGGAGGGCTCGAGCGGTTCTGACCCCAGCTGCCAGCGACCCTCCCCTCCCCAGCAGGGGCCCAGGCCTGCCTCCTACCCTGGGGGCCTGGGGAGATGGTGCCCCAAGTGGGGGGCCTCTGTGGGTGACCTAGGGGCTGGCTCCGCCCACAGTAGTCCCTGAGGGCAGGTGGGATCTGGCAGTGACTCTGGTGTGGCCAAACTTCTGCGGGCCTCAGTTTCCTCCACCAGGAAATGGGGAGAGTCCGAGCTGCCTTGCTGGGGGGGGGGGTGCTCACACTTCACAGTAGGCGCTCTGTGGAAGCTATTTCCCTCCTTCCCCTGTGCAGCAAGAGCTTTCATGGTCACATGGTCACCTCCACTCTGCCCTGGGAGGTGCCCAGATCAGAGCAAGGGCCCTAGGCAGACGAGGCAGGGGGGTTGAGGAATAGGGGGACAAGAGAAAGCCCATTCCTCAAATGGACAGATGAGAGTAAGAGGATGCCCCACACAGGGGTCCCCCAAACACAGGCAGAGCCCCTCAAAATCCACAGATACTTAAAACATACACAGATCTCCCAGACACATGCATCACCCTCAAACACATGTGAATCCCTCCATACGAAAGTCCCCAAAAGACATGCGGTCCAAAATACACCGAGACCCCCCTAAACTCATGCAGCTTTCCAAACACACATATCCCCAAAACACACTCAGAGCACCCTGCACGTGCAGACCCCCAAATACGCAGAGACCCCTCCAGACACACACTGAGCCCCCAACACATTCCAATTCCCCAAATGCACACAGACTCTCAAATACCCGCAGACACCCGCAAGCTGCCCTGCCCCCCAGACACATGCACGCTTGTTGTCCATTTCCTGTAGATCCCCGGACACATATAGGGCCCCCAGACCTGCAGTGGAGACGCCCAACCCTCTGGCTTCTGGAGGCAGGGTGGTCAGCAGCTCCAGGGGAGAGTCAGGGGTTGGGGAGTCTGTGGGAAGTGAGCATCTGGGGTGGGTCACATATCTGGAGGCTTCACGGGGGTCACAGGCTACACCAGTGCAGGTGGCAGGGGACTGTAGGGATCTTTGTGGTGATCCTGGGAACCATATGGGTCTGAGGGGTGAGGTGTGTCACCCACATGTGGCTCTGAATCCCAGAAACTAAGAATGTTCCAGTTGGAAAAGGCCCCTTAGAGGTCCCTTGTCTGTGGGTCCCTCTGATACCCATGGGGAAACTGAGGCCCAGTGGGGTCCCTCAGACTTCCCTCTTCCCAGGTCTGCTCCTGGAGGGCCCCCTGTGGCCATGTGCTGAGAAGCCAGGGCTGTGGCTGTGGGGCTGGCCAGACCAGGGTTCGATTCCCAGCTCCAGTGCACATTCATTGCCTGACATGCCCTGAGCCTTAGTTTCCCCATTTGTACTACGAGTCCCTGGGAGGTCCCCAGGTGCTGACCCACCTATCCCTCCTCTTGAGAAAGGCCTCATCTACCAGCAAATTCCCAGTACACGTTCTGCCCCTTTTCGGGCATCTGACTCAGTAGCCCCAAACAGACCTGCCACATTTCCCAGGCTCTTGCCCAAGCTGGCCTTGGCCCAAGCTGGCCTTGGCCCTGGACCACCACCCTTGCCAGGCTTGCCCAGGGCTGAGGAGCTGCTTCATGTCCTTCAAGGCCAGGCAGAAATCCCTTTCTCTGGAGGCCGATTTTCCCAGGGGAGATTCATCTCTCCCTGAAGCACTTGGCCCCACCGGAAACTTTCTGTGTTTCTTTGTTACTTTCTTTGACGGTCATGCTGCCCCATACAATGTCCACTCGGTGAGGGCAGGGATGGAGCGTCCCCAGTGCCGGGTACACAGTAGGCTCCCAGTCACCCTTCTTTGAGTGAATGAGCAAACAGCTTAATCAATGGAAGAAACATGGACAGCTGGTTCAGTTTTCTTTTAAAGGCTTTGTGGCCCACAAAACAAAATTGAGCCCCACCCCCTTCCAGTTGGAGATCCCTGCTCTAAACGGCCACCAGCACAACAGCTTAGGGGATGGTGCTCATGTCCCTCTCAGGCCCAGGGACTGACCCTCCACAGGTCCCACTGTTCATCCGGGAAGGAAATCATGTCCCTCGTCTGCCAAGAAGGCCAGTTTCTCTGACACAGCCACTGCAAATAGAAGCCACCACCCCATCCCACCTCCCTGAGGGGTTTGGGACCCTGACCCCTGGAGCTGGGAGAGACTCTACACTCAGAACCCAACCCTGCTGTCCCAAGTTGGAGCCCAGGGCCACCCAAGGCACCCAGTGATGTCCCCCGAGCCATAGGGGGAACTGCAGGGACGGCCCAAGATTTCCCTCTCTTTGTTCCAGAGAAAGATCTCCCCATGGGACCCCAGAAATTCATCCCCTGAGGCCAGGGCCTCCCTGCTTGGGAAATTAGCACATCTGTCAGCGCTGGGTGGAAGGGACTCGGCCCACAGCCCAGCAGACCCAAGACATAGCCATCTGAAGATGGGGACTTGGGGCATCTCTGGTCCCCACTCTCTTCCTCCAGAAATGTCTGAGAGCACACCAGGTGCAGGGGACACAGGGGCAGGGAGTGGACAGACCCAGCCCTGTGGGAGAGGTGACAACAGACACATAATTATGGCAGAGACAGAGGCCTTCAAGGAAGAAATTCAACAGGGGGGAAGCAGGAGAGGTGGGTGGCAGGGGAGGGGACTACTTTGGACAGAGGGGTCAGAAGGGCCTTTCTGAAAAGGTGGGGCCCTCAAGGACAAGAGGACAGCAGCCATGTTGGGATGTGGGGGAGGGACTGCCTGGTGGAAGAAATGGCAGGTGCAAAGGACCTGAGGTGGGAACACGCTGGTCAGCTTCCAGGTGCAGGGGAAGCCAGTGTGACTAAAGCAGTGTGACTAAAGCAGGGGGAGCGGATGGAGACAGAGGACGGCAGGGAGGCCACATGGGGCCTCAGGGGTGGGGATGAGAGGGTGCACTGTAGAGCAACGGGGAGCCACGGAGGGTGCGCGAGGTGAGAGCTGTGATCTGATTCAGGATTCTCAGAAGACCCCATGGCTGCTGTGGGGAGAAGTCCTATTGTGGCAAGAGGCCAGGACAGCATTTGGTGGGAGACAGTGGGGGCTGTGGGTGTAGAAAGTGGACAGGAGCAGGCCTGTGCCCACAGCCTGTGACTCCTTGTGCCAACCAGCCTCAATTGCTCCCTCCTGAGGGCCCTGCCTCGATCTCAGGTGAGCCTGGACCTGGAGGAGAGCAGGCCAGGAGAATGGACAGCCCTGAGGCCTCCTTGGCCCTGGTAGAGGGTGGGGTGGGGATGGGCCTAGATGGGGCTCACAGGACTTCCACTCGGTCACAGTTCGGATGGCATCTCCTATTACTGAGTGCCTACTGTCTACCCAGGCCCACATGCCACCTCATTTACACACAGAACCTGCCTGACCCACAGACAGCCCAGTGAAGCGGAGATCACCATCCCCACTTCACACAAGAGGAAGCAGTCTTCCCGGGCCACACAGCGAGACCCCCCAGATTCTCACTCTAGCCCCGGCTTGTACCCCAAGGCCGTCCTGCTGCACCTACAAATCACCACCCTTGCCCAGTCTGCGGAGGGAACCTGGGACATCACTGGGGTCCGAGACACTCATTCTTGGGCCTGGGGTGACAGGGCAGCCTCACAGCTCCCAAGACGCAGGCCCAGGGAAACCCCCTTTTGGGGGTTGAGAAACAGGACCCAACCTCTGTGTGCACCCCACAGGGGTTCAAGGGCCAGGGTTGGGGTGAGTTCTCTGACCCCAGATGGGATCCCAGTGTATGACAAATCCTCTCTGAAAAATGACATCTGTCTACAGGTGCCTGTGTTCCTCAAACCTTCTAGAAGGCCAGACCCCAAACATTCCTACATTCATTGCATCTGAGTTGGGGTGACAAATGATTTTAATTCCCTTTGCCCTCTTAATTTGCATTTTCCAGATGTCTGCCTTGTTGGGTAATGATTTAACAAAATAAATCATTAGTTGGAGGTAGGATGTAAAACTGAGCTCAACTTGCTCAGGTCACAGGGGCAGCTGCAGAGCTCAGAGAGGGGCAGTGATCTGTCTGAAGTCACACACCAAGGGGTAGAGAAGCCTAGGCCCCTCGTTCCTGGCTTTGTTCTCTCTGGATGGCAGAGGGGCAGCCTTGAGTCCTTACTTTCTCTGAGGGGCCTGGATGTCTCCATCTGGCCTCAGTCTTCCCTCCTGCAGAGTGGGCACTTCAGACCAGATAAATAGCCTTCAACTCTTGCAGGTGACACTCCCGGGCCCTCGATGTTCTAAAATTCCATTCCCTGGAAGTCAAGATTCACTCCTTGATTCAGACAGGCAGTGGGAGGCAGGCATGGGAACAGAATGGAGGAAGGCTGACTTCTCCCAAAGCCCTTTTGACCTTTGCAATCAAACCCCACACACTTGTCTTTCGCAGTCTAAATACTGTTTTGAACCCAATTTCTGTCACCCCAATAGTCTGAGAGTTCTTGTCATTGGATGCCAAATGTCCAGAGGTCCTGACCTTCCCGGGTGAGGATTTGGGGGCAGGCCAGCATGGCCTCAGCTATTTCTGACATCTCAAGTCTGCAACAAAGGGACTGAGGATAGCCAGGTAGATCAGTCAGCCATGTCTGCAGCCTTGGACCCTGGGAGAGGTTGGGGGTTCACTTAGGGGGAGCATGACTGTGAAGGTAACACAGCCACCAGCTTGTCATGTGCTGACAATCTCAGAGGGTTGTGACTACTGTTCCTGTACCCATTTCCCCAATGGGGAAACTGAGGCACAGGGAAGGGGGTAGTGACACAGGCAGCTGTGCTCCCCACCACCACCCAGGGCTCCATACCTCCTATCCTGCCCCCAAGCTTCACAGGCACCCCGTGGGTCCAGCTGAGGCCCCACATTTGCTGCCTGAAACTCAAACGCCACAGGGCAGGTAAGGGTCATGGCAGTCACAGGCACACATGGATAGTCATGCCACATGCAGGTGTGGGGCAGTGACCCACAAGGGCACAGCCATAGCAGGAAGGCACCAGGTGTGTACAAGGGCCTGGAGGATGTGCAAAGGGGTGCATCCCTGGAGAGGGGCACACTCCAGCTCACAGACCAGACACACAGCTCAAAGACACATAACAGGGGGGCATGGCCCCACAACTTTGGACACACAATTCTCCAAATGACATCAAAACCCTCAGACACCTGCCCCTTGGACACACACAACTTCTCAGAAACACAACCCTTGGCCTCGCAACCCTTTGAACACACCCTTCCCCTTGAACACTCCCTCAGACTCACACCCTTTGGACATAACCGCTCAGGACACAGAACATCTCAGGCTCACATCCTAGGACGCACATCTCTTAGCCACACAATTCTCCAACACACAGCAGCACACTTAGACTTTCAAACCCGACCCTAACCACAGGTGCCGTTCAAATGACACCACACAAACCTCGGCCCGACGCGACACGCACCTGCTGGGCCCGGGGCCCTCTGGACGCTCGCGGACCAGTCTGGCTGCCGCAGCACAGAGCTCGCAGCGCCGGAGCGGCCACAGGTGCCTCCAGAATGGGCGGCCCCGCCCCCGCGGGAGCTGATTGGGCGGGGTGGGTATCATTTGCATATGGGCCGTGACGGGCAGGCACTTGGGCGTGGCCCCGCCCCGGGAGTTCTGGGGACCCGGACTCAGACCCCGGAAGACGCTGAAGTCAGGAGGGCGTATAATGAAGAAAGGGGACCGGGGCGGGGGTTGGATCAGACCCGCCAGGCTTCCCCCGCCCTCACTGGGTGCCCTGACCTTATTACTGTGACCCTGACGCTAATTCGGACCCTGTCTCTAGTTCGGATCACTGCTAGCCCCAACCCTAGACTTACTCTAAACTGAGTGAAATATAACTCTGACCCGAGACCCTAAAGGCCCCAGGGACGGAGCCCTTCTGGAAGCCAACATCGAGCCTTGCTCTCACCCAAATGGAGGGACAGCTCATATGTGCCCCTGCAGCTGGATGCTTGCTTGCCTCCCGTGTCTCCACAGGAGGGCAACAGACCCCTCTGGCTGCTGGGTGCCCTCCTCCATTTGCAAGGTCAGCTGCGTGCAGGGGGTGTGGCTTCCAGGACTAGACCCCAGCCCAGACCCCTGTATCCACTCCCTCCCTGGGATCCCAGCACCACCCAGCAGAGGGCCAGGCCCAGAAGGGAAATCAGAACAGGATTGGTGATTGAACCAATGTGAGCAGAATTACAGAATGAAGATGATTTTGGACTGTGTAATCCTGGAGAAACCGCTGGTCTGGAGAAGGCAGAGCTGCCACACACTCCCCCAAGCTCTGGGAAATCAGAACTGGGCCAGACGGGCCAGGGAGGTCTTCCCAGAAAAGGGGGCATTGTTTACTGGGCCTTGAAGCACGAATAGGAGTTTGCCACTGGGAGAAGGCTTTTCCAAGAGGCAATAGCACTTGCAAAGGCGTAGAGGCAGAGAGCACAGCATTCTTTGGTGGGCGAGATGAGGGAGATGAAGCCACAGCGGTAGGCAGAAGCAGACTGGGCTGGGCACCCAAAGAGAGGCGGGGAGATACAGAGGAGGGGGTCAATTTGGGGCAGATAGAGTGGGAGAGCAGGTGGGTTGCAATGGCTGCTTGGTATCCACCTTCTTGGAAGACAACAGGGGATGGCTAGACTCCTGGACTCTGCGGGGAGCATGTAGAGATGTCAGTGTGTGGGGAACACTGAGGCAGGAAACTTGGGGTTCCGGGAGGCCTCTCCCCCAACCTCAATCTACCCATCTGTGACACAGGCAGTTTGGATCCCTACTCTGGGCAAAGCTTTCATCTTTGGACATAAGCTAGGGTTCACATTGTCATAAGAAGGTAGGGACCAGGGGTCCTGCCTCTGCCCCCACTGCGCTGCCCCACAATGCCCAACGCCAAACACTCAGATGTCCCAAGGATACACCAGAGCCCATGCTAGGATGGGGGCTTCTGCCTTGGCTCTAAAGCACAGAACAAGGCTTGGGGAGCGTGGAGGTGGCTGGGGAGCCCCGGGCCCCCCGAGGGCTGCTCTGTTTACCTGTGGCTGCCCGCCCGCCTCTGATGCAACAGGCAGGCTCTGGTTACGTGAGGGCAGCAGCTGGAGCAGCTCTGGGAGCAGCCTGGGTGTGCCGGGAAGGGTCTGCCTGATCTGAGCTGGCTGGGTCTACCCCCATGCATCCCACCCACTGCCCCCTCCCACCACTAGGGCTTCCTCCCATGTTCTTGCTCCTGCCCACCCCCCCCCCCCCCATGCTACATGCCCCCTTCCCATTCTGGCCAGTTCCACCTTCTATCATTCACACTGTTTCCTATAACAGTCCCTCCCTTTCGTCTTTACCCCAGTTCCTGTCTCTACCCTCCCCATCACTGGCTGTGTCACCCCATGCGAACCTTCATCTCCCAGCAGGGCAGTCAGTCTCAACCTCAGTCTTCTCAGATGAGGGGACACCCTTAGTTGCTGGAGTATGAGGTTAGAGGGTGGAAGGAAGGGTTGGGGGGAGAAGGGAATAGAAAGGAACACAGAGGGAGATTTAGGAAGGGGTCCGGAGGATGGGGGATGCGGGGACTGATGGAGGTAGGGGTGAGAAGGTAGGAGGATGGGGGTGGGAAAGCTGCCTCTCACTCCTCCAGATCCTCTCCCACAATGTCAGAACGGGAGGGCTTTGACAGACCCTCCATCGCAAGTATAGTGTGGTCCAGTAGATAGGGCCTCAGGGTTAGAGGGCCTGGGTCCCCATCCCAGTTCCGGTTTCCACTCACCGCATGATCTCAGGCTGGTCACTGCACCACTGTGAGCCTGTTCACTCATGTGAAAAGTGGGGACAAAAGCAGCCCCTCCTCCTGGAGGCTGGAAACATTTCGAGGCCCACCTTCGATGCCCCCTCCTCCCATCTGGGGTTCCTCTACCCCCATCCCTCCTCCCAGCCCAGCGCTGACCCAGGCGGTTGGGGATGTCTGTGTCTGACTCGGTTTCCCCCATCCTGGAGGCTCCTCCAGGCCGGGCCTTGTGTGCGGTGGCACCAAAGGGGTGTCTCCAAGGGTTTCTTGAAGAACTAGAGAGCCCTGGAGAGGGTCTGAGTGATGGAGCGGCATGGGGACCAAGCTTGAGGCATCCAAAGACCTTCCTGGGGGATGTGGCAGAGCTAGGAAGGAATTTCCCAGGAGTAGGACCCTCTGGGAGTGTAGAGCAGGCCCGAAATAAAAAAACAGAACTTGGACTGGGGCTAAGGACAAAAAACAAAACTGAAGACTGATTCCCATCCTGACCACTGTGGACCAACTGGGGGCAAGTCACTGCTCTCCTGGGCCTCCTTTTACCCCATCCACAGATTTGAAAGAGCCTGGGGTGGCCTCACAATTCACCCAGAGCAGGGATCCTTTCCAGGTCATCCCTACCTTCATGGGTGCTAGGTTCCAGCTTGAATGCCTCATGGGACAGGGAGCTCACTGCCTCTCTCCCAGCTACCCCCAATTCCTATCTCTGGGGCTGTCCTGGGAGCAAATCCTACTGAGTCGGGTCTGGGAATGCCCACACCTCCACCTTGGCAAGGAGGGGAGGCTGCCAATATAGCCCCAGGAGCACATGGGGGTAGGTGTGAGGTCCTGCTGGGTAATCCGGCCTCGTGGAACCTTAGTTCATTCTCTGAAAAATGGGAGCAAGGACGTATGGGGTGAAAAAGAGCAGAGGATCCTAATGCACCCACCAGGAACGCTAGGAATGTGGACAATGACCACTTGGGAGGACCACTGGCCTGACCAAGTCTTTGCCTCTTGCGCCCTCTGGTGGCCAGTGGGTGTGGACGTTCTCTAGGTGGGAAGTGTGAGATGGACATGCAAATGAAATGCAAATAAAAGAGAGACATCGGAGCCCTGGGGCTGGGAGCATGTGGGGTCTTCAGCCCAGAGTCCTGCTCTTTGAATGGAGAAGACTATTAGTCATTAGCTGAGATCGCACGGAGGGACTGTGGGTGATGGGGAGCCCTGGGACGGTCTGGGGCACACCACAGCTGCGCCCGCCTCGCTCACAGCACAGAAGCAGCCCACAGCAGCCCCTGGAATACATGCAATTAACTTATTTCGCTGCCTGTCTATCCTGTCCATCTGATGCCTAGGTCTGACAGGGCTGGCCTGTCTTGCGCCCCAGGACATCCCCGGGGCAGGGCCTGGCCCACAGAGGGCAGTCAAGTTTTGCTGGACAAATGGCTGCTTGATGGACAGGTGGAAGGACAGTCGGACAAGAAGTGCCTTCAGAGTGGGCAAGCAGAGGGAGAGTGACTCTGGGGGTGCCACACACCGGTCAAGGCCACTAATGGGGTGGACCTAAGGATCCTCCCTCCCCACCAAACTGAGCTGGGGCAGTGGGGAGACAGGATGGCGGACTGAGGCCCCTAATACACCCTAGAAAGGGGACAGTACGGACCCATTTCCTGGTAATGGGAGGTAGTCCTTCCACACCTCCTGTGTTCATGAACCCTGTCCCAGGCCCTCAGACTCCTTCAAACACGGACACCCCAGCAGGACCCTCTGTCTCCCCCCAGGGTGCCCCTGATCCTTGCCACCCCTTTCTTCCAACCACCCATATCACCAAGAGAGGTGTGGGGGATCCTTTCAGAGCAATGGGCCTGGGACTCACCCTGACTCTACCTCAAACAACTCCATTCTGATCTCCCTGATATCGGGTGCTGGACACTGCACTGGCACACAGCTGGCCTTGGAGGGGTACGAACTGTGCACTATGACCTTCCAGCCTTGACATTCATAGGGGTCAGTACGGGCTCTTCTGTAGTCAGCAGAAATGGACTCAGAGCAATTTGGGCAAATACAGTAAGCTGGAGACTAATGAAACTGCGGAATCAAGTTTTTCTAGTGTCGGGTACAGCTGGATCTGGGACCCCATGCAGTGTTCTTGGTCTCCCCTTCCACCTGCCTAGCTCAACAACCCTCATGGGAAGACGGTGACTTTCCCATGCTTCCCAGCAAAATTCCTGGGTGAGACCTCTCCCTGCGCCACACGCTCATCTCCACCCAATCACGGTGACCTGGGAGATGGAGGCTCTGATTGGCCGGGCCGGTGTCCCACATCCGCCCCCGGAATTAAAGGTGGCTTTTCCATATGGCCCGAGTCTGGGGTGGGCATTTCTGCTCAAGACAGAATGCAGGCCATGCAGGCAGATACACAAATGTCCACCTCAGCCTGTAGAGAAGGTCCAGCCCAGCCTTCCTTGTCCAGGTGGAGAAAGGGAGAACCAGAGAGACCCAAGTCTGGGCCCCACGTCACACAGCATGTCAGAGACAGGACTGAGACTAAGCCAGACTGAAGTCTGCTGTGTGACCTTGTACAGGTCGTGCCACCTCTTGAAAGCTTTTCCCATTTGTATCTGCAGGTGACACCTGCCTTACAGGCTGCCTGAAGACGAAGGATGAAAAGATGATCCTTGCAAAAGCCCCAGCATAGTGCTGGGCCCGCAGTGGGTGGTCTATCAGGTTTAATAGGGTGGCAGTTATTGGTCTGAGGGGCCATGGCCATGACCGTGTCCATGATTGATGGGGGGCAGGCAGGAGTCCAGGGGCAGCAAAGCCTCGTCTCTAGACATTCACAGAGGGGTCCAGAGGCTCTGGGCAGAAGAGGAATGTGCTGGCCACACTTGCTTGGTCTGCAGTCCCTGCCAGATCCCAGAGTTGTGTCCAAAGGCCCGGCTTTAGCTGCGCTATGGGGTGAAGGTCAGGGAGAGGTGTGAGACCCTCAGGGCTGCAAGGTCACCCTGATGAGGCAGCACCTGAGGCAGGACCTTGACTTCTGGTCAAGGGCAGTGACCCCACCCCAGAGCCTATTTCCTCTTCTGCAAAAGGGAACCGTGCGTACATGCCCAGGACTGGAAAGGCAGGTGAAGTCAGGGGCCAGGGGAGACTGCAACTTGACCCTTTAAAGGCCACCAATCACCCTGCGGGGAGCAGTATTGGGAAAAAGTGTGGATGGAAGACTCTGAAGGGGACAACGGGCAGCAATTCTGAAGAGGAAGGGACCAGGGTCTGCAGGGACACAGGCAGGGTCAAGAGCCACAGAGCATTTTATTCCGAGGGGCTGTAGCCGTGGAGGGACGGCAGATGACACGGGGTGTCAGAAGAGCAGTATCCTTGAGGCTGGATGGTGGGAGGGGAGAGATGGTGGTGTGTGAGCCCGGGGCTGGCGGGCAACCTGGTGCAGGCCACCGGGGTGGGCTGCTGACCCTCTTGGCAGCCCCTCCTGCTCCAGGCTTTCCTAGATGCCCCCTAGGTGATCCCACAGCCTGTGGGATTCTTCAGTATCCCCAGAGTAAACCCGGCACACAGCAGGTGTTCGCTAAGTACGCTGACTGCATACGCATGAGCTCTGCTGCCTCTTGGCTCTGGGGAGGGGCTGTTGCTCTGGGGCTGTGAAGGCCCCGTCCCCACCCCAACCCTCTGAGAGGGCCTCTGTGGCACAGAGCGCCATCACAGTGCCTGGCAAATGAGCAGGGCTTTGAGCGCGACAAGAGTAAGGGCTAAAAAGTCCCTCGGGGGCCTCCCACCTGCCGGGGTCTGCCCTCCACGGGCACAGGACAACAACATGTGCGGCCTTCCTGGGCACCACGCTCTCCTCACGTGGTCAAGCCAACCGCCTCGTGTTGCTGCCCTCCTGCTGGCCTCTCCCCTCAGGTTTTGGTCCTGGCCGTGTGGCTGGCCTTGGCCACTGGAACATCCGCAAGGTGAAGCAAGAAGAGGCTGGATGAGCACGTGCACGCGGGGGCTGCCCTCTTGGCACCCGGTCCCCAGAGAAGCCTGGGCCAGCCTCCCGGAGAGGCTGTGCACCGGAGAACTGGGCCCCCAGCAGCCGACAACACTGGCCAAGATTCAGATGCGTGAGCAAGGCCCCCTCGGACTGTGCAGCCCCATCGAACTCTGATGAGTGCCAGACGGCGGCCTCCGGGTAAGCCCGGCCAAACCGCCCCGCGGAACCCAGCCCACGCTGCAGAACTGTGGGCAGGCAAATGACTGGTGCATCAGCCACTGAGTTCTGGGAGTCTGTCGCGCTGCAGTTAGCTGACAGGGACAACACACATCACTACGCAGCAGCACCCTCTGCTGCCTGACAAACAGCTCCAACAGAACGGAAACGCAGAGACCAGAGAGGGGAGGGACTTTCTCAGGGTCACACAGCAGGTCGGCAGTGGAACGAAGATTCCTGAGCTGGGTGGGTAACTGCCATGCTGGGCCCTGCCTGAGAGAATGTGTGTGAGTGAAGCAAGCAGCTGGCACGTGGCAGGCGAGGAGAGACATAGGATCCCCTTGCTGTCTTGGCAGGAGGTACCTGGGGTCGGGACAGGGCCTATGGCCTGGATAAGGGACAGGAAGATGGCAGAAAGAGCACGAGGGAAAAGGGCTGACGACGTCCTAAGCAGCAGAGCGCTCAAGGTCCCTACCACCCTGAAGCCTCCCACTGATGAAAGCATCCTACAAGCCCAGGAGAAAGCCCAAGTGGTTAGACAAGCAGGTCCCTTCCGGGACACTGAGGGGGTGCGTTAGTTCAGAGCATGGAGGACAGAGGCTCATGACCCCACTTGGCACTGACCTGAGTCAGAGGGGCCAAAGCACCTCCACGTCTCTTCTGGGATCAGGCTGAGGAGGGCGGGGGTGGTTCCTCAGGGCTGGAACAAAACACGTGCAGCGTCCTTGAGGCCAAGGTCAGAGGCCATGGGGCCTGCTCAGTGAGACTGGGGACGGGACTAGATCACCCGCCAGCCCCCTAAGACTCCTGGGCTCAGCCTTCAGGGCATCCTATGTAAGAGTGGGACCAGCCACCCACTTCAGAGGTGTGGTGGGGACTCGTGCAGGCCCGGGCCCTTCAAGCCCACAGGGGCAGCACAGAGAAGCGGGAGCAGCGCCTCATGCTGCTACAGCCTCTTTCAGAAGCACCTGCCTTTTCACAGCAGCGGGCCCAGCAAAGCCTTCGAAAGCTCGGGAAACCGCGAACGAAAAGACAGAAGCGATGGGTTTTTGCAGCCCTACTGTGTACGGGGCGCCATGCGTGACACAACACAGTAAATCCTAGTCCAGATGGTTGTCACCAATAGCAGAACAGACCCAGAGACACGCACATGATGCTACCCTCAGAGAGAAGACAGTGGCCCGCCCATTCTTACACATCCACAAGGCTTGTTTTTACAATTCTTGTGTCTCCGTTTTCAGAAACAGTGACACCGATTTTTTTCCCTTCTTTCTAAACATCTGGTGGGGGACAGGCATGCCAGAACCCCCAACTGCAGGAGCCAGACAGATCTCAAAGTCGAGTTCCAGCCCACAGCACGTGCCCGTGTGTTCAAATGCATGTTTATTACATTATCATGAAAATGAAAACAAAAACTCTCTCCCCCGTGTGCAAGGACTGTAAGTGCTTTTCATTTTGAGGCTGTCTGGTCCCCCCCTACTCCCCCGTTCCGGCCACACCTGCCTTCTAGATGTTCCTCCAACACCAGCCCCAGATCACCGGCCCCAGGGCCTTTGGCCTCACCGCTGTCCAAGGTGGGACATGTTCCCCAGGGCACCTCTGTCTGCATGGGGTTCAGGCCTCAGCTCCCACCTCCCTTCTCTTCCTTCACACATCTGAAGTGCTCTTGTCTGTTCCGTGTTTACCTCGTTGCTGTGTGCCTCCCCGTGAGACCATGAGCCTGCGGGTGTTGGTCACCGCCGCGTCCCCAGTCCCCAGCCCAGGGCTGGGGCACACAGCAGAGCTCAGGACTAGGTGCTGAGTGGCCGAACTCTCCTACTACAGATGCCAAAGGATGAGAGGAAGCCACCAGACAGCAGGAGATGAAGAAAGGGAGCTAAGGAGTGAGAAGCGGCGGCCCCTGGCTGAACGGCAGAGGTCCTTACAGTGAGGAGGCTGAGAGCAGCAGGAGCAGGCGGTCCCTGGGGCTACCTGTGGCCCTGGGCGGCGGCATTCATGTGGTCCCGGATGCTGATGGCCTGTTTGAGAAGACCCTCCACGCTGCGGAAGTAGATGCTGCTGTCGACGAGGTTCTTCACGGCGCTGAAACGGGAGGATGGACCAGTCGGCGCCGCCCTTCCTTTACCCTCCCCTTCCCGTGCCTGCCGGTGTATCCTCCCCACCAGAGGTTGGTGGGGGGTCTACACCAGCTCAGTGCTCAGCAGGCACCTCGGGGATGCTGTGGGCCCCCCGGAAGGCTCATCATGGGCTTCGAGTTTCGATTTCCCTGCCACGCCTATGACATCCATCCAACAGAGCACATGATGGCCAGACGCAACGGGCTTTTAGTTTGTATTTATTTATTCACTTAGGGAATCTCTACACCCACCACGGGCCTCGAACTCACGACCCCAACATCAAGGGTCGCGTGGTCTTCCAACTGAGGAAGCCAGGCGCCCCTAGATGCAACTTTTACAACCGTGCTGCTAGATCACCTGATGTTCTTTTTGTTGTCGTTGTTGTTTTGTTAAGATTTTTTTTTTAAGATTTTTTATTTATTTATTTGACAGAGACAGCCAGCGAGAGAGGGAACACAAGCAGGGGGAGTGGGAGAGGAAGAAGCAGGCTCATAGCGAAGGAGCCCGACGTGGGGCTCGATCCCGTAACGCCGGGATCACGCCCTGAGCCGAAGGCAGACGCTTCACCGACCGAGCCACCCAGGGGCCCCTAGATCACCTAATGTTTTGAAGAAGCTATAAGCATGTAAAGATGGCCTCAAAGACATCTTGCTTTCCTCTTAGATAACCTATTCCTGCCTCTGAATGAAGTTTATCAACTCAACTATGAAAAGCTCTGGAGGTGAGTTTGGAATAACTCACCACCGATTGGGGGGGGCGCCACGGCAAAGCTCATGTTGGTGCCACACTGACGACTGTCTAAGGAAAAGGCGCCTTCCGAAGGCACTACAGGAAAATATTTACCAGGCCACTCCGGGCCTTGCTAACGCCAGCAAGTCACCTGCGTAATGTCTGCAGGAAAAATGAAAGTGTCATTTTAGAGCCCTTCTATTAAAGAGAAAGAGATCACTCCCATTCATTATCAGTCAGGGCCCTGCGGGAAAAGGCCTGGAGATCAAAGCGGGGGTGGGGGTGGGGGTGGGGGTGGGGAAGGGCCTCGGCCATCACCTGCTCGGTTAGCTTGCTCATCTTAGCACCACCAAATGCAGTCAGCTTTTCTAGTGTTTGCCCGCCTTGATAAAAAGCTCGCTATTTTAAGTTCCCTACTGAATAGTTCACCCCAATTTAATATCTTCAAATTTTACACCAACTGTTAACACTGCATAAAGCGTTTTCAACTAAATGATAAGGGCTCTTCCGTGTCCGTAAAGGAAACATGGTCTCTTAGCATAGAGAAATTCACATCTTCCTCAAGAGAAGTGCTCAGCACTCCGAGAATGCTGGCCTCCTGCCCAGCTCAGCATGGCCCAGTGGAACTTTCTGGAACACGGGAGATACATTCTTTATCCACGACTTGGCTGCTAAGCACTTAAACTATGGTTATGTGAGACAGAGGAGCTGAATCTTTTAGTTCATTTTGCTGCATTAATATTTAAGTGTGAACAGTCCCCCACAGCCCTGCACTAGAAGGGGCAGCTAGAGGAACTGGGAGAAAGTATGGACTCTGACATGTTCTTCCTTCAACCTGGGCCTTGCTAGTGAGCTCGCAGCTGTCCAGGAGCTGTCTGGCAGCTGTCTGGCAGACCTGAGAGAGAACTCCTCTACTTCTTTTCCACTCTGCCTTGAGCTAATTAAGGAGGGTGTTTGAGGCCACCATCCTCAAGAAGATGCCATCTGTCCGAGTTGCCTTCTGTCCCAGTGGAGGGGCCAAGGCTACTGATGGCAGAACACTCAGCTCCGTGCCCCTGGCAGCAGGACTTCCTGTCAAGGAACCTTCGCCCACACAGTAGAAACAGGCAGGCAAAGCCCACGGTGCCACAGATGAGCACTGCTGGGGTGTCTGGCCTCTACCAAAATGACTCAACCAGCAAAAGGGCAAGCGACACTTCTAAATAAAACCGCCAGACTCCCGAGGCAAACAGAACAAACCAGGACAGTAAGTATGGTCAGGGGAACCAACAGAAGACTGGGAGGCAAGACTTGCAAAGGTGCACTGATGAAAAGAAACGCTGACTACTTGGGGCTCCTGGGTGGCGCAGCGGTTAAGCATCTGCCTTCGGCTCAGGGCGTGATCCCGGCGTTCTGGGTTCGAGCCCCACATCAGGCTCCTCCGCTATGAGCCTGCTTCTTCCTCTCCCACTCCCCCTGCTTGTGTTCCCTCTCTCGCTGGCTGTCTCTATCTCTGTCAAATAAATAAATTAAAAAAATCTTAAAAAAAAAAAAAAAAGAAACGCTGACTACCGCTTTTTACTCTCTCACACATCTTTCTCTGGGGGGGGGGTGGGGGGGATCTGAAGATTTAGCTAAAGCTCAACACAAACTAAGAAGAATAAATGGTCCCCCCACGTTCACACTATCCACGGTAGCCAAGGCATGGGAGCCACCCAAATGTCCACTGACAGGTGCCTACGATGTGGTGCCTCTGTGCGACAGGATGCCACTTGACCTTCAAGAGGAAGGACATTCTGACACAGGCTGTCCCATGGGTAGAGCTGGGGGACAGCATGCTGAGGGACAGGAGTCAGACACCAAAGACAAATACTGGAAGACTCAATGTATGTTGAGGTCCCTAGAATGGCCAGATTCGGAAACAGGAAACAGCGTGGTGGGGGGCCAGGGGCTGGGAGAGAGGGGAAGGGGAGTTAGGGTTTAACGGGGAGAGTTTCAGATTTGCAAGATGAAAAAAATTCTAGGAATGGACGGTGGGGATGGCTGCACAGCATTATGAATGTATCTAATACCACAGAACTGTACACTTAAAAATGTTCAAGGTGGGGGCGCCTGGGTGGCTCAGTCGTTAAGCATCTGCCTTCGGCTCGGGTCGTGATCCCAGGGTCCTGGGATCGGGCCCTGCATCAGGCTCCCTGCTCAGTGGGAAGCTTGCTTCTCCCTCCCCCACTCCCTCTGCTTGTGTTCCCTCTCTCGCTGTGTCTCTCTCTGTCAAATAAATAAAATCTTAAAAAAAAAAAAAAGGTCAAGGTGATAAATTTAATGTGTATGTTACACAATAAAAAAAATTAGAGGGTACCTTGCTGGCTCCCTCAGTGAGCTTGCAGCTCTTGACCTCAGGGTCATGAGTTCAAGCCCTACATTGGGTGCGGAGCCTACTTAAAAAAAAAAAAAATCGGAAAGAAATAAAAATTTAAGGGGCACCTGGGTGGCTCAGTCCGTTAAGCATCTGCCTCGGCTCAGGTCATGATCCCAGAGTCCTGGGATGGAGCCCCACATGGGGCTCCTTACTCAGCAGGGAGTCTGTTTCTCCCTCTCCCTCCCACACCCACTTGTGTTCTCTCTCTCAAATAAATAAATAAAATCTTAAAAAAAAAAAAAAAAGAAAGAAAAATTTAAAAATATACAGCCATATTTGTGCTTCGGCACTCTCCCCAAGCTGCTGTCTACCCTACTGGCCAGTCTGTGGTCCCGGCTGTGGGAGGGAAATGCCCCTTGAAGCACTGGCTCTCCGCCCAGCTGACACCTCCCTGAAACCTGAAACCATTATCACCCCTTCCTATGACACACGGAGGGGCTCAGGCCCCGAAAGAAGCCTGCCTGAGGCACATGTGGGTTGGGCAGATGGTCAGGGGCACAGGCCTGGGTTGGAACCCGCTGTGTGGCCACGTAAGTCGAGATCCACATGCCTCAACTCAGGAGCATTCAGCAGGTGAATTCAGATTCACTGGGCAGCTGGCTGAGATGCCCCTGAATGCCCTAGAGGCGACACCGGGCACAGTGGGACAACGCCAGCAGTGGGGAGGCTGCTGTGCTCACCTGCAGGCGTACTCCACTGTGTAAACAGCTCCCTGGCTCTGCTCCTCCCACCGCTGCATGTCGGCCTGTGGGGAAGAGGAAGCTGTTATCCAGAGGGCTCCCACCTCCCTCCTCTCAGCTCTCTGGGATGGAACGCTTGATCACCCAACACCACGGCCACAGAGACCAGCCCCCTCCATTCTGATCTTTCCTCCTGCAGATCCCCTCCCCCACCAGCATGGGCTTTCTTTGAACACCTGGTTACCATGCTTCAGGGCCCCTGCACTGGCTCTTCTCTCTGCCTGGCACATCTTTCCTTCAGGTCCACAAGCAGTTGCCTCCTTCCTTCTCACCACACAAGTCACAACTCGTGCATATCCTGCTGTCCCCTTCTTCCAAGTCTGTCCACCCATGGCCCCAACCTGTCTCAGTGACCTCGTGCCTCCTTGCCGGTGTCCCGGCCTTGACTCCTCCCCCAACAGCCCCTGCTCCACATAGCAGGTCCCAGCTCATGAGGTGAGGACTCTGGGGGAGGGCAGGGGCAGGGGCAAGTGGGGCTCACCTTATGCTGGGCCAGCTCGGGCAGAGAGCGGCGCACATGCTCCTGCAGCCGGTATAGGGCCACGGACGGCTCGTTGGCCAGGACATAGACACTCTCAGTGAACTTGTCTGTGACTGGATCGAGAATCAACAGTTGGGGGTGGGGGGGGTGGCAGAACAAGGGGAAGGGCAGCAGAGACACAGAGACAAAGCATAAGACCCTTGACTGCTTAATCTGTGAGTCCAGCTAGAGCAGTGAGGACTGTTCGGTGTCCCACCCAAGAGCCGGGTCACCTGAGGCCCTGGTGATATGTTGAAGGAGATGGTTACAGAAAAGCCTCACTTATCATGATGCTAACACATCCAGTAGACTCATGATCTCTCCCCTCCCAAGACCACCTGTAGTGGACACTGCTTCTGTCCACTTGGATCCTCTCACATTCCTTTTATCCCAAGGAATGAATCTGAGATTCTTCTTCGGAGGACCCCACCAGTGACTGGACTTGAAAATGCCGGGAAGCTTAGATCCCTGGATGGCCTTCAGCCATGACTGACAATCAAGCGGTATTAAAGCCCGTGGGCCGTGTGGAGGTATAACTCATCTTCTGAGTTCTCCTTAAGGATCAGGCTGAGAATTTTACACGACAGCATTCCTTGCTCAGCTTCCTCCCTATCCTGTTTCCCCCTCTTCCCTGTGGGTTCTCCTGGTCAATTAATTACACACAAATCCTCATGCCAGGGTCTGCTTCAATAAACGGCATTCCTAGCCATCCATGAACAGATCCTGAGGGGTCCACCTTAAAACAAAGTCCAAATCTTATCCACTCTTACCACTACATTGCCCCCACTAGTCCAAGCATAGCCACCTTCCACCTTGATACCAGGTTCAGTCAGCTCCTCCCTGGTCCCCTCTGCCAACAGTACAATCTCCACACTACCGATGGTGTGAGCTCCTAATGAACATACCAGATATGTCCCTCCCTTGTCTGGAATCCTCCCATGGGAGCCGTCAGCATAAAATCACCTAACTTACTATGGTCCGTAAGGTCCTGTATATTCTGCCTGCTCTTGACCTCCCTGCCCTCCTCACCCTCCATCCAAGGCACAATGGCCTCCTGGCTATTCCCTGAACACCCCCAGTACTGTCCAAAAGAACTTTCTGAGGTGATAGAAAGGTTCTATAATCTATAGTGTCCAATAATATGGCCACTAGGCACATTTGGCTACTGAGCACTCGAAATATGACTAATAGGACTCACAAACTGAATTTTATTTTTTAAATTTTAACTAAAGTATAGTTCACATACAGTGTTATATTAGTTTCAGGTGTGCTAATGTAGTGATTCAACAATTCTATGCATTACTCGGTGCTCACCTATGAATTTTAAATTTTACCTAATTTTAATTAAATACCCACAAATACTGTGACCAGGAGCTGCTGTATTGCTGCACAGCCCTGAACACTTTGCCACCTCAGCACCTTTGCACCTGTTGTCCTGCCAGACTCACCCTTTCCTCACTGGCTTCTCTTCATCCCTCCTGTCTCAGCTCAAATATCACCTCCTGGGCAAGGCCTTTCCTGATCACCAAGCTTAATCAGATGTCCCTTCCACCTCATTCTCAACCTCAGCACATTGTTCATTTCTCTTACACTTAAATTCTCATTCTTTATTAGGTTACATGTTTACAAAACAAAACAAAAAAAACCAAAGCTTGGATTCTTGAGGGCAGGCAGGAGCTTCTCTGAGCCTCAGTTTCCTCATCTGTAAAAACAGAGTGATAACAGCACCCACCTCGAGGTTTGTTAGAGAGATAGGAGCCCATGCTATTGCCCAGTACAGCGCGGTGGACAAGACAAAACCCTGGTGTGTCAGGGATTCAAGGGAGGCTGTGCATGAGTCTGGCTAGTGTCAGTCCGTCTAGCTCACTACTCCACCCTCAGTGGGGCAGAGTCCATCCTGCCACCTCTAAACTGTAGGTACTCTTATCTTCCTAGTCCTTCTAGTTTTGAAAATGAGAACAGCTTACCCTTCGGTGTTGCTGCGAGGAAGGTAGAATGAAATGTACTTGTGCCTTCTAAATAATTAACTAGAAACAACGTGTGTAATAAAATAACAAAAACCTTTGTGATTTAAAAATAGTTTGTGGCACTTTGTAATTTGTAAATAGTTTAATATAAACCTAGACAAATGTGTAAATATATTAGGGAATAATACGCACATAAACTGCCAAGTCCCAGGCGTTCTTCCAATGCATTACAAATACCAGGTCATTGAACTCTCACCACAAACCTATGAGGGGTCGGAAGAGACTACTATACACCCCATTTTGCAGATAACAAAACCGAGGCACGGAGACTTTCTAAAGGTTTTAAAACTAGTCAACGGCCGAGCTAGGATTCAACGGTAGCTCAATTAGTTTTCCCGCGTGCTCCCTCCAAGCCTTTGTCCCCTCCTGCCCTCTGTCGGGTCACCCTTCCGTCCAGCCCGGGGCTCCGCACCACCTTTCTTTCCCTTGAGTTGCATCTCCGGTTCCTCCATAGCTACCGCGGACCGGTCCGAAACCGGAAGCGGAAGCCCGGCGGTGGGGAAGGCTAACTAAACCTCCCCCCGTGAAACCAGACATTGAGCCCCTCTAGTTCCGGTGTCAATTGGCCCGCATTCCCTACTCCTCCGTGTACCCAGACTGGAGAGAACCCGTAAGTGAGAGACTGGGGAAGGAGGCACACCGGTAGGCGGGTGAGGAAGGGGCGGAGAACCTCTGAAGCTCCAGAAGGGACACCCAGGCTGGGAGGGGCAAGGGCGCCCTCCCTTCCCGAACTCCCTTTTCCGGGGGCAGAAGAATTGGGGAAACGCTCCAAATATTGCCCACTTCGGGCTGCATAAACGGCCTTTCTGTACCCTTCTGCTGCCATCAGATTCTTACACATGCTCATAACCATCTAGGACCGCAGAGAGGGCATTGTTGTGGACGGGTTCAACGGTAGTGTCGCCCCTTTAAGTCCTGAAGCCCCAACTGCTCCCCGCCCACCGCCTTCCGACCGGAGAAAACCCCGCCCATCCGGCCTCAACTGGAGCCTAGAGGCACCCTCTGGAAAAGCCTGTGGGCGGAGCTGGGGGGAATGACGGAAGACAGGAGCAATGAAATCCTCAGAGCCCTCTTAGGCTCCACCCATCCCTCCTGACCCGGCCGGGCTCCCTCCGGAGATGCCGGGGCAAGAACGCGCAAGCGCAACAGCAAGGCTCGGGCCCCAGCGGAAACCACGCCCCTCCCTCAAGTCTTAAAGGGCCAGAAGCAGCTTTTATTGCTCTCGCCTTTAGGCACTTTTGGGGAGGCAGGGTGCGCAGGCGCAGTGGGGGAGCTCTGGGGTGGGGGTAGCGGTCGCGTATCAAGTTGCTCTGTGTCCCGGCAGAAGAAACCAGGACGCTGAGGGTCCAGGGTCCAGCTTGCTCCCTCCTCTATCAGTTGGAGGAGAAAAGTTTGTGAATTGAGCCCCCAAGTTTTGGGGGACCCGGGCTTGCGGCGTGGGGTGACAGAGGAGGCTCATTAGAGGTGAGTGGACCTCCTGGATCTTTTTGGGAGGGGCCGATGGAGATGGGACCAATCACATCTTTGTTGACCACTCACTCATTCCGGGGACCCCCCCAAAAAAAATAACTACAAAGAACGTTTTTTAAGTTCTGCCTGTGTAATCAGGCCCCCAGCTTAGCTGTTCACAAGCATGCTTTGAGACCTCACTTCCCTATTTTATTAACGAGGAAACTGAGGCTCAGAGAAGTTAAGTCCTGTGCCCAAGTTCTCAGCCTATAAATGGAGGGATTTGAACCCAGATACTTGACCCCATTTTAAGTAAAGCATGTTGTATGTGTCCTTGTGGGGGCGGAGGAGTGGGCCTGAAAAGCAATTGGGACTCTGGTTTTAACTCCCCAGCTGAGCTAGAGTTTAGCCACCCTCACTGTGCAAGTTTGGGTATGCCATTGGTGCCTACTTAATAGGAATTAAGTAGTTATAGGAGTTAATTAAGCTGTTGGTAATTATTGTTATCGCTCCCCTTTTGGCGCTTCTACCAGCTTCCCCCATGGAGCCCACCCAGCCTGCAGAAGACCTCAGTGTGACCCAGCAGCTCCCCATCCCAGAATTTGGGGACCCTGAAGACCCTGGGGATGAGGCCCCCGATGGCTCAGATACTGTGGTGCTCAGTCTTTTCCCTTGCACCCTGGAGCCGGGGAATCCTGAACCGGATGCTGGTGCCTCCTCACCTCAGGGTAGGTAGGATATTTCCCCTGCACTCCTCCTGCCTTTGGGATGCAAAGACAATGGAATGTCAGGCCCAAGATAGGACCTCTGTGTTTATGTTCCACTACCTAGGATGTGTCTTCCCTCCCTACCCAGTGAGAAATTGCTTTTATACACACACACACACACACACACACACACACACACACGCACACACACCGTATGTATAGATGATGGCTAAATCCACATAACATAAAAGTTACTATTTCAACCGGACTTGCATACGATGCATACAATTCAATGGCAGTAAGTACATTCACGTTGTGTGTAACCCCCACCTCTATCTGTTGTTGCAGACCATTTCCATCACCCCAAAAGGAAACCCCATCCCCATGAGTAGCAGCTCTCCATCCCTCCTCCCCTGCCTCCGTCAACCACTAATCTACTTTCTGTCTCTATGGAGTCGCCTGTCCTGGACATTTCATATAAATGAATCATACAACATGTCTTTGGTGTCTGGCTTCTTTTGCTCAGCATGATGGTTTTTTGTTTTGGTTTGGTTTAAATTTTAATCTCTACACCCCACCTGGGGCTCGAACCCAGGTGAGATCAAGAGTCACACGCTCGTCCGACCGAGCCAGCCAGGTGCCCCTCAGCATGACATTTTTGAGGCTCGTTCACATTACAGCATGTGTCAGTGCTTCCTTCCTTTTTATGACCTGATAATAGTCCATTCCAGACGACGTTTTGTTTATCCATTCATCCACTGGTGGACACTAGGATTGTTCCTGTTTTGGCGATCGTGACTAGTGTTGCTGCACTCATGGGTGTACAAGTTTTTGTCTGGGCAGTTGATCTCCGCTCTTTGGGGTGGATACCTAGGAGTGGAAATGCTGGGTCAGATGGTGGTTCTGTTGACCCTAATAAGACCCAGGGATTTCTTTTGACTGGAGTCCTTGAAGACCTCGAATTTGGTACCTCCTGGGGCCTTGGTCCCTGCTCTTCCCTCCATGTGGAACATTCTTCTCACACCTCTTCCCGGGGCTGGTTTTCTTCAACTCACCAAGCTCTCAGTTGGTGTCCCCTCCTCCGAGTGGCCCTCCCTGACCACCTTGTCTAAAATGGACTCACCCCCTGCCCTCTCCTTTCCGCTCTCTTCTACCTGCTTTTTATAGCTTCTGAACACTTATTTCTCTATTTCTTTCTGACTCCCCAACTTGAGGGGAGGGACTAGGTCACGTTTGCCCAGAATGTCACAGGGTGTAGAGGAGAAACGCTCACCTGAGTATCCAGGAGGGCAGAGTGAGTGAATGGTGGGGTGAGGCACTGTCTTTGGGAGCTCCAGGCCCCCAAGGGCTTGTCTGAAGCCCCAGAGACGTACTGAGAGGACACTGAGGCCCTTCCTCTCTCTTCCAGGAGGCAGCTCCCTGAAGCACTCCACAACCCTCACCAACCGGCAGCGGGGGAATGAGGTTTCGGCCCTGCCGGCCACCCTGGACTGTAAGTGGGCCTCTGGTCCCCCGGCCTCCCCAAGTAGTAGGGCAGGGGTAGTAGGAGTGGCAGGGGCTGAGAGGAGCAACTTGGGATGGAGTCAACTGAGGCACGGAGCGGGGACGGGACGGGTGAGGACTCTGCCTCTCTCTGGCCCCTAGCCCTGTCCATCCACCAGCTCGCGGCCCAGGGGGAGCTGAGCCAGCTGAAGGAACATCTGAGGAAAGGTGTGTGTCCACATGAGTACGCTGGTGTGTCCATACCTGTCTGACCACACGTGCTGGGGTATCTGTCTACACATGTGTAAACCCCCCCTCACGTCTGACCCCAGGTGCCCGCCCTGTCCCTGCTCCCACAGTATTGGGGAAAGTGGGCAGGGGTACATCCCAGTGGTACCACCCCCCCTCCTGCCAGGCGACAACCTCATCAACAAGCCGGACGAGCATGGCTTCACCCCCCTCATCTGGGCCTCCGCCTTCGGAGAAATCGAGACTGTCCGCTTCTTGCTCGAGTGGGTGCGTCCCAGCCCAGCTCAGGGCTTCCCAGGGCCTTGAGGGCGGGCTGGGGTCTGAGTCTGCTGGTGCTGTCTGTAAGCTGGGGCTGTGATGGGTACCCCAGGATTCCAGGGGATGCCCCCACCTGTCCCATCGCCACTTCCTCTGCTCCCCCCCCCAACTGCAGGGTGCTGACCCCCACATCCTGGCCAAGGAACGGGAGAGTGCCCTGTCACTGGCCAGCATGGGCGGCTACACCGACATCGTAGGGCTCCTGCTCGAGCGTGACGTGGACATCAACATCTACGACTGGGTGAGGCACCACCCACTGGCCCTGGGCACCTTGCAGGGTACCACGCCTGTTCTAGATGCTGAGAACACAAGACAGACCCATCCCTGACCTCGCAGAGCTAGTAGTTTTGGGGGAGGGAAGACGACACATAAACAGGCAGCTGAAATGTAGTGAGTAACATTGGGATACCAGACACACAGGCTACTGCAAGAGCCCAGAGGTGGCCTCCATAGCCAAGGGAAGTCAAGGAGGGCTTCCTGGAAGAAGGGGTATCTAAGCTGAGACCCAAAGGAAGAATTAGGCCAGGTGATGAGCAGGAGGAGGAACCACATTAAATTAGAGAGTTGTGCATGTTGTGAGAATCTGGAAAAGACAGAATGTTGGTTGCCCTTGCCCCTGCCCTTGACAGAATGGAGGGACACCACTGCTGTACGCTGTGCGTGGGAACCACGTGAAGTGCGTAGAAGCCTTGTTGGGTAAGTGGGAGTAGCAGCTGGCCCCTCAGGAATCCTGAGGGCTGGAGAGGGGTCCAGGCTCTGCTTGAACAGCTCTTGGGATGGGTGGTCACTATCTGCTTTTCCCAGAGGACTGAGCTGGTGACAGGAGATGGTGGGATAGTACAGGGGTCTGGCTGACCGGGTTGAACACCCACACCCCCCATGCCTCAGGGACCCTGGAGGTGGGGATTCTATTGGCTACATTCTTTGGAAAGCTCAGGTTCTCATCCAAACCCACACGGGCAACCAGCAGACCTGTGGCTATACCATGAGAAATCACTGGACCTCCCAAGTCTCCATGCCCCATTCTGGGCTCCCAGTCCTCCACCCCCCAACCCCGCCCAGTAGCACCTGCTTTGTTTTGCAGCCCGAGGAGCCGATCTCACCACTGAGGCTGACTCTGGCTATACCCCAATGGATCTTGCCGTGGCTCTGGGATATCGGAAAGGTCAGCCTGAGATACGGGGCAGCGACAGTGTGCTGTAGGCAGGGTGACTGCAGAGGGGTACACAGGCCATCCCTCCAGGATATGTCAGATGCTAGCAGTGAGAGTGTTCTTGTTAGCAAACATCAAGTGCCACTGTGTACCTGGCCTGGGCACCTGCAGGAGGCCGACAGTGTCAGCAGCTGGGTTCGTGATGGGATACACACAGACGCTGGGAGGTCCAAAGGAAGCCCTGGCCCAGCCCCATGATAGGTGGGAGTCAGGGAGGGCTTCCTGGAGGCCCAAGGGGAGGGAGGATGGTGTCCAGGCTGGAGGAACAGTACAGGCAGAGGCCTGGCAGGATGAGGATGCCAAGGAGGGGCCAGGCCACAGTGCACAAGCTCACTGAGGCCAGCCCTCTTCGTGGCAGGAGGTGGGTGTGAGTAGGGACCATAGGCAGACCCCAGTTTGATTCTCCACTTCCCCCTTCAGCTTCCCCATCTACGAAATGGAGAGATCCCAATAGAACCAACCCCTTGGGGTCATGGAGGGATTCCTTTGAGTTTTATCCCATTTGGGACAGAAATCATTCTTCATGGCCCCTCTCTTCCTTTAACAAAAGTCACAAGTCACCAATTTTGTTTGGTAAAGATTATTTTTTTGACTCTGAAAAGCCTCCCAAAGTGCATTTTTACAAACTACGGGGAAGCTGAGTTTCCTGGTTTGGGTGCCTCAGTCTTCCCACCTGTATTCTGGGAAGAGTATGGATTTCCCCATGTATGAAGTAGGTCCTCCATCCATGTCCCAGGGCTTGGAGATCCCTGTTTGTCCGCCAAGAGGTGGGTGCAGTTCTCACGGTGGGATACCCCAGCTCATCCCCCAGGAAAGTGTACAATTTGGCCGGTGCCTCTGCAACCTCCATTCGATTCATGGCCCACCTTTCCCCTGTCCTGTTTCCAGTGCAACAGGTGATCGAGAACCACATCCTCAAACTCTTCCAGAGCAACCTGGTGCCTGCAGATCCGGAGTGAAGACTGCCTGCTGGGGACTCAGATACTCAGGGAACAAAACAGTTGACCCAGAGCTGGGGAAACCCAGAACTGGCTTCAAAGGCAGCTCCTGGACAGACAGTGGGAGGGGATCCTTCCCAAGAGGAACGAATAAACCTTCTGCGCATAACCTGAAGGACTTCACTGTGCTTCCCCAAGGGCCTCCTGGAGGAGACGGCTATCCAGTGGTCTCACACCCTCTCCCCCAGCACCCGCAGGTGGTAGATGACTACTCGGCCAAAAAAGTCAGTTGCGTCTTCGAATGTCACCTTCAGCTGGTCCACCTCGGCAGCTGGCACAGGGAAGGTGTGAGCACAGGCAGTCAAGGGAAATAGATAGCTCATCATTCCCCATCCACCAGCCCCAGCTCAGACACCACCAGTGTGCTGGGTTACCCAGCACACCCTGAGCCCCTCTAAAGCTCTCACACAGAACAGGTTACCATCAGCTCATTTTACAGATGAAGCAATGGAGGCCCAGAGCCACTTGCTCAAGGTCACACACCAGGGCCCGCAGCTTTCAGAGACACAGACCACCACCCCCCTCCACCCCAGAGGCTCCAGCAGGATATCTGAAGTGAGTTGTTGTCCTCAGGGTAGAAGTCCATAATCTTGCTAAGAGTCTCACCCCCCTGGGAACCTGCAGCAGACAAAGGAGCAAGCTGTGAGGCTGGGGTGCGCCTCCCAAACCCCTACCTTCCAGAGCCTTCCAGTACCTTCCAGGTGGCCCCGGCGACTGGAGAAGCCCCCCTGGAACTGGATCTGCAGCTGGGAGACACGGATGCGCTGGGGAAACTCTAGTATCACCCACTGGGAGAGGCCCTGGAAACAGACAGGGAAACCGAGGCTCAATCACTTGCTCAGAGCCCTGCTATGCCTGTCTCATTCACAGTCGATGGTGGTGGGGGTGGGAGGCGCTGGCCCACGTACGTTCCCTCCGTGGTCAACTCGACTGTGCAGCTGGAATGCTCCTTAGTTCTCAAGGCACCTTGGACCCCTGCATCTGATTCACGGAGGGGTGGAGGGGCCAGGAAAAGGTGCCTCACCTGGTCCGAGTTCCAGCACGTCTCCTCATCCTGGTCGAACAGATGTTTCTTTCCAAACTGCCGGGTGTTGCGATTCAGCACTGAGCTCACCCTGGAGGCACGAAAATCAAGGCGAGAAGAGGGGCTGAGCCCAGCGCCGAAGCCCCGCCCACCAGTGGGCCCACCCCCGCCTCACCTCCAGCTTCCCTGGCTCTCCCAGCTCTGTTAACCCGGGGTTCAAGGGCCCCGTCCGCCGCTGCCCGCCCCCCAGGTTCTCACCTGCTCACTGTCTCTGGACAAACCAAAGAGTGGGTCATCTCGGCTCCACAAAGCCTCACACGGCTCAAAGCTGACTTCAGCCGGTGTGCGAATCCCGGCGCCAACACAGCCACAGCGGCCCGACCTTGACCACGCCTGAGTTTGCAAGGGTTTCAAAGAAACTGCCAGTGACCTGAAGCCAGACTTTCACAGCAGGTTCAAGGAAGGGAAACGGGTTTCCTGTGGGGTTCGGGAGGTTGCTCTGGCTCCGAGCCTCAGTCTTTCCGCGAACAGCTCGGAGAACCAAAGCGAGACCCGGAACCACGAGGATACCGCGCAGGCGCAATGTGATTCAGACCCGCCCAGCCTGCGCTCTCGGGGCAGGATGTACTTTGAGCCCCGCCCCTCTGTGCCCGCCTCTTAAAGGGCCTTCATCCAGTGCTTAAGTTCTCGTTGGAGCTGGAGGAAGAAGGCAGGCACCTAAAACGATGTGTGCCGAGTGGGGGGCGGGGGGAGGGCGCGGTCTCTGGTGCCTGTGGGTACAGAGCACTGGTTGTGAGTCTGAGAGACTTCCTATAATGATGTCTCCCTACCTGGGGAAGTCTGCCAAATCCATTCTGTACCTGCTAATGCTGCCTCACGCCTCACTGCCTCCCAGGGACCAAAGGAAGAGCAGAGAAAGAGGCCACGGTATCGCCTGTACAGCGAATCTTCACCAACCTCCCGTGTCCCAGCTGGAACGCAGGAAGCTTAGCCTCCAAATCTTTCTTCCCACTAAATGCTGCCTGGGACAGGTTTCATGGAATGGGGGCAGGTGAAGTGGGTTGTGAAGGATGAACAGGGGTTTACCCAACCAGATTGCACAAAGGCTAAAGATTTGGTTCCCTGATTCACTAAAGGACTCGCTCCCTACTGCCCAGCCCTGTGCTGGGTGGTGCTGGGGACTGTAAGGAGCCTCGGTTCTAGCCCCCCACCTGAGGAGCCCCCAGTTTGGCTAAGACACAGCTAGATACACACATCCCAGACCCATGTGGCCAGGGCTGAGCCAGAGGGAGAATAAGGCTGGGAGACCGGGGCTCTACCTGGAGGGAGGGCTTCCTAGGAAAGGGGATACTGTGTCTGTACTTTAATGGGTGGGCAGGAATTATCAGGGTAAAAAAAAATGGGGGTAGATTTGTCCAGGCCAGGAGAACAACATAAGTAAAGGCCTGGTTGGGTGAAAGACCATGATTTTGAATAAAATATATGGAGCAAGATCCTGCTGAGCCTGAAGGTGTTTGAGAAAGGGCAGGACACCATCCCATCTGCATGAATGGAGGGTTCTGAGACAGATCAGCCACTGGCAGGAGGCTGCAGGTTCCTGGCTCTAGCTGAATGGTCTAGAATTCAGCCCCTTTCTTCAAGGGCTAGGGGAATGGTTCTCTTGGCATCCTACTAGCATCATCCCAAGCCCACTCCAGGAGGGGGGGTGGCTGGCTGGGAAACTGGGACACCAGCGGAAGGGCCGCCCCATCAGCCCCTGCCTGCCAGGACTTCCTGCATTCAGTCATGGCCTGGTGCCATCTAGACCTGGCTCTGTCGGTCTCAGGGCTGGGGCCAGGACTGCAGGTGGCAGAAAAGACCTCTTTACTCGCAGAGGAAGGTGGGAAGAGCATGGACCCTGGAGGGCCCAGATCCAGTTCAAATCCTGGGTGGGTCACTCACTCACTGGCCATGTGATCTTGGACAAGTATGTTGACCTCTCTGAGCCTCAATCTCCTCATCTGTGAAATGGAGGGAATTCTATTTATAGGACTGCTGGCGAATTCAGTGGATTCTGTGGGCTGACACATAACAACAGTGACTGACCTTCGTCAAGAGCCCGTCCTGTGTTTGACTTGAAGCCACATTTTGTCTCCATCCACTGGTTCATTAAACCTGCGGTACTGGTCCATGTCACCTCCATTTTACAGCTGAGGATAGAGCCAATGTCCCCCAGGGAGGATTTGCATGGCCCTAGGGCCCCCCACGCCACTCTTGGTCTTGGCATGGAGCCACCTTGCCCATTGGGATGAGGCCAGCTCAGTACCCTCTTCCCGCCTCCTCACCCCACTGGCGCCTGGGCCATGAAAGAACCTCCTGTTTCTCCAGGGAATTAGCAGCTCTAAGCTCCCAGCAGCGCAGCCAAAAGTGGTCCATTCATTCGCCTGAGTGAGGGGAGACTAGGCACTCCCTCCCTCCTCACCCAGGGGATGGGGCAGAGGAAGGTCTGGAAGAGCCAGGAGCTGCAACTCCAGTTCCCTGAGGGAAACTGAGGCACAGGAAAGCAAATCAAATGGAAAAGCAAATCCAGGGGAACCAGGATTCAAGCCTGTCTGGCTCTGGAGGTCTCTCTACTGGGCTGAGGTTTGCATTTGTCAAAAGAGGAAATAGAGGCTCAGAGAGAGTCAGGTATTTGCTGAAGTCACACAGCAAGTGTGGGTCAGCAAGGTCTCTCTCTAGGGATGCAGCCCCACCCATGGCAAAAAACAAAAACAGAAACAAACAGGTCCAACTTGCCATAGCGGAGCAGGGTAGGGAAAGGCCTTCAGAAAGCTTCAAGCCTTGGTTTCCCCCCGGGGGATAAGTGTAAGGATTGCTTCAAGGCCCCAGCCTGGAGAGTCTGTGGGGGTGGATGTGATGGTTCCCAGGCCAGCAGCCCCCAATGAGGAAGGTCCAGGTGTGATTTATCTGCCAGGGTCTGCCTGGGTCCAACAGGGCCCGCCTCAGAATAGACAGATGCACGCTAGCTGCCAGCTAGATTTGTCAGTCCTGGCAGGGTGCGAGCCTGGGAGTCTGGAAGCCCGGGAGCCTGGGAGCCCAGGGAAGTGGAGGTGACAGTAGGAGTGCGAGGGTGTGGCCCGGTGTGAAGGGACTGAAGTGAGCTCACCAGGGAACCCCCCCGGGGCCACAGCCGGGTGTGTTGAATGGTTAGCATGAGTGGCTGGGCTCTGAGGTTGATCTCGGGAGGACTATACTTCTCTGTGTGGGTGCCAGGGGTGTCCGGGGATCTTAGTTGGGTGCTGGCCGTCTGGAGGTGTGCCCCTGCCTATAAACAGGGTTGGAGGTGAACAATGTGGGCAAATGTAGGCTGTTGGTGGCTGCCGGGAAGGCTAAGGTGCAGTAGGTGTGGACTGCAATGCGTGTATTTGAGTGTAAAGGGACTAGAGGTGCGGCCGGGATCACAGCTGTGAGTTTGGTTGTGTAACACGCATGACTTGGGTGTGACCAGATGAGGTTGTATGTGGTCTGTGTGACGTATATGTGGTCTGGCCTCATGTGGTTGTATATAAGCCACCTGCGCTGTCACTGTGTGTCTGGGATGTGATGTGGGTTAGGGGTTTGTTGGTGACATTGTGTGACACTTGTGTCATGTCTGTGTGTCACCTCGGGTATGTTAAGTGGAACTTGGGAGGGCTAATGTCCATCCCGGAGACCCAGCTCTCCTGGAAGGTCCAACCTCCCTGCCCCTGCTCTGGCCCACCAGCCCCCTCCCCCGCTTCCTCCCCCAACTTGCTCCAGCCCCTGGCCTGGGCCCCAGTGTGGGGGGTACAGAGAAGGCACTCAGGGCTGGCGGGGCGGCTCACCCAATCCCTGTGCAAGCCTATAAATAGCTCTTTGAGCCCAGCAGATTCCCAGGCAAAGTTACCTCATTCAAGCCCCCAGCAACAGCCCGCCCTCCCACCTCCCCTGGGCCCCAGGCCAGCCCCTCTAAGCTCAGTCCTGGCACCAGCCAGGGGGACATGGGGGTGGAGAGGAAGGGGTGTAGAGAGGTGGGAGCAGTCAGGGGTGAGGGTCAGCTTGGCTCTGAGGCCATGAACGTAGGCTCCCACTTGGCCCGTACCCATACTGTACAACCACAGGCAGGTGGTCCCATGCCTCTGAGCTCAGTTTCCCCAGCTGGAAAATGGGCAACAGCATGACAGCAGCCCCCATCTTATGTGTTTACTTCCATTTCATTCTCTCAGCAACCCTGTAAGACAGACTCTTAATTATCCTCCTTTTAGATAGGGTAACTTAGGCACAGAAAGACAAAATGGCGGGCCCAGAGTCACTCTAGAGTGGAAAAGAGGAGTTTTGAACCCTGAACTTATGGAGGAAAATCTGCTTGGATCCCTTGCATGTCATACAGTCACACCTAGACCCCCCACCCCCCCACCCCAATGCTGCCACAATCACCCCTCACACCAGCCTGTCAACTACAGACATTCATATCAGCGTGATCCCTGACCTCCATCTCTCCTCTGTGATGAGGCCTGAGCAGTAAGCATAGCTCCCCAGTGTGTCACTTTGACCCCTAGGGCCATCACTCACCCACTCCTGGACCAGCAGACTGGGTCCACATGCATGAGACACGGACCCATACTGATGACTTGGGTAGGGCAACATGGCTCCCCTGTGGTTCTTCCTCAACCTTCACTTATTTCCACCCCCTCTTCACTCTGGTAATCTTGCCGAAACCATCTTCTCACCTATTTGTCTGTCCCCTCATCAGCCTGAGACCCCCCCCCCCCACACACACAGACACACACACACGTGGGACATGTGAAGTGCAGACTGTCTGCCCACTGCATCCCATTCTAAGCATCAAGAGACTAAGACCCTGGGAAGGAAAGGTGGGGGAAGGGCTGACCTCTTTAAACTTTTGATCCCCCTCATTTCCATCATTTCCTTTTTTCATTGTGGTAAAATACACCAGAACACAAAATTTACCATTTTCCAGTATACAATTCAGTAGCATTAATTATATTCGCAAGATTGTGCCGCGATCACCACTATCTAGATATCTAGTGGAATACTTTCACCATTCCAGGAGGAAACCCAGTACCCATTTGCAGTCATTCTCCATTCCCCCTCCCCCAGCCCCTGGTAACCACTGATCTACTTCCTGTCTCTGGATTTGTCCATTCTAAACATGTCATATAAATTGAGCCACGCTGTGGTCTTTTGGATCTGGCTTCTCTCCGCATGCTTTCAAGGTTCATCCATGATGTTGCGTGTAGCAAGGCTTCCTTCCTTTTTATGGCTGAATAATATTCCTTTGTATGGATCTAGACTTAAGGTTGAAGTCTCCCTGCAAAGACACACGCACGCCCCCTGCCCAAAGCAAAAGTATTCCTGGGACAACAGTACCTGCAACACAGCTGCTGCTCTATACGTGCCCGCTGGATAAAGGAATGAATGAAAGAAGGATACATTCAGGCTGCAGCTGGTGGAGACAGCTGTGGGGTGTGACAAGCCTGGGCTCCAACGCTGCGAGTCTCTTACCAGCTATGTGACCCAGGGATCTTCCTATCCTCTCTGAGTCTCAGCTTCCTCACTATACGTGGGATAGAAAACAGCAATTGCAGCCAAAACTGCTTCAAGTGTGAGCCCTGGAAAGTCAGGCAGACCAGGGTTGGAATCCCAGCTCTGCCCTTGCTCTTTGTGCTACCTTGGAAGCTACTTCCTCTCCCTGAGGCTCAGTTTCCACATCTGTAAGATGGGACAGACCCCACTATGGGGCGTCTGGGAACATTTAATGGGATTCCTGGGGCAAATGGGTGAAAGGGCGGGAAATCAGACGCAGTCTACCCCTGGGTGGGGTGAGAGGTGGAAGAAGTGGGGAGGGGGTTTTAGGTAGGGGGAGCCCCCACTCTCGCGCAGCCGGCAGCCTCCAGCAGGCAGGGGCGCATGCGCAGAGCAGCCCCGCGGCCCCTTTATAAGCGCTGAAGCGGCTCTGGGGCGAGCGGAGCGCAGGGCGCAGGGGCTGGACCCGGCGCGAGCAAGCCGAGCCGGAGCGTCCTTTGTGCCGCGCGACCGCCCCGGGATGCGTCCGAGCTAGGAGTCAGGTGGGGGGGGTCCGTCGTGGGGAGGGGGCCGCGTTGGGTGAGAGGGCCTCGTGATTAGAGACAGAGCACGAGATTGGGGAGGGGGCCTGGGATCAGAGAGAAGCCCCCAGAACAGGGAGGGGGGCTATGAGGGGGGAGGGGAGACCCAGGTTGGGGAGAGAACGCAAACTGGGAGGGCGCTTGGAAATGTCAGGGGGACTTGGATTTGGGGGTCAGTCCCCGGGTTGTCCGGGGGGAATGCGGAGACAATCCCAAGGTGGGGAGGGGGCCGGGCTGGAGGTGGGTCTCAGAATTGGGGAGGGGGCACTGGGAACCAAGGCTAAGGGAGGGCACCCAGACTTTAGAGAGAAGAAGGGGACACCCAGATGTTATATGGGGGGCTCCAGAACTGGGCATCCCGGTGTCTGAGCTGAGACACCCCAGGATTTTAAGTGGGGATTCCCAATTTGCCAATGAACGGAGGAATCCAGGCTGGACTGCAGCGGGGAGGGGGGCCCTCCAGATTAGCCTGAGTCCGATGGAAGCGGGTCTTCCCTGAGTGTGAACGGCATGGGAAAGGGGCGCCTTACAGTCTCCCTCTCCTTTTGGCCCAGTTCCTGTCACCACGTCCTGATTCAGGGAGGAGGCTCTGGGGGGCTCCCTCCCAAGGTGGTCCCTGTTGTTCCCTCAGATCTGGAGTTAGGGTGGTGTCCCTTCTCCCAGGGAGCAGACTGGGTCTCCCAGGTGAATGCTGCGTGTGAGTCCCCCAAAGCCCCCAGTTAGGATCCCCAGGACTCCTGAGGGGCACCCAGTCCGAGGAGGGGGGCCGCTCCCAGCACCTCCACATCTGACCGTATCCTCACAGGGAGACACAGACTCTCGCCTCACCCCTTCAGTTCGTTCTGCCCACATAGACGCTTGTGGAAGTCCTGGCTTGGTTTGGGGGCACAGGCACTAGGAAGTAGGGGGCTGGGACCCCAAGCCCAGCCTAGGCAGTAGCGACCCCCATTTCTGTGCACGGGGCTTTGTTCCTCTCAGCAGCATTAATGGGAGACAGCCAGGATGAAGAGAGGGTTGGCGCTGGGCCCCAGCAGGGGACGTGGGGGAAGGGCAGAGAGGGAGGGGTGGGCAGATCGTGGGACCTCAGAATCCAGCAGCTTCGCTGGCTCATGGACATTCTCAAATGGAAGGTGCCCCCGCCCCAGGAGGTGGGGGCTTTGTGTGTGTGTATGTGTGTCTACCCCATGCTGAGAGAGGTTGTGTGCCCATGGAGGGTCTGGGGTCCCCTTTGAGTCTGATGCGACTGAGATTGTGTCTTTGTCAGGAAACTTATGCCGGGGGCCACATCACCAGGTGGCAAAATGATGTGTGCCCACCAGTCACCAAGGCCACATTTATCCAGCCTGGTCTGTGCCAGGGGCTGGCAGCACCATGTGTGAGTGTGTGTGAGGAACTGTGTCTGACGGTATGGCCTCATCGTGGGGTTTATGTAGAGAGCCTGAGACTGTGGGTGTGTGTCTTTGTGCAGAAGACGTGCTGCCTGCCTTGTAAGTGCCCATATTGTCTCTCTTTGTTAATGTCACTGTGAATCCGAGTGTGCGCGTGTGTCTCCCAAGCTCTGAGTCTGGGGTGTGTGGCTGCATGTACAGAAAGGGGGTCCTCTCCATGTGATTGGCATTGTGGACCCTGAGCATAGGGGTGTGAGATATGGTCTGTGTGCAGAGTTGGGGACTACTGGGGGAGACGTTGGGGTTCAGGTCCCCAAGGGGCAGCCCAAGATGGTTTACTGAGACTGGCTTCTGTTCTCCTCTGAGGAGTTCCACGATCATGCCCATGCACATAAATATGCCCGGACTCCAAGGCTAGAAACACACACATGTGCTCACGGCCCCTGCGGAGGGGCATTTGGACCCACACATCCAGAGACCACAGTGGGTCTCCTAAGCTCCACGCAGTGCACGGAGCTGCTGCAGACCCATGCACACATCCACACATCACAGGGCACAAGTTCACATCCTTGCCTGGACACAGCATCCCAACGTGCACCTAGGCACACACAAAAACGCCCGCTGGCAAACTCACCCACATTCAGTCCCCGCTAAGACTGGAGGTGGGTATGAGGGAGGGATGGACACACACACACACACACACACACACACACACACACACACACCCTCCTTCCGGGCCGCCCCTCCTCCAAGGCCTCACAGGCCCCTGTTTGCATATGCATGAGATTCGTGAATTATTCATGAGGGGACGAGCCCCAGACAGCTGTGTAAATGCTCACCTCTGGCTGCTCTGGGGAGGAAGTATTTTAAGAGAAGGGGTGTGGGTGTGTGAGGGTACAAGTGGAGGGAACAGAGTGCATCTGGGAGGGCATGTGTGCACGTGGGAGGGTGCCCCCGAAACTGTCACGGTGTTGGATCACCGTTGTACATTTGCTTGTGTACATGAGGCTTTGTATACAAAAAGCTGATTTTTAATTTGACATTTCTAGCACTTCACAAGTCTTAGCTTGTTCCATCCTCACCATAACCCTATGAGGTACATGCTGGGCGATCCCCATTTTACAGGTGGGGAAACTGAGGCATAGAGGATGAAGCAGCATGTCTAGGGTCATAGAATGTATGGAAAGTAGAGGCAGAACTTTTTTTTTTTTTTAACATAATCTCTACGCCCGATGTGGGGCTTGAACTCATGACCCCAAGATCAAGAGTTACATGCTCCTCCAACTGAGCCAGCCAGGCTGTAGACTGCTTTTAAGCGTGTGTGTGTGTGTGTGTGTGTGTGTGTGTGTGTATTCTCTGAACTCTCCCCCTCCTAAGGCCCTCTTGGGGCAAGTGCAGCCCAGAATCCTGCCCCACCCTCTAATACCTTGCCAGGCCTTGAACAGCCATCAGGCGACCCCACACTTATTCAAGGTTCCAAGGTGGAGAAATGATGACAGCCTGGAATGGAGACAGAAATTGCTGAGGGTTACGGGTTGGTAGTTGGGGGCACCATCGCAGGGTCTGGACTCTGTCCTGCTGTGCAGCCCCAGGCAAACGACTAGCCGTCTCTGGGCCGGAGGTGTTGCCAGAGGAAGGCAAGGAGACCAAGTGAGCAGTGTCCCCGCATTTCCTCCCCAGCGTTCAGCACCACGGATAGGTCCCTGGCTGGCCTCCCAGTAGGGCCTCTGGGAGCTGGGAAAGGGCGCTGGGAATGGGACCAGCTGTCCTCCACACCTCCTGTTCTGGCTCTATCTACACTCCCCTTCTCAGAGCTATTCTTTTATTGGGGTAATGGTGCAAGACTTGGGTTTATAGAGGATGCTCTAACTTGCCATCTGTCCCCACTTCCTGAGCCCCAATGAGGGGAGTGGTACAGAGGGCTGGGAGACACTGGGGAGGGACTACCTCCCCAGGGTTTCTGGTCTCTGGAAGAATGTGAAGCCTGGGAGTGTCCCGGTACCGGGATTGGGTCTTACTTATAGTTGGCACTCAATAACTGTCCATTTTATGCCTGAATGCCACAACCCCTAGAGAAGGCTGGACCCACAACTGGAGTCTCTCTGTGGACCTAGAAGGCAGCTTCACTAGGCAGGAAGAGGGTGGGGTGGGCAGGGGTGAGGCCCCTTCTTCTAGCTGGGACTTGGCAGCTTCTCAAAAATCCCAGAAACCAAGAATAGAATCTTGGCGACAACCAAATCCTGGAATTGAAGCTGAGAATCGTGTCAGTCAGCAAACCCAGATTAAAGGCTGGCTTGGAGGCCAGCCTACTGCCAGGACTGGGGACCCCAGGCAGACTGGGGCTGCCTGCTGCCCTCTAGGAGACCCCAGTCTTATGGGCGAGGCCAACCTGAAAAATGGGATTTTGATCTTGGCTGTGTAAAGGTCAATAATAAGAATAACAACAGCTCAGGGGAGCCTGGCTGGCTCAATTGGAAGAGCATGTGGCTCTTGATCTCGCGGTCATGAGTTCGAGTCCCACATTGGGTGTAGAGATCATTTAAATAAATAATTTTTTAAATAATAATAACAAAAGCTCAGATTTACTCCTTCATGCCAAGCAGTTCTAGGCATTTTATGTTTATTTATTTTTAAAGATCTTATTTATTTATTTGACAGAGAAAGATAGCGAGCGCACAAGCAGGGGGAGCGGCAGGGAGAGGGAAAAGCAGGCTCCCCTTGGAGCAGGGAACCTGATTCAGGGCTTCATGCCAGGACCCTGGGATCATGACCTGAGCCGAAGGCAGATGCTTCACCGACTGAGGCACCCAGATGCCCCAGTTCTAGGCATTTTATATGTATTGACTGTATTTACGTATCTATTCTTTCCAACTACTTGATGTTATCCCTTATCTAACCTACAAAGAAACCAAGGCACAGAGAAGCTAATCTACTTTCTCCAGGTCACACAGCAAGGAACAGGCAGAGAGACAACCTCAGGTCTGATTCACTCCAGCACCCATGCTTCCGACTGTGAGACTTGACTGTTGGGATTCTGAAGTCAGCTGGTCCTGGGTTTAGATCCTGGATCAGACCTTGCTTGCTGACTGTGTGACCTTGAGTCACACAATAGCCTCTCTGAGCCCCGGTTTCCAGATCTGTAGAGTGGGGGGACTTGGTCCTTCCACACTGACTCTCTGGGAAGGTTATACTCACTTCTATTCTCCCTCTCTCTCCATCTTGTTCCAGGTCCAGGATGGGGGCCATGTCTGTCTGGGCCTCGGGCCTCCTGATGTTCCAGATGCTGCTGTTTGTGGCTGGGGAACAGAGTGAGTTGGCTAATGGGGTGGGAGAGGTTGGGTTCTGGGATGCTGACAAGATGGGGAAGCTTTTTAACTCTAGAGCCTTCTCCTGCTGGCTCTCTGGCTTGGTCTGGAGAACAAAATGAGAATAGATGAAAAAGGTCTTTGAACAGTCAAAAGCGAACAAGACACCTGAGAGGTTATTTTTAGTCATTGCCAGCGGAGGCTGGAGGTTCCTGCCTCTCACTGTTTTGCTGAGATGAGCTAAAGAGAGGGGGGAAAAATGAGAATAGTGCAGAGATTGATTAGTGATGTCTGCCATGGGTGGGGCAATGGAAATAAGGTATGTGTGACCCTCCTTGGCATCTCCCCAGTGGTGGTTAAAAGCCCAGGTATTAGAAATGCTTCCTGATTTGCTCTGTGGTCTTAGGAAAATACAATGATGTGTCTGAGATTCAGTTTCCTCAACTCCCCCAAAACATGATGAGATATGGCTACCTCTGCCTATGGTTAGGAAAATCAAAAGAGCTGATTGCTATGTATAAAGTGTCCATTATATAGAAGGTACTCCACAAACACAAACATTTCCCTTCTAATGGCTGTCTCTTACTTAGCTTTTGGGGAAACTGTGACTCAGAGAAGGACTGTGACTTTCCCATGGCCACACAGTGAGTCAGTGACAGAGTCAAACCCTTGGCCGTCAAGATCTGGATTTTGAGTGGAGGCAGAACTCTGAAGGGATCTGACCCTATTACTCATCTTTTGCTCACAGATTGGGGTGCACGTCACAGATCCATTGACTGCGTTATGATGTTGTAGGCAACCTACCCTCTCTGGCTTCAGTCTCCCTACCTGTAAAGGGAGGGAAATAGCAGTCTCTACTGGTCCTTGTCTTTGAGTCAGGTCCTCTTTCCACATTCTCCACTCCAGGCACACAGGACGCCACTGCTGCTGCCTCCGCCACCATCGACAAGGGGCTCCACATGCAGAAGGTGGGGTCCGGGTTGGTTCGGGCCGCGCTGGCAGAGCTGGTAGCCCTGCCCTGTCTCTTCACCCTGCGGCCATGGCCAGGTGCAGCCCGAGAAGCCCCTCGGATCAAGTGGACCAAGGTGCGGACTGCATCAGGCCAGCGGCAGGACTTGCCCATCCTGGTGGCCAAGGACAATGTGGTTCGAGTGGCCAAGGGCTGGCAGGGACGCGTGTCACTGCCCGCCTACCCCCGGCATCGGGCCAACGCGACACTGCTACTGGGACCACTGAGGGCCAGCGACTCTGGGCTCTACCGCTGCCAGGTGGTGAGGGGCATCGAGGATGAGCAAGACCTGGTGCCCCTGGAGGTGACAGGTCAGTTGAGGCCAGGGGAGAGAACAAGGCTGGGAGGGGGTGGGGCTGAGCCTGCAGCTCACCCACAGAAGGTCACCTTAGAGATCACTCCCAGAACAATGATTCTTTTCGATTTTTCTGATAAAGTCCCAAAGAAAGTCTCGTCCAGCACTACCCTTTCTATAACACTTCTCTCTTAGCTAAGAGAGAGCAGCTTCTGGTTCGGTTTCTTGTGGACCACGGTATTTTATAGGCTTTTATAACTTTAAGTCCCTTTCATGGTTACCTACTTTCACATAAGACAGAGGATATTGACTTTCTATTTAAAATAGGAATACAAATTTCCTTTTACAATAAATTTATATTTTTAATACAATAAAATAAATTTATGTTTTAAAGAGTGAGGTTTTCTCTTTAAAGTCAATTGAAAAAATATATTAATAAAATATATTAAGTAAATATAACGGTCCTCAAATACCGGTTTAACCAACTCCTGTATTAAATTCCTTCTGTTGAAATATCCAGTGTTTCCTTTTTCCTAACTGATCAAGGTGAACAAAACAAAACAAAAATTTTTTTTTGATGATTAAAGCAAAGTCCTAGAACAGGGTAAGGCACGGTAGGTGCGCAAAAGGTAATTGACATAGGACTCAGTGAATGATTGTTGTGTGGAAAATAGCCTGTGGATTCTAGCTGGGAAGTTGCTTTCCTTTAACCTTTGTTGGCCATGGGCAAGTCCCTGCACCCCCAGTCTTCCCCCATCCAAGTGTCTCACTGCGTATTTTATGGGGTCAGCCACCTATCCCTTTTCTAAGGCTTTCCTGCTCAAAACTGATAAAGCTTGAATAAGACTGGTAAACGATGAAGGAAGTAAATCCCACCTCCGGGCTTGTTCAATTGATTCATTCGATTAAACATTTATTGAGCACCTACCATATGCTAGTCTGGTGCTGGGAATATAATCATAACTGAGATGCAGCTGTTGCCTTCCAGGAGCTCGGATAAAATAGAATAAAATGTTTCATTCCTTTGTCTTGCTCAGACATTTCTTTCATCCCTAAATAAGAATTGCAGTCACAGTGAGCCCATTGTCGGTGTTTCACATCCTGACTTGCATGTCACCTCCTCTAGGAAGTCTTCCATGACTCCATTTCCGGGCTGGGCAAGAAACACTTGATCTCCCATTGTCACCTGTGCTTCCCCGATCAATGCATGTACTTAATCTTTCTCTCTCTCTCTTTTTAAGGTTTTATTTTTAAGTAATTTCCACACCCAGTGAGGGGCTTGAACTCACAACCTCCAGGTTGAGTTGCATGCTCAACCAACTGAGCCAGCCAGGTGCCCCAGCATGCACTTATTTCTTAAAAGGCAGAATCTCTCTCACTCTCCATGCCTCCTGTCACCTCCAGGACCTAAACCTGGGCATGGAGAGTGCTATATTTGGAGTTAGATCATCCCGGGTATGAATTTTGGCTGTGCCTCATACTGGCTGTGTGGAACTGGACATGTCCCTCAACCTCTCTTAGCCTTAGTTTTCTCCTCTGGAAATGGGGATAATCATAGTGTTGTTATAAGATTTCAATGAGATCCTGTTTATAAATGCTTTTTACATGGTAAACATTTGACAGATTGGAGCCCTTTATGGTCATTGTTATCAGTTCCCTTATCTAAAAATGGAGGCATATCAGTCTGGCATGGCACAGGGCAACATAGGGGGGCAGGTCTATTGTTATCAAACTGGGAGAAGAGGCATTCTGCAAGAGGGAGGTCTGTTCTTGAAGATCCTGGCATAAATCAGCCCCTATCCTGGATGTTCCCCCACAGGTGTTGTGTTCCACTACCGGGCAGCTCAGGATCGCTATGCACTGACGTTCGCAGAGGCCCAGGAGGCCTGCCGTCTCAGCTCCGCCACCATCGCAGCCCCACGGCACCTGCAGGCTGCCTTTGAAGATGGCTTTGACAACTGTGATGCTGGGTGGCTCTCTGACCGCACTGTTCGGTGAGGGGGTACACAGGGTGCAGACATGGAGACCTAGCCCCTGGGGAAAGATGGTCATCGGGGGCCCCAGGTGCACACATTTGAGAGGGACCCCCTCCTTGTCTTGTCAGGTATCCTATCACCCAGTCCCGTCCTGGTTGTTATGGCGACCGTAGCAGCCTTCCAGGGGTGAGGAGCTATGGGAGGCGCGATCCACGGGAACTCTACGATGTGTATTGCTTTGCCCGTGAGCTGGGGGGTAAGTCTGGGGCTGGCAGGACACTCCCACCCCACTTCCCTGAGCCCCAGTTACCTCCCCAATCCCCATGCCTCCCTAAGTCCTTGCCTAGCTCTCCTAAGTCCCATCCCTCTCTAAACCTGCAGCCAGTATCTGGGCTCACCCTTCTCTGAGCTTTCCTTCCCTCCCGGAGCCCCTCTCCTTCCCTGTGCCCTTTCCCTCTAAGACCCCGTCCCTTCTCTGAGCCTCTCCCCTTCCCTGGCCCCTCTCCCTCTTCCTACCCTCCTCTTCCTCTCTGAGCCCCTCTCGCCAAGCCCCTCCGTTTCTCTGAAGCCCAACACACTGAAGGGCCTGAGTTACCTTATTTGTAAAAAGAAGCTGAGGCCCTCCTCTTAGCACTGCGTGAGAGGTAAAGACTTCGACGGCACCGGATGAGCACAGCTGTGGCTGTCGCCGCCTGGTTTAGCCACCACCCAAACCCGGCCAGGCAGGGGTTTCGAGGGGGTCCCCCTTCTCGGGCTCCGGGGGAGGATCCCCCAGGCCCTCGTGACGTTCGCCCGCGCCTTTCCGCAGGCGAGGTCTTCTATGTGGGCCCGGCCCGCCGCCTGACACTGGCCGGCGCGCGCGCCCAGTGCCGCCGCCAGGGTGCCGCGCTAGCCTCGGTGGGACAGCTGCACTTGGCCTGGCACGAGGGCCTGGACCAGTGCGACCCGGGCTGGCTGGCTGACGGCAGCGTGCGCTACCCTATTCAGACGCCGCGCGGGCGCTGCGGGGGCCCAGCCCCGGGCGTGCGCACAGTCTACCGTTTCGCCAACCGCACCGGCTTCCCGGCGCCCGGAGAGCGTTTCGATGCCTACTGCTTCCGAGGTGCGTGTAAGGGCAAGCCCCGAAGTTACACACCCTGGTCAAGGCCACGCCCCTGGGAATTTTGGTTTCTAGTGGAGGCGGAGCCCAGAGGGAGGAGAGACCCTTGGAAACAAGGTCTGCGATAAGCCACGCCCTCGGGTGAAGGCCACGCCCCTGATGCTGGCCTTTCCCTAGGAGCCCCGCCCTGGGGGTAGGATCGCGGCCGGAGAAGCCAAGCTCTGGCGGGGGAGTTCTGTTTAAGGGGTGGGCTATATCTCATGAGGTCTCTGAATGATACGCTCCTGGGTGGAGCATATTTTAGCCGGAGGCTTGTGCACAAGTATCCCCTGGGGAAGAAGTGCTACCTTGATTTGCCCTGGCCCCTGGTCAAGGCCACACCTCCAGGGACTAACATGACCCTGGTCCTTGGAGTGGGACCAAAGCTTCAGAAGCTGCAAACCTGACTCCAAGGACGTAAGTCTAATGTGCAAGGGGGAAAAATATCCCTTTGTAGGGAGGCAACGCTCATTAGGAGCTTCCTCTCCCTAGGGGATGAGTCCCCCCCCCCCCCCAGGTTTGATATGCTCCCATAATTGGCCACTGCCTGAGCTTTACCCAGGAGCCAAGTTGTCTCTTGACCCCTTACTATGACAGTTGACTGACCTTGACAGTGGGCCCTAGCCCGAACAGTGGGAGTGATAACTTCGCACCTCCCTCTCTCAGTCTGGGGGATCCCAGAAATCACCCAGAAGTTTCAGACAGAGGGGCACAGAGAGACAAGGATACAGAAGGTGTATATCTTGTGCCGCAGCATGCTGGAGTGGGGGTAGACTTCAGGTAGAACTTCCCAGCTAGCCCCTGGACCTGACACAACCTTTTCGGCTTTCTCTCACAGCTCATCACCCTACACCACATCAACATGGAGACCCAGAGACCCCCTCATCTGGGGACGAGGGGGAGATTCTGTCAGCAGAAGGGCCCCCAGCCCAAGAACTGGAGCCCGGCACTGGGGAGGAGATGGTCACCCCCGCCTTCCAGGAGCCTCTAGTGTCCAGTGGGGAGGAAGAGCCTCTGATCTTGGCAGAGAAGCAGGAGTCTCAGGAGACCCCCAGCCCTCCCCCTGGAGGCTTCACGCTAGCCTCAAGGCCCTCCCTGGAGGCTGAAGAGGTGTGGCTGAGCACAGCGGGCCCCAGCCCTAGCACTGCAGCGGGCACCCACACGGAGGTGACTCCAACTGGCCCCATACCCAGGAGGAGGGGACGCTTTAAAGGGTTGAATGGGCGCCACTTCCAGCAGCAGGAACCCCAGCAAGGCCTGGAGATGGGGCTTGAGGCTGGCACCCAGCCCCCGACCCCAGAGGCTGCTGGGAATCACGTGGAGCCTCCACTGGCCACCGGAGCCACAGATGCCTCAGGGAATAGCCGGAGCCAAAGCCCCTGGGCCGTGCTAACCAATGAGGTGGATGTGCCTGAAGCTGGTGAGTGGGGTCCGGGGGGAGGTGGGACCTGCCTGGGGGTCTCAGGGGGATGCGGGAAGAGGCTCCAAATCCCAGCTGGGTCCCCAGGCCTCACCAAGCCTCAGAAGCCCCCTCTTCCTTGGGCCTGGAGCCCAGGGGACTGAACAGAAGGAACTGCTGAGAGATAACTTGAATTACCCTTGTTGATACTGTTGCAGGTTCCCCTGGTGGCAGGAGCCCCCCAGAGCCCTGGCTGTGGCCCCCAACCGCGGTCCCACCTAGCATCCCAGGCCCCAGCAGGGTCCTTGGCCTGAAACTAGAGGAAGCCAAGGGCCCCAGTGTGAGGCCAGCCACCCCTGACCTGCCTGGGTCCCCCTCAGAGGCCACTGTCCTGGCACCCAGCCCCTCAGAGGGCCCCAGCCCTGCCTCCGGGGAGGGATCCCCCATGGTCTCTTCCCCAGACCTCCCTGTCGTGGCCATGCTTCGTGCCCCGAAACTGTGGCTACATCCACACCCTTCGCCCCTCCCCACGCAGGCCGAGAGGGTCAAGGGGGATAGTGAGGCCATGGCCGCTGGCTCACCCTCTCCTGCCTCAGAGACTGAGACTGTCCCCCAGGACCCTGTCCATCCAGAGGTGCATTCCCTGTCCTTCTCCTCAGTCCCAACAGGACAGAGTAGAGAGGCCACATCTCCAACAGTCAGCAGCCACAGAGCAGGAGGTCCAGTAGCTTCTTTGCAGACAGCCACAGACATGCAAGCTGGAGCCAGTCCTAACTCTCCCAGGGCAGACTTTGGAGAAATTGGGGGCACCAGCCCTATGGGGCTCAGCAAAGCTGAGCTCCCCGGATCCAGCCCACAAGCTTCTGTGAACGGGAATGTGGCAGAAGATTTCACCCCCACTGAGACAGCTACTGAGCCCACAGGAGTGAGAGACATCTCGGGGTCTGAGTCTGGGGTCTTCAGCACAGCGGAAAGCCCCAGTTCCAGCTCTCAGGCCACCATGGACGAGGGACAGGGCACGTGGCCCTCACTGCACAGTGAGGGGCTGGACTCCCACCCCTCATCTGCACCCTCGGGGGGCCCCAGGGTCTTCTTGATTTCTGGGGTCACCCCGAGTTTGGAGCCTTGGGCTGCTCTAAATGGAGAAGCTATGTTGGGGCCCACAGATTCCACAGCCACACTGGACCCCAGTGATGCTGGTGGGATCTGGGAACCTGGATCCCACGTGGTTGAGGGAGCCGAAAGCCCCGCCTTGAGCCCTCAAGTGGCTGTGGATTCAAGCATGGCGATGTCCCTCTTGCCCCTGGACCAGGGGGACAAGGTTGGGGTCCTGGCCATGTCCACAATGACCTCCTCAAGCTCCCAACCCCATCCAGAGCCGGAGGGCCAGACGGTGACCCCAGGAACACTGGGAGCCTTGGCCCCATCACATGACAGCAGCACCCCGGGGGAGCCTCTTTTTCCTTCTTGGACACCGACGGCAGCCAGCGTGGACAGCGTGGACAAGCCTGCTTCAGTTTCCTCAGGAGAGCCTACAGTGCCGGGGGACTCCCCCAGCACCCCTCCTCCTGCCTCTCTGGGCCCAGAGGAGTTTGAGCTGGAGGTCCTGGCAGGGAGCCCAGGTGTGGAGAGCTTCTGGGAGGAGGCAGCGAGTGGAGAAGAGCTGACCCTGCCAGGGACCCCTGCAAATGGGAGCGCAGAGGAGGGTGAGTTCAAAGCTTGTGACCTCATCCAGCCCACTGTGGTCAGGGCTTGGGGACAAAGGGCTGGGGAGCCCAGAGCTGGGAGGAAGGGTTATTCACGGGGCCCGGGAAGGTTTCTAGCAGGGGATGATGTTGGAGGTGGGAGCTCCTTAGGCAGAGGTGAATTGCAGAAAAGGTGTTCCTGGAAGAGGCACCAGCTGGGCAAAGGCCGGGAGGTGAAGTTGCACCTCTGTTTTGATGCACAGGGAATAAGGGGGGAATCATGAGGCGTTGGATGGAGTTAGAGCTGGGGAATGAGTCCAGTCAACAAATCATGCTTACGTTCACGCTGAGCCAGACGGTGCTGCGAGATACTGGGGTCTGGCCTTCCCTGATGCCTCGGTCTGGGAAGACAGAGCTGGACGCAGACACCCCCAGGTGGGGCTGGAGGGAGGAGGTGTGGCAGGAAGGGTTTTTGTTCAAGTGGGAATTGCCAAGTGGAATTCAGTGGTGCGGATCGTGGGGGGCCCTGAGCCACAGGGAAAGTGGGCAGGAGGGGTGGGCATCACCCCCATCTTATAGAGAGCAAAATAAGGCTTAGGGAAGTATGACTGCCTCCTAGTCAGCGGCCAGACTGCAGAGCCCCAGTCTGTGGAAGCCTTAACCGCTCTGTGTCCAGTGGAGTCCAGAGAAAGCCGAGTGCCCGGCTCTCCTGGGGCCAGGTCTGCCCGCCAGCTCAGCCTGCAAATGCTGGCTTTTTTTTTTTTTTTGGTCAATTGAACTTTAAAAAAAAAAAAGAAGCAGCAGCTAATTAAAAGACACTTTTTCTGAGTTGCAAAACACTCTCATTAACACAATTGGTTTTACACTTGCTCCTTTTTTTGAAGGCAAAGTGTGGCGGTGCTGCAAATAGCCGGTGCAGGGTTTCATCTCCCCCCCTCTGTCACCTCTGGGCTGTGTCCAGGACTCATCCTCTTTTCCCAGTGCCCAGGAGGCAAGCGGACTCTGGGCAGGGGCGCAAGCATGAATAAAGCGTGATGCCTACTGGTGCCTGCTGCATGCCTGGCTTGCTCTGAGCTCCTTCCTGGATTCAACTTGGTTAATCCTTATAATGTCCACGTGGAACAAATTCTAGCAAGATCCTTACTTTACAGATGGAGAAACTGAGGCACAGGGAAGTCAGGTGACTTCAGCAGCATCATGCAGCCGAGAAGGGTAAATGATAAGATTTGAATCCAGGCCATCTGACAACAGTGTGTCTCGAACACTAGGTCGTACAGTGCTTATTTCATTGGTATCAGAAACAAACACCCGAGGTCTTGGGGAAGGGGTGAGCTCACCCAGAGAAGGAGCGGAGAAGAGACTGGTGGTGGGGCGTGAGCGGGGGGATGGAGGCTCAGAGCCAAAGGAGCTAGAGAAGGGGGTGGTCAAAGAGGCAGGAGGGCAAACCATGGATAGGGGTGCTAAGGAAAGTGCTTTGGGTGGAGCCCCCAAGACCACAGCTGCGTCTGTCTTGGACTCCGCTGGGTTCTTGGCTCCAGACTGAAGCCAGCGGCAGCCTGGGTGGAAGGAGGCAGTCAGCGCTGGGGGAGACCCAAGCGCCTACCCACCCGCCCGCTTGTAGCAGAAATGCTAATGAAGCCAAAAATAAACGTAGCACCAGTGAGCGACTGAGTCACCGCCAGCCCGTGGGTAGGTGTCGGCAGCTCAGGGCACCTGGTGGGGCTCACGCGTCCCAGAGCCAGGCAGCCCCATGCGTGTGCGCACACGTGCTGGGGTGGTACCAGGGATGGATACAGCCAGCCACAGGCCCCTCTGGCCATCCATGGGCCCCTCTGGCCGTCCACGGGGGCGCATGCCATCACGCCGCGGACAGGCGCCAGCCACTACAGAAGAGCCAGCAGCTACCTCCATTCAGTTAACAAGCAATTATTGAGTGCCTGCTGTGTTTCAGTCCCCATCTGGACACCAAGTCCCTTGTCCCCTGGAAGCTGACATTTTAGGGTGACATTCTAGAACTTTCCCAATGATGGAAATGTTCCGGAGTTATGCTGTCTCATATGGGAGCAACCAGCCACGTGTGGTGACTGAGTCCTTGAAATGTGGTTCGTGTGACTGAGAAACTGCGTTTTTACTTTTATTCCATTTTAAATTAAACTTAAATAACTATATGTGGCTGCCATGTGGAACATCACTGCTCTGGGGGAAGGCACAGGCAAGTAACGATGATCCTAGTAAACAAGCAAATTATATTGGAGGTGAGAAAGTGATATGGGCAAAAGAGAAAAGTAAAGCAAAGGGTGGGGGATGCCAGGGGGAGTTTTCTAGTTGTGGAAGGGGGCGGGGTCAGAAAGGCCTCTCTAACTAGATGAAATTTGAGCAAGCCGGAAGGAGGTGAGGGAAGAGCCACGCAGAGATCTAGGGGAAGAGCATTCCAGGCCCAGAGGCAGAGCCGTGCCTGGCATGTAGTAGGAACAGCAAGGCCAGTGTGGCTGGAACAGAAGGAGCCAGAGGAAGAGAGGAGGAGGTAAGGCAGGGAGATGTTGGGAAAAGTCACACAGGGCCCTGTGGGCTGCAGTGAGGACTCTGGCTTTTCCTCTGAGGGTAATGGGGAGCCATGGAGGGATCTAGGCAGAGGAGGCATGTGACCTGACTCAGGTTAACATAGGCTATCTCTGGCAGCTACGGGGAGAACAGCCGGTGGCGGGTGACAGCAGAGATCAGACCAGGGAGGAAGCAACTGCTTATTACCGTCTCAGTTTCTTGTGAGGCCCTGCACCAGGCAAAAACAGAAACAAATTCTAGGTTATAGGGGCCAGAGAGAGGGCCTTAAACTGGGCTTCCAGAGCCTTGGAGGCCAGTCTTGGTTCTTGTACTGTTCTGCTGTGTGACTTTAAGCCAGGCCCTGGTCTTCTCTGGGTAATGGTTCTAGTGTCTGCAGTGGAAGATGGAATGCTGCCTTGACAAGGGATAGTGGTCGGCCTGGGATGGGATGAGAGTTCTTGCTCTGCCCCTCCCAGGCCCCAGGGTGGAGACCACCCACCAAGGCATCTGGGCCTCAGAGAGGCTGAAGGGAGAATCATTTGCCTCCAGGGAAACCCAGCTGATGGGGGGGGGGGGGTGGTGGGGGAGGGAGACAAGGATAGTATTTCTCAATGCTCCCTGAGTGTCTAGTCCTTACCGAGCAATGCTGAGACCGCTCAAGATGCCTCAGGTTGATATAGATGTGGCATTGTGGTCGGGACTGGGAGAGGGATGAATTGTTTTTATTTCTATTTTGTAGATGAAGCAACTGAAATTCAGAGAAGTAATTTGTCCAAGGTCCCTAGTGAGTGGCAGAGCCAGGGACTGAACTAACTTCTCTGATTCCAGAGCCCATGGTTATAACTACTATAATCCACCACCTCTCTATACTATAACCACTGAGGTTGCATCAAAAAAGATCGAGCCACCAGAATGAGGGAGGTGATGATTCCCACTATTGCTAGTGCTGCTCATACCCCACTTGGGACCTTATGTCCACCTCTGTGCTCCAAACTGCGAGAAGTACAATGACCATCAGGGCATGTCCAGAAGAGAGGGACAAGTCAGGGAGGCACTTACACCCACGTTCCAGGAGACTTCCAAAAAGAAGCTTCAGGAAGCCCATTCCAGTTCAGGCAGTGTGTGTAAGCAGAGTGCTTGTGCAAGAGAGGCTCTGGGCAGTTCCTGGGGGGAGTAAGCTCTTCATCACAGGAGCGTGCAGGAGGAATTGGTAGCTGTCTATTGGAAGTTATAGAGGGGTTTCCACAGAGAGGGTTTTGGGGAGTCTTAGGTCTGGATTCTGGGAAGGCAGACAACATGGTGGCCTGCCTCCTCTCCACACTGCCTGTCCATTCTGCAGCCCTCTTGGATCCGTGCGAGAACAACCCTTGCCTGCATGGGGGCACTTGTAAAGCCAACGGCACCATGTACGGCTGTAGCTGTGACCAGGGCTTCACCGGGGAGAACTGTGAGATTGGTGAGTGCCCCAGACTCAGGCCCGGAACCTAGACTTGCTTGAATCCGAGCCCTGAGGTCTACCCCAGCGGACATCCCCATGAGGACTCAGGGATGAGTCACAAGGCTGGCTTCAGATGCTCCCTTCTCCCCCCGCCCTCTCCTTGGGTCCAGTAAATCAGCCCCAGTGAGCTGAACCAGCACCAAACAGCTGAACTCTTGTCCTGGGGACCAACGACCCCAGAGCTCAACACAGGAAATATGACAAATTATGAAATCTTAACAATAAATATAAACGATACCAGTCTCGAGCTCTGCACATTACCTCATTGACTTCACAACCACACTACTAATTATAGAATTATAACAATAAACATAAGCGATGTAATTTCTTGAGCTCCTCCACTGACTCTCCCTTATAACCACCCTGAAAAGGTGCTATTTTTATCACCACTTTGCCAAGGTTAAAATGAGCCCAGGGAGGGGAGTGACTTGCCCAAGTCATACGGATCTCAGGCCCTGTCTACACAGAAGTTGTTAGGGGAGCTCAGATATCTAGCTCCACCTGCAAACAGTGCCCTGCCTCTGCGCATGTCCTTGCAAACGCGCTGGAACTCGGTTTCCCTCAGTTCCACATTCCGAAAAGACCCTCCATCTTGGACATTCTGCGAGTCTGTTTGCCAGAGTGTAACCTCCACTGTTCGGAAGTCCAACGGAACATGCCTCGCACCCTGGCTCTTGGGCGGCCCCATGGCATCTGCTCTCATTAATGCTAATTCATGTTAATCATGTGAGGTTCCACTCCCTTGACCTCCAGAGTCGTTGGGCCATCTGTGCAGACCACGGTGGCTTCACTCGGGGCCAGGATGGATGGTAGGATCATGACCTCACCCTCTACCTGGCTCCTTGTGGGGACCGGGAGGCGAGGGGTGGCTGACCTCTGACTCAGTCCCACCCCTCCAGATATTGATGACTGCGTCTCCAGCCCCTGTGAGAACGGAGGCACCTGCATCGATGAGGTCAACACGTTCGTCTGCCTTTGCCTCCCCAGCTACGGGGGCAGCCTCTGCGAGAAAGGTGAGTCTCTACCAAGACCCCGGAAATAGTACCAGGAGTGGGGTTGGTTGCTGGGCCGCACATGCCCTTCCCATGCTTCAGTCTCCGTCTCTGTTTCTATGGCCATGGGTTGAACGGATGGCAAATTGTTGTTTTGGGATAAAACTCATATAACATAGAATTAACCTTGGGGTGTACAATTCAGTGACGTTCGGAACATTCACGATGTTGTGCGATCACCACCTCGAGTCATGTCCAAGACATTTTCGTCACCGCGATAGGTTGTCCCGTATCCATGAGCAGTCACTCCCCATCCTCCTCCCTCAGCCCCTGGCAGCCACTAATCCACTTTCTGTCTATGGATTTACCTGTTCTGGACGTTTCATATACATGGAATCCTGCCCCGCGCGTCATTTTGCGTCTGCCTTCTTTCACTCAGCGTGATGTTTTCAAGGTTTATCTACGTTGTTGTGCGAATGAGTCCGTGCCGCGTTTCTTTTTATGGCTGAGTCACACTCCTCTGTAGGGACTGACCGCGTTCTCTTGATCTGTTCATCACTTGGTGGGTATTTGGGATTTTCCCCCTTGTGGTTAATGTGAGCAGTGCTGCTGTGAACATTCACGTATAAGTTTTTGTTTGGACACCAGTTTCTCGCCCGCCCCATTCTTTTTGGTCATACGTGGCTGAAGTGGGGTGGGTCACACGGCAATTCTGTGTTGAACGTTTGGAGGAACTGCTAGACTGTTTCCCACAGCGGCTGCACCATTTCACATTCCCACTGGCAATGTACAAGGGTTTCAGTTTCGCCACATCCTCGCCAACCCTTGTAAAATTATTTTCCTTTTTAATTTTTTTAAATTTTAGCCATCCTAGTGGGTGTGAGGTGGTGTCCCCTGGTGGTTCTGTTTTGTTTCCGAATGACTAATGATGTTGAGCATCTTTTCATGTGTTTATTGGCCATTTGTATATCTCTTTGGGAGAAATGTCTATCCGAGCCTTTTACCAGGAGAGAAATTTTAGGCCACACTGAGATCCATTTCCTGAGTTCCCAGGGCCACACCGAGGGTGCAGCCAGATCAGAGAAGGAGACATCAGAGTTGGGATGAGAGGAGTGGGTGTAATGATCTCTAGTTGAATGTCTTCCTGCAACAGAGAAAGAATTGCATATGGGAGGGGAGAGATGACTGGGTTGCGGGGGGGGGGGGGGCAGAGCCTCTGGGGGATGGGGACAGAAAGAGGGGTGATCTGTCCCCACAGTGACCTCAGGTTTGGCCCTCTCTCTGGTGCATTGGCTGTGCTCATGGCCAGCAGGGTGGGGCTTGGCCCAAGGCCAATATCCCTCACACTCTCATCCCACCTCCCAGACACGGAGGGCTGTGACCACGGCTGGCACAAGTTCCAAGGCCACTGCTACCGCTACTTCGCCCATCGACGGGCATGGGAGGATGCCGAGAGGGACTGCCGCCGCCGGGCTGGCCACCTGACCAGCATCCACTCACCTGAGGAACACAGCTTCATTAACAGTAGGGACTCTGGGGTGGGCAGGGTGGCCCTTGCAGTCCCTTTGCCAGGGCATCCCCCTAGGGTCCTGAAGACACTACCTTTCTGACCCGTGGTCGTTAATGCAAGCCCTGACTCCTTTAATTCACGTGTCCGTTTATCCACTCGTTATTTCATCTATTCATTTCATTCACTCATTCACCAAATATTTACTGAGGATGTACCAGGCACCATCCCAGGCGTGGGGACACAGCAGTGAGTGAGACACAGATTGCCCCGTCCTCAGGCACTGACATTCTTGTGGGGGCTATAGGCAAACAAGGAAATATCTAATTAAATAAGTCTATACTATAATTTACCTGGTCCTAAGCGCACAAACAACAAACAAAACAGAGCCAGGGGAAACAGGGCAATGAAGAGGCATCTGTGATGTGGGGGATGAAATGAGGATGGAGCTCTGCAGAAATCTAGAAAAAGAGAGTTGCATCAATTAAAATTAAATCTGGCGTTTATTGATTTATTAATTATCCCCGTGCCATTTGCTCATCCATCCAATTATTCACATTTCCCCCATCCCATCCCTTGTTAATTCCTCCATTTGTTAATTCCCTGGTTCCCTCCTTGTTGTTGTTGTTGTTGTTGTTATTTTCTCCTCAATGTAATCGAACACATGCTTATCCTCGATGACACTCTGTGACTAATGTCCTCATTCGGTCACCTGCCTGTCCTGTCCAGCCCCGTCTGCTGGCTCTCCTATCCCTGACACTCCTTTTCTGCAAAGATCTGACGCGTCTCTGTTTATTCCTTCCTCTGGCTGTTTGTTTAAGCCACAAATCGTGGCAAGACTGGAGCCTAATTCCAGTCTTTTTCATGCCTCCCCCACCCTCCCACTCTCATCTGCATAGGCAGCGAGGGGAGCAAGGGCCTCCAGCCCACACAGAGGCTGGGGGAAGGGCTGGGGTCCTCCCTTCCCACACCTTCCACCACTCCTCCAGCCCACATCCGAGGCTGGGGGAGGGGTGGGCACCCAGGCCTCAGGATGCCCCACCTCGCAGGCTTTGGGCGTGAAAACACGTGGATCGGCCTGAATGACAGGATCGTGGAGAGGGATTTCCAGTGGACGGACAACACAGGGCTGGTGAGTGGCAGGAGCCAGGCTTGCGTCTCCCTAGAACAGTGGGACGGGTATGAGCCACGTGGGCTCTGTGCTCTGGCCTGACTTTATCCTCTTGTGCAAATCCACCATAGGTCCTTGTGGCTCTGAGATACTGGAGTTGGCAAAGGAGCTTCATTCAGCAAAGCCCCAGATCACCCTTGACTTCCCAGCCCTGTAAACACCTGGTCCACCCAGTGGCTGAAGTTATAAACCTAGGACTAGGGCCTGACGCCTCTTCTTGCTCACGGCCCTGCCCTCCAGCTGTGGACTCTAAGATATTCCCATCACCCTACAGTCTCCCTTAGCACTCACTGGGACCCCTGCAGCAGCCCCCCAACCACCTCCCCCCCCCACACACTTCCTACCTATACTCCTGCCCCTCCACCTGGCAGCCAGGGGAACTTTTTAAAAAATTGTGGTGAAATTCACATAACATAACATGTTAATACGTAACATAAAATGAATCATTTTGAAGTTTTTTTTTTAAGTTTTTATTTAAGTCATCTCTACACCCAACGTGGGCTTGAACTCACAACCCCAAGATCAAAAGTCTCATGCTCTACCGACTGAGCCACCCGGACGCCCCTAAAGTTTTCTTTTTTACATTTTTTATTGAAGTCCTCTCCACACCCAACACAGGGCTCAAACTCACGACTCCGAGAGCACCGAGAGCAAGGGTCAAATGCTCTTCTGACTGAACCAGCCAGGCGCCCCCAAAATTAATCATTTCAAAGTGTATAATTCAGTGGCATTTAGTACCTTCACAGTGTTGTACGACTGTCACCTTGGTCTAGTTCCAGAATATTTTCATCACCCCAAACGGAAAACCTATATACATGCGGACCTTCTAAAAATCATACATCAGATGAGGATTCTCCTTGCTTCAAATCCTCTCAGACTCTCTATTGTTCCCAAGATAAAAGTCCAGCCCTTCCTGCTGTAGAAAACAGTCTGGCGGTCCCTTAAAAAGTTAAAGTCACACAGGATTGCCACATGACCCAGAAACTTCGCTCCTAGGTAGATACCCCAAGGAGGTGAAAGCAGGTACTCAAACAGATGTTTGTACCCTCATGTCCACAGCACTCCTATTCACAACAGCCAAGCGGTGGAAACAACCCAACTGTCCATCAGCAGATGAATGGGTGGACAAAATGTGGTCCATCCCTACAATCAACACTATTCAGATACAAAGCTGATATGTGCTACAATGTGGATGCAACTTGGACACATTGTGCTCAATGAAACAAGCCAGACATAAAAGGCCACATATTGTATGATGTAGGATTCCATTTACATGAAATATCCAAAATAGCCAAATTCGTTGAGACAGAACACAGATCAGTGGTTGCCTGGAGCTTGAGGCAAGGCCGAATGAGGTGTGATTTCCAATAGGGACAGAGTTTTTGTCTGAAGGGATAAGAAAGTACTGGGGGTAGACAGTGGCGATAGTTGTACAACGTTGTGAATCGTATTAATGCCAATGAACTGAACACTCAAAAATGGTTAAAATGGTAAATTTTATGCCTCAGTTAAAAAGAATCTATCCCCTCTACTGCAGGAACTGGCCCTTGGCCACCCATTGCCCACACCCCCCAACTCCATCTAGCAGCTCCGGCCCCACTGGCCTCCGTTCTGTTCTTCAAACAGGATAAGCCCTGTCCTGCCTCTGGGCCTTTGCACTAGCTATTCCCTCTGCTTGGAATTCTGTTCCCTGCCTGCATCATTTCTATCCTTGAGTCTTCAGCTATCCCCTTGCCTCCCCAGGGAGTCCCTCCAGGACCTTTGTTCAACTATTTATTTAACAGTGACCCATGTGGAAAACAGACTGTCAGGGAGAAAGGAAGGTGGTAGGAGGGCCAAGGAAGAGGGCACTACCGCCTCGCAGCCAAAGGAAGGGTGGCTCCGAGTGCCATGGGGACCACCGTCAGGCTGAATGGTGCCCGTTGTGTAGATGGTTGAGTCCTTAAATTTGAGTGGTCTGGCCAGGGTAGTCCTGCGCTAGGCAGTGACAGAGCCTGAGCCCCCCCGCCCCGCTCCCCATTCCTGCAGCAATATGAGAACTGGCGGGAGAACCAGCCTGACAATTTCTTCGCGGGCGGGGAGGACTGTGTGGTGATGGTTGCACACGAGAGCGGGCGCTGGAACGACGTTCCTTGCAACTACAACCTCCCCTACGTCTGTAAGAAGGGAACAGGTATGCTCCTTCTCTCCCACCACTTCCCTCCTGCCTCTCATACTCACTGGTTCCTTGTTTTATGTAAGTTTCTAAATGTAAGTCAGCCCTGCCCAGTTTTCACTACAGCACTGGGTGAGAGTGCCTGTTTTTTCCCACTTTTGCCAATTCTTTGTGTTCTCAAACTTTCTGTCTTTGTTCATCTAAGTGGGGAAAAATAGTATCTACTTGTTATGGTCGTTTGCGTGTCTTTAAGGATGAGAATAACCAACTATTCATATGTCCATAAGCTATTTGTAGCTGTTTATTTTCCTGGGACCTGCTAGTTATTTCCTTTGCATAACTTTCTACAGGCTTGTTGGTCTTATTGATTCGTAAGAGCTCTTCACATATTAAGAGAACACTTACAAGCATTCTCATGTCCACCTTTCTCTGATGCTTTTCTTTATTCTTACTTATGTTTCTTTGCCAGTTTTCACGTCCTGTCTTCTTTTCATTTGCTTAGATTTATTCTTCTGTCCCACCTCCTTCATTGCCATCATGCGTAAGAATTGAGGAGGGTGGGAAGTGTCCGGGAGGTTTCTACCCCTAAGGAGCTCCTGGTTTGGATAGAGGAGATAGACACGGTCACATCTAACCACACAAGGTCACAGCTGGGCACAAGGCAGGACCTGCTGAGGGGTGTATTATTCCCCAAAAGAGAGGAAACCAGTTCAGCCCCAGATGTGGCCACTTCCCTAACTGGTGGCCCCTCTGTCTCCAGTGCTGTGTGGTCCCCCTCCGGCAGTGCAGAACGCCTCACCCATTGGTGCTCGCAAGGCCAAGTATAATGTCCATGCCACTGTACGGTACCAGTGTGATGAGGGATTTACCCAGCACCATGTGGCCATCATCCGATGCCGGAGCAATGGCAAGTGGGACCAGCCCCAAATCGTCTGCACCAAACGTAAGTGGCTGTCCTCAGACACCCCACCACAGGTTTCCAGCTATTTGTAGTCTCCAGTTAAAACATCTTATTACTACACACGTTGATCTGGCTAGATGTCTGCCCGATGATACAGCCTTGTAGAGAAGTGAGAACTTACCAGCCTGCCTGGTGTTTCCTTCATTTCTCCTTCCTCCGAAAAAGCCCACTGCATCAGGCCACCCGCCTCTCACCACTTTTGCCACTTCCTTGTCCTCCCTCATCTCCCTGCAGCCAGACGGTCCCATCGGATGCGGCGACACCATCACCACCACCAGCACCATCACCAGCATCACCACCACAAATCACACAAGGAGCGCAGAAAACACAAGAAACACCCAGTGGAGGACTGGGAGAAGGACGAAGGGAATTTCTGCTGAAGAACGAGGCAAAAGGAAGCACAACCCCCTTCCCACACCTTCTCTGGAGACTTCACCTGGGGAGACAGAGCCCAGAGAAAAACAAGAGGGTCTGGAAGCCCCTGAGCCCCAAACTACATCCCCCATCCATAACCCTTTGTAAAAAGCTCCTCTCTTCTCTTTCTTATATACACAAGGTCCTCTTGGCAGGCATAGCCAGGTGTCTGAAAAGTCAGTTCTAGTCAGGCTGAACTTTGGGAGCATCTCCCAGTGAAGGGAAGCACAATCGGCAAAGATCATTCTTTTGCACTGGTTAAGTCTTTTGTTGGCGAGGCTGACTACCACTTGTTGAAATAAGGTTTTGATGAGGGTGCAAGAGTGTATGTTTGCATTCACACTAAGGAATTGCTTACCACACCCGACATGCAGGCTTAGTAAACCGTCAGATGTCCTAAATGCAGGCTAAAGCTTTTCGTTAAGGTTGTTGGCTTTGGGAGTTGAAAGCACACTGCTTGAACTTGACAGCTGCTCTTCCTTCACCCTGGACTTGAGCCCAAGTTCCGTCTCTGGTCTTGCTGGATAAATGGAGTGTGGAACTCCCATGTGCTGAGTTTTAGGAATGTTTTAGAACAACCTCCTTCTGTGCCCTCAGTGTTAGGGGTCAGAATAGTCAGAGCAATATATGGGCAATAGAGGGAAGGTGTATTGCTTACCCTCCCAGGTCGAGTCCAGAGCTGAGATTTGGCGGTTCTGTATGTGTGGTGAATCGGTCTCACACACACAGATGAGAGGATGTTTAGGGCTTGATGAGCCCAGATTTCTTCCCCCTCCATCTCTCAGGGAGACAAAGAACCTCCTTCCTGGACCGAGGAGGTGCCAAGTTTTCTAGCTCAGTGCCCATACTCGTCCCTCAAGAGACATTGGTAGTGCCCCTGCCCTGGGTCCCTCTCTTACTCCTGCCCCATCTGTCTCCATTCATTGCCCGGCAGACTAGAAACGCTTAAAACTTGAAGTAGTGACATCTACCTGCGATCATGTTGTAGAGAAATGCACAGTGTTAAAACCGAAAACACACACACGTTTTTCTCTCATCATTTAAAAAAAGCTTTTAAGTGGGAAATCTGTTCCCCCAGATCTGCAACCTGTAAAAGAACTTTCCAGGCCAAAGGCCAGGATTCAGCTCCCTGATCTCTGGCAGGAAACACCCACAGCTTATCCTCCATGTTTTGTCCACTTTCAACTCCTCTACTCTGGGCAAAATCTGTGGATTTGTGTTAAAAACCACAATGGGGAATGGCCCTCTGCAGGAAAGAAAAATAAGCAAACATATGGTTCAAGGGTTCAGTAGAGAAAGAAATGTGTTCTTTGAGCCTATATTCCTCCTGGGGAGTAATAATCATAGTTGAAACTATGCAGTCTATACCGTGCTAAGGATTCACACACTATCTCCTTGAATCTTCTCAACAGCCTGGTGATTTTCGAACCATTGTTTCCCCATTTTACACATGACAAAACTGAGGCTCAGATAAGAGAAAGGCACTGGTTTGAAGTCACAGCCAAGACAGGAGCAAGGATTTGGTCCTTCCTCTCTGACTCCAGATACTGCTCTTTACCTTGGGGGAGGGGGTTGAAACATAATCACACTCTCTCACATGCACAGGCAGACTTAGGAAAAGATTGAGAAGTGCAGACTAGACCCTTAACCTTGACCATGGATGTCAGTCTTCCCTGCTATAGACATTATCCACTGTTCCACCTTCTAGTTATAGAGAAAGCCCAGGGATGTATATTTGCCTTCTTGCTTTGATAAATTTTTTTGGTTTAAAAAATATAATAACACATCTTCAGTAATTCATGCCATAAAATAATTTTCCTTTGGGGGTGGTGCTGGGGATGCAACTTTTTTGGGGGGGGTCTTGGTTTATGTTCCCTGCCCTTGGCCCCCTTAGTCCCTTGCTCTGCCTCCACCCCAGCTCCAGGGTGGGAGGGGTCTCTGGTCTTTTCTAAAGTGGGTGGTTTGTCTTTTAGTCTTTCCCTTTGGGATGTGTGTGTGTGTCTGCGTGTGCCGCGTGCGTGGCATGCGTGTGAGTGTGTGTGCGTGTGAACAGCTTCAGGTTCTGCTGGTTTCGCTGTGAGCTGCAGTGTTCTGTGGGTCTGTGGTATCTGACACTGTGGACATTAATGTACTTCTTGGACATTTTAATAAAATTTTTTAACAGTTCAACCTGCCTGTTACCTCCTGCGACCTTTCTTCATTTATTCACTCAGTGAGTACTTACTGAGCAACTATTATGAGCCATGTACTGTGCCGGGTACTGGGGAGATAATGGGGAACAAGACAGACATGGCCCCTGAGAGGTGGTCAAGGAAGGCTTCCTACAGGAGGTGGATAGAATCTAAAGGAGGAGTAGTGTTAACCAGATGAGGAGAGGAAGAAAGGAAGACAATTTCAGGCAGAGGGAAGAGCAAAAGCAAACATCCTCTTGCAGAAAGGACATGGGTTATTTGAGAAACAGCAAGGACTCCACAGTGTCTGGAGCAGAGAGATAGAGGTAGATAGCGGGAGGAAATGAGGTCAGAGACGCAGAGCACGGATCACTTGGGGCCACAGAGGCTGCAGCGAGGACTTTAGGCTTTATTTAAAAAGCAATAGTGGCAAAAACAAAACAACATAAACAAGGTTAAAAGGTAAATGCCAAGCTTGCGAACAATTTTTCAAATCAGAGATAGAAGACTTGCCTTAATACATAAAGAGCTCTTACGAACTAATGGGAAAAAAGACTAATATAATAGCCAAATAGGCAAAGTATATGAATAAAAAGTTGATAGAAAAGGAAATACAGATGCTCTTAAACTACAACATCTACTCAACAAAATAACACACATCTTGCAAGGACACCAGGATGAACAAAGAAGAGTGTATTTTAAAAGAGAATCAAATAAATCTAGCAAGAGAGGGGACTTGCCTTGATCAATGATGACGACATACCCAAAGTGCGAATGACTTATGACTTCCTCAGCCACTGCACCCGAGGTCAAAGTGGAGAATGTTTGTTCAGCCTCACACGTAATAAGAGAATTGCAAGTGACAACCACAATGAGATACTTTTTTTTTTTTTTTTACCTATCAGGTTGGTTAAAATAAAAAGTGATAACACACAATGCTGATTAGGATGTGTGGAAAGAGGCAGGTACATCTATTACTGGTGGGGTATAAATGGGCCCCACCTCTAAGAAGGGACGGAGGTCGCTATCAAAATGGTAAGTTTGACTCCTTGATTGAACAACTCCTGATATCATTCTCCAGTTTTAGTTGCACTTGTGTGAGGTGATGTGGGTACTTATTATTAAGAGCAAAACAGGGGAATCTAAACGTCTACTACAAATGGGCTACAAAAATTATGGTGCGTCCAATGAATACTCGGCCAACCTTCAACAGAATGTGGGGGTGGGGGATCTTCATATGGTGATTGAAACTATCTCAAAAATATAGCATTAAGTAAAAGAAGAATGACTTTAAAAGTATTCATGGCCCATGAATGTTTGTAGTGGCATTATTCACAATCACCAAGTGGTGGGAAAACCCAAATGTCCATTAACTGATGAACGAGTACACAAAAGGTGTTATATGCATACCACAGAATATTATTCAGCTATGAAAAGGAATAAAGTCTTGATACATGTCACAACATGATGAACCTCAAAAACATGCTGAGTGAAAGAAGCCAGACACAAAATGACACATAAGATTCCATTGATTGATTGACTGAAAGTGAGAGCGGGGGGCAGGGGCAGAGGGAGAGAGAGAATCTTTTTTTTTTTTTAAAGATTTTATTTATTCGACAGAGAGAGACAGCCAGCGAGAGAGGGAACACAAGCAGGGGGAGTGGGAGAGGAAGAAACAGGCTCCTAGTGGAGGAGCCTGATGTGGGGCTCGATCACCTAACGCTGGGATCACGCCCTGAGCCGAAGGCAGACGCTTAACTGCTGTGCCACCCAGGCACCCCCAGAGAGAGAGAATCTTAACCAGGCTCCACACCCAGATTGGAGCCAATGCAGGGCTCCATACCACCACCCAAAAACACAACCAGAGCGGGAATCAAGAGTCAGACACCCAAAGGACTGAGCCACCCAGGTGCCCCATATGATTCTGTTTATCTGAAATATTGAGAATAGGCAAATCTATAGAGACAGAAAGTAGATAAGCAGTTGCCAGGGCAGAGGGGAGGGGGAAGGGAAGAATGGGGAGCCTTTGCTTAATGCTTATGGTGTTTCCTTTGGGGATGACAAAAATGTCTTGTAACTAGATATGTTACAACAGTGTGAGTTGTAGAAATGCCATTTGTGTAAAATGGGGGAAAACATATGCATGTTTGCTTGAATGAACATAAAACATATCTGCAAGGGCTTGTAAGTAACTTTGGATGTCTCTGGACAGTGAACTGGGTGGTGTAGGATGGGAAAGAGTGATTTTTCAGAATATCGGGCGTCAGGAAGGGTTCTATCCAGGTTGCCATCCCTTAGCTCTCCTTCAGGTGGGCCCTGGAGACCTCCAAACTCCAGCAGTGCAGCAACTCCAGCAGAAGGAAGGTTCCCTTGACCCAGCTGGTTCACCAAAATCGCAGGGACTCAATCACATGGTCGGCCTGCCTCCCTATCCCTCCCTGAACCAATCAGGTTTTCCAGAGAGGTGTGCCACAGCACTCATTGGCTGAACTGGAAGGGGTGGTGTAAGCCCCTCTGACTCGCATTGTACAGCGGCGGTTAGAAAGTTACATATTCATGGCAAAACTAGGAAAGTGGAACCTAGGAAGGGAGAAAGGATGATGGGGGGGGGGGAGCGGGATGAAAGAAATCCCATGCACTCATCCCTGGAAATATGCCCCTACCATTCCCCTATTCAAGGAAGCAAAGGTCCAACTGGAGCCCAAGGCAGTCTCACCAAGGGGCTGGGCCCTGCAATCAGATGAGTGGTTTGAGGCTCTAGGAGCTCTCTCACATCTGGTATTGAAGGATGAGCGGAAACATCGACTTCCTCATGTCTACAGTCTAATCACTTTTACACTTTTTTCTCTTCTCCCTTTGCTTGTATCCCAGAAACTTTCACTGTTTCTCCGTCCACGATCCCCCCACCCCCACTCCACCTCCGCACCAGGGAAAATTTGCAACCTCTCTGCCTTCCTGGTGCAAGAACTTTCCATCCAGTTTTGCACACTTTGTGCCTGGGGGATGGAGAGGAACCGCTGCATTTGTCAACGACCCCATCAGGACAGGGCTGAAAAGGGCCAGACACGTGGGGGATGATGCAAGGAAAAGAGTGAAGGCAGAATGGGGGAAGGCAGAGGGGGAGAAATTAGGGAGCAAAGACGGTCCTGAGGAATGAGGGGGGATGCTTCCCAACCAAATCATTACCACACACCCCCAGCTGGGAAACATTTTGTTCACCCAAGTGCGTTTATGAAGCAATTACTCACCGGCTGCCTCATTTTCTCATTCATCAAAACAAAACAAAACAAAACACACTTTTTTTTATTGAGCCCCTGCTGTATGCTTTGCACTCACTGGGACCTCAGAACAGCTCTGGTACAGAGGAGGAAACAGGCTCACGGGGTTTGTCACTTGGTTACAGAGGCAGGATTCACACCAAGCCCACCTGATTCCAAAACTCACAGATGGGTTTTGCTCAAGATGGATGTGACAGTAAGGTGGGGGGGGGGTGTGTCCAGGAGGGCCCTCAGTGCTATTCCGTGGAAGACCTTGGAGCTGAAGTCTCCCATAGCTGGGGTGGCTTAGTTCGTGGACCATCTCTCCTGAGCTGGCTCTCAATACTGGGTGTGTGTGTGGGGGTGTCTGGCTGGGTCCTAACTTCTTAGCACAAATTGCCTTTTAGAACCTGGAGCTCACTGTGGATTTTGAAGTTTAAAAACATTCTATCTCTCCTGGATCTTTAAGGAGTGAAATGTGGGGCAGGGGGCAGTTAGAGGAGAGAGGAGCTCAATGAGAATGGAGTTGTGGTGTCAGAAGGCAAGGGGGAAGCCCAGTGCTTGCACGGCATGAAGGGCCAGGGCTGCCAGGGTTGGTTTGCTCATCTGTACGGCAGCAATGCAAACACCTGGGGGTTGCAAGGGCGTCTCGTGCACTGTTGTCTGGGATATAGTTAGCGTGCAAACGGAGGGTGTCCAGAGGCTCCAGAAGTCCAGCCATATCTGCGGATGTTGCCCGGGCTGGGCCTATCTGGTTAAGGGCCAGACATGAAGCACTAAGGGGGTGCAGTTCCGGCCCATGGTAAGAAGTTCCTGAGAACTGGGAGTTGGTTGTCATGGGGACAACGCTGACAGTCTCTATGGTGATAGTTTGGTGGGGCGGGGCCCTGCTGACCTGGGAAAGCCTAGGGGGAAAGGTGTTCTGTTACCTCAAATACCAGAGTTTGGTCTCCGTGGCAACATCTATGGGGTTTAAGCAGCTTCGAGGCAGAGTTTGGAGGGTGGCAAGGAGCTGGGGTGCACTTGGGAAAGGGGCAGCCTGTTCCCACGGTGAGAGCTGGAGAACTGAATGTTGGGTCACTCTCGGGAGAGTGGGGGAGGGGAGGGTGGTCTTCATGGCTGTTGGTAAAAATCGGGACATCCAGAAGTTGAGTTGTAGCTCTCCGGTGTCCCAGAGGTGAGATGGGAAACGTGTGGTATCCATGGTTACAGCTGGAGGAGGGAGGCACTAACTCCATGGGTGTGACTGATGAGGGAAGGGCTGTGTGACTAGGTTACAGGTAGAAGTTGGGCTGGTCGCCGTGGTAACAATGGGAAGTGGGACAGCTTGTTTCCATAGTGAGTGACAGGGATCCTATAGATCCCTGGGCCCAGGGGATGGTCTCTTTGGTGACAGCCAGGAAAGAGGCCGTCCCTCAGGTGGGAGCAGATTTTCTCCCTCCAGAGAGATACCTGAGGGGTGGGGCACGGCCACCAGTCATGCGAGCCAGCTGGGTTATGTCAATCTCTTTTAGTGGTGACAGACAAGACTGGTCTCCCCCTGGAAGGGTGGGGCTGTTCAGAGTGACCTGGGAACATGGCCTCTTATTCTGCAAACTTCGAGAGATTCGCAGGGGAGGGGGGAAGAATGGAAATACCCAATTTCCAGGTGACCACAGGGAAGACGACAGAAGCCCAGTCTCCATGTAACCACAGGCACGTGATCACCTGGTGAACTCCGAGGTTTCTGTTTTCTCTACATGTGAGGGGGAAGAGAGTTCAGTGTCCAGATGACCATAAGGGATCAGTCTTCAGTCTCCAGGGAGGTGCAGAGGGCCTGAGGCCAATCTCCAGATAATCCTGGGGGTCCAGCCTCCAGGAGACCGCGGGGGGGGGGGTTCTGTCTGTTTTCAAGTAGCCTCGGGAGGCCTGGCCAGTCTTCAGGAGACCTCAGGGTCTGTTGGCCTCCAGGGGTGTTCAGGGGGCATGCCCCATCTCCTGGGGAAAGTCGAGGGAGGAGGGGAAATCCACTGTCCAGGAGAGGTGGGGGCTTGATCAGTCTCCCGTAACTGGCCAGTCTATGAGGACCCCAGGGGGGAGCAGCCAGTGTTCAAAGACCACAGGAGGCCTGGTCAGCCTGCAGGGCACCGCAGGGGGCGTGGCCAGTCTCCAGTCACGTGGTCTGTCTCCAAGAGACCGCAGAGCACTCGGCCAGCCGCCAAGCACCCCAACCAACTGCACCCAGAGCCTAGACACGCAGCGGGGTCCAAGCAGCCGGGTCGCGCGCGCCTCCGGCCCAGCCGCCGCCTCCGGCCCAGCCCCACCCCCAGCCGCCGGGTGCGGGGTCCGGCGCGCCGGGTGCACGGTAGCAGTAGACGCCAAAGAGGCGGCGCGTGGCGTCGGGGAATCCCAGGCTGCGAACGCCCGGCCGGCGGCCGCCGCAGCGCGCGCGCGGATTCACGATGGGGTAGCGCGCGCTCCCGTCGGCCAGCCAGCCCGCGGTGCAGCGGTCCAGCAGCTGCAGCTTCCACGCAGCGAACAGCTGTCCCACCTTGGCCACGGCCGCGCCGCGCGCCGCGCATGCACGCGCTGCTCCCGAGAAGGGCACAGGCCGCAGCGGCTTCAGAAAGAACACACGTCCTGCAGTGGAGTGGGGGAGAGTGGTTAAGGCCACTCCCGGGATCTGGCCTCCTCGGGATTCAGGACGCTTCCCACCTCCCACATGCCTGCAACCCAGGACCCCAGGCACAGGAGTACCCTCTCCCCTGCAGTCCTGGACCCTAGCCTTCGCCAGGGCAGTGTTGGTGACAGGCGATGCTTGACTGCTGCGCCACGGCAGTCCGGGGGTGGGGTATCCTAGTCTGGACCCCCGAGGGCCGGAGTGGAGAGAAGGGCTAAGAGGAGGAAACTGAGAGGGTGGGAAAGAGACTGAGAGGGAGGGGGACCCGGGAGAGGGCTCTCTCTGGGGGCGGGGCCTCATTGGCGGGGCGGACCGGAGCCTGTGGGGGCGGGGTCTCCTCCCTAGGGGCGGGGCCTACACACCTGGGAGGTTGGACGTGAAGCAGAAGGCGTCGTAGCGTTCTTCGGCGTTATGGCGGTAGCCGTAGTTGCGCACGCCCCCGGAGGCTGTGCCGCCGCCGGTCCCGGCGCTCGCTCCGCCCAGGCCGCCGCAGGGCTCCCGGGGCTGGCTCACCGGGTACTGCACGGAGCCGTCGCGCAGCCAGCCTGCGTTGCACCAGTCCAGGCCGTCGCGCCAGGCCGCGTGCAGCTGCTCTGCCGACGCCAGGATGCCGTCCTGCTCGGCGCAGGCGCGCTGCGCCTCCGTGAAGGTCAACTTGTAGCGGCCTCCACGGGGGTGGTAAGGGAAGACAACTCCTGGGAGGGCGTACGTAGGGGGTTTAGCTCGGGAATCCCAGCCCTCCCCTACCCACCTAACATCTGGGGTGCTGCGTGACTCTTCAACCTAGACTTTCCACTCCATCCCTCATTCTGGACTTAGACCTGACCACGTTGTTCCCAAGCTCACACCCCTTGTGATTCCCTTTGCCTTGAGCTTGAGATTCACTTGACCCTCCCTCTTAAAATACTTAATCCTACCCATCCCCTTTCCACCACTGGAGACTTCTGCTTATCCACTTCTTCCATCTGTTGAACTCCTATTCATCCTTCAAAACCCAGCCCCCACAACACTTCTCCCTTCAGTCTTTAGTGCTTCTGACCTTCCCCCAGCACTAGGAGCTTCCCTCTGGTCAAGCCCTGAGCTGATGGAGCTGGGAATGTCCGTGTCCAGTGCTGACTCCCCCACAGGGAGCCCCTGGAAGTATGACCCTGGGCAAAGACCTCTTTGATCCCCAGCATTGTCCAGGGCAGTTCCCACTGGTTTCTCTTCCACCTTCAGTTCTTGTAACTTGCCCTTCATTGGACTCACAGTCCGCTGAGCTCAGCATTCTGTGTGTGTGTGTGTGTGTGTGTGTGTGTGTGTGTGTGTTTGAGGGGCAGACCTTGCAGGTGCAGATGCATCTTTCAGCAGATGCAGGGAGGAGCAAACAGGGGCCAGAGAGAATACCTGGAGCCTGAAGACCGAGGCTTGAGTCCCAGCTCCACCACTCACTTGCATGTACTTCGAGCAAGGCTCTAACCTTTCTGAGCCAGTTGCCCATCTGCTGGTAATAGCACCTCCCTCAGAGTTTTTGGGAAAATTAAGCAAGAGAGTTCAAAGAGCTCTTCAAGCTCTTTGAAAACGTCCAGTAAAGGAGAGCTGCTGCTATTATTGTTATTTGCTATTGTTGGGAGGTACAGCAAGTGAGGGCTCTGAAATCTCTCCTAGAATCTTCTCGGGTGGACTGAGGAAGGCAAACCAGGTGGGAGAGCGTCTCCAGGTAGAAACCCCACCTCCCAGCTCCACAGTCGGCCAATCAGAGCATCCCATCTCCCAGTCCTATGAACCAGTGATTGGTTCATAGATGGGCACATGACTCCACCTGGGCCAATGAGGGACAATTCTGGGACTCTAGCTAGCACTGCTAGGAAATTAATTGCTAAGTTGGAGGATGGAAGCCTGGCACTACTTTCTGGCTCCATCAGGAGAAACCTGCCTGAAGAAAGCCCACTTGGGGAAAGAGAGCTGAGGGAGGAATTCCTGACATGATGTGAGTGGATCTCCCTGGATCTCACCCCCAGGGGTTCCCAAAGTTCTTACTATTGACATTTTAGACCGGATCCTTCTTTGCTGTTGGGGGCTGTCCTGTGCATTGTAGGGTGTGTTGCAGCATCCCTGGCCTCCACCCACTAGATGCCATCAGCAACCCCTTTCTAGACATTGTCCATGTTCTTGGGGAGCAAATTCACCTCATATCGGAACCATTACCCTGCCCTATCAAGCCTGAAATTCCTTTAGGCCAACTTGATTTGGTTTCTGTCCTTTGCAATATTTCTCACTCTAGTCCCTTAGAAATATGCTTTATTCTGTCCATAAGCTGGTTACCTTCCAGGTCCAGCTTGACCATGCCAGTGTCATCTTCCAGCTCATTGGTGACCTCGCATTCATAGCGCCCATAATCCTGCAGCGTAACGTTTCGGAGAACCAGGGAGGCATCACCGGGTCCATCGCCCTGCAGCTCGGCACGCCCACGGTAGCTGCCAAATGCTCGGTGCTGGGGGCCCAGCGCTACGAAGACGTCGGTAAAGGCCAGTGGGTCCACCACCTTGGTCCACTTGAGACGGACGCCGTCGTGGTCGTGGGCGGCTGCCTCATAGTGGTAGCGGCAGGGCAAGACGATGGTGCCACCCCTGTGACTGACCACCTGCCCCGGCGCCGTCTGCACCACCACCGAGCCCGACTCACCCTCTGCGGGAGGGCCAAGTAGGGTTCAGAAGAGGTCCCAGGAGGCGGGGTGGGGAACCAGGGGAAGGGGATCCCAGGGAAGTGTTGTGGGAAGAAGGCTTGGGTTGAGGTCAGGGGATCCGAGTTAAAGGAGATCGGGAGAGGGAACTGGGACTCAGAGGGGGAGGGGTTGGGGGGAACTATGACCGTCAGGGACACCCCATGCCCCACCTCCTATATCCTCCCTGCACCCAGGCAATCACATTTGGCCACGGCTCCTGCGGGGCAAGACCCGCTTCCGCTATCCAGACTCACCGAGCACGTGCACGACCTTCTTGCGTCCGCGCTGCGCCCCTGCGGAGGCCGCGAGCAGCAGGACTCCCCAGGCCGCGGCCCAGAGCGCGCCGGGACCGAGGGCCGCCCGAGCACACACCTGGGGGCACAGGGTACTCAATCCAGCCTCCTGGACTTCGCCTGTCGGAGGACTAGCCCCCTGACCTTCCTTCCCCACGGCGACGACTTCTCGCATGCCCAGGTCCCCACTCCCGGCCAGGGTCCCAGAGGACTCACCCAAGGAGAAGGCTAGCAGACCCTCCCAGCCCTCACCCCCTGTCCCCCGCACTCTCTCGGGACTACACACTCTAGCTCCTCCGCAAAGCCCACGCCCCCGGGCTCCCCTGCCCTCAGTCCAGCGCCGGCAACCCGCCAGATGCCCTAACCCCAACCCAGGCCGCTTGGAGCTCCGCCCCCTTCTCTGGCCGGCCCAGGCCGGGATTGGGAGGGAGGGGGGAGGAGCTGGAGCAGCGGCAGCGGCAAGGTTATCCGTGCGCCAGGAGACTGCAGCAAACCGGCCGGGGTGTGGGGGCGGCGGGCGGGGGGGGCGCGAGGGGTAGAGTCAGAGAGAGGTAGAGACACGGGGAGAGGGCGAGGAAAGGGAAAGAGACAGAGACAGAAGCAGGGAGAGATGGGGATAGAGAAGGAGAGACACAGAGAAGGGTAAGGAAAGATGGAGAGAGACTGAAAGGCAGAGAGCAAGAGGGAAAAAGAGAAGAGGGGGCTTGGAGGTAGGGAGAGAGAGAGACTCAGAGGAAGAGAAAAGGGCCCAGGAAAACAGAAAGAGGGAGAGAAAAGTAGGGAGAGGCGGAGAGGGATATAAACGGAGAGGCAGAGTTCGATAAACAGAGATACTACATGGTAAGAGACAGAAGGGATGGGAGAGACGGAGCGGGGGGAGACTGAGAAGAGGAACACGGAGGGACGTAGATTCAGACACAGAGCGAGACTGAATCCCAGAGAGGGATCTACCGGGACCCGCGCCCCACTCACCATCTTGCCCGTGCGGCCCCCGCCGAGCGGCCCTTACGCGCCGGGACTGCGCTCCCCGCACACCCAGGAAGGACTGGGCAAGTCCCTTCGGGCGGCGCAATCCTGGCGTCTGCCTGCAAGGGGAGGAGGGAGGCGGCTGGGGGTGCGGGGAGGAGCTTTAAAGGGAACGCGGCGACGCGCGCTCCGCGAAGAAACCCGGGCGCGGGCGGAGGAAGGACCGCCCTGGACAGTGAATGCAGGACCACGTCGCTCATCCTGCTGGCTGATCCTGGGTGGGCAGAGGAACCTCTGGGCCTCAGTTTAACTCCCTTTAAAATGGAGGAGGGGGGCCTGACGGGGTCTTCCATCTAGGATGCCCAAGGTGAGCCGGGGGCTGAGTAACCTGGGAAAGGGGCTTGGCCTACAGGTTTCAGTTTTCCCATTTGTCACTTGGTGGCCATCGTCGTGTCCTGGGCTCTGGCACCCAAAAGGTGCTCACTCTGCGGGTGGTGCCCCCTAACAGTCACACACTCTGCAGAGGGAACCTGCAGCAACAGGTCCAAATCTGACTCTGCCTTTCTTTCACCTGCTGTAGGACCTTGGAAGAGAGGCTTGGTTTCTCTGAGCCTCAGTTTCCACCTCTGGAAAATGGGGAGTGCTGGTTCTTTGGTGAAGATCCAATGGTTAGACGTACAATAGGTGCCTAATAAATGTCGGTAGGGGCAGGGAGCAGGGGAGCCTGATCAAGCCCCTGACCCACTCTGGGCCTGAGTCACCCCTGAACCTGGCCCTTCACCCAAGCTCAAAAATCAAATCAGGAAAAAATGTGCCTTTCCCCCAACCTCTTGGCTGCCTCCTCGGCCTCAGTTTCCCCAAAATACGAGCCACCCATACAGCAGAGGCAGGGTTATAGAGTCCATAGTTGAATGGGTTAGGCTGGCACTGGGTCCTTTAGCTCAGCTGCATCAGGAGCCATGACCTCTGACCAGGACCTTTACCGCCTACAGGCTCAGTTTCCCCATCTAGAATATAGGGTGAGATCCAGCATGTAACACTTGAGTTTGGCTCTTGGTAATTGTATACGGTAGGTGCTTAATTACTATGCCACGCCATTAGTTATTATAACTTATTGTCAGAGCTTGGATTTTGGATGTTTCTCTCCTGATCGTGACCTCAGGCAGGTCTTTGGACCTCTCTGGGCCTCAGTTTTCCCCATCTGGAAGATGGAGCTGTGCACACCAACCAGAGGCCGACTTCTGCTAGCCAGTACCTCCAGCTCCTGATGGTCCTGCTGGCAGTGATGAGTAGGCCCTCATGGGGTCTGAGAAGCGGGTCCTTCACCTCCAAATCCTGAAACACTCAGGCAGCAGCAATATTTGGGCATCAAAAGGTTTTTTTACTAAAGGATCCATGGGGGTATGATGGGTAAATTCTGGAGTAGAACAGTTCTTGTGGGATTAGGGTACCGTGACAGCTGAGTGTATCTGGCCCTCAAGGGAACAACTGGCCCCTGGGTGTCCCATCCCATGCGTTGGCCTGATACCACCATAGCCAGGACCAAAGACACCTGGAGAGGTACTTCCTGCCGCCCTTCCCAGAGCAGGGCGTGGAAACAGAGTTCTGGGATGTCCCCAGCTCTCTCAGTGCTCCTTCTTGTGGTGGGCCAGGGGACCAGGGGGCGGGCGCAGGAAGAAGGCGGGCCACCGCAGGCAGCGGAGGGCCAGCAGGTGGGGACCCAGCGCGTACAGCAGGTTGCACCCGAAGAAGCAGGCCCAGGCGTCGTCAGGCACACGGTAGGTGAAGGGCGTGCGCACGTGCATGGAGGCACCCATGTGCGAGAACTGTGCCTAGTGGCCACACAGGGAGGATGTACGTCAGCGGCCAGGAGAGAACAAGTCCCAGCATCACCAACATCCCACCCTAGGGAGCCCAGAGGGTCCCCGTCCCTCTCACTGGCTGCTGACCTGTCTCCCCTCTCTAGTCCATCTGTCTGCCTCTAAATATCTCTGTTCCCGCATTTCCTGTGTCCTTGTCCACCTGTCTGTGAGCCTGTCCCCAGCTGTCTAACCAGAACCGTCTTCACTCTGCTGGGCCCGCCCTCTTTCCCATCTCCTTGATCTGGGTCCAGCTCCTCCTCCTGCTCTTCCGTACCCCAAGCAGCGCCCTTGGCACAAATCCCGTTGATTCTCCCCCAGAGATGTTTTCCTAGTCTCCTCTGCTTGGGCCTGGGCCCGGGCCCGGGCTTTATCACTTTCCATCAGGAACCCTGAAACAGGCCCCCCAGCTCTGACTCGACCCTCTACAGCTCAGACACATTCCATGGTTCCCCCAAGCTCACAGTTCAAAGCCCTCAGCAGCATCTAGCTGTCAAATTCTCTTGCCTCTGCCTCTCTCCATATGGTAGTTCCGCTAAACCACTATCCCCCACTGTGTCTTTATGCTGTTCCCATTCCCGAAATGCTCTTCCTTGCCTAGAGAACTCGTACCCAGACATCAAAGCCCAGCTCCTAGGCTCACTCTCCTAGGAAATCTTCCCCTTCTGGAATTGCTCTCCGACCCTATCCTTCCCTCTCTCCAGTTCTGACCCCATGGGGTTGGGAGTGTTTGTGTCAGGTACTTTCTCCCCGAGACCAGGGAATCCTAAGGTACCGAGCTGGGGCTGGGGCCTCTCAGAGGCTCAGCATCCCCCTGCTCGGGGAGAGCACAGAGGCAATGGATGGGTAGGCAGAAACTGTCTTCCCTACAGACCCCACGGCACCTGGCCCACAGCCCATCACACCTGGCCAACAGCTCCAGCACACACCAGGGCGCAGTCAGGCAGCCAAGAGCAGCCGGGGAAGACGAGGGCGTAGGCAGCCAGGCCATAGAAGGGCAGCACGTAGAACAGGTACACCAGCATCTGAGGGGTCGCCGTAGCCCACACATGAGCGGCGGCGTGCTCCCGCAGCCCCCTGAGCTGGAGGCCCCAGGGAGGATCTGGCCAGCCTCAGACCCCGCCCAGGATGGGGGCTCTCTGCACGTCCCAACCCTGTGCACACTGCTCCTCGATTTCCCTTGGGGATCCTCCCCCGCCGCCACATGCACACACACGCCCTGAGCCCACCCATGTTACTCCAGAAGTGGCAGGTGACCCTGGCCTGGCCAACTGGAACACTCCAGCCCCCCTGGCCATAATGATCGGCCACAGGATGGGCATGTCATTCAGTGACGATGGCACGCGGGCCAATCAGAGCCTGCCTGAGATTTGTGCTTAAGCTCTGGAGAAATAAGCACTCACATTCCTCCGGGCTGGCTAAGTAGGGCAGATGGAGGCCTGCTGCTGCCCAAGGCTGACTCCACAATCCCACAAAGTGACTCCCGGGGAGTGGAGTCCGTGCAAAGAAAGCAGAGCCCAGAGACAGTTATCCCTGGCTCCTAGATCCAGCCGTACTTGAAGACCGTATCTGTCTTCATTTTGGAAGACAGACATTTTTGGTAGGACAACAGATTGCCTTGTGTTTCTGGTACCTGCTTCACAGAGGACTTGTTAGACCTCTACCCATGGCAGGACCATATGGCCCTCTCTTGCCATCTGTCCTCTCACCTGCACCTTCGGATAGGCCACAGGGTCCCGTAGGTATGGCTCGTACTGATAAATGTAGACAAAGCAGGCATCTGCGGGGCAGTCAAGCACCACCTAGGGCAGACAGACAAACCAACAACCCACCTCAAACATTTTTCCCATGGAAAGCCTTCTCCACCCTCCCAGGCGGGTCCCGTACCCCTTGCTCTGGCCTCCCCTAGCCTTAGTTCTTTCACTTTGGCTGGGAAGGTTACAGGGAATGGGGCTTTGTCATGGAATACTAAGATCAGACTTGATGAAGAACTTCCCTGGATGGTCAGGCAGGCGAGCAGTGGCCTTCTTGCACTGGTTAAAGGAACATGGTTGATGGGGACAGAAAAGAGGGCTGGAGGCAGAAGAAAAGTAGGCTGGCCACTGCAGACTCACCAGGCCCCGGAAGAGGGTGAAGAACCCGGCGAGGATGAGGTATATGACAAGGGCCAGGTCAACTGGGCGTCGCAGGATGCCCTTTCTTTGTTCCTCCTGTACCTGCCCCATGGGAGAGAGACAGGGTGAGAAGTCTGGTATCCAATAGGCACTCGATAAAGGCTCATCCCTTCTTTCCTAACGGCCAAGGAGATGCTTCCAAAGAGGCAGTGTTTTTGACCAGAAGCAACTCTAATTGGGGAGGGGGGGCATCCAGGCATGTTGGCATAAGGGGACAAGGCACTTACCATATTGGGGTCACAGCAGATTGGTGCCCGGGACTGGTTGAAGACCCTCATGCCAGCCCAACATGGGACAAGCACATAGGGGCTGGCAAGGAAGAAGGCGGGTCTGATCTCTGAGCTGTATTTACCTGTCGTGGTAGGGATGTCACTCAGCCGGGATCACCCAGGCCTGGCCAGACCCATGGGTGAGTCACACCAGAATCCTAGCTGGAAGCAGTCATTCAGAAGTGCGATCCTTATTTGGGCTCTAGCCCCTCCGGCTCCCCAGTGCCCACAAGATGGTGTCCAGGCTCCTCAGCCTGGCCTGCCTCGATTTATTTTCTGGATATTGCTTCTATATTTCAGCTGTTCTTTGCTTCTCCTGGATACATCTTGGGTGTCCCTCTTGCTCAGCCACCCCCACATACTGGGCTGCCTCTCCCCTCTACCTCCCAAGACCTACCTATGACCCTCTAGGCACAGGACAGTGACCCAGCCTGAGGAGACAGGATCCTTCAAAGCCAAGTCCTTACCAAGGATGTTTCCCGGGAGGAACACCAGAACGCTCATGATGAAAGATCCCAGCCAGTACAGTCCAAGGTTCCGGTATCTCTTTCTGGGGTGGGTGATGGAGGGGTGACCAACAGATGCCTGTTCCCCAGTCTCAGAGCCCTAGCCAGGGCCCAGGGTCCACCCTGAGCTCCCCAGCTCTGGGTCCCTCCCAGTTTTGTCCAGGACAGAGGGACAACAGGGAGATGAACAAGGGACTGAACAGACTATCTGTCCAGGGACAGAAGTGGTTGCTTAGGCACAGGGGTGTACAAGAGAAGAGAGCTGACTACCACTTACACCTGTGACATTCCCTGGACCCTTCTCCTGGCCACTCCTGGCTGGAGCCCTAAGGAGGCCTCCTGATTTCCCCTACAGACACCGCTGATGGCGCTCTGGCTTGGGACCCCATCTGAGGACTTGATCTCCTTCCCAGGGTCCAGGTGCCACTCCACCCGCCCACCCCCACCCCACCCCCGCCACGCACCTTCTGCGGATGGCACCAGCCATGGCCAGGTAGAGGAGGTAGTGAACCGTGCCGTCCCAGTAGCAGATGAAGACTCCGTGTGCAGTGCGCAAGTACGGCTCTCCCTGCAGGGGCAGGGCAGGGCTCAGCCGGGCAGCAGGGCAGGAAGCATCCCGGGCGGCCCCCTACCTACCTCCTTGGTAAAGAACTCCATGAAGCCCACCGGGTAGCCATCTTCCTGGAGAGCAATAAAGAGGTCCACCACCGAGGTGAAGGCGAAGACAGCGAACACTGCGGGCAGAGTGGGCGGGGCACGGCCGGGATGTGGGCGGGGGGGGGGGGGGGGACCCAGAGTCCAGGCAAGGAACCGCGCCCAACTGATCCCAGTCACCCCTTCACAGGTCACATGACCCACAGCCCTGCCTCGAGGAGGCACAGTCCCTGCCTTTGGGAGGCCTCCCGCTGAGAAGGCACTGACCTTGCCCTCAGGAAATCCCAAAGTGATGAGGAAGTACGGCCTTTCAGGGGCTCCCAGTCTGGTGGGATGATACAGTCCCGCTCTCAGGAGCCCCAGATCTGAAGGGGGAGGCCCTCTGAGGTTCCCCAACCAATGAGGTTTCTCCTGTCTCTTTGAGGTTCTCCAGCCTGATGCGAGCCCTTCAAGGGGATGGAGGAGGCCCCTGCTCACGGTTCTCTCCGACCGACTCACCAGCATAGAGTCGGTCATAGTAGATCTCGCTGGGCGACAAATTGTAGATAGCCACAAAAAGCAGGCCCAGGATCAGGGCACTCATCAATGCCAGCCCCAGGGGGCTGTGGAAAGGGAAACAAGTCAGAGAGGCCAGGCCCAGTGCTGAGGTCCCACGCACCCTGGTGAGGGCAAAAGCAGATTCCAGGATGCTCCCAGATGTTGAGACTGAAGTGTCTTTCCAGCCAGGAATCTCGTTCCCTGCAACGGCTCTTTCCCATCACTAGGCTGTTACCCGCCCGAGCTGTTTCTCCCTCCTGGAAACTCCTTCCAGAAGTGTCTTCCACTTGGCAAACTCCTACTCCTCCTTCATAGCTTATCTTTCATGGCTCCTCCTCCAGGAAGCCCTCCCTGACTCCTCACAAAGACTCATTGCCCAATTTATGCCAAGTACAGAGGGGGAATCAGTCAACTCTTTAACTATACAATCCATCCCATCACTCGCTGCTATGTGTTGGGCTCAATTTGCTGTCAGTCATTCAACATCACCAAGCCACTCTGTGGCCAGACCCAGCTCCCAAGCCTGCCGTCTCTAGGGCTCAGCACTGTACACCTCACTTTCTGAAGCTCCTGACTCCTCCCAGCTGAAGTCCAAATGCTTCCATCAACTCCACCCCACCCCTGCCCTGATCCGTCCCATCAACCAGATAAGACACGTCAACCAGTTGCATAGATAAGAAGCAGAAGCCAGGTTGGACGCCTCCAACACAGGTGGGCAGAGTGGGTGGGTGGGAAAGCTATTCAGGGTCCCACACTCCCCCACACTCTCTCCAGGCTCCTACCTTCTCATGGACCCCTCTAACACTTAAGATCCCCATTCTGGTCCCATCTGACTAACAATGACAATTATAGTAATCAGATAAGACTACACAAGTCTTTGCACACAATTTGTAATCCTGAACTCTAACTATGGGATGAGGTCGGGGATTATGTTTATTACACACTGAAGAAACGAACTCAGGCTCCCAGAAGCAACCTGGCTCACCCAGGATCCAGGGGGATGGAGCCAGGAATTTGTACCCAAGGAGCCAACCCCACGGTCAAGACTCCCTCTACCCCATGTCTTGAGTTGAGCTAGGTTTGGGAGCGTGAGGGGCTTGCAGATAACTGGTACGCCAATGGCAGGACCCACAGAACTGGGGTCTAGGGTTAGGAGACAAGGGAGGTCGCCACATGTAGGGGAAACTGAGGCCAAAGACAGGGTGGGCCAAACCTTAGCAGAAGAAAATCTCAGGCCTGAAGACAGGCAATGGAGGGGCCATCTGGTAGGGGTGGTGCAACAGAACGAGTGTCCAAGTGTGCATGTGTCGAGAGCTGGGTCATCAGGCCCTTATCTGGGGTAATACTTTGACCTTTGGTAACTCTGGAGTTGGGCACATCCCTGGGAAACTTCAGAAACCCTCCAAAACTCTGCCCAGGGTGGGGGGACGGGAGGCTCTGCTTCTCAATCTTCTTTCTCCTCAAACCTAAACGTCCCAGGAGCGTCCCCACCCCCACCACACAACCTCCTGGCCGGCGGAGAGGGGACTTCAGGTTGGATAGGGTCCGGGGTAGTTCTGGCCTAGGTCCCCTTCTCCTAGCAGGAGCTGCTCAGGGGAAGCCAGGCTCACTGCCCGCGCATCCTCCCTCCCCGCCACCGCCCACCGGGCCTCGCTGCCTGCCCCCCTCTCCCCCGGGGGCCGCCCCGGCCCCTCCCCTCACGCACTGCGAGAGCGCCGAGACGTAGTTGAGCGCATAGGACAAGGGGAGGGCGCCAAACGACAGAGCGGCGATCTTGCCGGCCAGCGGCGGGATGTCCATAGTGGCGGCGCCCGGCTCGCGGCTCGTTCCCGGCGCGGCCTCCAGGGCGCTCGGCTCCTCCGCGGCCGCGCTTCTGGGTGGGGGGGTTGCCGGGGACCCGGCCCCGCCTCGCCCCGCCCCGCGCAAAGGTCGCCCCCCGCTGCGCCCTGGTCTGGCCGCCTTGCCATGACCGTCCCGCGCGCTCCCGGGGAGCCTCTGAGGCCCCGCCCCCTTGAAGCGGCCCCTTCCCCCACCCCTCTCCCCGCTTCACGGTCGCCGGACTCAGCGCGGTTCTCAGTGGCCTTCCCCGCCGCCTAGATTCAGCTTCACTATCAAGTCTAGAACACCAGGTCTCCGGACGCTTCCGCTCTTGAGGTCCCGGGACTGCAACCTGGAGGCCCTGGGCCAGCAGGTTCATTCTAAGGGAATTTGTTCTCCAGGCCTCCTTCTGCACTTCTGGTTTCTCCGTCCTAAGCCACCGGTGTACCTACCTCGACCCTGAAGGGGGCCCTTTTTAATTCCACATTCCCCAGACCTTCCTCCGCCTAGGATCAAGGCGGCAGTGGAGGCATTCCGTGATAACGGAGGAACCGCAGTCGCTTGGACACAAAGACTTCCCTTCAGGGCCCTTGGATTTGAGTGTTCACACAGCGGCCACACACATTTAAACACGTGTCTGGATGTAAAGCTTTGACTGGGCCTGGGGCTCATCTCAAGGCAGACGGCCAAGGTCATTGGTTGGGGGGATCCCTTGAAGGACTCTGCGTGCTGTTCCTTCCATGTAGCCTGGCACCTCATGGGCAGCTGCAGCTGTGCCCCTGCTCAGTGGGTGGTGTCAAAGGAGTCCAAAGGGTGGGCTTAGATTAGGTGTGGATTGCTACAGTTTAGAGAGTTCGGAACAGTGTTTCTGGCAAGAAAAGCAGGGTCCTGGGACTGAGATGTGGTGGGGGTCTCAGAGGGGAGAGCTGAGGGATTCTGAACAGCCTGCAGGAGGCTGGGCTGGGTGCAGGGGAAAATGTAAAGGGTGTGTGTGGGGGGGGGGGGGCTGCACCAGGGAGGGGGCTATAATAGGGTGGGGAGATAATGAATTAGGAAGCAGCCGGCTTTGTCACTCCCTCCAAGCAGCTTTGAACTCTCACCCATATGGTACTTGTGGCTGCTGGAAAACAGCAGGTGCCCACTCAATACCTACACTGAGGGGGGGGGCACAGTCTACGGGTGGGGAAGATTCTAAACCTCACCCTTTTTCCATGCAGCCCCTTGGCCTTGTGCCAGCTGGGTCCCATTTCTGAGCCTGGGTGACAAGATGATCTTCTGGCCACAGACCTGACAGGCTCCCTCCCAGTTGTCCATTGCCCGTGGGTTAAGTTCAGGTTCCTCTGGGCTGACCTGAGGCTCCAGTCTAGTTTCTTGACTTTTCCCAACTCTAGCAGTGCCAACACACCCCAGGCCTCTTTCCCATCTGCACGATGGACCCTCAGTATTTCCTTAGCCCTTAAAGCAGATCCCAATGTCCCCTCCTCCAGGCAGCCCTCTCTGCCACCCCAGCCCCACTCCTCCTCCTGCAAGGTTGGGTGTGTGTGTGGGGGGGTGTCCGATCCAGCTCTGTCTAGCAACGTGACCTTGCGTCTGTGTCTGGAATGTGCCTGTACATGTACACCGGATTTGGGGGCCATTCTCTTCCAACTCTCCACTTGCCTGGGGGTAAAGTCCATGGGCTGAGTCTGGAGAGCCTCCAGGTCACTAATTCAATTGAAGGGTGACCTTGACCGGGATAGGAGGTGCCTGGACCAAGGCCTAGGGTCCCCATCATTGGAGCCTCTGGCTGCCCAGGGCTACTCTTCTGCTCAAGACCCAGGACCACTGGGCAGCCTCCACACATGGGAATGTCACCCCTTGCCCTGCCCTGGGCAGTGTCTATGGAAACAGGGTGGCATACATCATCCCAGCTTGGGCTCCACTGCTGAGACTCCCAGTCCCTGGATGTCCCCCTCCCCCATACTGAGACACTCCCCAGGCTGCCGCCAAGACAGTACCCAGTTCCTCCTCGCATTTATCAGTCTCCGGTTCACACAGTTGGTGGTGTTTACTGAATGACGATGAGAATGCAGACTGGCCCAGAAGCCCAGCTCCAGCTGGAGTCTTCAAGCCCACGAGCCCATAGGGGTTGAGCAGGACCCCACTAGGCACATGTGTGGGCAGATGGGTGGGTTGTGGGGATCGCTCAGGTCTCCAAGCCATACTTGCATGGCTCTCAGATTCCTAGGACCCCACCCAGGCTGCTCACTCAGCAGCTGCAACTGATTGAGATCCCCAGGTGGTCTTGGCACAAACGTGAGGCGCAGGCTTGGAGATGTAGGGAGCAGTTGGCATGCTGCTTCTGTCCACAGAGTTGTCCTCCAAAGGCACGAGCCCCAGGGACTCCAGTGTCCACCCCACTGGCAGGACCCAAGGCAGCTGGGGTAGCCTGGCCTGCAGCAGTCACAGACTAACTTCAGGGAGGGGCTGTCAGCGCCACCTGCTGGTGAGGTGACTGGCACAGGTGCGCCCTGTGTGCACCTGCCCCGCAGATCTGAAGAGGGCTGGGCCCTGTCTGGGGATCCCTTCCAACCTAACTCCTGCAGCACAGGGACCTCCTACACTGGGAGGTCCCTGACCCCTCTGGTCCAGGTGCAGCCTCATCGGCCACCAGTTCCTCCCAGAGGGTCTGTGGATCCTCCCCTCAACTCTAACCCAGGCTGATGGTGAGGGACCCCATAGACAGAGGTCTAAGTGGTTCTCTCATATTTCTCAGGCACCAGGGAGCTCTCCCACCAACATCCCAGCCCAGCCCCGCTGCTATGGAAACAGAGATTTCTGGTGATGGCAAAACCAGGCCGCCATGGCAGGCAAGCACTGGAACTTTAATGCACGGCACGACACTCGAGACAACAGGAAGGGCAGGCAGAAATGCAGGCCGGAACACTCCACAGTCCAGGGATGGTCGGTCGTTTGGAAAATACATTTGTGCATTTTTCCAGAATACTCAGTAGTAAGGCCGTCTGGGGTTGTTCTGTGGGAGGCAAAAAAGATAAGACGGGGAGGGGGTCAATGCTAAAGACAGCAGTTCCTCCTGCCCAGAAAGTTCCAGGGACAGCTGAGCTCACGTCCTCCAGAGGGGAGGGTGTTACTAGTGAGACCTGGCCTAGCTGAACTGAGGAAGGAGCGCCAGCTCTGTTACCAGCACTGCCACCCCCCTGCTGAGATTCTGGGGAGCCCAGCCAGGAATCGTGCTGGGGGGCTTAGGACACACGCACCAGGGGGTTGGGCCGGAAGCGGTAGGCCAGCATCATCCTCTTGCGGAAGGCCTCATACTCGTCATCCTCCTTGGAGAGCTCGGCCGGCCGGTCGATGCCGAAGCCCGCTCCGTCTACTGTGGTGGTGCCTCTGCGGGGGGGGGGGGGGGGGACGGGACAGGGCCAAGTGAGCAGGAGGCCAGGCTGCTGCCAGTAGGAGGAGTGGCAGGGAGCACATACACTCACTTGTTGACGGGGTTCTTGATGCCCTGGCCCTCTGAACCCAGCCCGTCGCCCTCCTTCCAGCCCATTTTCATCAGCATCTGGTAGCCGATGTTCTCCACTGTCAGCTTGAACTCCTTGTACTCTGAGTAGTCAGGCTCTCGGCCCTCCTGCAGGGCAAGGACGTGGCTGTCATCCACCAGGGTTGCAACTGTCCCAGGTCCTGGCCCTGGCCTGAACACTGCCTCCTCCCCCACCACCAATGGGGTCACTGGCCGCTGAGACCACCTGCTCATCTGCAGCCTCTGTACCAGGTCAGATTCCTTGAGAAGAGACCAAGATGCTCCTTCTCAGGGTCCCCAGGGCCGGATTTTGTACCAAACTGCCTGGTGGCAGTCAGCGAGGGCCAGGTGACGTCACACAGGCCTCACCCACCACAGGAAAGATTAATGGTTCGTCAGCAAAGAGAAGTCCTAGGTTCTGAGGGCAATTCATTACACAGAATGCTAAAAAGATGGGGTCAATAAGGTGACCGCCTTGTTGATGACGTTATGAGGTACAAAGCAGTTTTACAAAAATCCCCCAAAAGATGACATGGGATGTGCCCCGTCAGCTGTCTCTCCTTGGAAGCATGATGACAGCATGGGAGGAATGTGAAGTTCTTGTTCTGGAGAACCCAGTCCATGGGGGCTTCTGCCTGAGAAACGCTTTCCCTATAAACTGCACTTAATTGGCTCCACTGAAAGTAGAATTTCCCTTAAGCCCTGGGAAATGTTTCTAAAGCAGCAGCTGAGCTGCTTTCTGCTAATTCCCTCCACAGACGGTGTCTATCATCAACAGATGCCTCCGGAGGCAAGAGGGACCAGCTCCTCCTGTGAATGAGGGGGGGCCTCAAGGATGCCTCAGGCGCCTGCCTCGTGAGGCTCACAGGAGGGGCTGGGCCACTGGCATGGCTGCCTGCCAGACAGCCCACATCAGGGGCTGGTGCCCGGGGACCCTCCCAGCTCACCTTCAGGGCCTTGAAGGTTTCCATGAACTTCTCCAGCTCATCTGGTGGCAGGAAATCTCCGATAAAGTGCTTGCCGCGGCCCATCTTTGTCAGCTGCTCGGCCCACTCTGCCCGGAGAAGCAGGGGGGAAAGTGAGAGAAAGGAAGAGGGCGGGGAGTGGGCCGGGTGGCCCCACAGCACAGGATGAGTCTTGGGCGGGGTGCAGGGAGTTGGGTTGTAGGGGAACGAGGCAAATGGTTGAGGCCCCGACCCAAACCCTACTCCTCCAGGCAGCCCTGCTAAGTGCCATGTCCAAACAGCAGCGAACGCTTAGAGAACTACTTTTTCCCACTGAGGAAACGGAGACAGAGAAGCCGAGTTCCTTGCTCCAGGCCATACAAGTTGCACAGGCGGCTTAAGACCCCAGGTGGCGTCTCCAGGTACCTTCCTGGGCAGGTGAGTGGGGCTTCCTGAGCCTGCGGTGCCCAGGGCATGGCCCCACCCAGGTACCCTGTCCCACACCCCACCCGCAACGGGGGCCCCTCGGCGCACCCCGAGTCTTGTCCATCTCCATACGCCGCAGCTGGTGTTCCCAGGTGCCCAGCTCGCTGTCCACCTCCTCGTCGCTGTCGTAGCCGTGCTGGTGCTGCTGCAGGGCCTTCTCCCACAACAGCTGCATGTCCTGCATCGCACGCTTGTGCTGCATGATCATGTCATACATCTGCTGCATCTGTGGGCAGTGCACGCCAGTGAGCAGTGCCAGGGACCACGTGTGCAAGAGGCCGGCCCCTTTGCCTTCCCTGCGCACGTCAGGTGCCCTCGCCCTTCCCGCTTTCTGCCCTCCCTGGGGCAGGCACGTGAGCAGGGCTTGGAGCAAGTGCTCAAGACGACACAAGGTCTGGTAGCAGTGCGTGCCCTGGGTTCCCTGAATCCCCACGGTGAGCAGGAGGACCCCTCTCTGCTGCACGTAGTCTGGCCTGGAACCCAGCACATCCTGCGCACCCTTGCTGTAGACCAAATGAGGCCACTGCAGGCCCCTGACCACAGAAGGGTTGAGGGTGAGGTGATGGGGCTGCCAGCCTGGAGGAGGGGACTGGGGTTAAGTGTCCCCAAGGACCAACAGACAGGTGCCTATAGTTCCCCAGGAAAGCAGCAGAGAGGCCAAGCCAGCCCTCACCCCAATCACAGCCTGACACCAACTGAGCATCTGTCACCTCGCTTATGGCACCCAGCGCTAGCCCAGCCTGTCCTGTCCTGGATGCTGGGGAGCACTGGAAGGATAACTTAAAATGGAGACTACCTAGTCAGGTAGTCAGCCCATAAGCGTCTTGAGGAGTAGCTACAGAGCATCAGGCTCAGGGGCTGCCCAGTGTGAGAAGGCCTCAGCTCTGGGTCCAACGCAGGCTGGGAAGCACCCTTGGGAGGTGGAATGCTGCTGACAGGGGCCTGCTGCCCAAGGACCTTTCCCCTGACTGTGGGATCCACCCAGCACGGGGAGGCTCCGAAAGCATACGACATGACCAATGAACTGTGAGATGAGGTGGGGGACAATACTCCACCAGCCCCTCTGGAGCCTGCCGGCTCGGCCCCCAGACTTACCTCCTGTTGCTCCTTCAGCTGCTTCTTCTGGGCATCTGACAGCTCCGTGACACCCACCAAACCTACGGGCTTCCCTTTCTCATAGCCAAGCCCTTTGAGGTCCTGAACTGGAAACAAGACACAGGCTGGTCAACAATGGATGCACGGGTCCAGACCTGCTCCTGCATGCGGCACAGCGTCCAGGCGCTGATGACACCTGAGGCACCCAGCATGCATGACAGAGCCTTCACATCACAGCAGTTGGTGTCCCATGTCATGTGATGACCATGGGGGCTCACCAGGGACCCAGCTTCATCCTCACGTGACCTCTCCAGGCAGGCTCTATACCCCCATGTTGCAGATGCCAGCATCAGAACTTAGAGGTCCAGGGCCTCACTTGAGGTCACGTGTCTGATGGGTGACAAGACGGAGACTTTGCAAAGGCAGAGACATGAGAGTGGAGATAGCATGTGCCTGTGTATATGTGCATTCACACACCGACTCTTGGAAATAAGCCCTGCAGGGAACAGACACCCCGCGCAGACACACAAGGGTTCAGAGTCTGGCATAAGACTCAGCTGTGTCGCTGTTAGCTCCTTCCGGGGAGGCAGCCGACCATCCTCAAAGCAAGTGACATTTAATTTGGCATCCGCTTCGGAGCTTGGCTGGAGCCAGCAACACTAATGCACATGAAGACGCTGTGGCGGCCCCATCTGGGGGGCAGAAACCACCACCCCTCCCGCAGGAGCTTCCTCGGGGAGAAGCTGGGCGGACGCGGGGACGGAGGCCCTCCTGGCATGTGCAAAGAGCCAGGTCCCCCCGGCACACCAGGGCTGGGACCTCGCCTGCAAGAACCACCCATGAGTGCTCCCTGAGCCCACGTTTACCCCAATACCTCCTCGAAGGTCTGTGTGGGAGCCCTGTGAACAGGGAAGGGAGTCAAGGTCTGAGCAGCCCGCCGTGTAGCTGCAGTGTGCCCACTGTCCCTCTCCTCAGGCCACTTTACCAGCAAGCAAGCAGGTGGGGGCTGCACACTCCCCCAGGGACGACACGGGCCAGTGGCCCTTAAACCTGGATGTGAGCCTTTGGAGCCCGTGCCTGCACACTAGACCACAGGGGGAGGCTTCCTCACCAGCTGGGAGCTGGGGCCAGGCCTCAGGGATGTGGGTTCAGAACCGTGGCACGCGCACCAGAACAGCACTGACGGCCGAGCACCCTCCATTACGGTGGGCACCAGAGTTTGACACGTGATGGCAATCCGACCCAAGACACATTCAATCCTGGGGAGAGATGTAATTTAGAACCCCAGGGAGTAGTAGAATCTTCACTAGCTTTTCTCCTTGGACTGAAAGGCCAACAGGCCAGCCATGTGACTTGGGTGAGCTGTCTTCCCTCTCGGCCCATTCTTGCAAAAGAAATGTAGGTGTCAGCGCCAGGGCACATATGACTCCTCTGTGTACTTGCGCGTCCAGGGGCGAGGGCAGTGGAGCGGGTTCTGCCTGTGGTGCAGGCTGTGTGGAGGGCAGCGAGCCAGAGGCCACGGGACAGCCTCTCTCAGCCAGCCATCCTCACCTGCAGAATGGGATGACAACAGACTCCCACCCTGGCGGGTTTGTGGTAGAAAAGGAGAAATGAGACGACGTGCTGGCCACCTCTGAAACTGTCAAGGAGGCGGATGTTGGAGAGGATTGTGCAAAACTGACTGTGGCAATCACCATGCTTATCATCATGCATTTCCTGAGCTTTCTGTGACAAGAATGGATCCAAGTACTTTAAAGCTTAAGGGAGATAACAGGATCCATCTATACGCTGCCTACAAGAGACTCGCTTTAGGTACAAAGTCACAAATAAGTTGAAAGTGAAAGGACAGAAAAATATACTCCATGCAAACAGTAACCAAGAGCAAGGTGCGATGGCCATACCAGCATCAGACAAAATAGACTTCCAGCCAAGAAAGTTTACAAGAGACAAAAAGAAGGTTCTACGTTGATAAAATATTTGAACCAGAAAGAAAATAAAATGAGTATATAGCAAAAATTGACAAAACTGAGGTGAGAAATACACAGTTCTGCAATAACAATTGGAGGCTTCACTGCCCCATTTTTTATAAGGGACAGGGTATCTAGATGTAAATCAGTAAGGATATAGAATATTAAACTCTACAACCAGTGAGATCTAACAGACGCATACAGAACATGCAACCCAGCAGCGGCCGATAGTCTTCTCAAGTGCACATGGAACATTCTCCAGGACAGATCACGCGTTAGGCTACAAAATGCGTTTTAATAAATTTTAAAGACTGAAATCATACCAAGTTTCTTTTCTGATCACAATGGAATGAAAATAGAAATCAGAAACAGAAGGAAAATGGGAAAACTCACAAATATGTGGAAATTAAATAACACACTCTTAAACAACCAACGGGTCAAAGAGGAAATTCACCAAGAGCGATTAGAAAATAATTAAGAGATTAATGAACACGAAAGCACAAGAGAGCAAAACTGATGGGACGGAGCAAAAGCAGTGCGACAAGAGAACTACAGCTATAACTGCTCATAATTAAGAAGAATTTTCTCCAATCGATAACCTGACTGCACACCTTAAAGAACTAGAAAAAGAAAAGCAAACTAATTCCAAAGCTAGCAGAGGGAAGGAAATGAAGATCAGAATGAAGATAAATGAAGTAGGGAACAGAAACATAGAAAATCCACGAAACCAAAAGTTGGTTTTTTGAAAAGATCGACAAAACTGACATACCTTTAGACAGACTGCCTAAGGGAAAAAAAAGAAAAGACTTACTAAAATCAGAAACGGAAGAGGGGATATTACTAATGACTTTATGGAAATAAAAAGGAATTGTAAAAGATTACTATGAACACCTGTTAAGCCGACAACTTGGATAACCTAAATGAAGTGAACCAATTTCTAGAAATGTATAAACCACCAAAACTAACTCAAGGAGAAAGAGAAAACCTAAACAGACTTACAGCACGTAAGGAGATTGAATCGGCAACCAAAAACCTCCCAAAAGAGGAAAGCCCAGACCAGATGGCATTACTGGTGAATTTTACCAATCATTTAAAAGAACAATTAATGCTAATAAGTCTTCTCAAACTTTTACAAAACGATTAGAGGGAGTATTTCTTAATCCATTCCATAACATTAGCATTACCCTGATACCAAAAGCAGACAGAGACACCACAAGAAAACGACAGACCAACATTCCTTATGAATACAGATGCAGACATCTGCAACAAAATACCAGCAAACTGAATACAGTAGCACGTTAACAAAAAGACCATGACCAAGTGGGGTTTATCCCAGAAACGCAAGAGTGGTTTAAACAGAGTTCCGGTACCAATTCTAGTGTGTGTGTGTGTGTGTGTGTGTGTGTGTCCGGTACCAATTCTAATGTGTGTGTGTGTGTGTGTGTGTGTGTGTGTGTCCGGTACCAATTCTAATGTGTGTGTGTGTGTGTGTGTCCGGTACCAATTCTAATGTGTGTGTGTGTGTGTGTGTGTCCGGTACCAATTCTAGTGTGTGTGTGTGTGTGTGTGTCCGGTACCAATTCTAGTGTGTGTGTGTGTGTGTGTGTGTGCGCGTGTGTGCGTGGGGCGGGGGGGGCGGGGGAGAAGGTCCCCCACACCAAAGAGCAATTTTCAGACACCCACTGGGTGTCCAATAGGTCAACTCAGTTCTAACACTATCCACCAGGAGGTAGCACTGGATTCCATGGGTTAAGGGGTCAGTCTTATAAGACTGCTCCCCACTCCCCGGCCAACTTCTGCTACCAACTACAAGCCCACGTCATCACCTATGCTACTGACTGGCTGTAGATCAGAAGTTCCAAAAATTCCCTTCTGTGTTCAATTAATTCACTATACTGGCTCACAGAACTCAGAAAAACATTTTACTTACCAGATTACTGCTTTACTCATATATTATAAATGGATATAAGTTAGGAAAAGATGGAAAAGATGCCCAGGGCAAGTATGGGGAAAGCACCCAGAGCTTCTATGCTCTCTCTGAGCACGCCACTTTCCCTGAACCTCCACGTGTTCAGCAACCTGGAAGTTCTCTGAACCCTGACTCTGGGTTTTTATGGAGGCTTCACTGCACGGGCATGATTGATGAAATCACTAGCTGCTGTTGACTGATTGAACCTCTAGCCCCTCTCCCCTCCCTGGAACCTAGGGGGTGGGACGGAAAGTTCCAACCCTCTATTCATGGTTGGTTCCCCTGGCAACCAGCCCCCATCCTTAGGTACTTTCCAAAAGTCACCTCAGTAACATAAACCCAGTTGTGGTGGAAAGGGGCTTATTATAAACAACAAGACCCCTATTTCACCTTTATGGCTCTGAAACATTTTCATGAACTGAGGATGGAGACCAAATAATACAACAAAAGATGCTCCCACTGCTCTTATCACTCAGGAAATTCCAAGGGTTTTGGGAGGAACTGTGAGCCAGGAGCTGTGAACAAAGACCAAATACATATGAGAAATATTATTTTGGTCATCTGAATGGCCAAATATGTATTTCTAATAAACCACAATGTCACATGGTTCAATACAAGAAAATTAACCAATGTAATACACCGCATTAATAGACGGAAGAAAAAAACCCATCCAATCATTTCAACTGATACAGAGAAAGCATATGACAAAATCTAATATGACTCCGTGATAAAAACATTCAATAGACTAGGAACAGACAAGAACTTCCTCAACATGATAAAGGTCATATATGAAAAACACATAGCTAACATACTCAATAGTGAAAGACTGAAAACATTCCCCCTAAGATCAGAACAAGACAAGGATGCCCATTTTCCTTACCTCTATTCAACTTACTACTAGAAGTGCTAACTAGAGCAATTAGGCAAGAAAAAGAAATAAGAGGCATCCCACCTGGAAAGCAAGAATTAGAACTACCTCTACTTGCAGAAAACATGATTGTAATTATATATACAGGAAAACCTAAAGAATCCACCAAAAGATTGTCAGAACTAATAAGTGAATTCAGCAAAGTTGGAGGATCCAACACCAACATGCAAAAATCAGTTGTATTTCTATACATTAGCAACAAACAATACTAAACAAAAATTTAAAAAGCAATTCCATTTACAACAGCATCAAAAAAAAAAATCACTTAGGAACAAATTTAACCAAGGAAGTGTAAGACATGTACAATGAAAACTACAAAACATGTTGAAACAAATTAAAGACGATCTAAATAAATGGAAAGACATCCTGTGTTCACAGTCCGGAAGACTGGTTGTTGTTGTTATTGTAAGGAAGACCTTAATATTTTTATCGTGTCCAAAGTGCCCAAAGCAATCTACAGACTCAAGGCAATCCCTATCAAAATCCCAACAGTGTTTCTGTGGAAATGGAGAAGCCCACCTGAAAACTGAAGACCCTCAACAGCCAAAGCTTGAAAAAGAAGAACGAAGTTGGAAGACTCACACTCCCAATTTCAGAACTTACTACAAAGGTACAGTAATCAAAACAGTTGGTACTGACCTAAGGACAGACATACAAACCAGTACAACAGAATAGAGAGCCCAGAAATAAACCCTTACATCTAAGGACAACTGAGTTTTGACAAGGGTTGTCAAGACCATTCAATGGGGAAAGACAAGTCTCTTCAACAAATGGTGCTGGGAAAACGGATTTCTACATGGAAGAGAATAAAGTTGGATCCTTAGTTTATATCATATATAAAAACTGCCTCAAAATAGATCAAAGTCCCAAAACTATAAAAAACTTAGAACATAGGGGCAAATCTTTATGACCTTGAATTTAGCTATGGTTTCAAAATGAAATCAAAAGCACAGGCAACAAAAGGAAAAATAAATTGAACTTTGTTAAACTTTAAAACTTCTGTGCATCAAAGGACACAAACTATCAAGAGAATAAAAAGATAATCCATAGAATGAGAAGATATATTTGCAAACCATGTATCTGAATAGGGAGTTAACACCCAGAATATATAAAGAACTCCTACAACTCAACAACAAAAAGACAACCCAATTTAAAAGTGGGCAAGGGACTAAAATAGACATTTCTCGGGGCACCTGGGTAGTGCAGTCGTTAGGCGTCTGCCTTTGGCTCAGGGCGTGATCCCGGTGTTCCGGGATCGAGTCCCACATCGGGCTCCTCCGCTGGGAGCCTGCTTCTTCCTCTCCCACTCCCCCTGCTTGTGTTCCCTCTCGCTGGCTGTCTATCTCTGTCAAATAAATAAATTAAAAAAATAAATAAATTGGGGCGCCTGGGTGGCACAGTGGTTAAGCGTCTGCCTTTGGCTCAGGGCGTGATCCCGGCGTTCTGGGATCGAGCCCCACATCAGGCTCCTACGCTATGAGCCTGCTTCTTCCTCTCCCACTGCCCCTGCTGTGTTCCCTCTCTCGCTGGCTGTCTCTATCTCTGTCGAATAAATAAAATCTTTAAAAAAAAAAAAAATAAATAAATAAATTAGACATTTCTCCAAATAAGCTATACAAATGACCACTTAGCACATGAAAAGATGCTCAATGCCACCAGACATTAGGGAAATGCAATTCAAAACGACAACGTGACTCCACTTTACACCCGCTAGGATGGCTATTCTAAAAAGGCAAGGAAGTGGAGAAATGGGAACCCTTGTGCACTGCTGGGGGGACTATCAAATGATGCAGCTGCTGCAGAAAATAGTTTGGCGGTTCCTCAAAAAGTTAAACAGAATTACCATATGACCCAGTGATTCCACTCCTAGGTATGGACCCAAGAGAATCCAAATCAGGGATTCAATACAGTACTTGCAGACCAGTGTTCACAACAGTACTATTTACAGTTGCTAAAAGGTGGAAAACAACCCATGTGTTCATCGTCTGATGGATAAACAAAGTGTCATCCATCCGTGAAATGGATTTAGCCACAAGAAGGAATGAAACTCTGACACGTGCTACAACACAGATGAAGCGTGGAAACATTATTTCAGTGAAAGAAGCCAGACTGCCCTGACAGAGGTGGCGGAAGGGGGTGAGCCCACCTGACAGAGGTGAGGGAGAGGCGTCTACATCCCTCTGTACCAGCTCGGCGGGTGGGAGTTCCACCTTGTCCTCTTCAGGCCCCCACCGGCTCTTTCGCTTCTTTTTCACAGTGGCTGTGGTGGCTGGCTTCCCAGGGATGGTTGGAGCTGGGGTGACTGCAGGCGAGGGGGCAGATGAGGCAGGGCAGGCAGCAGTTGGGGGCAAGGACCCCGATGGGGTCTCAGGAGGGGATTTGCGTTTCAGGCTGAGGTCGGGTGCCATGAGAGTGCCTGTGGGACCAGCCTTAGCTTTCCGGAACTCTTCCAGCTTCTGGCGGTAGTATTTGTACCCTTGGCTGTTGGGTTCGTATAGAAAGCTGCAAAGGAGAGTGGGGGGGCACACCATCAGCTGGGCCCAAGCCCCCTGCCTGACTCAGGGCAGGAGCAGCTTGGGCCTTGTGCACACCTACCCAGGTTAGCCAGGGTCATAGGAGGGTCGAGGTCTCTACCATGACCTCCTGCACTGCCAGTATTCAGTGGCTGCTGGCTCTGGTGGCCCAAGCTTGAGGCATAGTGTGACGTGCTCACAGCTTGTTGCCATGCCATTCCTGTGAGCCAATGGTCACTCCAAGTCCCTACGCCATCTCTATCAGGCACCCATCACAACATAATTGACACCCTGCTTCAAAGGAAAAAGGGTGGGCTCTGTCGGACCTTCCCCAGGCTCTGTGGGGTTTCTTCGCCTGTTCTAGAGGAGCACACTGGTGCCTTCAAACCAAGAAATCCTGAGTTGGGAGAGATACATGGCACCAGAAAGGGCAGGATTTGTCCCAAACCTGACAGCCTGGCACATCTGCGCTTCTCTCTGATGTACCCTTGAGAGGCATCAATAGCAAATGCAGCCAAAACAGAAACATGAACATCGGAATGGACAGGGACTGGACCCCAACTGAAGGGCAAAAGCCCCCACCTCACTGGAAGTTGAGGGTCGCTTGGTCTCTCCCCACCAATGCCAGTCCCAAGTGTAAAGCAGGTGGGGCTGGGTTCAGAAACTATGGCTTCCTCTGCACCTGCCCAGCATCTCTCAGATTGTGCTTGTCTTGAGCTGAGAGTCCCACCTCTGTGGTCCACACCAGAGGGAAGAGTCACAGCTCAGCTCCACGAAGCAAAACCAGTGTACAGCATGGGCTCACAGGTTTCAACAAGGAGGGGCTAGACACAGCGTAATGCTGTGCTGTGACAGCAATGTGCAGGCTCAAGGATGCTGTAAATTCTTTTCGTACGAGAAAGACAGCACAAGGAAACCCTATAGACTGTTTCTATGTGTCTACATGAGAGCCAGGAAGGAGAAGAAGGACCTCAGCCCAGCTAACATCAGTACCTAAGGTGGGATAGAAGGATGGGGAGATGGGGGCATCTCCTCTGTCCTCCTTTGTACTTCTTTGCCCCAGAGGTAGACAATGTGAACAGATCTACTTCTATTAAAGAAATGGAGTGCAATGCCTGGTTGGCTCAGTCAGTAGAGCATGTGACTCTTGATCTTAGGGTTGTGGGTTCGAGCCCCATGTTGGGTGTAAAGACTTCTTAAGAATAAAATCTTAAAAAAAAAAAAAAAAAAGAAATTGAGTTAAGTAATAACCTTTCAAAAACAGAAAGCACTAGGCCTAGGAGTTCACCAGTGAATTCTACCAAATATTTCAGGAAGAAATTATATCAATTCTCTAAAACCCCTTTCAAAGGATACAAGAGAGAATACTTCCTAACTCATCCAATTACCCTAATACCAAAACCAAACAAAGATATCACAAGAAAACTACAGACCAATATCTCTCATGAACACAGGTGTAAAAATTCTCAACGAAGTATTAGCAAACCAAATCCACAAATGTGTAAGAATTATAGGGGGGTGGGAGGGACAGATGACATATGTGAAAATTAAGAGAGTACAAACTTCCAGTCATAAATAAGTCATGGGGATGAAAAACACAGCATAGGAAATACAGTCAATAATACTGTAATAACTTTGTGTGGTAACATGTGGTAACCACACTTCTCATCGTCAGCATTTCATGATGTTATATACTTGTCAAATCACTATGTTGTACACCTGAAACTATATGTGTTAACTATACTTTAATTAAAATTTTTTTTAATTTTAAAAAATTATACACAGTGGGATTTATTCCAGGCATGCAAAGCTGGTTTAACATTAAAAAAAAAAAAAAAAAGGTAATCCATCACATCAATAAGCTAAAAAAGAAAAATCACATAATCATAATAGCCACACAAAAAGCCTTTGACAAAACCCAGCACCCCTTCATGACAAAAACACTCAGTAAACCAGAAATGTAAGAGAACTTTCTTAACTTGATAAAGAGTATCTTTGAAAAAAACCTACAGCTAACATCATACTTAATAGCGAGAAAGTAGAAGTTTTCCCACTAAGAATGGAAACAAGGCCAGAATATTCCACCCCACCAATGAGTTTCAACACTGTACTAGAAGTCTTAGCTAATGCAATAAGAAAAGATAAGAGCAAATACACTGACTGAGAAAGAAGAAATAAAACTCTCTCTGTTCACAAATAACACGATGATCTAGGTACAAAAAAACCTATCAAAAAACTGCTGGAACTAATAGGTGATTGTTAACAAGGCTGCAGGATACAAGGTTAATATACAAAAGTCAACTGCTTTCCTATATACCAGCAATGAACAAGTAGATCAGAAATTAAAAACACATAGGGGAGGGGGGTGGGGGAATGGGATAGACTGGTGATGGGTAGTAAGGAGGGCACGTATTGCATGGTGCAGTGGGTGTTATACGCAACTAATGAATCATCAAACTTTATATCGGAAACCGGGGATGTACTGTATGGTGACTAACATAATATAATAAAAAAATCATTAAAAAAAAAACCTTAAAAAAAAAGAAATTAAAAACACAATAGCATTTACATTAGAACACAAAAAATGAACTACTTCGGTGTAAGTCTGAAAATTTAGGAACAGATTCTATGAGGAAAACTACACAACTCCGATGAATGCATTCAAAGAACTAAATAACTGGAGAGATATTCCTTGATCGTAGATAGGAAAACTCGATGTTGTCAAAATGTTGCTTCTTTCCAACTTGATTTATAGATTCAATGCCATCTGAGTAAAATCCTAACAAGTTATTTCGTGGATATTGACTGATTCTAAAACTTATATAGGCACAAAAGACCCAGAATAGCCAACACAATACTGAACAAGAGCAAAGTTGGAAGACTGACACGACCAGATTTCAAGGCTTACTGTAAGCTATCTTATCAAGACAGTGTGGTATTTGTGAAAGAATAGACAACCATGTCAACAGAACACACAAAGGGCCCAGAAATAAACCCATAAAAACATGGTCAACTGATCTTTGACAAAGGAGCATAGGTAGTCCGATGGAGCAGACATTCTTTTCAACAAATGGTACTGGGGGACTGGACGTCCGCATGCAAAAAAAAAAAAAAAAAAAAATCTAGACGCAGACCTCATACCTTCCGCAAAAATTAACTAAAAACGGATCACAGACTTAATGTAAAATGCAAGGCTGTAAGGCTCCTAGGTGATAACATAGAAGAAAACCTGGATGACCTCATGGATGGTGATGACTTCTTAGACACACTCAAGGCACTATCATGAAAGAAACTGATAGGCTGGACTTCATTAAAATTTATTCTTTTTAAGTTTTATTTATTTATTTGACAGAGAGAGAGAGGGCAAGCGCACAGGCAGGCAGAGCAGCAGGTAGAGGGAGAGGGAGAAGCAAGTTCCCACCTGAGCAGAGCCCGATGTGGGGCTTGATCCCAGGACCCCAGGATCATATTCTGGGCCAAAGGCAGACACTCAACCGACTGAAACACCCAGGTGCCCCCAAAATTGAAAACTTCGGCTCTGCAAAAGACATTCTCAAGAGAAGACACACCACTGACTGGGAGATAATATTTGCAAAAGACACATTTGATAAAAGGACTATGATCCAAAATATACAAAGAACTCCTAAACCTCAATGATGAGAAAACAAGCCATTAAAAAATGAGCCAATGATTTTAACATACACCTCCCAAAGAAGATACACAGACGGCAAATAAGCATATGAAAAGATGTTCCACATCATATGTCATCATGAAAATGCAAATTAAAACAACACTGAGATCCCACCACACATGTTATTAGAATGGCCAAAATCCAGAACACTGAGAACATCAGATGTTGGCCAGCCTGTGGAGCAACAGGAACTCTCACTCACTGCAGAGGGAAATGCAAACGATACAGCCACTTTGGAAGACAGTTTGGCAGTTTCTCAGAGAACTAAACATACCATGCGATCCAGCAATCACATTTCTTGGTATTTACCCAAGAGTTGAAAACTTATGTCCACACAAAAACCTGCACACAGATGTTTATAGCAGTTTCCTTCACAATTGCCAAAATTTGGAAGCAATCAAGATGTTCTGCCATAGCTGAATGGATAAATAAACTGGGGGGCATCCAAACAATGGCCTATTATTCAGGGCTAAAAAGAAATGAACTGTCAAGCCATATAAAGACACGGAAGAATCAATCTTAAATGAGTATTACTAAGCGAAAGAAGCCAATCTGAAAAGACTACATACTATAGGACTCCAATTACATAAAATTTTGGAAAAGGCAAACTATGGAATTGGTAAAAAGATCAGTGGTTGCCAGGAGTTGGGGAGGAAGAAGGGACGAATATGTGGAACATGGGTTACTTTAGGGCAATCAGAATACTTTATATGATGCCATAATGATGGACAGACGTCATTGTACATTTGTCCAAACTCACAGAAGGTGAGTCACCAAGACTGAACCCTAACGTAAACGGTGGGCTTTGGGGGATTATGATATATCAATGTAGCTTCTTCGATTGTACTACTCTGCTGGGGAATGCTGATAATAGGGCAGGCCATGCACATGTAGAGGCAGGGGCACGTGAGAAGTCTCTGTACCATCCCTTCAATTTTGCTGTGAACCTAAAACTTCCCTTAAAAAAAAAAAAATAACACCTTAAAAAAAGTGAAGAGACAAAAGCAAAAAGTTTTCAAAGAAGGAAGGGAACAGTTGTGGAAAAAAAGACGCTCGGCAACCAGAAAGGGTCAGATATGGACTTAAGGCTATTTGGTTTCTCTAATCTGATTTAAAAGTTTTAACTTGACAGACATAAGGCTTTCCTGTTAAAACGGCATGCAGTGTGGTGAAGGCACCTCCTCCCACCGATCTCTGCCTCAGTTTTCTCCCCTGTAAGAGGCCAGCAACAGGGCTTGAAAAGAACAACGTGGCTCACCTGGGTAACAGGTTAGAGTGGCACGTGGCTCAGGATGGATACTGTGCTTGCTGCTACAACCTTTACCCAATGTGCCTTCTGATGGCCGCGATTCCACTGAGGACATGCAGTTATTAAGAACTGAGCCCACAGAGGCTGGACATTCAATTTGCGACTCATTTTTCATGACTATGGATGATGCCGTAGTTAACATTATTTCTGGGGATGGCATCACAGATGCCTGAGATGACTGGCCAAAGGAATGGGTGTTTCCAGTTTCTTTATAGATAAGCCATTGTTAACACATTGTTTCCCAAAACACAGAGCCGCTGGGGTGTGCGTGGCCCAATGTGAGCAATCAGGAGGGCAGGGAAGGGCCAAGAGAGGCAAACACACGAGCTGCTCCTGTTACATTTGAAGGTGAAAGAAACTGCCTCGCACCTGACTCCATGCGGAGATTAAACGGACGACGCTGCTCACCTTTGGCCACTTCCCCACCAGGGACCCCAGGCTCTGCCCTTGCCCTGGCACCCCTTCTTCCCTCTGGCCTCATCACAGTAACACCCAACGAGCTGGGCGACCACCAGTGAAGCCCCACAGAGGAACCAGAGCTGCCTGTGCCGAGAGTGTCTCGCATTTCTGACCCCAGGGGGGAAGGCGTGGCCAGTGCTGCTGGGCCCTGGACCTCTCTGACCAAGGGCAGCAGCCTGGGCTCGCAGCCTCGACAGAAATCCATAACCTTGCCCACCTTACCTGCCGTAGATCTTTTCGTAATCAATTCTACTTATGACTAGTGACGGTAAATTAAATGTTCTTCTTAACTAAAACTTAGGTAAACGGAGTTAAAAAAAAAAAAAAAGTGGTGCAGAGTGGTGGCCGTTATCACGATGTTGTGAGATCTCAGGTGGATCTCTAGGCCAGGCAGACCCCTCTCTCAAACTCCGGACCCAAATACCCCGTGGCCTCCACGAAGGCTCCTGGCTGCCCAGGTACCACGTACATGGATCCCTGAGCCCTCTGCCTGCCCTCGTCCACTGAGTCACCAAGCCTTGGCTCTCCCTCTCCTAGTCCCCACGGTTCTATCAGCATTGACACCCCTCCCCCCCATGCTTCTCCTCTGTCTGCTTTGACCTGGTGTGTCTGACACCCCTTAGAACTGTGGCCCATGACCTTGGAAGCACAGTTTACCCTGTCACTCTCTGTGCAGACCCTCCAAAGGCTGTCAGTGAAGACCTGCCCTCTAGGACCTTGCCCTGCCTGGCTCCAAGGCCCAGGGACACTGCACACTGATGCTAGCCCTGCACGCCAGTCACATCAGTGTGGCACCTGGATCCCTGCTGCTTCACTCCTGCTTCCTTTGTCCTGAGTCCCCAGTGGCATCTAGAGCCACTGACTCAAGTAGTCCAGACTGTTGCTCCTGGACTTTTTGTTACACATGCCATCATATCTCCCTGCTTTCTGAGTCGGAATTTGTGTTATTCACGGCCAAAAATGAATGGGTGCATCACCCCCACACTGACTTCAGCATCCCTGCTGGTCCCTACCCAGCACCGTGACTGCCCAACCCCTACTCCAACACCCTGCCCCCCAGAAACCTCACCCAGCAAAGAGGTGCTGCTGAACCCATGCAACGAATGAATGGGTAAACACAGACCCAGCCTGAGGGGCTGGGATGTGGCTGCATGGCTGCAGACAGCAGGGAAGCCAGGCTGCTTGTCCCAAGCCCTCTGTGGAACCTGTGTACAGGCTGAGGTCCCCACTTCACAGAGCCTAAGGTACCACATTCCCACTTTCCTGCCACTCCCTTCCTGACCCTACAAATGCACAAAGTGAACAACACTTCTGGGAGTTTCTGCCCAAGAGCCTGGCCTGCTCCTAGCCTAGGGCTGCCATCTGTTACAGAAGGAGCCTGGGGAGCACTAGAGACTTTTTCTCCACGAGGCACGCTAAAAATAGAAGACCCCAAGGGTCCCCGCATGCCTGCCTCAGAGATGATTTGGGCTCCGACAAGTAGTTGCCCATGGGGTGGCAGAGCTGGGCTTGGGAACTCCTAGGCCCGATCCTGCCACCTTCTGACTGTGGGACTCTGACATGCTGAGACCACCGGAGACGGAGGAGTGGCAGTGCTGTGATCAGGGTGTGTGTGGGGTCGTCTCCCTGTTTAGTTCCCCTCATACCTGAACGCCTGGTTCTCGCGGTTGTTCTGGAGAGCGATGGTTTCCACTTCTGGACCCCCGTCCGCTATGAACCTGGCCAACTTTTCTGCAAGGTTCTTGGCCTCTTCGTCCTCTGGGGGTGAAACTTTAAGCAGGCTGTCAGTACTGAGCTCAACTCACCACACCCAACAGCCTAATTTCTGCTAAGAACCCCATGGGCAACAAGAGGGGTTTATTTTAGGAACAATGCAAAGAAAAACAGGCAAATGGGAATCAGATTACTGCATTGGGACCAAATACCAGAGTTAATATTACAATATATCTTGAGCCCCTGCCCCCACCCTGTCCCTTCCCACCCCACAGATCGTAGAATGTGAGTCTGGATTCAGGCCGGAGGGGAGACGGGAGCCCCACCTCAGTCTTTCTGTCAGGGGCTGCCCATCCAGGTCACACATGAAAGTGGGCCTGGCCCTCCTCTCCTGGGGAGAAGGTCAGGGCACAGGGCGGCAGGAGACAAAACATACCGACCTCTGTGGCCTGTGTTTCGCCTAAACATCATGCCCCTGCCACCCACCATAATCTGCCTGGGATTTTACCTCATGATGGCTGGAGATCAGCTAGCATCTCCCCCTCCCCTGATACTCATCCCATCCATCAGGAGCTCATCAGCGGATCCCTCCTGTCCTCTATTCCCCTCCCCAAGCGTCAGGCACATTCGTCTTTAGGTCCTCAGTGCCAGACAGACAGCAAAAGCCCGTTAACACTTATTTAAATGACCAAGAACCAACAGACAAGCACTCCATCCCTCTGCTCCCTATACATGCACAGAGCAGCGCCCTTGAACATAACAATAGCCTTGACCTTGGCCCTCAGACTCTTCCTCACCTCAGACCACTGGTGAAGAGGGCAATACCGTCCCCAGGGTGACCCCGGCTGCCTAAGAGGGCACAGAGTTGGGCCCTAGGCACCACCCCATGCACCAGAGCCTCCCAGAACCCCATTTCCATATGGTTTGTCCACACACCTCCCCAGAACCTCCCACCCCCTCACCCACTTACCTTTCTGAGAGGATGCCTGCAACTTCTGTGCCTCCTTTCTTATCTCAGCCACCTTCTTTCTGTAGTAGAGGAATTCCCTGCTATTCTTATCATGTAAAAACCTGGAGAGAAGTTTCGCAAAACAGACAGGAAGGTGAGCAGCAGGGATGGGCTGACCCAAGCAGCTTCTGAAGAATGCTGTGCAAAAGCAAGCTGGTGGGGTGCCTGGGTGGCTCAGTCAGTGAAGCGTCTGCCTTCGGCTCAGGTCATGATCCCAGCATTCTGGAATCGAGCCCCGCACGGGGCTCCCTGCTCAGCAGGGAGTCTGTCTCTCCCTTTCCCTCTGCCCCTCTGCCCACTTGTGCTCTCTCTCTCAAATAAATAAAATATTAAAAACAAAACAAAACAAAAGCAAGCTGGTGAGCAGAGACACCTTGTTGGGGTCTAAGACTAAGCCTCTGTACCACACTGGAGCCACACCTAACCCTCTGGTGCGGGTTAGAAAGCACTTGGAAACGCAGACCAGTATCTGGCCCGCACAAGCAAGTGCCCCAGCCCCGACAAGCCTCAGTAACCAGCGGGGTTTTACAAGAACACATGTACTGCTGTGTGACAAGCACATTAAGCAGTGGTGGCCTTCCCCTCCCAGAAATACTTACGAAAACGCCGGGTTATCCTTGTAGTTCTCCATAGCTACTTTTTCTAACTCGGGGCCTCCTTCTGCCACAAAGCGGGCCAATTTCTCTATCACTTTCCGAGTCTCGGCTCCCTCTGGGGGTGAAACTTTAAGGAGGCTGTCAGTACTGGGGTTCAACTCACACACCCCACAGTCAACAGGCACACTCTCTCTATGGACCACAACGACAGAGGGGTGGGGGAGAAGAGGATGAAATGCGGGAGATTGTCGGGTGTCCTGGGTCCAAGCACAAAGCACTGTGACGAGGGGGTAAGCAGTCTAAACAGTCTTCGTGAGACACACTGGCCGGGAGAGAAGTGTAGGAGTGTAGTCTGGGAGACCAAGTCAATTCCCAGGCTGGAAGGGAGATGTCAGAAAACATAGCCAGTCTCCCCTTCTTTTCTGAAATACTTAGTTCTTTTTATTTACCAGGGTTCAGTTTAACATATTGGTTTCCTGTTACCCTTCAAAGATGACAAAATCCTTTTTAAAGTATCATTACAAACTCTGACTTAAACACATCGAGTGAGTTTCAATCCATTTTAAACATATAAAGTGGGTTTCAATCCATTGCAATTGTCATCACAGAAGCTCAAATGTCCCCTCTGTGGCTGGTACAGCCTCTTCAACCTGGCTCCCAAGGCCTTTGGGCCTGACCCCAGGAGTCTCTGATGGCCTCCTGGCTATCTGCTGGGACAGGGTGCTCCAGGATCATCTCATATACTTCCTGACCAGACCTAGAGCCAGCCATTTCTCCAAGAAGTCCTGGTGTCCATGAGGGAGAAAGTGTGTTTCCAGACCACGATCTGGGTGCCAGGGGGCGCTCACTGCAACAGGCTTAATCGTTACCTCAGGGCCTTTACAGTGAACAGAGCTACAGAAATGTTCTTTTTGTATTTGTATTAGCCTTCCCTCTGATCCGCGTGGAACTTGCTTTTTTATTTCATTGCTGGCCTGTTCCTGAGGCATCTGTAGGCCAATTTACGGTTCATGTCCCTTTTATGAGAACCCCCTGGAGAAATTTCTCCCTGCCACTGCCTAGGAATGTTCACTGCTCTCAGCAACAAGGCTAGACACTGAAGCTGCAGCCAAACTTATTTCCCTTGTTGCTTTGGCTGCCAGGAAGCTGGGGGATAGGAGGTCAGGGACCTGTGGCCTGAGGAGGACTCTGAAGAGGTCGTAGGGACTTTCTGTAGCCACCTTTCCCCCTAGCCTACACTCTTCCTGAGTGCCTGGCAATGACCCTGACTTGCTTGCCATTTACAAAGGTGCTTTTCTGAGGCCATGTCAATAGCAGGCCATAAGAGGCCTCAATGACCTCAAAACACTCACAGCCCCCTGTAAGGCATCACTTCCCAGTAGGGTAGTGTCAGAGCTGCCGTGATACCTCAGGAAACAGCTCCCTCCCTGGCTCCATCCTGACAGAGGTTGGCCATTGATCTGCTCAGATGCATGGCCATAAGCCAGCACACTCAATGAGAGTAACAAGTCTGAAGGTTGTCGCAGCATAACTATATGTTACTTCAATCCACCCTCACCATCAGGGTGACAGGACTGTGTCAGCCGGTCTGGGGCAGAGATGGCCCAGGCCTCCACATGGTTCAGGAGGCACTGAGGCCTTGTTCTGAATGCAGATGGGAGTTAGATACAGCGGGAATGCTGCCACCGCCACCTCCACCCTCCTATACTATAGGACCTGGACTGGTTTTCCAAGAAAAATGACCATCCTTCCCCTGGGCAGGAGAGCATGCCCTCCAACCTGTGGGCTTGTACCTCTGGCCCAAACTGGTGGGGACAATAACCCGCAATGGGAAGAGGCGCTTCTGGTTCTCAAAGGGCTCAGAAAGTGTGCACCCAGACAGGGGAGCCGTGGAAGCTCCCCCTCTCGTGTTGGGACAAGGAGAGATACAAGTGAATGCTCCTCTGAGAATGCCCCTGCCCTGGCTGGAGACCGGCCCACACAGGTGAAGGATGGTTCCCACGGCTCCCAGGACAAAGTCCACAAGTCTGTAGCCCCTCCACATTTCCCTTTCACTGCTCCCCACCCCCTTTCTTCACTCGACCCCAACCCTGGAGGGTCCCATGCTGGCCCTTGGCTCAGCCTGGAGGGCTGGCAGCCCCTCACCACTAGCCACACTTTCCCCGATGACCATGGGTCCCACCCATGAAGCTGGAGGGGCGCTGGTCAAAGGAAGGTGGCAGCTCCCGCACCCTACCTTTGATCTCCAGCCACTGCTCGTAGTCTTCCTCCTCATCCTCATCAGGAGACTGGAAGACACTTGGGCGGCTGGCCACAGGCAGCTGCTTGGCATGCACATAGTTCTTCACCTGGCCCGGTGGGCTGCTGATGAGAGGGGGCCTCTTTCCGGTGCGGGGGAGTACTCGAGTGGGGGCACTGGGCGTGCTAGGTGGGGCATCTTGGGATAGAAAGAAAGACACCCATGCTCAAGGTCTGAGATGCACATTTCCCCATCTTCTCACCATGCTGCGTGAGTGCATTAAGCAGGGCTGAGTCCTTGGCTTTCAGCATGGTGACTGGCAGGGGTGGGTATTCAGAGAGGATGCCATCCTCATTTTATAGAGGAGGACACTAAGGCTCAGAGAGGAAAGACTTGTCACGGTCACCCAGCCTGAAGAAGAAAGACTGGGCTCTGCAGGTAGCGGCTCTGGCAGAAGACTCCCTAACATTTGCGCCCAAAGCCCAGGGATGTGCCAGCTCTTCTGGATGGAGCCTGAGCTTATAACCATTCCCCTTGACTGTCGGTGGCAAGCTGGAGACAGCCTATTCGGGGCTTTTCAAACACAGCTCCTGGCCTAAGATCCTGCAGTGAAGGGCTGACACAGTCCTTCCTCCCCCTCTATGGGTGAATTTGGTCTTAGGTTAACTTTCTTAGCTGTTTCCTAGAGACACTGACAAGACTAAAAGTCAGCTGTTTTGCCAGCAACTTTCTTACATTAAAAGTAAGCTGACTGAGGGGCGTCTGGGTGGTTCAGTCGGTTAATCATCTGACTCTTGATTTGGCTCAGGTCATGACCTCAGGGTTGTGAGATCCACCACCACTACTGGCTCCTTGCTCACCCGGGAGTCTGCTTAAGATTCCATCTCCCTCTGCCCCACTCCCACCCATGCACATGCTCTAAAATAAATAAATAATCTTTTTTAAAAAACAAAATTAAGCTGGGGTGCCTGGGTGGCTCAGTCAGTTAATAATCTGCCTTTGGCTCAGGTCATGATCTCAGGGTCCTGGGATAGAGCCCCGAGTCGGGCTCCCTGCTTGGCCTCTCCCTCAGACCTTCCCCCCGACTTGTGCACGCACACGTAGGCATTCTCTCTCTCCCCCTCTCTCTCTGAAATACATAAAATTTTTAAAAAATTAAGCTGATTGGTAAACTGCACAACCATAGATAGGGGTGGACTCCCTGCAGTGAGGGATTCTCGCACCTCACATGGCCCATGGACCTCCCATGGGCCACGTGGCCCTCCCACCTATGGATGGGGTCCCATCCCTCGAACCCTGCTCTAACCCACGCTGTGGTCCCACAGCCCTGGTGTTGGTTTGTAACCCTCCAGGGAGCTTCCCTGGTGTAATCTGAAACTGACCCCCGTACTCAGAGAGCAGGGAGAGACCAATGAAAAAGGCAGGCCACTCCAGGTTGGTAAGCAGCAGTTGTAATAAACAAAAGGAACTTCACATGAGGCTTGTCTTGGGCGGCAGCAAAATGAATGGATCCCTGCACCTGCCTGCCAAATCTTAAAAGTGTACGGACACCTTAAGTGGGTTCAGTCACATATACTCACAGATGTTCTCATTACATCACTACCTCAAGGCTATGTGCTTGGAGTAGCTTCTGGGAACAGGAAGGACAAGGGGAGCCCACATTTCAAGCACAGGGGAGGGGGCAAGGAGCCTCTGAGTGCCAGCCAGGGTCCAGCTGACCAGTCAACTGGTGGGCACATCTTTTCGATGACATTCCCCAACACCCGGGGCATGTTTAGTCAGGCCCCTACCCCCTGGACTAAAACCTGGCTTCTCTGTCTCTGCTCCTATGGGGTAAGCACCTTGAAGGCTGGGTCTGTGCTCCCCCCTGATCATTTACTGTAGGGATGAACAGAATTCATCCCAATCAATGTAGGATGAGAGGAATAAGTCTGAGTCGGGACCTGCTATTTCTGTGACGCCCAGAGACCCCCAGAGGAGAGAGCCAGCAGGGCGAGCCCCAGCAGAGGGAGGCTCAGGAAGAGGGTGACAGCACTCACCTGTGCTGGTCTGCGCCTTCTGCAACTTCAGAAACTGCTGCAAGAAGCTGCCATCATTAGCAAACTTGTTGGAAACGGAAGAGTTGTGTGCATTCGCAATTCTAGACCCGAGACAGAGGACAGAGAGGGTGAGCCACAAGAGCAGGGGCAGGGGCCTGCCTCGCCCATCTCAGCCCCACACCCACCCCACGTTCTCACCTAGTGGGACCCAAAACCCTCCCCCAAAGATGTCTCGGGACTACTGAGTGCACAGAGCAGCTTTCGTAGTAAAATGGAATAATGTGGTGCTAGTCAAAGCAATAGTGTCTACATTGATGTTATCGCTACCTGTATATCGACCCTCCAGGTTCACACAGTATCTCCAACAAGACAGCTCAGAAGCACCTGCTCCCCCTGCACCTGCATACTTGTTAACTAACCATCTGGGCTGTTACTGGCTCCCATGTCTGTCTTCTCAGCTAGATATGAGATTTCCAAGGCAGGGCCTATGTGTCTATACCCACGTGTGACTGCAGTTCCGGGCCTGAGCCAGTCAGAGCCTCTGTGGTGCACAGCAAAACACCCAAAGCAATCTCTTGGGAGAAGAATTAAAGGGGGATTTTATATTCTTATTATTTTTACACACTCTTTTGTTTGCAAAAGGTATGTTTAAATATTTATTTTCAACAAGTCAGCACTAAAGCAAACCCAGGGGCCCAAATGTTTAATTCAAATTCAGTTTTCCTGATCATAAAAGCAATAGAGGTTTACCATGGAGAAAATAGGTACACAGAAAAATAGAAAGCAAAGGGAAACATCCAAAAGAGTCTCTTTCCCTCAGAACAGCCACTACTAACTCTTTGGTCTATTTCTTTGATGTGTCCCCTAACTTAGAAACAGAAGGAAATAAGGCTATGATCACAGTATATATCCTACTTCTTCCATTTTCTACTATAACATACCCTCCTGCCCCAAACCTCAGAAATTCCTCCTATATACTGCTTTCAAGGCCATACAACACTCCCAATTTTGTCATTAATTACAACTATTATATATTTATATGCCGTAATTACTATATATTACACATCGTATTATTATAATAATTATTAGTTATTGTTATACTGACACATCCAATAATTGGTAAGGGCTCAGGGAGCCCACAGGCCTAGCCTTTTTCCTTTAAAATTAGGTATTATTCTTCTAAAAATTCTAAAAATCTAGAAAGTGTTATTCTTCTAAAAATCTGTTGTAATGAACTAAAAATGGAAACAACCTAATCAACAAATAGCACTAGTTAAATATATCACAGGACTTCCATAGGGCAGATGGAGCAGCCCTGAAAACTTAAAATTTGAAAGATAAAGCAGTAAAGTACAACATTAAAAGAAAAACAAAAAAAAGCAGGATATAAAACAACATCTACAGGGGTAGTTAAGCATCCAACTCTTGATTTCTGCTCAGGTCATGATCTCAGGGTTGTGAGATCGAGCCCAGCATCGGGCTCTGCACTGAGCATGGAGCCTGCTTAAGATTCTCTCTCTCTCCCTCCCCATTTCCCTCTTCCCCTCCAGCCCCCACACCAAAGAAAACCAAACTACAGTATGGCCCTATTTATGTCAAAAAAATATTTGAATTAAAAATTGTTAGGGGTGCCTAGGTGGCTCAGTTGGTTAAGCGTCTGCCTACGGATCAGGGCGTGATCCCAGAGTCCTGGAATCGAGCCCCACATTGGGCTCTCTGGTCAGCCAGGAGCCTGCTTCTCCCCTACCTGCCACCCCCCCGCTTGAGCTTGCTCTCTCCCCCTCTTTCTGTGTCAAATTAAAAAAAAAAAATTGTTAGAAAAAAACATCAAGGGGCATCTGGGTGGCCCAGTCGGTTAAGCGTCTGCCTTCGGCTCACATGGGGGGGGGGCCCCGCTCGGCAGGGAATCTGCTTCTCCCTCTGCCCCTCCCCCATGCTCATGTTCTCTCACCCTCACGCTCATACTCTCTCTCATAAATAAAATCTTAAAAAAAAAAAAAGGAAAGAAACAAGAAAAAACCATCAAAATGCAAACAGTACTGTCTCTGGGTTGTAGGGTTATAACTGCCTTGTTTTCCTCTCCTTTATTTTCCATGAAGTCTACTACATATATGTAGAGTTGTGTGTGTGTGTGTGTTTTTTTTAAGATTTATTTATTTTTTAGAGAGAGAGAAAGAGAGCCCATGCAAGCACAGCACGGAGAGGCAGAAGGAGAGGGAGAGAGTGTCTCAAGTGGACTCCATGCCAAGCATGGAGCCTGACGTGGGGCTAGATCCTGACCTGGGGCTCAATCCCGACCGAGGTCACGAATGACCTGAGCCAAAACCAAGAGTTGGACGCTCAAATGACCGAGCCACCCATGCGCCCCTGTGAAGTTTTTTGTGTTTTTTTTTCATACAAAAGAGAAGATTCTGCTGACCCTGGCCTTGTCCTCATACTATGAGTATCTCCCTCAAGAGGGATGAAAAGAAGGTGGGGACAATGGACGACAGGAAAACACCCTGGGGCAGCAGCAAGCAGCAAACGAATCCCACTTGAAAACCACCCGTTAACACATGGTAAGGGATATTATGCAGCCTTTAAAAATCCTGGCTCCTGACAAACAGATAAACAAAACACAGCCCATCCACACAATATTATTTGCCGTAAAAAGGAATGAAGTCCTGACGCAGGCTAAAAAGTGATGATCCTTCAAAGCATCCTGTCCAGTGAAAGAAGCCAGACACAAAAGGCCAAATGTTATATAAAATATCTAGGATAGATTAACCCACAAAGACGGTAAATTAGCGGGTGGGCCTGGGTGGCTCAGTTGGTTAAGCGTCTCCCAGGGTCCTGGGATCAAGCCCCGCATGGGGCTCCCTGCTCAGTGGGGAGTCTGCTTCTCCCTCTCCCTCTGCCCTCCCTCTCTGCTTGTGCTCTGTCTCTCGCTTTCTCTCTCTCAAATAAATAAAATCTTAAAAAACAAACAAACAAAAAAGGGCAGTAAATTAGGGGCTGCCAGGGGCTGGGAAAGGAGGAAATAGGCAGTGAATGCAAATGGGTACTGGGTTTTCTTTTGGGATGATACAAATGTTCTAGAACTAGATATTGGTGATGGTTGCATGACATTGCGAATATGCCAAAAAATCACTGAAATGTATAGTTTAAAAGATCAATTCCATGGCATATTATTTATATCTAAATAAAAATAAAACTTAAAAACTATGATGGTTCTAAAGAGTTGCAATGCAGAGAAGAACTTTTCTTTTAAAAAGTTGAGGGGGAAGTAGCACGTGAAATGGATCATAACTTTGTGAAACAAAGCAAAGACACGGAAGGGGACTATAACAAAATGGTTGTCTTAAGGCAACTTGAATGTTTATTTCTTCAATGAAAAATTCTAACACTTGTTATTCTATGGTTTTACAATTAAGAAAATAACCTTATTTCCAAAACTGCCTGTATTATGCACCCACCCACCTGATGCTCCCTTTCAGCTGCCTGATCCTGGTGCTAGGATCCAGCTGCTTCCAGGAGACCCACTTGGAAGCATGTCTATAGATCCTTCCCAACTTGTGCAAGTCCTTCCATAACCTTAGGGCAAGAGCCCACAAGCCCACTGACTGACAGATCACTCCATATCCAGTCTCCACGTTCATGAATGCCTTGGAGATCCCAGGCTCTGGGTTCCCATAAGAATAAGGTCTAAGTCCTGCCCTCAATGACATGCCACAGACTCTTAGAAAAGGTGGGAGCAGGGCGCCTGGGTAGCACAGCGGTTAAGCGTCTGCCTTCGGCTCAGGGCGTGATCCCGGCGTTGTGGGATCGAGCCCCACATCAGGCTCCTCTGCTATGGGCCTGCTTCTTCCTCTCCCACTCCCCCTGCTTGTGTTCCCTCTCTCGCTGGCTGTCTCTATCTCTGTCGAATGAATAAATAAATAAAACCTTTAAAAAAAAAGAAAAGAAAAGAAAAGGTGGGAGCTGGGACAGCTCTGTAGAGGGTTTAACATATTCTATGGTTCAGACCCCAGAGGAAGGAGCCTGTCTCTCTGACTGTCAATCTCCAGCCCGATTTTCTTAGATCTTGTCATCCTAATCACACCATTCCTGTTCAAAATTCTTGGGTGCCCTGAGCAAGACAGGCAGGAGGAAACCCAGCCTGATCTACCTCCTGCTTGGCTCTGAAACAACCCCTTTGATGCAATGGCTTGAGCCACCTGACACAGGGGCTCTCTACCCCTCCTGCCTTCTGCTGGATAGGCCTTTCCCTCCTTCCTCAGTGGGCTGGCTCTGAGAACGCAGAGCCTCTGCTCGGCCCCCACAGTGGCTGCAGCACCAGGGAACACACTGCTTCATGTTACCCACTGGTAGCTCTGAGGGTAGAACTGGCACCCCCTTTGTTAATAGACCGTGAGCCCCATAAGGGTAGAGATGAGAGTCTGGGATTTTGTTCTGTGCCACATCCCTGGTCCCTAGCCCACAGCTGGTCAGCAGTAAATAACTGGTGAATAAAGGTAGGCCATCCTCTGAGCTCACACATCCCTCGTTTCTCTCTTGCTACCTGAGCCTCCTGAAAGAGAGTAACTGTGACACTCCTTGCATCATCAGGTTATGGCCAGGTGCAAGAATATCCTGACTCCTCTTGAATATAAAACACTCTGCCGGTAACCCTCTAAGACCCCAGCCCAGCTGCAAGGGGACACTTACTCGCCAGGATGTGGGGGCTGAGGGCTGATGACCACCTGATTCTGCTTGGCTTTCTGCTCCATTTTGGCTTCAATTTCACGTTTCTTCTGAGCAATGAGCTCTTCCTGGTGAAGGATGTTCATGTTCATTTTTCCAGACTTGGGAGGAGCAACCCCAAACCACCGGTTAGCCTTTCCTGAGGAGAAAAAAGCATATCAGAAATCGTCTTTGCTCCATAAACATGTCCAGTGACTGCTACAGGAGCAGCCCAGTTGCTGCTGCCTATACCAACTGACATTCAAATGTCTATTTCTCCATTTATTCCATGAATATTTACTGAGCTAATATACCAGGTGCTCTGCTCAACCAGAGAAGGGATCTCTACCAATGTGGGTCTCACCTTGGGACAAGAAGGCAATAGACTCACACCCAAAAAGTAGCTGCAAAATTTTAATAAGAGCTCTTTGCTAGAAACCAAAAAAGGGCTGAGAAGAATAATAGAGACCTACACAGCTAGGGCAGTCAGAAAATAACTGTTAGAAGAGAAGACATTTAAGCTGAAACCAGAAAGATAAAGAGCCAGCCTCCTGAAAAGCCGCATGGAGAGCTATCTGGGAAGAATAAAGAGCAGTTCCAAAAACCTAAGGTAAAAAAAAGCCTAGTATATGCAAGGACCAGCAAGGGCCCAGTGTGGCCAGAGTGGACTGTTCCAGGAATGGAGGTGGAAGTACAAGATAGGAGTCTAGGTTTCACTTTAAGGGCTCTAGGGAGTAACAGAGGAGTATTAAGCTGACAAACAGTATTTTAGAGATCATTCTGACTATTAATTGGAGAGAGAGCATGGTAGCAGCAAGGAGACCAACAAGGAGGCTTGGATGGTGTCTTGGAGGATGATGGTGTCTTCAGATGAGGGTGGGAAGTGTGGAGATGCAGAAGACACTCAAAAGTTCCCCCATGGGACTCAGAATAAAATCCAAATTCTGAAAGTTGATTTTCAGAGCCCTGTCAGAAAAGACTTCCCTCCTCACTTCCACTTCATTCTTGACATTCTTCAAAATGACAAGCCCATCGCACCCAAAAGACTTTGCACTGGCTCCATCCCAGTGGAGTGTGTCACTCCTCAGCTTTTCTGCGTGGAAAGCTCTGGCCTCCAGGCCTTCCCATAGCTGGCATCTTCTCATCTCAAATGTCTTCTGCTCGAAAAGGCCTTCCTTCACCACCCAATATCAGCAGCCTCCACCCCCATTCTCTCACATCATTATAACCTGTGTCTCTGTAAATATTTCCACTAGGTGCATTGTCTGACGGCCCAGTAGAAAATAACCCTCAGAATGGCAGGCCCGTTTTGTATTATCACTGCATCCCCAGCACCTAGCATAGTGTCTAGCACACAGTATTTGCTGAATGGGTGAATGCATCCCAGTTGGGGGGGGGGGGCGCTAGGGTTGGAAGAGAGGGAAGGGCAAGACCTGTGGTAAAGCGGGGGCTCAAAAGACCGAGAAAGTGTGTGTAGAGAGAGAGTCCTAGATCAGTTCGAAAAAGCAGCTTCTTCAGAAAGCGGACACAGGCCAGACCACGGCTGCTACGAACAGAGGGGAGCAGGACAGCCCAAGGTTGCTGCTGTTTCGGGGAGCAGAGCTCTGAACAGTCCTGAAGGCGATTACTTGGGAAAGGGAGAGCACGGCCGACCCAGGGGCGGCCTTTACGGAATACCGGGCGCCCACAGCAAACCCGGCGGTGGGCGCAGCAACTGGGTCTGGGGTCTCGGGACACGGGGAAGATGCAGAAGCCGCCGCTTCGGGACAACCTAGGGGCTGAGGCGAGGGGCCGGTGGGTCGGGGCAGACCCGATGGGAGAACAAAACGGCGACGCATACCCCCGCGGACCCAGACGGGCGCTTCAGGGGAGGCGGGGGCTGTTACCTGCAACATCCCGGTTGTCCATCTTGAGACTCATCCAATCCCACAATGCTCCGGTTCCACTTGAGAAGGCTTCTTATATGGCGCATGGCCTGATGGGAGATGTAGTCTGTGTCGGCAAAACACGTCAGGCCACTGAGGGGATACCTGGGGTCTGTCCCTAAGGAAAACTAACCCCAGCCTATTGGCAATGTCTGTTTTCAGTCCCGCGGACCAAAAGGCATCGACTTTTCGCACACTTCCCCGGCACCGTGGCCACGCCGAAGACGAACTACATGTTCCAGAATGCTTTATGCGGCAGTTATCGCGAGGGACGTGAGAAGTCCCCGGCCCCGCCCCGCGCGCCTGCTTCCGCCTCCCTGTGGCGGCGGCTTGTTGTTGTGGAGGCCAAAATGGCGGCTCAAGCGGCGGCGGCGGCCCAGGCGGCGGCGGCCCAGGCAGCGCAGGCGGAGGCGGCCGAGTCGTGGTACCTGGCGCTTCTGGGCTTCGCCGAGCACTTCCGCACTTCCAGCCCGCCCAAGATCCGCTTGTGTGTGCACTGCCTGCAGGCCGTGTTCCCCTTCAAGCCGCCGCAGCGCATCGAGGCCCGCACACACTTGCAGCTCGGTTCCGTGCTCTACCACCACACCAAGAACAGCGAGCAGGCGCGCAGCCACCTGGAGAAGGCGGTGAGCGCGGACCCGGCCGCGAGGGAGGAGGCGCGGGCTCTTTTCGGGTCCTGGGCTGACGGACTGCGACCCCAGCGGGCAGGGGCCGCTTGGCCTCTCTTCGGGGACCTGGGGCGCGACTTCCGCACGGGCAGCAAGACCCCGAAGCCGCCAGCCTCTCAGGGGACCCGAGGGCCTCTCTCTGTACCTTACTTAACGTCTCTGGTGACAGACAGGGCCCCGGGACCCCGCTCAGGGCACTCAGAGTTGTGTCTTATCAGGAGCAACAGGGCCCCCAAATTCTTCAGAATTTCAGGAGAATATCATATGTTGGCGCCTTAGGGAAGGTCACCAGATCTGCCGGTGGGTCCTGCAACTTCCAGCTCCTCAGGGCTCAGCCCCTCCAGCATCAGCCTGAACGTTGCCTCCTGAAGTGACTCAGGATAGGGGAGGGTCAAGGTGACAGTACAGGCATCCCTTGGGAATCTGAAGTTTGGTCTTTTAGGAAACCTAAGAAGGTGTCCCCTCCCTGGACCTGGAAGTCTGATAAGTGTCTGGAGGGTATTGTACCCCTGTCACTGATGCAGAATGTCATAGATGGGAGGCAGAGGTTCAGAGAGGAGAGGTTAAAATCCTCTAACGCAGAACTGAGGGGGTCTAGGTTCCAGGACCATTTTTTTCTGTGGGGGCGGGATGGAGGGCATCTCCAAGCTCCTGCTCTCAGTATCCATGGTGACTTCCCTTCTTCCCATCATCTGTTAGTCAGAAGAGAGACCCCATCCCCCCAACTTGACTTGTGGGATCTTGGTGCTTCTAAGAATGTGGGAAAGTGACTGTCATTACGACCTTCCTGGCCTTGGCGTTGTTTCTTGTCAGAGCAACACTGTGCTCCTATCAGACCAAGCCTCCATTTGCCATTTACCCAGCTTTACTTGGATTAAAGGAAAGATTTCTTAAAAGGAATCAACTTAACTTTTTGAAATGTATTGATCTGAGGTAAATCCCAACCCACCTGTGTCCAGTAATGAGTTGCCTTCGGGAGGATATCAAATCTTTGTTTTGCAGAGTGTAAAGAGTTGGAAGGGGACTTTAGTCCTTGCTTGATCACCTTCCTTTTTTTTAGGAAGGGAGGCAGTTTTAGGAGTGTTTTAGGAGTTTTTTGGGGTTTTTTTTTATGAGTGAGGCAGTATGGGTGATTTGCCTAAAGCTACACATCAAGTTATTAACAAAACTGGCTCAGACCTGGGCTCAGGATCACCAACTTCAGTGCCTAGACAATAAATCATTATTGTTTTTATGAAGTTTTTTTATCCCTTTTATTCATTCGGTAGGTATTTATTCAGCTCACACCAGGTGCCAAGCTGTATTCTAGGTGCTGTAGATCAGTGAAGACTAAAATAGTCCCTGTCAATGTGAGCATATGTTTTTGTGCGAAAGAGACAAACGTTAAATATGTAGTAAAAGGTTAGGCCATGATAGAAGAACCATGGAAAATACGGTCCAGGGTGAAGAGATGGAGTTGATGGGAAACTTTTTTTGGCAGAGGTAGTGAGGAAGTCTATTTGTAGGAGTGACATTTGAGCAGGCCAGAATGGGATGGGGAAAGCGAACCTGGAGAATGACTCAGGATGTCAGGTCAATCCCAAGGAGTTCCTGAGCTGTGACCGGTTGGTGTAAGGTCTCTCCTGGGCAATGATGGGGCTGAGATCAAGTGAAGCCCCAGGCTTCCTTGGGTGTGGGCGTGCTGGAGACTGACCGCTGAGGCCTGGCGGCCCAGTGCCTTCAGTGAATTGCGGTTCTGAAGCTCTCCCTTCTCTGGATTCACAACACATCCTGCCACTGCCCTTCCCTTGTCCCGGGGGTCATTCAGTCTTTTTCTAGCAGTGGTTCATACTTGCTGTGAATATTGTCCCATTTGGCCCACCCAGTGCTGTAGAGGGGACACAGCCGTGCCTCAGATTGCTTCCTTGTAACTGCTGGGCTTTGGGACCCATGATTTAAACCCTTATTTTTGTGAAACGTCTTCTCTTGATTTTACAGAACCCTGAATCTTGTGGGGTTTCCCACAGAGCCACAAGGTCCCCTCTGTAGGTCACACTAATGTTATACTTGGAAATCCCTTCCTTTCTGTTGCATCCCCCGCTGGGAATCTGTCCAGATTTCAGTTAAAGTGCTGTTCTCCGTGCTATTTTCCTTCTGCAGTTGTATGTAATCTCCCATTGTGTTGCAACACAAGCATGTTTCTTTAATCTTCATTCTTTGTTAGTCCTGTGATTTTCCCCCAATCAGGCTGCCTTCAACTTCTATTCGTTCCTTTCCCAGACCCGCTCAACAAAAAATCATAATGTGTTCTTCTTTTAGAAGTGGTTTGTTTCTAGTCCTGAAGAGCAAATGGCCAAGGAGGTTCCAATTTCTTTTTAGAGAGCCAACCCAGAGTATCAAAAAATATCTTTCTTTTTCTTTTTCTTTTCTTTTTTTTTTTTAAATAAACTCTGCTTCCACCTTGGAGCTCTAATCTTACAATGCAAAATCAGTAGTTGCATGTTCTCCTAACTGAGCCTTTTTTTTTTTTAATGTAAATGATTCTTAAGTGTTTTGTGACTATATCCTTGATCATTCCTCTTGCTGTTATTTTCTGAACTGATTTTTGTAACTAACGAGTGCTCTAGGTAAAACTTTTAATGGGCCTCTGAACTTAGTACCACATTCGGCTTCCCTGTTATTTTCATGTCTTTTGTTTTCTCTCTTGAGAAACCCCCAGCCTCCTCGGTAATCACTTTTTTTAATATAAGATTAGATTATTTACTCTCTGTTTGCTTCCTGTCAGTGTCTAACTGCCTCAACCGTATTTGTAAACCTTATAGAAGGAATGTATTATATACTTACCCATCTGGGGTGGCTGGGTGGCTCAGTCGGTTACCTGTCTGCTTTTGGCTCAGGTCATGATCCTGGAGTCCCAGGATGAAGCCCCTCATCAGGCTCCCTGCTCAGCGGGGAGTCTGCTTCTCTCTCTCCCCTCTGTTCCTCCCCCCGCTTGTGCTCGCTCTCTCTCTTGCTCACTCTCTCTCAAATAAATAAAATCTTTTTTTTTTTTTTAAAGGAAGAATCTTTATACTTACCCATCAGCTTCATCAGTTCTCCAGCTTTGAAAGATTCATCTGTTAAGTGTTTCCATCAGAGGTATGGAGGATGTTTTCTCCCTTTGCTCGGCAGCTTTCTCTGAGGTCAAAGCTGTTGGTCTGTCTGGTTCCTGCCTCTGCAGGCCCTTGGATCACTTGCTGGCTTCTTCATTCCCCGGGTCTGCTCAGCAACTCCTGTAGCCGTTGTGGTGCATGACTAGACCCTTCACCTGAGAGTCTCCCCTTTTACGTTATGGTTTTGGCAATGGTGGGTGTGTGTCATCAGAATTCTTGGCGGCTCTGGGACTCCTGGAGTAAATAGTTCCTGATTATAAGAGATGTCACTTTACTCAGAAATCTCTTGGCTAGAGAATTTGTGAAGCTAATTTTCTGTAAATTCTTTTGTATTGTGTTCCTTTTCATTTCATCTTCACCTTGGCTTTCCTCTTGCGGCACACCTGTTCTTGTGTGCAGCATTTGCAGTCTTCCCTTGCCTTATTTTCACACTGTTGTTCCAGCAGACAGTTCCGTTTTAGTCATTTGCGTGTCCTCTGTGGAATCAAGAGAATCTGCATGTTTGTACTTAGATGTATGTCTATATCCTGTTAACTAAACTTTTGATCACATTCTTCTTTATCTTTGGCCTAGAAAATGCATCATCATTTTAGGCTTCTCGGATTCGAAAGCCACAGAGGAATAAACGCTACTTCTCTGTGACGAATTGTTCATTATTTTTTATAATCCAGGTAGTCTTCCTTTATACACTAGTTTCTTAGACTGTAGTATTCTTTTTTTTTTTTTTTTTAAGATTTTATTTATTTATTTGGCAGAGAGAGACAGCCAGGAAGAGAGGGAACACAAGTAGGGGGAGTGGGAGAGGAAGAAGCAGGCTCCTAGCAGAGGAGCCTGATGTGGGATTCGATCCCAGAGCGCTGGGATCACACCCTGAGCCGAAGGCAGACACTTAATGACTGCACCACCCAGGCGCCCCAGACTGTGGTATTCTTGTCGATGCCATGTTTGCTTTCTCTTTGGGTTTGGGATAGAGCTGCTTTTTTAGTGGTGGTTTTGCTCCCTAACTTAGAAAGCAGCTTCAAACTGTGCCATCCAGGTGCTTGTTAATTCCGCTTCCAGGTTTAACCTGAGAATCTCTGGTTTACCTTCTCGGCAAGTGATTAAATGCTTTCCTTTCTCTTCTCAAGGCCCAAAAGGGCTTAGTTCTGGGTCTTTCATCAACAGACGTGGCTGGAGCACATCTTTCATCCCTCAGCATTGTGTCCTGCCAAATTCCATGCCCCATCGCTGGGAGCAAAACCTTGTGCAGAAGCTGTATTTGCAGAGCTTGGCATTAAGCATTTTCATGGTAGAGTGATCTGTGCTTCCTCCTGTTTTCATTTCTATTTTCTTCACTCTCACTCTCTGAGCCTCCTCTGACTTCAGGATGTGAAATCTGTCTAGGAACCATCCCTTCACAGTTCCACCAACTCGTCCCCCTGCCTCCCCTCCAACCCCTGATTTATTCCTGTTCCTGCTTGGAAATCATTGACGTATTGTTGTCGCCTTCTACATGCCAGGCTCTGCATGGGTCTTCTCAGGGACACTATCTCACTGGATCCTCAACGAACCCATGAGGTAGGGACGACTTCCAACTTGATAATGAGAGTGCTGACAGGGGCTTTCTCATAGTCAAGGTCACACAGCAGAAGGAGGCAGGCTGGCTCCTAAGTGCTGTGCTTGCATCCGAAAGGAGTTGCGGTTAATAACTATTTCAACATATTTTGATGGTTTAAAAACCTGATTTAAAAAAAATAATTATCTTGATTTTGAGGTACAAGAAGTCTTGAAACAGGGGCGCCTGGGTGGCACGGTCGTTAAGCGTCTGCCTTTGGCTCAGGGCGTGATCCCAGCGTTCTAGGATCGAGCCCCACATCAGGCTCCTCTGCTGTGAGCCTGCTTCTTCCTCTCCCACTCCCCCTGCTTGTGTTCCCTCTCTCACTGGCTGTCTCTCTCTCTCTCTCTCTCTCTCTCTCTCTGTCAAATAAATAAATAAATAAATAAATCTTTTAAAAAAAAAGAAGAAGAAGAAGAAGAAGTCTTGAAACATTGTCAGCCCTAGATGGAATCTTCCAGGTATGAGACATGTGCTCGTTCAAGCCCGTCCACTCCTCAGGGCTTGAGCTGGCCCTGTGGTGGCCCTTACTTCCCCTTGAGAGCCCCAAGGTAACCCCAGGAACTTCTGGTGTGTTAGTTTGTATCCCTGCCCTGCAGCTGCAGGCTGCCCAGGAGTGGCTTCTTTCCCATCATGAGGAAGGAGACATAAAAGCTATTTTTGTTGCATAGTAAAACATATAGATCAGGTAGCAAATTTGAATAAAGTAGCCACCTTAGGTAAGATATTCTGTGTATTGTGAGATATATTTTCTGAGGTGTCCATATTTCTGGTTTGTGAATTTATGTTGCAAATGTTACAAAGATACAGAAATGACGTCTTTTGTTTGCTTGACAGTTGTTTGACAGACAGTCCTGGGAAAGTGACTGACTTGCCCTGACACAGGACTAGTCTTACAGCTCTCCCGGCCCAACCGTGTCTCCAGTCACACAGTTTCTTCCACCAGTTTCCCCTCTCCTTCCAGCTGATGGTCTTCGGGAGCTTCTCTCCCTGCACTGACCTTCCCCGTGGGGAGGAGTGGTTTCTATAGAAAGCACACCCTGACTTCTGTATTTACCAGCTCCATTGACATCACCCATGTGGCTGAAGCTGGTCCTGCCCCCCTGGGGACCCTGAACCCCTCCTGTCCCTGCTGCCGGGAGGCTTTGGGAGCGGACACTCAGCCTGGCTGCAGAGTGCCTTTTGCCTGGGCCCTGCATGTGTGCACGTGCATGTGTGTTTGTCAGGAGCCCAGTGGTGCTGGAGGTTTTGGTCTCTCTGTTCCTCTCTCCCTCTCCCACGGCGCCCCCTCCTGGCCCACCTATGTTTTGCAGGCAGCTGGTCTCAGGCAGCTCCGTCTTTCCCTCCCTCTGTGACTTCTTGAGCCCTTGGCCCAGAGGCATCTCTAACCCTAAGACTAGTAGCCCCATGGCCCCTCTTCCTCCCTTCACATTCTGTCTGCTGCCTCTAGGTACTCTTAAAACCCAGATCTGATCGGGTGTTTCTGTTTTATGCCTCTGAGTGAGGAAGGCTCAGGGAATGATATTAGGGCATTCTCATCCAGAGGCAGTGCTGCCACATGAATGGCACAGAGATCCATCGGGACTTCCAGCCTAACCTTCCTGGCCCTCTGCATTTTTCATGGGCTCTTCTCTGCACGGAGCATCTCCTACTCCCTCTTTGCCTAGGGACACCTCCCGCCTCACTTTCTACACCCTCACCTTTCAAGGCCCAACCCCAGGCATCATCCCCCCCCCCCCCACCTACAGTGTTCTCCTACAGAGCATGGTGAGTCAAGGTCTTCTGTTCAGCTCCGGATCGTGTGCCAGCAATTGACAAGGCTCTGTGAATGTGTGTAGGATGAGTGGGTCGGCAAGAACGGTGTCCGGTGTATGTTTGAGTCCTAGGTGGTCTGACAGCATGGTTGGTGTGCCTCATGTAGTGGACTGGCCCACGCACGTCCTGACCACCGCCTCCTGTTGGAACGTGGAGCTGCAGGGCACAGTAGTCCCCACTGCTGGTGTGTGTGCCAGCAGGGGGTAGGACAGTGAGCTCAGAGGGTAGGACGGTCTTAGAGCCGTCCCCACCACCCCCTGGCCATATTTGCCCACACCAGTCCTTCCTGGAGCAGTCCCGCTTCCACTCTGAGGCTGGCTTTGCTCATTTCCACGCATCTTTTAAATGTCACTTCTCCAGGAAGAACTGGCACTTCCCGACCCACTCTCCAGTTGTAATTGATTCCTGTGTCATGGTTTGCCGATTGTCCGTGTATTGCAGTGAGTGGTACACAGGGTCTCTCAGCACTCCTCCTAAGGAAGCATCTCTGCTGTGGTAGGAGGGGGCTCTGAATCTGACTTTGGGGGCTGGCAAGAGAGAAAACTTCTGTCCATAGGGGAGCAGGTACTCATTCTTTCTCCCTGGGTGCACTCTAGTTGTGGGATTGCAGGGAAAGTGAGCCCACCGTATCAGGCCAGGCAGGCCACTTTCCCACTTAACTGAACACCTGCAGCTTTTGGTGACAGGACAACCTCTATCAACCCCGAAGTGGAGCCAGTAAGCAGGCACCAAGTATTTGGCTGAAAATTAATTCTTTTTTCTTTTTCTTTTCAGTGGTTGATATCACAGCAAGTATCCTTTTCTTATTGGCACCATTCCCTTTAGGGAGAGCTCCATTTGGGGGTGGGAAGCAAAGATAGTATTGTAAATTTGAATCCCCCCCATGAAGCACCCCAAAGTTTTAGGCCTTGCCCCCCCCCCAAAGAATCCTTTCTTCGATGTGGCTACCCCTGCAGACCAGCATCCTCCCTGTGGGTGCCGTGCTCCTGTTTGTGCCCTGTCATCTAGCTCTAACCCAGTTGGTACCAGACACGGGGAGTGCTAGAGGAGTAAGTGACCTTGACGTTTCAGACCAGGCAGGAATGCTCCTGTCCCACCAGCCTCTACAATGTAAGAACCCCAAGTTGTGGCCCTTTTAAACTGATCTCTTTGCTGTGTCTCTCCTTCCTTAACTGGATGTTATTAGATCCAACAGTTTGAAGATGTTAAATTTGAAGCAGCAAGTCTTTTGTCTGAGTTATACTGTCAAGAGGTAAGAGCACATGAAAGTTTCTGAAAGCAAAGTCACTCTCCCTATAGCAAAGACACAACAGCAAATTGGGGCTCTCGGAAGTGGACTCCCTTCTGGCTTCTAATACTTCCCATTACTTTCTACTTCTCATACCCTGGCATAGAGCATCCATGGGTCATCACTTCCTATGAAGGCAGGCAAAATCTTTTATCAAAGACTGTGGGAAAATAGCCTTGTTCCTAGGTTTAGGGCAATTCGTTCCTAACAAGTCCATATGTCTTCTTAACCTGGTTCCTGATCTCGGGCATAGCTGAAAATCACCTTTCCCTGCTTTGAGCAACCACGCATGAGGCTCCCTGGGCAGCAGGGAGTGCCTGCTTCACATCCCTGGCCCCTCTCTCTGGTTGCAGAACAGGAAAGATGGCAATTTGTTGTCTAATTTGACTGTTCAGGATTTTGGACTAAAGCTACTTTTCAGTTTAGTTGAATGAGGAGTTATTTTAAGAGCAGTGCAAAAACTTCCCAGCCAATGAGCCCAATAAAATCTTTTCTTTTTTTAATAAAGTAAATTGGCAACCCACAAATCCTTTGGTGAGCGTGAACAGGAGTGGCCTTCTGGTGCCGCAGCTGCTCCATAAGGAATCCAGCTTGCTTGCCGGCTTGTTTTTTCCTCCCCAAACTTGACTGTTTCCTTTCAGAATTCCGTAGACGCAGCAAAGCCACTGCTGCGGAAAGCGATCCAGATCTCACAGCAGACTCCATACTGGCACTGCCGCCTGCTCTTCCAGCTCGCTGTGAGTACCTCGGGCCCAGCCAGGAAGCACGGGTGCTTAGCAGGAGCCCTGACCTTGCGGCAGGCCCACCCAAGTACAAATAACAAACTCCAGGACGCACTGACCCTCTTCAGGCTGCTGCCCTGAATGGGTGCGGACACAGGGATGTTTCTTTCACCTGCTAACCAGCCTCTATCTTTAGTAAGACACCCCCCCACCCCCCAGGCAGCACCCAGGGTGATGGTGGGAATGTCCCTCCCCATGGGAGCTGACACAGGGTCTTGTCTTTGTGTTCTCCTCCCTTCTGGGGCTTTCTTTGGCCTATGTTCTTTTAACTTTGGGGAGCATTTCTTGCCAGTGATCCACTGTGTTTTGTAAGAGCTGAAAGATTCCAAGGGACTGCCCGTTGGGCAATGAGTAAAGCCCAGGTTCCATGTAGGTCCCAGACCCGGCCTCCCTTAAGTTCCCCAGTCACGGATGGCCCCTGTGCTCTGAGACACTCCAGTGGTGGTAGGCTTTCTAAGAAAGGCTGGGCCTTCCTGGCCACAGTGGGGAGGTCTGCCGGCTTGGGGTCATGATGGGGGACAGGTGGGCTCTACTGTGAGGGACACCTCTCTTGTTCTGGGCTCTCCCCCCCCCCCCCCCCCACTGGCTGGCCTCCGGTCTCTCCTGTCTCAGAACCAGCCTGCCTGCCAGGCTGCTCTTGCCCACCCACCATGACAACCCTGTCAACCTGCCTGTGCAGCCAGACTGTGAGTCACCTGCATTGGTGCATGCAGGAGCCGAAGCTGCTGACCACGGCCCTGCAACTGTACCTTCCTTTGAACCTGTTAAGCCTTTTCTGCTTGAAACGTCTATAGACACTTACCCCAGAGGGAGTCCCTCCTCACTTGGGGCCCCTCTGGCTGCCTCCCTAGTGACTAGCCCCCAGAGGTGATCTGCAAAGTACACAAAGTACACGCTCACAAATTCTTGGGGGTCTGTGCCTGTAAGGGTTAACTGCTGGCTCTGTGAGCCGTCAAGCTTAAATGAGGTGCACCGTAGACGAAGTAGAGTTCTATACTCAAAGCAATTAACATGATGAGATAATTTGGTTGATTTAGCTCAAAACTGACACTGAAACAATTTTGTGGGTGTGTGGGGAGGTTCAGTTTTATGTCATCGACAGAGCACTAAGGTCAGGTACTAGGTTCTGTAAAGCAAGTGTCATTGCTGTCTCCTTTTTAGCAACTGCACACACTTGAGAAGGATCTGGTGTCAGCCTGCGACCTCCTGGGTGTGGGGGCTGAGTACGCCCGGGTGGTGGGATCCGAGTACACACGGTAAGCACCCTCTCTCTACACCCCTCTCCCTCTTACTTGGAGACAGCCTGGCTATCTTGTCCCGGACAACAAAGAGCCTTGGCATTCTGGCTCGAAACGGGGATCACTTTTGCTCAGAGTAAAAACCATGCAGATGAAAGCACCGGATGTCTCTTGTCCCGTTGATTCATGAAGTTGGAAGGGACAGTGGACTGACGAGGGAAGGCAGCCTGCATTCTCAGTGCTTGCATGAATCTAGGGTCTCTTAAAATAAGAAGTACTTGTATGATGTGCTGGGCTGGTCCCTTTGAGGCACAGACGCAAGAGTAGTGCTCCCAGAGGGCGTGCGAGGTGTGCTTGGCAGTGCTTGTGGGCAACCCTGGCATCCCCGCTCGGGACACTGAGGAGCTTTTAGATGTACAGTAGAAGACAGAGTAAGTGGATGTTTGTATAAAAGACGGGATGTAGGTTCATGTTACCCACAGAACTGCTTAGACCGAGGTCTGGAGACTGGTGCTCTGAGGTCAGGGGTCAGAGGGCACTGATGCTTCATTGTGTATCCTCTGTGAAGGCCTCAAGTCTTGTTTCTTTTTTTCCTCTTAAAGAACTCTACAGTAGACAGGCACCAGGCGCCAGTGCTCTTATTCTGTTGTATGCATTAGGGTTCTGGAAAGTTCTGTTTCGTGGGGGCTGATCTTAGCCTTGGAGTTGTTGGGAAAAAACTGTCCCTAACTTGTTCTCTGAACTCTAGACTTCAGAGTGCCCACTGGAGCCACTCAGCTTCCCCCAGGCTGTCCTGGACCCTTGACCACCCTGCCCTGAGATGGTGGCTGTCATACACTCTGGCCCCATATTCCTGGCCTTTCCTGCCCCCTTTGTGCTATAGCTGTCACTGGGTTCCTGGTGCCACTCAGGCCCTGCAGGGCATGGGGACAGTGGAGCACTACACATGTTCACTCAAGAGTGTCTCCTGCCAGGGTTCTGTGCCACTGTGGACACGCGGCCTGGGGTGGCTCCAGCAGGGCACAGCAGCTGCAGATCCCTTGGCCTGGAGCCTTTGACCACAGATCTAGGGTGATAACATCTGTGACACTGTGGGAACCTTGATATAAAGTTCCCATCCTTACAGTTCGCTGGTTGGACAATGGGCATGTAGACCCTAGAGTCTGCCTGCTGTGAGGTAACAACGGGGAATGGCGTGGTGGCCTGGAGCATAGACATCTGTTCTGTGTGACTGTGACCTCCCCACCTCAGTCTCCTCACCCGGAAGATGGGGGGGAGAATGGCACCTACTTGATGGGGTGTCCATCATAGCACACAGGGATTCTGCCAAGACTGTTGGGACAGATACTTCAATTTTTAATAAACTGGGGGCCTGTGGGCAGGAGCCCCTGCCTCCCATCAGCACTTGCCCAGTGCCATCCACTGACGCACAGCCCCTCTCTACTGTGTCAGCCAGGCTGGAATTGTTGCACGCTTGCCATTCCATACTCTGTTCCTCCACACGTTCTGAGCCTACCTTCTGGCAAAAAAAGTAAAGATCAAACGGGGTGAAGTAGAATGGCCTCATAAATAAAGCAGACCTCACTGGGAACCACCAGGGACTGCTGCACATTAGGTCCCCATGAACATTGGGGTGGCACAGTCATCCCAGGAGGTGCCGGAGCCTCACAGACTAACTCACCTTCTCTTTTCCAGGGCCCTGTTCCTGCTCAGCAAAGGAATGGTAAGTCAAGGCCGGGTGGAGTAGGGCTATTATGGAGGACATGAGGCCAGGCCCTGCGCACTTGCCATAGTGTAGCCTCTTGGGGGCCCAGACCCTCATACACAGCCGACTATAGCAAGGGGGAGGCCCTGGTGCCCCTGCTGGGTTCAGAAGTGAAACTCTGATTCCAGGGATTTGTGCTAAGGAAGAAGCAGCCCCAGGTTGGTTTTTGTGTCCTCTCTGTGTGGCACTGGTGGTCCCTTTGAGGGGGGCAGACCTGGGTACCAGGAGATGTTCCCAGCACCTGTGCCTCCCTCCCCAGCTGCTGCTGATGGAGCGCAAGTTACAGGAAGTGCACCCGCTGCTGACCCTCTGTGGACAGATAGTTGAGAACTGGCAAGGGAACCCCATCCAGAAGGAGTCTCTGCGTGTCTTCTTCCTGGTCCTCCAGGTGACCCACTACTTGGATGCTGGGCAGGTACGTAGTGCCTCCCACATGAGGGCTGATGGGTGTGAGCAGGCTGCGAGTGGGCTTTAGGCCAAGACGTCACCTCTGTGGTTGCCTCCTGTCACTAGCCGCACGACATGTCTATTATTGGAGTCTCAGCCTTCCCTACACACCTTGTCATGGTCTGGCACAAGTGCTTTGTCCCCGTGGGCAGCGGGCACTGTGAAAATGGGGGTCTCCTGTTCCTAGCATTATGGCGGGAGTCGTGGTGGCCCACATGTGCACTCAGCACGCTCCGCTGAAGGCATCTAAGGGCAGTTTGTGGAATCCATGAGAATAAACTGAGGATTGTGGCATGGTGCCTGGCCCACAGCAGGTGCCCCAGTAGTGTCTGTCCACCATCCCCCAGCTGATGACAGCTTTATGCAGTTCGAGAAGGGACTGACAGGATCAGCTGTCTGAGAGTAGACTAATCCTCGTGTGGTTGAGGAGCAGCTGCATCAGTGTGGGGGTGAACATCGCAGCCTTTCGGGGGTGCTACTCCATTCCTCTTACCCTACCCTGGCCTGGTGACCAACCACAGGCAGGACCTTCTGGTGTGCTGGGAGGCCGCAGGTAGAGCCTGGTGGCCGTCTCATTGGTCAGGGGCTTCCTCTGTTCCCCCACTTGCACCCAGCTATGCCTTTTGGGCCAAACACCACACTCAGCACATGGGAGTATACAGCAGACTCTCATGGGGTGCTGATGGCTATGGAGATGGCCTGTGGGGGCCTTGGACAGGGCTTCCAGTGCAGAGAGGCCAGTCTGTACAAGCCATGGAGCCTGCAGGACCCCCAGGGGGCCACTTCCCACCCCCCAGGATAACCAGCTGCTCCAGCCCTACCTTCCTCTCCGGGGGTTACTGTAGGAGAGAAGGAAGGTGGCTTGAGCAGGGTCTTTGAACAGGCTTCTCTCATGGCTTGGTATTGGGCCCCAAACTGGGTGGTGGCCAAGCCTCAATCCCACAGACGACCTCCCTGGCCCAGCCCTGCACCCTGAGAGCTGGCTGACCCATCAGGGGGTGGGCCTCCTGCAGGTGGTGAGCAGAGCAGCAGCTCCTGGGAGGAAGGGGCAGAGAGGTAGCTCCAGCCACCACCATGGGGGCCTCCTGTCCTCGGGCCTGGCACGCCATGGTAGCAGACAGGCCCTCAGGTGCTGGGTGCCCCTCCGCCCTCCAGGTGAAGAGCGTGAAGCCATGCTTGAAGCAGCTGCAACAGTGCATCCAGACCATCTCCACGCTGCACGACGACGAGATCCTGCCCAGCAACCCCGCCGACCTCTTCCACTGGCTGCCCAAGGAGCACATGTGTGTGCTCGTCTACCTGGTGAGTCTCTGGGGCACTGGGGCCTTGGTGGCTCCAGCGCGGAGAAGAGGGTCACAGTGACCACCGCTGTCTGGTCTTGTCGCCAGGTGACCGTGATGCACTCCATGCAGGCTGGCTACCTGGAGAAAGCGCAGAAGTACACAGACAAAGCCCTCATGCAGCTGGAGAAGCTCAAGAGTAAGACTCTCCAGGGCTGGGTCGGGCTCTACTTGGCAGGTTGCGGCGCCACAGCGCCCCCTGGTGGGTGGCCTGAGTGCCCCCTCTTGTGCTGGTTGGAAGAACCCAGAATGATAGCGGCCCTGAGCAGTCACCATGAGTCCCTGCCCCGTGGGTCTTGTTAACCCAGTTGGAAGATGGGGGCAATCTGGGTTTGGGGCAGAGCAGGCCAAGCCTAGGCTTGATCCTTGATCCCTGGCCAGAGGAGGGGGGTCTTGTGCCATCTCTGTCCTACCCCCCCACTGCTCAAGATGTCTATGAGGGTTAGTGGGTCCCAAGTGGGGCCTGTTGGGACAGCAGTGCTCAGTTGAAAGAGGCGGTGGCTGCTTTTGCTGTCTGTTCTTACTGTTGTGACATGGACCTCGCTGGGTGAGGCTGGGATTGAAACTCAGATCTCCCTGACCAACACTAGGTCCTCTGGAGGTCGTGGGTTCTTCCTGGATGGTTATCTAATCCATCCTGTGGGACCGGGACCTTTGACTCGTAGGAACCCAGAGCCGCACGTGTCCCTGGGTGGCTCGGCACCCCTGTTAATCTGTTCCATCTGCTTCCTGTGTCCTTATCAGTGCTGCTGGGGGAGAAGCCTTCAGAACTGGAGAACCAAAGCCAACAGGGATGGCGGTTCTTTCCCTTCAGATGAGCTGGGAAAGGGCTGTGGGTGCCGTCTGGCTCCAGTGTGAGGACAGCCTCTCAGGAAGCCAAGAGCTGGGTTCCCTCACTGCTGCCTGAGGCCTGTTGCACAATTTCACTCTCCTGGGCTACTGCAACATTTCTAGAACCCACTGTGTGCAGAGTGCTCTGGAGCACTCCCCTGGGTCACAGTGGAGTGAGGATGGAAGACATACCTCTCCAGGGATTTCTTATTCTTAGAATGCTCTGGTCACTAAAACCTGGCTCTGAGCCTGTCCCCCCCCCCCCCCCCGATAGGGAGATGAATCCCCTCACTCTGGGGTGCACTGGGCGCTGAGAGAGGTGACAGCTGGTGCTGAGCTGGTGCCCAGCAGAGCAGATGGGCTCAGACCTGGTAGCCAAGGGGCCAGTGTGAGGGGAGGTGGGAGGATGCAAAGTCCCGAGGAGGCTCTGTGTCCATCTCTTAGGGTCTCTTCTCCAGCTGCCCCTTGAGTGCTCACCCCCCACCTCTCGCCCCCAGTGCTTGACTGCAGCCCTATCCTGTCCTCCTTCCAAGTGATCCTGCTCGAGCACATCATCATGTGTAGGCTTGTCACAGGACACAAGGCCACCGCGCTGCAGGAGGTAATGCTGCCAGAGGCCACGCGCATGGGTGGGAAAGCTGTTGGAGTCTGCCGGGTCTCAGAAGTCGTCACATGGGAGAGTGTAAATTTGCCCGGTGTGTGTCAGCAGAACATCCGATTTTGTCATTTCACTATACTTTGTTAGTTCGTGACCCCGATGGACATAACAGAAATCAGTGGCCATTTCCCCAAAAGTTTGCATGCCCAAGGAACACAGGGCCTGAGGAATTGGGGTCCCCTGACAGTGATCCTAGCATTCCTCCTGCCCCAACCCATAATCTCTGATGTTTACCTTCCTGAGGGGGGTGTGGGGGCCCTGAGTAGGGGGAAGGTGCTGTACGGTTGAGACACATGTTAGAGAGGGAGGATGAAGTGGGGGTAGTGGACAGGGGTCATCATTCTCAGGGAGGTCAGGGCTGCACTTGGCCCTCACGACAGACGCATTTGCTGGGACTTTGTGGCCCAGGGAAGGTAGGATTTGGGCACACCTGTCAGCTTTGGGGTCTCCGGAGTGCTGCTGGGACACCAGGTGCCATGTTGGAGGCCTTGTGATGGTGAGCATGCTGTTTCCTGGCAGATCTCCCAGGTCTGCCAGCTGTGCCAGCAGTCCCCCCGGCTCTTCTCCAACCACGCGGCACAGCTGCACACGCTGCTGGTGAGTGCCCGGGGCTGCCCGCCCCCAGCCCCCTTCCCCCTTCCAGGGAGGAGTCCCGTGACTGCTGCCCCAGGCAGGATCTAGAATGTTCTGGTGGGCTGTGTTCTGATAAGCATCTTAAGTCTCAGTGGAGTTGGGTCCTGGGAGGAGAGGATAATTTCGCAGGCATCTTCCTGCCCCTCTGCTGGAGTAAAGTGCAGAGGAAGCTGGCTCAGCCGTCACTAGTTGAGCCACGTGCCCCTGGGTGAACTGCGTGGCTTCAGGCCCTCCATGCCTTCTTCTTCCAGGGCCTGTACTGCGTCTCTGTCAACTGCATGGACAATGCAGAAGCCCAGTTCACCACAGCCCTGCGGGTAAGGTGCCGGCCCTCACTCCAAGGGGCGGGCGGTGCTTCTCAGTGAGGAGTCGGGCGTGGTCTCTGAGGAGGACAACCCCGGCACAAAACTGTGCACAGTGGGTGACTGCCGCGTTCAGCCTGACGCCAGCCATGACAGTGCTGTTTATCCAGAGCTTTCCACGTCAAGGCCAGCGCTGGGAGCACAGTAGGACAAGGGATAGCTGTGGGCAGGAGGCTTTCGGCCAGCCTGGAGTGGGGCGAACCTGGAGGGCAGCCATCAGGGAGAGCCCAGTGCCCACTGGTACCGAGGCCCCTTCAGCCTCTTTCACTCCTAATTCCCAGCCTTCCTGATGACCTGCCAGGTTGGTGTTGGCTCCTGTCACAGCCGAAGATGCAGAGTCACTCGGCAGGGCTCAGGGGCTCCCTGGAGCCACCCCCATGGCAGTACTGGGTCTGCCCTCACCCTGTGACAGCGTGGTTGTTCTAGGGGTCATGAAGGAGCTGTGCTGGGGCAACGTCCTCGCCTCAGGATCGCAACAGGCCCTGGGAGAAAGCTGGTGCCACATCCTCCTGGACGGGCCATCCCGGCCGGAGTTGGTAGCCCAGTGCCAGGTCCCCGTTCTGCCTGTCCTGTTCCAGGACCAGATAGGCACATCCCCACCTTGGCCTCAGTGTCCTCACGGGAAAAGGAGGCTGGCAACACCTTCTCCCCAGGGGTCCTGAGGAGGCCCCAGGCAGAGGCATAGGGGCGTGGGGGGTGCTGCGTGCACCCTGTCAGACAAGGAGTTCTTCTGTGTCCCTCGTGCCAGTCTCCAGATCTCTTTGCTCCTGGGGCTAGGCTCAGTGGCATCACTGCTCCTCTGAGATGCTCCGTGTGGCTCTGGCTGCTGCCAGCTCTGCCACTGGTCTTGGCAATGTGCAGGAGCCTCTGGCAGCGTGCCCACCCCCATGGCCTTCTGAGCCTTTCCGTCCATGCCCACTCCCCGGGGCCCTGGGCAGCTTGCACTGCCAGCCGCAGTGGTACCGGGACACCCACACCCTGCCGCCCTGTTCCCTGCAGTTACCCGTGGCCATGTGCCTCCCCATCTCAACGTCCCACAAGGCGCTGCTGCTGCTTTGATGGTGTGCGCCTCGGGGGAGTCCACACGGCACTCCTACAGGCCACGTGGGAAGTGGTGCAGCCAGGATACACACTCAACCCCCTGGCCCCAGACACGTGCTCTTCCTGTGGTCCTACAACAAACAAACCAGAGCGTGATGCTCACATCGGAAGACCTCCTGGGCCCCCTGGCACATAATGGGGGCCTGTGGGTGGGGGCTGCATTTCCTCGGCAGCCTCAGCCTCCTGCACAGCTGTGTTCACTCAGCCCCACCGGGAGCCAGGATCTGGGTGCTGCTCGGACTGCTCAGATTGGTCCCTCTCTCGACCATTCTTATTTCCCAAGAACTGAGGACAACGGTCCATCCGCCACCAGCCGTCAGCAGCATCTCCGGTGTCCTACAGCCTCAGTTACCCTCCTGGCGGTGTCCTCCCCAGGACCAGCACATGCCTCTGCTGTGTCAGCCCACCCTGGGGCCCCAGGGGTCACTGGTTGTGGTGTGGAGGGAGGGGCTGTCTGGGTCTCAGTCTTGAGAAACAAGCAGAAAATAGACTGAAGTGCAGTGCGTTCTCAGGGCAGGATCAGGGGCGGCTGGTTTTCCTTTTCTCTGTTTCCTGTTTCTCCTAATGTGGATGACGGCTTTATAGTAAGGAGAACTAACAGCTCCATGCTCTTGGGGTTCATGAGGCAGGCGAGGAGATCTGTCTGAAACGAAAAAAGAAAGAAAGGGATTCCAGATTAGCTGCTGTGGAGGATTGGGCGGCTCCTGTGCCACTCGGTGGCCCTAGTGTGAGGGGCTGTGCCCAGCCTGGCCCTCTAATGCCCGTGTGTCCTGTTCTAGCTCACCAACCACCAGGAGCTGTGGGCCTTCATCGTGACCAATCTGGCGAGTGTGTATATACGGGAAGGAAATAGACACCAAGAGGTAGTAGGTGACATGCTTCATGTTTGGTATCTTTTCAACTCTTATTTGGGGGGGGGGGGGTTGGGGTGGTCCTGGGCACCGGCAAATCTCAGCAGCTCCAGGGTTTTACCCTCTATCAGGCGGCACCGTCTTACCCAGAGTTGCAGGCATGGCTGGGACAGACCAATCTAGGACATGAACATTCCCTAGTTAAATAACACTTCTCCCTGTTAAAAATGAGCCAGGCTTTATTGAATTGCACAGAAAAAAATCAGTTTCTCCTACCCTGACTTGTCTGTTCTAGAATGTCAGTGAGGCCTCATGGCTCACTTCTGAGGAGCAGCAGCTCAGGCAGCCATTTGCACTGTGCTCCTAGGTTGTCCTAAGACCCAACCTCATAAGGGTTAGGGGGCTCTCAGGGCTTGCCCTTATAGGATAAGTGCCTTCACACCGGTTCCCCCTGCAACCCTCAATCCTGCGATTCCCTTCAGCCCTGGGGTCCCCCCTCAGCCCTAGGATTACCCTCTTCCAGCCCTGGCCTCCTGCCTCCGGAGTATCTGAGATTTAGTTACTTTTCCATCTCCACGGCTTTCATTTTATCTTTAGTCTATAAGAAGGTTGGTTCCAGGGAGCGGAAAGCCCAGCCGCGTCTGCTCCAGCAGTTAGGAAGCAATGGGCAGGGTCATCATCGGGCTAGGAGTGGGCTCCATGGGTCACACTTGGTGGGTCATGGGAGAGCTCGGCTTCCCTGTGTCTTTGCTCTCCCGGTGTCTGCCTCCTGGAGGTGCTGTGGGGACACTGGAAGCAGCTTCAGCTCACTTCAGCCATGTCCTCTACCCCTCCCTCCTCGTCAGCCAGAGGAGACCTAGAACATCAGTCACATGGCTGCCTATCAGAGCCTCCCAGGATCCCTGCACCTCCAGAGAAACCCCACCCCCAGCCCACAAGACTCGTGGGCCAGTCTTCCCACCTCGCTCCCCCACACTGGGCCCCTCTGACCATACAAAGGCTGAGACTGAGCCACTGCCCTGACCGCCCAGCCCCCTCATCTGACCTGGGGCAGGCTGAGGGTGTGAGGACCCCAATCCTAACCCTTCACACTGGAGGCCGTGATTCCCGTCGTGGGGTGGGGGTGGGGACGAAGAAGTAAACAGCCATGTGCAGTCTCCTGTAGTGCCCTCACCTGTCCTCGCAGGTCCTGACCCTGCTCCCCGCTCAGGTTACTCAGGCATGGGATTCGGCGTGAGGGCATGATGCTCTCAGGTTGGGTTAGGAAAATGCAAGCAGCCCTAGTCAATTTAGTGAAATATTTGAGGCTGAATTTTCTCATGTTTCAAAATGCAGAATGATCCTAACTGACATTTCTGCCACAGCTATACAGTTTGTTGGAAAGGATCAATCCAGACCATAGCTTCCCTGTCAGGTAGGTGGCCTGAGTGGGGGGGTCCCCTTGACCTATTGGCTTACACTTTCTCTGCTCTTGGGATGGTGCTTTCCTGGTGGGACCCAACTGCCCTGTGTATCCGATGCCTCTCGCCCCCTCTGCCCACTCCTCTTTGGAAACCTGCTGCACTCACAAAAACCCCACTAAGTGTGCCCTCATCTCTCCTGTCAGCTCACACTGCCTGCGAGCAGCAGCTTTCTACGTGCGCGGGCTGTTCTCCTTCTTCCAGGGACGCTACAATGAGGCCAAGTGAGTACAGGGAGAAGACGGGTTGCCCCCTGCCTGGCATCTCCTGGGCTGGCTCTCTGGGTGGTTTTTGCTTCCTGACGGCATGTGCCAAGGGCCTCTGTCCCCAAAACAAGTGGGCTCTGCTCAGGGCCTAGAGGTGGCTGCAGCCTCTTCCTACCGATAAGGCGTCCCGATGGGCCTTCAGCATCTGTTCTCACGTAGGCGATTTCTTCGAGAAACTCTGAAGATGTCCAACGCAGAGGACCTGAACCGTCTCACAGCCTGCTCCCTTGTGCTCCTGGGCCATATCTTCTATGTGTTGGGGAACCACAGAGTAAGTGCCCGGGGCTGGGCCGAGAGGCAGGGGGCCAGAATGGGGCTTGGGACTACCACCTAGCAGCACTTTGCATCCTTTGCCCCTCAGTGGTCTTACCTCAGGAAGCTCTCCACTCCCCACTCCATGGGGCGCCTCAGTGAGGCTCAGGCTGGGGCGGGGTGGGGGGGTGGCAGGGCTGGGGGAGTTTTGGATCCTGGAGTGTGGGTCTGTGTGGCAGATGGGCCCAGTGCCGGCTGCAGGCAGTGGTCAGGCAGAGTTCCACAGGCTGTCCAGAGCTGTCCAGAGCTGGCAGGGCTGAAGGCAGCTCCCCTTTCTGTGTGCTAATACCTGAGGGAGGAGAGGTGTGTCCTCTCAGCCAGATCCCTTGAGCTCTATTTTGCCCAGCACACAGTGTCGTCCTCAGGGCATGCCATGTTTTCACCCTTACCTAGAATGGCCCCCTGGGGCTGGTCCCCAGTGGGATCAGCCAACTCCAAGTCTCCGAGTCAGATGGGGAATCTGGGGTGTGCTCTTAACCTGCTCGCCTGCTCTTACCTATCAACCTGTCGAGGCTGTTAATTTTTTTAAGGTAGTGTTTGTTCATATTATATAATATGGTATGTTCGTTGTAGAAAGCGTGAGAAACAGAGGAGAAAATGGTTGCATGTGTTCTGGCTCTTTCCAGTACCTATCTCTGCCTACGCGTAGGTTTTGTTTTTCGGGCCGTTCTATGATTTGATATCTTGTCTTTCTCCGCACCACTGGGTGAGAGTTTTCTTCGGTGGCAGCAAGAATTGTGAAGCAGCATACGCTTCATAGGTTGGCCAGCCTCACTTCAGCTAACACGGGGTACATGTCTTGGCCCGGAGAGTTTTATCTGTCAAACCCTAGGGCTTCCTAAGAGTGAGCATTTTTGACGACCTTGGCACGTCCCCCTCCCCATAGTCCTATGACAGGCATTTGCTGTGGCCAGCGGGCCCTGCAGTTCACGTCCTGGTGGCGGGGCCTGAACACTGGGACATCACCACCTGTAAAGGAAGAGGAAGCGCTTGGGTTCGTTCTGTCACCCTATTCCTCAGCCTCTGAGCACACTGGCCTCGCCGTGTGTCTGGAGGCCGGATGGGAACCACGGGCTCCGCGTGAGGCTCTGCCGAGTGTGGGCGGCCCGCCTCGTGTCTTGGTGTGGTGGATGTGATTACCCCGTTTTCCAGCTGGGGAGATTAAGGTCACAGAGCCCCAAACTGCAGACCCAGGCTTAGAACCGCACCTCACTGGCTCTCTTGTCTAGTAGTCTCCAGAAGCCACCTTGCGTGGGACAGGGTAAGCAAAGCAGCTTTTCGGCTGCAGCTCTGGTTCAGGTTTGGGCCGATCCCGGGGCATCTTACAGAACTTATTTAGGGACTTCCACTGCTCCCTGTGTGCTGCCCGCAGACCCGAGCCTGGCCTCAAGCGGCTCCAGATCTGAGGGAGACACAGCCAGCTCTGCCCTGAGCCTGCTGGGGTGGCGTGTCCGCAGGCCTCATGAGTCCGTGAGCAGCCTCACACGGATACCTCTCAAGAGTCACACATCTTCGTACCCAATCCTGTGGGGCCACAAGCTGGCACGGGGAGCCTTGCCTAGGAAAGCCAAGGGACACTCTCCTGGCAGCTTCCAAACAGAGGCCCAACCCCAGGCCTCAAGGAGAAGAGTAGGTTTACGTGTTCTGTTGTGCATTCTGAGGTCTTGGAAAGACTTTTCAATTCTGAAAAGCTTTGAGACCCACCTAGAGCTCATCTTTGAGGTGCCAGCCAGGGGGCAGCGTGAAGTCATTGGGCTTTTGTGTTTTTGACACAATCCTGCCAGTGTTGAGGCTAGGCCTCAGGAGTTGGTTTTGATGATTTGTAAATCTCTTGGCTACGTGGCAGGTATCTGCCAGGGGCTGCCATGTAGGGAGTTCTCCCGTGTCGCCTTGAATCCTGAATCCAGGCCAGCAAAGCTTGTGGTCCCTAGGTTGAGCAGGGTCGGCGCAGTGCTGCCAGTCATCATGGGTTTAGGGGTGGGTGTTGAGGGCCCCCGCCTGCTCTCAGTACCTCCTAGGCGTTGAGGGGCGCGGCGCTGTGCAGTCACAGTCAGGGTTGGAGAGTTGACATGCCCTGGTGTCCCACAGCCCACATGTCAGGTAGCCTGCCACGAGAGTGGCCTTGTATGTCGAAGAGACACCTCCCTTCCTCTTTGCTCTATCCATTCAGCCCTCCTCAACCCTGCCAGGGCAGACTGCTGCTTCCTCCCAGGCCCTGGGACCTCTGAATGTGCATTGCTAATCGGCTCCTGATCTGGGTGCAGAGCTGACTACCACCAGTGCCTTTTGCTCTGGTTAGAGACAAAGGCGTGTAGACTTGTCCGTAGCCAGCAGCGCCCCGATGGGGAGGTAATGCGGAGCTGAAGAGTGGGGCAGTTTATTTTCTCCTGAGGCAGGTGAAGAGTACATCAGAGGAGGTCATTTGAGATGGGCTCTGAAGCAGGAGTAGGAGCCTTCCAGGCAGCAGGAGGAAGGCACAATCTGGGCTGGGTGTTTGCGGGTGGGGTCCTGGGCTGGCGCCACTGCTGGCCCCAGCCCCCACTCCCTTCCCTGGCTGCTCTCGGTCAACAGGAGAGTAACAACATGGTGGTGCCCGCCATGCAGCTGGCCAGCAAGATCCCGGACATGTCAGTGCAGCTGTGGTCCTCGGCCCTGCTGAGAGGTGAGTGCGGCAGCCAGCCCTTCCCAGAGAGCAGGGGCTGCCGAGAGCCCAGGCCTAGGAGATCGCAGGTAAGCCCTGGTTAGCCCGTGCTCAGACTTGGCCTCTCCCCGCCACTGTCGCAGTGCTAGCACGTGCTCAGGCTCCGCAGCAGGCCCTGTTTGGGGGCAGTGGGCACTAGGCTCACTCATGACATCGGCGCCACATAGGATCGGCAAGCCCTAGCCCTCACCCTCGGTTGCCTTCTCCCTAAATGGCCGCGGCCGTCGTCCCTGTGGGCGGTACTGGCCAGGATGCTCCGGGTGCCCGCTAGGCTCTCAGCAGGCGTCGGTGTTGTTACTGCCCCTCCCCTGTTCAGCCGGCGCTACTACAGTGCAGAGTCTCACCGAGGGCCTTGGGGAAGAGGCAGAGGGCAGGCTGCGCCCATCTGCAGTGGGCTTTGTGGATCCATTCGGTCCTTCTGCCTCAGGAGTGGGTGTCGGACGCCCTGCTCTAGTGAGTTCCCGTGTGCCCGGGGATTGGCCAGGACCTCCCCGGGAGGGCCAGTGTCCACAGGGAGCCCTGAGGGCTTTCCCTGCCAGCTGACCCTTGTGTTGGCCACACTGCTCACCCACCTCCAAGAATGTGACTCAGGAGCTCGGGAGGGTATGTGTGAGGGCTGCTGGCAGGTGGGCTTTGCTGACGCTGAGACAGGCAGGGCTCAGGGCAGGTGACGTGCCAGATATACAGGAGCTCACAGGTAGAGTGGGGTTTGACCTTAGGGCTCTACCCGTGTCCAAGGGGAGGACATGGGGCCGGGCAAGGTGGATCCACCCTGTGTGTGTCCCACCCTTAGACCTGAACAAGGCCTGCGGGAATGCCATGGACGCCCACGAAGCCGCCCAGATGCACCAGAACTTCTCGCAGCAGCTGCTCCAGGACCATATTGAGGCCTGCAGTCTCCCTGAACACAACCTCATCACGGTATAGGCACTGGGTTTGGGGAGGTAAAGTGGGGGGCTGGTTGACTCCTCAGGGCCTGCTCACTTGGCTTGCAGTCCCCAGGGGGCATGTGCCCTGAAAGGGGTTATACACACTTGGCTGCCATCTCCCTGCATGGCTCCAGCAATCCGTAACTCAGCCTGGCCTCAGGAGCCCCCTCAGATGGGGGAGGTGGTGTCAGTCCCTAAGTGGGTGATACACGGTGCTTCCCAGGGGCCGCGCTGACTCAGGCGTGGAGGACAAAGGGCCCTGGCTGGGCAGGCAGCCTGAAAAGAGCAGCAGTCCAGGGCAGACACGTGGCCCGGCACACCTCTGCTCCTTCCTAGGAAGGACCTCACCTGTGTGTTCTCTCCCCTCTGCAGTGGACGGACGGCCCACCCCCCGTGCAGTTCCAAGCTCAGAATGGACCCAATACAAGCCTGGCCAGCCTCCTGTGAGGCTCCTGAAGGGAGCCGCCCAGCTTCTTGGGGCCTCTGTGGGGCCCGGTGTGTCCCCGACTTCCATCCAGACGGCACTTGAGCTTTCCTGGGAGGTGTGCTGGAGTGGGTGTCCCCAGGCTTCTTTTCTGACTGTCTCCAGAGCTTCCAAGTCCCTGGGGAGTGTGCAGGGCTGATTCCGCCCTCCCAGGAAGGGCTGGCCAGCCATTCCCACCATGTAACAAGACCCCCAGTGCTGAGGCTTGCAGGTGGGATATTGGAGCCAACTTTCCAGAGCCATCCTTTAAAGTGGACTTGAATTGCCAGTTCTGCTTCCACGTCTGAGTCACGCCTTCAAGGGAGCGTGTCTGGGCGGGGAGTGGGGTGCCAGTTGCCAGGGTGGGTGGTACCGCTGGTGCATTGCCACATGACTTCCATCGCCTGGGCCTCCGTGCCTGGCTGGAGTGTTTCCTCTGCTCACAGCAGCTTCCAGAGCCCAGAGGCAAAATGCCAGTTTCTGCCCCAGAATTGGAGGGAAGAAGTGATGGCGCGTGTCAGGGACAAAAATGCACATCCCACCATACCACTTTCCCCAGCTTGCCTTTCTGTCCAGGGTCCCCCCCATCTGACACCCAGGGTCTCTGGTCATGAACCCTGGGGGACCTAGGAACTCGGCTTCCAAACATCTGCACCTTGACTGGATTCAGTGTCCAGCCATGGAGGTGCACGTTCTTGTAGAGACGGGTGTGCGTGTGTGTGCATGCGTGTGCGGATTCACGGAGCTGGGGCTGGGGGCTGAGACTCTGTGTTCGCGTCCGCCGCCTTCCCCCCATCAGCATCCATACTGCTGGGCAGGAAGCAGAGGTGAAGGGAGGGGACCCTCCTCAGCCCAACTCAGGGTGCCTGAATGAAGAAGGGGCTTGCTTCCTGGCGGCTCCCTGGCCGCCTCGGCAGAGGACGTTCGCAGATGCCTGGCCCCTCACGCTGCTCTCAGGAGGGAGGATGAGGAGACCTACCTGCCTTGGGTCTTGGGACAGCGTTGAAAGCTCTTCCTGAGCTGGACCCCAGGGGGCTCTGCCAGGCTCAGACAACCGTGCTCGGTTCTGTGCTCCTCTCGGGTAGTTGAGGAGGTGCCCCAGCGGTGATGGTGGCATTGGGGGCAGTTGAGGTAGCCACCTCCTCCGGCTTCCAGTGCCTGGGAGCATCTCCCCACAGAGGAGTGGTGAGTGGTCTTGCTAGTCAGGGTGGCTTGTTAGTTTGCATCTTGTTACCCTTACACTGTGAGGGCTGCTTCTCAAAGCCTCAGTGTCTGACAGAAGGAACACTGGGATCACTCAGGTCAGCTGCTCAGGCCCTGAGGCCTGAGTGTGCCTTAGCCACAAGCAGGGCTGTCAGCAGACCTCCCTGCGCAGGGCTGCTGCCCTTACCAGGCCAGCGTCGGGCCCCTGCTGCCCACTGGGGGCCAGCGACAGGCGTGCAAAGCGAGCTGCTGATTGGAGGCATGGGCTGGCCAGGGCTTGTCCGAAGAGGACTCACCATCTGTGTGGCATCCTGGGTCACCCAGGAGAGCCTAGCACTGTCCCGTGCTACTCAAGGCCACCTTCTTGGCTGACCCCCCTGGGCCCGTGAGGCCTACAGAAGAGGGTGTGACATGTGGCCACAAGCTGCCCTGTCCTGTCTTCCTCCCCCTCAAGGGTATCCCCTAGGCCCTCCCCTCCACCCGTGGGACAGAGCCCCCCTCTTGCCGCAGGCTGCCCCTATTGGCCTAGACCCCGCACTGTCTGACCTCTCCAGACCCTCATTACTTCAATCACGCTGTACATCAGGTTTGTCTCTGCATATTTATTTAAACCTTTCTTTGCTTCTAGGGCATTTTTTATGTAGAGCAGTTGAAATAAGAACCTCAAAACTTAACATCTGCCCTGATGTTAAAGTGCTTTTAGTGACCACTCTGTTATCTATGTTCATGTAAAGTTAAGGATAAGTTTTTATGTTTACAGCTAAAAATTCAGTACTCAATATTTAATATTCCACTCTAGCTTTATGGAAGCCAAACTGCGAGTACATGCGTTTCTGCATGTGCAAGCTTTGAACCTCCCCTTCACCGTAGCATCTTCTGGTTACATAAAGCTGTCATAAGTACCTTCCTGTGAGTCCAAATTGAGTGCCTCACAGTTTCTCACTCAATCATAAGAACTTAAGACAGGCAGCAGGTGAGCCCCCAGGGAGACCTCACACAGTGTCGTAACTAGGTGTTCAGGAAAAACAGAAGAGCTCCAAGCCCTTCAGCGTACAGCGGTGCAGGGAGCAGCAGAAGGATCCCTGTTGGCAGGTGAACGACCGAAAGCTAGTCTGACTCTCGTGTGTTCCTCCCGCCTCCTCCTGGGGTCCTCAGGACCTGTGAGTCTGGGGGACTGGGCCGGGAGACCCCGGGTTCTCTGGCCCACACACAGCCCGCTGTCTCCCCTGTGCCGGGAGTTTGCAGTCATCCGCGGGTGAAGCGAGGGTCCTCTCCCTGGGGTAAGCACTCCCCCACCCCACTTACTGGGAACACTGGCAAGGAAATCAGAAAAGGGCTGCCTGGTGCAGTGGGTAAATTTGTTGATTGCATTGTCTCTCTGTTTTGTTAAGGGTTTTTAATAAGTATGTTTGGCATAATGTCTTTTAATGGGTTTGTAATATCTTACGGTTTTAGCAGCCTGTAACTTCAGCTGGTGCTTTTAATCAGGAAAAAAATTTTTGTAAATACAAAACATTGTTTAAAAGACATAACCATAGAACATAGCTTCCCGTTTGTGGATTTCTTTTCCTATATATTCAGAGTAAAATAATTTGCAGGAGCCATCACTCGCTTTGTCTTTGTCGCATTGTCCGTTGTGTGCGCCGCTCCAGAGACGGCTCTTGCCCTCTCTCCAGGCCGGCGGGGCCACTCGGCAAGTGGGCATCGGGGAGTTCTGCGGACCCACTGGGTGCGAGGATACAGAGCCCCAGCCGCTGGCCTGGAGGACCAGGTGGGAACCTGAGTTTTGTCCTCTACTGATGATGTTCCTCCAGAACAGCCCCACCTGGAGGAGAGGGGACCCCTAAGACCTCAGACATTGGCCCACAGCGCCGCCTGTTCCTCCCTGGCTTCACCACAGACACATTTGCTTGCTCAGCTAGTTCCTATTTCCTGTGTCCTTAGAAAACACATCAGCCAGCCTCCACGTGCCTAGGGTTGTTTGGGGTTTTTTTTTTTTCTTCAATTTTTCTTTTCTTTTTGATGTGAAAGTCACATAAAATTAACCATTTAATGTGTACAATTCAGTGGCACTAAATACATTCACCATGTTGTACAGCCAGCACCTGTCTAGTTCCAGAACATTTTCATCACCTCAAAAGGAAACCGTGTCCCCATTAACTGTCAATCCCATTCCCCTTCTCCCCAGCCCCTGGCAGCCACTACTCTGCTTTCTGGCTCTGGATTTGCCTGTTCGGGGCATGTCATATAAATGGGATCATACATGTGGCCTTTTGTGTCTGGCTTCTTTCACTCGACATGACTTGAAAGTTCATCGACCTAGCATGAATCAGAATTTCATTCCTTAAAGTTGAATAATATTCCACTGTATAGATGGACCAGTTTGTTTATCCGTCCAGCCACTGATGGGCGTTTGGGTTGCTTCTTCCTGGTGGCTGTTGTGCGTAGTGCTGCTGTTGTGAATGTGCTCCCACACATTTTTGTTTAAACTGTGTTTTCAGTTCTGGGTTGTGCCTTGTTTTTGATGCGCAGGGATGGTGCCTGGCGGCCCCCCACACTATGTCAAGGCCCTTCTGTTGCTTTCATCACTGTGCCCCTTAATAACACCAAGGTGCTCTCAGCTGCTCACTCCTAGGGGCACGTCTGAGCTTTCCTTTGAGCCATGGTCCTGAGGCCGAACCACTGGGCACTGGGTGTATCAGTGATTCCACACAGCCTGCCGGGAAGGGCCTCCCCCAGCACAGTGATCCCACCAACCCCGTGTCGATGCCTGCCCTGCTCTGCGCCACACCCAACCACCCAGCCATGAATGGCTTTACCACTCGGGGCGGACTCTGCCTGCCCTATCGGCTTGGACATCGTTTTTCCCACCTCAAGTTTCACAGCCTTTCCACACGAATCACATCCTGAGCCCACCCAACCAGAGCACAGCCACAAATCCACCATGTGACAAGCCACCCACCAGCAGGCATGTGGCCACCAGCTGGGAGTGAATCACGTGTGACCAGTAAGCCAGTCCCGAGATGGCCACTGTTTCACAGGAAGTAGGCTCATTTGGGTGCTGCTGAACAATGCCCCGGTTGAATAAATCCGCAGTTCCCAGAGAATTTCCCACAAATTGCCAGATATTAATGAACAAAGAGTGGCTGTTGGAGTCATAGGTTTTGGGGAACGTCTCGGGTAAAGCCAAGCAGATTCCTTTCAGGAGGACTGGTCAGGACAAATGGACATGGTATGGAGAAGCTCTGCGGGGTCTGGGAAGTGGACGACGAACGCAGCCAGGAAGTAGTCACAGGATGGCGGGGGAGAGGGGGGAAACAGGAGTGGGCCTCGTAGAGGCCAGCGGGTGGCCAGGGCAGCTGGCCCAAGCACTGAGTGGCCAAGGCAGGGCTCGTTAGTTGTGCTACACACACACACACACACGCACACACACACACACACATACCCCAATCCTTAGAATTCCTGCCTGTCACTCCACCCATTTCTGGCTATCTCCACTGCCCCTCCCCAAGTCACAGCCACATCTCCCGCCTGGATGTTGCCCAATCTCCTCCCTGAATGGTCCTGGAACACTCTGTGCTTGCTCCCACCTCTCCCCCTGCCAGGTCCACTCTCCCCGCGGCTGCTCCACTCAGCAGCCCAGCATCAGCCAGGAATGTCCTGGCCCAAGCCTGGCACATGTTGGCAGGTCCAGGGGACAGCCCAGGAGGAAGAGCACAGACAGTTCTGGCAGACACCACTGTGGACACCTGCCTATGTTGTCCGCAGGTGTCAGCACGCTGGGTCACCATGACTGGGTACGCCCCCCCCACCCGAAATGCCAACAGGACCCTGTTGTACTACAAGGGAGTGTGAACCTCACACCCCCAGGCCAATGGGTACTGGGGGGTTCTTGGAATTGAAAATGATCACGTGTGTACTGGCTTCCCCCTTTGGCCTAGCGGAGCCGGTTAGATTTACATTTCCCCACAAAGAAAGCCACTCAGGGAGAGGCAGGCAGCCTTGCCTCTGTGGGCCTGTCTGTCCGGCACCTGACATGCCTTCCTGGATTTGAACCACGTTGATGCAACCCCAGTCAGTTCGGAGTTGCCAAGTGGACACAAGAGGCTGAAGGGCTATTGGGATCAGAGGAGGGTGGGGTGTCCCCCTAGGTCAAGGGGCAGAGGTGGGGGGTGAGGGAGCTGGACTCTGAGGGCCACAGAGGCTCCACTTCCTCATCCCCCACCCTCTCCTGGGCAGCTGCTGGTCCCCAGGGAGCCAGGGAGGGGGAGGAGGAGGATGGCTGAAGAACTCAAAAGTTTATTTCACCCCCAGGTCATGCTCACATGGTGAGACTGCAATGCAATTGGTTGGGAAAAGGAAGGGAAGATTCATTTCTATGTGAATTTGATTTCCTTAGTACTTTGACATTTTGGGTACTTTTTTCAAGGACCTGAAAATAGTTAAAGGGACTATGACAGTAGCGCTTCATGAAAAATACAATACTCCCAGTGAATTACGACTGCTACAGTTAAATGTCATTTTTAAAACCATCGCATTCTCACACTGGATGAGGAGTTTGTGGGAGAGAGATCAGCACCATTTGCCCCATCCCTGTCGTAGATATTCTGGAAAGCTCTCTGAAACACAGCTCTCTAGAGAGGGGCCACTGTCAGCATGTGTTTGTTTTGTTTCGAGTGTCGTTTCTTTTTTTTTTTTTTTTTAAGATTTATTTATTTATTTATTTGACTGAGGCAGCCAGCGAGAGAGGGAACACAAGCAGGGGGAGTGGGAGAGGAAGAAGCAGGCTCCCAGCAGAGGAGCCTGATGTGGGGCTCGATCCCAGAACGCTGGGATCACGCCCTGAGCCGAAGGCAGACGCTTAACGACTGCGCCACCCAGGCGCCCCTCGAGTGTCATTTCTTTTCTTTTCTTTTTTTTTTTAAAAGATTTTATTTATTTATTCGACAGAGATAGAGACAGCCAGCGAGAGAGGGAACACAAGCAGGGGGAGTGGGAGAGGAAGAAGCAGGCTCACAGCAGAGGAGCCTGATGTGGGGCTCAATCCCATAACGCCAGGATCACGCCCCGAGCCGAAGGCAGGCGCTTAACTGCTGTGCCACCCAGGCGCCCCTCGAGTGTCATTTCTAACCACGATTCCACACTAAGTGGGTCTGTGCAAAGGGAGTCGAGCCTCCACCTGCAGTTAGCCACACTCTGTCCGGAGGGAGCGTGTGGTCCTGAGGCAGTCCTGCTGCTATAGAGGTCTGCACACAAGTGCTCCCCTAAAGGGTTAAGTACAAAGTGCTCAGAAGTATGGCTTTGAACCGGAAGTGTATCTCCTACTCTGTCTTCATCTGCGTTTGTCACCAGTTGCTGTGGGCAGCTCGGCCTGCTCCATCCTCGGCCACCAGGGGGCGTGGCGGCTCGGGCAGTGTTCCCACCAAGTTGGGCGGACCCGACCGGAGCCCAGTGCCTGGCTGGGAAAGATGGGCTGGAAGTTGCCAGTCCCCCGTGTGGCCTGGCCTTGTCCTCATTTGCAGGCATGTGGAATAACCTTCACCGCAGAGTCTCTCAGGTCCTCTCCTGTATCACGTGGGATAGGAGATGCTGGTCTCCAGGTGTTAGGGTTACACCATTCCCTCCTTTACTTGCCAAACATTTATTTGGTGCCTACTGGATGCTGAATTTGGGGACACAGCAGGAGCCATATCAGGCAAAGTCCCTGCCCTCAGGGAGAGGACATTTTACCAGGAGTCTGACAATGGGCCTCGAGTAGGAGTGAGCCATGCCCCACTTGTGAGATGAGAGCAGCACACTGTAGGATGGGAAACCAGAGATAGGTGGGGGATACTGTGACAGGACAGAGGGGAGACCTTCCTCAGTCAGCCGGTCAGAGCTGGATGATGTTTCAATTTCTGCTACGTAGACACCAAGACTGTCGGAAGGGGATGGACCAGCCCTGGTGTCTGGCTACTGAAGAGGATACTGGGTGGGCATTGGCGCTGCCAGCCCTCCGGTGGCATTCTGGAGGCTGCACAACACCTTGAATACAGCTGATGCCTGGGTCATGTCCAGGAGGACACTGATGGGTGGGGAAAGTGGCTGAGCCCCCACTTCCAGAAGAGGGATCAAATCCCTGGATCCCCTCGGGTCCTTCTCCCACCACCACACACAGGCCAATATCCCAGAAACAAATTGGGGGTGAGGGTTGCGCAAACAGGGCTAAATGTGCACAGGGGTGGGGGTCAGACGGTGACGACAACAAAGATGGGGTCGCTGACCCCCTGTGTAATGTGGACTCCCAACAGCAGGTGACCAGGGGCCAGGGCACTCCTGACATCACCACAAACCAACCAGAGCAGATGCTCCTGAGCCAGGTCCCTGATCCGAGGACTCCTAACACCCTGCCCAGCAGCTACCACACCGTTTCCGGAGCCACCCCCTCCCCAGGAAAAGGGAATTCATCTCTTAAAGAAGTTCTTCCTGCCTCCAGAACGTTCCTCTGTCTTCTGGTGCCAACAGAAGGAAGTCCCAGCTGGGCCACACCCAAATCCTTCATTCACAGGATCTGTTTCTCTCTCGGCATCTAGTTCTCCTCAGACCCAAAAGCTTAAGGAGATTATTTTTCAGGGATTATTTATTCCTCCCTGACTGTCCTGAAACGGCCATAGGCCACGCTTGTGGTTGGCCTGGCTGTAGGACAGCCTCATGCCTTGACTGCAGAGTGCAGGGCCGGTGGGCTTTGCACACAGAGACGCCACGGCGGTGTCCACTCAGTCCCTGTGATGGGAAGAGCAGCCCATGGCCCCATCATCTCTCTCTGGATTCTTCCAAACTTCACACCTTACCTTGGTACTCACAGCCGGTGAGGACAGTGGATGAGTGCTGCACGTGCCCCCTCCCTTCTCTTAACTCCCATGAAAAAGGCCAGAACCTAGATCCGTCTGAGAAACAGGATACATCATGATACACGTTTGTGGTGCAGGGAACACCAGAGGCATTTCAATCAATGTGACGCGGGCATCTGATAAGAATTGGGGCACCCAAAAGAATCACCGGTTCATGGTCACAGTTTGGGGCCAAAGTGGACTTTTGAAGCTGGTTCATCTCTCTCTCCCAAGCCACACCAGATTCTAACCTTCACATTTGACCAGTTTCTCCAAAGGCACCAAGCTAAGGGGTCGTGTGATTACTCAAACCTGGACTGACTCCCAGTGGTGGGCTGGCACCTGCGAGATACTCTGACATTCTCGGATAGATTTATACTAAAGGACTATCTGTCATTGATCTGAAATTCAAATCTGACTGGGTGTCTTCTGTTTTCATTTGCTAGGTCTGGCCACCCTGGAGGCTCAATATTATCCTTGAATAAAGGAACATAGGCCCGCGATCAGATTGCTGGAAGATGACTGAGTCCAAATAAGAAATTTACTGGTGGGAAACAGAACTCATAGGGCTCCACGGTATGCTTCCTTCTTCCCATCAGAATAAAATCCCACCTCCTCCCAGGCCCAAAATGTCAGCCAGCCTCTCCCACCTCATCCCTGCTCACCAGTTTGCCAGGTGTTCTGTCCCGTACTTGGTGCTGGCACCCACTATTCCCCTCTGCCCAGAACGCTTGTTTCCAGCTGGACTCTGTAAGATTCAGGTCTCTGCTCAAATCCGCCTGCTTGCAAGCCCATGACTCCTGCCCTGGCCAGAGGCCTCTCCAGGCACTGTGTCACACCCTTGATTACTCTTTATCATCATCATCATCAGTAATTGAAATTACCTTGTTCATTTCTTTGTCAGTCTGTCCCTTCCCACTCGCCTTGCTCACCACAGCATCCAGACACATGACCGCAGGCCTCTAAGTATCCATGGGTGACAACTCCAGTCAGGAACCTGGGCCCTGTCCTGAAACTCCTGCCACAGCACCATCTCCCCTATGCTGCAAGCTCCTGGCTCTCAGCATGACCTGGAGCAGGAATGAAGGTTGCCAAGACCAGGAAGTTCTTGGGACTTCTATACTTGTAAGAAAGTAAGTTAATCTTTAAATCTAAGCAAAAGTGATTCAGCATTTCCCAGCCCAGGACATGTAGAAATAAATACCCTTGCTCCAAGGATCCTAGCAACTTCCCCAGTGCAGGAGCTTCTAGGGCTTTCTATGGTGGACAGCAAGGTGCTTTGTTCTCAGGAACATTCTAGAGGCTGAAACCAAACTCCACAGGACAGTTCTGAATCACTCACTGGGGCTGGTGACTTGAATCTGTGGTGAGAAGCATCACCCACCAGACCACTTGCTTTCAATTTAAGAGATCGGAGCCCATGGGCTGACTGTCCCTCTCTGTGTGCACAAAATCAAAGCAGGCCTCATACATCTGTATACAGAATAGATCCCCTCTGGAGGGACGTGCGAAAGCCTGACATCACAGCCTGTGGGCGAGGAGACAGGAGGCCTGAAGTTCAGGCCGAGAAAGAGGTGCCTTCTCCCTGGTGTCTTTGCCCACTGCTCTGCCTCAGGGTGTCTGACCCTTATTAGGAGCTCATTAAACATTTGTGGCATAAATTAATATGCAAACAAATATGTGACCTTTTGAAAGATTAGAACAAAAAGAACAAAATGAGATGGAGGTACTAGGGCTCCCCTTTCATTCCAGGCCACCCTTGCAGTGCTTACCTGGTTCACCTGTCCACGGCCAGCCCCGTGCCGTCTCCAGGGGAGAAAGAGGAGAATCTGTGCTGATCAGGTCTGTTTCTACAGTTTTTATGTCTGGGGGAAAATCCATTTCTCCCGGCTCTCTTGCCTATGCTGCAGCAACAATTGAGGAGAAAATTCTCCTAAAGAACACCAGAGCCCTGGTGATCAGATGTGTCAGAGGCTGAGCAACAGGAAGGACAAGCCTGGCCCAGTCTGGGTGGAAGCCAAAGGCAGGGAGCCCTGGCGGCTGCTTCCCCGCAGACTGGCCCAAAGGTCTTGACATGGAGGACGGAAGCAGCTCAGAAGGGCAGCGACAGGAAGCTTCCCTTGCTAAGACACATTGTGACCCTCGGGGCATGGTCCCTGAGGGCTCAGAGCTCCTTGGGGACTGCTGAATTCCACCCAAGACAAGAGCACAAAGCCCGGATCCCCGAGCTGTCTGTTCTCCCCCCAGAGCTTAAATAAGCACGAAAGTGCAGCGAACCTCTGGTCTTGGAGACTCGGTCGGGCTCAGCTCAGAGACCAGCTTGGCCCTCTCCTTGCTACCGAGCTAAGTCACACCCTCTCCGGGCACTCCTCCCTTGGGAAATACAGAAGGTGGACTGGCTGATTGCTTAACTTCCTCTCTGCTCTGACAGTCTCCGATGTGGGATTACCTACACGAAGAGGGGACACAGAGAAAGAGAAGAAATGAGGAGGCATTTCCGAGAAGATGGGCGACCCAGGCAGTTCCTGTTTATACGTAATTGGCCATGTGTATATTACATGTGTATGTGTATTTATTTATGACGTGTATACTGAGGAATATGGTGTATCCTCTGGGAATGTATTATCTAATGGAGATAAGAAAGGAAGGAAGGAAGAAGAAAGAGAGAGAGAGAGAGAGGAGGAAGGGAGGAGAGGAAGGGAAAAAGAAGAGAAGGAAGGAAGGAGAGCCATCTTACCCACTTTCTGTGGTGAATTAATATAGAATGCGCAAAAACAAAAGGATTATAAACTGAAAATGTTAGTCATCAACACATTCGTGGCCCCAGCAGGTGGAAAGGCTTGACTGGAGTTGGGGATTTTGTTCTCTACTCCTTGCACCTTCCCATTTTTCCATGCTGCAGCCCAGAGAGCTGTGATGTGCCCAGGTCTAATCTGAAGTGGCCGGGAGGACTTTGGGGAGAGTGTGGGCAGCTGTAAAGATTTCAGGATCAGAATTCAGGCCGAGATTCTGGTTTTATTTATTTGTGACCCTGGCCAAATAAAAATGCCTGAGCCTCAATTGTATCCCCTTCAAAATGTGGCACTATCCCTTGACCCCATACAACTACTAAGAGAGGGGAATGAAGTAAGGGGTGACAGAAGCTGGCTTGGCCAAGGACAGCATGTGGAGCCAGCCTTTTTCAAATCATGAACCACGTTCCATCGACTGTGACTTCTCCAAGAGGGAAAGAAGAAAGAAAGAAAGAAAGAAAGAAAGAAAGAAAGAAAGAAAGAAAGAAAGAGACAGACCACGTCATCAAGGAAGTTTGTAATATACCATGACAACAACCATTATCAGTAGGAAAGATTTATCAAAATCCTCTAGTTGAAAAAATAATTTTGGGGGCACCTGGGTGGCACAGTGGTTAAGCGTCTGCCTTCGGCTCAGGGCATGATCCCGGCGTTATGGGATCGAGCCCCACATCAGGCTCCTCCACTATGAGCCTGCTTCTTCCTCTCCCACTCCCCCTGCTTGTGTTCCCTCTCTCGCTGGGTGTCTCTATCTCTGTCGAATAAATAAATAAAATCTTAAAAAAAAAAAAAAAAGAAAAAATAATTTTGTAAGAGAGAAACTAATCATAGAATCCCTATTGATATCTTGAAGCATTCTGATGCCCCATGGAATCCAGAGTGGGACATTTTACGCTGATCATGGGGGGATACATTTCAAGACACCCAGTGAATTCCTGAAATCACAGATAGTACTGAATGCTGTATATACTATGACTTTTTCATATATATATACATATATATATATACACACACACACATACTTATGATAAAGTTTAATTTACGAATTAGAAAAGCATGACAATAACTGATCGTACAATAGAGTAATTGTAACAATATAATATAATAAAAGTTAAGTGTAGTCAGTGTCTATTTCACATTCTCTCGAAATATCTTATTGTATTGTACTTACCCTTCTTGTGAGGATGTGAGGATGATAAAATTCATACGTGATGAGATGAACTGTGGTGAATGACGTAGGCGTTGTGACAGAGCACCGGGCTACTATTGACCTTCTGACAATGTCTCAGAAGGAGGATCATCTGAATCCAGACCGGCATTTGTCCTCAGGTAACTGAAACCATGGAAAGCAAAACCTCAGGTGAGGGGGTTATGACACATTCCAGGAAGAAACCGGAGTGAAGGAGGGCCAAAGAGAAGGAAGACTTTGAATGCCAAGCCAAGAGTCAACGTTTGATGATGGAAGGCTTAAAAAATTTTCTTTTTCTTCTTAATTACAAGAGCAATGCACTACAACCTCCTTAAAAATGGAAGTTTTTTGAGTAGGGGTGTGACATGGTTCTGGATTTACAAGAAATCAGTCTAACAATTTGTGCGTAATTATTACGAGAGAGTCACTAAGAGCATTTTCGGAATGGGTGGTAGTGACAGAAATCAAAAGGACAGACAAAAAAGCAAGGGGACAAATCATAATGTTGAGCAACTAACTTTGAGTTTGACGAGTGACGTTAAAGAAATCTCCAAAGATTTAAGAGCTTTCAACCTGGAACACCCGGGAAAGTGATATTAATCAGAAGAAAAGAGTGACGAAGGGAGGCTGATTGAAAGGATGGGGTTCCCTCTCCCTTTTTGTGCCATCGTGCTGTGTGCATTTGACTCTGTGCACCCATCTCATGTTTTCTTGTTTTCTTTTTAAAGATTTTATTTATTTATTCGACAGAGATAGAGACAGCCAGCGAGAGAGGGAACACAAGCAGGAGGAGTGGGAGAGGAAGAAGCAGGCTCATAGCGGAGGAGCCTGATGTGGGGCTTGATCCCATAACGCCGGGATCACGCCCTGAGCTGAAGGCAGACGCTTAACCGCTGTGCCACCCAGGCGCCCCCATCTCATGTTTTCTTACACAACTTTTAGGATCAAGGGCTTCCTGATTGAGAAACAAAAGTAGAATCATTCCATTCCCCACAAATTCCGATGAAAACTGGCAATAAAATCAGGTATATGGGACACCTGGGTGGCTCAGTCGGTTAAGCATCTGCCTTCGGCTCAGGTTATGATCCCAGGGTCCTGGGATCGAGTCCCACATTGGGCTCCCTGCTCAGTGGGGAGCCTGCCGTTCCCCCTGCTTGTGCCCTCTCTCGCTCTCTTTCTTTGACAAATAAATAAATAAAATATTTTTAAAAAAAGTTTTAAAAATCAGGTATAACTCCAAGAGGAGACTTTGGAGAAGAACCAAACTGAACCTCTAAGGAATCACTGATGAGACGGCACACGTATTTATACTGTACGAAGGTCGCCAACATCTTACCGTGGCATGTTGAAACGTCACCACTCTCTCTGTGCTGTTGGATGTGTTTTATTAGGAAAATATTTTTTTTCTCTTTGTTTCTCTGATTCTGCACTAGTAGGTTGGTTCAGTAATAAATATATGAGAACTTCTTTTTTTTTTTAAAGATTTTATTTATTTATTTGACAGAGAGAGAGAGACAGCCAGCGAGAGAGCACAGCAGGGGAAGTGGGAGAGGAAGAAGCAGGCTCCCAGCGGAGAAGCCTGATGTGGGGCTCGATCCCGGAACGCCGGGATCACGCCCTGAGCCGAAGGCAGACGCTTAACGACTGCGCTACCCAGGCACCCCAATATATGAGAACTTCTGTTTGAAAAAAAAAAAGAATGGAGAATGGGTCAAAGAGAAAGACATCAAATTTTGACTGAAACACATTTAGCTGCTGGGTTTCAGTCTCAGACCATCTAGAGGGGAAGGAGATCCCAGAGAGGAACTCAGGCAGACCGGAAATACAAATCTGGGAGTTCCCAAGAGTTCCAGTCCTTGAAGGGATTCATTCTCTGAAGAACCATGGAAGGCACAGAGTGGTAGCAAGAGATGAGCAGCCTGGCAGAATTTCCAGGTAGATGTGGGACAAAGACTGAACAGGAGACCAGAAGAGGCAAATTCCCCAGAAGCCATGAAAGACATTTCGAAGAGTAAGGAGTGTCCTCCAGATGTTGCAGGTTGGAGAAAATGCAGACCAAGAAGAGTTCCTGGAAGGGGAATCACTCAGTTCTCAGTAATTTGAGAGAAGGATTTTAGTGGCAGGATTGGACACCAGCCTGACAAGGAGGCAGGAAGGGCAAGGGAAGGAAAGCAGTGGGCCAGGTCCACAGGTGTGACATGCATGTCACTTGGGGGCAGAGAGGCAGTCACTTTAGTCCTAGGGCACAGGGCTCTTGTCTCAAGGCAGAGAGAGGTTGGGGGAAGGGTCTGAAATGCAGTGGAATGAAAGCCCTGACCTGGGTTTTAGACTCAGATGTAAGTGCTTGTCTGGGATGCTAAAGGCCTTCAGATCCCACAGAAGCTCAAGGGGGAATTCTCCACTGGTGGCAGTAAGGCAACTCTTTCCTGTCTAGCACTGCAGTTGGCTCCTCCCTCTGCAGACAAAGTGGCCACATGTGTCAAAGGTCAACTCCCTCCTGTTCAGAAATGCTTTCCATCCTGGTTGGGGAAGTCACCCTTTTGACTTAGTAGTCTTCTAGGCTGTAGGCATGTAGGTGTAGACAGTACTTTTTGCTTCAGCAAAGGGTTATCACTAATCCCATTTAATTATGTCAATAAGAACCAGGTGAGATTTGTTACTACAGTCCAGGTTTTTTACCCAGAGACTAAAAAAGCCTGGCAGAAAGGGCTCCTGGGCTCCATCTGGACTCAATTCCAGATTTTCTAGCCATCCAACACCAATGAGACTACACCCTGCTCCCCACCCCTGGGTACTTCAGGTACTTCTCTTGGGGGAGCAGGAGGACGACTTAGGCCAACCTCTTGATTTGGTCGTGTCTATTTCTCTCTGAAAACAGACACTGACTTTTTACTATCTTTTCCCTGGGAGAACCAGGTCCAATTCCAATGACCTGCTGAAGGATGCAGGTTTCAGCAGATTAGCAATTCACATATATGAACCTCAAAGTGCTTGGTAAACCCAAATGAATTTTGCTGTCCAACAATCTTAGGAGGCAATGATGCAAAGAGCACTTTGCTCTGGTCACCTGAACTGCCAAGTGACACTGGAGGACTTTAGCTTTTGTGCTTAGTCCCCTTCCCACTGGTATTAATCAGCTGTCATTCTTCAGTGTTAGTGGGTGGTCTTTCTTGTCCAAGACCTTTTTTTTTTTTTTTAAGATTTTATTTATTTATTCGACAGAGATAGAGACAGCCAGCGAGAGAGGGAACACAAGCAGGGGGAGTGGGAGAGGAAGAAGCAGGCTCATACCAGAGGAGCCTGATGTGGGGCTCGATCCCATAATGCTGGGATCACGCCCTGAGCCGAAGGAAGACGCTTAACTGCTGTGCCACCCAGGCGCCCCCCTTGTCCAAGACCTTAACGCCAATAAGGGGTCTCTGCAGGCTGGCACCCACCAGGCCCTCATTTTTCTAACTACCACTGAGGCCTTGCCTTCCTTGCTGCCTGTGCAGTCACCTGGCTCAGTTCCCGTTTCCCTATTTGGATGTGAATGTCACTTAGCCAGTTTGCCCACATGATTTCCCAGACCCAGGAAGGGACACGCCTTGATGCAGAGAGATGCAATCGCTACTACCACTGTGGAAAGGAAAGCCATCCTTGGTATGGGTCACATGCCCTTCTTTTCATTTTTTATGTCAGAAGCTGTGTTTGTGTCATCCATTTTGGTGGGACATTTCACTCCCTCTGATGAATGCCCATTGGCCTCAGACTCTTCCAAGATACAATTTCCTAGCCAAATGGGGCTCTTGTTTATGTTTAGGATTCCAGACTTCTCGGACATCCCTTAATCCAACATGTCTGCCTCTAGGCAATGCCTTTTTCCAGAGAATAAAGAAATTCTGTACATTCTTAAAATAAAAAAGTGAAACATAATTATAGGTCCCGGCATTTCTAGGGATCAGTCTGGAAATTACACAAGACAGCCCTGAAATAACCTCACTCCATTTGCAACCTCCCTTTGACAAAGTTAATTTCGGTGGCCTTGCCCCTGGTTATGGTCCCCCACTTGCCCTTTGCTCTTGGAGTTAAGGGACTCTAGCAGACCTGTATCCAGAACCTTCCCACGGCTTGCCTAAGAGAGAGATAAGGCTCAGGAAGTTTTTGGTTCTTAACGTGTCTCGACTTGGCATAAGGGCTTGCTCAAGGGGATAGGTCTCTCTTCTTCTCCCCTTTCCTGCACATAGGCCCAAAGTGAGACTAAGGCGATGCAAGCTTAGGATCCAGCCATAGAGTAGCAGTGGGTTGTGAACAAGTCACAGTTGCCCTGTAGGCCTCATCATTTCTCATGTATAAAATGAAGCATTGGACAATGAGCTGCTCTTTGATCCCAGTTCAATTCAGTCACTATAAAAGCACTGAGAGATTACTTAAACGAATAAGGCTGGATCCCTGCTCTCAGAAAGCATCCTGCTTAGTGACTGGAATGAAAGGGAAGCTCCTGAGTCCTACTGTGCACCATACACGGTGCACTCTCCTCAGAGCAACCTTTGAGACTGGCGTTCTCATTGATGTGGCTGAGGAAAGTAACTGGCCTAGCTCCTGTGGGTTCCACTGGAGCTCTGCTAGCCACCAAACTGAGTGGTTATTGTCCACCCAGACTGGCTCAGACACTTGCAGAATGTGGTAAGTGTTACAACAGAGGTGCAAACAAGGGGCTCTGGGAACATGTCTTCATGTTTCCAGTGGCTTCCTTCCCTAGCCAACGACTCTGTCAACCTTGTCGCTTGAGTCCAGGCTGAGCTCAGTTAGGGAATCAGGCCCCATAGGGCTGCCTGCCAACCTCCCATTCCTGTGACTCTCAGAAATTATCCTTTACTTTTCTTCCAGGAATGTCAGCCCACTTGTAACAATAACAATAATCCTTTCCACCACCGCTTCATGGTTTACAAAACAGTTTCACATCATTATCTCATTTAATCACATTCCTACAATATCTTCTTGGTATCTCTTTAGTATAACATTCTGCCTTGCCTGACAGGCCTGTTTTCCTTTATTGCATTATCTTGGCTCACAAGTTCCATCCTATAATTCAGGTATCTCAGTACCTTGCACATTTCTGTGCACAAAGTGGGGGAGATAAAAGTTGGCCATATTGAATCTTCACAGTGTTGTGGGTCTTTCTCATGGCTGCTTTCTTCACCTCTTTTATTCAATAGTTGTTTGGTTGCCTACTAAGGGCAAAGCTGGGTCCATTCTATCTTTCTATCTCCCTTTCTTCCTTTCTTTCTCTCTTAGTAATCTCTACACCCAATGTGGGGCTCAAACTCAAGATCCTGAGATCAAGAGTTGCGTGCTTTTCCGACTGAACCAGACAGGTAGGTGTCCCAAGGCTAGGTTCTTCAAAAGATTTTATTTTTAAGTAACCTCTATACCCGATGTGGGGCTTGAACTTACAACCCTGAGATCAAGAGTCCCATGTGTACCAACTGAGCCAGCAAGGCTCCCCAAAGCTGGGTTCTTTGAGGGGGAAATCAGGCAAGGAGTTCAGATCAACAGGGGGAAGACAGAGGCAAAGGCCTCTGACACCTGGTGGGCCATGGTACATCCTACAGCAAACATGCAAATACTGTGAAGTATGAGGGACTGATGAATTTTGTCTGGGGGTGGGTGGGAAGCAGGAATGCTTCTTGGAAGGGTCCCACCCAGCAGAGAAGGAAACTGGGGCTGAAGAGCTTGATGGGGGACAGAATCAGGAATGGCCACAGATTTGATTGACCCTCGCAAAAGAAAAGAGAGCTGCACAGAAAAACATTCTCAAAAAAAAAAAAAGAGGAAAAAGGGCTAAATGGGTAGCTTTTCCAAAAAGGAAGTATTTAACTCCCCAAAATTTTCTAGGAAAGAGTCAAATGGCCAGAGTTCCTAGGAAAAGGGGAACCATTACTGCAACACAGACATTGCTTAGAAAGAGTTCAGGGAGAACAACTGCCTAACATTTCTTTAGTAAAAAGGATGAGGGGGCATCAATCTCCTGCGATTCCTCTCTGGAGAAAAGAGAGGTACTTGAAGTTCCAAGTTTCTCCTCTGGTCGGGGGAGGGACATACAAGGTGGGAATTTCCCGAGTTTTCTTTAGATACAAAGGCCACGGCCCATAGCCCCCACTGCCCCTCAGTCAAGGGAGGGAGAGGGTCAGTGGCCCCTAACAGTGCTCAGAAAAGAGCCAGGGTATGCTCCCCAATTACTCTCCAGGAAATGCAGTGGGACCTGAGTTCCTCAAATTCTCCTTAGTAAAGGGGGCAAGGGCCCGAACCCCTACAAATTTTCTTAGAAAACAGAGCTAGGGTCGTGAATCTACAAGATCATCCTTATCCTGGCAATTCTCAGAAAAGCGGGCGGGGCAAGAATTGCCAAAACTTTCTTCAGAAGAGGGCCAGAGCAAGAACCTCCAAGCTTCTCTTTAGGAGAGGGGCCAGGGGCAAGATTCCTGGATTCTCCTCAGAATGGGGGCTAGGAAACGAATTCCAAAGATTCTCCTCAGAACGGGGGCCAGGGACAAGAATCCCCAAGATTCTTCTCAGAAGAGGTCGAACCCACAACTCTTGTCAGAAAAGAGCTCAGGGGAAATGAATTCCCTCGGGAACAAGGCCGAGCTAAGGTCTGCCCAGTCTCCTCAGAGCGCGCCTCACGCGGCCCCGCCCACCGCCCGGCGTAACCGCCCCACGCCCGCCCTGCCCAGGCCCTCTCCAGTGCATTGTGGGTGGGGCGCCCCTGCTGAGCACTGCGGGGAACCCCCTGCCCAGCCAGTTGTCGGCCGCCCGGCGGCCCAGCCGAAACGCCCTCCGGGGTCCGAGCTAGCCGGCCAAGAATTGACGCGTCTCCAAGTCCCCGCCCCTCTGGCGTTCCCGCCCCGAAGCCGGAGCCCCGCCCCCGAAGGGCCCTGACTGGCCCTGAGGTCCGCTCCACTCTCCCATTGGCAGACAGCTTGTCAGTCACTCCGTTCCACCTCCTCGGGTCCGCCCAGACCGCCGGCGCGATCCCGAGGGCCAGCCGGCTCGCGCTCTCATTGGCTGTGGGGCCCTGTCCGTCGTGAGGCTGGCCACGCCCCCCGTGGGGCGCGGATCCCCGGAGCCTCGGCCGGACCTCATTGGCCTGCGGCGCCGCCACTCGACTAGACGCGCCTCAACCCGGAAGTGTGCGAGGCGAAATCTGCCTAGCAACCGGGGAAGCCGGGCTGCGAAGCGGGCAATTTCAGTGTGAGAAGGAGCGGCGAGACCGAGCGGTGGCTCCGAGCGCGGCGCGGCGGCTCCTCCCGCCCGGGGTCAGCGCCCCGGCGCGCGCACGCGCACCCCCGCCACCCGAGCGCGCTCCGCGCCGCCCGCGCAGTCGGTCGGTCGGTCGTCCGTCGTCCTGTCGCCGCCGCCGCCGCCGCAGGCGCCACCTGAGGGAGCCGCCGCCGCGGGACCCGAGTTGATCGGACCGGACCCCGCCTCCCGAGGCCACCCGGGGCCCAGCAGCCGCCCGCAGAGGCGCCGAGCAACTTCGGTGAGTGAGGGGCCGGCGCCGCTGGTGGCGGGTCTCCGGCTTCCGGTGCCCCGGGCTTCTCTGGGGCTTCCGCTTCTCAGAGGGGACCGCCTTCGGTGCGTGGACCCCCTTGTCTGAGGGGGCCCCCACCTCTCTGAGGGGAGACGCCCTTCTCTGAGGGACCCCCATCTCTGAGGGACCCCCACTTTTCTGGGGACCCCACCTCTCTGAGATACTCCATTCCTCTGAGGAACCTCCACTTTTCTGAGGGGCGCCCCCCTTCTCTGATGGACGCTCCACTTTTCTGAGGGACCCCCTGCCTCTGCGAGGGAGCCCTCCCTCCCCCGGCTCTTTGAGGGGGACCGCCTGCTTCACTGAGGGCCCCGCGCCCCTTCTCTGAGGGCCCCGCCTCCCCTCCTAACTTCTTTAAGGGGACCCCAGCTTCTCTGAAGCGGTGCTCTGCCTCCGAGGGACGCCCCCCCGACACCTTCGGGGCCCTTGCTTCTCTCAGGAGACATCCTGCTTCTGGGGGACCCTCCTCACTTCTCTCGGGGGCCCCACCCTCTCTGAGGACACCTCCCAGCCTTTCCAGGGACCCCCATGTTCTCTGAGGAGAGCCTGGCTTCTCTGAGCTGTTGTCCCTCTTAAATGCTGTGTTTCCTTTTTGCCCTTGCTTTTCTGTCGTGTCCCCACTTTGCGCAGGGCCCCTTTCCCCCTACCTTTCTGAGATGCTCTCCCCGTTGTCTGTCCCCACTCCGTGGGTGACCTCCTCCTTGTCCCAAGCGTCCCCCAACTAATCTGAGGTGTTGCTGCTTCTGTCAGAATCCCTCCTGGGTGTGTTCCCCACTTTTCTGAACTATCCCCACTCTTGATGGGACCCCCTACTTCTTGATGAGTGCTTTTTCTTTTCTGAGGGGTCCCGCACTACCCCAAAATGCCCATTCATCTGACTGGATCCTTAGTTCTTGGAGGAAAAGTTCCCCACTTTTCCAAAATATTTTCTTTTGGGTTCTCCACTAATCTATGGAAGCCACAATTTTCTGAGGGGTCTGTGGCTCCTCCAGAGGTTCTCCCCCTAATATGGGATGTCCCTCTCCTAGGAGATCCTCATGTCTCTGAAGTGTGCCTCCACTTTTGCAAGATATCCTCTGCTGGTGGGAAACACTGTGGATTTCTTCACTTCTCTGAAGGGTGCCCCCGCATTCCGAGGCATTCCCCTCTCACTTGCCTGAGGACGTTTCCCCCTTTCCTGAGGTTTCCCGCCTGATTATCTAAGGGAGAAACTCTTCCTTCATTTTCCTTGATCCCCTAACTTCAAGGTTCCCCTGTTTCTGTTTGGGGCACCCTCTTCCTCCTTTCTGGAAGAAGAGACCAGAAATGTGCCCCCTCTTCAGTCTTCTTTCTTGCCAGACTGGAGGAGAGTTCTTTGAACTCTTACCTCGGCTTCCAGGGACCTGGAGAATTTTGTGGCTGGAAAGGAATTTGGGAGACAGTCAAAAAGTACTGTTCTCTCTCATCCTTCTGAGACCTGCTAGATTTGAGGGGGAACAGGAGCTGTTGCCAGATGACCACCTTAGTTATTCCGTTTATGAGCCATGGGCCACCACAGTGTTGTCAGGCCATTGTGGAGGCAGGAGGGACAGGGCTGGAACATTGTCTTCCCATTATCCTCCATTATCACACCGTCAGTCTACGGGACCGACCCACTTCCTGTCCCATCCCTCAGTCCTCCTTCTGCATAGTGTAACACACCACCCCCCCCCCCAAAAAGGAGAAGCAAAAACACTCCTTCAGGTCTTCCTGCTGTGTTTTCTCTGATTCACCCCTTGATCTCTAGAGGATCCCTGGTTTGTGGGCCACTCTGGTTTGAATGGCAGGGCAAGAAGCAGGAAATGGGTCACCTTAGATCCAGGAAGGGTGGAAGGGAGGCAGAAGGACAGGGAATTTGACAGTATTTCTCTAAGTTTTAGGTAACTTCAGCCTGGCCCAAAGGAAGTTTTTACATGGCTTTACAAATCTCATGTGTACTTTTTTTAATGGCCCACCCTGGATTCCAAATTCACTCCAGTAGCTAATTTTATCTGCTTTGCCAAACGCAGAGCTCTCTGGAGCCCAAGTAGATGAATGCTGGCATTGAGAGATGGTCCAAAGGACAGGAATGAACTCAGTTTGAAACCTGAGTAACTTGTAACCACTTCGTGTCCATGTACAAGTCTCCGGCTAAAAACTTAGGGACGTTTTTGAAGTGGAGTTCTGAAATGTAGGCTGAACTGTTTGGTTTAGCATTTCAACAAGTTCTTCTCTCTGACTCTGCTAGAACTGGAGTTCACTTTACAGTGTGACTTAAGGCTGTCTCTCTCCTGTTCGTTTCCATCTGGGTCTTGCTTAATTTGAGTCCTTTGTGAAGATTCCTGCCGAGGCTATAATTTGAGTTCTAAATCTGTTGGTGGACCATGTGGACACAAGTTTCAACTCGAGCTATTTTCTTCTGCGGGGAAGCGCTTGGAGAATTTCCTGGGCCCTCTGCTCCTGGGGTAGTCAAGTCCAGGCAGGAAGATGCCGCAGACCTGGATGTTCTCCTACTGCCTCTTCCTGGTCAGTTGTAGGCACTGCCCTGAGGGGAAGGGGAAGGATGGTGCCGAGCTTGGAGCTTATGGTTTCCTGAGACAGGGCAGAGAAGTGCCGGCACATATTTACTATTTTGAATGAAACCCATAGGACCAGCAGGCTGGGGTGTTGGGAAGGGAAGGGGGGCTTTGAAGTCAGAGGACCTGATTCAGGTTTTGGTCTGTCCTTCCTAGTTGTGTGGTTTTGCACAAGTTATAATGCAAAATCAGCACTTATTTTACTAAATATTTGAGGGGTCACATATCTGTGTGTGTGAAGGTGTCGACACATGGGAAGTGCTTCCTAGACAATGAATGAATCTGAGGTAATGAAGGGGAGACAGCCACCTTAACACCTAGCACATGGTTGGTGTACAATAAAGGTTGACTGTTATGCTCAGGAGATTAAGGTTCTGGTCTGGACTTCCAGACCAGGAAGCACTTGACATTCTGCCAAGGCTAAATATGCCCATAGAGAAAGAAATGTGGTATGTCTCTTGCAAAACCCATTACCACCCTGGGTCTTGTAGCATTTTTCTGTGTTCAGATAGCAGAAGTGAGATGGATTTGCTGTGTAGCAGGCATTTGTGTTGCCTTGGCCTTGCCTTCTGCCTCTGTAAAATGGGGTAATTTGTGAGTTGAGGGCAAGTAGGGAGATGTATTACTATAATTAGACTGTAGGCAAAATAGAAGATTATAATGAATTCAAGAGTTGTGGGAAGAAAAAAGTAGGTGAACTATAAATCTAAAGGATCATATCCATATTTTGGGACTGTTTGAGTGAGTGATATACAGCAGTTACTTGGTGAGTGTCTCATCTTACACATTAGAACCTTGAAAGCCGAATGTTCTTTTAGAGTAATGAATCAGATTTGGGGACAAAAGACTGGGAAAGTGATGTACAAAGGCATTTGATGTCCCATTATAATAGTGCATTGAGAGGGCCAGTGTGTGGCTTAGTGCCCATGAGGAAAGCACAGTTCACCTTTAGCTCCCAGGATCTAGAGAGCTGTAGAAGATGCTAACTCAGTCTCTAGGGGTGGGGGTGGAGGTGGAGGTGGGGGCCAGGGTGGGCAGGACACTTTTTTTTTTTTTTTTTTTTTGAGAGGATTCTTTTCTAGCCATTAGTGAAAGCCCTAAAATCATGGCCAGTGAGTCGGGCCTAGCCTTTTTCACTTACTAGTGTGGTGACAGATGGCACTTGCCTCTAATATCTAAAACCCAGGGGGAAATAATGGTTGAAAATCGGAGCTAGGCCTTCACTGGGCTACTCCCAGGTTTGAAGGATTCCACCCCACCTTTGAAATTATACCCTCTCCCTCCCCCTTTCCCTCCTTCCTTCCCTCTGCTTGCCTACCTGTCTGTCTGTCTCTGTCGCACTCTCGCTCTTGCTCTCGACTTTGCTATTGAGGCAAAGACTCCCCCAATCTTAAATTTCTCTTAATTCTTTTAAAGACAGCTATTCCATTAAAGAAAAAGGAACAAAGTTTTATTATTTTTAAAATATAAAAAAATAAGGTAAATAACTTTAAAGGGATCGTTATCCCTTTTGAAATTATGCTGCGTCTTTTATGCGCCACAGACTTCACTTTGGTGGATGGTGGCGCCACCACTAAGTCTCAGTTTATCTAACAGGAAGTTTTTTTAACTTTTTTTTTTAATTGAAAGATCCTTACAGCAATAAAAACCCTTGGATAGTTAGAAATGATATTGATCCAGATACATTTATTAGATGTAATGTAACATGGTTATCCGTCGGTGGGGAGCTCTAAAAGGCATGTGGGTCCCAGCACTGCCCAGCTTCTAACTCTGGACGATAAACTGTTGATTTATATAACTGAAATAGCTAGGGAAGTCAGGGTTTCCTTCCTGTTGGAGACAGCACTGGGGGCATTAAATCCTTGTGGATCTTGATGATAAGAAAGAAGCTGACCTCTTTTGGAATTGGGAAATAACTACTGTATGAACTCGTTCCATCCAAATGAATGGAAGGTGTTATTTTTAATATCTAGTATTAATTTTGGCTTTATCCTCTCTGCAGCCTGGCTGCCTTTGTTTATAGTGGTGTGTTGTCTGAATAAGAATGTATCCCTTCAAACTGGTCTATAAGGGACAGTTTGAGCACTCAGCTAAACTAGGTTTTCCTGTGTGGCCATAAGGTAGGGCATTTTTTTTTTTCTTTTTTTAGTTTAACTTAAATTGGATTGAAAAATAGTGTTAAATATTCTGGTTCATGTAACTTCCTATACCAGCAAATAGTCCAGCAATAAATGTTTGCATGCCTACAATGCACCAGGTGCACCGTGCTGGGTGCTGCAGGCCTAGCAGTGAGCAGGACAGATGAAGTCAGCTTTCAAGGAGCTTTCATCCCAGTCAGACAAGAAAACAAACGATGGAATGAAAGACTATTGCAGGGCTTCTTTGGGAATATCCCCGGATGTTGGGAACTTGGGGTGGAGTTTCTTGGAGGTTTAGAAGTGAAACCTCACTATCCCTCTGATTTCCTCACTGGGCTTCTTCCTTCTGTTTCCTCCCCCTAAAAGGAGGTAGAAATTTTGACATTTTCCAGGTTGATTGTTGGCTTTTGGCACTAGTTGATCAAGGATGATTGTGACTGTATTCTTGGAGAAACAAGAGAGAATCTGGGATGGTCACTGCCAGGAGCATTTGCTTTTATTGAAGTCAGTGGCAGTGTGCTTTTGGAATCCTGTGGCATTTCTTCACGGCAGTGCATATTACACAAAGAGATAAACAGCTCTAAAAGCCCTTTCCACCTCGTTTGAAATCTTAAAAACAAATTCAGACAAGTGGAGTGCTTGACTGTTGTTTATGACATAGGAAAGAAAAGTGAGATTGCTTTGTTGTGTATTGTAGGTTCTTGGTGCACAGTTCCCTCTGCCCTAGGGTTCCCTTTTATATTGGGACTGGGAAAGCACTATTTTGACTTTCCTATGTTGTGGTCAGATTTGATGTTAGTCCACAGAGGTCAGTTATGTGACAGGTGCTTTTCTTAAGGGTATTTGTGACGGGTGGAGCCAGAGAGCAGGGGTGGGTATTCATTCAGGACATAGGCTTCAAGGGAGAGAGGGAGATTATAGGGAGAGTTTCTAGTAGTCTGTCTTTTCCTTTCCTTCACCCAGATTACTGACTCCGAGGTGAAGAGGCAGGCTCTGGCCGGAAGTGGGCGTGGACAAGTAATGCAACTGTGCACGTGACCAGGCTCCCACCTCTGGGCTCTGCTGCCCTTGGGAAGTGGATGCTTGCTCCCTCCTTACTTCCTTTTCCCTTGCCCTCCAGCAGAGTTTTTGGGCCCCAATTTGAGCGTAGAAAGCGTGTTCAAATTCTCACTTTTTCCCTGGTAAGCTGCTTTGTCAGAGCTGGGAGCCACCAGGGGACTTGTACTTGGCAGTTCTGGGGGTTCAGCTGATGTACCCACAAACTTAGGACTGTTTGGCAGGGTAGCCAACAGGATGGTTTCCTGTTGCATTACCACAGGAGCTTGGCTGCAGAGGGCTGCTCTGGAGATGTGTATAGAACTCAAGGAAGCAGACATTAGAAGGTCCTTCTGCAAGAGTGTGCTCTTGAAGAATGGTTTACTGTTATTTGTCTTCATTATCTTAGAAAAGTACCCTCTATGGAGTAGAAACTTCAGAGTCAGAAAGACTTGGGTTTGTATCCAGATTCTGCCACTTGCTGGGTCTGTGACCTCAGGAAAGTGACTTAACTGCAAATGGCCTAACTTCGAGTCTCTTTTTTTTTCTTTGTGAGGTGGGGATGGTACGCATGAAGCAGGTGGCCAGGTTGTTGTAGGTATCCAATAAAGGTAGTTGTTATGGAATCGTATAAAAGCTTCCTGGCCCTCTTAAGATTGGCACCCAAGTGTGGATAGCTACCTATGGCAGTTAATACTGAGAGCAAACCAATCCATGTTGGGGCCACAAGCTGGGTGCAACTGAGGACCGATGACCTAGAGGTTCCCAGATTGGCTGATTTTTCCCAGTGAATTTTCCTAGTTCATTGTAGCTTTATGCTGCTGTGCATCGCCTTCGTATACCTACTACATGAACTTGCAGTGTCCCCTGAAGCATGGATAGGGTAACAGGGAAAAAGGCTCAAATTGGAGGGTGGGGAAAGGAGGGGTGATAGAGCTACTTGTTAGATGGCTAGGCATTCTGGGGAGTGGAATAGCATGGGCATGGGCATGGACAGGGACCTGGAGGTGAAAAACAACATGGTGAGTTCTCTTGACCTGAGGAAGTTATGAACATCTGAAAATCAAGAGTTTGAGCTGAGCATCTTTGGCAAGAAAAGTCCAGTTACCTTCAAAGGTAGATAGTTTAAAAAAAATGTGCCATAGTAGGATTCAAAATTGAACTCAGGTTAAAATAGGATTTAAATTGAGCTCTTAATAAGCATTTTCAATCAGAAATATCAATGATGTCCAGTGAAATCAGACCAACTGGACTCTCTTTGAAACAGTATATAGTCTACATGAAGTTTAATCTCCTAAGGAGCTTCAAGAGAACAAACTTGGGCAGGCTGCTTCTGAGTTATTTTTCTTTGAGAATTGTTATCATTTAAGCTGGTCTAAAATCCTTAACACAGCAAAACAGGTTTTTAACTTGCATGACATTTTCAAGGTTTAGGTTTTATATTGATATTTACGAAGCTTTCAAGTTTTATATTTAATCTCTCAAAGTATCTCTATTGAAAGTTGACTTTTGACTTAAATTTGAAATAAAGATCTTTTCCTTCTCAAACCCGGAGTTGGTAAAATGTAGGCCTGATCAGTTCGGCATGCAAGAAGGCATGGATGTTTTGTTATTAAGCTGTGAGGGAGAAAACCAGAAAGACCCATCCCCTCTATTTTTTTTAAGTTTATTTTTATTTTAAAAAATTTTAGAGGTTTTTATTTATTTATTTGAGAGAGAGAGAGCAAGAGTGGGGGGCAGAGGGAAAGGGAGAAGTAGACTCCCCGTGGAGCAGAGATTCCCAAGTCAGGGCCCTATCCCAGGACCCCCAGATCACTACCCAAGCCCAAAGACAGATGTTCAACTGACTGAGCCACCCAGGCGCCCCCAAATTTATTTTTATTTTAAAGATTTATTTGAGAGAGAGTGTGAGTGAGGGCACGTGCACAGGGGGAGGGGCAGAGGGAGAGGGAGACAAGTAGATTCCCCGCTGAGCAGGGAGCTTGCCCTGGGGCTCTATCCCAGGACCCTGAGATCGTGTCCTGAGCTGAGATCAAGAGTTGGATGCTTAACCAACTGAGCCACCCAGGTGCCCCCCCCACCTCCTCTATTTTTTATAGGAAATGCTAGGCACCGGGAGAGAAGAGGGGGGTACCCATCCAATCAGGAAAACTTTTGGGAGGAATATTTTTCCTCCTTCCTTTGTCAAGTTGGAATATCTGCATTTAACAACCAGGGAGTGGGATGTGAATTGGATATCAGGTTTTTAAAACATATTTTTCTTCATGTCTAAATCATGGATGTTTATTAACAGACCAGTGATGTGACTAGCACTCTTTCTTTGCTAAGTAGGTTTGAATAGGTTGATCTCTAGCCTCTAGACTGACATTCAGCCTTTTTTTTTTTTTTTTTTTTCTGGTAGCTTTCTGATTTTTTTCCTTTAATTTTTTTAATTCATAGAAAACAGTTCACTTACTAACTTTTCAAAGACTTAAAATTGATCTACATCAGGTGGGCATTTTTTTGTAAGCTGTGTATAGACACAAAAGAGATATTCCTTGCCAACTGGTGACATGCAGATGAAGACAGAGTGGGAGATATACTTCCGGGTTCACAGTAATACATCTAGCCTTTTGTATTTAACCCTTCAGGGGAGCATTTGTGCTCAGAACTCTGTAGTAGCGGGACTTCCTCAGGGCCACACAGAGACTAAGTACAGATGGAGCTTGAACTCCCTGTTGCCCAGACAGTAAGTATACGGAATTGTGGTTAGAAACGACACTCAAAACAAACAAACAAACATATGCTGACAAAGTGGCCCATCTCTAGAGGGCTGTGTTTCAGAGAGCTTTTCAGTGTATATACGACAGGGATGGGTCAAAGGGGTGCAGATCTGTCTTCCACAGACTCCTAATCTAGTGTAAGAATGCTGTGTTAAAAAATGACGTTTGTTGTAGCAGGCATAATATACTGGGAGTATTGTATTTTTCATAAAGTACCACTGTCATAGTCCCTTTAACTATTTTCTGGTCCTTGAAAAAGGTACCAAAAATATCAAAGTACTAAGGAAATCATATTAACATAGAAATGAATCTTTTCCTTCTCTTTTCCAACCAGTTGCATTGTAATGTCACCATGTGAGTGTGAATTTGGGGTGAAATAAGGAACTTTAAAACAATCCTCTCTTAGAGACTGTAGTTATGATTGTCCCTAAACTCAGTGAAAACAGTTTTAGACTTTTGAGCTCTAAAAATGTGAAGTATGGAGGCACCTGAGTGGCTTAGTTGGTTAAGCGTCTGACTCATGGTTTCGGCTCAGGTCATGATCTCAGGGTCTTGAGATCCAGCCTTGTGTCGGTTCCACGCTGATCGTGGAGCCTGTTTAAGATTCTCTCTCTTCCTCTCCCCTGTCACCCCACCCCTTGCCCTCTCTCTCTCTCAAAATAAATAAATTTTTTAAAAATAATAAAAATGCAAAGTATGGAAAGCAGTCAGTGCTCTTTTTTGTAAAAGTACTTTTAAAAAGATTTGGTACACTTTTGAATGAACAACCTGTTTATTCTTCAGAGACCTCAGAAAACAAGTGGGAGCCTAGTGTACTGATAGCAGTAATCTCAAAATTGGTTAAAGTCTACAGAACTAGGTCTGCTTAGCTTTCGAATTTAAGTAAGTAGATGACAATTCATTCTGTGTTTTGAGAGAGAATGCCATCTAGAAAGTTTGAAGGATAATGGATCCATCCCTTTTTAGCCCTTTCTGCCCCCAAAGCCCCGCATTCCAGGTGTGGTCAGCTCTGGCCTTTGCCTCTGCTGTTCTGGATGCCTGGGATGTTCATCTGTTAAGAACTGGCTCAAATGTCACATACACAAAGATTTCCCAGACTCTCCCCAGGCATGGGAGCAGCCCCTTCCTCTGTGATTCCTGTCTTTCCTATGAATGCATTTTCTGCATTGAAGTCATTCTGTCTTTCTGTGCCACCAGCCTGTGAACTTCTGGAGATGGTGCCTGCAGGCTCCTCAGCTTGCAAAACGCTTCGGATGAGTGGTCTTTTAGGCAGTTCTTGTCCATCAATGTTTATCACATAAGACATCTTGAATCTTGTCCACCAGAAACTTTAAAGAAATCTCCCTATTAAAAACAAAAAAGTACAGTACCTTAAACATTCAGTAGGTGATGCTGCTCCTTTTCAGTTTCATGCTACTGTGGAGCCTTTGACCGATTTTCTGCTATAAAGGAGGCTATGAACATGGAATTCGGCCCAAATTTCTTTTCTTTAGTCCCTCTGTTGTGCAGGAACAGGCTCAGATGGTATTTAGTTTATCTCACAGTATGTTAGAGAGATAATTAGAATGTTTTTGCAGTGGTTAGGTGGAAGGAGGCCTGGCAGTTATTACAAGGATCTGATCTTTGAAGGATATTAATTTTAAAATGAATTTGGGAAGGAAATTTTGCTTAACTAAATAACAGAAGTGTTTTTAAAGTATTATATTAACTGGTATCTGTAAATATTAATTGACTGCCTTGTTTTTAGGGCAGAGGGAAAACTTCAACAAAAACATGGTTCTAGCCCTATTTGTCTTTTAATTAGTTTCTCCAGCTTTAGAATGGAATCTAAAGGTAATTGCATCATATTTCGTAATCAGCCAGCTGAACTATTTGCCGTTTAGTCCAGTACTAGACACTGAGGTAGCAAAGTTTTTAGTCTGAGCAGCCTTAGCATTCGCCTGCCTGAGCTCCGGGGACCCCAAACAGTTCTGGAGTTACTGTCACTTTTTCCATCTATACACCTGGCCCTCTATCACAAAAATAAACCCTGTACTTCACCCTACCCCCACCCCTGCTTTCCCAGCTGGAGATGTTGGCACTGCCCTCTGGAGCAGCCCACCTGTCACCAGTGCACACCTCAGTCCACAGGGGTGTGCCATTAATATGTCGCAGCTGATGCCTCTCTCTTTAAAACAGGGTGGTTGTCACCTTGGTGACTCACACAGGGCTTGCCAGTTCAGACTCTGGAATCTCTATGTCTATCTCAAGTGTCGGGTCTCCCACCTGACCACACATTGCTGTGTTTGTAGTTAATTAAGTTGGCGTTAATCAAGACCCAGGTGAGGAGCAGTGAGGTAATATTTTGCTTGTATTGCTTTAATATACATCATCTGATTAATAGTCCTAGAGTAAAGCAGTTCTCAAAATATAAAGCTGCTGAATTACAGTGAAAATTTTGGATATTTGCTTTTAACCTATCCTTGCACATGGGATCAGGGAGCCTCCTGCATTCCTATACCAAGTCACCCCTTTGAGAAAAAAGACTTTAAAAATTATTTTTTAAAAAAGATTGTATTTATTCATTTGAGAGAGAGCACAAGCAGTGGGAGAGGCAGAGGGAGAGGGAGAAGCAGACTCCCTGCTGAGCTGGGAGCCCAATGTGGGGCTCGATCCCAGGACCTGGGGTTCATGACCCGAGCTGAAGGCAGAACCATCTGAGCCACTAGGCGCCCCAGAGAATAAGACTGTTTTTGTTTGGTTTTTGAATTTGAACATTTGAAATTCTTTGTAGCAAAGCAAATTGCTGGCAAAACTGGGCCAGGGAAGGCGTTTGGGGGTCAACAGTTTGCATTTTGTATCATTTTTAGTTTGAGGAATGCTTCGCTTTTGGCCCAGGGGAGTTGTGCCATATGTTGCATTAAGCAGTTGGAAGATTTGGGGAGTGGGGTGGGGGGGGTGGACTCAAGGACAAAAAATTGCTAATTATGTGTGAAACTCAACACAGAATTAAAATGGGCCTTTTTGAACTTCTTATTGTGGGGGGCTTGTAGCAGGAAAACAATTTTATATGTAAAAGTTGTTCTACAATGTTTTTCAGGTTTGGAGTCAAGACCAATGGTGGGTTGAAATTACATTGAATCTCTTTAAAAAAAAATGAAATAGAATAGTTAATATCAGAGTACATTGCAAGTGGTTAAAGTATATCTGGTGAAACTTTTGTTTCAGTTGTATGAATGTGTATTACGATGTGTTGTAAAACAAATTAAAAGCCACTACTCAGGAGCCTTATGAATTGTTTTAACTCTGGAAAAAGAACATGAAAAGGGCCTTTTATGGTGATTCTTCAAAACATAATCTTGATATTGAGAGCTTTCTTGTGATATTAGATATTTTATTTTTCTGTTGAAATTGTGTTTCTCTTTATATAGTTTAACGTATCCAAAAGCCCATCCTTTCTCAGGTTAGACGGCCTCCCGTGTTTCCTTCATGTCACTGGAGAGGGAAGGGTGCAGATTTGCTCTCTTGCGGGGGTGGGGGGGGGGGGGCGTTCACCTCCCAGAACACGGGGTTGGGGGGTGCAGACTGAGAGGTAACTGGAGAGAGGGAGAGCAGTCATCCTCAAGTGTCTAGAAGTGGGTGGGTCTGGAGCTTACTTAGTAGAACTCTTCATTGCACAGAAGTGATGGTTTAACCGATACCCGGGAGTGCAGCTTCTGTGTGACGACCCCCGTGGGGGTGGCATCCTAACCTCTGTTTTCAGAAGCAGCTGAGTTGCTCCAGGTCATGTAGCTCAGCTGGAGCGAGGTCAGTAGTGAGTGCGTCGTGAGTCAGCCATGGGCGCGGTCCGGCAGGCTCTGCTGCCGGTGAGCTGGCGACGACCCCTCGGCCCTGCGGAAGGCACTGGGACTCCGCGGGGAGGGAGCCCGCCGGATCCCGCGTGGGAAACCAACCGGCGGAGCAGGGCGGCGCATGGAGCGCAGTCGGGAGAGGCGGTGTTTCCGGGGCGGTACCTGCCTACATTGCCCCGCCCTCCCCGCAGCCTTGCCCCGCCCCCACGGCGAGGCCCCGCCCCCAGCCGTCTGTCCCCGCCCAGCCGGGCGCGGGCGGGCGGCGTCGCCTTTAAGAGCTCCCCGGTGTTTTGGGGGCCGCGGGCCGGGCGCGCTGACCTGGTGCGCATGTCCCGGGCGGTGACGCCGGCGCCGGGCTCCATGTGTGCGGCCGAGGGGCGCATTATCTGGCCGGCGGCGCGGGCGGGCGGGCGGACCGGCGGAGCGAGCGCCGCGGGCCCGGGCGGCCCCACAGGCGGAGTGAGCGCGCGCGGCCCGGCGCCCCCGGCCTCTCGGCCGCCCGGCCCCGCAGGCGACCCCGGCCCCACGGCCCCGCGAACCCGCGCGCTGCCCTAGGGCCCGGCCGGCCCGCGGCCCGGTAAGTTCTGGACCAAACTTGGCGGGGAACAGGGGCCGGGGGGTGGGGTCGGGGCTGGGATCGTGAGGTGGAGCCTGGAGCGGCGGGGGTGGCGAGGGTCGGGCAGGGTCGGGGGTCAGTGGGCTCTGAGGGACCCCCGCGTGAGCGTGGAAAAGTGAGAGCGAGCGAGTGAGTTCTACCTACTCCTTGTATTCTGGGAGCGTCTTTCTAGCGCTACCCTAGAAAGTTCCGCGCTCCGACGCCGCCCAGGCACGTGGGGGCCGGGCCGGGTGGGGGTCCCGGAAAGTCTCGGCGTCGCCCCCCTTCCTTCTGCGCTTCCTCCGGGGCCGGGGGAGGGGCTGGGCCTCCAGGGGTGGCTTCCGAGCGGCCGGGACGGGCGGGGGAGGGGGTGGCGGGCGAGCGGCACGTGGGCGCGCGGGGTGGGGGGGGGGTCCCAGGCAGGGGGGGGGCGGGGGTCCCGGGCGGGCCTGGCCGCTGCGCTGAACCCCGCGGCGGCGGCGACCGCGGCGGCGGAGGATCCCGTGTCAGAATAAGAGTCCCCGCGCGCCCACGCCTGCAGGGCCGGCCCTCTCCCTGCTCGCGCCCTTACTGCCTGACCCCAGGGAGCCGCAGGACCCTTCCCCCCTCTCTGGGCTCGGGCCCTTCATAGGGCCGTACACTTTAAATTTGCCTCCCTGTTTAGGCGGTGGCTGTATTGGTTCCCCCCCCTCCCCACCTGGAATGGGTCGGCATCAGTGACTAGACAGCAGCAGCTGGCCTTTTAAAGGGATTATTGCCAAGAATCGGAATTGATCACTTCAACAAGGAAAGGCTTATGGGCAGGGCCCCAGCCTAGAGCGTGATTGACACTTGGTGTGTGTGCACACACTGGGACCCAGAAATGAATGGGGATCCCTCCCTTAGGAACTGAATGTCAACCCTTGGGTGCGCGTTTCTGCCCTGCCTTGGGAACTTTGCAGGGGCTATTTAATTTTGTGTATTTGACCCAGAGTCTTTAGCTGTGTAGTACATCCTTATCTTGAGAGCTTTGGATTCTTTAGATCAAAGTCCGGGTGAGTCACTTGAGCCTTTAATTTTTCTCTCTTCCTCACCCTTTTACTTCAGTTTTCTTGAGTACACAGTGTTTGTTAAGTGTCTGGTTCTGTGTGTCCATTTCGCACAGTGACACCTTCTGGCTGTGGCAGCACAGATAAACTGAGGGACAGGCAGCCTTCTGTGTGGTTGCTTCAGACTTGTACTGACTGTCCTTTGATGTTTTTTTGTTGTTGTTTTCTTCTTTCTTTCTGGTAGTGGTTACAAGTTTTCTTTTAAGTTAGATTAGGTGAAATAATGTTTGCTGGCACCAGATCAGGATGCTAAGATTAGTAGCATTTTACACCTGACAGTAAACTGTGGAGGAGTGCTGGATAGACACCAGTCCCCAGATTTGAATGCCTGTTGTACACAGACATGTTCCTTGCCCATAACACTCCATTGTGGTGGAGTATATCCCCACATTAGAGTGAGGAAACTGAGGCTCCTGGAGGCCAGGCTGTCCAAGGCTGCTGAGTGGTAGAGGGGCAGAGCTTGGCTTGAGCCTGATGTTTGGGACATCAGAGCCCAGGAATGTTCCTGTTTGCAACCCACTGTGTGAGCATTTCCTGGTCTCTCCTAAAACAAGAGGCTATTTACTTGTCCAGGCTCCAGTCTACTTCTGCTGGGAGTTGGGGGATGACCTGATAACTTAGGGGCACCATTGTAGCCCTGTGTTGTCCTCAGAGAGCGGAGTTACCAGCTGGCCTTGAAGGAGCCAAGCCACAGAGTTGCCCCTTTGCATTTGCTTCCTCAGCTTCCAACTCAGAAAAGTTGGCCTTTTTCTAGAGGAAGTAGTTTAGAATGGAGATTTTGAAAGTAATTTGCAATAAAACCTTTCCTCATGTAGTCCATTCTTCGTCTTTCATCCCATATTCCTCCCCTAAAATTCCGAAGCTGATTTTTACAGAGAGTTATCTCTTGTCTTGTATGTGATGTAGAAATTGGGATGGGTTTTGTATTACCTATTTGGATGCATTGTTTTTCCCATTCAGATGACATCATTTTTTTTTTTAATGTCAAGTCATCTCTATTAATGCAGTAGTATTTGGCAGATCCTACAGTTGTACATTTTGATAGTGAGGAAAGAAATAATGCTACTCTTGGTAGGAAAAATCCTGGAAGGATTTGTATCAGAATGTTAACAAAATTTCTGGGTTAGGGTGAGGAGTGGGTTTTTTTTTCCCTTAACTTTTTGAAAATCTCTGTATTTTGTGATTATTTTAAAAATAAGAAATGGGGTTTCAAAATTTATTTTTATTTTTATTATTATTATTATTATTATTATTATTTTTTTAAGTAATCTCTACACCTAATGTGGGGCTCGAACTCACAACCCTGAGATCAAGAGTTGCATGCGCTCTACCAACTGAGCCAGCCAGGTGCCCCAAGAAACATTTTTTATTTGAGTGATAAAACACAGTTTAAAGATGCCAATTCTTAATTCTTCAGGAGCTCTCACTTGCTTTGCATCATTTATTTTGTGAATTTTTTTTTTTTAAGATTTTATTTATTTATTCGACAGAGATAGAGACAGCCAGCGAGAGAGGGAACACAAGCAGGGGGAGTGGGAGAAGAAGAAGCAGGCTCATAGAGGAGGAGCCTGATGTGGGGCTCGATCCCATAACGCCAGGATCACGCCCTGAGCCAAAGGCAGACGCTTAACCGCTGTGCCACCCAGGCGCCCCTATTTTGTGAATTTCTGTCATTGCAAGGAGTGATTTCTGGATAGACTTATTCAATAAATAGCAGAATATACACTGTGCCTCTGGCACTGTGCTAGGAATCCCTACTCAGCGGAGTTTACCATGAGATTAGGGGAAAGAAATCGTAATTAATCTCATAAACATGGGGAAACTTAAAAGGGTCAAGGAGAAAAGGATGCTGTGACCTGGTGAGCAAAACTCAAGGGGGCCTTTCTCCAACTGGGATTGGAGGACATGTAGGAGCTAAGTAGGTAAAGAGAAAAGGGAAGAGTGTTTTTGATAAGAGTGTCTAGGACTGAAGGAAGATTAGGGTAGTTGGAGCAGAGAGACACACACACACAGAGACCTTAGAGGGTCTGAGATTTACCTCGAGAACAATGGGACCCCTGTTGAAGAGGATAAGGCAGGGACCCATGTGATGGGGTTCACAGCCAGGACCACCTTGGGCCTTAGATAGCAGACCACTGAAGGATGCTTCTGAAGGGCGTGGGTGGGAAAGTAGTGAAGCCATTCTGAAATGTCGGCTCAATCTCTTTCTTTCTTTTTAAAATTTATTTATTTTCTTTATTATTTTTTTTAAAGATTTTATTTATTTAAGAGAGAGCATGAGTGGGGGAAGCAGAAGGAGAGGGGGAAGCAGGGTCCCTGCTGAGCAGGGACCCCAACATGGGGCTTGATCCCAGGATCCTGGGGTCATGACCGGACCTGAAGGCAGATGCTTAACCGACTGAGCCACCCAGGCGCCCGTTTTCTTTATTTTTTTTTTAAGTAACCTCTACCCCCCCAACATGGGGTTTGAACTCACAACTCCAAGACCAAGAGTCGCATGTTCTACCAACTGAGCCAGCCAAGTGCTGCAACTGTTGGCATTTTCCGATATTTGTTCTTTTGGGGGAAAATTAAGAATGACCCTCAGAGTCTTGGATATGTCAGTTCCCAACAGAGACCAAAATGTAACGGCCTTACCAGTGAGTTCAGTTAAGAACTGTCAGTGTGCTAACCTCCAAAAGCATGGGCAACTCAAGTGCTTGTCTGGAGAACTACCTGCTTGGACTTGTGAGGTTTCTGTGCCATTAGGTGAAATGAGCAAGGCTATTTTCCCTAGACTTTTTCTCCCCCTGATAATTGAGTTAATTTATGCTCATTGTAGAAAACTGGAAAGATTATGAAACAGGTGATTAGGTGAGGTCTTTATGAGCAGTCGTCCTGGGGTAATAGAGCATCTCTGGGATTTCCTTGTAACAGTTGTTGGGTTGGGAAGTGTAGTAAAACCGGAAGAACAAGTTGGTAGTGTCATAGTTTGAGGTTCACAGAACTATGTTGCCTGCCAAGTGTGTTCGATTGTTAGAATGGATGCTCTTGAGTTATCTGAACTGTTTTAGAAGGTTAGACAGTCTGGTGGCTTCAGGTTGCTGTTCTTTTGGGTAATGATGTTCTAACTGTGCAAAGCTACATCTTGCATTGGATTAGAAGGCCATGTGTTAAGGTTGAGATAAAAGGCAGGACCTGAAGTAGTGACAGGGAAGTGGAAGTAGTGAGGCTGGTGTTCTTAGAAACAAAAGTACCAGCTGAAGACAGATCCTGCATATTTGTAGATGCTGGCAAACGTGATCCAGGACTTTTTAGTCAAGCCGAATGTCAGACCATGGGCTTATTGCCCCTCCCCTCGTTTTCTAGGCTGTATTTGTGACCTGTTTTTGTCTGATGAAAATGTAGGTTAGTCTTTTAGAACACAAAGGAACTTACTCTAATTGAATACCTGCAGGTAGCCTTAGGAAGTGACTGGGAATCCTCCGGAACCCTCTAGGGTGGCGGGGGAAAGGGCCCTTGCAGCTTCTCAGTGCACTGCACCCACTTTCTCTTGATCCTCAGAAAGGTAACCCTGTTTCTTAGCCAAGTGTGTCAAGTGCCTGGCCTTCTTGTTTCCTGGTTCCTTATATGAAAAGGACTGAAGACTTGATATCTGTCTGAGAATGAGAGAGACCAGCATCTGAGATAGTGTGCTGGCAGGATATGGACAATACCTGCAAGTGGGCTCTCAGCAAATTGAGGTAGAAATTTTGGGGAAGGTTTGAGACTGTAGTACTTTGAGGTTGCTTGGCCTCAAACATAGGTAACTGCAGCTGGGGATGGGGCGGGGGGTGGTGGTAGGGATGGTTGGGGAGAGAGTAGAGGCAGTGTGGGGTTGATGAGAAAGTCTCCACTTGTTGAAGGTTGATGGATCTTTCAGCCTTTCCTCCTGTAGCTTTGTCTCCAGACGGGGCACCACCTGACCTGCCATGCTGATAGGATCTTTTGATTTGAATTTTCAAACTTAATTCAGCCTAAATGAGGTGATGCCTTTGAGCACACTTTAAAAAATACTGCTGTGCTATAGTGGCCAACCAGTTCGTCATCCAGGGCTGCCTGCTGTTTGCTGAGTGAGAAGTCAGCCCCTGTGCCTATTCCCAGGCAGCAGGTCCGGGCAGTGGTGTCATGGACCAGCCCTGGCTTTGCCTTAGACAGGTTGGATGTAAGTTCCACTTGCCATTTCCTAGTGATGTGACCTTGCTGACTGAACCTTACCCTCTGTTTCCAATTTTTGAAAAGGAGGTAATGTCTACCTTGAACAACTGAGTTGGAATGTGATAATAAATGCAAGTGGCTTAGCACAGGGCCTACTGTGTGTACAGTTCAGTGAATGCTGTTATGATTAGAATGGATGAGGCAGAGCCCAAAGGCACCTCCACACTTTCAGGACAAACTGTCACTGTCTCTTGTGTGCCCCTTGGAACCATAGCCTGTCCCCACGTTCCAGATGGAAGAAGCCGAAGTCCCCTACAGAGGGTGACACTTTCTAGGGCCACCTTGCTGATTTATTCTACAACTGGGAGTGGGCTCCAGCCTTTATGAGTTCAGATTTTGTATGTTTTTTCCACTAGCCTGGGCACCTCCCTAGGATACCGGATAGCTGGGTTGGTGGGGTCCCACCAGGGGAAAGGAGATAGCCCCTTTCCTGGCTTTGCTAAATCTCATGTTCTGACTTTTAGGAATAGTGCTTCCATGTGTGCGATGGGAAGATTTTCGCCAGGGGATCTTGCCTTTAAGAACCAGGAGGGGCCCCTTGCACTTTTGGTTTTATCCCTAAGTAGTCTGGGCAGGGATGGGAAGTGGGTTGCTTCATGATAGTGCTTGCAGTGACAAATGGGAGAACCTGGGGCTGAATCCTAGTCTCCTTCCAGACTCACAGCTCTCAAGCTGGCTTGGGAGTTGGACAGATCTGGCTTCGCCACTGAGTGGTTTACTGCTTTTCGGCTTTGGGTGGATTGCCTGGCTACCTGGCCTTACCTTTCCTATCCGTACACAGGGAATATATCTTTGATCTCCTAGGATGGCTGTGAGGACAAATGGGAAATGTTCACAAGTAAGAGGTATCGCAGCTCCTGATTCCTCCATTTACCTCTAGGACAAGATTCTCCCCCCAGATGACAACTACATGACGAACCCCATAAGGTCGCACATCTCATTTATCATATACAATGAAACACTCAGATTGAGGCTTTGGATTTTCTTTATAAGAACAAAATTCTACCACAGCCTAACAATTTGGAGGTTTTTAGAGCTCATTGTAAGGAAATCTTACCTAAAAAGGTCATCAAATTATTTGGAAGGGAAGCGGAAAAAAAAAAAAAAGAAACCCTGTGGCTTTAAACCTGCATATAATCCCGGCATAGCATTTCCTCTAATCCCAGTTGTTCTGTGCAATTAGCCTTTGAGTCAGTGGCTGTTAAACTGTACTCCACATATTCTTACCTTAGAGGCAGCTGCTAAATATGACCTTGGAGGTGCACAGGTTCTCTCCACTTGGTGGATTTTTGTGGTGGTATAAGAGATTTTTAGTTTTCTTGTCTGTTTTGGGCAGGTTTACTCAGGAAGTTCTGAAAACTTTGCCACTACAACCTTATTCACATCCACAGAGGAAACACATTTTTCCCAATTGCTCAATGGTTTGGGGAAAGTAGGAGTGTAGCAAACTGAATTCTTGGTTTGAAGGCATTGGTTGAATTGGTCAAGTCACTCCAGATCTGTGATATTCTCAGGACTTGTGTATCATTAACAGAACATTGCCAGTTTAAATGATTGGACTTCATTTTTTTATATATATATATATAAAACACTTTTTTGTGTGTGTTTTTTAAAGATTTTATTTATTTGACAGAAGAGTGCACAAGTAGGCAGAGCGGTAGACAGAGGGAGAAGCAGGCTCCCTGCTGAGCAGAGAGCCCCGATGTGATGTGGGGCTCCGGGGCTCATTCCCAGGATTCTGGGATCATGACCTGAGCAGAAGGCAGATGTTTAACCGGCTGAGCCACCCAGGTGCCCCTGAACTGCATTTTTTGTTGTCTCATATGTTACTCCTATGCATGTAAAGGGTTTGCACCTACACCTTCAATGGCCATGGTTTTTCCAGAGGATTCTGAATCCTCAACCTTCCCTGGGATTCTCTTATACACACTGGAACCCTGGGAGATTTCCAGGTTTGATTAGTGTTTTCCTTAACACTTTTGTTTAACTGACCTTCTTAGCAGTTCCTATGTGGGTCATCTGTCTCTTGCTTCCCCTTCCCAAACTTTGAAATTTGTCTTGTTGAGGCTTTTGTCTCTCTCTGCTGAAGTCTGGGGAGGATGTGGACCCTCCTGTGTCAGTAGTAGGAGTTGCCTGGTCTGTTTTGAAGTTTTCTTGGGCAAAGATATTGATGTACCAAGTCTGGATGGAAGTGAAATTGCAGCCTTGTAGTCAGTTTATATTGGTCAGGCAGAGCATTAGAAATGTAACTATGTTTGATCCTTGGGCCCCAGACAAGTTCAGGATTCACCTGGGACTAGCTTGCTCCTGCGTGCTGTTTTACTGAACATAGCACAGACTTCAAGGTGAGTGGGGCAGCTCTTGATGTTACAAACTGTAAACTGCAGCCTTAGAGGAGGAGTGGCCTGCCCCTAGTTTAATTTGCAGGAGGAAGGAGAACATAGCTCTCTGTTCTCTCCTGGAGCTTCCTTGGGTCTGATCTGTCATCCTTAATTCTTTTTTTTTTTTTCTTTTAAAGATTTTACTTTTAAGTAATCTCTGTACCCAGTGTGGGGCTTGAACTTACAACCCTAAGATCAAGAGTTGCATGCTCTCGGGGCGCCTGGGTGGCTCAGTCGTTAAGCATCTGCCTTCGGTCCAGGGCATGATCCCAGGGTCCTGGGATCGAGCCCCGCATCGGGCTCCCTGCTCCGCTGGGAACCTGCTTCTTCCTCTTTCACTCCCCCTGCTTGTGTTCCCTCTCTCACTGGCTGTCTCTCTCCCTCTGTCAAATAAATAAATAAATAAATAAGCAAGTAAGTAAGAGTTGCATGCTCTACCAACCGAGCCAGCTAGGCATCCCATGTCCTTATTTCTTTATGGTTTGGTCAGTTATTTATTTACTTATTTATTTATCTAATTTAAAAAATTTTTCATTTAAATTCAATTTAATTAACATATAGTATATTATTAGTTTTAGAGGTAGAATTTAGAGATTCATCAGTTACGTATAACACAGTGCTCATTCCATGAAGTGTCCTCCTTAATGTCCATCACCCAGTTACCCCATCTGCCCACCCACCTCCCCTGCAGCAACCCTCAGTTTGTTTCCTACAGTTAAGAGTCTTTTATGGTTTGTCTTTTATGTTTCTGTTTTATTTTTCCTTCCCGTCCTTTGTGTTCATCAGTTTTGTTTCTTAAATTCCACATATGAGTGAAATCATATGGTATTTGTCTTTCTCTGAGTGACTTATTTCACTTAGCATAATACCCTCTAGTTCCATTCACTGCTTTGGTCAGTTCTGTTTTGTTCTAAGTTCCTCCTCTGTAATTAGGAGGTCCATTGGCAGGTTTCCTTCCTCATGGCCTTATCTTTTTTTTTTTTTTTTTTTAAGTTTTTAATTCAGTTAATGGTACGGTGTCATATTAGTTTCAGGTGTATGATATAGTAATTCAACAATTCCGTACATCACATGGTACCATCAGGACAAGTGAAGGAGCCTCATCATGTTTTGAGCCCTGAGGTCATCATGGTGTCTGTAGTGTAAGGATGGGACAGGACATAGGGAGAAAGAACTCAGGGCAGCTTCTGGAATCTCAGGGCTGCCTTTAAAAAACAAAAACAGAAACAAAACTAGCAGTGTTTCCTGTTTTGGAATTGAGTGGGTGATGGCTTTCAATTTTAAGAGCATAAAACTCCTTTTCCCTATTAAAAAAAAAAGTAATAGGTCTTACTTGCAGAAATCCTCCAGGTGTTATGCGGGTGACCTGGAGGTGCTTGAGATTAAAACAAGCAACCATGGAAATAAGGGAATGGGCTAAATGTCAGATGCTGAACTAGGCTTCAGTGGTTGGCTGTGCTAGTCCAAGGAGAGAGGGGGAGCCTTAACACCCAGCTGAGGGTGCTAGATGATTCTAGAATAGCACAACCTGGTGCTGTAGTGGTCTTTAAACTGTATCACAGAATCAGTTAGAGGGATTGAACATGTTTTATTTGGAAGAGAGAAGATTGGGGGTGGGGGCCATGAGGGATTCCAGGAGGCCCATTGGTGAGTCACAATCTGACAGAGGCCTTTTTCTACTCCTAGTGCGAATAGGCACCCACTCACCCCCTCAGGGAGTATGGATGGGGTTCTTTTTAGAGAGAAGATCAGGTGACCCTATCACAAAAGGCAGTGAAAGTGGACGGGTCATCACCTGGGGAAGAGGCTTAGCATTGGGTGAGCATTTCAGATGTGCACCCATCTTTTGTGAAAGTTAAGATGGTGGGAGAGCTTGTCCTCTCCGGTTGCCTTGGTTTATGGCTTAAGGGAAAAAGGAAATTTAACTTGCTTAGAAAAATTAAGGTAACTTTGATCTGTTAAGCCAGCCTTCTGAGTCTATGAACCACTGTTGGCCTTTTTTTTTTTTTTTTAAGTTAACCATTGGTATTTAAGAGCCTAAGCTGCTCTGGAAGGTGCCCCATGGAGTGAAATGCAGTGTAGGGTTCTCATCACCACATGGTGGAATGAACAGAGCAGGAGATGTGTTGGCTTTAGGATTCTCTAGAGCTTCTTAGCAGGCTGGCTGGATTGGGTGACAGCTCAAAGACAGAGATGTCTTTGCAGCCAGGTTGTCCTAGCCCCAGGTTGTGAGTAGCTCTTAACTGTATTCCAGTGCACTGTGCAAATGTAATTTTTGTTATATGCCATGATATGAACAAGATGGTGCCTCTGATCTATCTCCCTCCACTCTCCAGTACACTCTTCTGAGAAGGGATTGTTTTCTTGGTCCCAGGAGGTCCACAGCTCTTGTGGGAAAGGTTGGTGATGTTGGACTAGACCATTTACAAGGAGTGTTTCCTTGCACTGGAGCATCAAGGATGGATGGAGTTGGCAGAGAACTCTCCCAGACCTCAGGATTTATGGAAAGTCATAGTGGGAAATAAGGTTTAAAAAAAAAAATGCAGGTGGTTCCAGTTATTGTTGATGACTTTAAATGGAAGACTGTTTATACTTTATCTGAAAAGCATGGAGAACCCTCCATGGAGATTTGTGAGGAGAATACTCACTGGAATTGAGCAGGGAATCTAGTCAGGAAAAAGGAACATTGATAAAAGGCAGGCATGAACTAATATGGCCTTGAGTTTGCATGGTGAGGAATAAAAAGCAGGAACAGGTGCCAGAGACACTGTGCAAGGAGATCGGGTGAGGATTAGCTGGATACCAGAGGCTGAGAGCAAGTCATCTGTCCATTCAGAAACTGGGGTCCTGGGGCACCGGGGTGGCTTGGTCAGTTAGGCATCTGCCTTCGGCTCAGGTCATGGTGCTGGGGTCGTGGGATCGAGTCCCACATCGGGCTCCCTGCTTGGTGGGGAGTCTGCTTCTCCCTCTGCCCCTCTCTCCCCAACCCCCACTCGTTCTCTCTCTCTCTCTTTCTCACAAAAATAAACACATAAAATCTTAAAAAAAAAACAAAAACCTGGGGTCCCTTCCCTGCTCAGCCTGTGCTATACTCCTGGGGTCTGGTGATGGCCCTTTCCTGGCCTCAAGGGTCTTACGACCACATAAGGGAGATAGGATAGGGTGCCCTGAGAGAGAGGGAAGAGTGTGTATGCGCATGTCTGAGAGGTAGCAGCAGGGTGAGGACTGGAAGGTGACACAGGCTCCAAAATTGTGGGTCTTTGCTGTCAGGGATGCTGAATTTGAGCAAAGGTGAGGTGAGCTGGGTGCTGGAGAAGGTGGTCCGAGGTAGCGTCTACTGCCTGGGAAAAGGTGGGTGTTGGTGAGACAGTCTGGCCTGTGGTGCTGGATGGCTCCTCCTTGTTTTACCTGGCTGGGAGGGAGGGTACAGTGGGCTGAGGCATGAAGGCCCTCTGTGACCTCTAGAACCCTCTTGAATGCAAGGGGTATGTCTGTGAATCTGTCAGATTGTGGCCACCTCCGTTGTGGGGGAAGGTGCAGAACTTGATCTGTTCTTTTTTTTTTTTTTTTTTTTTTAAAGATTTTATTTATTTATGTGACAGAGAGACAGCCAGAGAGAGAGGGAACACAGCAGGCGAGTGAGAGAGGAAGAAGCAGGCTCCCAGCGGAGGAGCCCGATGTGGGACTCGATCCCGGAACGCCGGGATCACACCCTGAGCGGAAGGCAGACGCTTTAACGACTGCGCTACCCAGGCGCCCCAAGAACTTGATCTGTTCTTATGTCTCCTCCTCCCAAACTAATTGTGCTTTGTGTTAGAAGAAAGCACAAAAAATAGGTGAAAGAATAAAAGGGACCATCTTGTACATGTAGGAAAAGTTCTGCTCTGTTCCCAGGAGTGAAGTAATGACAGAGGGATGGAACTTGGACACAGCCCGTAGCCTGAGGAATTGTAGCAATTAGACCAGGAACAGGCTCGATTTGATTCCAGTGCCCCAGGAGCTGGTTGGTAACCTGCATTTCCTAGATTCTGAGGATTTTCCAACTGAGGTTTTGGACACTTTTCCAGAGAAACCCAGAGCGATTAAGGCACTTCTCTGAAATATTCACATGAATTATTCCAACAGCTGCTCCTTCCTAATTTGAGAAAGTTTCCTTGTTTCATGCATTGCTGAAATGATTTCAAATCATGGCTGTTTTGGCAGAGTCCAGGGGAGAAGACAGGTGGACATCCCACAGAGTGACAACACTAGTGTTGAGCTGGGGGAGGGCATGTAGTTGCAGGAAGGAAAGAGGTCTTGGGGATTTGGTACTTGGAAAGAAGTGACTTGGGTTCCAGAGTAGCACCTGGTTGGTGATGAACAATACACTGTTGGAGTCCTGATTTTGGGGGGAGGATGGGAGTGAGGAATCAGGTGAGTTAAGTGAGAGCAGCAGCCTGGTGCCCTTTATACAGAACTGGGAGGGCTGGCATGTGTCCTGGCCCCTGCCCACCCTAGGAAGCCCTCCTTGTAGGGCCTGGGCTGTCCCTGAGCCCTATGTCCTCTGCTGTCCTCTCTGTTGTGTCAGTGGCCAGGAGACCGATCTACCTACTAGTCTATGTCTGCTCTGTTTACTGCCTCACACTTGTGGGCGCTGTGCTGTTCTTATGGAAAGAAGGAGAGAACTCTGCACACATGCTCCTTGCTGGGGGACCCTGGTTTGCTCCTGTGACGCACTAGAGTGTGGTCGGCATGTGTGTACATCTTAATAGAAATGAAGATGAAAATTGGTTCTGGTTTGTGACCCAGGCTGGCAGTGTTGGTCAGGTCCTTTAAGCCCTTTGGTTTGTACCTTGGCAGGTAAGGGCTCAGAAATATGTGCTTCAACACCTTTGAGGGGTTTTGTGCCTTTTGAAGAAAGGGAGTCATTGAATATGCTACATGGTCCACAGGATACAGCTTGCACAGTTGAGGGTCATTGCTCCATGAAGTTTCTAGCAGTTCAGGAAAGGGTTAAGTTAGTGTGCTCTTAGAAGAGGAATTGTGGGTGTGCTGATCTTTGCTCTAGGAAAATTTCCCAGAATCTTGGGAAGTATCCAGTCTCAGGGTAGATTCAAAGTCAGACTGTCCCTGATGGTACAGTGGTTCAGATTTGAGCCTGGGCCTGGGAGATAGCTGACTTAGGTTTGGATCCCCATTTGACTTCTTAGCCATCTGACCCTGGCCAATCATGTTGACTTCTGTCAGTCTCTGCTTTCTCACCTGTCAAGTCTGGTAATCAGTGGCAGTACGCTTTGTGAAGTGTGGGTAACATTGGAAGTACCCCCATGTGAAGTGTAACATTGGCAGTACCCCGTGTGAAGTGGGTAGCATTGGCAGTACCTCGTTCTGTGGTTATAAGCATTAAATGAAATCAGGCATGTAAAGTGCTGGCTCCCTGCCTGATATCAAATAAAGAATTCAATAATTGTTAGCCACTGTTAAACTTTTCTTTTCCTCCTTTAGTAACAGATCTCTTGTCAACCTGTTAAATATGATTCTTTCCATGTCCCAGAAGTTGTTGTCACTGGGCTTTTCTGTAGCAGTTTGAAACAGTGTGCCTAATGGTCACTTTCTTAGTGAAGAGCCAGGCCCTCACCTTCTTGCCCCACTGATGCTTGAGCACTCAGGAGGAGGCTTGGACCATGGGGACAGCAGAGCTCCTGCCTTGGCAGTAGTGTCACTGTGGTCTTGGGGACAGATCTGCAGGGCCTGGGTCTTTGGCTGGATCTTGGTGCTGGATGGTTAGATAGGACCTGGGTCTGTGTGAGGCCGCTGGCGGCAGAGCAGGGCAGTGGGATGGGCCTTGGAGGAGGCAGGAGGGTCTCCTGTAAGGCTGGCTCAGTAAAGATTTATGTGAGTGACCACCACCACCCTTGTGGCCCTGCCCCTCTACACCTGTGCTGGCCTTGCAACCTCCCTTACAGGGAGGTCTGATGGCCTGGGACCCTGGGCGACTTCCCACTGAATGTCTTGCTTGGGGTTGGATTGTCTTGGCAAGACTGTGCTTCAGAGACACTAGAGTGAGGTATTTGGACCTGGCCCACGTAGGACAGTGTTTCTCTGGGATGTGTGGTCTGTATTTTCAACAGCTGATGGTTTAGAACTGTGCCTTTGCCTGGAGGACAAAGTGTATTGGCCATGTGTGTGCCTGTGTGGTGGCCTGAGTGTATTGGTCTTGTGTGTGTACATGTGCTGATTGCCGGTGTGTGTATACGTATGTGCATGCTTGCTGGTATGTGTGTGGGGGGTAGCCCTGTATGTGCTTATGTGTGTGTCTGCTGGCCATACTTGCTGGGATGGAGCCTGACATCTGCAGTTACTCTGGCGTGTGCAAATGGAAGAAAGACACTCCAGTCCATGTTGGACATGAACTTTGTGTGGCAGAGTCCTGCCTTTTGTGGGGCCTCCAGCTTACTCTGGGGTTAGTCTCAGGTACAGGTGAAGTCCCATTGAGGGCACAGTCTGAGCCTGTGTGGTCCTTGCAGATTTCTTTATGCTTTCTTCTTTCAAGGCAGGGGTTTGTGTGACATTTGCATTGTATCTTGTAACACCTCAGAGTTTTAGTACTAAAACCTCTTACCAGCAAGGAGAACTCCGACTGGAAGCATAAGCAGCAAGCAAATTGTGAGACTCTGGTCTCCTTGCCATTGCACCCCAGGAGGTAGGCCCTTAACTCTTGGTAAAGCTTCTGTGAGGGCAGTTAGGCCTTGGCTGCTTTGCTTCTCTTGGAGCACAGTGCTTCAGGCATCTGATCTTCAGTGCAGTTTCCTTCCTGCTCCTTAGATGCTAGCTCTTGGGCCATGTCAGCAGAACTAGCAAGCAGGGCCCTGTGTCCACCCCGTCCCTCCTCTTCCCCCTCCTCGTGACCCTTCTGTGAGGGTAAGTGATGGGAAGTGTCCATGCGGGTACTGGTGAGCTCTGATGGCTGAGAGAAGCCAGGTGTAGCTCACCCTCACCTCCATCTTGGCTTCAGTTTACCCTGTAGGACTGGGGATGGTGAAGAAGTTGATGGTTCTGTGAACACCCTCCCTGAGGAGCTGCTCTGTCCCTGACATCCTCTGATCATACTTTTATTGTTGGAGATACATTGTCAGGAAGGTGTGGCATCTGTTTACATCGTTTCTCAATTTGTTCTTAATTGGTATGTGTAGCGTAAGCCACTATTTACTGATAGATGTTGCCATCGTTATAGTTTCTTCCTTCTCATTTTGCAGTCTTTTAGTCCTGCAATTTTTGTGATTGCTGTGGTACATCATCAGAGTTTGCAGCAGTGATGAAGCATCTGGGGTGAGGAACCAGCTCATTGTCCTGGACTTTGCTCTAAGGCCTCAGCACTCCTGGGCTGGCCATGTGTCTTTAGTCAGGCCATCAGTGTCATGGTGTTGTGGTGGACAGTTCAGCTACTTCTGAGAAGTTACCAGATTGGGGGGGGGGTGCGGTGCCTGCCTGGCTCAGTCGCTAGAGTGTGTGACTTTTCATCTTAGGGTTGTGAGTTTGAGCCCCATGTTGAGTGTAGAGATTACTTAAAAATCTTAAAAAAAAAAAAAAAAAAGAGAGAGAGAGAGAGTTACCTGATGGTATTGACTATTTGACTTAGGCCCTAATGGTCCAAGAAACTGAATTGTGCCACTTAGGGAAGCTTGGTTGGTGAGATGGGGTTGTAGGTTGTTTGGTATTTGAAGACCTGCTGTCAGACTGGATTTTTAAAATTCTACCAAGTCCACCTTCCTGTCTGAAACTCAGCTTGAGCACATCTGGAAGGTTTGTGGTTGGACAACACTGACTTTGCTGCCTGCCTGGGTACTCACTAGCACCACTGGATTTGGATTTAGGCAGACCTTTAGTGTTCAGGGAAACTACCAGTTTAAATAGACCTGAGTCACTGCTTCTTGGTCTCCCATTGCCAGCTTAGAAGATAGTACCCTTCTTGGGGATCAAGGTGAGTGGTCACCTGAGGCTCCAGGTCCATCCAGCTGTAGTAGGATGGCTCGTGGGTACTTTCCTTCGCAGTGAGAAGGCAGAGAGAAGAGGTAGGGTGGGGTTTAAGGGTGAAAACTGGAGGTCCTCTCCCATTTATATTTCTTTGGTGAGATTTCTGCCATCCCACCAACTGCTAACTGACCAAAATAGTTGTGTCTTGTCTTGGACTTTTCAAAGATAAGTTATGTGAACTACTGTGGGTAGACTTTGTTTGGATTTCAGGATTGTGAAATTCTTTTCTTCTAGGCCCAGGTCTTCATTGATATGTATACAGTGGGGCCATCTTTAGCATGCTGCTCCCTCTGGGTGCTCTTGAATAACAACAAAAGCTTTCCCTTCTCCCTTCCAAAGAAAAATATTCTGAAAAGATAGGGTTCTTAAACACTTGGGCAGTACTTGCAGAAGATTACCAGATTGTGGCAGTGTATCGGCTCCCCCTCCCTTTCTAAATTTGAGTATAGTTGACACATAATGTTACATTAGTTTCAGGTGTACCAGTGTAGCTGCTTATTCTCCAGGACCGCCTGTTGGAAGATGGCTTGTGGGGAAATAAGCTCAGTGGATGGCCTTTTTGCTGCTCCTCAGCGAGACTTGTTGTAATTTACTGGTCTTTGCCCTGCTCATGAATATGCAGATCAGGGTTCGTCACCAAATGAGAGTGAGTGGATTGCTGATTTAGGGGTTGTCTTCACAGCTTGGAGAAGGTGCTTAGCTGGTGGCTTTGTTTCTGCTTGCATGGTGCATGCAGGCTCCAGACCATCCAGACCTGGTCGAGGAAGCACCTGATGCCTGTGGCTAGGGCCCATGATGCCTCCGTGGTAGTAGAAGATAACTGTCATTGGTGAAAGAAGGATTCCCACCTTTCCAGGAGGTTCCCTTTATGATAAGTAAGGTGTTGCTTCTTTAAAACAAACTCAAGAAAACTTGTCATAAGAATAGAATGGCTGGAGGTTTTATTTCTTGACATGAAAATAAACACAACCTGGCAGGCAGCTATAAAGCTAATATAGCTGATTGAGATCCTGCAAGACAGGGAGGCAGATCCTGCAAGACCTGGATGATATGTTCTTAGGAACAAGGCTGGCTGCCATTAGATTTTCTGTTGGCTGCCTCATAGATGGAGAAGATATCTTCTGCAGGTGGGATTTTTTGTGATCCTCACCCCCAAATTTTCCTGTTTTGTCTGGTCCTGGAGACTCAGGACCACTCCTTACCTATTTCAGGAGGATTCTTTGCCTGTTTTGCAGTCACAGGTCACACAGAGACATATGTGTTTGCAAATGAGACTGACTGCCTGCTTGCCTTGCCCTTGGCAGGGAACCCCACACATTTTTGCTCCTCTTACTTTTAATTTATCCTGGAGCAGTTGACCAAGAGATAGGGGTGCTCTGGGCATTCCTATCTGAAATCATGGGCAGTGAAATGCCCTCCCTCTGTGCAAGTTGGATATCTCATATTGGGGTCACTTGATATTACTGTTTTTTCTAGGCAACATCATCAATGGACTCAGCCAGCATGGTGAATCCCCTAGGTCTGGCTCTGGCTCACTAGATAGGTGGGCTTGGTGCTCAAAAGTTGAGGGGGGGGGTGTACAGTGTTTTCCTTTTCACTGATGGTGATTGGCGGGTACACAGTTTGGGCTAATTACATGGACCTCCCTTGTGTAGAGTTCGTTGTGTCAGGAGCTCAGGGCTTGCACCCCTGGTGGACCTGTGTAAGTTTCCACATCTAGCCCAGGTGCTCCAAGGAATAGGTTTGGTTTGGGCTGTGGTATCTCTAGCTTCCATTTTAGGAAATGTTTATGTCCAAGATAAGCTAGTCATTTTTACCATTCACCCACCAGCCATTGCTTGATTCCCTTGGTTCTTGGATGTGAGATGGGGCTGGAAGGGGTATATCCCAGGGAGATAGGGTGCATTGGGAAGTCAGAGCTGGGGTGAGATAGGCATACTTAAAGTCCATCTGAGGCATATTGTTTACTGCTGCTCTCATTTTACCATTCTAAGTTTTTCCAGTGTCATTTTGTGTCGTTTATTTGGAGAGTGGAAGGAAGGATTGGTTGATAGTGGAGTATGTCAGGGACATGGCTGGTCTGGGAAGCAGGGTTCTAGAGTCAGTCATACATTTGGCTGTGGATATACAAGGCTTATGGGCTTTGTTCTATACACACTTTGGCCCCAAAGGGTTAAAATAATGTGTGTGGTTCTACCTTAAGAGACATTGTGCTGAGTGAAATAAGTCAGACACAAAAGGACAAATACTGTATGGTTCCACTTATATGAGGTCCCTAGAGTAGTCAAATTTATGGAGGTAGAAAAGTGGAATGGTGGGTGCTAGGGGCTGGGGTGGGGGTAATGGGAAGTTAGTGTTTAACTGGGGACAGAGATTCAGTTTTGCAAGGTGACAAAGTTCTGGAAATGGATGGTGGTGATGGTTGCACAACAATGTGAATGGACTTAACACCACTGAGCTGTACACTTAACTAGCTTAAATGGTCAATTTGATGTTACTTATATCTCAGTACAGTGAAAAAAAAATGGAACCTTTCTGAATTCAGAAATAACCTGCATCCTTATGAGCATGCATTTTATCCTCCCAAGAGTTAGTTTAGGAAGAAAAGAACAAAGGCACTCACTCACATTTTGATGGCTTAGCTTGTGCTGGCTGGATACTATGAGGTTTTTAAGGAAAAAAAAAGATATGGATATGTGTGATTCTAGAAGGCTCATTGTAACATCATTTTGGGAATGTTGGAGCAAAGAGATTCCATGGGTGTCCTTTGTCCCCATAAGGGTGGGGCTTGGATGCACTTTCTCCAGCTGTGTGGGGTGACATGGGACTCTTAGAGTCTTCAAGGGACTTAGGAGAGCAGAGTCCAGAAACAATCTGAGGTCTTTTCTGCTCTAGTGCTTGGCTTAGAGATTGAAGGTATTCCTTATTTTCCTATGGCTGTTTGTCAGTGAATTTCCTTAATATAGCACATATTGGTGCATGTACACAGAATGGGAGACACCAGTTCTTAGTTTCTCATTATTAACAGAGACGTTATTTCCTCTTTTGTTCTTGTGACATTTTCTTTGAGATGTCCTTTAATAATGTAACACACCAAACATCCTCAGTGCTAAACACTAACGCTTCAGACACTTCCCAGAGTCTCAGACATGTCTAGATAGATATAGACATTTGATTCCTGAGCATTTTAAATATGGGGGTTTATCTGAAGTTTTGAACTTCTGTGTGGACTTGCCAGGGCAACTGCTGGGGGGCAAGGATGGAAACCCTAGATAGGGGTTGAAATATTTTGAGAAACAACATTAATGATACTACTCAAAGCGAGTTGCTTCTGAGAGCCTGCCTGGTGCCAGGGCCTGTCAGTTGGTCCTCAGGATGGTTTGAAGGCCTGAGGGTGTGCCCAAGGGATCAGGTGGGCTCCTGCAGCTCATTATAATTCAGGAGGAAGCACTAGAACATTTAGATTTGGTGGTATGAAAGGGAGGGATTCCTTGAATGCCCGGAAAAAAGGGGTATGGTGGAGCCATGCCTTGGAGGGGAAAGGGTTCTGTTGGAAAGACTGTACTGAGTGTTTTAGGATAGGATAGGAAAGGAGGAGGGGAGTACAGGGTGTGGGTGCCATGGGTGCAGGGGTAGGGGTAGCTCATGGTTCTCGGCAGTGACAGAGGAGGCCTTTCCAGATGGAAGGCTGTAGAGGTCTCTGGAATCTCCAAGTGAAGCTCTTTGCCTTTCTCCAAACAGCAGTATAAGGGAGGGTGCGGAGAGCTTCCCCTAGGGGTTGTGGTGGCGCTGAGGCCTTGCCTATCTCCATGTTACTTCTTCCTGGTGTTGACTTGCGATTCTAATTAAGGGTAGGGTTTATATTTATATTGCTGTGTTTTTGCCTCAGGTCCATGGTGGAAACACAGTGGTTGGGTATTTATAACTCACGGAGGATGCCGTTTCCTCCTCTTTCTTCATTAGGCATTGGATAAAGAGATGAACAAGAGCTTTTTCTCAAGAGTGTTTGGGGAAGAGAGCCTAATGGGATGCTGGATGTCAGATGTCAAGATCAGCTGTGCTAAGTGTTGGGGCTGTAGTCCTCAGTGATAGAAGGGGGAATGGGGAGGGACTGGTTAGGGAGAGCATGCTTGAGTAACAGGTGCTTGAGTCTGAAGGAGGAGTGGGAGGAGGGAAGGGCTTTCCTAGTGGTGGGAACACTATGTGGAAAAGCCCAGTGGTGGAGGCAAGATGTGGCAGTATGAAGAATTGAGACAAGGCTACTGTGGTTGGAGCCAGAAATGTCCTGTATGTATACACATATATACATGCATGTCAGATGATTCATAAGGTCATGTGGGCCTAAAGCAGGCAGGGCCTTGAAGGTCAGGGTTAGATGTTACAAGCATTGGGGGGTTTTGAGGGGCTTTAGGAATGGCTGTACTGGCAGCCAGTGGTGAGTGGATGATCCATCCCTCAGTGAGGGCATAGTTACCATGGCCAAGGGAAGACAGGCAGGGACAGATCAGGAGCCTGGAGGGCACATACCCCTGTGAATGCCTCCTAGGTTTGACAGTAGAGACAGGCCAGTTCTGGTTGCCAAGGATGGGCTTGTGTAGCTGGCCTCACTGTCAGCTCCTTGGCTCTCATGGGGCTGGTTCTTTGCCTCTCTAGTATGCCAAGTCACGCTCTCCCCTACCCCGTGGGGACATAGGGTTAATGAGGCTCCATGCTTTGGAGAGAGCAGGTACTGCTTTGTGCCCTGGGGCTGACACAGAGCTGGAGCATCTCCTTGGTGTGCCTGTGCCCTGACTTTTTGTTGTGGTGTGTCTGGATCACCTCTGTCCCTTTGATACTCAGCACAGCCTGTCAGGGCTGCAGTTTCCTCCTGCTTTCAAGGATCAGGTAGTCTATGTTTTCATAGACTTTGGGGCTGTACTGTCTCTGTTGCTGTAACTCAGTTCTGCCTTACAGGTGGAAGCAGCTGTGGGCATTGCATACTTGGGTGGGTGTGGCTGTGTTCCAGGAATACGGTTCACCAGAACAGCTCGGGCAAGTTTGCCGATCCTGGATTAGAAATGGAATCGTTGGCCCAAGTTAATCATTCCCTAGCCAGGCAGCACATGGAACAGTATGACCTCTGGGCTTCGTCGTGATGTTTTACTGTTGCCCTGCCTCAGTTTCTCCCTTTCTGATAGGGCTGACCAGGGAATCCTGTCCTTGACAACTTCGGTGGTGCAGTCACTAAGACCTTTGCCAGAGAGGATTTAGGTAACCCTTTTCTTCAGGAGCACTCAGTTTTCATGCAGCAAGTAGACTTTGTGGACTTAGAGGGGGGAGAAGGTGAAGGGTATTGTTGGGTTTCATCTTGTAGTTTTTTTGCCTAATGTCATGTTTCCAGAACTGGATTAGAGCCAGGGTGGTAAATATTTGGTTACAGACACAGTTGAAGAATTTTTAGATAGCACAAATGTTTGGTGAGTGCAGATGGTGGTAGAAGGAAACCAGAGGTGAGCAGCTTCCATAGAGCCTGGCCTCAGATGGGGCCCTTTGGGGGTGCCTTGGAGAGCCCAGGCTTCTTAGTCAAATGACTATGGCCCCAGAAACCCATCCCTGTGCTCACCACGGGTGCTGCAACTGGAGTGTATCCGCAGAACTGGAGCTCCCCAGACAGCAGCTGGTTTTTGGCCAGTGTTCCTCCCCTCAAGTTTAAAGGGAGCCAACCTCACTTGCCTGAGCTAGAGAGGATGAAATGGCAACAAAGGACTTCTGTTCCCCAAAGTGCAGTGACTTGATTTCATGTAAATTATTATGGCTACTTTCTTACCAAGTGTGATCTCTCTTAGACTGGGAAATCATTGTGTTTGAGCGGGTTGTCGAGTTGGGGTGGTGTGGGTGTGCATTATACCCAGGTGTGGGGTCAAAGCCACGCCATAAGGATTTATCAAGGGAGTGGAAGAGTCTCTTATGAGTTGGTAATTGTGTACTTAAGGGTTACTTGATACTGTTTTAAATGTATGGGTTGGAAATAAAAACAGTAAAAGCTCTCTAAACCCAGCCAGTGCGGGTGGATGGCAGAACAGTCCAGATGTATCAGTAAAAAGCAACTACAGTTTATTTTAGAGAAATGCTCCTAGTTCTGATGGTGCTAAGTGATCTCTGCTTGGTTTCCGCTCCTTTGTGAATTTCACACTATTTGTATAGAGGGACTGCTGCTGTGGGATCCTCAGATAGGTTCCTTCTCTTTCAACGTTAAATCATCCCCACCCATTCATGCCGTAAATGTTTATCAAGCACCTGGTGTGTGTCCGACACTGTTTTAGGTGCTTGAAATAAAATCACGCATCAGGCAGAGGAGACACCCCTTTCCTTGTGGCCTCTATGTTCTTATTAGGTGAGAACGTCCTTAGACAGTAGCTGCATAATATGGAGTACGCAGAGAGGCCAGGCCTGTGGGAGAGAAGAAGCAGGGTGGGCCTCTGCAAAGGAGACATTTTGAGCAGTGACTTGGCCGGGGGGGGGGGGGGGGCATGGACATGGAAGGATCTGCCATCTAGGGGGTGAGAGTGATCAAGGCTGAGGGAGCAGGTGTAGTACAAACAGTGTAGCGGCTGCTGTTAGAATAGACCATAAAGACATTCCTGAGAAATTGTGTGAAGCTGAATATGAACTGGACATTTGCTGACATTTAGGGATTATTATACGACAGTTATGTTTTCAAAGGTCATTTTCAATTTGGGATGGCAGTTGAAGAAGTGATTGTTAAAGTGATAAAGTATCTGGGATTTTGTTTAAAACATAAAAAGACCCCAAGGTGGGAGGGTGCCTGGTGTGTTGGAGGCGTGACGGGGGAAGCCAGCTAGGCTGGGGAAGGATGAGCAGGTGGGCGCAGGGCAGGACTCTGGGGCCAGGAGATGATAGGGCTTCACTCTGAGTAAACACCAAATACGTGTGGCCAGCGGAGGTATGAGAAGCTGTTGGACTTCAGATGTGTTTTATGGCAGAACCAATAGCTTTTCCTGATGGACTGGATAGTGGGGTAGTCTTACGAAGAGGGCAACTCCAGCTTTTAATCTGAGCAGCTGAAAGACTGGGTTTGCCATGAGCTGAGATGGGGAAAGCCATGGTTGAGTGTGAAAGTGGGAATTTATGTTAAAATATCGTGCACATTGCGTTCTGTCCTATGATGCAGGATATGTGTTGTGATAACACATTAAGATGGCCTTCTTCCTTGCAGGGTTAACTGTCCAGGAAGTTGTCCAGTGTGTCTTGTAGTCTTGCAGAGTGGGATACTGGATCTTTGTTGAAAATCAGTTGTTCACAGGTGCATGGGTGTATTCTGTTCATACATCTCTCCACTTTTTCACACTGTCTTGGTTACTGTAGCTTTTTTTTTTTTTTACGGGGAGGAGGGAGGGGCATAGGGAGAGTGAATCTTAAGCATTCTCTATGTTCAGTGCAGAGCCCATTGCGGGGCTTGATCTCATAACCCTGAGATCATGACCTGAGCCAAAATCAAGGTGCCCCTTGGTTACTGTAGCTTTATGGTAAGTCTTGAAATCGGGTAGGGCAGGTCCTCCAAATTTGTTCCTCTTTTTCAGTTGTTTTCACTATTCTAGGTCCTTAGCATTTCTGGGTAAATTTTAGAGTCAGATTGTTCTAAAAAAAAAAAAAATTCTGGTAATTTTTTATTGGGTCTGCATTCAATCTGTGGATCAATTTGGGGGAGAATTGAGACCTCCTTACTCAGGGACAAGGCATATCTTCATTTGGGTTTTCTTTCAGTGACGTCTTATTGTAGTTCCAGTTTATGGGTCTAGAATATCTTTTTTTTTTTTTTTTTTTGGTGGGCATCGAAGCAAAGTTTTTTGAGTGACATCAAAGTGATAGCACAAAGTTCCTGAGGAGGGAGGTGACCCAAGAGGGTTGTCCTTGAACATCTTTTTAAAAATTAAATTTATCCTGGGGCTCCTGGGTGGCTCAGTCAGTTAAGCGTCCGACTCTTGATTTCCACTCAGGTCATGATCTCAGGGCCCGGGGATGGAGCCCCATGTCGGGCTCCTTGCTCAATGGGGAGTCTGCTTGAGGATTCTCTCTCTCTCCTCTCCCTCTGCCCCTCCCCTCCGTGTGTGCGCACGCTCACGCACACACCCCCTCCCTCGAAAATAAATAAATAAGGTTAAATTTAATTTTTTTAAGATTTAAGTATTTCATGTTTATGCTGTTGTAAATGAATTTTTAAAAATCTGTGTATGGAAATACTGCTGACTTGTATTGACCTTGTTCCTGAAGAGGGTAGGTGTTCGGAAAGCTGCTTCTGGGCTTTTTCCCCTCCATGCCAGAGTGAGGCCATGGCTCAGGAGATATGAAAGAACTAGAAAACTGTGTTTTCTGGCCTGAATGGGGCCAAAAAAGAGTGGCAGAAAATGCCCCCCTCCCCAGGAACTAGCCCTGGTGGTGGCTGCAGCTGGCCTTGGGCCTCACTGAGGAGGATGCCATGTGCTCCTCAGTGCCCAAAGGTCTTTCCATAAAGTTCACTGATATTTGCTTATTTTGCAAGTTCTCCTGTGGGAGTGTTTCTCACTATCCATGAACTGTGAATTGCTGTGAACCCAGTTTAAAAATAAAGGTTTCATATCAGAGCCAAGCTCCTGGTAGTCATGTGGGCGCAAAGAATGACAACAGAGGTGATACTGACAATATTCGGCAAGCTACAACTGACAGCATTGCCTAGGAGTCAGGGATTTGGCTGGTTCTCTAGGTTTAGCCTCTGTGGGTGGAGCCCTGCATCTCTGATGTCACAAAGGAGGGGGGAAGTCCTAGGGCCACACTGTCTTCTGTGACCTTAGGAGAGTTCTGAACATTCTTGATCCTTAATTTTCCTGTCTGTAAAACAGACAGCTCCTTCCTCCCTGGGCAGTTTTGTAATCCCTGTGGAAATGATCCCCAGAGTAAAACTTCGAGTTGCCCTATGGAGGTAAGGTCTGCCAGGCTCCAGGCACTTTGCACCCTCAGCTTCTTGAGGGCAAACCCTACAACGGCCTGGAATGGTGGATTGTTTGCCAGGGAGCCTGGACCGGGGAGCAAAGAGGTCATGTCTGTAGAGGGAGACCTGGGTAACTCTGGGCAAATTCCTGAATATTGGACACATCAGATTCCTTATCTGTAAAATGGGGATGATTGCGTAACACCAAGATTGTTCTGGGGAGTCAAAGAGATAGGGAGTTTTAGCATAGTAACTGGAACTCGCTACTGAGCACCTATTAAATTCTAGATATTACTATTTCTCGTATTAATGTTATTACTGTTATAACAAAAACGTTTAACCATTTTCTGTATATTCAGTATGTCAGCATGTAGCTGCTTATTACCACCTCATGTCTCTGTCCATATTGCTGAAGTCAGTATCTGGGATGCTAGGGTTTATTGGTTAGCACTGTACAGGGTCATAGGTCAGGAGTAATAGAAATTTATTTCCTCAGCCTACCCCCCCCCCCCCCCCCGGTGTAAAGTAGCAGAGGCAGAGATGTGGTTGAAATCTAAAATTTTGCTATGTAATTCCAGGGATGGGAGATACTAAAAATTGTCCATATATTCCGGAAACTTTCCTTGGAAACTCAGTGTTTCTTTTTCTGTCCTTTACTTTAGGTTGGTCAGCACGTTGACACAAGTTGCCTTTTGACGTAGCTGCCGCCATGGCCAGCTGGTAGGACCAGCATCCCATGCACAGAAGCCAGGTGAGTGTTTGGGGTCTGGTATCTGTGGAATGAAGGCTCTTGACTTGCCCAGCGAGCCTCATTCAGCTCCTTGGACATTTGAAACTGAGCACTGCTTCAGAAGCTTATAGCCGCCATCCTAGAGGAAATGGAGGGATGCAAGTTCCTCCAGGGTTGTGTACTGGGCTGTCACCACGGGATCACCCAGGCCCTGCCTGTTGCTTCCAGTGAGGCCATTTACTCTCCCTTCCTGTCTCAGGGTTCACTCACTTGAAAAGCCCAGGCCTAAATAGAATAAACCTTCCTCGGAGTATCAGGAGCAGAGGATAATTGTGGCCAGGTGGCTTTTGCCCTCTGGCCATTTTTGTGATTTCCCAACACTGACCAAAATGAGTAGAATTTTTCCCTGACCACTGTCTGTGCCACAGGGTCTGGCACTGGTGCTTGGAGCTGGTTGCCCTGACCCCCGACTCACGCCTGTGAGGAAACTGAGCCGGCCTCACCCTGCTTAGGGCTCTCAAGTGGATTCTCAAGGGCTGTCAGAACCCAGCAGGACAGATCTTGACACCTGGTTGGGATCTTTGTCTTGTTACCAGCAGGGTGTGGCCAGCCATGTTTTGGCCCAGGACTGTCTGTCTGGAGAAGATTGTAGAACTAAGAGTTAGAACTTGAAGGCAGGTTGGCGGGAAACTTCCTTGGTTGGGTGAGCTGCTTCCTTTTCCAGGCCAGCCAGCAGGTGACTTGCTGAGGGGTGCATGCCCCTCTAACAGCGCCATCGCTGCATGGGATGAGAACCAGCTGCCTGGATTTGCCCGCTTCTTGACTAGAGTTGGGATTGGTTTTGTGAAGTTTTGGCTTTTATTTGCATATAGCAAACAAAACAAAACAACATGAGCATGGTCAAGTAATGCTGTTAGTGGGAAAACATTTCCAGAATGTTCTTCTAACAAACAAGCTTTACCAGTGCTTTAAAAATTTTTTTTTTAAATTTTATTTATTTGAGAGAGAGAGAGCGAGCAAGTGCAATTATGAGTTGGGTGGGGGGCAGAGGGAGCAGCAGACTCCCTGCTGAGCAGGGAGCCCAGCTTTAAAAATTTTTCTTAACAATCAAGATATAATTTGTTTACCATGCAGAATTTGTCTACTGTACATTTCACCCATTTATAGTATACAATTCAGTGATTTTTTTTTTTTTAAATTTAAGAGTTGTGCAACCATCACCTCTGTCTAGTTCCAGAGCACTTATCACCCCAAAAAGAAACTCCATCCTCATTAGCTGTCACTCCTTCTTACCCCTCTCCCACTAACCTGCTTTCTGTCTCTATGCATTTGCCTGTCCTGGACGTTACATATCAACAGAGTCATACAATATATAACCTTGTGTGTCTGGCTCTCTCAGCATAGTTTTTGAGGTTCATCCACATTGTAGCATGATTCAGTGCTTCATACACTTTTATGGCTGAGTAATAATTCCATCACATGGATGGACCACTTATTCATTCATCCGGGATAAATTTGGGTATTTCCACCTTTTGGCAATTGTGAATAGTGCTGCTATGAACATTTGTGTACACAATATGTGTGGATGCATGTTTTGTTCCTTTGGGTATATACCTAGGAGTGGAATTGCTGGGTCATATGGTAACTGTTGAACATTTGGAGGACCTGCCAGACTGTTGTCGTGGCAGCTGTACCATTTTACATAGCCCACCCCTACCTGAGGCCCCCAGAGTTCTCTGGAGACAAGAAGTGACCTAAAGTCTGTGCTGGTTTCCTAGAGCTAAATGAGGATTGGATCATCAGTGTTGATGCTTGATACCTGGTCCTAGTGGCTTGTTACTTGGTGCTGGTGGCATAGTGGGACATCCACAGAGGGTGGGCCTGGCACTTGGCTGTTGACAGGCTATCTTTAGACATTAGCATTTAAAAATCAAGGAATTTTACATCTGAAAAAGGTCTCACTTGAACCCCAGCCCCGTGGGGTTAATGACTGCCCTTGTCTTGTAGCTTACTTTCTTATCTGAAGGCAGTGGCCTGGCCTAGGGTTCTCTGAGGTTCTAGGGTGGGTGCGCCCCCCTCTGCCTGGTTCTTTGTTAACTCAGAGGTAGTGAGTAATTGCTGAATGAATGAATGAATGAATGAATGAAAATGAATGAATGAAACAAACAAACAAACAAACCTCTTCCTTCCCTGTCACAGGGCTAACAGGGAAGACACAGCCATAGCATTAGAAGTGGACGGTTGGGGGTTTAAACTCCTGGAAGTCATCCTAAGTATTCTTTCTGGCCTTGCCTCTCCCCATCCAGTACATGAAGGGGCTTGATAGGAAAGGGACAGTCTGTGAACAGTTATGGCATGTGATGGCTAATGCCAAACAAGCAAAAACACCCTTGAATAATTATTTTTTAAGATTTATAAATATGTCAGCTTGTACTTTTTGTAGTGTTGTGTAAGTTACCTCAGCAAATTGATTTTGGGTTTTCTCTGGTTAATACCAGCCTGCACCCACTTTCAGTTGTACCATGGCCTGTGGTCATCTAGGGTCTCTAGGGTCTCCCCATTTCTGCCACCCAGGATTCAGTGGGCACAGAAGAGGAGCAGGGCAGGAGGAAGGCTGGCTCCTGGCGAGCCCTGAAGCACACACATAGCCCCCACACAGCGCTCCACCCTGTACACAGTTGAGGTGTGCACATCTTGGGTCAGGCTGCCTGCTTGGGCTAATGGATGTGGCATCTGCCCCTTGAATTTTGCTTGTCAGGAACCATATTTGTTCAAGTACACACTGCTCATGTGCAGAATGACTAGCCTTATGTTGGGTTCTAAGGATTAAAAATGGGTGTGACTTACAGAAAAACAGTTCACAGAGAAAGTGAATGCAGATGGTCCTAACCAAAGTATGGAAGATGCTCAGGTCTTTCTGATACTAAGAACAATGCTCATTGGAGCTTCCCCAAAACAACATTTCTGACCTTTTGTCCCCAGAGGTGGATACCAATCTGTTGGTGGAAATCAGCCACTGCCATATGTTGCTTTTGGAGGTTCACAACTCCTCAGAGAGAGATTGGCTTACCCTTTGCTCCAGAAATTCCACTTCTAGAAATGTATCACAAAGATACACTGTCAAAAATAAAAATTGTGACAAGGATGTTCATTACAACATTCTGAAGTAGCGAAGCTGGAAATGACTTAGATGTTTGTCAGTTGGGGCTGGAGACGGGTGGGGGTGGATCTCCTGGTGGGGTGGCGTCAAGCCCCTGAAAGAAAGAAGGAGATGTCCTCATGTGATGGTAACAGGAATTCTAGGGTGAAATCAGAAGTGGAAAAAACAAGGTGGAGGATAAATAGATAATAGTGCACTTACCTATCCAAGGGAAGGTGGGGGGACATGGATGTATGTGTGTATGTTTGCTTGTATTTTATTTTTAAGTATAGGAAATCTAAACCATAAATGAACAACATGGTCATTTTTGGGAGGAGGGCTGAGAGGAGACAGGGTTATCAGGAGATGTCCCTGGCTTTCTTTTCTCTGTAGCACCAGATGGGTGTTTTACATAATTATAAACACGAGTATGGCAGATATTGTGAGGAGGGGGGAGAGAAGTGACCCCTAAAAACCAGAAGCAAAAGGAAATGAATATGAATCTAGGTATATGTCAGTCGTGACTCAAGTTGGTGACTTAACGTTTCAGAGAGGATTTCCTTCGCTAGACTTTTAAGCAGAGTAGACTGTAAATGTTTTAGTAATATGCCATAAGGGCAAAAACTTCTTTTTTAAAAATCATTAACTATTTTTAGGAATTATTTTTGGTTTTAGGTTAATAATACCAATAGTCTTACTGTTATATACAGTAGTACCTTCTTCCCTACAAGGACACTTTCCAGGACCATCATGGGATGCCTGAAAATGCAGATAGTATCAAACCCTATATATAGTATGATTTTTCCTATACATGTATACTTACAAAGTTTAATTTAAAAGCAAGGGACAGTAAGAGATTAACAACAATAACTAATAATAATAGAACTGTTATAGCTATACTAAAATAAAAGTTGTATGAATGTGATCTCTTGCTCTCAAAATATCTTAGTACTGTACTCACCCTTCTTGTGATGATGTGAGATGTTAAGATGCCTGTATGATGAGATGAAGTGAGGTGAATGACGTAGGCATTGCGACATAGCATTAGGCTGCTGTTGACTTCTGTTGGTATGCCAGAGGATCATCTGCTCCTGGACCATGATTGACCAACCGCAGGTAACTGAAATTGTGGATAAGTGGGGACAACTATATTGTAGGAGAAAACAAGTAGTTGATGTCTTTAAGAGTCAGAATTTTCAGCATCAAAGAAAAATACAAGTATAAAATCAAAGCACTTAAATTAAAACGTTTTAATTCTAAATCTGCATTGGGAATGTCCTGATTGTGTAAGACTACCAAGAGCTTGACAGATGAGTCTGAATAAAAACGGATTCCCAAGTTGGAGCATCAGATGTTTTAAAAATCCACTGGTTCGTTTATGTTGGTGCTTAAAAGGAAGAAACTCGCTGGTCCTCTTTGCAGGGTGCTAGGGAACCCATTCATTTTGAAAACTGGTAAATAGAAACTAGCATTTATCCTTTCTCTTTTCCGTGGACTGAACTGTCAAGGAACAAAATAGTGGGTGAGAGCAAGTTTCCCTCACATGTCAGTGCTGCCCTACAGAACTTCCTGGAACTCCCTGTACCCTCACTGTGTCCAGTGTGGCACCTGGAATAATTTGAAGAAGTCAAATTTTCATTTTATTTAATTTTAGTCTATTTCAGTAGCCACATGTGGCTAGTGGACAGTGCAACCATTAACATATTCTGGCTAATTAAAATGAAATGATGGAATTATAAGCTTTTAAGTTTTCAGACACCTAATGAAATGGTGAGTCTAGACAGTAATCTTCCATGGCTGCCTGCCCTCAAGAAGGGTGTGCGTATTTCTGGAGTGATGTGTGCTTGGTTGGGCCTCAAAATCTAGTTTACAGTAAATCAGGGGCATGTTGCGTTATACCACAGGGATGCCACCAGCAAACCCGACTGTGGGAAACAGGATAAATAAATGTATGGTTGAAAGGAAAGGTTGAGGGGGCACCCATAGATTTCAACCAAGTGTGACTGACAAAGATTAAGAAATGCTTGTTAAGGGGCACCTGGGTGGCTCAGTCGTTAAGCGTCTGCCTTCGGCTCAGGGCGTGATCCTGGCATTCTGGGATCGAGCCCCGCATCAGGCTCCTCTTCTAGGAGCCTGCTTCTTCCTCTCCCACTCCCCCTGCTTGTGTTCCCTCTCTCGCTGGCTGTCTCTCTCTCTCAAAAAAATAAATAAAATCTTAAAAAAAAAAATGCTTGTTAAATTGTTGGAGGTCAGCTCATGGGATTGTGGTTTGTTTGTGCTGTAGAGATAAATGCTGGCCAGTTCATTCATAAAATGAATGCTGTGTAGGATTTGCTTCATAGGAGCTAGTAGGGTGTGGGGGAAGGCCGAGCGTGGAAGACCTGCAACCTGGGTGGTGCATGTGCACTGTGAGTCATGCCCTTCTTGCTTCCTCTGTGGGTATGTTTGCAGTTTTCCATAATCGAAGATTGGAAAAATGGACTTAACTCAGGCATTCCCTCAGGGAGCTTTATAACATGTCACCCAGGGCAGGGGAGACAGCTTTTTACAAAAGTGAGAGTGGTGGCCACTTGTGGTTAGTTTAAATTCAAGCAGAAAACCTTCAGAGATTCTGGAATTGTTGTGAGGGGCTGTAGCTGGTGGCCTGTCAGGTGGAAAAGCCTCTGATTACAGCATTGTTACTTTCTGTAATAATAATACTCACAGCTATTTCAAAGAGCCTTCAGAGAGCATTAGTGATAAAGTGGGTATTGTTCCCATTTCACAGGGGAGGAAACTGAGGTGAACCAGGCATTCTGGTTTCTACCTGATGCACTGTGATCCTGATGGCACCTTCCTTTCCCTGAGCCTCTGGCCTCCCTCCCCAGTACTTGGAGCTCATTTTACCACTGCATGTGCTTCTTCACCTCAATACTTTGACTCTGTGATATCCCATACTTTGTTTTCTGACATAATATATTTTTGATTAGAGACCAGTCTCACCTCATTGGTGTCATCTCTCCATAGTAGCCATAGCTAGTTGAGAGTGGATAAAATAGATGGTTTGATCCTGTGTGTGGTCTAGGGACCTCATTCTGTGTCTCTCGGCCTGGTGTCCATTGTCCACCTACCTGCCTACCTCCTTGTGTATCTTCCCAGAGTTTCCTGGGAGGGGAGGCCTGTCATGGGGTCTAGTCAGCCCCCTGGTTCCTGGTAGAAACTAAGCAGGTATTTGGACGAACGAGTAAAACACCTCTGTGACTGAGGTGGGTGGCACATTCCCAGAAGTGTATTAATATAAAACCGTAGCGTGTGTTGTTTTGGTTTTAGGGAGTGTAAAGTCTGTAATGAACCTGACTTAAATCGTGTTCTGCTGGTGGTGGTTTGTGTGGTCCCAATTATCTGAGACCTTGCCCTCTTTTGCCTTGGCTTCCCATTGCTAAATTGATCTTTGCCCACGTGGCCCTGCTCCCAGGCATTAGCTCCTTTGCTTGGAGGCAGTTCTTAGTTGCCACTTGTGTGGTGGGTTTGTTGTGACTTCAGTCGCTGTGAGAACTGGATGGTTGATTCACAGAACCTAAAATTCACCATTTTAGCCATTTTAAAGTTGGCATTTAGGGGCGCCTGGGTGGAGCAGTCGTTAAGCGTGTCTGCCTTCGGCTCAGGGCATGATCCTGGCGTTATGGGATCGAGTCCCACGTCAGGCTCCTCCGCTAGGAGCCTGCTTCTTCCTCTCCCACTCCCCCTGCTTGTGTTCCCTCTCTCGCTGGTTGTCTCTGTCAAATAAATAAATAAAGTCTTTTAAAAAAAATAAATAAAGTTGGCATTTAATACACTCATAATATTGTATGATCATCTCTGTCAAATTCCAGAATGTTTTTATCCCCAAAAGAAGCCCGTACCCATTAGCAGTCACTCCCCACTCCTCTACCTCTGTTCACTTCAGGGCCCTAGCAACCACTAATCTACTTTCTGTCTCCATGGATTTGCCTGTTCTGGGCATTTCATATAAATGGAATCATTTTTGATTCTGTGTGACCTTTTTTATGTGGCTTCTGTCACTCAGCATAGTATTTTCACTGTTCATCCACATTGTGACATGAATCAGAACTTCATTCCTTTTTACGAGTGAATAATATTTCATTGTACGGATATATAATTTTGTTCATCGTTCATCTGTTGATGGACATTTGGGTTGATTCTGTTTGTTGACTGTTGTGAGTAGTGCTGCTTTTAACATTTTTTTTTTTTAAAGATTTTATTTATTTATTTGACAGAGAGAGACAGCCAGTGAGAGAGGGAACACAAGCAGGGGGAGGGGGAGAGGAAGAAGCAGGCTCACAGCGGAAGAGCCTGACGTGGGGCTCGATCCCAGAACGCCAAGATCACGCCCTGAGCCGAAGGCAGACGCTTAACTGCTGTGCCACCCAGGCGCCCCTGCTTTTAACATTTTTGTATAAGTTTTTGTGTGAATATGTTTTCACATCTCTTAGCTTATGTACCTAGCGGTAGAATTGCTGGGTCATAAGGTAATGCTGTATTTAACTTTTTGAGAGACTGTCAGACTGTTACTCACATCACTGTGCCATTTTATGTTCCCATCAGCAATGTATGAGGGTTCCAGTTTCTCCACCTCCTTGGCAACACATGTTTTTTCTTCCTTTTCCTTTTTTTTTTTTTTAATTATAGCCATCCTAATGGGTATGATGTAGTATCTCATTGTGGTTTTGATTACCATTTACCTGATGACAAATGTTGTTGAATATCTTTTCATGTGTTTATTGGCCATTTGTATATCTCCTTTGGAGAAATGTCTCTTCAAGTCCTTTGCCTGTTTTTGAATTGGATGTGTTGTTTAATTGTTCAGAGTTCTTTATATGTTCTATACATTGGACCCTTATCAGATAGATGATTTGCAAGTATTTTCTCCCATTTTGTGGGTTGTTATTCTCTCTCTTTTTTTAAGGTTTTAAGTAATCTCTACACCAAATGTGGGGCTTGAAGTTACAATCCCGAGATTGAGAGTCGAACACTTCTGACTGAGCCAGCCAGACCCCCCTCACTCTCTTGATAGTGTCCTTTGCACATTAGATTTTAGTTTTGATGGGGACGCCTGGGTGGCTCAGTCGGTTAAGCATCTGCCTTCAGCTCAGGTCACGGTCCCAGGGTCCTGGAATCAAGTCCCACATCTGGCTCCTTGCTTAGTGGAGAGCCTACCTCTCCCTCAGCCCCTCACCCTGCTTGTGCTCTCTCCCCTCTCTGACAAATAAATAAATAAAATATCCCAAAAAAAAAAAGATTTTAATTTTGATGAAGTCCAGTTTGCCTTTTTTTTTTTTTTCCTGCTGTTGATAATGTGCTTTTGGTTTCACATTTAAGAATCTGTTACCAAATCCAAGGTCATGATTTACCCTTCCTTTTTTTCTAAGAGGTTTATAGGTTTAGTTTTAGTTTTTTTTTTTTTTTTTTAAGATTTTATTTATTTATTTGACAGAGACAGCCAGCGAGAGAGGGAACACAAGCAGGGAGAGTGGGATAAGAAGAAGCAGGCTCCTAGCGGAGGAGCCTGATGTGGGGCTCGATCCCATAACGCCAGGATCACGCCCTGAGCCGAAGGCAGACGCTTAACGACTGCACCACCCAGGCGCCCCTATAGGTTTAGCTTTTAATAGTTAGGTCTTTGACCTGTTTTGAGTTAATTTTTGTTAAAAGGTAAGGGTTTTGGTTTTGATCCTTATCTTTTTTACTGGCATGAAAACATTTTGGCTTATTTAACCAGGAAGGGAGAGATTGATAGCTAGGAATTCTGAAAATACTTTTTCTTATGTTTAACACATATATGTTGAGCATTTATTCTGTCCTGGGCTCTAGGATGGTAGCACTGAACAAAGAGGTGTTCCTTGTCTTATGGGAGATGGGGTTAGGAGGGTACACAGAGATGAGTAAATAGAATGTTAAGTGGTGATGAAGTGGGAAAGAGGTTAAAAATCCACGGAGGGTGTTATGTGGAGGGGAGATAATGTCATTTTGCTGTCTCAGCTGAGACCTGAAAAAGAGGGTAGTTCAGAGACCTGGGGGAGGAGCCTTCCAGGCAGAGAGAGCAGGAAGTGCAAAGGCCCTGGGGTGGGAGTGAGCTTGACTATCAGGAGCAGCCAGAATGTCAGTGTGGCCTAAGAGAATGGGGTCAGGATGGAGTGGGGCACAGGTTGCCAGAAAAGGTCAGAGAGGCTGACCTGACCTTAAGGCTGTGGGGAGGGCCTTGCTTTTACCTTGAATAGTATCTTTTACAAAAGGACCACTTAATGTGATACCCTCCAGCGCAGTTTTGCTGTTTCCTGGTGATTGTTGTAGGTATCTGAACAACTCCCTGCCCGAGGAAAGATTTCCACTTACCGGGTAGAGGCAAAAGTGGGATTTCTGCTTCAGCTCTCGCAGCTGTGCAGAAAGTGCCGAGAGAACTTTTCATTGGTAGCAACTGTGGGCTTTATTGAGACCAGAAACTTAGTCCTAAAAGTATGTTTCCCTGCTGGCTCTGATCCTCCTGGGTCATTTGCTGGTGTGCTGTGATACCACAGAATATGTGCAGGGAGGAGCTTGACAAAGGAAGTCCAGGAAAGGCCTCCAGGTGTTACCATATTGCTGGGTGCCCTGATGAAAATGACAAAAGAGTCACCCCGGGTTCTCCCACTTTCTCCTCATATCTCCTCTTAGGAACGGAGGTGAGTTTTTTAGTCCTTCCTGCACTTGTCTGTGCAAAACCTTCCTGCCATTTCCAGCCACGGGCCTCAGTGGAACTGGTGGTTAGAGCTGTGGCTTGGCCCTAAGGGAGTTGGCACTTGAAGGGTTAAGGCTTCCCATTTTGTGATGTGACACCCGATGGGCACACTGCACATGGCATGGAAATGGCAGGTGTAACCCTTTGTAGGCCATGGAGGCACATGGCCCAGGAGGCAGCTGGGAAGGAAAAGAGGGCTATTCCTTCCTCATGGGAGGCAAATGTACCAACTAGCCCTTAGAGTGACATCCAGCGCCGGGGTGACTCCTGGTTACTGTTTCCCTGTGGACATTTAATATTGCTCAGATTCCCCTTCACAGGCAGTACCTTTGTTTCTATGTTGTGTGTTCCCGCAACAGCATCTGTTACTTTCTGGCTGCAGGGTTGGGCTTTGGCCCAACGGCCCTGGCTGCTGGCAGTTCAGACGCTTATGTGGAGCTACTTCCAGGTGGGTGGTGTTCGGTGCTCACCGGGCACTTTGAGAGCCAAAAGCCAAATCCTTATCTCCAGTGTGAGCCTGGAGGAGCTACTGTAGTTTTAAAGACACTTGCTACCAGTCTTTCCGCCTCTTAACATGTGATCAGTGTAGGTGCACTTTTCTCCTACTGTGTGCTGCGACTGGAGGTGAAGACCGGCTTTCATCTCATGTGTCTGGGAAGGGGTGCTCAGAAGCCAAGGCACGGGGCTAGGGTGGAGATGTAGTTGAAGGGGATCTGTGTGATCCACATTATTTCCTGTTTTCAGAGGTTTGCAGGAGATTGGCTGTGTTTAAGGGAAGATAAAAATATATTCCCTACACTGTCGTCCCAGGATAGGATCTGTGCTTTCTTCAGTCGCCCTGCCCACCGTTCTCCCATGACTCCAGGGAGGGAGGTTGAGGTCTGAGGACCTGATGTCCCAGACCTGGCGCTGCACATCCCTGGGGTGAGTTTTAGCAGCCCGGTGAACTGTCAGCCGGCCAGCCTCGTGACCGTCTATTTTCTGGAGATGACTTGTCCCGAAATCTGCTTTTTTCCCCACACACTGTGCTGGAGTAAACTACTACGAGTCCTGTATTCTTTACTGTGCAGTCTGTGTGGGATTTGTGTTTAGGAATCTGAGGACCATTAAGGTTTTGTCTTCAAAATATTGATGATCAGACACCTTGGTGGCTCAGTCAGTTAAGCTGCAGCCTTAGGCTTAGGTCATGATCCCAGGGTTCCTGGGGCTCCCTGCTCAGCGGGGAGCCTGCTTCTCCCTTTCCGTCTGCCCCTCCCTGTGCTTGTGCTCTCTTACTCTGTGTCTAATAAATAAAATCTTAAAAAAAAAAACAAAAAAAACTGATGGTCACAACTTAAGTGTGTTAAAGTTTCTGCTGTCCAAGTGAACTTTGTTAAATATGTCCCCAAAAAGCTTTAATTCAGAAACATCATTTACAAGTCCTCCACTTTAACAAAATCAGATTGGAAATGTGTGTTTATTTGTAAATGTGAAAAACAGAGGTGCTAGTTCTTTTTACTCTTTTCAAAAGTCTTAACCTGTTTCTCTGGATAGTTCTTGAACCAAGGACTGGAGGTAACTAGATAGACGATGTCGTGGCCTGTCTTGGATGACCCCCCACCCCCCTTGGTGGTAACAGGCTTATATTTGATGGGTCATTAGCATTTCAGATGGAATGCAGTGTGTGCACACACTGGGGATATTTGAAGTGCCCTGTTAGGAGGAGGCTGGGATGCTCCTGAACTTAACCTTCTCTTTTGGCTCCTGGTCCAAGCTGAGCACTGCATTTACAAATGGTGTCTTTTCCTAGAAGGGTTAGGTAGAGACCACTTGTAGGGGCTGGGAGCAGAGAAGTCCCCTGAAGAGAGTGCCAGTGCTCAGGTTGATTCGTTTGATGGAGTGACTGGAGGCACTTGATTTAAGTTATATGTATGTGTTTTTGGAGCATACTCTTCCATTTCACAGCTCTTAGGGCTTCCTCCCACCCTGTCCTTTAGGATCCAATTACAGGTTCCAGCCCTTCTCACTCTAACAGGCTGATGGTTGGTCCTGACCTCCACAGTCCCTGGTCTCCTGAAGGGTACCTGGTGCCCAGGGAAGTCCATGGGAGGCCCTGCCATCACTGAGTGCCTCTCACACTGAATATAAGTGGTCTAACAGGATTCCTTTTCTTTCTGCACAATTTCATACCATTTAAAAAACAATTGTTTAACGTTTTGATCTCTTTTTATTTGGTTTCATTTACTTTTCTTGGAGATGGGTTTTCACGCGCCTGTATATTTTGCCACTTCATCTTTTCTAGCATTTTCTCCTCCCTCCTCTATCTTTACAAGTCCAGGTTTTGCCCTTGGGGGCCAGCTCAAATGAGGCATTTCTAGATTCTTCCTTTCCACCAGCAGGGTGAACTCCTTTTCTGGTGTTGACTTGTAATAAAATGGTGATTAGCACATGCATTTCACAGCCCTTATTAGGTCTATGCTCCCACGAAGGTGGGGACCCTGAGCTACTCTTCCTCCTACCCTGCGCATAGCAGGCACCACTGGGTCACTGGTCCCTTGGAGACCTCACTCTCTGGTGGATCAGAAGTTGAATGGACACTGATCACCCCTAAGAAATCCTGATCTTTTGCTCAGAATTGGACAGAGAAAGACCTTTTCTGAGATAACGGAGCAAGATTTGGAAGTAGGAGAAGGGGATAAAAACTCTGTGTGCACATGTGTGAGTGCATGTGGGGGGGGTGCCTGTGTCTGTGACTATGCGTGAGTGTGGGTGCACATTCATGTATATTTGTAGTGCAAAGTTGCTTGGTGTGCTGCAGCTTGGGGAGTTGGGAGGTATCTGTCAGTGCCCCAGTTTTCCCATGTCCTACCAATAAGGTGTCCATTGAGTGGGGTCAAATGATCCCAGGTCTGGGGCATTATGTGTTCTTGTCCCTTTCCCTCTCTTCTCACTGCCCTAGCCTCTCCAGAACGCAGGGCCCAGGCACCATGGCCATTGGAGGTTGATAGTGAGATTGTCCAACTTGTGAGAAGCCTTTGAAAGTGTGACTAAGCCCCTTCAACAGAAGAATTTTTTGGTCATGTGTCTCATTTTTATGAAGTGGTTATCCACCTGGTGAGCTGTGTTCACTGCTTTTAACACAAAGCAGAAGGCTCAGAAAACCTGCATTGAGACCCCAGGTCCAGGCAGCCCTAGTTTGGGATTGATAGGACACTACCAGGTTGGGGGTGAAGTGATATGCCCACCAGTCAGGCCCAGTGTTCACATAAAAGTCAGCAGAATTGAAGGACCAAGGTGGTGACTGGGTGGAGTCTGAGCCCCTGAGAGGTCCCCAGGAAGGTTCCTGGGATTCTCTTGCTGTCCCCAGGCTGGGGTAGGCTATGGAGCTGCAGCTGCAGGCAGAATGTACCAAGTGAAAATCATGATTGCAGGTAGATCTCTATCCATTTTGTGGGGCAGGACACAGGGTGCAAGACTATGACAGTGCTGCCTGTCTGCCCAGGACCTGCCCTAGAGTGGGGTAGTTGAGAGCACTGTGGTATGGACCTGCATTCTCCTGGTCCCCAGGAGGGGTGCTCCCCACCCCCCTTCTCGAAGTTTCCCTGGCATAGATGACCCCTTTCTTCCTAGCCCTCAAGGGTGAAGGGAAGTCCTGGTTATCTGGAGAAAAGTTGGGCCTTGCAGCTCCCTTCCTACTGCAGGACATCCCTAGGGACCCCTGGTCCTCCAGCAAATCAGCCCCAGTATGCTCGAGTCACTTTGTGTCCCAGCTCAAACATCCCTATTTCAAGAAGGGCTCACCCCAGCCCATCCCCTCCTACCCCTGTGTCCATCAATGTCCTTCACATTCCTGTGCTTTTCCTTAGAGCTTTGGCCTGGTGCTCAGGCATGAGTGCTGAGAAGCTGTTTGATTCTGTAACTGGGTTAAAGTTTCAGCCACTGCAGTAATTGAGTTTATAGCACGTAATTTCCTTATACGATGGACCTATTTATCTTGAGAGTGTGTAGGGCTTTTAGGATGGTATAAAATTGACCTGCGTAGTGAGACAGGCTGACCCTTTGGTGAGCTCTCTGCACTCAGCACTTTTTGAAACTAAATTTCTTCTGACTCGTCAAAAGGGGTAACCTTGAGTCCTGGGCTCAGATTGAATTTACATGTTCAAGTCCTTTTTTGAAACCTGTTTTCCTCTGTAGTCAATTCTCTGATAATGCTTGTTTTGGAAAAGCAGGTTTGTTCCAGCATTATTGATGTATTAGGGCACAGTTGGAGCATGACACATACGTTGTGTGTGGTTATGTACGATTTTGTCCAGGAGAAATGGCAGGTTCAGGTTAGAGGTTGGGAGGCTATGGCTCACAGGCTGGTGGTCTGTTTTGGTAAATAAAGTTTGGTTGGGACACAGCTATGCCCATTTGAGGCTATACCATTAACGGCTGCAGAGCCAAGTAATCAGAACAGAGACAGAATGACCCACAGAGCTGAAAATATTTACTATGTCCCTTTAAGAAAAAGTTTGCCAACTCCTGCACTAGGTGAATCCAGAAAATTGCTCCCAGCTAAAAGAGCACCTGACAGTACACAAAATGGAAATGCACACGCCTCATATATGCACCAGGCCCCCTCTAGGCCATACCATTTTCACCTGGGGTCAGACAGCTTCATTCCAGCATGTTATTATAGTATCTCAAAAAACAGCCACAGCAAATGCCAGGTCTCCGTCAGGTAAGGGGTCAGGCTTCAGGTAGCATTTGTGTATTTGTTGGCTGTTTAACATGCCACCATTTAAAAATCGGGTTCCTGTCTTTTTTTATGTCATGATGAAGTTTTGGGGTGTTGTGTACCTAACCCCATTGTTCCCGTAGCCCTGTGTTTTTATTGCACAATTTTGCAGTATGCCATGGTTTTTAGAAATGCGTATACGTTGTGCTCCAGCAGAACTTACTGTACTTAGAAAGCAAACAGCAAAAGGTTGATCTCACTCAACAACTTAAAGTTGTAATCATTTAATATCTCATCTGGACCTTGTGAGGAATTCCAGTATTCTTTGGAAACCTCACAAGTGACTGGGTGGTTAATGGGGTCTTTCAGTTGGGACTGCCTGGAGCATGGGCTTTAGTTCCCAGCACATCTCACGCATTTGCTGTGTGATTACCACCTACCTCAGTTTCCCCACCTGTAAGGTGGGGGCAGATGATGGCACTTACCTCATAGGTGATTATGAGGATCATCTGAGGTGATCCATGTGAGGTGAATGCTCAGTGTTCGGTGTTTTGCCCATAAAAGTAAGAAGACCCCACATTTCTGTTAACAATAGGGGAGCAATAAACTTGGGTCACGATCCGAGGATCTCAGTGTTGAGACGGGGTTGAAGTGTCTGGACCAGCCCCCTTTCCCCTACTGGGAGCTCCTCTCCATAAAACTTGTATTTGTTCATTCATCAGATGTCTGTCGTCTGTTTGCTGTGTGGCGGGCACTCTTCTCTTCCAGGGCTAGGGACATACAGGAACATTGACACTGAGGCCCAGCTGTCATGTAGCCTGTTACCTGGTGGGTGATGGTGACATCTGACTACGGGGTCCCATAGCTTCTGGCTGCAGGATTCTCCCTGGCGTGGTCCTGGGCAGGGCAAATCTTAATTCCCTCAGGCACAGTTCCCTCTCATTTGAGGATGACTGTTTTATCTTCCTCCTTACTAGTGCATGTATCATTTTAGCCCCACCATGTGCTTGTCACTCCATGTGAAAACAAACCATTTAAACATGATTTAACAAAAGGTCTTTGACCATGTAGTGGAATGTTCACAGTGGTCAGCTTGTGGTGAGAGTGCCAGGTAGAAAGAGGAATGGTGGACCTGGGTTTCAGGCCCAGACTCTTCGCCTACCTAGACTTGGATTTCCCCACCTTGGGTGACATGCTCATCTTCAACAAGCAGAGGTTGCTGAGTGAGTGGTGGTGGCAGCTATCACCCCCAGCATGTGTGGGTGTACCCCCACCCTGGTCACAGGACTACTGCAGGGAGGGTCTCCCTAGCATCCTCTTAGTCTCTAGGTCTTTGAAGGCCCAGGGAGCTCCTAGCCAGGTAGCTGGACCTAGTGCCTTCTTGATGGCGTACAAGAGAGAAAACACCTGTATTTTTGGAGTATCTTGGGTTTTCAGATCCCTAAGGGCTAAGAACCCAGCTTCAGTCAGTGAGTAAGACTTAGTCCTCCTTTTGAGGAAACCTGCAGCACAGGACTCATGTGGCTCCCTTCCTCTGCCTGAGCCCCTCCCTGCTCAGTGGCGTGGCCCTCTCCTGCCTAGACCATCTCCCCAGATTCCTGTTTCTCTCTCAGCCTCAGTCTTTGAGACTCTATCTCTGTACATTCTGCGTTCGGACTTTCTGAAAGCCGAGGGTTTTTTGTTTTTGTTTTTTTAAGATTTTATTTATTTGAGAGAGAGAGCATGAGCAAGGCGGGGGGCAGAGGGAGAGAGAACAGAAGCAGACTGGTGCGGAGCAGGGCGCCTGACGTGGGGCTTGATCCCAGGACCCAGAGATCACAACCTGAGCCAAAAGCAGCCGCTTAACCTACTGAACCACTCAAGCGCCCCTGACACAGAGTATTTAATGAAAGTACTTGTTTCCTTCATTTTGACCTATAGAACAAACCCCAGGAATCATACATTTCATGAGGCTAATTTACAGAAATGTAGGTTTAACTCAGTAGCATGTACTGAACCTGTATTGTTTTTCTCCACACTGAATATGAAGGTGAATGGGAAAACAAAGTTTCTGCCATGGAAGAGTTTAGCGACAAGCTGGCAAAAGAGATGAAGCTGCTGAGTAGTATAGGGATTTTTGCCTAGGGCAGCCCTCATGAGTAACTGTGTGAGACTCGGGCTCCCTCAGAGTGAGCCCACACTGATGCTGTGGCCTGGCAGCCAATTCACAGCTGGTAGCCCAAGTAGAAGGTGGGCTATGGGAATGAGCTGAGGGGTTTGGGTTTACTGCTTAGAGCTTGAGTGTCTCTCTCTAGTGATGCAGAGGGTGGACTCTTAAGCTGCATAGATGCTTGCTAATAATGGATGGGAAGGTCGCAGCAGCATCCTCTCTCAGTCCACTGAAGGTTGCATGTTTGTCTTACATTTTTGGTTCTGCCTGTTGGAGGAGCCAGCCTTGTGAATTCCCTATATTACAAAACACCCTCCCTCTGGCCTAGAGCACTTCCCTCCAAAGGGCCCTCTTCCCTTGTCTTACTCCCACTACACTTGTCCTTTCAGTTTTCAGCTTCTGCATGTTAGAATGTTAAACTTTATCTAGCTCTCCGTTTTATCTTTGTGTTCTTTGAATATAAGACTGATATGAAGTCATCATTAGGAGAAATAACTTCATACAGAAATGTTTAATACAGAAAGTGAAAGTTTCTTAATTTTTTCTTCAGAAATGGGTGCTGTGGCTTTTAGCCCAATTTCTTTCACTTTTGATTTTAGTAAGCTTTGTCAGTATTTTTTCCTGAAGATTAAAGCCTTTTTAAGCCATGTGAATGGTATTATACTATTCTGCAATTTGATTTTCTGATTCAAGTTATTTCTTTTTTTTTTTTTTTTTAAGATTTTATTTATTTATTCGACAAAGAGAGAGACAGCCAGCGAGAGAGGGAACACAAGCAGGGGGAGTGGGAGAGGAAGAAGCAGGCTTCTAGCAGAGGAGCCTGATGTGGGGCTCGATCCCAGAACGCCGGGATCACGCCCTGAGCCAAAGGCAGACGCTTAACCGCTGTGCCACCCAGGCGCCCCAAGATTCAAGTTATTTCTAACATCACTGTGTGTCTCTTCACATAGTATGTTTGTGAGGTATGCATAGGGAAACTGAGGCTCGAAGAGTAACAAGCTCCCTCAGCCAGTTCCCTGAGCTCTGGCTTCTGTTCTCTGTTGTGTCTGATAGTAGAAGCTGGCTGTTGGAATCATCCTTCTTTTCCCCAAGTTAAATCGCATCCCTTGTACTCGGCCTTAATAGGGTTTGATGTTTAAAACTTGAGAACTGGCATCTTTAGTATGAGTTCCTTCCAGAGCACAGCCACTGCATCTCTGCTACTGTTGCTCAGAGAGATGCATCAGGGAGTGGCTCAGGACTCGAACAGAGTGAGATCTCTGTTCTGGAAGGGAATACATGTGCCTGTCAGCCAGAGGCTGCTGGCACCAGAGTACAGCTTAGCTGTTCTCTTCCCCGGCCCCTCCTCGGGTGCCTGGGTTTGACTCCCAAGAATGTGGGGAGCCTCCAGAGGGTGGGTAGAGGGTGTACAGGTCTGGGACGCATCTTCCTGAGCTTCCTCAGGCTGTTGGGAGGATGAATGGGATTCCTGGGTTTGGGCAGGAGACAAGGAGGAGGCCGTGCAGGGGGGCAGCACAGTCGCACAGCCCCAGCCTCAGGACCACCAGGGCACAAACATCCACCTGCACTGTGCATCTGCTCGGGGACACTCTGGCATTGGGTGCCCAGCTAAGGCCTGATGGAGCTGCCCACCCAGCAGGGCCTATGTGTTGAGTGTGGAGATTGGCTAGTGCCAGATGAGGCCAGTGTCTGGATCTCATTGTCACCCAACTTGGCATTGGATGCATCACAGGCCCTTCTTTCTTCCTGACAGGAAAGGGTGCCCTGTGCTACTGAGGACAGTGGCTGCCCCATGTGCAGGCCTCTACCTGTCAGCAGACACTCCTCAGCCTCCCTGCGTGGGTCTGGTAGACTCATGCTCAGCATGTCCAAACTACCCCACTCCCAGCCTTCTCACAGATCTACTCTTTCCCCATTTCAGGAAATCAATTCCATCTTTCCAGTTGCTCAGGCAAAAATAAACAAAACAAAGCAATCCTTTCTTGCCTCCCATCCAGCTGTTGGCATGTTGTGTTGTCCGTATCCTCTAAAGTACACTTAGTGTCTGGTCATGTCTCCTCTCTGCTCAGTCACCTTTCCATCCTGAGCCACAAGATACAGAAGCCTCCCAAGACTGCTCCCCCACCACCCCTGCTCCAGTCTGTCCCCAGATCAGCCAGGTGATCCTTTAGAACAAATTGGATCTCCCCCTATCCCTGCATGCTCCCTCTGAGGGCAGTCCACACTTAGTACCCTCTTCCCCCACCTCCTCATGCTCACTCTTTTCTGAGCTCTGAAAAGAGCACCCCAGGTCCACTTTTCAGAGAATCGGCTGGTCACTTCTCCCAAGCACGTATCGCTTAGCACTTTTCTCATGCCTGAAACAGGAGTGTTACTGGTAGTATTCCTGCTGGTGTGTTAGTAACAATGTAGTATAAATAACATTTCCAAGTACAGATAGTATTAATGATAATGCCTTAGGGTTATGGCGTCATGACTTGTGTTTATTTACTTTTTTTTTAATCATCAAGAGACGTTTACTGGTGTTGTGTGCTCAACTTGTGCCAGGTGCTTTCTGTTTGTCTCCTGAGTCTTGTTTAAAAATTCTGGTTCCTTCATCATTCACCCCTTTGGAGTAGTTTTAGAACAGGTTTCTCCTGAGGTTCACAGATCAGTTAGACAGTGGCATTTTACTTAAAGTAGAGGCACCTGGGTGGCTCAGGTGGGTGTAGCCCAGCTACTGGGCGGCTGACTCTTGATTTTGGTTCAGGTCGTGATCTTGGGGTTGTGGGTTCAAGCCTCATGTCAGGCTCCTTGCTTAGTGTGGATTCTGCTAGGGATTCTCCCCCCCCCCCAACTTGCATGTGCGCGCACGCTCTCTCTCTCTCTCTCTCAAATAAAAAATAAAATCTTTACCTTTTAGTAGAGGTGATTACAATTTGCACAGACCCAAAGCCCCATGTCATCATTCCACCTAGGATTTGGTGGCCCCTTTGTTCTGGGGTTGCTCTGTGCTGTGCCTGTGTAGCCTCTAGTGTGGCTGCAACCTCCCTTCTTGGGGCGAGGAAGGTCTGGGCTTCATGCTGCCACCTCTCTGCCTGCCCAGCCCTGTCTGAGGATGTATTAGAGCAGGCTCTGCTCAGCTTCATTTTGTTTGCAGAGAGTGAGAGGTAGGGGCTGAGGCCACCTGGGTTCTAGCCCTGCTTCCTGGGTAGCATCATGTGCCTTAGGCAGCCTTGCAGCCCTGGGAGCCTCATCTTTACAGTGGGCATGCTGCTGTCAGATTCTGCCCCTGCCTGCATGTAGCAGACAGCACAGGATCCCCCTTCAGTAAGAGGGAGCTGCTCTTTGTGGGCTGGCAGTTCCCGAATGGACCTCTGTTGTCTTTCCCTTCATTCTGCCCTTACTGGCCAGGGATTTTGAAGCAGATCCTACTTTGTTATCGCAGTAATCCAGCCTCTTCATCTGCTGTTCAGAAAGTATTCTAATGTACCTCCTGACTGCTTTTTTGCAGAGATCGTAGGTCATGCTTCATTCCTCAAGGCTGTTTTTTTCCTATAGCTTTGTGTCCTATCCTGGGTTCGTGCCTGCAGGGTGGTGGCCGCTAGCCATAAAGTACAGGGGCATGGGGGCGCCTGGGTGGTTCAGTCAGTTAAGCATCTGCCTTCGGCTCAGGTCATGATCCCGCAGCCCAGCATTGGGCTCTCTGCTCAGCGGGGAGTCTGCTTCTCCCTCTACCCCTTCTCCCCTGCTTGCTATCTCTCTCTCAAATAAAATCGTTTAAAAAATAAAGTGCAGGGCACACTGGTCCTTCATGCTGAGAGGAGGGAGGAGCTGCTCTTTACCAGTACCTGCCCTCCCCAGGAGCAAATGCCCCATGTGGGCTCTAAGGCAACCACCTTGCTGTGGAGTAGGCTCCACCCAAGGCAGGGCAGGGGGTGGGGTGCAGAGCTGGATGCACCGTCTGCCGTGGTCCCCCGTGTCCCCTCCAGCTCTGCTGTGCCTTTCTGTGGTGGAGGAGGCATGCAGCCGCCCTCACCCCCCCTCCCCAAGAATCCCCCACCAGAGCTGGAGGGACATGGAGCCAGAGGGGCAGGGCATGTGTGCACTATTAGTTCTGGACCTAGGGTTGGCAGAGTTCCAGCCTCTCAGCTTCGGAGTGAGCTACCCTGACACTGCACACAGAGCATAAACAGACTATGTTCCAGGCCCTCTGCTGGGGACCCTGATCAGCTACCCAAACTTGGGTGCTGTGGGGGGGCCTTATGACCCAGGGTGGTCACTGGGGCTAGAAGGAGCAGCCCTGTGGGTGTGAGGCTCTGCTCTGTCTCTTTGCCATTGCTTGTTTTACACCAGTGACAATGAAGTGAGGTCACCTATGCACTTCCTTGCCAGTTTGGTGCCCTGGCACACAGCAACCTGGTTGTTGGTTTCCCCCTTCCCCTTATCTGTGTGGGCAATTGAGAGGAAAGACTTCATGTAGGGTCTGGGTTTGGATGAGTTTCATGGATTGGAGCCTGGAGCTTACAAGGCCAGAGACTGCGATGGCTGGCAGGGTGGGGGTGCCAGGCTGGAGCAGAGGCAGAGTGGGGGAGCATGGGGGAGTTCGAGTACAGAATTGGGGAGGGCATCCTCCGGATCCACCTCAGTCCCTCTTCTCCTCCAGTGGGTACCAGGCCTGACTGGGAGCTTCTCCCATAGGGACAGAATTTCTTCTGACTCTAGTGGGGGCCCTATTTCCCTCTTTTCTGGTTTTGTCTCCTCTCCTCTTTGATCCTGACAGCCTCCTTTCTGGTCCTGGGAGCACAGCTACCTGCTGTCCAAGACAGCTACTGAAATTGTTCCTCTTGTCTAATTCCCGAATGTTCAAGGAGCTCCTGTTTTAGTCAGTCCCCAAGGAAAGATGACCCATGCCTCCCACAGTGAGGGAGGGGAGGGTGACTGACACTCACGGCAGTGACTTATCTGCAGTCTCACAGAGACAGGACTGATAGATTCAATGGGCAGGCTGACAGGGTTTGTTGTGAAGGCATATCAAAGGACAGAAGCCATAGAGCTTTGGGCTAAGAGGGACATGGGGGCATCCCTTGCTTTTTCTGAGCCGATTAGGAGGCCATATCCACACAGAGAGTGGGAAGAAGGGATGGGGGGATATTTGAGGGGTGACTGGGACTGAGAAGTTGGTACAGGGTGGGTGGCAGGCATGGGCTAGGATGCTAGGAGGGGTTGGGGGCAGATGGAGGCCTTGTTGATATCCTGTGCCCTTGAGCTTCAGAATTCTCCAGCCCCACCTTCCTTCAGCATGGGTAGGGAGGACCCTGGGAGTGACATGACCACTAGGAGACTTGCTCATTTTGACCCATTTGGACTGCCTATAGGAGCAGATATCTGACTGCCCTGGCCAGGCCACACTGGCCTGACATGTGTATATGGGCCACTCTGCCTTCTGAGCCAGGAGCATGAAACAGCTGTCCTTTTTCTTCTTTTCACTCTAAGTCCACCAAAGGGGTCTTTGGGGCAAGGCCCTGCGCTATTGCTCACTTGTGGAATTGGCTCCTAAAGAAGATTGTGAATGAGTCATCTCAGGAGTGTATCCCATATATGATGATGTGGCCCCTTCATTGCCCCATGGTGTCCCCAGCCTCCCAGATGGTGGGCTCCAGGACTGGCAATGACTGGCCCTGTCCAGGACAGGCCTCTGAGGGTAATCACTGGTGAAGAAACTGAGGTGCCAGGTGCCCAGACACAGGTGCCTTCAGTGTAGGCATACCACAGGTATGAATTGAGATTCTCTGAGGGGCCCATGGTGTGTTCCTCCATGGGCCCCATGTTGGTAGACGTGGATGCCTACTATCCTGTGTAGAACTGGTACTTTGGGAATTCTACTAGACCCTGGCAGCTAAATTCTTCTTTGTCCCCTCATGAACTCTGGCTTGGCTTTTTAGACCCAGACTCTGCAGTCTTATTTCCTGTGTCCTGCCTTGTTGGGACATCAAGGCTGGGCTCGAAGTGGCTCCTTTAAGAGCGAGCGAACAGTCCCATTCCAGACTCTGTTGTGGAATGCCAGCAGCTTCCCTGCAGACAGACATCACTGCGCTGTCCTCCGTCCTGTCTCCGTGAGGGTTAACAACACTTCAGCTTGTTGTCTGGAACCGGTTCAGACTGGTTTTCTGGAAAGTGCTTTGTCTCTCAGACTGAATCCTGGGAAGGGTCATGTGGAGCCCAGTGATGTCATGGGATCAAAAACTGACTCAGCTGTTTTTTTTCTTCTTTTCTTTCTTTAAATCAAGATATGTGTGTGCTGCAGGTACAGGGTGCTGGCACAGTGACGGGCCAGCTCTCACCCCACTCAAAGTTTACCTCGCTGGCAGTCAAAGGGTTAAACGGGATCCCCACCTCTCACCCCCCAGAGGTGAGCAGGGAGGGAGGAGGCTGTCCTCACTAAAGGGGAGACGAAGGGTCAACCTGAGTCAGTGCAGTGGAGGCTGGACCTGGGCAGTGACCCTGCTCCTGGGACAGCGTGGTCTCCCTTTGCCGGATTCCAGACACCTCCAATCCAGGGCAGGTACTCAGAATCCCATAGGCAGGGAGTTCAAATCTAGGACAGTTTTCCTCTATTTGCTTTTGAGTCTGGAGCACAGAGAATTCCCCTTCCTTCTGATAAGCAGCCACTTTCCATTGTTCCTGTCTAGGTCCCCACAGGTCTGAGCTCCCCAGATGCCCCACTGATTCTTCCCAGCCTTCCCCGGGCAGCAAAGAAATGTTCTGGGCACACTTTGTGGGTCCTGCATTTGTTGTGCCTACTTCTGCTAACAGCATGTGGCAAGGAAAACTCTCCAAGCTGACACTCTGAATAGTTTCTAAGAAGGTAGCAACTTGGTTGTGCCAAGTTTAAATGTCGTGTTTTCTCCTTCTCCCAAAGTTCAGAATGACTGAAGAAGCATGCCGAACACGGAGTCAAAAACGAGCGCTTGAGCGGGACCCAGCGGAGGATGATGTGGAAAGCAAGAAAATAAAAATGGAGAGAGGATTGTTGTCTTCAGAGTTAAACACTGACGGAGACATGAGAGTGACGCCTGAGCCAGGAGCAGGCCCAGCCCAAGGGTTGCTGAGGGGGGCAGAGGTGACGACCACGGGCAGATGCGAAGGGCAGGCGGGTGACGGGCCCGTGGACATGCGTACCTCATACAGGTGAGCAGGAGGGACCTGGGTGTGAAGAGGTGGTGAGGAGATGGGGATGAGGCTTCCCTTCAGGCCTGCAGGAAGCAGCTCTAGATGAGTTATGGTGGAGATGGCTGTGGGTTCCAGTCCTGGCGTCACTGTGCTGTCCTGGACACACCTCCCCACTGGGGCCTGGATGTCAGTGGCAGAGGGTATGGTTCTCACAAGAGGAGGGGTAGTATTCTCATTGTTGGCTCCCTGTAAGGCAGGAAGTCTTCACTAAACTCATACCTGTTGTCTGTTCAACTGGTGCTTTTGGTTTGTAGGAAAACTTGGGAGTTTTTAATTTGAATATCTCTCTTTGCTTTATAGATCTGGGGTTCAGGAGTGCAGGGGTTCTGCACTTTTTCTGGGTCACTGGGTTGGGGATAGAGTCTGGAGTCCAGCTCAGGGATACCTCTCACATGTGCCACCACTCCTTATAGGCAGCACATTGTCAGGTCTTCTGTGGTGTGGTGTTTTGGTTTCTCCTTAGTCAGTACTGATTACTTCAAGAGTAACTTTTCCCGATCCTCAGCTTTGTGAGGTTCTTAAGGAAAAAACTTGAAAGAATTAAGATTCAATGTTGTTCCTATCATTACCCCCCCCACCACCACCATTTCTTCACTTAGAAACATTCTTTTCTTGTAAAGAGAAATCTGGGCCTAGCATCTGCTGTCACTGCTTCCCTTGGAGCTCTGGTGAGAGAACCATTCTTTCCAGAATGTTCACACCTAGATGTCTTATGAGCCAGATATTCCACGATCGTGTATGGGTATGGGCATGACCTCCTGGCCCTCCCTCAGTAACCCTTAATCCTCCCCTACAGATTCCTTTCCATATCTGTTTGCCTGAGGTTGGGGGTGAGGGTGAGGGTAGCAGGTGCAGAGCCAAGGAAGTTGGGAGCACCTTCCCTTCCCATGAGTGTTTAACCCACACAGGGATAACTCTACCCCGCAGTCTTCATGTTAAATTCATTTTGGAGCCCAGATTTTCAGAATCCTAAGGATTTCAGAGGTCATCTGGCCTGACATTTCTCAGCTTTTATAATTCTTAACCTCTTTGAGATAAATGGGAAAATCCAACCCCTTCTATTAGGGAAGCATTCAGAGTTGAGGTGGGTACTTTCTGTTTCTACTACCCCAAAAGGTCTTTTGCTGTCTGGCTGTGCTTTTTGCTGTCCCTGTTCTAAAACCAGAGGCCTCTTTGAAAGTTTCAGTAATAAAATTGTAATTCTGGGCCTCCTTTCCTTCCCTCTGACTTGGTCCTCAGGAGTGTTTCGGGTGCTGTCTCAGGTAGCTGAGGCGGAGGAAGAGCCCATGTTTGTGAAGATCTGCTGGGTTCTTGTGTTCCTGGGCTCCTAGTATGCATTTTCTCCTGTAATCACCTTGCTCCTCTGCAGGGCAGCCCAGTGGATTGTGAAGGAGAGATTACCAGATCTTTCTGTTGATACAGCCTGGGGCTACATTTGGCCTCTGGGCCTCTTGCTTCCAGGCTTTCCCCATTATGCCTATTGGCTTCCAACCCAAGATTACTTGGACAATGTGATGTTTTCTGTTGATGGGGATGATATCCTTATGACACAAAGGATGTAAGGGAGCAGGGATCAGAGATTAACCCAGGCACACAGGGCAAGGGTGATCCTACAGGACTAGAGACACCCTAGGGCACTCATGGAACAGTATGGGAGTGTGGAAAGAGGTTGGCTTTGGTGGCCAGCAGGCAGAGTTGGGGTCACATCATATTCCCTGACTGGTCTTGAGCAGATGGTCTTAGTCTTTGTTTCTTCATTAGTAAAATGGGTGATAATCTCTGCCTTGCAGGTTGTTGGGTGACATATGTATACCCAGAATTGGTCCTAGTGTGGGGAGGAAGTGTTGGTGACAACTATCCTTTAATCTTCACTCAAAAAACGATGTCCACGTGTAGAGCTAATATGTCCCTGAGTTCCCACATAGAATATTCTGTTTAATTTATTTGAGAAGTACAATTGTGAGTTTTGACAAAAATCATAGGATGAGGTATACCCCACAGCCATTCTAAAACTGTGATCTATTCTGGAGTGCGTGGCCCCAGTTCTGTGTTAGAAACAGGCAGTCTTTAAATCCTCATTGAGAGCATCTGTCTTGAGAACATCCCTTTAGGAACTTCCCTGTATCACAGTGTGGTTGTTCCACTGGTTCCCAGGTTAGTGTGAAATCCCACATTAGGCAGATCAAAAGGCACAGCTGTACTGACCATAGCTTAGGTGTGCTGAAGCTCTTTGGCTTCAAGTTCACTGAATCTTATAAGACTAACATGCCAATTTTAGATCGTTCTGAGAGAATTTCATTTTTGTTTTTTAATTGAGATGTAGGACACATGTTGAAAAGTACAGAAGGGTGCCACGTGATACATTTTCAGAAACTTGAACACATCCTTATAGCTAGAAATAACCTTGAAAGCCCGCTTATGCCTGCTTTTTGTCACTACCCCAAGGGTAACCAGTTTCTTGGCTTCTAACAGCACAGATTAGTTTTTCCTGGTTTTGTACTTTAAATAAATGGAATTATCCAGTCTGTACCCTTTGCTTGTTTTCATTCAACATAGTGTTTGTGAGGTTTACCCACGTTGTTGAGTTTAGTGGTAGTTAATTCATTTTCATTGTTGCGTAGTATTCTGTGTCTAGAATTTCTGTTTGGCTCTGTTTCACAGCTGCCTCATTTTCTTTCACACTGTCTTTTTTTTCCCCTTAAGATTTTTTTATTCATTTACGTGAGAGAGTGTGCACAAAGTACGAGCAGGAGGAAGGGTCAAAGGGAGAGGGAGAAGCAGACTCGGGGCTTGATCCCAGGACCCCAGGATCACGACCTGGGCTGAAGGCAGACATTGAAACTACAGAGCCACCTAGGCGCCCCTCAGGCTGTCTATGACTCAAATCGGGCTTTTTGAAGACTAAAGGGAGTTTCTGGTGGCTTCTAGGAGAGATAATTTTCTTTAAGGAAGTGGCTGGTGAATTAAAATCACCAAGATAAAACCTTCCCCCCCCCCCACTACATTGGGGTGATGTGTAGCACACATAGGCAGACAAAAGGGTAAAATCAGTTTTCTCCCTCTCTACAGTTCCCCTCTCCATCTCTGGCAGTTTTTCTGACTTATGCTCCCAATTTGTGCATATTTTATTTAAAAAAAAAAAAAAAAATCCAAGCTGGAGGGTAATTTCCAGCAATGATTGAGTGAGGAGAGATTTTCAAATCCCCCCCCCCACAAGTATAAAACAGGATAAAATTGGCCCAAAAATGTCAATCATTTCATTACTGTGGAAATGGACCAGAGGCATACAATAATCTGAATAGTGTTTGTGCTTAAGGAACTGCTTTTGGTAAGAATAGTGAGAATTTGTGGCATTTAGCCTGGGGCTCCTTCCATGCCCTCTCCACGGTTCTATTGCTAGGGAACTTCTGCCTGGCAGGTATAGGCTGTGAAGACCAGCCCCTTCTCTGCAGGAGCAAGAAGGGGCTCATTCAACTTAAGAGCTTTCTGGGCAGCAGCCCTTGGCCTTGAGGTTGAAGTAAAGTCTTAGAGATGGGCAAATTGGGAAGGACTATTAGCCCAAGGTTGCAGTCATGGTTGGGGCAAGACAGAAAAACTATTTGAAGAAATAATGGTCAAAAACATAGGTGAAGAGAATTTTCACTCATCCAAGCAGCTCAACAGACCTCAAGTAGCAGAAATACAAAGTGATCTATACCTAGGCACATCATAGTCAAGTTGTTACAAGCCAGAGAAAAAGAAAATCTTAAAAGTACCAAGAGAAAAAGGGCTCATCACATACAGGGGAACATTAATATGATTAACAGACAGCTTCTTACCCAAGATCATGGAAACTAAAAGGAGTTGAATGACATTCAGAGTACTCAAAGAAGAAAACTGTGTCAACCTGGAATTCTATGTCCAGCAGAACTCCTTCAGAAATGAAGGCAAAAAAGACATTTTCAGATACAGACCGAAAGAATCCATCACTGGCAGACCTGCCAGTTCTCAGGGCTGAAAGAAAATGACATGTTGGTAACTTGGGTTCCCAGGAAGAAAAGAGCATTGGAAATGATAAATATGTGGGCTAACATAAAAGACTTTATTCTCATTTCTTCTTAAAACATACAACATTGTGTAAAGTGTTAACTGTAGTTAACACTGGTCGTAATAGACAAAACCATCTCAGCTCTCTGGAAATTGACCAAAGACATACAAAAATCTGTTGTGTTTATAATGGTGACAGATATGTCAGATAATAATAGTACAAAACAGGAGGAAAGAAATGGAGCTCCATTGGGGTAAAGTTTTTCTACATTTTACCAGAATCAATTTAGTATTAATTTGAAGCAGATTGTGGTAAATTAATAAGATAATTATTGTAATCTCTAGAGCAACTATTAAGAAAAATAACTTTAGGGGCGCCTGGGTGGCACAGCGGTTAAGCGCCTGCCTTCGGCTCAGGGTGTGATCCCGGCGTTCCGGGATCGAGCCCCACATCAGGCTCCTCCGCTATGAGCCTGCTTCTTCCTCTCCCACTCCCTCTGCTTGTGTTCCCTCTCTCGCTGGCTGTCTCTATCTCTGTCAAATAAATAAATAAAATCTTAAAAAAAAAAATTAAAAAAAAAAAAGAAAAAGAACTTTAAAATGCAATAAAAAAATAAATTTAGAGGTACACTAAGAAATGTTTAACACAAAAGAAGACTGTCAATGACGAACAGAGGAACAAAAAAAAAAAGGGAATATTTGCAGAATACAACTAGCAAAACGACACATGTAAATCCAATCATATTGATTATTGTGTTAAATGTGAGTGGTCTAAACACCCCTATTATAAAGGCAGAGATTGTCAGACTAGATTTAAAAAAGCAAGATCTAGCTTAATTATTTATTATCTATAAAAGACACTCCTTAGATTTAAGGATGCTTTATCCTTCAGTAAAATAGTGGGAGATACTATACCATGAGTAACTATAGGAAAGCTAGAGTGACTGTTAATACTGTCAGATAAAATTGACTTTAAGACCAAAAAATAGTACAAGAGCCAAAGAGTGTCATTTTATAATATATCAGGGAGACATACCAGTCATAAATGTATATGCACCTAAGAACAGAACCCCAAAATACCTGAGGCATAAACTGATAGGGTAGTAGAAATAGACAATTTATCAGCTATAGTTAGGGAATTCAATTTTCCACTTTTAGTAATTGGTAGAGCAACTAAACAGAAAATTTTAAGGTTCTAGAAGACTCAAAGAGCATTGTCGACCCATTTGGCCTAACAGGAGTCTATAGTGCACTTGGTAACTACAGAAAACCGAATACGTCTTTATACACGCTCATGGAACATTCTCCAGGATAGAGCAAATGCTGGGCCATAAAACAAGACTCAAGAATGATTATTTTATTTTATTTCATTTCATTTCGTTTTATTTATTTATTTATTTATTTTTAAAGATTTAATTTATTTGATAGAGACACAGCAAGAGAGGGAACACAAGCAGGGGAGTGGGAGAGGGAGAAGCAGGCTTCCCGCTGAGCAGGGAGCTGGATGCGAGGCTTGATTCCAGGACCCTGGAATCATGACCTGAGCGGAAGGCAGACGCTTAACAACTGAGCCACCCAGGCGCCCCAAGGATGGTTGTTTTTTAAACAAAAAAAAGACAGTAACAAGTGTTGGTGAGGATGTGGAGAAGGTGGAACCCTTATACTTTGCTAGTGGGAATGTAAGATGGCGTAACAGTTTGGCAGTTTCTTACAAAGTTACACATGAACTTACCACATGACCCTGCATTCTATCCAAGGAACATACTCAAGAGAGATGAAAACATGTCCACACAAAGACAGGTACATGGGTGTTCATAGCAGTATAATTCATAATAACAAAAAATGGAAACAATCCAGATAGTCAAGCAGGGAAAAATAAAACATGCTATATCCATGCAGTGGATTACTATTCAGAAATATAAAAATGAGCTACTGATTCATGCTGCAGCATGGGGAAACCTCAGACTCACCATGCTGGTGGGGAGACAGCAGACCCAGAGATTGCATGTTGTGTAGTTTCATCTACAGGGAGTGTTTGAAACCAACTGACTATAGAGACAGTGATCAGTGGTTGCCTGAGGGCAGGGGTGGGGGCGGGTGGGAACAGTGATTAACATCTCATGGGCACAAGGGAACTTTTTGGGGGTGGTGGAAGTATTCTAAAATTGGATTGTGGTAATGGTTGCACAACTCTGAGTTTATTAAAAATGATTGACTTGTACTACAGTGAATGAATTTTAGTGGTATGTAAATTATACCTCAATATGGACATTTAAAAAAATTAATGAGGTTAAAATAGTTTGGTTTCTGTTCTGGTATCCATAAACGTGCTCATAGAAAAACAAAAATCCACAGAGGTGGAAGTTGAGCCTGCTGGTCTTGTGAGACCAACCCAAAGGTCATGGGCACATGCCTGCCCTCCCCCTACCACACCCCAAATCAGGACTGTTGGAAGAGGCTAGAGTTGGGGCAGGGAGAGGAAGCTATGTTGGGTTCTCCGTTTTGTTTCTGCGGTAAGTAGATTCTCCTCCTGTACTTTCCTATAGAGAATCTCTTTGTTTCACAAGTTGTTGATCTTTAGAAATAATGTGGGCCATGCACAGGTGAGAACAACTTTTTCCGCCCCGCCTTTTGGGTAGAAGAGCATTTAGCTCAAAACATGAGCCGCCTCTTTAGAGGTTTTGCCCCTGAAAGGTAAGGACTGGGGGTCTTGTGACTCTGGGCCTTTGTTGTGTGGGGACTCCATGAACAGCCACCCCCATGCTTTACCGAAAACGTGTTTGTATATGCCTTTTTCTGAGACATCAGCCCTCGCTGGGTTGTTAACAGGCCAGGACTAGGCTGACTCTGTGACCTGCACCGTGGTGGTCCCGGGGATAGAAATGATAGGACAAGATCTGATCACAGCTACTTTCTGGTGTACTGTAATATGAAACAATGTGCAGAGCTCTTGGGGAGAAAGACTAGAGGTTAAGGGGTATGGCTCATTGGGGATGGAAGTCCATGGGTGCCAGAGCAGACCGTCTCTACTTCCTCATTTTACCTGGGAGGAAACATGACTGAGGCTCCTTGGGTCCCATGGGTGGGGCAGGGGCAGACAAGTAGGCCAGCTTCCACTTCTCAATAGCCTGCTACATGGGCCTCGGTGGATGTGGGGCAGATGTCCTGATGACTTCCTGTCCTGGTTTCTATTGGGGTGTGTGGCCTTTGGGTAGCTGCATGTCTTCCTCCTCTCTCCCCATCCCTCTTTGCATCATACATCTCATTTGCCACAGGTCAGGTCTTCACTTGGACCAGGGGCTTCCCCTCTGGGTAGAAGGGGATCCTGTCTGCCACTGAGGGGTCCATGGCTTACTGGTAGTAACATCTGAGCCATTAGAGCTGTTCTGGCTTAGTTTTTCTGGCTTTCCACCTCCCTAAGTCAAGCACTTGTGAACATAAACAGACTAAAAATGCACTAAAAGTACCCTCTTTACCAGGCCTGCAAAGCAGGGCCTTTTTGTTAAAGCTGGTGTTCTTGATGACAGAATCACTATCCCATTAGAGACTTTGGCATTCACAAAGGTTGTCATGGGTGTGACACGTCTTTTAAGAAACTAGTCACCTTTTCTGTGCCTGTGCCCAGGGGCGTCACTACTCATTTGGTATTAAAACAGGGCTTGGTTGTCCTGCAGTGGTGTGTTGTGTGGGCACATCATCCACACATGTAAACGCCTGAGTTCTCTTAAAAGTGAAACTGAATCTGAGAGTAACATGATGGTGCAGCTGCCTATTGTCTATAATGTGGGATTATGTAGACGGCCTTGTTCTGTTCTGTGTAAAAATGGGGCCTGCAGGTAAAGGGGTGCATCCCTTAACTTATCCAGGATGACTCCCTTGGTCATAGGTTGAGTTCTTGTTGTTCAGCAGATGCTCTTTATAAGCAGCCTATTGGGAGAGGAAGAATAAAAACTGGGGTTGCTGCCCTATGAGAAGGCAAAGCCCAGCAAACCTCTCCTGGTGTGTTTTCAGCTGTGTAGTCCAAAGCCTTATCAGGATACAGAACCTAGTCATCACCATAAAAAGGAGTCATTTATACATTTCCTGTCCTTCTTGACTGGGTACACACTCTCACCCTAGACTAATCTTGCCTCTTCTCAGAAATGGAATCATGCATGTGCTCAGTGGTGTTTGGCTTCTCCATGTGCTTTGGGATTCATCCCTGTTGTATGTAGCATTTTGCTGATTGTCTCCTGTGTGGGTATGCACACTGTATCCACTCACTGTCCGTAAACACCAGGTAGACTGCAGTTTGCCGCTGGTGTGAGTGTGGCTACTATGATCATTCCTATAGGTCTTTGTGTGGGCATCAGTCCTTCACTTATCTTGCTAAATACTTAGGGGTTGAATTGCAGGGTCACAGAATACATGCATGTTGAATTATTTTAAAGAAACTGCCAGGCATTTCCCCCCAAAATGTCTGGGCTGCTTTACTCACAGGTATGGGAGTTTCAGCAGCTTCATTCTCAATTTGGTGTCATCATTCTTTACAAATTTAGCCATGGGGTCTATAGAGAGGTCTGGGTCCATGTCCTGGCTTGCTTTTGTGACTGTTACCTCTTTCCCATGGTGATAGAAGGGTGATCGTTGCTGCCCTGGCTGCCTGTGTGGGGATGGAAATGGGGTCCTCGCCAGGCATGTACTGACCTGAGCCCCCACCTACTCTGTTCTAAGGACCGTGCTCCATCACAGCTGTGCCTCGCCTGGCCAGCTGTCTGCTGGAATGTGTGTTCTTGAGTGAGTTTTGTGAATGTGACACAGCTGTGTGTGTGATGGCTTGGGTTCTTGGCACAGCCTGGGTCGGTGTGGTTGTGATCCTTACCCTGGCTCTCTGACAGTCTTCCTCATAGAGATTAGACCCCCCCCCCATACTCCCCCCGTTCATGTATGAGAGCTTAGGAAGTCCCTTAGCCAGAAACCTGTTTCCTTCTCTGTGACCATCACTTCCCGGGGGGGGGGGGGGGGCTCCTGTACTCTTGTGGAAGGCTCTCTGGAGCCCAGCCCCTCCCCAGCACCTGTTGTGGCCTGGCTGCTGCTTTCACTTGCTAATTCTCTGTCTTTCCGGCTGGGTGATTTCCAGGAGAGGCTGGGCAGTCTCAGGGAGCAGTTCCATCAGCTCCAACTAGAAATCTCCGTGGCCTGTTTGCTTTTCTTAGCGTGTTTAGCGCATGGGAACCAAGAGATATGTTCCTCTGGAAATCTGTTCCTGGTTCCGTGCTTTCTTCCCTGCCTTAGATGTGCCTCTCTTGTGTCATTCTCTGCCTTATCCCTTCCCTATAGGCTCCTCATCCCAATTCTCTCTGTCCACCTGCCTTTATTCGGAACCATATCTTATCCCAAGGTAGAAATTGAAATTTGAGGGGTTCACCTGTACTTCTAAAAATCATTAGGTAATGCTGGGCTATCAGAGAGACAGACTCTGGGTGTCCTCTTTCTAACTCCCAGAGAGACCCAGCTCACACGGGGCCCTAGTGTAAGCCAGCCTGATGACAGGTGAGAAGCCACCTGCCCATTGCCTTGATAACACCTTCCTCTGGTCATAAAGGGGCTGTCTTTCTCTTTCTCACTGGGTAGTGCCTGCTTTCTTGGGGGATGTGGTGGCTCTGACAGGAGCCAGAAGGTCACTATGTACAGTCAGTGAGGTAAGGACCTGTAAACACTCATCCTTTAGCAGTCATGAACTCTTCACACATGTGTGAATTAGGCAGATTTATAGATTAAGCAGATCATTTTCTTATTTTGAAATTATTTGGTTTAAATCTGCAGTTGAAGTTTCTGATACCTCTTCAGTACATCTTCCTGTTAGTACTTTGTCACGTGATAACAGACTCCTCATCCTGTAACTGGTGTCTTGGCTGCTGTAGCAGGTCATTTAAATGTTTTACCTGCAAAGTATGTGAGGGCTCTGACCAGCCTTCCGCTATGCCAGCCAAAACTGCTTTCATATGCTTTGCTTTATATCTTGCAGCCATTTCTCTGCTGTATTGAAAACAGTCTGTACCAGAACCGTAGCAAACCTGGAAGGTGGGGGATGGCAAGCACACTGGCCTGAGGGATCCCATCATGTCCCTCGTGGCCATGGTGAAACAGTGGGATGATGGTGGGGGGTGGGGAGCTGTGTGACTCCAGGTGGGGCGAGCAGGAGATAGACCTTGAGAAGAATTTTCTCAGCAGAGAGTGCCCTGGAGAAAAAGGAGAACTGGCCTCATGGCAAGAGATTTCCAAGGTGTTTTTTTTTTTTTTCTTCTGTTGGAGGGATGAGCATGTGAATCGGAGGGGAGTAGCAGGTAGTGGAAAAAGAAAATGGGTGTCCAGCCACCTGATTCCACTCACATCCCCATGTGGCCTGGGACCGTTTACTCCACCCTGGTGAAGCTCATTGTCTCCTCTGAAGTGGGGCTGGTCGTTCTTAAGCCTCAGAAACTCCCAGCGTGGTCTAGTAAGGTTTGTCACAGCGATGATAGGAAGAAGCCTTGGGACTTACGGATGTTCAAGAATGAGGGAGAAGAGGGCAGGTGAATGGCCACAGAGCCCTATGGGAGGCAGGTGGTGACATCAGGGTCAGTTGCCTTCACAGTTGCTGAGTTCCTTATGGTCCAAGCAGCCTAGATGTCAGTGAGAGGGGCCTGCCTGAGGGTGTGGGAGAGGAGGTGGGGAGTGTCTGATGGGTGGAGATGGGAGACATACCAGACGTTTCTAATCCCCTTCCCTGGGTCCCAGGCCGTAAGACTGCTTATTTTTAGAGCTTAAATCTTAAAAATAGCTGTGATGTAAATAACCACTTTGAAAAGCTTTGTTCCAGTCTTAGTAGGACTGAGACCTGGTGACACGCAGTTCCTCAGTGCAGGGCCTTGATAGCTTTCAGAAACAACTTTAACACAACCACACTCTAAAGAAAACAGCCAGTCCAGGCACACAGCATTACCTTCCTTTGAGGCAACTTACAGTGTCCATGGGCAGTGTGGGAAAGAGTGATCTGGGTAGCATATTTTAGGGAGCTCACACCCCAGAAATTGGGATGCTCAGGGGCTGCAGGTCCCTGGAGCCATTGAGTTTGGTGAGAGGGTCTGAGAAGGTCCACAGTGGTGGTTGGAGCAGGGCCATGGCACTCCCTCTGGAGCGGGTGGGAAGGGCAGGCCAGGGGGTGCCCTTCGGAGAGGAAAGAGTTGGTGCTCTGGGCCTGGGTGGAGCCCAGAAGCTTGTGGGACACCTGAACGTGAGGATGGAAGTGGACATGTTGGGAGGAGGGAGAGATGCCTTTGCCTGGAGAATGGAGGTATGGGGTGTGAGATGGACAGGATAGTGTCTTGGCATTGGGAGCCTGGGGCACCCAGCTGACTTTCAAGGGAAGCCTATGCTTGGCCTCCCCATCTGCAGATTCAGGGTGTCTAGGGTGCCCTGGGCAGTGCCATATTCTCTGTGAATTGGGTAAGTGCAGAGCCTGTCCAGTTGCCGCTTTTAAGGCCACAAGAACAGGGTTACCGAATTTTGTTGGCTTATAATTGAATAGATTTTATAGGAAAATTATGGGGTATCTGTGGGGTGAGTCCTTTGAAATTTTTAGTATGCCTCACTTTTCAAAACACAACTTGGGCAGCAAGAGACAGCCATGTGGGCCATGGCATGTCAGGAGGGCTCCATTGAGGAGCCTTTGCTCAGACTAGCACTTGCCATGGGAAGCCCTTTGCTGAAAGCATTGGTATAACCCCCTTTCCGTCTTGGTTATGTGAAAAATATCTTCTCCATTTGCTGTGTTAGAAATTTGAAAATATTTATTCTGTCCTGGATTTAATCATCATATCTCCTTAGACACCTCTGGCCTGAGACAGTTTCTCAGACTTTCTTTTGTTTTTGATGACCTCAGCAGTTTTAAGGAGAACTGGTCAGGTGTGTTCTGGGAAATCGTTAGTTGTGATTTGTCTGGAGTTTTTTTCATGGTTGGCCTGGGGTGATGGGTTTGAGGAGGACCACAGATGTAAAGTACCCTTCCTTCAAGCCTTGTGAATGCTCACACACATGCTTTGCTTCTGGGTGGCTGTCCTGCTTTGGTATGCAGGAGAAGTGTTTTATCTTGTCAGAGAATATTAAAAAGACATGTGCTCAAGGGTTGAAGTTTAATAAAGTCAATAGCATGTACTTCATCCAGGGCTTTGCCTATATCATGGTGTCGTTGAGTACTGGCAGTTTGGCACTACTGTCCTAACTTGGTGAAAAAGGCAGTTATCTCAGCGTTATAACAACGACCTGGCAGAGCCCAGGGCAATGCAGAGGAGCTTAGGTGGGCTGGGAATAGGCTGTCTAGAGTGGGCATAGACAAGGACGTCCATCAGGGCTGTGTGCTTACATCTCAGGCAGCAGTGGTTAATGGCCTGCTGGAGTCAGACAATAGAAGGAAGGGAAGCCTTCAGCATGAGACCTTGTCCCCAGGGACCTCCGACTATAGGGCAGGTGGCCAGATGAGTCAATTCTGAGCTAAATTACAGCTGCAAAGGTGATGGGGCTGTTCTGATTGTGCACATCATGTTCAGTGAGAATGGGGGAAAGAGCTGGGGCTGTCATTTGTGAACTGGGTGCACGTTTAATGCCTTTTACATTTTACAACATCCCCTGGAGGTCAGTGGAATCCCATTCTGCAGATGAAGGAACTGAAGTTCATTGAGGTTTGGTGACTGGGTGGAGCCCTCACAGCTGCAAAGGTACGACTAGCTTCCCATGGTCCTGCTGCACTCAGAGCAGCTGGAGCAGGTCTGGTGGAGGTGAGGGACACCGGAGCTATGCTGGGAGGGCAAGTTGGGATTTGCCAGGCGAAGGTGGGGGAGGATCAAGCAATTTAAAATACAGATTTTTAGGGGCACCTGGGTGGCTCAGTTGTTAAGCGTATGCCTTCCGCTCAGGGCGTGATCCCGGGGTCCTGGGATTGATCCCCACATTAAGCTCCTACACTGGGAGCCTGCTTCTTCCTCTCCCACTCTCCCTGCTCGTGTTCCCTCTCTCGCTGGCTGTGTCTCTCTCTGTCAAATAAATAAATAAAATCTTAAAAAAAAAAAAAAAAAAAAACAGATTTTGGGATGGGGAAGTAAATTTCCAGGCAAAGCAAGCACTTTCCATTTATCACAGAAGTTTGTAGTTGCTGCAAGCTGGAGAGCAATGTTTGTTTCCGGTGTGTAGTTTTCATCTGCACACAGGTGACTTTCTCTTGCTGTGAGTTGGTGAGGGAGCTGGCATCCCAGGAAGTGTGTTTGGGTTCACGTGATGTAGGGAGTCCCTTCATGCTGCAGAGTGCTCCTGGGTTCTCGTTGTGTTCCTCCCTGGAGGAAGGTTGGTCTGGCATGTGGGTGTGGTGACCAGATGGAGGTACACTAGCATTGATGCTGTGGCATTCGGGGTCCCATGCTCCTTTTTCTTTTACTCTCCCAGGCCCCGGACCCTTTAGGAGTCTGGATTCCAGAGTACTGAAACCCCACCCAGCTTTCTTGGGCAGGTGGCAGTCCATGTGTAGCGAGAGTTGTTTCCCAGTCAAGTCCAAGGACTACATCCATGTTTTCACACTGTCATCTCTTTCTCACCTCAGGGACTCGGCATGAGGATGCTGCTGGCTGTCCAGGATCCTAAGAATAAATAAAAGTATTTTCCTCTTTAATCTAGTCCAAAAATGGTATTTGATAACCTGAGTTAGAGGTATCAGAGTTGACAGTCATGTGGAATGCATTCTCTTCCACCCTCTGACTGTTGCTTTTTCTGGGGTGCCATTGAGCCCTCTGTAGGCCATGGGCACCCAGCTGATCTGACTCATGGTGGGGGCCTGGGTCCCAGTCCAGTGCAGGGTACACATGGCAGCCCTCGGTGTCCCAGAGTTGGGCGGGATTACCAAGGGTCCACAGAAGCCTGGGCCTAGTGTGAGCCCAGGTTATCTGCAGGCCATAGGTGTGTGACCTTAAGTCATGCCTTTCTGACTGTTTCCTCACCTGTAGAGTGGAGTGACGATCAGGCAGTTGAGAGGATTATACAGAAGTGTGCATCTTGGTGGTTGTCACAGAGATGGCCCTTGTAAAGGGTCCGTAAATGTCTTGGGTGATTTTTCCAAACCCGTGGTAGGTCAGCCTTTAAGTTCTATGACTGGTCATTTGTAACAAGTGCCCCTTCCCAGATTTCTGAGCAGAGCATACTGAATTGGATTTAGCCTTTCTGGTGTTACCAGATCCTAGCTGGACGTGTTGGCTGCTGGCAGGGTTATGCTTCTGTGACCTCCTTGGGTGGATGCTGGCCCTGAAGGCTGCCCCATTACCATTTGGTGTTGGGGCCTTTATGTGGGGTCACAGCTGGTTTCTCTGGCCCAGGGAGTGCTCTGTTTCACCCATCCTTGCCTTGTCTCTACAGCCCTTGGTAACTCTGCACGCTCCTGAAACTGGCCTCTGTTGTTCAGTTGGAGTGAAGTCCTCTGGGCCTCCCTGGCCAGGCTGTGACTTCCGGGGGCTCCTGTGTTCCTAGAAGGAGCCCCAGCAGGACAGGCTGAATGCTTCCTGGCCTTGCTGACAGCACAGCACTCTCTCCTCTGCTCTGGCCATGTGTCTTGTGACTGCCCTCCTCTGTGCTGGGGGCCCTGGAAGGGGGGATGGGCTCTCAGGGCCAGAGCCTGGCTACAGGAGCTCCTTCTCTTTCTTCTGAGATGTTCAGCAGTAGCTGTGGCAGGGTGCGCCATAATGGATTCCGAGAGTGATAGCTGGACCTGAAGTCTCCAGGAAGAATGATGGCTGGGTTTCAAAAATCTCATCCCCAGCTGCTCACCTCCATGGCCTCTGTGGCCAAGAAGCAAAATGTGTTCTGACTTCCCAGCCCCTACAAAGCAGGCTCTGCGCTTTTCTCTTGATATCCCAGCCAACAGAGTGTCAAGTTACAGGGCTGGGAGAAGTGGTAATGGATGCCAAGAAGGGAGTCCAGGGAGTTGAAGAGGGGCTGGGGCAGGCAGGAAGCAGGTGGGCTCCAGGGCCCTGGGGGTCTGGGGAGGGGACCAGGCATCCGTCGGTGCCTACCGTCCCCTAGGGCAGGCAAGTCTTCAGCTTTGGGGCACAGCCTGTGTCTGTGTGCAGCAGAGCTCCCTTTCTAATCACACCAAGTGTCTCTTAGTGAACAGCTCCCCTTGGGAAAGGGGGCGGTGATGAGGAGTCCTAGTGAGCAGCTCCCATGTCCAGATGGCCATGAAAGATCCCAGAGGTATGTGTAGGGGTCAGTGAAATGTTCCCAGGTGGTAGGACTAACCTGGGAAGTTGTGGTAACCATCTTTCTCTCTTGTAGGACTTTTCTAGAAGTGTTTCTGGAATGGGGATGCTCATTAGATTAAGCATGCAGAATTGCTTTCTGGCTTTGATTCACACCACTCGGTGTAATGCTTGAGGCTGTGGTGGCTTCCAGACCCACAGATGGCCCCCTCCTTTCCTGTGGGACCCTCTGTTCACTTCCTTTCTTTTTTGAGCAGCTCTGGTCTCAGGCCTTTCTGGAGCTGTGCTTCTATATCCTCTCAAGTCTGCATTTGCTGTGGCCATCCGTCATGCACAGAGAACTGCTGGTCCTTTTGGGGGGATTTGAGGTTCAGCAGGGGTGGTTGCTTGGGTAAACTGTTTCTTTCCCACATTCTTTCTCCCTGCTTTGTCCCAGGTAATATCTAGAGTGGGTCTCCTTGCTGGGAACAGTCTGAGAAAGGATATGGAGTAACAGTGGTGTGGGCTAGTTCCCTGGGGCAGAGCTGGGCTGTCAGCCCTGTTGGCTTAGTGGTTTAAAGTGCCGATGTGTTGGTGTAGCATTGTCTGTCCTGTCTGCCGGTCGGATGGTCCTAGCTGGGTGCTGCTTCTTGGGCTCTTACCTTGCAGTCCTTTTTCAACCAGGCTGGATGTCCCTAGTGGCTTTATCACTCATAGGATGACTAGGCCCGTCTCTTTGTGTCTTTGACCCTCTTTCCATACAACTAACTGACATCCTCAGCACAGTGTGAGACCCCACCAGAGCATGCATTCTTAGGGCCCAAGCGGAAACGGCAAGGCTTCTGTGACCTAGCCTCAAAAGCTTGTAGCATTGCTTCCTCTGCATTCCTGTAGTTCACAGAGTGAGCCACAAAACCAGCCCAGGTTCTGGGGACAGGACTGAATGGATGTGTGAACGTGGAGAGGTATGGACGGTCTCATCAGGGTGTAGCGTGGTGGTCTATACATGATTTTGTTGACTGTATTAAGGCTCCTTCTTAATATCCACCAAAGTCCTGACTCACAGGTTAGGAGTTGTGCTTCCAGGACCTATTGCTTGAAAAGACAGACAAGATGACACAGAATGTAGAAATCCCTTTTTTAAGAGAGAGAGGGAGTGCCCGAGCAAGCGGGGATCGGCGGGGGGGGGGGGGGGGGGGGGGTGCAGAAGGGGAGAGAATTTTAAGCAGGCTCCGCACTCAGCGCGGAGCCCAACGTGGGGCTCGGTCTCATGACTCTGAAATCATGACCTGAGGTGAAATCAAGAGTTGGACGCCTAACTGACTGAGCCACCCAGGTGCCCCTTCAAAAATCCTTTTAAGTGAATTTGCACATCCTTTAACAATGTGGCATCTGTACATGTGGAAAAAGCTGACCACATGTATAAGGTCATCAGTCAGTCTCTACAGGCATCACTGGATTCCTCATACAGGCATCACTGGATTCCTCATGAACTCACAGAACCCAACTTGGAACCAGGTGCTGAGGAAGAGGTGGGCACATCCACCAGCCATGTTGCCTGAGCACGCACCGTGCCAGGTCCTGCTTTAGCTGCTCGGACAGAGCAGGTCATAAAACAGATAACATTCCTGCCCTCCCTGGGTTTGAGAATATTCGAGTATTAACCCACAATGGCCGGTTGTCTGCTCTGTGCCAAGTTTGCATTTATGGCAAGCAGCTATTTACTGTTTTAGGAAAGATTGGGGCCTGAACCTCCCTGATGATCTCCTAGGGTGTCCAAGCCTCCTCAGCACTGAGGTTGCACTCACCAGCAATCCTGAGGGGCAGCAGGGCAGGAATTCCTGTCCTGGTGTAGGAGGCACAGAGAGGGAAATGTCCTTTCGTGGGCTCTTCACTTACAAGAGGCAGACCCAAGTGAAATTCAGACGGCTTTTTGGGGGAGGCCCCTAGTGTGCAGGCCTGGTTCATAGTGCCTACTTATGTGAGCTTTCATGAGGATAGCCACAGGCCTTGGAGTAGGCCCTGTGGCCTGTCCCCCACTCCCAGCCAGTGTGGCACTAGGGGAAGATTCCTGCCCCTCTGGCTCTGGAGAGGTGGGGGGCATCACCCCCTTTCCTGGAGGTGTGGTGTCTCATCAGGGCTAGACCCCTCTCATCCATTGCTTATTGGGTCACCCTGGGAATATCCTGGCCCTTATTGGAAGCTGTGGTGCCTGGGCCTCATGGAGACAGGCTCTGAGTGGGACTGTGGGGCCCTGGCTCCTGTGCCTCCAGGTTGGCCTCCAGCCCCAGCTTAGGTGGGGGAACCTGCCTGACAAACAGGTAATGACAGTGTCACCCTGCAAGGCTGTGGGGTAGTGAGTTGACCCAGTAGAAAGGTAAAGATACTTTATTTGGACTAGTTTGCTGGAGTGAGGGTGAATAAGCTGGTTGCTGGCAGGGAAGCCTCTGCTCAGGCCTATGCTGCCCTTCGTGGAACCCCAGAATTCTGCCCTGAGCTCCCCACCCCCATGATGGATAGTACTGGGCATAGCTAAGAAGGCTTCCTCAGGCATGCATGCTGTGGGGGGTGTTCTCCATGAGTGCACTAGGGGAGTGCTGGTCATGCTCCCAGGGCCGGCGCGTTGGAGGACTGGGCCAGGCAAGGACCTTTCTGAGGGCACATGGTTTTAAAGTTGTGTCTTGAAGTGTGAGTTGGGGCTCACATGGGGGCCTCGGGAGTGGTGGGGGAACATTCCATGGAGGGACCCATAGTGAAGGCAGGAGGAACCCAGGCAGGATGTATCTGTGGGTAGGAGCCTGGGGTACAGGGGCTGGGAGCTGAAAAAAACCAGTTGATCCATTTGGCCTGGGGGGTGTGAATGGGCTCCAATGGAGGAACACACTAAGGTAGCGTTTGGTGGAACCAAGGTGAAGTGGGTGAGGCTGGTGCTAGGTCTAGCAGTGGTCCCCATCCCACCCTTAATCACTGCTAGTAAGTAGTTACTTGTCTCTTCCCATCCAGCCAGGCCCAAAAGATAAGGGGAAGAGAGAGGGCTCTGGCAGGGAATAGTTGTGGCTGGCCATACCTGTCTCCTCAGGCTGGCCCCTGAGGTGGAATTTGTTGTCCTGAGGCCTCTTTGGGCCTCCAGTCCTCTTTGGCTTCCCTAGCATGTGCAAGAATCTTGGGGATCAGGGCACCTGGGTGGCTGGGTCAGTTGAGCATCTGCCTTCGGCTCGGGTCATGATTTTGGGATCCTGGATCAGGCCCCACATTAGGCTCCCTGTTCAGGGGAGAGTCTGCTTCTCCCTCTCCCTCTGCCCCTGCCCGCACTGCTTGTGTTCTCTCTCTGTCAAATAAATAAATAAAATCTTAGGAAAAGAATCTTGGGGATCTTGTGAAATACAGTCTTTGATGGAGCAGGTCTTTGGGGTAGCAAGATGCTGCATTTCTTTGCGCTCCAGTGAAGTTTTCCCGCTGTTCAGTGAGCCAAGGGAAGTGGTGGTCCATTCCCACCTGTGGATATGCCCTTACTTGCCCCTCCCCTCCTGGTTTGGGGGTCTGTCCCTCCTGATGGATCCTGAGAACAGAACTGCCTTTTATCCAGGGATTTATCCCTGTTGCTTAGCACAGCACCTGCTTTCTTAGTGGGTTTTCAGCAAATACAAGTGAGTGAGTGAATGAACAAATGTGGATGAAGTGTCCCTTTCCTATACATCAGGCAAGCCCTTTCAGAGAACAGCAAAGGTCAGAGCTGCCAAGGACGATTTCTGTTTTCTTGATGAGACCGATTCCCCTGGAATGGGCTGGGAGGACACTAAATTTTAACTTTGCACAGAATGCTGATTGGTGAGTGGTTGGGATGGTAGCCTGGTGCTGTGGACATGGGATCTGTCATTGAGTTAAGATTATATAATCCCTCCCTTCCCTCTAGGAAACTTGATGGAAGTTCCAAGCAGGTAAAAAAACTTTTGTATTTGGTTAGCCAGGGCTGGCATACAGGGGAAGAGGTGATGAGACCATTTTTGTTGATAATAGCATAGTCTGCTTCCAGGGGTGTTCATAGGTCACATAAAAATCTCTTTTGATCATAATATTTTACATAAGAGTTCCCAAGATGGGGGGCGCCTGGGTGGCACAGCGGTTAAGCGTCTGCCTTCGGCTCAGGGCGTGATCCTGGCGTTGTGGGATCGAGCCCCACATCAGGCTCCTCTGCTATGAGCCTGCTTCTTCCTCTCCCACTCCCCCTGCTTGTGTTCCCTCTCTCACTGGCTGTCTCTATCTCTGTTGAATAAATAAAATCTTTAAAAAAAAAAAAAAAAAAAGAGTTCCCAAGATGGGCAGGATGGGCTTATTGGATTGCTCTGAAAGCATGTAGCTTCCAAATAAACTTGGTGCCCTCATGCCCCCCATGGACTGTAAGCAGGAAAGCAGTGTACCTGGCCACAATGCTCTCCCCCACCCCCACCCCCACCCCCACCCCCGCCCGGCATGTTGGGCTAGATTTCCTCTGCTTTTGTTCTTCTGCCTAAATGCTTTTATAATTTAGAACAATTTTTTTTTTTTAAAGAATGCCCATAGTAATTTTTAGCCTGTGTCAAAAGGGGTGTTCTTTCTCCTGAATTGGAAGAACTCTCTGAGAAAGTACTGAGAAGACCTTTGAAGCACCTTTACTTTAAAAATTGAGCGTAGGAAAGTTTTCCATGTTGTCAGCTAGAGGGACTGGTGGCCCTGGCCCCTGTAATACACCAACAGTTCCTCGTGGACTGGTGCCACATAGGAAGTGCCTGCAGCTGGGCAGCCCAGGGTGAGCTGGGTGCCTCCATTTTCTGACAGCACCTGAACCCTACCTCACTTCTCAAAATGAAGGCTGCGTGTCACAAACCGGTTAGAACTGGCTGTTGCCATGGTTTTCATGTTGGAAGGCACAGTTAAAGGGTCACATGACCAAGGAGGGAAATGCCTTTGTCACGTGACTTTTTGGTGGCTGATTAGCATACAGGAAGTTCACTCCCTGCTGGCTGCTGGGATGCTGAGTGATCATTGATGGGGGTGGGGGTGATGTCATCTCTTGGTTGAGTTATTGATTACTCTCAGGCCAAGATGAGACCTGGGAGTCCTGTGGTCAGAGTGGCCATCTCAGGAAGCTTCAGCCTCCAGATGGTCTCGGTCCCTCAGCCTGCCCTCTTCCCTCAGGCAAATTTGAGTTTTGTTAGACCTCTCAACCTTAAGAAAAAGTACATGCCCTCAGTAAGATCATAAAAAGTGATTACCAGTGTCTCAGTGCACTCTTGCTCAGGAAGTGCCTGCAGTCTGCAATTCTAGACTTGGTTCTGCCTGGGCTGCTGCTCTATCTGCATGCAGCCACCTGGGAGCCCACCTGGGCTGGGACCAGTGGCTACAGCTCCCGTGCTGGGGCCTTGCACTGCCCCTCAATATCTGTGTCTGCATCCAGAGAACCTGGATGGAATTGGAGCCCTGAGGTCACCTTGAAAGTTGATCTTGTGCAGAGTGGGCAGTCAGCAGGGAGACATACAGAATGAGTGGTGGTTCCCAAATTGCATTGGTCTTTGGTTTGGTGAGGCCTGAATGTCACGTCCTGGGTTACTTTATAAACAGCCAACCAGTTTCTGGACTTGAGAATGTGGGTTAATCACCCCAGTGAGGAGACTGTATACATTGAAATGGCACCTTTTGGTCCTCTCACCTGATCTCTCCTGAGAGTTCGGCCAGTAGCTGCACTGGTTCAATCAAATCACGTTTAGGAGTATTGAAGTGTAACCACTATGTGCTTCTTTAGGAGGGATGGAAAAGCCCTGGTTGCGGGGAAGAGTCCAGGGGCAAACATGAACCCTCAGCATTTGGTCCTCTCTGCCCATCCTTCCCTAAAGACAGAGCTCATTCCAGGACTGGAAAAGGCAGTTCAGTGGGATCTTAAAACTAGTTCTCCATCTATAACTCTGTCCTTGCTGTGCTGGGGTCTAGCAGGAGGAGTGGGACAACCAGACCTATTTCTCCTGATTAACTTTATCGAGTTTGTTCACTGGGTCACAGTGCCACCTAGTGGGTTTGTTTGGTCCTCTGCTGGTTTTCGTACTGATGAAAAGGATCCATTCTAACCCTTCAACACAAGTGGAGGCCAGATCTTGAGGGAAAGTTTACATTGGGCCCTCAGCAAACAGGTGCTTGGTTGGGCAAAGCAGTGTCTCTGGGACCTTGTGTGTGGGGTCAGCGACACAGTAGAAGCTCAGCATCACACTGTCACACTAACACACAGGAGCCCTGACAACAGGCCAAGAAAGACCCTGCCTCAGCCCCAGGATCCTGGGGGTTTTGTTGTTGTTTTAAGATTGTTTATTTTGAGAGAGAGCACGCACGCACGTGCGTGCCTGCACGAACAGGGAGAGGGGCAGAGGGAGAGAATCTCCAGCAGACTCTGCACTGAGCACGGAGCCCTACACAGGGTTCGATCTCATCACCCTGAGATCACGACCTGAGCTGAAATCAAGAGTCGGCACTTACCTGACTGAGCCACCCAGGCACCCCTCAGGCTGAGCATTTTTATCGGCCACTGAACCACATGGTAGAGAAGAGAGCTGTGGTGTTTTCCAAAATGGCCATGTCACCCTTGAATACAGGTGTCCTCAGCCCTGGGTGCAGAGAAGTGGGCACCAAGAATAGACCTGGTGGGGCTAGCTGTCGGTTTGGGTGCCTCGTGGTGAGTACAGTGAGAGAAGTCAGTTTGGGTGTGTGGTAGGGAGGAAGCCCAAGGAGAGAGGCTGGGGAGAGTGAGTGGGGCAGCCGTGCTCTCCACCTCCTTGCTGTGATTGTGTCTAAATCTGGGCATCTGTGGTGCGTGGGTGCCGGGCTCTGGGGAATGGTGTCTGGCAGAGCGTCCAGGCAGTCTGGTAACAACCTGTTTTCCCTGCTCCACAGTGACATGAAGTCTGAGAGGAGAGCCCCCTCTCCTGATGTGATTGTGCTCTCTGACAATGAGCAGCCTGCAAGCCCAAGGGTGAACGGGCTGACGAAGGAGGCTTTGAAGGAGACCAGTACCGAGGCCCTCATGGTGAGCCTTGTCCCCATGTTGGGGGGTGACCCTGCCTGACAATATCCCCAAATGGTGTTGGTGATGGTGGGGCCTGTGCTCCCTGGCTGTGGCTCTCCCCTTCGACTCTTGTTTTCTTGCCCTTGCAGAAAAGCAGTCCTGAAGAACGAGAAAGGATGATTAAGCAACTGAAAGAAGAGTTAAGATTAGAAGAAGCAAAACTTGTTTTACTAAAAAAGTTGCGGCAGAGTCAAATACAAAAGGAAACTACCACCCAGAAGGTGTGTGTGTGTGTCCATTCTCTCCTCAAGAGTCAGCAGGAGCCAATTAAAACAGGGAATGGAAATCCACACTCATTACCTTGGCCCACCTCAGTGCCAGGAACAGGAGTAAGGGTCAAGGTCTGAAATGGAAATTTGAATTATAGATTTTGGGAAAAGGAAGTCACAGTAAGAGGATATTACAGTGTGTTTTGGTTTAGAATATTCTCGATCTGAGTATGTAAAACTCCTTATAGATGAGAAGCATCAAGAAAACAGAGAACAGATGTCTTAGAAACTGCTGGAAGTTCTGGGTTCTTAAGAGCTCTTTCCCAGACCCATTTATAGAGAGGCCTCCTACCCTGTGGGTGGGCCATACTGGCCATCTGGGGCTACCATAGTTTGGTGGACAGATTCCCTAATGCTGCAGGGGCATGCCACAGTGCGGCCCAGGCCCCAGAGTCTCTGTCCTGGGCCTCCTCCTGCTATCTCCCCTGATGTCCGAGGCTCTTTTTGCTGCTTCTAAATGCAGGTCACCACCTAGGCCAATGTCAGGTTTGTTTTGTTGGGTTTTTTTAAGCTACCCTTCCTTTTACTTGAACCACTATCTCAGTAAAGCAGAAAGTAAATGTATCATGGGCAATATTGAGCTGACAGAGTATATAGAACACAGTTTCTCTTAAGGGAACAGGACAGGAGAATACTCATTGGTCTCACTTAGGGCTTTGCTTCAGCTCCCACTTGAACACAGTAAGTAGACAGAGCCTGCCTATTACTTGTTTCCTTTCCAATTATTTAAGACTCAGTGTAGTGAACCAAGTCTGTCCCTAATCTAGTGGAATATGTTAGTTTAAGAAGTGCTTGGACTCAGTGTTTTCTCACCGAGGTTGGGATTAAGCTATTCAGGCCTGGGGTGCTTTGCCTCAGCCACCACTACCAGCCCTTCACATCCCCTGGAAGGCAAAACCTGCTCTTGAACCACAATGTGATGTCAGTTATCCCCAGGGGTGCGGGGTGTTGGAAAGTCTCTTCTCTGCCCATTTCAAGTGTGTCAATGCCTACTACAGACTTGAGCAGGCTGGAAGCAGAACCTAGAGCCTGGTGCCTTTGGAAGAAGAAGAGAACTAATCTTCCTCTGTCTGGATTGTGTGTAAGGGGAGTGGGGCTGACAACCTGCTCATCTCTTGCATGTCCTGCTCTCTTACAGCCTGCAGGCTCTGCTGGGAGTGCTGTGACCACCCCTCCCCCGCTCGTGCGGGGCACCCAGAACATTCCTTCTGGCAAGCCATCCCTTCAGGTCAGTGTTCCCACTGTGTTAGGCTCCTGAGCAGTCCTGATCCAGTTCCTGTGATTAGATTGGAGTGAGGCCCAAACTTAGGCCACTGTTGACATCATGAACAAACCATGCCAGTGCTGAGAGGGCTCCTCTTATGACTGCTCCTAGCAAAATCGGAGAGAGAACCAAGATTTAAGCAGACCAAGTTTCTTTTGTTTCGACACTCCCAAGTTTGTGGGACCCAAGAGGATCTCCTGCCCACAGGGTGAGATGGGCAGAGCTCCCACTCCCAGACACAAGACTAAGGTCTGAACAGGGGCCCACCTTCCCTCAAACAGGCCTGTGCCCCCAGCTCAGACCAGCAAGAAAGTGATACCCAGCCCAGGTTAGCTGGACTTCTGCTATGGTGGGGGTTGTGAGGGTGAAAATGTGCTACCTTGTTGGTGCAGTTCACTCCTAAGTGAGCCCAGTCTGCATGGCTGTTGTTGTAATCCATGTTCCTTGTTCTTTTGTGCTTAGAATAAATAGGCATTTTAGTGTCCTCCCTACCTTAAACAAGTGTGTACTTTCACAAAACAGCAAACCTGTTTAAAAAAAAAAAAAAAACATATAAAATCTGGGGTTTGGTGCTATTGACAGACCTCTTCAACAAGAATGCCTGGCAGTGTCATCCCACCACCCCTGGTTCGCGGCGGGCAGCAGGTGTCCTCGAAGCTGGGGCCACAGGCGAGCTCACAGGTCGTCATGCCCCCACTCGTCAGGGGGGCTCAGGTGAGCAGGGTATGCTTGTGGGGTGTAAGAATGTGTCCAGGCTATTCCAATCAGCCACCTTACAAGAACAGCCCTTTTTAGTCATCAGGTTGGGCATTATGGGGCCCAACCCTTCCCCTCCTCCATTCTTCCTCTCATCATCTTTTTATTTTTTTATTTAAATTTTTTATTAATCTTTTTTAGAGGGTGGGAGGGGTTATCCATACAATGGGATGTTTTTCAGTCTTTGAAAAGGTGGTGTCTTTTTGTTGTTTTTTGGTTTTGTTTTGTTTTTGTTTTTGAGAAAGAGTGCAGTGGGGGGTGGGGGGCAGATGGAGAGGGAGAGAGAGAATCCTAGGCAGGCTCCATGCCCAGTGTAAAGCCCGACATGGGGCTCAGTCTCACAACTCTGAGATCATCACCTGAGCCGAAATCAAGAGTTGGACACTTAACCAACTGAGCCACCCAGGCGCTCTGTCTCTCTCATCATTTTGTCCCCTATCCCACCCCACAGCAAATCCACAACATCAGACAACATTCCAGCACGGGGCCGCCGCCACTCCTCTTGGCCCCCCGGGCGTCTGTGCCCAGTGTGCAAATTCAGGGACAGAGGATCATCCAGCAGGGCCTCATCCGCGTCGCCAACGTCCCCAACACCAGTCTGCTTGTCAACATCCCACAGGTGAGGCCTGTGCTGACCTAACCTAACCCTCCCCCCCCCCCATACTCATATCAAGGGCCCCCGGGTCCTACAGCTTAGTCTGGTCGCTGGAGTAGTATGGTGTGACCTGCCTGCTCCCTCAGAGCCAGGCAAGGTCTTGGATGCTCCATGGGGGTTTGGACTAGAGCTTCTCCGGGCCTGTCACAATATAAAAGTCATGGGCTGGAGTCCTGTGTTAAGAACTATGGTCTAGCAGAGGTGAGTAGGTATTGGGGGAGTGCAGACCCGAGCCGAAGGGTCGGGGGGAGGCTTCAGGTGGCATGTGGGACCCAGCATGTTTTGGAGGGATGGATAAGGCCAGGTAAAGCATCCGATGGGCCTGGAGATGGCTGGAATGGGCGGGGGGGCATCAGAGCCTTACCCACCCTCCTCCCTGTATGTGTGAGCACATGAGGGGAGCATGTCTGCAAATGTCCTCACAGCACCAGCACATCTATTCTTAGCCACGAGTCGTTTCACCTCTGTACAGAGCCTCTGAGATGGGGTGGGCCTGTTCCACCCAGCAAAGCCAGGAAGATGGGACCAGGGTGGGTGGGCAGGCTAGAAGCAAGAGCTTTATTGACAGATAAAATTATTGGGTCTGCAGGGGCTTTTGCTGATGGGTGTATTAGCTTCTCTTCCTCCTCTGGCGTGGTGCATCTTTGTCTTCCTTTCTCAGATAAGAACCTGACCAGCAGGGTTCTGGGCAGCATCTCTGCCTTCTCTAAAGTCAGGCCAGGCCAAGGTGCTGTGATGGCTGGTGTGTCCTCTATGTTGGGAGACCTGTTCAGCTCTGGAAGACCCTCTGTGAGGGTGGGGGTCTTGGGAAACCGTTCTGGGCTCCCTGAGTCCTATGATGTGTTGTGTGCAAGTTGTCAGGTGTATGTATTTTCCCGGGGGTGGTATATGCTGCTTTCCTTTGATTTTCAGGAGGGTCCTCAACGCCACAAAATGAAGGGCACTGGTGTGATCAGCTCTGGGTTTTGAGGAAAGCACCTGACATGGTTGGGGGCTGGGTGAACTAGAGCAAGGAGACAGTGGAGCATTGGCCACTGGGGTCCAGATAAAGATGAGAAAGTAGTACAGGAGCACCAAAGCTCAAGAGAGGGGAAGGGGCGGGACAGGGGTTGGTCCAAAAGCTATTCTTCCCTATAACCGCAGTGAGGACACATGAGGTAAGTGGAACATTAGAGTTTCCAGACAACCACATACAAAGGTTCTCATGAAGAAAATGCCACCAGTGCTGTAGTGATCCACTGTGATACCCCTGTGAAGAAGGCGGCCATTTAGACCTGTGCTGGGAGGAAGGCTGCTAAGCCATAGTGACGGGACAGTGGCTGTGTTGTCTGAGCGGGGGTGCCTACTGCTCTGGTCGTGGTTATGGCTTCATGGGTGTTCTCATGTGGCACAACACAGCACAATACAGATTATAAATGTGTGCAGTTGATTGGATATCAGCTAAACCTCAATAAATGTGTTTTACAAGATTGGTCATCTCATACAGTGATGAGTTTAATGCTGCTTTTGCATGTTGGCTTGCTGACGTCAGACACCTCGGAGATACTACCTTAAAGACTCATTAGTCAGTACAGCTAACAGTGCCATTCTGGGCTATGGGATCAGGCACCCCCAGCACCCTGACCAGGTTGTTATCTCCCGAAAGCCTTCCCCAGCGTCGCTGAAAGGGACGACAGCCACCTCTGCTCAGGCCAACTCCACCCCCACCAGCGTGGCCTCTGTGGTCACCTCTGCCGATTCTCCAGCCAGCCGTCAGGCAGCTGCCAAGCTTGCGCTGCGCAAACAGCTGGAGAAGACGCTGCTTGAAATCCCCCCTCCCAAGCCCCCTGCCCCGGAGATGAACTTCCTCCCCAGTGCTGCCAACAACGAATTCATCTACCTGGTTGGCCTGGAGGAAGTGGTCCAGAACCTGCTAGAGACCCAAGGTGAGTGGGCCTTGGGGCCATTTTCATCTCTTTGACACTGAAGTTTTTTCTTACGTAGGTTATTTTCAATGCACAGCACGTGTCGGAATGCTTGCTGTATGCTGAGCGCTGTCTGGGGTGGGGCATCTTATGGATGACCTTTTGTTATCAGTCCTCCTGCTTGCTGTGAGGCTTAACTTTTTGCTTATTTGTTGTAGTTTTTACATTTATGTATGTATGTATGTATTGAGAGAGAGCGTGTGCGTATTCAAGGAGTGGCAGCGGCGGGGTGGGGGTGGAGGCAGGAGAGGGCGGATCTTAAGCAGACTCAACGCTCAGTGCAGCCCAACTTGGGGCTCAGTCTCATCCTGGGATCATGACCTGAGCCAAAATCAAGAGTCATACACTTAACTTAGCCAACTGAACCATCCAGGTGCCCCATTAGTTTTTACATTTTTAAAGTATTTATTATTAAAGTATGGTTGCCATACAATGTTACATTAGTATCATATGTATGATGCAGTGAATGTGATCACCATCTATCACCTTAGATAACTTAAACATGTCACAGTCACCTTTCTCCTCTTGTTGGGGCCTCTTAGAGCTGAGCCCTGGGGGAGCCCAAGGCCCTGCATGCATGGTCTGAACAGCTCTAGGACATTGGGGCAGACAGAGAGGGATGAGGAGGAATGTTTGCAGGAGGCTGACAGGCTTTGCTTCCAGACGGGTCTCTCCAGCTAGAATTTCCCAGAGCCTTAAGTGCTCTGAGCCCTGAAGGTAGGAGAGGGATGCCCATGCCTTGGCCAGAGTCACTTTATCACCCTCCTTGGAAACAGTTTGGAAAGCACCTCTTGCATGTTAAGAGGTTTTAGGGATAAAAAGGGCATATTATAGGGTCACGATCAAAAGTAACATTGGAAATGGTGGTGGGAGGCCAGGTTGGCCCTTGAGGGGCCTCTACCAGACGATTTGAAGACGTTTCTGCTCTGAGATTGAGTTTGTGGTGAATCCTCTCCTGCATGATACAGCAGATGCTCAGAGCTGAGGAGGAGGTAGAGCTGTAACTGGTCCAGGGCAAGGGAGGGCCTTGTAGGCTTCAGACCACATACCTTGAATTGCCCCTTGGTACATGCCGACCCCTTCCAGGGCTGCTCTTACCAGCACAGACTTGGGAGTGACAGTAATGGGGCCTGTACAGAGGAAAAGCACCTTCTGCCTGCTTGCTTCTCTTCTGCAGAGAGGGAAGGAGGCAGGTATGTGTAACAGGGAGTTGTGGTCCCTACAGTGCTGCTTGGCGTCAGGGTGTTGGGGGGAGTGCTCTTTTCTCCCTCTTTAGTCAGTATATCACAGAGGATATATCATATCCTTGGATGTTATATCCAGTGCCTCCTAGAGATAGAGTCCTCCCTACCTGGTTGGGGGCGAGACCCAGGGCAAAGGATGCCCAGCTGGCCACCTCAGATTTACTTGTAGCTTCCTTACTGCACCCCACCCACCCACTCAACCCCATTGCTCTTAAAATACTCTGGAACCACAGGGCCATATCAAGGACTGACCATGAGTTAGGCTGAGAGTGGGAGGCCACAAAGGGCCAACACTGGCCTCTGTAAAATTGGGGATGGTGGCCTCCTCTTGTCAGGAGGCCAGGCCCAGCAGGGGAGGGTGCGAGCTCTCACATGGCTTGGATGTGTCTGGATCCCTTTAGTGTCTTTTTTATGATGGAGTGATGTTGGCAGAAGAGCTGCCCTGAGGCCAGTGCAAGATGGGTGGGTGGTGGGAGGCCCAAGTCAGGACACAATGCCCACCCATCTGTAACCTGTGTGCCCTGGGCATCTGCTCTCCCCAATCATCCTGTCTCTACTTGTTCTCTCATCAGGGATCAGTATCCCTCTCGTATTGCCCAACACAGGACCTAACTGTGGGAGGAAGCTCTGAGCCCCTTTTGAGGTGTCCCCTGATACCTCCCAGAGCTCCAGGCTAGGTGGCTAAAGTGCAGCCTTGTACCAGTGTCTCCACTCTGTTGTTGGTCATGCCTACTACAGCTGCCTAGAAAGAGGTACTGTGCCTTCTAGGGTTGGACGTTTGGAAGGTGATGTGCTCTTTTCACCAGAGAATGTTAGCTGCAGTTAAGGGCCTAGAGTTGGGAGCCTGGGGTGAGGGGCTCCCCCTGTCTGATCCTGTACAACCCCTCAGCATTCAGGGGCAGCTTGGGCAGGCCCAGGGCTGGAGGTAGAGGCCAAGGGTCTCTTGGTAGCATTGTCTCTGATGTTAGGAGGAAGTTAAACCCTTGAGTACTCTAGACACAAAAAAGATAGTTACAGAATGCAAAAAGTGCCCCTTACGTCACTTTCTTTTTTTCTTTTCTTTTCTTTTTTTTTTTTTTTTTTTAAGATTTTATTTATTTGAGAGAGCACAAAAGGCTGGGGGCAGAGGGAGAGGGAGAAGCAGACTCCCCTGCTGAGCAGGAGGCCGACCCGGGACTGATCCCAGAACCCTGGGATCATGACCTGAGCTAGAAGGCAGACGCTTAGTCAGCTGAGACACCCAGGCGACCCTAGAGAGCACTAAAGTTCTTAAGAGTTGGTACCCAATGCACCTAATCCATGGCATTTTCCAAAGCTGCTTAACTTCCCTTCTATCAGCAAACCTTCTCCAAAGCCCGAGGCTGGCCTAGTGTCCACACACAGTTTGTGCCAGTACATGCGTGCCAAACAGTGTCTTGGGATTTGGCTTGCTGATGCCAGCTGGGCCACATAGTCCAGGGCACTGCTCCAGATCTGTCACATGTCCTCATCCTGTCCTGGGATGGTAGGTGCTCTCACTCTGGCATCCTGTTCCTATGACATGAGCCCACCTCTCTCTCCCTGCAGCAGGCAGGATGTCGGCCGCTGCTGTTCTGTCCCGGGAGCCCTACATGTGTGCACAGTGCAAGACGGACTTCACGTGCCGTTGGCGGGAGGAGAAGGGTGGTGCCATCATGTGTGAGAACTGCATGGCATCCAATCAGAAGAAGGCACTCAAGGTGGAGCACACAAGCCGGCTGAAGGCTGCTTTTGTGAAGGCTCTGCAGCAGGAGCAGGAGATTGAGCAGCGCCTCCTGCAACAGGGTGCCGCCCCCTCACAGGCCAAGGCTGAGCCTGCCGCCGCCCCACACCCCGCACTAAAGCAGGTGAGAGTCCTCGGGGAGCCAAAGATGCAGCCCTGTGGCCTGGGAACGTGGGCTGGGCGGCCTCACCTTCTAGGAGAGGGGCCTTGTTCCCTTGGCAGGGAATTGTTGCTAGCAAGCAAGATGTTCTGATGTTCTGTCCCACACTGGGTAGTCATCTGCCTGGTTGGTAACTGTGTGTCTAAATTGCATTTAATGGTGGCCTTTGGTGGTGAAAATACTAATTTGCAGTTTCTTTAGATTTTGTAGCTTTCACGTGCAGTGTTCCGGCTGACAAGTACTTCTTGTCTAAAAGGACTTTTCTGAAAGCCACATTGAGATGCAAAAGGGGCATTTGGAGGAAATGTTCTAGCTAAATTAAGGAGAGAAGCAAGTTTGAAATCAAGTTTTTTGGCTGCTTTTTTTTTTTAATGCTTTGCTTTCCCACCCTCTGTAGACCCAAAGTACCCCGCTGGCAATTTTTTGTGTCCTTGGAAGTCATTTGTAATTCACTAATATATACATCTTCTCAAGATCCTTATATAGTGGGTGGCTGTGCTACCCTCGGAAAACGGCCCGTCCCGTGGGGACTGGGCTTCGTGTGGCCACAGCTGCTGCCCTTTGGTCACTCTAGGTCACCCTAGGCCGTCTGTGGATGGTGCTGACCTCGATTTCAACCCCCCCCCCCGTTTGTATAGGTCATAAAACCCCGGCGTAAGTTGGCGTTCCGCTCAGGAGAGGCCCGCGATTGGAGTAACGGGGCTGTGCTACAGGTCAGAACTGCGGTGCTGGGAGCCCCTGCACCGCGCCACCAACCAGCCCTCACGCCCCAGACCGTGACCACGTCAGTCGCCGACTGTCACGCTGCCTCTGTCTGTCTGTCTCTCTCTCCCTCCCACCTTCCCCTCTCCCCTCAGTGTAACTTACCTGGTCTCCTGATTTTGGACTTTAGGGACCCTGTGTGGGTGGGAAGAGGTCGGCCAGAGCACGGAGAGGCTGCGCTGAGCGTCTCGCCCTCTGTCACCCCCTTCCCCGCGTGAGCCATCACACCCTCTCTTCACTGTAGGCCTCCAGCCAGCTGTCCCGGGGCTCGGCCACAACGCCCCGTGGTGTCCTGCACACGTTCAGCCAGTCACCCAAACTGCAGAACGCAGCCTCGGCCACAGCCCTTGTCAGCAGGACCGGCAGACATTCCGAGAGAGCTGTGAGCGCAGGCAAGGGCAACGCCACCACCAACTGGAAGAAGGCACCCCTGAGTACAGGTGAGTACAAGTACAGGACCTCACACAGGATGGTGAGGTCCATCCCTTCCTTGCTTTTATCTAAAGACTTGCACACATACAGGGTGAACAGAAATGGTGCAGAGAGCCCTGAAACCCCAGACCTGTTCCCTGAGAGCAGCTGCTTTTGACCTCTCAGCTTAATCTCTGTTCACCAAATAGGATGCCCCAAACAAGTGGTATCCCTGGGTAAATACTAATTTCCCTCCTTTGTACTCTCTATACCCAGACTCTTAGCTCTTGACCCAAAATGTTGGGCAAAGCCAGTTTAGGTAGTGTCTCTCTCTCGCTCTCACTCTCTCTCACTCTCATACACACACACACACACACACGTACACCCGTACACACCATCCAGTGGACACCTGTCAGCACAGACACTTAATCTTACCAATTCTGCCCCCCCACACACACACACACCCCTTACTGCCATAGGGAACACCTGTTTTTGCTGTTATGTACCTTTTCTGGTGCACTAACTTAATTTCTTGTTCAACCAGATAGTGTTCTTCATTCCCTGCTCTGTGGGACACTCTTCCCACCCTCTGACTTAGGTCAGGCTGTGCGAAGTGTAAACTAGAACACGAACGTTGGGGGGTGAGGGTAGGGGGAAGATCCCTGGGGCAGGGGCTAGGATTTTAACTAAGGTGGGTGGCAGAGGATTCTGAGAAAACCACATTTGAGGAACAACTCGGGAGGGGGATGGGATACCCTTAGATGAGCATTCCCTAGTTTGCCACGGTCCCATCATCCCTGGGTCATCCCCCATAGCACTTTCCCTGTTTTTTATTTATGTGCTGGCATTAAGGTGACAGTTAAATATTTGTTTCCATCAAAAACAGGAAAGTGAAAGGTAGGCACAAAGGGCTGAGGGAAGGAGACAGGTGAGCGCTTTCACTGTGGGAGCCAGTGCCCCTCCCTGCCCCGCCCAAGTTTGCTGTATCCCCTTAGGAAGAAAGGAGGCAACATCATGAGAATCCTCTTCCTAGGCAGAACTAGGAAAGCCAGGCTGGCTGTGCAAACAAAACAGGGGAGTTAGCTCTGTGCAGCTGACCGTAGAGTTAGAAATGTGGCCAAGATTCAGAGCCTTCCACGGGGTGAGGCTCAGGAGAGAGAGTACATTTGTCTGGTTGCAGAAGAATCTGAGCAGCCTAAAGAGCATTTGTAAACATAAGCAGGCAGAGAGACTTCTGTGCAGCATGTATAAGATGCAGCTGAGAACTCACAGCTGTTTGAAAATTCCTTTTATGGGAAACTTTAAAAGTATACAAAATCAGATACAGGTGTGTGCACATGTACACAGTGGTAGCAGCCATGTGAAAACCGTGTATTTAAGGTAATGTTTGAAAGGGAATATGGGGGCGCCTGGGTGGCATAGTTGTTAAGTGTCTGCCTTCAGCTCAGGGCCTGATCCCAGGGTCCTGGGATTGAGCCCCACATCAGGCTCCTCTGCTGGGAGCCTGCTTCTTCCTCTCCCACTCCCCCTGCCTGTGTTCCCTCTCTCGCTGGCTGTCTCTCTCTGTCAAATAAATTAAATCTTTTTTTAAAGAAAGGGGGAATATGAAGGAATAAGTAGTTGCTATGTTTAGTAGTAGGACTAGAGCTAAATGTATAGTAACTTAAAAGCAGCATTTCCCAAAAGAGTTCTACCAGCACTCCTAGTTCCCCTTGGTTTCTGGGCAGGACCCAGTCAGGTTTCTCTTTAGTATGTAGAGAGGTTTCCCTATTGCATTTGACCTCAGAACACTTGTTCCACAAAATGTAGTAACCTCCACCAAAAATACTCTTGGGGTAACACAGTGATGGGGGCAAGGGACAGGGCAGTCTTTACCCCCAGGCCAGCCAAAAACCTATGTGTGTTGGAGATTGGGGGGTCATTTGTTCATTTTCCACTTGTAAAAGAGATGTTTGCTCATTGGGGAAATTCGGAGAATACAAAAAGAAGAGAATGGTGTTTCTACCCCAGGAGAACAAATGCTATACTTTGGGGCTTTTCCCCCGTTCTGCCTCTGGTGTGGACACTGGTGTGTCCCTTGTGTGTAACTGAGTGCGCTACAGAGGCATCATGCTCTGTTCACCATCCCGTGTCCCTCTTAATGTTTTCATGAGAGAATATTACCATACCATTAAAAACTCTGCCATTCTGTTCTTTTGCAGGTGGGGCCCTTGCGTTTGTCAGCCCGAGCTTGGCAGTGCACAAGACCTCCTCAGCTGTGGACCGCCAGCGGGAGTACCTCCTGGACATGATCCCGCCACGCTCCATCCCCCAGTCAGCCACGTGGAAATAGTGCGAGCCGGGCCCAGTGGAGAACAGGCTCCCTCCTCCCTCCCACCTGGTCCTGCCACCTTCCACTCGGGAAGACCTCATACTCCCTGAGAAAACGAGTGAGCGAGCGCCGGCCGCGCTACAGAAGCAAGGGCTCCATTCTTGGCTGCAAAGTCTCGTCGCAGCTGAGGGGCTGCTTCACAGGTGGACGAGGAATATCACTGAGGGACCTTTCCCTTGGGCTTTTTTCCTTTCTTTGCCTTTAGTTTGCCCAACACCAGCAGAAAAGTGGACCTCGGGGGCTGGTTCTGCTTCTGGCCCTTCCTTTCAGCGCCACCCCCCTCCCCCCGGCAGGGTGCATGGACGGCTCACCCTGGACACTGTGACACGCTCGACGAGACCGGCGCCCGGGGCTTCTGAAGTCGAGCGGAGCGTTCTGTTTTGTTTTTGCTTTTCCCAATCTTAGCCTCCCAATCTTTGACTGCCTTCCTTCATGGCAATCTTTAGGTTGACAGATTTTTTTTAATCACCTCATGATGATGGAGTTTAAAGTAAACCGTGCAGACCCAGGGGTCCCTGCCGAGCACGGCCCCCATACCCCAGAGGGTGGGCCACTGACTGCCCAGCCCTCACTCTAGCGGAAGGCCTCTGCTGCTGCTCATCCCGGAGACCCCGGACCTCCCACACGTAGCAGAAGAACAAACTGCAACCCAGACCCCAGCCAGAGAGCCTGGGATCCCAGAAGCCGCACACCGCCAGTAGAGGAGGGAGGAGAGAATTGGCAGCAACATCCAGAGCCTGAGTGGGAAGTTGGAGGGGCGGGCTACTGTGTTTTTTTGTTGTTGTGGTTTTATTTTATTAAATTTTTCCTTTTCTTTTCCTACTTATTTTGATGGACACCATCCTAAGCTGCCCTGGCCTATGCTCCTGTCAGGTGTGTCTGGTGGGGAGGTGCCCCTGCCCCTCCAAGACTTCAGGGTTTCCGTTTGGGTCTAGTTTAGAACCTTCCCTTAAAACAGGGCCATGTTGCCAGGGTTCGCCTTCAGACTGTTTTGTTTGGGTTTTTTTTTGTTTTGTCTGTTTTGTTTTTTTTTTAACCCTCTTTCGAGTCTACAGAAATATGTCTTATACAAAGGATCAGGTCTGCTCTTAGTTGTGTTTCATTTTGGTTTCTCCCACTCCTTAAAAATCGGTTCCATGAGGATAGGCAGAAGCTGTTGTGAGTGTGCTGTGCATGGGGCCGTCTCCGTGCAGGTGCGAGGGCGTCCTGTGTGCACGCACACATGTTTGTCGTCGTGGAGATGGGGTACGCTGCTCCCCACTTCAGCCCCAGACCTAGTTTTCCTATCCATGCAGTTAGGGACTTAATTTAAAATCCTTATTTTGTAGGGCCGCCTTCTTCAAAACACACTGCTACAACATTCTAATAAAGGCTCATTTAACCCCCTCTCTCATGTGTGAATATCCATGTTTAGCAACATTTTGACCCGCGGTAGAAGACCTAGGTTTGCAACATTCTAATGTTTCGTTATGTAAAACCCTATATTTCTCATTGATTTTTGTTTTGAGTGCATAACTTAGACGGGCTGAAGGAGGGGAGGGCAAGGAAGGGTGGCTTTCATTCCAAGATCCAGGGATTTGGGGGAAAGGAGGGAAATTGACATTGGGGGGGGTGTTTTTACACCAAAAAAATCAAGAGTATGCAAGCATTTCTATTTCTCACATTTTTCTGTGTGCCTGGCAAATAAATACTTGTCTTATACTACCCTGAGCTGTTAGCCCTCTCTGTTCAATGACATGGGCCAGATTTTCCAAATCCTTCAAGAAGGAACACCTGGGCTGGCCACTTCCACGGGCAAACAGACCTCAGTTCTATGCAGTAACTCGGGATCAGGTGTTCAGGTGAGAGTCACTTCTGCACTGGAGGGGTGTGCCAGGATTGTCGCACCCCAGCTGGGGTTGAATGGGTCTGTGACTCATGGGCCCAAGCTAAACTGTGCTGCACAGGTTGGCCCTCAACCCCAGCCCATTAGAACCTCGCTCATCACTGTGCTCAGGAACCACCTCTACTCACCTTGCCTGGCTGGACTTCTGCCGGCCTCTGAGCTGTTAAGTGGGCCTCATGAATTCAGTACAAACCCGACCGCCATGGGTGGAGGATGGGCTACCGGCCCTGGCTCTGCCTCCTCCAGCCCAGGGTCCCTGGGGATAATCCCATCAGGGGCCACTTACTGTGACATGTAACTTTTTAAAGGAGACAAGAACGTGAGATGCCTTAATCTTTTGTTCATTTCTACTGTATCAAAACTCTTACCCCCTTTTTTTTCTTTTGTCTCCCCCTTTGCAGTATAACTTCTCTGATAAGCCCCAAATGAGTAGTTCTTTGATGAGGTTTATGATGTTGCAGGAAAGACATATTAAATACCTCTCTGCATGTGGGGTTTGGACATTAACTAGGAAAGGGATAGTAACGTTAAGCGTGTTCTCCCAGCAGCAAAGCCTGTCAAAATTGGTCACAGTGCTGGGGTCCTGGTCTCCCCCACCTCCACCCCAGGAGCCTCTGGACTGAAAGGACCTGGTTCCTAGGAGCAGTGAGAATGTGGGAGCCCCCAGTCCCAAATGATGATGATGGTCCCAAGTTATCTGTGACATGAACTCTGAATGGCAACTGGAAACTGTTCAAAATGCTAGCCACTCAAGGGTGAAGGGTTGCATGTTTGAAATGCCCATGCGTAGTAGATACATGTGTGTGCATGTAGATACATGTGTGTCCACTTGGAGCCTCCCATTGCTCTGGCCATCCTGCCCATGTCACTGGGTCTCCAGTGTCCCAACTGTGATGTTGGGACCCACACCTTTGATAAGGCCAACAGTTGCCCTCCTCCCAGGGGTAGCCTCTGCTCCTCTCTGTACCCTAAGACATTCATGAATCAAAACTTGGCCCCAGCGCAGAGGGAATGAAACAACTGAGTACAGCCCTGCTGTGTGTTGGGGTTCCTGTCTCCCACGCATCATCTTCCTGTGGACAGAAAGACATAGGGAGGAGTTTTCTATATAAACATTCTCATCACAGGTGTAAATCATGGGAAAGACAGTCGTTGCTGCTGCACCATAGGGTTTTTATTTGATGCGGAGTTATGCTGCACATGATGGTTGCCTAAAGAACTTGGACTGAGCTTTTTTTTTTTTTAAAAGGACAGCTAAAGTTTTATAATCCTTAACAATGAAAGTGTAATAGACAGTTACACTAGTGCAGGGTATTTGGAAGGTGGGGGTTGGAGGATGGGTGGGTGGGGAGGTTGTCACTTGTATTTATTGTGACTCTAAATCTTTGATAATAAATGTAAAAGGTTGACCACCAAACCGGAATAGAAGTTCCAATAAACAGAGGCTGGAATCAATGGCTATATTTGTGTCATGAGGAAGTTTTAGAATCTGACGGAAAATAAAGAAATGGACAATGTGTTGGCTGTATTTTTCTTTCATCCCCTCGGCCCTGGTTTCCCTGCATTATTTTTGTCCCAGCTTTGGGACAGCTTGGAGACTCAGGAAGGTGTAGCAGCGTAACCCCTTGTTAATGAGGAAACAATGAGACACCTGTTTCTTGGGCTTCTTTTGGACTTTACTTCCAAAAGTGGGTGGAGTACCTCCCCAAACTGGGCGCTGTGGCTTTGCTTCTGAGCCTCCATCTTCACCAGAACCTGTGGCTTTGTGGCCTGCTTATCCACAGCTGAGAGAGCGAGGTGAGAATCCAGTGGGTGTTGCCATCCACTAGCTCTTAGCCCCTTCCAGCCTCCACCCCAGAGTGGTAGGTTTTTCCGGGCCAATTTTCAGGCTTGGCATCTGCATTGGGTGTCTTTGCTGCAGGACGTCTTACAGATGCGGATTCTAGCACAGATGGAGCTGCCCTGCCAGCTCTGAAATGAACAATCTCTGGTGAAAATTTGTTTTCAGATGTTGATACACTGTTTCAAAAGTTATTCATAAAGTGAGACTTGTGCTCACTGGTGAATTAATATTTTTTTAAAAGATTTATTTTAGGGGCACCTGGGTGGCTCAGTCATTAAACATCTGCCTTTGGCTTGGGTCATGTTGCCAGGGTCCTGGGATCAAGTCCTGCACCAGGCTCCCTGCTTGGCAGGAAGCCTGCTTCTCCTCCCAGTCCCCCTGCTTGTGTTCCCTCTCTCACTGTCTCTCTCTGTGTCAAATAAATAAAATCTTAAAAAAAGAAAAATATATGCTCAACCAACTGAGCTACCCCGGCGTCCCATTGGTGAATTCTAATGTGCCTAAAGTAGGACCCTGTTTCCCTAGGTGCTTTTTTTTCTCCCCCCGTTTCTCATAAGAAATTCCTACCTCCAGCCTGGGGGTTGATGGTCCTCTCCGGCCACCACACCTAGCTAGGTTTCACATGGGCAAGACACAGAACTGATAGAAGACATTACAGAAATTAAACCCAAACCTGTCCCAGTCTACCTGTGAGACATCCTGACTGATGCCCCATGCCCCAACACTGGCTGTGAGAAGCACACTTGGCATTTTCTCAGGGGCTCCAAATTCAGCCTTCAAGTGAGTTTTCACTGGGTTAGGCACAGGCTCCTCAACTGACCCACTGACTCAACAGGGTTTAGTCTCAAGTAGTTTCTCCAGCCAACAAATGGGACAATTGCCCCAATCCCTGAGGCCTCGTCCCCTCCGAACTGAGCCAAAGGTGGCCATGGGGTATGAAGAGACCCAGGCCTCACTGCTCACACAGATTATGGATAAAAAAAGGCACACACCATACCCAAGGCGCTGGGATTCCTTGTGACAAGGGCAAGGAGGGAAAGAACAGAGTGTCAGGGAAGAGGTGACTGAAACCAAGTCTGGGGTGAAGAAAGGGGGAAAATGGTACAAGGAATAGCAACAGCCAGTGCAAAGGCTCAGAGGTGAGACAAAACCTGGCAGGTCAAGGACAAGGCAGGCAGTGCGGCTGGGCCACAGGAAAAAGGGGTGAGGATGTGGGTTTCATTCTGAGTGTAGTGGGAGCCTCAAGAAGGCTCAGGGTGTGGTCTTTCAATGAGCCGCACAGCCCTTCCCTACAACCTGGAGGATAGGTTCCTACCTCCATTTTCCAGGTACGGATCCCAAGGGATGGTCCAGACCAGAGGAGGCGCCCTCCTTGTGTAAACCAGAGGGGTTGGGTTTTCTTTTTCAGCTCAGATGTGTACCAGCGAGGACTGGAAGCAAGGCACTTCCCCTCTCTTAGCCTTGGTTTCCTCATCTGCCTATTTGAAGGGAGTTAGGGAAGAGCTGGCACTTAATCCCCAGGGCACCTGAGAACACAAAGGGTGAGTGAGCAGGAGCAGGGAATGGTCAGACCCACAAGATGACCAGCCTCCTTGGGGACTGTGTGGGGCTCGGAAGCAGGTAGGATTAGGGCTTAGGGAGACATCTTTCATGCAACCCAAATGAGAGACAGCACTGTCACCAAACCCACTAACCTCATGGCAACAAAATAATCCCCAACCTCACGCAGACCCTGTGGGGTCTCCTCTCCAGACATACACTTCTACCTCTCCACCTCTTTTCCCTCCCTCTCCCTCCATTCTAGCCATAGGACTTCCGTGTCATTCCCCAAACACACCAGCTCCAATGTATCTTGGGAACACTCAGAACACGTTCCTTCTACTGTTTCCAGTGGCTGATTCCTTCAGGGTTAAACTCAAATGTCTGCTTCAGTCCTTCCTTGGTCACCCGCCCCTCCCCTCACCCAGAATTTAGCATAGTTACAATTCTTTTCTTTCCACGCTATTCATTTTTACTTGGCTTTTCACATGCCTCCTCGTTGAGGACAGGGATGGATCCAAGCCTCTTTGCACAGTCTCAGAGCTTGGCACACAGTAGGCATTCAATAAATGCATGAGTGAAGAGAGGACTGAAGTAACCAGCTTGCCCAGCAGACTGATGCCCCATTCTTGACTCCCCCCACCCCCCAGACAACTTCTTTACCAAGAAAGAGCCCTTACTAAGGAGAGCTTCCACCACCACCCCACCCCATTCCAGCCATATCCAGTTTCAAATTCCAGATGTGTTCTTGGGCAAGTGTCATTTGTGGGCCTCAATCTCCTCATCTATAAACACTCAGTTTCTGTTGAGACAGACGCCCCCTCCCGCGGCCTCCACGCTGCTCCATCCTTAAACACGGAGAGGGTGCTGGGATCCTTGCTCCCCAGCCCCGCATTTCTATTGCCAGGGCCATCACGACCCCAGCACGACCCTTCGAGTTCTGTTGAGGATGGAGAGCCCAAAAGTCCAGTTTGAATCCTCCCAATTCCCTTTCGAGACCTAGAGCTAGAACCTCAACAAGACTTTCTCTACAATGGGGCGCCATGCCTGCCTTCCCCCAGGGGACGACCTCCCACCCCTATTTGGTAAAAGGGGGCCATTGCTAGAGGCAGGTGCGAGGAAGAGCGAGTTTATTGCAATTTCCAAGGAGGCAGCGCCCAGAGCGTGCCTTCCCCACCAGCATGCGCGGCTGTCTAGAGAAGGCCGCCCTCCACACGCGTGCACTCGCTTGCAGCTCCTCCAGGTAGCCACCGCCTGCCAGCAGCCATCGCTCATTCCGCGCTGGCGCAATGCTTCCATTTCCTCGTCCCTTCCCCTCCCGAGGCCTTCTACTGGGGAACAGAGGAATCGCTTGCGCCCTCCCGCTCTCGGGATCGTGGGGAGAGGAGCTAGATTCTAAACAGGGGCGACTACGGCCCGAGCCGTCCAGAGACAGGAAAAGGGGGGAATGCGCGTGCGCAATGGCGCGTGTCGGCTTCGCGGGAGTACGGAAGCGCGCCTTGCGCGCGTGCACTGCGCTTGCGCAGTGCTCGGGGCGGCGGGAATGGCGGGAACCCCGGCTTCTAGCTGGAGTCCCCAGCACGCAACCAGCCGTTGCGCGCTACCTGGCCCGCTGAGGGCCTGGCGGACGGGCTGAACTGCAGCAGTTCTGCGATCAGGGCCTTGCAGCGCTCAGACAGCTCGAGGCCATCGGGGTAGAGGACGCCACGCTTCTGGCGCCTGGGCAGACCAGCGATGTCCGAGTCGTCGAAGGGCATGCACCCGGTGACCATGACGTAGAGCACGACGCCCAGGCTCCACACATCGTACTTCTTGGGGTCGTATGGGATACCCAAGAGTACCTCAGGCGACGCGTAGGCGGCCGAGCCGCAGTAGGTGGTGCTCAGGTCAGGATAGCCGTGTGCCTGGCGACCAAAGCCAAAGTCAGTGAGCTTTACTCGGCGCTCGTCGGGGCTCAGCAACACGTTTTCACACTTGAGGTCACGGTGCACCAAGTGGTGGTCATGCAGGTAACGCACAGCCCCAGCGATCTGCGCGAAGAGATCGCGCGCCTGACCCCCGGGGATGCGCCCATTGCGCTGCACTGCCTGCAACAGGTCGGTGGCAGCCGCCTCCATCACGATATAGAGCTTCCCATTGCACACCTCGATGAACTCGAAGACGTGCACGATGTGCGGGTGTCGCACGCCCCGAAGGATGGACAGCTCGCGCGGCAGAAACTTGTTGACGAAGTCTGGCGGCGCGCGCCGCCGGTCCACCACCTTGATGGCCACTGTGCCCTTGTACTTCTTGGACGTGGCCACCTTCACCTTGGAGTAACTGCCCTCGCCTATCGTGCGTCCCAGCTTATAGCCGAGTTCGCTCAGAAGTTTGTCGCCCGACATGGTGGCGCCTGGGGCGCACGGGGAGCAGGAGGCGGCTGCTGTCGGGGGGCGGCCGGACTCCAATCTCGGGCCTAACCCATGGCGCTTGGCACCTGCACACCCGCACCCCCATGTGCCCACTCCCGGGTCCCCGCCGCAGCGGTGCCTTTTATTGCCCAGGTAACAATTTCTGCCTTGTGAAGTGACCACGGGCGTCACCCCGCCTCGGGGTGGGGGCCTCCCAAGGCCATCAGGCTTTGTGACTCATAATCGCTCTGAATGGCCCAGTTCCCATGAGAGGCTCCTAGCAAGGGGTCCCGACCACCACTCGGGAGCAGAATCCGCGCCTGGCATTGGGGCGGCTCCTCGTGAGTGGAATCAGAGCAGCAGTCGCCCCCCAGCTTCGTGTACCCAGCCCTGGCCATGTGGAACCTTGGGACGCCGATACAGTCCTGCCAAGGGGAGAAAACGAGAGAGGAGTCTTAACTCGGTAACTGGGTGACGCGGCTCCCTCAGGAGCTTGGGATCTCTGAATGGCCTCAGCACCGCACCAGAAGGAATTTGTACGGGAGGTCATTTAAGGCAAGGGCCTGGGCAACCGGACGGGCTACAGGCGTCTACACCGACTGAGCCAAGCGCCGCCTAAGAGAAGAAATAGGGAGTCCTCGGCTGCAGCCTGGCCGGCCAGTCAATCCCTCGACCTTTTGCCCAAGCTCTCCCTCTCGGTGGGGTCGCTACTCTAGCGCACTAGGTGCCCTAGCCCCGCCCAAGACATGCGCGATACGTTCCGCCACACTCATCATGGCGGCGGCCGCCGGACGTAACTTCCGCCCGCGGCCGGAAACTCGGGTCTTGCGAGCATGGCAGCATCGAAGGTGAAACAGGACATGCCCCCGCCGGGGGGCTATGGCCCCATCGACTACAAGCGGAACCTTCCGCGTCGGGGACTGTCGGGTCAGTGTCGCACTACGCCGGGGTGTCAGGGTTGGGGCTTCGGGGCGCCGCGACGGGGGGGGGGGGCAGGGAGTTTCGCGGGCCTCAGTTTCCGCTACGGTGTGACGGGAGGCGGAGCACAGGGATTCCCCCATAGCTTCGGTAGTAACGAGGATAACTGCTGGAGTTTGTCGAACGCTTACTAAGCTTTGCTTTTTTCACAGAAGAGTCGGGGAGGTCGGTCCCGTTAATTCTTTCCATTCTACAGTTGGTTAGATAGGTCGATGTAGCCCGTGCCCCGAGCCCTTGGCCACACTTCCGTTTCACAAGTGGGGAAACTAAGGCCCGAGAGAGGCTACTACGTGTCCTCAGGGCCACCAAGTGTAAAACTCGTGCTGAAACTGGAACATTGAGGGAATTTAGAAGATTCCTCTCTGGTAGTCCCTACGTGCGGATGTCCCAGGAATATGTATTCTTAAATTTTTCAAACGTTTTAAGTAACCTTTAAAGTTTTGTTATTGAGCTCAACAAAGGAAAATGTAAAAGAAAAAAAAAGTAGAAGGGGCACATACTTTGCACCTAGGGTTAACAGAGAAATGCAAAATTTTAAACAAGGATAAATAAATTTCCCATAACTCGTCGAACTTTACATTTAATGTTACCCACATGTGCCTCAATTAAATAATACATACACGGGCATGGTAAAAAAGAATTCAGACAGTGGGAAAGTATTAGGTGAAAACTCAAGTTCCCCCCAGCCACTTCTTGGCTTTTTTGTTTCCCAGAACAGCGGTTGGCAAGCTTTTTCTATAAAGGGCCAGATAAATATTTAATGTTTTGGTGACCGGATGGTCTCTGTCCACTGATGCTGCTGCTTTTTTTTTTTTTTAAGATTTTATTTTTAGGGGGCGCCTGGGTGGCACAGCGGTTAAGCGCCTGCCTTCGGCTCAGGGCGTGATTCCGGCGTTATGGGATCGAGCCCCACATCAGGCTCCTCCGCTATGAGCCTGCATCTTGCTCTCCCACTCCCCCTGCTTGTGTTCCCTCTCTCGCTGGCTGTCTCTATCTCTGTCAAATAAATAAAATCTTAAAAAAAAAAAAAAATTTTATTTTTAGCGGGAGAGAGCACGAGCAGGGGGAGGGGTAGAGAGAGAAGGACAACCAGACTCCCCGTGGTGTGGGGAGGCTGTAATGGGGCTCAATCCCAAGACCCCCAAGATCACAACCTGAGCTGAAGGATGCTTAACCAGCTGAGCCACCCAGGCGCTCCTCTGTATGACTGTTCACAAACCTAAAAGTGTTCTTAGCCCGAGGGCCATTACAGAAACAGGTTACAGGCTAGATTTGGCACCACTTTGGCACTTGACTCATCCCAGAACAGATTGAACAAAAATAATGTGATCTGAATCTCTTCAGTTTCTTTTCTCAAAGTATGACTTAACACGCAGGCCAGTGTACCCCTCAGGTGTGCGGCATGAGGTCTGTTTATACACGAGCACCTCTGTGACCTGTACCCAGACCAGGCTGCAAAAGGGTCCCAGCTCTTGGGCCTCCCTGGGCTCCCCCTAGTCAGCATGTCTGTTTTTTATTTTTATTTTTATTTTATTTTATTTTATTTTATTTTATTTTATTTTATTTTATTTATTTTTTAAAAGATTTTATTTATTTATTCGACAGAGATAGAGAGACAGCCAGTGAGAGAGGGAACACAAACAGGGGGAATGGGAGAGGAAGAAGCAGGCTCATAGCGGAGGAGCCTGATGTGGGGCTCGATCCCATAACGCTGGGATCACGCCCTGAGCCGAAGGCAGGCGCTTAACCGCTGTACCACCCAGGCGCCCCTGTTTTTTATTTTTAAGTCACAAATGTGCCCTTAATCCCGGTCCTCGTCCAGTTCGTGACATGTTAGTGCTTCCCATGTGCCTTCTATACCATTAGCTAGGGTTGGGCCTCGTAGTTGCCCCTACACACCAACTTGCATTGTAGCTTATACAAATCCGCCCCAGTCGTTCCTGGCTGCAGTGGGGTGAGGAAGAGACCCCTTCTGGTATCATGGTCTTTGTTATGTCCGTGCATTCAGTAGTTGCTTGTTGAGTGTGCATGTGGCACTGAGCCCTGTCTGGAAGAGCTCACAGCCTAGCAGAGGAGAAGAACATATCACACCAGAATTTCCCATTTTGGCAGGGCTCCAGCTAACCAGGGCCTGCTTTAGCCAGAGTGGGCTGGAAGGACCTCTCTGAAAGTCCCCTAGGTGGAGGGAACAGCAAGTGCAGTGGCCCCCGCTCTCCATCCTGCACCTCACCCTAATATGTCCTGTGCCCTCCTCCAGCCTTGCGTTTGAGCCATAGTCCTCAGGGGCAGTCTCCCCATTAGTCCTGCCATGCTCTGCTCCTGTAAGGCACACAAGTCTGGCACCCACCCTCCTCTGCCTAGATCACTTACCACTAGCGTCCTAGAACCTGCAAATCTGGCGCAGACCACCTTTAATCCAAACTGTTCCCGAAGTGACTGCTGCCCCCATCTTTTCCACTCTGTTCTCTTCTCTCCACTCCCTCTTGTGCCCAGTGGGTGACTCTTTTCTTTTTTTTCCCTTGTGTCTTTTAACATTTTTTTTTTTTTAATTCACAGACCGTACCATACAATTCACCTATTTCATGTGTACAGATCACAGATTTTTAGTCTATTCACAGTTGCATAACCATCACCAGGTCTAAATTTATAACACTCCTGGGGCACCTGGGTGGCACAGTCGGTTAGGTGGCTGACTCTTAGTTTCAGCTCAGGTCATGATCTCAGAGTCATGGGATCAAGCCGCATGTGCGGCTCCGCCATCAGCAGGGAGTCTGGTTGGGTTTCTGTCTCCCTCTGCCCCTGCCTCTCCCCCTGTGTGTGTGTGTGTGTGCACGTGCGCTGTCTCTCAAATAAATAAATACATCTAAATAGATAAATAGATAAATTTATAACACTTCCATCACTCCAAAACGAAACCCCAACCTTATGAGCAGTCACTCCCCATCCTCCCTCTCCCAGCCCCTGGCAACCCCCAGTCTACTTTGTGTCTCTATGGATTCGCCAGTTCTGGACATTTCATGTAAATGGGTTCCTATTCTGTGTGGCCTCTGGTGTCTGGCTGCTTTCACTCAGCAGGATGTTTTTATTTTTAATGTGCGTGGTGTAGCATGTGTCAGAGCTTCTTTTTTTTTTTTTTTTTTTTGGTTGAATAATATTCTTGTATGAATGGACCACAGTTTGTGTATCTATTTACCACTTCATGGACATTTGAGTTGTTGCCACCTTTTGGCTGCTTTGAACATTCCTGTGCAAGCTTCTATGTGGATATATGTTTCATTTTTCTTGCGGGGAAATTTCACCTAGGAGTGGCATAGCTAGGTCATATGGTAACTCCACATTTAACATTTTGAGGAACTGCCAGACTGTTTTCCAAATTGGCTGTACTGTTTTACATTTCTACCCGCAGTTAATTTATGGGATTTCCAGTTTCTCCACATCTGGACAACACTAATTATTTTCCTTTTCTTTTTTCTTTTTAAATCCCAGCCATCACAGTGGCTGCGAGATGATATCTCATCATAGTTCTGATTTGCGTCTCCCTGGTGACTAATGATGTGGAGCATCTTTTCATGTGTTTATCCTTTATACATTTTTTAGTTGGGCTGTTTACCTTTTTTTTTTTATTATTTTTAAATTGTTTTCGAGTGAGAGAGTGTGCAAGCACGGGGCAGGTGGGGGGGAGAATCTTAAGCAGGCTCTACACCCAGCACGGAGCCCAGTGCAGGGCTTGACCCCACAACCCTGAGACCACGACCTCAGCCGAAAGCAAGAGCGGGATGCCCAACCGGCTGAGCCACCCGGGCGCCCCAGGTTCATCTTTTCATTACCGAATTTACAGAGTTCTTTCTACATTTGGGTTACCATTCCCTTATCAGATACGTGATTTTCAGAGACTTTCTTACATTCTGGGGGTTGTCTTTTCAGCTTGTTGATGGCATCATTTGTAGCACAAAGGTTTTTCATTTTGGCGAAGGCCAGTTATGTCCATTTTTTTTTCTTTTGTCACTTGTGCTTCTGGTGTCCTAGCTCAGAAGCCATTGCCCCATCCAAGGTCACACAGACTGACTCATCTGTTTTCGAAGAGTTTTATAGTTTAAGCTCTCAAATTGAGGTCTTTGATCCATTTTCAGTTAATTTTTGTGTATGGGGGAAGGCGAAAGCACACTTTATTCTTTTGCATGTGGCTCTCCACTTATCCAATTTGCTGAAAGACTATTTTTTTCCCATTGAATTGTCTTGGCACCCTTGTCCAAAATCAATTGACCGTAAATGTGAGGGTTTATTTTTGGACTCTCAGCTCTGTTCCGTTGATGTCCATGTCTGTCCTGATGCCATGCTGCACCGTCGTGTACACACAGCTGTGTGTGAAGTTTGAAACTGTGAAGTGCGAGTCCTCCAACTTCATTGTTTTTCAGAATTGTTTTGGTGGATCTGGGCCCTTGAATTTCCATATGAATTTCACAGTCTGCTCCTCAGTTTCTGTAGGGCTGGTAAAGGGGGAAGATTGGGATTCTGATGGGATTCCGTTGAACTGGTACGTTAGTTTGGGGAGTGCTGTCATCTGAACACTGTTAAGTGCTGGTATTGAGCACAGGTTGTGTTTCCAGTTATTCGGGTCTTCCTTACTCGTGTCCTACACCCACTTCCGGGCATGCCCCTCATCAGCCTCCCCCACCAGACGGGCAGCTCCTGAGGCACAGACCCACGCTGAGGGTCTGGAATCTCAGCCTCGCCACTGTCAGCGAGAAAGAGCTGCACATTTGTAAAGGCCACCTTAGTCTTGGAATTTATCTTACACATGGGCCTACACATGGGTGCCTGGTGTGAAGACAAGGGGTCTCCATGAGGATAGCCCAGGCCTATGCCCTGGGGCTGGATCAAAAGAGGAGGCCCCTGGGCTTCTCTCTAACTATTGAAAAGAAAGAGGGGCGCCTGGGTGGCACAGCAGTTAAGCATCTGCCTTTGGCTCAGGGCGTGATCCCAGCGTCATGGGATCGAGCCCCACATCAGGCTCCTCCGCTGTGAGCCTGCTTCTTCCTCTCCCACTCCCCCTGCTTGTGTTCCCTCTCTTGCTGGCTGTCTCTATCTCTGTCGAATAAATAGATAAAATCTTTTAAAAAAAAAGAAAGAAAGAGACAGCTCTTCTAAGATGTTCCTGTCCAGCACAGGTGGTCAGCCATGTGTAAGAGCCCCAGTTGCACTGGAAGCTGGTCCTGGGCATTCGGGCCTCTCGGGAGAGGTTCTCCCTCTGTGCCCAGGAACCAGGGTGCCCTTGCTGTCCTGCCCCCTGTAACGTGGAAGTGTCTTACTCTGAGCTAATGTTTGTTTTGTTTTGCTTTTTATTTTTTATTTTATTTTTTTAAAGATTTTATTTATTTGACACAGAGAGACAGCGAGAGAGGGAACATAAGCAAGGGGAGTGTGAGAGGGAGAAGCAGCCTTCCTGCCGAGCAGGGAGCCCGACGCAGGGCTCGATCCCAGGACCCTGGGATCATGACCTGAGCCGAAGGCAGACGCTTAATGGCTGAGCCACCCAGGCGCCCCTGTTTTGCTTTTTAAAGATTTATTTATTTATTTGAGAGAGAGAGCACGAGCACAGAGTGAGAGGGAGAAGCAGACTCCCCTCTGAGCAGGGAGCCTGATGCCAGGCTCCATCCCAGGACCCTGGGATCATGACCTGAGCCGAAGGCAGATGCTTCACTGACTGAGCCACCCAGGCGCTCCTGAGCTAATGTTTTTAACGGGCTTAACTGAGGGGCTAAAAAATCTAACTAGTTTCTCATGCATCTCTGGGTCCAGCAGAGGTGCCAGGAAAACTGTGTGCCGAACTGAGTTGAAGAAGAGAGACGAGGACAGGGACAGCAGAGGCCCCCTGCAGGCAGCGAGCAGGGCCAGGACTCCCAGAGCCCCTTTGCCCCCCGACAAGTCCTAGGGAGTGGCATCACCCACCGTTTGCTGGTCATTTACCGGGTGTTAACTGGAGCTCGACCTGGCTGAGCTTGTCCGTTTTTCCCGGCAATCACAAGACCCGTTCAGGGAAGAGACCACAGCTCAAAAGATGAGAGGGTGTGTGGTGAGCCAGCCCCAGCCAGGCGGCAGGCAGCTCGGGTCTCCCTGAAGACCGCAGCAAGCCCACAACCTGTCAGTCAGAATTACAGCTCAGGTGCCTGCTGGCGTCAGTAAATATTCATGGCAGTCTCTGTCCCCTGGTGCCCAGGCAGGGGGCTTGACCTGCTGGGCCAGGAGGCAGCACTCCAGGGAGCCCAGAGGTGGCTGGGCAGGCCCTGCAGGGCACTGCCTGCCTCTGGCAGCCCCATCCAGCCCCCTGTGGGCAGCACTCAGAGAAGTGGCCCAGGCAGCCAGGAGCCACCATGGAGCTGGACCCAGCTATAGATACCATCCTTCCCCATGGAAGCACCTGCTACCTGGGAAGCAAACAACCTTCTAGAAGATTGTGGGGCCGGGGCCACCCAACCATAAACAGCAAGACCCTTGGGCTCTCCTGCAGTTCCTGCCCAGAGTGTATCTTCTAGAAACTGTGGCATGGGGGGCAGAGGTGTGGCAGCCGCAGCTGCCTCCCTTGTCAGAGAAAAGCTGAGGCAGCCTGGCGTCCCTGCCTGCAGGGCAGTTGAATGGAAGAAAGAGTGGTCTGCAGTTTTGGAGGAGGGGGTCCAAGGGAAGGGGCCGATAGACATTCTACAGGGGACAGAAAAATAAACTACAAGGGGTGGCCTGTCCCAAGGGCAGGCGCTAAGCTGGTGGCCCCTCTCCCCACAGGCTACAGCATGTTCGCTGTGGGCATTGGGACGTTACTCTTCGGGTATTGGAGCATGATGAAGTGGAACCGTGAGCGCAGGTAGGCCCCAGGCTGCTGAGGGCGGGAGTGCATCTGGTGTCCACTGGGGCCCTTTGTCAGCCCCTCAAGACCCAAGAAGTATGGACCTGGACTGAGTCCATTGCTGAACTATCCACTCGAGAAGCTTTCGACTCATAAGCGAGGAGCTCTTCACCGGGTGTCCCTTGGCCTCCGCTGCTAGGGACCCGAGGGTCTGGGTTAGGACAGCCTATCAAGTGGAGGTGGAGGTGGAGGGGTAGGCCCAGGGCTGCTTTCTTAGTGGTTCTTTGTCAGTGGTAACCAGGCAGTGAGGACAATAAAGGCTTAGAAACAGGCCATGCAAGACAATGGTCGTAGCAGCCACGTGGGGCCTGAGGCACCAAGGTGGACGGTGGCCTCCATTCAGACTCTGGCTGCCTCTAAGCTGGCCCGATGCCCTGACTGGTGACCCCTTCTCATTGACCCCTTACTGGCTGAGCCCGCCTGCCCTGCCCCACCCTGTGTTATGTGTCCTTAGCTCCCCCTTTGAGCTCACTTGCCCCCCACAAGTCTGGGAATCCCAGACAGTAGTGCTGGAGAAGGCCAGCACGTGTCAGGTGCTCGACGTTGCGGGCACTCAGACGAGGTTCGCCTTCCCAGGACCACCGGCAGAGGCACGGATGCAGTAGTGACAACAGTGTGGCTGTGGTGGGGGCAGCGGCTTGGAGTGGGGCTGCTACTGTGGGTCTGGAGGGAAGGGAGGGAGGGAGGCTGAAGCTCATCCAGACCCTTCCCTGTGTGGCTGTGAGATTCCTAGTGATGAGGGGACAGCCAGGGACCACTTGCTGGGCCACATCACTGGGTGCCACTCCCCCAGCATAGATGGGGCTGGTGGCTCAAAGACACAGAACTGCCTGCCCTGGGCTCACACCCCAGGGTTTGAAATGAAGAGGATATGGTTTTGTAAGGCCCAGAGCCCTGTGATGAAGGTCCCATCCCCCGTCCCCGGTTCCCCACAATCATCAGGCCAGGGCTATTTTTAGGATTAAGAAATAAAGTTTTTAACTGAAAAGAAAGTGTGAAGCCAGCAGTCTTGTGGATCAGTGCCTGTGCCAGCTGTGTGCCTGCTCCCCCTCCCCCACCCTTCTCATCTTCGGGCAGGTAGAGCTTACTGCCCAAGCCCTGCCCCACTCACTTGCCTCTCCCCCAACCCCCTTCCCCTCGTTGTCACCCTGTGGGTCTGAGGCCATGTCATCTACCTCCAGCTCCAGCGTGATCTAATTTGTTGGTTTTGGGGTTTCACAGGCGCTTGCAGATTGAGGACCTTGAGGCCCGCATCGCGCTGATGCCGCTGTTGCAGGCAGAGAAGGACCGGAGGTGGGGCCGCTGGGACTGGGGTAGAAAGGTCACAGGCCTGAGTGTCCCATCCTGCAGTGCAGGACCTGGCCAGAATGCATGTGGGGACTGATGGCTGTGTCCTCGCATTCATGGGGTTGCCGTCACCCTTGGAGAGGGCCCCAAACTTGACTTGAAGTAGAGACCTAAGGGACAGGATGGGAAGGCTCCCTGGAGGAGGAAACATGGAGGCTGCAGCAGGAGGGCCCGAAAAGTTTGTAGGGTGGGGGTGCCTGGATGGCTCAGTTGGTTGGGCGACTGCCTTCGGCTCAGGTCATGATTCTGGAGTCCCAGGATTGATCCTGCATCGGGCTTCCTGCTCAGCGGGGAGTCTGCTTCTCCCTCTGACCCTCCCCTCTCTCATGCTCTCTCTCTCATTCTCTCTCTCTGTCAAATAAATAAATCTTTTTTTAAAAAAAGTTTTTGGGGGGAGGAAGAGAGAAGAAGGTTCAGCATGTGCAGGGCTGGAAGTGGCAGGAGGTGATGGGGAGTGGAAAAGGGAGGGGTCTGGCAGGTCTGTTAGGCAGGGGTCCCTTGAGGTGCTCAGGTTGTCCCCCACCTCCCGTTTCATCCCCACAGGGTCCTGCAGATGCTTCGAGAGAACCTGGAGGAGGAGGCCATCATCATGAAGGATGTGCCTGACTGGAAGGTGGGTCCTGGGCGGGGAGGGCGGGGGGCCAGGCATGAGGAGGGGAAGGCAGCAGCTTTTGATCTGGCCTAGTGGGGTCCCAGTAGGCAGTGTGGGCCTGATGGGGTAGCTGCATCCCCACTTATATCCTGCTGTCTCCACAGGTGGGTGAGTCTGTGTTCCACACAACACGCTGGGTGACTCCCATGATGGGCGAGCTCTATGGGCTGCGCACGAATGAGGAGATTCTCAGCGCCACCTACGGCTACCTGTGGTACGCGTAGGGGCCTGCACCCCTCGGACCACTTGGACCCCTGCACCCTCCCCACTGGGGAAGAATAAACGCTCTGGAGACCTGCCTGCCTGTGTCCCCACGACTGAGCGACTGGCGAGTGGGGCACCACTGGGTTACACATGGCCTGGGGACGTAGAGTCTAGACCTGGGGACTCTGCAGAAGACGCCAGGTGGGGTGGCCTCAGAACCTACCTGGAGACTGCCCCTGGATCCATCAGCCTTGGCTCACAAATACGCCTGGATTTTCCTACCTCTGTCGAACCCTTCTTGTCAGCAGCACCCCCCCACACCCCCACCTGGGTCGAGGCTGGGGTTACCCCCCCAACCCCACAGCCTGGGCACATCAGTGAGTGGGGGACCTAAAGAGCAGAGCATGGGATGGAGGGGTACCAGAGGCGGGTCCCTTGGCTCCCAGGCCAGGACCCCATTATGGGGGTCGCTAACTGTCCATAGCTACCTGTCCAGGCTTCGTTTCCCTCCATTCCCAAGGCAGCTCCACTCCTGGCACGAAAGGGTTAAGTCGGCCTGCCCCCGCCAGCCAATGGCCGCGCGCAGCGCCTTCGCGGCGCCGCCTGATTGGCGAATGCACAGGGTGGGAGGGGAGGAGGCCCCCGTGCCCTGGGATGCTCTTAAAAGGCTGTGGCTTGGCAGCCGGGCTACGCGCACCCGCTCACCTCGGCCATGAGCAGCGCGGCCCGCCCGGACCCCGCGGAGGCTCCCGAGGAGCGGCGGTTTCTCAGGTCAGCCAGGGATGGAGATGCCAAAGACGGTGGCAGGGATGCAGCCCGGAGCGGGGCGCATCATGGGCAGGGGATGGCTGGGAGGGGGTCTCATGGGCAGGATGGATCAGGGGCAGGGGCATGGCCAGGATGGGGCCTGGGGGGTTCCGAGGCCCACCCCTCATTTTGCTGAAGAGACGAAGCCTGCAGCCTGCTGCTGCCAACGCCTCCTAAGCTGCGTTGCCAGGGAAACTGCATCTGCCTCAGGCTCACCCCTGAGTGAATCATTCAGCTGCACTGCTAGTAGCTCTCCCATCACCCCTCAACCCAATCCAGGCCCACCTCCCCTTTCATCTGTCCTAGGGACCCTGGAGCTCACCCTTCGTTCCCCATTTGGGAAGAGCTGAGCTCTTAGCTCCTCAAACGTTCACACCCCTCTTGGTGGCCCACCTGCTACTGTCTCCTTGACCAGAGAAGGAAACTGAGGCCTGGGGACGGAAGCCACTGCCTAGCCAAGGCTAGGGCGATTTTTGAACACATGGGCCACTGACCAGTAGTTTGGATTTGGGGTCTGGAGCTGGCAACTCTGGCTGTGTCTCCCACCTCATCCTGAGTTATCTTGTGTCCTCTAAGCCCTTGTGACCTGGGACCCCAAGCAGGGTTGTGAACCTCAGTGTAAACCAGATTTATCTGACATCCCCTTGTCTGTCATCCTCTGCCCACTATCCACTCAGGCCCTCAGGGCAGATACTGTCCAGTGACTGGCTGATGTCCAGATTGAGCCTGTAGACCCAGCACATCGTAGACATAAGGAAGCTGGAGCTGTGATTTCACCTGGGATGGGGGATGCTGGGACCAGTTGTGCGGGGTCTCAAATGCCAACTGAGGAGTGATGGGGCACTGTGGGGTGGGTAGGAGTGGAACGCGGAGAGCAAGGAGAGAGGAGACAATGAGGTTAGAAACATAATGGGCGTGTAGGTGTGGTGAGGAATTTGAATATTCTCTGAATATTGGGGAGCCATAAGCAGGTATGAGACAAGTGGCGATGTGATCTGGTGTTCAAGTTTTTAAAGCCTCCTTGGCTCTTATGTTGAGGAATTTGGGGGCCATGAGACTGTAGGCAGCCAGGTGAGCAATGATGGTGGGCTGGTGGGCAGAGGCCTGAAGGTGGAGAAGCAGGTGGAGCCAAGAGGGCAGGGAGGGTCTGGCATGGGCAACCTGGCCCCAGTTCCTTTGAAAGCAGGTCACCTCAGCATTTATGCTCTCGGGGAAATCCTGCCCCTCGCAGTTCCTCTCATCTGGGGACTGACATTGGGAGAAGCAAGAGGCACCTCATAGCTGAGCCCCCCCGCCCGCCCAGTCCCACAGTGGCCCTGCCCCCTCCCACTCCCCCACCGGCCCTAATTCCCATCACACCCCACCGAGAGCTGCCAGCATCCCCACCCCCAGGCTCCTAGCCTGGACCATCCTCCCCATTATCACTCTAATGACCAGTTAGGCAGGAAGATGATGTTCCAAGTGGTGGCCGGAGGCCAAAACTTTGGGACAGAGGAAGAAGAGGAATGGGTAGTCCTCCCACCCTTCTCATCCTCCCCTCCCCCTCCTGTGGGGGCAGCAGCCAGAGCTGTCACAGATGAAGGTGGAGGAATGAGTCACGTTTCCAAACACACCTTCTCCAATGTTCTTTACCGGGACCTGGGCCAGCCTGCCCTGGGATTGCTCTTCATCTGCCCCACTGTCCTTCAACCTTATCTGAAGTCAGCTGGGGTTGAATCTGGCTCTGGTTGCTGGGGTGACTCAGGGCATGTGTCCTCCCTGCCCTAAGCCTCCATCTCCCCCATGTGTGTGGGCCCCCAAAGTGTCTTTCTGACCCCGTTTCTCAGTTTGCCTGGCTTGGCTCCAGCCACACTGGCCTCACTTCTGTCCCTTCAAATCTGCCAGGCTCATTCCCACTACAGGGTCTTGGCCCTCACTGTTCTTCCATGTGGATTACCTCTCATAGTGCTCCAGGCCAGCTCCTCCAGGAAGCCCTCCCTGATCCCCCCTCCCACAGCAGTCTTCCTTCCTTACCTATGCCCCTCCTGCGGCCCGGCCTGATCATGCTGCAAAATTGGCCGGAAGGTTGTGGTCTCCTGCTCACAGAATTGAAGGAACCTAAAGATTCATCCCAAGAAACCTGTTATCTGTAGGTCTGCCTCTGCTTCTTTGCTCGCATCCTGTATGGCTCTGGAGATAGACACCAATGGTAGAAGTCTGTTTACTCACTTGCTTCCTGCATGACCCTGGGCAAGCCACTTGGCTTCTCTGAGTGGTTGAATGTTCTTCTGGGCCTACTGCTACCACTATACTTGCTAGGGTCTCCCGAGCTGGGGGTAGGTGCCCTTCCCCAGCAGGAAAGAGTCCTGCTAGGGGAAGCTGGCATTGGTCATAAACCCTGCCCAGCTGCCCCAACCCCTGATTCTGGAGTGAGGACCACTTCCAATCTTCAATGCCAGCTGTCCTTCTCTGCAGCCACTAAGCACATGCCCGCTAGAAGTCCCCTAAGCCAGAGCTAGCTTGGTCCCTGCTCTTAGAAGCGTCCAACACTTGATTGTCATTATCTTAAAATTCTTAATTGTTAAGTAATGCAGCCCATGTTTGCATTTTGAAATGGGCCTTGGAATTGATCTAGCCGACCCCGCCTTTACTTTTGCAAAAGAGGAAGCAAAACTTAGATGTGACAGATCCCAGTCACTCAGTGAGTTGATGGCAGACCTCCACATCACATGAGTAAGCCCCATCTCTCTGGCCACGATTATTGAAGGGTCACCGATAGGTCTGAGAGCTGTGGGCTCCACATCCACCTCCCTAAACGAGCCACCAAACTGCTCTGCAGCCTTCAAAATCCACCTCGCTCAGGCGCCTCATCCCCCAGCCCCGTCTGCCCCCTCCAGTATTCTGCAGCTTGCTCAGGGTTTTCCACTGCATGAAATTCGCCCACCACCCTCATCAGTCGTTCACGCCGCATTCCTCGTTCCGGGTTATTTCCGCGGTGGGGGTGGGCGCATCTGGGCGAGGCTCGTCTCCCACGCTTGGGGGCAATGAAACCAACATGCGCCACCACGAGTTCCTCGACCGCCAGAGGGCGCCCGTGCTTTGGGCTTCCGCTTAAACCTTCCGCCGCTCCGTTCAATCGCATGCACGTCTAACGGGGAAACTGAGGTTGGGGGTGGCGCTAGGGTCTGGCTGGGAACATTGGTGGAACGTTACTGGTTCCATCTAAGCCTCTCTCTCTAAGTCTTTCTCTCTCTGTGTCTTTGAGCGTCTCTCCCCACTCTGTCCCCCAGCACTGCGGAGGCGGCCGCCCTGGAGCGGGAGTTGCTGGAGGATTATCGCTTTGGGCGGCAGCAGCTGGTGGAGTTGTGTGGCCATGCTAGTGCTGTGGCTGTGACCAAGGTATCTGATCCCTGATCCTTGAGCTTGACCCCATCCAGATGGCCAGGCCACCAGAGCCGAGTCCTAAGCTGCATGACCCAGGTGGCCAGAATGGTCCACGACTTGAGAAGCCCCATTTTGTGTGCGGCTACTCCAGCCCATCACTCAGATGGGGAAACTGAGGCCTAGAGAGGCTCATCACTGGTCTAGACCAGGCAGGGACCCAAGACCCCACGTGTCAGTGAGGGTCAGGGCAGAGATCGGGGTCCCCAGAGATTTGCAGGCTGGGAAGCAGAGACAGGCTGCTGTGGGATGCTCCTGGGGCCCTTTGTGAGCACCCGTCTCTGCCATCTCCTGCATCCCAGTAAGGGAGACATCGGTTCCTGCAGGCTGAGGACCTCCAAATAACCCCACACTGCAGATGGGGAAACTGAGGCCCAGAGGCAGGGAGTGGCCTGCGAAGGGTAGGTCCCAGGGGGTAAGTAAGCAGAGCTGTGTCTGGATCCGGGGCAAAGCCCCAGCTTCGAGGTGCCTCCAAGGGACAAGAGAGTAATAAGCAATGACGATGCTGCCTCCCAGTTCTTTTGGCCACGGTGTCCAACCGTGGGCCTGTTTCCTCCTCCAAAGCAAGCGTAATAAACTGACACCAGTTAATAAACAAAAATGCCTTAGAGAAGTGCCTGATGGTGTCAGGGCTCCAGCACGTAACCTTTCTCTTCCTCCGTCTTCCTCTTCTTGCCCCCACTGCAGACTTCTTTCAAACACAATTTCTTTCTTTATGTAGGCTCAGTATTTTTTTTAAACGTTCCTATTTCCAAATGAAACATATCCTGAGTGAAGCTCCCGCAGGAGAAGGAAATGATGACAAGTAAAGCCCCAAAAGTAAACCCAGCGTAGTAAACTCTTGCCTGGCCCTTGCTGACCAAACATTGTTTGGTTTTGCCCTGAAAGCCCCAAGTCTGTCTAGAAGGCCCTCAGTCCCAGCCAGCCCAGACAGCATTACCCTCCCTTGGTCTCCGGTCTCGGGCTCTGGGCCCGGCATGGTGGGGTCGCAGGCACCCTCAAGGTGGGGCAGGACCTCGCTGAGACCTTGGGGAAGAGACAAAGGAATACCTAGCTCTCTGTGCAGTTGGAGGTTAGGGTACAGCCAGGCCCCCTGGGGCCCCTGGTCTCAGAGAGGCCCTGTGAGCCTGTCAGTGCCATTGTCATTCCCAGTTGATAGAGGCCAAGGGAGGTTGGGAGAGGAGAGGGGGCTGAGGCCATGCAGAGAGTCAGGGCAGGGCCGAGACTGGAACACCTGTGTTCTGAACTCCTATGTTACAGAGACTGATGCATAAGCCCAGAGAGTCTGGGAGATAGAGACAGAGACAAAGAGAGACACAGAGATGCAGGCACAGAAAGACTGCAGAGAGACAGATGGGGACAGACATACAGAGAGAGTTAGAGATAAAGAGAAAGAGAGATAGGTGATGGAAGAGGCAGATGGAGACAGACAGGGCAACTTGGTTGGAAAAGTACCCCCCCACACCCCACCCCCAGCTTTGGGGCCTCTGGGAGGGGCTGAGGCCTGGCAACGCCGGCGGGGGAGGGGCAGCCACTGCGGTGGAAAAAGGTGGAAGAATGTCTGCAACTCCGGCCGAGAATAAACAAACCACACTCGGCGCCGGGTGGTGGCAGAAGGCACGTTTTCCTCCTCTAGCTTGGCAGAGCCTGAAGCAGGGACTCTGCATCTCCGAGGAGGAACCCGAGGCCCCCAGAGGCCATGCTCTTTGCCCAGAATGCCTCTCCTCCTGTTCTATTGCCTCTAGGCCCATGCCCATCCCTCCTGCTACTCTAGGCCTCAGTTTCCCCACCTGAACAAGGAGGAATTCCAGACATCATGCCTTTGCCTTTGCTGTGCCCCCTGCCAGGTATTCCCCTTGCCTACTCTCTCCCGGAAGCAGAGGACAGTGCTGGTCGTGTGTGGCCCAGAGCAGAACGGGGCAGTGGGGCTGGTCTGTGCCCGGCACCTCCGCATGTTTGTGAGTAGCAAGGACCCCCTCGGACTCTTAGGGTCACCCCCTCGACTCTGTCCCTGCAGAAATTGCTCCCTCCTCTTGATAGTGTCCCAGGGGGACGTTGAGGCTGGAAAGGTTACAGAACAAGCCCAGTGCTTGCCGCAGGCAGGGTCTGCTGCCTGGTATCCAGGTCTGGGGGCCCAGGCCCAGCAGGAAGCCTGCAAGGGCCCCAGTGCTGACTCCTTTCTATGCCCCCCCCCCCCAGGAGTACGAACCGACCATCTTCTACCCTACACGCTCCCTGGATCTGCTGCACCGGGACCTGACTACCCAGTGTGAGAAGATGGACATCCCCTTCCTGTCCTACTTGCCCACGGAGGTCAGCGCTTGGTGGCAAGTGAGGGGGGAAGTGGGGGACGGTGCCCAAAGGCCGCCCCCTGACCTTGCCTTCTCTCTCAGGTTCAGCTCATCAACGATGCCTACGGGCTGGTGGTGGACGCTGTGCTGGGCCCTGGCGTGCAGCCGGGAGAGATCGGGGGCCCCTGCACGCGGGCGCTGGCCACACTCAAGCTGCTGTCCATCCCCCTTGTGAGCCTGGACATTCCCTCAGGCATGCCAGGCGGGGGGGGGGCATGTTGGGGGCTTGGGTGGGGGCCCTCTGTACCCCAGCTTCTGGTGGCCCTAGCTTGCCTCTGAGCCTCAGTTTCCCTATCATGGATGGCTCATGCACTCTGGGTGAGGGAGGAGGGGCAGAAGGGATAGGGAAGACCGAGGCTGCTCAGATAGGGAAGACCGAGGCTGCTGCCCAGGTGATCCCATGTCCCCCCCACCCCCACCCCAAGCCGAACATGCCCGCTGCCCACCCTGGCCCAGTTGCCTGGGCAGACGTGAGCTCACTCGGCAAAAGCCTCACCCGTCCTGGCCGCCGCCCCACGCCTGTTGGAGCCATTAGGCGACGGGCAGACGGAACAAACAGCTGCTGGCCAGCCGGACCCTCCACGGGGGTGGCCACACTCAGGGGGATGTCCCCCAGCTTGCAAGACCTCAGGGCCATCCCAGCAGGGTGCCACAGAGCAGGGGGTTAGCTATGAAGAGATGGGCTGTCTGGTCCGAGGGTGGACACTAGGGTCACAGAAGGAAGGATTAAAGTCAGAGGGAGGAGGCTTTTTTTTTTTTTTAAGATTTATTTATTTGACAGAGATAGAGACAGCCAGCGAGAGAGGGAACACAAGCAGGGGGAGTGGGAGAGGAAGAAGCAGGCTCATAGCGGAAGAGCCTGATGTGGGGCTCGATCCCATAACGCCAGGATCACGCCCTGAGCCGAAGGCAGACGCTCAACGACTGCGCCACCCAGGCGCCCCCAGAGGGAGGAGGCTTTTAGTTAGTGGCTCCAGACTCTGGTCAGAGGCACGGGAGAAGGCAAGACCCCCTAATCTGAAGGTAGAGGCTCATTTGAGAGGTGGTAGAGGCTAGGGCACCGTGAGGGAGGGGTGGGGTCCTGTCAAGTCAAAAGGCCAGATCGAGTCTGAGGGCAAAGACAGACATGTCAGGTCAGAGGGAAGAGTCTCTAGTCAGAAGGTTGATGAACACTCAGGTTGGGTAAGGATGATGAAAACTCAGGCCATGTTCTGTCAGAGGCAAGGACCGGGAGTAAGGAGACAGATCTTATGGCGGACACCTGCCTGAGGATGGAGGCAAGTCATCCTCTGAGGATGGAGAGGGGGGATCTGGTCAGAGGGGGAAGGCTGGCTAGGAAGCCTGGGTGGAAAGAGGCTCGAATCTAAGTGCGGAAGCTCAAGACTGACAGGGAGGGAGGAATGGGGACAGATGCTGGGTCAGAAGGCAGAGGCATGGTCTGACTGGGAAAGGGCAGGAAGTGGAAATGATGTAGTCTGAAGGCAGAGGCTGAGTCAAATGGAGGAGAAAAATTAGTAGCATGATGGGAGCAGGGACAGAAAAGTATGCGTGCAGACGCTCTGGTCAGAGGAAGAGGGAAACATCTCCAAGTTAGGGGAGACGCTGGTCTGAGGGCAGAGGCCCAGTTCTGTGGGAAGGCAGGTCTGACCAAGACTCACGTGTCAGAGAGCAGAGGCTGGGTCTGATGGGGAAGGGGAAGTGGGTGGTGAGGAGGCAAAACTCTCTCTTCTGAAGGCAAGCACCCCTCCCAGCTCCCGATTCCCTCCCCCTCCCGCCCCTCCTCCCTCAGGCTGGGACGCGGAGACCGGCGGCGGCGACACCGAGGATGGGCTCCGCCCCGACGTGCTGGTATCGCTCGCCGCGCCCAAGCGCTGCGCCGGCCGCTTCTCCGGCCGCCACCACTTCGTGGCCGGCAGGTTCGTGCCCGACGACGTGCGCCGAAAGTTCGCTCTCCGCCTGCCGGGATACACGGGCACCGACTGCGTCGCGGCGCTGTGACCGCCACCCGCGTCCTGGCGGCTTGGACCCGCGCCAATAAACAGACGTCCCACCACCACCTCGCCTCCTCCTTCTCTGTGCGCCGGGTTCGCCGCCCGGGTGGGCAAACTCGGGAAGGGATTTGCCACCGTGCCCCAGAGCCCAGGCTGGAGGGATGGAGGGTAGTCATCGAGTGGGACTTCCCGCTGGCCGAGAAAACTAGCGCCAGAAGAATAGAGGGTAGATTCAGGGTGGGACTTCCAGCCTGCTCGGGGTGGCCTAACGCCAATAGGATTGGAGTTAGACCCGATGGAGGATTTCTCGCCGCCTCAAGGGCTGCCTGAAGCGTGTTTGGGCAGCTTCAGGCTCGAGTCCAAGAGAGGCACGTCCCACAGGCAGTTTGGGACCCAAGGTGGAGCATGGAGAGTGGGTTGAGGGAGGGACTTCCAGCTGGCAACGGGGGGAGGGGTTGTGCGGGGAGGGGGGGACGCAGGCCAGCCTGAGGGCGGAGGCACAGCCGGACGCACCGAAGGGGGCGACCCGGAGAGGTTGCTAGCGCACCGAAGTCACCCAGGCCAGGAGCTTCGCTCGGACGGGGCGTGGCCTGGACGGGGCGTGGCCTGCGGGCACCTCCCGCCCCCACCCTCAGCCCCAGCTGCCGCCAGACCCGCGGGAGTCAGATCCGCGCGCGCCGCGGAGCCCAGACCCTCCCTCGGACGCCCGGACTCGGCCATGGCGTCACTGTCGCCACTACTCTGCCTCTTGGTCGCCGCCGCGCACCTGGCGGGGGCTCGAGGTGAGGCGCCCCCTGACCCCAGCCCAGGCCCCTAGGCGCCCTGGCAGCCGGCCTGGCTTGCAGCCCCTCCGGGAGAGAGCACCGAGGGATCCGCTCGCATCCGCAGGCCTGGGTCCCCCTTCGTCAGCCCGGGAGTGGAGTGAGGGGGCGTCGGGGAGATGGGTCCTTGGGACCAACAACGGGGTGGGGGGGACGGAGGAAACCTCTCTGTTCTCTTCCCTCCTCAAAGAGAAGTAGGGGCACTTGGAGTATGGATATGAACCTTAGGCTCCTCTGGGTCCCGGGGACTACAGGAGGCCTGGCCTGTCTCAGCCCTAGCGTTTGGATGCTGAAGCACCTGGTCCTGGCCCAGGAATAAGGGGTCAGAGCCGTCCCCTCTCACATAACTCTTCTCACACATGCCATCCCTCTCTGGAAAACTCAGTGGAGAGGGCACTGGATCTACTTCTCAGATGAGGAGACTGAGACACAGGGAAGGGACTTGTCAGAGTCGCAGTCTAGCCTGGCTATCTTAGATAACTCGAGGTCAGAGAAGCCAGACTAGATTCCAAAGACTTCCCAGTGGCAGCTTGGGCCCCAAGTGAAGGGATGGAAGGTGCACTGAGGGAGGGACTTCCAGCCAGCAAATGGATGAAGGGGAATGCAGCTCAACCGAGGGCAGAGGCACAGCCAACTGAGCTCATGGCCACCGAGCACATTTGGGGAGAACCGGGTCAGGGGAGCAGAGCAGACACATAGACTTACCCAGCCCATGGCATCTGGGCCAGGGGAGACGGAGGGATGGGGCTGCAGGAGGTTGGAGGTAGGGGTCACAGGGAGGCTTCCTGGAAGGGGTAGGGGGAGGTCCTGCATTCCTTAGCCAGAGCTAGGTTCTAGCTTCTAGAGCCTCAATTTTCTTCCCTGTGAAATGGGGATGATAATGACAGCACGTCGCACAGAAGCAGCTCACAGAAGTCCCCATCAGCCTGCTTCCTTCCCCCCACTCCTCATTCCTTCCATAGTCACCACCTCCCCTGAGGAGCCCACAGCAACTGCCTGGAGCTTTGAAGGTCCATCACTGCGCCCTGGACAGCCCTCACCAGCCCTGGAGGACTGGGAAGGTGAGTCATCCTGGGTCCAAGTCCTAGCTCTGCTGTGGATTCACTGTGTGAGCTCTGGCTGGTGTGGTCATGTGAGGAGGGGACACAAGGGGTAGAAGGGCCCAGAACCATCCTGGTCCCCGGACATTGAGGCCTCTGGCATAGGTGTCCCAAGAGGTCTAAATTTTAGGGGCAGAGGGGTGAGAGTCCAGGCTGTTTGTCAAGGAGGAAACCAATGTAGTGTGTGTAGGGGGTGCTTCCTTCCCCCTACTGGAAGCACCATGTAGGCTGCTTTCAGTAGATTCCAGACCTCTGGTTCTGGAAGCTAGGTCTCTAGTTTCCTAGCTGGGAAAGTCACTCTCGAGTCAGAAAAGGAGTGAGCACCCCCTTGGGGGGCGGTGATGATGGAAGCAGAATCTGACCTCTGGAAGGCCAGACCCTCCCCACCTGTGGCTTCTGTGGAACAGAGGTAGCCTGGTGGGTTCAGCCAGGCAGTGAGCAAGGCCAGCTGGCTCTACCTGGAGCGGCCAGGCGACAGAAAGCCGCAGCAAGGGCTGGTCTCAGACCCCACTCCTCCTGCTGCCCTTGTATCTCTTCACACCTCAGGGGTTTTGAATTCTGAGGTGGGGGGCAGGTTCAATTCTAAGGTTGGGGACTGGTGAGACAGTGGCAAGATGTCAGCGTGGCAAAATGTCAGCTTGCACCCATGGGCAAGCTCAAGATTTGGGCAGCATAACTGGGGCTGGTGCTAGGGGAGGCCAACCTCCCGTGATCCCTTTATAGCTCCTTCTGCCCGAGAGGAACCTGGATCTGGGCGGGGTCATGGGCGGGCTGGGTTAGCCCGTGCTCACTGGGGGTGGGGTGACCGTTTTAGAAAGCAGGGTAAGGCCCTTACCTCGGAGATGGGGGTGGGCAGGCAGCTTCCCGGGCCCCTGCATGCACTGATGGGGCCCGACAGGCTGCGACCCGGGTCCCAGCGCGTGCGGTGCCCGCAGAGGCCAGCGAGTGGACGTCCTGGTTCAACGTGGACCACCCCGGCGGCGATGGAGACTTTGAGAGCCTGGCTGCCATCCGCTTCTATTACGGACCAGCGCGCGTGTGCCCGCGGCCGCTGGCGCTAGAGGCGCGCACCACGGACTGGGCCCTGCCGTCCACTGTAGGCGAGCGCGTGCACTTGAACCCCACGCGAGGTTTCTGGTGCCTCAACCGCGAGCAGCCCCGCGGCCGCCGCTGCTCCAACTACCACGTGCGCTTCCGCTGCCCGCTCGGTGAGGGCGGGGCCTGTGTTGGGATGGGCGGGGCTAGGGAGGGGGCGGGCTCGAGAGCCGTCACGCTGAGGAGAGAGTGGGGATTGGCCGGGATGGTTCATAGGTGGGTGGAGCCTGAATGGGTGGTACTGGAGGAGGGGGCAAGGCTGTGTGGATGTGGGCGTGGTTAGAAAGAGGCGGGGTCCTTTTGCAGAGCCCCAGGAGCCGGCAGGATAAGACAGGGGCGGGGCTTTGGAAAGGAGGGGCTGCCAATAGGGGCCCAGGTAGGGAACAGGAAGGAGCCCCCGGGAGCTCATCTCCCTCCCGCTGCCCTCATTTGCTCATCTGTCACAGCTCCGTTCTGTGGGGGCGTGTTTTGACCCCAAATATGTGAATGACGCAGGGAGAACAGCAAGCCTAACTTTGGGGAGCTTATCTGGGATTGGGGGAAGAGGGGCGGTACCTCAACTGCGCCTTCGACAGGTGCGCCTGGGGGACAACCGATGGGGGCAGTGGGCAGGGCTTTTGTCTGGGGGATACCCACCCTCGGGTGAACTTGGCGGGGGGCGTCCTGCAGTCCCACATTGTTACCAGATTTCCAAGGAGGCGCAGTCCCTGGGGTGGGCGGCCGCCTCACCTTCCCCCCTCTCCACCCTTACCGCAGAGGCCACGTGGGGCGCGTGGGGCCCGTGGGGTCCCTGTTCAGGGAGCTGCGGGCCAGGCCGTCGCTTGCGCCGCCGCCGCTGCCCAAGCCCGGCGGGGGATGCATGTCCGGGGCGTCCCCTGGAGGCTCAAAAGTGTGTACGCCCAACATGTCCAGGTAGGAGGGATGGGGCCTGGAGGAAAGTGCTGAGTTAGAGGCGGGCCTGGATGTGGAGGGAGGCGCCCTGTTGCGAGGGGTACCTAGACGGGAGAGGCAGGTTGAGATGGAGCCTGATGGGGCGGGGCTTGAAGGGAAGAGGCGGGTCCTGGAGAGCCAGAACTTGGATCACATGGGGGACCGGCCCTTCTTTCCCTTCTGGGCCCCCCGAGGAGCGCTGGTGAATGTGTACATCTGGATCGGTGGACGCCTTGAGGTCGCATCCAGGCGTGTGCAAATCCAAGTGGGCATTACCTTGGGTGCGCTGCCGAGTGTGTGTATATCCTGGTGGACGTGGACACACACACAAGCTGGCTCACGCACTCGTGGTGCACACGCGTGGCATTCACAGCCGCCGCCCGTCCCCCACGCCCACGCGGACACGCGCTCACACCCTGGCAGACACCATGCCCAAGCCCTCCCAGGGCCAGACACCAGGCCAGCCAGGACGCGACTGGAAATTCCGATCCGCCTGGGCTCCACAAACACGGTCTGGAGACTGCGCCCACAGAGCCCATGGCAGGGTGGGGGAGCACGGTGGCCAATGGGGTAGTGGGGTCCCCACCCTACCCCGCCTGGCTCTGCCCTCCTGACGCCTCTGCCCTGAAGTTTCCAGCGGAATTTTCCATTTTATGGAGAAACCGCGGGATTGGGAGGGGAGGGAGATGTTCTGAGCCCAAGACCCAATGCCTAGCAGGGCCCCCAGCCCCTGCTGGGCATTTTTTCCTCTGCTGGAAGGAGCCTCTCTGTCCTGTGAGAGTCACTTCTCCTGCCCCCTCCTCCAGGGCATTTCCGCCATCCCTTTGGATCCCAGGTCCCTCCCCCTGCCCCAGTTCTGACTGCTCAACCACGTATCCCCACTCACATTAGGGGCTGTTCCAAGCAGGGCCATGCTGAGGCCTCTGAGGGGCACAAAGGGGAATGTCTAGGCATCTTTGCTGAGTGATTGAGTGGAAGGCCTTCCCCAGGAGGGGACGAAGAGGCTCCCCTGTCCCTCTGCCTCCCTGTGTCCTCCAGGGTGCAGCTCCAAGACCTGCAGGTGCCCTGACCACATCCTTCTGGGCTCGGTGGTCACCCCATCTGGGCGTCCACTGCCAGGAGCCAGGGTCTCCCTGAGAGACTGGTCTGGCTCTGTGGCCATCACTGATGCCCATGGAACCTTCCGGATGCCTGGAGTCTGTGCCAGTAGCCGGGCCAACGTCAGTGCCCAAATGGATGGCTTCTCTGCAGGCCTGGGCCAGGCCCAGGCCAATGGCTCCATCTCTGCTGTGGTCACTGTTGTCCTTAATAAGTTGGGTAAGTGCCTCGTGGCAAGGAGGATGAGGGGGCTGAGAAACTAAGAAGGAAATTCTGGATGACGCCAGGTACTTTGGAGGATGTGATGCAGCATGAGGTCACTGGGGAAGAAATAAGATGTGACTTGGACATTGGAGAAGGCATACCACTAAATATGGTGTCATTGGGGGAATGAATAAAACGTGAGACATTGGAGAAGGTGCAAGGTGAGACAGGGACCTGCAGAGGGAAGCATTAAGATGGGGCACCATCTTGGGGCACTTGGGGGGCTCAGCCAGTTAAGTGAGTCTTGATTTTGGCTTGGGTCATGAGGTTGAGACCCGAGTTGGGCTCCACAGGGAGCATGGAGCCTGCTTAAGATTCTCTTTCTCCTTCTGCCCCTCCCTGCTCACACACTCTCTTTCTCCTTAAAAAAAGGGGGGGGGGCACTCTCTTGGGGCACCTGGCTAGCTCAGTTGGTAGAGCATGTGATTCTTGATCTCAGGGTCATGAGTTCAAGCCCCACACTGGGCATGGAACTTACTTACAATTAAAAAAAAAAAAAGATGAGGCACCATTTTGAGCAGCCATGGGATGAAATTGAATGTGGAGGTCATCAGAAGAGGCAAAGGTGAAATAGGGCATCCCTGGAAGGGGAAGGATGGGGCCCTGCCATGAGGAAGGGTAGTTGGGAGAAGCTGGGATGGATCATTACCCCCTTTGCCACCTTTGCCCCCAGAGAAGCCCTACCTGGTGAAGCACCCTGAGTCCCAAGTGCGAGAGGCTGGACAGAACGTAACCTTCTGCTGCAAAGCTTCAGGCACCCCCATGCCCAAGAAATACTCCTGGTGAGTGCCCTGCCCCCTGTGCAAGGGCCTTGCACCCAGGTTTGTGGTTTGACTGGATTTCCCATGAGAATGTGGTGCCTCAGAGACTGGGAGGAAGGTGCTCTGCAACCTTCCTGGGCTGAGTGTGGGGCCGGGGGCAGGTGCAGCCCCCTCCCTATGCTAAGGGCCTCCATGGTGTTGCCCACCTGCCACCCAGGTTCCACAACGGGACCCTGCTGGACAGGCGAGAACACAGGTACGGGGCCCATCTGGAGCTGCGGGGGCTGCGGCCAGACCAGGCAGGCACCTACCACTGCAAAGCATGGAATGACGCAGGCACTGTGCGCTCGGGCACCGCCCGCCTCACGGTGCTTGGTGAGTACCCTCGGCCCCTCAACCTTGAGCATGCCCTGAAACTGAACTGAGACCTAACACCAGCCAAAACTCAACCCCAAATGGAGCCCCAACTTTAGACTGCTCTCTTTTCTTGCTGAGTGGGATCCCAGGCCCCCCACTGAGCCCCTGGGTTGAGCCCCTGACCCCAATCCAGGCCCCCAAACTTGGACTCAAATGGAGCCCTCCCTCTTCCTCTGATCTGATTGATTTCTTGCTCTGCAGCCCCAGGCCAGCCAGCCTGCAATCCCCAGCCCCGAGAGCACCTGATCAAGCTCCCAGAGGACTGTGGTCAGCCTGGCAGCGGCCCCACCTACTTGGATGTGGGCCTCTGCCCCGACACCCTCTGCCCCAGCCCTGCAGACTCCAGCCCCCGGTGTGGGGATGCCGGCTCCCGCTGCTGCTCTGTTCGCCGCCTGGAGAGCAGGGAGATCCACTGTTCCAACTACGTCCTCCCGGTCAAGGTGGTGGCTGAGTGTGGCTGCCAGAAGTGTCTGCCCCCTCGGGGACTGGTACGGGGACGTGTGCTGGCTTCCGACTCAGGGGAACCCCTGAGCTTCGCCCAGATCCTGCTAGGCCAGGAGCCCATTGGATTCACCTCCTACCAGGGTGACTTCACCATCGAGGTGCCGCCCTCCGCCCAGCGGCTGGTGGTAACTTTCGTGGACCCCAGTGGGGAGTTCGTGGACACTGTCAGCGTCCTGCCTTTTGACCCTCGAGGGGGCGGCGTGTACCACGACGTCAAGGCCATGCGGAAGAAAGCCCCTGTCATCTTAGATGCCAGCGAGAGCAACACGATCCCTCTTGGGGAGCTGGAAGACGAGGCCCCATTGGGCGAGCTGGTCCTCCCAGCGGGAACCTTCCGCAGAGCTGATGGTGAGCCCTACACCGGGCCTGTGGAGGCCCGGGTGACATTCGTGGACCCCCGAGATCTCACCTCGGCGGCCGCCGCCCCCAGTGACCTGCGCTTTGTGGACAGTGACGGCGAGCTGGCCCCGCTGCGCACCTATGGCATGTTCTCGGTGGACCTCCGCGCCGCTGGCTCCGCGGAGCAGCTGCAGACCGGGCCCGTGGCGGTGCGCGTGAACGCCGGCCAGATCCGCATGGCGGGCCACGTGGAGGCCCTGAAGCTGTGGTCGCTGAACCCTGACACAGGCTTGTGGGAGGAGGAGAGCGGCTTCCAGCGGGAGGGGGCGGCAGCCCCTCGGGTCCGCCGGGAGGAGCGGGTCTTCCTGGTGGGCAACGTGGAGATCCGGGAGCGGCGTCTGTTCAACTTGGACGTCCCCGAGCGCCGCCGCTGCTTCGTGAAGGTGCGCGCCTACGCCAACGACAAGTTCACCCCCAGCGAGCAGGTGGAGGGTGTGGTGGTCACGCTGGTCAACCTGGAGCCCGCCCCCGGCTTCTCGGCCAACCCGCGTGCCTGGGGCCGCTTCGACAGCGCGGTCACCGGCCCCAACGGCGCCTGCCTCCCCGCCTTCTGCGACGCGGACCGGCCCGACGCCTACACGGCCCTGGTCACCGCCACCCTGGGCGGGGAGGAGCTGGAGCCCGCCCCCTCCCGGCCCCGCCCGCTCGCGGCCACCGTGGGCGTGGCCCAGCCCTACCTGGACAGGCTGGGTTACCGGCGCACCGACCACGACGACCCCGCGCTCAAACGCAACGGCTTCCGCATCAACCTGGCGAAACCCAGGCCGGGCGACGCCGCCGAGGCCAACGGCCCGGTGTACCCGTGGCGCAGCCTGCGGGAATGCCAGGACGCCCCGGTGACCGCCAGCCACTTCCGCTTCGCGCGTGTGGAGGCCGACAAATACGAGTACAACGTGGTCCCGTTCCGCGAGGGCGCACCGGCCTCCTGGACCGGAGACCTTCTGGCCTGGTGGCCCAACCCCCAGGAGTTCCGGGCCTGCTTCCTCAAAGTGCAGATCCAGGGCCCCCAGGAGTACATGGTCCGCGCGCACAACGCTGGGGGCAGCCACCCGCGCACCCGGGGCCAGCTCTACGGGCTCCGGGATGCCCGCAGCGTCCGAGACCCCGAGCGCCCCAGCATGTCCGCCGCCTGCGTGGAGTTCAAGTGCAGCGGGATGCTCTTCGACCAGCGTCAGGTGGACAGGACGCTGGTGACCATCATGCCCCAGGGCAGCTGCCGCCGTGTGGCGGTCAACGGGCTCCTGCGGGATTACTTGGCCCGGCACCCCCCATCCGCCCCGGCTGACGACCCTGCAGCCTTCAGCATGCTGGCACCACTGGACCCTCTGGGTCACAACTATGGTGTCTACACAGTCACCGACCAGAGCCCGAGACTGGCCAAGGAGATCGCCATCGGCCGCTGCTTTGATGGCTCCTCTGATGGCTTCTCTCGGGAGATGAAGGCCGACGCTGGCACAGCTGTCACCTTCCAATGTCGGGAGCCACAAGCTGGCCGGCCTAGCCTCTTCCAGAGGCTGCTGGAGTCCCCGGCAACAGCGCTTGGGGACATCCGCAGGGAGATGGGCGAGGCGGCCCGGGCACAGGCTCAAGCCACAGGTCCACTCCGTACCCGCCGGGGCAGGGCCCGGCAGTGACCTGGGCTCGCAGCCTCACTCCTCTGCCTTGCCCTGGACTCCTCTGTACCTGGGAAGCCTCAGCCCCCTTCCCCAGATGCTCCCTTCCCCAGGTTTCTGGGGCCCCCTCTCCCTCCCCTGCCCAGAATTCAGAGTCAAGACCTAGGTGTGTCGGACTGTGGAAACGCCAGGCAGGGGACAGTTGCTGTGTGACACCGAATGGAGTTCTACCTGATGGAAGGAGCCAGCATCCTGGGAGACCATCGGGCATCCGACCAAGGCCTGGGGGGATTCGCTCCCAGCATGCACGCTGGCTCTCATTTTATGTGCGTTTTGACCCTGATTTCAGATATTCCGCCCCTGGAGATTTCCGACCTCCCGCCTGAAGTGGCCTGTGCGTGTCGCTGGGCTGGGACCCCAGTAAGGGTCCTCGGCCCCAAGCTTTGTTCTAGGGGTTATTTATTGAAATGAAGCCCATGGGGCTGGTCAAGGGGGAAAGATGGGGGGTGGTCTTGGCTCAGTGAACGTCGGGCAGGGGTTTCTTGTTTCCCCGGGACTGAGGGGCACAATTCTCACAGATTTGGTGCTTGGAGACCCCCCCGCCAAGGGGGGTTGGGGCAGGGAATCAATTAAAGATGCTTCGTTTCCGACTCACGGTGTCAGTTTTGGGGAGTGAAGGTGGAGGCGGGGGCTCCTGGACCCAGACCTTGGCAGGCAGACCCCGGGGCACGGGCGTGCGAGCCGCTCAGAGGTCTCGGCAAGGTCCCAGATGTGCCTCAGGCCGGCCTGTGGGTCCTGGCTGAGCCGTGCAGGAGTGTGTCCGTGACACGTGTGGGCAGCCCGAGCCTGTGCGGCCCCGACCGCTGAACACGGTAGCAGCTGCCGCCCTGGCCTCCGAGCCCGAGCCCGGCTGAGGCCGGCGGCGCCCATCTGGCCCCGTGCCCGAGGGCGGCAGTGGGCAGGGAGGGGGCCCTGGCAGGGGCACAGGCCCCAGGCGGCAGGAGCGGAGGCTGCTCTGGACTTCCTCAGCCAGGGCCACGCTGCCCTGTCCTCGGCCCCTCCCGGCTGAGGCCCGGCCCACCTTGGCCACATGGTCACCAGGCTGCCCAAGGCCACGGCCCTGGGCCCTCTACCTCAGCAGGACTCAGTCTGGAGGCAGCAGAACGTCACTTGCTGGCACTGTGTGTGCGCTGCTCCGTGTGTGCGAGCCCTCCTGGTGCCCCATGGCGCAGGCACTTTCCAGACAGAGAAACTGAGCCCCCAAAAGGAGAGACGAAGGGCTGCCCGCGCTGTGGGGTGAATCCTGGCAGGAGCAGGGCTCCCTGGACGGCCCAGCAGCCCCCCTCCGGCACATGCATGAGACTCCCTTGGTCCCAGGAGACCTGGGGTGCGGGGCATTGTGCCTCATTCATCGCCCCAGGGATGGGGTGACAGCAGGGAGTGGGGGTGCGGGGCATTCACTTAACCCAGGGCATGCTCGGGCCCTCTGCACACCAACCCACCCACTTCCCCTGCCGGCACCTGCCTGTCTGGTCACCCACTTGCTGCCCCCACCCCTCCCATCCACCCCACCAACTACCCGTCCAACATTTGGAGGTGTCAGCTCTGTGCCAGCATCCAGAGCCTGGAGAGTGCCTGCTTTGGTGGGCAGATGGGCTCCCACACTGACCCCAATACACCTGTGGGGGCAGCACTCGGCCCACACGGTCCTCTGGCTCTTGTCCATCTAGAGAACTCTCGGTCTGACAACTGCCAACCTCTCCAGTGCTCATGCCTTTGCTCAGGCCAGTCCCTCCGTGGGAACAACCTTCCCCTGGGGGTGGACTTGGGGGCCTAGAGGGTGGCTGAGAGTCTAACAAACCCATGGGCCTCGGCCCCATGCTCTGAGGGTGGGCCTCAGGACCCTGCTGGAGTCGAGGTTTGGAAGGGCCTCGTTGCCGACACCCCAGCCTCTCCCCGGATAGGCTAAAATGGATAGGGGTTCAGAGATGCCGTGAGGCCCCTGGGGAGCCAGGGGGCATGTGCCTTTACCCAGAACTTACTGTGTCTACACCCCTAGCTGACAGGGAGGGCCCGGCTCAGAGGGGCCGGTCCTTGCCCAAGGTAACCTGGGCTCTGGGCTTACCTGCCCCAAAGCCCTGCTTCAGGCTGCCCGGTGGGGTCCTGGGGACCAGCAAGAGCTAGGGGGCCTCCCCCTGCAGCCGGCGGGTGAAGCTGGCTTCCAGGCTGAGAGAGATGAGGTGTCAGTCTCCACAGCCAAATACCTTTCATTGAGAGAGTGTTGGGGCTGTGGCTGCTGCCAGGCCAGGGGCAGCTGGGTTTGGGGCGGGCAGCTGGCCTCCCTTCCCCTGGGCTGGGCAGGGGCAGATGGGCATCCTCTTGAAGCCCCCTCCCCAGACGCCACGGCTGGGCCAGGAGGACGAGGGGCTCCCGGCGGAAGTGGATCAGGGAGGGCATTCCAGGTGGAGGGCACAGCCAGAGCGAGTGCTTGGCACAGGGCAGGGACGGCAGCCTCAGCTCCTCCCACCCCTGCAGACACTTTGTAAGAGGCAGCACTTAATTCCGATTTCCAGATGAGGAAACTGAGTCTCCAAGACGAAGAGGACGTCAGCCTGAGCTGACAGCCCCGTGCCGCTTGCTGCTGCCTTGTGACCCCATTCGAGCAGAGCCAGGAGTCCAGCACCCTCTCTCCTGGAACGTTGGCCATCTGCCTCCTGGTAAATCCATTGCTCTCCCCCAAAACAGGGGCTGCCAGACCACACCCCCTCAGCCTGGGGAGAGTGGGGGGGGGCATGAGGCTCTCCCCCTCCCCAGAGACCCTGGCTCCAGCCACCCCTGGGGTCAGCTCAGGGCACTAGGAGGCCCTCATTCCCGCCCACGGCATTTTAGACTTTTATAATTTTAGAACCAGGGGTTCTTAAAATTCCTAGCACTGTGAGTGGGAGAAAAATCTTGGAACAATGCTTAAAACAAGAGTCTTAAAACCACAGAATCCAGGAAGAGGAAGAGAATCATGAGCACACATTAAGCACTGACTGGATGCAAGCCCACTCTGCCGCCCCAAGGCCTGACTCACTCTGAGGGTATTTAATGTGCATTTAATGTCTTGGGGTTCAAAATAGGCTTGTGGGGAGGGTAATTTTCACACACACAACCCCCATTTCACAGCTGAAGGGACTTGCCCACAGCCACAAAGCAAACAGGGACACTGTGGGTTGGGGGGAATGGGCAGTGTTTCCCAGAGAAGGGGACGTAGGTGCTGGGTCTTGAAGGATGTGTAGGAGTTCGCCCAGAGGCAAGGCAGGAAGGGCGTTCCAGGCAGCTAGAAATGTGTCTGTGAAGGCAGGAGGAGGGACATGGAGAGCAGAAGCAGAAGGGAAGCGTGCAGGGAGATGAACGGAGCCTTGAACGCTGAGTGAGAAGCCTGAGCTACTCTGGCAGGTGATGGGGAGCCACGGAAGGTGCTGGAGTGGAGGAAGTTTACACAATTTCTCATAACAAAGACTCCTCTGGAGCCCATGCGGGATTCAGCTTGTTGGAAAGTGTTTCTTTTATGGAACTGTGGTCTGCCTCTTCCCACGTGGCAGCCCTTGTGGGGTCCAAACCCTGCAGGCTGGCGCCCCCTCCCCTCCGGCTGCCTCCTGTCCTGGCTGAACATTGCTGGCTCCTCTGAGGAGGCCTCGTGGACCTGGCGCGGCCACCCACCACTTCCCCGGCCCCGTCTGTCTCTCTCATCAGCCCTCAGAGTTGGGTACGTCCCAGTCTCAGACCCCAAAGACTGGAGCCAGCCTGGCGGGGAGACCTGGCTTCAGTCAGGGTGGGGGCGGGGGGATGGTGGAAACGGAGGCAGAGAGAGAGCAGCCCAGGTGAACGCGGCCGTCCTGCTGCTTGAGCCCACGGCGGAGGGGGGGGCGTCCTAGGCAGGCAGGAGGGAGGAGACCCCAGGCAGAAGGGGAGCCACAGACACCAACAGTCTGGCTCGTATGCAAGGAAACAGAGGCTGCCCTCCCCAGGGTCACAGCCGCCGCACCGTGGAGCCAGCCTCCCACATCATCTGTTCCCAGGTCACACTGTCCTCGTCACACCCTGTCCCTGTCCTCCCCAGACACACCCTCCCACACCACCAGGGACATCTTCTTGTCACCCGTTTGGGTGATGCTGTCACTCTCGATTACAGCCTTGCGTGCGGTCACCAGCGCATGTGCCGGAGACCCCAGCCAGGCATGGCGCTGTCCCACCCCCGACCGCTAGTGCCCCTCTGACATGCACACCCACGACCCAGGGTCACGTGACAGTGCATGTGGCCGTGTAGCACCAACAGCCCCACCGTCTCCCCGCGTCCCCCTGCACTCGGGGGTGCTCTGACCCCCAGACACCTGGACCGCCCGAGGCAGGGCCGACTGTAAACCCTCACAATTGCCCACAGTTCAGTCCCCCCAAGCACCCTGGGCCGCAGCCGGGCACCTGCGGCTCCTCCTGCTCTTTTGCAGCCCTGGGGTGGGCGCGGACCGGGGACTGGGAGCCGGGGGGCTTCAGGGTCCCAGCTGCTTTTCCTGGGAAGTCCTGAATCCCTTCCTGCTGACTCAGCCCCGGGGGCTGGCGGGTCGAGCGCTGCCAAACCTCAGGTATGTCCTCGAAGGCTGCCTGGCGGGGCCTCCATCAAGGCGTGGAAGGGGGGCTCCCACTCAGGATTCAGCCCTTCCCCGGGGCCCCAGCCTCCCCTCTTGCTCCAGAAGAAGCTTGAACTTTCACGGTGGGGCTCACGGCACAGTGCCCACGTGGTGGAGGCCGAGGCTGGCGGCTCATACCTCCAGTTCTTTCCGGTTGAACGTCGGTGGAGCAGCGAGCTTCCAGCCAAGCCGGGCTCCCTCATAAACGGGCCCTGCTCAGCCCACTCCCCCTGCCTCGTAAAGACGCTTATGTCCCAGGTGGTCTGGGGGCAGCTGGCCTGGCTGCTTATCCTGGGGCCCAGTACAGGGACGTAGACACAGACGCACACGCACACGCGCACACACACACACACACACACACACACACACACACACACACAGGGCTGTGCACACGTGCTCCCATGTGATGTCCACGTGTAGACCTGTGGATACGCACAGGCTCCCTCATGCATAGACTCAGCCCCTGGACTGGCCTCACAGAGCCCCATTGCGGAGTGAGGCTAAGCCAGGTACAGATGTCCCAGCCTGTGGGGTCAGGTGTGGACCAGCAGGAGGGCCAGGGGCTGGGAAAACCAAGAGGAGGGCCCAGGGAAGGTTTTCTGGGGTAGAGAAAGCGGTTGATATGGGCTTTGACGGGTGAATAGGAGTTTGCCAATCCCAAATCAGATGTCCAAAGTTCTTGAATGCTGTTTTAGAGTTTACTTTTTGTCCGTGAGGATTTTAAGCAGGGGAATGACACAGTCAGACAAACCCCAGTTCACCACCTCTTCCTGAGGTTCCAGCCCACAACCTCGGGGAGCTCTTCAGTCGGGGAGGGCGGGGAGGCAGAGTCAAATCCAACCAGGAGGGATAGAAGAGACCTCAGGCTTGTGAAGTACCTGCTGTTGGCTTGAACCCCGTTAACAAGCCTCAAAGGTTTCCATTATTAGCCCCATTTTAAAGCTCAGGAAATGAAGGTTGAGAGAGAGAAGTACTTCACCCAGGGTTCTACAGGGAGGCGGACATACACAACCCGGCCTCCTACCTGAAACTGGCCGCTGACCTGGTCCCAAGCTAACTCTGAAGTTTGAAGAACAGTGCAGTGGGGCTCAATGGAGCCAGTTTTGCCGGAGGTCATGTGTTTGCACACAAGCGCTCCCTGGGATCCTTCAGTAGGCTTGTCCCCCATACCTTGTCATTTGGTGGCTGAGAGCCTTTAACAGGGGCTTTCAGGCAGAACAGGTCCAACTAGAGGCCCGAGGGTGCTTCTCCTCCCTTCTGGGAGGCCTGGGCCCCTGGCCTTGGCCCCCGCCTGCTGTCTGGCCCAGCCGAACACAAACACTTGGAAATGGCCGACCCAACGGAATCTAGGTTGTGGTCAGGCTGTGGCTGAAGAAGCCACTGGAAAAACACGCAGTCCACGGGGCCAGGCCCAGCTTACGTTTCACCAAGCAGGAGTGGCCTGCCCGGCGCCCAGAGCCGAGGAATGTTCATTTTCTAGCTCTTTGGAACCTGTCGTCTGAGCAATCCAGCTGCTGGCTGGTGCCACCCTCTGTCTCGTGTCATCAGGCTGTGACCTGCCTCCAAGGGGGTCCTGGAAGAGTCAGGCCTCTTGGGTTGACCTCCTGGTCCAGCTGCTGCTGGAGACCCCTTGTCAGCTTGCATGACCCTGACGATGGCGAGTTCACCCCTTTATGGCTATTGTGCCCGGCAGCCAAGAGCCTATAACTGGGCAGATTTCTCACAGGAAGAGGGGAGGCCAGGCAGCCTGAGCACCCTGCACCTACACCCCTCTGGGGGTCCAACCCCTTCTGGGCCTCTGGATGACCCCCAGGCTCTTTGGGTTCAGTGTATCCCAAGGGGACCCGAGTGTCTCTCCCCAAAATGTGCTCCTTACCCTGTGCCCTGTTTCTGTGCTAACTGCTTATCCACCTGTCCCAAGCCACACGGGCTGGGCAGAAGGCCATTGAGCGCCTACTGGATGCTAAAGCACTTTACTTACATCTCTTCACTGACTCCTCCCAGTGAGGCTGTTCCTGTTATTGCCCCACTTTACAGATGGGGAAGCTGAGGCTCAGACAATTAACTTGGTGTCCTCTGCGGTCACAGGGGCAGATACTGGAAATGGAAGCCTGTTTCCTACTGGCACCAAGATAGGGGCCTGGGCAACCTTGTCTTTTGGGCTGGGGCATCCCCTGGAGGCCAAAGGGGGAGCTGGGGGGCCTGAGTGTGTCCAGCTTTCCAGAGGCTCCAGTCACTCAGCTGCTCACACCCTCCATGACTCCCATGGTCCCTCTCAGTGGGGTTGGGGGCTCTGGGTGAACCCTTACGGAGTTACCATAGAGACCCCTGAACACAAAACCTGGCCTCTTGGGTCAGCCCTAGGCTCTGTCCCCAGTCAACCTCACAGACTCAGTTTCCCTCAGTTGAAGAGCTGTTGGCCCAACAACCAAGGGTCTCTGCTTCTTCAGGTCTTAGTGAACGCAAGCTGGCTTTCAGTAGGTGCTCACTAACTGCATTATCACCCTCAGTAACGTGCAGGAGAGGGGCAGGGATTTGAGCTGGGGTGTCCCAGGCAGCCCCGGCTCCCCTCCCTCAGCTACTGCAACCCCCAGAGCTTGGCAGTGATGTTGAGTGGGGGGAAGTTAAAACTCCCCAAAGCACCTAAATCAGGGCCTCGATTTCCCCACCAGTGTCTGAGGGCCTCCAGACTTCCTCTGGGGCTCTGGTGCGAGGGTCTTGAAACACCTCCTGGAGTGTTAGGGGCACAGAAGTCTTTACTAGGGTTTGGGTATGGGCCTTCATCAGGCTCTGGACTTGCCATCTTGAAACTGCATGTGGGGACCCTGAAACTGCCACTGCCCACCTAACTTGGGTCTGGACATCCCTCTGCAACCTGGACGTGGGGAGCCCTCTAAATCTTCCCATGGACTGGCCTAGGGAATCTGGAAATTTCAGCGAGGGCTTGGGCATGGGGATCCTCCAAATTCCCATGTGGGGGGCCTCCAACTCCCTAATTCAAGGATCACACCCTTAGTGGCCCTGGGGAGGTTGTGGCCATTCTTGGAGGTGACTGGGGTGCAGGGAGGGATGGAGGGAAACCTGAAAGAGGGTTGGACCGGGGCCCCTCTGACCCCAGGGCCTGGGGAGGGGTTCCAGGGCCCAGGGCAGCAGCCACCAGAGCCCGTCTCTGGCCCTCCCCTCTGTCCCAGATAACCCCTAAGGTTTTCTTGGAGGTGGAGAAGGCCTGGGGCCAGGAGCAGCACGGCGAGGGGCGGAACTTCAAGGCGAGAAGGGGGCGGGGCCAGGATCTGGGGGCGGGCCCAACACCCCAGATGGAAGATGAACCCAGGACTGCGGACAGGGGCCAGAGTCAGGGTCAGGAATGGGGAGACACCAACCAAGGTCCCTGAGAGGGGGTGGGTCATCGAGGGGCGTGGGGTCTAGATGGACAGAGACCAAGTGCCCGCCGGGTCAGCTGACTCTGCCCTGGTCCAGGAGAGATCAAGGAATTAAACCAGAAGCTGCAGAAAACTTCGACCCAGGACCAACGTGAGGTGAGTGAAGTCGGAGAACTCCCCCCCACACAGACCCCAGCTCTCCTCATCTCGCAGCCCTCGCAGGACTTCCCCATCGACCGGGGAGGCATAAGGTCGAGAGGGGCAGTCTTGTCTCTATGGACACACAGTTCACTCACTGTGTGATTTCAGAACAATTGGGGGGGGGGGGACCCCCGCAACTGCTGGAATTGCCCCATCTCTACCCCAGAAGAGCATGACGTGCAAGGCAGGACAACGCCCCCAACATCTCAGCTGCCCCTCGCTAGGCTGAAGTCCCAGGACGCTGGCTCCCCTGGGGAGGAGTCAGTAGGGAGTCAGGGACTCTGAACGGTCAGGCCTGGGAAGAAGGGCTGAGGGAGTGGGCTGGGAGCAGAAGAAAGAGTCTCGGAGCGGTAGAGCAGGTAGCCAGGCGCTCAGTGCAAAGGCCCTGCGGTGGGAAGGCATTATGGGAGGGGTAGTGAGGAGGTTGGCGAATGGAGAGATAACGTCAAAAACGGACCTTGTTGGGCCTTGGGGGCAAGATGGAGCGGGAACTGGATTCTGAGAGGGAAGGGAAACCCGGCCAGGTAAGTAAATAGGCCTGGATCCGATTCCCGTTGTAAGATCGCCCTCTGGCGGCCGCAGGGAGAACGGGCAGAGAGGTGGAAGGAGTCCACCCTCAAATTTGTTCTGGTGCTCACAGCCAGGCCGATCTCGGTCAGACCAGCGGCCTCCTGTGTGCCTTTCTCAGTGTCCCAGTCAGTGAAATGGGGACAAGATATCCCAGACCTTTGAGAGCGCCCCCTACGTGGACATCGTCCTCAGTGCTTTGCACTGATGTGCTCACAGGAGTCCTACTGAGCCCTACTTCCTATTCCCGCTTCACAGAGACGAATTGCAAGAAGAGACAAGTTGAGTAATAATAGCAGTTATGGTGACGAATGAGGTCCCATTCCTTGCTCTGAGCCCGGCCCTTTACGTGGATCCGCCCTTGGACACCACAGCCTTGGGAGAGGCCTGTCTCCAGGCCCCCAGCTCTGTGCTCTCTGCAGGGTCTGGGGGCCACTGTGACCCCTGGTGGTCGGTGGCGGGACACAGCGGCTGGTCCTCTGAGACCCCCACCCTCATCTCCTCTCTGTGCTGTGGCCTCCATTTCCCTCTCCTGACGGGTCCCCTCTCAGGTGAAACCCCTGATCATGCACGCAGCACCAAGCCCCCGGGGTGCTGGGATGCTAATGAGCAGGACTGGCTGAGAAGAGTGCTCAGAGTTTCAAGGGCTCCAAGTCCTATCCTTACATCAGCCTCTTTGGAATTTCTTAAATGCAAACTGCCAAAGGGTATAAGGAGAAACAAGAGACTGCCTTCCGTGCCAACCCCCAGCTCCCTGGTTCCCTCCCTAGAGGCCGCGGTGTGACCTGTGTCTCCTTCCAGAGATACTTGGATTAAAGTCTCCTCCCACCCCATTTCAAAAACGTACAGAAATTGTCACTCTCCCTACTCTTCACACTAATGCATCATGGAGGAAAAGTCACTTCTGCCTTTTTAACAGTTTTATAGTATTCCACTACAAGGCTGGAGAACCCTTGATTTAAACAGTCTCCAATTGACAGACAGTTGTTTCCAATATTTTGCAGTTACAAAAAATGGGGCGAGAAGTGCGCTCATTTTGCGTTTCTCATACACATGTATTTGTGTCCTTGCAGACATATATCTGTAGAGAATTCTTAGAAGAGATATTGATGAGGCAAAAGGTGTGTGCATTTTTAATATTCATAGATTCTAGAAAATTGCCCTCTTGAGCGGCTGCATGGATGAGCAATCCCAGGAGTACTGCCTTCGGGATCACAGGGCTGGCTCCGCCGGTATCTAACTGGGGCCACAGGGGCGCGGGTCACAAAGTCTACGAGTCCCAGCGTCCCCATCTGTCGCTTGGAGGTGCCATCAGCACCCATTCCGCTTCCGGGGCCAGCTCAGGGGTGCCGAGTGACTCCTCTGCACTCTTGTAAGATTTATACTCAATTATTGTTGTGCGGCCACATTTTAGGCTGTTTTTAAAAAAGATTAAATTAAGAGAGCACGAGCGGGAGGGGCAGAGGGAGAGGGTGAGAGAAACTCAAGCCGCCTATGCGCTGAGCAGGGAGCCTGATTCGAGGTTTGATCTCAGGACCCTGAGATCAAGACCTGAGCTGAGAACACGAGTCGGGGGGCTCAACCAGCTGCGCCACTCCGGCGCCCCCTCGCGTTTTTTAATAGTGCAATAGAAAATGTTAATACAGTGAGACTTTATGTGCAGAATTTGAGCTAAGGTATTCCTTGAAATTAAAAATCCCCCAAAAGACCCAGCTCTAGGCCTGTGGCCCGGAGAAGCACGGTCCGAATTCGCGCCATGGCCACGAGAGGGCGCGCGTGAGCGGAGGGGAGCCGTGGCAGGGCTCCTGCGCCCCCTGGGCCGCGCCAGTCGCCGCCTCTCTATTTCTTGGCGGGGAATCTCCTCCGCACCGCATTGTGCTCGGTCTCTGATTCCCTCTTGAAGCAGCGGGCGCTCCCATCGCTCCACTGAGCCCACGCTGCGCCGCCTGGCCGCCACTGCCCCATGCTAATGGAGCGCCTGCGTCTGAAGGCTAGCCTTCTGTCCTCCATGACATCCTCTCCTGCCCGGACTTCCACGTTTCTCTCTCCCGAACACAACTAACACAAACCGCTGACAGACACCCCAGCCCTGACGGTGCAGAGCTGAGCCACCTTCTCTCCGTGGCATCCTATCTAGTCTCCCTGTGGCTCAGGCCACCCCACTCCCACTCAAGGGCGAGTCAGGTACGACCCCGCCCGGCCCTGCGTGCATTTGCCCACCCACCGCCCGGGTGATCGCAGGACCCGCTGACCACCACCCCTTCAGTCGGCTCTCTGCTCAGCAGCTGGGAGGCCTGTGAAGACCTGAGCCCGCCCGGCGCTCACTGTCCCGTCTGGTCCCTCCCACCTGTGTGGGTGCCGCCCAGCACCCCCCCCCCCCCCCCCCCCGCCCGCAGGCCGCACGCTCCCGGCTCACCTCCCTCAGGTCTCCTCTCAAAGCTACTTTCTCCGGTGGGCTATTGTCATACAGCGGAATGAAGCCCCGACACAACGTGATGAACCTCGCACACGTGTCGCTGAGTGAGAGAAGCCAGTCACAAAAGGTATGATTCCACGGATAGGAAACGTTCAGAACCGGCAAGTCCATAGACGCAGAAAGCAGGTGGGTGGCTGCCAGGGGCTGGGGGAGGGGGGTGGGGAGTGACTGCTCATGGGGACGGGGTATCCTCTGGGGTGAAGGAAATGTTCTGGAAGTAGAGAGAGGTGGTGATTTCACAATCACATTGTGAATGTAATCCATGCCACCGGATTCTTCACTTAAAATGGCTAAAATGGCAAATTCTATGTTACATGTGTTTTACCACAGTTTTTAAAAAGAAAGGGGGGGACGCCTGGGTGCCTCAGTGGGTTAAGCATCTGCCTTTGGCTTAGGTCATGATCCTGGGGTCCTGGGATTGAGGCCGCTTTGGGCTCCCTGCTCAGCAGGGAGTCTGCTTCTCCCTCTGACCCTCCCCACCTACTTGTGCTCTCTCTCAGAAAGAAACAGAGAGAGAGAGAAAGAAAAAGAAAGAAAGAAAAAAGAAAGGAAGGAGGAAGGAAAGAGGAAGGAAGGAAAAGAAAGGGGAAAAGGCACCTTCTCCCAGAGGCTGGCCCTGAGCCCACCCCCAGACTTCTGGTCATGTTTATCCTCTTTTTTCCTCTGGACTGTCATTCACTAGAGCAGAGCCCTCGTCTGTCAGGGAGCCAGGAGGCAGGCCAGCGGGACCCGAGGGCGGGCACCTCGGGCAGGGGAGGGAGTCAGCGGCCACCTTCCAGCCACAAACGATAGAAAACCCAAATCGAGCCTTGAGAGGAGGAATGCCCACAGCAGGCAGTGCAGGGGGCCCCAGCTGGCACCTGAGCAGACCCAGCCAGGGACAGAGACACCAAGCTGAGTGGCATCGTGGGCGCACAGCCGCAAAATGGGAACCAGCCAAATGTTCTGGGCCGAGGCCAAGGGGCTCCTGCCTTGGCGCTTCATTCACTGGAGGAAACTCCTGGCCAGGATGTTGATGGAGAATCATAGAACTCAGACTAACAGAAAAAAACACAAACCCAATCCCCAGGGAAGTTCAGAGCTCACAGCAGGTGGGAATCAAGAGCATATGGAACGAGCGAGAAGAGAGTGGGGAAGGCAGTGTCCGGTGAGCTGGTGCACGAAGGGACACAGCCGCCGACAGAACCACGACGCCAACACCTCCCCGCTCCGGCCCACGCCCGCACTGCCATTGCCGGGAACAAATCTGGTGCGAACCACATCGACGTGAAAATAAGTCCAAAATTTTAATGGGAGAATTTGTGACAAGTCCTAGAAGAAACAATTCACAGTCTTAGCATAAAATCACTATTAAAAAACCAAACTGAATTGAGAAAATGAGCAGCGTCTCAGCCCATTTCAGATCCCAGCCAGCAAGCAAGGGATGGCGCCCGCGGCCTGCGGTGGTTCTGGGTGTTTGAGGTAATCAGCTGCACGGGCACTAGAGACTCGAGTGCCCACGAACCGCGGCAGGCCACCCAATTGGCTTTTCTGCTCGTCCCCAAAACTTAATTAGATGCATCTGAGTTGATGCCGCCGGGGTCTCCAGCAGGCGAAGCGGTGGACACTGGGGGGGTGGCTCCCTGCCAGCTGCCCTGGGCCTGGAAAGACAGAGACTGAGCATCAGAAGGCCCCGGATGGCCCGTCCAGCCCCCACATCCCTCAAGAAGAACCCAGAAGAGGAGCCAGGAGCCAGCGGAGGGACTGAGGGGTGCCGCTGAGTCACAGCCGGCCTTGCCACCTGACCCCTGATGTGGACACGCTTCCCCGACAGGAAGGAGCCTCCGCTGGCCACCCGACAGGGCTCTGGTCGAGGACTGCCGTGGCCCTGCTGTGCAGCCAAGGCTTCTCCACATTCTGAGCGGGACGCAGACCCAGTTGGGCCTGGAGCTGATGACAGTCCCTGAATCACCACGGCCAGATGCAGTGAGCCGGAAGGGCTGAGAAACCCGGCTGGATGCTGGTCGGGCTGGGCAGCCAGCAGGGCACGGCTCCCCGGCGCGGGGGGCTCTATCTTCGGTGCAGGGACAGCAGCGGGTACACGGAGCCTTGGGATGTTTGTCCACAGGACCAGCCCCCCCACCCCCGTAATGGAAAACACCACTGAAAATGGCTCCTCGAGGATGGTCTGCTCTGTGGTGAGGCCTGTCTGCAGCCCACGAGAGCAGGGCCCTTCCCCTCTCCAACACGCGCTCCGGGCGGTGGCTTCTGTCTGAGCCACCTGCTCCCATTGTGCAGATGTCACACCCTGCATGTGACCCTGAGGGCTCCCTCGGCCCCTCCTGAGTTGGCAGGCGACCACGCAAGTTCCTCCTCCCCTTCCTCTCTCTAGCATTTTCCCTTACAGGCTGAGCCCTCCTCCTGCGCCCCTCTACCTCCTCTGACCCCACCAGGCCGAACACCCTGCCCCTTGCCCCTCCCCGCCTCAGCTCTTTCCTGGCCACGTGTCCCCGGCGCTGCCATGGCCCCTGCGCTTTAGCGGCTCGTGTTGGGTGAATGGATGGACAGACTGTGGGCTTCCTGAGGGGGTCGCCTTATCCCGTGATGCAGGGGTGCCCGGCCCACCCGTCAGGGAGTGGCTGGGACGAGTACCAGCCTCAGGGGGACACCCTGCCCGCGACGGACTCCCACAGACCTGTGCTCTGGGAAGGAGGCCATGACTGTTGAGAGAAGGAGGCCATGACTGCTGAGGGAGGGGTCCATCCACAGCACTGAGGGGCGACAGGCTAGGGTCCAGGGGTGTGACTGGCAGCCACAGGGCAGCCCAGACATCCCTCGGGTCACAGGGTGGAGGCAATAGCTTCGGGTTGGGCGGCCTCAGCCCTTGGGGACAGCTCTCTTGAGAGCACCTGTGCCCCCCAGCACAGGCAGGGTGTCCACACCAGACCGGGGACATTCCCGCTTCCTCTGTGGGGTGCACAGGACCCTGCCTCATGGTCCAGGGAAGCCACCTCGGGATTTAGGCGGCACCACATCTCCTGGGGCTGGCTCTAGGGTAAGGATGGACCTGGTCTATCAGCTCCCCACGTGCATACTCACACCCGCCCTACCTGAGGCCCTGAGCCCCAGGAAAGCACAGAGCAAGATGAGGCCAGGCTGCCTGGCTCCGCCTGGGTGCTCATTCTGGGTTGTGGGGTTCCCATGGCAACGGGACTCACATCACCTGCGCCAGGTCCCGCCAAATGGCACCAGGAGGCGTCCCTTTCCTGCACCAGCTGGGGGCTGCGGGTAAATCGGTGGGGATCAACTGGCCCTGTAGGGTACGCTTGTGTGAAGGAAAAGGTGGGCGAAGGCCTTGCCGGATGCCACACAGCCTTGCACCCGCACGGACACATCACAGCTGCGCCTGCACGGCCTCTTCAGGATGACCCTCGTGTGGGCCAGGCCCTCGTGACAGAGAGCGGGACGCTGGGGTGGCCCCAGGGGCAATGAGAGGGATGGGCCCCCCCCCCCAGTACTGGCTAGCCCAACACACTGCCAAACCCCCTGAGAAAGAAAGTTCCAGAGGGCATGTCTGAGATGCCCGTGATCCCTGGCTCGTTTTCTTCCCAGTCACCAAAATGCACCTTCACTCTGGTCCAGCTAGGCCCTGGGTAGGGGGGCAGCAGGCTGGCAAGGCCAAGGCGCTGATGTGGTGGAGGGTCTGAGCCTAGTAGGGCTCCACGTTCCAATGGTCAGGGCCTTGTCTGCATGTCCCCTCCCACCCTCTCAGGTAGAGACGCCCGCTGGGAGGGAGGGCTCCTTCTCAAGAGCCACAGCCCTTGCCTTGGGCCCACCACTCGGCAGCTACAGTGAGTCGTTGAGTCCTGGGACTGGAGGTGAGGGGCACAGGTCTTTGCAAGGTGGGCCTCACATAGCCGTGCCCCTGAGGCCGCTCGGCCAACCCGTCAGTCATCAAGACAACAGACCAAGTACCCAGTGGGCCCTTCCCCATTGCTGGGACCTCTGAGGGAGCCTTGTGGAAGCTGAGAGGTGGCCGGCAAGATGGCGCATTCCCAGGACCCACCACCCACCTGGGCTCTGTGTCTCTGCCCCAACACTGAGTCAGGGACCCCAAGGGCATCCTTGGATTGTGCCCTGAGACTCACTTGAGACCGCAAGCTGCCTCCCGCAGGGGCGGGGCGGAGAGAGGCCAGTGTCTGCAGGGTGATAAGCGCATCCCGGGCACTGGTCAGCGGGAAGGGACCAGAGGAACCTAGAAGGGGTGGAAGGTGTCAGGACAAGTGTTCCAGCTCCAAAAGTTAGAGAGGCTCCTCAGGTGGGATCTACCAGCCCCTCAGCCAGGAACGTGGCTCCCACCGGCCTCGGCTCCATAGAGAAGGTCTCCTGCAGCCCCTTCCAGGGCAGCTCAGCGGCCATGTGTGAAGGATGGTCCCTGGGCTGGGCAGCCTCACTCACCAGAGCTGGGTGTTGATGGGCAGCTAGCCTGGCTCCCCAGGCCCCCGATTTTGGTGGTGTCAACTGCCATTTTAGTTGTATAAATGGTAGCCTCTTCTTGAAACTTCCCCATGTTCTTTTTATATCTTATTCTTTTGTTACCGAACCAGTTGGAGACCTGTGGACACACAGATAAAGAAGTCGCTGGAAAAGCTGACCCAGTAATGAGATAACGTGAACATATAGTGGGCTCTCTGAGGTGCCGGTGCTCCCACTGCCCAGGAGGAACATCTCTGAGTGGCAACATGCAGCCCTGCGGCCGGGCGAGAGGCCGGGACCGAGAAGCCGGCGCTGACTGAACCGTGGACCCAGGGAAATGGCCGCAGTGGGTGGAGGAACCCCAAGCCGGCCTGTCCTAGCAGGTGGTGCTGGAAGGGGCCGGAAGGAGCTGGAAGGAAAGAGCATGTGTGACGCGTGGAGAGCTGAGCATTTGCTCCCTGCAGGGGCAGGACCAGTCTAAATGCTGGATTGTTCTTTAGGGAAAGTGAGAGCCAGGGAGCCACGCATCCCCGGAGGCCCTGTAACCCCACTCCTGGGAATTCAGTCTAAGGAAAGACCACATCGGATTCACAACTTCCCAAAGGATGACAAACTGACAGGGCAGTGGGGAGGAGCCGAGCACTGAGCTAAGCGCCCGTCGCGTCCTCGGAGCAACTGGGGACAACCGCGGTCACAGCCAGCCTACAAGCCAGCAGGCTCGGCAGGTGCAGGAGCCCCAGGACTCCAAACCTGCACTGGGACCAGGCCAGGGCTTCTTGCCGGGTCGTTCTCTGCCGCGGGCTGTCCTGGGTGCTGTGGGGTGCTGAGCAGCACCCCTGGCCTCCACCCGCCAGATGCCAGCAGCGCCCCACCCAAGGGTTGTGCAATGAAAATTTCCCCTGGGGGCAGAATCAGTGAGCCCCTGGGCCAGCACCTTCCTACAGAGCGGGGCATGACTTCAATATCCCAAAGTAAGGCCTGGGGCCCTGCAGTGAAATATGTGTGGTTTAATGAACAGGATTAAGAAGTGCCAGGGTTTTGATGACCTTTTCTCTACCCAAGTGCTCCACATTATCCTCTCCATGTTAGCCATGAAAAGAAAAAGCCGTGTGTGCGCTCCCTGCCCCTCACGCAGTGTCTCCTCCCGCCTGCCCCTGGGTGTGAGGGCAGCCAAAGCAGCACTTGGTTCCCTCTACCTACAAGGAATGTGCTAGAACGTTTTTGTGGACGGAGTTTGCAGAGGAATGGCAGCAAGCAGTTTTCCATGTTAACTCAACTGGCCTTTTAGGGGGGCAGAGAGCAAGCCTCCCGTGTGGGCAAGGCGGGGAGCCTGGCCCTGTTCTGGGCAGATGGGGGACCCAGGGGCTGGGGGAGAGCTGGTCCTGGGCCTGTGTCCGCCCTCTCCATGGGGAGCACCCTAACACAGGCACCTCAAGCAGGCGTGGGCCTGGCCCAGGCTCTCAGATATCATCTCGGCTGGTGCGGCCTGGAGCCCCCAGCCGGCCCTGCCCAGTCCCCGCCTTTCTCCCCTCAGCACCCCTTCCCCTTTCTCCCTCGGACCTCCTCCGCCTACAGCTGCAGCTGATTCGATTCTATCTCCAAAACGTCTGTGGTCTCATTTGTGACACCCCTTGCCCTAAGGGTGCCCCCATTGCCTTCTCCTTAGGTGAACCTCACAGCTTGCACATCTTCACCCCAAATTCAGAGTCCCCCCGCCACTGTCAGCCACCTGATGTTATCCTGAGGCCTAGTGGACCCGCCACAGTGGGGAGGGGCTCCCCGCACAGAATTCCACTGGTGGTCGGTGGGGGCGGGGGGGTCTTAGGGCCCGACCACAGAGGGGGAGTCACTGGAACGTGGCTAGTGCTTTTCAAACATTTGTTGGCAACTGACCCTCTCCTCAGATGAAGTCTAGACCCAACACCCATCTGCTTTCCAGAGGCGCCAGAGCCTGAAACGAATCGGGCTGTTCCTCAGACAGCTGCACGAGGTGGCAAACCAGCTGCTGAGCCTCACGCTTCTTGGGGGCCTTGGTGCTCCAGAGGTGCACCCCTTGCTTCAGCTCCGGCCTTGGTGCCGAGGACGCCAGAGCAGTTCCAGGGGAGGGACGTCAGATGTGACTGGGACACCTGCCAGGTTCTGCTGCCTGTGGACCCTGTCACGACATCGCAGCTGGACTTGGCCAGAGCCGGGGCAGAGATTTCTGGCTGAGGGCACAGACTCTGGAGGCAGCCAGACTGGGCTGGAAACTCAGCCCCTTCAAGTGCACGGCTGGCGGAGGGCGCTGCCCCCGAGCGGGTGGTGGTGATCCGCAGCGAGCGCCAGCGCAGTCAGCCCTGCGGCCAGGCGCTCGGGGGCGCTGCCCCGGCGGTGCGGCCTGATCCTGCCTCGTGAGCCGCCCGTACTCACCGTTCGCACTTCAAAACCTTCCGAGATGTTTCTTGGGTTCTCCCCTCAGCTCCCCTCCCTTGCCCCCAATCCCACTGAGGACACTAGAGGTCCAGATGACCAGGGCCTCTCAGGGCTGTCCAGGTCCCGTCTCCAACCTGTACTCCCACACCCCATGTGGAGCAGATGTTGCCCGACATTGTACCACCCTGGCATGCAAGCATCCGAACTTCTCCCAGTACAGCTGAACTGGTACCCTGGCATGAGGTCTGGGCTATCATTTTAAGTCCTACTCTTGCTCCAAGTTGTTTTTCTTCTCCTATGCTAACACATGCTCTCCTCTCTTATGCAGCACACAACCTCCCTGTGATGCAAGTGTGGTACTCGGTCCCGAGGGTGCCTCAGGGACCACACACTCCGCCCGTGTGCTCCACACAGTTAATGAACTTCCCTGCGGGTCCTCCTCCCTGGACAGGACCTGCTCCCCCTCCTACATGCAGGGAGGCCCATCACCTGGGAGACTGTGATGCCGCCCCTCCTGGCCAGCTCTTCTTTGGCTTCTTCGCTGGGGTAAGGGTTGCTCAGATGGGAGTAAAAATACTCATTCAGCACTTCCGTGGCCTGCTTGCTGAAGTTGCGTCGCTTACGCCTGCAAAGACGGACAGCCTCAGCCAGTGCACGCCCCGGCCATTAGGGACGCTCGTGTCCCTGTCTGTGATTTCCTAGAGGTCAGCACTTTTTTTTTTAAGATTTTATTTATTTGAGAGAGAGAGAGAGAGAGAGCGCGCACGAGCATGAACAGGGGGAGGAGCAGAGGGAGAGGGAGAGAGAGAAGCAAGACTCCTCGCTGAGCAGAGAGCCCAACACAGGGCTCGGTCCCAGGACCCCGAGATCATGACCTGAGCCGAAAGCAGATGCTTAACCCACTGAGCCACCCAGGCGCCCCAAGGTCAGCACTTCTGATTGCCTCCCAAGAGGCTGTGTGAAGGCTGCACCCCCGGCCACAGCTGGAGCCCCGGGACAGGCTGGGAGGCCCCTAGAACTTAAACCCAAGCCAGCTGCAATTCGGTTCTTCTCCTTAAGAGCCAACCCTGGGGTCATGGGCAGTGCGTAGGGCCTGACCTGGCATCGAGGAACCGTGAACGCAGGGTCATCACAGCCTCGCAGGTGCTCTGCTTCAGCTGCATCTGGATGGCATTGAACTTGCCGTGGATGACACCCACCATGCGCTCGATCTCCTTGGGTGAGACGGGCCTCATCCTGCTCTGCTCCCGGAGAAGGTTGGTGACGTGCGTGGTGAACTCATGGCAGGCCTGGGGTGGGGACACACGTGCCAGCCTGTGACTACCCAGCAGGCTGGCTCGGGGCTCCACGCAGGACCAGCCACCTGCCACCCCTTGCAGCTCCCACACAGGCTGGCTACTGAGAAGTGAATGCAAAGGGTTTCCAGCAAAATCAGCCACCTCTGCCGTGAGACCAAGTGCATGTACTCCCTGGTCTGTGCCACAAAAGAAAGGTGGTTAGCGTTCCATGTTTTGCTTTGACAAATGCGCATTCACATGATAGAAACTCTTCCATGCAGAAAGATCACCTGTTCATATTTCTCTAGCTCAGAGTGGTAAATCTGTCGGATCTGGGACAGCTTGGCCCTGTAGTCAGAGTGCTCAAGGCTATTGTCATTTGGACAGCCACCTGGTGTTGCTGTGTTGGCCGCTGCCGCCGATCCTCCTCTTCCTCGCCTCTCCGGCCTGGATACACCCTCGGCCAGCAGCATGTTATCCAGCCTCATGAGCTGAGCATTGGGGGGACCTTCTTCTTGAATGCCATGGATGCTTAACACTAGACAGGAGAGATGGGACCGAATCAGTGTCCGCTGTCTGAGCGAAAACAACCACAACAGGTTATTAGCACTGGCATCCTATCTGAACCCCTGAAGGGAAAGGAAGGCTTCCTTTCAACCAGTAAGAGACGCCGAGTTACCCACTTTGACAGTGGCCCGGGTGCCACATAGGAGTGCAGTCCAGGGAGTGCACACAGGCCACGGTTCAGCGTAGCCATGCGGGCAGAACTTAGAGCCTACAGCTGGGCCCCCATGAGAGGCCTGGACGGGGCAGGTTTGGGGAGGCACCCGGCACTGGAGAAGCCCGAAGCCCTGAACCATGCGTCCAGAAGGGAGAGGAGGGCACATTTGCAGATGCTCACACCAGCACAGGCATGGACATGAACATGAACGGCAGCCTGGTGTCAGCGCAGGGCTATGTTGGTGTGCCTCTGTTATGAGATGTGTGTCGGGGAGGGGAACTGTTGCTTTAAAGTCAGAGAGGAAAAGCCTGATGGAAAGTACCAGAAAATATGAACTAATCCACTTAAAGATTTTAAACAGAGAAACAAGACATTTGGCTCTAAAACTTGGAGGCTGGGCCTCAGCTGGGCTGAGAGGGGGGAACTTCTTGGGGCAGGGCTGGATGGGCAGGAGAGGCAGTGGGGAGAGCTGCCACTGTCCAGATGGACACAGGGCAACTGCAGGGCAGCCAGAGGGAGAGACCCCAGGATCCCTGGCCCCGGATATGGGTGTGAGAGAAAGAGGCCAGGGCAACACCCAAGTTCAAGTGGGCTGCGTAACGGATGGCACCACATTCTCCCAAGCCCAGTGTGCAGAGTGGCAGGTGAAAAGGCTGACCCGGCCAATCAGATGCGAGGTGGCTGCTTACTGGGATTTGGGGATGGACGGACCAGTTTGGATGGGAGACAGATAGTCACGTGTCATCTGCATGTGGTGTGTTTGGGACATCTGTACGTATCCACCTGTGCCCACAGCTGTACTGAGGAGAAGGAGGCTGTGGCCCCTGAATGCTGGAAAACCAACATAAGGGACAGGCAAAGGAGGAGATGGAAAGAATGATCAGGTAGGTCAAGGAAAAACCATTAGTAATCACGGGGGTGAAGCGTGAGGGCTTAGTCATTAGGAGACCGCCGTTAACCTCCGCATAAGCAGCTGCAGGGTCTGGTGGGGCAGAAGCTGACTAGAAAGCTCCAGGGGACCGTGGGAGCCAGGTAGTGCAGGGAGGGAAAGGCTGCTGCAGGGGCTGCAGAGCGAGGTTTGGGGCCGAGGAGGGTGGTCTTGCAGGAGCTGAATTTTGTTTGCTTCTTCAGTGAAGAAGTGTCTGTGGCTACAGAGAAAGAAACAGGTGGACGATCATGGGGAGGGGTGTCCCTGCGGGGAGGGAAGCAGGGAATGGGGAAGGAGGTGATAATGTCCATCTAATTCTGACTTCCCAGAAAAACAAAGTTTTAAGTGTCTTCTTGGGAACAGGCTCCTTTAATACTATCACCTACTAACAGATTTAAATGCTCAAATAAAAAAAAAGAAGTGGAGCCCTATCAGAGATATTTACTATCACTTGTCCCTTTCCTGCTCCCTGCATGAAGGACTGACCTTTTCTGTCACAAATTTACCTGTGAAAACTGAAGGAGCTCAAAAGCTATCCTTGCAGGAATTTTCCTCACGGGTGGGGACTCAGTCCCGCTGGGTCGCAGGGACGCGCTTTTTGAAAGAGCTGAGGGAGAGGCGCCTGGGTGGCGCAGTCGTTAAGCGTCTGCCTTTGGCTCAGGGCGTTATCCTGGCGTTATGGGATCGAGCCCCACATCAGGCTCCTCTGCTGGGAGCCTGCTTCTTCCTCTCCCACTCCCCCTGCCTGTGTTCCCTCTCTCGCTGGCTGTCTCTATCTCTGTCGAATAAATAAATAAAATCTTTAAAAAAAAAAAAATGAAAGAGCTGAGGGAGAGGGCCCCTCCACCAGCGCCCCACAGCCTTCCACTGTGGAGATCCAATCTCTCACAACCTTATGGGATCTTCAAGGGCACCAGAAGTGAATCTTAGTTCCCGTGCTCCACCAGGACGGGGCTCCTGGGGCTGCACATGCCCCCCATCTGGTCCTTGCAGACACCCACTGCAGCTAAGCGGCTGGGGGCTCCTGGACGGGCCCTAAGTCTGCTCTAGAGTTTGGTCTTGGTACAGGCCCCGGCCCCCCTGATCTCTCTTCGCCCAGAGTAGATAATGGATGCCCTCCTGCTCAGGTCCCTCTGTGTTCAAATCCTATCGATCCTACCTCCTCAATCAACTCACCATCCGTCCTCTCCCTTGATGCCACTCCTGGGTCCTGCTGCTCTCACCCCTCCTCTGCCCTCCATGACGTGCGGAGGAAATCCCTCTCTCCGTCCTATCCATCCTGCACACCTGCAAGCTGACTACCTTCCAACACTGTGTTCATCACTCCAGTCTTGTTCAAAGACTTCCAACAATTCCCTGGCACCCTCCGATAAAACCTAGAACCTGACACCTGGCACTCAGGGACTTGCCTGACATCCTTCCAAACTCACCTTCGTGAACTTTCCCTCTGCTGGGCCGTGCACACCGCCCTTTGACAGCACAGCAGACACTGCACGCCTGTATCATGTTTATTCCCCAGCTGTCCCCTGAGTGCCTATGGTCTAGGAGGGGGATCAGGAGCGGGCCAAGAGGGACGCACAGGACCCAGCTGCTCCCCAGAGGGCCCCCAGCAAGCTCTGACGCCCAGGGGCAGAGAGGCTCCCTCCTCACCTTCCATTATGGCTTCAGTTGAACTAGGGAAAGGAGCGGTCAGGGCTGGAACACGAGGCTTAGTGAAGGCATGCGTGTGCACGCAGAGGTGTGGGAGCACGTGAGGGTAAATGTGTCTGAGTGTGCCACGCGTGTGTGTGTAACTCTGGGCTGCTGTAGGCCGTGTGGCCGTCTTTCTCGTGTTCTTTATCTGACAGTGGGTACCTAGGAGCCCATAACAAGCTGAGTACCATACCGAGTGTTGAAGATTTTTAAAAATACATAAAAAAACACATGGAACTTGCCTTTCTCAAATGAAGATTCTCAAATCACAGAGTATACCCGAGCCTTTTCTCCTATCTCTCTATCGGCATGTACGGGTGCAGCCCTTTCCGGAGGCGAGTTTTGAAATGCTGATTAACAATGAAAAAGTGCATATCCTTTGATCTTCAAATTATCGTTCCGAGAATTTGTCCTACAGGAACACTGACACCTATAGATGCCATATTTACAGGACACACACTACCTCCACTGTTCGTAATTTTGAAAAACTGAAACCACCCAGATGTCCATGAATGAGACAACATGCTTGTCATACCCCAGGCCCCGTGGTGTTAGCCATGCGGATGCCTTGAGGTGCTGTTATGGTAAACAATCACCCCCTACAAGCTTTATTCTTTACGACTGGACATTTTTGCCAATGTGTATATATGAGTAAAAGCAAAACTTAAAAAGAAAAGTGACCCCAAGCTTTGTTCACCACCAATTGTAGCTGCGGACGTGGCTGCGCGGAGCACACGTGTTTGGATGTCACTTCCCCTGCTTGCTAAGTGCGCTTTGCCCTACGCCAACGCCCTGCAGCGCAGCTCTCTCTCTCCCTCAGCACCAAGCCCCTGTCCTCCCCGGCACCGTAACTGGCCTAATTATGGTCATTAGATACTCATTACCACCAATTACAACAAGCTCATTTCCGGTAGGCTGTTCCAGAGCATCTCAGACGAGCTCCTCGGCACCCTCAGGGGCCCTCAACTGGAGACTGGGAGGCCTCGGGGACCAGGAGCTCAGCTCAGGGACACTGTCTGCTCGAGGCACTTAGAGGAGGAGGTAGGATCTAAAATAAAGCCCCCCAAATCCCCACCCCGGGGCCAACAGCCAGAGTTCCTTCTGTTCCTAATTTACTGAAGGCGATGAAAACCGTGGTAAATCAAACAATGAAAGGAAATTGTGAATATCAACACATTGTGTTTGTTTTTTAAAGAAATAATACGGAACTGTTATAGACTGAACTGTGTCCCCCTGGTTCACCCACTGCAGCCCGAACTCCTGTGACTGTATCTGCAGACAAGTCTTGTGAGGAGGTGATTACGATGGAACGAGGTTGTAAGGGTGGGGCCTCATCCTAGGACTGCCGCCTTCCAAGAAGAAGAAGAGAGCCCTCCCATTCCCCCAAGCTCGGTGTGAGGGCAAGGCAAGAAGGTGGCTGTGTGCAAGGCTGGAAATGGCCTTCACTAGGAACCGAATCAGCCGGCACCTTGATCTTGGACTTCTAGCCTCCAGAACTGTGAGAAAATAAATGTCTGTTGTTTAGGACCTCCCAAGCAGATTAAGGCAGGAACATGATCCCAAGTTGCTTTTATGTTTCTCTTCTTAATAGAACAAAGACATGGCCACTGGGGGAGACGGAAGGGTCAGAGGAGAAGCCTCCTTCACCCTGACTCTCCCCATTCTGCTTGCTTATTCCTTCGCCCACTCAGGAGTGCTCTTGCTTGGCAACAAGACCGTGTTCCAGCTTCCTCCCGTGCCAAGGTGGGAGGCTGGGCAGAGCCATCTCCAGGGCCCAGAGCCATCTCCAGAGCCCAGACCCCCAAGGGAGGAAGTCTAACCCATGAGTTGAGCCGCAGAGACTTCAGACACCCCTAACTGGGCTGACCACATGGCTGTGAATGTGTCACCCCTCTGGCTACAGCACCCAGCTGTGAATGGAGCCGCCCTGAGCACCTGTTGGGATGGGATGATATGGGACAGGCCTGACCTGGAGCCTGCCAGGGTGCAGGACTCAGCAAAACACTGACCTCTCTTCCTCTCTGCAGCCCTCAATGGGCAGGGCCCTAGGCCCTCCGAAGCCTGCCCCCCTCTCCTGCACAGAGGGGTCTCCACCACCCACTGTCTGGATGGATGAAGATGAGAGAACTCGGAATAGAACAATGCACTGAAGTCAAGGGACAGGTGGCAACCAAACTGCTTTCCTAGGAGCCTTTGGACAACAGAAAGGCCAAGCCTGCTGTTGGGACCTCAGGGTTAGGGTCTAGAGGCCTGGAGTCTTGAGAACATGCTGAGTGCCCACAGTCGCCCTCATCTGGTCACACCAGGCCCCACATCCATCTGCCTGCAGCACCAGTCTGGCAGTGACAGCACCAGTGTCTTTGCAGTCATGGGTGAGAATAATCATTAGGAAGAAAAGCTTGGGCACTTCCTGCTTCCAGAAACCTTGTGATGTGTTTTCTTCCCTTGCTGAGGGCTAAGTGCTGGGCATAAGCTGGGGCTTTGGGGTGACAAGTGGCGGCTGCCGACCCCAGGGAGCAGCAGAGACTGGGGTCTCCTGCCACTACATGTTGACAGGAACGGGGCCTCTGGGGAGGACCCAGCGTGGTCAGAGAGACCTGGCTGAGGTTAGTGCTCCTGTCCTCATTCTCGGGCTGGAGTTCAGCGCCACCGGCTCCAACTTCTCTTGCAGCAAAGGTAATAAGGGAATTCGACAAGGAATTCTGGCAAAGTGCTCATCCCAGCAACCGCTGTCATCTTTTGTAAGAGTGTTTCCTCCCTCACACAACGCCTCTGGTATTGGAGAACATGGAAAGGGGTGGCAGGTGGTAAATTATCTTCTTTTTTTTTTAAAGATTTTATTTATTTATTTGACAGAGATAGAGACAGCCAGCGAGAGAGAGAACACAAGCAGGGGGAGTGGGAGAGGAAGAAGCAGGCTCATAGCGGAGGAGCCTGATGTGGGGCTCGATCCCAGAATGCCGGGATCACGCCCTGAGCCGAAGACAGACGCTTAACCGCTGTGCCACCCAGGCGCCCCTGGTAAATTATCTTCTGTACCTGGATCCAAGTGTTTAAGAAAAACAACAACAACAACTCCAGCAACAATGACAACAACAACAACAACTCCAGCTATAGGGAAGGTCTCAATGGCTTGTGGTTGCTCTTTCTGCTTCTGGAGCTCCTGCCTCTTGGGTCTCCCCCACATCCTTCCCTCAGGATGGACACCAATGGAGTGTGTACATGGGACCAGGAGTCTTTGCTCATCAAGGTAATTTCATCTGATAGGCCAGAGGTTTCCCAAACTAACTCTACACTCCCCTGGGGAGCCAGTAAACTCTGCACACCCCTCGGCTGGCCCTGGCTGCAGAGATTAGAGGGTCAGCACCTTCCCACCCTGTCACGGAAACTGGCTTGATCCAGACTTGGTCAGTGGCAGTTGTTGCTGATAATGGGCAGTTTCTGAGCTTAATGCTTGGGTATAGGAGCTGCTGCTGCCCTGAAAATCCCATCAAGCCCCAGGCTGGGGGCCCCAGCAACACCTCCAGCAACTCCATTGCTCAGAAAACCTCTGCCAACCCTGACCTTCTGGAACTGCCCACCCTCACCCATTTTCCTGCTCCTGGCTCCAGAGGCAGGATCCCTCCTGCAAAGATCCATAAACTGGAAGGAGCCTGAGAGTAACTCTTTTGGGCTTTGGGGGCCATGGGGCCCCCATGTCTCTTGTCACTACTGCTCAGTCACCGATGTAACACCAAAGCAGCCCCAGACAAGAGTGAACAAATGAGCAGCTGTGTTCCAATAAAACTTTATTTCCCAACACTATGGTCTCACGACCCCTGCTCCAGAATAGGCATTTGTGGAGCCTAATATGTACCTGAGGAAGGACCTGAATGCGTGAGGGCAGGTAGGTCAACACCGTTGTACTACTGCCTTCAAATGCCCTTTCCTCGGGCCCCCCTCTTGATCCTTCTCCCTTCTTCTACGGGTGTAGTACGAAGGATTTTAGCTTGTTTAGTTCGGTTCCAGTCTAGACCAGGACTCCTGGAAAGGTGCCACCTGGTTTGTCCCGTCCACAGAGAAGCCAACACAGACATGAGAAGCTGCACGTAGAAACTTCTAGAGCAACGTGATGGAGTAACTTTGTCTGTTGAATCTAATGAGACTTTTGGGCTTATTATTTTGTGTATCTGCTTTATTTTCCCTTTCTTTTTCCCAGAACTGCATCTTGCTCGTCTTTTACACCGGTACTGGGTGGTGGTGAGCCAAATACTCCTCAAGGCCAGAGCGGACTGAACTTGGGTCACGGCCAGAAGCTCTCAGATCCAAGCTCCAGGGTTCCATGAGAACAGTCCAGAAGTGACCCTCTCGGGGAGTAAACCTATTTCCTCCCCCATGTTTGCAGGAGTCCTGCATCTCTGCATATCATTATTGTCTTCGCGGTCGGGGCAGAGATGCTGCTGTCACCTGGAAAGACCCTGTGGCAAGTTCCTGGGTCCTGGAGATAAGAAACGGAGGGAAAGTCCTGTGTGCAGTAGAGAGGCTCACTCCACGAGCTCCCATCAAGCGGATAGGGAGATGCTAAATGAAGAGCAGGACCACGTTTTAGAGAAGACGGGTCCATTCCCACAGGAAGATCCATTTCCTGGGGAGGCAGACCCCTCTAACTCTGAGAACGCCAGCCCGGTGACACGGCGAATGTGGCAGGGACACAGGCTGTGGGCCCCGTGCTGGACTGGGGGAGCAAAGGAGTTCAGGCAAGCCTTCACAGAGGAGGAAGACCAGGTTCCCTGGCCCAGGAAAGAACACCTCAACCAAGGCAATAGTATGGGTACAGGAGCAGGGTTTCTGAGTGCCTGGGGGGCCCAGCGTGGCCATGGCGATGACAGGCTGGGAGCCAGGTTGGGAGAGGCGTGATGGAGGAAGGGGCACCTGTGCATGCAGGAGGGGGCTGGGTGGTGTGAGGTGGCAGCGTAGAGGTAAGGGAGACCAGGGCAGTGGGATGACCAGCAGAAGGCCCAGGGAGACACTGAACGAAGGGGAAGGGCAAGAGCAGGAGGTGGCCTGACTCTCCCAACAGACTGTGAGTCCCCCACGTCCTTCATCCCCGGCATTGTCCATTGCTGCTTGCTCCCCTCACCCACTCAGCTCCAATGTGGCTTCTCTCTGGCCTGGAGCACCAAGCCATTCCTGCCTCTGAGACTCTAGCCCAATAAGGAAGGGAAGATGTGCCATCAGGCAGGTAGAGGCCCCCTTCTACCCATGGCCCTGAAGCTGCAGGTCTGTCTCTGTTATCGTCGTGTGAAACCACCCTGCTCGCTAAAAACCATCACTCTGGTTTGCTGTCATCACTCCAGCTCCTTGGAACGTGCTTGGCCTCACAGAATCATGTTCCCGAAGTAGGAACTTCGGCTAAGAAACCTCTCCCCAAAGGCCACCAGGCCATTTTATGGCAACCAACCTCTCAAGAAAGACAGAGCCCCTTTCTTCAACAAACAGCTGCAGAGAAGAGACCCAGGAAAAGCCACACTCGCCATACAGGGACCTCAAGACAGGAGCTCATAAGGAAATCACGACCCAGCCTCATTCATGCAGAGATGCATGACTAACTAATTGTCTAACTAAATGACCAGCCGCCTGCAGCCAGCAGCACCCATGTACATGCGTGTGCGTAAATATATGAATCATAGTCCAAAGGGTTTCTTTCTTTCTTTATTTTTTTTTAATGATTTTTTATTATATTATGTTAGTCACCATACAGTACATCCCTGGTTTCCGATGTAAGGCTCGATGATTCATTAGTTGCGTATAACACCCAGTGCACCATGCAATACGTGCCCTCCTTACTACCCATCACTGGTCTATCCCATTCCCCCACCCCTCTCCCCTCTGAGGTCCTCAGTTTGTTTCTCATAGTCCATAGTCTCTCATGTTTCATTCCCCCTTCTGATTACCCCCCCCCCTTTCTTTATCCCTTTCTTCCCCTACTGATCATCCTAGTTCTTATGTTCCATAGATGAGAGAAATCATATGATAGTTGTCTTTCTCTGCTTGACTTATTTCACTTAGCATTATCTCCTCCAGTGCCGTCCATGTTGCAGCAAATGTTGAGAACTCGTTCTTTCTGATAGCTGAGTAATATTCCATTGTATATATGGACCACAACTTCTTAATCCAGTCATCTGTTGAAGGGCATCTCGGCTCCTTCCACGATTTAGCTACTGTGGACATTGCTGCTATGAACATTGGGGTGCATATGGCCCTTCTCTTCACTACGTCCGTATCTTTGGGGTAAACACCCAGTAGTGCAATGGCTGGATCATAGGGTAGCTCAATTTTTAACTTTTTAAGGGACCTCCACACTGTTTTCCAGAGTGGCTGTACCAACTTGCATCCCCAGCAACAATGTAGGAGGAATCCCCTTTCTCCACATCCTCTCCAACAATTGTTGTTTCTTGCAAAGGGTTTATTTCTGCATACAGGTGCTTTCAAACTGTGTCAGTGTAAATCACCAATGTCAATGAAAATCTATCAATGTAAATCATCACAGTAACCTAAAGGAGAAAAACTATAACTCGAAAGATACAAAAAGAAAAAAAATCAATTAAAACTATACACACTCATGATAAGAACCCTTAGCAAATTGGGGGCGCCTGGGTGGGGCAGTTGTTAAGCGTCTGCCTTCGGCTCAGGGCGTGATCCCGGCGTTGTGGGATCAAGCCCCACATCAGGCTCCTCTGCTGTGAGCCTGCTTCTTCCTCTCCCACTCCCCCTGCTTGTGTTCCCTCTCTCGCTGGCTGTCTCTCTCTGTTGAATAAATAAATAAAATCTTAAAAAAAAAAAAAAAAGAACCCTTAGCAAATTGGGGCGCCTGTCTGGCTCAGTCAGTGCAGCACGCGACTCTTGATCTCAGGATTGTAAGTTCCAGCCCAATGTTGGAGAGAGATTACTTAAAGATAAAGCCTTAAAAAAACAAAATAAAACAACCCTTAGCAGACCATCAATAGAAAGACCCTCCTTAACCTGATAACGTCTCCCCAGAGTGCACCGCACACTCAGACGTACTGGGGACACTTCCGAAGTGCTCCTGCAAGTCAGGCACGGGCAGGGAGGCCTTTCCTTGGCTCTGTCCTCAAGGAGCCTGGGAGGGACAGACAGGCAAGGTAAGGATGGGAGATGTGACCAACTCAAAGGGTGTCCCTGTGTCTCTGGAGTGGCCCAGGGACTCACCAACAACACCCCCCTCACCCTCCTCCTGCCTGCCCCAAACTGGCCTCCAGGTTGGGTCTTCGCGGAACAATGGCCTTCTAACCCTCCTGCCAAAGCGGGCCCCTCACGTGACTCTATCAAGGGCCCTTTTATATTCTTGTTTCCCTGGGGAAAACGGTCCTGAGTTCTTACTCTAAGTGAGGACACTTTTGAATACAGCCTGTTGGTATTGAGAACTGCCTGCATTTACCTGTGAGGCAGTGTCCCCTAGGTTAGTCCAATTAAGCAGCACTCTAGATAACTAAAAGTCCCATCGGGCCTTACAGAGACTATTCCTTTAATAAACACTCATCTGAAATCATGGCAACTATGCACACTAGATATTCATCAAACTGAGGGAGTATAACATTATGCAAATTCCCATCATTTCTAATTAATCCTTAATTAAAATACATCACAACCTAAGTACTGAAACCTCAACCAAACATGCAAATTATTTTTCATGTCCATATACTTAGGCATTTATTAAAATTGTGCAGTTCTGTAACAAGTACGAAGTAAAAATGATATGCAGTTTGCTTAGGTTTGCATGTGGCAATGAGGCAAAAGGAAAAGATACCAAAATGCTATAATATAAAACACAGCCAGGTAAAAGGTCTGGAAAATTAGTCCATGCTCTCCTACAAGGCTTTGAGAATATTTAACAGCAATAGCTAAAAATACACTTATGGATGATTTCTGTCTACATTAACAATTTCATTTCTCATCCAAAGAAATGCTCCTATTTTAACTGGGCAATACCTTATGCGAGCCACGGGGAAAGGCCTAGAAGCTTCCAAAGCTGGGCTGTTGTCACCCAAGGTGTGACTTTAATTTTGCCAAGTCCCACACAGGTGACCAGCCCGGCAATCTGCACGTCAACCTGTCCTACCCAATTTTCCAGGCTGGGAATCAGGTTTTTAGACCAGTCAATGCCCTAATTACCCTAAAAGGAATTATCCCAGGAACTGATGTTTTTTTGTTTTTTTTTTTAAATATTTTATTTATTTATTTGACAGAGATAGAGACAGCCAGTGAGAGAGGGAACACAAGCAGGGGGAGTGGGAGAGGAAGAAGCAGGCTCATAGCGGAGGAGCCTGATGTGGGGCTCGATCCCATAACGCCGGGATCACGCCCTGAGCTGAAGGCAGACGCTTAACCGCTGTGCCACCCAGGCGCCCCAGGAACTGATGTTTTAAGCAAGTTCTAAGTGACAAGACAAAGGAGTATGTCCTGTCAAAAAAAAGATTGGTCACTCTCATGCCATCACCAAGTTTACTGATAACTACTGTGAGCCAAGCCCCTGACAGGACTGGGCCATACTGTGGGCACGCCTGTGTTTTGGGGGGGCTGGCGGTCCAGGCTGGGAATCAGAGAACAAACCAGAAACAAAAGCACAAAGTCATTTGAGTCAATGGCCAAACCCTAACAAAAAACCTGAACAGGGTAACAGACTCTGCAAGGAAGTCCTGCTTTACAGGAATCTTTGTCCACACCAAGCCCTTAAAACTCCTGGCTCACTCTTGATCGGAGGTGCACCTGCAACTAAAACCCTTCAGGTTTGTGAGCTTTTTAAAAGATTTGCATTATTTTTAAGCAATCTCCATACCCAGTGTGGGGCTCAAACCTACGACCCCGAGATCAAGATCATGCATTTGTAATTGTAACAGACCCGACTGGCTGATGAGGAAGGGAAACAAAGGTAAGGAGCCCGCTGGATTACTGAAGCCTGACAGCTCCTCGCCAGGCCAGCGAACAGTGGTCAGGAAGTAACAAGATGTTCCCTTATGTTATATCCGTTATTTACATTAACTCCTGAAAGGCAGCCATCTGTGCCCCTGACTATTCCTTTAACAGAGACGGTTCCCTGGCCCAGAAGCAAGCCTGGCCGAGACAGGTCTCTGGGACTTCTCATTTCTCAGGAACCAGTAAGCACAGAACTGACCACACCAAGGTATAGAGATGTGGGCTTAAGACCGGCACAGGGGACAGTGACGGCGCAGAGAAGACAAAGCAGGTCCCTGAGTCAACTGCCCAAGACACCGGGTGGCTTTTCAGGACACTTCCTCTGCATACTGACTCCAAGCTGCCTGCTCATCCACAATCCAAGATCCCACGTTTTTCTGGCAGCTGGCACTCAAGTTCATTTGGAAGCAAAGCTTGACCCAACCAGGGTGTAAGAATGTTCCTGCTCTGGTGCTAAATGTCACCTTCGGAATGCAGGCTCCGCCTCAGAAGTCACCAGCACATGTCTAAAATCCAAACAGTTCTGAATTCTGTAATGCATCTAGCCCCAAGGGTTTCAGGGAAGGAACTGGGCCAGTGTTTGGTCCTCCCAGCTAAATTCAAAACTCTCCAAACATGGTTTATTTTGTTCTCTTTAGGACAGCTCCTGTAGAGGCCAAGAAGAACGGCTGTCTCAAGGGAAGGACTCAGGAGGGAGGGTGCACTTCTGGGGGGGGGGGTCCTTGGCCTTCAGAGAGCTCTGCAGGCAGGGACACCCAGACATCCCTGACCTGGAAGATACGCCAGCATCCCTCCCACAGACCAGAGGAGACAGTGGAAGGCAGTGAAAAAGTGAGGCAGTGCTTCCAGATACATCTGCCAACACAGGGTTTACACACAGGGTGGCTTTCTTCTCGGGATGACGCGAACAATAGCCTTGTGTTCTAAGTCAGGCCCCAGACACAATCTTCCTGAACCTCATAAAATGAACAGGAGGAAAAGGATTTCAGTGAATAGGTATCAGTCACCAGGAACAGCTCTTCATTCAACAAAAACCTAAGGTACATGGCACTGTGTGCCAGATACCAGGATAGTCCTAGAACACAGCACGTCCTGGACCCTGAGGTCACCGGAGGAGATAGATGGCAAAGGCCCAGAGCCATCGGGGCTGTGGTGAGAGCAGTGGAGACACAGATGGCACTTGGGGCTGGTGGGTGCAGGCTGTGAGGCCCAGGGAGGGTTCCTTTTCTGGGCCAGGACAGGGTGTGGAAGGGCAGCACGCAGCCTGGCCGTGGGCTACTGGGGTGTGACCTGTTCTCTCCAGAAGTTCACTCTGCCTATCTATAAAACAAGAGGAAAGTAAGAGGCTGCCAGAAGGGTGGGGCGATAATGCCAGGAAGCTTGGAGCAGCCTGACAGCAACCTGTGCTCCAACAGTGCCCACTGGGCTTTAAATGCTCTGCACAGGTTTGGTCTTTACCCTAAAGGCCTGTTGCAGACGTTAGCCAGAGGGGAATGTGAAGAATGTGGGTCAAATCAAGAAGCAGACAGGCTCTGTCCCTGCATGAGGAGTCCCAGGAGGCCTGTCTCTCGGGATCACCAATAAGGTGGTGACCCACTGGTGCCCGTGTGCAGGATCGGGACCCTGAATAGTCTTCTTTGGGCTAATACTTTGGGCTAATAGTCTTCATTCCCGTCCCAAGACTGGGAGAAGCTGAAGCAGAACTGAGATCTTGTTTACTTTCCTGCCACTCACATGTTGGACACACAGCGCTCCCACAGCTGCACTTCCTACTGATGAGAAAAGATATTTGGCTACAGTGAACTTGACAACTCAGCCAGCCCACGTGGAGCCCAGCTCATGGCAACTGCAGATGGCTTGCAATTTTCAAGGCTGAGCAGTGCTGGCCCATTCTTGTGCTACCACGCCCCAAAACACATTATGCAGCCCAATGCTGGAGCCAGTTGGTAGAAAGGAAGCATGAGGGAGAGGAAGAGAGAGAGAATCTTAAACAGGCTCCACGCCCAGCGCAGAGCCCAACGCGGGGCTCCATCTCACAACAGGGAGATTGTGACCTGAGCCGAAATCAAGAGTAGGACGCTTAACCAACTGAGCTACCCAGGTGCCCCTTAAAAACTGTTTTTATTACTGCTAGATTCCATATTTACATAGCTAAGTTGTCGTCAATTAAAAACCTCAGGGTCCCGCACGTCCAAGGAGCAATGATGACAGAGCCAACTGCTGGGGGCAGGGGGGAGCCCCAGAAGGGCTGTTTTTACCCAGGCCAGGTGAGGGCTGGGCAGGGGCACAACACACCCTACCAAGAGGTACTAACCCTGGCCGATTTTTTATTAGGGTGACCAACATCACATAATTCAACAGTACTAAGGAGCATGTGATTATAGCCAACGTCTCCAGGGGATGGACATATGCTGGCAGGGGCAATTTTTTCAGCCCACGGGACTCCCGGGTTTGTTGATCACTCAGTTGTAGGAGTGCTGCTTATCCAGTTCATACAGAACACAGAAGGGAGTACTGTGAGGGCCTGAGGGTAAATTTGTTGAAACCTGCAAAAACCAACACCCAACATTTGCACTTCAATCTACTAGAAGCCATAATATCTGCTCCCCATAATTTAAATGAGGAAAGGACAAGACAGGCCATTAGACATTCAAACACCTTTGAGAGGTGCCTGAGTGGGAGCTCAGCATGGCGGGGTCACAGCCCTGCAAGGTGATGGGGCATCTATGGAGGAGGGCGAATTGACTCTGGGTGTCGGAGCCCAAAAAGGTGAGAAGGGCATCACATGGCAGCTGTCACAGCAGGGACCTGGTGGGGGATGGGAGTGGGGGCTGAGGGGTGAAAAGGGGTTCACATTAGAGAGGAGGATCAGGTATACATGGGGGCCAAGGAACTGATTAGATGAGTAAAAGTACCGAGGATAATGGAAACGGAAATCTAATCGTGAGGAAACATCAGATAAACCCAAATGGAGGGATCTGCCTGCGATCTTCCAGATGGTCAAGGTCATGAAAGTCAAGGAAAAGTGGGGGCTTGTCACAGATGGAAAAAACCAAAGGGGCATGATAACTACATGTAACATAAGATCCTGGCCTCCATTCTTTTCTACAAATTATTGGGACAACTGACAAAGCTTGAATAAGGTCAGGATTCCACTGTAGTGGCATATCAATGTCACTTCCTGACTATGAGGGCTGTCCTGGGGGGACACAGGAGAATCTCTTGTTCACTGGAAACACACTCAAACGTGCAGGGGTCATGGGCATCATGGCAGCAACTTATTCCCCAACAGTGCAGGAAGAAAATGTACGTGCACTGTTTTTGGAACATTTCTGTAAATCTGTTGATTAATTTCAAAATGAAAAATTAAACATGCACAAGCAACCTCTGAGAACAAATGCAGAATAAAAGCTTCTTGGTTACAAAGTGCACTCGAAGGTAAAAGAATCAGGAATGAAATATAGCCCAGGCTGGCTTTTAAGAGAAAGGAAAGTGGTGGTAAAGACAATAAATAAAATGTTGGCTGCCGGCAGGGTTGGGAGCTATACCATGAAGATCCATCACAAAGTATTTCTTTGAACTAATATGGTTCCCCACAAATGTCGGTTCCACGAAATGAGCAGTTCTCAACCAAAGTGTGAAGGTCACAGATGATGACGAAAGACTGAGAAACCATCACAGATCAGAGGAGACTAAGGAGATAGAATGACTAAATGCAATGTGGGAGGCTGGACCAGAAAAAGGACGTTAGGGCAAAGCCTGGGGAAAGCCAAATAAAGCCCGTTGTTTGGTTCAAGAGCACTGTACCAAGGTTAATGTCCTGGTTTTGGTCATTGCAATGTGGTTCCGAAGGTGTTGACATGAGAGGAAGCTGGGCGAAGGGGAAAGGAGAACAGCCTGTACTATTTTTCAACTTTTCTGCAAATCTAAAATTAACTCAAAATAAAGTTCTGTGTTTGTTTTTTTTAACAAAAGGATTTGCAGGGGCAGAAGCCTTCCATGGGGATTACTTTGAATGCTTAAAACAAATCAAACAAAACTGTTATTATTCTACTTTTCTAATTCTATCATCTTTTCCTTTTCCAAAACAACTGAATACCACAGCCTTTTAGGTCCTGCCTAAGAACAATACTGCTGCTTGTTAATCACTGGCAACACTATTTCTCCAGTTAAAGACTGCAGAATGAAAGGATGTGATATACCAGAAACCACGGCACTGACAGCAGAAAGGAAGCATCTGACCATCCACTTCCAGAGAGCGATGTGACAGGCAAGACGGCCCACGACACACGTCAGGCTGAGCCAGGACCAGAGGGGCGTGGTTGTCACGGTCCTGAACCCACAAAAAAATGTCTTCTCAACGGCCTACCTGTCTTTTCCTTGATCTCACAGAGTACGCTGAAGAGAGCTGGCTTCATCCGATGGCAATTCAGAGCATGCTTTCTGAAAAAGAAGCACAAGAAGAGCGAGTTGAGAAAGAGAAGTCATCCTGTCCTCGAGAGTAAAGACCCTTCATATGGACTCTGCCAGTTCTGTTGAAAGTCACTCTTATGAAGTTATAGTACAAAAGCATTTCAGGGGCACCTGGGTGGCTCAGTCGGTTAAATGTCTGCCTTCGGCTCAGGTCACGATCCCAGGGTCCAGGGATCGAGCCCCACATTGGGCTCCCTACTCAGCAGGGAGCCTGCTTCTCCCTCTCCCTTTGCCTGTAGCTCCCCCTGCTTGTGCTCTCTCTCTCTGTCAAATAAATAAATGAAATCTTAAAACACACACACACACACAAAAGGATTTCATACAAATTCCATTTTGCAAAATTCAAATGGAGCAATATACAAATACTCAAACCATTCCCCTTTACATGCAGAATTTTAAACAATGCAAATTTAAATAATGCAAATAACTCATCAAGAGCTACGAACTTTCAAGGTCCAGTGATTTAAAAGCCGTGTTCACACTATTGCCCTACAGTATCCCTTTGATGCATAGAAGAAACCCCAGCCATCCTACCCCAGTGTCATGAGACGTTAATTTAGTAGGGGTTCACTGAACAGCCAATATGTGCCATATACCATTCTAGGGTCACAGACACAGACAGATGAGGTTCCCACCCATGTGGCGGTTAAGACAGAGGGAGTGAGAGACACCAAACACACACAAACAAGACCACCATGAGCTGTGGCAGGTGCTTTGTGGCAACAAACGAGAGTGATGGCTAGAAGGTTTATTGGAGTTTGCACGTCTCTGACGTGACATCAAAGCCGAGATCAGAATGACGAGGAGTCAGGCAGGAAAAGAGAGGCTGTAGAGAGTAATAATTTAGGTAGAGGAAACAGGCAGTGCAAAGGCCGAGTGAGAATACACTTGGCTTTTTAAGAGCGCAGGATGCTATAGAGTAAGGGGTGAGGGAGAGAGCCATGAGGTGAATTTAGACAAGGGGGGGCCACATGGAAGAGCCTTGTCAGTCAGAGGAACGACTCTGACTTTTGCCTGTGATGGGAACTGTGATAGGCAGATGAATGGCTCCCCAAGATGCCCACGTGCTGATCCTCAGAATAAGTTACAACGGAAAAAGATTTCTGTGGCTCTGATTAAGGGTAAGGACCTTGAGATGGCAAGATTAGCCTGGATTACCCAGATGCGCCTAATCTAATCACCAAGTCCTTAAAAGTGGACAACTTCTTCCAGCTGTGGTCAGAGAGAAACGGTAACATAGAGTCAGAGACACTCTGCTGTTGGATCCAAAGATGGAGGAAGAAAGCCAAGGAATGCAGGTGGCTTCAAAAAGCTGGAAAAGGCAAGGAAATGAACTCTTCCCCTATGAAGGCAGTCCTTAGAACACCTTGATTTTAGCCCAGGGAGACCCATGCTCAACTTGTAACCTACAGAAACGGAAGACGATAAATAAATTTGTGTTGTTTTAAGATTTTATTTATTTATTGGACAGAGAGAGACACAGCGAGAGAGGGAACACCAGCAGGGGGGGTGGGAGGGGGAGAAACAGGCTTCCCGCTGAGCAGGGAGCCCATGTGGGGCTCCATCCCAGGACCGTGGGATCATGACCCGAGCCAAAGGCAGACGCCTATCGACTGAGCCACCCAGGCGTCCCTCCACTACCTATTTCTACAACACTCTCCCTACCCCCAGAAGAAACCCTGTTCCCTTCAGCAGTCATTCCCCCTTCTCCCCCCTCCACCCACCGAGCAACCACTAATCTTTCTGTCTCTATGGTTTGTCTCTCCTGGACATTTCATACAAATGGAATCACACAGTGTGGGGCCTTTTGTGACTGGCACCTATCCCACAGCATGTTTTCATGGTTCTGCCAAGTTATATATCAGCACTTCATCCCTTTTTAGGGCCAAATAATATTCCATTGTATGGATATAATTCATTTATCCATTTATCAATTGATGGACATTTGGGTTATTTCCACTTTGGGCTATTGTGAATGATGCTACTATGAACATCCACATGGAGGTGTTTGTGTGGGCACGTGTCTAGGGAGAGTTGCGGAGTTATATGGTAACACTATGTTTAACTTTCCGAGGAAATGCCAAACTTTTATAAAGTGGCTGCACCATTTTCCATTCCCATCAGCAACTTATGAGGGTCCCAATTTCTCCACATCCTCACCAACACTAGCGTTTGTCTTTTTTATTATAGCCTCGCCAGTGGGTGTGAGGTAGTAGCTCACTGTTGCTTTGACTTGCATTCCTCTGAAGACCAATGACACTGAACATCTTTTCATGTGTTTATCAGCCACTTTTCTTTGGGGAAGTGTCTATTTAAATCCTTTTCTCATTCTTTAATGGGGTTGTCTTTTTATTGTTGAGTTGTAAGAGTTCTTTATATATTCTGGATACTAGACTCTTATCAAATACATGATTTGCAAATCTTTTCTCCTATTTGTCTTTTTACTTTCTTGATAGTGTCCTTTGAAGCACAGAAGTTTTTCATTTTAATGAAATCCAATTTACCTATTCTTTCTTTTGTTGCTTGTGCTCTAGGCATCATATCTAAGAAGCCGTTGCTTAATTCAACGTTACAAAGATTTATGCCTGTGTTTTCTTCTAAGAGTGTTACAGGGTTAGCTCTTACACTTAGGTATTTGATCCATTTGAGTTAATTTTTGTATATGGTGTTAGGTAAGGGTTCAAATTCATTTTTTAAAAGATTCTATTTTATTTATTTGACAGAGAGAGGCACAGCAAGAGAGGGAACACAAGCAGGTGGAGTGGGAAAGAGAGAAGCAGGCTTTCTGCTGAGCAGGGAGCCCGAAGCAGGGCTTGATCCCAGTATTCCAGGATTATGACCCAAGCAGAAGGCAGAAGCTTAACTACTGAGCCACCCAGGTGCCCCTCAAATTCATTCTTTTGCATGTACAGATCCAGTTTTTCCAGACCATTTATTGAAGAGACTATTCCTTCCCCACTGAATGGTCCTGGCACCCTTGTAGGAAATCAATTGGCTATATATGTATGGGTTTATTTCTGCATCTTCAACTCTATTCCATTGATCTATTTGCCTATCTTTAAGTGAATTGCATTTTTAAAAGATCACTGTGGCTGCTCTGAGACCAGAAGGGAAGGCAAGGGGTGGAACCAGGAACACAGTCTGGAGGCTACTACAGCTGGAATAGCCCAGAAATGCTGCTGGCTTAGTTTAGAGTTATGGTAGTAGACATAAAAAGTAGATAGATCTTGGGGCACCTGGCTGGCTCAGTCAGTGGAGCATGTGACTTGATCTCGATGTCCTAAATTTTAGCCCCATCTTGGGCATGAAGCCTAGTTAAAAAAAAAAAAAAAAGTAAATAGATCTTTGACTTCAGCAATGGAATCAACAGGATCTTCTGATAAAGTGGTATGGGATTTTGGGGAAAGAGGAAATTCAAGGATAACTACTAGTTTTAGGCCTGAGCAGCTAGATGAAAGGAGATACCATTAACTACTACAGGGGAGACTGGAAGGCAGCCAGTTTGGATCTGGAAAGCAGAGCTGTGCTTTTATCAGGTTACACTTGAGATTCCCATGAGCTATCCAAGAGGAGGGTATCACGTAGGTAACCAGGCACATGGACATGGACTCAAGGCTGGAGATAAGTAATATAAAGATGGGGAGTCCTGGGCATAGAGATGGCACCTTAAGCCACAAGACTTGAGGAAATCACCATAAGAGTGTAGAGAGGGGTCCATGTCCCAGGCCAGGCTCATGGATTTATAGAAGTCAAGAAGAGCCTACAGAGGAGACTGGGACTGAGCTGCCAGTGAGGAGGAACCAGTTTCAAGGAGAGAAAAGCAATCTGTGAAAAATGCCTCTTAGAGGCAAAGCAAGAGAAGAACCCAGGAGAGACCTTGGTCTTACCAACATGAGGGTCACTGGTGACTCAGCAGAGGAAGGAGAAGGTTGGGAGAGAATGAGTGGAGGAGGGGAGGTGGAAGCAGCAACCACAAACTCTTTCATATTTGATCACAAAGGAGAGTAAACAAATACAGGAAGTGCTAATAGAAAAGGTGTGTATTAAGCATGTTTTTTATTTTCTGTTTTTTATTTATTTACCATGCTGCCCTCATGTTCACAAGAATTATTACTTTATCTCTGCTAGTCAGCCAAAGCATTATGGACCTTCTTTCCTGCCTCACAGTCATGTTATGTCTTCCTTCTTTCCTGTCTTCCTTCCTTCCTTCCTCCTTTCTTCCCCTCTTCCTCCCTTTCTTTTCTTTAAGTATGCTCCATGCCCAGCAGCACAGAGCCTAATGCGGGGCTTGAACTCAACCCTGAGGTCAAGACCTGAGCTAAGATCAAGAGTCGGATACTTAACCAACTAAGCCACCCAGGCAAGTGCAAGACTCTGATGGGTGGCCTGTCCCACCCTGGATTCCTTACTCCCTCCCCTGTTCCCTTTAAAGCATTTATTATGGCTGGCCTGGGCATGAGGAAGGCCTCAACTTACTGGTTTCAGAAACTCCAGTCCCACACCATACTTGGCACACTAGCTGAGCAAAGACTCGTTGAACTGAACTGAAGAAAAGGTAGAAGCTAGATATGTCAAACAGGCAGAGAATGGAAACAAAAAGTTTGGAGGCAGAGCTCTGATGTCTCCAGACGTAAACTGGGGCAAATAGAGAAGTCAAAAATTGGGGTGAGAACTGCTGGATTCCACCATCTAAGAAGGTAGCAGAAGCCAAGGAAACAGAGAGCTCTGCTGGGAGCCCATCTTCTTGGTCTCTCTTCTAGGGCTGAGGACACAGTGGGTACCCATCTACTCTAAGAATGAGGAAAAGTGTTAAGGGGTTAGGTAGTACTGCATGAGAAGAGAGGAATAAGATCAAAAAAGATAATGGCCAAATGACACTAGATGTGGGCAGGAGGATGTTATGCATAAAAGGGAAAAACTACTTTAGAGTGAAAGAAGAACAAGAGCCCTTAAACCACTGGGAGGCTCAACCTGAAAGGTGATAAATGAGAGTGTCAAGACATTTCTGAAGAATAGATGGTAGACAGGAGCTAATGACTATTGAGATTTCTTCTGATCCAGGGTCAATACCTGAGGTTTGAATAGGTTTGAATACTTTGAGAAGTACTTATACAAGGAACAGAACAAACTCTATGCTCACTCCTTGTTTGTCAAGGAATTCAAGGCCATGCTCCCTTGGACAGCAGCTAAGAGGCACAGTCACCCCATCTGAGTCCCCTTTTGAAGGCTGTGCCCCCACTCGTGCCTGATGGAGCCATGCTGCATGCCTTCATGCTCTGTGCCTTCCCTGCATGCACGCTTGCCCCAGCCGCGAATACGGTGCCTTCTTTTCCTGCCTGGGTAAAGCTTTGCATCCAGATATATGGTCATCTCTTTGGCGCATGCTCGTGTCCCCCTGCCTGACTTCAGCTAGATTCTACGGTCTTATCATCTACACTTGTCATGCTGCCAGGTGGCCTCCCTCGCTCTGACTAATTCCTTATCTGGCTGATTCCTTGTCATGTTTTCTCTGGTCCCCACTCCCAGCACCATACTCTCATGTGCCATTCCTGAAACCGTGAGCTTTCAGGAATCATTGTTGTATCCCCAGGCCTGGCACAAAATGAAGTTTTACTGAGTAAATGAGATTAAATCCATGAGAATGAAATTTAAAAAACATCTTATTTAGCTTTAGCCCAACTGTCCAATCTTCCGCAGCACCTGTGATCACCTTCCAGCTCCTGTGAGCAGGAAGTGACGTCATATTCTAGTGAACCAGTGGGAGCTCTGGGAAATTCAGGGAGGGTGGCAGGTCAGCACGTGTTCCAGAGAACACAGCCAAATCTCTCTCCAGCCACCTCCGAGTTGTCTGACTTCAGGCAAGTTCTTACTCAGGTCCAGTTCTTTATCTAGAAACTCTGTGAAGAACCACCCACTTTCTCTGGTTACTGGGAAGTTTAAATGAAGGAAATCATTGTTTTCATCATCATCAACCACTGTGTTCTGACAGAGGCACTCAGTAACTGTCACGAAAATGAATGAGGGGTACTTGCTTATTTGTAAAACTTTTCTAAAACACTCCGCATGTTGCTTTACTTAATGAAACCACTTCAAAAGGGATTTTGCTGAGACCCTAGATTTTGGATAGCTTTAAGAAAATTTAAAACCAACAAAATTCAACTCCTAGGAAAAGTACTCCAAGGATAGCAAGACTTTCCTTTGGCACTAGACCAAGCCAAGCCAAGCCAACACTAAGAGCAAAGCTAAAACTTACAAGCAGGTTAAGAACAGAGTGCTGGCACTAAGCTGACTGGGATCTAACGAACCTCCTTAAGGATGTTGAAAAGAAAATTTTCAACTCGGAAATTCTACTTCCCAGGTTTGCACTAGTAGACCCTATCTTGCTAACACTATCTAGCTTTGGGAAATTCCAAACCATAAATTCCTTCTCTGACTCCCCCCATGCTTTGAATAGGCATGCTGGAAGCCAAATGCTCACTGACAGAACAGGAATACTAAATATGGGGACACAGACCTTTAGAAAAGGGGCCCACCATTCAGTTGACAGTTTATGCCTTGCCACTTGGTTAAGTTCTAATGTCAAAATTAAATCATCTCCTTTTAATAATCAGAATTTAGTCTATACTACAGGCAACGTCAATCTGTAGAAATACTGGAGAAATTAAGAAAGTCATGCAAATTTCTACTAGTAGAAAATACCTAACATGTCACGTATGTAAAAATCAAATTAAAAAATAAATTCAGAGAAATCTTTCCTTCCTAAGAAAAGCTATGGAGGTCCTTAATTGTAGTACCTGTTATGTTGCCTAAAAGTCAACTTCTGAATATAATCTTTTTAGCTTCTTTTCTTTTTAAGATTTTTAAAATTTATTTAACAGAGAGAAAGAGAGAGAGTGCGCACAAGCAGGGGGGTGGCAGGCAGAGGGAGGAGAAGCAGGCTCCCCACTAAGCAGGGGACCCTGGGATCATGATCTGAGCCGAAGGCAGACACTTAACTCACTGAGCCACCCAGGCACCCAGAATTTTTCTAGTTTCAAGTACACCACCTCATACACCACATTACTTGCTCCTAAACAGATATGATAGTGGCCATTCTCCATCATCCCTTTATTCACTATATATAAAGGGTTTTTTGTCCTAAAACCTATCCCCATTCCCCAGCAGTCATTTTCTATTGCACTCAAGTTCTACAAACACAAAGTTGGGCTGTGGTTTCATAGACGCTATAAAGGAAATACAGAAACAACCCTGGAACTTCCACAACCTGATTTCCTTAGATTGAAAACGTAAACAGACCCTGAAACAACAGGGCCTGATGGCCCCAAGGCAAGATTTTCATTAAGAGAAAAAAAATCAACTATTTTCTGAATTTTATTTGTTCATTTCTAATTTTCTTTCTATACTAAGTAGGCAAAACAATGCTAATATGTGACCCTCGTGATTAATTTAAAATCCATAATACCCACAAACATAACTTAGGCTCCAAAATAACTTTCATTTGCCAGATTAATCACCTACTAGGTAAACTAATTCATGAAAATTGAAATAAATGGGATGCTATTATCTCCACTCTTGAGAGCCTGACCTCTCCACGTGCGGTTTGGGATCAGCGGCATTGGCACCCTTGGGAGCCTGTTAGAAATATGGACTCTTGGGCGCCTGGGTGGCTCAGTCGCTAAGCGTCTGCCTTTGGCTCAGGGCGTGATCCTGGCGTTATGGGATCGAGCCCCACATCAGGCTCCTCCACTGGGAGCCTGCTTCTTCCTCTCCCACTCCCCCTGCCTGTGTTCCCTCTCTCGCTGGCTGTCTGTCAAATAAATAAATAAAATCTTAAAAAAAAAAAAAAAAAAAAGAGGGGCGCCTGGGTGGCACAGCGGTTAAGCGTCTGCCTTCGGCTCAGGGCGTGATCCTGGCGTTATGGGATCGAGCCCCACATCAGGCTCCTCCGCTGGGAGCCTGCTTCTTCCTCTCCCACTCCCCCTGCTGTGTTCCCTCTCTCGCTGGCTGTCTCTATCTCTGTCAAATAAATAAATAAAATCTTTAAAAAAAAAAAAAAAGAAAGAAATATGGACTTTTGGATCCCATTGGGACCTGCTATAGCAGGACTTGCATTGCAATAAGATTCCCACAGCAATTTGCTGCATGTCCCGCCGGAGAACTGCTCTAAAGCACCACTGTCCAGTATTTTCTGCAATTACGGAAATGTTCACCATCTGTGCTAATATGGTAGCCACTAGTCACACGTGGCTACTGAGCATCTGAAATGCACCTAGTGCAACTGAGTAACTGAGTATTTAATTTTAATTTTAATTCATTGTAATTTTAATTTAATTCACTGTAATTTAAAAAGACATGTAGTAAGTATGTAGTAAGACATGTAGTAAGTGGCTCTTCAGCTGCTCTCCCAGAACATCAGGTATGGAGCATGGATCTCCAGATGATACTGTGACCATTCTACTTCCTTTCTCAATCAGGTTTCCAAAATTTACCCCTCAGCTCTGAAGTTTTCATACTGATTTCTTGGAAATCTTACTACGGGACAAAAAAATGAGTCCACCAGCCTTTGATGAGAGGCATTTTCCAGGCTGTGGGGCCCCTGAGGCCTGAGGATCCTCAAGGGTACAGTACGTGAGCACGCTGTTGGGGGGGAGAATGGGGGAGGGCTCCAAGTTTGCAACAGATTTTTATGACCCAAACATTGGTTAAGAGCCCTGGGAGGAGAGAAGAACTTTGGAGCCTGACAGTCTTGACAGAGGGCCCTCAACCCTCGTCTAATAACCCTCATAAATCCCTCATAAAGGTAGTCAAATAAGCAAAGGAAATAAACTATGTAGAAACTGTAAAATGTTGTAAAATTTATTATTATTTAAAAAAAAAAAGGAAGAGCTCAGGGCATAGCTGAAGGTCAGAAGATCATTCAAGAAGACTGGCTATCCCTCACATAGGAAGTCTCCAGCTGACTTGGGCTGAATCTACACTAAGGCAGTGTATTCCAAAGTCCCTTACAGTCCACTATCTGTGTGGCCCAAAGGAAAAACAATATACAGTTCACTATTCCAGGACTATTCAGCTATAATGACAAAACGAATAATGCACAAGCAGTTGGAGCTGCCTTCCAAATAATGCAGAAAGGTGTAAGAATTCAGGTTTAAGGAGAGTAGGTGTGCTTTCCCTCTTTAAACATACCTACAGTGACAAAACAGTTTGAAAGGGCCTCGCATGTGAGATGAAAAATTCCTTCTTGCTAGACAGTTGAGCTAAACCGACTCCAGGGGCTATGAAGGGTTCAGCAGGTGCACCAAGAGAGAGGGCAGGGCAAAAGCCTCACCCAGTTGGGTGATCAGGACAGACACAATCTGCTTCCCCTCCCAGGTTGATAACCCACCAGGCTGCAGAGTTTACTACGAGGAAAAGACCCACCCATGCATTTTGCTCCAGAGCAGAGTTAAGTGATCTCCCTGAGGACTGAAGACTGTTGTCCGGACTTGTGTGACTTTTAGGGCCTTGAGTTCAGACTATTGTCTGGACTGTGACTTTTAGGGCCATATCCAAAGAAGTGGGGCAGATCTGAAGCTTCTAAGTCTTAAAATAAAAGCCCCAGGAGCCTTTCTACCTCAGAAAGAAACCAGGGAACAGCTACCTAACAACCATGTTGTCATGCATGTATAATACCCCACTTTTCAATTTCTTAGCCTTAAAAGAAAAAAAAAAGCTGTCTTCAAGAATAGCAAGAAAGACGTGACTGACTGCACACCATTCTAAAGCCTATCTAGGGGAGGTCTGGACTGTTATAAGAAAAAGGGCAACCTTGGGACTGTACTGGGGTGATGGATGCCTGAGGAAGGCCACACCTGAGCAGATCTCACTCCTTAAGCAGCTCCTTACCTAGAACAGAAGGAACTCAGGGAGCTCCACAAACACCCAAAGCACTGCCTCTGTGGTTCCTGGGTGTGAAGAGACCATTTTCCCCTCCCCAGCTCCCCCTAAACCTTCCAGAATCTTTAGTGCCACAAACTTTGCTATATGCTAGGTGCCAGACATTGTGCACAGCCCTGGGACTACAAAGGGGAAAGCAGAACAAAGCCCCTGCTCTCAGACTAATCTAGCAGACAGGGCATCACATAAGGGCACCCTCTCCTGGCCCATCTCTTTTTTTCCACCGCTGCCAGGAATCACCTCTACTCAGCACACACCTGTTATGATAACTATTTATAAATTAGTCTCCCACACACCCCCACTTCTCAATGAGCTCTGAGAGGGCAGAGAACATCTTAGCCATCTTGGTTTCTCTAGCACCTAGCACAGTGCTCCAACAAGTAGAATGAACATAGGAAGGGAGGAGGGGAATAACACTCTTAACTTTCCAGAGAGAGGCTGTGAAACTGCAGAGAGTGGACAATCCACAAGAAGCAAAGGAAAGTTGGAGAACAAATGCATGCCGAATCCACCTTTTCTTTGCCTCCTCCTTCCTGTGGCTGCTGCTCACTTAGCTTTGGCATAACCCCGCCTCACTAAAGGGCTCTAGTGACTGCACAATCCACACCACTAGACCCTGGTCCCATCCCCAGGGAACATCCTTCACCCCCAAACAGGCCCCATTCAACAAGGCCTCATCCTCCAAAAGGACGTTGGTCTTTTCCTATTTTCTAGTAATTTGAGCAGGCCCCAAACACAATGGGTTGCCTTGTGAAGCAGATTCCATCATTCTTGGCTGGCTGACACGTGGTGGGTGGAGGTGGGTAGGACAGGTCATCTTTTTTTTTTTTTTTTTTTTTTTAGATTTTTATTTTTTAAAAATTTATTTATTTGACAGAGAGAGAGAGCACAAGCAGGGGGAACAGCAGGCAGAGAAAGAGGAAGAAGCAGGTTTCCCGCTGAGCAAAGAGCCTGATGCGGGCTCCATCCCAGGATGCTGGGGTCATGACCTGAGCCGAAGGCAGACTTAACCGACTGAGCCAACCAGGCACCCCAGGACAGGTCGTCTTAAAACTGCTGTGATTTTTCCCACTGCAACTGAAATAAAATCTAAACTTCCTGAGGCTTGTGGGCCCCGTGCGGTCTGCTTCCAACTTCTCCCCAAACTGAACTCGGGACTTTAAGTCTCTGGCTCTGCTTTCTTTCAGCTCTTTCCCACCTCCGGGCCTCTGAAAGTGCTGTGTCCTCTATATCTGACTTCCCAGAGCATGCCATTCCTTTTCTTAGAGCTTGTCTCACAATGTATACTTAGTTTTTGCTACTTACTTTCTCTCCAACTATGAGCTTGAGAGCAGGGACTATGTCAGCACCCAGCTGGGTGTCCCCCACACAGTAAGTGTCTAATAAATATTTGCTGAATTAACAAAGAGGCAGCCCTCCATCCCTCCACCCAGCTCCCCTACCAACCTTTTCTCCTGATGGTTCCCACACCAAGTCACCCCCCATCTCATCATTCCTGAGTCCCACTGCCCACAACTCACTCTCCATTATCTGCCCTCAAAACTTCCCACCTCAGAAGTCCCACCAATGCATCCATATAGCTGTCCATCCTTCACAAATCCCATCTCTCAGCCCTTACACCCCCCTGCTCTCCTCTTACCCCTTACATTCCATAAGTCCCTAAATTGCCTTTCACCATATACCTCCCCATCCACAAACTCCCCTTAAATCCATTCCTCTCGCCCCAGGATGAGCCCCTAAAGCCCATCACCTCCTGCTTAGCCTCATAAGCCTTTCAATCCGTCGCATTTTAACCTCATAAATCCCCTCGATCTCAGAACCCCCCCTTCAGTCCTCCCCGAGCCCCCACATCTCCCCTCCCCGCTCCCCGCCCAGAGATGCACCCCACTCTCTCACCCTCTCTCACCCTCCTCACCCCTCAGGCCCCCAGCCAACTTGGCCCTGGCTCCTGAGCCTGCCCCCTTCTGCCCGCTTCTCTGCCGCGACTTTGGATGGCCCCCGCCCCCGTCGAGCCCGCGCAGCACCTGGCCTGCGCCTCCTCCAGGCTCTGGTCGGTGATGGCCATGATCTGCTGCAGGACCTCGCCTGTGTCGGGGGCCGGAGGGGGCCCGGGCGGCGGGCGGCGCGGGGCCGGGGGAGGCGGCGCGGGGCGCTGCGGGCGCGGCGGGGAGTCCATGGACGGCGGAGCCCGGCAAGCGCTGAGGGGTAGCCGCCGGGCCTGGAGCGCTCACAAGGGCGCCGCAGCCAACCACCTCCACCCGCGCGCTGCGCGCGCGCATCCCCAAGCCCCACCCCTCGTCACCGCCTCCAGCCAACCGCCGCCAGGCAGGCGGCCGCGCACCGCACATGGGCACGCCCCACAGTCTCCGACAGCCAACTGCCGCCGCCGGGCCGCCGCGCACCACCCACAGACACGCCCCTAACAGCTCCTTTCAACGGCCCGGGACTTGGTTGGGTTGCCGAGGCAACAGCTCTTCGCACCTACACCCCCCTCTTTCCACACCCGCCCCCCCATATAACTCCGCCTCCCTCACCTGCTCAGAACAAGGATTACTGCTTAGAGACCTTAATCCTTCTTAGGGCCCCTCACGTCTCCTCAGAGCCCCCGCACCTCCTCAGAGAGGTCCCGCATTTCCTCAGAGACCCTCGAGCCTCCTCAGAGAACCCGCCCATCTCCTCTGCGCCCTGTACTCCCCACCAGAGCTCCCACTCCTCCTGAGCCACCGTTCCTCCTTAGAGCCTTCACTCCTCACAGGTCCCCACTCTTCCTCAGTGGCCCCATATCTCAGATCCTGCCACCTCCTCAGGAACCCACACATCTCTTCCGAATCCCCACTTCTCAGAGTACCCGACTTTTCCTTCAAGCCACCCATTCCCTCTCAGAAATCCCTGATTCGCAGATCCCCACCAAAACTCACCATTCATCTCCAGAAGCCCCCAGTCCCAGACCCCTCCTCAGTGCCCTCATGGTCCACTCAGTCTCAGCCCCATCAGATGGGTCACTAGGGCTCCCAGGCTCCTGGCTCTTTCCCTTGGAGCTTTCCACGAGGGGCGCAGGTGTGTGTGGTGACGGTGACTGCACAAATCAATTCTTTCAAGGTCCGGCTTATAAATGACCTTGGGTTTATTCATTCTCTCCATCAACTGTAATCTGGACCTAGAACACCCGAGCACAGAGTTACTGAACTACTGAAGGATGCTTCCTGAGGGTCTCCTCTGAGGTGTACCCCAAGTAAGAGTGAATCTCCACAGGTCTTTGTTTCTAGCCATTAAAACTCATGGTGTCAGAGAAGGATCGTCATGTGAGAGAAAAGGAACGGACTGGCCATGAATCACTTCTCCAAAGTCATTGGGACCTGCTGGAGCCTGTTTGCTCTGAGGGAAGATTCCAGATGCAGGCTCATAAAGGGTCCTCAGCCTCTCTGGGAACCCTTCAGGGCAGGGCCCATCTTCTTCCCATTGCTGCTGGAGAGGAAACTCAAAAACCACCTGGCGTGATTGGATTGGAGGACTCCAAAAAAGATGGAAGGGAATGGAAATGAATGATGTGGGCCAGTGTTAGGCACCACTTAGAAACTCCCTGATTAAGGAAATCCAACACTGGGCTCCAGTAAGAGGAAGTACTAGAACTTGTGGGGCCCACGGAGAGCTGTTGCCCTGTGCAAAAGTTCAGCCCTGCACAGGAAGCCTAAAAGTTGTGGGTACTTTGGTGTTCTTCAGAGAACAGTGGTGGGGGCCCAGGGCTGAAAGCTTTAGGGACCAAATCTTGAAGGGAGAAGAGACCTACAGAAGAGGGAAAAACCAATTGGACAAGATGCCAAAGGAGACCAGAGGAGTGTGGGTTAGGACCTGGGGGACGCTGATGTAAGAGCAAGTGAGACACAGAGCTGCCTTTGGGAGGCCTTCGGGGTCCCCACCCCATAGGAATTGGCTTTGCCACTTGAAGTCATATGTCTGTCCAATAGGCCTGGAGCTCCACAGAGGCAAGGACTGCATCTTTCATGGCCCTATGCCCAGGCGCATGGCAGAAAGGGCTTGCTTGGGTCACCATCTCTGGAGATTCTGGCCTCAGGCCCTAGAAATTCTGCTGCCCATCTTGGACCCTGAAGTACCCGACAACCCAGTTAATTCTTGCCTCTACACAGCTCTGTCTTTGGGCAAGGGGAGTTTTCCCCAAGGGAAACCTAGCCCCATCTAACGTAGGATTTAGATGTTTTTGGTTCTTCCATGCGTGTGCTTTAGTGGTTTAAGAATTTGGTCTCTAATGGGAGGCGAGTCCACATTCTCGCTGTTATTTAGTATGTGAACCTTAAGTAGAGCTATACCCCTGTCTCCTCCCTAGTCAAGTGGAAGCAGAGAATCCAGATTCTGGTCTACACTGTACCTAGCACGGTGCCTCTACGAGTATCTGAGAGGGGACTCATCATGGCATGTCTGAAGACTTGGGGGGCTGGGAGGTGAGGTGAGGAAAACCAGACTGAGGTCGTGACCAACTCTGGACGTTGTGGGAATCCAAAACTCTTTCCCCAGGGGCCTCTCTAGTCCCTTGATTCATCTCTGTGACCTTGAAAGCTGTGTAACTACAGGCCAGATTGCAACCTCCCTGAGCCACTGACCTCATGTGAAAATAAGTGCGTCTGCACCACAAGAAGCAAGTAATGATAAAATAATGCACCTACAATGCTTATCAGTGTGCCAGGGACATCAGAGGAGCTTGAGAAATGGCAGCTCTCAAATCCTGCATCCCTCTCCACGGGCCCCACTCCCCCTGGCCCTAGGTATGGACGGATATAGGTGGTGGTGAGGGCAATGGGATGGACACGCCTGACTGTTAATAACCTGGACTCAGACGAAAGGGCAGGCAGGAGAAAGAGGCCTCACCCAGGTCAGAGACCACAGTGGGCTCCAGAGGACAGAGACAAAAGGGGGTGATAAGTTAGAGGCAGGGGAACACTCAGAACGGATGCAAGACCTCCAATAAGAAAGATGGAGAGGGGGCGCCTGGGTGGCACAGCGGTTAAGCGTCTGCCTTCGGCTCAGGGCGTGATCCCGGCGTTCTGGGATCGAGCCCCACATCAGGCTTCTCTGCTATGAGCCTGCTTCTTCCTCCCCCACGCCCCCTGCCTGTGTTCCCTCTCTTGCTGGCTGTCTCTCTCTGTGAAATAAATAAATAAAATCTTAAAAAAAAAGAAAGATGGGGGGCGCCTGGGTGGCGCAGCCGTTAAGCGTCTGCCTTCGGCTCAGGGCGTGATCCCGGCGTTCTGGGATTGAGCCCCACATCAGGCTCCTCCGCTGAGAGCCTGCTTCTTCCTCTCCCACTCCCCCTGCCTGTGTTCCCTCTCTCGCTGGCTGTCTCTCTCTGTCGAATAAATAAAAAAAAATAAAAAAAAAAAAAAAAGAAAGATGGAGAGGGGCGCCTGGCTGGCTGAGTCAGTAGAGCATGCCACTCTTGATCTCAGGGTTGTGAGGTCGAGCCCCATGTTGGGTATAGAATTTAAAGAGAAAGAGAGAGAGATGGAGTAACAGCCATGCAGAGATCAAAGAGGAAAGAGAACAGTGCTGAGGAGATCCCGGCCTAGCCCGAGGTGAGGTGGACAATTCTAGGACACAGGGATAGATGGACTATCTGAGTTGATAACAGAAGATGCTCTGGAGACCTCAGTGGAAAGAAAGGTTTACTCCTTATATCATGCTCTCCCCATAGATCCCCTCAATTCTAAAAGGGACAGACAAGACCCCAAAGGCTGCAAGGGGCCACAAACCTTTTCCCAGCTCATGCTCAGCACCCCTCAGTCTGTGCCCCTAAAGAATCATCTTCGGGCAGATGGTGCATCCATGGGCCACCTTTGTTACCCTGTCACACTGGGCAGAGAGAAGCCTGAGAGAGCCCTCATCTCTCCCATCCTTAATACCCACACTGCCACAGACAAGGAAGCGGTCCACAGGGCTTACCAGGAATGTGCAGTAAAAATAGAAAATGTCAGTTAAAAAACCCCACAACCTGAGATGATTGAAGAGCAGATTCCTGAACCCCCTCTGACTCTCTCCTGGGCATTTAGAGATAATCCCACACCCCCAGGTCCTGGGGCAGGCCGAGTTGTGTGCCTGGGGAAGGCTGGCAGTGGAGCTGTGCCACGGCGGGCTGAGGGTCTGTTCTGCAGATTGGGTAGAGCCCGGTGCGTTTACAAGCGGTCGGGGGCTATGATGTGGCATTTGCAGCACCCCATTGAAATCCCAGGCTGGCTAAAGGGTAGAGTCCATCAGGGGGTGGCCATTCTCTGGAAGCATGATGCGAGTGCTGGCTCCTGTTCGGGTGGAGGTTGCATAGCGGGCAGACTCATGGGTGGACCGGCGAAGGCACAGACAGCAGAGGAGGCGGCGGAAGGTGCGGCGCATCTCAGCATCTCGGCATGAGTACACCACGGCATTGACCAGCGAGTTGGCCTCCGCCAAGAGTAGGAAATACTTCTCCACAGCCAGAACGTTGCAGGACTTGCAGCCCAGACCATCCAGGAGCAGCACCACCTGGCCTGGCGTCCAGCAGACCACAAAGGCCCCTGCAGGATGGAGCCTGAGGTTAGTGGGGCCAGCTCTGGGGGCCCAGCACCCACAGCTCAGAGCTTGGGGCTGGAGGGGTCTCCAGAGCTCAGAAAACAGCTGTGTAGTTTGCAGGGCAAGAGCAGCCTGACACCTTTCTCTGATGTGTCTGCCAGAAGGATCCCTTTCCTAACTGGTACACGGTAGACAGGGCGCTGGACGTTTCTACATGGAGATTTGTTCTATGGGGGAAAGGAAGTCACTGTGGGACGGGCCAGTTACTTGGTGGGGGAAATGGAGGGGGTCATAGGGAAGAGTCACTCTGTTCTTGGGGTAGGGGAGTGGATCCTCACGGGATATACCTTGCTGCCTCCCCCACTCAGACCACTCTACAGCCAGACTAACCTCATTATTCCCAGCTAAGAACTCTGGAGGGCTTCCCACAGAACTCAGAACAAAATCTCACTCTTGCCTGTGCCCTTCGAGGCGGTGCTGACCTTCTCTCCTGCTTCTCTCCAGCCACACGGGCCTCCTCTCCTCTTTGGAGGCATTGGCCCGGTCCTGCGGGTCTCTCACCTTCTGTTCCCTCTGCCTGGAACTCTTCCCTTCCCCAGCATTCAGGTCTCTGCTCAGATGTCACCTCCTTGGAGAACATTCCCCACCCAAATCATCCCATCCCATGTCTCGTGGGAGTTGGGGGGAAGCAGGGTTCCTGCAACCCTGGGCCAGCTAAGGGCACTCACTCACCCAGGATAATGACAACGGTCTTGACCAGGCTGAGTGTGGTCTCTCGGTAGCGGGGGTGGCAGCTGACGTGTTCCGCCATGCGCTGCACCCTCCGCCTCACATAGAAGAAAATGCGAGTGTAGACAGCCACCATGAGCAGGAAGACAAGCAGGCTGGACAGGGCCCAGACGGCCAGGTAGGAGCGGCTGAGCAGGGGGGCCATGCGTGAGCAGCGGTCCAGGGCACAGAGGCAGTGCCAGGAGTGGGCGGGCAGCAGCCCCAGGCCCAGCGCGGCCACCCACACCCCCACGATGAGCATGACGACGCGGCCGCGGGGCAGGCGGCTGTGCAGCTGCACGGCCATCACGCTGCGGTGCCGTTCCACGGCGATGGCTAGCAGTGTGGCCACCGAGGCGGTCAGGCTCGTGTCCAGCAGGCCCTGCCGCACGAACCAGCCCTCCAGCGAGAGCCGGGCGGTGCGAGGGCCCGTGTGGAACATGAGGAAGAGGTAGGCCACACCAGCAAAGAGGTCGGCTGCGGCCAGGTTACCCAGCAGGTAGTAAATGGGCTGGTGGAAGCGGCGGTTGGAGGCAATGGCTGCGATAACCAGCAAGTTCGTCAGCAGCACCAGCACGCTGACAGTCAGCCCCAGGGCCACCACAACTACATCCTTGGGCCGCCAGTGGGAGCTGAGCTCCTTGCCACTGTTGTTGTAGAAGAAGCCGATGGTCTCATTGTAGTAGCACTGGCCCATGGTGACCATCTGGGGGCACAGAGGGAGAGGTCAGTGCAGGTGGCATTTGTTGGAAGGACACAGGAAGGAGCAGCAGCCAGAGGGGAGGGTCAGGACAGGAAGGGCAAGGGCCTCAAACTCAGATGCCTCAGGGTGAAGTGGTGGTGGTGGATGATGTGGGAAACAAAGGCAGAAGAAAAATTATTAAATTTCCTTATTACCTACAGCCCATTGACAAGTCCTTGAGACAGGCAGAATGACATTCCTCTAGGGACTCAACTGCGTCGTCGATATTAATACTTCGCTAAGGGCAAAAGGCAATCCTAGCCCGAGCCCCCCTCCCATAGGATTCTGTAAGTCTACTTTAATATATAAAAATTCCTTTAGAAAATTCCTTTATCTCCAAACCCCCCAAGATACATGTTGGCAATCATCCCCCGAGCATATGGCCCACCAGATGTATATCATCTGAAGGGTCTCATGACTAAGGTTTTATTGGACGGTAATAAATGACGTTTTCCCAACAACAGCTAGCCCCCTCAAGGTCCTGAAAACCTTGCTTCCAGAATTCCTTAGAGACTTAGGGTATCCCTAACCCCCTCCCAACTTGAAAGTATATAATGGGCCACTCCTCATGACCCCAGTGCAGCTCTTTCTGCCCAAGGGTCCTGTCCCTGAACTTTAATAAAACCCCCCTTTTGCACCAAAGATATCTCAAGAATTCTTTCTTGGCCATCCCTCTTTCCTACATCAGTGACCAGGTCGACCAAAGTGGACAGCGATGCAGCCCCAGAAGTTGGGCTACGGCTTTTGGGCGCGAGCGCTCCCTAAGCGGGCGGGGCATCAGGCTATTAGGAGTGGGACCGAGGGCCCTGGCGGCCTCCCAGACAAAGGGGGCGGTCAGGGAGGCGGTGGACGGCCGGGCCTCCAGGCGCCCCCAGGCTGGAGGAGGAGCTGGGACAGAGGGGAGGAGGGGGCGGTGCCCGGGGCCCCACAGGCACGTGCCGCGCCCTCCCTGGGACCCACGCCCACCCACCACTGTCAGTACCGGCCTCACCTGGGCCGCCCGTCAGGCCGCAGACGGGGCGGCCTCCCGGGGGGTCGGGGTAGGCCCCAGACCCATAGCCTGGTGACTACCGCAAGGGCGGAAGAGCGTCCGGGTGCGCTGGGCGCCTGCAGCCGAGAGAGCTCGGGAGGCGGGATCCCGCCCCTGCCCCTGCCTGGGCGCGGCGCCCCGCCCCGCCCCCGCCACCTGGGGGAGCCCCGCCCCGTCTCCACCACCTGGGGGAGCCCCGCCTCCGCAGCCGCGGTAAGTACAGGGTCTCCCGGAACCGCAGCACCCCCCATTTCCTCCTGGCCTCACGGCCTCTCAGTCGCCCCTCTCCACTTCCGGCGCGGGACCCCCGCCCCCGTCCTCGCCCACCTCACACGCACGCAGTTTCGAGCCTTCCGGGGGCTGAGTCACTCACTGCTCTAGAATTCCCGCCGTGACCTCGCGCCGCCTGGGCGCAGCTCCGGGTGGTCTCAGGGTCCGCGCCCCCGTCCGGCCCCACCCCGCCCGCTCCCTGGCGTCCAATCCGTCGCCGAGTTCCAAGCCACGCCCTGATCCGACTGGGCTCCCACCGCCGGGACCCCCGCCCCGCCTCCGCTTCTCCAGCACCGAGATACCGCGCCCAGCGGCCTCCGTTGCCCCTCGGACCTCTCCGGCCCCAGCTGACCCTCGGGCGGCACTTAAGTTTCTCGAAATCCCGCCCCCGCGCCCTCCGCCCCCGACAGCGCTGCCCCCTGCCCGGCTCTGGCTTGTGGCGGCCCTGGGCTCCCACGGCCCAGAGCATACAGCCCCATTGTCCGGTTATCTGCACTTTGTTATATTTGTTTGATTATGCAGGACCGGATCGGGGACGTGGAGCTCTGGGAGGGCCGGGCCGGTGTGACTCAGCCTGGTGCCCAGGCCCAGCCAGTACTGCTTGTAGGTGCTCAAGGATGTTTGGGGATGAAACGGGGCCTTGGTTCCTCTGGTGGGTAAAAGGGGGCCAAACGGTGCTGCCCTCACCTACCCCTCCCATACCCCTGGCCTGGCAAAGAAAGACACTCAATGGTATAAAGGACACAGTTTATTCCCAGGCCATCAGACCCCAGGTACCACCAGGACATTGAGTCTGGGCTGCCCACACCCTCCAAGAGCTGGTCACTGAGGTCAGCTAAGGAAGCAGGCAGAGGTGGGAGAGTAGCCATAACCAAAGTAGCAAAAGGCCCCCCGTTCCCGGGGTCAGAGACTAGGATGGACACCAAGGATCCCGTGACTTGTATTGACCCTGAGTACTGACCCTGACTCACCTCTGAACCTGAGTGGCCCTGATGGGCAGTGACCTGTGTCTAGTGGGGGGATCCTGGTATATTGCCCCAGAAAGGGTTTTAGTCCCCCAAGCCATGTAGTCTTTCCTTATAGGAACTCTCCAGACACCCCAACACTGAACACCTTCTCAGTCCTTTCCCCCTCAGTCAGAATGTTGGGATGGTCAGAGATGGTCCTCGGCTTCCTCAGGCTGGGGGTCTGGGCAGCAGGGGGCCTTGGGCACAACTTCATTGTGTAGCTTGGAGAGTAGCCGGGCTGTCTCTTGGGTGATCTCAAAATGCTTGGGCAGCGGGGTGCGGCGCAGAGGGCTGCCCTCAGGCGAGGAGGCGACGGGGCCAGGTGCCCGCCTCCGCAAACTCCCTCGGGTCACTAATGTGACAGGGGTCTCCTCGCACAATTTGGAAGCTACCTGGGCCAAGCTGGACAACTGGTGGGTGACAGGCCGCACGCCGCCCCGGGGATATTTCACTGGTTGACGGCTGAAGTGGCCACGGGATTGTGTCCCCAGAAGTGAGTCCTCTGGACCTTGGCTGGACACTGTGGGTTGGCATGGTCATTGCTGAGCACCCCTAAATCCTCTGGATATCTCCTGGGAGTCACCTCTCACCCAAGCCACCCCAGGCAAGCATACCCCTACAACTCCTGGAATGGTCCCCAACATACTTACCTTCCCCTCCCTCCTCTATGGTGTCCTCAGCCGCTTCTCTCTGGTCACTCTGTGGAGTTGGAATCTGTAGGAACAAACCCAAGACCAAAACCCCAACAATAAAATCCCAGTTCTTTGAGACTCTTGGAGAGCTGAGGGTTTGTTCCTGGACACGTAAAAGGTCTTTTACAGTTTTGATATCTGGGGAGATGATGTCCTTAACAGTATACTGCTTGTCCCCTTGTGCAGAGCAATATTATTAATCTCAACTATGGGGTCCACGAAGGAAGGAGCGCCCTTGCTCAGCAGAGCACCAGCCCAGGGAGTGACTTGGCCATGTCTGCATTAGGACCAAGTGAACTGTCTCCATGCTGCTCTGCTCTGCAACCTCACACCTGCTTTTCGATTCCTGTACAACCTTCAGTTGATCCTCGAGCTAAATGCTAATAGCAGCTGGAGTTCTTTCATGTCCTGAGCACGTTCTGAGCCATTCCACTGCTCAGAGACCCAGCGCTCACTGACAGCCCCTTTGCCAGCTCTGGGCCACTGTGGGGGAGGGGGAGAGGGGGAGGTGCATGCTTTCGGGAATGGTGTGTATAGCAGGATCTGAGGGACAGGGAAGCCACCAGTCTCATCTGTAAATGGTTTTCACTAACAGTATGCACCTCTCAGGGCTGTGGTGAAGATGACAGAAAGCCTATAAAGTGCCCATGCGTAGTAGGTGCACGGTGTGTGGCATTCCACAGAGCCCCCCCCCCCCCCCCCCCCGCTTTGGCCTCACTTTCTACCACCGTCTCCTCACTAATTCATTACAGCTCGGGGCTGCACCCTAAACACCAGGCATGCTCTCACCTCAGGGCCTTTGCACTGGCTGTTCCCTTCAGAATACCCTTCCCCAGATCTCCATCTGGCTCATTCCTCCCCCACATCTTTCCAGTCTTTGCTCAAAGCCACCTTCTCCACGAGACCTGCCCATAGCATCCTACTTACTGCTACAGACTGCCCTCCACCTCTCCTTGGTGCCCCCAATGTCTCTTATTTTACACTACGCTTTCTTTTCTTCTCCATAGTACTTGTCACCTTGTAATGTCCTATAAACTGACATTATACCATATTTCTTATTTGTTGTTGGTTTCTTTCCTACTAGAATGCAGTCACCAAAAGGATGGGGTCTCTGAATAATTTACTCACTGATGTATTTATAATGCCTACTACAACAATGCTTGGTACATAGTAAGTGTTCAATAAATATTCTCTTGAAGGAATAAACGATCACCTATGTTCGTAACTCTGCAGAGCTGTACCCTGTCATTACTCCATTATTATTACCTACCACTCCATTCCTCACTTTTAGGGAGAGAGGGAATGAAAGAGAAAATTTTAAAGGCAAAGGAAGGAAGGAAGACAGGAGAGTGAGAGGGTTAAATGGAGAGAAGGCCCTCCCCATGTCTGTGGGCCCAGTGGGTTCCTACCTCAGGAGGCGGGGCCTCAGGATGCTTCTCCAAGGTACCTTGGGGCTCCGGGTCTGGGTCGGGGTCCGAGGCTAGGACTGGGGGCAGGGGATCTGGAGCAAGGTAGGAGGGTGGTGGCTGGGGGCTGTTGATGAGGGGCCCGGGGACTGGACTGGGGTCTTGGGGTGGGGGCTCAGTGGCCACAGGGAGGTCATCCATCCCAAAGATTTGCTCGTAGTATACAATGAGGAACTCAACGAGCTGGGCCTGGTGCCCAGAGTCTAGTAGGCAGGTGACAGGGCCGGCACCAGCTGCCCCTGGACCGTCCGGTGGCCGAAGCAGCGTTGGCCCGAACACAATGCCCAGGTTGTTGGCAGACATCTTGTTTTCCTCAAACTGCGCAGCCACCCTGGGGACGGTAGGAGGAAAGAGATCAGAGCGTGGGATGCATGTCACTGGCCATAAGGTAGGAGCTACAGGCCAGGCTCATGGCAACCTGCCCAAGTCATGGGTAAGTGGTCCCAGTCATTGTTTGAGACCAGCAGCGACATGCCTGGCAACGGAGATCAGGGCTCAGCACCCAAAGTCTAGAGTCATGTATTAAAATTCAGAGCTCAGAAAACACATGCAAAGATCAGAAGTCAGTGTCAGGGGTCAGTCCCAGAGGTCAGTAGTCATGTCCACGGACGGGGTCACAGATCCGTGCCTCAGGTCAGAAGTCACATTGCAAGGTCAGGGACAGTGCACACCTGAACAGATGGGCCACCAGGTGCCGCAGGGTGCTGTAGTTAGAGTCAGGCAGCTGCACCAAGAGTGTCTTCAGCGAGCGGATAACCTCAGGGCTGGGGCTGGGGGTCCCAGGGTCGTGCCCAGGGTCTGCATGCAGGGTCTTAGCCAGAGAGATGAAGGCGTCGTAGAGGTGGAAGGGGACCACGGGGTCAGTGAGCTGGGGGTGGAATGGCGGGAGGGACATGGGTGTGGGTGGGCTGCAGAGGGTCCTCAGCCTGAGCCCGCCCGGCCCCTACCCCCAAGCCACTGAGTACCCACCTCCTGGAGGAATCTCTTGAGAACACTCGAGACATCATGGGGCGAGTTTCCTGACATGTCCACCAATGCTCGACCGTTCTCAAAAGCCTGGCACAGCCGCTCCACACGGACCCGGGACCCGCTGACCCGATAAATGCCCTGCAGGGCAGGGGCAGGGGCAGGAAATAGACATCTGGCTTACCAACTGCCCGGCAAGAGGGCCGGGTCACTACTGGGGGTTGTGGTCAAGAGTCAAGGCAGCACCTGCACACCCAGGGCACGCTGTTCTATCTCGGCCGTGCACTTGGTGATCACAAAGGGCACCTCCTCCGGGAAGTCCCTGGGCAGCTGCAGGAAGTCGACCCCAAAGAGGGCAGTCCTGGCTGGGAGCCTCCTATGTCCACAGAGGATCAGTAGAGTCTCCAAGCAGCGCTTGTGGCAGGTCAGAAAGCACTAAGGGGAAGGTCATAGGGTCAGGGAGGTCATCAGGGGTCAGTGGGGGAAAAGAGGTCATAGGGATCCTCAGGGGGTGGGGGACTCATAGGATTAGATCATTAGATCAGGGCATGTCCCAAGGGCAGAAAGATCATAGGGATTTCAGGTCAGGGAGGTGTCTGGGGTCAGGGACATCACTGGGGTCAGAAGAGGTCATTGGTTGATGGGCGCAGGCCACACCTCCTCGCACTCGGTCCCGCTGACCATGAAGGCTTCACACTCGCGGCACTTGGCTGGGCCCCGCAGTCGCCGCAGCCGGTGGGTCTGGGCCGCGCTGGACAGCGTCCACTTCCTGAAAGGGCTTCCTAGACCGTTCTCCAGCCCATCTGCCAGGTCTGCAGGGACACAGGGTCAGGGGTGCCTGGTCCACCCTCCCACCTCCTGCCACACCCCACCTGCTTCCAGCCTTACCAGGGTCTCGCTCCTCAAAGTCATCTGAGGACTCGGTGCCTGTGGATGAGACCTTCACCAACCGCCTTGTGCCAGAGCCTGGAGTCAGAGGGTCACAGAGGTCGGGGGTCACAGGGGTCATAGGGAAGCTCCAGGGCTAAGGAGATATTTCTGGTTTTTAGGCTTTCTAGAACCATCCACAGATGCGATGGGAAAAGGGTTAGAGGTCAGGAGGGAAGTCAGGTCAGATATTAGGGTTGGAGAATGGGTCAGCAATCTGGGGGGGTGGTTCAGAAGCTGGCTCAAGAGAATGGATCAGAGGATGAGGAAAATAGGCCAGGGGTACAGGTAGGCCAAATGATAGGTTAGAGATGGAGGGTCAGAGCCTGGCCAGGGACTGGAGGAGGGTTAGAGGTAGGGAATGGGTTAGGGCCAGGTTCTGGCCCCACCTGGGCTGGAAGTGGGAGAGTCCAGGGACCGAGACTCGCTGCCACCGCCCATACTGTCCGCGTCGCCGCCTGAAGTGGGGCCTGGAGTTCCTAGGAGGGAACAGGTCAGTTAGGACGGACCCCTGCTCTGGCACCACTCCTGACTCCCCCTCACTGCGCTCACCCTGCCAGCCTGTCCCTGTTTCCTCCCAAGGGCCTGTCTCCGCTGCACTTTCATCCAGCCGTGGGGGTGGGGGGCCAGAGAGCTTCTTTCTTGTGTCCAAGGGAGAGCTGAAAGGAGAGGTTTGAGGGCTCTGATAACCAGGAAACTGGGATGACATCACCTATGCATTGCAGCTAGGAGGACCCAACTCCAAGCACTGGCGTCTGCGAGCCTTGACACCAGTAAGCACCCAGTGCAGTAACCCTAACATTCGGACTCTACCAGAGCTGGAATACCCACCCCCACAAGGGCCTTGGGTGCTAAATCCAAGAGCCGAGGCTTTGAGTTTCTGACCCCCAGGTACTCAGCCTGGTGGTGCCAACAGCCTGCAACTGTCTCTGGGGCTCATTCCTGACCCCGCTCCTGGGGGGAGGCCCACCTGTGTGCAGTGGGCACGAACTCCTGGAAGGAGAAGGCAGGCGGAGGGGGTGGTGGGGCCTCGGGCTGCAGCACCCTCACGAACTCCTGGTAGCGCTGGCCAGGCTCGAAGGGCTCACAGCACTCCGCCAGGGCAGCAAAGGCACGGGGGCCACGCTCCGCCTGTGCCCCTCGAAGTCCGAACAGTCCCAGGGTCACCTGGGGGGTGGCGGTGGGGGGAGTGCAAACTGCAGTGAGAGAGGGGCGGAGCCTGACCTTTAGAGACACCAGTGCGGTCAGGGTTTGGGGGGTGGGGCGAGCAATGAGAAGCAGTTGGAGGACGTGGTCAGAGCCTGGCCTGGAAGGAGGGGACGGGGGAGACGGGGTGGCGCTGAGGCTAAGGTGTGGTCTGGGACTGAGGTTCCAACTGGCTTTCTAGGGAGGAGTCCTAGGCCCTGGAGACGGGTTGGGGGCAGAGAGCCCTCAGCTGGGGTCGAAGGAGAATGTGGGGCGGCAGTGGGAAAGGGTCTCACCCGCCTCAGCACTTCGTCCCCCTGCAGCACCAGCTTGCGCACATGCGACACGATCCGCTGCTTGGCGGCCTCCAGGTCTTGCTGCCGCGCGTTGGCCTCGCGGACGCAGGCCTGGTACAGTGCCACGGCCTCCTGCACCTGGGGAAATCAGGGCCCAGGCACAGGTTGGACCAAGTGTGGGCAGGGTGCACCAGAGCGCTGGGGGGCACGGGGCTGGGTCCCCACCTTGGCCTGAGCCTCCTCTCGAGATCGCCGCCGCCGCTCCTGCTGTTTGCTGGGCCCCGGCGAGGCCTGGGGTGCCGGGTCCTCGGGGGATGCCTGGGAGCGAACCCACAGGTCCTCGCTGCGCTGTACATACTGGAGCTGGGCCCTCCGCAGCGCCTGCACTGCCTCATTCTGGGGCCATGGGGGGTGGGGGCAAGCACAGAAGGGGACAGATCAGAGCTTCTTCCTCTCCTCCACCAGCCCAGCCTTGCGCACCCACCCACCCTGCGGGGCCTCACCATCCGCTTCTGCTCTTTAATCCACTGCTCCTTAAACTCCTTCCGCCACTTCTCAATCTCAGTTCGTTTGGCTGCCAGGGGCTGGCAAGGAGGACAGATGTGGGGGCTGCCTCAGGGCTCCCCCCCATCTTTCTGCTCCCCGCTACCACGTGTCTTTCATCCTCTGGGCCCTCTCCCGGGTCTGCACTCTCCCCCACCAACCGGCTCTCCACCTCATCCTTTCTAAAGCCTGGACCCAGAGAGACCAAAGCTCTCTTCCTGGGAACACTCAGCACCTTGCCCCCCCACCCCAACCCAAGCCCTGAAAACAAACAGAAGCAGTTTTGCAATTGCACAGGAAGCCTGGTTTGAATCTCTGCTGGGTAACCTTGGGCAAGTTCCTCAACATCCCTGGGCCTCAGCTTCCTCATCAGCAAAATGGCACTGCTGGTACTGTGCCTTCCTCCCGGGGAGGTGTGAATGGAATAGTGCATGCAGCAGGGCCCCCTCACCTGGTAGTAATCTCTTTTCTGCTGGGCCACTGTTTCCATGGCCAAGGCTCCCAGGCTGAGGTCGTGTTCCAGAAACAGGGTGTAGATGTACTGCAGTGGCATGTGGCTCTGGGGGGGGGGGGTTGGTGTTGGAGGATGCTGAGGATCTAGGGGGTCAGGGCTGGGGTTCTGGTGGAGGGCTTGGACCCTGGGGGGTCTGGTCATGGCTACCTGCTGATGGATTGACACCTTGCCAGCCTCCGCAATCTTCATGATGCTTTTGGCAAACTCTAGCTCTGGGGGGAAGACAGCAGAGGTCTGAGTTGGGTAGGGTGTGGGCACTGCCTGGGGCCTGGGGCCGGGCAGAAGGGGCCCTCACCAAGGCTAGCTCTCTTCTCAGTCCAGGCCAGCAGCTCCTTGGCATAGCGGCTCCAGGTCTTGGCGTACTCCAGAGCTGCGTCCACGCCCCCCGAGGTCCGAATAAGCCGCAAGTCCAGTTCTTCTCCTGGGGCAGGAGGGTGGACCTCTGACCTCTGAACCCTGACCTTCTGTGGCAGCTCTCCCTGAGCCCCAAAACCGACCAGACCAGTGACCCCTACTCTACACCCTATGGCTCCCCCAAAACACCCCTTTATGATCTTGTCCAGGTTGCAATTTTATATGGATTCTCCACCCAGACTGGGGGCTCCCTGAGGGCAGGGGCTCAGCTCTGTCGTGTGTACTGCCGTGTCCCTGGTGTGTGGAACAGGCAGGGGGTGACGACTAACTGAAGGAAGGACTCCTTTCTGCCCCCACTCCCCCCACCCCACAAAGCCCCCTACCTGTAAGGGGTGCAGGACCCCCCAGGGAGGGGCCACTCCAAGGTCTGGTTTCACTGGTCTGAGGGGGAGGGAGACAGCATTCAGGAGCAAGCAGGGCAGGGGCTTCAACCCCCTAGAGCCCACCTCCTAGAGGCCCCCTCCTCCCTGCCTTCTTGGTCCCGCCCTTCACCTCAGTGGCTGTGGGGGTCTTGTCAGACTCTGGGTCTCCTGAAAGCACGGGGTCTCCAGGCAGCATCTCAAGGGTCCTGGGAGGTAAAGGTGTTAGGATGCCACCCTCCACCCAGTCTGTCTTGCTTAGGGGTGTTGGGGGCCCCTGGGGCACTGTAAGTGATGGTCCCGGATATCACCTCTGTGACATCTCTTGTATTTGGGAGGTCTGAGTGTTTTTGGGGGGGACCAGGTGAGTTTTGGTTTTTTGTGTGTGTTTTTTTAATGGGACTTGAGAGAATTTGAAAGGTCCTAGGTGAATCTGGGGTTCACAGAGTGGGATTATAAGGATCTCAAATGTTTAAAGGGTCACAAGGATATATGGGGGTCCTGGGACCACTTTGGGGATTCCCAGTGGATTCGGGGGGGCTGAATTTTGGGATTTTTCAGGTGTTTTGAAAGGACCCATCTTAGACTTCTCAGGTTATTAGGTAAATGGATCTAGATGTTATAGGTTCCTAATGAGGCACCTAAATGGCTAGGGATTTGGGGGTGGCCCAGGCTCAGACTCACACGTTCCCCAGTGAGATCTCGAGGTTGTCCAGGCTCCGGAAGATGTCACTGTACCTCTTCCTGCTCTCTGGAGCCAGAGGTAGCCCTGGGGGAGGGGAGTGTCATACACGGGCCAATCAAAGCCTCCCTCCACCCACGGAGGGACTGACACCTAGGCCCCTAGCCGGTTGTTGGGAGGTTGGGAAGAGAGAAACAGAGAGTGTTCTGGACCTGTAGAGAGTGCGGGATGGGGGCGGGTGTCAGAGTCAGGATGGAGGCAGTGTGGCCCGGGGTGAAGCCAACTCAGGGCAGGCAGACGAACTCAGGCACAACCCAACACAGAGACAGCTGCTCAGTGGAACACAGACACCCACACACACATGGGCCTAGAAGCAAAGCGACAAAACAGATGCCCCAGATGCAGCCACACTGTCCCTGGGGAGAGAGCCAGCTTGACAATGGAACCACATGGACCTCAGGCCAGACAGATGGAAATACACGTGGGAGAGACCGGCACAGAGCCTGTGGCACAAACACACAGGGGCGGACTGAAACCAGAGGAACATAAAGACCGAATGACACTCGACATGCACAGCAGAGACACAAAGACAACCGGAAACACAAGTCAGACCTTGCCACATTTCTGCCACGGCCCCCCTTCTAGGGGGCCCAGATCAGCAGTGCCCCCTCCCCTGACTATGGAGGAGCCGAGTGGGGATCCTGCCGCGTCGCCCTCTCCATCAGCGGTCGTGACACCCTGCCCCCAACACAAATATCAGAAGCAGAAGCAGCCACTTCCCCTTCCTGGGCCCCCTCCCCCAGGCATCCGGGGTGCAGACTCCAAAGGGGGAGGGGGTCAGGGAATGATGTTCTGGGCCCCTCTCAGCTTGGGGGTCCCCACAGTGGAGGATGCCCGCGTCCCTCCCATTCGGGACTCCTTTCCCCGCTCTCTGGACAGAAATGGGACAGGAGAGACCACTCAATTTAGGAAGTGGAGTACGGTTGGGGGAGGTCCCTCTCGGATCCCACATCCCGGACCGCCTACCCGGCTCTGCTGCGTCCATGGCCCGGCCCGAGGATCTCTCGGCGGGGACCGGGACTGGGATGGGATCTCGCGCCCGCGGGGCCCTGCCCCGATTTCCTGCCGCGGCCGCCGCCGCCCGGGATCCACGTAGCCCCGCCCAGCAGAGGCTACGCCCCGCGGCCGAACACGCCCCTGCTCAGCAGAGGCTCCGCCCCCGGCTACACCTCGGCCGACCGGCCACGCCCCTAAGGCCCGGAAGCGCATACCGCGTGCCCTGCCCGAGACACGCGGGAGATGCTCTGGAGCCAGATCTTTGCGCGGCCCGAAAGCCGCAGCACACTCACTGTCCGGGGCGCCTGTCCCTGAATCCTCTACACTCTGCGACGCAGCGACTTCCCTGCCCACAGGCCTCTTGGACCCCTGAACCCATACAGGCTCCACGGGGTCCATGGAGCCCCCTGGTGGAGAGGCCTGATGTCAGGCCTTACTCCAGTGGGATCTTAAGTTTCCCCAATGCTCTAGGGCTGGAAACCCCTGGTCTGGGGCACCTTGGAAATGACCTTGGAAGCTGGATCAGACTCTTGAAGCCCTGATTACAGAACAGCCGAAGTGCCCCAAGCACCTCTCTCAGGGACAGGGGTCAGAGATCTTCACTCCGAGCACCTCAAGAATCATTTCCAGCAAACAAATCCCAAGTCCAGAGTTCTTGCCTCCTACTTGCCTCAAACTGTCTCAGGGATTCCAAGTGACCACAACAGCCCCTTTGCCTGGTGGGTTCTGGCACCCCTACACTTCCATACACCTTGGTCTGTGCTCAGGGCCCACGTGATGCTCACAGGCATTCACAGACAGTCCCGGCCCTCTCCCCGCTTTGGAACCCAGGGCTTTCCTTCAGCTGTGGGCCGCACCGCTCCTCATGGGGAAGCCGGACAGGGACAGACTGCTGAGGATGGCCAAGGGGTGAAGATGGGAAAGGGGGTGACCCCTTCATGGATAATCAGCAGGGAGGCAGAGGCTGTCTTGAAGTCTGGGCCTGGGTACCAGGCCTGAGATTCTCACATGCAGCTTGTGAAAGTTATAAAAATGTACCCATACTCTGCACTCAGTGGAATTTCCCGTTTGAAATAAAGACAGATTTACGGGGCGCCTGGTTAATCAGTCAGTTACGTGTCTGCCTTCTGCTCAAGTCATGATCCGTGTATCCTGGGATTGAGTTCCACATCAGGCTCCCTGCGGAGAGCCAGTTTCTCCCTCTCCCACCTACACCCCCACCCATGCTTCCTCTCTAAATAAATAAATAAAAACAGGTTTATAACTTTGCTTTCTAAAGTTCTTAGCTGTTGAGAAGGCTGGAAATCTCCCCTGGCCATGTCTCTGCTCTCATGCTGCCGACTCCACAATTCCTGAGTTGCAATGGGTGCAATGCGTGTCTGCTGCGAGGAAGGACAGTGTCAGTACCAGGGCGGAGCGAGGCCGCAAAGCTGGGCTGACAGGAGACGATGAATGGCACCTGTGCAGCACAGGCCCCTCATGAGTGTGACCCGAGTTAGCATCTCCAACAATTCGTATTAACTTCCTCACATCTAACACCGTGAGAGGAAGGAATGCTGCTATTTCACATATTTCTGAACAGGAGAAAATGCCATCGATCCTAAAATTTTCTACCATGGGGCACCTGGCTGGCTCAGCTGTTACGTATCTGCCTTCAGCTCAGGTCATGATCCCAGGATCCTGGGATTGAGCCCCACATCGGGCTCCCTGCACGGCGGGAAGTCTGCTTCTCTCTCTCCCACTCCCCTTGCTTGTGTTCCCTCTCTTGCTGTCTCTCTCTGTCAAATAAATAAAATCTTTAAAAAATAAATAAAAATAAAAAATAAAACTTTCCACCAGTACCTAAAAGACCAGAACATGAAGCTGAGAGACTATAGAAATAGGGAGGTGCTTGTCAAATTATGAAATATGCACAACTCTCTGGGGTTGGAGCTCAGCCCATCTAAGCACTGAATATCCGGATGGCAGGGCTGTCGTTAATAACCTCACGACTCCTGGGGAGGATGCCAGGACCCTGCTCAGTGACCACATAGCCCCGCCACGACCCCTTCAGTGGTGCAGACAGAGGTGGAGGCGGGGCCTCTTAAAATGGTGGATGCGGCTTTATTTACCAAAGGGGCCGGCCCAGGGCTGGTTCTGCCAGCCAGGCCCTCAGGTGGCTGTGGGGCGGTCCCAGCGCAGCTCAGTCCTGGTGGGAAGGCCAAGCCCGCCTCGCCACAGGGGCAGTGTTCCCTCTTGGGGCTCCCGCCCGGCGGCACCAACATGGGCAGCAGGTGCCAGCACTGCCATCTCAGGAAGGCACTTTCAGCTTCGGGGTCCCCAGGAAGAACTGCAGGACACGGTCGGCCAGGAGCGCCAGGCAGAAGTCCAGGAGCAGGACCTGGGCGATGACCAGCTTGAACTGTGGGGCAAGGAGCACTGGTGAGCTGGGTGCCTGCAGAAGGGCCCAGGCTGAGTCCTGGGGCCACGCCCACAGGGCCACTTACCTCCACGGGGATGTCCACGAGGCCAAACTGACTGTTGAAGTCGGGTGAGGAGCCAAGGAGCAGGCCCACAATGGCCAGGAGCGACACGGCCAGGCTCCACACTAGGGGCCTGTTCTCTGGCAGGCTCTCCATGAATGGTGGGCCCTGTGGGGACAGATGGATGGCCTGTCATGTGCTGTAGGGGCCAAAAGAGTGGGCAGGGTGAACTCAGTCAGGGGCTACGCCTCACTTTGTAGTTGATGGCAAAGGTGGCCATCTGCATGGCCATAGCCATGATGTACACGGTGCTGTTGACCAGGCTCGGCTCAAACTCCTTGTACAGGTCCACAAATTGCTCCTGCCTGTAGCGACACATAGGGGACAGGGATGCTCTCTGACTCCCACCAGCCCTGCAGAGAGCCAGGGCTCTGCCTGGCCGACCCCACCGGTCGGGCCTCGGTTACCCCAGCACAATGTCTGCGTGTACATCCTCCTGCACCCTCCACCGCAGGGATACTGCCTCCCCGAGGAGCGCCCTGCCAAGCGCCCACCCCAAGCCCCAGGCCGGCCCAGCACTCACTTCTCGGGGCTCCGGGCCTGGGCCTCGCTGTACAGGTAGACGAGACTCAGGAAGTGCACACAGAACTGGAGCACGACCGTGAGGACAGTGTACAGGTTGAAGATGTTGGGCAGGGGCCGCTCTCGGGAGAGGGTCTTGAGGGGCTGTAGTGGCGGAGTGGGGAGTCAGGGTCCAGGCTCACCCTGGGGCTACCCGCTCCCCGGCCTCCCAGCAGGACTCATGTAGAGAGCAGTCACCAAGTCCTGGAGGTTATGAGTTTGCACCAGAGCCCTGCTCGTTTCCCCACACTCAAGGCCTACACTCCACATAGCAGCCACAGGGTGCTTAAGAGCCACCCCTTTCCCCTTGTTCTAGAACAAACCAAAGCCCTCCCTGGGACTCAGTGGGTGCTCATGGTTGACACAACCCACCTCCCACATCCTCCAGCCACCAGGTGCTCCTTCAACAGCCCACGCGCATCTATGTATGGCCTTTCTGCCTGCTTCCTGGAAGTTTCCTTTGTTCTTTATGCGTCACACAGGCTCCCCTGAATGATCCCGAGGCTGTCCCCCATAGCCTGTGACCCACTTTGTATTTTTCATGGCACTGAATGCTTTCTGAGTGGTCTTGATAATAATTTCCCCAGCGGTCCTGTCCTTGCCTGTGGGATCTGTGTAGCCCGAGACCCCCAGCTGGTGGACAGTGCTAGGGCCCGAGTTGTGCCACTCTGGGGAGCCTCGGCGTGCACCTGCCCTGCCCCTGATCCCCAACTGTAACACGGGGATGACAGTTCCCACCCTGAGGGATGCTCTGAAGACGAATGGAGGACACGCGGTGGTGCCTCTAACAGTCCACCCTAGCCGGCCCAAAGAGGCAGAGGGTACTCCGGCGCTGGGGAGGGAGCCCCTGCTTTGCCTGTGGCTCAGCCCACCTTGGAGCGGGAGATGAAGAGGAAGCAGCCGGCCAGCAGCAGCCCCTGCAGCGTGGCCTGGAAGTCACTGAACTTGACGCCCTCCAGGTAGAGAACACTCTGGCTGTAGGCCAGGATGAGCGCATTGAGCGCCAGGATCTTGAACATCTGCAGCGTGGTCACCAGTGTGCAGCGGCCCTGCTTGATCACGTGGCAGACTGTAGGTGGGGGACGGGATGGGAGGAAGGTGTGGGCGTGGGGGACGATCAGGATGGGCACAGGGGGAGGCACCGGGGGTGGGACTCACTGCACTGGATGGAGGAGAGCTTGGAGGTGAAAGGGGCAGCGATGCTGGCATCCCCCAGCTTCACGATGGGCGTGCTCTCATCCTCGAGCTCCCGCAGCACCTGGCTCAGGCGGTCCTGTGGGGCAGATGGCAGAGGTGAGACCTGGCCACCAAAGGGGGCCGGCGCCTTCCACCTCCTGGGACTCACCCGCTGGGAGGCCAGCTGCTCCTCGGGGGGCGGGAGCCCCGACCTTTGCTTGGCCGCCCTGGAGGTGGCCCGGACTCCGCTGTTGCTCAGGACAGGGCTGTCTCGGGGCCGTCGGCGCCGTTCAACAACTCGCTCAGGGGCATTGGCCAGGAGTGCCACACCTGGGGCGGGCAGGTATGTGAGCATGTGTCTGGAACTAGAAGGAGCCGGTCACCCCAAGCCTGCTAGCCCTGTGCTGAGTGAGGCCCAGTGTGGAGCATGGAGTGGGGTGTCTGCTCACAGAAGTCAAACCTCCCCATCTCAGCTGATCTCCCCATGGAGTGCCTCAGAGAGCATCTATCTTACTTTCTACATTTGGAAAACAAAACCCAAGTACACAGAACACCCAATGAGTCAAAAGTGATTTCCAAAGTGTCTCGGCAAGAATCATAATTCTAGGACAGAATAGTCAATTAATATAGTTAAAGACTGGGAAAGCGCGATAAGTACATCGGCTTGTTTTGTTTTATTTTTTTTTTAAGAGGGGAAAAAAGAGTGTGTATGCATGCCCTCGAGAGCACGCATGTGAGTGGGGGTGGGGGGGGAGGGGGCGGGGGCGGGGCAGAGGGAATGAATCTCAGGCAGGCTCCATGACGAGCCTGGAGCCCGGTGTGGGGCTTGAGCTCACAATCCTAAGATCACGACCTGAGCCACAATCAAGAGTCAGATGCTTAACCGACTGAGCCACCCAGGTCCCGTCAGGTTGCTCTTTAGACATCACCCTGATGGCTGCGTTCTGTTGACAGAAATCCCAGGCTACGAACAGCTGGCAAATGCCTCAGCTTTCATTTGTGCATCCCCACTTGTCCCCTCTCCCTGGCCTCTGGCCTCAGCCCTCAGTCCCCACATGGTCTCCACACAGTGCCGGGAGGCCTGGACCAAGCAAGCTGTGTCTGTTGCCTGGAGCCTCCCTGGCTCCCCATGTTCCCAGAGGCCCTGGTGCCCACCCCCCCCCCCCCCACACCACTGTTCCTCAAATACATGTAACCTTTCCAGGCCTGCGGCTCCTCAGATCCCCAGTCCCACTGGCACCTGCCCCATCCCCTCACTGCCTCCTCAAAGAACTCGCTCAGTGACGTGTCTCTGAGGCTAAGCCCGTGCTGGCAGAACAGCAATGGAAGCAGTCCATCAGCTCACAGGACTCACCCACGTCAGCGTGCTTCAGGGCACCCACGTCATTGGTGCCGTCACCACACATGAGGGTCACGTAGCCCAGCTCCTTCAGGCTGGTGATGACGAACTCCTACGTGCGCAGAGATGGGCTGAGTGAGGGCTGTGTGCTGCCCCCAGGGCCCTGCCTGCCCCCTGCCTCCTCTGTACACACCTTCTGTTTGGGGGCCACACGGGCGAACACCTGCACATGGGGGATGAGGCGAAGCAGCTGCTGGGGGTCCTCGGCCTGCAAGTGGGCCAGGCCATCGCCTGTGAGGCACAGCGCATGCTCCAGGGCCAGCGCCTTCGGGGACCCCTTGGCCAGGGGCAGCACGACACTGCCATCGATGGAGCGCCACTCACAGGGTCGACCTGCAGGGCCGGAGCCCAGGGTCAGGGAGAGGGGTTCAGCCACTCAGCAACTCCCCCTCATGTGGACCCCACATATGCCGTCCAGTCTCATCTCTCTGAAGCACCTTCTTGGCCCACACCCCTTTATCTCCACCAATCCCTGTCTACACCCGCATCCTAGACCCCAGGCACCCCAAAGATGTTGTTCACAGAACCCGCTGAGACAAAGGATTCAAGAACCCAGAGCCTAGGCCACTGGCCTGAGACCTCACAACAGTCAGATTCAAACCCAGACAGCCTGACCTCAGGAGCTAGGCACCCCTGACCCTGGGGCCTGCCTGAAACCCTGCACTTCCAGGGCCAGGCCACCCTGAGTCACTTCCTTGCGCCAGACCCTGCTTGCCAACCGCTTCCTCTTTCTAGATGGCTGGCCCAGGCATGGATGCTGAGTGGTAAGCATAGCTGAGGGAGGCCTTCCGGCACCACACGGCTCACGTGGGCTGTCCTGGCTAGGAGGGAAACCGACCAGCCTCCACCTGGCTTCTACTGAGGCTGTTTTGTTCGAGCAGCGTCACCTGCCAATCAACAGTCCCAAGAGCCACCTCTGGGCCACCTCCCTACAATCCCTGGGCTCTGCAAGAACCAAGTGCCTGCAGCTGAGACAGAGCTGACAGAGATCTGGGACCAACACTGCAGACTAGAAGGGCTGGGAAATTCTAGAACGCAGCGTAGTTCCAGAAGCCAGCACCCTCCTCTGACTTGCAGCCTGGTGACACCCCGGTGCGTGTGGCCCCCCAGCCAGGCACCATCCCTTGGCACATGCTGCTGGACACGCGGCTACGGAGCTCCTTGGCCTGAGGGCCCGAGTGTGCTGACAAGGAGTGGCCGCGCTCCACAGGCTGCTGTCACAGGTCCTGGATGACACTGAGTGTGCTCGCTCAGGCCTGAAATGCCGGCAGGCCACCAGACAGGGGCTGTTCTTGGACTCAGGGTCCCCCCAGCTTAGGGCCCCAAGGTACCTCACCTTTCTCCGTGGGAGGCTGCAGGATCAGTGTTTGTGCCTTTTCAATGAAGTGCAGCTCCTGAGCCACATGGCAGGCAGTGAGCGGGTTGTCACCTGTGATCATGACCACCTGAGGAGAGGACAGAGGCTCCGTGGGGCAGGGCCCTGAAGGGCAGAACTCCAGCCTGGAGACTTGGTGGCTGAGGCTCCTCTAAAGAAGGCCACAGAACGAGGTGTTGGCCCTGACGCAGAATGGGCTTCGAGAGGCCACAATCCACCCCAACCTGGTGATGTTTTATGCAAACAACACAGGCATGTGTGTCCGAGAGCACCCACAGCCTTTATCTGCAACACAGACTCAGAACCAGCCACTGGCGTGGACCCTCTCGGCCTGGTAGCTGCCCCAGGCAGAGGGGGGACAAATGCTCCAGCTTTCTCCCTGAGAGCATGGTGATGGGAAGACGGGCTGTGATGGCTGAGGGCCAGGTGGGGCTGTTTATGTCACCACCTCTGAGACTGCTCACTCACCTCCCACATCCTAAACTGCATCCTGAGTCCCAAACTAGAAAACAGAAACCACAGGACAGATGGATGTGGCCTGTCCGGGAGTCACCTCCACATCCCCTCTCCCAGCCCAGTTCCTCCTCTCTAGGATGGGGTGGAGTGGGGGAACTGCCCTCACCTCCCAGGGACGCTGGGGGCCAAGGAAGCAACTTGAGAAGGGTGGGCATAGGCCAGGTCCCAAAGCATCCTCAGACTCGGGCCAGCATGAGCACCAGAGCCATGAGGGAGCTCAGCCAAGATCCAAGAAAGACATCCTTGCCCCGCTGAAGGGGGGAATCTGTCCTCTGCTGTCATATTGCCCTCTCTGGAAGAAGGAGCCAAGGCCCACCCACCTGTCCACCCACCCTTGGGGCCCAGTGGGGAGGGGTCCAGGATCTGTACCCGGTGGGATGCATTTTGGATCTCGCGGATCACGGCCTTAGAGTCAGCCTTGAGCGGGCAGGAGACCACGATGAACCCGACGAACTTGAGGTTGCACTCCAGGGCCTCCCGTTTGATCTCCCGGGCCTGTGTAGGGACACAGGGATACTTCATGACCCATCTCTCCTCCATTTCTGAGCTGGGGGGAGGTCAGGGATAGGCACATGCTTCCAGGAGGAACATCTGAGGATTAGGTGAGAAGTGGGGAGGACACTAGGCACCCTGGACCCACAGGGCCTCAGCAGTGCTGCATGGTTCCCCCACCACGGGGCCTTTTCTCCCTGCTGTGCACAACAGCAGGGCATGAGCCTGTGTGACTCGGCTTCCAACACAGTAAAGTCAGACCCTCCTTTGTTATTCACTCAGTGCATGCTCACCCTGAACCTCATACCAGAAACCCCAAACTCTTGCCCTCACAGAGTTTGCCCTCTACCGGAAGAGATGTGTAATAAAGAAAGTGACAGAAATCAGAACACTAACTGCCACGAGAAATGAAAGCAGGGGAATGGGGCAGACGGGCTCAGGGAGTGGCACCGAGCAGGCTGTTTCTGAGGCCAGGGCACTGAGCCACGACCCGGGGTGCATTCTGGAAGGATTTCTCAGCTGTCAGGTAGAAGAGGACTGGATGAGAGGTAAGGTGGAAGCAGAGAGAAGTATTGATGCTGGAGGTGGGACGAGAGTGGATAACCGACAGGACATGGGGTGTGACAGGGAGTTGGAGGCGCCCCACGACTATGTGGTGACTGGGTGGTTGGGCAGGGTAGGGACAGAACCAGGCTGGAGACAGGAATCCAAGGTGTCTCCTGGTGATCCCTTGGGAGGTGTAAGGCCCCAAAGGTGTGGCGTAAGAGGCTGGATGGAGGCAGGGCCTGGTTGTGCTCTGTAGGAAGTGCCCTCAGGAGCCAGGATGGGATGGGGTCCCACAAGGGGCAGGACACGCAGTAGAGAAGGGACCCGGGGCTAAGTGCCACTCAGGGCCTCCCAAGGTAGAGGCCCCGAAGGAGGAAGAAGAAATCGTGCCTGCTCATGGTGAGGCTGTGGGGAACAGAAGGCAGTATGGACAAGGGGCCAGGAGGTGGGGAGCCTGGGCCCTTACCTGCTGGTGGGTGAGGTGCCCCAGCTCCTTGTACCCCAGCGCCAGGACTCGGGCTCCTTCCCGGGAAATCTCCGTGTGGATGTGGTGGTAGTCAGGTGGGCACTGGGCGAACTGCAGGGAACGCAGGGGATGTCACCGACCGCCCCGCGCCCCCCTTCCCCCGGGGCCAGGGCTGGCTCACCATGGAGTGCAGGGTTTCGGGGGCCCCCTTCACAGCCGCGATGTAGCAGAGATCAGTGGAGCCTAGCTTCTCATAGGAGGCGAGCACGGACATTCGCTTTAGGGCACTGGCAAAATGAAAGCGCTGGTGAATTTTCAGCCCCTGAGTTTTAATACTTCGGGGGAATACTTTCTCATCTGGAAACAAATAAGTACGAATCCTGAGGGCCTTCGCTCCAAAGAGGCAGCCAGGCCCCCGCCTCCCCTTTCCGCCCCTCTCTTCCCCCCCACCCCCAGACCCAGACCCTGCAGGGTGCGGGGAGGAGAAGGGGGCTCCTCGCTCCAGGAAGGGTCGGAACTGGGAGACCTGTACCCAGAGGACCCTGCCCGTGGCTTCTGGCAGGGTGGGGTAGGTTCTACTCCCAAGGGGTGGACTGTCTCAGGTCACAGGTGAGCCTGTGCCCACCCGCCTAAGGGACCATCAGAGCTGTGGGCCTGCCTGCCCCTGAGCTGGACACATGGGTATCTCTGAGGGGTGCAGCCCACCTGCCCAGGGGTGTGAGAGCTGGCAGTTCATCCCAGCTGGGCCCGAAGCTCCAGCCCCTCACCTTTGGTCAGTGTCCAGTCCACGGCCGTCAGCATAGCCTTCTCGAGTGGGTCACCCACAAGAGTGCCATCATCCAGCTGCATGAGGGAGTGGCATGAGGCCAGAGCACGGTGCGTTTCTACGGGGATGTTGGACACAGGAGTGACCTCCTTCCCATCTCTGTAAAGACAGGAAACAGCTGGTTATGGAATGAAGGGACCCCTGGGAATTGCTAGCCAGGATGAGGGATGGGACCCCACTCTGTGCCAGTCACTGCAGGGGCTTAGAGAGATGCAGAGTCTTGGTCCTTGTGACACCTGAGCCCATCTCATGGACACCCCTAGGGATCACGTGGCTGCTTGGGGTGGAGCGAGCTGCTATGCCACTGTCACGTTGAGGAACATGAGGGAGACACCCCCCCGCCATCAGACTTTTGTGTGCACTATGGGGCTCCAAGTGCATGCTGTCCGTCCCTTGAGCTCCCGAAGAGCCACCTGCTGGGCAAGAGGCCCAGGTCACCCATACTCACCTGAGCCCAGCCACCCCACGGACAACCAGGCTGTCGCTAGTCAAGGTCCCCGTCTTGTCGAAGCAGCACACCTCTACCTTGCCGGCGAATGGGATCCGGAAGGGCTCCGTGCAGTACATGTCTGGGAGGTGGGGAGCCAGGGTCAGGGGCTCTGCAAGGCCCCAGCCCACTCAGCACCCCAGCCCTGTCCCAGGCACTCACACAGCTTGGCCAGGGCGATGAGGGAGGTGTTGACAGCCAGAGACAACTCGATGGGCAGCTCAGGGGGCACGACCGAGGTAAGGATCAGTGTGCATTCCAGAAACAGCTTGTAGCGGTTCCGGCTGGGGTCCTTGGTGCCTGCAGAGACAGGGCCTGCCAGCCTGGGGGCCGAGGGGGTGGGGCCCAACAGCCAGGGGAGTGGCCACAGCGCATACCTTCAATCCACACGTAGGCAGCTGCTGCGATGGCAAAGACCAGGAGGAAGAGGATGAAAATGAAGGTCTCCAGGTTGTTTGCAGTCACCCTCTTGACTCCAAAGAGGATGGTGCGCAGCAGCTTGCCCTAGAGGGCCAGAGGGTTAGAGGCCTTCCCTGGTGGGGCGTGGCCTCCTGCACCTGAGAGCACCAGGGCCTGATTCTCCCTCTGCTGATGGGGAGTGCCTGCACTGGGCCCACCTGTGAGTCCTTCGGCCATGACACAGGTGACCACACAGCTACATGGGTGGCTGCCACTCAGCTAAGGGCTACAGAGACCAGTGGCCAAAAATTGGGCGTCAGGGAAAGAAGTGGCTGAGATGGGGGACTGAGTCTTCCAGAAGGAGGTCTGGCCAATCACCTCTACGAGGCAGCCCTTACGACACTTTATTGGAGTGTTTACGGGTGTGACTCTGGTCATGACCCCAGTATGTATGGCAACAGCCCGTTTCCTGTCTGTGCTTCCCACCAGAACCTCAGCGGAGGGGAGGAGACCTGGTGTAGGGCTCACGTTTGCACCCTGGCCCCAAGCTGGTACCTGCTGTCAGAATAAGTCTGTGGCAGGGACATTCTGGAGTCTGAAAGAGCCACCGTCTCAACTGTCTGTCACCCGCCCTGGGGCCTACCCTCCCCAGAGCCAGACAAGGGTCCATACCTGGGATGTGTTGAATCCAGTCCTGAGAACGTAGGCCACACACCCGTTGTCGACTGCTGTGGAGACAAACAGGACCAGCATTTTTTGTGTCTGTCCATCCCCACTCCCTCTCAGCCACGCAGATGCGGTGGCTGGGGCATGGGGGAGGGATGGCGGGGCCAGAACACCCCAGACCCCCCAAGGCACCTACGCTTCAGGCCCGTGGTGGCCTTCTGTGGGGGGATGTGCTGCACCACCTTGGTGCCCCCGAAGATGACGTGGAGCCGGGAGTCGGCCTGGAGGTCCAGCACCCGGTCAGGGTTCAGGTCTTCAATGGGCTCCTGAGAAGGAAGGAGAGGATGGTGAGGGCGCTCTCACCTCAGCCTCCTTCTCTGTCCTCTGGGGCTGGGAAGAGCCACTCCGAGCCTCGCAGGGCTCCCCGCCTAACGCAGCACATCTGACCAGGGACAGCGGCCTGCCTTCTCTCCACCTGCACGTGCCGTGTCGACTCCTCATCATCTCGGGACTGGCCTCACTGACGGTTTGCGCTCTCCTGGTTTCCCTCAGCCCACCCCAGTCCGACGTCTCTGGTCCCTGGCCTGGACAAGCCCTGACCATCTTGCCCTCTCTCATCTCCTTCCTTCTCATCACCACCCAGCTCCCCTTCATCCAGGGTGCAAGACCACCAGGAAATCTGGCAGCTCCCACCAGGCGCCGCACTTTCTGTGCCTCTTGCAGCCACCTAGGCCAGGGCCCCGTCCCTCCCCCCCCGCCGTGCCTGGGCAGCCCTGTCCCTCCCATACAGATGGGCCAGTGACACACCTGCGTACACCGAGTACGACCCCCGCTCCCCACCCAGCACCTTCATCTGCGGCACCGACTCCCCCGTGAGCATGGCCTCGTCCACAATGCAGCGGCCCCGCAGCAGCAGTACGTCACACGGCACGAGGTTCTCCTGTGGGGAGCGGCCTGCGGGAAGGGGCAGGAGTGTTGCAGAGGAGCGGAGACAAAGGGCTCCCACTGGGACAACCAGAAGCGTGCCTCACCGATGGAGACGATGTCTCCGGGAACAATCTCATCGCTGGCGATGGGCCTCCACTTCCGGCTGCGATACACCTGGGCAGAGGTGAGGCGCAGTTAGCTCTGGGTCTCACGGCGGGCACGATGCAGGCGCAGCCCTGGAGCTGACCTCGCCCCGCCCCTGCTCCACGCCCACCCCAAGACTGGCAGGTGCCTCCCCCCCATCTTCTCCCTGGCCTCACCTGGATCATGTGGGGCTTGTTCCCCATCTTCCGGATCTCTGACATGTTCCGCATCTGCTGCTGCACCAGGGAGGCCTCGAAGGCCACCAGCATGGAAAGCGTGAAGACGCTGTAGTACCAGTACTCATCCAGACACCAGAGCCCCACGCAAAACACCTGCAGGACACAGCCTGTGTGTCCACACCCCCGCCCGGCCATCCACGGGAGCACGTGAAGACACCTGTGGAGGCTGGGAAGGCATACCAAGGACTGTTCCGCCCGTGGGCTCAGACCCATGAGGACACAGAGAGAATTTCAGGTCTGCTGATGGAGACTGCTCTGGGTATGAAAGCCCCAAGGAACAGGAGGGGGGTGGGGGGGTGGGGTCCAAGCTGCTGCTTTACCTGGAACACAAAGAAGGGTGCTGTGGCTCTCTCTTTGAACAACTCCGAGAAGTCAGGCACCACCATCTCAGCCCTACAAGAGACCAGACCCCACATCCTGTTCATGGTATGAGGCCTCGGAGGCCCCACCCTGACACCTCCAATCAGGGCACTGCAGGCCTCCCCGGGAAATGAGAAGCCAGAAGGGACACTCCACGTGACTACGGCTCTCCTTGTCCCTGAGGCACTGGGCAAGCATGCTAACTGCAGCCAGCCCTCCTCCGCAGAACCCAGGTAAAGCTTTTGAGCCAGCAACAGACAGGCTGTTCAGGCAGCCACCCACCCAAGCAGGGCTAGTGTAAGACAGAACCTGTCATCAGGCTGGGTAAGAAGGCAGGCAGAGAAGGAGCACCTGACTATGGGACGGGAGCCTGAAGCTGCACAGACACGGCCAGGCAGCTGGGATGTGTTCTGGGCCTGAGCCCCACCCTGAGTTGGAGAGAGGAGGTCTGGAGCTGAAATTTTCCAAAAAAATCCCTTAATAAAAGCCCCAGAATTCGAAGAGTGGGGCCTACAGGTGCGCTCAGTGGCACTGTGTGTGGTGGCCCAGCCTGGCCGGGGACCAGCCAGGTCAGCTAGGGCCACCCTGGCCCTGTCCTTGGAGACATGTCCTAGATACGGGGTGTGAGAAAAAAAGACTGTGATAAAAACAAACCACAACCAGACCCTATTGTGTGTCATTCAGATGACTCTGCACGAGCCCGGAAGGTGTGAAAGGGGACATCCCAGGCCACCACCAAGGCTGACCTTAGACAGGGAGGATAGGTGAAAATTCCTTATCAATCTTCCTATTAGATTGTTACTTGTGATGATATATCTGTAATTTTTAAAAAGCAATCGGGTCAGGGAAGAATTCCCTAAAAGTTCTGAGGGTTTTCAGGTCAAGGACGATTATCATGGTGGCAGGGCCAGGGGCTCTGAGGATGACCAAGGGGTTCTGAAGCCCTGCTCTGCCCTCTCCCAGACGTGCGTGGGCACGGGTGGTTTCACGAACTAAAGGGAGGACGTATGTACAAGGCGTCTGCCATCATGCCTGGTACAAAGGAGAGCTACTGTGATCACTGACAACTCCTTTTATCACTCTTTCCAGAATGCTGGGATGAGTATGAGGAACATGGTGACAACTTAAAAGAAAAATTTAAAAACAAAGAGAAATTCTACAATAATTATAAAACGAGGATCAATAGTCATCTCCCTGGGGCCTCGGGCTAGGCTCTGATGAAGAGCTGTATGCACTCCCGCCCGAGGGCCCTCCAGGGTCCCTGTCAGCAGGCAAGTCCAGGAGAGACAAGACTAGAGCACGATTCTCAAAAGGTGGCCGCCGTCTTCACCAGGGATGTACTGTCGAAAGGGTGGACTCCTCCACCCCATCTCCCCATTTCCTAGGCACCAGGACTCAGGAATGCAGCAGGGCAGAAACTGGAAAGGAGCCACTGGCTCTGCCAAGCGTCCACGCTGTGACCCTGGGCAGCCACCAGCCCTGTCGCCATGCATGGGCACATCGGGACTTACTTGTTGCTCCCGAACTTCTTCTCAGCTGCGCGGATCTCTGAGTCCTCCTGGAACCCTCTGTTGCTCTGGTAATATGAGAAGGCATTCCCCACGGGAAAGGCCACAGGGAGGAAGCGCTTCTTCTCCAGAGCGTCGTAGGAATACTTGATCTTCTGGAATTCGAAAGACAGCACCTCTTGTCCATCTTCGCCCTGTGGGAGCAGGCGTTGTCTGTGGCAGAAGGCCCACACCTGGGGGTGTCTGTCAGTGCCCGGGAGCCCCACCCGAGCCCTGGGCCAAGCAGCCCAACAGCCGGTCCCTACCTCATCCCGGTGCAGGGCCACAAGCTCAGTGGAGCCATTGTTGGGGGTCGGCACCACCTTCACGAAGGTTGCTTTGCTGGGGTCATACTCCTGCGAGAGGCAAAGCCTGCTGTTGAGCCCTTCTTAATCCGCAGCTCCACAGCCTCCCCACCACCCACCCTGCCCCAGGGAGGTTGCAAGCACAGCAGCTCCAGGCTCCGGGTGCTGGCCTGTCTAGTCCCCAGGCTGTCACTGAGACAAAGACACCACCTCACCACACTTCTGGTCTTGTATCATAAAAGCAGAGTGATGGACAGCACCCAATGCCTGGGGCCCTGCTGAACTCAAACAGGAAGAATGTCCCCTGCACTACCTGCACCCTCAAACCACGTGGGCCAAGCCTTGTCACAGCCCACTGGCCTGCTGCTGCTCTGTGTCCCCTCCCTGAACTATTCATTTCGTGTCCTGAAGGGACGACGGACAACGAGGCTCCAGGCTCGTCCTTGCCTCAGCCAAGGACCTCAGCAGGAGCCACTTTCCTCTGCCTGGAACACGCGGTCACACGTGTCACCTTCTTAGGAGACCTCCCCTGGCCCTTCCCCCTGGGGAGTCCATGGGCCTCTGGGCAGGCAGAAAATAATGACAAAGACTCAACGAGGTCTGGTAACACTGTGGGCAAAAAAAGTGTGAAGTGCTACATGGGGCGACCGCTATGCCAAGCACTTTGCAGTTTTTTCAGTTTCTTCTCACAGGGGCACGAAGAGTGGGTGTTACAGTTCTCACTTTACACAAGGGGAAAGTGAAACCGAAAGAGAAGCACCCCTGAGATCTCGGATGCAAACCCAGATCTGCCCATCCTCACCCTGCGGTCATTCAGCTCCTCCTCCTCCTCCTCCATCCCTGGAGAGGAAGTTAACACTCATGCTTTTCAGCTGTAGGCCAAAAGGCACTTGGAAGTTTGGCTGGGGGCGGGGGGGGGGGGTGTCATGCTCCCTCCAACTTCCCTGCATTTTTTGGTCCCTCGTTGGAGTCTTTCATTGCACTGACCTGAAGCTACCCGTAAGTTTGAGCCCTTCCCTTGGGATAAGGCTTGTTGGAAGAACCATTCTCTCAGAAGAGAAAGAGGATTCAGTTCACATTTGGAGTCAAAGACAGGGGGCTTCTGTCTCTTTCTGCAGCCCTTCATGCTGTTCCCTTTCCCTCTTCTTTCAGAAACACGATCCTGGGATCAAAGGGGAGGCTGGTGGGAAATCTGTGCCCATGGCTCCAAACATGCCAGTGTCATCTGAGGCAGGCCCAGAGGGCAGTGGTGCAGTCACCAACAGTAACTGCTGACCCAGGGCAGCTCTCCCTATCCATATCTTGGGGGTTAAGGGTCAGAAGTGCTACCGGACTGTTGTATTCCAATAGAGGTCACTGTCACCGCCCTCATCTTGGAGGCTGACATAGAGACTCCAAGCAGTTGTCATTTGCTCACAAATTGCTCCTGCTCTTCTTAAATGCTACGGTTAAAGTGCATTTCAACCTAATTTTGGTCCTAGTATGCAAGGGCCTCTAAGCACTGGACAACAGAGTTCTCAAACCAAGCTTCACAGATAGGAAAACTCACCCCGCAGTCTAACCTCACACTTTGAAAAAGATAGGAGACAGAAGAAGGATAGACTACCTCTAAGAGAAACAACCTAGTACTCGCTAGAATGGTAGTTAGCATTAACAAGCCAAATCAAAGAGCGACTACGCCGGAGCCTACACTGAGCTTTTTACAGGTATTACCTTATCGAATCTAAATGACCACAACAGGGAGGGATTCCAAGGAAGGGAAGGAACCTGCGCCAGGGTCGCACAGCAAGTCCGTAGCGGGGCCAGGATTTAGCCACCCAGAAGGCACCGCTGGGGACTCAGGCCCAGCAAACGGGAGGCCCGGGATTGGGTGGGGACCGACACGAATGTCGTGACTGTGACCCGCCGCAAGGCCCGACCAAGGCGAGGGTCGGGCTCGTGCCCGCGGACTTACCGGGGTGCAGGTGAGCGCGCAGTGCGCGTGCACGGACCAATGTCCCGAGAGGACGGTGAGCGCGTGCGCGAGGCAGATGGTGGCGAGCACGAGCAGCGCGGCTTCGGGGATCTGCACCCAGCTGCTGCCCCAGCCCCAGCAGCCGGCGGCCGCGGCGCCCAGCCAGGCCGGGTAGAGCAGGCCCGCGAACGGCAGCACCGTGAGGCGCCGCAGCAGCGCCAGCCGTCGGTACGGCCACACGGCTGCGACCAGCTCGTCGCCGCTCGCTATGAGCGCCGGACCAGCGGCGAGGAGGGTGCGCGGCTGCGGCCCGGGCTGGGGCTGCCCGCCGGGCCGGGGCTGCCCGCCGGGCCGGGCCCCGCAAGGCCGGGCCCCGCAAGGCACCGCGTTGCCCACCGCCGCCGCCGCCGCCGCCGCCATCTTTCCCAGCGCCGCGCTCGCTTCCGGGCAGAGGCACCGCCTCACTTCCGAAGTTTAACTTCCGGTGAACCCCGGACGCCGCCATGGCAGCCGGAGGATAGGAAGAGCCCGACAGTGTAGGAGTTGGGTTATTACCCAGGGCGCCGCCATGACAGGCTGAAGCCGGAAGGGGAGGCAGGGCGCGGCCATAACAGAGTCTTGAAAGCGCTAAACCCGCCTACCCGCCCTGCCACGCCGGACTGAGACCGGAAAAGACGAGACGAGGCGGGCTGGGTGCCACTGTGACACCTGAACCGGAAGAGGGGAGCCCTTGTACAGGACTAACCGGGCAATGGCCAGTTTGGATCATCAGGGGCGGAGCCTGGACACGCGGAGGCCGATTACAGAAGCTCTGGGGTTCTGGGGCCGAGGCCTGGACAGGCCGAAGGGGCGGGGTTTGTCATGAGGGCGGGACTTGTTAGTGGCAGGGGTCGTGGGTTGGTTTCCCCGCGGGAGAGGCCCCTCCTTCGGAGTCCTGAGCCGGGCTGGCGCTGACAGGCTTACAGAGCCAACACAGGACACAGCCACAGCTGAGAAGAGCGGTCGCGTAATAATGATCACACACACACAAAGTTATTATTTTAACATAAAAATATGAAAAATGGGTGTTTATTTGAAATTACATATATTCTGTAATATTTACTTTCTTGTTACATAAATGCTATTGTTTGAACAAAACCACAATAGGAATCATTAACAGTGGCAATTACTAGTATTTAGTAGTACTACTAATAGAAAACATTGTTTGAAAAAAAAGTATAAAAACATTTTTATAAAAGTTTCTTTGTCCTGATATAGCAATCTGAACTTTTTAAACTCTTTATCGGATGTTTATATTTTGTAGGTTAATTGTTGCATATTCTTAAGATATGTCAGACTTTGTAAAAGAAGAACATAATGCAGTAGGACTTAGTTAATATTCTAAATTTATTTATTTTTTAAGATTTTATTTATTTCTTTGACAGAGACAGACAGGAAGTGAGAGAGGGAACACAAGCAGGGGGAGCAGAAGAGGAAGAAGCAGGCTCCCAGTGCAGGAACCCGATGTGGGGCTCCATCCTAGAACCCCAGGATCGCGCCCTGAGCCGAAGGCAGACGCCTAACGACGGAGCCACCCAGGCGCCCCTAATATTCTATATTTAATCTAAGTAACGATGACGTTTCTTTCTGTCCTATTATACAGTAGGATATTTTTACTGTTTAAGTTTGCTTTTCCAATAATACTTACCTGAATGGACTACAATCTTTAGGATAACCTTTTGTTTTATATAGTAATAAAACTTAACGCAGTCAAAAGTGATATCACTGATTTCCTTCCCTGCTCTTATCAAGCCCACAATTACTCTGATTCTTGGTGTCATTCCAGTGTGATAACATCAAGCTAAATATTGTCTCAACTAAATCCTTTCAGCATGGATTTTACTTATTAGGTTTTTTGACTTGTATGAATTAGTTTCAAGCTCTCCAAAACAGCAGTTTTTTAAAAAAATTTTTTGTAGACCAGCTCTTGGCCAATCAGATCTTTGTATATATAAACTCATCATATGTTATCTATGTCCAAAATGGTAATTATTTTTGAACACTCTAGAGCACATTGACTGTCATAAATTAAACCTCCTTTTCTCAGGGACAATTGTTTTTAAACACATAGGTAATTTGCAATTGTGAAATCAAAGTAGATCCAAACAGTTTCTTTATTCGGAAAGAAACTGAGAATATCCTGTTTAATTTGACTGCCCATTTCTGAGGACGTTTTCAGTTATATGATATTGTTAATTATAGTCACTATGCTGTACATTAGATACCCAGAACTTATTCATCTTGTAACTTAAAGTTTGCACTCAGACCAACATCTCTCCATTTCTCCCACCACACAGCCCCTGACAACCACCATTCTACTCTCTCCAGTTCATGTTTTTAGATTCTATACATAAGTAAGATCATACAGTATGTGTCTTTATCTGCCTGACTTATTTCACTTAGCATAATGTCTTCAAGGTCTAAAGGTCCATCCATGTTGCCACAAAAGGCAGGATTTCCTTCTTTATGACTAATATTCTAATACATACATATCTAATACATACATATATACATATATATGTATGTATATGAATAATCTCACATTTTAGTTGTATATATCACACTTTCTTTACCAATTTATTTGTTGATGGACACTTGGGTTGTTTCCATGTCTTGGGTATTGTAAATAATGCTGCAATTAACATGGGTGTAGCTATGTCTTTGAGATAGTGATTTCCTTTGGATATATACCCAGAAATGGGATTGCTGGTGGTTCTATTTTCAATTTTTTTTTTGAGGAGCCTTCATACAGTTTTCTATGGTGGGTGTATCAATTAACATTCCCATCTACAGTGCATAAGGGTTCCATTTTCTCCACACCCTTGCCAGCATTTGTTATCTTATATCTTTTTTATAATAGTTACTCTAACAGGTGTGAGGTGATATCTCACTGTGGTTTTGATTTGCATTTCCCTGATGATTAGTGATGTTGAACATCTGTTGGCCATCTGTATGTCTTCTTGGGTAAAATCTCTATTCAAGTTCTCTGCCCATTTTTTAATTGGATATATTTCCTATTGAGTTGTATGTGTTCTTTATATATGTTGGATATTTACCCCATATATATATGGTTTGCAAATATTTCCTCCCATTCCATGGATTGCCTTTTCATTTTGTTATTTCTTTTGCTGTGCAGAGCATTTTGGTTTGGTATAGTCCCCCTTGTTCATTTTTGCTTTGTGTTATATCCAAAAATCATGGCCAAGACCAATGTTGAGGAAATTACTTCCTATGTGTTCTTCTGGAATCTTTATGGTTTCAGGTCTTGTTAAATCCTTAATCCATTTTGAGTTAATTTTTGTGAGTGGTGTAAGACAGGCATCCAACTTTATTCTTTTCCATGTGGATATCCAGTTGATCCCAGCACCATTTATTGAAGAGACTGTCCTTTCCCTCTTGTTTATTCTTGGCTGCCTTGACAAATATTAGCTGACTGTATATGTGGGGGTTTATTTCTGGGCTCTTGTTTCTGATACATTGGTCTATTTTTTTTTTTAAGATCTTATCTGAGAGAGGGGGGAGAGGGAGAGCACGATCAGGGGAGGGGTAGAGGGAGAGGGAAAAGCAGACTTCCTGCTGAACAGGGAGCTGGAGGTGGGGCTTGATCCCCGGACGGTAAGATCATGACATGAGCTGAAGGCAGATGCTTAACTGACTGAACCACACAGGTGCCCTTCCACTGGTCTATTTGTTTTTATGCCAGTATCATACTGTTTTGATTACTATCACTTTGTAATATAGTTTGAAATCAGGAAGTGTGATGCCTTCTGCTTAGTCCTTTTTTAGGATTGCTTTGGCTATCCAGGGACTGTTACAGTTCCACATGAATTTTTAAACCGTTTTTTCTATTTCTGTGAAAACTGGCACTGCAATTTTGATAGATATTGCGTCAAGTCTCTAGATGGCTTTGGGAAGTATAAACATTTTAACAATATTAATTTTCCTGATCCATGAACATGGGCTATCTTTCCATTTTTCTGTGACTTCAATTTCATCAAAATCTAGTTTTCAATACATAGAGCTTTCACTTCCTTAGTTACATTCATTCCCAGGTATTTTAGTGTCTTCGGTGCTATTGTAGATGTCGTTGTCTTTATTTCTTTTTCAGATAGTTCATTGTTGGTGTACAGAAAAATGTGACTGAATTTAGCATGCTGATTTTGTATTTTAAAACTTTTCCGAATTTCCCTTAGTTCTAAGTTTTTTGATACTCTTTAGTATTTTTTTATGTAAAAGATCATATCATTGACAAACACAGACAATTTTACTTATTCCTTTCTGATTTGGATGCCTTTTGTTTCTTTTTCTTGCCTGAGTAGGACTTCCAGTACTATGCTGAAAAGGAGTGGTGAGAGTGGGCATTCTTGTTCCTGATTTTAGAAGGAAAGCTTTTAACCTTTCACCATTGAGTACGCTGTTGGCTGTATATTTCTCATATATAGCCTTTATTATGGTGAGGTATGTTCCTTCTATACCCAATTTGACGGTTTTCTATCATGCAAAAATGTTGAATTTTGTCAAATGCTTTTTCTGCATCTGTTGAGATAATCATATGATTTTTGTTTTTCCTCCTATTAATGTGGTGTATCATATTTATTGATTTGTGTGTGTTGAACCATCCTTGCATCCCAGGGGAAAATGCCATTTGATTATGGTGTGTGATCCTTTTAATGTGCTGTTCAATTTGGTTTGCTAATATTTTGCTGAGGTTTTTGCATCTACATTCATCAGAGATATTGGCCTGTGTGTGTACATATATATTTGGTAGGTGGCAAAACAACACTCCAGGCATTTCTTAGGTTGCACTTTTATTTTTTAAGTTAATATACAGTACTATGTCATATTTGATAGACTCCTCGCTTCTGTGATCAGTTAATATTTGTTGAAAAAAACAAAGATTAACAATATTTATTCATCCTACCTAACTGAAGTTCCTTGGGTAATAAATTTTTAAATAAATAATTTTAAACAAACATATTAAATTAATAGCCTGTTCACTTCAATATTTTCAATAATTCCTCTGCTCTCTTTTTAAAAGTATGTATGTATGTATGTATGTATATAATCTCTACACACAATATGGGGCTGGAATCTACAACCCTGAGATCAAGAGTTACATGCTCCACTGACTGAGCCAGCCTGGCGCCCCTGATCCCTCTCTTTTCAATTTCATATATCCATAACAAAATTTTGCTGAGCAAAATAAACTTCAGTTTAGTCCAAGTGGAATAATTAGGAATGTGGGACAAGCAGTGTGAATTAATGAGTGTTTACTGTGTTCAGTATAATTCTAGAGTATGAGAGTATAAGGGATCTTAGTTTAATGTGTTAATTAGATTCTTCCAGGTTAGCTAAAGAGACAGGAAGAGAAAGAAAAGAACAGCAAGGGCCCTTAACCAGGCCATGTGGGGCCTAAAAGGAAAGTCATTCCCAGATAGCCCTGGTACAGCTTTCTGACAGCAGCTCATCCCCACCCTAACTCTCACTTTAGAGTACTGTAATCCCCAACAGTGAAGGTGAGCACCCCAGGATATTGGGCCACAGGGCAGTTTACTGTGAGAAAGATGATTCTGACCTCCTGTCCATCTGGGAATGAACCAGCACTCAGATGTGCCTAGAAGCAACCCTTCTGCTCAGGTGCCTGATGGATAGTTCAACCTTGGACACTGATTGACCTGCAAGTAAAGCGAGTGTCTGGGCTGCTTCATGCCTATTTGGGTAGAATGGTGGTTGTATTTAGTCTCAGAATAATACACTTATCATGAAATGAAATTAAAGCAGTTGCCATACTAGTAAATTTGTAAGATAGGAACAGATTTTCCTAAAGGTATAGTCACTTTTATTGTGGTCATCTATCTTAAACATAATAATGCCAATTGTTATTCAAGTCTGGTGGGTGACTCTACAGTTTACTGATACATAAAACACTGGGCAACTTAAAGCCATCATCCAGTAGTTATTTTACATCAACTAGGTGAAGTGAGGCTTACAGGTTTCTGGTGAATTTGAGACTCCTGATATGGAAACATCAAGAAATTTATATATCTGGACTTCCTTATTGTGATTTTGGGCATAGAAATAACATGACTTGGTTACAAAAATAAGTGTCATGTAGAAGGCACAGAATACACTTATCTTGAACCTAACAGAGAGCCAAGAAAAAACCGAGGCATATATGGTCAACTAACCGTTGACAGGGTACCAAGAATACACAATAAGGAAAGGATAGTCCTTTGGTAGACTATTAAAAACTAGGTATCCACACACGCGAAACAAGGAAATTGAACCCTTATCTTACACCATAAAAAAATTACCTTGAGATTGATTAAAGACTTCAGTGTAAGACATGAAACTATAAAATTCCTAGAAGAAGACATATGGAGGAAGCTCCTTGACATTGACTGGTCTTGGCAATAAACTTTTTGGATCTGACACAAAAAGCACAGGCAAGAAAAGCAAAAATAAGCAAGGGGAAATACGGAATAAGCTTATCTCATTTTAAAAAAGATTATTCCCCAAAATAAAGCATTTAAAATATTTTTGATAAATTTAGGCTCACTGAGAAGGTATCTACAGATTCTTGGGAATTTTGAAAAACCTCCATTGTTTGCTTCTGCAGAAATAGTCAAACACTCCATCTGTCCCTCCTAGGACTTGGAGATTTCCACCAAATGTCAAACTGACCCACCAATCTTGACTGGTTATGCTAACAAATGTGTTTGAATGACCAGTTATAGACCAGTTATAAACATTAACTAAAAGGTCTTTTTTCTTGCAGAGATTTTTAACATTTAAAAATTACATGAAATACTGCTCCTGATTTGTTAGCAATACTGCTATCATCACTTACAAAACCTAACCATAATAATAAAAATCAGAGAAAGATAAAAGGACTATTGTGAAAATAAATAAAATTAAAAATCGACACTAAATATGGGGCATCTGGCTGGCTCAGTCGGAAGAGTATGTGATTCTTGATCTTAGGATCATAAGTTCCCGCCCCACGTTGGGTGTAGAGATTACTTAAATAAATAAAAACTTTAAAAATACATTAAAAAATTAACACTAATCAAAATTCAAGCACAGTTTTTTGAAAATAGAAATGGAAAATCTGGGGCGCCTGGGTGGCTCAGTCGTTAAGCGTCTGCCTTCGGCTCAGGGTGTGAACCCAGCGTTCTGGGATTGAGCCCCACATCAGGCTCCTCTGCTGGGAGCCTGCTTCTTCCTCTCCTACTCCCCCTGCTTGTGTTCCCTCTCTCACTGGCTGTCTCTGTCAAATAAATAAATAAATAAATAAATAAATAAATAATCTTAAAAAAAAAAAAAAGAAATTGAAAATCTGATTCCAAAATACATATGAGATGTAAAGGGCTAAGAAGAGCCAAGGCATTGTTAAAGAAGAACCAAATAAGGGAGACAATTCTATAAATTCAAAAACTTAATAAAAAGCTATAAAAGTTAAGGCAGTGATATTGAAACAAGAATAGACAATAGAACAATGGAAAAGATCACAGCCCCAAAACAGACCAACGCATATGGGGACATATGAGCTATGACAAAAGTACTGTAGATTACTGATAAAAATGCATTTAAAAAATTAATGGTGCTAGGTCATATAGAAAGGCAAATTATTTATTTTATTTTATTTTATTTTATTTTATTTTTTTTTTGAAAGAGAGTGCAAGTGGGGTGGCAGGGAGATGAGCAGAGGGAGAGAGAGAATCCTAAGCAGGCTCCATGCCCAGTGCAGATCCTGACATGGGGCTCAATCTCACAACCCTGAGATCATGACCTGGGCCACAATCAAGACTTGGACACTTAACCAACTGACCCACCCAGGTGCCCCAAAAGGCTAATCTTAAAACTATCATATACCATTCATAAATAACAATTCAAAGAGAAATGTACATTTAAACATGAATGTTAAAAAATAATCTTTACTAAATTATTTTTATGATCTGAGTTAGGGAAAGATTTCTTTTTTAAAAAGATTTTTTTTTGAAGATTTTATTTATTTATTTGACACAGAGAGAGACAGCCAGCGAGAGAGGGAACCCAAGCAGGGGGAGTGGGAGAGGAAGAAGCAGGCTCCCAGCGAAGGAGCCTGATGTGGGGCTTGATCCCAGGACTCTGGGATCACACCCTGAGCCGAAGGCAGGCGCTTAATGACTGAGCCACCCAGGCGCCCCTAAAAAGTTTGTTTTTTTTTTTTAAAGTAATTTCTACACCCAATGTGGGGCTTGAACTCATGACCCTGAGATCAAGAGTTGCATGGTCTTCCCAACAGAGCCGGCCAGGTGCCCCTAGTTAGGGAAAGATTTCTTAAACAGATCACAAAAAGCAATAGCTATAAAGGAAGAGCTTGATAAATTGAACTACATTCAAATTAAGAATATGGGCCTATCAAAAGACACCATTAAGAGAGTGAAGAGGAAAGTCAAGAGAACAGATATACCTAACACATATAACTGATAAAGGGCTCACACTCAGAATGTGTAAATAACTCCTGTAAGTCAATAAGAAAAAGACAATCTAACAGAAAAATGGGTATAAGAACTGAACGTATAATTTATTTAAAAAGATATCAAAGTAAGTTAAACTTCCTTAATACTCATGCACATCTGAATTAAAATCACAATGAGATACTACTCCACATCCTCCAGAATACCTAAGATTAAAAAGACTGCCAACACCAAGGGTTTGTGAGGATGTGATGCAATGAGAACTCATTTGCTTTAAGAGGGAGTGTACTGGTTTGACATCGTATACTAGATCTAACAATGAACATAGCTTAGGACCACGTATCTCACTCCTGAGGTAACAGAAATGCACGTGTGTCAAGAGACATATACAAGAATACATGTAGCATCGTTATTTGGCATAGAAAAAGAAAACTAGAAAAATATCTCAATGAGACATCTGGTTTCAGCTTGGGAAGCTGTCACTCTTGTCTTCACAATAAGAAAAAAGCTAAACAAACTGAAAATCGATAACTTTCTTTTAGATCCATAAGGAAACTGAGAACACAGGGCAAACTACTACCCCCCAACCCCAAACTGGAGGGAGGTTAACACAGTCGATCAGTTTACCAGGATCAGAAGCAGCTGTTAGAGACAGTGATGGGTAAGAAACTTACACTGTAATTGACAAATAGCATGCCAGAGGCTTGGTGTCCACAAGCTTGAGAGTTAAAACTTAAGGGGGTGGGTCCCACACTTTCATGAGCTTACCTCCAGGAGCCTCCTCAAATTCTCCCTGAAGATTACAGAAAACATGCCTGCTTCCCTCAGGGGAAGGGAAAAAGTAACCATTTTGAAATACGCCCAGACTATTCTGTTCCCCTTAACAAAACCCTGCCCTCAAGGAAACTATCTTACCAAAGTCTAACCATTCTGGGTTCTACCAGCCTCACAGACATGGGGAATGGGAAATAACCAGGTCCAGTTCCCTGTAGCCTTCCAGTCTCTCCTAAGCAAGAGGGTGGAGAGTGGCCGAGAAGCAGTTTTGAAGGTCCCAAGCCTGAGGCACTGGCTCACTAAAAGTTAACTGACTTAATCATAGGGCTAGAGGACAATTCCCCTCCCTCCACACCTCACCACCACATTGTTACGAATAGCTCCTGAGCAATAACAAGATTACGATGGAAAGAACTGCAAGCCTCTGATTTTGTTTTAGAAGTCTCCAAGAAAACCCAAAGACAACAGTGGCGGAAAAAATACAAGGGCACCACAGGAAATTTTAGCCTCTAACACCTAAGCATCAGCAGACGGTAAATATAACTTAACTTTCTACACAGATAAACATAGAACCTCACACTAAAGGCATATTTACCTCAGGTCCTTTTACCCAGTACATCATGTTCAGCTTTCAGCCAAAACTACACGGCACACTAAAAGGCAAGAACCTACAGCTTCCAGACACAGAGCAAACATCAGAACCAGGCTCATATGGCAGAAATTTTAGAATTATCAGACCAGGAACTTAAAATAACTATGATCATTATGCTAAGGGCTCTAATGGAAAAAGTGGACAACATGGAAGAACAGATGGGTAACGTAAGAGAGAGATGGAAACTCTAAGAACCAGAAGGAAATGCTGAAATCAAAAGACACTAACAGAAATAAATAATGCCTTTGACGAGCTCAGCAGAAGACTGGACATGATTGAGAAAATAATCCGTGAGCTTGAAGATATGTCACTAGAAACTCCCCAAACTGAAAAGCAAAGAGAAGAAAGAATGAAACAGAACAGAATATCTAAGAACTGTAGGACAATTATAAAAGTGTAATCATACCTGTAATACAAAAGGATACGAAAAAAGGAATATACGAAGTAATAATGGCTGAGAATTTTCCAAAATGAATGACAGACACCAAACTACAACCAGAAAGCTCAAAGAATAGTAAGCAGACAAATACCAAAAAAAGTCTACACTTAGGCATATTATATTCAAACTGCAGAAAAATCAAAGACACAGAGAAGATCTTGAATTTCAAGAAGGCAGGTGGGGGAAATGCAGCTTATTTATAGAAAAACAAAGATAAGATTTTCACTAGACTTCTCTGCAGAAACCCACCAACCTAGAACTCTGTGTCCAGCAAAATATCCTGAAGAAGAAGAAGAAGAAGAAGAAGAAGAAGAAGAAGAGGAGGAGGAGGAGGAGGAGGAGGAGGAGGAAATACTTTCTCAAACAAAAACTGAGGGATTACGTCACCAGTAGATCTCCCTGTCAAGAAATGTTAAAAGAGGTTCTTCAGAGAGAAGGAAAATGATATAGGTAAGAGACTCCGATCTCCATGAAGAAAGGAAGAGCGTTAGAGAAGGAATAAATGGATTTCTCCCTCCTGTCATGTCTTTGTGCCAAGCCCATACCTGATCCCCAGGCCCATGCTGAGCGATATGGAAATGGAGCATGATGGCTCTGCAGGCTTAACAAAAATAAAGAAGACTTGCTTCTGTCACCCACAGCTGCAACCTCTACATTTAAAGATACCGCAATGGCCATAGCAAGTTCTCTGGCTCACGGAAGGAAGAAATCTACTCCAAAGACTGTGGGCAAAATTTGGAATTAAGAGACAAAAATATGATGAAAGCTATCTCCCCCTCAGTTTTACAAAAGTTGAAAACGTACTTTATTGTGTCTTATGCAACAGATCTCCCTACACTATTAAAGAAAAACCAAGTTGGAAGAAAAAAGAAAAAAGAAACCGGAGCTGGACAGTAGTAGTTAAAGCAGTAAAAGCAGGTTTTATTCAGAAACTGTTGCAATGGGGGAAAAGAGGCCTCAATATAGAACTGGGCCCCATCCCCAGGACAGCACAAAATAGGGATTTATAGCCAAAGAGCAGGGTCAGGGTCAGCGGATGGAAAATTACTAAGAGGAAACCTCAGGAACAAAAAGATTCCAGTTAAAGAGACTAGACAGGATTCTTGCTGAAGGCAGGCCAGGGTGGTCAGATGCTGTACAAGGGAAAACCCACAGTCTTTCCACCCATGCATGAGTCTTCCTCCTGAGTGTCTCCCTTACTATTCACATGAAACACTTCACTTCTGGTCACCAGATGTGTGGTTTTTTTCCCTACATGAAGCAATTCTCCATGACACCAGCTGGGATGTCCTACAATTCAACTCAATTCTGACACTATCTGTCCAGAGATAGTGTCAGGTTCCACAGGTTAAGGATTCAGTCCCACAAAGCAACCCCCCGTCCCCACTTCAGATGCCAATCCAAGTCCAGGTTATCACCTGTGCTTCTGATTCATTAGCCCTAGAATGGAAGTTCCAACAACCCCTTCCTTAGGTTCAATTCGTTTGCTAGAGTGGCTCACAGAGCTCCGGAAACACTTCCACTTGCCATTTTCTTAAAGGATATGATAAAGGATACGTGAATAGTTAGAAAAGACATACACTGGGTGAGGTCAGGGAGGGTCCTGAGCACAGGAGCTTCTGTCCCCAGGGAGTTGGGGCGCCTCGCCCTCCCAGTGTGGATGTGTTCATGCATGTGGAAACTCTCTGAACCCCATCTACAGGGATTTTTATGGAGGCTTCCTCACGTAGATCATTAACTTCATTTCCAGCCCCTTTCCCCTCTCTTGAGGATTGGGGGGTGGGCAGCAGCGTGGAGCTGCAAATTCCAAGCTCTAATCATGGCTTGGTCTTTCTGATGACAGTCTCTGTCCAGGAGTCATCTAGGAGTCCATCCAGAGTTGCCTCATTAGAACAAGACATTCCTACCACCCAGGAAATTCCAAGGGATTTAGAAGCCCTGTGTCAGGAGCTGGGGTTGAAGACAGAATATTAGAACAAGAGATGCTCCTAGTGGTCTGAACACTTGGGAAATTTTAAGGGTTTCAGGAGCCTGTGCCAGGAACCGGGGGCAGAGACCGATACATATGTTCTATTTTCTCACAGATACCGAAGAGGGGAGATGAAGGATATTATCAGATATTGAGGGTGGGGAGTTCTCTCTAAACTAACTCGGCAAGATTCTTGCTACAACTGAGTGGTGCAGGACTGCCAAGGACAGACTACGAGGGCCAGGCCGAGAGGAGAAAGACTAAAGTACAGTCAAGGAGAGTCTTTGTCAATAGCTATTGAGAAGCCAGTTAAATTGTGGTACCATTTTGACACTGATCAGCCAGAGTTTCAAGAAAAAGGAACTGAATTATTTTAAGTATAGACATCATGGCTTTCTTTAAACACCAAAAATTATTACAGATTTCCAAACTAGACATGAAAAGGCCACCAAAGCATCCTTCGGGTTTTAATTTTTACTAAGGCAAATATCAATCGCTATAAGCCACATAAACAAAAAGGCCTTTGGGGGTGTTCTCCTCGCCCTCTATGAAGAGTAAAGGGTTCCTGAGACCCAAGTGAGAAAACCACTGTGAATTACCCCCAGCCTTAACAGGTCCATTTCTTGCACTGACTTCAAGAAGAGCCATCAAGAAAGAATCCTAAGTACCTCTCTGTATAAGCCCTTGGCCAGGCCTACGTTTGTTGGTTCTTTTAGGCCAGGGAGCTGGTGTTTGGTGAGCTGAGGGACTTTTGACCACAGTTCGCTTTCCCCGTCTTTGTTCTCTCTCTCTTTTGTTTCTTTTTTTTTTCCCCCATCTTTATGTAGTTTGTTAGTACTGTTAGGGCGCATTTCTAGTTAGTATTGCTAGCAGTAAGTCACTGAGCTGCAGGACCTCGCAGCCATCCCTGCGACCAGGAGACCCACACTGAAAACTACCGGCTCCTCAAGACCTTTGGCCAGGGCGGCTTTGCCGAAGTGAGGTTGGTTTGGCACAACCTGAGTGGGACAGAGGCGTCCATGAAGGTCATTAACAAGAGTCAGCACAGCTCCTCCAGCCCCCACAGACTATTCCTTGAAGTCCAGAGCACAAAGGCCCTGAATCACGACCCTCAAGTCATGAAACTACTGGAGGTGACTGACACCATGGAAACACTCTGCCTGGTCACGGAGTGCGCTATAGGCACCCGATCACCCACTGGACCATGCCTGCATGAGAGAGCAGCAGCCCCGGGGGCAGATTCTGCCAGACAGTGTCCGCTGTGTAGTACCATCACCAGGAGGGTATCGTCCACAGGGACCTAAAGCCAGAGAACCTGCTTTTGGAAGCTGACCTGAACATCAAGGTTGCAGACTTTGGCTTCAGCAACGAGTTCACTGTTGGCCATAAGCTGAACAGCTTCTGTGGTAGTGCCCCTTATGCCAAAAGTACAAGAGCCTCGCAGTGGACGTGTGGAGCCGGGAGCCATCCTCTATATGATGACTGTCCAGTGACCAGCAGGTCCCTGCCTTTATAGGACTTCAGGGAGCTGTGGGAGTGGGTACTGAGCGGAATATACCACATTCCCCTTTATAGGTCTGTGGAGTGTGAAAACCTACTAGAGAAATTGCTGACCCTCAATCCCAGTGAGAGAAGTGCTTTAGAGGAAACCATGAAGGACCCATGGATGAACATGGTCCATGAAGAAGAACTAAAGCCTTACATTGAGCCACTCCCTGACTACAAGGACCCCTGGCAGAACTGAGGTGATGTTATCCATGGGCTACGGATGGGACCAGATCCAGGACCTGTTGATGGGCTGGAATTATGAGGATGTGATGGCCGACTACCTGATCCTAGGTGGCAAGAGCCCCAGGGTGGAGGGGTGGACCACTGCTGTGAAGCCCCTGCCTTCGGCTGACCCTACCAACAGCTGCTGTCCTTCCCCATCCTGCACGCTTCAGCCTAGGGTCTCCGCCAATGCAAAGAAATGAGGTTTTAGGGAGCCTGTCATTCCCACCTTTGTTGTGTTCTGTAACCCAGAAAGCTGGCGGCCTGGGGAAGACTGGGAGTCAGTGGAAGGCCAGCAGCACAGCCAAAGTGCCTGCCAGTCCCTCACCAGGCCTGGAGACAAGCAGTCCCCAACGTGGCCCTGGGGCCTCCCCTTCACCCACGGCATCTACCATTCACGTGGTAGAGCCCCACATGGAACCAGCTGCTCTCAGGGTTTATCCTACAATGGAAACTCCCTCCATGCTGGGCGGCCTGGTGATGGGGCCCCAGCCTCTCCCTCTGGCAACAGCCAGGGCTGACAGGGGGCTGTTGGGGAGCTTCCTCAGCTTCCTACTCGGACAGATACCCGTGTTTCAGGCTGCCCAGAAAGAACTGGTGCGGCCCTTAAAACACAGTGAAGCTAGAGAAAGCTCACATGATGGATAGCCGAGGCAGGGATAAAACCAAAGACTGCTTTTAAAGAGGAAGCAAGAAGATCCCGAGTTCCACAGAGCCCAGCGACAGGTGTGGGAGCCGAGCCAGGCTGAGTCGACAGCTGCGGGGACAGAAGTGGCGCAAGAAGCTTACAGCGCATGCGCAGGGAAGTCGAGTCTTGCGTGCAGGAGAGGCTAGCAGGTGCGGACTGCCAAGGTGTTCTGCATGGGGTTCAAATCAAGGAAGTACCTGCAATTCCACAGCATTCGAAAGCATTGAATCCAAAACGCTGGTGAGCTTAAAGAATGGCCGGGAGCCACCGGGAAGATAAGAGGACAGGATGGCCACTGTCCCAACCTGGATGAATCTTCAGAGACTGGACTGTTGTCCTGGGGCACTTCTCCCCTCCTGCTCTTCTGTCTCTCCCTCCCTGTTTGTCAGGGAGGGGAGATACTGCTGTAGAAATAAACATTAAAAAAAACCCCAAAAAACAAAAAAACATTTAATGGGGAAGCATTTAACATCTATTTTCTGAGTTGCTTTTAAAGCTGGGTTGGGGGAGGTGATTATTGATTGGCCTAGTTCTCATTCATGTTTGTCTTAGAGAACACAGGGTTGTCACTCCCTCGAGCAGGTTTGATAGTAGTGATATTAACACCAACAAGTAACAGTAGCATTTACTAGTGGCCACAGACTTTCTAGACCATTTCAATTCCTTTTAGGTACAAGTGCCCATTGAACAGTCTAGGAAGTGAATGCTGAGTGGGGTTAAGCACTTTGTACAATCATGGAGCTGGTGAATGGCAAAGCTTGTGTCAGGAGCTTGTACTCTGAACCCCACGGCTATGGCCTCCCGCGGCTCAGGCCTGGGGACTCTGCAGTCCTGGTTTTGACATCCTTTTGAGGTTGTTACACTGTGTCTCTGAATTAACGGATCATTAGTAATACAAGAAATGAGACAACCAACTGCTGGTGTAGCAATCTTCAGAGCTCTGGGTGAATTAACCTGTCTGCAGCCCTTTAAATCCTTCTCTGTATAAGCAGGACACAGTCCTGAGTACAAACTCTACCTCGAAAACATAAGGAAGAAAGATGAAGCTGTCCAGAATGCTGGAAACACTAAGGTTTTCTGGAGCCCTGCTTAGCTGGAGAGACAGCGCCTCGTAGGTCCTTTAGCACACAAGTGGGCCTCTCTGCTGTTAGAGCCTGATCCAGATCTAAATGGATCTAGGGCAGTGCCTAGCAGGGTGGCCTTCACTCTCTTCTGCCTCAAGTCGAAATCTTATGAGCTAGAGAGCAAATGTAGGGTGATGGCTTCCAGATGAACTTTTGTATATTTAAAATTCGCTTACCAGACTCAAGAGCCCCTTTCTCTAACCCGATCTTTTTTATTCAGGTACAAATTAATTAGAACTTGCCTGAGGACACCCACTCACTCCTGAACTGCTGGGTCACACCTCCGCCCAGGGGATCTGCCACAGTGTGCTCTGGGCCTCTGTCCTCTCGGGCACCGGGAACAGACATTTCATTTAGGGTGAGATTTGAGCTTTTTTCCAGAGTCACACTGCTTGGTGAGGTCACTGAAGAGTTTTGGAATGGTCCTTGATTGAAAATTCAGTGGCAGTTCTTTGTTGGCATGTCCTCTAGGTTGAAGTGCAAAATTTTGGCATAGGCTTTCTTGATTATCATAGTGCCTGGCACATGACAGTGCTCCACAAGCAGCATTTTTCCTCTCTCCTGCAAGAGCGTTACAAAGAAAGACACGCAGGGAAATTCTAGGAGAGAGAGAGAGACAACTAGGTACAGCTGGGGTGAGGATCAGAATTTTTTTTTTTAAGATTTTATTTATTTATTTGAGAGAGAGAGTGTGCACACAAGCAGGTGGGGGTGGCATAGGGAGAGGGAGAAGCAGACTGCGCCCTGAGCAGGGGCTCAATCCCAGGCCCCTGGGATCATGACCTGAGCCGAAGGCAGACGCTTAACCAACTGAGCCACCCAGGCGCCCCGAGGATCAGGAATGTTTTGTGGATGAGGCAGATGTGAAGCTGAGGCCCGACCAGAACTCCTGGGATCCTGAGTCCTCATGTGAGATGGATCACGTATTCTTCTGACGGCCATCATTTCTTTTCCATGGCAGCTGCTGGTGCCAGTTTCCAGGCTGCCCGCTGTTGGAGGGCAGTTTTGAGTTTGTATACAACACAGATCCATTAGTGGCGGTTGCCTGGAGCCCTGGCTGGAAAGGATCCTGAAGTCAAGGTCAGGCTCAGCAGGAGGGAGTCCCACATATCAGGTACCTGTAATAGTTAACAGTTCCTAGTACTGCCTTCCCTGTGGCTCCCACTTGTAATGATGTAAATGACTCCAGGGCACAGTTAGGAGGATGAACATAACCTGGTCACTACAGGAGCTTCTGGCTCAGAGAGCTCTCTGATCACCACTGCATATATCCGGGTATGCCATATTCGCAAGCACGTGTATTTACAGGCACTGCGATTGTGTTTTGGGTTTGCACCCTGATCCAGGCATTAATTTATTTAAAAGAATATTTTAACATTTTCAAAGAGTTGAGCATCTTTAAATTCCCAATTTCTGTTATTTCTAATTTTATTGCATTAGGGCCCAGAAATGTAAGGTGTTAAAATTTTTGTCCTTTCATATTTACTAAATATATCTTTTTGTTTTCAAAATATAATGAAAGGTATTTTTTTTTTTAAGATTTTTTTTATTTATTTGACAGAGACAGCCAGCGAGGGAGGGAACACAGCAGGGGGAGTGGAAGAGGAAGAAGCAGGCTTATAGCGGAGGAGCCTGACGTGGGGCTCGATCCCAGAACGCCGGGATCACGCCCTGAGCCGAAGGCAGCCGCTTAACGACTGAACCACCCAGGCGCCCCTATGAAAGGTATTTTTATATTTCTTGGTAAGTTGTCTTGGTTTGTAAAAAAAAAATCACTTTGTTATTTGTTACTACGTTATTTTGGGTAGATACATACAGATCAGTTATATTTTCATTGTTTTGCATATTTTTTTGTGTGTTTTTTTAAAACACATTCTCAAGACTTTTCCTTCCATGCCTCCCATGCTTTAGATTCTATGATTTTATATGTTTCTCAGTTAAGATTGCTTTCAGCTCTAGATACCAGAAAATCTGACATACAATAGTACAAACAAGCAAGGATAGGAGATGAGGCCAAAAAACTAGGCAGAGGCCAGGTTATCTGGTTATCTAAGTTTTTCTTTTCTTTTCTTTCCCCCCACCCCCTAAGCTTTTATTTTGTTGCAACAAGAAGCCAGTGGGAGGGTTTAACGGGGGGGGGTAAAGGAGGAGTTGGGGTGTGGGGTTAACATATATCATGTCTTTCATGTTTTCTATGGAGCACTCTGGATGCTTACTGGGGAATGGACTGTAGGAGAGTAAGAGGGGAAGCAGGGAGCTGGGTTGGGAGGCAGTCTGCAGAAGACCAGTATGAGAGGACAGTGGCTGAAACTAGTGTAGAAATGGAGACAGCGAGAAGAGGCTGCAGTCAGGATGCGTGCCAACAGGACTTGCTGGAGGACTGGGTGAGAAGGGAAGGAGAGTCAATGATGACTCCTGAGTGCTCCCCCCAGAAAAGAGGACCCAGGCTTGGGGGTGCTGAGCAGATAGATGGTATTCAAAGCTGGGAGCCTCTGTAGGTTTGCTCTGAGAAGAGAGGGCCCATAAGAAAGAGAAGGGGGCTGAGGATCTCAGAGAACTGGTGGAGGAGGAGGAGGAATAAAAGATAAGAGTAAGGTGGGAGTGAATCTGGCAGGAGGCAAATCCAGAGAAAAGTGTTTTAAGATGGAAGAAGTAGTCAGTCGTGTTTCAAATGCAGCTAAAAGACTGAGAGAACGAAAACTTAATCTTGAATTTAGTAAAATGACAATCATTGGTGACCCCCATGAAAGCCATTCTGGTGAAGTGGTATGGAGGGAAGCTGGACTGGAAAGGGTTTAGGAGCGAAGATGAGGAGAAGTAGCATGAATGGAGCAGAGAAGAATGGTAAATGGAGAGAACTTAGTTGTCAAAGGAGGTCTGTGTTTAGTACACAACATTAGGGCACGTTTGTATGCCAAGGCTGGCAAGGGATCATTACTGACACAGGACTGTAGAACTCTGGGGTCAGAATCTGAAAGGACTTCTCAACCCCAAGTTTACCAAGTTATAACTTTAATCTTTAAAATCAATGGGATTTTTGGCATCTATTTCTCTCTCTCTCTTTTTTTTTTTAAAGATTATTTATTTATTTATTTTAGAGAGAGAGAGCAAGCAAACACATGAAGAGGGGACAGAGGGAAAGGGAGAAGCAGACTCCCCCCTGAGCAGGGAGCTCAATGCAGGGCTCGATCCCAGGGCCCTGAGATCATGACCTGAGCTGAAGGCAGAAGCTAAACTGACTGAGCCACCCAGGTGCCCCTGCCATCTATTTCATAATACAGGCACACCCACAGAATATATCCCCAATTAATGTTTTCCTGGAAGAAGGTTTTAATTTTTTTTTTAAGATTTTACTTATTTATTTATTTGAGAGAGAGTAGAGTGAGCAAGAGAGAGAGAGAGCACAAGTGGGAGTGAGGGGCAGAGGGAGAAGTAGACTCTCTGCTGAGCAGGGAGCCCGATGTGGTACTTGATCCCAGGACCCTGAGATCATGACCTGAGCCGAAGGCAGACGCTCAACCGACTGTGCCATCCAGGTACCCCAAAGGTTTTAATTTTTAATACCCAAATTGCATAGCAGTTATTTCTCTCTCAACACTTTTAGCTGACACATATATAATATATTATATACATATGTAAAGAGTTTAAATTGAGTCTTCAAAAAATACATTTTAAACAGGGAAAAGTTTTATGTTACTTTCAAATACAATCAGCAGACCATCAATCACACTAGTCATTTTGCAGATCTTTGGAGTGTCGGCAAGATGTACAATATCTGAGGCTGTTGGTCTACAAAAGGTCACTGTTACCACACAAAAAGCAACTGTATGCTAAAGACAGTATTATTTTTTTGATTTAATTTTTTTAGCATGATGTGGAGAACAAAGGCAAAAGAAATATAGAAAAAAACCCTCAATTTCCTTACAACTTACAGCCCATTGACCAGTCCTTGAGACAGGCAGAGTGACCTTCCTCTAGGAACTCAACTCAATACTTGCTAGAGGCAAAAGGCAATTTTAGCTTAACATTAACCCCACCTCCAGGATCTTATAAGTCTTCTTTAACATATAAAAATTCCTTTGGAAACTTCCTGTATCTCTACCGACAACCCCCCAACCTGCCAAGGTATATGTCAGCAATCATCCTCCAAGCATATGGCCCACTGATATACATCTGATGGGTCTCATGACTAAGGTTTTACTAGACAGTAGTAAATGCCCTTTTCCTAACAACAGCCAACCCCTCAAGGTCCTGAAAACGTGGCTTCCAAATTCCTTAGAGACTTAACGCTATCCCTAACTCCCTCCCAACTTGAAAGTATATAACTGGCCAGTCCTCACCACCCCAGTGCAGTTCTGCCCAAGGGTCTTGTCCCCTGCTCTTTAATAAAACCACCCTTTTTGCACCAAAGACGCCTGAAGAATTGACCGTTCACTCTGAACCCCAACATGGGGCTTGAACTCACCACCCAGAGATCAAGAATTGCAAGCTCCTGTGACTGAGCCAGCCAGACGCGGAAAACTGGCAGTGTTTTTTGATGGACTTGCTACGCCTTATAATTTTTTCTATTTAAAATGATGGGAAATAAGGTCTTTTCAGAATTTCTTCTTAGAGAAAATCCTGACATTTCAGGCATAGACTATTAACAATCATCAATGGCATATGACTTTCCAACTTCGTCTTAGTTTTAAATTTTTAATTACTTACCTTGGAAATTACTTAACTTCGGTCCTTCCAAATCTGGCAGTAGGACTGATGCTCCATTAAGTCATACCATGGATATTTTGCTTTTTTTTTTTGCATCCTCCCTGCACAGAATTGGAACTTTGCATAAGTAAGTTTGAGACGTGTGTAGGGACGGAGTAATTGGGAGTCAATCAGATAAACGGAAAAACGACTTAAAAAAATTCTCACTATAGCCCCCAACAGCAACAAATTGTTTAAGTATTTTGTGGTTCCGAAGGGATATTTAAAAAGGTATATTTAAGGGGGTTCCAAAGGAGCCGGGGCAGTAGGACAGAAACTGTCGTACTACCTTCCTCCACAAACTTCCCTGATCTTTTAGGAAGGAACAACAGGAGCTTATGGTCCTGCTGGCCCGACTGAATGAGGCCAAGAGGCCCACGATAGGATAAAGGGGGCCCCGTCAACCAGCCCGAGCGGGGAGTCAGAGAAGTGGCTTGGGCTTGGTCCCCCCCAAGGGATTGGGAGGTCACTGACCTGCCCGCCTGACTTTCCCAACTGTACCACGCAGCATTGGGCCTGTCCATTGTCATGTTTCTCCTTTTCACAACGTAGCACTGCGCAGTCCCTCTAAGAGGACTGACGAGGTATGGGCTGTTCGGCCAGTGCAGGGGTCCAACGGGCACTCTGCGGGCAGCCACACCACCGAGGGTCCATGGGAACGATTATGGCAGCCCCGAGGGGCAGAGGTGACGGCGGGAAAGGTGGCTTTGAAAAGGTTTCCAGGTACCGGTATTTCCATCGTAACCGGTGAGCTTACGTTTCGAACACCGGCTTAGGAGCTTCTGCGCGGTTTCCAAGACGACTCACCAACCGCCAGGTCCGCGCGAGCCGCTAAACCCCATTCCCCAACCCGGGCGGCCTCAACATGCGCGGCGCGGCGGCACCGCGCCTGTCCTAAGGGGCGTGGCTCGGGGGGCGTGGCGAGTAGTGCGGGGAGCGAGGCGGTGGGAAGGGCGGGGCGTGCTGAGTCCTGGAGGCGTGGCTGTACCCGCGGCCAACTCCCCTCAGGCTGTCAGATGTGCCGACTTGCGAGAAATCAGGCTTCGGCCACAACAAGTGGCGCCATCGGCAGTTCGTGAAGATGCTCTATCACGATTACAGCGCGAGCCAGGCTGTCCGGGGCCCGCTGGGCCGCGCTGCGCCTCTGGGAGCGGGGCTTGGGGGAGATGCGGGCTCCTCTGGGGGTGGCGGGACCGCCCCTAGTACTCTGAGGGGCGGAGCGGGAGAAAAGGCCTCTCCTCGGGCGTTCGGGGGAGCTGTAGTCTCCCAGTCGCTCCTAGCCGGCTGCTTTCAGGGCTGAAGGACTACAACTTCCAGAATGTGCTGGGTGCTGAGCGCTCATTGTGGTTCAGTGTCTTCTGCTTAGAGCCTGTGGCTCTGACACTTTGTTTACCCCATTCCCATTCCTATCTGCTGCACTGATTGCTTTGTTGTTGTTTCCTAGGAGCCATTTGGTGGTTTCTGTATCTTGCAGTGTTTTTAGGGATTCCACCCTCGCTACATAGATCACTGTGCAATAAGTACAATAGCTACCTACTTGCAGCTCTCCTGTTTGTCTTCTCCAGTGCAGCTGTGAAGAACCTTAGTTACTTGTAGCTCCTCTCATTCTCCTGCGAATGGGGCCGCTTACAAAGCTGGGCACCTCATCTGTGGTCTGATTGATATTATCTTTTCATCTATTTTGAAATATACTTTGCTAGTAACGTGCAAGTAACACTTGACAGGCGTTTTTACGTACCTAACATCTCTGTCAAGTAGGCCTATGATCCCCATTTTACAGGTGTGGAAACTGAGGCTCAGAAGGGTTGAGTAGCTTCCCAAACCTCACACAATTTCTCTGCACATTTTGAATCTTAACCTGAAACTCTGCCTCCCAGGTGTATACACTTTGTGTGAAAGAAGACGAGTGTTTACAGAATTTTGGCACAAGGAGCTGAAAGCAACTTAAATGATTTTAATTTGGTTTTTTTTTTTTAAGATTTTATTTATTTTTTTGACAGAGAGAGAGACAGCCAGCGAGAGAGGGAACACAAGCAGGGGGAGTGGGAGAGGAAGAAGCAGGCTCATACCGGAGGAGCCTGATGTGGGGCTCAATCCCAGAATGCCGGGATCACGCCCTGAGCCAAAGGCAGACGCTTAACCACTGAGCCACCCAGGCGCCCCTAAATGATTTTAATTTGAATACAGTTTTGCACAACTTCTTTCTGTCTTACTTCAACCTCCCGGATTCCTGTAACTCTCAAATATGCATTGGGTAGCTTCAGGAATTCACAAAACTTTTTCTTTTTCTTTCTTTCTCTCTCTCTCTTTTTTAAACAATATTCAAATGGCCTTACATAGTGTGTTTTAAGGTGCAGGAGACTCAATGGTGATGTTATACTTTTCGTTATCAAATTCAGGAACATCAGCCAACTTAGCACTTAGCATCTGGATGGATCTGCAGTGCCTGGTGCTGCTGAGCAGGGAGCTCTGGGAAAGTGAGAGGTGTCCTGCAGTGCTGGCAGCTCCTCCTCTAGCTGGGTACTGTCTTCAGTAACACTGGCCTGTGGGTACGTGAGCTCCTGGATCTTGTATGGCTCTGGCTGGCTTCTTAGAAGGTTTTTTTGTTTGTTTTTGTTTTTTATAAGGAAAGTGAAGTTTAGAGATTTTATTTATTTATTTATTTTAGAGAGAGAGAGATCACAGAGGGAGAGGGAGAAGCAGACTCCCTTGCTGAGCAGGGAGCCCAACGCGGTACTCGAACCCAGGACCCTGAGACCATGACCTGAGCCGAAGGCGGATCCTTAACTGACTGAGCCACCCAGGCACCCGGCTTCTTGTTCTGTGTGTGTTTTTTTTTTTTTTAAGATTTTATTTATTTATTTGACAGAGAAGAGACAGCCAGCGAGAGAGGGAACCCAAGCAGGGGGAGTGGGAGAGGAAGAAGCAGGCTCACAGCGGAGGAGCCTGATGCGGGGCCCGATCCCAGAACGCCGGGATCACGCCCTGAGCCGAAGGCAGACACTTAACGACTCTGCCACCCAGGCGCCCCTCGGCTTCTTGTTCTTAATAACAGTTTAATAGTTTGAAAGTGATCAGGTGGTGGATGTGTGTTTTCTTTCTTGTGTGAGTGTGTGTGTGTGTGTGTGTGTGACAAATAATGAGCCTAATAATTTCCTATGAACCCATGGCTATTCTCAACCAAGGACAGTGACGGAAAAGCTGATTTGTGTAAAATCATTGCCTTCATACTTCGTACAGAGAAGACATGTCTCCTGCTGGAACAGCTGTGGTGAGAACTCTCTGCCTTTTATATCTTGCTCGTCTGTGCCAATGTGCTATTTTAGGGGCAGTGCTAATGGTTCAAATTGCAGGGTTCCCTTGCATTTCCATTTTTTTCCTTGTTTGGGCTTAAAATGTAGTAACATTATTATCTTGAATGGCATAAGTATCTTTGTTAATGAAAAAATTCTATTGCCAAATACTTGTGCTTTTTAAAAAAAAGATCTTATTTATTTATTTGAGAGAGAGAAAGAGAGCACAAGCATGGGGGAGGAGCAGAGAGAGAGGGAGAAGCAGTCTCCCTGCTGAGCAGGGAGCCCAACTCAGAACTCGATCCCAGGACCCTGAGATCATGACCTGAGCCAAAGGAAGACTTAATAGACTGAGCCACTCAGGTGCCCTCGAACACTTGTCCTTATGAAAAGAAAAAAGCAGGGTCAGAGAATCTTGATGCAGTGTCCAGCATTCTGCATGACCAAACAGGCTTTATGTGGAACTTGGGGTCAGTAGGTGTGGCCTGTATCCTCTCAGCACAAATCAAGCATACATTACCAGATAGGAGGACAGACAGGTTTAGCTTCACAAGCCAGAGGTTCCCAGGACCACCATACTGAACAATGGTCCTAGCCTGGCCCTTCCTTTAAGATGAAGTCTCTCCCTCTAGTTTCTCTGGGACCTTACAGCTTCCATTGTCATTTTTTCTCCTATAACTTCATCCTCTCTCTCACAGAGTGATGGAAACATTTTTCAATGAATTCAGGTCTCTCCATTCCTTCAAAACTGAACAAAAAAATTTTTTGTGGGGGAGGGGAGAGGGAGAGAGACTCTTATGCAGGCTCCACACCCAGCTCAGAGCATGATGCAGGCACGCTCTCACACCCCTGAGATCATGACCTGAGTGAGCCGAAACCAGAGTCAGATGATTAACTGACTGAGCCACCCAGGTGCCCCTGGCCACATTTTCTAAATTTTACTCTACCTGTTATATTCCTCCTCCAGGCACTTCCAAAATTAAGAAAACAAAACTTTCTATAGATTACTGCCAGTTTCAGAACAAAGATTACTTTAAAGGGGCAAAAATGGGGGGTTTGGAACAAGGATGAAGAGAAGTATTTTCTTAATATTTTTTAGAGTTTTACCAAATATTCAACTGTTCTAAGAAAACAAAATTGAAATTGGAAAAAAAAAAAAAAAGCAAAACTGAGTCTTTACTGTCCCTTCAGGCCCAGTCCTGTAGAAGTGCCTCTCTTTCTCCAGCTCCCTCAATCCTGCACAGACTTCATGCCAGCACGTGGAACCCTAGACCGACTGAACTTACCTGCTGACACACCTGCCTCCCCAACTAGATCTTGAGTATCCACTCTTGCTTGCCCTTCCCACCTGTGTCCAAAACATCCCCTAGCTCACTGCAATCACAGATGTGGTTAAGGAGGCCATCACTTCTATATCAAGGCCATGGTCTCGTTAGATGTAATCTCTCATATTTCCTCTTTGCAAGCATAGCCTTCATGGAGACTGGGACACATTCGTACAAATGTTGGAAGCTGATATCCCCATCAGTCCCAGAGCCAGTGTGATTATTACAGAGACATGGATGATGACTCTAGCTCAGAGCCTTGGACACCTTCCAGATGCACTTAGAAGATGCACTCGATCCAAGTGGAGACACCTTCCTATCTAGTGGAAACAAGTTTTCAATTCAGGAGAAAGAGAGAGGCCCTACTGACCTGTATGTCACAAGATATTTCATGGATAAATGTAAAACTACAGATGAGTTGAAGACAGAGACATCCCAGGGACAAGGGCTCTGTCAGCTGTCACCGCCCTCAGGAAGCTCAGTCTCATCTTTTCTCTCGCTCATTGAGCCCATCTAGTGGCGTCTCTATTACTGTTACCGACCTCTGTCCCCATACACAACTTTCCCCAGTCCATGCCCTTCTTGTCCTAGAGGCCACTTGGGCTTCTGAGACTCTTCTGCCTCATTAACAAAGGGGTGTGCCCCAGAAAAGGTGTGTGGGAAAGTATTTTTGAGAGAGATTTTTCAAATGGCCTCCAGGACAAGCCAGGTTGACCCTGCTTCAGAGGGAGAGGCTTGGAGCAGGTGACAGCAATTCTTTGAGGGAATTAGGCCTCGGGGTAAAGCCCAGAACTTGATAGTGGAGCAGATCTCTGACATTGAATGTGCCCATTTAACTTTGTGTATGAGGAAACTGAGCCCAGAGAGGTCAGGTGACTTGCCCATCATCACACAGCCTATACATGACCTGGCAACGAGGAGTAAAGTGCTCTTCACACTCCATTGGCCTGTGTTCCTATCTTCCTCCACACCTTTATGTGCTAAAATCAGATTGAGATGAAAACTGGCTAAGCTTTGGTGTACAGCAGTGGTTCTTAAACTTTGTTGCACATTAGAATCATTTGGAGAGCTTAAAATAATATTGATGTCTGGCTACATACGAGATCAATTAAATCACAACTGCTGGGCTGAGTTCCAGGTGACTGGGATACCAGAAGCAATGCAAATAGCTTCGCTTGTCTGTGCCTGGGAGTGGGGAAGTGTGGGAGGGGACAAGTGGCCTGGAGGGTCCAGTATCCTTCTGGCCTGTGGGCCTATGATTCCGGTAGGTGGAAGCAGTGGGGCAGGGGGATTGCTTGGATCTACTGGGATTTAGGACTGTTTTCAAGTGGGGCCTGCGCCTACCAGAGACAGGGAGGAGGGAACTGCCTTCAGGCCTGGGAACGAACTTCTCAGGAGCACTGGAATTCAAGGAGGGCCTGTCCAAGAAAGGTAGATTTATCCATTTGGTAGAAATGGTACAATGTGTTTTAATCTTTGAAACTTTAAAAATAATAAATTTAATTTCTTGAAATTTCTGAAGAGGTTATAATACATATGCATGGTATAACATCTCCCCTCTTTGCCCAGGACACCCTGTCCTTCATAGTTAGCCTCTGTGGTTGGTTTCCTTGGCGCCCTTCCAGAGTGTTGTATGTATATGCAAGCATATATGATATATATACATATATAACATATGTATATTTCTCCTTCGACCCTCTCCCCTTTAAAAGCACAAACAGATAGGGTGTTGCTGAATCCTTCTGAGGCTTCCAGCAACAATCCTTTCTTCCTTAAATGTCAACCTCTCCTCTACCAGATCGTTCCCCCATCCGTGTTTAGAAACATTGTCTAATCTCCTCTACCCTCAGAAGTCCTCCTTAATCTGCACTTCTTCTCAGCCACTGCCTTTGTTCTCATGCCCATCACAGACTCACCGGGTCTATGCTTGCTGTCTCTATTTTTTCCCCTGTCCATCACTCCTTAACCCACTCCACTTGGAGCTAGAGTCAGCATGGTCAGATGACTTCTTGAATCTAGAAAAATGGACATGGATGATTCTGAACCATTGAGTCTGGGTACCCAGGAGAGAGGGGGCATCTACAGGGGAGTTTGAAGTAGCTGGTGGAGGAGGAGAGGGAGGGAAGTGTGGTTTTATACATGATGACCATTCATGTGAAGATGCTACAGAGCCCAGTTGTGAGGGCAGGAGAAATCAGGGTTGAAGATAAGTACTTGGGGGTCAGGGCCTAGAAATAATGGCGGAACTGAAAGGTAGGATCTCCACAGGTACCAATGCTTCTCTGTCCTCCAGGATGTTCTGATTCTAGGTCAATCACAACTCCCACACTCATTCTGTGTGTGACCTTGGGCCTGAAGCCTGGCCTCCATGAGCCCATTTCCTCATCTGGGAAGTGTGAAAGCACCACCCATCTTACAAGGTCTCTGAGGACTCAGTGTCCTACTACTGTCATCATTGCTATTGCCCTTACCTCTCCAGGTGGAGCAGAGCAGAAAACTCAGCACATTTCTTTCCTCCCTTTAGCCTCATCTCCACTCTGTGAGGTCTGGTCCATAGGCAGTATCCCTCTCTTTCCCAGATGAGGAGACAGAGACCCAAAGAGGGGCAGTCTTGCTCAGGGGTCCACAATGGAAAGGCCATTTGGCCCTCCCTGCCAGAAGCCATGCCCCAGGTGCCTTCACCCCACCCCCAGCCCTACCACTGACAAGAGTCCTGTTCATTGAGCTCTTTATGTGTGTCCTGGGCCAAGCTGTGGATGGAGTGGGATGGGGTGTCTTGGCAGCCTGGTTGAGTGGCACCTGCCTACCCCATCCCCACTGGAGCCTTTGGCCCCCAGGCTGGAACTGAGGCCATGTCAAAGGCTTCACCTTCCTGGAGAACCCCTTAGGCCATGCTCTGTCCTACAGAGTGCCTCAATTCACTGTCTGAAGAAGACGTGTGAGAAAGTTTCCAGGTGAGTAGGTCTCTCTCTGCAGAAGAACCAGGGCAGATGAGGGAGAAGTTCTTGAAGAACTGGCACTTCTGGGTATGGGAAGAGAATGAGCTGCGTGGTGGCGAGCTGGAGCCTTATTTGCTCTAGCTTCAGTCCCCCTCAATGTAAATCATCTCTCCTGCATGTCCAGGGAGCCCCAGAAGGGCCTATTCAGGACCCAAAGAGTAACAGTCCCAGGTAGAAGGATTTTAGTTCACCCCAAGGAAGGAGCCAAGTACAAAGTGAGCATCCCACTGCTGGGACATGCAAGTCAAGGTCAGCATACCCCCGGAAGGAAGAGCCTAGGAAGACTGCAGGCAGAAATAGATATTGGATAAGCAACTGTGAATGGTACTGGTGGTTGCATCTTGCTTAGAAAAACAAGACATCTTTATGGCATATTCTTCATGTAATCTCTTTTGAAGGGTGGTTAAATATGATTTACCAGGAGTTTCTATTTCCCAAAGGGAAGTAACATTCATCTATTTAGAGTGTGTGCCTTAGGTAATCTGGGGGATGAAAGATGATCTTCCAGCGGTTTTCTCTCTCATTTATAAGAAATACACATCTGCTTGGAGTAGCTACTTCATCTAACTGTTGGAACATAAACTAACCAGCTATCATATCTCTTATGAATCTGGTAATGATGACTTTGAAATTCTTTCTCTTGTACTGTTGGTGTTCCCCCAAAATTTCATGATTTTTAGTGATCTCTTTATGTTTAGGGATGAAACTGTAGATGGATCAGTATCAGTAGTGAGAGAGTATTTCCTCAGCTCAAGAGAGAATTTCGATCCTGGTGGTTTAGTCAGTCATTCATGAGATATCTATTGAGTGCCTACTATATGTCAGCCACTGTTCTAGATGTGGTTAGGCAGTGTGTAAGAGAGAAGGCCCCCACCTTCAAAATGCTGATATTCTACTGAAGGAGACAGCAGATATAAACAGGTGAGTAGACGGGAATATGCCAGCTAGATGGTCCTTTCTTCTGGATGTTCAGAGACTTGTTTTCTGGATGTAATTTATGACATTTACATTTTCCAATTTCTCAAAAATGAAATATCTGAACTTTACTTTTGTATTTGATTAATGGATTCAACACATATTTATTGAATGCCTTCTTTGCCAGACACTGCTGAACACTGGGATATGATGGTAAGTAATAGCTCCACATACCTGCGTAGAGCTGTATAGAGACGAACTGGGTCCTTCATAGTTGCCCTTGGGTGGAATAATACATGTATATCTCTCTAATAATGTTTGAAAGTGGACAAGTGTGTGTATTTAGGAGGCCAGCTAGAGCTGGAATTACTCATAGGGGTGATAGCGGAGTGTAAATACTAGTGAAGGTCAAGTAAAGATTGGCACTGGGTCTTGAAGAACCAGTATGACCTCAATGGCCAGGGTGGCAGACAGTAGGTAGAGGGGAGGGAGAATATTCCAGAAGGGCAAATCCTGGAAAAAAGATCCAGTGTCAAGAACAGACAAGAGATTTCAGGGAACCAATGGGAATTCACTTATGATAGACTGTTAATAATAGCAGAACAAGAGATATTGACGAGTGAGGTCAGTGTGCCAGGGCCTAGAACGGGAATTTGCCCATTATTCTCACTAAATAGTGGATCATTCAAGATTCTTAGGGGCTATTTTTTAGCAGATGGAATACACTAGTGCCTTGCTGAGACAGCCCATTCCGACTCCTACCCAGCACTCTCTGCAACCCTAACGACGCCATTTACAGTTTTCCTGAGGGATGACGTGGTCCCTGTGTTACAGGCAAAGGTAGTCTTTAATGGGACCTCAGGCACAGGGCTGGGTTTGGAGGGAAACCAGACCCTACGGAACGCCTTCCTTGAAGACCCCACCGAGACTCTCCTCCCGCTTCCTAGAGAAGCAGCGGAAGGATGCGCGAAACGAGGGACGAGGAGCTGCTGATGACGCACTACCGGCCGCGCCACTGGTTTTCCGGCCTGGGGGTTGGGGGGGGGTAAACCTGTGCCCCGGGCTTGCGCGCACCTGTGGGACCGTAGTCGCCACCCCGCGGGGAGCCCCCGGACCTCACGGTGAGCGGGCGGGGCCTTAGGGAGGGGAAAGGAGGGGCTCCGGGCGCCTTCGGCTGGGACGGCTGGCGGAAGGCTGCTGTACGAAGCCTGCCTCGGCGCCGTTCTCCCTTGTACTGCTGTCTGCGCGTGCGGCCCAGAACTCCCAGCGGCCTCAGCACAGGGCCCGCGTGTAAGAAGTTGGTGGAATGAATGTACGAATGAGGGATGACTGAGTGATGGATAGGTGGATAGATGATCAAGAGCTAGCACCCGTGCTCGGAAACGAAGTCGCGAGGCTCAGAGTTCTCGGTCTGGATACCAGCTGTTCCCCCGCAATTAATCCTACAGCTCAGAAACTTTTTCAGGGACCGTCGTACTAGGAACCGGCAGTAGGGTAGAGCGCACTAGGTGGCGAGTCTCGAATGTCTGAGTTACAATTGGATACAGAGGCTGTTTCTTGATCTCTGAAGTTGGACTGTCTAGTAGTCCCTGCCTTCCTTTCTTTACAAGGTTCAGTGGACCGCATGTATGTGATAGCACGTGTGGAAAGGTTAAAGTCTTGCAACAAAATTTCACTATGCATCCCTTGCCAAATATTACACAGAACTCAGGGGCAGGGCTATTACAGAATGAGTGACGTTGGAGCCTGCCAGATGGGAAGATGCTTCCAGTCTAGGGATGGAAGATATATAGGTGAGCAGATTTTTGTGATAATTTATACTTAGTGCTCAATAGCACTGTTCGAAGCAGTTGGGCTAATTTATTTAATCCTCACAACAACGTATTATCTGTAGTTTTTAATGAGGATATTGAGGTACGGAGAGAATAGATGACTGTCTAAGGACATATTGCTACTGAGTGACCCAAGGCTGCAGAAGAGAGAGATCCAGTGTGCTGCTGCAGCCGGATGAGTAGGTTACTTTTGGGCAACTGACAAGCCCAAGAAGGGCTTCAGAGAGGAGTACATTTGAGTGTCATCTTATTGAAGGAATTGTGGTTTCAGATTCGTGAGAAATCTCACCCGGCTTGCCCATAATCCTTTAGCTAATTATTGAGATGTAAGGAGGTGGCAGGGAGGAGAAAGCTTACAAGGTAAGGGGAGAGAGCTAGCTCCCTGTTACTTTTAACAGGATTAAGCTATTAAAAGCTTCTTTCCTTTTTCCTTTTGCCCTTCACCATAATACCTATCTCTCCCCCAAACCTGGATTCAGACAGATCCTTTTATCATCTTAAAATCACTGACAATTAGATTATTCTACACTAGGCATTGGTGGAAAAACCTGTACCTTCCTCAATGGGGGAATTTATAGACTAGGGGACAGTATGCTATGGCTCACAGGCCAAATTTGGTCTATCACCTATTTTTGTAAAAAAGAAAAGAAAAAAAGAAGTCTTAGTGAAACACAGCCAAGCTCATTTGTTTACATATTGTCTAGTTGTTTTCAAACTACAAAGGCAAAGTTGAATAGTTGTGACAGAGAGACCATCTATCCCATGAAGCCTAAATTATTTATATTTTAGCCCATTACAGAAAAAGTTTGCAGTTTGACATGAACTGCTCACAGCCGAGATGGTCCACAGGTGGAGGAGAGGGTTGTCACCAACATGTCTTTTCTTCTCCGTAGATTTTAGCATCAAACATATTAATGCCTGACTGCTGTGGAATCCCTGCCATGGGGCAGATATCTTTATAAATGCTTTATATGAATTAACTCTAGTTAAGGATTCACAGAATGTTAAAGCTGAAAGGACTCATGGATATCTTTCTTCCCCGCACGGATATTATCTAATTTGTCACCCTTTTCAGATAAGTAGCCAGTCATGTAGGCCCATTCACATGGGCTGTGACAGAGCAATTCCCTGATTCCCATTTCAGTCCACTTTAATCTTACTCGAATGAGGGGCCAATACCATATTCATTGGATCTAGCTTTTTGTTTTTGTTTTTGTTATTGTTGTTATTTTTGTTTCTGGTGAGCAAGGACTGTCATTTTTTACATGACTATTTCTCTAACTATAAAAGTAATACATGTTTATTGTAGTAGGGAAAGTGAAATATACAGATGAGTATAAAGGATAAAGGAAAGTAACCCATTAAATGACCTAGGGACCAATGTGTTATCATTTTGGTGGATTTCTGCTGTTCTTTGTGTGTGTTTTGTATATATCTGTGTATTAATAATAGTTCCTGTTTATTGAATGTTTACTTAGTGCTGGTATATGTATGCGTATTTTTTATTTTAGTGTTTTGAATTCTGTTTTAACGTACTCAATTTTCTCGTGGATATTCTTTGAAAACAAAGGGTAAGGAACTCTAAATCCTGAGTAGGAAAAGGTGTAATTCATTCATAAAAAGGACATTTAAAGAAGCAAATCCTCCCATAAAACTACCTCTTATATTAAGGATGTGAAGGACCCTAGTATGTACACTCATCCCGTTGCCTCATGCTGCAAGGGTGAGGGTTAGTTGTGCAGCTCACCAAAATGATCTTTTTAAGGCCTGTTCTTCTAGAGTATAGCTCTCATATTAACAACCATTACATCTACACATCAAGACAGATTGTTCCAGTTAGTCAGTGAGGTCCAGGTTTTTGAGAGCTGTTAATATGTACATGAGCCATTACTGTAGCAGAGTTGAAAAGTATGCCTTTGGGAATTTTAGATTATTAGGTTCATTCGTGAGCTAAGGCAGGAGCCCTGAGAATTATGTGCTTCATTTCTCTGCAGATTCATTGACTATAAGGTTCTCCAGTGACCATACACAAAAGTTTGTGAAGTTGCCAGATTCCTCTCCTCTGCCCCAGCCTCACCCCATCCCAGAGTAGGAATCATTGAGAGTCAGTCTTCCTCTGTAATCACTGAGAACCAGGCATTGTGATAGCATTGGGAGTTTTTTGAACAAGACAGAGAAGCCCCTTGACATCATGATACCTAGGAGACCAGCAGAGTGAATCTTAATCAGAATTTACATCAAAATCAAGCAGGCATTTAAATAATTTTGCCAAAATCAAATTTATGTAATTTTCATTTGTCCCTTTTTTAAAAGTTGTGATGAAAAGAGAGAAGATGTTCCAGGAATGGGAGAAAATATTTGCAAATGATGTATCTGATACAGGGTTAATATCCAATAAAGAACTTATAAAACTAGGGGCGCCCGGGTGGCTCACTTGTTAAGCGTCTGCCTTTTGCTCAGGGCGTGATCCCGGCATTCTGGGATCGAGCCCCGCATCGGGCTCCTCCACTGGGAGCCTGCTTCTTCCTCTCCCACTCACCCTGCCTGTGTTCCCTCTCTCGCTGGCTGTCTCTCTCTCTGTCAAATAAATAAATAAAATCTTTAAAAAAAGCTTTTAATTTTAATTCCAATATTGTTAACATACAGTGTTATGTTACAGTAACATACAGTTTCAGGTGTACGATGTAGTGATTCAACAATTCTATACATGACTCAGTGCTCATCACAAGTGAACACTTTAATTCCCATCACCTATTTCACCCATCTGCCCTCCCCCACTCCGTCTGGTAACCATCAGTTTGTTCTCTGTAGTTAAGAATCTTTTTCTTGCTTTATCTCTCTTTTTTTGCTTGTTTGTTTTGTTTCTTAAATCCCACATATGACTGAAATCATATGGTGTTTGTCTTTCTCTGATTTATTTGACTTAACATTATACTTCTAGCTCCATCCATGTTTTTGCAAATGGCAAGATTTCATTCTTTTTTTTTTTTTTAAGATTTTATTTATTTATTTGACAGAGAGAGAGAGAGAGACAGCCAGCAAGAGAGGGAACACAAGCAGGGGAAGTGGGAGAGGAAGAAGCAGGCTCCCAGCAGAGCAGGGAGCCTGATGCGGGGCTCGATCCCAGGACTCTGGGATCACGCCCTGAGCCAAAGGCAGACGCTTAACGACTTAGCCACCCAGGTGCCCCAAGATTTCATTCTTTTTTATGGCTGAATAATATTTCATTGTGTATATATAATTTCCACCAAGAGAAAGTACCATAATTTGCTAAGCCTCGGTGTCCAATGGTAGAAAGATTGTGTTTTCCAGCAACATTGCGGGGTATTTTTTTTTTTTTTACAGGTAACGAAAAAGTTCAGCTTTTTTCTTCTTTAGGAAGTTATTTTATATATTTATTTTTTTAAAGTAGGCTCCCCACCCAGCATGGAGCCCAATCTGGGGCTTGTGCACAGGACCCTGAGATCAAGATCTGAGCTGAGATCAAAAGTCAGACGTTTAACCAACTGAGCCACCCAGGTGCCCTGGGAAATTACTTCTTTAGGAGAAAGTTCTAATAGTAGAATTACTAGATCAAAGCATATAGGCATTTTATAGGCATCCTGATGACTTTGAGAATCTTCTGAGATACATTGTAGGTGTTGTATATACTTAGTATTCTTTTCTGAGTCCCTATATTCACAAAATGATGATCCCAGTATTCCAACTGCAACTCAGCCTACAACTTTAAGACCTGATGTATATTGCCAAATTATCTCTAGAAGGATGGTGCTAGTTTACATTCCCACTGCTTGTGTATGAGAGGCTCTCTTTCCCCATACCTTTGCCAGTCTTGACTTTTAACACTTAAAAGAAAATTTCCAATTTGATATAAAAATAGATTCTTTATTCTTTTGATTTCCATTTCTTTGATTACCACCAAGATGGAACTTTGTTTTGATATGTTTATTGGCCTTTTGTAATTTTTGCTCTGTATGTTGTATTTCTCATGTTTTTATGAGTTCATCTTTTTTCCTTATTTTTTAATAAAAAGTCTTTTATCCATTAGGTCCATCTACTTCTTGATGTATAAATAATAACTTTCCTAGATTGTTTGTCATTTAATTTTATTTGCATTTTAGATAGAGGGATTGTTGCTTTTCTGTGACCAGATTTATCCAGTTTTGTCCTTTGTGGTTTGTGTTTTTTTGCATATTGCTTTGAAAAGCCTATCCTAATCCTGAAGTCAATCATTTCTTAATATTTTATTTTGTGGTTTCATTTTTATATTTAACCCTTTAACCAGTTTAGATTTATTTTGGTGTATGGTGTGAAATAGGAATCTCACTAAGTGTTTTTTCCAGGTCGTTAAGCAATAGTTCCAACATAATTTATAAATAATTAATTTTTTATGACTAGAAGTGCCAACTTTATCACATATTAAATTCTTTATTTCTCTCAGGGGATTAGTAATCTCTAAAATCAAAAGCCGGAGTTAAACTTCCTTTCAATACATAAAGTTGTTGTTGAGATTTTCCTGGCCACACTCCTTTGATGTTTTTATCTGTTATTCCCAGGATGTTAATTACTCTTTTTGTGATGCCTCTTTCCTCTATTCCAGATATGTATGCCTACGTTCTGTTTGGATATTTGTTGTTGTTGTTGTTGTTTTAAAAGATTTTTTATTTAGTTATTTGACAGGGAGAGAGAGAGAGCACAAACAGGCAGAGTAGCAGGGAGAGGGAGAGGGAGAGGGAGAAGCAGGCTCCCTGCTGAGTAAGGAGCCCAATGCGGGGCTTGATCCCAGGACCCTGGGATCATGACCCGAGCCGAAGGCAGTCGCTCAGCCAGCTAAGCTACCCAAGCACCTCCTGTTTTATATTTGAAAACTAAATGTATTTTCTTTCTCCCCAAACCAGCGTTGCCATTCTCCTTAAAGGTTGCTATCATCACTCAAGCCCCAATCTGGCAAATTATCTTGACTTCTCCCTCTCCCTCACACCTCTTCCCAGTATTCATCCAATCCTGTGGATTCTGTTGGTCCAGTCTCCTTACTGGACTGCTGAAACAACCTTTGGGTTCTTCCAAGCTTCACCTCGCCTCCCCGCCTTCCACCGTTCATACACAGATTCCCTCTTTGCTATGGGCAGAAGGATGTGTGTGTGTGTGTGTGTGTGTGTGTGTGTGTGTGTGTGTGTTTAACAGCAGATACACTCATGTCACTTTCCCCCCCAAACCTTTACATTTTCCTTTTGTGCCTTTCTACTCACTTGAAGGTAAATTCCTTAAAATGGTTCTCAGGGTTGTATTTGATCTGGCTTTTGCTTGCCTCAGGCTTTATATCTTATTTTTGGTGCTTAATACTTTGTCTTACTGGATCTCTTTCATTTTTCCAAAGTACTGAGCTTGTTTCCTTTTGTATATTGTTTCATATCTTTGGTATATTCTTTTCTGTCTTCACCTGTTTCTTTTTTTTTTTTTTTTTAAAGATTTTATTTATTTATTTGACAGAGAGAGAGACAGCCAGTGAGAGAGGGAACACAAGCAGGGGGAGTGGGAGAGGAAGAAGCAGGCTCCCAGGGGAGGAGCCTGATGTAGGGCTCGATCCCAGGACCCTGGGATCATGACCTGAGCCGAAGGCAGACCCCTAACAACTGAACCACCCAGGTGCCCAGAGAGAGAAAATCTTAAGCGGTCTCCACGCTGGGCATGATGTGGGGCTTGGTCTCACAACCCTGGGATCATGACCTGAGTTGAAATCAAGTCGGATGCTTAACCGACTGAGCCATCCAGGAGCCTCCCAGATAGGATCCTCCTAAACCTTTAAAACTCAACACAGAGGCACAGACTTTGATGAGAAGCCCATAGTACCGCCTTATTACGCGCTTCAGCAGACTCCTGCCTTTCTTATATGCCTTCTGAGCTCTTGATTATGGTAAAATCATCTTTCTGTCTTCCTTTTTCCTTGAAATAATGCTGCTGGTTCTACTTCTCACTCTGGGGTTATATGGAGAGACATTTTTGCATGAACAGTTGTGATTTAACATTCCAGACACCAGAAACTCTTGTAAGTCAAAAATTATTTCACAAGATAAGTGTTTTTTGTTTTGTTTTATTTTTTAAGTAGGTTCCACACCCAGCGTGGTGCCTAGTGCAGGGCTTGAACTCATGATCCTAAGATCAAGACCTGAGCTCAAAAGTCGGACATTTAACCAACTGAGCCACCCAGGCGCCCCTTTTTTCCTTTTTAAAACTGCAGCCTACACTCTTAATGTTGAGCTGTGCCTGAAGAAAAATTTTTTAGTTGATCTGACACCTAGAAGAAAGGGCAATCAGTGTGTCTCTAAGTTGTACAAATAGAGTTCCCTAACTACTGTCCCGTTCCTTGGCATATGGTAGAGATGGGTGGATCAAACTTAATGCATTATCCTTGTTATGAGGCCATTTCCCTAAGCAACTTTTTTTTTTTTTTAAAGATTTTATTTATTTATTTGGGAGAGAGAGTGCGTGCATGCAAAAGGGAGGAGCAGAGGCAGAGGGAGAAGCAGACTCCCTGCTGAGCGTGGAGCCCGATGTGGGGCTTGATCCTAGGACTCCAAGATCATGGCCTGAGCTGAAACCAAGAGTCAGATGCTTAACCAACTGAGCCATCCAAGCGCCCCTCCCTATGTAACTTTTGATTATGTTAATTGACCTTTCATATAGATTGTTGTATAAAGACATGAATACTTCTATATACTTCATTGGTATCTTTACCATTATAAATAACATTTCTGATTTATCCATCCAGAGCTTGAGTGTTTGCTAGTATATCAGTCTGGCTATTACTTTTTACACAGCTGACAAATGGAATTTGTGAAGCTAGAAGGCTGGAAGCCAACCATGATTTTTACTGATGCGGTCACATTGCTATCCGAACAGATTTTGTGTGAATTATTAGATAGTATCCTTAGGCAACAGATCTTTCTCATTTTCCTGTTTACCGGGACAATGATATCCCCTTCCCCACCTTTTTTTCCCCTATGAGCAGGGCTCCCAGTTTTCCAACTCTGAAGTGTTTTCCAATCAAAACAAAGAGAAGATTTGCAGATGTTGACTATGCAAGGAGCTGAAGAGAGAGAGCTTGGAAGAGAGGTTTGTCCAGGTGAGTGAGCAAGGGAAAACCAGTGGGAGAAACAGTGGGGCTTTGGAAATTTTATAAGAGAAAGTGATTGAAGTTCAGGAAATAAAATTACCCTCTCTTTTAGGGATGTTGGGGGCAGATGTGGGTGAGCATCTCCTGGGGCCAGCTTTTCCCCAGTATTCATTTTGTCTCATTTCCAGCATTTGCTTTTACATTCTCGCACTGTCCACTCTGAATACAAACCATCCATGTTTCTTCTCCTGACCTAATCTTAGCTTGCTATTCTTTGTTATTTTCCCTTTATTTCTGTTGTCTTTGGTTCTCTGGCTTCCTAAGTGTTTGTAGGTGCCAATTTCCATGGGGTTCCTTATTAATGGTGAACCTTACCCTGATACAGATCTCTTCCACCACCTGTAATTGAATTACTTGCTCCACTTCCTTTTATTGGCCCTTGTTTATATGCCATCGAGATATGTCAGAATTAGGCCCCTGTAACCTCGGGGGCTTTAACTCTGTCCTGCACAAGAGATACTCATTCTGATGTTTTCTTTCAGATTTAGTGGACAAGTCTGTTCCAGAGCAGGATGTCTCTGAAACTGATTCACCAGGGATAGTAGCAAATACGTCACCAGAGGATGCAAACCAGGATTCTGTATTTGAAAAAAAAAATGCATGTGAGAGCATGAAGGAAAACCCTGCTGGAGAGGTTCGTGGACCATGCCTTTTTCAAGAAGGAGGTTTTGGGGAAATAACTTTTATCCACAAGGAAGCTTCTCCTGAAACAATTAGCCAAGAATATAATTTTGAGAGAAGCTTGCTCTTGACCTCCAGCTTTGTTACACATCTCAGGGTCTCTACAGAAGAGAGCCTGCATCAGTGGGAGACAAGCAGCATACACACTAATGAGATTTCAGACCAAAGTAAATGCCCAACTCTCTCTACACAGAAAAAGTCTTGGGAATGTAGTGAATGTGGAAAATCTTTTACTCAGAGCTCATCCCTTACCCAACATCAGAGGACTCATACTGGAGAGAGACCCTATGCATGTGAGGAATGTGGGAAAGCCTTTAGTCGCAGTTCCTTCCTTGTTCAGCATCAAAGAATTCACACTGGAGTAAAACCATATGGATGTGAGCGGTGTGGGAAAACATTTCGCTGTCGATCGTTTCTTACTCAGCATCAGAGAATCCATACTGGAGAGAAACCTTATAAATGTAATGAATGTGGGAATTCCTTCCGCAATCATTCACATCTCACCGAACATCAGAGAATTCACACTGGAGAGAAACCTTACAAATGTAATAGGTGTGGGAAGGCATTCAATCAGAACACACACCTCATTCATCATCAGAGGATTCACACTGGTGAGAAACCTTATTTATGCAGTGAATGTGGCTCTTCTTTTCGCAAACACTCAAATCTCACACAACATCAGAGAATTCACACTGGGGAAAAACCCCATAAATGTGATGAATGTGGGAAAACTTTCCAAACAAAGGCAAACCTTTCTCAGCATCAGAGAATTCATACTGGAGAGAAACCCTATAAATGTAAGGAGTGTGGTAAAGCCTTTTGTCAGAGCCCATCCCTTATTAAACACCAGAGAATTCATACTGGAGAAAAGCCTTACAAATGTAAGGAATGTGGCAAAGCTTTTACTCAGAGTACCCCACTCACTAAGCATCAGAGAATTCATACAGGGGAGAGACCCTACAAGTGTACTGAATGTGGTAAAGCCTTCATTCAGAGCATTTGCCTCATTCGGCATCAGAGAAGTCACACTGGAGAAAAACCCTATAAATGCAATGAATGTGGGAAGGGCTTTAATCAGAATACCTGCCTCACTCAGCATATGAGAATTCATACTGGAGAGAAGCCCTATAAATGTAAAGAATGTGGGAAAGCCTTTGCTCATAGCTCATCTCTTACTGAACATCACAGAACTCACACTGGTGAGAAGCTCTATAAGTGTAGCGAATGTGAGAAAACTTTCCGCAAGTATGCACACCTTAGCGAACATTACAGAATTCACACTGGTGAGAAGCCTTATGAATGCATTGAATGTGGAAAATTCTTCAGACATAGTTCAGTCCTTTTCAGACATCAGAAACTTCACAGTGGTGAATAACCCTGGCATTCAGGTTATGACAGCTTCTCTAGAAAGAGTGACTAGGCATCTGGCTGGGGGCAGCGGGGCAGGTAGAGTTCCTGGAGGGAAGGATGAAGGAGCACCGACTATTACACTCAGAAGAGTATTTCCACTTGTGGAGGCGGGAGCTTGGAGAACGCGGAGCCTACTCCAGCTGGGCATCTGGGAATACAGGGTAGAAAGGAAGTTCTTGCTTTTTCAGATAAACCCTTGCTGCCTGCCACTCCTCCTTCCCCTTGTGACTCTCATGCCCGAGGTGCCATTTGTCAAGTTAGTTTTGTGATTCCCTTCCTGCACTCCTGCTCCACCTTCTCCGCTTGTGACCTGTGTTCTCTGGCCAGTAGGCTGAGGTGCTTTTCCAAACATTCCGTGTGAAAGTGGCAGCAGTTCTGAGGTAGTGCTAAGTAGCCTCCCGATATCTGAGGCTGCTGTGAACGTGTCATCTGGTAGAAGTGGTCTCATGAAGGGGAGATGGAAATAAGGGAAAACGAAGAATCCTTATTCATTCGTTCAACAAATAAGGGGATATGTGGCAGAAACTGGGCTGATGTCTACAGATAGCTCGTGAAGAAGGCTTTTATCAGGGTAAGGGAGATCTTTCCTGATCCTTTCAAGCTGGAAGGCATTTTGGGGCTAAAAAGGAAGTGGGAGGTCAAGAGAAACTTATCTTGAATGATGCCAGTTTGTGGGAAGGGAATCAGATCTGCTCAGAAGGTCAGGAAGAGGAAGGGCCAACCTTTGTCCCAGAGGAACACTGACTCACCCAGGAGGAAAATGGTTTGTGCTTAACTGCTGGTGCTGAGGCCCAGAGCAGGAAGACTGTGTTTGACTGAGCAGGTCACCTACATATCCCAGCCCTGGACTAAGGTGTACACCCTTCTCTTATAATTCTGCCTGGGCCACTGGTTTGTAGGGTGCAGGGGAGAGAGACCCACCAGGATTAACTGTGTCCAAACAACTGTTAATTGACATTTAGGAAGGAGAAACCGTTAGTGAAGAGAGAGTTCAGCCTTTTAGGTTGGCCGGAGTTGGGGCTGCTGGACCAGTCCTTAGGAGAGCATTGGTCATTGTAGCAGGGAGGGCTAGGTTTCATGTAATTATGCCATTGGTGGCTATAAACAGATCTGTTAGATTTCAGATATTTTTATTTTTATTGGGACTGTCTTATTCTTGGATATTAACCTTCCCTGCAGGTTAGGAGTATCTAGGAAACGCTTTCATGGAATAAATTCAGAAAGTGTTTTAGAGAGAACTACCTCTTTTTCAAGTCCCTGAGTATTGAGATAGTAGTATGCCACTGTGATGGTATTTTATTTTAAGAGAAAGGGCATGGATTTTTCCTTTATTTCCTTACTCCCTTTCATGTTCTTTACTGCTACCCAGAGCTTGAGCTCTGAGAAATTTGGTGAGCTTGAGCTCTGAGAAATTTGGTGGGGATTGCCTTTGCCTGCTATTTGGAATAATTTCTGTGCCCTGAACCTTGCATAGTTTTTAAAATAATGACTGTTAAAAAACAAAGTCAGTTGGTTCTGGAATGGTTGGTTACTTAGAGCACAGGATTAATTTTTTTCCAGAACAGCTATCTTGTAAGCATTGGTTTGAGCTATTAATCACCATTGATAGGAATGTGGCAGAAACATCACTCTTCTTCCTCGGCAGCTGTGAAGATGATATTCTCAAAACCTGCCACGGGACAATTCATAATTGAGTAAATTAATACCTTATGGACAAAAATAACCCTGTTAAAACTTGATGTTCATGAGAAAATTATAGTACTCAAAGGACATATTGATGTATTTGTACTTTCTAAGTAAAAATAACTATAGAATTCATTGCTGGCACACAGTAAATGTTCAATAAACATTTGTTGAATTAATACATTTTAGTCAACCTGTGCCCACCAGAAACTTAAGCAACTTCCTGATATGTAGGTATTTAGAGTAATATTTATACACCACTGTCTTTAGAGTTCTTGAGTTGAGATTAGAATTAGGAGAGTTTTCTTAAGGAAGAAATGGGAACTCCGAGGGTGAAAGAGATCTTGAAGTTCTTGTTAGAAAGATTTTCCAAAAACGTTTTAATCCTCAGGCTAAGAGTCTGATACCGTTTTCCCTTCCTGGGAAAGCAGGAAGGAAAGGAACTTGTCATCTTGCTACTCTCCTCATCCCATAGTCTCAAATTGAAATATTTCCTCCCAGTTTTCTCTCAGTTACTGGCCAGACACACGTGCCCAGTCACGCCAGCCCCAAATCTTGGAATTGATTTCGGTCAGTCTTTTACTCAGTCGCCATATCCAGGCAACCACTGTATCCTGCTTACATCTCCTAAATCTGGAAGCCATCTCCGCTGCTGTTGCTTTAGTCGACCCTCCCATTTATTTCCTAGACCACTTTCCTATTTTCCTAATCAGTCTTCCAGTTGCTTGCCCCATGAGGCCGTCTTACACGTTGCTTCTGGATGGGTTTTGCAAGACACAACTGGCAGCTCTATTATCTCAGCATATCTGAGCCCCTTAGAAGGCATCCAAAGCTCCTCCACAAAAAAATAAATAAACAAACAAACAAACAAATAAATAATACAGCTACTCCACTGGCCCATGCCTACATCATCACTCTCAGCTGCCTTCCCTACATTGCACACTGTTCCATAGTGCACATTCCCGTGATTCCATATCATGGCTGGACTCAACTTTGGCACCTTTTGCACAGACTGTACCTATTGCCTCAATTGCCTGCCTGCTTCCTGCTTGCCTGGAAAGCTCCCATGTGTCACTTATGAATGTGCTCATGCAACATCTCCTTTGAAGCTATCTCTGACCTCATATGTTTTTTATTTCTGTATTTTGTATCTTCATTTTGTTTACGTTACATTGTAATGGCCGGTTTCCAAATCTTTCTCCGCACTGAACTATCAGCTCTGTCAAAGCAGGGGCCCTGTGATATTTGTTCATCTTTGTATCCACAGTCTCTGGCTCTTGTCATGTGCTCAGTCAGTATTATTGAGCTCAACTAAAATATTGAGTCAGACATTTCTCCAGGCCTACCTGCAGGTTGTGACTTAGGTCCACCGTTGCCAGCAGAAAGGAGGTGTGGAAAGTATATGAGTGTGTCCATGAAGTGTTTGCAGGTGCAAGCATTCTGAACCTTTCCTTAAGATACAGATTGTGTGGTGGTATTGAGCACAGGGTCCCTTAGGAAAAGTAATATTTTGTAGCAAAAAAGACCTGCCCTGTTTTGTTATAAATTAGCCATTTAAATATTCCACCGCAGTTTAACAAAGTACTTTCAGATACGTTGATGTCAGGGTCCACAGGAAGAGGCAAATGCTTGCAGCTGTAGAGGCACAAGCAGATCAGCTGGAATGTTCCTGAAATAAGAAGAGGGAGCTGAAGAGTGATGCTGGTCCGGCAGGAGAGCTACTGAGTTCCGCAATCCCAATGTAGAAGCACTTCCTGAGCTCATGGCTCTCTTGGGCTCCAGATGATAAAGAACTGGAATGTGTTGCCTATTCTCAGTGTGCTGAAATTTAATTTGTGATTTCAGAAGGACATGGGATGAGGCCACATCAGATCCTCAGAACAACAGTAGAGAAAACAGGTGGTTGGACTTGCCCAAGGTCACACAGCTAGTAAGTGTCATGTGAAATTTGAACTCCCATGTCCTTTCTCGCTTTTCCTTTGTATTTCTCTTTATTGGTCATACCTCTGTTCCGTGATGCCTCTTTACTTGTGTTTAGTATAGTGTTGACCACATAGGACTCCAGTCTTGCCCTGGTTGTGAGGATGGGAGGAGCTCATTTTAAGATTTTATTTTTAAGTAATCTCTACACTCAACATGGGGCTTGAACTCACAACCCCAAAATCAAGAGTCACATGCTCTACCAACTGAGCCAGCCAGGCGCCCTGGGAGCTCATTTTAGATCAAAAAGATTTTTGCCCTCAGATCTTGCAATGTGTGAGTGTGAGAAATATATTGGTTTTGCATTTTGATTTCACCTTTCTGCCTACATAATGCAGAAGTCTAGCTTTGACCCTGGGTGGCTTCAGTTTCACTCCTCTTTAGCTACTTGCCACTGCAGGGCTAAGGTCACCTTAGTTTTGTGGGATGTTTTTGGTGTCCACTCTTCCCCCACCCATTTTCCACCTCACTGAGAGAAGCTCCGCCCAAATTGTGTTAAGCCCCAGATTCATGTTTCTAGTAAATTGCTCTGCCTAGGGTACCCCACTCTAGAGTTCATTCCTATACAGCAGAGCCTGCTGATTTAGATTCTTTGAAGCTTAAAAGTTAGGGGGAAAATGATTAGGCCTAGGCTCTCTGGCCTGTGGGATGTTAGGGCTTGGGGAGTGGGAAAAACTTGCTATCTGAGTTCAAAGAAGTGCTGAGAACGTGACTCTTGGTAAAAAGCAAGGTGAGCTCAACATTATTGTTCCCTGGCACGTCACCTGACAGTTCTACAAAGGGTCGTCTTTTAGCTGAACAGGGTTAATGATGGCCTTAGCCTGGGGCATTTCCACTCCTAATTTCAGCCTCCTAAAGGGACTTCATTTTGGTAAACCAGCCAGTCTGGAAGTTGAGCAGATTATTTCTCTGCTGCATCTCATTCATTTTTTCAAGTGTTTACTGAGGGCCTCTCATGGATTGTACACTAGGGATATGGTAAGCAAACAACCCTATTTCCCACAGCTTGCATATCAGTAAGAATGCCTGGAAGTGGATCAGATGCCCTGCTATCCACGCCTTCGTCCCGGGAATACACGGGTCAGAGGAGCCTGTATGTGCAAGCATTCCCTGAGCGAGTCTCAGCAAGATCTGAGTTTTGCCCCAGTGGGGATGAAGGCCTTGAGGGCTGGCAAGGTCTCTTGAAGCCAATGCGGAACAAAGAGGACTGGAGCTGGAATTTTTGGAGCATGATAGGACAAACATTTGCTGAACTTTTTTTAAGTGCCGGAAGGTCTTAGTAATTACACATATTAATCTCATTTAATCTTCATGATAAACTTCTGAAATTCGGTACCATTATTTCTGTTCTATAAGTCAGGAAACAGGTACAGAGAAGTAAATAACTTGCCCACGTTTACACGCTGATAATCTGGGACTTAAGCTGAAAGCAGAGCTCTTACGTTCTTAGGGCCAGTTGTTGAACAAAGAACCCAAAGCAGAGGGTGTTTGGGGTTCCTGCGAAGAGGCCAGTTTTCTGGTAGGTGAGAATAAATGTATGGAAGGTTGAAGCCAGCTCTGTGAAACCCTTGGGAAGACCTCCAAAAGGCAGTGCCGTGGAAGAGTTTTTAGGAAGACAGATGTGGCCACGTTGCGGAATGAACAGTAAGAGCGCCTTGTGGTCGGCCACCAGGCTCCAGTTCGGTTTCCGTACCCTGGGAAGGAGCGCGGTGAGGTGGGTTTGCGGGCTGTATCTGCAGCGGCGGGTCCGGCGTCGGGCTGAACCCCCAGCTCTGGGCCGGGGAGGAAGCACCGAGATGAAGCCGCTCCCGCCTTCCTAGAGAGGAGACCACAGTGTTCTGACTGCGGCGCGGGCTGCTGACGTCAGCCGGCGCGGCGGGGACTGGCTCCGAGCTGCGCGAGGGCGCCCCGACGCCCGGGTGCCGCCAGATGTAGCGGGAGGCCGTCGGGAAGCACTCTGCGTGTCGAGTCGCCGTGCTGGTCTGTGACGGTCTCGTCGCGGCGCCTCCCTCGGAACTGGGGCCGGCCCGCCGCAGTGCCTCTTCCCGGCGCGCGGGAACCTTTGGAGCTAGGGGTCGGAGCCACCTGGCCTTGAAGAGGGAAGGGAGAAGCTTGTTCGAGAGCTCCGTTCTGGGAGTCGGGAGACCTGGGTTCCATTTGTATGTACTTAAGGGAGGAAGCGAACTTCTGATTTCCAGTTCTCTGATTTCCAAAAGCCAATGCTATTCCTCGCTTTGCCCCTTGACAAAGTTGCGCGGGTTGAATGACTATATGTGCGAGTTACCAACTTCCTTTAAGCTTTTATTCTCTAACAGCAGCAGAATAGGTATTGTATGAACACGTAGACTCAATACTTTAACAGCAGATACTATTTATTGCAAGCATTTTTCTAAATATTTCCCATGTATTACCATGCATCATCACAACCCTATGAATTATTTTCTACTCCATATAACATTTGAAAAACGTCCTCAGAAAGGTTAAGTAACTTACCGAAGATCACTTGGCGAATAAATCTAGAACAGGGATTCAAACCCAGGGAGTCCTGGTCCCAGAGCCCATGCCATACTTCAAGTTTAGCGGTGGAAGACAAAATGTAATCAGAGCATCAAAACAATGGGAAGTGCTACAGTAGAGCCACGTAAAATTCTTTGAGAATATAGAGGAGAAAGGGCCTTGCCAGTCAAGAAAAATTATCCACCTATGAGATGTATAGTGGTTCGCATTTGAGCTGAATATTAAAGCTGAGTAGAAGTTTGAAAAGAAGTAGTTTGTTCAGTGTCAAATAGGGGGTGCTAGTGGATTGGGATGGATTAGACTGGTTACCATCCCCTCCGTTCAGAGTTCTTAAAAGCTTTCCTCCTAGGAGGGGTCCTTAACATCTTCCAAAAGACTCCCCCTGTCCTTGGAGATTCTGCTTCACATAGATGCAGTCTTATTTTCCCAAAATTCCTCTACTTCTGATTGTGGTAAGATAACTGTAGGGGAGTTTCTTTGATGTTGACTCCGCCTATTCTCAGCTGACCTCACTGTTTGACAGTAGTACCTGCACAGTTAGTATTTTTCAAACAAATGAATAACCATCCTCATTCAAAAATGGACTGGACTTGAGGTTTTTGCTCTTTTCCCATGTGTTTTTAGAATCAGAAGATCACAGAATGTTGGTACTAGTTTTCCACTTTCATTTCTCAGATACAAAAACAAATCACAGATAAGACCGAGTGACTAGCTTTAGGTTATTGAACACATTAGTGGCAGAGCCCAGACTTCTTGACTCAGGCCAGTGTTCGTTCTAACGCCCTCTACTGTAGCCCCAGTTTTTGACTTTTGAAGTCAATGGCTTTTCCAGTAGGTTTGGGGAGGAGGGGGCTTTGGCTCCAACTTTATCTTTTGCGGAGGAAATTTTACCCCAGGATAGTGCTTAGGAGCACCTGCCCCCTTTCTTTGTGCATTGTCAGGTCTCTTGGAAGACAACCCACTTACTGATTTGTGTCATTGGTGATAGTTTTTTTTTCCCCAGATTTATTTATTTGAGAGAGTGCATGTGGGAGGGGCAGAGGGAGAAGGATTGAGCCTCAAGCAGACTCCACGCTGCACTTGGAGCCCAACGTGGGGCTTGGTCTCACCACCCTGAGCTCACAACCTGAGCCAAAACAAGAGTCGACCATTTACCCAGCTGCACCACCCAGGTGCCCTATGGGTGATACTCTTTTAAGAAATGATGATAGTCTTCATTCAGACTTAAAATAGTTATTTGGTTAGAGATTGGCTATTCCTGATGTTCCTCTGAATTCAGAATAGGAAGGAAGTAGGCTGACAATTTATTGGTGCTTTTTCTCCCCCCTCCATGCCTCAGATTCCTGCCCTTCCTCAAGAGAAGGCCCCAGGAGACAAACCAGTGTCACTTTTGTTCCTCACAGCTTATCTCTGGGTAAGTGAAATCTAACTATAGAGCCCAGGATGGGTTGTTACGGGGGTGCTCATTCAGAAGTGGTGGCAGACTTATAGTGGGTCCCAGCGGTGACCACTACACCTAAACCCTGCTATGGAGTGATTGGTTATAGGACAGATCAGAGAATGTACTAATTTTGTATCACATGTACTTAAACTGTAGCAAGAATAGCTACCCCCTCTGCAGTTATCTGGTGGCTGCTCACTGAACTGCTAACTATAATGCCTTAATGGTGTAGCAGTCAGATGTGGGAAAACCGGTAGTAAATCGCTGGATGACCCATCGCCGAGGTGACTGAAGTGTTTCCTCAGAGAATATAATGGGCTCCTGGTTCTGTTTGGAACAAGAGCCTAAGTAATAGCAACTTCCATTACTGGGCAGCAGAAGGCAACGTGGAGCCTGGGGATCTGTTAAATTCAGTAAGAATAGTACTGTATGAACTGGATTCTTAAGCTATGGGAACTCTATGGATAGATTGTGACTGTTTATGGCCTGAAGAATGCAGTCTAGTTTAATATGTATGCATAATATACATCCGTGTGTGTCTGTGTCTGTGTCTATGCATTGAGAGATGCCTAGAAGAAGAGGTCATCCAAAAACCGACTGTATTTTCACTAGGTGGTAGGATTTCAAGTAACTTCCTTTGTGGACTACCTGACTGTTCTTTAGAATGAGTATGCATTCTTTGTATGGTAAAAAAAAACCAAAAAACTTCTTGAGACAATAAAAATAAAGGAAATAAAAGTGTGGTTAGAGTTTTGGTTTTATGTTTAGCTATTTAAACCACCTGGCGTTAATTTTTGTATACGGTCTATCTATACGAGAATTTTATACAGAAGTTAAAAGATAGATGCATTCAGAAAAAATATTCAATATATTTAACAACCGGTGCGGTACAGTGCTGCCCAGTCAGATCAATCTCTGACTATAAACCGCTTGTGCAGAGAAACCAAGTAACTCTTAGCCAGGGTATCCATATGTACCAATAAGAAATGATCTTGAAGACACATTCTTTAGTGGAAAAAAAAAGAGCAAACAGCACATAGAACCTACAGAACAATTTGATATATGTAAGAGAGAATCAAATGGTGTATGTATAAAAATATGTAGAAAAAGGACTGAATGAATATACTCCAAACTTAATAATGCTATTCTCTGGGAAGGAAACGAGCTTGTTTGGGTAGGGTGGGATGGTGACAAAAAATGACTGCTTTATCCTATATCCTTCTATTTTATCTAAATATTATAAAGTGAGGATATATTCATGTGTAACTTATATTGAAAAACTAAAATAAAAAGGCCTCAGAGAGTAAGAACGTGTCAGTGTCTGCGGCACCATCCGGGAAGCTGCTGCTGCGGCACCCGAGTGTCTGTCCTCAGATTCCGTCTGCCCTTCTTCAGAGCATCAGGGTTTCAAAGTCTGATGCCATTAAGATCATCTAAGTGTTTCTCTAGTTCTAGGGAGTGTCCTGATGACAAGGATTTGGTTCCCGTGTAGTTTTTCTGTAGTGGAGAGAATGTGTCCACCAGCTGGACATTGAGCATATACATTTTTCATTGTAGATCAGTAAAATGACTGTTTTCTACATCATTTTGTGAATTTGATGAGTATACATCAGATTCTGAAGCACTTCATTAGTGTCAAAGGTGAGGGCCAGATTCTGGACCACGATGCTATAGTCAAGTTACTGTCCAATGGGAATCTCTTCCCCAAGGACCACCCCATCCTATTTTTCTTCTAAACAAAACAATGATATCTTACTTTCTTTCAGTAAGCAGGGCTCTAGTTTTCAAACCTAAAGATCTTCCAGTTGGACGCAGGGGGAGAGCTACAGTTGCTGAATGTTTTGGAGAGAGGTCCAGAGAGACACCTATCAAGGCAAGTGGATAGGAAGGATTGGTGTGATGGACCTAGTAAAAGTCACAGCCTGGATAACTTTTTTTTTTAATTATTTATTTTTAGAGAGAGAGAAGGAGAGGGGGGAGGGGCATAAGGAGAGGGAGAGAGAGAATCTGAAGCAGACTCCCCACTGAGCATGGAGCCTGACACGGGGCTTGATCCCAGGACCCTGGGATCATGACCTGAGCCAAAACCAAGAGTCAGATACTTAACCAACTGAGCCACCCAGGTGCCCCACCTTTGAAATCTTAAAGAGAAACTCTAATTGTCACTAGACAATGATGTAAGCTTGTACTTTCTCCAGCAGCATGAGCAAGATATTGCTTACAGGCAACCTAAGGAAATAGAATTACTTTTCACCTATTTTTTGAGGAGTGGAGACTGTAGGTAGGTAATAGTTTTCCCTAACACTAATTTACCCAAGATTAGTATACTTATCCCTTTCACATTCTACTGTTTATCACTCTGGATGATCCTAAATTACCTGGATTCGTTTTTAGTATTTAAGTGTTCCAGAATCAATCACGATAGGGAATTTTATAGATTTCCCAACATCTGTCACCACTTAATCTCTTCTCCCTATTATCTAATCTTTTCTCCAGGTCATTGCGATCTATCTCAATTATTGAGAAGAGGATATAATCAAGATTACACAATGCAGGTCCTCCGTTCTGCACAGAGGACATTTTCCTTCATGATTTTTTTTTTTTTCCAGACAAGACCAAACCTGATGCAACAGTGTTAAATGACTTGTGGCAGATGTGCAGGGTCAGAGAACCTGGTCGTCCAGGGTTTGTGTTTGGACAAGATGAAGACGCTTGCTGAAGAAGGAAGAGAAGGGGTATCCTGCAGGAATGCCCGAGGGGACAGTACATGCACACATAACACCCAAAGCTTTCCCAGGACAGTGTTACTATAATAATCATCTTTGAGAAAGTTCCTTATAAGTGTCATGAATTTGAGAGACAGTTTCCTCTAAACCTGAACCTACTGGACAAACATTCCTTGTATTACAAGCAGCATGAGTTCCAGCCAGATTTCACTGCAAATGAACCCTCAGAGACTTAACACGCAGAAGAAACCTTCAAAGTGTAGTGAATGTGGGAAATTCTTTACTCAGAGATCATCTCTTACCCAGCATCAGAGGATTCACACAGGAGAGAAGCCCTATGTATGTAGCGAATGTGGAGCTTGTTTCCGTAAACAGTCAAATCTTACTCAGCATTTGAGGATTCACACAGGAGAGAAACCTTATAAATGTAATGAATGCGAGAAGGCCTTTCAAACAAAAGCAATCCTTGTCCAGCATCTGAGAATTCATACTGGAGAGAAACCCTATAAATGCACTGAATGTGGCAAAGCCTTTTGTCAGAGTCCATCCCTTATCAAACACCTGCGAATTCATACTGGAGAGAAGCCCTATAAATGCACTGAATGTGGCAAAGCCTTTAGTCAAAGCATTTGCCTTACCCGTCACCAGAGAAGTCACTCTGGAGATAGACCTTATAAGTGTAATGAATGTGGGAAAGCCTTTAATCAGAGCGCATGCCTCATGCAGCACCGGAGAATTCATTCAGGAGAGAAGCCTTACACATGTCCTGAATGTGGTAAAGCCTTCACTCAGAACTCCTCCCTTGTTGAACATGAGAGAACTCACACTGGAGAGAAACTTTACAAGTGTAGTGAGTGTGAAAAAACTTTCCGCAAACAAGCACACCTTAGTGAACATTACAGAATTCATACCGGAGAAAAACCTTATGAATGTGCTGAATGTGGGAAATCCTTCAGGCACAGCTCGGCGCTTGTTCGACATCAGAGGCTTCATGCTGTAGAGTAAAACTTGGGATATAACCAGTGTGGAAAGTTGTATATGAAAATGCCCCCCCCCCCAATTCTTAGGCATTTAAGACTCAGTCCTTGACTGGGATGAAGGTTCTGTATGTTGAGCAAAACGCAATGTGTCCTTAACGTTAAGAAAACAGACTCAGAACTAGAGAGTCTTGAGTTTAATGACTTCTCTGCCACTTAATGGGGTTAAGACCGGATCCTCTCCAAGCCTGTTTTCCCCATCCTCCTCCTCAGAAGAATGAGGATACTCACTAGGGTTGTCTTGAGAATAAAATGAGTTGTATGTAATAACTGTCATTAATTGGTTTTGAGTTATAGATGTTCCAAGCATATATAAAGCTACTGAAAACGAGCAAAGTTCAGCATTAGTTTTTGGTTCTCAATGTGTTTTTTAAGAACTTTTTTTTTTTAAAAGATTTTATTTGACAGAGTGAGAGAGCACAAGCAGGGGGAACAGCAGAGGGAGAGGGAGGAGCAGGCTCCTTGCCAAGCAGGGAGCCCAACGCAGGGCTTGATCCCAGGAACCCTGGGATCGTGACCTGAGCCCAAGGCAGACGCCCAACCACTGTGCCACCCAGGCGCCCCAAAAAAAAACATTCTTGAAATTGGGCTATGATTTCATGCTTAATCTACAGAAAGTTATTTAAACTATGTCTAGATTTAAATAGAACACAATTTAAGAGTTTATCCTTGAGAAAATTCAGATTAATCAGAGAAAAAAGAAATTACTGGGATTTGAGTGGACATTGTGAAGTGTACTTCTGAGTACCCTGAAGAGCTTTTTTAGATTTTGATACCTCCCACTGTTGGATCTTACTTCACTTCAAGCTCTAGATCTCTCTTTTCCATGAAAAGGGAAGCCTTGCTGACACTAACCAAATAAAAACTTGTGTTGCAGGACTTTTGTGTGTTTGCGGTGGTGGGGGTTGGTGAGGAGAAGTTATATATGAGAATAAAGAGAGGTGGAAATAGAAGAGAACATAAGCATGTTGATTAGTATGTGGCTGTACTGGTTTGGAATTTGTGAAACTAGATAAAGAAAATGTCACTTAAGAGTTGGGAGTCCAGAAGGGGGAGCTCACACATTCCACACCTTGCAGCCCTTTGCAGAACCAACAGAAAGAGCCACACCTTGCATTCCTAACAAGAAGACTACTTTACTAAGCCCCAGCAGGGAGAAGGAAGATTATCTCCTTGCCTGGCAACAGCCCCGCCAATGAGACCGTCACAACTCAGCCAATGAGAAGCCATTACCTTTCATTTTTTTTTTTTTTTTTTTTTTTTTTTTTTTTTTTTTTTTTTAATGATTTTTTATTATATTATGTTAGTCACCATACAGTACATCCCCGGTTTCCGATGTAAGGCTCGATGATTCATTAGTTGTGTATAACACCCAGTGCACCATGCAATACGTGCCCTCCTTACTACCCATCACCGGTCTATCCCATTCCCCCACCCCCCTCCCCTCTGAAGTCCTCAGTTTGTTTCTCATAGTCCATAGTCTCTCATGTTTCATCCCCCCTTCTGATTACCCCCCCTTTCTTTATCCCTTTCTTCCCCTACTGATCATCCTAGTTCTTATGTTCCATAGATGAGAGAAATCATATGATAGTTGTCTTTCTCTGCTTGACTTATTTCACTTAGCATTATCTCCTCCAGTGCCGTCCATGTTGTAGCAAATGTTGAGAACTCGTTCTTTCTGATAGCTGAGTAATATTCCATTGTATATATGGACCACAACTTCTTAATCCAGTCATCTGTTGAAGGGCATCTCGGCTCCTTCCACGATTTAGCTATTGTGGACATTGCTGCTATGAACATTGGGGTGCATAAGCCATTACCTTTCAAACTCCCAGTGTACTCCAATGGACATTTTGTTTGTAACGACTCCTCCCAATTCCCCCCATCCTCTCCAAAAGAGCAGTCCCCTCCTTTGTTCTCCTGACTTGCCTAGTTTTGTAGTAGCTTGTGTGTCCTGAATTGCAATTGTCTACGATTCTCAAATAAACCCATTATGCTGGTAAAATAATTGACTTTTATTTTTAAGGCTGGCAAATTCTAGGAGCACAATACTAAAGAGGGCCTCTTAAGGGAAGAGGAGGGCAAAAGACATTGAATTTTCAGATGTCAGAAGTGGTACTGACCAACAACTTTTGGTTTATTCTTCTCATATATCAAGAAGTCCAGAAGTTGGCAGTCTGTGGCTGGTGCAGCAGCTCCTTGAGGCATGCTATCAGGATCCGAGTGCCTTGAGTCTTTCCACTGTACCACCCAGAGAAAGGGTCTGCCTTCCTTAGGCCAAAAGATGGCTCCAGTACTCCTAGGTTTCGTGTATGTGCCCCAGAATGTGGCAGGATGTAGCAAGGACAAAGGTTCGTGCCTGCCAGACCTGCTTTCTTGTATCAAACACCTGGTAGCTTTATTAAGCAGACTGCTACTTGTATCTCTCTTATAGTGTTATTAGCTTGTATCTCTCTTATAGTGTTATTAGCTTGTATCTCTCTTATAGTGTTATTAGCTACAGTCTCCATGTTATACATTCGATCCTCTCTTCTATCAAGATCAATTGTTATTAGATGCTCACTTGTACAAGACCCACTTTTTAAATTTATTTTTTTATTTTTTAAAGATTTTATTTATTTATTTGACAGAGACAGAGACAGCCAGCGAGAGAGGGAACACAAGCAGGGGGAGTGGGAGAGGAAGAAGCAGGCTCATAGCGGAGGAGCCTGATGTGGGGCTCGATCGCAGAACGCCGGGATCACGCCCTGAGCCGAAGGCAGACGCTTAACCGCTGTGCCACCCAGGCGCCCCAAGACCCACTTTTATCTCTAAAATTCCTAGAACTGTTATATGGCTACCTTTAGCAGGAGCTGGGGAAGTATTCTTAACTAGGCACATTATCATCTTTCTCCTCCAAAGTGGGCTTCTGCTAACGAAGAAGATGCAACAGGCGATCTGTTTAGTGACAAAATCCTCTATAGCAATTATATTAAGTTTTTGAATTTTACTGATCTGGAAAAATGCTCAGAATATAATGTCATGTGAGAAGCAGGACAGAAAACATATACAATATAATCTCAATTTTGTTTTAAAAAATATAATTTACATACATACATACCCCACATGTGGGAGGGAGTTCCAAAATGTTAATAGTAGTTAATATCTACAGAGTTAGCCTCGTGTCAAAGGGGTACTAAGAGACAAATTTTTATCATACTAAATTTTTTCTGAATTTTCTATAATGAACTTGTATTATTTTAAATAGAAAAAAAAGTGTCACTTTAAAAAACACCCCATATACTCTTAAGGAAGATGAAGTCCAAAATATTTACACTTACTCAGTTTCATCTTCATTGTCAAAAGAAAGGAGGCAACTGTTTTTTATTTGCTTTTGTGAGTTCTTTTTAACTGAGTCCTGCTTATTTATTTCATCTTCATTTGCCTTCCTCTTTTTTGAGCTTGCTGTTAAACCTGAATATTTTTCATCCGAGGAACGCTTGACTGGTTTTCGATACATGATTCTTCCATCAACTATAGCCGGTTCTTCATCTGCAGCAAAAACAAAGTTAAAGAACTTTCTTCTCTCGTTATTTTGTCTTTATCAGAGACTCAAATGACAAGAAGATCTCAGACGGTATTTAAGGATGTCTTGAGCCAGTTCTGGTCTTCTCCACTGTTTCTAGCTATACCCACAAGACATGCAGTCCCTTAATAAAAACTCACTTCCTGAAGTATTCCATCATGTTGCCAGTCCCCAATTAATTACAGTCAGGCTGTATTTTTAAGTATTACGAAGAGTGATTGTTTGGAACTCCAGCATTTTTCCTTAAAACAATGTAATAAATATTTAGGAAAAATGAAAACTATACCACATAGCGTATCGTGCTTCAGGCACTGATTAAATACACCTCTGATGACTAATTTGTAAACCTAGCCACCTTTTTTTTTTTAACAGGATGTTTTTATTTAAATTTGCACTTAACCCTCATAACAACCCAGTAAGGTAGGTACCATTATAGTCTCCATTTTACTGATGAGGTAGCTGGGTTGAGAGGAGAAATAACTTGTTCAAGATTACACACACCTGGTGTGTGTTAAAGCCAAAGTCTGAACCTAGGACTGTCTCCTTCAAACATACCACCCTATTACATAAGACAATTTCATATTCCAGGCTTCCTACATTGTTAGAAAAACCAGCTTACTTTCAGGCATACCTGCGTTAGCAGCCTTTATTTCTGCTTTAATTTTCATGACTTCTTCAACTGACAGGTCTCCCTTTTTTAAAACCACCACTTGGGGCTGTTCATCTTCTTTGTCACTGTGATCACCATCTTCATCTGGGAGCTGAGGCTGGATTCTCTAGCGGGAAAACACAAACACAATATGGAGGCTGCTGACCTTGAATCAAATACAACTGTTGTCTCTGTGAAATACTGTGATGACTAAGTGACAAGGGTAACTTGATTCACTAAATATATTTGGCCAAGAATTTTCAAGTAACTCTTAAGGGCCTAACCTTGCCACACTGGGGAAGAGGTCCACCCGCCGGTTACCCTGGAGTGCCCGCCCAAAGGGATTAATTTCCTTCTCAGCAGGACCCCAGCCTGCAGTTCCCAGTGTCAGGGGCCCTCTGCTTCATGGACTGCCAGCATTCCCAGGGCATGCCGAACTGCTTCAGTTCTCTCTGCTCTACATCACCTGTTTTCACTTCCATCTCTTCTCGAAGCCTGACCAAAAAAATAATCAACCCCAAAGTACAGAAAGCAGCAAGTAAAAGGTAGCCTTTCTCCCACTTATGATGATCTCTCCTCCTTCCAATGGCTTCAGTTTGGTGGGCATCCTATCAGCTGTTTTCTAAATGTATAAAAATATGGAAGTATAGAAAACATTCTGTATACGAACAGGATATGGTACATAGTACTATGTGACTTGCTTTCTTTTCTCTATGAAATTGCCCAAACATAAAAAAGTACAGAGAACACCAACAGAAACCACGTAGTCAGTATACACACGTAACAAGTGGTAACCTTTGGCCAGCTGATTCAGAGTTTCAAAAAATGTCAGATACCATAAGAGCCAGCCCCTCTTCCCCAACTTTTTACTCAAAAGATATCTTTGTATAATACCTTGGAATTATCTATTTTAAAGATTTTTTTAAAAAAGTTTTATTTATTTATTTGACAGAGAGACAGCCAGCGAGAGAGGGAACACAAGCAGAGGGAGTGGGAGAGGAAGAAGCAGACTCCCCGCAGACGAGCCTGATGTGGGGCTCGATCCCAGAACGCTGGGATCACGCCCTGAGCCGAAGGCAGACGCTTAATGACTGAGCCACCCAGGCGCCCCTATTTTAAAGATTTTTAAAAAGATTTATTTGTCAGAGAGAGTGCAAGAGCACAAGCAGGGGGAGCAGCAGGAAGAGGGAGAAGCAGGCTCCCCGCTGAGCAAGGAGCACAAGGTGGGACTCGATCCCAGGACCTTGGGATCATGACCCGAGCCGAAGGCAGATGTTTAACCGACAGAACCACGCAGGTGTCTAGGTGTAGAGAGATTACTTAAAAATAAAATCTTAAAAGAAAAAATCCCTGGTGTTCATTAGCTTGAGAATCATTAATTCGGATTCTCTCTTTTTGTTTACACAACTGGCTGGAAAATAAGAGAAATGGTCAAATAAACAATGGCTGCTCAAAGCCACTCCTGAATTAACTCTCAAGAAGGTGAATGGGGCGCCTGGGTGGCACAGTGGTTAAGCGTCTGCCTTCGGCTCAGGGCGTGATCCCGGCGTTATGGGATCAAGCCCCACATCAGGCTCCTCCGCTAGGAGCCTGCTTCTCCCTCTCCCACTCCCCCTGCTTGTGTTCCCTCTCTCGCTGGCTGTCTCTATCTCTGTTGAATAAAAAAAAAAAAAATCTTAAAAAAAAAAAGGTGAATAAGGTAATTTAGCTTAATTATATAGTGATTTTCCATGAAACTCTTCTTTTTGTTAACACATCATTAGAACGATGGTTATACTGCCAACATGATTAAGAGTGTGGTTGGTTTTTCAAACACAGAAACATGGAGTATCCCTCTATGGAAGTCTCTTAACTAAGTCAGTCAGTCTAAATCACTGATATGAATTGGAAAGTGCCCCCCCCAAGGTCTCCTAAAATAGCATTCCAGGCTAGAATCATCAAGGTATTAACTATGTACACATGACCATCACAAGGACCTCAAGCAAACTATAAAAAGGTCTTATATTCTCATTTGTAAATCTTTCCTCAAATCTCATCTTCTTTGTCCTTATCAAACTGTTTTTGGTCCTGGGGAATCAGTCCCTCCATGATCACGGAGTAACCAAAAATGGCTCGTTGCCTACTGAATAGGCCATGTGGCCTCCCCTCCAACAATTCTTCAATCACCTCTACACACAGTCCATGACTCGCCATCTTTTTTTTTCTTTTTAAGATTTTATTTTTAAGCAATCTCTAACACCCATTGTGGGGCTCAAACCTACAAGCCCGAAATCAAGAGTCACATGCTCCACTGACTGAGCCAGCCAGGTGCCCGCTGACTCACCATCTTTACACCTTTATCCACCCTTCCTTCCATCTCTACCTGCTGTCCTATCCATGCTCAAGATTCAATCTAAGTTATCCCTTCCTCCGTGAAGCCTTGCCTGATAAGCACAGTCAATACAAATGGTCACCCACTACCTGATGCCAGGCCCTGTGCCAGGCGCTGGGAAAATACGGAAAGATTAAGATACCAACCTAGAGAGTTTGGTTTAGTGGTGGTGATACACAGGAGAGCAAGTAGTTGCACTGCAAAATGATGAATATTACAGATATGGTCAAAGTGAAGAGAAAAATAGAGGAAAAGTAATTGTTTGGAGGAGTTTTGAAGAGGTTCACAGAGGTGTAACCTGTGACGGCAGAGATGAGGCAGGCAGGAAGGTTACACAAGAATACAGTATTTTGGAGATCCATCTCTTTGTCCTCTCAGAGCCTGGCACAATGCCTGGATTTAGCACATACTCACCGGATTGAGTAATTTCACACAAGTCAATCTTGTTTCCTTTACTAAGCTCTAAGTGACTTGGGGAGTGGGTATTAATGAAAGTACTAGAGTGGTAAATGAATTCTTTATTTCTCCACACAATCCCTAAGCGTAAGTCTCTCCTATTGAAAGAAGTAGGGCAGGTTTTGGTGTGAACCAGTTAGGCCCCAGGAGGGCTCAGAAGTTGATTCCCACCGATACTCATCCCTAGACTATTCAGGTGTTGCTCTTTCTTGAAGCTCCTCTTTTATTTAGATCCAGGATATTCTTAAACATGCTCTTTGGGGTGGGAGGGTAGCGGTAAACAACAAAGCGTAAAAATAGATCCAGGGCATTCTTCCAAAGATGCTCCAGACTCCAGGCCTAGGACATCAGGTCATTTGATCAAGTGGCTCAGTTTCTTTTTCTGGAAAACGGGACTAAGCTACCACTCATCCTGCTACCTATAGGTTTTGGGATAAGCAAATAAGACGACTTTCTTAACCATTTACCAAGGACTGTAGTTGTTTGAAGAGGGCCATCCTGGACTCTGAGGCCCATCCAGATTCGGGGCTGGGCGCAGGTTGAGAAGAGGGACCCCTCAGCGCCTGGCCTCCAAGTCAAGGCAGAAGCCGGAAGTGGCAGGGCAGCTCGCGTTTCTGAGGTAACGCGACTGGCCTGGGCTCACCTTGGTTTCCACGGTAGGCCCTTCCCTGTAGCCGACCCGTTCCTTGAAGCGGGCCAGGAACGTCGGTTCGGCTGGCCGCACGTACGAAACCTGGTTCCGCTTGCTCATAGCTGCTCCCGGGAAAAAGAGGTTCCCGGGTCGCCTGGAGATGGTACATTGGCTACGGCGCCTACTCGTGACGTCACGACGTCCCCGCCCCCTGCCCAGAGGCCGGGCAACATGGCGGCCTCCTTGCTGGCGTCAACGTCCGACCCGAGCGCCAAATTCAAATTTGCGGCCATCTTGAGCGTGCGGAATCCCGGCGCGCCGCGCGGCTGGAGGTGTGGGTATCCGCTGTGTTGGTCTTGGGATCCAGGAGTGAGGGCGCCATGGCGCCCGGCTGCAAAAGTAAGTAAGGAGTCCCGGCTTCGTGACCCCGTCCCCGCCCCCAAATACAGCAGGGAAGGACAACCCTCCCTGCCCAGGGTTCCCGGCTGGGCGTGAAGGGCAGGAGGGGACTGAGCGGCGTGGGGCGCTTGGGACCTCTCTGTCCCTCAGACGGACAATACGCGGCTGGAACGGCTGTCTTCCCTTCCATCTGTGTATTGGGCCCGCGCCACGAGCCAGGTACAGTTCTAGGCACTTGGGCTGAGCAGTGAACCGGAGAGCCCTCCTCCAGGAGCTTGGCGCCCAGTGACCTGCTGGTTTCTTCCTTCCCGTTCTCGGTTCTGCCGTTTCGTCGTACCCTATTCCCGGGTCCCAAGGGGGGCTGTCTCTACATACCCTTGCCCGAGGTTCTCACCTCCTCCTGGCTCTCATCACCTTCTGCGTATTTCCACACTACTGACTATCCCCAAAGGGGAGAACTTACTCATGTTCCAAGCCCATCTTTTTCTTCTGTAGGGCCTACTGTAGAATCTCTTTAGATAAGCCCAGGATTATCACAGATCCCTATTTTCTTCTCAAGGCGACCCATTCGGTTTCTTCCTGTTTTCTTGGAGAGGAGCACTGCCAGTTTTTGCTTTTGATAAACCCTCCGATTTTTCTTGGTCCTTTGCCGTTCCTGTGTACGTGCCCCATCTCTTAACATTGCCTAATCCTTTAAGGAGTCTTGTTTTTTTTTAAGCTGATTTTGAGCTAATTTGATGGATCTCGGTGAATGGTATAAATGCTAATGAGGAGAGGCCTAGGTTAGAAGATGGGAGAAACTGAATTTTGGAGATTTGACGAGACTTCCAGCAACGTTAATCCTTCAAGCTGTCAATTGTAATTGTCTTCTGAGGTCTTCGTTGTTTCATTAACGTTTTGGGTCATCACACCATTCACTGCCTACTACTCATTGTGCTCGCTCTTTCTGTCTAAAATGTTTCTCTTCTGGGGCGCCTGGGTGGCACAGCGGTTGGGCGTCTGCCTTTGGCTCAGGGCGTGATCCCGGCGTTATGGGATCGAGCCCCACATCAGGCTCTTCCGCTATGAGCCTGCTTCTTCCTCTCCCACTCCCCCTGCTTGTGTTCTCTCTCTCATTGGCTGTCTCTATCTCTGTCAAATAAATAAAATCTTTAAAAAAATAAAATGTTTCTCTTCTTTCTCCATTTTCGGTATTCAGGGAATTGTAGCACACAAATTAGTACGTTTTTCAACTGAAATGTTCACTGGGCTTTCTGCACAACCACAGTATTGTTCTGTAAATCTGGACTCAAACAAGAGAATTGATACCTGTGATATAATTAGAGCATCTGTTTACATAATGGAAAGTGACATTTGTGTGTCACTATTAAAGGACTCTGGCCTATGTACATCACTTTCTAGAAGTGATGGAAACAGGGATATCGACAGCTCCCCTGTGTGAAAATAGTAAATTCCTGGGGAACTCTTCTGTTCCTTGCAGTCTGTTAGCAATGTCAAGGTTGATGACATCCCAGGTAAGAGCTGCTCGCATTCCCAGCAGTCCAGAGATCTGGAGCATGAATTGGAGAACTCACCCGGTGCTGCCCACAACTTTTACTTTTGTGCTGAGGAAGGTTTTTTCTTGTGACATTGGCACCATGGCTTGCTGACTGTGAAATCAGAGAAATGAGAATGTGAAGTACAATCCCAATGAAACTGAGTTTAAGATTCCCTTTCTGAACTTAATCATATTTGGTCAAATGATCCATCGATATTTATCTAGACTGCAGAATACAGCATCTTATGGGTTGGTTTTTTTTTTCTTTTTTTTACAGCAGGAAGATTCCTTTAAAAAAAATTTACTGTTTTGTTGAGGATTAATATACATACAGCAAAGGACACAAATCTTAAGATTACTATGCGATGAATTTTTACATATGAGTACACAGTCTTGTCACTGCCACCAAGATCAAGAAGTAGATTGGTTTCTATGCCCCAAAAAGTTCCCTGTGATCCTTACTAGTTAACAACTGTACTGATTTGCATCACCATTGACTGGTTTTGCCTATTCTTGAACTTCATGTAAATCGTACAGTATTTATTCTTTTTGTTTTGGCTTTTTACTGAACATTGCGTCTGAGCACAGTTTGTGTGTTGTCTGTAGCAGGTAATTCTTTTACGTTGCTGGTTAGAGTTCCATCCTGTCAGTATTCCACGATTTACTTATTCTTTTTTTTTTTTTTTAAGATTTTATTTATTTATTTGACAGAGAGCACAAGCACAGGGCAGCAGCAGGCAGAGGGAGAGAGAGAAGCAGACTCCCCACTGAGCAGGGAGCCCAATGCGGGGCTCGATCCCAGGACCCTGGGATCACGACCTGAGCTGAAGGCAGACGCTTAACCGACTGAGCCACCCAGGCGCACCTGTTTATTCTTTTGATGTACATTTGCGTTTCTAGATGGACTATTAGGAATAAAGCTGCTGTAAACATTCCTCAACATATTTTAAGGTAGACGTGTGGAGGACCTCAGAGCTAAAAGAATTTTACAGTGAATGCCTAGTAGGAAGGACCCTTGTTGTGTCAAACTTTGACGGCAGCCACGTGATAAATTTTTATATTCTGTTTAACCTTTGCTTAAGATACAGCATACTGAGGTCATTAAGAGCGTGCGCTTTGGATCCTGAATGCCTGGGTTCAAATGGCAGCATTTCTCAGTGACAGCATTGCCTCAGACCTCGATTAGGCTTAATGCCAGAACCATCTACCTCTGTGTAATTTTTGGTTTCATTTTATCTCACTATTGGCTTACTAACTTGTTTTTTTTTTCTTTTCTTTAGTAAACATTTCATTTTGGAGTAATTTTAGGTTTATAAAAAAGTTGTAACCTGTGTTCATCCAGGATCTTCTCAACTGGACTAGACTACCAGGAGCTCTATGGACTCCCCTCCCTGCACTTCAGACTTGAAACTCTAGGCAGTTGAGCTGGGGCAGTTGAAGGGCACACTGCCTTTGGTTCCCACTCGCAGGGTCACTTTACTGTGCTCTCTGTTGTCCAGTGTCTGAAACTCATTGTGTGTTTTTTTCCCAGTTTCCTAGTTATTTAAGACAGACCAGTTAATCCAGTCTCTTTTATTCCATCATGGCCTTAAGTAGAAGTCTGGGTCTATTTTTGGCTCATCTTTACACCTAAGGTGTGGAAAGCTTGGGCATTTATTAGGGCCCTGAACCCCAAATTTTGTTCCTCTCATCTGTGAGTCTATTCGAAACTCTGCTCGAAATCTCAGCCTCTTAGCTGCAGCTCGCAGTCAGTAATGTCCTTGAAGGAAAGAGCAGCCTCAGATGCTGTGCTCACACCTCTGGATTTCCGTCCTCTCTTGGGTTTTGGCCCCATATGTGCTGACCACCTCGGCAGGTCTCCAGTGCCCCCAGGTAGATGTTTTCTAGACATTTTCTGCATTTCTGGTTGCTCTCAGGCAGGAGGCTTGGTCAGAATTAAACTAGTCCTTTAGTTCTGGACTGTGCTAGTAAGGAAAGCCTTACTGTAATAAATTCAGTTTTATCCCAGGACAGAAAAAAATCTGTATCTGAGGAAGCAGAAAAAGTAGAAACAGTTTAAAATCAGTCTGTTGGCCTAAAAGAAGGGCTAAAACTACGATTGAGGGTGGCGTCTTTTTTTTTTTTTTTTTTGCTGCTATGCTCCTGCCTAGCCCCTCAAATCCTGATTTTATTACTAATGCTAACATTTTTGGTGGTTTGAACCTTTCAATTTTGAGTGCTTAACAAAAAAACTTAGTAAAAATATGCCTTCTGCTGTCCTCTTGAAGATTCATGGTTGTTGTAGATGATAGTTGTCTTAGTCTAGGCTGCTCTAATAAAAACAAAACTGGTGGCTTTTCAACAGTGGACATTTATTTCTCACAGTTCTGGAGTCTGGGAAGTCTAAGATCATGGTATCTGCATACTGGTTGTCTGGTCAAGGCCCACTTCCTCAGTGAGGCTCTCTTTTTGCCCTAATCTCACATGGTGGAAGGGAAGAACTACCTAGGGTGTCTTTTATAAGGACACCAGTGTCAATCACGAGGGCCCTGACTTCAAGACCTAATCACGTTCCAGGGGCCCTCGCCTCCTAATACCACACCCTGGGCGTTAGGATTTCACCGTACGGATTTTGGGGAGATAGAAACATTCATACCATAGCAGTGATAAAGAGATGACTTATTCATCATTTGTATGGAATTAAAGGTTGACTGCTTTTAGTGTGGTACACTGCCTTTATTTTTTAAAGATTTTTCATTTATTTATGAGAGAGAGAGAGAGAGAGAGTGAGACTGAGCAGGGGGAAGGGGGAGAGGGAGAAGCAGGCTCCCCGCTGAGCAGGGAGCCTAACGCTGGGCTCAATTCCAGGACCCTGAGATCACGACCTGAGCCGAAGGCAGACACTTAACTGACAGCCACCCAGGTGCCCCGTAGCGTGGTTCACTGCCCTTAGGTAGCTGAGGTGTAGATGCCTGTTTTGAACTGCCTCCCCCTAAGCCCCCCCCCCAAACCGTCTGAATACCTGTCTGACTCAAGCCTTTGTATTTTTTACTTACCTTTTCCGCTATCAGGATATGTGACCTCTGCTCACATCATCTATCCTAATCTTCGTTTTCCTCTTTCCCCAGCTCCTCATAAGGATCAGACTTCAGCTTTCCTAACATGAAAGCCTTCCTTTCATATTCTGGCATTCTCATTTGTTTTTATTTTTGCTAAAGGTACAAAGGGACTGTTTCTTTGCTGCCAACTGTTGTAGAAACTGTGTGAAGGGCTGGTGGGGAATTGGGCAATCTGGTCTATTCCCCACTTGACAGGCAATCACTTGCTTGAGGCTATAGCTGGAAAGGGTAGTTTCCAGAACAGTTGTTCTGTGGTGAAAATTTACTTTGAACTTCTGTGCTATGAAATGAAGAATAGAAATAAACAATAGAAAGAATAGAAATTAAGGGGTTTTTTTTGCTTTTGTTTTTTTCCTGATGTCCTAGTATTAATTCATTCAAAGACATTTACTGAGTGTTCATTGTGTGTCAGGCACTGCTCTAGAGAATGCTTTGCAGTTCATTTAGAAGAGAAAGAGAGTAAACTAAAATATGTTATGATGGCAGTAAGTCCTTTGAAGGAAAATAGGGCCAAGGAAGGGAGTTAGAGTGATAGACGGGTGGGTAGGTGGGGAAATAAGCTGGTGTTTCCCATGATGCAAGGTCATGGAATGCCTTACTGGGAAGACAATACTTGAGTAAATGCCTGAAGAAGTGTTCCAGGCAGAAGGTACAGCATGTGTAAAGGTCCTGAAGTGTGACACATTCTAGAAATAACAAGAAATCTAGTTTGGTTGTGTGTATGTATACATAATATTTTTTGTGAGCCATTTGAGACTGAAATGGGGACATCGTGTACCTTTACCACAAAATACTTCAGCGAGTAATTTCTATGAATAGGTGTCTTCTGTTGGCCAATCACATTGCAGTGATCAAAATGAAGAACTTTTACCTTGATATAGTGCTGTTATCTAATCCACAGTCCATATTTTACTTCTATCCTGTGTACCAATGATCTGTTTTATAGGGTTTTTTTTCTCTAGAACCAGATCTCTCATTGCATTTAGTACTGATAACTGACATTTTTTTAACAGCTTGATTGAGATGTAAGTCAGATACAGTACAATTCACCCGTACAAAGTGTAAAATGGTTTTTAGTATATTCATAGATGTGTGCAACTATCAGCATAGTCCATTAGCACATTTTCATCGCCTCAAAAGAAATCTCATATCTTCAGCCCTCCTCCTTCCCACCTCTCTATCCCCCACCAGCCCTAAGTAACCACTACTCTTCGTTATTCGAAGTGGCATAGTAAAGTCTCCAGCTGTCATTGTTGAATTGTCTACTTCTCCCTACTTTTCTGTCCATTTTCGCTTTGTGTATTTTGGTGATCTGGTATTAGGTGAATATATGTTTATATTTGTGTTATCATCCTGAAGGATTGACCTTTGTATCATTATAAAATGTCCTTCTTTATCTCACTTATCTCTTTATCAACATTTTTTGGTGGTTTTTTAAAATCTGTTCTGTGTAATACCAGTGTAGCTACTGCAGCCTTCTTGCGATTGCTGTTTGACTGAGATATCTTTTTTCATCGTTTACTTCCAGTGTGTTTTTATCTTTGAATCTAAAGTGTGTTTCCTGTAGGTAGTGTATAGTTGGGGCATGTTTTCTCAAGTAGTCTGGCAGTCTCTGCCTTTTGATTATTTAGTCCATTCGCATGTTATTGGTATAGTTGGATTTACATGCGCCATTTTACTTTTTGTTTTCTATGTGTCTCACATCTTTAATGTTCCTCTGTTCCTCCTTTACTGCTTTCTTTTTTGGATTGATTGATTTATTTTTTAGTGGTTGCTCTAGGGTTTTACATGCGCGTCTTATCAGAATCAGCTTCAGATTCATTCATACTAGCTTAATTCCGGTGATATAAATATTATTCCTATGAAGTTCTCTTCCTTCTCACCCCTTTTTTTGATATATTGTTAAACATACTACATTTAATAATGTTATAAACCCAACAGTACATTGCTATAATTATTACTTTACCAACTTTAGTCCCTTCCTCAGGCCAGTACAGCTTTGCTCCTACCCACCTTGTCTGTATATTACATTCCTATTTATTGTAGACCCAACAATACATTATGTACATTTTATTTTATTTGTTTTCTTTAAAGATTTTATTTCTTTTTTTGTTTTTTAAAGATTTTATTTATTTATTCAACAGAGAGAGAGACAGCCAGCGAGAGAGGGAACACAAGCAGGGGGAGTGGGAGAGGAAGAAGCAGGCTCCCAGCGGAGGAGCCTGATGTGGGGCTCGATCCCATAACGCCGGGATCATGCCCTGAGCCGAAGGCAGACGCTTAACCGCTGTGCCATCCAGGCGCCCCTAAAGATTTTATTTCTTAAGTAATCTCTACAACCAACGTAGGGTCAAATTCACAACCCTGAGATCATGAGTCACGTGCTGTATCAACTGAGCCAGCCAGGCACCCCCATTGTGTACATTTCAAAGCAACAATACATTATGTACATTCTAAAGCTTTAAAAATCAATTAAAAGAAGAAAGGAGGAAAAAAATAGACATTTCTACTGTCTTTTTGGCTATTATATCTTTGAAATTTTTTCTGCTTTTTATCTTTTTTCTCTTTCTGGTGCTCCCGATTACATGTATATTAGTGTGTTTGGTGGTGTCCCACATTTTTCTGAGGCTGGCTTCATTTCACTTTCCTTCAGCCTTTTTTCTGTCTGTTCTTTGGCTTGTATCGTTTCTGTTGATCTGCCTTTGAGCTTGCTTATTTTTTCTTCTGCCAGTTTACATGTACTGTTGAGTCCATCTAGTGAATTTTTACCTCAGTTATTATACTTTTTGAATTGCAGAGTTTCAGTTTTTCAAAATAATGTCTATCTCTATTCTCTATTTGCTGGGGCATTGTCATTATACCTTCCTTTAATGCTTTAATTATGATTTCCTTCAGTTCTGTGAACATGTTTATAATGGTTACTTTGAAGTCTCCCAACATCTGGATGCTATCGTAGGCAATTTCTGTAGCCAGCTTTTTTTTTCCCCCCTCCTTCATGGCTCATACTTTCCTGTGTCTTTGAATGCCTTGCATTTTTTTGTTGGCTACTTGACATCTTAGATAATAAATTATAGCAGCTTTGGATACTGGTCTCTCTACCCTCCAGGGGTTGTTATTTGCTTGTTTGTTTAATGACTGACTGGATCATTTTAGTGACATCTCTTTCCCTCTCACAATGTTAAGCCTCTGATGTCGCTCCTCAGAGAAGTTCAGCTTGGGGTATACCCACAGTCACCCTGATGACAGTGGTTTTGGTGGGGACCTCTTTCTCTCTTTCCCTGGCCACACTTAGTTCTTAAACTTCAGGAATACCAGCTAATTGCCCTTTTTTGAACAATGCCCAGAACATTGCCCTACAAATTAATCTAATTAGATTCTTCCCCACCCCCCTTTTTTGAAGGGGAGGGGTAGAGGGAATGGAAACAAGAGAATCTTAAGCAGGCTCCACACTCAGTCGGGGCCTGATCTCATGACCCTGAGATCATGACCTGAGCCGAAACCAAGACTCAGACACTGGACCAACTGAGCCACCCAGGCACTCCTGATTCTTGCCCCTTTGAAGGAAAAGTTTCTGAGATCTGTGTTTGATACTTGTTTTGTCCCAGTAAAGCTGCTCCCAGCTGTCTGAGGCTCCAGTTCTCTCCTGTAAATTAATAGGCCTGTGGTTTTGTTTGTATCTCCTAATGGCCTCTCACTACAACCTTCACTGTTCTTGAGTGTGTGATTAGGCTTGAACTTCTCCATGCTCTGTTGGAAATGAGGTCAGCTCTTTTGGAGCTATATGCTTTATGGTGTGTTTCTCCCCTGAGGCAAAATCTCTGAGCCTAGACTCTGGAGCTGGGGGTAGGGACGATGATAACCTTCTTTCAGAGTGACACCTTTGCTCTAGCGGCTGTGTATTTGTTGGGGAGGGGAGTGTGTGTGTGTGTATGTGTCTGTGTCTAGCAGCTGGTGTCCCCTTGACTTGCCTCTCCTACAGGAGAACCACTGCCTTGTGAGCCAGACCAAGGGTGATCAGGGTCCCAGTGTTCTCAATATGCTATGTCCAAGGTACTGCCTCATTCCATAAGTGGAGGCTGGGTGGGAGAAGGGAACCCCCACCTCTCAACCATATTTATCTGGGATTTAGCTTCAGCAACAGGCAGCTGGCTGGAGGCAGGATGAGAAACTGATAACCCGCTCCTGGGAAGAAAGCCCTCCAAATGGAAGCTGAGGGAAGGGGAGCAGGATCCCTGTGTTCTTGGCTGTGCAGTCTGGGGTAGAGTCGCCAACTTGCCGAGATGGAAGGGAGGGACCTTGGTTCAACTGCCATAGACTCTCACCTTTGTTGTGGAATTTTCATAGATCTTCTTGACTGGATGTTTTTTCATTTGACTGTTTGCCTTTATGGCTGTTTCTAGAGACTTTAAGTGTCTTTTTGTTTTGTTTTGTTTTCTGGTTTTTATTTCACCAGTTTTACTGGGCAGTGGGTCAGTGGAGTTCCTCATGCGGTCATGCTGGAAGTTGACGTCTGGGTTCCTTTTTAACAGAATCATTCTGCCTTCTGGGTTGAGAATAGGTGGGAGTTTGGGGATGAGGGAGTGAGAAAGAGAAGCATGGAAACTGTTGTAATAACTCAAATGAGGGATGTTGTTGGCTTGATTCCATAGCAGTGAATTTGATCAGAAGTTGTAAGATTCTGGATGTATTTTAAAGGTAGAGTGAAAGATTGGCTAACAGGTTGGACATGAAGTATGAGAAAGAAAGTGGTCAGGGATGACTCCAAGGTTTTTGGCCTGAGCAACTAGAAAGATGGAGTTGTCAGGGCACCTGCGTGGCATAGTCAGTTAAGCGTCCGACTCTTGGTTTTGGCTCAGGTCGTGATTTCAGGGTTCTGAGATCATGCTCCCAGGGTCCTGAGATCATGCTCCATGCTCAGCAAGAAGTCTGTTTAAGACTTTCTCTCCCTCTCCCTCGGTCCCTGAGGAGATTGAGGAGTGTCAGCAACAGAAGACCAGGCTAGATAAGAAAGAGATTTTTTTTTAAAGTTTGTTCTTTTTTTTTTTTTTTTTAAGATTTTTATTTATTTATTTGACAGAGAGAGAGAGCATGAGCAGGGGGGAGGAGCAAGGGGAGAGGGAGAAGCAGACTCCCCGATGAGCAGGGAGTCCGATGCGGGACTTGATCCCAGGATCAAGTTGGCTTAGCCAACTGAGCCACCCAGGCACCCAAGTATGAGATTTTTTTAGTGCAATTTTAAGTGCCTGTAGTAATTTCTTGTCTTTTTTTCTAGCTGAGTTACGCAATGTGACAAATTGTCAGTCTAACCAACCAAGGTAAGGAAAAAAATCTCGTTGATGAGACCAAAAAAATTAGGGATGTGGTATTCCTAAAACAACCATTTAGCATAGTAAGGGGTGCTTGTTTCAGAATTAAGCTTGGTCCTCAGCTACCTAGAAATCTGGAAACATCACACTTCCTCCCCAACCCTCCCCCCATCCTCTCACCTTTCAGGCTAAAAGATGGAATCAGTAACATCATTCTCCCTTGGGGTGACTTATTTTATTACTGCTATCAAGAGGGAAATCAGACAAGCAGACATGCTTGGAGCTCCGTGGAATCAACTCTCTTTCAGTTGATTTCAAATAAAAGCTTATGAAGATGAGTATCATGGAGCAAACCAGTAAAGGGTGTGAGTCATGTGATACTCTTTTAGAAGAGGTAAATGTTAGCGGGTAGATTTGGGGCTTTTTGGGGAAAACTCAGTATGGAAACATTAGAGGCTATAGGAGACTCAGATCCTTTTTTAGTTTTCTCCAGTAAACTTAGGCTGGTACACTTCTTGTCTTTAGTAATGAAGGTGACGCCATCAAAGTTTTTGTGCGAATTCGTCCACCTACAGAAGGTTCTGGATCAGCTGATGGAGAGCAAAACTTATGCTTATCTGTGCTCTCCTCTACCACTCTCCGGCTTCACTCCAACCCTGAGCCCAAGACCTTCACGTTCGATCATGTTGCAGACATGCACACCACTCAGGTAAAGACAGTTTTGGAAACTTAACTTTCCATTTGGATAAGATTCTGTTATTTGTGAGGATTTCATTTCTGGTCTCTTTAGTTTGATAGATTTCAGATAAGGACACTCAAACATGTAAATATTTGAGATTTAATGTAATTTAAAATATTTTAAATTAAATTTTATTATTTTTCTTCTTTCATCAAACTTTGTACCAGAATGACAGGCCTGCTTTACTTTCGCTCACCATCCAGTGATGGAGGTTAGTGGAGGTGTATTTTTCAGGGCCACTTGGACGATTGCTAAGTCTAGTTGAACTTCATAGCTTAGGGAGAGGGTCTTAATTGTAGCTGCTATAACAAGATACCAAAACCAGGTGGCTTAAACAGCAAACACTTATTTCTCACTGTTCTGGAGGTTCGGAATTCAAAGATCCAGGCCAGGAGATCCAGTGTCTGGTAAGGACTTGCTTCCTGGCTTGGAGACAGCTGCCTTCTCACTGTGGAGAGAGAGAAAGCAAATTCTCTCGTGTCTCTTAGAGGGATGCTACTCCCATCACAAGGGCTCTACCCTTATGACCTAATTATCTTCCGAAAGACCTATCTCCAGATACCATCACATTGGGGATTAGGGTTTCAACATACAAATTTGGAGGAGAAACACAAACATTCAGTCCATAGTAGAGAGTAACAGGTTTAAGACGACTGTGATGTCAGTAACTTTTTCTAATTAGACAATTTAGTTAAGATCTAGTCGACGCTATCCATTAGAACTTTCCGTAATGAGGGAAGTGTTCTATATCTGCGCTGTCCGTTACAATAGCCTCTAGCCACATGTAGTTATTTAAGTTTGAATTTATTAAGATTAAATAAAATCTAAAATTTAGTTTCTCAGATACACTAACTGCATATGGCCATGGAGCACTTGAAATGTAGCTAGTGCGTCTAAGGACCTGACTTTTACATTTTGTTTAATTTTAATTAATTTGAATTTAAATAGCCACATATGGTTAATGGCTGTTGTATTGGACATCACAGATCTTGATTATTCCCTTACACACATGATGGTTTTGGTGAGACATTTAGATCTTTAGATCTTTTTTCAACTAGGACATGGCTGATCAATGGAAATATAAAGTTAGTCACATATATAATTTAAAATTTTCTAGTAGCCATGTTGACAAAAAGTAAAAAAGAAACAGGTAAACTTAATTTTAATCCTATATTTTATTTAATCCAGTATGTCCAAAATATCATTTCCACATGTAATCAATATAAAGCAAATTATTAATGAAATATTTTCCACTCTTTTTATTCACGTTCAGTTTTCCAAATCTGGTGTATATTTTATACTTACAATACATCTCAGGTTGGACTAGCCACGTTTCAGGTGCTCAGTAGCCACATGTGGCTCATGGCTATGGTATTAGACAATGCAGGTTTAGGAATTATTGCCTGTTGATAAGATTGCATCTACTTATATGTAAAAATGAAAATAAAAATCAGGTATTGATTATTTAGTATAAGCTGGTAAGAAAACACAGAAGAACATATAGGGCCATGTATTTGATGCTAATACCAGTATAATATTTGCATGCAATGTGCTGAACAAAATTCTGTATAAATTGTAGATGTAAGATTTTAAATCTATAATTGTATACGAGATTAATGGACATACTGGTCTAATGTTTTATCATTTTATATGTTTTAACCTTTTTTCTGTAGTGATTGCAATTTTCATACTACCACAGGTGTTGAAAAATCTAAGCACATTATTTTTATTCTGTTTTTGAATGTAGTTTAGGAAAGTGTTTTCATTTCTAGGAAATGTTAAAATGTTTGGTGCTTACATTTGTAGGAGTCCGTGTTCTCAGCTGTGGCCAAGGGCATTGTGGAATCTTGCATGAGCGGTTATAACGGTACCATCTTTGCATAGTAAGTTCCTGGCTCTGTCCTTATACAAGGGTACCATAGTTAAGTGCTTCTTCCTCTAGCTGCTGTAATCAATACTACAAACTTAGTGACTTGAAACAATACAAATTTATTATCTTTCGGTTCTTAAGTCCGAAGTCTCACTGAGCTACAATAGAAGTGTTGGCAGGGCTGTGTTCCTTTCTGGAGGCTGTAGGGGGAATTCCATTTCCTTGCCTTTTCCACCTTTCAGAGGCCACTCAAACTGCGTGGGTACAGCCCCCTTTCTCTGTCATTGAAGCCAACAACATGCAGCCCTCCGACTCTTCTTTCTCAGTCACATCTCCCTCTCACTACGGCTGGGACAGTTTCCCTACTTTTATAGATTCATGTGATCGGATTGGCCCCACTGGGGTAATCAAGGTGGAGGGGATTAAACTCTACCTCCTGGAGAGGAGAATATCTACATAGATTATTTGGAATTCTTCTGTGAGGAAGATTTGTCTCTTCTCCCCCATTTATTTATTTTTACTTGGAGTTATAATCCAATATATTCTTTTTATCTTATTGCTCATGTTGTCCTAGCTGGGCCATTGGGAGCTGTGGGAGGTTGGTTTCTGTGTCCCTTTGACATGTCACGTCCTTTTGCTCGAGCACTTCCTTACTGTATGATGCTCCAGGCTGCTCCTGGCTCATCTGTGTTTTCCCTGTCCCAGGCTGAGACTCAGCCATTTCGCCAAGGAGCCCTGGTTCCTTTTATTGGAGGACGGTATTTAGGAACCAAGATGTGGGCACTAGGTGTTGTTGCTACTGGAGTGTCAGTGCTCCTAGGTCTTCTCCGCAGACAGCTAGGTGATAAATGTCTGTATACTAAGTCATGTATATAGGCGTGTCTGTAATTGTTCCTGTATATATCCATTTGTATATACATCGAGCTAAACATGAGTTCATGCTTAGGTCTCTGACTCTAATCCAAGGGTTTAGAATCCACACTGGCTCATTCTAACCTTTCTTTTTTGTTTATCTGTAACTTGCCTTGCTGGCAGTGAGAGTGCTGGCTCCCACCTTCCATCAGCCCTTCACTTATTTGTTCAGCCCCAGTGCCCACGTAAAGCGCTTTCAGAATTGTTATCCTGTATCCCTGTGAGAAACAAACTTACTGAGGACAGTGTTGATGTACAGTTCTTCTTCTTCTTTGGTTTTTTTTTTAGCCTTACGATTTCCAGTCAAAACCTCCTTTTCTAAAGTTACTTAGGTCAGCTCCTTTGCTGTCCACCCACTTTAGTGCAGTTACGTCATGCTCTTGTAATGTAGTTACGTGCATTCCATCCTGGACCGCTGACATCCTGGTTGATGTGTTTTGCTTTTTTTTTTAGTTTGCATGCCTTAAATTTCACCCTTTGTGATACACAGTTATATAGTGTCTTGACAGGTGGAGAGGGTCGTGTATTTAACACCCAGCACTGAGGAGGACAATTCCTTCACCTTAAAAGTTTCCCCTGTTTGTCCCCCTTACAGTCAGCCACTCGCCCTTTCCCCAACCCCTGACATCCAGGGTACATTCATATATTTTCTGTTCCTATAGTTCTGCCTTTGCCAGAGTGCCATATGAATGGATTTGTAACAACATGTAACCTTTTGGATCTGGCTTCTTTTCTCTTAGTAAAAATGCCTTTAGGATTCGCCTGTGTTGTTGCATACATCAATAACATTCCTTTTTTTTTCTTTTCTGAATAGTAGTTTATTATATGGATGTATCACGGTTTTTTAATCTATTTCCTTGTGATAGGATGTCTTAGTTGCTTCCAGTTTTTAGTGATTATGAATAAATTGCTACAAATGTTTGAATATTGGTTTTTATGTGAACATAAGTTTTCAAATCATTTGAGTAAATCCCTAGGAATGCAGTTGCCAGACCATATGGTAAGTCTATGATTAACCTTATGAGCAACTGCCAAATTGTTTTCCAAATGTATGTTTAAAGTGAGTCATGGTCCTGAATTTCTCAATGTTGACAGCCTTAAAATATTGCTATAGATTTAATGTTGGAATGTAAGATGGAGGTCCAGAAAACACTGTGACCTTGGCAATTATACAAGGTGAATTTTAGTATCATTTCGGATTTATTTTATAAATAGGAATATAATTTGTAGTATAATTTTTTTCTTAGCAGTAGACTTTTCTAGAACTATTTAACAATGTAGTGAATTATATAAGACATTTGAGCAGCTGGTGCCTTGTGTGCATGTGCCCTTGGTTCATCTATAATTGGTTCAAGGCACAGGAAAATAGAAAATGCATTAAAAAGTGTAAAATTTAGGCTCATATTGCACATACATCCTTGAAAATTTGCCTTTGCTTTTCCTGCTTACTTTTCAGTTGTCTTCAGAAAAACTAAATGTTCTCTCTTTAGCAGTGAAACAGATAACCTATTTTCTCATCTGTCTTCTTAACAGAAAACAGATTTTTTTCCCCCACAGAATATTTTGAGTGGTAAAGTTCAAAGGTGAATTTGAAATAAGAGCCACATTTGGCAGAGATTATATTATCTTTAGAACTTTTGTCTTTGAAGACCTTGTAGGCATACTAATTATGTTTAATTTGTAACATATTCATTAATAACTTAATGAAAATTGCTTTTGCTAGAAGAAAGTAGAAATGAGAAACACTTGGAAAGAAATGAGTGTTTGATTTACTGGCTGGGGAACATACTTTTTGGTTTACCTAAGACAGTTCCAATTGTAGGGTGATTATTAATAGCATTCCCTTCACTCTCAAGTAGGGGACTCAATAATAACCACTTCTCTTTCTGTATTACTAAAGAACTTTTTTTTACTACTTCTAAAAGGAAGAGGTAAACAACTAGATCATACTGGGTTTTTCTGTTTGGTTGGTTGTTTTGTTTTATCTTTTGGGGCATTTATTTTTTTTATATTTTTATTTTATTTTATTTTTTTAAAGATTTTATTTATTTATTCAACAGAGATAGAGACAGCCAGCGAGAGAGGGAACACAAGCAGGGGGAGTGGGAGAGGAAGAAGCAGGCTCACAGCAGAGGAGCCTGATGTGGGGCTCGATCCCAGAACTCTGGGATCATGACCTGAGCTGAAGGTGGACGCTTAACGACTGAGCCACCCAGGCGCCCCCTTTTGGGGCATTTAAACAAAAAATGAATTCAAAAAAATTTTTAAAGATTTTAAAGATTTATTCATTTGACACAGAGAGGGAGAGAGAGTGCAAGAGGGGAGGGGGGAAAGGGAGAGGGAGAAGCAGACTCCCCACTGAGCAGGGAGCCCGATGTGGGGCTGGATCCCAGGACCCTGGGATCATGACCTGAGCCGAAGGCAGACGCTTAACTGACTGAGCCACCCAGGCCCACCTCAAAATTTTTTTATATTTGTTGTGTGAATCCAAGCTAAAGACATTTGACACCCTGATTGATATCTATCTTAAGCATAACATTTTTAGTTTTAGTTTTTGTTACTCTTGTTTCTTGGGGGTAATGGAGAAGATATAACACTACATACAAAATCAGGCCTATAGCATAAGGAGTTTTAAAATTGCTTTATTTTTAAATGAAGACATTTTAGTATCCTTAAAGGCAGAATTTAGGAAAGGAATTGCTAACTTATTTATTTATTCATTTTAAAAATTTTATTTATTTATTTGCCAGAGAGAGAGAGAGCACAAGCAGGGGGAGTGGCAGGCAGAGGGAGAAGCAGGCTCCCTGTTGAGCAAGGATCCCAATGTGGGATCCCAGGACCCTGGGATCGTGACCTGAGCCAAAGGCAGATAGATGCTTAACTGACTGAGCCACCCAGGCATCCCTGCTAGTCTATTTAGAATAGAAAAAGTTGGAAACAAAAATCCAGTGGTTTCTGGTTAAATCAATTATGCATGCATGGAATATACAATGTAACTATTAAAAATAATGAGGTAAATCTCTATTTACTGGCCTAGAAAGATATCTGAGATAAAATTAAAGGACAAAACAGATTACAGAGCAGTATGAAGAGCATCGTTTCAGTTTCATAAATAAAAATTAAATGAAAATTCTGATGGCTGTGTTTGTATAATCCTGAAGCATTACCAGGCAATTAACAGTGTAGTTATTGGTGGTAGAATAGGGGAGAAAGAAAATGAATCATTCACTTCTCACCTAGTATAATTTTTTTTATTAAAGATTTTATTTATTTTTTTGAGAGAGACAGAGAGCACGAGCAGGGGCAGGGGCAGAGGGGAGAGGGAGAGGCAGACTCCTCACTAAGCATGGAACCCGATGCGGGGCTCAATTCCAGAACCCTGAGACCATGACCTGAGCCAAAGTCCGATGCTTAACTGACTGAGCTACCCAGGTGGCCCCAATTTTTTTTAAAGATTTTATTTATTTATTTGACAGAGAAAGACAGCCAGCGAGAGAGGGAACACAAGCAGGGGGAGTGGGAGAGGAAGAAGCAGGCTCCCAGTGGAGAAGCCTGATGTGGGGCTCGAACCCAGAACACTGGGATCATGCCCTGAGCCGAAGGCAGACGCTTAATGACTGCGCCACCCAGGCGGCCCTCAATTTTTTTTTTTTTTTTTTAAGTAAGCTGTATGCCCAATGTGGGCCTTGAACTCACGACCCCGAGATCAAGCGTTTCATGCTTTACTGACAGCCAGGCAAGCACCCCTACCTAATATAATTTTTAAAAAGAAAGAAAATAAGATCTTTGTGGGAAATTTATGCACTAGTAGACCATATTAAAACAGGAGGGTAATCTTTTAAGTTTCATGTGCAAAAATAATGTCTAAAACATTTATTTTTACAGTGGACAGACGGGCTCAGGGAAAACATTTACGATGATGGGTAAGTGAATTTAAGATGATCCTTTCCTGGCTTAATCTACTCTTTCTATGATGACAGCACCTAAGCACCTAGTACATTTTGGGGGAAGGCATACTTCTATATACAATGTTGTCCTCATAAAAGTAGGGCTGTTCCCCAGGCTTCTGTCAGATTGTGAGTTCCATGATAGCAAGTCCATGTCTGCAGCTATGTTCCCAGTCATCGCTGAGCATGGAGTAGGTACTCCATAGATAGTTTCTGAATTGGGTTTAATGACTTTTTATATATTTATAAATCTGTGCAGTCTCTACCTGGATCGAGATTCCCAGTCAGTAACTACCTCACCCCCTTCCCCTGGATTGTGTATTACTCTGATTTCTCTGTCATCATTAGTTTTCCTTTTTTTAAGCTTCTAGAAATGAAATTTTATGTATATACTCTTATGTCTGGCTCTTCCTCTCAGCATTAAGTTTCTAAGATTCACCCACGTTGTTGCATATGGTAGTAGTTTATTCATTGCCCTATAACATATCATTGAACGGATCTGCCACGTTTTCCAATCTAGTGCTGATAGACATTTGGATTATCTCCAATTTTAGACCATATGTATAATTCAGCCATGACTGCTTTTTCTTGTATGTGTTTTTTTAAAGTTCATTTCTAGGAATGGAATTGCTGGATCATGGTTACATGTGTATCAGCTTTAGTAGATATGGTCAGGATATACATGGAAGTTCTAGGAACTCCACATCCTTGTCTATACATGGTATTGTCAGTTTTTAAAATTTTAGCCTTCTGGAGTATGCGTAGTATTATCTCATTGTGTTTTTGTTTGCAGTTCCCTGATGTCTGTAGACAACTGAACACCTTACATGTTTGTTGGACATTTGAACGGCCTCTCTGTAAAATGCCCATTCGAGCTTTTTTCCCATTAAAAAATTTAGCTTGCCTTTTTCCTACTCATTTGTGGAGATTTTTATGACATAGAGAGGTTAGTCCTTTGTCTACAATACTGATAACAGATTTTTCTCTAGGTTTTTCATTTGTCTTTTCAGTTAAGGTTTTTTCCTTTGCTCACGTTTTTTTATTTTCTTGTTGAATTTTGGTTGTGGGTTGTTTTTGTTTTTAATGGTTTCTGAGTAAGAGTTGCAGTCAGAAAGAGTGGTACTGAGTGAAACAAGAAGGAACCATGAGACTCTCTGGGAGAAGCATCTTCCAGGCAGTAGGCTCTGAGTTGGAAACAGGCTCAAGAGTGTTCAAAGAACAGCAGGAAGACCCATGGGAGGGGAGTTTTCCAGAATAAGGGGGTAGTAGGGAGGTAAGTTGGGGTTTACCCTGAGGCCAGGTCATGTAGGACGTGGCAAGGATTTGGGATTTTATGAGGGATTTTGGAAGGTTTTTTTAAAAAGAAGAGCTACCTGATCTGATGTATAATGAAAAGGATTACTCAGGCACATGAGTAGATTAGATTGGGAGGGGCTGGAGGGAAGCAGGATGAGGCGCTAAGGCATAGAGGAGGCAGGAGATGATGAAGGTAACTAAAGAATAAGTTGAATATCTTTGTATATTATTTAACAGGAAAATGTTATAAAATTATCTGCACACTCATATTATTTGTTCTCTTTGTTTATTCACTTGCATTTTTCTAGTTCCATTATATATTTATATATTGTAATTTATATAATTTATATATAATGTAATTTATATAATGTAATATATATATTACAGTTTACAGGGGCCATTTATTATTTTTTTTAAAGATTTATTTATTTATTTTAGAGAGAGCCCTTGGGGGCAGGGCAGAGGGAGAGAATCTCAAGCAGCCTCCCTGCTGAGCGCGGGGCTCCATCTCAAGACCCCGAGATCATGACCTGAGCCAAAACCAAGAGTTGGATGCTCACCCAGGTGCCCCTACAAGGGCCATTTAACTTACTGCAGGTTATAGCACATCAAGACAGCGTTAGTGGCTGTTATGGGCCCTTCTTTCAGTCCTGTTGATAGGCAACTTCTATTCAGTCTCAGACTAAAATTTAACTTGTTTGGGGGCACAAAGAAGGAAGTGATTATACAGTGTGTCATCTTATTTCTGTATAAATTTCCTTTCGGTATTGCCATTTTGAAGGACTGTTATAGAATAAAGATGAATTGCTACATATATATATTTTTTTTACATTTCTTTAGGACCATCTGAATCTGATCATTTTTCTCATAACCTGAGAGGAGTAATCCCACGAAGTTTTGAGTATTTGTTTTCCTTAATTGATCGTGAAAAAGAGAAGGTAAAATTTGTAAAAAATAAAGTGGTTCTGTGAAATTCTAGTTTCAAGCAGTTAGCTACTAATAATTCGCTCATAACACATGGAGGGTCATGGGTGGTACTCTACAATGTGGATAAGCTGCTGTGGCCTAGAAAAACCTCTCAGTTCTTAAGAAAAAAGAAAGATTCATTTTAAAATTTAATTTTCTAAAAATTTTTAGTTTCTAAACCATGCATCCTCTGTGAACTCAGAATAAAAGAAAGAAAAAGGTAGTGCTTCTTGGGCTCTCAGATTTTGCAAGAGAGAAAGCGTAAAGAAAATCTTAACTGAGGAAAACAGATTCGTTAAGTCCCATCACTTACCTGCACGTAGGCTCACAGTTGACCGCAGGCGTCTCTAGATCCTGAGGGTGCCCCGGGGTGATGGGTCCATCCTTGACTCCTTTGCAGCACCTTCTACCACCTGACCATAGTTTGCTTGTTTTGTACATGGTGTGACTCCATCGTGCTGGCGATGTGGGCGTCCCTCTTCCATGGGCTCTCAGGTTGGGCCTTGCTCATGCTTGCTTCTTTAGCTTGGTGAATTCCATGTTTAGGAGCCCTTAGTTAAGTTACATGTTCCATTCCATGCATACCAGGGATTTGGCTACGTGACATTGGCTTACCATTTGCTTTTTTGCAGAAACGATCCCTAACCTTTACAGTTAGACATGCACCTTGGGCGCCAGTGTAGGAAGTTTAGTGCCCCACATTCCTGTGGTTAAAAATCCTAGACAGGCTTTGAGATAAATTATCTTCAGTCTTTTCAAGAATATAGCACCTGTTGCAAGTAAAACTTTCTGAGGAAGTCCAGTATATGACAGATGAACATGGAATTGCTCTTCTCATCACAAGGAAAAAAATTTGTAACTCGTGTGTGGTGAGGGATGTTAACTAGACTCACTGTGATGATTATTTCTCAACATATATAAATATTGAATCACTATGTTGTACACCTGACACTAATATGATGTTGTATGTCAGTGATCCCTCAGTTTAAGGAGGAGGAATTGCCCATCTTGGACTGCTCAAGTCCCTCCTCCCTGGCTTGCTTCTGAGTCACCTGTGGAGACCTCGGCTTCCTGGGATCACAGTTTGATGCTGCCTTAAGATGTAATGATATGTTAACACTAGTTACCTGGAATTGTAACTGGCTTTTAGGTACCTCGTATTGTGTAAAGAACATGTAGGAAATGTACACCGTGTGAAGCACGTGAGAGGGTGCTGCTCATAAAATGTACAGATGAACTCATGCAAAGAAAATGTCTAAATGAGGCTTGTCTTTCCAGGCTGGAGCCGGAAAGAGTTTCCTTTGTAAGTGCTCCTTTATTGAAATCTACAATGAGCAGATCTATGACCTACTGGACTCTGCATCAGCTGGACTGTACTTAAGGGAGCATATCAAGAAGGGTGTCTTTGTTGTTGGTGCAGTGGAACAGGTGGTGACCTCAGCTGCTGAAGCCTATCAGGTACCCCACCTTGAGCACCTTGATCCTTAGGCAACATCGCATGCTGTGAAAAGCACCTCGATCTCAAAAAAAGCAAGAATTGAGCTACTAAAAATAATTTTGTAAAGGCAGAATGTTCATGAGAAGCAGAAAAGAATAGGACTGTTTTATAGATCTCCCCTTGGTTAAAATAGAACTCTGAGCCTCATGATTTTGCATGATTTTGGTGCTGTTCATTCTAGTCAGGCACCCTGCAGGTCACTGGGGGACAGTTCGTTAGTGTCATATTTCTTCAGTGGTTCTTCCTGGGAGCTGCCCCTTTGAGGGCCTTCTGGGATTGCTGCTTTTTAAACCAGTTGGCTGTTCTCTTCCCTTTATTTTCTACCCTTGTTTACTTGTTAGGTGTCAAAAGCTAACCTCTTTTGAGTACTCAGCTTGGGGCAAATAAACCTCTTGACAGGAATTTACAAAATATTCCCATTTTTATGGGATCTGATCTAGCCAGCTGACTTTAAACAGTTTTTTTTATCGTGTAATATTGAATACATACAAAATATTGCCACATGCATAGAAGTTACTAAGCTTATGTTAAAATGAACTTGGAGGACCTTAAGAATTCAAGACCCAGATATCACCAGTACTATCCTGTCTACCTCTGTGCCCCTCCCTATCTCATGTCCCTGGCTCCTCCCCAAACATAAACACTGTGCTGAATGTCATGATCATTTCCTTCCACTTTTAAATCACATACGTATGTATTTCTGAAAATGTTGGTTTTGACTGCTTTTGAGTTTTAATAAATTGTATTTAGCCTTCTATAACTTTTAATTTTTTTTAATTTTTATTTTTTTAAAGAGTTTATTTATTTATTCGACAGAGATAGAGACAGCCAGCGAGAGAGGGAACACAAGCAGGGGGAGTGGGAGAGGAAGCAGCAGGCTCCTAGCAGAGGAGCCTGATGTGGGGCTCGATCCCAGAACTCTGGGATCACGCCCTGAGCCAAAGGCAGACACTTAACCGCTGTGCCACCCAGGCGCCCCCTTCTATAACTTTTTAAAAGTCAACAATGTTTATGAAATTTATCCATGTTGCATTTCACTTATCTTCACTGCTGATAATTAATTCATTGTATGAATATCTGTGTGTGCATGTATTATGTGTATATATATATATATATGTATATATATCAAAGTTCATTAATTTGTTCTTCTGTCTTCAAGCCAGTCTCCTGATTCACGCTTTTTAAACTGTGACTCTCATAGTAAGAAGTAGGTTTTACATGTGGCCCAGTGTGTGTGTGTGTCTACGTGTGTACATATACGTACTAAAAAAAAATTATGTTGAGATTTTGGTTGGAATTGCATTGCAGTTTTGGCTAAGATCAAGTGTGAAAATTCTGTATTAGAGCCGTGGAGGCGTTTTACCTCTTTTTGGGTCAGAAGTTTTGGGAAGTTTTGTATTTCTAGAAAATTTAGTTTCCTCTCAGTTTTCCAATATATGGCCATAAAGCTGTTCCCAGTATTCTCATTTTTGAAATACTTTGCTGTAACTACAGTTTTGTTTTTCCCTTTTTGCATAGTTGATACTGTTTACATGGCTTTGCTCTTTTAAGGTTTTCTTTGTTTTTCTTTGGGTTCATCCTGCTCTCCTTGTTCCAACTTCTTAAGTTGGATGCTTAGATTATTATGTCCTTTCTTTTGTGATATAAGTGTTTGATGCTATAAGTTACTACTTATTATTGCTTAAACTTCACACAAGGTTTAATATCTTAATTGTTCTATGAATCCAAGTATTTTTCCATTATAATTTTTTTGCCCCATGAATCACTTAGAAATGTCATTTGAATTTCCAAATTTATGGTAATTTAAAACTTATTTATCATGTTGATTCTTAATTGCCATGGGATCAGAGAATATGGTCTTGTGAGATGCTTTGAAATTTATTGAGAAATGATTTATGAATTAATACAATGGCCAGGTTTTTTTTTTTTTTTAATTAATAATGATTTTTTATTATATTATGTTAGTCACCATACAGTACATCCCCGGTTTTCGATGTAAGGCTCGATGATTCATTAGTTGCGTATAACACCCAGTGCACCATGCAATACGTGCCCTCCTTACTACCCATCACCGGTCTATCCCATTCCCCCACCCCCCTCCCCTCTGTAGCCCTCAGTTTGTTTCTCATAGTCCATAGTCTCTCATGTTTCATTCCCCCTTCTGATTACCCCCCCCTTTCTTTATCCCTTTCTTCCCCTACTGATCATTCTAGTTCTTATGTTCCATAGATGAGAGAAATCATATGATAGTTGTCTTTCTCTGCTTGACTTATTTCACTAAGCATTATCTCCTCCAGTGCCGTCCATGTTGTAGCAAATGTTGAGAACTCATTCTTTCTGATTGCTGAGTAATATTCCATTGTATATATGGACCACAACTTCTTAATCCAGTCATCTGTTGAAGGGCATCTCGGCTCCTTCCACGATTTAGCTATTGTGGACATTGCTGCTATGAACATTGGGGTGCATATGGCCCTTCTCTTCACTACGTCTGTATCTTTGGGGTAAACACCCAGTAGTCAATGGCCAGTTTTGTAAACCTGTGCATGAGAAAAATGTATATCCTTGGATACAGGGTTTTACATTTTTACTAATTTTCTTGTCTGTGTAATCTGTCAGTCTGAAAATTGCTGTTGTGTCACTTGAAAGTTGTGGCAATATTCCCTTTGCCTAGGTGCTGTCTGGAGGATGGAGAAACAGACGTGTGGCCTCGACGTCAATGAATAGAGAATCTTCTCGGTCTCATGCAGTCTTTACAATTACAGTAGAGTCGATGGAGAAAAGCAATGAGACTGTGAATATACGGACCTCCCTACTCAATCTGGTGGATTTAGCAGGATCCGAAAGGCAAAAAGACACCCATGCAGAAGGGATGAGGTTAAAGGTAAGAATGGAATTATGACCTTCAACTCAACCTGTGTGTGAATTAATTACTAGAAGTCAGTACCAAGGTGAGTGTGTGGAGGTTACAAAGGAATGAGAACGTGCCCCCATTCTAAAGACGCAGAAGTTTTTGTTGTGGGGTAGGGACATTAAGCATAAGGTGGGACAGAACAAGTCTCTCGGTAGCCAGAGTATTTGATTTGAAGTCACGCCAGAAGGGATGACAGTACAAATATCAGCCAGGGTCAGAGGAAGAAGGGACTGGACTGCTTGGGGGAAGCATGGAAAAGAAGTAGTTCTTGAGTTGGGTTCTCAAAGGGGGCAGGATTTGGACTGGGAGAGAGCAACAGGGAATACATGCCTTGCGGGGAGGACATCTCAAAGGTCATTATGGATGCAGAGGGAGTATGGCATTTGGCATTTCAGTGTGGATCAGTGACTGGGTGGGCCTCGAGGTGCAAGCAGGCCCAGGTCACTGAAGGCAAAGAGTGCCAGGCGAGGTTTGTACTCAACTCTCAAACACTGGGAAACGCTGAAAAGTTTTGAGTGATTTCACGAAAAAGCCTGTTTTGTAGAAGCTTAGCCATCTGGCCCACCACTGCCAGATTCACAAGGGGAGAGTCTAGAAAGGAGGGCAGCTGTGCTGGTTAATACCTCAGGGGGGCAGGCGAGGACCTAGTCCTAGGCTAAGGGATTTGCGGTGGGACCCGAGGTTCTCTGAATACATCTTGCCGGTGCGTATGTATGTATTCTGATCCACGTTGTCAGTAAACTGTGTGGATGCTATAGGTGAGGGTATATGAGAGCTAGGGGTGGAGAGTCGGAAATGGTGGAGGACAGTCTTACGTTTGCGTTGGAAGTAAGGATTTGAGCCTCCTGAGCTCTCAGGCAATTTCAGATGAACTTGGGCTCATGTTTTTATTGAGATACGAAGCAAAGAGAAATAGCCAGTGTTTATAATAGGACATATGCTGGGCCTGTTTCAGTTGCTTCCTGTGTATTAACTCATTTAATCTTCCCAACATCTCTGGGAAGTAGGTACTGGGATCCTTTCTATTTTGGAGAAACAGAAGTGAAATTGTCCAGGGGCACACAGCTAGGAGTAGATCTGGAATTAAGCAGAAGTAACCCAGCTCCACAGACAGTGCCGTCAACACCTTTCTGATTTACTGACTGCTGAAACAGCGGCACTGGAACTCCGCGCATCTTGCCTGATAACATGTACTTTCTCTCTGTTTTCTGTACTCCCGCCACTGCAGACCCAGTTATTGAAGTATATAACTACAATAAAAGTCCAGTGTAACATATTCAACCCCAACATTTTCCCCTCCCCAAATGATGTTTTAAAAGGGTCTTATACACTTTACAGAATTAGACTGAATAATCTCTTGTAATAAGTTCATCAGTGACTTTATGGGATGTGGAGTGGGTTATTATCACAATGTTTTAATGTAGCAAACATTTTAAAATAAAAGAATTGAAAAATATGCCTACTAATGCCCAACATTTTTTTCTTTGTTCTTTTCTAGCTTTTATCCCTACCTATAGGTCAATTTAAAACTTTTAGACATGAGGTGGCTTTTTTTTTCCTTCACATAGTTTCTGTATTTGTCTTTGAATACTAAAATTGCAGTGTGTGTCAAATAGGAAAAGGTTAGGGGATAGTTGAGGACCTCCACTGAAAAGTCAGTTATCCTTAGTAATATTGTCCATGACTTGACTTTCCATTCAAAATTCACTGCTAGGCATATTTTAATTCAAAATACTAAAACGAAACCAGTGCATCTCAATTTTTGTTCTTTCTCCCTCTAGGAGGCAGGGAACATAAACCGGTCGTTGAGCTGCTTGGGCCAGGTGATTACTGCGCTTGTCGATGTGGGTAATGGAAAACAGAGGCACGTTTGCTACAGAGACTCCAAACTTACCTTCTTACTTCGGGTAAAGTAGATCATTGGCTTCTGGGGCCCTTTTATGCTCACTATGGTTGACAGGCATGTGATCTCTCAGCCTTAGTGGTAAGAATATCCATTTTCTTTGCTTAACAAAGATCTTGTGGTTTCTCTCCTGAAAATGTGTACCATTCATATCATTAAACAGGATTCCCTTGGAGGCAATGCCAAAACAGCCATAATCGCAAATGTTCATCCTGGATCCAGGTGTTTTGGGGAAACCTTGTCAACACTTAATTTTGCTCAGAGAGCCAAGCTGATTAAAAATAAGGTAAAATACTGAGTACAATTAAGTAAATGAGAAAAATACTTAAGCTTGTCATTGCCCTAATATTAACACTAATTTCTATTTATTTCTCTGTGAAAGCTTAATTCTAAGCAAGATTTCTATTTCATCTTTCCTAGCCTTCTGTATTGCTCAAGTAATTTGAGATCTAGATTAGGTCTTGTGGTTGGTATTGTTTGGCTTGATTTTTCTTAAAGGAAAGCAGAGTTTTTTCTTTCTAACTGGGTTGGAGACTAAATTTATTTACCTAAACCATTGCTAACAGAGCTGTGTGTGTGTGTGTGTGTGTGGTGGGGCTTCACTATGAAGATAGTTTGAAATGACAAGCTTTGTCTTTTAAGTTGTCTCTACGTCCGAGGATTCCCCATCTTCCTTCTATATAAGAAGCTTCCTTGATATTTGTGTACACCAGTGGTCAGAAAATGTTTTCTGTAAAGGTAAATATTTGAGGCTTCTTGGACAGTATATTGTCTGTCCCCGCTACTCAGCTCTGTCTCGGTGGTGAGAAAACAGCCGTTGGCTGTATGCAAACAAAAGGCCATGGCCGTGTTCCAGTGCAGCTCTACTCACAAAAACAGATGGCAGACCATACTTGGCCCATGAGCAAGCAGCTCTTTGCCAGCCCCTGGAGCAGGGGTCCCCCACTTCTTTTGGAAAGGTTGGAGGCCCCTTTGGTTCTAGACAAAAGAATCACAACGCCATGAATTGGCAGGTTAATTTCCTCTTTCTTTCAAAGGAGAAGTTGGTCATTTCTATCCCCCAAGTAGACTCCCTGATCATCTTAACATGTAAGAGTGAAGAGGTCCATGTTGCCTCTTCTGGGTAAGTCAGAAGAGTATAGGTCTAGTTGTTGATTCATTTTATTGGATTATGACCCTGTAGTGGGGTATTCGTCATATAAGGAGGAAAAATCACTAGAGCTTCCTGACCCTGTCTCCTGGGACTTATTAGAAGTTTTTGGAGAGTGGAGAACTGCAGGGATAATTAGGATTATGATGTCACTGATGTGGCAGTGATGTCAGAATGTACAGGAGTGCCTTGAAATAAGACTGGCCATAAGCATCAGAAGCAACTAGAAATGGCTTCTGAATACATCAAACGATAAAACCAGGAGGAGCCTTATACTAGTTATTAGCAATGGTAAGTCCTATTCTGCAGCCTACTGGTGGAAAGTGGCTAGGATATCTGGGACTCATTTAAGGATGTGCTATTTAGATCTTTCCCAATGGGCAAACATGCCTTAAGACAAGAACACGGGGACCTTGGGACTGTGTCAGAGATTTTCTCCCTCTTTAGGATATTGGGTATTTCACAACTGGGTCCCTTTGATCTGATTGGTAGTCAACTGTTGGGTCTTATTATCACCTGTAGGTTTTATGGGCCTTTTTGAACCTCTTAGAAGTTGTCTTAAAGAGGGACGCCTGGGTGGCTCAGTCGGTTAAGCGTCTGCCTTCGGCTCAGGTCATGATCCCAGGGGCCTGCTTCTCCCTCTGCCTGCAGCTCCCCGTGCTTGTACACTAGCTTGCGTGAGCGCTCTCTCTCTCAAATAAATAAATAAGATCTTTAATTAAAAAAAAAAGTTGTCTTAAAGAAGTCATTTCTTTAAGATAATTTCATCAAGAGACATTTCTTTAAAATAACATTTAGTGTGGTAATAAAACAGAAATAGACCTATCCAACCAACTCCTCTCTCTAGGAGGGCTGTTAGGAAATACAGGGGTGGATTCTTTTGGAGAAGGTAGTTTTTGCTAAGCTGATGGAGCTCAGGCCAGCTCTGCAGTTCATTACCCCCTTATAGTGGGCCAAGACAGAGGGGAAGGGGATACTCCTTCCAGAGGGGAAGAGCTGTTTGCTTTTCTTCATGGGGGTGAGGCTGTCCCAAGAAGAAGGCAATGTTAGGTGAACATACCCAGATCCCTGGGTGACCCAGCCCAACAGGGTGGAGCCCTAAGTGGGAGCATACAGGAGGGGTGGTGAGGGGGCAGAGTCTCTGGCTGTAGGTATGAGGCACGGGGAAGGGAGGCTTCTTCCCCACCCCAGCACACTGTGATTCTAGGGGCCTTGTGACTGTGGGATGGAAGTGCAATTTTGTCTGGTGTTTGTCACTCCAGATCCTACAAATAGAAACACAAGATTGTATGACTCAAGAGTATCCTTTTAATATTTTTTAAAAAATTCTTGAACAGGCAGTGGTAAATGAAGACACCCAAGGAAATGTGAGCCAGCTCCAAGCTGAAGTGAAGAGGCTCAAAGAACAGCTGGCCCAGTTGACTTCAGGGCAGTTACTACCGGAAAGCTTTCTGACCAAAGGTAAGAGGGACACAGTGTCCTTTATCCTGAGGAAGACCACGTGCAGATATTATTTGAGAATCCTCTGATGACAGGCACAGTACAGTAAAGCTACCCACATTTTTGAACAAGTGTGTTTGTTTTACTGACATCGGAACATGGTACAGGCATCTCTCAGGGATACTGCAGATTCAATTCCAGACCATTGCGATAAAGCCAATACTGCAATAAAGCCACTCTAATAAATTTTGTGGTTTTCCATGCATATAAAAGTTACGTTTACACAATACTATAGTATATTAAGTGTGCAGTAGCATTATGTCTAAAAACACAACGTACATACTTAATTAAAAAATACTTAATTGCTAAAAATGGTAACCATCATCTGAGCTTTCAGTGAATTGTAATCTTTTTGCTGGTGGAGGGTCTTGCTTCCATGGTGATGGCTGCTGACTGATCACGGTGGCGGCTGCTGATGGCTGGGGTGGCTGTAGCAATTTCTTAAAATAAGACAACAATGAAGTTTGCTGCATTGATTGGCTCTTCCTTTCATGAACGATTTCTCTGTAGCATGAGATGCTGTTTGATAGTACTTTACCCGCAGTAGAGCTTCTTTCAAAATTAAAGTTAGTCCTCTCAAACCCTGCTGCTGTTTTATCAACTAAGTTTATGTGATACTCTAAATCCTTTGTTGTCATTTCAACAACTTCACAGCATCTTCACCAGGAATAGATTCCAGTTCAAGAAACCGTGTTCTTTGCTCATCTATTAGAAGCAAGTCCTCATCCATTCAAGTTTCATCATGAGATCACAGTGATTCAGTCCTATCCTCAGGCTCTGATTCTAGTTCTCGTGCTGTTTTCACCACATCTGCGGTGACTCTCTCCACTGAAATCTTGAACCCTCAAAGTCCTGAATGAGGGCTAGAATCCACTCCATCCGAACTCCTGTCCATGTTGACATTTTGACCTCTTCCCATGAATCACGATTCTTCTTAATGGCATCTAGATGGTGAATCGTTTCCAGATTTTCAGTTGACTTTGCCCAGATCCATCAGAGAAATCACCATCTGTGCAGCTATAGCCATATGAAATGTATTTCTTAAGGAATAAGCCTGAAAGTCAAAATGACTCCTTGATCCCTGGGCTGCAGAATGAATGTTGTTTTAACAGGCATGGAAACGTTTATCTCGTACATCAGTGCTCTTGGGTGACCAGCTGCATTGCCAATGAACAGTCACATTTTGAAAGGAATCTTTTTTTCTGAGCAGTACATCTCAACAGTGGCCTTAAAGTATTCAGTAAGCCATGTTCAACAAATGTGCTGTCATCCAGGCTTTGTTGTTCCATTTCTAGGGCATAGGCAGAGCCGATTTAGCATAATTCTTTTTTTTTTTTTTCTTTTTCATTCAGTAGAATTAAAGTTGATTTTTTTTTTTAATTTAGCCTAATTCTTAAGGGCCCTAGGATTTTCAGAATGGAAATGAGCACTGGCTTCAACTTGTAGTCACCAGCTGCGTAGCCCCTAACAAGAGAGTCAGCCTGTGTTTTGAAGCTTTGAAGCCAGGCATTACTTCTCTCCAGCTGTGAAGTCCTGGATGGCATCTTCCTCCAGTATAAGGTGGTTTCATCCACACTGAAAATCTGCTGTGTGGGGTAGCCGCCTTCATGAATTATTTTCTGGACCCCTTGCTGCAGCTTCTCCATCAGCACTTGCTGCTTCACCTTGGACTCTGATGTTAGGGAGACGGCATCTTTCCTTCAACCTCAAGAGCCAACCGCCGCGGGCTTCAGACTCTCCTTCTGCAGCTTCCTCACCTCTCTGAGCCTTCACAGAATTGAAGAGAGTCAGGGCTTTGCTCTGGACTAGGCTTTGGCTTAAGGGAATGTTGTGGTTGGTTTGATCTTCTATCCAGACCATTAAAAGTTTCTCCGTATCAGCAATAAGGCTGTTTTGCTTTCTTATTATTCATGTGTTCTCTGGAGTAGCGCTTTTCATTTCCTTCAAGAACTTTTCCTTCGCTTTCACAACCTGGCTAGCAGTTTGGTGCAAGAGGCCTAGCTTTCAGCCTGTCTCGGCTTTCGGCATGCCTTCCTCACTAAACTTAATCATTTCTAGCTTTTAGTTTAAAGTGAGAGATGTGTGACTGTTTTTTTCACTTGAACACTTAGAGGCTGTTGTAGGGTTATTAAAGGGTCTAATTTCCGTATTGTTGTGTCTCGGAACAGGGAGGCCTAGGAGAGGGAGAGAGATGGGAAGAGCCAGGCAGTCAAGCAGTCAGAAAGCACATTTATTAAGATCACCATCTTATATGGACATGGTTTGTGGTTCCCCAGATAATTACAATGGTAACGTCAAAGGTCACTGATCACAGACAGATCACCATAACAAATAATAATACTGAAAAATGTTGACGTGTTGCAAGAATTACCAGAATGTGACAGAGATGTGAGGTGAGCAAAGGCTATTGGAAAAATGGTACCAATAGACTTGCTCAACTCAGAGTTGCTAAAAACTCTCAATTGGTAAAGAATGCAGTATCTGGAAAGCACGGTAAAGCAAAGGACAGTAAAACGAGGGATGCCCATACTTTGTAATTGGATACAGATACTATATGTATGTCATATCCGCATATCTGCGGATATGGTGGGAAGGAGGAGTAGAAATAATTTTGAATACTTCATTCCTCACAAGTGCAAAAAAGAGATACTAATTTCATTTAGATTCACTTCTAAGATTTAGTCATGTAACATGTATATGTTTACCAAACAGGATAAAAGAACATTTTTCTTCAAAGAATTGCGAATATGTAGACTGGATTGATTTGAAATCTGTGATCTGGGGACGACAGTCTGATTCTTTTTGATTGATTGAGAGCAGTCAGTCGTAGGCTGTTTTAGCTCAATTCTCGGTCCTAAAATTTGGGAGATAAACATTTTTTTTTTTCCATTTCCTTTTCTTTCTTACTGGATCAATTACAGACAGAGATGAGACTAATTACATGAAGTATTTCCAGGAGGCGATGTTGTTCTTTAAGAAATCCGAACAGGAAAAGAAGGTAGGAAACCGAGTCGGTGTAAAGGGGATTCCAGATATTTTAGGGTTTTGCTCCGTGCTACCTTTCTGAGTGAAATGAAGAGCACATGTAAATAAAGAAAACAAAAACTTTGGGAAATCTAATGTTGCCCTTGAGATTAAGTGTCAAGTTAGTGTGTATTGCTTCGTTTGTGGAAATTCAGGGAGGCTGAATTACTTTTCACATTTAACCAAATTATGAATTTCTTAAGTCTCTGGTAGAAAAAGTTACCCAATTAGAAGACCTCACCCTCAAAAAAGAAAAATTTATTCAATCTAATAAAATGATTGTGAAATTCCGAGAGGATCAAATAATGCGCCTGGAGAAGCTCCACAAGGAATCCCGGGGAAGCTTTCTGCCTGAGGAGCAGGACCGCTTGTTGTCGGAATTAAGGGATGAGATCCAGACTCTTCGGGAACAAGTGAGTGTATGACATTTGCAGGGTTTCTAAAAAGAAGGGAGGTTCGAGGCAAATATAAGTTTGTCACCAAATTCATGTGACTTAATACAGTGGGAAGTGTTTTGAATGAATTCAGCTGACCGTATGATTGCACAACTCCTTTTCCCCCCATTTTCCAAGATGGTAAAATGAAGGGGGACGGCAGGAGCGTGAGATGCTGCATTAGCGCCCCACCCAGCAGGCAAGTGTCCCTTGTCCCTTGTCGTGGTGGGCAGTTGTGGTTGTTTGAATCAGCAGTCTCTTTACCTTGGGGCCCTTCCAACTTCTCATTGCTGGTTTTCCTTTTCCCTGGGGAGGATGGGTAATTAATACAGGCACATCATTAAAAAACAAACAAAAAAACCTGTTTCTGGCTTTTGTATCTTTCTGAGGCTTTCTAATGCATATTCAAACTAATATGGTTATTTTTACTTTTATTCCTTTTCAACACGAGAGGCAATTTACCATACATACTTTTCTGCTGCCCTTTTCACTTAATATATCTTGGAGGGTGTTCCATCCTGGTTAATAGAGTGTTTCCTAATTCTTTGCATCGTGTTAATGTCAACAGCCCCCACTGCACGAAGAGTCGGACGCAGTGAACACCCTTGCATTTCTCTCCTTACGAGCCCATGTCCAGGCGTAAATTGCAAGGCACAGACCCAGATGTGGGATAATGGCGTCGTAGGCTATGCACATACTCCGTGTGGTCAGAAATTCCAGGTTGCTTTCCACGGCCCTTGCAGCCAGCCACTGCCAGCAGCGCGTGCAATGTTCCTAATGTTTCCCCATGGCTTGGCGGCAAACTGGTTATTGAGGAAATGTCTGTCTGTCTGTAAGTCTGTAATTCTTCTATGTCACAGATAGAGCACCACCCCAGAGTTGCAAAGTATGCAATGGAAAACCATTCCCTCAGGGAGGAGAACAGAAGATTGAGATTATTAGAGCCTGTGAAAAGAGCCCAAGAAATGGACGCCCAGACCATTGCCGTACTAGAAAAAGCTTTCTCTGAACTATCTGGCACAGAGAAAAAGGACAAGGGTAAGAAATGATTGTTGTCTGCATGCCTTCTAGGGGCGCGGGGGACACTGTTTCAAAGGGCATTTATATGGCCTCTCAGGTAGGGTCTTCATTTTGTCCTCTAGACCTGGTGTGCTAATTTCTTTAAAAAAAATTTTTTTAAAGATTTTATTTATTTATTCGACAGAGAGCACAGGCAGGGGGAGCGGCAGAGGGAGAAGGAGAAGCAGGCTTCCCACTGAGCAGGGAGCCCAATGGAGAGGCTCAATCCCAGGACCCTGGGATCATGACCTGAGCTGAAGGCAGATGCTTAATTGACTGAGCCAACCCGGCGCCCCCTGGTGTGCTAATTTCTTACATACACACTTAGGCTTTTATGTTACCAAAAGGCATTTTCTAAACTTTTTTCTCATAAATCTCGTAGTAGTGAGTTCTGTAGGCTAAGAGACATATCAACGAAACACCTGTTAATGGTTCTGTTTTGTTGCTAAAAGGTTGATTCAGATATTTAATTTTTATTAAATGTAATTTTCCTGTTTTTTTTTTTTTTTTTAAAGATTTTATTTATTTATTTAACAGAGATAGAGACAGCCAGCGAGAGAGGGAACACAGCAGGGGGAGTGGGAGAGGAAGAAGCAGGCTCATAGTGGAGGAGCCTGATGTGGGGCTCGATCCCATAACGCCGGGATCACGCCCTGAGCCGAAGGCAGATGCTTAACCGCTGTGCCACCCAGGCGCCCCGTAATTTTCCTGTTTTTAAGTATTTGAAATGAAAAGTGCTTAGCTAATCATCACAGATGAATGTCCAGTGGAGATGTTTACCTGTCTGGCTAAGGTGTGTACAGTGCGAGAGGCGTCTGTAGGTCAGGCTCCTGATCCCAGCTCGGTGCTTGCGTCTTGAAGTCATGGGTTCCGGTTATACCCTGTTAGTTATACACTGACCGGCATACACTGTTGTACATTATTTCTGTCTGCTTTTACTCTGTGAAAGTGTTTTAGTTGGTACCGAATCTCACTTATATGCTGGGCAGTTACTGGTGTTAATGCTCTGGGATTTGGCAACAAAGTCTGTGTTTGCCCCACTCTCAGAGAATATTTTCACGGGCTTTTATCAGATTCTGTCTCAGCCTTTGTCATTTCAGATGGAAATTGGTAATAATCTCATTCTGCACTCATAACGAAGGCTGTTTATGTCCATTTTAAATTTTCATTTTGCAAGTCTTCTTCCATTCTGTTATGACTCAATAAAGGAATAAAATTTGGGTTGTGGAGAGACTGATTTTAGATGCAAAGTTAAGATCGGGTTTTGTGTATTATTTCAGCTATTTTTCCCTATAGTGCCCTGTATTTTGTTGGTCATTTTGACCTCAAATAACTCCTTGACTTAACTACCTTTGAAAGGTACTAATGGTCATTTCTTGATCCCATCATCTTTTTAAAAAATTAATTTATCTTTTAAATTTTATTTAAATCAATTTACTAGCATATAATGTATTATTAGTTTCAGAGGTGAAGTTCAGTGATTCATCAGTTGCATATCACACCGAGATCCCACCATCTTCTAAACAAAGATGATTCTCTAAACAACTTTGATGTGATGTTTTCCCACAGTGGAACTCATCAGAACTGCCTTCAACATAACCGGTCTTCTAAGCCATCCTTGAAAATATTTCCCACTAGTTAGATGATCCCAGTCTCTTTCAATTTGCTGCCTTTGCTCTTTGGTTCCTTTCCTGAATAATTTATTGACTGTTCACTTTAGCTGTTAGCACGAATTTCTGCAGTATTGGCCTGTTGACCTTTCACCAGCCTGACGTGTGTTATACTTCATGGTTTGCTCTTTCTCTGATGGAAAAGGTGTTGCCTTCAGTGTGCCCCTACATCCTGGGGCTTCTCAGCTTCTCAGAAACAACTTCCAGCGCACACTGACACACTGCATTGTGTCTTTGTCTCCGGGTGAGCTACAGGCTCTTGTTTTTTAGGGTCGGCTTTCCAACTCATCTCTCATTTTTCCTTCTTTGCTTCAAAATTGATACTTGGCAGAGAACGTAGAAAACGTGTTCTGTTATTTCTGTCTTTCAAAGACCAAGTTGTTTTCTTATTACCAGGTCAACAAGGATTTTCTCCTAAAGCTCCAAAGGAGCCATGTTCATTAGTGAACACCGAGAAGTTGAAAGCACAACTCTTGCAAATTCAGACAGAGCTGAATAATTCAAAGCAAGAATATGAAGAATTCAAAGAGCTAACGAGGTAAAGTGAAAATACACATTCATGCTTAACTATTTCAGTATCTTTTAGTGTTGATTTGTTTCAGCGTTTAACATTGACAATTTAATTGAGCATTTAATATTAATTCTTATATAGCAACTACCTTATTTTGACATGAAGAAAAAGCTCCTTAATATACTTAATGAGCTAGATGATACAGATGTTTTCACGCATACAACAGTATCTGGTTACCACATTTAAATCAACGTTGTTATGAATTAAATCAGAATTTTTAGAAATTACAGGTTTGTTATTATTCTTTATGTTCCTTGTGTAAAAAAAAAAATATATATATATATATATAAGCCACGTTTATAGTATAACTAAGATTAATGCCATCCTAAAATATAAAGAAGTGTTTGTTTTATTTTTTAAAATTTTTAAAAGATTTATTTATTTTAGAGAGAGAGAGAGACAGAGTGCATATGGGGGTAAGGGCCACAGGGAGAGAGAGAATCCCAAGCAGACTCCCCACTGAGCATGGAGCCTGATGTGGGGCTTGATCACATAACTGAGATCATGACCTGAGCTAAAACCAAGAGTCGGATGTTCACTTGACTGAGCCACCCAGGCACCCCAGAAAGTGTTTATTTTAAAAATAACATACCATGTGTGGTATCATTATGGACTAGTAGGGCTTTTGAATTGGAGCTGTACCATTTATTAGTCAAATACTTTAAACTGTAGTTAATTCTCATAGCCATATATTATCCAACTGGGAATTGTGGGTAATCTGAGAATATCTCAGATTTAGAGAGATAAATATCAAGTTATGTGAGAGTATAAACTGTAAAGTACTCTGCAAGTACATGACATTACTTATTACCTGAAATACTCAATTTTTAAATATCCCTTAGGAAAAAGCAGCTAGAGTTGGAATCAGAGCTTCAGTCTTTGCAAAAAGCGAACCTGAATCTTGAAAACCTTTTGGAAGCGACAAAAGCCTACAAGCGGCAAGAAGTTTCTCAGCTGAATAAAATTCATGCTGAAACACTTAAGGTGGGTAGTCTGAAGCAATTCTTCAGTCCTAAGTCAGTTTGATCTCATTTTATCAGTAATGGGGAGACTCTGCACAGATGATCCCCAGATATGCTGGAATCCCTTGCAGGTAGTGACCCCCAAGGTGACTCTGGTCCTAGTGTTCGATGTCTGCTTCCAGTGGTGGGGTGGGGTGGGAAAGAATGCATTATTTGGAATCAGACCTGGGTGCATATTTTAATCTGCCACTAACCTTAGGCAGGGTTTCCTAACTTCTGAGCCTCCTGTTTATGGTCTCCGAATTGGGGATGAGGAGAATGTGATTGTAGGTTTTCTGGAGCAGTAAGTGAGAGAGTAGAGTGCCCGGACCTGGTGGATCTCGGCAGCTGTTGCTGTCAGGTACCGTGTGCTCCCCGCTTGTGGCGGAAGAATAGAAATCCTAAAGACAGACCATGGAAGGATCCAGGGTATCACTAGTGATAACAGGAGGGCTTTTTTACCTAACCAACCATTGCACTCATAAAAGAAAAGTGAACATCTGAGAATGAGGAGAGAAAAGCCAAAGAAGGTAGTGATGCTGATGCTGGTGATTGATGTTTTGTACCAGATTCTCTGAAGGCTAAAAAATCCTTCCTTATACAGCTTAAACTTAAAAATAGGTGTTTATCTCTAATGCTTATTTTTAGAAGTGATATTTTTGGTGTCCCTTTTTAGGAGGCTGCTTTTAAAAGAAACTTTATTCATTCATTTGAATAGGCAATTCACATGACCCGAACTTTTAAAGGTACAAAGAGTATACAGTGACAAGTCTGTCTCTGTCTGCTGTCCTTCCTGCCAACCAACCAAGCCCCTTTTTGGAGGCAATCACTGTCAGCAACTCTTTGGGGGTTTTATTTTCCTTCTTTTAATTTTTTCTTTTTTTTTTTTAATCGAAGTATAGTTGGCATATCATATTATTTTAGTTTCAGGTGTACAACATAGTGATTCGACAATTCTATACATTATGCGGTGCTTACCCAGTAGGCGTAGTCACCATACAGAGTCATGACAGTGTTATTGACGCTAATCCCTATCCTGTACATTACAACCCTGTGGCTGTGGCTTATTTATTTTATAACTGGGAGTTTGTACCTCTTAATCCCCTTCACCCATCTCGCCTATCCCCCCCAACCCCTTCCCTTCTGGCAATCACCAGTTCGTTCTCTGTATTTATGAGTCTGTTTCTGGTTTGCTTTGTTTTTTAGATTGTACATATAAGTGAAATCGCATAGCGTTTGTCGTTTTCTATCTGACTTATTTCACTTAGCATACTACCCTCTAGATTGATCCATGTTGTCACCAATGGCAAGATCTCATTCTTTTTAATGGCTGAGTAATATTCCAGTGTGTGTATATGTGGGGGTGTGTCTGTATATACACACATATATAGACACCCACACATAAATATATCACATCTTTCTGCATTCATCTATTGATGGACATTTGAGTTGCTTACATATCTTGGCTATTATAAATAATGCTACAAAAAACATAGAGGTGCATGTATCTTTTCAAATTAGTGTTTCCGGGGGCGCCTGGGTGGCAGAGTTGTTAAGCGTCTGCCTTCGGCTCAGGGCGTGATCCCGGCGTTCTGGGATCGAGCCCCACATCAGGCTCCTCCACTGGGAGCCTGCTTCTTTCTCTCCCACTCCCCCTGCTTGTGTTCCCTCTCTTGCTGGCTGTCTCTATCGCTGTCAAATAAATAAATAAAATCTTAAAAAAGAAAATTAGTGTTTCTGTTTTCTTTGGGTAAATACCCAGTAGTAGGTTTTTGCTGGGCCATATTATACTTCTATTTTAATATTTTGAGGAACCTCCATATTGTTTTTCACAGTGGCTGCACCATTTACATTCCTGCCAGTGTTGCGTGAGGGTTTCCTTTTCTCCACATCCATCTATCTCTTATCTTTTTGATACCAGCCGTTCTGACGGGTATGAGGTGGTATCTCATCATAGTTTTGATTTGCATTTCCCTGATGATGAGCATTTTTTCATGTGTCTGTTGGCCATCTGGATGTTTTCTTTAGAAAAATGTCTATTCAGGTCCTCTGCCCATTTTTAATTGGATTACTTGGGGGTTTTTTGTTGTTGAGTTGTATGAGTTCTTTATGTATTTTAGATATTAAACTATTATTGGATATATCATTTGCAGATATCTTCTCCCATTCAGTAGGTTGCCTTTTTGTTTTGTTGATGGTTTCCTTTGCTGTGCAGAAGCCTTTTACTTTGAGTAGTCCCACTCGTTTATACCTTTTTTCTTATTTTACACAATGGTAGCATATTATACACATCATTCTCCACCTGGGTTTTTTGGTTTTTGTCTTCAGAGTTTGTCCCATGACTAAAGGGGAAAAAAGAACTTTCCCTCTATTTTGTTTTGTTTTTGTTTTGGCAGCTGCACATGAATCTGTTGTATGGATGTATCATGATATATTTAACCTGGAAAATGCTATTTAAAAAAAATAAAAGTAGAATTTTTTTCTTTGCTCTTTAAAAATGGTGGTGCTTTAATGCTTTATGTTTAAGTGCTTTAAAAGCATTTAAAAATGCTCTTTTAAAATCTGTGTAGGAAATTATTTTAAATTACCTGCAGAACATGGCCAAATGTTTTCTCATCCTGTGTCTGTAGCCCCTTAGCACAGCGGAATTGGAGAGCTTGAAGCACTGCGTGTGGCAGGCTGGTCCTACTTCTTCCATTTATAGGACAGCAAATAAGACTAAGGTGATTAAAAGTTTTACCAAGAGTAGCATAACAATTCAGAGCTTTTGTTGATGTTCATTCTCAATTACTTAAGAGTACTATATGAATACATTCTTCTTGTTTAAAAGAAATGTACATACATATATAAGTTTCAGTTCAAGGTCATTTTGAGCACTGCTGTGGTTCTAATGCAATCCTTCACCTCCCGTCCCTGGGGGTCATTTGTTCTCAGTTTGGGAATCTTTTTACTTAGCAGTTTTTTGGGTGTTTTTTTTTTTCTTTTTTTAAGATTTTATTTATTTTTCAGAGAGAGAGAGAGAGCACAAGCAGGGGGAAGAGGGAGAAGCAGGCTCTCCACTAAGCAGAGAGGCCACCGCAGGGCTCCATCCCAGGACCCCGGGATCATGACCTGAGCCAAAGGCAAATGAGCCATCCAGGCGTCTCTACTTAGCAGTTTTGTACAGTAGATATGCAGGGACGGGGGACAATATGGAGAGTTATTTCATAGATTGTTTTTTTTGTGCTTTGTTTTTAAAAGTAAATGGAATCATCCTACATAATGTTACTCCACAGTGGGCTTTTGTTAACTCTGGGATATGCCTTGGGTCTTCCCACATTAATGAGTACGTAGAGCTCTACCTCATTTTAAGTCTAGGCTTCCATGTTTTGGACAACCCATGGCTTGTTGAGGTGGTTGCCAGTGCGAGTGTTCTTTGGGGGGGAATCTGTGAAGGAGTGGTCATCTTCTGATGTCTCAGCACTGAGGTCATGCCTGCCAGGTGTCTGCGCCGTATGCTCTCCCAGGAGGTGTGGGAGCCCTTGCTGCCCAGTGCCAGCCCCCAGAACTGGCGTTGTCTGCCTCTTTAATGTTTGAGAGTCTGATGGGTGAGAAACGGTATCTTCCGAAGATTTTAATTCTCATTTCCTTCATTTCTGAATGAGGTCACACATCTGTGATCACTGTCCATTTGTGTATATCCTTTTCTATAAAAAAAAAAGTCCATTTTCCTCCTAGTTGTTTGTCTTCTGATTTGTAGTTTTTAACATGGTACTCTTGTGTGTCACATATTGCTGCCAGTGTATTCTGCCATCATGTTGCTTGTCTTTTATCTTTGTGATACTGTTGTTATACAGAAGTTTTAAAATTTTGATATAGCCAGGTTTATTCATCTTTCACCTTTGTGACTTCTTTTATGTATTCTTTTTTTCTGGGTACAGTATACTTCATTAATGGTACATGACAAGGGAGGGCTCCCCAAGACCTTCCCCTGCTCAGGGGTTCTGGGGTGGAAATTGGGTAGAGATTGGGAGATTCTCAGTGTTGGGGGCTGAGTTGGGGCAAGGACTCCCCAGCAGCTGAGGGCCTCTCTTCCTCTTGCTAACCCTGGGTCTAGCCAAATTCATTGTCATACCAGGAAACAAGCTTGACAAAGTGGTCATTGAGGGCAGTGCCAGCCCCAGCATTGAAGATGGAAGAGTAGGTGTCACTGTTAAAGTCGCAGGGCAAACCTGATCCTCAGTGGAGCCCAGGATGCCCTTGAGGGGGCCCTCTGATGCCTGCATCACCACCTCCTTGATGTCATTGTATTTGGCAGCTTTCTCCTGGCAGCAGGTCAGATCCATGACTGACACGTTGGGGTGGGGACATGGAAGGCCATGCCAGTGAGCTTCCCATTCAGCTTAGGGATGACCTTGCCTAGAGCCTTGGTAGCACCAGTAGTTGAAGCAGGGATGATGTTCTGGCAGCGCCTTGGCCATCATGCCACAGCTTCCCAGAGGGGCTGTCCACGGTCGTCTTGGTGGCAGTGATGGCATGACTGTGGTCATGAGTTCTTCCACCATGCCGAAGTTGTCATGGATGACCTTGGCCAGAGGGGCCAAGCAGTTGGTGGTACAGGAGGCATTGCTGACAATCTTGAGGGAGCTGTCTTACTTCTCGTGGTTCCCGCCCATCACAAACATGGGGGCATCAGCAGAAGGGGCAGAGATGATGACCCCCCCGCCCCCTCCTCTTCAAGTGAGCCCTGGGCTTCTCCATGGTGGTGAAGACCCCAGTGGACTCCACAACATACTCAACACCAGCATCACCCCATTTGATGTTGGTAGGATCTCACTCCTGCAAGATAGAGATGGGCTTTTCATTGATGACAAGTTTGCTGTTCTCGGCTTTGAATGTGCTTTGAAATTTGCCGTGGGTGGAATCACACTGGAACTTGTAGACCATGTAGTGGAGGTCAATGAAGGGGTCATTAATGGCAACAGTATCCACCTTGCTGGAGTTAAAAGCAGCCCTGGTGACCAGGCACCTCATCTGCCGCATCTGTTTACTCCGACCTTCGCTGTCATGTCATCGTGTCTTAGGAACGAGGCTGGTACTGCAGCAGAGATGCGGACTGTCTGTTGGATGGGGAGGAGCAGAGAGCCTCTTTTGTGTATTTTTAAAAGGCCCAGACAATCTCAAGGTCATCAGTATATTCTACTTCTTTCACTACTTTTATAATTTTCTTTTTACATTGAGATGTTTAATTCATCTGCCATTTTGTTTTTGAATGGTATGACATAGAGATTTAACTTTGAATAGTCCTTGTTTTTCTCACTAATTTGAACTTTCCGCATGTAAATCACTTTTCTCTATTTTTTCCCCGTGCTCTATTTGACTGTTCATATGCTAAGCACTGTTTGAATGACTGTACCCTTATAATGTATTTTTATGTGGGTCAGGGAAGTTTTCCTAATTTGTTCTCTTTTTAATTGTCTCTCCTTGAACTTTTATTCTTTGAAGTTTGGAATCAGCTTATCAAGTTTCAGTTTTAAAAATCTTACTGGAATTTTGCTTGAGACCACATTGAATTGCTAGACTTGTTTCTACTTGGGCATTTCTCAGCTGCCTCTCAAGGATACTCTTTCCTTTTGATGATTAGAATTTCAATTTTATCCTTTGTTCACACAATTACTAAATACTTTTGCCGTTTTGTTCACGTGTGCTGATGCTGTTTCATCATCACTTTTTGCTGCAGATTATAACTACGCCAACCAAGGCTTATCAACTTTGGTCTCGACCAGTACCAAAATTAAGCCCCGAAGTGGGGAGCTTTGGCCCTGTGGGGACTCAGAATTCCAGTGAGTCAGATGATAATATCTTGAATGAGCCAGTTCCGCCTGAGATGAACGAACAAGCTTTCGAGGCCATTTCTGAAGAGCTTAGAATGGTGCAGGTAATGTTTGATTTTAGAAAACATAAGTAATTAGACATTCATTGAAAACAAACTTCCTTTACCTTTTTAACTCTGTGATTTGTAGTGTTCCAAACCTGTGTAGTATTAAAATTGGGTCTCTAAATATGGGTGTGTGAAGGCCCCCGGCTTCAAAATCAGCCAGCTTTTGCTCTTGTAGTTTGCTCGGCAGTGTTTAGCAAGTCCCCCCTTACAGTCTCCTCCGGCTCTGGTTCTCTCATATGTGAAGAGACCAGTCTGCCACCAGCTTCAGGTTCCAGAACTGGTTGGTATGGCACAGTACTGTATCTGCTAAAGAAAATTAAAATAATTGAAAGAATCTTACCAATCAAATTTTAGACAGTTTTTGGTATATTTGAAAGAACCTGTGAAATGTGCTTGTCTCAGAATTCTGGTGATTGATTAATTGATTGATTGATTTTGGTGATTTATTTTTTTAAAACGTTTTTCTGTTGTCTAGTAAAACTTAGAGTGAACCAGACCACCCTCAAATTGCAAAACTTTGCCCTTTCCAAGGCCTGGAGGCCATCCTGGTGAAGTCACTCACATGCAGCCCTGGGAGAGCTGCTCAGAAGTCTCAAGATGGCTCTATGATTGGACCCATTTAATTTTAATCACCTTTTCCCTTTGTGTTTCAAATTCTCCACTTTGACGGACCACAGTGTGATTCTGAGGCATGAGAAGTCATTCGTGTAGTCTGTTGAAATTGTTTTCTGGCTCCAGACTGGCCTTTGATATCTTTGTCCATGTGAGGTTTTGAATTTTTTTTGTTTTTCTAATGCAGAAAAAACAGTGGAATGTTTGAGAGTTCCATTAAAAAGAATTGTTGACAACTGAACTTTTTGTGTTGCTGCAGGAACAAATGAGTGCCCTGCAAGTGAAGCTGGATGAGGAAGAGCACAAAAACCTAAAGCTCCAGCAGCACATTGACAAACTGGAACATCATTCCATACAGACGCAGGAGGTGAGACCGAGAGCAGAGCGCGGCCCCAGGAAACGTATGAACCAGAGCCTCAATGCGAGAGTATTACGAGAAGAAAATGACTTTGCAAAGCCTTTGTCAAGGCTAGTTTGAGTTGTATTCTTTACAGTGTTACTTCACATACTGCTCTGATAACGACACATACACCCCTAGTCTGAATTCTTTTTTTTTTTTTTTTTAAGATTTTATTTATTTATTTCACAGAGATAGAGACAGTCAGCGAGAGAGGGAACACCAGCAGGGGGAGTGGGAGAGGAAGAAGCAGGCTCACAGCAGAGGAGCCTGATGTGGGGCTCGATCCCATAACACCGGGATCACGCCCTGAGCCGAAGGCAGACGCTTAACCGCTGTGCCACGCAGGCGCCCCCCCTAGTCTGAATTCTAGCTCCCGTCCTTGACAGTGCAAATCAGTCCCTTGCTGTTAGTTCAGAACAAGGCAAGACGGTGGCCCAGATGCTGACAGTGATCCTTCCCTTTGTTGGTCATCCTCACGGTAGTTCATGGGAACAGCCAATTTTCTTCTGTCAGAGACCTTAAACTAGATTTTTAAAACAGACACAAGGTAATGATTTGGAGTGTATCTTAGCACACCAGTATCCCTTTTCCAGTAAATTGATCTCTCTCTCAAAGCTTTTCTCATCAGAAAGAACTGATTGGACCAGACAGCAGCAAGAGCATCTCTCACAGTTGAATGTCCTTGAAATGCAGCTTCGGGACACTCAGACTAAGAATGACTGTAAGTTCGAACAACTGGGAGCTTTGTGATCTGGAAACCTTTAACTCAGTATCTTTTGACACCTATGAATAAATCTTGCCCCTATGTTTTTGGTGGGTTGTTTTTTGTTTGTTTTTAATTAGATGACCAGACTTGAGTTTGCATGACAGTGGTAAGTAATAGTGATCTGTCATAAAGGGGAATTTGCACCAGGACAGCTCGCAAACAAGTGATTGAACTATGTTGGCTGAAAGTTCTCATACTGCTTTGAAAATGAAGTGTCTTGAAATCATAAGATGAATAATGTTTTGATAGTAACAAAATAGAGCATAAATTAGGTATTTGTATATATCCGTAGAAGTGGGAGTATCACTTGATTCCCAGTTTTTTTTCAGTTTATTTCTCCTTTCATCAAAGCGTTTGCGGCAGTTTATAATAAAGCTAAAACAAAAGACAGCCATTGTGTTTTCTTTGATCTAAAGAATTACCTAATTTTACCTCCACTTGGAGTTTCCTTAGGAGACCAGAAGTGTTTAACCCATTTTGGAAAGTTCTGGTACATTACCAAGGAATTTTCAATAAGTAAGATTAGGTAGCTTAAAATATGCTAGGTCTCTTGATTTCTTTCCCTTACGTTAAGTTTCCATGCACGTGCTACAGGAGAGACGCAGAACAGTCAAGTGACCTGCAAATCAGGGACAGGTGTTAGCGCTTCCCTTTTTTGTAGAAATATATCAAAAATCCTAAGGGGAAGGAAGAAAATAATCTCTGTGCTCCTAGGTACCAACCACTTGGTTGTTTAACATCTTAACTTAAAATTGGTCTCTTCAACTTGTTTTTGCTGTTGGTGTGAAGATACCCATCAAACTTATTTGCCTACTTTGTAAAAAAAAAAAAAAAAAAAAAGATATAAAGAAACCTGTTGAGGATTTGTTTTGTTTGTTTTTTAGTTTTGAAAAGTGAGGTGCATGACCTGCGAGTCGTTCTTCATTCTGCAGACAAGGAGCTGTCTTCCGTGAAACTGGAGTATAGTTCATTCCGAGAGAGTCAGGAGAAAGAACTGAGTAGCCTTTCTGATCGACACGCGCACGCGCAGCTTCAGCTGGATAGTGTCAGGTAGAGTTGTTCTGTGATGGTGTCCCGTTGCCTGGTTGGCCTGCAGCCCAGGCCTGCTCGCCGTGCAGGTGCTATAAACCATTACCCAAACCAGTTAAACGAAAAGGTAAATTACTGGCTCCCAATACTGGGGAGGTCTAGAGGTGATTTTGGTTTCAGGAACAAACTAGATTGAATCTCAGAAGATGTTGTCAGTGCACGTGCTCTCTGTCTCTGCCTGTTTCTGTCTCTATCTCTCCCTCTCTCAGTCCCTGCTCTGCTTCCTTCAGTACGTTGCCCTTACTCTGTCCTACTGAGGGCCTGCTTTTATGTGACAGGGAACAGATTGCCTCAGACAGCTCCATATTCTATCTCCTAGTATAACGACTCCTGCAACCAAGTCCTCTCCCCAGAAGCCATGTAGCAATGCCAGGGAAAATTCGAATTGGTCTTGCTGGAGTCATCTGCTTACCTCTGAACCAGTCACTCACCAAGGGTTTGCGGTGGTAGAGGCCCAACATAGGTGATGCGCCTTTTCCAGAGGGAAAGTTACGCTCTTACTAGAAGAAGGGGGAATACAAAGCAGACCAAGTCAGTAGCTGTCACTGTTGTCCACAGTAACTCGCCAGAGGCTGGTGGTCAGTGCTAGTAACCTTGAAACAAAGGGATGACAGGTATAAGTTGTTTGTTTTTACTGTTCTTTTCCTTGCTCATTTCAACCTTTTGTAAAACCATTTTGTTTTTGATGCCATCTCGTGGGTCCATGGCAATAATTTAATAATGGACATCTGGCATGTGATACCGTGAGTGTGAGAGACGTGGCAATGGTTTAACTCTGCAGCTTGTATGTGTTTTCTGCATATATAAGGAATTAAACTAGAGGAAGAAAACTTGAGATCTGCAGACCAAATCCATCCATAGACATGTTTTTGCTGGGCCTGCCCAATGTGGTTTTAAAAAGTTTAACATAGCATTGTCAAAATTGAGAGGTTTCTTATAAAAATCCATCTTTTAGCATCCTCTGAAAATCCTATCCCTGCCATGTAAATGACTCGTTTCCCATAAGACAGGGGCATGTGCCCAGTCAGCACGCCCTCCACTGCCCCTGCGCTCTTTCCCCAACACCAAGGCTCTGGCCAGTGGCCATTTGTCATCCCTGGTGCACTGTTGTTTTTTTTGACACATGACATTTGTTTTTCACGTCTGAATCCCTCTCATCTTGACTCTGTCGTAAATTAATTTTGTGTGATTTTTTTTTTTGGAAAAGATCACTCCACTAATCTCACTGGATTTTCATTTCCTCCTGTTTATATGTCAGTCGAACTAGATCTAAAGTGTTAAGAATCCACTGTATTTGACTACGTACTGAAATTCTGTCTTAAAATTCACGAGCATTTACACGCTGTTTAGATATGACTTAATTTTCCCCAGTGTCTCAGGTTTAACACTGAGTGCACCACTCTGTGGGCTGCTTGTACCTGAGAAGGCCCCTTCATGAAGTAGCACGATACCGCTGTGTTTCTTGAATCATTTGGCTGCTTTATATATACACAGTTTGTATCGTAAATACACACATCCCCCCTCCCTCCCGTCTATTGTCTTTATGTCTGTCTTTAGCAACTGATTTATACCACTGTATAATTTGCTGCTTCTGCCCTGCTTTCAGTTAGTAAAACAGATCCCCGTTTAATGATCTATGTATAAGCTGGGACATCTGTTTCGGACGGTGCAGAGTCAGGTCCATTGTTTATGAGTTGCGTCACAGCATGTGCGGAGAGGAACGAGGGGTTGAGAACCTGGAACGTAGGAAATAACAATCTTATGAATTAAGAGATAGTTCTGTCTGAGGGAGTTTACTCTCGCTCAAGTCAAAGCCATATTTGCCATCTTAAAACCTTCCTAGAGTTGAGAGAATATGTGATGAATGGATAGAGGTGAGCTGTCAACAACACTGCCTTAATGGCCAGTCCCCAGCTTACATGAGGGAGGGTTAGGTCCGGAAGCCCCTAAAATGAATCCATGATCCTAAGCCGCCCATTAGTGACACATGTCCAGTTGAGACCACGGGAGGAGGAACGACGAGGTAGACAGCTACAGGCTAACATGCCCACCCCGTCTCTTCCATCCCCATCACCCTGCTCTGTAGTCCACTGTGTCTTATATGTTTGTGCACTGTGGACACTCCACATGGGTTCATGAGGAGCTTTACATCCGTCAAGGCTTCTGTAAGTTGGGAACGGTTTGTAGATGGGAGAACTGAAACTACCGATAATCCGACTAGCAGAACTACATTTAATGTTTATATTTACCATTGTAAAAATGTTTTCCTGATAAAGATTAGAAAAGGAAAAGCTTCTTGAGAGCAAAGCCTGCCTACAGGATTCCTATGACAACTTACAAGAAGTAATGAAGTTTGAAATTGACCAACTTTCAAAAAACCTCCAAAACTGCAAAAAAGAAAATGAAACTCTGAAATCTGATCTGAATGTAAGTTAAGAAGGGTTCTGGTTATTGGTGCTTTTGTCCTGGATGTGTGATTGTTCCCTGGAGCACAGGGCAAGGCCTGTTTTGACCTCTTCCTAACTTCCTGTCCTGGCCCATCATGCCTGCCAACACAGAAGGTACTTGATGTGCTTGTTGACTACACGTTGCTAGTAACAATTACTTAAAATCTGATATGACATTGTCTTTTAGAATTTGGTGGAGCTTTTTGAGGCAGAAAAAGAACGCAATAACAAATTATTATTACAATTTGAAGAAGATAAAGAGAACAGTTCTAAGTGAGTGTTATTTATCTTTTCCGTTAGTTGACTAGAATATCGTTTATTACCACGTTAACTTGAGTTATTTTTTTTTTATTGCGGATACCCTGTAAAGTTATTTTTTTTAAGCATTCTAAAATGAATATCAGATTCTTTTGTGTAAGAGGGTATATAGAGAAACTTATTCGGTAACCTGTGGTACTTTGGAAACGAGTAGCAGTTGGTGGTGATCAGAACTTAGGGCCTTCTCTAAATAAATCACAGTAATTTTATAACTGGAATGGGGGGACTGATTTTTATTTCTGTCTCTACTATTCTTTTTCTAGCTGTTCTGTTTCTCCCTTGGTCTCCTAATATGAATGCCATTGTCTTTCTTCCCACTCTCTCCGAGTTCTTTCCCTTGTGATCTCTGTCAGTCTCGGCCTCAGCCAAAGGATGATCATTACTCGAGTGAGAAGAAATCGCGTTTGTTTATTCAGCAGATCCTTGTAGAGTTCTTAGTATGACTCAGATTCTCCTCTAGGCCTGGGGGTACAGGGGCTTATATATCTAGTGGGCATACATCCTAGTTGGGAAACAGTTAACATTTAGTCGTTTGTTCATACACTAGGTGATATCCAACAGGCCAGGCACTCTTCTGGTAAATGCCAGAACATTTATTTTCAGGTAAGACAGTGAACAAAATATAGCCGTCCCCGTGAGTTTCACGTTCTAGCACAGAGAGAGAGGTAATAAACAAGCGCTTATGTCAGCAAGTCCTAAGTGCTCTGAAGAAAAAGGAACTCGTAGCACAAAGATGGGATGTTCTTTAATAGTTGTTGAAGAAACAGGTAGACATCGGACTCCTGCTGAAACACAGCGCCTAACACCAAGTGTGTGCCATGCAATGTGCCGTTGTAGTTCACTGAATCTCTTCTCTACAAACATACTCAGTTCCTGTTTCCATGGGAAGAAGTCATGAGTAAAAAAGAGCATTCTTTTCTTCCAGAGAAATCTTAGAAGTTCTTGAGGTCGTGCGTCAGGAGAAACAGAAAGAGATGGCTAAGTGCGAGCAGCAGGTGAGTGACCTGTGCTCTAACTCTAGTATTTGAGGTCTGTAACTTCTGTTCCTGGTGTCGGAAGAGGAGTATGAGAAATACGGTTTCAGCTCTCAGGTGTCAAAAATTGCTTATAAAAAGAAGGACTTGTTGGTTGGTTGTATTATTTTTGAAGTCTTGTTTTTCTAACTCCTAGATGGCTATGATCTTACTTTGTTGGTGGTCCCCTGGAGGAAACCCACAAAATCATCACCTTTTAACCCAGCTTCTCCTTTTCATGTGTTATCCTAGTGAGCACTGTATAATGTGAACAGCAGATTTCATCTCCTTTTTTTTTTCTGTGTGTGTGTGTGTGTGGTTAACTTTGTGATTTAATTCTTTTTCTAAAAATACTTCTTTTTCCCATAGATGATAAAAGTACAGAAACTGGAAGAGAGTTTATGTGCTACGGAGAAAGTAATCCGTAATCTAGAGAAGTCTAGAGATGCTGACAAGGTTGGTAGAGGCCAAAGCTGCGTCCCTCTGCATTGTCTTTATAAGTGATACTTTAATGGTGGCCCAGTGTCCTGCCCCCAGGGGGACTGGTAGCTCGCATCCATAGACACTTAGGCCTTGTTCATCTTCCGAGGTTGCCAGAGAAGGAAGTCTTCCATTTAAGTTAATTCTCCACGTAACTGCAAGAGCAAACTGCTCTATCGCTTCTGATGGCACTGTGTCTGAAACATTCTGCGCCTTTTAACTAGGATGCTGTCAGTAGGACCCTCTCTTGTTGGCTCTGAGTCCCATAATACAAACTGACTCCCTGCTGTTTCATAGTAAATAAAATATGTATGTGCAAGTGTAAAATTGGGCATAAATTCCTTATATATGTACCTCTAATTCATTCAGAAAAACCAGAGCAAATGATTCAGTAAAATAGTATAAAGCCATTAAAATATAAATTGATAATAATCTAAGGTGACATGTTTTGCTAAAATAAAATTGACTTCTCTTATTGTCATTAGGAAAGACAAATTATTTGTTGTTTTAAAAATGTTCTCCTCCTTAATGTCATTGGGTATGAACATATTGTTTCTGTCCTCGTCAGGAAGTGGTAGCTGACCTCATGAGCCAGGTCCAGGAGCTGAGAACATCGGTCTGTGAGAAAACAGAAACCATAGACACCCTGAAGCAAGAACTGAAGGACATAAGTGTAAGTTCTGTCACTGACGAGATGCCACACTTCACAGATTCCTCAAGAGTTTAACAAATGCTCCACCAGAAAAAAGATTTCTGTGGTCACATTGGTTCGGCAATGCTAGTTGAAGTTCCACAGGTTTCTGGATTTGCAGAACTTAACAGAGCCCCTACTATAACAGAGCCCCTACTATGTCCCCGTGCAGTGCGCCTCTGGGAGGCAGCACAGGCTGCGGCCTTGCCCGGATGGCCCCCACCGGGGAGCAGTGTTCTGTGTGTACCGGTTGGGAACTGCTAATCAGAAATAGACCGGCTGTGGTCTGTGATAGTTAAGGGTATGTGGTGTTCCTTAATTGCTTCAAGAAAAAACAATGACACATTTTGGTTCAGTTCAGAGACATTCACATATAGTGAGCTTTGCCCCTGTTGGACTTTCTGACCTCAGCAAGTAACTACGTTCCTCAGGTAACTACTTTCCCTTGCGCATATCTAAGTGGAATGTTGGTGCTTCCTCCTCTCTTCGGTCAAGGTGAAGGTTTTTGTCCACGTTCCTCATTCCTCTGCTACAAAGGGAGCCTGCTGTTCTCCACATTTGTTTGCTAAAGGCAGTCTCCTGATAAAGGTGTGATAATAAGATGGGGCGCCGGGCTGGCTCAGTCAGTGGAGTGTGCGCCTCTTGATGAGTTGTGAGTTTGAGCCCCACGTTGGGTGTAGGGATTACCAAAAAACCAAAACCCAAAACCTGGATGTGTTTTCACTGGTACCTATGGGGCTTTTTGATGTCTCTTCACCATTCGGGCACTTACTCTTCCATCCGTTTATCCAACAAGTAGTTACTGAATGATTTGTGGTAATCTCATCGTCACCTTGGAGCTCAGACTCCTTGTTATTTTAATCTAAAAATAAACACAGTAGGGGCGCTTGGGTGGCTCAGTGTGTTAAGCCTCTGCCTTTGGCTCAGGTGATGATCTCGTGGTGCCGGATGGGGATCAAGTCCGGTGTTGGGCTCCCTGCTCAGCAAGGGGTCTGTTTGTCCCTCTCCCTCTGCCCCTCCCCCTGCTTGTGCTCTTTCTATCTCTCGAGTAAATAAATAAAATCTTGAAAAGAAAAACACAGTAAAGCAGACAGCTCTTGGATCATAACTTTCTTTTTTGCAGTGCAAATACAACTCTGCTTTGGCTGACAAGGAGGAGAGCAAAGTGTTGATTAAGAAACAGGAAGTGGAGATTCTGGATCTGAAAGAAGCCCTTAGACTGAGAATACTCTCTGAGGACATAGAGGTAGATGTTAACACAACCGGACTCTTTTCTGGCTCTTTCCCTTGTCGATGTTGATATATATATGCGTGTGGGGAGGTTACTAATAAAGAAATAGAGGGCTTTTTGAAAGAATAAGTCTTAATTAGAGCTGTTTCCCTAGGGTAGTTAGGCCATTAGTAGGTAACATTAAAATTGTTATCTTTTATCCAGTTGATTGATTTTCATTCATTTGTGCTGACACCTGGTAAGTTCCTGGAACTGACCGTCTTCTCGAAGGGGAGCAGAGTGGAAGCTGTGTTTACTCAGTAGGGTGGCAGCAGCAGGGGGCAAAGAAGGGGCTGGGCAACACGTTAACCTCAGGCTTGGCTCTTGTGTTTTAGCTAAAGTAGGTTTTAATTTTTTTTGTTGTTGGTATACATTTTTCTTTTTTAAATATTAAGCCATGCTGTTGTCACATGGTTCAAAATCCAAATTATATAAAGCAGTTATATAATTATATAAAACATTCCCTCGTGTTATCCTTCCAGAGACATTTTAGGCAAATCTCATATACATTTAGTTTTCCTTTTTTCACACGGACAGTAACCCACTGAGTATACTGCTCTGTGGTTGCTTTAGAAATAAAGTTTTCTTGGGGTGCCTGGGTGGCTCAGTTGGTTAAGGTCATGATCCCAGGGTCCTGGGATGGAGCCCCACATCGGGCTCCTCGCTTAGTGGGGAGTCTGCTTCTCTCTCTCCCTCCGCCCCTCCCTTGCTTGTGCTCTTTCTCATGCTCTCTCTCTCTCTCAAATAAATACATAAAGTCTTTGGAAAAAAAAAAAGAAAAGAAAAAGTTTTCTTGCTAAACTATGCTACCCATGAAACAAACTCAACAAATTGAGCCCACCTACCATACATCCTTGCCTGGCTTGGCATTTGGGAACGGACGAATGATTGAAACACTGTTACTTACCTCAAAATATGCCATCTAGATTAAGAGTTAGTTGTATTTAGGTGTAATCAATGACCTGGGAGCACAGGAAGGGGAGGAGGGGAGTGATTATGCTTGGAGAATTCCAGAGCGCTTCCCAGAGGAGATAAGACTTGTACAAGACTTTGCTGGGGGAGGGAAGCTTGGCAGCTGTGGGTGTTTGTGGAGTGGAGCGTCCCCAGCAAGGGGGGGTGGTGGGGCATGTCCGGCTGGAGGTGGGGGAGTCTGTGTCACGGAGGGTCTCGAGGAACATGGGCTGTATCTTTTAGGAAACCAGGGTGGTGTGGACTTTAGCCCAGGCCAGAGGCATTGAGGCCGGGCCCAGTGGTGCTGGTGGGGATGTAGGGCGAGTTAGAACTGAGCAGTGCCTCGGAAGTACTGCCGACAGGTGCCGGTGCCCAGAGGACAGGTGCTGTGGCGGCAGGAGCAGTCAGAGTGGCCACCAAGGGCGGCAGCCACAGTGACCGAAGCTGGTTCTGTTATACCCCTGAGATGGACGAATAGAGGCCTAGAGCGAGTTAGTGAAATACATTTTATACACAGTAGTTTTGAGCGTTGAGAACCTGTGGGGATAGATATCCAAGGCCAATATACCCAGTAATTTGTAATTATGTCATCCTGTAGCCCAGAAGGGACTCGAAGCTGCTAACATATATACAATCCAAGGAGATTAAAAGAGGGGTAAAATCCAGGAAAAGGAAGGTGAGACTAATAATAAGGGAATAATAAGTAATAACAGGGGTAAAATCCAGGAAAAGGAAGGTGAGACTGGTAAATATTAAGATCTAAGGAAGATACGCAGAGAAGGGTGATGACTTCCACTTCCGGTGAAGCTTGCGTTCAGCCTTTGGGGAGCTGGTCTGGTAATACCCAGCTTTCATTTTTTTGCACTTTTAGAAATTAGCCTAAAGAAATGATCTAGATGTGAGAATATGAGGCATATAATAGTGAAAAATTCAAATCAGCCAAAATATTCAGCGATGGGTTGAACTGTGGTGCATTCATAAGATGAAGTCGAGCCCACCCCAGGAAAAATGATAGGATAGAAGAGTGAATACATGGAAAAATGTTCGCGGTACATCGGGTATCTATGTGTGCATGTGTACCTGATGTATCACATTTTCCCACGCACTCGTGGCATATCATTTACATGCGTACACACATATACATTATTATTGTATGTGACGTGTACATAACATATATGTACGTATCTCTATATTATAATATTGCACATGTTAATTCATATGTAGTTATATAAGTTAATATATATATGTACGTATACGCACGCACATTTGGAAAGTTAGAGTGAGCAGATTCTGCTCTAACTTGGTAGGGCTTGCATGCTGTGTACATAGGAATTAGGTATGCAACCCACAGGACACTTAATTCTCTCTGCCACTTTCCATCAAGCTACTCCCCTGAAACGATGACGGCCTATGACTATGTATCACTCTCTGGTGACAGCCCAGCCCCTCCCCCAATGGGCTGAGGGCACTCATCTTTACAGCTCTTTATCTTCCAATGTATAAATGACTAGAGTCAATTGGTCAGACAGCGGGTAAGGACGAGACCTGTATCTGGAGTCCTCCTAAGGGAAGAGTGATCAACTTTGAGATCCTGGGGGTGAGGGGAAAGGTTCGATGTTGGGGGAAAGAGGTAGAATACAATCAAACCCCAATAGGGAGACCTGTATGAATTGCCTGTAATATTTCTCTTTAGACCCGTTCACTTAAATATTAACTGCTTGGTTTGCTTTGGAATGGATTCGCCCATAAACAAAAAAAAAAAAAAAAAAAAAAAAAAAAAAAGTTCTTTCTTAAAACTTCCTTAACTTTTAAAATTGCACATAGCAGTGATTTGCAAATCCTTAGTGGAGTACCCAGTTAAGAAAGGACTCTTCCTTTGTGGGGATTGTCCCCTGACAGAGGGATATGCTCTGCGAGGACCTGGCCCATGCCACTGAGCAGCTGAACATGCTCACGGAAGCCTCGAAGAAGCACTCGGAGCTGCTGCAGTCCGCGCAGGAGGAGATGACCAGGAAGGAGGCCCTGATCCAAGAACTTCAGCACGAGGTGAGACCCAGGGCCTCGGCTCCTCCAAGAGGAGGCGCTTAGGTGGGTCGGCTGCGCTGCGGGCTCTCAGCGACTTGGCTGCTTACATGGGTTCTGACTTGCTTGGCTGCCTCTCTGCCTACCCCCGGACCCCCAGCGTGCACCAGTAAGTTCTAACCTCTGGGGCAAGGTTATGGCTTACTTTTGTCCTCTTGTTGGCTTTTGTTTTATATTTTATTTTCCCCACATGACCCTTTGATTACCTGTGAAGCTTAAAAAAGTTTTTTTAAACACTGTAAATAAAGTCTGGGAGAGAGCAGGAGACGAGAGGGTCAGAGAGCAGCAACCAAGGTGCACAGACGTTTACAGCTGTAAACATTGCTGTGGTCTGGGCTGCTTTTAATACCTTACTGCTTTTCAGGTTATTACTGAAGTCCTGACAAAATAGCATGAAGTCTGTATCCTCCTACCTCGGGCAGCTTGCCTGTTCTAACAGGACCATGGGCCCCATATGATTTTCTAACGCATCATCTCGCCTCTGTTCAATTTTCCCAGCTGAACCAGAAGAAGGAGGAAGTAGAACAGAAAAAGAATGAATATAACTTCAAAATGAGACAGCTCGAACACGTGATGGATTCTGCTGCCGAGTATCCCCAGGTACTTGTCAGAAAAAGAGCGCGCTGCGGGAAAGAATGAAGTTTCGTGGGTGATAAAAGTTTGGAAATTACGAAGACCGTAGCTTCGTTTTTTTGTTTAGAGAGAGAGATTTTCGCCAACACCTTTTCTGCTTTTTGCTTGATGAAAAGGTACCGGTGTTTTGTTTGTTTTACTTGGACAGGAATTAGAATAATAAGGTGAACAGCTGAGTGTTCTCTGTGCGCTTGGCATATACATTTACAGTGAAATCTTTGTGAAACCTCACTTAATCGAGTATTCAGATGACATTTAATTTTATCGTAGAGCCCTAAAACACCACCTCATTTTCAAACACATTTGGCAAAACTCCTGGAAACACAAGAACAAGAGATAGAAGATGGAAGAGCCTCTAAGATTTCTCTGCAACACCTTGTAACAAAGCTAAACGAAGACAGGGAAGTCAAAAATGCTGAAATCCTCAGAATAAAGGTAACTGGATGATTTTTTTCCCATAAACCTAATCTTTAAAAAGAAACAGTATCCAAAATAAATGAGTAAAATAGTATCTTTCATGGTTACTGACGATACAAAATTCAAAAGGCACAGAACTAAAGGGTACACAGAAAAGCCTTCCTCCCCTGCCGACTCCACACTGCCTAGGTGACCGTCCCTGGGGGCTCCCACTGTAGCCAGGTTCCCATATGTAACCACATCTGGAAGCATTATCTCCCTGCCCATTTGGTTTTTATGATGGTATCATACCCGGGCCGTACCAGCTACTCTGATCACAGTGCTGCCTGACTTAGATCCTTGCCCGTTTCGTAGAGAGGGCACGCTCTCTCACTACAGTTATAAATTTGTATTTTTCTTATTAGGAATAAGATGGAGCATTTTTGGTTTTTCTGTTTCTCTGACCTGTAGCCTTCGCCCATCTTTCTATTGTTGGACTTTTCCTTAATGATTTGTAGGCATTCTTTATGTATGAGGGAGATTTGCTTTTGTCTATGATAGTTAAAAATACTCTTCTCTTGTTTGCCCTTCCTTTAAACTTCCTTCTGGTTTTGTTTTGGTTTGGGTTTTGCCCAGGGACTTGAGGGTACGGTGATTATACGTGGGGAGAGTGTGTTTGGAGGAGCATTGAGGGGCGGGAGGTGTGTGGAGGAGCACCGGGATGGGTGGTGTGTGGGTGCGGAGGGGTGTGGGTAGAGCGGATGGGGTGCTTCGGAGAAGATTGCAGTTAGCCTGTGAGGCTGTTGCTCTGCAGTTTTTGTTTAGGAACAAAATGAGCTCGCTGTAACCAAGGGACAGAAAGTACAGGAAGACAGCATCTCTCTTAACTTTAGGGGATCATTCTTTGCTTTTTTATTTAGGGCAGCTCTCAGTATGCTGCTATCCCAGGAATGTGGCTGCTACCCAGACTGGCATGATTTTAGGACTGGGAAGAAATTGGGTCAGGTTAAAAGAAACAGTGGACAAGTAGAAGTAAAGGAGAAAGGACACTCCTTGCAGACAAGTATTTATTTCTTTTGGATGGTTATGCTCATGATTTTCAAATTAGAGTTCACTTAAGGATTTTGAGTGACGGGCTGTGGCGCATCCGTTGGACACTACGTACAACGCAGCGATTTGACAGTTCCACCCGTTACGCTGTGCCCGCCACAGGTGGGGCTACCATCTGTCACCAGACAAAGTTATTACTCTGTTATTGACTATATTCCTTACATCAGGTTTTTCTAAATTAGAATTTATTAAAGAGAATCAAATAGAACATTTACCAAAGTAGGGACTTTTGAACGTCTTTTCTCATAAAGGGATTTTAATGAATTATGTGGTATTGTTGAGAGACGTTTAACACACTGTGGGTATGAAAAGGAGTCATAGTTCCAGGCCCCCAAGAGCTTGTCATAATCTCCTTTTTATCCAGTGATACCCAGGGCAGTGTTCTGTGCCTAGCAGGAGCTTCAAATATGAATATGTGTCTCATGTGTGGCTTTGGGGAGCGGAATCATGCCTCCTCTAACGTGTTTTCTGAAAAGACACGATTTGATGTCTTACTAGGAGCAGTTGTGTGAAATGGAAAGCCTCCGCGTGGAAGCCGAGCAGTTGCGAGAGAGAAACTGGCTCCTGCAAAGTCAGCTGGATGATCTTGAAAGGGAAAAGAACAACAGGTGAGAAAGAGCCACCAGGACTCTGTGGGCTAAATCGTGGCCTGCCTGGGTGTGGGTAGGGGAAAGTGGTTGGAATTGGTTTCACAGCGTGCACGGTGTTCGCCGCTAGTCCAGGGGAAGCCCCGTTGGTTGCTTTTGAGTCAGGTCTGGTGGGGGGGGCTGCTTCTTCCAGGATGGGAGAATAAGGCCTTCATGATCTTGCCAGCCCTGCTAACGTTGCATTGCTATAGAGCTATTGAAATGAATTTCAGGATGGGAAACATTTGAACCAAACTGTCTACTGCTATTTGAGGGGAAAGGGGCGTGGGGTGGGGAAGTTATGACCTCGACGAGACAAGGTGTCAGAGGTCCAGCAGAAAAGGAAGGGTTTCCTACCAGCTGATTTTGCTTCATGACCCATGGTCCGTGGAATGCTCCTGCGCAGGAAGGAGCTTTCCAGAGGAGCGCTCCCTTGGGTTTGGGTATTTGTGCATGTGGTTTGCCTTTAGCTATGACCATTTTCTGGTTGTATTTGCTAATGGGACGGCATAGTGTCATGGGCAGTCACACCTGGGCTCTGTCCTGTCTCTGACACCTGAAAGTCCTGTGACTTTGGACACAGTTTTTAACTTCTAGTGCCTCAGTTTCCTGAGCCATAAAATGAGGAAAATGATGGCTCTATCTCACAAGGTGTTTTGAAGACCGAAAATAACCTGGGTAAAGTGCTGGTTACAGTGCTTGGCCGAGGGGTGGCACTCAGTAAGTGGCAGATATTAGGTATACAAGGTAGAGTTATGATCCTGCCCTTCTGTGAACTTCCCAAGAAGGACTTGAGAGGAGGGTGGCCTGGACAAGAATGCAGCAAGTTGAAGTGAATCACAGGGGCTCTCCTTGTGGGATGGAGGCCCTGGCTGAATTCAGCTTCCAAGATCAGGGGTGCCTGCTGTTCCTACCGTTGCCGGTAGGTCTTGGGCAGACGCACTCCCCTTCCCCGTCCAGAAGCAGCCCCGAGATGCACTGTCCAAAACCTAGCGAAGACAATAGATGCTTGAGGACGGTAGCGGTGGTTGTGCCAACAGTCTATTCCAGAATGCTTCTCTTCAAGTGTCAGGGAACATTGGAGATGCTCGATTTAGTAGCCCTGCCCCTCCCAGCTGATTGTGATGCAGGTAGTCCTCAGTCTGCCCACCTGCTGTCCACATGCTCCACCCCCATGTAAAGAAATCACTGTACTTGGTACACGGTCTTTTATCAAGAGCTAGTTGAATCATGGAACATGGAACGTTTTTAAAATACTCTGTTTCATAGCTACATGTCCCATATGAGGAGCCATACAGAACCTCATTCCTGAAAGACCAGAGTGGGAGAAAACTGTGGCTCAGGGGTCAGATCAAGCCCACAGTGTGTCTGGTCAAGAAAGTTTTATTGGAGCGTAGTCACATCCTTTCATTTAAATATTGCATTGACATCACAGCAGCCAAGAGGAAGAGCTGCGACAGGGACCCCCATGGCTCCCAAGGCCTAGAATATTTTCTGTCTGGTTCTTGACAAAAAAAAGTTTACCTACTCTTGGATTAGAACATAGAAAACACTTCTCTAATGGTTTCGGGTATTTTCCTCACTGAGGTCTCATTACCATTTCTGTCTAGGCTGCCAGATTCATTAATTGAAAGAAACTACTGGACCTTCTGTTTTCCTTCAAGAAACGATCTTTTGCTCATCAGTGACAGATATTTCTAGAGGAGTCTGTGGCATCCAGGCAGGTTCTCCTTGGGGGATGTCCCCTTGGTGAAGGGGCTGTCCACAGAAACTCAATGTATGATCCTGCCCTGGTCAAGCTCACAGAGATGGACTCCCATTAATCAAATTCACAGGATACTGATGCATCATCCAGAATGTAATTTCCTTTACATAGAGGAGCATTCCTTTTCCATGAAAAGATTTATGTCTGGTACTCAGGGAATCCCCTTCCTGGTGTCAGGATACATGGGACGCCAGGGTACCATCAGAAAATTGCCAGCTGACCATGAAATCCAAGCAAGGGGGCGTTGGGGCTCCCTGTGCTAGACCGGCCTGAGGAACCCTCCCCACACCCAGAGATGCCCCCTGCCAGCTGATCACCAGGCTCCTGGACCGCCGGTCTCAGCCCCCTTTTGCTCCCATTTGATCTTCTTGTGATGCCACTCTTGGCTCCATTTCTACTTTACTTTCCACCAGGCCTCGATTGGATTTCCCAGCTCTGTTCGTTTCATTTTTGTATGGGAGGCATCCTGAATTCCGGGGGGGTGCCTTATTTGATCCCCATATATCAATCACATTTGTGAACCGTGCTAACTTGACTTAATCACCGGAGTTAGCTTTGCATTGTTTTCAAGCTATCATAACTTGGCATTGCTGCTACAGCAGATAGGAAACTGATACGTGGATATGCCTAACTGCGTTTCCGCATCCTCCCTTTTTCATCTCTGCAGTGGACAGAATCATCCAGATCAGCAACAGATGAAGAAAGAACAAGAAGAAATGATCAAAGAAAGACTTGCTAAAGTATGGCTTTTTTTTTTTTTTTAAATGTAATAGTTATGTTTCTTGTCTGAGAAATGCTTTTCTACTTAGCATTTGTGGTTATAGATTTTAGAAACCATTTTACTCTTGAAATTTCTGTCTCTTCTGTATTCCCACCGTTAAGTTTGATATTTACCTTCAGTATTCAGACATCATTGATGATTAAGAGTGAATTTGTCTTCGTGTTTCAGCAGTTAGCCCCCTGCCCACATCCCCACACGGAGTTTTCCATTTAGAATAGAAGCAGGTATAGGGTGCCCGTGGAAGGCCTCCCAGGGCACAACACGTGAAGTCTGAAGAGACAGGCGCCCCCTTTCTGGGTGCACCGTTGGGATGTGGAAAAGGATGTTGGTTTAATTGATCTCATTACCATGAGGGAGAGTGGACTACTTACCACCAATCTTTTTCTTAGCAGTGGTAAAAACTTAAGCCATCTCTTTCTTTTTATCTTCTTACAGAATAAATTAGTTGAAGAAATGCTGAAAATGAAAACAGAGTAAGTGTGCTGTTTTGTAATTCAAGTTCTTGTAGTTTTCTTTCTTCTCCTCTAATGGAAGAAATACAATGTCTACAAGGCAGGGAACTCCTTTCCATCTTCTGGTTTCCTCTGATTTAAAACCTTGAGGCCCCCTGAGGCCCATAGATCAATAATCTTGATTTCTTCTGGTCTTGACCTTGGGTCTCTTTACATGTGTTCTGTAAACAGGATTTTAATTCATTCATCTAGTTTTCATATTAATGTAATCTTATAAACTGCCTCATTCTTAGATGAGCAAGATATACTGTATTTTCTGTCAAGTTCAAAATATGTAAACTGTTTGGTATTAACAAATACAATGGTAAAAAATTAGAAAGATAGTGCACTCTGAATAGATATTCATCCAGAGAAGAGGGCCTCAGACATTTTCACTTGTTAAACCTCCTGAAAGAATTTTGAAACACCACATACCCTCGTGCACATTTTTGGGGTTGACTTTATGTCTAAAGTTTCTCATTGGAAGTTTAAATTGATGCAAAGCATGGAAGTTCTCACATACGGAAAATAGTGCCATTTAGGAAGGAATAAAGTTCTTGGTGTCAGGATGGCCAAACGGTCTCGGGTGCCAGACTCCAGCTCCTGCTTCTTGTGGTCTGGATTTCTGGTTTCTGCATGGAGGTGGGGTTCGGATCCCACTTCTGACACATCACCGGTTTTGTTCCGGCCATTGTCCTATCAAAAGTCTCACCTTGAACTGGCCACAGAAGTAAAGCTCCGGTGGTGTTCTCCTAAAAGTATCCAACTGACCTGCTACTTTCTATCCATTTCACAATACAGGAACAAGTTCCTAAACCTAAGATTGCACATTGTTCCTTTTTCCTTTCAAATGGAGTGTCCGTTCCGTTCTTACAACACAGAATTATATCCTAATTTAATAAAGTGGGAAATTTTTTGTTGATTACCCTATTATATACCTGGGCAACAAAAATATATATACAAATGGGAAGTAATTTGTATTTGTATGGCTGGCTCTAGTGCTGTATTTCTTCTGGATTGAGTTTTCATTACAATTATTATTAATCACAGTGTCCTAAATTTATTATAAGTTTTTATAGATTATTATACATAGTAAAATTTAAGTGGAAATGCATCTCCCAGTGCATTTTATCTTCATGCTTTTGCTTCAATTACTCATTATTCTGTTATACTTAATTCTGGAATGAGACAATATTCAGTATCACCTCTGTTCCTACTTTCTGTTTTTATAGCTATAAGTGCTGAGAAATTTTATTCACACAGTAAGTAAATGGCAACAGAAGGAATTTTGTTAGAATCCTGTCATGCAGTTATTTGAACTCCATCCAAGTTAGTATGTCAAAAATTACATAGCGATCTGTCATCAAAAATTCTTTTTTTTTTTTTTTTAAGATTTTATTTATTGGGGCGCCTGGGTGGTTCAGTCATTAAGCATCTGCCTTTGGCTCAGGTCATGATCCCAGGGTCCTGGGATCGAACCCGACATTGGGCTCCCTGCTCAGTGGGGAGTCTGCTTCTCCCTCTCCCATTCCCCCTGCTTGTGCTGTCTCTCTCCCTGTCAAATAAATAAATAAAATCTTTTTTTTTTAAGTTTTATTTATTTATTTGACAGGGAGAGGGAGTGCGCCAGAGAGCACAAGCAGGAGGAGCAGCAGAGGGAGAGGGAGAAGCAGACTCCCCGCCCCCCCCCCCGCCCCCCCCCCCCCCCCGCCAAGCAGGGAGCCTGACACGTAGCTGGATCCCAGGACCCTGGGATCATGACCTGAGCCAAAGGCAGACGTTCAACTGACTGAGCCACCCAGGTGCCCCAGACAAAAATTCTTTTTCATGATCAGCTGACAAAGACCACCCATTTTGTAAACGATTTGTTACCCAGTCATCTGCTTTATAGCATCAAAGAGTATAGATGTGGAACAGAGCTTGTTCCATACTTTGCTGTACATACAAGCAGTTTAGGGACTGGCTCCCAGACAGGTAGTCATTGGAGAGCTAGGGTAGAAGTGTGGATCACTTACAGGATCTGTGAGAATCCAGCTGTACGGTTTGTAGAATTGCAGCTATTTTAGAAATAATAGCCATTTTAGACCTTCTAGCAAAAAGAATAAAAGCTCTGTAAGTTGGCATGTAATTTATTTCATAATCTAGGAACCAAGAGTCTCCAGTGATACACTGTCCCTAGAAGATAGAGGACCTCACACTGTGGGCCAGGGAAGCACACACTAGAAAGTGGCACACCCAGTTTTATCAGTCCCAACCTACAGCAGTGATTCTCACCATAATGTTATCTATTTGTGTATGTGAGGATGCATTAAAAAGCTACAAGGAACTGAATTCCATGCTAACTGGTGTAGGCAGGAGATGCTTAATTTCATATCACAAGAGGTCTGGAGGTGCACTGACTCAGTGATGCCATCAGGGACCCATACCCTTCCCATTCTTCTGCTTTCGGCACCCTTGCTTGTGTCCTCTTGGCCACAAAATGGCTGCCATAGCCCCAAATGTCATAAACAAGAGGATCACAGCTTGTAGTGAGGTGGGTTCAAAAGGGCTTTCTTTTGTCAAGGGGGCAAAAAGTCCTATTAGCCCCCAAGGATCAGCCTGTGCTTCGCTGCCAGAATTAACACCCCTCCAGGCAAGCTGAGGAAACCAGTATCTGGCAGTAGGTTGAAGAAACCAGGCTTAGACTAGACCAGTTTATTTTTTACCAACACTTGGGAACTGGGTGTGCTGCTGCTTCTTTTTCTTTTTTTTTCTCTTTTTCCCCCCAAATAAAATGAGTTTTTATAAGCAAAGAAACAGCAAGGGATTGGTTGTTGGGTAAGCAGCAGCAGGGTCTGCTGTGCCACAGAAATTTCATCAAACTAAAGCAAAGTACACAAGACAAATGTAGAACAGCTCCAAGTGAACCAGGGAGGACATCAGTGCCTCCTCCCCATGCTGTTCTTCTGAGGTTCCACGGACTGCAGTCTGAGGACACTGCTCCTGAAATCAGCTTGTCTTAAATGGCATATTAAATTCTGAGTATGATGCCCTTAAGTAATCATTCTATTCCATATGCATAAAAATGCAGTAAAAAGTACTTGTTGCTTTTGGAGAGCTTATAGGATTCATACAATTTTATTAAAGCAGTATAGTTCTATGTAATTCCATGGTAACTTTGTTCCTCGTTTTTCTTTTCAATTGATAGTTGTATAGTGTATGAATTCTGAATAGCACACCCTTGAAGAAATGACTGGTGTCCTATGGTCTGAGAACCAGTTTTTGAAATCCAAAAGAATTAAGATATGGGGCATTGAATATAACCATGCAGACTGTCATAATACTTAAATTACATTTGCTCCAAAGAGGCCAAATCCAGAAGTTTCCATTCTAAATTTTTTATCATTTTAAAAAATGGTTTGAGAAGTTTTCCAAAAGGAAAGTCTTGGGTAAAATAACAAAAGACGCCTATCTGCACCCCTTGCTATCTCCCTATGCCGTCACTAGGGGAGGGCTGAGTGTTTGTGACGCTTTCAAATCAAAATTCTGGGCTTGGGTGAAAAATGTCTCATTTGAATACTGTTGTAATTATGTTCCTTTGGAATCCCACAAAACGCTATTTGCTGTTACAGCCTAGAAGAAGTCCAGAGCGCCCTTCAGAACAAAGAGATGGACTGCCTTAGAATGGCCGAGGAAGTCGAGCGAACCAGAACTTTGGAATCTAAAGCGTTCGAAGAAAAGGAACAACTGAGATCAAAGCTGGAAGAACTGTATGAGGAAAAGGAGAGAATATTCCAGGTGTGTTTGTGTGTTGGTTGTTTTCGTGTGCTTAGGACATATCTGGGAGGGGGGTGTCCGTGGTTCAGACTTGCTCTGTCATGAAAGTCGGGAACCTGGGCTCTCTGGCGCCCTGTGCTCTTGGGAGGCACGAAATAACGTGATGGTAAAAGCAAAATTAAGAGCAACTAATTTTCCCGCCCTGGACTGGTTTGCCTGCAGGAGATGGAAATGTTAAGGAAGCAGGTGGAGTGTCTTGCTGAGGAAAATGGGAAGTTGGTCGGTCACCAAAACCTGCATCAGAAGATTCAATACGTCGTGCGGCTGAAGAAGGAGAACGTCAGGCTCGCTGAGGTAAGCTCTCAAAAGTACTCTGAATAATGCTGAGCCTGGTCTTAGAATGACTGTTTAACTAAAGTTTAATTTAATCATCGAATCACTTAAATGCTTTCTTCGGGGAACTTACTGAATTAAAAAGTATTAATATATCAGTCCTTATTATTCCAAGTATAATTCAGTCCGTTGTCAGGCTCTAACATAATCAGATTCTTATTTAACGTTATAAATAGTTTACAAATTGAAAATTGTAGTCTTAGTTTGAAATATAAACTTAATGAATGCAAAGAATAACTTCCTGTAAGCATTTGAGCCTTAATTCTTTTTTTCTTTTCCTTTTCTAAAAATTTACTTCTCAGGAGACAGAAAAGTTGCGTGCCGAAAATGTATTTTTAAAAGAAAAGAAACGGAATGAATCGTAAGGCTCCTGGTCAACTACCTACCTAGGCATCACCTTTCTGGAGACTTTCTTTCCTCTTGCAAAAGTAAGCCCTCCCCTTGCGCGTTTAACAGCTGAATCAAGGAGCAGAATTACTAACTGTGTGTGGCGTTGGGGGCTGACCCTCAAGTTTCTGATGAACGTTCTGCATCCATGCTCGCCTGTGGCAGTCGGCAGTCTACCATTTAGAAGTTACCATCCCATTTCAAAGCTTTAAATCGACTGTAAATACTGGGAAAACCTTTTGCCTTTTTAAAATAAACTGCAGCTAAGGTTTACAGTGGCTGTTGGCCAGGTTATTTTTTTCCTTAGATACCACCTCCCGTAATCTCCCTCGAGTCACAGCAGAAGCTCTAACAGTACGTGGTGGTTTTAAAACCCGCCCCGACGAGAATCCTGTTGCAGAGCATGTATGAAGGGCAAACTTGTTAATATAGATTATTTTTGTAGTCTTACTTTCAGTATTCTCTCGAGCATTTTTTATGACTGTAAATATGGCCATTTTCCAAAATGTAACAAAATCCCTTCAAATTTAATAAAGTGATTTACGTTGTTCACTTGGGAGAGCCAGATTAAAGACTTGTCCCTTCACCCTATACTTTATGAGCACCTCTTATGTGCCCTGGTCATCCGTGAACAAAGCAAACAAAACCTCCTGCACTCAAGGAACTACTGTGTGTCACCACTTCTTTCCCTTTCATTGCGAGTCATATCCTGTTGTGTGAAGATGCCACATCTGATTGACTCACCATTGGACGGACACTAGAGCTGTTGCAGTTTGGGGCTATTACGAATAACGCTGCTGTAAATATTCGTGTACAAGTCTTGCTGGGGACCTGTGTTTCCTATGGCTTGAGTAGATATCTAGGAGTGGGGTTGCTGGTAAGCCTGTGTTTGACTTTTTAAGACACTGCCTCCCCTTTCCAGATGCAGTTTGGTTGCACCCTCCACATTCCCACCAGCAGGGGGTTCAGTTTCTCCACATCCTTCTCCTGTTACCTTCTCCTGTCACCGCCACATGTTTTACTGTAGCCATCCCAGTGTCTGTGTCGTGGCTCATCACTGACATTCTCCTACAGCCTCATGCTACTGAGCATTTCTTACATATAATAGAACACCATACTCGGCAATAAAAAGAGGCTTCGTGGATGAACTTCAACAGCAACAAAAAACATGGAAGAAGCCAGACCCCAAAGACCACATACTGAGTAATTCCATCTATGTGAAATGTCCGGAAAGGGCAAGCTGTAGAGATAGAAAGCAAATCATCGGTTGCTTGTGGCTGGGGATGGAGGCGAGTGACCCAGTGGGCATGATGGGAACTTTCTTGATGTGGTGGAAATGTGTTGGCTTGTGGTGATGATTGCACACATTTAGCTCTATATATTTACTAAAAATTAAACTCTCTTCAAAATGGCTTCATTTTATGGGTCATAAATTATACCTCCATAAAGCTAAGAAAAAACAATTTTAAAAATTAAAATTCCCAAGGAGTAATAGTCAATCCCTAAGAGCCAGAAACAAAAAAGGAACCAAAAATCAGTGTAGGGGTACCTCGTGGGCTTGATGGTGGAGCGTGGAACTCTTGGTCTCAGGGTTGTGAGTTCAAGCCTCACACTGGGTATAGAGATTCCTTAAAAATAAAATCTTAGAAAAAAGAATAAAATTCAGCATAAGGTAGAGCGTAGAAACTGAGATCGCTCTGGAGGTGGGAGAAAGGTTGGAACACTGGTACTGAAGAGGCTTGGATGTTACCCATGTATGGGAGTGTCTGGGGGCTGCTGGAACAAATGACCACACACTGGGAGGCTAAAAACAAATGTATTCTCTCTCAGTTTCTGGAGGCTAGAAGTCCAGAATCAAGGTGTCAGCAAGGCCATTCTCTCTGAGGGCTCCAGGGGGCTTCTGTTCCATGCCTTTCTCTTGGCTTGCGGTACCGACAGCAGTCCTTGGCGGTCCTTGGCGTGTAGATGCATCACTCCAATCTGCCTCCCTTGTCACATGGCCTTTTCCCTGTGTCTGTCTCCTGGAAGAATACTAGTCAGATTAGGGCTCACGCTAATGACTTCTTAATTTGGTTACATCTGCAGTGGCCCCCTACCAAGTAAGGTCACATTCACAGGTGCGGAGGATTAGGACTTAAACGTATGTTTTTGGGAGGGACACAGTTCAACCTATAAATAGCTATCCATGCTTTAATTTGAGCCACAAAGCCACCCTGTGAGAGCGAGTGGCAAGGAAGGACTTCCACGAAAACTTCCTGAATGGAAACAAAAATGCTCAACAGTTCAGTGTGAAATCATAATAAAAAAGCCCCATACAGATTATGTAAACTATTTTTTAATGCGTGCTATATATAAAACTGCACAGACAGTAATAATGGTTTTCCTAGAGAGCGGAAGTAGACCTCTATATACTCCAACACTTCTCTTTGAAAGACATGTACTACTTTCTATACACATTTTAAACACTTAAGTGCACAGGAAATGGGAACTAATGTTAGTCCTGGTTATCTGGGTGGCGTGATTATGGGTGACTTATTCTATTTTCTAAATCCTACAATGAGCGCGTATCCATCTGGGCCTTTTGATTGGTCAGAGGCCCTCAGCGGAGCCCGCCTCCCGGCCGAGTGTGGAGGTCTCTAGCGCCCTCTGCTGAGGCGTCTTTCCCCTTCGCGCCTCCCGAACTGGAAGGTGCAGGTGAGTCCCCGGGGGTCTTGTTGAAATGCAGATTCTGACCAATGGGTGTCGCGCGGGCCCGGGATTCGGCATTTTTAACCAATTCCTAGGGAAAGCGGATGCTGGACCACACTCAGTGGCAAGGGCAACCACAGCGGCAGGCCGCAGCTTCCGACGCCAGCCGCCGACGGCTCCCGGGTAAACCGAAGCCCAACGCCGGAGGGTGCCCGCCGCCCCACCGAGGCCCCCGGGGCTCGGCTCCGCCCCCGGCTCCGCCCCCCAGGCCCTCCCGCGCCCGAATTGGCCTCCCCGCTCACGTGGGCACCGCGTCACGTGAGGCCGCTGCCCAATCGCGACGCGCGCTCGGCCTTACTGGTGGCGGGTGCGCCCGGCGCGGGGCGAGGTGGCGGCGGGCACCATGACAGAGAGGACGCCGTCCCCCGGCGGCGCCGTGTGCCCGACCGCCTACCCCGATGCCCCCGCGGAATTCCCCCCTCACCTCCAGGCCGGCGCGATGCGACGCCGCTTCTGGGGCGTGTTCAACTGCTTGTGCGCCGGCGCGTTCGGTGCCCTGGCCGCCGCGTCCGCCAAGCTGGCTTTCGGCAGCGAGGTCGAGCCCGGGGCGCCGCTGCGGCCGGCGGGCGGGCGGGTGGGCCCGGGCGGAGGAGGGGCGCTGCGGGGCCCACGAGGCTCCGGGGGGGTTGGGGTTGGGGGCGCAGGGCGAAGCCTCACGCCCGCGGGTCTGTTCGCCCCGTCCGCAGCCGGGCGCTGCAGTCAGCTGGGGCGGGAGAGCATCCCTGCATTATAAATCACCTCAAAACCTCGTCCAGTGTAGGCGGTAAGAAACCTGAGCCTCTTCCCAACCAGGGACCTAAAATCTGCCCTCCCATTGGGCTAGTTCGCTTTCCTACATCCACTCTCACCGTCTGATTTTAAGCCCCTTATGCCCGAACAGTTCTCTCCACGTGACTTAAGGTGAGAAGCCTGTTGCCCATCTCTTTGCTCAATTAACGAGTGTTTTGACCGGTATATCCTGCTGTCAGGAAAATTGGGAGTTTGGGACATGTAGGCATAAGAGAGGACAGAGAAGCGTTCTGGACGTTCCCCCCCGCCCCGTCCCACCCCTTTGCTGAGAACTCCTAAACTGCCTCCCCACGTCTGCCGAAGTAGATCTCTGTCCCTCCCATTCCGAGTCATAGGCCAGTGTCCACTGCTGGAGGGGTTTCACTGCCCCAGCACCCCAGGGTTAGGTCCTGACCTGGTCGGTGGATAGACTGGTCCATGCGGGTAAGCCTGCTTAGGGCTAATCCAATGGGAACCACCATGCTTGGCGTTAGTGTCCTGTTGGGTGTAATTCCTGAAGTGGTCCAAAGGAAGACAAGTAACTAAACCATGAGGTTTCCTGTTCCTAGGCTGTTTAGTTGTGCACCGGGCCTTCATTGCTGCATAAGCAGGCTACATACAGTGCTTTTGTGACAATTCTGCAAAGACACCCTTTCCTTAAGACACTATATATTCACCAGCTGGAAACTGTTATAAGAAATAAGAGCATGAGCGGCTCCTGGCTGGCTCAGTTCGTAGAGCATGCCCCTCTTGGTCTCGGGGTTGTGAGTTCGAGCCCCACGGTGGGTGTAGAGATTACTTAAAAATAAAATCTTTTAAAAAAAGAAAGAAACAAGAGTATGATATTGAGATGGGCACCGAAGAGGCAGCTCTGTCTGCAGGCGGGTGTCTAACTCAATACCAAGCAGGTCTGCATGTTCTTTGTGTAGGAGGCTTAAGATCTCCTTTCTAGGCTCTCACCTTTAAAAGAAGAAAAAGGCTGCAAGTACTTCACGTGATGTCTGGGATCACTAGTCAAGTAGGGGGCGTTGTCCCTGAACAGGGCTGTGTCCTGGTTAAGAGCATGGAGCCACTGCCTGGGTTTGAGTCCTGGTGGCTCCCACGGGCTATAGGCACTTCAGGCAAGTTACTAATGCCTTGGGTTCTTCATCTGTAAAGTGAAGTTAAGGAATAAATGAAAGTGCGCTGAAGACACTTGGCACAGGGCCTGGCACAGAGTAAAAGCTCCAGAATGACCAGGGAATTCCCAGACGGGAAGCGTGGCGCATTCACGCTTTCCTGATCCCCGGAATCTGCTCACACTACGTACTAATGTCAGTGTCCTCCAGCACTGATCTTCAACACCAGTAAATGGTGTTCGAAACAAAGTACTGGTCACGGATTAGCATTGTCCTCTGCCCCAGGGCACGTGGCCAGCAAGATGGCCAAATAAGTCTCAGTTTATTCCAGCTGTAAAATGGGTATGTTGAGCAGAGGGTTAAGTGAAGTCCTGTGCAGGAAATCTTTGGGGACTGCCCACCCCGGCTGTGGCGGGATCTCAGTAGGGGCCCAGCTGCTGGTGATCAGGCCCCTGGGTGTGCTGAGAGGGGGGGCCGCAGGGCTGCTGTGGCTGAGCGTAGCCGCCGTGACACTCTCTCCCGCAGGTGAACATGGGCTTCTGCATCTTAGGCATCATTGTGATGGCGACCACCAATTCTCTGATGTGGACATTCTTTAGCCGGGGCCTCAGTTTCTCCATGTCTTCGGCCATCGCATCCGTCACGGTGACGTTTTCAAACATTCTCAGCTCGGTGAGTAGCCCAAGGGCACAGTGCCCCTGTCCCAAAGCTGGGTTCCGGGGTGAGCTGGGGAACTCCCGCCCTCCCAGACAGGAGAAAAGAAGACAGGAGCTGACGCGGAGATTGGGCTGTGGCTTGAGCCCTGGTGGCTCCTCTGATCTCTAACATGGCGGAATTCTCGAGCTAGCTGGGAATGAGGTCCAACTATAGAAAAGCCTACCTGCGTGCCGCCCTCCCAGGCTGCAGCCCTCATTCTGACGTCTTGGCCCCCTCTGTGCAAGCTGACGCCTAGGACTCTGTGAACTTGAGCATGAGACGTGGAGGGGGGACGCTCTTTCCTCTGATAGCCTGTTGTCAGCCAGGCGGGGCTGAGCCCAGTCGGTCCTGCCCTCGAGGGAGGGAGTACTTGGCCGGCCAGTTTGGATCAGCAAACACCCGGCGACAGCTGTGTGCTGGGCCTTAGCGGCTGGCCTCTGCTGGTCTTTATTGTGCCCTTTGCTTGGGGTGGGGGTTGTGAGGAAGGTACCCTTCCCCCGCTCTCTGGGTGAGCCTGACATGAATAGTGACTTTCGGAAGGTGACAGCTGGATTTCAAGCCCCCGACTTCTGGCTCCAGACCTTCCCTCCTGCCCCAGGAGGGCAGTCAGCCCTGGGGGAGTGAGGTGGTGCCTACTTGCCGTGGTCGAGTCCCAGGGGCATGTGTTGCCGTGGCCTCACTGCAGTCTCTGTCCTGCAGGCCTTCCTGGGCTTTGTGTTGTATGGAGAGTGCCAGGAGGTCTTGTGGTGGGGAGGCGTGTTCCTCATCCTCTGCGGACTCAGCCTGATCCACAGGAAGCTGCCGCCCAGTGGAAAGGCCCCTGATCACAAGCAGCAGTAGCGGCGGGTGCTGGACGAACCCGCTGGAGAGACAGCACGGTGGTCCAGGCGCCGGACGGCGTGTGGGGACCAGCTCCCGGGGTGGGCTGGGCGTGCAGCCTTCTGACCATCAGCCAGAGGGAGATGCTCCCGAGGGAAATGCGCGTCTGACTCGGCAGCCTTGAGGCTAGCCAGCCACAGCTTCTGGAAGGGGAAGGACAGGTACACTCGTGTTTGGCCTGAAGCCTTTTCCATACGCCTGCACGGTACTTTCGATGCTCGCGGCCCTGGGCCCACCCAGTGCCCCTTGGCAGATGCTGGAGACCCTGGGGTCGGTCTGCTGGGTGACCGGCCTTGAGACCACACTGTAATTGCAGTCCTGTGGCCGAACAAAGGCCTGTCACGTGACATTGGGATGGGTTCCCGGTGGAGCTCTCTGACACCTCCACGCCGACGTACCGGGATGTCTGCGTGATGCTTCTGCGGTTCGGCAAGGGAAGGGAAGCTGGATTAATAAATCCTGTTGTTTGTAAGTTAAAAGTAGCAGGTGTGGCATCTTAATGTTTTCCTACTTTTTTTTCTCTTCCCTACTGGAGTAAGAGGGAGCAGCCCGGGTGAGCCGCAGCCCTTGGAGTGGAGTTGAGAGCTGCCCTGGCCCCGGGCCTGGGGCTCAGCTGCTCTACTGCCTGCCGAGCTCAAGCACCCGGCTCCTTCCTGAGGCCACCCAGGCTGGCGCTCTTCAGTTTCGTCCGGGTCTGTCCATTTTCTTGGTACCCAGGGAGGAAGGCTTGACCTCTCTTTGGGGACCAGTTTTGTTTCACTTGATGGGAAAGGAAACTGGCCCAGAGGCTGCTCTCACCCCCTCATCTCCCCCGTAGGCGTCTCTGCCCTTTGATTTTCTGAGGGATCCCACAGATCCCTGTGACCTTTTTGTATCTTATGCAGCGTGAAAATAATTCCTAGTTCCGAACGGTCCGTGTGCTGGCTGTACGTTCTCTCATGTGGAGCTTCAAGTTCTCTGTGGGGGGACATCCCTGGATGTCCCAGCGCCCTCTCTGCTCTCCCCGAGGCTGAGCACCTCCCCGTCTTCTTCAGACACTCCCTGCAGTAGAGAGGGACTTGGTGGCCAGTAGGCAGCGGGGAGAGGGGGGACAAGGGCCGTGTCCAAGCTGCCCCTCCTCCCCGCCCGTGTAGCACGTCCCCTGCCCTTCCCCATATTCATTGCACCGCTGACCAGTGAGCTTCCGAAAACTGTTCCTTGGCTCCTACCGAGTGGGATCTGAATTTATTTTTAGAGAGAGCGAGCACACAGAGGGGAGGGGCAGAGGGAGCCTTAAGCAGACCCTGCGCTGGGCACGGAGCTGGATGCGGGGCTTGACCTCACGATCCTGAGATAGGACCTGAGTGGAAACCGAAGTCGGATACTTAACCGACTGAGCCACCCAGGCACCCCTGGGGCAGCTCGAACGGCTAATATACAAAAGGCTTCAATCTCACTAGTGATGGGGAAATGCAAATTAAGAGCACAGGGAGGAGAGAAGACAGGCCTGCCAGAGGCTGAAAATACTTGCAAAATATCTATCCGACAAAGAACTTGTCTCCAGAAGATGTCCCACCAGTGCTGGCGTGTTGGTGGGAGCAGGTTGGTGCTGCTGGGCTCGCCCAAGTCACATCACCACCCGCCTTGCGGTGGCCCCATGTGTGCTGCTGCCTACACTGCGTTCCCAGGAGCCACACGGCATTTGTTTTCCCAAAGCTAGGACGTCCGGACGTTCCAGGGACCCGGGCAATGGTGGGAGGTGTGGTTAAAGGTTCATAAAAGAGAGATCGTGCAGTTCACAATGTTGAGACAAACGGTTGGCTTTCAGAGAAAAGTAAGGCTGGGTCCCTACCTCATGGCTCAGTCCACAATAAGTTCCAGAAAGGTCAAAGATGAAACTGTAAAGCAGAGAAGAAAATGAAGGCAGTGTGAAGAACAAGCTTGGAGTGAAGATGTTTCCCAGGAAGCAGGGAACCTAGAAATAAAGGAAAAGAGAGAGAAACTGCCTACATAAATGTTAAAAAAACATGTAGCAGAACCTGGAGTCAGAAGGTGATGAATAAGCAGACGCTATTCTGAAGCATAAAAAGAGCTCCTGTGTGGGGCGCCTGGGTGGCTCCGTCGTTAAGCGTCTGCCTTCGGCTCAGGGCGTGATCCCGGCGTTCTGGGATCGAGCCCCACATCGGGCTCGTCCGCTGGGAGCCGGCTTCTTCCTCTCCCACTCTCCGTGCTTGTGTTCCCTCTCTCGCTGGCTGTCTCTATCAAATAAATAAATAAAATCTTAAAAAAAAAAAAAAAAAGAGCTCCTGTGGCTCCAAAAAAATGAGCCGTATCCCAAATAACGAGTGGACCGTATTCGGTAGCCGAGAGCGGTCTATGGAAAGACGCTCAGTCTTACTCGTAATGGGGTGGTCAGGAAATAACATCGAAACAGCAATGAGATTGCCTTTTTTTTTTTCCTTATCAGATGGGCCAAGATGAAAAGTTTAGTCGGTGAGCAGGGTTCCGTTGGTCGGTTGGTTGGTTTTTAAAGGCATCTTCCCATCTTTCTATGGGAGTTACTGATACAGTCTCTAGAAGGCTCTTTGGCAGCATTTACTGAAATTCCAGAGGCACATACCCTGTGACACAGCAGTTTGACTTTGGAAGATTTGTTTGTTTGTTTATTTATTTATTTAAAGATTTTATTTATTTATTTGACAGAGAGACAGCCAGCGAGAGAGGGAACACAGGCAGGGGAGTAGTGGGAGAGGAAGAAGCAGGCTCCCAGCAGAGCAGGGAGCCTGATGCGGGGCTCGATCCCAGGACCCTGGAATCACGCTCCGAGCCCAAAGCAGATGCTCAATGACTGAGCCACGCAGGCGCCCCTGGAAGATTTATGTTCCAAATCTCGTCCCCCGGAAGTGCAGAGACATGGGTGCAAGGAAGTTGTAGCCTATGAGAAGATTTGGAACTACCTCCGTGCCCGCCCAGAGGCAGTAGTGACCACTGAAGATAATGAGAACTACCCGGGTGGTTAAAAAGTAAATTCCACGGTATGTTTTGGGGGGCAGGGGAAGGCACGGTCTAGAATGAGAAAGCTCCCGCACGTGTGAGCACATGTTCACGGCAGAGAAAACTGAAAAGATACTTCCTAGTGGTTGCCCCTGGAGAGAGGGTCTGAGGGTCTGGGGTGGGAGAGGTTTAATTTTTACAGCGGGTATTCATTACTTACCATCCTGTTTGGAATTCCTAAATCAGAGATTCACGGCTTTCATTTATTCTGGAAAGTTCTCCACATCATCGCTTTGATGCAGCTGTTCCCTTATGCTTGATTTTCTCCTCCCAGAACTCCTGTTGTGTGTGTTTTGGACTTTCTCATCCAAATCTGCCCGTCTCAGTCGGACTGGACACACAGGGTGAGAATAGCCCACGGGATTGAGCTCTGCGACGGCCTTTATGGGGCCTGGGGTTAGCCAGTTAAAACCAAGCTCATTAGCCATGAAGATCTGTCTTCGAAAGCCAGAGTGGCTTCTTCAAGTTTCTGTGTGAACCTTTTCCCACCTGGCCCCAGGCCTCAGTCCAGGCACAGGACAAGTCTGGCCGGAAAACTGAAGCTGATCTGAAAGCCTCCCAGGGCAGAGTCCGTGTCATGAGAGGCAGGGTGCACACACCGGAAGTACCCAGAGGGCCCACACGGTCCCCCTGGGCACAGAGTCTATGGCTCCACCAGGCAGGATAGGCTCCAGTGTGGCCGCCCACCGTGGAGCGTCCTGCCCTAGGGTACTCAGTCCAGACCCGGGACTCCAGGCCAGTGCTCGGTTTCAGAGGGGCCTCCTGAAGCCGTCAGTTCCAGCCTCGCAAGTATGGACGAAGTGTGTAAGCATTCTGCGTGGAGGGTGCAGACGGCCGGCTCGGTCTGGATTCAGAGCACTTGTAGCAGCTTGGAAATGCAGAAGGGAAGCTTCTAGAAAGAGCTCTGAAAGCAAAGATCCCGAATGCCCTCCTGCAGCCTCTGCGCCGCCCTCAGTGCCAGGCTTCTGTTCTTTCTCTGTCCTTACGAAGTCCATGTGTCCCGTTCTGCAGTCGTACTTTACGTGGATTCAGTCATCCCTGCTTCTCCCCCAGGCCCTTCCTCTACAAGGGCTGGGTACATGAGGGACGCAAGCCTTCTTAATGCGATTTAACCAGAACGACGCACCATGCTCAGGACTTGGTCAGAATGAGGGCAGCCGGGTCGGTGAAGCGTCTGCCTTCGGCTCAGGTCATGATCCCAGTATTCTGGGATTGCGTCCCTGCATCTGGCTCCCTGCTCAGCAGGGAATCTGCTTCTCCCTCTCCCCCTGCTGCTCCCCCTGCTTGTGCTCTCTCTCTCTCTCAAATAAATAATAAAATCTTAAAAAAAAAACAAAAAAGAGGAATTGGTCAGGATGAAATCCTGAAATTTCACATATTTTGGATGTGGTTTACATAATCTCTTGCTCCATTTGTCTTGACCACTTATCCACCGAGCAGCCTAGAAAAGCTCAACCCCTTTCTGGGGGACAGCTGCATGTCATAATCAAACTGTCTTCTAAGGTGTGCGGACCAGGAGGAAGAGGAAGGATATAGAGGCAGGCTGTCAGTGCGTTGTTGCCAACTGCAATGACTCTGGTACGCCAGTCGAACCCCGACATCCCTCACAGGTCCCGAGTAGTCTGAGCTGGCAGGAGCACACGGGGTCCCTGTGCTGTGCCCTCCCCGACCGGCAGCTTTCGGCTGGAATCACAAGGCTGGAGCACGATGTCGGCATACGGAGCCTCTCAGTGGCTAGATTTCAGGTGGTCCCATCGGAGGACAGGCTCTGTCCTGCAGGCATCTGTTTGTGACCCAGAAGGTCCAGCCAGCATCTGGGACATTTTCATAGTTCACAGGCTGTACAGAGCGGTGTCTGAAATCGCCAACGGGCCTGAGCCCAAGGCCCGTTTGCCAAGCCTGAGCTGTGCTGCTGACCGGTCTGAAGGTTCTCGTCGCTGACTGCCTGAAAAGGGAGCAGCCATTTCTCACCTCACTTTGGCGTTCCCGACCATCACACGTGCGGTCTGGTCAGGGCAGGTGTTTCACGTGCAGCTGCTGCTCTGGCCGGCCCTGCATTCTGCGGACAGTCTGACCCTGCCCTTCGGTACAGGTGCGCCTGGAGCCCTGCTCGCGGGGCCGGGGCACGTGGGTTGCGATCCTGGAGTGGCCCTTCCAGACCAGGGGTGCCTTCGCCTCCTTGATGCTGTCTCCCCATCTGTCATGTGGGGATGATGTGGGCGCAGTGAGGCTGGAATGGGAGACCGGGGGGGGCCTCCATCCTCAGACACCCCGGTTCCTTAGCCTGGAGCAGGGTGTGGCTGGGAGGGGACAGAGTAGAGAGAGGAGACAGCGGGGCAGCTGCTGGAGAACGGTCTGGATGACTCATGGGGCTGAGGTTGGCTGACACCGTAGCTGTGTGGGCTGGAGGCAGGCCAGGACGGGGGATTAAAAATACCACGCTTGGGATGCAAAGATGATAGGAAATGGCTCACCCACTGCTTACGGTTAGCTAAATACTTGTGCGCAAGTACCACCGGGGGACCAGACAGAAGGTCTAGTAGACCTTGTGACAGGCGATGGGGTAATGGGGACAGCCTCGCTTCTTTAATGTTGTTTTGAGTTTTAAAAATAGATCTTTACAAGAGGATATATTTGGCCCCTGCCTGGGAGACAGCTCCTTTCGCTCCTCTAAGGGAGGCGTGGGGTCTCCTTGAATGTGCGGGTGGAGACTACAGTCGGAAGAGTCTCCATTCCCTTTGGCCACGATGAAGTAAGCACCTACTGTGTGCCGTGCTGGGGGCCACCTGCTCAGCCCCGAGGACGAGGACCTCCCTGCCTCTGACTTCAGGGACTGTATAGTGTTCCTGGGTACGGGCGCGTTCCTCCCATAAATACTTACTGAGCACCTACTATGTAACCTTATGTCACTCACTCAGCAGATACCTGCCTTCTACCTACTGCCTCCTAGGGAGCCCCCAGGCTCTGGGAACCTGGAGGTAAGGCCATCCCCGCCCTCCTACACCTGCCTGTTCTAATAGAGGGAGTCGGACAGTAAGCCAGCAAGAGTACAAGGTAATTTCAGACAGGGACTTGTGCACGGAAGAGACTGAAGCCCGAGGGTCCCCCGGCGGGAGAGACAGCAGTGGGGCAGGTGGGGCTGAAGCAAGCTGGGGTGGGGAGGGCTTCCCTGGCCGCTGGCCTCCCTGCTGAGCTCCCCCTCCCCAGCCCAGGCAGATCCAAGAGGAGGGGTCCTGGCCAGGGACGCAGCCAGTGCAAGGGCCCTGGGGGAGGTGACGCCAGCCACCCGCTGGTGTCCTCTAAGGACAGGAGACCTGGTTGTTGCTGGGAGATGTGGGGGAGGGCGGGCGGGCTGGAGACTCCCCATGGAGGGCCTAATGCAGGCAACAGGAAGGGGTTGGATTTGATTCCAGGAGTAACAGGGAGTCCCCGGAGGTCATGACATAACCTAATCAATGGTTTTCTTTTTTAAGATTTTAAAGTAATTTCTAAACCCAATGTGGGCTTGAACTCACAACCCTGAGATCAAGAGTCACATGCAGGGGCTCCTGGGTGGCTCAGTCGTTAAGCGTCTGCCTTTAGCTCAGGTCATGGTCCCAGGGTCCTGGGATCAAGCCCCGTATCGGGCTCCCTGCTCGGTGGGAAGCCTGCTTCTTCCTCTCCCGCTCCCCCTGTTTGTGTTCCCTCTCTCGCTGCCTCTCTGTCAGATAAATAAATAAAATCTTAAAAAAAAAAAAAAAAGTCACATGCTCTCCCGACTGAGGTGGCCAGGGGCTCCGAACCAATGGTTTTAAAAAGATTCTCTGAGGGGCACCTGGGAGGCTCAGTCGGTTGAGTGACTGCCTTCAGCTCAGGTCATGATCCTGGAGTCCCAGGATTGAGTCCCCCATCGGGCTCCCTGCTCAGCGGGGAGACTGCTTCTTCCTTTCCCTCTGCCCCTCCCCCCTGCTTGTTCTCGCCCTCTCTCTTTATGTCTCTCTAATGAATAAATAAAATGTTTTAAAAAATTGAAAATAAATGAAAAGGGGCTCCGATAGCTGGCAGGGTTGGCAGTGGCGTCACCCAGGGTGGAGGCGGCAGGCTCCCTGTAACCTAATCTCAGAAGCGACATCCCCCATGGGGCGCCTGGGTGGCGCAGTCGTTAAGCGTCTGCCTTCGGCTCAGGGCATGATCCCAGCGTTCTGGGATTGAGCCCCACATCAGGCTTCTCTGCTGGGAGCCTGCTTCTTCCTCTCTCACTCCCCCTGCTTGTGTTCCCTCTCTCGCTGGCTGGCTTTCTCTCTCTGTCAAGTAAATAAATAAAATCTTAAAAAAAAAAAAAAAAAGCGACATCCCAGCCCTTTTCCTGTGTTGTTTTTTAGAAGCTGTTTTTTAGAAGCGAGTCACCAGGTCCGGCCCGCACTCTAGGAGAGGGGTCCACAAGGCAGGAGGTGGGCGTCACTGGGGCCCATTCGAGAGGCTGCCCAGCGCACTGGGAAGAGGAATTTGCTTCTTTCCACAGGAACTAGAATCGTCCATTGGGATTTTTGCAAGTGTGAGTATCCTTGGGGCTCAGCGTCCCTCCACCTTCCCTTCCCCGAATTGCTCTATAGTCAGCGTGGGTCCCGAAGGCACAAGTGTACAGGCTGGGGCCACAAGGCAGGACAGGAGGACACCGGCAGCCCAGAGAAGGGGGGGGGAGCAGAATTAGAATTAAGATGGTGCATGAAGGGTCTCTTCAGCCAGACCCTTCACTTTGCTTCCAGGTATTTGCATCCTTTCTGGCCACTCCAGGGTGTGGGGATGGCCTTTGCTCCTTCTCCCTTTGTTTTTTAAAGATTTTATTTATTTGAGGGAGACACACAGAGTGAGCACGAGCGAGGGGGAGGGGCAGAAGGAGAGGGAGAAGCGGATTCCCCGCTGAGCAGGGAGCAGGATGCAGGACTCGATCCCAGGACCCTGGGATCACAACCCGAGCCAAAGGCAGACGTTTAACCGACTGAGCCGCCCAGGGGCCCCAGCCTTTGCTCCTTCTGATCAGAGAGGTGGAAAGTATCGCCCAGCCACGCCACCTGAGAGGTCGCTAGAGGCCCAGGCCACAGTGTCTTTTGAGACTCCTTGTAAATGAAAACCCAACAACCTCCAAATCAGGCTTCGGAAACTGTGGCACGTTGTAAACCCCCAATTTAACAAACTGAGAGCTTCAATATTCAGGAAACAGGAGGGAGTGTGACTGTGCTTTTCACCAGGCCTGATGGAGTTTGCGAAGAACGTCCCTGTGCCGGCCAGGAAGGGGAGGCCGATGGGTCCAACCCGGGGCCTCTGGTTCAGGGATTTGTGACAAGTGTCATCTTTATCCCACACCTGCCTGTACAGCCTTTTTTAGAGATTGCATCAAAAGTGAGGGCCCTTTGCTAACTTTTACATGATCCGTACAGCACGTGCCGTGTGGCAAGCATGTTGTAAATGCTTTAGAAGAGGAACTTCCTGGCTCTGCCCTTTCTCTGGTTTCCATAGAGTAGAAGGACTGTCCAGCCGGGGCTTGTCGGAGGCTGAGAGAGATACAGGCCACTCCCAACTAATTTCAAAACAGAAGATGCCCCAACAGGCATCAGTGTGTCATCTGCGACACAACCCCAAAGGGAGGTAGGCGTGGTAATGACCGCCATTTCACAGAGGAGGAAACTGAGGCACAGACAGGTGGGCATCCGTTCCAGGCCACAAGGTGGGTACGTGCACTGGCCCTTCTGGGTGCCCTACCTGTCCAGACAGGCCGTGGCCCCCATGTGTTCTGCAATGCTCTGGGGCGGGGGGGCGGGCCCTGGGGGGTGTGGCCAGGCTGGGCGGGGCTGCCAGCACCTGGTTCCAACCCCCGCGTGTGTGTCAGACCGAAGCGCAGACAAGCATGGTGCGCTCGCCCAGAATTGGGTCAGGGTGCTCCCAGAGGGGCATGGCCCGTACCTGTGGATGGGGAGAGGCCCCCCCCAGTCGCTGCTCACTCTGCCTGGCATCATTTCTGTGCCCAGAGCGCAGGGCACCCCAGTACGATTTAGACTGTGACATGAGAAATTTAGAGTGGATTTCAGCTGCGAGAGATGGGCGAGACCAGAGACCCTGTCTGGTGGGGGGTCCTGCCCCCCGCCCTCCCCTGCTTCCCTCTCCCAGGAATGTTCTAGCACAAGCCCAGTCTCCAGACCCTCCCCAGCCCAAGGCTCCACTTTGCGGACTCGCCAACCTTTCAGAGACTGATCCAAGTCGTAGGCAGGTAGGTGTCTCCTGCTCCTGAAATTCAGTGTTTTTCAAAATGTGGCGCCGGGCCCTCTGCCCCCGAATCAGCCGTGGGTGCGTGTAAATGCAGAGTCCTGGGCTGGCGCCTTGGCCCCAGGGGCATCTGCATTTAGTTAGGGGCCTTGTGCCTCTCTTTGCAGGAAGGCTTCACTTGGGAACCGCCGGGGATGGGGCCCTCGGCTGGTTTATGAATTTGCTGGATCTCCCAGGGCCAAGCCAGCACCGTGTACCGCGGCACCCCTCTGTCCTCCCCACCCACTGCTCCCCAGGAATGAAGCTGCCTTTGGGACCCTGGGGGCCTCCACCCCAGGGCACAGAAGGATCAGGTCAGCCAAGGGGATTTTGACTTAGACCAGCCCAGGAGAAGAAGCGTTTTAAACAAGGGCGCCCCTTCCTGACCTTTGGAGTAACGAAAACACCCCAAGGGGCACCCCACTTGAAGCCCCCTGCCTTGCCCACCACCTCCTCTCACCAGCGCTGGTGGCCCCCGTGGGCACAAGGCCAGCGGGCTGCACAGGAACCCACCCCGAGATCCCCCAGGCCTGGAGACAGGCTTTAGCAGGGACGCAGGCTACCGCAGGGTAAAAGCCGGCCCAGCTGGGAGGGACGGCTTCCCATGCTCAGCAACCCTGGGCAGGCGCAGGGGAGGGAGACCCCGCGGCCGGCAGCTCCCCCTCCCTTGAGCAGGGGTTTCTTGGCGGGGGGTGGGGTCGTCTTCTGGGAGGAGGTGCCTCCTCGTGCCAGCTGAAAGCCCTTCTTGGTGGACCAAAGCTGTTCCTCCTTGTTCTGCCCTCCAGAGACTTGCTCAAATGATCAATACGCTTTTAATTAAACTCCGACTGCTTCAGAGGACTGTGTGGTCCCCTGGGTCATTTTTTTCCTTTCTGCGAACAAGCTTCTTCAAGTATCTTGTGCTGGGGATCACGTGGGCCCTCGGGGAGCCATCTGATCCTCTAAGCTTCCCAGGTCAAGGGCCTCCCTTGAGGGGTGGGGCTGTTTTATTGGGCCCTACTCAGGAGGGCCCTTCTCCAAGGCTGTAAGCCCAGCGGTCCCTCTCTGGCAGATGCCTGTGTTGAATGGAGTTACTTTGTGTGTAATGTGCATGGCGTTCAGGGGCAGGGGCCTGGCTTCTAAAGTCAAAACCCCTCAGTCCTGGGGACTCTTGCCCCCAGTGCCCACCGCCCTGGCATACAGTAGGTATTCAATACGTGCTCATCGCCTGAAAGGTGAGTTTTCCTTCTGCTGGAAGTACCACCCGGGAGACGACCCGGAGAGGCTTGGTGAGTTGGTCCCCACCCGGAGCTCCAGCCCGGTGTGATCCTCACTTGTCTCCTATGCCGGGAATGGAGAAGAGAGACGTTCTCAGAGGTGCCCTGGAGGGGCTAAGAGGAAGGTGACTAAGAGGAAGGACAGTGTCGCCCTGGGGTCCGGCCTGGGGTCGCCTGCTGAAGACAGGACACTCCAGCCACCGAGGTCAAGCAAAGAGCTTTTATTCGGAGCATGAGAGGGAGGTTTGCGCCCGGCCTCCCTCGCTGTGGCCCTCGTCGTCTTGACAGCAGCTACGAGCCTGTCAGCCTGAGGCAGGCACAGTGTTAGGCTGTCCACAGCTGCAGCGGACAGTGGCGACGGGAGGACAGTGAGGACAGGAAGTATGGGGTTGGACGGGTCAGCACCCGCATGGCCCCATCTGGGCCCCCAGCGCGGGGTCTGCCGGGGCCGAGCTCCAGCACGAGGTAAGCTCGGGGGGCAGGGAGGCCCATGTGACACGGGGAACAGGCGGGGCCCTCAGAGCTGCCTCTGGGGCTGCTGGCGCCTCAGTGCCCCTCTGACCACGGGCCTGAAGTCGGCGGAGACCGACATTGCCAGCGGTGACCAGGGGACCCCCTTCCCTTATTCTAATGGCTGCCTCCTCGGGGACCAGGGGCCGCACTGCTTTTCTCCGCGGTGTGGAGTCTTTGGTATACAGTTGGCTGTGCTGCCCCCCCCCCCCGGCCCCCACCCCGGGCTGCCTTCCAGGTTCGGACGACAAATAACAGGCCTCCGTGGCTGGGGCATGGCTCTCCCAGAGTGCCTAGCGGCCTCGCCCTGCCCACACTGTGAGTGAACAGCCTTCAGAGCCGACCCGGGCTCCTGCCATCGTCATGAATAAATATTAAAGCTGTTATGGACCAGGAAGCTAGGCCTGTGGCCTGGTGGCTCCAGGGTCCTGCCATCACCCCCTCGTGGGATGTCTGCCGAGGGCTCTGCACCGGATCAGGACAGGTGGCTCTGGGAACACCGCCCCTGCGAGCAGGTATTCCTGGGGTTCAACCAGGTTCATCCTGGCAGAGTGTGGGGTGTGTGTGTGTGTGTGTGTGTGTGTGTCCATCTGTCTTCCTGGTTCATCGGTCTGCAGTCCCTGGCCACCACCCATCCTCTCAGAGAGAGGCCCCTATCTTGTGAGAAGTGGCTCAAAACACAGGCCAGATTTCTGGTCAGTTCTGCCCATGTGGTCTGTGAGACTCTGTCCAGAGGGCAAGCGAATTAAGCTCTCAGGGGGAGGTCAAAAGGGGGGTCCTCTTGCCCACCCCTACCTGTGGATGGACAGGCCCGTAGCCCCAGGCAGGACGGCTCCAAGCTGCCCGCCTCGGTGACGATGCTAGCGTCTGTGGAACAGAGTGGGGGCTATGTTTTGGCACTGCTGTCGTGACACAGCTACTGTCCTGACCTGTGTTTCCAACCTGGGCACGGCCCGCACGTATGTGTGTGTCTCGCCTGATACGGGGTCCTCCTCAAACCAAGCCTGACCCGCGCAGGTCGCTGTGGCAGCCACGCCCTTCTCCTGGTTTAGACAGGCCCGGGGGCGCCTCTCCAGGGAGCAGCCCGGATCCTGCAACCTTTCAGGGCTGGTCTGTCCTGATGTCGGTGTCCCACCCCAGGCCCTCACGGCCAGCCCTGTTCTGTCCTTCCATCCTAACATCATGGCCCTCATTCTCAAAAGCCAGAGCCAGGGCCCCAACCTTCCCAAGAGAAGACAGACATCCCAAGAGAAGCCAAAGGCAAGTTCTTTTCTGCCCCGGGGCCGCCCCGTGCAGAGCTTCCTTTGACGGCGAGGCTGTGCCAGGTGCGGGGACGCCCCCCCCCCCCCCCCCCCCCCCGTCTCGGAAGGACACCCAGTCCCACTCTGGGCAGACTCTTCCTGGATGGCCTCCGAGAGTCTCTTGTCCTCCTGTCACCTCTAGTCCTCCCCCCCAAGACCTGGCCCGACCTGGGGAGAGGTGGAGGGGGTACAGGGGACGGCAGTGGTCGTGAGCGGCCTGCGGGGAGTGGCGGGAGGGGGGCAGGGGTGCGGGGTGGCGTGTCACGGCCACGCCGGGGCCACGATGCCCGCGTCCAGGTTGCCAGCGGCTTTTCGGTGTCTGGCCCTCCCCCCTTGGCCGCTTCACTCATCTGTCACCTCCACAGAGTCCTCATCCTTCCTCTCCTCCGACTGCTCCTCCGTGGTCTCCGTGTTGTCCGTGTCGGACAGCGAGGCTGCCTGCCGCACCCAGTCCCTGTCACTGAGAGGCTCTGGGTCGCATGGTCCCGAGAAGGGGTTGAACCAGTTCAGGGAGAAGTCCCCACCGAAGGTCTCTTTCACTGACTTCCAGCTGCCCCTGCGCTCCCTGGGCTGGTGTTTTCGTTTGAGGCGCTCGATGCCCTGGAGGGAAAACGGGATACAGAGGATCAGTGGGGGTGAGGGGGGCGGCCGGGACACAGCCCCGCCTGGGGTCGGGTCAGGGCTGTGGGGCTGCGGGGCCCTGAGGGCCGAGGGCCGAGGGCCGGTGGGGTGCGGGCGGGGAGGGGGAGCGGTGGGGAGCGGCACAGCAAGCAGGGGCTGGGGTCGCCCAGCCTCGCTAAGTCAGGCCAGGCTGCCCAGGGGCCCAGGGCCGAGGAGTAACGTGGCCCCTGACCTGAGAGCACGAAGAAGATGAGCCCTCCCTGGGGATTCTGGGCCACGCCCCCCAGCAGGTGTAGCAGACTTAGCATGAAGAAGGGGTGCGGGCGGTAAGGGGAGAGCGCGGGGTACAAACAGCGGGGCCGGGAAAGCAGACTGTGCGCACAGCTAGTGCCAGCATGCGGCGGGCAGCCGGGGGGCGCACAGGGGCTGCCCACTCACCTGCCTCTGGGTGTTGCCGCAAGAAAGAGGGTGTGGGGGAAGGGGAGAAGCCCGCAGGAGTTAAAGGCATAGCCGGGTCAGCTCTCCAGCCACAGCACCCGCCACAAAGCCTTTTAGCCCCACCGGGGCCTCTGCCTTCTCCGCCTCTTCCGGAAGCCAAGGGAAATTTCTGGGGTTTGCCAGGCACGGGCACTGCACATTCACACGACTCATTCCACCTCAGAACGACCTCTGAGGACCTCGTTCTGGATTTTCTCTTCTTTTCCACACAAGAGCCTCACATAACTGGTATGATCCCTTCTGTTATGCAGAAAGAGAAACCGAGGCACACACACAGACTGAGATCTGCCCATCCTCCGGGCCAGTTCTTCTCCAGCACTGGCTCTTCCCACTCCATCTCAGCGAGTCCAGTTTCTCGGCTCTTGGAAAAAAACGGTCGTTTCAAGAATCTGATCTCAAGGGTATGTCCTTGGAAGACACCACAAAGCGCAAGCCCGTGAGGGGACTTTGCAGGTATCACCTTAACCGAATCAGAGGTAACATCACCAGTAATGGGGTGTGTCAACATCAGATGTCTCGGGATATGACGTACCCGAGGGACATCACCTCAGTGCTTTTCTTGCCCCCAACGCATAATCTTGATCTAATTGCGAGAAAACATCAGACAAACGCAAATCGAAGGATATTCTCCTGGGTACCTGGCCTCTACCCTTCAAAAGGGTCAAAGCCTGATGGAAATGCTTCGGAACCAGACAGAAGCAATGGCTGTGCAGCATTAGGGACGTACTCAGTGCTGCTGAACCGCACACGCCGAACTGGGTGATTCTGTTATGTGAATTTCATCTCAATTAAAAAAGGGGTCAAGTTCACAAAAGACAAAGACTGAGGAGCGTCACGGGTTGGAGTGGACGACACAGACGTGACAGGCGATGCAATGGGACAGACAAGGGTCTCGGTGGGGCACCCGGAGAAATCCGAGTGAAGCATGTAGATCCGTGAGGGTCTCGTATCCATAATTTTCCTGGTTTTTGTATTTGTATTAGGGTATATAAAATGGCTCCATTTGGAAAGACTGCTGGAAACGTATACAGGAGCTCTTTGCTATTTTTGCCACTTTTTCGTTAAGTCAGAAATTATGTCACAATAAAAGGTTAAGAAAATAATCGGAGACACAAAGACATGAGCAACAGAGTCTTGAACACTGACCGACAACGTGACAAGCTGGAAACAATCGAAAGCCCGATAAGGATGGCTAAGTCTGCCCTTCTGCAAATTGAAACACAGCGCAGCTGTGACAAAATGGTGTCAACACAGTCCTACGTCACGCTGGAAAATCCTGTCCGCTGGTGACAGGCAAGAAAGCCAAGTTAGTCGCACATGACATCATGGGACCTGCGGTTACCTTTGGGGTGGGATCTCAGGTGAGGCGTATTTATTTCTGTGGACTTCCCACAGGTTCCACGCTCTCGCCAACGAGCGGGTGTTACTGTCATCATCAGAGCAGAAGAGCTGTTTCAGAAAACGGACCCTGCTGACAGCTCTCGAGGGAGCCTCGCATAGGTCACGGACCGGCCCCTCGCCAGGCCTCCCTACTTAGCAGAAGCCGCAGGGGCCAACCGAGGGGACTTGCTTTGGGGCTGCCACCTTCCCTTCCCCGGCAATCCTTTGCAGCCTGTCAAGAGAGGCATTTGAAGCCTGATTTCAGGGAAGCTGGGACATCATCAGGAAGCAGGGCAGGTGACAGAGGGGAACCCAGAAATAGCAGATCAACCGTATCTACATTGACTCAAAGCCATGATTGTGGGGTCCTCACAGCAGCCCTGAGAGGAGGTGGGTGCTGGTCCTGACACTTGGCAGACGAGAAAACAGAGGGTCGAGAGGCCATTACGGTGGCCAAAACGTGTCCCGCTGGTTGTCAGAGCCGGGGCAAGAACCAGCGTCTTCCTTCTGCCCGGGGCGTTTTCAATCCTCCTCCAAATTCTCACTCGACCCGAGCCGATCACCGAGGCAGAGGAAAAGCCAGAGAGGGAGATGAAGCAAAAGAGCCCGCAGGACGACTGTGCTCCGTGGCGAGCACTCTGGGACGACACGCCACCTCTTCACCGAGCTCGTTAAGAACATTCCAGATCGGAGCCTGGCCCGTCCACCAGATGCAGTTCCTGAGCAGGTAAGTGGACAAACATCCAGGTCAACTCTGAGTCCGGACGGAAGAAAATATTCTAAACGCATCCGAGGCCTCAGAGAGGTCGAAAGGGTCTGAACGCGTGGGTTCAGGAGGACCCGACGCGGTTTCTTTCTCCTGGTAGGACTCGATTTTGAGTTCGTGGGGCTCTGCAGGCGCGCTGAAGGAAAAGTTCTTCCCTGGAGGCTTGCCGAGGCGGCAGGGTTACTGCCCGCTTGAGGCCCAAGTGAACAAGAATAGTGGATTCCTGGGTAGGGGACAGCGGCCGGAACCAGCATCTCCTTTAGGGGGGCTGTGGCTGGGGGCTTTGGGGGTCCCCTCTGCCAGGATGACACGTGAGCTGTAATCAGCGCTCGAACCGACCAGAGTCCCCAGAGTGAATGTACTTGGACTAAGGCTCCCGAGGGAGGCAGAGACCCGAGCACAGGCTTTGTAAGGACTCAGCTGAGACCCACGGAGCCAGAGCTCATTGTCCGTCCCCTCCCCACTCCCCACATCATCAGACGGGGAAGGTTGGAGATGCTGCTGCCTGCGCCTGCGCCCTCCTCCTTAGATGGCCAGAGAACACTCTCGAATCTTCATCTGCAGCTTCACGTTCTTTTCCTGCAACCCACGACACGGGCAATACTTTTCTGTGCAGCCCGGCACCGCCTCCCACAAAGTTTCACGAAACGATCCTTACGCTACGATCGTATTGCATTTTTATTTATTTATTTATTTTTAAAAGGCCGCTGCGCACCAACACGCTGGTCTCACAGATCACGGCCCGCCGCGACCGCGGTCGAAGAGCAGGGGTCTAGCAGCGCTACCGTTTCCAGAAGCCACGCCGGGTGCCAGACGCCCTCCTCACGGTCCGGTCACGGCTCTCCTTTAACCCTCGCCTCGACCTCGTGGGTCCGACGGCCTCCCTGGTTTGACGCGTGAGATCGCGGAGGCTCAAGTCAGCGACGGCCCAAAGTCACACGTGAAGGAAGTCGCCCAGCAGGGACTTGAAGCAGTGGGGCCAGGGCCTAAATGCCCGGTCGCCAGGCTACGTAAGCTCAGCGGCCGAGAGATCCGGGGCATCCCTATGTCCACACGTCAGAGCCTGGGGTTCCCCCAGGGGCTCCTGCGAATGCTCCTCCTTAGCGCCCGCGGATGGACCCCTGGGGCCGACTCCCACTTGCTGGGGTACTCACAGCGCTCATGGCCAGCGGCTGCTCTCTGTCACCGTGAAGTCTTTATATCCACTGAACCCCTCGGGGCAGAACCCCGGCGGACAGACGAAATGTGCGGGAGGATTGCCGGACAGACTCGCGGTGTGGCTCTGCGTCGAACAGGCTTTCCTCGTTCTCGCAGCCTCATTTGTTGGGGAGGCTGCGGGTGGTGAGGGGAGAGGGGCTCCCGGTCGGCACACCCCACCCAGCATCACACGGGACCGTATCGTCTGCAGGCATCAGGGACCGAGCACCGCGGGGGTGACGCCTGCACACTCCATGGGGACTCTGGGACTTGTCTGTCAGTCACCTGGACGGCTGTTCAGTCCAGATTGCTGGCCCTGCCCCGAGGGTTTCTGGTTGGGTAGGCCTGGGGCGGGGCCCGAGAATGGGCATTTCGAACAAGTCCCTCCGTGATGCTGACGCTGCTGGTCTGGGGACCACACTCGGAGACGCACTGCCTCCGGGCACCACCAGCAAGAAGATCCTTGAGAGGGATTCTAGCAAAATCTTTCTCTCTTCCCATTTCTTCAGTGTGTAAGGGCCCCTTCTGTGCTGAGACGCCTGGCTCAGGTGGCTGGCTCAGCCACGAGAGGAGAGGAACGTAAAGCCTGTTAGCCTGTCCTCCAGAAGCTGTTTCTGTGTGAAGCCCACCTCCCACGGGTGGTTCAGACACATTTCTTAATCCCCGTCAACCGACAGACCCCCCGCAGCAGGAAGGGGGCCTGTAACTTTCTGGGTGGCTGAGCCCGAATGGGCCAAAGCTGGTCATTCCAGGGGTGTCGCTTTGGTTCTTCTGAGATGAAGTATTCCAGAGAGGAAACGGTGTGACCAAGAGGAGACGTGACACGCGCACTGCCACCCAAACTCACTTTGCGGGCGCGAGGTCACCAAGCCCGGGCACAGAGGCGGAGATCTGCCCGGAGGGAGGCCTTTTGCACGTTCAGCCCAGTTGCTAGGAGCACACGCTTGAGGTCGACAGGCGGGAGGGAGTCGCCTAATCCAGCCCACCACGCCACCGTCCTCTTCCTCGTTCCCTGCCACGCTCCAGGGCCCACGCTCTGAAAGACCACGGCTGCCACGGGCTCACTGCCCAGGCACACACCACCCAGAGCCATTGGGAGCCCCAGTGCCAGAGCCAAAAGCCAGGGGTGCATTTGCGTAGAGACGTGTCCTCGGCCGGCTGGGAAGACTGGGGGGCGCTCGGGGATGCCCGTTTCTTCCTGCGTGGACGCCAGGCTGCGGGCCAATCACTCCACTGCACACGACAGCCCCATGCCCAGTCACTGAGCTCCTGGCTAATCGTCTTCCGTTTCGATGAAAGGGAGTGAGGAAAACCACAGGGAATCCGGAGGTTTGCCTATCTTCCGAGGGCAGCATTTCCCTCTGCATGCAGGGCTGGGGAACATTCCTTCTTTCAGCTACAGGCCTCGTGAAAGCCCAGAGGCAGAATCCTACAGGATGTCGAAAGCAGCCTTGCTCTCTGGGAAGGAGCTGCATAGAACATTCAGGTTCAAATGATGAATTTCTGTGGTTAGGACTCAATAAAAATAAAATCAATATGTTTTCAGCACCGCGTTCCTCAGACATTCCGTGGGATGAGGAACCAACCTGGGTCACTTTGAAAAAAAGACAAAAACGCCTTGAAGATGGAGTGTTTGGAGGGCACCCAAATACGTAAAAAGTACTCCCCGGGCAGGAGGACCAGCGGCGGCGCTGCCTCCCAAGGGATGGATCCCTGCGGGGCGAGAACTGGCCAGAACCTTCGAAACCGCTCTAGTCACTAACGACCACACTTCTTCGCACACCTCAGCGAACCATTAAAAAGGGGGGGGCGGGTAGGAGCCTGCGGGAAACAAATGCTATAAACTAGATTTAAACACAGGAAAAAAAAAAAAAACCCGCTTCAGACCCCGGCATTGACTTAGGGCGTCCAGAGCACAGGAGAGGCAAGCCTGGCTCGACTGCCTCGGGGAGGGTTGTGGAGCTCTCTGGTGACATGGGAGGGATGAGGAGGAGCTCCTCAAAGCGCTGGAATGGTCTGTGGAGGTTTCCAGCGCCTTCCTCTGGCTCGCCAGTGCTTTCTGCTGGGTGCGCAGGGGGCACGGGTCTCTCCCCGGTGCCCGGCAAACTGCAGACTGGAAGGCTTTTCTGTAACCCGGGAGCATGCGAGGGGATTCGGGAGGAGAGGCTGGTGGGGGGGCGGGGGGCAGGCTCTCGGTCAAGGGCTGGTGGCTAACGCGTCCTTTAAAAACAGCGCAGCGGACACCTGGTCCAGGAGGAGCAGCAGACGTGAATATCCTCCACGAGCAACCGGCCCGAGGCCCCACCGCGGCCGGCCCGCCTCGCCCGGCGATTGGCTCTCCCCGAAGGCAGCGCTGTGAGAGCACGGCTCAGTGAGAACAGGTTTTGGAAAACTTTTATTGCATTTTGTTTCCATGTGGAAGCACGGACAGAATCGAAAAGAGGCGGCATGTTCCACGCCACTCAACTGTTCATGGAAAATCACGGGGCTCGGCGAGCCTCCCTCCTCCCTAGCCTGGACTGGGTTTCATACACCTTACCCCCCACCCCACCCCAAGCACAAGCTAAAAAAGGTTTGTGGTGATCACTTATAAAAAACCGAGTCCACAGGTACGAATTCACAGATGGTCAGTCCTCCGATTTCTGTGATTTCTGCACTGGCTGGGCCCTCCCTGCCCCTCGGCCTCCTCCTCTGCCCGCTCTCTTCGGGCCTTCCTCTTGGAAGGGGATTTCACGCCGGGAAGTGCCTCCGGGGCGGCCGCCAGCTTTCAGAAGTCTGGGGGCTGTGATGTCGACACCTTGCATCCCCGTCAGCCCTGGGCCAGGACGACGGCCTCCCAGGTTAAAAGACAGGTAAGACATGGCTACGTGCACAGCTAGGTGTCTAAAACATCAGAAAGGGAACCCGCTTTCGAGATTTACAAAATGGGGCAGAGGGGGTTGACGACGGGACCGGCTGCGACCGGCTGTGCGCGCTGGGGGCTGTGGTTGGGTCACTCAGCGTGAGCGCTACTTACCAGCCACCTTGTGGGGAGGGGGAGGGGGAGGAGGAGAGGGAGGGGGAGAGGGAGGGGTGCTAAGAGTAAGCAGCCGTGACAAAGGAAACCTGAAATCACATGATTTCTCCTTCTCACTGTGTAAGGCATTTTAAGCTGGAAAAACTTCTCCTTCACACTCTTCCAAATAATCAGCGGGAACATAATTGGTGATTCAGAATACAAACAAACCCCTTGGATCCCATCCCCCAAAGTCACTCTGCACACCCAAGCCCATGGAGTACAAGGAGGCAAACCGTGTCCACACGGGGGACGAGGCCGCTGTGCAAAGGGCCCTTCTTAGGGCTCCGGGCCTGATCCTGCCCGTCTCTCGGCCATAAGGGGTAAGCATCCGTCTTCGGTGACGTTTTAAGTCCCACGGGGGTGCCTGCCACCGCCTCCTGGGCAGCGGGAGGTCACGGCCCCCCTGCCTCTCCCACGCAGCCCCCACCAGGCGTCCGGGCCGGTCCATCCGCGCACCAGCCGGCGGCTCCCTCAGTTAGTAGAGGCGGGCGCGGGAGGAGACAGCACCCTCCACGTTAGTCAGGCCAGACAGACAGCACAGAGGAAACCAGAGGCCAGAGAAGTGATTTAAAAAAAAAAAAAAGGAAAAAAAGAAGAGCAGCTTCGGTCACCAAAAAATAGAAAGGATGATCTCTTAAAAATAAAACATGGGGACATTTTTTTTTCTCTGCAATGCTCAGCCATTTTACTTGAGACATAAAAAAAAAAATTTAGAGTAGTTGTTTTGCTTTTTTTCGATTTAAACATTCATGAGAACAGATGGGACGGTAGTGCTGTGATGTGGGTGGTGTCTGGGTGGCAATGCTGGTCAGGGTCCTTCAGACCACATACTGGTACGGGTCTGCCTTCCCTTGGTCTGGCGTGGCAAAGGGGCTGGCCCAGCCTAGAGAGAAGGGGTGGCCAAAAACGGCTTTCATGTTCATCCATTTTGTTTTTTTAGCCCATCTTCTCTCTTCCTTTTTCAATTGTTCTATTCCCTGAAAACAAGAACAATCACACTTTCAGTCAAGCACTTTACTGCTGTGGTTTTCGGGGAGGGACGTCCATTAGCTTGAGGTGAATGGAGTCAATGGTTCCTTTGAAGGCCACAAAGCTACCTACATCGTACATTTTTCTTCTCTTTCTCTCATAAGAAGTGTCAAAGGAAAAAAAAAATCATGTTTTTTTGGGGGGGGAGGTGGCAGGGGTATGTGGGTACGTATTTACAAGCCCCTCCAGGAAGGGAGGGGAAAATGAGCCAAACCACAGGCCGCTGAGCCAGGCCTCCTATGGGCATCTTGGTCCGGGGTGTCCTGCTAAGTGAGGGAGCCTCAGCGACGCAGACTGGGCTCCGCAGAGGCGCTTCGGGCCTGGTGCCGGGCCTGGCTGTGTGTGCGGGGGCTGGGAGGGCCTCGGGGCAAGAAACCTCGGAGCTGGCAGGGGCTCGTGAGCGGGACAGCCGATGCTGGCCTTTAATGTGGGTGGGTTCGAGTTTGACACGACTGTGACTACTTTGCAGACAAAAAAAAAGGAACCAATGAAATGACCGCTGAGGCGCTGTCAGTCTCAGCAGCCCGGCAGGTCAAGCACCCAGCTCAGCGGGGCGGGCGAGGCCGACCTGAGAAGGCAGAACAGGAGTCAGAGACCGGGGGTGAGGGGAGAAGCCACCACAGAGGAGGAAGGAAAGGGATTAGTAGAGGTTAGAGGGGCTGCCTGGACAGACAGCCAGCCCCGGGCGTGGCCAAGGTCTCCCCAGTGCTCTTCTGGAAGAGGCGGGACCAGAGGCCACCTCGGTGGTGGTCGGGAGCCTGGGCTACTCCCCCCACTGAGTCTCCCAGGAAAAGCAGGCTCCCTCCCTTCTCCCCTCTGCCGATGGAGCTGGCCAGCGGGCAGGGCCTGGGGATGTGCCCTTGCTCGGAGAACAGGAGAGGCCTGGCAGGAGCCTGGCCGAGGGTCTGTCTGCCGTGGTCTCTGGTGAGGAGGAGGAACAGGGAGGAGTCGGGGGGGTGGGCAGCCTAACTCAAGTCTGTTCAGGGCCAGGGAGCTGGGAGGGTCCAGGCCGAGGGGAAGATGCGCCTTCCCGAGACGTGCCCTTCCTTCTTTTCTGCTTTCCTTTCCAACGCAATTCCCTTTAGGAATGGCCTGGAAGGGGAAGAAGAGCTAGGGCCAGGGCTGTGTGAGTTTTCCTGCTTGGTCCCCCAGACCACGGCCCGTGTGGCCTGGCGGCAGACGACAGTGATCAGGGCCGGACGGTCACCTCTGGGAGAAGCTGGCCACACGCACTGGCTGGCCACAGCCGGACCTGCGCCATGGGCTGCTACTGTTACAGAAACTCTTACAGTGACGTTATTTCTTATAAAAGATAAAAAAAGTTGCTGAGAGCCCCCCAACATTCTAAACCATCGGGAATTCCCACAGTTCCGAAAGAGGGTGGCTTGGAGGCTGGGAGTGCCAAAGCCTGGATTTTCCATACCCCCACGGAGGGGCCTGGGCGGCAGCGGCAAGGAGCCTGTCTCCCTAGAGCCTCCGGCCGACGCGGACTGATCAGCAGGCCCAGCTGCCCCACGGGGCCTTAGATGATGGACCCGAGCCACCTGAGGGGTACCTTGGGAAGCCAGGACGGGTGCCAAGAAGGACCCAGGGCCTCATGCCTCTGCTGCTCACACTGAACTAAGTGCTGCCCCTTCCTCCCGGGGCCCCTCACCTGGAACCCAGAGCCAGAGAGGAAGACAGGCCCACATCACAGCAATGGGCGGACCACCCTGAGGCTGTTGGACACTTAGGACAGACCGATGGCAGTGGCAACAGGGGAGTGGGCTCAGGTCCTGCTGCAGCCAGTAGCCTCCAAGTTCGCAGAGGAGGAGCTGTGGGGAGGGAGGAGGTGGGGGTGGGGCGGGGGGAGGGGGGAGGCAGTGGACCAGAAGAGCTGGACCACGCAGAGGTACCTAGTGGCCAGGCGAGCGCTTGCAGCCTGCAGCTCGGGGCCGCCTGAGGCAGGCTGTCTCCTGACTCTGCCCTCTGGACCTACTCACGGAGTCACCTCCTCCAGGAAGTTGACCCTGCCCATTTCAGCTGGATTCAGGCCCCCTTTGTCCATCATCCTCTCTCCAGGCCTGTAGTCCTCGGATGGGAAGAGTGTCCCCGTGCCCAGGAGAGTGCCTGACACAGCACAGTGTGTAACACAGAACCATCATTGGAGGATGGAAGGACTTTTGGCAAAGGGCACCTTTCACCAAGGCTGCCAGGCCCCATTCCTGGTGTGATCTGCTGTGCCGGCCCCAGGGGAAGACTGTGTGTGTGTGTGTGTGTGTGTGTGTGTGTGTGTGTGCGCACGCGCAAGATCCGGTGTCACTGCACATGGAGGGATGTGGCCTGCACACCTCACCCCTGGGCCCTGGTCACTGGGCGCCCAGGTCTGGCCTGCACGCAGCCCTCCCAGCAGCACTGCCCTGGGTCCTCCCCCAAGCCCGAGAGCGGAGGTGGGGGGCAGGCCGCCCGCTTACCGTTTCATCTGTGCAGATGGAGTGCACCTGGGTCCCAAACATCACGGACGTGAAAATGAGGAAGAGCAGCCCCTCGAAGCACAGCAGGATGAGAAGGATCACTGTGGTGGGGGGCGAGAAGGAGCTGCACTCTGAAAGGAAAGGGTCCTGTGAGACTTGGGGCTGCCACCCATCGCCCGCTGTGCACCACTCGATGTCCCCAGGGCTCCTGCCCCGCCGACTCGGTTCCTCCTGGGTGCCATGCGTCCCTGGCCTCCAGGCTTCGGCGGGCACCACCCTGCCCCCACCCGGCTGCACCGGCACTCCCTCGGAGAAGCCCTTCTCTACGGGCCAGGCCGCTGCCTCCCCTCCTAACACCTTACTCCTTGCTCTCCACCCCCCCCCGCCAGTGTCTGTATCCTGCGGCCAAGCACAGTGCCTGGCACATGGAAGGAGCAAGAAAGGCCTCAGGGCTGAGGCGTGAAGACAGGGAGAGCCCCCCCCCCCCAGAGAGCACGACACAGGCTGCGCGGGTGGGGCGCCTCCTTCTGGTTCTGGGGGACAGGAAAGGGCAGGTCCAGAGACCACTCAGGGGCTTGGGGATTCGAAGTCTACGAGGGGGCCGTCTGGCTGCCGGGCTTGGCCCTGAGCTAGGGGCGAAACAAGCCCCCTGGGAGACGTCCCTCTCAGGAGTGTCTGCGTCACTGAGACGGTCAGCCCAACCAGAGAGCCACCTGGCCCCGGGCCGCTGCTTTCGCTCTCCCGACCGCTCTCTGAGCCCAGGCTGCTGGGGGGTGTGACCTGAAACAAGTCCTTGTCCCTGTCCAGGCCTCTACCCCCTCCCCTGTAGAGCAGCGAGGTTTGACCAGATGTGTGGTGTGGTTCTGTTTTCAGCAGCCTGTCTGGGCCAAGTCCAAATCAGAAGCGCCCCCGACTGGAGAGAAAAGCCGAGGTGCCGTGGGAGATGGTGGGGGTGGGGGTGGGTGCCTGGGGGAATGGGGACACTGGGAGACGGGGGTCCCAGCCAACAGCACTTACTACCCCAGGCCTGGGGGAATGGGGACGACACTGGGAGACAGGGGTCCCAGCCAACAGCACTCGCTACCCCAGGCCTCCTGCCCCTGCTGACGGCTGCCTGGGCCTGTCACAGCCCGGCTTGGGGTGCATGGTTCTCGTTGCCCCAGTGCGCAGGCCTGCTGCCCTGGTTGGAGGGGTCCGACCTGGGAGCGCAGGGCCGGGCTTCACTGGGCTGTGGGAACTCAGGGAATCTGGGGATTCAGTGGCCTCTGAGCAGCACTGCCGCCTCCCTCACAGGGACTTCAGGAGAACGGGCCTGGGGCCACCGTACAGGTGGTGGGGCGAGGAACATCTCATCCAAATGCCTTTATCACCTCACGCTTCCCTTGGGACTTAGCAATGCCCCCAGACGCTTTCCCTTCTGGCTTCCTTGCTGGCAGGGCCGGGAGGCTCCGGGTGTGGCAGCCACCTGCCTGGCCGCTGGGCAGGAGGGTGGGCAGGACGAGGGTTCCACAGTCAGGCAGACACAGCAGGGTGAGGCTCCCGGAGCCAACTCCCCATCACGAGCTCTTGCTAAGATGTCCCCACTACTATTCTGTGGCCCCTGCATCTTTCCCGTCCCGCATCCTGTGGAATCACGTTTGTTCCTGTCCTTGCTTGCTGTCTGCCTTGCCCACCACACCTCCAGCCCCAGGAGGCCGGGGCTTTGGCTCCCTGCTGTAGGAGCAGCCTTGGGGCAGCCTTGGGGCAGTGCCCGATAACACAGGAATGTGGGCACACGGCCGGGGCTCTCCGAGCTTTAGTTCTCCCTTCGGCTGTGTGGCGTGGTTGAGAACGCGCGAGAACATCTGCACAGGTCAGCCTGGGCCCGGCATGAGCACGTGGCAGGTGCCCCCTGGATGGCGGCGCCTTGCTCCTTCCTTCCGCACCTCGGCGGCCCCGGGGCTGGAGCAGGAGGCAGAGCCCGGTGCCCTGGCCTGCTCTGCATCCTCACCCAGCTACAAGGAGCCGTCCCCTCCTGGGCTGGCCCCAGCAACTACAAATGGAGTTGGGGAGGCGGGAACAAGACCCAGGGAATGGAGAACTACCACTTTACCCTTCGTTAAACCTCAACTCAAAGCGCCCTTGTTCTGGGGACACCCCCTCCCCCTTCTTACCCGAGCTGGATGCGAGACAGCTCGCCCACGGCTGAGCAGTGATGGCAGTCACTGTCACACTGGGCCAATCCCAGGCTCTGGGGACTGTCCTCCTAGCCTAGCGCCAGAGGCACTCATACCTCAAGCTTCTTCCATCAGGAATCTCGACTGAAGACAACCAAGGGCCCTGAGGGAGGACCCTGGGCCCCAGGGTCATCAAGTGGGGCTGGAAGAGCCCACTCCAGACTGGGGCTTGAATCACGGCCCTCCTCTTAGACGTGTGAGCTTGGGGACTGGCTAAACCCCTGTGAGCCCCAGCTTTTGTCATCCACTAAGTGGGAGTCTCTCTCCCGCCCTGAGGGCTTGTCCTAAGGTTGAAATAAGGCGCTGCTCAAAAAGTCCTGTGCGCCCCAACTGGCTCTTAGCGGGCAGTAATGCCGTGGCCTCTGCCAGCTGCGTGCCGAAGATAGAGCCCTTCTGCCCCCTAGACGGTCCGGGGCACACGCCTCACTGCCCGTGTCTGTTAACCCGACAGCGGCGGGTGGGGGGAGCGACGGAGTTGATAAAACGTCCTTGTCAGACTCTACTGCCACGTTGCCAAGGCCACATCTGGGGTTGGACTGGAGCCCTAGGGCTTAGCAGGGTGAGCACTTGCAGAACGTTCGCCAAGGACAGGGCTGGGGCCCTGCCCAGCTCTGCAGAACGTCGGAATGCAGAAACCCGCGTGCCCCTTCCTCTTCTCCCTACCACCCGCCAGCTTGACCTCCCCCCTCTCTGGCTGGTACCAGAACGGCAGTAGTCAGGAAAACTGGGAGACACGGTGACACGGACCGAACTGTGTCACCCGCAAAATTCATATGTGGAAGCCCCAGCCCCCATGTGATGTTACTTGGAGATGGGGCCTTTGGGAGGTGTTGAGGGTCCCATGAAGTCAGGGCGGGGGGTGCCCATGATGCGGTCAGGGCCACGCGAGCACACGTGGAGAAGGAGGCCGTGCGCAAGCCAGGCCGAGAGCCCGCCTGGCCGAGAGCCTGCCCCAGGGACTGAATCGGCTGGCACCTTGCTCCTGGACCCCCCCGCCTCCGGAACTGTGACGGATCATGCTTCAGCCGCCCAGTCTGTGGCACTTTGTCATGGCAGCCCAAGCTGACTGAGACTCGTGGGGCTCTCCCATCCTCGGTGGTGCCGGGCCGGGCAGAGGGCAGGGCCAGCCTCTTTACCTCCGGTTGGGAGCGAAAGATCCCATCCTTCCCACAGCCTCCCCGGTTCTGGGGAGTGGGCACTGCCAGCTTGGGCGTGAGAAGACAGGACGTACGGGAAGAGTGACGTTCTGAGAGATGGTGCAATGGAAAGGGGGCCATCTGATGCTTCTGCCCCAGACGTTTGTCTCACCCCAGCACGTGGCCCCTCTGAATTCCTCCAGCATCTATTTAAAAATTATTTTTTCTTCTTATTTTTATCCTTCTTTAAAATCATAAAAGTGCGTTTGTCTTCCCAGCGTCTATCTTTTTCGCCTCAGGCTTGTGCGGTCTCCTGGCTGGAGTTCCTTCCTCGGCGTTTGTGCACGGAGCGGATACCGCTAAAGCAGGGAGAGCTGCTCTGCGGTCTTGATGCCGGCTGGTAATGAAGCGGTTAAGAACACCCTCAGAAAACGAAAGTTCACGAGGGATTTCTGTGAGACTGGAATGAATGACTTTTGATTAAAGTGCCTCTTCTTCTTTTTTAAGTAGGCTCCACACCCAGCATGGAGCCCGACGTGGGGCTTCAATTCATAGCCCTGAGCTCGAGACCTGAGCCGAGATCGAGTCGGACGCTCAATGACTGAGCCACCCAGGGGTCCCTGAAGTGCCTCTTCTTAAAGACCCGGAGACACAGGTCTGTCCCTGGCAAGGCTCCCGTGCCCTGGGATGCGATTCCTGCGGGGCCTGCACTTCCCCTGGGCACGCTCGGGCTACAGGGTCTGTCTGACTCACTCCTTTACCTGTGGAACTGACTTTAGGGGGCTGCTTTTTGTCATGAAGAGAGATTCGGGCCTCTGCTGTCCCTTCCCTGGTCAGTCTGTAGGCTTGCAGCAGATCTAATAAAACGGGGTTGGCCCCTGGCACCATGACCCACACCAAGAGCCCGCCCCGCCTGGGTTGCACACCGCCCCCTGGAGCAGCGAGGGGAGCTCTGTCCGGCACATACTCACTTGTCCAGTCTTCTTCAAAGCAATGCAGAAAGTGGAATCCCACCATGATGAGGGCGTGCAAGGAAATGAGAGCTATGTACATCTGAAACAGGAAAGCAGTGCAGACGCCATTGTTGTGAGAACCTTCTGACCGTGCAGGCTCCCGGGACAGGGGTGCTCAGTACCTCCCATTCCGGAACACTCAGTTAGGCTGAGGGCTGACCGGGAGAGAGCCAGAGAGGCATCTGGTGATTCCCCTACTGGTCTCCCTCCCCCCACCCCTGCTCTGGGACCAAGGTGAGAGCGTGTGGAAGAAGACAGAAACAAGTGCCCGTCTCCAGGCGTGACCTGGGCTCTAGGTGGGCCGGGGCGCTCCGGGCTGCTGACTTCCCTTCACTTGCAGACTCAGGGCCTGACTGCCAAGGGCCCTTCCAGCCCCCATGCTAACTCTTCTCTACCTACCTGCAGCTGAGGGGCGGCTTGGGTCCCCACCAAAACCGGCTTCCGTAGCTACTTAGACTGGACGCTCGGGGTGGGAGCCCAGCACACGGCCCTTGCTTAGAGCCAATCGACTTGAGCCAATTTTCTAGATGCTCAAGTGGAGGGCTTAGGAACAGGCCCTTGTTGAGCCCAGGGGTGCTCTGGGGGGAAGGGGGAGGTCTACATGGCCAGGCAGGATTCCGAACAGCAGCACAACACACTGTGGGCGCCTAGACTTTTCGAAGGAGCGACGCGCTCCGTTGCTCCACGAAGGGTGGGGCCGGACTGGGAAGCGGACTTACTGTAAACAGGACGAAGTACTTCTGGTTGTTCTCGCCAACACAGTTATTGACCCAGGGACAGTGGTGGTCCATCTTCCGAATACACCGCTTACAAACACTGAAAGGGCCCACAAGGCAGACTTTTAGGGGTGTCCTCAAGGCAGCAGGGGCCCGAGAACCCACCCGCCCAGCTCTAGTCCATGCACGGGGCCTCCTTGGGCACTGCCTGGTGAACTGCTGGGGCTGTGGCAAGGGGCCTAGAAGGCGGGGTCAGGAGCCCCAGGGTCCCACTCATTCCAAACAGGGGACAGTCATTGGCCAACCAGGCCCCTTGTCTTGGGTGGAACCGAGGGGCTGAGCAAGCTGCTTGCTGGCACTGATGGTGGGCCGCGAGCTGGTTTACTGAGAGGCTAGAGCGAAGAGGCAGTTTACAGAAAACAGGTACTCCCAACTTCCCCCAAATACATAAAACCCGAGGGCCGGGTGCCAGCCGGGAGGGCGTGGCTGACCGCAGAGGACTCTGGGAGAGGCAGAGCGGGCTCAAGGGCAGGATGTCTCGGCGGCAGGAAGTGCCCCTCAAGCACCTTTCAGCTGGAAGCTAACAGCCACTCAGCTGCAAAAGCAGAATGTATTTGAGCTTAAGTGTGGATCAGAAATCCCACTAACTTGCAAACTGCTACGTTGTCATCGAGCTTATTCTGGGACTGAGACTGTTTCAAGCTTATCTGACAGCAAACAACCCTCCCTATCCCTTTTTGGAAGAAATCATCTGAAACAGGAGTGTAGGCTCATGGGGGCTTGAAAGCACCCACTCCCAAAAGTCAGGCTTAGAAACACCCCCTTGCCAACAGATGGGCTCACGAGAAGTTGGTCCTTTCTCAATCTGTTAACATGCGCCCCTTGACGTGATCCTTCACAACAGCTTGAAATACTGTAAATATAAGCCCGGGAAGAAGACAATTCAAGTGTTTTCTGTTTGGAAAGCCCCTTCGCTCACACCAGCTTTTCTTTCCACTAGTTTCCATAGCTAACTTCATCTCAGGTTCTTAACGAAGTGCACTGTGGGCCGTGGCGGGTGGACCCTGGCGGAAGGGCTGTGTCTCGTTCCCACGTGGGGAGCTCACACCTGCCGAGCTCTGGCTGGCCGCCTGTCCCGGCAGGGAAAGCATGGGAGGAGCTCTTCCGGGAGTGGAGGCGAGCTGCTCCCCACACTCCAGGCCCAGAAGCACAGACCACTCTGAAGGAAAGCCCCACGGTGAGACCACAGCCGACTCGGAGCTGCGGGCTCATCCACACCCCGAGGAAGACGTGCGGCCTTCTGTAAGCAGGGCGTGAGCTTCGGTGGCAAGGTAGGCCTGGGCCTGCGGAGCTACCTTGGTCAGACTGGCCAAACCTGGAGCCACTAGGAAGTTTAAGTGTTGTAAGGACAAAGTGAGAACCGATGGTGGGGCCCTGGCCAGTCTCCACCCTGGTTCTCCTCCACAGCTTCGAAGGTCCTCACTAACATCGGGGGGAATGGGTACATCTCAGAGAGGCTGGCCCAGCTCTAGACTCTCCCTGGTTGCCGGGAGGGCAGGGGAAGAAAGAGGCATGAAAGGGACACAGAGGGATATACAGAGAAAGGCAGGTGCCTGTCTCTCTCTGCGTGCGTGTGTCCCTAACTAAAGAGGACATACAAATATGTGTAATACGGAGCTCAACTGGTAATGCTTGTCCCAGGGTATGATTTTAAGAGCACAGACAAGTAGAGAGTGAAGACTGAGCCGCTCCCTGCACCCTGGGCCTCAGCCACCAGGCCCCACATTCCCTCTGCGCTGCCGCCCTGCACGTCCTTCCTCAGCGCCGGGGTCTTTGCTCCCTCCCAATCTGAGGACCAAACTCCCAGGGTTAAGCCCCTCCCTGCCTCAGGCTCCTGAGCCCTTTCTCCTCCATCCGTGCCTCCCCCTGCAAGGGGTTTCTGGTGGATGCTCTGAGGCATGTTTGCTCAGCAGTCGAGAGCTGCCAAGGGGCCTGAGAACCTCTGAAAGCTGCCCAAGTTTCAACAAGCTCTCAGGCAAATCCGTCCTTTGCTCTCCTCCCAGCCTCTGAAGAGCCCCAGCGTGTACCCCAGGAAGTGGGTTTCACGATGGGCTACGTGTCGCTGGGTGGCCACTTCAGAACACTCCTCCATCTCCTCCAGGGAGCAGGGCCAAGCGAGCAGAGCCGCTGAGAGTGGCAGACGTTGGCCCAGAGTGCCCGGCTCTGAGCTTCCTGTCTGCAAAGACACGGAATGCCGCGGCGGTCCCTCTCCCCCCCCATGCAGAATTGTTCAGAAGCCGGCTCTGGGGCCAGGCGGGGGTGCCTGTGCACGGGGAGGCCATCCGGGAGCGTGGCGAGAGGCCCCGATCAGAGGCGTCTTACCCATGGCTCACATAACCACCGGCCCGAACGGTTCTGCATTTGGGGCTTGGAGAACACCGAGGGCAAGGCCTGCGTCCTACCCAGCTGCTTCGCCTCGGGCCCTACCCGTCCTGAGGAAGAAAACATGTGGGCCTCTCACAACCCCGGATCCCCCAGTGGGGACTCAGTCAACTCAGAGCCAGCCCTCTTCCCACTCCCCGTGGCTGGGTGGGCAGGGGGGCTCCAAGGTGTCCCCCCCTAGACACAGCAGGCAGAGGGCCCTTTCCCTCTCTCCTCTCTGGGGCTCCCTGCTGCTCTCCCCTTCCTGTGTGTGCCAGCCCTCTCCTGGGACTCCTCTCGGGCACCCCTCACGGCCCCTCGTGCGAGACACGTGGGCAGGCACGCTCCTGGGGCACCGGAGCCTGTGGGACAGTCACTGCAAAGAATGAACGTCTTCCACGGAGGTATCTTTTGATGTCCCTGCCCCCAGGGTTTCCCGAGCCCCTTCTGTGTTTTTTAAATCAATGTTCTAGAAGAAGGCGGTGCCCCTCCTTCCCTCTTCCTCCAGGTTCCCTGCCATTTTTCAGGCCCAGAAGCACTTCCTTCAAAAGCTTGGTGGAGCCTGACAAGCTCAGCGGGTCACAGGCACTCAGGCTCTTGGTTCTCAGCCCCTAAGTCGCTGGCTGAGGCCCTTGCCCAAGGCTGGGTGACGGCCCGCCGTGGAGACATAGCTGTGTCCCTGAGGGTCCGCGTCTCTCCCTACAGAGGCACTTACCAAACCGTATCGGGGTGGAAAACGGCCACGTGCCCTGCCTGAGTGGGAGGCCCCAGGGTCAGGGCCACGTCTAATACACGGCTACGGCCCAGGGCCAGGCCAGGGCGCCCTTAGCAAGGCTGGGCTGAGTGCAGGCCCGATGCTACAGATGCGGAAAGCGCAGGCCTGGGAAGTGGCTCCACTGCGCCAGGCTGGGCCGGCCGGCAGGGCACGAGCAGGGAACAAAGCAAGAGGACACCGGTGGGCCATGCTCCACACGCGGGTTTTCACGCCACACCTCCTGCCAAAAAGCGTCTACCACATCCTGGGCCCAGCGCTGCAGCAACTGTGGGTAAGGAAGTCCGGTGCAGCGGAAAGAACGCTGCTCTCGGATCCCCACGCTGGGCCCTGGGCGCGGCAACTTAGCTTCTCCGAACCGCCCTCTGCAGAGCTGGTCCCGATCTCCCAAGGTTAGAGGTGATGGAGGTAAAATGCTTTAAAAACAATACTAGCACTCTATCAATTTTATCGGTGGTCACAACCGTCAGACAGCACAAGACCCTGGCAGGGGCCCTGAGCAGTTCGTGACGGTCTCAGCCTCAGTGGGCATGTGTTTGCGGGCGGGGGGCGTGGAGGGGCGTGAGGCTTTGCCAGGGGCATGGGTTTCCACCTCCTCGTGCAAAGAGGAACCTAACGCAGAAGCCCAGCACCTTGGCTGTCCGCGTCAGCACGAAGGCTCCCTCTCTGGGGCTTCCACAGGCCGCCATGGTCCTCAGCGCCAGCACGAAAGCAGCCTGGGCTTCTGGAAGGCCTCTCGGTGGAAAGAAGACCCACCCACACACCAGCAGGCTGGAAGGAACGTCTGCACACCCAGGTCAGGGAGCATCTGCGGTACCCAGTAGAGCTCAGGGAATGGGATGGACTTAAGTTCCACGGGGCTCCGTTGGGAGGACAGGCTCCGAAGAGCCGGGTGCGCGCTCACGCACACAGACCGCGCCGTCGCCCGAGCAGTGACACTGACACTGACTCTCTCGAGCAGGCGGCAGGCCTCTCGGCTCAAGCAGTCACGAACCCAGCTGTGTGTGGCATGCTGGGGCCTGTGCTTGTCCCAGACGGTGGGTCCCCACACGGCCCGGGCCGCCGTGAGCCCTCACGGAGGAGCAGCTGTCAGCACGCTTCCTGACGCGGGAGCAGGCGGCACGCAGGCATCCTCACTCGACTTGCCCTGAGTCAGCAGCTCTTGTTTTGCTCAAGCTGATTTGTTTACTAGCACTCAAGAATACCTCCCTCGGATCATCCCGGGGAGAGAGGCGAGGAGGAGGCGGTGAGCAAAATGCCAGGCAGTGGAGGCAGCTGAGGGCTCCGGGAGGGAAGAGAAAGAACCACTCTGATCCCCTGAAAGTTCTTTCCTGCAAAGCTTGCACCTCGCTGGCTGCTGGTCCAGCCTCTGAACGCAGCTCGCCCCGCTCGCACATGCCTCTATTAACCAATGGCTTCCGCTGGGGGAGCAGCGGACTCCCCAGAGATTCACGTCTACCGCTCACGACAAGCTGCCACGCAAGGACCCGCTTTGCGGAGGACAGAGCCGAGTTCAGAGAGATGTGCTCCCTGGTCCGGGGTCCCACAGCGTGACGGGGGCACTGACCTCTCCAACGCCGAGGCGGAAGCCTGCTCCAGCACACGGGGCTGGCCGGAGTCGGGCGCGGGGAACCCCGTAAGCAAACGGGGCCTCTTCACTCAGGCTATGAAGACAGCTGACTTCCCATGCCTCGGGTGGCAGAAAAGTCTAGACCTGCACCCCAGGCACAAGCAGCCAGCCCTGAATTCATCTGTAACACAGATCTCAGAGGTAAACTGACCCCATGCTGGGCTCTGCACAAAGAAACTCAGCTTCTCCAAACTGCTGGAAGCCCCGCGGGAGACAGCAATTAGCACAGGCCCTGTCCAAGCTCCTCAGCCGTCACCCTCAAGAGGGGCCAACTAGTCGCGGAGGTCGCCATCTCTCTGACCGAAAGACATACCTGCAATTCCATCAGGCCACACGAGTCACCCCCAAACCGGGGTTCTAGTGGAAAGAGTCCTGGACCGGAGCTGCAAACACTGGGCCCCACGCCTGTCTGTGGCACTCCCCAGCTATGTGAGCTCGGTGTGCCCCTCCTGCCCCCCCAAAACCAGTCTGAGAAAAGGACCAAGTGATACGTGTGTATTTCTGTAATTTAGCATTTAAAGTCCTCTTGTAATGATAAAATGGAGTTTTTAGCCAGATGTCTTCTTGTTGAGAAGACTCAAAACAATGAAGAAATCTGAAAACTAAAGGGAAAAATCACCACAGATGAGATAGGGACGTGGCTTTTTTGCCTGAATCCTACAATTGTCACAACCTCTAGAAGTTTTGTTTTTAAGAAACATCTCCATTCAGGCACAGCCCCTTCGTTTCCCTCTGAAAGTCAAGGGAGTAGGGCCCACCTCTTAAATGGGTCAAGTAATGGACACGCAGAATGATTTTCCACAGCTGTCCCCTGTGCCCTTAACGAAGTAATAAAGCTGTGAGGAAGAGCAGGAACCCCCTCAACTTTACTGATTCGGAAACAGAGGTGGAGACGGTCAAGGGTCTGGCAGGGTCCGTCGCCAGGGGTAGGCAGAGCCAAGTCCTAGCACAGGTGTCCTGAGCCTGAACCAAACGCCCTTTCCAATCTAGTGAGCTCATGGAGATTGGGACGGAGTCACAGTGGTCACGTGCCCGGCGCAGGGGACGTTCAGAAGCCCTGTGGCCGATGGCACCCGTGCGGGAAGCAGGTGTGGGGGTGCTACTCCAGAGCGTGTGAGCGGTGGGGCAGGGGCGGAAGCGGGGGGGGGCAGCCGTAAGGGAGGGGCGCGTGTGTACCTGCAGTGGTGGGCTCGGTCGGGCTTGATGCTGCAGCATTTGGGACACTTGTACACCACCTGTCCGGGCTTCAGCTGTAAGCTCTCGATGAATTCTTTAGTGGCATTTCCTTTGGGCACCGCCCCCTGTCAGAAAGAGGAGAGGCGTCAGGCCTGGGCTGGGGTTCCGGCAGCTCTGACGCTCCACGGTGGAGACGGTCACTTGGAAGCAGCAACTGCACACACGGACAGGACGTTTTCACCCCAGCGACACGTGTGGTCAGGATTAGGCCAACACCGATGGACGCTTACGGACAAAGAATTTTCCTGAGGAAAAGTAAATGATTTTTCTAGAGTGAACAGTTACATTGTTCCTGCTGACTTTTTAAAAAGATTATTTATTTATTTGAGAGAGAGAGAGGAAGAGAACATGAGCGGGGGGGGGGGGGCGGGGGGCAGAGGGAGAAGCAGACTCCCCGCTGAGCTGGGAGCCTGACATGAGGCTGGACCCAGGACCTCGAGATCATGACCTGAGCCAAAGGCAGATGCTTAACCGACTGAGCCACCCAGGCGCCCCATGTTCCTGATAATTTTCTATCTTCATCTTAGTGAAATAGTTTTCACTTAGTGAATCTGTTCTTTCCTATGTAAATATTACAGTGAGGATTTGACTAAGCAATTAGTTTTTGGTCTGCATTAAAATTTCCCAGTAGCAGCTTCGGCCTTTTTGAATTTTCACTGGGGGACATCACACCCAACGGTTCAGTTTTCCCAGGTCAAAGTTTGCAGCTCTGAATGCTATTGGCTACTGTTTAACCTAGAATCAAGTTTTATTTTTTACCAATCCTATTGCTGTGAAGCCTCGGTAATCTATATTGGCTTCTCAGGAATCCAGAAGCAACTGTGAGCCACTGCCCTCAGATTTCTGACTTGCTTTTTGACCAGAACTGCCCTCCAATTTGCTATCCCAACCTTTTCGTAGCTTGTGAATACTTTGCGTTTTGTTCTGTCAACACCTTTGGGTGGCAGACCCAAAATGACCCAAAATGCCACCAGTCTGCCGGGGCTGTGTGCCCGTCTGAGCAGAAGGAAAGCAGGCTGTGGCCAGGCCTACTTGGTGCTCTGCCTGTGCTCCGGTGCTCACTGCTACGGATTCAGGAATCAAACGAGGTCTCTGTCCCACTAGGCTCTTGGTCTTCTGGAGGCTAACAATTCTAGAAGACGGTTGTGTTGCAGGACCACAGAGGAACAGCTGCCAACTAGTCAAGGCAACCACAGAAGTTTTAAGAGGTGAGGGCATTTTTTGTTTGTTTGTTTGTTTATGCAATCTCCACGCCCAGCGCAGAGCCCGACATGGGGCTTGAACTCACGACCCTGAGATCAAGACTTGATCTTAACTGACTGAGCCATGCAGGTGCCCCTCAAGAGGCGAGGTTTAAGGGTGGTCCTGAGGCATGCACAGAGGTTTGCCGGGTGGACCTGAGGGAGAAAAGGGATTGTGGCGGTGGAGGGAAAGACAAAAAGGTGACAGTGAGCACAGCACACGTGGGAGACGGTGAGAAGTTCAGCACAGCGGGGCCCAGGGTATGCGGTGGCAGCAGAGAGGCTGGGCTGAGGGGCAGGGGCCGGCTTGAGTAGAGCACATGCCGGGCCTCAAGGCTGGGCCCGGATTCTTCTTCATGGGCCAGCCAGAGCCACTAGGGAACATCTTTAGGATGAGAATTCAGTTGCCTGTGCTGTGTGGGGCAGATAAGAACAGGGAGAGAAGAAAATCCCACAGACCAGTGAAGATGTTATTGCTGATGGCCCAGTAGTGAACACGGAGTGATGAGGGTTGGAGGAGAAGTGGGGAGGAAATTCAGATCTAAACAAAAGGGGCGGGAAGCGAATGAATCTTGTGGCGGTGGAGAGCGTGTGAGCAGGGAGGAGGTCTCCACCTCGAGCAGCTGGTAACTGGCAGCACCTTACACCACTCACAGCACAGGAGAAGCGAGGGCGGGCAGGAGCTGCCTAGTGCACAGTTAGGGTATGCCAGTCTGAAGAGCCCGGGGGACCCCCAGGAGGAGGTGTCCAGGAAGGTGGTTGGGAAAATGAGCCCAAGAAACAGGAGAGAACAGTCAGTGGCACAGCAACACGGGCTAAGAGGCTGGCGTGGAAGTCGGCTGGCCCTGCTTTCCATCCGGGTTCTGCATCTGTAAGTGGGTGCCCGTTGAAAGCTCGGCCTCCCTGTGCCTTACTCAGTTCCCTAACTGGTGAGCCAGGACCCACCTTCCCTAGTTCCCAGCATCACCGTGAGGGTCCAACGAGACGCAGACACAGACAACCCGTGAAAGGGGCTCAGGTGATGCCCGCCTCAGAGACAGTGCTCAGCAGCCGGCAGCACGGCGGACTGAATGTTTGCGTCTCCCCCACATTCACAGGCTGACTACCCCAGTGTGTGGATGAGGAGGTGGGGCCTCTGGGAGGTGATTCCGTCTTGGGAGTTCCACGAGGTGGGGCCCAGACACCCGCATTTTCTCAAAGGCTCTCAGCAGGGCTGAGAACCACTATGCTAGACCGAGAGCTCCGTGTCTGGATCTTCCTCGTTCGGCACCAGAGCCCCTAGCCTGGAGAAGGTGTATCGGTTTCCACCGTGGGGGGAAAGGAGCAGTGAAAGCAAGCAGAACAAAAAAGAAGGGGGCCAAGAGGGCTAGCCTGGGGGATTCCAGCAGCGTGGCCCAGCCTAGCAAGACCTGGGCCTAACACCGGGCCGAGTCACAGCTGTGGGGTGGGACTGCTCCACACCCCCCCATCCAAGGCCGAGGTGACACGAGGCCGCTCTCATCAGCGGGCAGCCACGAGCTACCAGCATCAGGGAAGTGGATGTGACAGCTGAACAACAGAACGGGGAGCACACCCGCGTTCCGCAGGGGCCCGGGGGGAGCGACAGTGCGGTCTCCCAGGGTGGGTAAGGTGGGGACTGCAGGGCTGACGGAGCATCCCTGGCCTCCCCAGAGTGGGGCTGATGGCCTATAACACGCCAAGGGAGGGGTTCCCGGGGTAGAAGAGATGCAAACTGGGTGTCAGAACCTTTCCCACAAAGGAGACATTCTGGGTTAGGAATAGCCACTGAAGAAACAGCAAGAACTTGAGATGTTGACGGTGCAAGGGAGCTGGAGTTTCATCTTTTGCTAAGAAAACGACTCACAGGGGACAAAGATTCTAGCTATAGAAACTGCAAAGACAGGGGCGCCTGGGTGGCATAGCGGTTAAGCGTCTGCCTTCGGCTCAGGGCATGATCCCGGCGTTGTGGGATCAAGTCCCACATCAGGCTCCTCCTCTGGGAGCCTGCTTCTTCCTCTCCCACTCCCCCTGCTTGTGTTCCCTCTCTCGCTGGCTGTCTCTCTCTGTCAAATAAATAAATAAAATCTCAAAAAAAAAAAAAAAAGAAACTGCAAAGACAAATTAATGAACAACTCTTCCTGAAAATCTACACCACACCGAGCACTGTGGGAAGTACAAGTGGCAGGGGCCTGGGTTTCCAACAGCGGGTGGGGTGGGCCCCCAAATACCCCAACACAGCAAGGAGGCTGAGCACCTAGTGAAAGGCATGGCTGCTGGGAGAGGCAGGAGCCTGGCGAGGCAGGAGGGCTGCGGCTGGGGACCCGGGAAGGCCAGGAGGATCCTGGCGGACGCAGCAGGACAAAGGCACCTGGGAAGGGAGACAGTCCAAGCAGTGGCCAGACAGTCCTGGCCTGTCCAGGGGGTGCCGGGTAGAGCAGGAGCACTGGAGCGAGAGGGCGTGTGCAGGGGTGTCTTCCTGGCAGCTGAGCAAAGATTTAGTACCGTGGTTCAATTATGGGAAGATTTTCAATTTGTCTCACAGAGGTCCCGGGGTGCCTCTCTGGGGAGGCAAGGAGTGCTCCCCTCTCCCTACCTCTCCTATGGCTCTCTGCTGGGCTCCCCAACTTTCCCCTGCTGACCCCTGTCACTGGCTCTTTATCTGCTCTCACCCGCACTTTCCTGTCTCATCAAGGACCTGCTCACGCCCGAGATGGGCAGCACGTGGCTGACTTCCCTAGGAACAGGGCTGCGCTCCCCCCCGTCTGCCTGAGGGCGATGGGGTGACAGACAAACAGGGAACAAGAAACTCCAAAGGACTGCTCGTCCACAGGAATGCTATTCTCATGGGTGGAGGCTCAGGACTTTGAGTGGGACAGAGATATGGTCCTGAGAAGAAACTTCTAGAAACACAGATCCTGGTACACGGGCACTGAGGGCACCAAGATGCTGAAAACTACACGTGATTCCGTGTAACCATCACCTCCATGGTGGTGGGGAGGCTGGGAGAGGAATGAGGTGGGGCAGGGTGTGGGGCATACAAAGAGGCTAAACTGTCTTTGTGACATTTTATTTATGAGGCTGGAAGAGAGTGAAGACATCATATCATCATATCATCATATTATCCTTTATACCCTTTCATCTGTCGGAAGCGTGTCATTAAAATTTTTTCTAAAAGTTCAAAAGAGTAGAAAAAAAAAATCTGGTCTGCCAATGCAGGCAGGTGCCAGAAAAGGCTAGATAGAAATTTTAAAAGCAAACAGACTTTGGTGGGCGAGGACTCTACGGTATGTATGATGCCATTTAGGGTGGACCTCCTGACATTCACTACGTTACAGGAGTACACAGCTATTAACACGGAGAACACCTATGGCAGCTTGTTAAAGGCAAACGCAGACTTCCAAATAGCATACGGCATAGGAGACATTCTGGTACAGATCTGACAACACGGGGCTTAGGGGCCTGTGCAGCCAAAACCCACATATAGCTTACATATAACTTAACTACTAGTAGCCCAGTGTCGACCAGAATGTGAATAACATAAGTAGTCAATTCACACATATGCTGTACGTCCTATGTACTAGATACTGTGCGGTAAAGTGTTTACGTAAAGTAATCTAGGGGAAAGAAAATGTTGTTAAGAAAATCATAAGGAAGGGGCGCCTGGGGGGCTCAGTCGGTGCAGCGTCTGCCTTCGGCTCAGGTCATGATCCCAGGGTCCTGGGATCGAGACCCACGTCTGGCTCCCTGCTCAGCAGGGAGCCTGCTTCTCCCTCTCCCTCTGCCTCTCTCCCTCTCTCAAATAAATAAAACAATTTAAAAAAAGAAAAAATCATATGGAAGAGAAAACACATTTATAGTACTGATCTGCATTTATCAAAAAGAATTCATGTATAACTGGACCAGTGCAGTTCAAACCCACGTTATTCAAGGGTCAACTGTATATATAAAAAGACAAAAACACTTGCAAAATTATTAACGGTTATCTCACATAGTAGGATCACAGGTAATTTGTACTTTCTGAACCATTTTTCTTAAACATTCTAATAAGATGTGGCTTTTGCAATTAGAAACCCACTAAAAATACAAGCCAAAAAATACAGCTCAGGAAGGAGCTACCCAAAGTAGGGATATGTCCAGCTTTCCTGAATTTTAGAATCAAAATGCTACGGCCATCTCATCTGGAGATACCTGGGGCCCTGCCTAGAGGCACCACGGAAGGAGGGCAGGGTCTGGAAGTCTTCCCAGAGGCAAGGCAGGGCCCTGACCACCCAGAGGAGCGGATTTCAAAGGGGGATTGGGAAGGGCACTGGCCCAGGCAGAGAAGAAGGTCCCACAAAAGCCCAGAGGGCCATATTAATTCATTTTAATGGAAAAAGTCACTGAGTTTGGGCAATCGTGTGATCTTTTATGAATCCTGAAGCCACAAACCACAACTAGACATCACTCTTGTCTTACGTACAAAGGAAAAGCCCTGAGGAACATCACTGGTCCAAGGAGATAAAGCAAGGGGGCCGAGTTTTCCTAAATGAAGGCCCACGTTGTTTCCCCCTCCCACACATCCAGGCTTTAAGGTCCCAGCCAGCAGAGCTTGCCGTAAACCTCGGGAGGCTGCACAGAAAGGGCTACGAGAGGGAACCCCAACACCGCAAAGGGCCATCGGAGCCCTCACTTGGTACCCTCATCATCGCCTGCTGTTCCATACACCAGCGCTGCCTTTTTAAAGTCTGCCCCTCCAACAGCTCTCTACACACTTACATCCCCCAGAAGGCTCGCTCCCTTCCAGGCCAGGCCCCATCTGCCTAGGGGGTCCATCTCAGAGCCAGAGACCAGCCGGGCCAGTCCCTGAGATGGACCAGCCTGTGACACAGGCCCTTCCCAGCTTCTGGTTCGAAGGTCTCGTCTCTTTCTTTCTTCCTCTTTTTAAAAAGAATATTCTCTTCTGTGCTTATCTCCACAGATTTCAGAATTTCCTGTTAATAGTTCATGGTAAGGAATTCAGTTTGGTACAATTCTGGACAGACGGCAGGGAGTCGGAAGGCCTGCTGAGACATTTCTGCCAGTGCTGTCACGCTGACATGACAGAAACGCCTGCCCCCCACTCTTACGCACCTCACGGGGATGTCTTAAAGCCTGCATGGTACTGTAGCCCGGCAGACCACAAGGCACCAATTTTTTCCCCTCTTTTCCACGGTAATACTTGCTCATGATTTTAAAAAATACAGAGATGAGAAAATTAAAAAGGAAAACCCATCCTTTGATTTCACTACCCATAGATCCGTACAATTACCATTCTGGAGGACATTCTTCTAGTCTTTTCTCTGTGCACATAGCAAGCTAAAAACACTAGAGAATGAATAGGCTCACAACGCTCAGATGTTTCTAAAATACATATTTGGCCCCATAGTGGCATCTGTTTACATCTGGGGCAGGGAGGTGTGGTATGGTTCTACCAACCATTCCCCTCAGTGGCTAGCCCAAACTTCCAGTACCTTCCTTGACCCCTGCCCACTTCCTTTTCTATTTCAGAGAACACCGAGGCTGCTGGGGTAAAGCACCAGCTGGGGGATGAGGGTCCCAGCTAACCCCGGTCTTCAGGGGCCACACACTTGCACCTCAAGGCTTCTCCCCTGCATCGTGCGCACACTCCGGGCTCTCCCTCCCCTCACGCCTGAGCTTCTCGAGGTCGTGCGCACTTCTGTCTCTGCCACCTCTCCCTTACTCTGGTTCACTGCTCTCAGGCACCCGGCGTCTCCGCACCAGGGACACCTGTCACCAAGTCACTGTGCGACTCCCTGTGACCAAACCCAGAGGTCGGTTCTAAGCCCTCATCTCCCTTGGATCTCCCGTGACCACCTGTCCCTCCTGTCACTCTCTTCTGAGGCTGCTCTGCTCCCTCTGGGTGTCCTCCTGCCTCTGGGGCCGGGCTTCCTGCCCTCCCTTGGGATGCTGCCCCCCTTGGACCCCAGTGTTCCTCAGGGATCCCCCCACCAGCCCTCTCCCCTGCTCATTCTGCTGCCCCCACCCCCGACCACCGACAGTCCTATCACACCCAGTGGTGATGTTTAATCGCCGGCTCCAACGCAGACCTCTTTTCGAGCTGCAGACATCTCCACCTGGCTGTTCAAGAGGCCTTAAAGCCAAAGAAAAGCAACCCCTCAAATTCACCATGCGAGACCTGAAACCGTTCCTTTCTCCCCAACCCCTCCCCCCACTCTCCCTTCCGTGGTCCGTGGGACATTCGTGCAGTGCAGTGTAGAAATCCGGCAGCCATCCCCAGCTCTCTGAACCCTCTGTCCCACATACTGGCCCCAAACTGTGCCTCAAATCCCATGTCCTCCCCCTCCATGCTGCCGTCACGGTCTTCATTCCGGCCCATCCTCATGTGCCCCAGATGTTAGAGCATCTCCCACCTCTGTCCATTCCCCTTAACTTTATTTCCCAGAGTAAACTTTCTAAGATGGGAATCTGATCACGTTATTCTCCCTGCCTGGACACCTTCACAGGCTTCGCACAGCCTTCCCCGGGGCCCAGCGTCCAAGCTCCTGGGCGGGGCAGGTGCAGGGCCCCCACAACGGAGCCCTGGACCACTGAACCAGCGTCCCCTCTTCCCTGTGGACTACCTGCAGTTTCCCAAAGCCACTGTGCCCTCCAAGTCTTCCTCTTGTGGCCCCAGGGACCCCGCGTCAACACCTCCGCCCAGCCTGCCAGGCACCTGCCTGCCTCTTGCACTGGCACCAAAACCCACTCAGGGATCACCTCCTCTGCCTTCTTCCTCCTGGCCCCGGGCCGCGTCCAAGACAGGAGCCACCGCTTGGCCTTTGCTGCTCCGGCCTGTTTTTATTTGTCTTAAAACACCTATCATTTAAGTACGCACTGATTGTGCACGGCTGTAAATTCCTGGAGGACAGAGACGACGTCTTTCAACTTGGTGCCTGGTGCGAGGCCCAGGGCCTGGCACGGAGCATGTATTCAATAAACCCAAGCTGAAGGATAACGATGATACAAGAGGCATTTACTGAGTGCTCCTATGCCAGGCACAGTCCCAAGTGCTTTATTGTATTTTCTCAGCTAATTCTGCCAATAAGCCTGTGAGGCAGAGACTATGTTATTCCCATTTTACAGATGAGGTAACTAAGCAGAGGAATCAAGCAACTTCCCAAGATGATATGGCTAACAGGTGGCAGAACCAGGATTCGGACCCAGGAAGTCCAGGTCTAGAACCCTGGTCTCTATCAGAAAACAACGTAGGTATTTACCAGATGCTGATGGAAGAGGCTTTTTACAATGGCCTTGATGCCATCATTCGGCCAGCGACTGTATCAGCGCGCTAACATTAAGACTGAAGCAGGCCTGGTCAGTACGTATTTAGGAGAGCACGACGGTGTAAAAAGGACACGATGGAAAGCAACAGAGAAGGTTCCAAAGAAATACCAACGAATCCAAGGACTCAACATCCCCATGCATTTTAAGTGACAAGGATGAAACTTGTTTAAAGTGTTTCGGGGGGCCCTGGGATTGAGGCATGAGTGCACCTGCTGTCCAGGCAGAAACTCTCCCTCGATCAGCTCTGCCAGGAACACAGTGACCAGCCCCAGGCCTGTGTCACAGGCCACCTGTCTCCTCACAGAAAGGTGGGAGGTAGGTAATCCCCAAATGGGTCACTCTCCTCTCTCTGGAGCCAGAAAGATTTTTCAGTTGGCGTTTCTAAGTTGCTTAGCGGCAGGTATGAGAAGCTGCCTGGCAGGAGGGAGAATGACCCCTGAGGCAACTGACCTGACCTGGGGGAATAGGTCAGCACCTCTGGCCGCACCCAGCGCCGGCCTATTACCCGGCATGCTGCGGGAGGGCCCCAAGCTATCCCTCCTCTGCGCTCCTGGGAGCCTGCCATCATGCCGCCATGCTACTGGCCCGAGGAAATACTTGCTAACCGACTCTGTACACAGTGTGTAATCCATAAGGTCACGGAGAGAGGCTCCAGAAGAGAATACCAACTGCATGTGGATGAGTTTTGGCAGGTGAAACTGATATAGAGGCCTGCAGTGGTCTGGGACCGTCGTGTGAAGTCCGTTTATAGCAAGGTGTTCACAAATTGGGACTCAAAGGGAGGGAGGACAGTGGCAGGCAGGTGGATGGATTTTCTTCTCCTTAACGATGTGGTTAAATTGATTTATATGCCTCCTTGCGTCAAATCTCAGAACTGGGATCATTTACAATGACGAGTAAGTAAACGAGTAGTTAGTAAATGATCAGAAGGGTTTACGCAATTATTGCGGCTGCGCAGAGCCTGGCTTTGAGCTTCCCGGTGGCCGGGGCAAAATGAACGGAACAAGCTATGCCTCTCAGCTTTAAGCAGCTTCCGGGAGACAGACATTGTTCCCAAACTAAATCTTAAAGGCAACCCCTCAGGATTCCTGAGGAAGCTCACAGGATGAGGAATTAAAATGTATCTGCAAGGGGAAAGGAAAAAGTGGCAAAGCTGGGGGGTGGGGAGGGAGACAGGGACCAAGATGAGAGTCTCCAAGTCTGGTTGGTTTTCAAGAGGCTGCCTCCTCTGGGCGCTCAGAGCCCCTCTAGACCTCTGAAGTGTTTCGGGAACACAGAGAGCTCCTCGACATGACACACCCTCCGAATGAGCGAGGCGAGGGCACCCGAGACCAGACCCTGGTCTGACTTGGGCTCTGCCCACGCCATGCCGCCTCTAGGCCAGCTGCCCTGCCAAGGGAGGCCCCTTTGGCCCCTTTCTCGCTCCTTCAGGCCCGTCCCTTTTACCCCACTTCCCATGGGAGCTTCGCCTCCAAGGGGGCTCCTTACATGTTGGTGAGTCATTTTCCTCTTCCCTTTTCTGCTCAAGCTGCACACGGACCCACGTCCCACTGCGGTGGAGGGAATGACTGCTAACTGGTCCAGGACGCTGCAGGTGTCCTGACGGTCCAACTGCGGCAAGATTTCAAAGCTGGAAGGGGTCTAGCGACTGTTTGGGGGAGACTAGAAGAGGTTCCTTTTCTTTTTTTTTTTAAATATAACCTAGTAATACTAACAAACCCAAATGATAAACAATGCATACATTGTTCCATGTTGTTTATAACCCACGGAGATAGTTTTTTTTGAGAAGAACTATATGCAACATAAATTCCTGAGATACAAAACATGATAATCCTGTTAGGGAGCTCCTGAGAACCCTGCAGTGGCACCTTCCTAAAAACATTCCCCCTCCCACAGTGTTAAAAAGGAGCCCCAGTTTGATCTGTCTTCAGTGTGAGATCGAGGCTCCCCATGCTGCCTCAGGGCCTCCCACCTCTGTCTGGACACACTGGGTTTTGCATAACACGTCAGTGTGCTGGGAGAGAGGAAAGGCAGGTGGCCGAGGAGCCCGAGGTGGGCCACGCCTTCAGGGCATGTCTGAGCTGCTCCCCTTACTAATGATAGATGTCTGACAGATACTTCGTTTGGGGAGAGGCCACGCAAGTCAGCGTGGGGTAAAAGGGTGCACGCATGTGAGGGCAGCTGGAATGCAGGCCAGAAGCCTTCCCGCCGCTCTCCTCCTGACATCCAGTTCCCTGACTCATGTGCCTTCTAGACACCAACGACCTTGCACGACGCTGTCTGATCCTGACCCTCCGCCAGCCCTAAACCTGGTTCTCTACTGCCCACCTGGCATCTCTGCTTACGTGTAATACAGACACAGTTGGCCGGAACAGAAGCCTTGATTTCTCTCCAAAATCTGTTCTCGACTCTCCCATTTAATAAACGGCACCAGCAATCCCCTAGCTGCTCAAGCCAAGACGCTGGAAGGCACGCTCTCTAGTCCCTCTCCATTCTGTCGGCCCTGCGGGATAGTGGTTCTCAGACCTGGCTGAACAGAGAGGACGCCTGGGAGCTTTAAGCACCCCGATACCCAGGGCTCTACCCCAAACCAATCAGAGCAGAATCTCTGGGGCTGGGGCCCAGGCATCCGTACTTCTTCAAAGCTCCCTAAGGGAGTCTAATGTGTAGCCAGGTTTGAGAATTAGTGGCTTAAAACACACTCCAAGTCCAATAGGTTCCATCCAGCTTCACTGCTCCCACTTTGGTCTGAGCCACCAACCATGTCATGTGTGGGCCACTGCCATCCCTCTAATCCTCCTGGGTCTCTGCTCCATCTCAAATCCCCATTACAAGCATGAGGCACTCTCTTTTGAAAAATCAGGTCATGTCATGCCTCTCCGATGGCTTCCCACAGCATTGAGAGTAAAGAGCAACGCTCTCACGAGGCCCTAAAGGCCCTGAACGATCTAGCTTCTGCAGTCCTAGCCACCTCTTCCAGCTCCTCTTGCTCCCCTCACCACACGGCGGTCACCCCGGTCTTAGTCCTGTTCCCCAAATACGCCAAGCACATGCCTACCTCTGGGCCTTTGCACCTACTCTCTCCTCTTCCTGGAAGGCTCTGTCCTCAGGGCTTCATTTGCCTGACTCACAGCTCCATGTCATTTAGGTCTCAGCTTCAATGGCACTGCTCACAGCTCTTCTCAAGTCCCCTGGAGCTAAAGTAGGCCCCCCTGCAGCCCAGAAAAATCACATCCCCCCGATCACACTCTTCAGTTGTCTCTAAAATACTTATCACTGTTTGAAATCACCTTGTTTGCTCACTCATGTCTTCACTGCCTGACCCCCTGCGCTAGGACGTGAGCTCCAAGGAGGCAGGGATTCTGGTCTGTCTTGCTCACAGCTGTCTCCATTGCTCAGAAAGGCCCTCTCACGGGGCGCCTGGGTGGCTCAGTCGGTTAAGCGGCTGCCTTCAGCTCGGGTCATGATCTCAGGGTTCTGGGGATCAAGCCCCACATGGGGCTCCCTGCTCAGCAGAGGAGTCTGCTTCTCCCTCTCCTCCCTGCTTGTGCTCTCACTATCTCTCTCTCTCTCTCAAATAAATAAAATCTTAAAAAAAAAAAAGAAAAAAGAAATGCCCTCTCACTTAGGAGGCACTCACTTTGTCCCACTCATCAGGGCCCCCAGGCTCTTCCTCAGGGCTGCCAGCGTGATCCCCGTAAAATGACAACTGGGTCTTGCCACTCTTTTACTCAAAATCCTCAGGGGCTCTGGACTGCCCCTTGTCATCCAACTGCCACCCAAACCCATTCTCCTCCTCAGTTCCCAGCATCCCACATAGCTCCCAGGTGTCTCGAGGGGCCACACGCCTGTGTGCCCGCTGCTCTCTCTGCCTGGCCTGCTGTCAGTGTCTTCTTGCCCCACCACCCGCCACTTCCCCTGCCAACAGACGCTGCTCTCGCAACCCTGGCCAGCGCGCCACCCAGCAGCCGTTGTCGTCTAGACTGGTTCACACCGCCTCCCTTGTTATTCCACAGCAACCCGGGCTTTCCTCTGCCACAGCCTTCATTGCATGGGGCTGGCCTCACCTGTCTTCTCCAGACGGAGCACACTCTGGTGGGAACCACGTACAGGTTCCCCCCGCTGCTTCCCGACATTTGCATTATGTCACCTCACTTTTATGAAAGACCCACGTTAGTACCTGTTTCGGCCAACGGACAGAAATCCGAAGAGGACGTTCACTTTTACAAAATGCGAATCACTTCTTTGCTTGATGTCGTTTCGGCTCATGAAAGGTTTCACAGCAACGCTCTCCTTTTCAGACAGTGGGGGAAACCTGCACGTCAGGCCCTTCAGGGCTCGGCTGATCAATGACCCCACCAACGGTGCCGGCACGGGCGGGGGAAGAGGTGCTCTCTGGACCGACTGCGGACATGTAATCGAGCTGGGAAAGCTTCTCTCCCTCGGGATGGATTAACAACCCACCGCCTGAACCGGTAGGAAGTGGAGCCCATCGAGGAGGGAACGAGCCCAGGACCCACGGTGTCTATTTTGCTGTCCCTGGGGCTCACAGAAACAGAGTCTGGGTGGCCAGGGCCACGGCCCATAGCGGTGCTTTCCCTCTCTTAATTTCAACATACTTGTCCTCCGCACGCAAACAATTAAGCCACAGGAGGTCTTTATCAAATCACGCACTCTCGCTTTTCCCATACCAGATAATGAACAGGAACGGAGGGTTTAATATCAGGGTACACGACACTCAATAGCCACTTGCACAGCTTGGTAGATTTAGCTAAGTCATCAGGCAGAACACCACCACTTTACCCCCAGATATTCACCAAGAGGCACTTGCTGCTGCCTGAAACAGGCTTGTCCAGCTTTTCAGGAAAAGATGAGCCTCGCCCAAACAAAGTGAAGGCCATTTCCGTGCAGGTTCCTGGAATTGGATATGGCTTTAATTTCAAGAGCACCTCGCTGCAGTCCTGCCTTCGCTGGGAAGCCCCGCCCTCAGCCAACCCCCCAGCATGCTTTCCACTCTGATGATCTGCCCCAGTCTCCACGGTTATCTGACTGCGCCTTTCGAGCGAACGAGAGGCTAGGGTTCCCCTAGGCCAAACCCCTCCGTAGCATGTTCCGCTAATGTACATTCCAGTGTACATACAGGATCATCCAACCAAGACAGAGAGGCTGTGGCACAGATGGCGTCCCCTCGGGGGGCCTGAGTTCACGTCCCCCCCTCCAGACCTGGCCCTCCTGTTCTCCACACTCCCAAGGTCCGGGGGAACATGCGGGCTGCGGCCATGCCAGGGCCAGAGGAGGAGAGTGTGGGCTGGTTAAAACAGGCCCAGACATACTCACGGGGTCCGTCAGCATGGCCCGGCAGTGGGAAGCCAGGGCCAAGAAGGCCAGCAGGTTGAACACGATTCCGTTGATGACGCTGTACACGTAGTCTCGGGATGGAATCAGCATGACAAAGAGGACCACAAACTCCGCATAGAGGACCAGAAACCAGGTGACAATGGCACAGGCAATGCCACAGCCGTCGCGGATAAACCACATGGTTCCCACGGGACCGGGGTGGGGAGGTGGGACACACTTCTCCGGCTGGAGGTATTCTGGCTTCCGCTCAATGTCTCGGAAGTGGTGGGTGGGGATAAGCATCATAAGCTATTCTGTCCATCCTGGCATCTGGAAGAGAGAAGAGAGGACCCAGACAATTGGTGGTGTCTTGTTATCAAGGAGACTTGAAAAAATGACCTTTCGAAAGTGAGCCATGAGGGATGCCCAGGTGGCTCAGTTGGTTAAGCATCTGCCTTTGGCGCAGGTCATGATCCCAGGGTTCTGGGATCGAGTCCCACATCGGGCTTCCTGCTCAGTGGAGAGTATGCTTCTTCTTCTCCCTCTGCCCCTCCCCCCAACTCGAGCTTGCTCTTTCTCTCTCAAATAAAGAAATATAAAAAAACTGTAAAAAAAAAATAAAATGTGAGTTCTTGGGACACCTGGCTGGGTCAGTTGGTAGAGCATGTGACTCTTGATCTCAGGGTCATGAGTTCTAGCCCCACTCTGGGTGTAGAGTTTACTTTAAAAAAAAAAAAAAAAAGGAAAAGGAAAAGTAAGTTCTCTTCCTACTTCCGTTAACTTAGCCTTTGTGAAACAGGACTACCTTGCCCAGAGCCCTCACATGACGGGAACTGTAAGAGAGCCTCCCGTGGGCAGTACCTCGCCCCAGGGCAGCTGGGGCTGTGGCCGTACACACAGGACACCGGCTTAGAAGTGGGGCTAGGGGCGCCTGGGTGGCACAGCGGTTGGGCGTCTGCCTTCGGCTCAGGGCGTGATCCCGGCATTGCGGGATCGAGCCCCACATCGGGCTCCTCCACTATGAGCCTGCTTCTTCCTCTCCCACTCCCCCTGCTTGTGTTCCCTCTCTCGCTGGCTGTCTCTATCTCTGTCGAATAAATAAATAAAATCTTAAAAAAAAAAAAAAAAGAAGTGGGGCTAGAACTCAGGGCTCTGTTTACTAGGGATCCATCTACTGCGAAGACGGTGTCAACAGATATGTTCCAGTGGTCTCTTTAAAGACAAGATGGGGCACAGAGCACCAAGCCCTCCAGGAAAACTCTCTTCAGCACGAACACCGCTGCCTCTATAAGGACAAACCCAGAGACTGACGTGGAGGCTGTCTGGGGTTAACAGGGATGAGTAGGAGGAAAGGAACTGGTGACCTAGGACCAGGGTTAAGTGGCAACCAGGAAGACGTTTCTAACTTACTACAGCATTAGCTAATGGTAAAGGCAAAAGAGCCACCCAGATAGGGAAGGTTCTTGAAACCAACCAGGTTTTTTAGCACTATGGCCCAAACAGTCAATTTTCCAGGAATCAGAGACTCCCAGAGTTCTGCCCTCCTTGTAGGTGATGGGGTCAAGTGGAGAATGTTGGACAACGAGTCCAAAGATGTTTCCGCAACCCCTGGCTGTGGGGCTTCATAAGCCTTCGTGTCCTCACCTGCGGAGACACCCCCCTTCCAGCCCCAGCCTCCCCCTCCCAGGGCTGGCATGAGGCTCAAGGGAGCTGGAGGTGCTCACGATGAATGCTGTAGACTGTAAAAGCCCACACACCATGCACCCCACACATGGGGTGTATCCTCTCTAGGAAAGACATCCATTCTTCCTGAAACAAGTGCTGACAACACGCCCCTTCTTCCTAACAGCTGCAGCCCGCGTGTCTGGAGACAGTGATGAAATAACTCAGCATCGATCATAAAGTCGATCTGTCCACGGCCGACGCGGCGAGACGCAGCAAGTACAGAGCTTCCTCCTCTGATTCCTTATCTCACACGTGGCGGCCTGCGGCTCAGCAGGCTGGTGGCTCGGTCAGAAGCTGTGCAGGGGCAGGCTCGCCCCGCGTGGAGGCACCACGGAGAGGCCACCGCGCAGTCTACAGCACAGCAAGTGACATCCTCGGGCTTCTGAGCACTCCAGTCACGTCGGAGCGGAGGAAACCATCCCCAAGCAGCCATGCGTGTGTTTCTGGAGACTGGGGCTCTCCAGGGCACAGGCAAACCTTCACTGGTGGTGCTGGGCCTTCCTCACCCTGTGGCCTTCTTCCTCCCCAGCCCTCATCCCCAACAGAGAAAGAGCGTCTGGACTGAATATGCTGTAGTCATGACGAGTAGGGTCGTGTCCAGAAAGCCGAGCGGGCAGAGCAGACACTGCTACTCAAAATGACATTCTAGAGTCAAAAGTTGCAGAGGCTCATCATGAGAGAGTAAGACGAAGGCCTTACTCAGGACGGCAGAGAATTAATGGCCAAAAGGCAGTTTGACTCAAAAAACACAGGGACTATCACATGCTGGGTACACTGGGCTGGGAGCTGAGGGACGGGAAGTCATGACGGATGGAATAACCATCCCAAGTAGAGTAAAAGCACTGGTTCCCCATAGGCCATCGACCAGAATCTTCGAATGAAGCAACCCGTGCTCTCCACAAGACGATGGCAGTTGGTGCTGCCAGTGACAACCTAGAGGCATGAACGATGCAAGGATACCCTTCTGAGGCACCAAATGGAAGGACAGCAGGAGCCTGCAGACAGGGGTGTCTGCGACTGGATCCGGGCCCAGCAGATGCTACAATTCTAAGCTCCGTTCAACCAAAAGCCGACAAACGAAAAGCTGAAATCCCATGAAATCCCACAACGATCCAAAGCTGATCAAAGCTCACCATTCTGACAGCTTCCACAGGCAAGCATTCTCTTGGTTCCTCCTGCGGCCATACGGATTTGTGGGTACTCAGGCTCAAAACCCATCAAGTTCTACTGGACCACAGCCACGCCATTCGAAAACGTATTGTCTCTGCTTTTGCATTACAATGGCACAGCTGAGCAGTTGCGATGAGACTGTGCGACCAGCAAGCCTAAAGACTGACCAGCAAGCCTAAAGACTGAAGTATTTACCCTCTAGCTTTTTTTTTTTTTAAGATTTTATTTTTTTAAGTAATCTCTACACCCAATGTGGGGCTCGAACTCATGACCCCGAGATCAGGAGTTACGTAATCCACTGAGTGAGCCAGCCAGGCAGCCGTACTCTCTAGCTTTATACAGAAGTTTGCTGACCATGGTTCTAGGCGGTTGTTATGCACCAGATAAGTGAGATCTGTCTTGGCTCCAGCTTTCCCTGCAGAACAGCTCCGTGTGACAGAGATGGGTGGTTACAACTCACCCCGCCCCACCCATGTCTGTGGCAGCAAAACCTGCTGTCATCTGCCGCCGAAGGTCATATCACTGAAAGCTGTGTACTCCATCAAACTGTTCTTTAATTATCTTATAAAAGGTGTGCTTTTCTGATAGGGATGATCACTGAAAATAAATTTTAGAGCCATGTTCCTGTCCAGGTATTTCCAGTGATGGCATTCCGCTCATAGTATTTCAGACTCGTTGGCTGTATTCTCTCGTCAATTACTCATTCTTTTTTTTTTTTTCCGCAATGTTAATCAATTACTCATTCTTGATTGTACACATGGCAACAACTTGACTAGAGTGAAGTTGCCATGTGTGGCTTGACTGAGGAACAGACCCTTCCGCGTAAGTAAATTTCCCAGTAACTGTGGCTTGTTTCTGAGTAGATATACAGTTTAACCAATAGGATGGTTAAGGTGGAAATAAAAAATAAAACAGGGAGGTAAAATAAAAAACAGACCAAAAAAAAAAAAAAAGATTCTATACCTCCTCCTATCTTAAGAACAATAACCACCCATTCCTCCGGAATGATTTAGTTATTACCGGGAACATCAATTACTGGAGTGTATCAGGGAATGATGTCCTCGGGGGTCATGGAGATTCACTGAGCTCTTGGCCTCACACCAGCTGGCCTGTTCAGACTACTAGAATTCTAATTCCAACATCTCCTTTGTATGGTTCTTTGTCTTCCTCTTCCATCCCTGGCTACTGTCATTTCTGTGTCTACAGTTACCAATCCCCCCGACAAATTCTCCATTTATGACCACTAATTGGCTGTGGGCTGGAAAACAAATAAAACTATACACAGTAACCCTTGTAAAAGAAGGGTACTCATTTTAGGTAATAGGCCTTTAGGGAACACCTGCTATGCTCTCCCACCATACACTTCCTGTGGGCTGGAAGCCCTGTCTTTTCATTAGCCCACGGCCTGGCATGTAGTAGCCATTTACTGTACGTGTTCGTTACACAAATGCTTGAGTAAAATGCCAGAGCTTTGTGATCCCAGGCCCACGTCTGGAGGCCCTGTCTGCTTCCTTTCAAGGGTGTGGCCATACCCTGATGGTGGAGGGTGCACCAGTAGGACTGTGAAGTAGGTGGACTGTGACTCTTATTTAAGTAACCAGAAAGTTCCATCCTCAAACAATGTGGGACCAAAGAGTGCATAGAGGAGCTCTGTTTTCCCCTCGCTGGTGAGAGAGAACCTGTGATCGGGGCCGGCACCCAGACAAGGGCACACTCAGCAGAGTCAGACACCAAGTACTGAACTCAAGTTCACATTCCAACCCACACTTTAGAGTTTCAAAGTACCCTGCTCAAAACCAATCAAGGCACACTGCGAGGAAGAGTCTAACTCCAAGGCCCCTCGAGAGCAACGGAAGCAGCTTTCCAATAAGGACCTGTCCCTTAAATTAGCCAACGGAGTCTGAGAACCATGGGGAAAACCCCACCTCGAACAAATTGTGCTCCTTCCCTTCACTCGGCCCCTAATGACCACAGCAGGAGAGGCAAATGTGGACCTTTTTTCCTTTTCTTTTCTTTTTTTTTTTTTTTTAAAGATTTTATTTATTTATTTGACAGAGATAGAGACAGCTAGCGAGAGAGGGAACACAAGCAGGGGGAGTGGGAGAGAAAGAAGCAGGCTCATAGCAGAGGAGCCTGATGCGGGGCTCGATCCCAGAACGCCGGGATCACGCCCTGAGCCGAAGGCAGGCGCTTAACCGCTGTGCCACCCAGGCGCCCCCTTTTTTCCTTTTCTATATTGAATTAGGGAAAGTCCAATCCTTGGGATTGAGGAGAGACTCTTTGCCCATGACAGACTCCCCACATGAGACCTTGCTTGTGAGCGCTGGGCAGAACTGTTTGCTCAGGCCTCTGGGTTGCGCACACAAGGAGGCTGGTGGGTCCCAAGACCTTTAATCCTGTCCACCAGCTCATCCACTCAGAGGGGCGGCCTCCTCCAGTTTTCCCCCCAGCCCCACCTCTTTCACCCATTCCCTTGCCCTTTTGACCCTCTAAATTCTCCTCTCTTCAGTTCAATTCAATTCCAAAACATATTCGTGGAGCAGCCCCTAAGCGTAAGGAACTACGCGGGGGGAGCTCACACACAAGGGATGACGAGGACAATAATGTGTGTGTGCTGCCCAGTTCAGGCCCTGCCATTGCCCTCTCCCGGCTCCCAATCTGCTAAGACTCGTCTTACTTGCTTTGTTCTATTAACCTGCAAGGCCCATTTTGTTTGGCGTTGGAGCCTGGTATCTGGCAGGAGCAGGTGCTCATATCAATATTTCTTGAGTGAATGGATGCAGAAATCAGACAGACCTACCCCACAATGATCCTAACACATAGGTTTCTAATGAACAGCACAACGGAGAGGCAAAGAGTACAACCCCCCCCCCCAAAAAAAAAAAGCCCAGAAGTGAGATAAATAGACTTTCTCATGGCCAGGGCATCTAAAGGGAGAGGATCTGAGCAGGGCACGGAGTCAGGTGAAGCGTTCTGCTCAAAGGCAGGGAGAGCGGTCACGCAGGTCGGCGGGGGCTGGATGTCCGGGGCTGTGTTGGGAACAGGAGGTGGGGGGCGCTAAGTGCAAATGAAGCTTTAAAGGCAGGGTTATGCTATGTAGGCTATGTTTTACAAGGCCTTGAGCTTCAAGGTGAGTTGGGACTTCACCTTGGAGGTACTGGGGAGGCACCCCGGTCTCTGAGCAGAGCTATAAGGTCTGTAGTCACGCTATGGTAAGGCGGCTCTGGCACTGACAGACAAGACAAAATGAAACAGACAGAGGCTAACGAGCCCGGGGAGGCGCTGAGGCAACAGGCCAGAGTTCCAGTTGGGTGGAACTGGGTTTTCTGTTCCTCTTCCATTTTGTTTCCAAAGAAAGATCGAAAACAAGGATCATTTGGCAATTTTAATTATAGTAATCTATGTTGTACTGTTCTGGCCAACGGTTCTGGAGCATGAAGAAGAGTTGGCTTTTCCATATGTTAGTAAGCCATGTCCGAAGTCATTCTTCTTCTGCCTGGCAGGGGAGCACACAGAGGCCCAGAGAAGCGAAGGGACTAAGCCCTGGGGGTAAGGAAGTCACAGGAGGATTCATGGTACTGGAGGAGTCCTGGAGCTCCCCGGAGCTAGTGAGCCAGATGATAAGGAAGATGCAGCCTCGTGTCAGAATGACCTGCGCTCTGTGCTATCTGAGCAGGTGGGAATCCTAAGGAAATCATCTAGTCTTCCTTCTCAGAGTTTCAGAAGCAAAAAACCGAGAAGTGACTGAAAGTAGTGATAATTTTCTAAAACAAGAGCAAAGCGAAATGCCTCCAGGTCTCTAACTCCCATGCTTCATTATGCCTGACCGCAAGTGTGCCCTTCCATTAACCCAGACATGCAGACGCACCTGTACTTAGTGAAATGCAGTCTGGGCCCTACAAGCCCCTGGGTTTGGGGTACTGGGTTGGCTCTGTGGTAAGCACTCATGACTCAATTTCCACGCTGCCTATCCACGGCTGAGCAATACAAAGGGGTTTGAAAGGGTGATGCTACGACCAAGCTCACAGGTCCCATCGCACTGAGGCCCATCAGCAGGCTGGCCAGGCTGGATGCCGAGCCAAGTGTTGACCATTGGCGGTGGCAAGAATCCAGAGCCAGGCCCTGTTGTTACTTAGCATTTGTTCAATGAGGGGCCAATCCTTACAAATCCATCACCTGCCCTAAGAACACTGACCCAAAGGCCAGGCTTCATGTGCAGGGTCAAAGCCATCACATAAAACATACAAGATCTGTATTGGGTGTATTAGAGCCCCCCCTCCCCGCCCCCACTCCACGGTTCTCCAACCAGCAAGTGTCCCAGGGACCGCAGATCCTCTCAGACTGCCAACGTCACTGGCTTTCCCGACATAAGATCCTATCCCGAAGTCCCCATTACTTCAGCTAGATCTAAAATCCTTAGAAGCATCTCAAAGTACTTTGTGAAGATTACTTTCCGAAGACCCCACACCCACTCACATTCTCACATCCACACATGCATTCACACACAGCATGGAAGTAGGTTTTGGGGACTGTACAGCTTAAAGTGGTATTAACACACCCAACCTGTATGAAATATCTGTACACAGACTGGTTGAATAAACTCAATCAGGTGCAATTATTTCCCCTTGGCTTAGAGACGAAGGTCATCCAAATACTCAAAAAAAAAAAAAGTTTTTTAAGGATTCAACTTTCTGGGTCCCTAGTAGGAGGAACATACAGTTCATCTATAGTTCAACTCGATTTCATCAGCTCCTTAGCCGAGGTCATGAACGTTGTTAGCGAAGTAGTAGAAATCCTTAAATTGGAGGCTTTTGACTTGGGTCAACATTTGTTTCAGGTGAATAGTTAACATTTTAATAAATCTAGTAGTATGCTGAATTGCTGTTGGGGGGGGGGGGGCGCTGGTCTGGTATCCTCTTAAACTTGCCCTGAACATTGAATTCTCACCTGGACTAATTTTTACTACAGTTAAAGAACTCGGTCTACCCTTACACAATCACTTAAAAGGTCCCCTGAAAGAAGGAAGCATCTTTTCTGGTATTTCTATCATTTTTCTCAATTGAAATTCATCTTAATGAGTCTATCAATAACCTTCTATGGTTTCAATTCTACTGTCTCAAAAATATGGTGTTTGCCTCTTTTAGAACTTCTCACATTTCAGAGTGATAGACTGAAAAGCATTCAAATGCCAGCCCCACAACTTCAAAGATAAATAAATGGTCCATGCCCTAGAAGCTTTAGAAAGGCATCTGGAGAAGCAGAAAACCAATTTATCTGAGCTACAATTCTCTTAATTTAATTCGTGTAAGGACCTCAAAGGATTGTAAATTTTATACCCATTTTTAGAGGGTTCTCAGAAAAAGAAAGAATGAACCATGAATCACTATGTTTGAAATATTTCGTTTAAAAAAAAAAAAGAAAGAATGAGTCACTGAACTTTTTTTCTAAAAGGTAAGGGTGTGGTTCAAAGGAAAGGTGCCATATCATCTACATCACAACCCGCCCGTGGAGGAAGGCGTCCAGGCAGGCAGAATGCCCTGGCCTGTTTAGAAGATCTCTACCGACAAGTGATTCCTCCCTCTGCAGGAGGGTCTGTCCTGCTCTGCCTGTCTCTTGTCTTCTGACATATTCCACCTTCCAAAAAACACTAAAAAAAGAAAAAAAGAAAAAAAGTAAAAGTAAAAATTAAAACATCACACCCCCTAACCAAACCCTATAGACAATAAGGTTCACCGAGAAAATCAGATAGGGGTTGTAAGTTAAATTTCCCTTCCGGCCTCCTAACCGGCCACCTTCTGATAAGACAGACTCATGCGCACACTCAGACTTCTAACAGCAGGCCTTCATTTGGACAGCTCATGGACGCCAACAACTCTCCCACCTACGACGACGGACTACTGTACCACAACTAGCCAGTTCACCACCTCCTAACTTTCTAAATCTACTAAAAAAAGACACACCTGATGTGGGAAACAAAGGCAGAGGAGAAATTATTAAATTTCCTTACTACCTACAGCCCACTGACAAGTCCTTGGAACAGGCAGAGTGACCTTCCTCTAGGGACTCAACTGCCTCAATGTTGACACTTTGCTAACGGCAAAAGGCCATCTTAGTCCAACTCCCAGCATCCTGTAAGTTTACATCAACATAAAAATTCCTTTGGAAACTTCCCTTATCTCTACTCCCCAAGATACATGTTGGCAATCATCCCCCAAGCGTACGACCCACCGATATACATCTGAAGGGTCTCATGACTGAGTTTCTACTAAACAGTAATAAATGACCTTTCCTAACAAGAGCTAGCCCCCTCAGGATCCTGCAAACCGTGTTTCCAAAACAGAGGCTTACACTATCCCTGACCACCGCCCCCCCAACTTGAAGGTATCTGATGGGCCACTCCTCATGACCCCGGGGCAGCTCTTTCTGCCCACGGGTCTGCCCAGTGCTTTATTAAAACCCCCCTTTTGCACCAAAGATGTCTCAAGAATTCTTTCTTGGCTGTGGGCTTCGAAACTTCACTTCTCTCTTACATCACTCCCGCACAGAGAATGCCATAATATAGGTCACACACACTGGGGATCAGTAGAAACAACACTCGTTTGGGTAACACACTCTACTTCCCCCTTTTATAGGTGTACTTCACGATATGTTGTAACAATGAGGAAAATTAATGAGACTTAAAACAAGCCCATGCGTAAGATGAACTGGTTAAAAAAAAAAAATCAATCACTATTTGGGTCAGAATTTTAGAGCTGCAGGAAACCTAAAAGACCATCTTAGGTCTGAGGAAAGTCCATTTGAGACTTTGTCTGAAAGTTTTAGACAAAACATGCCGTGCTGTCTCCAGGAATGGAGATGGGCACCAATGTGAACCAGATGCCTACGACGATTGAGAACTTAGGTAAAGCAGCTCATTGTAATTCTTACAACAACCCAGCACCTCGACCTTCTTACACCTCAACCCAGTGCGGTGCAGAAGCCTTGGGGGAACACTCCCAAGGTCATACAGAACAAGGGAGTGGTAAGGCCAGGACTCAAAACCAGCTCTGCTTGCCACCATAGACCACAGCCTGAGCACAGCACATGACTTTCTTTTTTTCCCCAGAGCGGGAGGGGAGGCATGACCAAGCCGGAAACACGAGTTCTGCTTCCTACTCCCTCACACAGATGGTGGACCTGAGGAAAAGTCACTTCAACTTCGCTTTGCCGGCTTCGTCTCTAAAGTGACTGGGAAGGACTACACCTCTAAGATGTGTGAATTCTTTTGAAAAACCCAAGCATTGGACTCTAAACAGACATCCCTTCCTCTAGCTCCTGGAAACCGATTGTACCTGTTCTTTGAAGAAAAAAAAATTTTTTTTTCTTTCTTCTCTGAGCCATTTGACTGACTTCTGGCAGCTGCCTCTTCCACGGATCACGACACCCCCCCAGACTACCTTACACACGCTGGCCCTCAAACACTCGGCCTTCCAGAAAGAGACTGCGAACTCCAGTCCAGCCTGTTCTCTAGATGAGTACAGGAATGAAGCTCAAGGAGTGAGCCGAAGTTCCACAAAATCTTTAGAGAGGGGACTCACTTCCCTCCTCAGTGTAGCGGACGGTATCTGCCACTGGCCTGTGCAGCCATCTCCCTACATGAACTCCTCTCCTTCCAGAAGTCTGCAACCCAGCAACAGTATCTTTCCAAGGGTAACAATGTATCACCAACCCAGCTACCTTCAATACGGCTCTTCAATGAATGTGTTACTCTCACAGTATGTGAACCCTTCCTCATCAGGTGCACTGGCCTCTGGCAGGGTAGGCTCCTGGCACAGTGGGGGTATGCTGAATGTACGAGTGGGGCCCCCATTCTTCCTGGGTGTCTACTACCTGCCAGGCACTGCGCTGTGCACTAGACACATCTCCTCCTCTTTGATCATCACATCTGCTCTATTTTGTAGATATAAACCCTGGCTTTCCTATCCCCTTTTTGAGAAGAGGCAACTGAGGCACGGAGAGATTTGCCTAAGTTCATAGTTCGAAGCAGCCGTGGAGACAGGGTACACTCCCCAGCCTGCTTTCGTTCCAGAGCCTGCTTTTTACTCCTCACTGCAACCATTAATTTTGCCCCGTAACCAGAAAACAAAAGGGAAAGGTGCGTCGGTGCCTCCGCCATGACCTTGGGTTACTTACCATTTGGCTCTCTTGCCCACTTGTGGTTATGCGGAGATGGCGCTAGTGGACGGGCCACGCGCGGCAGCGTTCACAGGCCACAGGCCTGAACTTAAGCATTCTGTCTTCTAAGGTGGGGCCCTGGTTGAACACCAGCCAACATTTGGAAGGACTGATCCTGCCTTAACCTAGGAAGCAGGGGGGATGTGAAGCTTCAGAGGGGACAGTCACCCTAGGGCTGAGTCCCTAAAATCTGCTTCTGTTGGAGAATGCTTATTGGGGGGCCAAGTTCCAGCACGCTGTTTCTTCGGAGACAGAGCCCACCCATGCTAGGCAGAGACCAGCCAGCAAAGGGTCCCATCTGAGGGTGCTGAAAATGGCACCTGCCCCCACATTGTGCCATGTGCAGACATGCAGCCACTGTGACATCACCCAGGCAAGCGCTTGGCTTTTTTAGGGACTAAAAGCAGAAGGTCCTTGGAGGGATCTGAGAGAAGAGCGAGGGGAGAGCAAGAGAACCAGTTACGGCAAAAGCACCAGGAGCAAGAAGGGAAGCCGTTTAGCTTTAGATCCCTGCTGATGCCACTCACCCCAGGAACCTGTAGGTGCCACACCAGAGCGGAGTCTTGGGAAGAGCTTGGGACCAAGGAACAGGGCTGTCCACGTCCTCAGCCCCTGCCTCCCAGGCAACAGACTCTCTGACATCTATTTGAGGGCTTTGGGGACAGAAGGGAGGCTAGTGCTAAGTGAATACAGACTGGGCTTGGAGTCGGGAGGCCACAATTCTACTCCCCCTCCTGTGGCCACTACCTCCTTATTTCTGGCCAGACAGTCGGCCTCCCTGGGCCTCAGTGGCCTCATCTATAAAACGAGGGAAGACTGAGCTGCATGCTAAGATCCCTTGCAGGGTTGAGATTCTGACTCCTCTGTTCCCATGAACAAATTCAATAATTTCTTTGTTAATTTCTTGGATTTTATGCGTTTACCAAAAGCATCCCTTAACTTCCTGTCCCTGTTCTTTGCTCATATACAGAAAGAAATCCACCAATAACTGTCAGCCATTTTCCTGAGCATGCTCAGTTTTTCAATCAATTACCATTTCCTTTTGTAAATTCACTTAATTTTTTTTTTTCGGAGTGCAAAAAGCACTACCTAAATGTATCAAATATTATAAAGTGGTAAGAGAGAGAAACCTTTAAAGTGAAGTAGGACCATTTTTCATTGTTTAAGTATATGTATATCCAGGATCAGTTCTGAGCTTTACCATCTGGTAAGATACACATCTGAGGGTAAAATGAAGCTCAGAACAGCTAATAGACTTGCTCAAAATCACAAAAAATGATCTGTGGCAAAGCCCAGATCACCAGAATAGATACCCAGTAGTCTTTGCACTGATAGATCATTATCTTCCTAATCATCTTGCCCTTCTAGATTTTCTGCTATTTCTCAGTTTAGAAACGTACGCTTTGTCCATTGCCAAGTCAAGTTACTGCAATAGAATTGTGGCCAGCATTGCAACTGTCCCACTAGGCTTATTTTTCTAAGGTGAGATATGTAATCCCCCCCCACAAAGGGATTCTGTCCCCACAGACCCTGACCAGGAGAAATTCATGTCTCAGCCCAGAAAAATCCAGAGTTCAACTGCCAAATTTCTACATACCAGGAAGGTTACAGTTTGGAGGAGACCATGAAAAGATGGAGTTTTCCTGGTATTTCCTGCCATTTCTTGGATGGATAACTGAATTAGGCGAGAGAGGGAACTGGGGCCTTCTTACCTTTACATTTGAAAGCCAGGAATAACCTGGCCATTTGTCTCTGGAAATCTGCTTCCAAAGAGGAAAGCAAGTGATTAAAAACGTGCAAAAACAGGAAGAAACTAGAGGCAACATGGAATTTACTTCTCTCCCCACCCTCCAGCAGGTCAATATCCAGACTTCACTCCTCCATTTCTTTTTGGATTCTGGGGCTATTAGCATGTGTATGTGTGTTTAAGTATTTCCAGATTTGCTCATTAGAATATGTGACCCTCCCCCTTTTTCACACATGCCCTAATGAAAGGCGTAAGAAGCACCCTGCTACCCTCTCAAAATGAAGCACACGTGAAGGCCGTTTCTCTAAATGAGAATAAGCTTTACCCATGTAGTCCTATCAATTTTTCTACCACTGTAATTACGGTTGTAATTTCTGGATAAGCAAGACAGCCACCGACAAGCCAAGGCACAGGCAGGACAAATCAAAGTGTTTAAAGGAAACAGATCTATAGGGAAAAGAGTCACTGGCTTTTGCTTTTCTGCGATGCCCGGCTAATTGTGAAAAAGGTAAAGGCCTCACACTTGGCTACCTCTCTTTGAGACTGGGAAGAAGATGTTCCCCTGCTGGGCTTTTAAGAGCACTCTGCAACTTCAGCACCATGGACTCAGCATCGCCCCAAGCTCTTCCGTAACTGGCTTTTATTGCTTTAATTAACCACGGTTAGGTGGGACAGATTTACTCCACCTCTGTAATGTCATTGTTGCCTGCTAGTGGCTAGCAGCAGCTCTTTACCTCTCGCCCTTGATGCCTGGTCTGCACAATTAGCGCCTTATTATAGGTTGGCCTCACGTCTAATTACCACACTGGCTCAATTGGGCACGTTATTTCACTGTCTTGTTTGTGCGCCAGTTCGAGTGCCTGGGCTCTCCAGCTACGGTAAACCCTCCGCTCCTTTTAGGCAGGTGTGTTTTCAGCTTCCCATCTCTTTGAGTCCACAAGAACACTAGACACACACAGGCATGCAAACAAACACTTCCTGTTTGAAGAGCTTCTAGATGTCTATTCTGGGAGTAAGGCACATGGTTGGCATCTGGGTCTCCACGCCTCGCTCCATCATCCAGATCCATCAGGCTTTCTCTTTTGTTGAGGGCTCTTCTCAGCTACTCTGAGTTAAGCTCCACTTGGCCTGTATGTAACCTTTTCCCTTATCTAAAAGGGTTGGCTGAAACAGCCTTGGGAGTGTCCCGTCAGCACCACGTTGGACATTCCTTTAGAATAAGGATTCAAGGGATGTGAATTTATGCTTGAATAGATTCCCTGCTTTTGGAGTAAAAACTAACTACAGCCTACAGGGCAGTTAACGATTCCGTAACAAACACAGGCCTCCTTCACCAAATACTCTGGCAAATGAAGCACAGTCTTGGGGGGAGACTGCATAAGGGGGTGGCTAGGCGTGCAAGTACGGGAGTTGGATTGCCTGGTCTCAAATCCCAGCTCTGGCACTTTCTAGTCATGTGACCCGTGACCTTGATCAAGACAATCAACCTCTCTGCACCTCAGTTTCCCAGTCTATAAAATAAGGATAATAGTACTTGCCTCATAGGGCTCACGTGAGGACCAAATCAGTTAATCATTGTGAAGTGCTTCAGAACAGTGCTTGGTGCCTAATGAGTACCATGTAAGTTAATGTTAAATAAAATTAACAGAGTACAGAGATTCAGAATGGACAGACCTACAAAACAATATGCCCCTCTCCCCCCCCCCAAAAGAATCTGACAATGATGGAAAAACATGCTGGCTTTACAGACTAAGGTGTTATTCTTACCTTCTTGATTTTCTGGCTAACATGCATTCTTTGACTTGCTTCAATAAACCAAAAAAGAACTCTGAATTTATGAGTTTTTAAAACGTGTAATGCATTGTCACAACAAACATGATAGAAAAATGTTCTGGCAGCATTGAAATATAACGGTTAGTAAAGGTGTCATTGTTTTAGTAGAGAATTTAAAATAAATATTCCACAGTTTACACCTCTCAGAACTACTTAGCCTAACATGTCAGACATCATTCATAGTATTATTTAGTAAATACTGTCAACACTTCTCCAGCAAGGAACCTTTAGTCGATTGTCAGGGGAATGGTTCAAATACATGTTCTATATTTTCAAAGACTTATTAAAAGATCTTCATATAAAGATGATTCCATGGTATCCAACTCAGACTCTCTGTCTTTTCTGATCTGTCCATTTGCTGCCACTTTTTAAATCCTCAATCCTCTTAGATAACCTAGCTACGAAAATTCCATGTTCAGGGTCTCTACTTTCTGAGCAATCTCTAGAACAAAATATCATTTCTAACAACAGCAGTCCCTTGTTATCTCATCACAAAGCTCCTCACATAGAAACCAGGTGTCCAACCACACAAAGATTCCTATGTGCCACAACAGGTGGGGTACTTGTGCTTTCATTCAGAAGAAAAGCCTTCCGGCTTCACCTCTCCCAGTTTCCCTGGAGGGCAAAGTCCAACCCTGTAGGATGTCTTCTCTTAGGTGCACCTATAAGAGAACTATGGAGGCATAAGAAGCCACTGATGTCCAGTCCACTAAGAAGTGATCATTTATTTTGGAACTCAGCAGTTTACAGCTTAAGAATATGGGCAGGTACTTTTTCCCTGTACCCTCCTCTGACCCACCTCCCTAATCCCACTGTGTTCATGGGTGCCACCATCGCAGTTCTTAACCATGTTCTGTGGTTATGTTGACCCTAGAGCCTTTCCCTCTGCCTGGGGAACTTCTCTGGGCAGAAGTTGTGTTTTATTTGTTTTACTTTTCCAAAGTTGGCACAAAGCCCATCCACAGTAAGCTCTCAATAGTTACCTATGAGACAGTATCGAAGGTAAGAAATACATTCTTTAGATGATCAAGCTGTCAGGGGTTACTGTATTTTCACTTTTGAGAACACAGAGGCTCCTTAAATGGACATTTGGAAAAGTCATCAGATCCCCCTGCTTCAATCACTTTGGGTTAACTTTTCCCCATTTATTCACATGACCTCTTTAAAATCTGTACCATACCCTATCTTGCCTCGCCTTAATGGGCTCCTTCAGTGACCCTATATTCACCTTGCAGGTATCCTTCTGGATATCCAAGGCCCATACTCCCACTTGGCGACCGCCAGGGCTGCCCGCCAGGGCTGCCCCCCCCCCCCCCCCCCCCCGGCAGCTGTCTACAACTCCCACCGACCACACCATCAAGCTGAGGCTTCCAGCCATCGCTGGGAGCACTGGGGACGCCTGGGCACTGTGCCCCTCGCCAGCGCCAGTTACCAAGACTCTGCCCCCTCCTCTCTTTGGGACAATGCTCCAGCGACCACCTGGAGCAAGGGGGATCCTGCAAGGTTCTGGGTCAGCGTCTGGTCAGCCCCAGGGAGAGGGGGCAGGGGTGGAATCCTTGGGGTGGAGTGAGGACGCCTCGGGACTAGTGGGCACTCACTCCTAGCCCGGACCCTTCCCACAGAGAACGAAGTAAAGAGGGCTTCACCGCCTCTTCTTTTCAACCGTCCTAGGGACTAGGGAAATGCGGGACGGAGGGCGGGGGGCGGGGTGGGGGGGAAGAGGGGAGGAGAGCAAGGAGACAGCTCCTCCGGCCAATCATGACGTCCGTCTCCCCTCGCTCGGGGTCGGTCTCTCTTTCAGGTCTCTCTCTTTCTCAGGTCTCTCTCTCTCTCTCTCTCTCTCTCTCTCTCTCTCTCTCACACACACACACACACACACACACACACACACACGCTCTGCTACTTCAACTCCAGCTCTGAGCAAACTGCGACGTGCGCCTCTCCCACTGCAAGTCCTAAGCTCCGGCCCCGGCCCGCGCCTCTGGCCTCACCCCAGCCTTTTCACTCAACCCTAGTTCCCCCTCCCAACTGACCGTGAAGCCGGAGGCAGTTCCCCAGTCCCAGGCCCCCGGTGGGGCTCCCGCCGCCGCCGCCGTCGCCTCCCCCTGCAGCCCCCGACCCGGGACCCGGCCTCGGGCTGCAGCGATAGCTCCCCGGCACGAGGCGCCGCGGCTTCCTGGACTCGTCCAGACACGGGGCGGCGCGCAGGAGAAGCCCATCGAGCTGCCGGCGGTGGCGGCAGCAGCGGTGGCTGCAGGAGCGGCAGCCGCGCAGGCCGATGACGCACGAGCGCGTGGGGGGGAGGCGCGGTCTGCGCGGAGGCGACGCGGGCAGATGACGTGAGACGAGCGGGGCGGCTCGGCAGCATGGCGTCCGTGGCGCTGAGCGAAGCGGAGAAGGTGTACATCGTGCACGGCGTTCAGGTAGCTACGCCGCGGCGTCAGCCACCGGGTCCCCCTGGCGCTGCGGGTGGTGGCGCGCCCTCGGTTCGCTTGGGAGGAGGCGGCCAGGCGGCGGGTTGGGTTTACCTGGTGTTTAGACAGCACTGCGGCCGGCGTTTGCAGCCCGAAGCCGGCAACGCGGGTGTGTTTAGGACCCCACGGCCAGGGTCCACTTAGGACTTTATGCGTGCTTGAAGCCTTCCGCGTCTACAAGGCTCCAAACCTTGGTGGGAAGGCAGTCCCTGAGGCCCTTTCTTAGCGATGGAGCACAGCCCCCAGGGCCGTCTCTTCAGCCTTCGCGAGTCGCATCACTTGGGCTGAGCCTCACTTTTCTCTGCTAGGAAACGGGGGTTGGCGGTAGGGTTCTGCCCTGCTGTTTCTTACCGCGTGGTTGGGAAGCACAGGGAGAGAAGGCTCTGAGGTGAAAGCGCTTTGAAAATATAAATTTCCTTACAAATAGAGGGGGAAGAATGTTTAAAAAGCGGCTCTACAGCCAGTGGCACTTAGTTCTACAGTGGAGAACTAAGATCCTTAGAGGCAGCAGGAACTATATTCAGATCTTCTGTGTTCAGTCTTCAGTCCCTAGTCTTGACCACTGCAGAGCGAGAGTTGGAGAATGTTGGGTGTAATGAGCTACCAAGGAAAGCCAAGTGTGTCCTTCTTGTTTGTAACCTACCCAGGTTAGAGACATCTCCAGACATCTTGGTAAAGCCTAAACAATCCTGTTCTTGCTGGTAGAGACCTAATCATTTTGTGTTTTACTGTTCACATTCAGTCCAGTGTGGTCAAATTAAGCTTCTGGCATCCCCTTTCCGTTAGCCGTTGATTCCTTTATTATTTCAAAGACGAATAAAGTAAAGGCAATGGGATATAACATATATGCTAAAAGAGTGGTATACTTAGTGGAGGTCAAAGGAGCTATACAATATTGGGGGCTGTGATGCTCTGAAGGCTTCCCTAAGGACGTGGAATTGCTCCCTTAAATCCATGTCAAGTGTCCCTCCTGTGTGGTTTCAGGACTCCGTATTCATTCATCCAACCTAGAACTAAGCCAGACTCAAGGGATAGGAAGGAGCCTGCCCTTATAGAGCTCCCATGCTAGAAGGAAGAGACAGAAATTACAACTCTATGTGTTTGTATGTGAAATTGTACTGATCAGCTGTGAAGAAAAAAAATCAGGGACCTGATCTAGTCCAGGAGGTCAGGGGAGGCTTCCCTAAGGAAATAGTATTTGAAATGAGCTCTCAGCATGCTTAAGAATTAAGTAGGCTTGAGTCTTCCAGGAGGAAGAAGTGCTGAATCCGCAAGCTCTCAGGTAGAGGAAGTGTGGAGCCACAGGGGTGGGCTGGGGGTAGTGGTGGGAGATCAGGTTGTAGAGGTGGTTAGAAGCCTGATCCTAGGGGGGTTAGAGGCTGAGTCACTCCTTCCTCATGGACCTTGGAAAGTAATAATCTGTTTTTTGGTACCTTTAAAACCTAGACAGTGTCTAGCACTTAGTAGGTAGGTACTCAATGACATTGATTAAGGGAGGTCTTAAAAGGGAGATCAGTTGGACACTCTTTCCATTTTTAAAGTTAAACCTCTGTCTTACCAGTACCATGAATCTAATATTAGGGCCACAGTTGTTGGTAAGTGCTCTGCTCTGTGCATCATGGAGCCATGCAGAGTAACTGACATTAAATAAATCTCTTCATAAGGACTATTAATGTCGGCCACAAATTTGCTGTATTTATGGAGGAGGGAAACAATTGACACGATCTGAATAAAGGTCAGAAGGCAGGTGATTAAGCTTCCCATGGGATCTCCACTGACTCAGTTCTAAAATCACCTCAACTTTTGTTTTGTTGTTCTTTGAGTGCGGGCAGTGCACCTTTTACAGTACCTACCCAGAATCCTGTTCTTGCTGTATTGTAGACCTACTTGTGTTTTTTTGTTTGTTTTACTTTTCACCTTTGGTCCAGTATGGTCAGTTTTAGCTTCTGTCATCCCTTTTCTTTCAGCCTGTGATTCCTTTATTATTTCAGGGGTATTTCATCTTGGTTTGGTGGTAGTTAGAAGCAGTGGAAATTATTTTTTAAAGATTTTATGTAGTTGTCAGAGGGAGCGAGCAAGAGAGAGTGAGCGCACGAGTAGGGGGAGTGGCAGGCAGAGGGAGAAGCAGGCTCTCCGCTGAGCAAGGAGCCTGACATGGGACTCGATCCCAGGACCCTGGGATCATGACCCGAGCCAAAGGCAGATGCTTAATCAACTGAGCCACCCAGGTGTCCCAGAAGCAGTTGAAATTAATCAAACAATGTGTGTTGAGGACTCAGTTGCTAGTAATGGTAACCAACAAACTTGCTCAAGCAAAAAAATTTTGCTTTAGAAGGTTACAAATGTTATTTCAGGAATTCAGGGTCATTTTCAAGCTCTCCCTTGCTCATCTCTGCTGCTTTTTATGCCCCTGCTTATTCTTACCTCTCTTCAGACTGGCCTTCTCTTTCTCCATGTGCTAGGAAGAATGTGGTTACCTCTCAGCTCCTGGGATTACAGTTCCTCTGTATATAAGAAAGCATCCCTTCTAGTTCAGTTCCAATGTCATGTTTCCAGGGAGAAAAATCTCTTTGCTTCAGCGTGGGTCAGGTGAAGGGACGGACAGAATCATTACGCTCAAAGATGTCCACTGGGAGGCTGGGACACACTTGAGAGAAAACAGTTTGTGAGCAGGGAGGATGAATCATACCAGGTCCTGGCAGAATATGGAATCCCATTCAGATAATTCAGGAGACTTGTATGATGCGACTATTTATAGTGGTGTGAGTGGGTTTCAGGGAACCGACAAGAGATACTGAGGAGCCCAAAGACTAGCAAGCACAGGGAGTAGCTGTTACCCTAGGCTGAAGGGGCCAAGGGAGGCAGTTGTGTTACCAGATGCCAATGATAGCGAGAACTGTGGAGGAAGAGCTGCTCAACAGAAACCATAGTCTTGGGAGGATGAAAGCACTGTCAGAAATGTGGCCCCAGTTAGGGGTGGTAGGGATGGGGGGCGGGGAGCATTGTCTCATCTTTTGGAACTTTCATTGGCCAAACCCAACCACAAGCCAGTAAAGGGAGTCCAGGTGATGCAGTTTGGAAGGAGTTAACCTGGTGCACAAAGGAGGCCAGAGAAGGATAGAGAGTGGATCTGAGGGAGTGGGACAGGATAAATGGAAAGGTTGGTCAATTCATATTTTTAGTATATGATTGGATTGGTTTCTTTTAGGTTCCTTGTCACCTATTGAAGGCTGAAATGTCCCACTCTGGTTAGATAGATATTATATTACAATTTTTATTTCACTGAATCTTTGAAACCAGCTTGAAGGTGAGTATTATCATCTCTACATTACAGATGAAGAACTGAGCTCAGACAGGGTCCAAGGTCACACAGAAAGTGCGTGGTGGAGTGGGCACAGAAATCCAGATCTGTGTGATTGCAGAGCCCATACTTGACTTTCGTGCTGCTTTCCTACTGCAGTGAGAGCCATTGTCTTCCGGTCCTTAAATAGGGATCCCAAAGCAAAGGCCAGAGAGAATCCCCATTTCAACCTCTCTTTCTTTCTCTCTCCATCTAGAAGCATGTGAGTGAACAGGAAGGAGGAGGGGAAGTTCTAGAAGTTCTGGACACTGCTCCAACCCCGCACCATTTTTCTAGATTTGATTTGATTTGATTTATTTTATTTTTTTTAAAGATTTTATTTATTTGACAGAGAAAGAGACAATGAGAGAGGGAACACAAGCTGGGGGAGTGGGAGAGGGAGAAGCAGGCTTCCCGCCGAGCAGGGAGCCCAATGCGGAGCTCGATCCCAGGACCCTGGGATCGTGACCAGAGCTGAAGGCAGATGCTTAATGACTGAGCCACCCAGGTGCCCTACCATTTTTCTAGATTTTAAATAGTACATGCTATATATTGTATTATTATCTTTTCAAGTAGTATTTGTCCCACCTTTTTTTTTTTTAAAACAATTTTATTTATTTATTTGACAGAGAGAGAGCACAAGCAGGGGGAGCGGGAGAGGGAAAAGGAGGCTCTCCGCTGAGCAGGGAGCCCCATGCGGGGCTCAATCCCAGGACCCTGAGATCATGACCTGAGCCGGAAGGGCAGATGCTTAACTGACTGAGCCATCCAGGTGCCCCATCCCACTTTTGTTACAAGTTCCTTTAGAAACCTATTTGCCTTTCCTTGTACAGCTTTTGTTTTACCAACTTGTATCTCAAACTGTTTTTTTTTTTTTTCTATTTACAATATTCAGGAATTGGTGGGGGGCCGATTCTAGAATTTGCAGAATCGCATAACTGGCTAGATGTGTGTTTTCTTCATAAGGAGACACTGCTAACCTCCATCTCAGCCCAGTGATTCTGAAGCCTTGAAGTACTTTTTATTCACCCGCAAAGTGCAGATTCCCAGGCTTTACCCGGACCTTCTGAATCCTTACTTTTGGGGCCGGGGCCTGGAAATGGACATTTTCATAAAGTGTTAGGAGATTTTAATGCTGCCAGCAGACATCAGCCTACGGGCAGACCACTGGCCTGGTGCAGCTGAGACTCTGCTCCTGCCTGCCTGAGATCGCGTGGTTTCCACTGTGTTCGCAGGAGGACCTGGGAGCCAGACTGAGCAGGGCTCCTTTCCCAGCTGCGCCATTTACAGTGAGAGTGATTTTACCTGAGTTTCTGAGCTAGCTCCCTCTGGTAAAGTGAGACTATATCCATCTGGGGGTGCAGAATGGGGTTGTGAGGAATGATGAGATGGGAAAATACAGAGTGCCTGGCATGTGGTCAACCCTGAAGAGATGTTGGATCCTTTTCAGATTTGTTTTTTCCATCAGAAGTATGGCTTTATGGGGCGCCTGGGTGGGGCTCAGTCGTTAAGCGTCTGCCTTCGGCTCAGGGCGTGATCCCGGCGTTCTGGGATCGAGCCCCGTATCGGGCTCCTCCACTTGGAGCCTGCTTCCTCTCCCAGTCCCCCTGCTTGTGTTCCCTCTCTCTCTGGCTGTCTCTCTCTCTGTCAGATAAATAAATAAAATCTTAAAAAAAAAAAAAAAAAGAAGTATGGCTTTATGCTGAACCATGCACACTGTATTCCCATTTTTCACAGTGACTCCACCAGTGGTTCAGCCTATAGGTGTTGAGGGCTAGAGATTATTATTATTATTTTTTTTTTTTAAAGATTTTATCCATTTATTCGACAGAGATAGAGACAGCCAGCGAGAGAGGGAACACAAGCAGGAGGAGTGGGAGAGGAAGAAGCAGGCTCATAGCAGAGGAGCCTGACGTGGGGCTCGATCCCACAACGGCAGGATCACGCCCTGAGCCGAAGGCAGACGCTTAACCGCTGTGCCACCCAGGCGCCCCGAGGGCTAGAGATTATTAAATCATCTCAGGAAAAATTGGATTTGTGGCAAGGGCTAGAAGGTCCCCAGGCAGCTCCAGGGCACCGCATCTCATGGGCTCCACCGTGGATCACGCGGTCCTTGTGACTGTCTGCTTGTCTTTATATCTGTGGTGACACCTCCACTTTTCTCTCCTTTTTTTTGTTTTTGTTTTTGTTTTTTTTTTTTTAAGATTTTATTTATTTATTTGACAGAGAGAGCACAAGCAGGGGGAGCAGCAGGCAGAGGGAGAAGCAGGCTCCCTGCTAAGCAAGGAGCCCAGTGCAGGGCTTGATAACAGGACCCTGGGATCATGACCTGAACCAAAGGCAGATGCTTAACCACTGAGCCACCCAGGCGCCCCTCCACTTCTCTCTCCTGAAGTATATCTCTTCTCTACAGCCCTTGCCGTCCAGCTTCCCTGCATCTTGGTAAAATCTGTCACCACCCCCAACCCCACCTTTCTTCTGTGTGGCCTCTCCAGCCTCCCTCTGTACCTGACCTGTCAGTTCCTCTTTAACTTTCTTCTTCTCAAGTATTTCCCAGGTCAGAGATCAGATTCCAAGGAGAGAGTCTGTTTCATGCCAGAGATGCTGGTTGCTCTCTGGATTCTATGTGGGGTCAAGCCCCTACCACTGGCTCTGGCTGTTGGGAGGTGATCAGTGACTCGGTCACGTGGCCTTAGCGCAGTGGGAGGCACGGTAGGCTTTCCAGAGGTCTGCTTATTGGTGCTCTGTCCGTGACCTGGACGCCTTCATAGGTTCATACTAGGCTCTAGCAATGGATTAGCCCATTTTATGGAATTTTTCCTGGCAGTTGAATGGAGGTGTAGCTCAGCTGATATTTTTAGCTTCTTTTCCGTGGCTCTAGCTTTCATTGTAGGCATCGTTGGCGGAACAGCACAAAAGAGGGGGAACGTTGCTGAGCCTGGGGTCTTTAGCTATAAAACTGAGCAGTCACTATTCAGCTGCTCAGCCCGGCCACGCGGAGCTGGAGCCAGCCCCCAGGACTCTTGACTTTTTAGCCTCATGCCCTTCCCATTTGTGGGCCCACGGCACAGAAAGCCTGCACCTAGGCACTTTGTGAAGTGAATGGAATCCCATCCTCCAGAGGGACTGCGGACTACTCAGTACGCTTGGAAGGTGAACGAGGATCGACATCTGGTTTTGCCAGCTGTGACGTGGGCCACGGCCTGCAGAGCTGGATCTGGTGTGGTCGTTCTCTTAAGTGGGGTCGCATCCTAGTAGAAGAAGCATTCTGGTCTCCGTTCTGAAGCAGGTCCGAGGTGTTGGACAGGTCAGAGCAAGGTAATGGGGGTTAAGCTCACTGCCAGGGTGACAGTCTAAATTCTCCCAGGCGTGTTAGGCTAGTAGAGCCGACTTGTCAGCTTGCTTTAGCGAGTGATAGGACTGGGTTACTTGGGTCTGAGGAAAGTGGCTGTGGGTGGGGTCACTTGTCCCTCCACTCTGCCACAGGCAGTGAAATAGGCGCTTCAGAGACCTGCCTCATCCCCAAGCTCCAGTTGGGGTTGTTTTCAAGGATTTGGTGCGCTGATACCTGCCCCAGAAGCAGGAGAAGGGAACTGTGCCGGGGGCACTTCTGTGTGCTATACTGTGCTGAGGGTCCCCTAAATGATGGCTGGCTTTTGGATTCTCCTATAATTCTGTAAGGTTTGGGTGATTCCTGCTTTCCAGGCGAAGAGACGGACGCCAAGCTATTGAGGAGCTAATTTGTGCAAGGTCACAAAGCTGGTATGTGACAGGAGAGATTTCAATATAGGTTGGGGGCGCCTGGGTGGCCCTGTTGGTTGAGCGTCCAACTCTTGGTTTCAGCTCAGGTTGTATCTCAGGGTCGTGGGATGCAGCCCCCCATTGGGCTCCGTGCTCAGTGGGGAGTCTACTTAGGATTCTCTCTCCCTCTTCCTCTGCCCCTCTCCCTAGCACGCTCTTTCTTTCTCTCTCTCTCTCTCTCTCTCTCTCTCTCGCTCTCAAATAAATAAATACATCTTTAAAATATATATATATGGGTTGGAGGTGACTCCACCATACCACACCCAACCGGCAGAGGTGTTGTGATTGGGTGAGAAACAACTGGAGAGTCCCCGGGCGCCGTCCCAGCCCTCTCTGCCGAGAAGGACAGGGCTCCACTCCATGGTGGTGTCCAGCGCTTGTTGACGTCTCCTTTGGGTTTCTGAATGGAGCTTTCATTGCAGGGCAGCCCCTGTTTAAATGGTCACACATGGATTAATTCCTTTGCTTCTGTGTACTATACTGGTGAATAAACATTTTGGTAGGGTGTCTGGCTCTGAGCCAGACCAGGCAGGTTTGGGTAATTTTTAAGCCTTTTATGAGGAAAGCTGGATTAAAAAAAAAAAGTCCTGAGTGCAGTGATTCATGGACTAATTTGTTTTTTTGTTTTTTGGTTTTTTGGTTTGTTTTTCTCCTATTCTCTTGGGTGCTTTTTTTCGATGGGAAATATATATATACTCTGTGCATTCTTGGAAAGGAAAATTTGTAGCTTTTTGTTTATCTCTTGTCGCCTGAGACTTTCCCAGCGAGCCTTCCCCAGGGAGCAGAGAGTGATTTAAAGGCTAGAAAGGCAGTACCTGATGAGGCCCGGTTTTCCGACCCCCTCCCGGCCCCATCCTGGAACCGGGGGTTGTCAGTACAAAGGGTAGTGACTAGATCTTTCCAGAGAAGTGGTATTTTAAAGCCATTGTTGGAAGCCCTATCACCTTGTGGCCTCCCTGCGTTCAGAGTTGTTTTCTCCATCATTAGGACCAACTGGTAGAGCCAGCAGTTCACCCTTCGAGGGAGGCCTGTGCTGTCTCCTGTTGCCCAGTGAAGAGACCCTTTAGAATGCAGGGAACCATGTGAAATGGTGGGTTAAGAACTCTGGCTTGAGGGGCGCCTGGCTGGCACAGCGGTTAGGCGTCTGCCTTTGGCTCAGGGCGTGATCCCTGCGTTATGGGATCGAGCCCCACATCAGGCTCCTCTGCTATGAGCCTGCTTCTTCCTCTCCCACTCCCCCTGCTTGTGTTCCCTCTCTCTCTGGCTGTCTCTATCTCTGTCGAATAAATAAATAAAATCTTTAAAAAAAAAAAAAAAGAACTCTGGCTTGAGGGGCACCCGTGACTCAGTTGGTTAAGTGGCTGCCTTCGTCTCAGGTCACGTTCCCAGGGTCCTGGGATCGAGCCCCGCATTGGGCTCCCTGCTCAGTAGGGAGCCTGCTTCTCCCTCTCCCCCTGCTTGTGTTCCCTCTCTGTCAAAAAAACAAAACAAAAAAAAACAAAAAAAACTCTGGCTTGAAGTTCAAGTGCTCCTTACTGGCCATGTGACCTGGGGCCTGCTTCTCCCTCTCCCCCTGCTTGTGTTCCCTCTCTGTCAAAAAAACAAAAAACAAAAAAAACAAAAAAAACTCTGGCTTGAAGTTCAAGTGCTCCTTACTGGCCATGTGACCTGGGGCCAGATATTTAGCATCTTTAAACCTCTTTCCTTATTTGTAAAATGGAATGAAAAAAAGCTTATCCTATAGGGTTGGTGTGAGAGTTAAATGTGTCAGCCGTGTAGCGTTCCTAGCATGTTATCCCAAATATAGTAAATGCACATTAGAGAGTAGCTACTGTTAGTCTTTGCAAATAATTGTGGCTGTTTTAATTTATAGATCTGTAGAATTAGAGAAGCACCTTTGAGGCCTTCTAATTCAATTTCCATCTTTTAACAAAGGAGGAAACTAGTCTCGAGCATCTTGTCCTAGGTCAAGCAGCTAGTTAAGGCAGGACCAGGCCTGGAGCCCATGACTAATACTCCTAGTGATCGCTCACGCTGGTACCTGACCTGCAGCTCAGGCAGGAGTCTTCCTAACTGATGTTTCTGGGCCCTGTTTTCCCTTTCCTCACTGGGCACACCTGGGGGATGGGGCACCAGAGATTGACCTAGGAAGCCCTTCCTGTTCGTTGGTGGGGTTGTCAAGAGACAGTTAGGCAGTTTTGGGATCCTCCAGTGAAGGATCACTCCTCACTTTATGGAGTTCCTCCCTGGAGTTTCATTTCCTAGACTTGAAATTCTGTTGCTTTTCAAGTACAGGTCTCCCCAGACTCAAGATGGGGACTGCCTCCAGGGAGGGGATGGCCTGGGGAGTGGACGAGCCGCAAAGGGACTTCAAGCTGACTTGTGATGTGTATTTCCTCTGCCTTAACGGGAGTGGGAGCGGGAAGAAGTGGAAACAGGGCAGAAGGTCGGAGCTGAGTGAATGCAGTGCTCTGCTGGATTTCAGGCCTCCAAATCCAAATGTCAGTCATATATGCAGCTAGCCAGACAGTTTAAAGGTAAATTTGTGACAGTTGTGTACGTTAGGACAGCGTTTTTAAACATTTTGAGGAGCATTAACCCCTTTGAGAATCTGATGAAGCTAATGAGTCTTTTTCTGAAAGAATGCTTTTTAAAAATCTTTACAGGGGCGCCTGGGTGGCTCCGTCGTTAAGCGTCTGCCTTCGGCTCAGGGTGTGATCCTGGCGTTCTGGGATGGAGCCCCACGTCAGGCTCCTGGGAGCCTGCTTCTTCCTCTCCCACTCCCCCTGCTTGTGTTCCCTCTCTCCCTGGCTATCTCTCTGTCAAATGAATAAATAAACTCTTTAAAAAAAAAATCTTTACAAAGAATGAGGACAATCTCCATGAGCTGATGTATAGCGATTGCCTGCATATGTATGATACAGTGTTAAAAAAAAAAAAAAAAAGCAGAAGCAAAGTATAAAAGAGTATCTATCGGGGCGCCTGGGTGGCACAGCGGTTAAGCGTCTGCCTTCGGCTCAGGGCATGATCTCGGCGTTATGGGATCAAGCCCCACATCAGGCTCTTCCGCTATGAGCCTGCTTCTTCCTCTCCCACTCCCCCTGCTTGTGTTCCCTCTCTCGCTGGCTGTCTCCATCTCTGTCGAATAAATAAATAAATAAATCTTTAAAAAAAAAAAAGAGTATCTATCGCATGTTACTCTTCGTATAAGAAAGAAAGGGATATAAAAAAATATTCATGTACCTGCTCATTTGTGCAAAGGAAATACAGGAGCGATGAACCAGCAATTAAACAGACTGCCTGGCATGGGTGGGAAAGAGCTAGAAAGAAGGGGGCATGACAATAGGGCTGAGGGGAGAGCGGCCTTTCCCCGAGCGCACCTTTTCTGATAACTTTGACTCCTAGAGTCATGGTGATAGTCCGCATACCCAAAAAGTAAATGAGTCATTAAAAGTAGCCGGGTTGTGAGGGACCCACACTGGAGCACACATGGTTACAGATGAACCTCACAGGGGTGCAGGGGACTTGCAGAACCACACTGAAGGATGGGGAAGACAACTGGGAAATAGGCTTCCGGGTGGGCATTGTAAGGCTAAAGACAAAAAGAACTCTACACAAATACCATACTTCATTAGTACATTTGTTTCTCAAGATTTAACAAATACATAAATACATTGTGGATAATGAGAGCCAGGTTTCTCACTTTCTGAGAAAGAAGTTACAGATCAGACAAGGAGGAAGGTTAGAACCAACTACCAGTGTGAACACATGGCCTTTTAATAGGTACATGGATAGACTCAGAAATAAATACAGCTGTGTGGGCTAGCATACATAGATGTTGTCTAGCTCCATCTGGAGAAGTTCTGGAAGCAATGGTACCTCAGTAGCAATGAACTTATTTAGCAGCCAGATCGTGGTTTTTAAAGCACCATTCTTCAGTGAAAGGAACCAGGACTCCTTGGAGAAAGGGCAATCCCAGGGCTGGCGCCGGGAGAAATAGCAGAGGCTGGAACATCTTGTCTTGTTAGGAGTAAAGATGTGCTCAAAAAAGATTGCAGGCATGTTGAAGGAATGCAGGAACCAACCCAGAGGAACCCCTAGTGGCCAAATCTGGAAGACTTTGAGCAACAGCCAAAGTAATGACAGTATTGGATGACAGCCACAGCATAAAACTGATATCCATGAGTTATACTGATAGAAGTTAATAACGGAAGAAGTAAATACACGGGGATAAGGGGGAGGCAGTACGTAGACCACTCTGAAATCCATCTTCTGCAGCAGGGGTCGGCAAACTTTTCCTGTAGAGGGCTGGAGAGTGAAGATTTGGGGCTCGCAGGTTAGAAGATCTCCATCACAACCGCTCAGCTCTGCCGTTGTAGCGTGACAGCAACCATAGGCTGCCTCCAGGAGCAGGCGTGGCCGTGTTCCAGTAAAACGTTTTACAGAATCAGGTGGCCCTAGGCAGAAGTGTGCTACCCCTATTCTCGAGAATGCCTGGTTTGGAAGAGAAGAGTTGGGTATCTTTGGCTATCCTCAGAGTAGATTTTGTTGAGTTCGGGGGGCTACAGCTGAGACAGTGGTACCCTGTAGCTCTGACAACACATACTTCTGGCGCAATTTGGGAATTGCAGATTTGGGAAGAGGCAGCTTATTTTGTCTCTCGTTCAGATTTTGCCTGTTTTGTGTGCCTGTTTGGGGGTAGTAGGTGGTAGTATGGACTTTGCCCTCGGTCGGGCTTGGGTGGAAACCCAGCGTTGCTCTCACCAGCCATGGGACCTTGGATACATTGCTTTACTTCTCTGAGTCTCCATTCCCTCACGTGTAAAATTGTAATATTGTTCCTAGCTACGAGGACAGAATTCTGGGTGATTCGCTAAGAGAGAAAGGGATGCTGTACTGCCTAGTTCTCCTGGGCGAAGTGGCGTGAATGAGTTTAGAAGTCTGTTGGTGGTTTGGTTGTGGTTGTGTTAGGGTTGTGGTTGTGTTAGGGTTGTGGTTGTTGCCCTTAGGAAGACCTCCGCGTGGATGGCCGTGGCTGTGAGGACTACCGATGTGTCGAAGTGGAAACCGACGTGGTGTCTAACACCAGTGGGTCTGCCAGGGTCAAGCTGGTGAGTACTGTGGCCACAGTCCGTGCCCAGGGCGAGGACGGGCAGGTCCTAGGGAGCCAGCTGCAGGCCCCTCCGGGCTTTGGGAGTACATATTTTTCCAGGGAATCGAAGATCCAAGCCAGACTCTGGGAGGGCATCTGCCTAGATCTGAAGGACTCCTTACCTTTTCAAAGAGCCACTTTGCAAGTTCCTTTGCAGTGCTCCTAAAAGAGTCCCCCAGGGGCATAGTCTGGGAGAGGAGGTTGGTGGTTGGGCATCTGACTTCCTGCCCTGAGTGAGGATCCTTCTTGCATGTGTCCACAGGGTCACACAGACATCTTGGTGGGAGTGAAAGCAGAAATGGGGACGCCGAAGCTGGAGAAACCAAATGAAGGGTACTTGGAGTTCTTCGTTGACTGGTCAGTACCGTGCTTTTTTTTTTAAGTAGGCTCCATGCTGGGCATGGAGCTCAATGTGGATCTTGAACTCAGCGGCCCTGAGATCAAGACCTGAGCTGAGACCAACAGTCAGATGCTTAGGCCACCCGGACATTCCTATGCATATGTTTTTAAAGATAAATGATTTATATTTTTTAAAAGATATATTTATTTATTTTAGAGAGAGAGCACGTGTGTGCGTGTGCAAGCTGGCAGGAGGGGCAGAGGGAGAGAGAATCCTCAAGCAGACTCCCCGCTGAGTGTGGAGCCTGACTCAGGGCTTCATCCCCCAATCCTGAGATCATGACCTGAGCCGAAATCAAGAGTCAGACACTTAGCCTACTGAGCCACCCAGGCACCCCTAAAGAAAAACGATTTAAAAAAAGATTCAGAGACTAGACCTTTGGTTTCCTGTTGAGCCCACTTTTATTTTGTATTCAGTTGTCATTCCCGCAGCCAGCAGGTATTTCCTGCGTTCCTCCTAGGTGCCAGGCACTGGGATATGTGGAAGAAGGCTTTGGCTTGAGTCCTGCCCTTGTCCTAGTCACCCGGTCCTTGCTGGGCCTCGTTGTCCCTGTTGGAGAAAGGAGGGCATTGCCAGGTAGCCCAGCACATGGTGGTTCTGAGAGTCAAATGAAATGGTGGGTTTCGCGATGCTTTGAAAAATATCAGACATAGATAATTAGGGTCATTTGGTCTAAAGTGCCCTGTTTCACTTCCTGCTCCAGTTTTGCAGAAAACTTTTTGTGACTTGCTTGGCAGAGAAAGTAGGAGGGCCGGCCAAACAGCGTGACGGAGGGAGTGGCAGCGAGGCAGGCAGCGTGGGTGCTGGGAAGAGCCAGGACTCCGCACTTTCTGCAGCCAGCCAGCCCTCTCTGGCCAGCTGTGTGACCTCAGGCTAGTTACTCAGTCTCTGTGTGCCCGAATTTCTTTCTCTAAAAAATAGGGATAATGATACTGTTGCGATGATGAAGAAAGGAAGTGAGGAAGACAGAGTGAGCACCACCACAATGATTGGCTCCCAGCGGGCTTTCAGGAAGTGTTCCTTCCCCCCAACCCGTTGCCTCCCCTTTCTTGGGCTCAGGGCTCTTTACTGGGTTGCTCGCCCAGTCCCATCTTCTGTCTATAACTTCGCTTCTAATTAGGTGGTGACAGCAGGCTTCCTTGAGGTGGGTAAGGATCTCTATTAGCTCATGCTAGGTGCAGGTATATAATACCGATTCTGTATTAAAGCCCCCAAGACCACCCCCATATTTGGAGATTTGCTGGAAGGACCCACAGGACTCAGCATGTAGTTGTACCCACGGCTGAGATTTATCATAGCAGCGGAAACACAGCGATATGTGTGTGATGATTCTGCCCAAGAAAGCCCATTAGAGATTTTTATTGGGGCTGGTCACATGGGCACCCTCTGCTTACCACATACCAAAATTCCAGACTCCTAGAAGGAAAGCACATATTCACCTTATCATATTATTTGCACAAATAGTCTAGGCACAGTGGACCACAGTTCACCGTTGACTGGGAATATTCTGATGGTCAAGCTCCCAGATACCAGCTGAGGGCCCACCTTGCAAGCAGGCCCTTCTAAAGATAGCAGCCTTAGGCCTGCTATGCGCACCTTTCTGGCATAGATGCTAACCCCCGTTTATATAGCGAGTTAGAGTTTTCTGGTCTTCTCTCAGACCCAAAGGTTGGTCCTTGGGGGCCCTGTGTGGCTCAGTTGGTTGAGCGTCGACTCTTTTTTTTTTTTAAGCTTTTATTTATTTATTTGACAGAGAGAGAGAGATGGAAGGGGGAGAAGAAGGCTTCCCGCTGAGCAGGGAGCCCGATGCGGGGCTCGATCCCAGGACCCTGGGATTAGGACCTGAGCCAAAGGCAGATGCTTAACCGACTGAGCCACCCAGGTGCCCCCAAGCATCAACTCTTGATTTTAACTCATGATCTCAGAGTTGTGGGGGTCAAGTGACGCATTGGGCTCTACAGTGGGCCTGGAGCCTGCTCAAGATTCTCTCTCTCTCCCTCTCCCCCTACAAATAAATAAATAAAATAAAATAAAAAGAAGTTGGTCCTCACAGCACTGCTATGAGAGAGACAGCCAGTGGAGTTGAGAGCAGGTAAGTAGGTTCCGCAGGGTCGTAGAGCTGGTCTTGCCAGCTCACGCTTCTCCCAGTCTGGTCTTTGCTCGTTCTACTCCATGCAGCCTTCAGAAGCCAGCTGTCCAGGGATATCGTGCTCAGAGTTCTGAGAACGTATCTGCATTCGGCTTTCTGGCCAGTTTTCCTTCCAGCCCATTCCTGCAGCCTGCCCTGTGAGACCCCCCCACACCCCCAGGCAGTTGCCTCCCCTCGTTGGACCTGGCTGCTCTCACCAGCCTGAGTCATCCAGTGGGACTGGCCCATCCTCTAAGTCACCATGACCTTGTTCAGGCCTCCAACTTATCCCTTTGCTCTTGGTGGAAGAAAAATGCCTCTCCTGGCCTTGATCTGCCTAATTCAATGCAGTAAACAATCACTGAGAAGCAGGCACACGTGTGAAGCACTGTAATTTGCTTTTCTTTTTTACCTCTTTATTATCTTCTACCTCCTTCATCTTCGGTGGACCGCAGACAGTCAGCCCAACCACACCAAAGGGAAGGTGTTGCCCTCAGATGCTTGGCGTAGGGGACACATTTCATTGTGGCTGTGTGTCGGGGCATGACTCCAGTTTAGCCTGCTGCCCTTGTCCCTTTCTGGTCCCAGCTGTAAAGGGAGGGTGGCTCCAGGGCGGGAGGATGCTTGGACCCGCCTCTTCCGAAGATACGGCTTCCAGGGGTAGCCTCTCCTTCCTGGCCAAGCGGGGCTGCCCACTCCTCTCTTTTCTCCCTTAGTAAGTCTCAGGAAACCCTCAATAGGCCCAGAAGCTCCAGTGTCCAGGGAGTTCTCCTGACTCTCTTTCAAGGTGGATAATCGCGAGGTGGCATACTTCAGTGTCTTCACGTGGCTCGGTTAATGTGTTCAGTCTAGCAGGTAGAATGACCGTGAGAGATTCCCAAAACCTTGTGTTCCTACAGAGAAGGGAGATGTTGATTGACCAAGCACCAGGCGGCTGCCACCTTTATCAGAACCTCACCTGGGTCTTCAGAGAGCAACTCGTAATTGCATAAACAAACCCCTTTCTTCCCATGCAGCGAATAGGAATGGCTTTTGGACGTCTGTGGCTGTGCCCAGCACGAAGGGTGCTCCCCATCGACCCCTCTGCTGGAGAGCCCGAGGCTCTCATCCATCCACAGGCTGAAGCAGAGGTGTTAGCCAGCTGGAGGGAAGTAATTGGGGTGGGGCGGGGCTGTCAGTCTGAGCCCAGCTTGACTTGACTTATCAGCAACTTCCAGGGTTTAATTAGTTAAATTTCCAGTGATTAGAGAGGCCTCAGAAAACTAACTGCTTTTCCGCTACCTCATTCTACTTCCGTTTTGTCTGCTTGGTAGACTGCGTGGCACCCGACGTAGACATTGCCTCCCACCCCCGTAATTTTCCCTTTGTCTTGGGAATGCTGCCGTTTGGGGAGGGTACCCAGTGGCACTGCCCCTGACCCCATCCCCGTGGAGTAGTAAAGACTTGGGGGTCCTGAGCACTGCCCCAGAGATGCCTGGCAGCACACTCACTAAGACTGGGAGCAAACTCGGACCTCCTAACTCCTGGCTCATGTCTTTGTGTTAGTTGTAACTTGAGAACGGGCTGTTTTAAATCAGAACTTTGAAACTTTGGGAAAAGATGGTTTCCATCTGACGCCCAGAGGGTAAGAATTTAGGGAGCTGGTATGTGACTCTGGGCTACCACTAGGTGGCGATCCGTTTAGTCTCTTTGTAGCTCTGACCCCATGTTGATGGGGGTGTCAGGAAGCTTCATTTAGCCTCTCTGAGAGGCTTCAATTCTTCACTGGGGAAGTTGAGGAGAACATTTTTCATTCATAGACATTTCAGTGTGCCCAACCCTTGCCACTTCCCTGTGGGAACTTAACTACTTTTCACTGTGATCACTGGTATCTATCACTGATGTTGAACCAGAAGCTTCAAGCCCTGAATTGGTGGATGGAACCACTTGATCTCTGTTCCTCACTGCTTAGTGCTGCTCGAAGGGGGTCACTGTTTGTGCCTGATGGGCTGGGGTGGCGGGGGCAAAGCAGACAGGCAACCTGCAGCAATCAGTCAAAGCTAGCTGTACTCTGGAAGTCTCCAGAGCTGGTTACTCTCCCAGAAACTTCAATCAAGAGCTTGCAATGAAAAGCTCAAAACGTGCTCCTGTCCCCATTCCCACTCATGGGGAAGCTTCTCCAGGTTCAGGAATGAGCACGTCTGCACACAGGCGAATGGGAGGAATTGGGGCCTGCCACAGGGCTGGACGACTGACCACTAGACTGGTAAGGTCCAGAGTTAGTCCTGCCCCACAGACCCACAAAATCACTTTCTTCTGCCATGGTCCTGACCTGACCTGTCTTTAAGACTCCAGAGATTTGCAGGCGAGATTGATCACAAGGGAAACAATAGGCTTAGTGTCTGAAGTCCTGTCCCAGGTAGACGTGGCCTTGATCTCACCCTACCCCAGTTAAACCAGAGATGGCCCAAGCAGGAGGAGCAGAGTAGAGGTGATGAGTCAGGAGGGGTGGAGAACTGGGAGGGGCAGCGTTCCCAGGATTTTTATGTTTATTGGCTTGGTAAGCAGTTTCCCCACAGCCCTGGAAAAGGGGCTGGGTCATACTTTATGAAGGATCTGAATTGGTTTTGGCAATTGTAGACACAGAAAGCACTTGGTTTTATGCCCCAAGCCCCAAGTGTATACTCCACTACTGAAAGAGTGTATTGTGATACCTCTGAGCAGGGGGCCGGGATTCACAGCCTGTACAGCGTGTGCACTGTCTCTCTCTCTCTCTCTTTTAAACTTTGCACTTGATAGAGAAGCTTTTTATCGAGGACTCCTTTGGTCTGCGTTCCTTGACTCCAATATTTGTGGTCTAGTAATAAGTCCCAAGACCAGAGTATCCATTCATTACCTTGACTCATGTTAGGCTACAAGCCAGACATGGCAAATGACACATTCAGCGGGAGTCCAGTGCTGCCTCGCAGGTAAGGGCTGGGCTGCCTGCGTTGGAATCTTAGCTCCCCAGTCACTAGCTGTGTGAGCTTGGACAAATTATATAACCTTTCTGGGACTCAGTTCTGTTTTCTCTAAAATGGGGTAGGAAATAGTGCTTATCTCGCAGGGTGGGGAGAATCGAGCGAGCTGGTGCATCTGAAGAGCTAAGAGTGGTTTCCAGTGGTTCCGAAAGAACGTTCAAGTTTTCCTCCTTGTAAAACGAGAGAGTCGGGCCATCTGAGGTCTCGCCGGGTTCTGCCGTAGGTCAGAGCCCACCCGTGAGATTTTTGTTTCGCTAACGGAGTTTGTTTTCAGAAGTGAGTTAAAATGCCTTTAGATGGGCTGGAGAGTTTGTCAGAGTCTCCCTCACTGCCCGCGGATCACCGGTAGCTCTTTGTTCAGAGCGCGGGGTTACCTGGCCAGCCGCTGTGGGCATTCTTGTCCTCTGACGTGGTCTCTGAGGTCCTTTCCTGGGTTTGCTTCTCTGTCCACCTCTACCAGGAAGTGTCCTTGTGCTAGGAGCACCCCTAGTGATGAGAGGGGACACTCCATTCTCTACCTCAATCCTGCTCTGCATCCTTTGTTAGAATGTGGGGTCTCTGGCTTTTCTCACTTTACCGGAAGTATTGCCTCCCACCACCTCACCCCTCTCCCCGCCCCAGCAATTTCCTTCCATTTTTCCAGCGTCCTCCCGAGTCACTCCAGGGCCCGGGCACCATCCAGACGCAGGAGCTTTCCGCGGTCTCGTGAGCCTCTAAACCTTCCTCTCTGCCTGGCTGCCAGCTGTGCTGAAAGAATAATGTGTTTAAAGGGGAAAAATAAAGTCTTTAGAATAGGAAGAATTCCCAGTTTAAATTAGTTCAGTGTCAGAAAACCCCCAGTGGGGCGTGGTTTTGTGGGTAGATTAATTTAGCGAGTTGGACTTGGGAAGGTCTGTAAGCCATCCCTTGGGGCTGTAAAAAAGCACACGAATCAGTCCCGAAGTAATAATTAATCCTGCCCAGAAGGGTGTGGCCCACTGTCGTCAGGGAAAAGTGCACATTTTAAGCATAAACACCTCCGGCCGGATTTGTCCACTCAGATCTCTATAGAGGTGTTTTTAAACACTTAAAAAGATGGATAATATTGATTGCTTAGTGTGTGAATTCGAAACAGCTTTTGTTTTGCTGGCTGTGCAAAATTATTAAGTTGGTCTTTGGGAACTTGATTATTTCACCATAAATGAGCTGCTTTTTGTGGCTCGGTGCCTGAGTCCAGCAGAAGCAGTGAGGGTTCAGCGAGGCTGCTGTGGCAGTGAGGCTGCTGTGGCAGTGATCGAGTTTCTCTTGAGGATTTTTAAACTGGGGCTTTGCTGGCTCGCAGTGGTAAGGGAAAGCTGTGTAATTAGAGAAGCAAAGTTACTATGTAGTGATACACTCTCAGTGTTTTAGGGGTCATTCTTATACCTATATTAGAATGGACTAGACAAAAGGAATATTTAAATATATCAGGTGAGATTTCTTTTAACATTACGCAGAGTGGGTGGGCCCAGCCTTGAGCCTTCACATGGGTTTTGCTCTGCCTGGAACCCCCCTGCCTGTCTGCAGTCTGACCGACTCCTGCCCACATTCCGGTGTGAGGTCTCCTGTGACCCCCACCACCACTGGTCGACATCCTGCCCAGCCCCATTCCTGCTATTTGTTCCCTGTCGTGAAATTCCCCCTGACTTTGTGAAATTGCCGACTCGGGGCCTTCATCCTTCCTGCTCAGGCTCTCCCTCCGGTGCCTAGCGGGGAGCTAGTACCTTCTAGATGGATGAGAAAGCTTCAGTGGACCAGAAAGCTTCAGTATGTGATTTTGTAGAGAGCATTGTGAAACAGCTGGTGGCTTACCTTTCTGGACCCTGTTCATTACAGTGAAATGATTACTGGACTGTTTACTTACGTCACAGATGTACTGAGGGTTTGTTTTTATTAAGCCAAAACCCTCAGAAATTGCCTGTTAAATACTTTGGAGTAATGCTTAGGGCAGCAAATGTTGATGCCCGTTCCTTCTTTGTTGAGGTAATTGGGCATACGATTCAAGAAGCCAAAGTGGAAAGGTTTTTCCTCTTGAGAAAATAGCAAAGTAAAAGGGATAATCTACTAGTTAATCAGCCGCCAGTCTTTCTCCCTCCTGTCCCTTTCCTGCTGTTCAGTATAGTGTAAGCTAAATTTTGTGACATAACTAGCGTACTGTCCTACAGATCTTCTGAATCATTCCAGGAAGGCCATCACTGTACTTGCGTTGTGGTTCCTGCTTTGAGAGTTTCATGGGGCGTCTAAGGCCGTGGAAACTTGGGATGGTGTATGTACAGTGACCCCTCTGTGACCAGCCTGCTTGACTCCCCAGGCCTCCTGGCTTCCGGGGCCTGCCTGAGGGGAGTATTCCACTCTCCAGAGAGTTAATTATTACTGGCCAAGGTTCACTTCACTATTGTTCTCTTGTTTGTCTTTGGAAAAAGATGGCTTCTGTTAGAAGTGGGGGGCGGGGGCACGCCCATCAGGCACACTGACAAATCCAGGGCGTGGGGCCAGCCTGGCTCCCGGTGCGCATGTCTGGAGGCTGGAAATACAGCAGGTGCTGTCCTTTCCCACTGCAGTGACTTTCCTGTAGCACTGGCCCTTCCGGCTTTCCGCAGGGCAATGGAACAAAGCCCTGTGCCTTCGCTCTGTGTGAAAAGACTCACTCAGCCTCTCTGTTGCCTCTCTGTGTAGTTCAGCCAATGCTACCCCTGAATTCGAAGGTCGAGGAGGTGATGACCTTGGCACGGAGATTGCTAACACCCTCTACCGGATATTTAACAACAAGAGCAGCGTCGACCTGAAGTCCCTCTGCATTAGTCCCCGGGAGCACTGCTGGATCCTCTACGTGGACGTGCTGGTACGTATCACATGGCCATAGCGGCCACACGGTCTGCCTCTGCTGGAGACCAGTTGGCCTACTTTCCTGCCACCGCTTTTTCCCTCTTCAGGTGGATGCTTTCAACTTCCAGGGTGAGAGTGGATGGAAAAAGCATGATGTCCTGTAATAAGTTTTTGAAATTAAATATAATACACGTGTCATAGTATACAGAGAATACCATCCTACAGTAAAAATCACAGAACAGTCCTATCATGGTGGTTCCTAAAATTATCTACTGGGCTTGTCGGGGAAGGAGAAAAAAAACGAGAGATGCTCTCATGATGGTATCAGATGGAGGTGATGGGCAGAAGTTAGACAAGTTGGCATATTCCTCTACGTGGAATGAGGATGAGCGCTTCTGTTTTTTTAAGATTTATTTATTTATTTTAGAGAAAGTGCATGCGTGGTGGGGAGGGGCACAGGGAGAGGGAGAGAGAAACTCAGGCAGACTTCGTGCTGAGCGTAGAGCCCAATGTGGGGCCCGATCTCACGACCCTGAGGTCATGACCTGAGCCGAAACCAAGAGTTGGGTGCCACCTCAGTGCCCCAAGGACGAGCTCTCTCTCTTTTTTTTAAAGGCAAACAACCCAATTTTATTTATTTTTTTTTAAAGATTTTCTTTATTTATTTGAGAGAGAGCGAGAGAGAACATGCGTAGGGAGAGAGGCAGATGGGAGGGAGAGGCAGACTCCCTGCAGAGCAGAGAGCCCGATGCAATGCGACCCTGGGATCCTGACCCGAGCTGAAGGCAGACCCTTAACCGACTGAGCCACCCCGGCGCCCCGAGGATGAGCTCTTTGTATACATGTTCATGCAGGCCCTACGGCTCTTGCAAGCAGATGCTGCTATCTTCCCCGTTTACAGGTGAGGGAACTAAGGCTCGGAGAAGTCCAGTGACCAGCCCAAGGCATCTCAGCCCGCAAGGAGTGGTGTTGGGCCTCAGAGCCGCGTCTCTTGAATGCCACTGCCTGCTCTTGACCTCACTAAGCCAGCCTCCCTTGAAAGCACCCTGTAGCCTACCTGCTTTGTGTCCCTGGCTTCCCAGAGGAGGACCCTGAGGGCCTGCATCCTCCTCCGATTCTGCGCCTCCAGAAGCCTCTCTCGTCCAGGCTCCCATCTCCTGCCTGGCGTCTTCTGTCCCAGCTGCTCCGCGGCCTGCCTCTGTGCGCCGGACGGTGACTGCTCATACAGCTGACACTCATTTTGCCACTTGCTTGTTCATGTAAGGACAGGCTCTTGTTGGGTTTGTTTTATTCCTTTGAGTTACAACTTAGGAACCTTGAGCCAAGTGACTGCATCTTCCACTTCAGATTGAGGTCACAAGGCTAAGCCGTTGACCAAACAGATTCTTTTAATGGCTCTAAAGATAGAGCAGATTTTGCGACCTGAGCGTGAACCTCCTGACGAGGAACAGCCTGGCCGCCTCTAAGTGCTGGCCCTGCATGAAACAGGGTAGGGCTTTCTGGATACTTCTGAATTAATTTGATAATGGATGGAGCACGACCAGCCGGAAGATAGCGGCGGTGATTACTGTCTGGCAGGCTAGGGTTCTGGATGCTGACGCTAATGGGAAAAATACTGAAATTACAAAGTCCGTTTGCTTTTCCTCATCTCCGGTAAGCGGGATGTGCCTTTCAGTGCAATTCTGTCCAGACAGGTAATTTTGCAGGTCCTGGTTTTGAGGAGGCAGAAACTGGCAGCCTCCAGTCCTTGCTGAGTAAGGGGCAGGCTTCATAGCTGCCCGGGGAGTTGCAGACCCGTGGTGCGAACTGTGTCTGAAGACATTCTGTCTTTTCCTTCCCCCCAAAAAAGCTGAAGACACGAGCATCATGGTGATTGCACTTGTCCTTCGGTGATCCTGCTTTTGTTCCTTGTCCGTATTTGTGCGCTCTTGTGGTTTTGTAGGAGGCTGGCCCAGTGAGGGGTCCTGATGCACTTCCGGCTTAGTCAGGAGGCCAGTTCTCTCAGTGAAGGCTTTCGCAAAACAGATGACTATTGGGATGTCGTCTCAGTTTGGAACCAGCGCCCTTCCTCCACGGGCGGAGAATATGTGGTATCCTCTGTGGCACACTGCGTCCCTGTCGTCTGCAGACCTTTCCTTTTAAGGCTCCTTGTGTTTGGATTCTTCTCTAGTATTTTTTCTCAATCCTCTGTTTGTTTTGGAAATAAGACATGAGCTTTTAAAATGTTGTCATCCTCAGAAAAGTTTTTAGTGAGGGCCGCCTGGGTGGCTCAGTCGGTTGAGCGTCTGCCTTTGGCTCAGGTCGTGATCCCGGGGTCCTGGGATTGAGTCCCATGTCGGGCCCCCTGCTCAGCGGGGAGTCTGCTTCTCCTTCTGCCTCCACCTGCTCATGCTCTCTCTCCCTCTCTGTCTCTCTCCCAAATGAATAAATAAAATCTTTTTTAAAAAGTTTTTAATGAATTAGAAAAGCAGTTTTTGAAACTTATAATATTAATGAGGCAGATCCATTTTTGTCATTCACATAAATCGTGTCTGTGGAGAGGTTCCACTTCGGTGAAAGCCAGTGTTTGCTTTCGGCCTTGATGGGGACGTGCTTGGTGCATGCAAGGTAGGGGGTCGGCTTTTGTTTGGGGAGTAAGTTTTTGTCTTACATCTAAAACTATAGTGAGTACGTTGAATCTGTGTTTGAAGCAAGATGGTGGAAATCCAGTCTTGTCACTGGAATTGAAAAAATGAGTGAATCTCAGTTTCTTTTTACCAACTGCTCTGGATAGTCCTTAAGCAGAGCCCATCTTTCAAACAAATACTCAGTGGGCAACTTTCCCTGTCTTCATGCTTTTACTGTCGGTGCGTTTACTCTTCCAGTCAGATGACCCCCCCTATTTCCAGTGTTATTTTTACCTCAGTTGGGTTATCTTATGAGAGTAGAAATGTAACTTCCTGGAAATGTCACCCTTCTTTGCTTTTCATGCTTCTTTAATGGCATGGTTTTTACTCCAAGTGGGATACCTGTTAGGATTTTGTCACACTGACAGTGTGCAGGCGACCTTTGGTGGGGAGATGGGTCACAAAGCTGTCTTGTGATGTGCCCGGGAGTCGTGATGAGGGACTGGCCCCTGGTCTGTAGCACTGGGCATGGGGAGGACAGAGAGAGTGGGGGAGTGACCACAGCACCTGGCAGCTGGCTGTGTGTGGCACCAGGAGGCGCGGAGCCTGGGGGTCTGAGAGGATGGTGGGGGGAAGTCCAGGGAGAGCAGGTGTTTTCTGGGGAGACATGTTTTCTCCTTGTGCTTCCTAGCAGTATGTTTTGGAGGTTTGCCTTATGAAAAGGAACCCCTTATCCCCAGAAGGCCAGCAGAATAAGTTGTGCTGTTCCCCTAAAAGAACATTCTAGAATCTGTGCACCTGACAGGAAAGGTGTGTTTGTGACCATGTGTATCCTTTTTTCTAGTTCTGCTCCTTCCGCACCTCTCTTATAGGAGGGATTTTCTCCCTGGAGACGGCAGACACCCATGTCCTGCTCCAGGACCACAGCCCCGGCTTTCTGTAATGCTAGATGTCCCGTACCTCCTTTTCTCTCCCGGCTTGTCTGGGCCTCTTCACACACCCGCTCAGGCTGCTTGGGTGTCCGTGTGGCATCTACTGTCCCGTGCCTTCTGGACGTACCGCTGTGTTTAGCGGAAAGATTCTTACTAGGCTACGCCTGCCTGGCAGCAAGAGAGGAAGCTAGGGTCTTTGAGCCCCTGTTATGTGCCGGGAATGGTACGGATGTGATCTCGTTTAATCCTTGCAGTCATCCTATAGAGAAGCAGGGCTTTGCTTTACTGGGGGGGAACCTGAAGCTCAGAGGACACATGGCCAGCAAGTGGCAGGGGTGAGTGTCAGACTCACACTGCCCGACCTGGGTTACCCCATCGTGTGGGATAGCGTGAAGAGCCTGAGCAGGCAGACCTGAGGCCTGTTGTGGGCTCATCCTTTGCACCCCAGGAAGGAGGGCAGGCTGGTACCTGCCCTTTGGGGGGCCCCTGGGCAGCTCAGGTTTAGCATTCTGCCCTCTTGATTTCCTCTCTTGCTGATAAGCCAGAATGTTGAAAATCGAAGTTTGTGGCAGGCCACCGTGTCACGAGCAGAAGGGCTTCTGTGTCCCCAGCTGCCAAGGGAGGGTGGGTGACGTGCTCTCCAGGGTCCCTTCCAGTGGGAACGCTCCACAGCCGCTACAGCAGATGCAGCATTTCACTAGCACCTTCTCTGCCTGAGGCAGACACTGTGGGATAGCAGAGTGGGAGAGGGCGGGCTTTGGCCCTGGCTCACCATCAGGACTGCCTCGAGTCTGGGGCGAAATGCACACGCCATCGTGTCACCCTGCACATTGCATAAGCTCCCCAGGTGGTTCTGATGCACAGCAGGCTTAGAGACCTCAGCTGTCAGCCATGCAGCTGGAGAACGTGCAGCACACGTCCTCCCACGGTCTGAGGACGGCAGCGGGGAAACGAAGGCGCGGACCAGTGTGCTTGAGAAGCACTTAGCTCACGCTTACTGTGCGCTAGACACGCTTCTGAGGGCTTCACAGATAGGGACTCATGCAGCCGTGCAACAGCTCCGTGAGACGGTTGGGATTTGTCCCCTCCATGAAGTAGCCCCCAGCTGACTGGTGAGGACAGGAGTCCTAGCAGACAGTCTGACTCAGGAGTCCGGCTGGAGCTCTTTGCTGTGCGGCAGTCTGTGTCTGAACCACGCAGAGAACAGCTAGTCCTCTGCTAGGCCAGTGAGCTGCAGTTACAAAGGCGCGTGGTGACACGGGCCGGGGCGGGGGGTGTTCTAGTAAGCAGTAATCGTCCGGTGCCGTGGGGAGGCCGGCATCTGCGCTTGAGGTTCAAGCCCAAAGAGCACCCGGCACAAATGCTGCGTGTGAAGGAAACCTGCCAGGTATAATTGTCGATCCGGAGTCAGAGTTGGAAGGCCCAGGCTCAGGGCCTGCCTGCCTTCTGTAAGTAATCACCAGGCTGTTTCTTCACGGTAGCGCTTTGGCTGGGCTCCGTGAGCCAGGATGGGACAGGACGGACGCGACAGGGTCCAGCCCTCAGGAGCGCACAGTTCAGGTGAAAGGGGGGCAGACTGCACAAAAGCACAGGGAAGGACATTACTTTTCCTTCTACATGTGACTGCCTCCCCTTCTTTCTTGGGGCCGCCAGCTTGGCTTTATTCCATAGCCTCAGGCCAAGGCATCACTGAAATGAGGACAGGAGGATGCACGGCCTTCCACGTAATGCTGCGCTCTGGCCTTCCCGGCTGAGTGAGCGCACATAAGCGCGGTCAGTGCTTTTGCTCTGGGGCAAGAGCTTAGATTTTATGGCCCTCGATGTGCAGCGTGGAGTGTTTGTTCCACGTCCGAGCAGCAGCTGTACGTTGGTAATTACATACAGGAGGTCACCACGCTGCTAACCGTGAGCCTGGTGGCGGCCGCAGCATCCGTGGCCACCACGATTTACCTGTTTGGAGGCTGGGTTTCTGTCAGCATAGAGGAGAGTCACGCTCGGCAGCCCTTGGGACAAAATAAAGGTGATCGTTTCCTTCTGGAGTGCAGATCTGACAGGCCGGAGGGCAGTTAGAGGAGACCCACCACGAGCCGGGCCTGAGTGGTGGCCCCACAGCCAGGGCCAGTGGTGACCTCACCCTCGGGGCCCAGGCCAGACAGCCGCCAAGGTGCCTCTTGCAGTGAGGGTGAACGCATCCAGCGTCAGCCAGGAGAGCGCCGCACATTCTTCTCTTTCTCTTGTAAGCAGTCGGCATTTAGTGGAAACCAGTGTCCTCTAACTGGGGTGATACTTAGAGCAAGAAATGACATTCGCTTTTCCTCCCTGCTTCGCTCCCTGCCTCCCTTAGCTGCTGGAATGTGGTGGGAATTTGTTCGACACCATCTGCATCGCCGTGAAGGCTGCTCTCTTCAACACAAGGTGAGTCTTCCTGGAAACAGCCCCAGGGGCACGTGCGCAGAGCCTGAGCAGACACTTGTGATGGACACGCGGGACATTTCTACCAAAGCTGACAGGAGAAGGTGATAAGGGGCTTTAGCATTAAACATGGTGGCACTTCATGGTAAGCTCCAGATTTCACAAGGTAAAACTCAGTATATGCATCAGTATATGTTTCTGGATTTGTTCTTTATATTGTTATTTTCGTTAAGTGACCCCATCCCATATAGAAAACTACTAGAAAACCACAGAGAAGCAAAAAGAGTGGAAAGCAAACACGGTCATCTGTCCAAAGACTGGATAAAGCTGCTTGGGAGCATGGGTTTGGCCTGCGTGTACTCTGCTCTACATCCAGCACCGCGAGCAATGCCCGGCACATAGTAGGTGTTCACACATTCCTTGATTGGACACAGGAATGTTCTAACAGCAGGGCGGCAGCCTGCGCTTGGGTTCAAGAGCAGGAAATGGTTCTGCCACCGTGGTTCAGCTTCCCAGCCAGCTGTGTAGCAAGGGACATGGCCCTAAGCCCTCTTGAGGCCGGCATTTCCTCTGACTGATCACACAGCCTTCTCCCCTTCCTTCCGTGGACCCGGTTCTTGCAGGAGAGTTTGCAGCGTTTGAAAAGAAACGCGTGGGTGGGGATGTTGAGGCCATGAGCGCTTGCGTTAAAGGAATGGGGGCTCCTGGGGTGTAGAACATGAGGGTTAGAGACTTCTAGGGATATAGGCTAAGGAATTAACTGGAAAAATGAGCAAGGGTATTATTCTAGAATGTTTATCACAGCCTCTTTGTAACGGTGAGACATTGGGAGCAACCTGAGTGTCCCAACACGGGGGTCACTGTGTGCACATCAGCCTGTTTAGGGCTTTGAAACCAGGCACTAAACACAGTCCTCTCATCTCGTTTGTTTTGTTGTATTTTACTTTTGATAACTCTTATATTGTGATTATGTCTGAAGATAGATAGATAGATAGATAGATAGACAGACAGACAGACAGATGGACAGATATGTATATCCCAAAATGGGCATTGTGATTATTTTCCAGTGCTCCTCTAATAGGCAACATTTTTCTGTGTTTTAGAGGTTTTCTGTGTTGAATTTAGACTACCTGTGTAATTCAGAAGAAAACAAAAAGTTACATAAATTTCAATCAGACGTTGCAGGATAGAATATTTGCTGTGAACGAAAGCGGTAGAGCGCCCCAGCCTGAGCTATGCCACTAGACTCCTGGCTGAGATCAGTCAAGAGGTGGGCCTGGCACTGGTGGCCGTGGTGGGGCCCGAGGACCAATGCCATTGTAGCAGCTGGTGCTGGGGCTCTATTGGAGAAGAAAGGAAGTTGCCATCTGTTGTACCTTGAGCTTCAGAAATAACTACCCATCTGCCAGCTGGTTTCCATGGGCACCAGGGCAAAAAGAGAGAGTAGAACCAGACGAGGCTGTTTGGCTGTGGGGGAAGTGTTGGGCAAATTGGACATCAGGACGGTGAAACCCAGCTGCTCAGATGGGGAGGGTGCCTGTCGTGGGCAAAGCCATAGGTCTCATCCCACAGGGACCAGCCCTACAGGTAGCAGGGAATGTGGACTGTGTGAGGCATCAGCTGGTACGTGGAAAGACCTTTTCTAGAGCCCATGTCCTTTAGAAGGAGAGAGGCCATTCTCTAGCCCTGCAGCTGAACCAGGCTGTGGCCAGAGTGTTGGAAAGAAATGTGTGTGTGTATATGTGTGTTTGCACGCGCGTGCACGCGTGTGTGTGTGTGTGTTTGCGCACGCTTATTTTTTAACATACCAATCAAAATTCAAACCGGTTACCTGACTTGCACAAATAGGGCGTTACTTAATACTTACACCCTGGGTGCCCCGACATGGACACTTTGAGCCAGGGCACACCCAGCAGGACCCCTTGGTTCCATCAGACATTCCCCAGCTGCAGCTCATCTGCTGTGGCTGTGGCCCTTGTGTAGGGACAGCCAGCCGGGATGGGATCATAGAGGGCTTTTGTTAGAGGAACAGGGCAAAGCACCAGCGCTGTTTCCGTTACGCGGCTGAATGGACCACCTCTTCCTTCCTGGCTCCTCCACCCCAGATGGGGATGGTCAAATGTGTTTCCCAGCACCCCGCTTGAGAAACAGAATGTTGCCCGCCGCCCCCAGAAGCCCTCTCACCCTCCACCCCCGTGCTATCACGACAGCCACTGAGGATAGCCATTGTCCTGCAACAGTAGACCGGTTTTGTACTTGATACAAATGAAATCCCACAGTGTGTTCTCTTTTGTGTCTGCTTCATTCACTGAGCATTATGTTTCGAGACATCTGTATTGTGGCCCGCAGTCATCGCTTGCTTTCTGCTGCGTGGTGGCCCCTTGTGTGACTGCGTCACCGTTTACTTACCCATTCTGTTGATGAGCATCGGGGTGGTTTCCAGGTGGGGGCCACTCCAAACACGAACATTTTTGTCTTTTTCTTACACATATTTACCCACTTCTGTTGGGTACGGGTGAGAATTTTGGATCATAAGGCACGGCTGTGTTTGGTTTTAGTCGATACTGCAAAACAGTTTTCTAAAGAGCTTTTACTAGGTGATACTCCCACCAGCACTGTGTAAGCGTTCTGGGTTGCTTCGCATCTTTGCCAATTCGTCGTCGTCGTTGTTGTCTTTTTACTATCTGCCATCCTGGCGTGTGTCTTGGTATCATACTGTACTTTTAATTTGCATTTCCTTGATGAATATTTAAGGTGAATACCTTTTTGTGTGTTCGTTGGCTACTTGAATACCCTCTTTTATGAAGTCTTTGTTCAGGTCTTTTGCCTATTTTTCTATTAGGTTGTCAGTCTTTTATATTTGGTAGGAATTCTTTTTTTTTTTTTTTTTTTTTTTTTTTTAGCTGCAGTAGGAATTCTTTACGTGACATGTCAGCTCGTATGTATACACACACAACATACGTATTTGCAAATATTTTCTCCATTCTGGAATATCTTTTTAACTTCTTTTTTTTTTTAAGATTTTTTTAATTTATTCATTTGAGAGAGACACAGCGAGTGAGAACGTGAGCAGGGGGAGGGTCACAGGGAGAGGAAGAAGCAGACTCCCCACTGAGCAAGGAGTCCGATGTGGGGCTCGATCCCAGGACCCCAGGATCATGACCTGAGCCGAAGGTAGAGGCTTAACCGACTGAGCCATCCAGGTGTCCCATCTTTTTAACTTCTAAATGATGTCTTTTGACAAACAGAAGTTGATTTTTTTTTTTTTTTTTAATTTTGAAACATTGTTCAGAGGGCCATTGAGAAAATGTTCTCTTCTGCCTAGGGGTGATTATGCTCTTCTGAAAGTACAGAACGTCAGCCTGACGTGGGGAGATCATTTCATTTCTAATATCCATTTAATCAAGGTGAAAAACATCAAGTGGAGCTTGTGTCCTGAGACCCTGACCAGTGAAATTACACAAGTCAGGCTTACCCCTTTAGACCACGCTGAAGACCTTCCCCCTTTGCGAGCTTCTCTACTAGCTTAAGCAGCTCTTTCCAGAATAAAGAAATGTTAGCTCTTAATGTTCTCTTCACCCTCGGGCTTTCCCGTCCTTCAGCCGCACTTTCTGATACGTTTCAGAACATGTTCTTCACTTGCGTGGGTCTAGATATGTTAATTTTGACAAATGTGTATCTAAATATGGAACAGATGGACACCTTGACAATAGTCATGGGCGGGACTTCTCAGCACTTGCCTCCTTTGGCTTCCCATGCTTTATCTTTGTCACCTGTTTACCTGCCAACACGTGGAAAGTGGAAAGGTTGGTGGGTTTCAGAGAAAATACAAACACACGTACATTCTTCTCTAGTTTTCTAGTTTCTCTGCCCTCGTATAGGCAGGTGCTGTCACGCTAGCAGTGGTGCGAAGCCCACACTGCTGGGGGGGCCAGAGGGCCTGCATCCCCGTCTTTGTTCCAACAGTCGTTAGTGCTGTGACCTTGAACAAGTAATTAAATCTCATTCAATAAATGAGTCCCTCCTTGTGTCAGATAGTGCATTAAGACTCGAAGGATGGGGAAATGAGTACAACATAGACCATCGTTTCATTTGTCTTATTTCTGTCTTGGGGAACATAACCGAGTAACAGCCGATTAAAATGTCCGACTCTATTTCATTGCTTTTTTTTTTTTTTTCAATGAAATAATAAACGTGAATGTATCCCAATAAACTCGAGAGGATTATCCAAATATATGGTACTGTTTTATTATAGTATATTCCATAGACACACATAATTTTCCAGAATCAGAATATCTTGGATACAAAGGCTTCAAATGTCAAAGAAAAGTTCTGATTAACAAATGAATTTCTGCATGAAAGTAACAAGATAAAGACCAAAAAGAATCTCATGTAATAACTCACTGCATTCCCTAACAAGTCCCTCATCCCCTGTGTGATTTGAGCTTGAAGGGATTCACTTTTAGGTAAGATTCTTTGCCTTGTTCACAATGACACCATGTAAAAATCTGTGCAGTAGATTTTATAATTCTTCATAATCCTCAACACATTTGAATCTATTGTTTTTTCTCCCTTTATGGCAAGTCCTTTTTGTGGTCCGTTCAAGAAATCTTTGTTTACGCCCAAGTCATGAAGATGTTTTTAGTTTTTCTTCTTTTATTTTTTAAAGATTTTGTGTATTTGTTTGAGAGAGAATACACACAGGAAGCAGGGAGGGCAGTGGGAGAGGGACAAGCAGACTCTCCACTGAGCTGGGAGCCCGATGCACGGCTTAATCCCAGGAATTTGGGATCATGACCTGAGCCAAAGGCAGATGCTTAACCAGCTGAGCCACCCAGGAGCCCCTTAGTTTTTCTTCTAAAAGCTTTATTGTTGGGCGCCTGGGTGGCTCAGTCGGTTAAGCGTCTGCCTTTGGCTCAGGTCATGATCGCAGAATCCCTGGATTGAGCCCTGCGTTGGGCTCCCTGCTCAGCGGGAAGTCTGCTTCTCCCTCTGCCCCTCACTCTGCTCATGCTCTCTCTCTCAAACAAATAAATAAAATCTTTATTAAAAAAATAAAAGCTTTATTGTTTTGTCTTTCCCGTCTATCTCTGTAGTCCATTTGGTATGGATTTTTGCATATGGTGTGAGGTAGAGATCAAGATTCTTTTTTTTTTTTTCCCCATGTGCATATCTGATTGACCAAGCATCATTTTTAAAAAGACCTCCTTTCTTCACTGCTCTGCAGGGTTGCCTGTGCACTTTTGACAGAGAAGATAGGGATGAGGGTGATGAAGTACAGGTGGAGTGTGACTTTATCTTGTGAGCTGCAGGAATTCTGACTCCTCTCCTCCATCTCAAGAGAAAGAAGTTCTCTTTCTTCGTCCCAGCAAGTGGGAATTTGAATTGTGCTTCTGCTTCTAGGATACCAAGAGTTCGTGTTCTAGAGGATGAAGAAGGGTCCAAGGACATCGAGCTCTCAGATGACCCTTATGACTGCATCCGGCTAAGTGTGGAGAATGTCCCCTGCATTGTCACCCTGTGCAAGGTATGTGGTTGTACTGATGGTTTTTGAATTCCCTGTGGGTCTCCCTCAACCCCAACCCATTTAGGTTACTTAATAGGTTGAGAAGTTATAGTTTCACAAACCATGTACAAGTAGCTTTAATCCAAATCCAATAATTTGGTTATATTAGAAACCACTATATGAGCAGCTCTTTTTTTTTTTTTTTTCAACTGGAAGATATGGAGTCCCAGGAATACACAAGTGGGTTCATAGTAATAGTAGCCTGAGTTTGTTAAGCTCCTCGTACCAGGCATTGCACTCAAACACCCTGTGCGCACATTTCCCTTAACTCCCTCAGTTCCACGGGGTCGAGGGAGGTTAGAGGTGAACACTGTTCCCTCTGTGGGCCCCAGTGTCCACATCTACGAAACGAGGGATTGGAGCAGGGCCTGGGGATCTGTTATGTCAAGTGTGGTTTTTACGTGCGCACAGAGGCCCCGGGAACCTAACCTCCGGCCGGGGCTGCTGCGTACCTGGCCCTGCCCAAGGCTGCCCACCGAGGCCTGGATTGACTGAGCCTGTCCTCGATTCCACACAGGATTCATAGAGAAATAGGACCGAGTAGGTCAGGTTTAATTCCCCTGAAACCACTTCATGAAGCTGGGGTGTGGTGAAGCGTTGGGACTGAGCGAAGCCACCCGCTCTTGACTCATTCTTGAGCATGGCTCTTAGCTGGCACCCTCTCGATTCATCTTTGTCATCAGTGAAACATCCACGTGGCTTCATGTGTCAGTGTCTCCTGCGCCCCTCTGCTGGGGACTCTTGGTGGCCCCTGACTTGGCTGGTCTCTGAATTATGGCTCTCACCCCACTCCCCACCCCATATTTCCTTCTCGTGCTTTTGTAATTCTGCTTCCACGGTGGCCTGTGGTGGAATTGTTGAGCATGTTTTCCACGGGAGCAGAATCTAGAAGATCTTGCGTGGGCAGTGCGGGTCCTTCACTGGTGTAGATACTCCCTCCACAAGGCGCTCGAGGCTGGGGTCTGGGATGCGTGTTACTCACGCGTGTACCCCACTGACTTGGCAGATCGGCTACCGGCATGTCGTGGACGCTACTCTTCAGGAGGAAGCCTGCTCCTTGGCCAGCTTGCTGGTGTCTGTGACCAGCACGGGGGTCGTGACGTGCATGAGGAAAGTGGGGAAGGGCAGCCTGGACCCGGAGAGCATCTTCGAGATGATGGAGGTGAGGCTCTGGCTCTGAGGCAGGTGCAGACACCTGACGGGGAACGCGTGCTGCCTCTTGCCCCTCGGTCCCACCATGGGAATTCTCCCTTTGCACCCTTGACCCCAGACATAGAACTTGGAGAATAGCTGGTGTGAGCTGCTTGTCTCCTGACCTAGCCAAGGGTGGAGGTGATGGGGGCTCTGGATTGGGAGGTAAGGAACCTGTCGGTCATTGTCCCTCATCTTCTCCCTCTCTGATCCCACATTTCCATGTCTCTGGATGGAAGTGTTGGACTGATAACGTGGAGTCACTTGTAACTCCCAAATCCCAGGCTTTTGAGAGCTGATGAGGGAACTGGGTTCCTGCCTGACCGCTTCCTGTCCTTTGAAGAGAGTAAGTAAAGGTGGAGGCAGGGGGCTGAAGGATGGCCATCTCCCCATTTCTTCATGAGTCTAGAAGTATTCAGATGGAGACAACTGGGAAACCCTTCCAACAGTCTCAGGCTGTCCAGCAGCCCCACCCAGGAGGCGCTTTCCAGCTCGGTGCTGATTGGTCGATGTGTGTGTGTGTCCCTTACGGGCCTGAAAGCCTCCCGTGGCAGGGACCCCCTGTGTCTTCCCAGACTCACCTTCCCCCGTGTCCACCTCGTCTTTCCAGAAGTCTTGGAGGACTCTGACACAAACCGACTGACTGACTGAATTGCCAGGAACAGCGTTAGCCGGACCCAGGTGTTTTGCTTTAGGTAAAAGGCACACGCAGAGGTCACGCTTAATCACGGGCAAGGTTGCCACACATGCTCTTCCTTTATTCCTAGAAACAGTGACTTTTCACTGAAGACACTAAGCATTTAATGTCCATTTTCTCTTTTATCGTCTTACTTGAAAGCAAAGCTGGGCAGTGTATATGGTGTCGTGAACTCAGACACGAAGACACACTGTCCTCCCTGTAAGTCCTGGCTCTGGGCCACAGCTCGCGCATCCCAGAGGGAGGGTGACAGCAGCGGTGGCGCCTGTCGCTGCGTGTGTCGTGAGAAGCCAGTGAGGGTGTGGAGGTGAAGCACACGGCACCGTGGGGGCCTAGCCCGAGTGCTCAGTAGATGCGTTCTCCTCGGTGCCCTGAGCTCAGCTGTCTAGCCCTGTGTGGCAGCGGGTATTCTTCGTGGCCGGTTGGTTAACTGGCTAGTTTTTTTAAAAAAACAAAAACACTTAAAGTACTTGATAACTTCTACCAGAGGCCTCTCTAGACAACTGGCTTGTTTTAGAAGGAACTCTTTCCCCACCCCCTGGAGAATTTTACGAGAATTCCAGTATGTACAACGGAAGTTGTAAGTAATAGTGAGAATGTATTGTGCACTGTGTGTCCAGCACCCTGTTTTTTAGGGCTTTAAATGTATTATGTCATTTAGTCCTCAGCCGTCGTGTGAGGCAACTACTGTTGTCATCCTTCATTTTACAGACGTGGAAATTGAGACCTGTAGCAGATAAAGTCACTTGCCTACGGGGTTCCCAGCTCATAAATGCTGGCGCTAGGATTCAAACCCAGACCGTGCGCTTCCAGAGCTGTCCCCCCGCCCCTGCAGCCACACTGAGCTATTTTAAACCTTATACACCGGGTCTGCTGGGGCTGCCAGAGCTCCGTCTGGTGAGCCAGGCTCCATCCTCCTCTGGGGCGCGGCGAATGCGGTCTGTAGACCCTGCTCAGGGGTACCATGGCCCCGTGGTCTCGTCTCACTGCTCTGGTCTCACCCAGGGATGCAGCCATCCAGAAGTGCCTGCTGTGACACGTAAAACGTCGGGGGTGGCTGTGCAGGCCGCCACCGCCGACCTCTGCCGTTCGCATTCCGACCTCCCGAGTGCCGGTGTCCCGCCTGTCTCACCCCCTCTTACCCTCGCTCCCCGCCTTCATCTGTATGGACAGTCAGTACCCCTGTCTGATCGACTGACAGTTTTTCTTTAGTTGGCCACTTCCCACTTTTAGACTGAGATCTTTCCGTGTAAGTTTCCAGTAATGCTCGGAGTCTCATCCTGTGTCACAGTGAGGAGAGAGAGGAGAAGGTCCCTGGAACTGGGAGGATTGGGGCGGGGGTCAAGGCCGGGGTGTCTTTCTCCCTGACGTTGCTGAGAGGGGAACCGCACGCGGCACAGTGGAATTAACAGTGCTGTGGAAACACGGAAGACTCGATGAGGTGGGGACTTGTGGTTGGTTCCTCAGAGTCTTAAAATGCTTCGTGAGCTCAGACATGGTAACAGTTTCATAAAGAAAGATTTTTGTATGTGAGTGTTTTTTTGTGGCTCCTGCGTAGGGGCTAATTAGGAACTCGGTGGGTTGTCTGACCTCTTGACGTGTCTTGTTCCAACGTTGCCTGCCCTTAGCATCTCTGCATGGCAGCAACGCCCGAGACCCTACCCAGGGCTCAACTCGGGCCCATCCGAACAGCTCTGTGTCGAGATTTGGTGGCAGGTGAACGAGAAAGTGCTTGTTCAGACGTGTCCCCGGAACCATCTGTTCCTTCATTAGCCAGACTCTCCATTCCCTGTGGCCTCCCCCTGCATTCCCACCACAGCACTGTGGGACTTGGCAGTCGCCGGGAGCAGATTTGGTTGACAGTTTTGCTGCTTGTTGTAATGGCAGCGGGAGTGCTAAGCGTGAGCTAATGGCTGAGGCTGCCTTTGCTGCTTCCTGCTGGCCGCCTGGGGGTTGGCGAGGGTATTTTTTTTTTTTCTTTGTTTTTGTTTTTAGGGTGGAGATTTTTCCAGGGTGTAACTGCTCTGTCGTGGTGGTTGCGGGTTTGTTTTCCACTTGGTTTGGTGCACTAAGTAAAAGCCCCGTAAGCAGATGGAATGTGTACCCTTCGGAACGGCTAGCAGGCGGAGGGAGGCGTCCCCGGTCCGGGTGTGCGCGCCTCACAGGCGGGTGTGTGCTTGCTTCTGTCCTGCAGACCGGCAAGCGAGTGGGCAAGGTGCTGCACGCCTCCCTGCAGAGCGTCCTGCACAAGGAGGAAAGCCTGGGGCCCAAGAGACCGAAAGTCGGCTTCCTCGGGTGATTTACACATCAGCGCAAATGCGGGGTGTTTGGGTTTTTTTGCTTTTCCTTTTAAGCCGCTGTTTGTATATATTTTTCTTATCTGTTATAAATTTGAGGCAACATTTGTACATGTAAAATTAAAGTATATTTTCTAACCTGGCTTGGTACGGCTAGAGTTCTTCAGCAGCAACCCAAGGTGCTATTTAGTGACACCGCCCCCCCCCCCCCCGGAAAGTCTGGCCCTGGTCTAGCAACTGGCAACCAGATCCAGAGATCTGCTTCCAGGGAGACTCGTTTCTCTCCTGCTGCAGGAGTTCAAAACAACCACAAAAACACTAGAATAAGGACCTACCAGAAAAATGGTTTAAAGGAAATGCTTATGATACGTATTTTATGAAAATTTCCCCTGTAGAACTTTCAAAATAAGAAACACACACACACACACACACACACACACACACACACAGAGGGTTCATTCTCCTTGTGGATTTGGTGCTTCTGGGGGAGGACAAAGGAGGCACAGGCCTCAGGTACATGGCCATGGCTTCCACCTGGCTGGTGAACCTTGCTGAGTCCTGGGGAAACCCATTTCTTGCTTCCTGCCCTCCAAGAAATCCACGCCGAGCTCCCTAGGGTCCAGGGCTTAGTGGCCGCTTTGGTCCTTGGCCAAGCATTCTTATCACTCTTATTTTGAAATTGCTCTGGATTTTATAGTCACTCCCTTGTGTTTCGTAAGATTTCCTTGTTTTATCAGCACAAGAAGGCTGTTTTAGGAGTGTTGTCATTTGATTACTCAGCCTGCCTTCATACTCTGGGGACGGAAGGGAACGCCATTCTTGATGGCCCCAGAAGACTCCTCATCAGCCTGTATTCTACTCACAGCGCAGTGTGCTGGAATTAAGTCTCTTCAGAGGTTGAGCAATCTTTAGTTTTTTCCAAACCGAAACTCCCCAGTCAATCTTAAAGAGCCCTGGGGAAGAAGCCGATTCACGAAGGGCGAATATCTCAGCCACGGCATTTGCTCTCCGCATTTCAGTTAGACAAATAGGGTGAGCAGTTAGGAATGTATTGTCTAATGGAAGGAACAGAATGCGAGTTGAAGCCTGGTTCCAGAGGTCCTGTCCTTCTGCTGGCATGGCCGAGGGCCATCCCTGTGGGGACAAACAGCTGTCCGCACTTGGACTCGGAGCTGCTGTCCTCTTGAGAACACAGCCTGGGTTTTCATTGCTTTTACAATGTTTTTCCAGTGATTGTCCCTCCAGGTGCCATGACGGTGCTCTCGACAAGGCAGCAGTGAGCCTGGTACTCCTCCCCTCCTCCTGGCTGACTGCCCGTGATGGGACATTGACAGTGGTCAAGACGCAGCTAGAGTTTGAGTCAAATGTAGAAGCTTCAGTCCTGATGATGAAAGACATCAGACAGATGCGTCTTTGCCCGGCTGGGCGCATGACCGCTACCCAACGGGGCTGACTGGCAAAGCAGTTACAGTGAAAACGGAGGCGAGAAATCAGTTAGCATCTGTCTCTGCCACCACCTTTCCCAGGCCACCCCCACCTGTCAGGAGCGAACATCACACGTGAAATGGAACCCCCCAATGAGCAAGGTCTGTCCAGGAGAGGCATTTATGGGGAATGTGGGATGACTGCAGCTCTTAGAATAAGGGAAGAGAAAACTGATGGCGGAGACTTGGGAAAATATTGTCCTGGAGAGACCCAGTGCTTCATCCAGCAGAAGCAGAGCTGTCCTTAGTGGTCACTAAATAAACATCAGGGGATGCAACGTTACAGAAGATTCAAGTTGGTTCTGTCGCTTCTGTGATTTCTTGGTCTCCCAAATCATGTCCATCCAAGCCTGCAAATACATCATTGAGGATATTAGCCCATTCAGCCTAGAAGGGTGTGCAGCCCCAAAGCGCTGGAGACTTAGTGCCTCCCGAGGGGACCCACAACCACTGGGGTGGGGGGCAGCAACCAGCGGGGAAAGGCTGCTCCATCTGATCCTTGGGTGGGCAGTTCTGAGAGGCGTTCGGTACGTTCAGCAGACCACGCTGGTGGTGCCCATGACTGTGGTCAAGCCTTTCCTTCCTGGTTTACCCTCCCCAGTCCTTCCCTTCTGTTTTCTGTGGGACCCCCTCCCAGATAAACTACCAAACATGAGTCCTCGTCTCAGGCTTTGACTGCCTGGGGAGTGACTCCGACTAAGCATTTGGTACTAGCAGTGGCCTTAAAAAGCAGACCCTCCAAATGGGTTTTGAACATAGGAGCAGTCGTTGGCCAATGGCCGTGAGGGCCCTGTGGGTGGTATCAGGTGAGTCAGCGATAAACTAGGCCATCCTACGGTGTCATCGTTACCAAGACTTGCCTGTGGTGGGTTGGGATGAGGTCCAGGAGAGGAAGTGTTGGGTCCTGTGGAAGCTCTACCACGTGGACGCATGGAGTCAGCGGTAATTGTAAGAGTTGTTTAGTTCACTGGCTTCTGTTAACGATGAAAAGCCTTTGGAAGAAAAAAATGAAAGGTTCATCAGCCAACTATCAACTTGACGTGTGCTCTAAAAACCAGAGGGCCTTCACGGTACAGTGTAAAGAGATGGATCTGCAGCCACTGGGTAGGACGTGCTGACATTCACCCCTCGGATTTGCTTGTGCAAGAGTGGCAGAGCCCCAAAGGAGACAAGCTGCCTCCTGGGCTGGTTTCCCTTGCCAAAGTCAGGGCTTTTGTCAGGAAAGAAAAGGACTCGGACCTGAGATAAAGATGGGATCTTTGTCCCCAGCATTCCCCCTGAAAGCTTTGAGCAGGCAGAAGCCCCCATCCCCTCGCTGAAGGAGAGCAGCCATTTCCTGAGAGAAACAGACTGCTTTCCCTGCAGAGACTGCCTCAGGAGATGATATTTGCCAACCTCTGCCCCACCTTCCCACGTTGTTTCCAGACCAATGACTAGAGTCCTGTTACAGCCCAGCCTGAGCTGGGAATTGCAGTCTCTGCTGTGGGAAGGAATAGATTACTTATAGAAATGATTACAAGACCTGGCTTGGCATGTACCAGGGAAATAGGAGTAGGAGTGGACCTGGAGGGTATTGGACCAGGGCCATGGCTGAAAAGGAGCTTTAACGTCCCCGTAAGGAGGTCCAAGTTGTTCCCAGTTCACTGCTGGGATAGCCCCCTGAAGTTGGGACCTAGTGATCATCTGAAGTAAAAGGAGGAGATACCAGAACTGAACACAGAAAAAGCAACAACTCTTGGGGTGCCTGGGTGGCTCAGTGGGTTAAGTGTCTGCCTTTGGCTCAGTTCATGATCCAGGGGTCTTGGGGTCGTGCCCCATATTGGGCTCCCTGCTTGGTGGGGAGCCTGCTCCCTCTGCCTCTACTGCTCCCCCTGATTGTACTCTCTCTCTATCTCTCTCAAATAAATAATCTTAAAAAAAAAGCAACAACTCTTCTTAGAGATCCATAAGAGAAATGAGGTCACAGAGCCAACCACTGCTCCCCAAATTGGAGAGACCAACAAACACAGCCATAACTTACTGGGAACCCAACCAGGGAGGGGAAACCTGAACTCCCAGAGGCAAATTGCTGGAGGCTTAGCATGGACGACTCAGGGGGACCCAGTCAACAAGGGCCCCTACACTTACGTGAATTTTATCTCCAGGATCTCAACCTACTTCTCACAGTGAATTTCAGAGAAAACTCCTCTCCTGCTTCTAGCAGGTGGTGAGAGGAAGAGGGGAGGGACCATTTTGAAATACACCGGAGCACTCTGTTCTTCACAAGGCCTGCCCTTGAGAGAAACTACTTAGCCAGAGCCTACCTGACCTAGAGGAAGGGAAATACCCAACTCAGGCCCACTCTAGCCATCCTGTCCCACCTAGCGGGGTGTGTGTGTGGTGGCGGGGAGTCAGAGTTGGAGAGCTGAGAAGCAGTGTGAGGTTCACAGTCCAGGGGCACAGGTGCACTAAAAGACAGACCTGGCCCTACCCCAGATCACTTCCCCGCCCCCACACCTCATCAGCACACCACTAAAGGCCTATTTACAGCAGTTCCTTTTACCCAGTGCATCATGTCTGGCCATGAATAACAAATATGAGGCATACTGAAAAGCAAAAAACACACTTTGGAGAAAAAGAGCAAGCACCAGAAACCAGACCTGGCAGGGATACTGGAATTAACAGACTGGGAATTTAAAACAACTATGATTAATATGTAAGGGCTGTAATGGATAAAGTGGACAGCCTGCAGGAACAGATGGGAAATGTAAGCATAGAGATGGAAATCCTACAGAAGAACCAAAAAGAATTGCTAGGGAGAAAAACACTGTAACAGAAATGAACGCCTACGGGCTTATCAGTGGACTGCACATGGCAGAGGAGAGAATCTCTGAGCTTGTGGATGTATCAATAGAAACCTCCCAAAATGAAAAGCGAAGAGAACAAAGACTGAGAAACAGAACAGACTATGCAAGGACTGTGAGACAATGATAAAAGGTGTAACGTATGCATGGTGGAAATTCCAGAAAAAGTGAGAAAGGAACAGTAGACATGTTTGAGACAATAATTACTGAAAATTTTTCCCAAATTAATGTCAGACACCAAACCACAAATCTATCAGTTGAATGAGTACTATGGATGATTATAGACTACTTCATCAGCTGGATACACATTTTTCTCAAGCTCACATGGAACATTCACCAAGATAGACCACATTCTGGGCCACAAAACACACCTTAACAAATTTAAAAGAGTGGAAATCACAATGAACTGCTCTCAGACCACAACAGAATTAAATTAGAAATCAATTACAGAAAGATAGCTGGGAAATCCCCAAATACGTAGAGATTAAACAACACACTTCTAAGTAACACCTGGGCCAAAGCAGATGTCTCAAGTGAAATTAAAAAATACTTTGAACTAAATGAAGATGAAAGCACAACTTATCAAAATTTGTGGGATGCAGCTAAAGCAGTGCCCAGAGGGAAAGTTATAGCAATTGAATGTGTATATTAGAAAAGAAGAAAGATCTAAAATCAGTCTGCGAAGCTTCCACCTTAGGAAACTAGAAAAAGAAAAGCAAATTAAACCCAAAATAAGCAGAAGAAGAGAAATGATAAGAATGAGAGCAGAAAGCAATGAAATTGAAAACAGGAAATCAATAGAGAAAATCAATGAAACCAAAAGCTGGTTCTTTGAAAAATCCCACAGAAGGGTGAGATCATCAGAAGCCAGCAGGTCGTTGTCACCAGCCATTTTCTTCCCTGGGGCCATTTGCCAATTCTGGCCATGGGCTGAGGATCAGATTTGGTGCACCCAGAAGGATCCTATGGGGGCAAAAGGGAAACCAGCCAAACGTCCGGCAAGATTGTGCAGGGCTAGGGTGATGATTTGGAAAGTTCAGGATCCCTAATGGCACAGCTGGGTTTACAGTTGTTGAATTCTTGGGCTATCTGGGGAGGCAGGGAGTTCTAGTAAGGTAGATTGAAATCTGTAGTATCCTATAGAGCTAATGGGGTTTTCTCTTTCTTCTTGTGTGACCTATTATAGCTGAAGACTCAGGTAAGTGCAAAACTGGGATGAGAATGCCTAGTTTGTCCTTCACAAATTTACACATCAGGTAATGTCTTGCCTCTGGAGTAGAGGGAATAAAGGGGCAGATGGAGGCCATGAGTCCTGAAGGCCCTGTGGCTTCTCAGAGTGGTCCTCCCCCTCCTCCCACACTTTTGCACGTTGCCCAGCTGCCTCACACATAGGTCTCCATGTGTTCCTTGGAAGGATCCCATTGTGTAGGCAGGGTCGAGATACTGCCCCATTTTATGGACAAGGAATCCGTGTCTTGAATAATTTGCCCCAAAGGATGCAAGTGCCAGGTCTCTGAGCTGGACTGGAAACCCAGGACTCCAGTTTTCTCTCCACGGGGACACTGCTGACCTTCAGGGACAGAACAACCAGGGAATGGGGGCCCCATGAGAGCCGAGAACTTGGCTCGGTGGGATCTTGCCTCTCCCAGCATCGTGTGTCCCAGGGCCTGGCACACAAGGACAGAAGCAATACTTGTTGATTGAATGACAGCACCAGGCCAACGAGCTTTGCAAAGGAACGAATGACTTTCCTAATGAGAGTCACCGAGGCCAAGGTTATGGGCCATTTGTCTTTGTCTTTGACTAAGGCCTAATTGCCTTTGCCATATTTTTGGAGCTGTGCACCCTGGACACTCTTACCTTTGAGGAGAGAGTGGAAAGTTCTCTGCCTCCATAGGCGGGCCACGTTCTTGTTGACACAGGACCAGCAGAACTAAACGGAAACAGCTGTGCGGGGCGAGGGGACGGGGTGGGGAATGGCTCCACGTCGGGCCAGAAGTCTGCATGTTGTTTGGGCTGACATGGGTGGGGTGGCCAGAGCTGGTTTTATATAACTCAGACTTCCAACAGCTTTGGAGAGAGAAAAAACCGAAACTTGCTTAGAAACTGAAATGTGCCTTTTAGAGCTCTCTTCTGATTTTTCTGCCTCTGGGCTTTGTTATCCATGTCATTCTTTGTGCAGGAAAATCGGCTCAAAAAGACTGGCCCTTGAGGGCGATGTGTTCGTGCAGGGACGTGTCCCGGGAGGAGGGTGGGGCGGTCACTAGTGAGTATCAGCACCGCATTCCTGGAACCGCCCCGGGCTTGCTGCTGTTCCGGCTGCCTGAGGCCTCGTGGACAGGGCCCGCAGAGGGGAGCTTTCATTCCGGGAGCAGGAAATCCGTACACGCCACGAGGGCTGTGAGCTAGCGTGTTGCAGGTGTCCACAATGGCGGTCCCCACCTGGCCAGGGACAGTGGGTGGCAGATAAAGGGGAGCCGGATGTTTCATGGCTGTGAGCTCAGCATGGGCATGGTGGCTACAGAGAACCCACGAATCTGCATCTCTGAATGGTGAGCAGTCTGACCATTCGAGAACACGTTTCCTTCTGGGAGCTGCACCACAGTGAGGACTGTCACAAGCAGACTTCCACCTAACGCTGATTTTGCAGAAGGTCAAAAAAATGTCCAGGAACCGTATTGTAGAGCAACATGGGAGAGAAAGGAGAAAGGAACACAGAGGGGGACCACGATGGCCAATTTCAGACTTGCCCCCTTCCCGGCTTGCCCCCCTGCCTCGCTGCCAGGGAACTTGGCCACAGGCCGAGACTCACGATGGAGCCAGCTGCTTAGAGTGACCCCCTCGTTCCTGGAAGGGTTGAAGCAAGCACAGGGGGAGGGCGGAGAGGGTCAAGGGAAAGGAGCAGCCCACGTTGATGGGGGGTTCCACCCAACTGCAGCTTCTGACCTGCTTTTTAACTCCGAGGCCAGGAGTCAGTGGGCCACACGCATTCTTTGAGGCCTATCAAAGCCATTAAAAAAGGCCAAAGTAGGGTCACAAAAATGGTGATATATTTTAGAGACTTAAAGATTTATTTATTTATTTGAGAGAGAGAGATAAAGAGGGAGAACATGAGCGGGGGAAAGGGGCAGAGAGAAAGAGAGAGAGAGAGAATCTCGAGCAGATTCCCCACTGAGCACAGAGCCCAGTTCAACAGGGAGCTCGATCTCAGGACCCTGAAATCATGACCTGAGCCGAAACCAGGAGTCGGACACCCAACCGACTGAGGCGCCCCCCAAAATAGTGATATATTTTAAATGTTCACCTTTAATGAAAGTGTACTTTGAACTCACAGAAATATGATGCAGGGCAAATGCTCCTCACAAGACAGGACTCCCTTTTAAAACATCATCCTGAGGGTGTGGTGAGGGGTGCAAGTTTAAAGTGTGTGTTGAACTTGTCTTCTCTCAGGGCTGTCGGTGTATCTCCTCCCAGTTGCTTGTAGAGGAGCTCTGTGGAGTGCATGCACACGTATGCACACACACGTGCACACACGCACGTGCACACATGCACACCCACCTGTGAGAAGCTGCAGGGTGAGAAAACCACACACTGCTCACTACTTTCTAGAAAGCTCTACGAAAGCCGCCTTCGTGGAGAACAGAGAGGTCATTTGCCAGGTTAAGTAGGAAAGAGTCACACTCCCCCAGTGAAGGTGTGATCCCACCTTACTTGGGGGCTTAGGCTTCATGTGTCGCTGGTACCTCCCCGGGCCCCCCCAGTCCAGCCCCGCTCAGCTGGCAAAGCATTCTCTCCACAGTGGGGTCTGGTCGCAGCCCTCCCAGCTTGGTTCCTTCTGTGTCCGGAGCGTTCTAAGGTGGCCTGAGCAGACTTTGAGATCGGCCCTGTCTACCTCTCTAGCTCGCTTTCTTTCCCTCCTCCACCCCCATTCGTGTTCAGGATCGAGAATGTGCGGTGTGCTCTCCGCCAGGAGTACTGGGCACATTCCTTCTTCCCTCCCCTCCCCTCCTCTCGGTGGCCACCCCTCTGTGGCCCTTCCCGCCCCTGCCTCACCGCATTAGGTGCCCCGATGGCACAGTGGGCCCCTCACGTTGACCCCGCAGGGCCCAGGCACCCTGCGCAGTGAATGAGGGACTGATGGGGAGGCTAACAGGTCCAGGCGTGTCCTGGCGCGTCATGGCTCCTGTGTGGCTCCTGCGTGACAAGACCTGGAGCAGAAAGGCCACAGCAGAGCCTTCCTGGGGCCCCCTCCCCGGTATGCGTAGGGCAGGGCCTCTGCAATCAGGCGTATGGAGTACGTGGTACCTTTCGCAGCCGCATCGTCGAACAAACTCCTTCCATGTCCCTGCCGCCCAAGAGCCAAGGTAGGAAAACCGGGAAAGCAAAGGAGTTAGTAAAAGAAAAAAGAACAGCACGTTTTTTCTTGCCATGTGCTCCCCACCCAGAGCTCAGGAAGCCAGGCTCCCTGTTCGTGTGTGCGTTCTTCGGCCCCAGACTGTCTCCCCCGGGGCTCAGCGGCCCCTGTAACACCCTCTCCCACTCTGAGAATGGGAGACGTGGAGCCCATGGGCACTAAAGGGCTGGATGCTTGCTCCTGCCCTTGGCGACCACAGCGCCCTGGGCCAGCCCAGCCAGGGTGCAGACAGATCCCTCCCTAAATCCGACAGCGGGCTCAACGGCAGGCTCCCTGGAAGAAAAGCCCAAGTTACAGAGTACTGTATTTTCTTTGTGAACAGTCTTACGCTCACGGAAAATTGGCAATTCCCGTGTCAACAGCACTGGTCCCCCGAAGCATTTGTGAGTAAGGCGTCAGCTGCTCAGCCGGGTTGCGCGATGTTTCTTCAGCAGGAATCTCATGGACGGATGGACAGATGGACGGATGGACGTGGTGATACGTTCCCATCAGGAGCTCAGGGGCTGCAGGCTTCCCACCTGCCCCGCGATCCGGGATGCTTACCTGGGGCACTTGAGGAAGTAGCATCTGCCAGGCTTCTTCCCCTAGAGGTTACTCTCTTTGAAAGGAAAAAGTGTTTTGCGGACAAGTGACCTGCATCTATGAAAATATCCTGTTCCTCGTCCGATTATCAGCTCATCCCCTTACATCTGTGCGCGCTCTGGGTTTCCTCTCTCGTGGTTGCTACCGCGACGCTGCTGACCGCCGGTCCCTGGGAGCTCCCCCAGGCCGGCTCTGGGTGCTGCGGGCATGTCCCCATCATCCCTTGAGCACCTGCCTGCTTTCTGGCAAAACAACTTGTTACATTTGCGACTTTCCCTGCCCCGGCCCTGGAAGCAGGCCTCTCATCCAGGTGCTCTGGTTCCTTTTCGTGGGAAGGTGGGTTGAGAAGCCAGTCCTTGGAGGCTTAGGGGTGCTGGGGGGCCTTGGAGGCGTTCCTGCTCCACAGCCCTCTCAGTGACAGCTGGGGAACAGATGTGCACATTTCCATGTAAAGGCACTGGTTCGTCTTTATGGCCACGATCGCACAGCGATGGCTCTAATTGTTATCTTCCACCATAGGGTTCATTCTAGTTTTCTCTCTCTCCGTATTTGTCCCTCCCTTCTCTGATGATGAGAAACCTGGCTCCCACGGTCTGTAACAGATTTGCTTATTTGTAGGGTGGTCCCCTGGATGTAAGCTACCTCTTATTCCAGCCACCACCCCCCACCTCCCATGCGGGATCTCCGCTCCTTGCTCGTACCCCAACGCTCTATGCAGGGCCTCTGCACCCCCCGGGGATGCCCCCCTCCACCCTGCTGGGCCAGGATGGTCTTTTTCTTCCTGCTCCGCCTTTCATTGCACTCTGGTGTACCGTGGCTTCCCCCCTCCCACTGTGGTCACCTCTGCTTCAGGATAGGATGGTGGAGAAACAGAAACATGAAGCAAGGTGAGGTTCCCTGGTATTTTTACCCAAAGAAGCACCAGGTGTATAAAGACGGAACCACAGAATCAGCATAACAGACATTCCACGCAATCAGGCAGTGAGCCCCAGGTCACGCTGTAGAGTGACCTCGGAGTGTGCCCGTTTTGGAGTCGCCCCACTTGGGTTCAAATACCAGTGCTGCCCCTGGGTAGCTGGGGCCAGTCCCCGAGCCTCAGTTTCCTCAAATGTAAAATGGGGAGGTGATGGCACTTCCCTCCCGTTGCTGGTGTGAGGCCTCCACGACCTAATGCCCGGGAAGGGCACGCCCCTGCACCTGCCCAACGTGACTGCTCGACCGGCGTGCGCTCCGACAACTCCCGTGTATTTTTCAGAATTCTAGAACACAGTCATTCTGCTTTAGGAGGCAGGGCCAGGACACTGGGTGGGTGTTCCCCGGGCAGCGAGGCTCTCCCAGGCCTTCCTCCTTTGCAGCTTTTTTTTCCTTTTCCTTTTTCTTTTTTTTGGCACACCCGCCCCCACGTCTGGGAGGGTTTCCTGGACAGAGGTCCCGGTGGCCGCTGCCTTAAGACGTGCAGGCCGGGCCGCGGCCGCCACTGCTCTCTGACCCAGGCCAAAGCAGGCAGCAGCAGCAGCCCCAGCCAGTGCAGCAACATGGAGCTCTGGGGGGCCTACCTGCTCCTCTGCCTCTCCTCGCTCCTGACCCAGGTCACCACTGAGGAGCCAACCCCCAAGGTCAAGAAGGCTGCAAATGTCAAGAAAGGTAAGGAGGGGAACAGGGCTCCTCCCCACCTTCCAGGGAGCTGGTCACCCCGTCCCTTACTACTTTTTATGCTCCTTCCTTTCATTTTCCTTCTTGATAAATCCAGGGAACTTTCTTGAAATACCCCTGGAGCCTCGGAGAATTCTCCAGTATCGGGGGCAGTTGTCAGAATTGTTAAGGATCACTGACTCTCAGAATGGGAAAGAACCTTTCAGATCATCTAAACCGACGCCCACTCCGCCCATCTCCAACCCCCCCCCCCCAAATATGTTAAAGAAATCAAATCTTGGGTTTGGCAGTGCCAAGGGGCTCTGCTTCGTAATCTCCAAACCTGGGGTTACTCCACTGTACAACGGGGATAGTGGCATTTGCCAAAAGGCGTCTGATTAGGATTTAATGCCACAAAGCCCAACGGCTGACACCTACAATAATACTTACTGCACAGGGGAAAAAGGGACCGAGTGAATTCTCTGTGTGAGAGCGTATCACGCAGCCTTGAGAAAACAAAAATGTGGGAACTGAAACTAGGACGCCAGAAGCAGGTTTGCGTTCCCTCTGTTGCCTCTGGGTTTGGGGTGTCCTTGGGCTGCCTTGGCTGCTGCAGGGCCTGCCCTTGGAGCCCAGCCTCTGGTGAGGTCACCCCAGGCTGTGTTGAGACAACATTAGCGAAATGCCATGGCAATGAACGGGGCTGTCACCCCCACAGGGCTCCGAGGCTCCGAGAGAGAGTTCCAGGGGATGAGAATGTGGATTTAGGCAGAGAAAGGGGCAGCCAGAGCCAAGAGCCTGGAAGAGGCAAGGCGAGGGGGCGTGGGCTGTCCTCAGGCCGCTCTGTGAGCCTCCTCTGTACACAGACAGCTGCCCGTTGGCCAGGGACTAGTGGAATGTGGAAAGGCACCTCGGGACAGTGGAGGCCCCCAGGGCTGTGAGAGAGAACAGAGCACATGTGCGGGTGACAGAGATACCGACCTCCAAGGTTCAGTTTTATAAAGTTAACAACAGAAAGTTCAGAAGGGAATGGATACCATGCCAATATTTATCTTGAAAAGTGGGTTTATATACAAATACACACAAATCCTTTTACATGCAGAGGATTTTTCTAGAAGGATCCACAAGAGTTAGTGATAGCAATTACTTCTGGGAAGAAAAACTGGGGAGCTGAAGGCAATGTCAGTCGGAAAGGAGACTGTAATGTTTCAAACTGTTTGGGTTTCTAAAAAGTTATATGCAGATATTACGTTCTGCAAAATTTTCATGAAAAAGAGAAGACTCGATACCACGCACGATTGTGTTGACGAGCTTTAGCTAAAATTACAACCTAGTGATGTTCTCAGTAAAGGAGACACAGCTCCAAAGACAAATTATAGAATTTTTAAATGTGGAAAATAGTTGCTAATGTCTCAACTACCAGAGATTTAGTATTTATTTATTTAATCATGCAAATCACATATTAAATCATGTGAAAAAGGAGAAGGCCAGACCAGATGATGACCTGGCCCTCTCTGGCTGTCACACTTGAACCCAGCCCCAGGGGGTCTCCATGGAGGTGGCCCCTGGAGGCCCCGGACCCCGGAGGCCAACAGCTGACGACATGGGTGGGGCGTTCTGTCCAGCCCTGGCCTCTCCCAGGAACCAGCTTCAGAGTTCTCGACTCACCTGGTGTTTCTTCCTTCCACCTGCTGTCCACATCCACAACAAATGCTTCCAGAGCGCTTCTCCACGGAGGGGCCAATAGATGCGTTGAGCATCCCAGCAAGGGGTCACCACTGCTGTGAGCACCACTGCTCGTGAGGTGCAAATCGGCCAAGGAACCTCGGTGGTTCTCACTTGGGCACCGGCACCCGCTGGGGAATACCTTACAATCCAGGAGCCTGGGCCCCACTGCTGGAAATTCTGGATCTGGGGGTCAGAGGGTGGGCCAGCATCTGCCTTTTCCCCAAATCTCCAGTGATTCCAGGAAGCCACCAGGATTGAGAACCCCAGGAAAAATCCAGTGCACAAAAGTGGGGGAGGGAGTCCAGAGGAGGGGCTACATGGTCCCTGGGGTGGGGGCGGGGGGTGGTGAACAGATAGGTGAGGCTGGCAAAGGGAAGAGACGACAGCTTGCGTGCCAAGCCCCCACCCTGGCCTGCAGGGTCAGGGGAGAGCCCTGGGTGCTTCTGGGAGTACATCTGCTCCTGGTGGGGGGTGTATCCCCAGCTGGCTGTAGGGGGGTCAGCTGGAGGTGAGGCATGCGGGGAAGGCTCAGGTGGCTGGGGTGCTAGTGGCCATGTGGCCACACCTGGCAGGGAAGCTCAGGTGGGCAGCATGGCCGCACAGGGGGTCAGAGGCCCTCAGAACGGGGACTAGGGTACCTGGAGGGTGTCCATTCCAATAACACGCACCAGGAATCTGCAGTTCAGAGACAGAGAAGGGTAGCACAGGGCCTCCTGACTCCTTGCCCAGAGCTGTAGACGTTCCCTACTCCTACACCTTCCTCGGGTGGAGCACTGTTGGTGCCTTCCTCCTTGACCAGTCCCCGGAGGACCCCTTGCACACATGGGCACCTCAGTGCAAATTACAAAGGTACCCCTCTGAGCTGCCAAATTGTAGAAAGGCACCCTTTTCTCTGATCTGACCCAGCATAGCCAGGGCAAGGCTTAGGGACTAGACGTGAGCCCCCACTAGTCCCCTCAGCTGAGTGCCTTTGTAGAGTATGCAACTTGCACAACCTCACCTGGCACCCTTTGCTGGTACATCATGTGACTGGTACAGAGCTGCCCTGAACTTGCCAGGACAGAGGCCCAGCACGAGGCATACATAACCCTGCTAGGCTAGTTTGCCAGCCCTAAACCCTCCTTTTTTTTTTTTTTTTTTGGCCTTGCTCATCTGGGTGTTATTTTCCTCATATTTGATAAATTACATCACTAATTTCTGCATATACAAGTATGTTTCTTGTTTGCATTTGTTTCCTGGGATTCCTCTGCAAAAGCGCCTCACAGGTGGACAAAGGCTCTGACCTCATTGCTTATGACCTTGGACTTTATGCAGGCACAGCTAAATGGACCGTGGACTCGCTTTCCCGCTCTCTACCCCAAGCCACACAGCGTTTTCTGAAGCCCCGGGGATTTCAGTAAGACTGGGGTCCACCCACAGAGAGAGAGAGATCCTCCCCACCTTCCCCTGATGGCTCCCGCCTAACCAGCTCCCAACAGGCCTCTGTGTTGAGGATGGCTCAGGTTAGGGCTCCGCTCTTCTGCGGTCACAAGGGTGGGGAGAATCAAACCTGGAGCCCTGTGCGCCTGGGTTCGGGCCAGCCCTGCCCCCTGCTGGCCAGTTGCTTCATCCTGGCTCAGGTTTCCTGTCCGTGAAGTGGGGCTCGAGAAGAGATGGCCTTACACAGGTCACGGGGTCGATTGTGCCCCAGGCGCTGTTCGCAGGCTTCTCTCTCTTAGCCGCTGTCTTCTTCAGAGTCCTCCGAGGTGGGGCTGTTATCATCCCATTTCACAGATGAGGAAACCGACTTCAGCGAGGCTGAGCAACCCGCCCCAGGTTACTCCCATCCTTGTGACCTCAGAGCCCATGCACGTGCGTGCCTGTGCCGCCAGGCTCAGCCCCGGGCTGGCGCGCAGGCCCCGCTGGCCCGTGTCCCTGGGATCCAGCCTAGGGAAGCGAACTTGGCAGGTCTTAAGAGCATCTGGCTCTGCTTTCTCTGCTTTGCTCTCCTCTGGAGCTGGGAGAGTGGTTGGGGGTGCACCCCCTCCCCGACCCCTGCCAGTCCCAACCCCATCCGACCCCCAGCCACACTCCTCAACAAATGCACAGGTCTCGCGTGAGTCGGAACTAGTGATAGATGGGTTTCCCAGCAGCTGGAGAAGCCCAAGCAATTCCTCAGACTACCGTCAGTAGGGACAGAGAGAAAGTAGTTCGAGATATTGCGGTCTAAGGGCGTCCTTTCCCTTGCCCCCTTGGGGTTGATAGAGTGAGGGCTTAGCCCACTCCGCCCTTGCCCTGCCCCCATCCCTTATGGCCTTCTTCACGTGTCTGTGATGTCTCCATCCTAGATGCTGTGACTGTAAGGATGTTTGAGGAGCTCAAAAACCAGCTGGATAACCTGGCCCAGGAGGTGGCGCTGCTGAAGGAGCAGCAGGCCCTGCAGACGGGTGAGTGCAGGTGGCAGCCGCTGGGGCGAAGTGCACCAGAGACGGGCTCAGGCCAGGGCAGCCGGCAGGCAGCACCAGCCCAGTCTCCAGCCAGGACCCAGGCCCAGCTGCCGGGCCAGCCCTGTAGGCCAAGACGCCAGGTGCAGGGAGCCCCGCCTTGGCCCGCATCCTCTCGGACAGATCCCCTGACATGTGTGCACAGGGGAATCTTCTCAAAGGACAAAAACTCTCCCACAAGAATGCATGACCGCCCACCGGGAGCGGGGCCCCAGGAGCACTGCGTGGAGCAGGGGCAGCGGCGTTCCTAATGAGCTCCCAGAGGACCCTCCCCTCGGCCAGCCCCCATAGTCCTAAGGGGCACGCTAGCTTCACTCCCCTGTGCATCGGCCCATTTGCTCATGTTGTCACTCTTAATCATCCTAATTATGCCACGGCAGGGTTTATTCTACCCATTTTAAATGGGGGAAACCGAGGCACAGAGAGGTCCTCTTCCTTCCCACGCTCACCTGGTTGGTTAGCACGGATGATGATCTGAATGGGAGCGGCCTGCCCGGGGCATGCTGGGTGTGAGGAAAGGCGGGTCATCAGGCAACCAAGGACGGACGGCCGCAGTCACACGGCCGCAGAGCCTGGGGGCAAGGTCAGGTGTCCTCCTGGGCCACCGAATCTCTCTCTCTCTCCACCGTGCTCCTTTCACCGTGTCTCAGGCTCACCTACTCCTTTGTGCCCATGCCCTGGGGAGCACAGAGAATACGGACGAACAGTAGCCGATCACACGTGCGTGTCCTGCGGGCCTGGCACTGCTCCAAGTGCTCTGCCTACGTTAACTGATCGTTCGCAGAAAACCCACACAGTGGGCTTATTACTACCACCGCTCCTCCATTTCCCACCGAGACTCGGAGCGCCTTGCTCACAGCCGGAAGGAGCAGAGTCTTGTTCTTAGCTCTGCTTTGCTGCCTCTCCAGTTATGACCTGGGAATCGCTGGGCCCCTTCTTGGGCAATCTACAAATCTCGCTGTTCTCACAGCCACCCTCTCACCTCATGCTTCTCTGACAGCGTGTCCCAAGCCTGGGGCCCTCTGCTCCCCTTGTGCCTCCTCAGAGACCTCCAGATGCTTCTCACTGGGCAGTTTGCACCCGCTTTCTCCCACCTAGGTCTTTCCTTTCAGCATGGCCACTGGCCATCCTTCTGTCCCTCTAAAGTGCCACACTCTGTCCTTCCCACCACAGGGCCTTTGTACCTGCTGTTCTGGCAGCCTGAATTGCTCCTGTAAGATCCACCTAGTATGCACCTCTAGCATCACTATCTCAGGACTCCCTAATCCCTCATCTCAATCAGGCTCCTCAGTTAAAACTCTCACAAAATGATGTTCTTTCCTTTATCATATTTATGGCAGTTTGTAATTATCTATTCATCTGTTGATTTATGTCTGCCTCCCCTGCTAGATAATAAGCCCCAGGAACACAGGGACCATGTTTGATTGCCTTGTCTCTTCCACCACCTTGCCCAGCGTAGTGCCTGCCACATGTCAACACTCAGGAAAGTTTTGTTGAAGGGAGGACAAATACATGATTTTGTACAACCTGCTTAACATAGCAGGTAGGGTGAAGGGGCTCTAGAAGGGAAGTATCTACCATGTTTTGGCTTCAAGGGAATAGAACACCCAACAGTAGCTTACACAAAAAGCGAGTCTGAAAGTGGGTAGCTGTTTTTGTTCAGAAGCTTTGCCTCATGGTCCCAAGATGGCTGCTCCAGCTCCAGGCATCATGACTGCATTCAAGGCAAGACGGAGAAGAAAAGGTGGCCCAGCCATTTATCAGGAGAGTGAAGGTCTTCCATTCCCACCTTATTGATCAGAGCTCTATCATATGACCACCTGGAGCTTCGATGCAAGAATGAAGCTTTTCTAGGCTCTGTAGTGGTGGCAGACAAGGGAGAAGGGGATTGGGAACGGATGTTGGTTGGGTCCACCAGCAGTATCTGCCCCAAAGGGAAAGTTTAGAAGCACTGTGTCGTTCTGGGTAACAGTCTCCTCATCCGTAGAGCAGAAAGCATAGGGGTAGATTGCAGGGTGAGCTCTAAGGTCTCTCCCATGTCTAAGCTTTGTGCTCGGGCAAAGTCCATATAACCCAGATGCCACTAGCCCCCCCAGGTGAGGTGATGAGGTGGGGACTTCCTGGCACAGAATCCCGGGCATATGGCAGTCGCGCCCCTCCCCCCATCATGTCTGCCGATTCCCTGGGGGTTCACAGCCTCCCACGCTGACAGGGCTCCTCAGAATTCCCCTACCTTGGGCAGAGCTGACCCTGTCTCTACACTTCCACATCCCCTTGGCACCGGATGCGGCGCCCAGGGAAGGGCGGTGACCTTGAGCTAGGGGCTGTCTGCCACTGAGGGGCTAGCTAGCCTCAGGACCTCTGGCAGGCGGATCTGGGCTCTGCATCCGTATCCATCAGCCTGGGGAGCTGGCTGTCCAGGGCCAGCGACAACTGGGCAGGCTGGCGGGGACTGCAAGAGGGTGGGCCTCGCCCTGGAGGGTGGCCTTGGACTGGGGACCCTGGAGACCTTGGGTGACGGCCGTTCTCTCTCCCCTCGCAGTCTGCCTGAAGGGCATCAAGGTGCACAGGAAGTGCTTTCTGGCCTCCACCCAGGCCAAGACCTTCCACGAGGCGAGCGAGGACTGCATCTCGCGCGGGGGCACGCTGGGCACCCCGCAGACGGGCTCCGAGAACGACGCCCTGTACGAGTACCTGCGCCAGAGCGTGGGCGCCGAGGCCGAGATCTGGCTGGGCCTCAACGACATGGCAGCGGAGGGCGTCTGGGTGGACATGACCGGCGGCCACATCGCCTACAAGAACTGGGAGACCGAGATCACGGCGCAGCCCGACGGCGGCAAGGCCGAGAACTGCGCCGCCCTGGCCGGCGCGGCCAACGGCAAGTGGTTCGACAAGCGCTGCCGCGACAAGCTGCCCTATATCTGCCAGTTCGCCATCGTGTAGCCGCCGGCCGGCGGGGAGGCTGCGGGGGTGGGGGCGCTCGTGCAAATAAAGCTGGTGCCGCTGGGCCAGTAGTGGCTGCGCCTGTGCTGGGCCCGCGGGTCGAGAGCTCTGGGGAGGAAGAGGGGCGGAGGGGGTAAAGGGAAGGAAGGAGGGGGGAGAGGGAGTGGAGGAGGGAGAGGGAGGGGGAAGGGAGGGGAGGAGGGGGAGGAGGAAAGGAGGGGAGGAGAAGGGGGGAAGGAGGGGAGGAGGGGGAGAGGGAAGGGAGGGGAGGAGAGGGCGGGGGAAGGGAGGGGGAGGGGGAGGACGAGGACGTGGACGAGGAGAAGGGAGGAGAGGGAGGGGGAAATGGAGGAGGTGGAGAAGAGGAGGAGGAGGAGCTGAGGAGGGGAGGAGGTAGAAAGACGAGGAGAGGGAGGGGGAAATCGAGGAGGGGGAGAGGGGAGGGGAGGGGAGGGGAGGAGAGGGATGGCGAGGGGGACACACCGGCTTCACACCACCAACGGATTCTCAGCAGGGGGACAGAAAAGAATAAGGGGAGACAGAGAGCCCCCGACTGCTGCTGCCTTTTTTCTTTGTATAACTTGTTATTATCGTGTAATTTCCTACTCATAGAAAAGTTGCAAGAATTCCCTGATACCCTTCCTCCAGATCTTCCAAACATGAACATTTCCCCATATCTGCTTTATCCTTTTATTTTTTCCTGCACCATTTGACAGTAAATTGCAGACATGATTCCCCTTTACCCCGAAATGCTTCAGTGTATTTACTTCCTGAGAGCAAGGGCATTTTCTTACAAAACCACAGCACTATTATCAAAGTTGGGAAATTGACATCGACAACACAGTAATTGTCAAAGTTACAGCCCTGATTCCCACGTCCAGGCATCCTTTTGTAAACTCCACTCCTGCGTGCTGGGATCCAGCATCCCCTCCCCAGCTCCAGGGAAGGGGTGACCCCCTCACCCCCAGCCCCTCCTGCTGTGGATCCCTTTCTGGGAGTGCACTGACATCTGAGTCTTGCTGGGGGCTGAGAGGTGGGGGATAAGAGCAGAGGCCGCCTGAGGGAGAATCTGCACCCCCATCCTTCCCCAGCACACCCTGGGGGCTGGTCTAGGAGCCCAACAGGACCCTTGCCAATGCTGCCTGACTACTATGTCCCCTCCTTCCCACTCCTTACAGAGAGCTCCGTGCTACCAGTAAACAGCTACCACTTGAGCTCACCAGAGTGCGGCAACTTTAAGTACGTTGTTTTATTGAAATCTTATCCACCCAGCACAGGATGTGTTATTATCCCCCAGAGCTGAGACTCAGGGAAGTTAAGTGACTTCCCTCGGGGTCACACAGCTAGTAAGTGGCAGAGCCAGGATTTACCCCAGGGCTGATTCCAAGAGCCTTGGGTTTTCGACCGCCAAGGTGATGCTTGTCTCATGTACTGGAACTTCCCTGAAACAAAACATTGGAAAAGCAGGCTGGTGACCCCGGGAGGCTACTGGCCAGCTAGTGGCATGACCTGGCTAGTGACACCTCCTAGGGGAAGTCTTCCTTGTCCCATCAGGCATCGCATCATTCCACCATCTGCACCTTTTTCTCCCTGGTCTTTTTTTTAGCGTGTCTTGCCTTCAGTAAAACTGATGACAGTTTGATTCGATCCATGGCCGTGGGGTAGCTTACTGTGAACCGTGTGCGGACTTGTCAGGCAGTTGGCCGGGCATTGTCGCAGAAAGCCTCTCATGTAATCCAATAATTATGGGAAGAGGTAATAAGATCCACGGGGGGTGCAGAAACAGGCTCAGAGGGCTGATGCAATTTGTTCAAGGCGGCCCGAGGCAACGCTGAGACTCAAATCTAGGCCGTGCAACCCTCATTTTGGGGCTTTTGTTTACCCCACGCAGCTATAATCTAGCAGGATGCAGGTGACCAGGGCCTTGTCAAAGTTCCCGAAGTGGACGGCTGCCCGCAAGAGGGCACTATGCCTCCGCGCGAGAGCAAGGGTCCCGGCGGCGAGGCGCCACGGTGGTGTCTCGTGGGCAAGCAACGAGCACTTCCCGCTTCCAGCAGCAGGGGGCAGTATGGGCCAGAGAATCGTTAACCATCGTTACTAGGCCACACTCTTCCGTTTGGAACAGAGACCAGTAGACTGCAAAGTTGGGGTACACCTGTCCTGGGATCCTGTTTTTATTTTAACTTTTGACACTTTGTTCCTCATGGATTTTCTTGCATTCATTTTGGTTTTTAAATACCCCACGTTCGATTATTATTTATCATGATTGCTGGATTTTTTTTTTTTAATTTTTATTTTTGTATTTTTAAATTTTGGGGGGGTGCTTCCTTAAATTTTGTAGCCCAGGTGAGGGCTTCACACAGTGCTTCACTCACCTCACTGGTCCTGGCCCTGGCTCTGAGGTACAAACTGGAGAAGTTTCCAAGGCGTATGTAAGCAATGATTCTAGATGTTCAACTTCTCCTGGGAAGAACATCTCCTAATAGTCTCCTGGAACTGATGTTGAGGCCTCTTTCATAATCATAACCCTTTCTTCTTTTTCCCATGGTGTGTTGCCTGGTGTGTCAAAATCTTTGAGGGTGCCAAACACAGGGACGGTTTGAAATATTGAGGTTAGGTCAGTCGTTCTCAGCTTTGGCCAGACATTAGAATCACCTGACATACTTAAAAAACCCATGCCCAGGCTGCATGCTAGACCAATTAAATCCGAATCCCGGGGGAGTGGGACCGGGCACTGGGAGTATTTGAAGCTCTCCAGGTGATTCCAAGCAATGGTGGTTGAGAACCACTGGCTACTAGGTTAGGATTTGGGAAGAAACCCATCGGCCCCAGAATAGCTTCCTCGTTGGTCGGCCTCAGTCTGAATTTCCTACCATTCTAAGCCTTGAGTAGTGATACCATGCACACTAATCAGGATTGGCCAAAAAAAGTTTGGTTAGTTTTACATTGATTCTGACAGGAAGTAGAGGCTCAATTTGTAGGACTTGGTGTGAGTTAATTTCAGTAGGAGGTAGGCATGTTTATCCAGTTAGGATTAGATTTGGTTGCATATAATGAAACATCTCAAATAATAGGGCTTTAAGACAGCAATCTGGAGGTAGATAGTCCAATGCTGCTATGGCCTGTCTATGGTCACAGGGGATTCAAGGGTCCTTTTATTTTCCTATTCTACCGTTCTAGTATATGCTTTCTAGCTGAGGTCTCCTCATGGTCCATGATGGCTGCTGGAGCACCAACCATTATTATCCACATTCCAGGCATCAAGTAAAAGAAAATGGGAGAATGGGGGGGCGCCTGGGTGGCACAGCGGTTAAGCATCTGCCTTCGGCTCAGGGCGTGGTCCCGACGTTATGGGATCGAGCCCCACATCAGGCTCCTCCGCTGTGAGCCTGCTTCTTCCTCTCCCACTCCCCCTGCTTGTGTTCCCTCTCTCGCTGGCTGTCTCTATCTCTGTCAAATAAATAAATAAAATCTTTAAAAAAAAAAAAAAAAGAAAGAAAAAAAGAAAATGGGAGAATGGGCAAGAAAGTTCCAGTCAGCTTCCTTTAAGGAGACTTCTCTTTTCCTTATATTTCATAGGCCAGAACTCCGTCAAATGCCTATCTGAATGGAAGACTGAGCAGTACAACCTTTTAGGTAGGCACCTTTGCGCCCCAAATAAAATCAAACCTCTTTAAGGAAAAGGGGCAAATGGTACGTAACTAGCAGTTTGTATTTGTAGCATGGAGCCACTGCTCACCCAAAGCTTGACCATGGGAGGGAACTAGAAGCTAGGAGGCAGAGTTAAGTGATTTTTGAAGAAGAAATGGTTTCCAGGAACTTGCTTGTGTGGGTCTTTCAACAGGAGAAGCTTGTTTTCAATTGGGCAGCTGGGTCAGGCCCTAGTTCCTTTTTCAACAAATTCCTAGTTCCTAAGCACAGCCATCTCAGCCTCACTTTTGGGTCAGTCGTCTCCCAGGGCAACCGTCTTCCTCAAGAGCCCAGATCTAGAAGGCTGTGACACCCCAGGTGCTTCCTGCCTGCCCTTGTCTAGCTGGTAGAAGAAGTGATTGCTGGTCTGGAGTCCGAAGGGCGTAGCTTGGCGGACCCTGGCTGCATTCTGTGAAGCTTTCTTTTTCACTCCCCTGGAGAGGGAGTCTCATGCTGTATCAGTTACGGTCTCAGCAGGAAGCAGAATCCAACTCAGTTCAAAGGACTATAAGGAAGGATGATGAGCAGTCCTCGTTTTGCACGGTTATGATATAGGTGAATTGCAATTATCGCTAATTTCCGTTATTTCAAATGACGCCCGGCCCCCCACAAGATGGTTCCGATTGCAGTTACGCTGGCATATTCATTGTGAGCAACTGCATCAAGCTTCGATCGCAAAGGTGTGGTTGGACCTCCAGTCCAGAAATCACTGCATGAACAGCAGATACACAGTGTGATCGGTGACCAGTCATGTCACCTCTTTCCAAGACAGTGGGTGACTGGCCTCTGCGCATCCGTTACTCTATTCACGCACAGACAGCAAAGCACGCAGTTGTGGCTCCTCCTCGTCTCCCACGGATAAACTTAGGGGACATTTTCCAAAGATGGATAACAAACAGGGAACTGGCCAATAAAGATGAAAATTCAGCAATGAAACCTGATAATGTTGGAAGAGAAATCTGAATATAGATGGGAGGAACAGGCAAGGCGCTGTTCAAACTCCCCCTGGCAAGCCTTTTCCAAAGAAATACTTTGATTCTCAATGTCTGTCATGTTTCAAATTAGTGTATTTAATATTTGTACTACTTTTCCTCTTACCAACAGTAAGAGGGTTTCAATGTCTTTACAAAACTTTTGAAAGGTCCATCGTAATTTTGCCCATTGATCAAGGTTATTTTGCACAGTTGCAGCTTGCTTGGTCCTTGTTACAGCCCCCAAAACCATGGTGAGGATTCCTATATTTAGAGACATATGGGGGCGCCTGGGTGGCTTGGTCGGTGAAGCATCTGCCTTCTGCTTAGGTCGTGATCCTGGTGGTCCTGGGATGGAGCCCCCCATCTGGCTCCCTGCTCAGTGGGGAACCTGCTTCTCCTTCTCCCTCTGCCTCTCCCCCCGCTTGTGCTCTCTTGCTAATAGATAAAATCTTTAAAAAGTATTTTAAAAAAATAGATATGGGCATTCTTAGCAAGTGAGCAAGAGATAGTGGGGCTTTCAGAGCCTAGCCATGGCAGGGAGCTCCCTGCAAGGCAGGAGGATTGGTCCCAGGGATGGGGGTGCAAATACTGCTATGGAGCCTTGGAACAGGAACACACGGGAAGAGAGCTCTGTGCAAAGGGACACAGCCACAGATGGAAAATGCAGCCCAGTGCACAGACAGGGACTTCTGCCCCCATCCCCACCAGGCTTGGCAGGTGCTTCCCTCCCTCTGGGTGAACCCAGCTGAAAGGCAGCTAGCAGGGATCTAGGCAATGCATCCTGTCAGGCTCCCAGGGCAAATGACAGGGTAGAGGTAGGCGGAGCCTGGGTAGGGGCGGAAGTACACTTGACACATGTCGGCATTTTTATGTCCATGCCCTGCGGTCGAGGACAAAGTCACCTGCGTCTCTGGTGCTCAGTGCTAACACATTCCCTTAGTAAAGACTCAGTGAACACACATGGGAATCTGGGGTTCCAGTCTTCCAAAGTCGGGCTCCTAACTTCTGCTGTGCCCTGGAATTCCTTTGGTGCTGCTTGTCCTATTGGCTGGGACACGAAGCACACATACTTAGGGTCAATGGGAAGGAGAAAAAGCGAACTCTGTTTTCCAGCCAGTGTTTATAGGAAAAATTTCTAGTGAGAGTGCCCCAAACTTGGTACATTTTCAGTAAGATGGGCTGGGAAAGTTTCAAATTATATTCTAAATGCAACTGACAGAATGTCAGGGGGGCGCGGGTACATCTCAGATGTTACTGCATATAAAGCATATTGCTTGGGATCAAGTATTCAAGCATTTTACTTTTCTGCCATGAGTGTAACTTACATAAGACACTTCGTCTGCGTTAGTTACATCTTTGGAAATCTCTTGGGGGGTCTGGGACCTTCATTAAACAAAAACTTGCTATTTAAATAGAAAGGAAGCACTGGTTGGTCTTCTGCAGAATGCTTGCTCTCTCTTCTGTTAGGTCTTTGGCTGTCTGCCGTTCTCTTGCTCTGAGGCCGATTCGGGAAGGAACATCCCCATCCAGGAGGTCCCAGGCCCCGGGGGTTTCCCTGCAAATTCCATGTTGCTGGCTTCCTTGCAAGAGGGTGAAGAGGATCGGCATGGTTTCTCAGCCTCAGCACTGCTGACATTTGGGGCCGGATAACCCTTTGCTGTGGGTGCGGTTCTGTGCATTGCTGGGCGTTCATCAGCATCCCTAGGTGCCCACAGGGCCAGCTCCAGCTGCGACAGTGCAGATGTCTGCAGACGTTGCCGGATGTCCCTTGGTGGGGGGGGGGGGCAAAATCACTCCCGCCCCACCACTGAGAGGTTAAGAAGCAGTGAGAGGAGAGGGTCCCAGTGAAGCCCTCACAGAAAAGAGCCGTGCAAAAAATAGTTGAGGCAGACCCTATTTGTCTGATGTTCGGAATTCAGGGACTTATAAAGAAACCCTATTTCGCAAGCCAACTTTCGGTGCACGGGACTTCACGGAGGCTTTGTAAAGAAAACACTCTTCTGTGAGTTTATTTCTTCTCCAGCAGCACACAGGTTGTATCACATTTGTGCGGGGTTTTTTTTTTTCCTCCCCTCCTCTCGTCCCCCCTTTGATCCTCACGGCCATCTCCCTCAATAAAGCTCTTGCACGTCTAATCCCATCGTGGCCCCCGCTTCTAGGAGGATTTAAACTGGTTCAGTGATTCAGTGGTGCTGCCGAAGCCCCGTGTGGGCCCCCGGGGCCGCGGCTCAGCTGGCTGCAGAGAGCTTGCCAATGGCTGGAAGAGAGCTTGCGGACTGACAGCCTCAGCTGCCCCCCCACCCCCAGGGACAGGAGGCCAGGCTGCCTCTGGGCAATGACTGAGCACGGCAGGGGCCCCGGTGCCATACTCTTCCCACCCAGTGACGACTTGGGGACTCCTCTAATGGGGAAATTCAGCCTGGGGAGTCCCCAGCGGCCTGGCCAAGACTTTCTCAGAACTGCACTGTGGCCTGTGGCCCTTTCTCCTCCGTCCTTCTCTCCCTCTCTGCTTAAGCAGGGGGGGCTGGGCCTGTATTGCAGAGGGCTCCCCCTGCCTGCTCCTGCTCCCTCAAACCCTTGATCCCTCACAGGTGTTTCCCCAAATAACCCTCTTGCACTTCTAATCCCACTTTGCTGTCTACTCCTCAGAGGATCAGACAAGCAATGGATTCCCTTCACTAAAACAATTGTATAAAACAAGATCGTCTGTAGCAAAACTACATCCCAGGTAATTGAATAGTTAAAATACTTAAAGGTAGTATAACTGGATGTACCAGAAAATTGGGAGGTATGATCACACCCCCTAAGTTTCCTAAGGGAGTGGATTGTATTTCTAAGTGAGGATAATCTGTACTAAGAATGGCCACTTCCTATTGCCTTCCCCACTTTACTGGGACTTCCTCCAACAATTCAGAAGGCACCTGCATGGCAATGATATCCTAATTCCCCCCACCCTGCTTCCCGCCCCTGCCAACATGGCTTTGGAATCCCATTCTATCCAGATAGAGGAAGGGAACCCTGGATCTGTTCAGGTGACAGAGGGCGGAATACTTAAAGCTAAACTGCTATTTCCCTCCGACAAATCCCCCTCCTTATTCTTATCCATCCCTTCTTCCTCTTCCAATGGGATGATCCTTATCCCACCATGAAGATATGAGACTAGGATAGAGAAGGCTGCAACTTGAAGGTCAAGGCTTTGCCTTTGCAGTGAGAAAGGGAAAAGTAGCCCCTGGCAGCAGGCTCCAACCAGCCAGGGGCTCACCGCTGGACTGCGAAGTTCTGCTGCTTAACAGAGCCGATTTCACAGATCACATCAGGAGAGGTCTGACAAAAAGGGACCATTCCACGGTCATGTCTGAGGACAGACAAAATCCAGGCCACTGTGTCAACCACAAAAACCGCCCAACGTCCCCCACCCCTGGCTAACACAGGTGACGGCTGTCTCTACCAACCACAGTTTTAGCTCTGCTGCCTTCGTCTCAGCTGCTAACTAAAGATTGAGATACCCAATCATGGAGTCGATCCGGCTTCCCTGAAACTGCCCCCACAGTACTTAACACAAGTTCTGTTATGAGTCCTCTGTAACAGCCTCGGACTGAGATGCCCCAGGGCTCCTCTCATCTAGACACGTACGCAGTCTCCCTCATTGCAACAAATCAGTGAATCCAGCTTTGTTCCAGGCGCTCTGGCTAAGGGCAGAGACAGGTCCTGGCCTGTCTCCAAGGTGCTGCATCCATCCTATGAGAGAAAAAGAGAAGAAACTGAAGGCAAGACAATGACAAAAAACAAAACAAAACAAAAACAAAAAAAAAGGTTTCCTATATACAGCGGAGGTGTAGATGAATCTCCTGACTCCGGTTCCAATTCTAACTAGTTGCTCGGTGGCCTTGAACAACTCATACGGAAGTGGAGCTACACGTATCCCTCACAGGCCTGCAAAGCAAGTTTTAAACAAGTCAAGGATGAGAACAAGCTGGGCCCAAGGGCCGATACATACAAAAGGCACTTGCTCGTGGCTGGGAGGAACTGGCGGGGTAAGGAAAGATGGAAGGTGCAGAGAACACGATGGTGGAAGTCAGATCATCTCAGGAAGAGAGACGAGCTAAGAATATCAGAGGGAAACAGAGCTGCACATGGAACCTAGGAGACAGAGAAAGGGGGAGGCCAAGTTCATCCTGACTGGGAATCCTCTGCTCTTGAAGTACTGCTCAGCCAAGGGAAAACAGATTTGGGGAGAAATGGTGCGGGGCTGGCAAGATTGGGCAGACAAGCACGGAGGGAGGGGTCGGGGAGAAGAGGAGAGGGGCATCCACTCCTGGGAGTGGGGTTCAAAGTCCACCTCTGAGGGTGAGCTGAAGTGGGAACCCAAGATGGGCAAGTGTTCCCCTTACCTTTATGTGTCAGAAGGAAGCTAGACTCCAGAGCAGGGGCCAGGGACCAGCCTCACAACAGCCTTTATCATAGTGTCCCCAAGACTCCACCTCGGGTTCTCTGAGCAGCCACCAATTTAGAAATGCACAGACCTTTCAAGAGAAACAACAGATCAGTAACGAGGGTGGCCTTCCAGAGACTCAAGAAGCCAAAATTAACAGCCCAACTTCGAACGAGTGGGAAGCGGTCGGAAAACAGATGCTTTCAAGGAGGGGCGAGCGAGAGGCGCCGTGAGCTCCAAGACGAGGAACAGAGGGGTGCCTGGAAGGGTTCCCGCACTTCCCACCTGGGCCCCGCCGAGCAGCGGCACCAGTGGCCCCACAGGAGGGCCCCGAAGCCTCGCCGTCCTCGCACACGGCCACCCTTCCGAGCTGCGGACTTTAACTGTGGGGGGTGCATGCTCACCCCCCCCTCCCAAAAAAGCGGGCCGAACCGTGAGGTGAGGTGTCTGCTGGAGCAAACCTTCCCAGGGGAAAACGTTCACCAGAAGCTCACTCTGCAAGCCCGCGGCAGTTTCCCAGATAAACTGACTCGCTGTCCATCCGGCCACGTCCTCGACCGGGGTCCTGGCAGTTTCCTCACTCTCATGCCCACGCGGCCTCAAACCTGCCTTCGACGGGCTTCTGCGCTCTGATCAGTGCCCTCTACCCGGAGGCCCCCGTGCAAGGCTCCTTTGCGGGCTGGGCCGGGTGGGGCTCACGGCCTCCTCCGGGCCGTCCCACCCTGACCAGAGCGCGGTTCTCTGCGGTGTGCGGAGGGGGCCGGCGAGCCGAGGAAAGAGGACCAACTGGCCTTCGCGAGACCAACGGTGCCAACCGTCTTTTGAGATCCAGCCAGCGGCCGCCCGGCCCCGCCCCCGCATGACCCCGCCCCGCCTCTACTCCGTCCAGCCCCGCCCCAGCCCGGCTCCACCCCATCCGACCATGCCCGGCCTCGCCCCTCCAGCCCCCTCCCCTCCCCTCCTCTCCCCTCCCTTCCCCAGCAAGTCCCCGCCTACACCACGCCCTGCCCCATCCATTTCTCCACCTTTACAGCCCAGCCCCCACCGCGCCCTGACTCTGCCTGGGCCCCCAGCTCCCTCCCCTCCCTTAGGCAATGGCTATGGGGTCTCCTCCTCCAAACCTCAGGGTCTTTCTCACCTTCTGGGCCTCTGAGGCCCAGGCTTCTTTTACACCAATTGCCCTCACCCTGGTCCATTTCAAACATAGTTTAAAATCGTGGCTTGGGGCGCCTGGTTGGCTTAGTTGGTTAAGCGTCTGTCTTCGGCACCGTGATGATCCCGGGGTCCTGGCATGGAGTCCCATGTCGGGCTCCCAGCTCTGCAGGGAACATGCTTCTCCCCCTGCCCCTCCCCCCACTCACACTCTCAAACTCTTTCTCTCTCAAATAAATGAATTAAATCTTTAAAACAATAACATAAAATCGTGGCTTGGAAGTGGGAGGCAGGATGGAGAGCACGGACAGTTGGTTTGGACATAGGCCTCAAGACCTGCCTCAGGGCTCCTGCCTGACAGCCCCAGGGTGAGAGCTTTACCTTTACCTTATGAAGTAGAAAGATCTGGAAAGATTAGGGGCCCACGTAACCCGGGATCTTTGGATGGGGATTTTTGTTGTTGGCATTTTGGGCACAGCTCTTGGAGATGCCTGGGAGGAAGATGTCCCCTGAGCACCAGTAGTCCTTTATGTAGTGGTCCTCTTGTGGCAAGAGCTCTTTCATTGGGATTTCCTGGAAGAATCTGACCAGCCAAGGAGGCAGAGCTGGTGATTCCCTTCCCCTTTCATCATGTCATTGCTTATGTAACATCTTGGGGCATCTGTCCAGAGAAGGGTCAGGGATGGAGTCTCTTCTGCAGAAGCTCATCCCTAGCATAGCCATTATCTTCAAAACCTTCTTCCTGATTGTTTGGGTCCTTAAAGAACCAGGGAAAGAGGACTTGAAATATGTCAGTTCAGAAACTTGAGAAGGGACTAAAACACCGTATTAAACGTTCACCTTCTCCAACTGAGCCTGTTTGTTTGTTTGTTTGTTTTCTGGGTAGCCTGAATATGGGTTTCCTCTCCGCTTCAGCTGAGAGAAATATCAGGTTGCTATTAAAGAAACAGTAGTTCTCTCTGCAAAACTTGGAATCAAGATTGATTCACTGGAGGCGAGCCTGCCTCTTACAGGTGCAGAATCTCCAACCTTCTAGATGCTGTGGCCGTCAGCATTGCTGAGGACCATAACCGACTGCATGATTTCTTTTTATAGCGTCCGAAAGGTAAGTTCTTAGTTCAAGGATATTGCTAAGAAATCATTGCAATATGCTTTACTTGGTTTATAGATTAATGTAGCTTCTTTGCTAATGTAAGTAACTTGCGATGTATTCTGTTGCCTTGGGAGCAATGCTAGAAACCAAAGCTCCAAATTAGGAAAACTGAATGAAAATTGGCAGAGTCCTCACCACATTTTCTTACTGCCCCTCCAGCCTCAGCCCCACATGACGTTCCTCTTCTAGTTTAGAAGTGTTGTAACAGCTCAAGAGAGCATGCCACGCCTGTCGAATGATTGGGTGAATGCTATCACCTAAGGTTTGTAATCTCCTCCCCCCTCCTCCGCCCCACCTGCCACGTGTCTGAACCTTCCCTTCCAGCACTTCACGTGGCAGCTGCTTCTCCACCCACGCTTAGCCTTAGCACCATGTCTTCCACATTGTATGTATTTGATAGGAGTGAATCGAAGTAACTGAATTGAGTGGGATACCCCACAGAATAAAGTGCCAGGTGTGCTAAAATTCTTCATGCAGACCGAAGCAGATGTGACGCCATGTTCAATTACTGCTCAACCCTTGGCAAGGATCTGAAGAGAAATAGAAACATCTCGATCTATTCGTGCAAGAAGTCTGTGCTTCCAGCATCTGTAACAAGTGTACATTTTTATCTTAAAAATCGATGTCTCTGGCCTGGAGAAAATAAATTAGATTGATTTTTTTTTTTTTTTTTAAGCACCAAAGACAGAGACTTCGTTATCTCAAAAGGGGTTTGTTATCCATGTTATTTAAGGAAAACATAATTGAAGATACAACTTCATCCTGGGTTTACTGGGCTGATTTGACACTAGATGGTTTTTTTAAAAAAGGTATAGGGCACTTTTGTCTTCATTAGTGGAAGTATCTCTGTAGCCAGTGCTTCTCAAGGAGACTACCTGCCGAAATATCACTGGGTTGCCATTCAAGAGGAAGTGAGGAAGATTTCTGGAAAGATCTAACCCCTGACTGGAAGGATCATCTCTGAAGAATGCATTTCCCCATTGTCCTTCCTTCACCTGGGCCTCAGTTTCTGCATCTGTAAAATGAATGCCCTGGCCCCCTGATGATGTTTAACATTCCTTCTAATTATAACTTTCACAAGTCTTTGGGTTTTTTATGTGTGTTTTGTTTTGTTTTGTTTTGTTTTTTGCCAGCAGAAATGAAGGGCAATTGGTGAACTAATACCAAATGAGGAATCTTAGGTGTGTGTTGTTGTTGTTGTTGTTAAAAGTGATTCTCGGGGTGCCTGGGGGGCTCAGGTAGTTGAGCCTCTGCCTTCGGCTCAGGTCATGATCCCAGGGTCCTGGGGCTGAGCCCCGCATCGGGCTCCCTGCTCAGCGGGGAGCCTGCTTCTCCCTCTCCCTCTGTGTGCACTCTCTCTATCAAGCAAATAAATAAAATCTTAAACACACACACACACACACACACACACACGCACACGCACACACACCCCAAATCGCGTTTTCCCACAGAGTGAAGAAGTGCTTACTATGTCTCCTACAGCTGAACGCCAATGGCATCTTCCCTTCTGTTCCCTTTTTTTTTTTTCCAACAGCTCCGGAAGCCAAGCTCAAGCGCTGAGTGGGTAAGAACAGTAGGGAGCAGAACTGCTGGGTTCTTCAGATGCATTTTGTTCTCCTTCTCTTGAAGGTGGTAGTGATGTGGTTTTGGAATATAGGTGAGCTTTGGTGGAGTGGAGTCCGGAGCCAGCGACCAAGAACGAATTCCTGGGACGTCTTTGGTGCCAGGTGGTGGTTTATTAGCGCACGGGGACAGAAACCATGGGCAGAAAGAGCTGCTGCCCTGGGGTGGTGAGGGGTGGCTGATTATATACTATGGGGTTGGGGGAGGTGAGGAAAAGGGAGGTTTCAAAAGGACTTTCATATGTTAAAGACTCACAGGATCCCAGAGGTCTTGCCATTGTGAAGTTAAGGTTGTTTTCCCCTCTAGCAAGGCATTAACAGGAAGATAATTGGGAGCTTCCTGGAGGAACATTATACTCTGCCCCCTTCAAGTATCTGTCTCTGAGCTGCAGATTATAAGGACATTTAATTGTATCTACATCTCCTTCTGGAAGCTAGGTTATTGATAGAAATGCTTCGGTCTTGTAGATTGCTAAATTTGTAAACTGAGGGAGACTCAGGTCTTGCGCGATTGTGGTTCCTATAAATTGACTATTTGTTTTTCCTTTCCTTAGCTTTAGGGCAGCTTTAGGGCAGTGTCTGAGGAATGTCACATAGATCCCATCTGGGGGTGGGGGTTGTGGGGTGTCAGCTTCTGCTTTGTCCTCAGCTTGCCTTCTGTTCCCCCATCAGTAGCTTGTTTTCGAAAAACACTCAGCCCACGAGAATAATTAATTTTTCTGAAGAATCGTGATGTAATAGTAAATGTCTACACCCAGAGGGACAAACAATACAGAATAAGTTGGCAAAGTTCGATACAAGGCTGGTTAATGTCCACAGGGCCAGGAACCGTAACCTTTGAGGTTATCTTTTCTACTGGACCAAGTTTGTTTGCATCTCTACCCGACAAAAATCATTCCCAGCTTAGCAATTTTCTACAAATGAACAGACACTCCTAACAGAGTCTAGGTCCCAATCAATAGTAAGTCAACCAAAAATTCCATTTCCTTATAGCCCTGGATGATCTTTAGGTGAACTTATTAGACAATGCTCTGGGAGACTCGGAAAGGACATTCGGTCCATCATTCTGCATCATTTTCCAGTTTTGGATAATCTGTCTTTACGTGATTGCCCAAACTCCTGCAAAATAACCAAGCCTCATTAGACCAAACGGCCAAGTGCCTCTTCCGTGGCTGTGGAGCTGTTGGAGCTGATGCTACTACCACCATTATATCAGATGTCTTTCTCCCCAGATCTCTCTTCCACCACCTGGGGGAGTTGGTGATGTCTCAGTACATCTGATGAAGGAGTGACTTCTGGCAGCTTCCTGTTTGGTGTCTTCCTGTCATGGAAAAGACCATTCCTCAAAAATGTTTGGCTTTCCTGGAAAAAATTGGGGCTCTGAGTAAAAAGACTGATTCATATTTCTTTGGCAACTTTGCTTTATTTTTTTAGTTTTATTATTTATTTATTTACCTTTAAAGATTTTATTTATTTGTCAGAGAGAGAGAGCACAAGCAGGGGGAGCAGCAGGCAGAGGGAGAAGCAGGCTCCCCGCAGAGCAAGGAGCCCCATGCAGGACTCAATCCCAGGATACCGGGATCATGACCTGAGCCAAAGGCAGACACCCAACCGACTGACCCACCCAGGAGTCCCTATTTTATTTAATTTTTTAAAGATTTTATTCATTTATTGGAGAGAGCAAGAGAGAGCATGAGCAAGAGGAAGGGCAGTGGCGACTGCCCGCTGAGCAGAGAGCCCGAGGAAGCAAGGCTCCATCTCAGCCCCCTCCCCCATCATGACCCGAGCCCAAGGCAGACGCTTAACCAATGAGCCACCTAGACGCCCCTTTTACAGCAAATTTAAACTGAGCACTTTGTGACTTTACTTATAGAAAGCCATCTAAGCAAAAGAAGGAAAATAGGCCCACCCTGAGTCATATGGTATCCCTATGCCAAAGGCCCCGGAGGAGGCTTGCCCTGATGCTCTGCTGGTCTCTGTCTTTGGGAGTACCAAAGTACTGAGTGAAGACATCAACAACCACTACAAAGTTTAATAAATACGTTTAAAAAATTGCATTATGATTGACATGCAGTATTAATATTGTGTGAGTTTCAGGCGTACAACACAGTGATTTGACAATTACATACATTATGAAACACTCACCGTGGTAAGTGTAGTCACCATACAAAGTTATTACAGTATTATTCAATGTGGTTTGAAGTGGTGGGGTTTGGAGTTGATGGCCAAGAAAGAATTCTTGAGACATCTTTGGTGCAAAAAGGTGATTTTTTATTAAAGCACGGAGACAGGACCAGCAGGCAGAAAGAGCAGCCCCAGGACTGCGAGGAGCAACCGATGATCTGCTATGGAGTTGGGGGAGGTAAAGACCAGGGGAATTTTCCAAAAGGACTTTCATCTGCTAAAGAAGACTCACAGGATCCTGGAGGCCTGGCTATTGTCAAGCTCAGGGTGTTTTTAACCTCTAGGCAGGTATTAACATAAGACAGTTGGCAGTTTCCTGGAGGAAGTTATACTCTGCTTGCCTCAAGTATTGGTCAGTGGGCTGCAGGTGACAAGGAGATTTAATTTTATCTACATTTCCTGCTGCCCTTGTTCCCCACATCGTTGTTGACTATATTCCCTATGCTGTATTTTTCATCCCTGTGACTTATTTGTTTTCTAACTGGAAGTTTGTACTCTTCATCCCCTCCACCTCTTTTGCCCATCCTCCCACCCCCATCCCCTCTAGCATCCACCAGTTTGTTCTATTTATGAGTGCATTTCTGTTTTCTTCATTTGTTTTGTTTTTAAGATTCCACCTATAAGTGAAATCCTATGGTATTTGTCTTTCTCTGTCTGACTTATTTCACTTAGCATCATAATACCTTCTAGGTCCATCCACATTGTTGTGAATGTAGATGCATTTTGGAGTGCCACCTGGCATCTTGGAGGACCCTCCCTGTGCCTCTCCCACTCCCCAAACAGGAGGCTGGAGTCCACCCCTAGGTCTTCCGGGTGACCTTAGGTAAAAGTCACACACATTCTTTGTATTTCTTCATTTAAACTTAAAGAAAGAAAGAAGAAGACACTTAGCCCTGCAGGACTCCAGTGTGGTTGTAAGAGCCAATTCAGAGTTTATTGAGTTAAGTGCCAGGCACCCAGTGCTGCATGTGGGAGTACTTTGCAAATCAAAAGAGAGGGTGTCATTAGTTGAGATCAAAGGCCCATGACAGTTAGCCTGCAGGCTGGGCCTTCTGGGTGACTGCAGGGAGCAGGGGTAAGATAGGGGTGATGGTGGGAAGAGACTTGATGAGATGGCCTATGATCCGGCTGTTCTTCAGCCTGCAGACTAGCTCAGGAGACACAGCAGGTGGCTGGCAGCCAAGCAATTAGGGTCTTGTGAAAGGAAAGGGATCAAGAATGGAACGGGTCCCTACTGGTCTCCTGAGCCCCAGTGGGCACCCAGGGTCCACAGTACACACTGAGTCCAAGTCTGAGGCAGAGCAAGTGGCTCTTTCATTCACTCCCATAGGCCTGTGGACTTGGATTTTGGCTAAAAATATAGTTTCCCCTAAAATTCCAGAGCAGTCACAAAACGAGTTTTGCAGCCTGACCTCCTCGCAGTCCTAGTCCCACGGTTAAGGTCGGAACAGAGTTTAGTCCCTCTAGCGTGGGTCTTTGAGAGGTCAGATCTGAACGTCTGGGGCCACATGAAGAACCGACGAAGGGCTTTGAAGTTGCTTCAGTAGTTGGTGCCCGGACTCCTCTTTCCAGGGGGGAGCCCAACACCTCCTCTCCCAGGGCTGGTTTGCAGCCCCCCAGAGACATCTTGTATTGGAAGGATCATCAGTTGAGGAGTGTGTGGAGCAATGGAGTTCCAACTCACTGGAGGTGTGTAGAAGCTTCCAGCAGGGTGTGAGCAGCGTTTCTGCTGTTATACCTTCTAGTCTTTTCCAGCCAGTAGCCTCTCAGGGAGTGACCTGGGATCTCTGACCAGAGGGGGTTGAAATCTGGCCAAACCACTGGTCGTAGCACCTGGGGGTGGGAAGGGGGAAAGGGAGGCTCAAAGTCTGAAACACTGGACTTAACAGAGGCTTGCAGGACTGTAATACTTTTTTGAGACATTTAATAACCACAGAATCCTGAGTTTTAATGCATTTTAAATATATCTATTTTTAAAGTTTATTTATTTAAGTAATCACTATACCCACCGTGGGGTCCGAAGCCATGACCCTGAGATTAAGAGTCACATGTTCTTCCTACCAGGCCAGCCAATGCCCCAAGTTTTAACAAGTTTTAAAAAGGAAGTTTTCATTTTATTGTATTTAATTAATTAATTAATTGATTTATTATTTTAAAAAAGTTTTTATTTACTCATTTAAGTAATCTCCATACCCAACATGGGATTCCAACTCATGACCTCAAGATCAAAAGCAGCATGCTCTTCTGACTGAGCCAGCCATGTGCCCCCATTTTATTGTGTTTCATTTTATTTTACTTTTTAAAAAGATTTTATTTATTTATTTGACAGAGAGAGAGACAGCCAGCAAGAGAGGGAACACAGGCAGGGGGAGTGGGAGAGGAAGAAGCAGGCTCCCAGCAGAGGAGCCTGATGTGGGGCTTGATTCCAGAACTCCGGGATTACGCCCTGAGCCGAAGGCAGACGCTTAACAACTGTGCCACCCAGGCGCCCCTAAAAACTGGTTTTAAAACTTCTCAAATGCTTAGAGGCTATTTAGAGGCACTGACTCAACTCCACACTCTAGAAGAATGGATGTGGTCTCCGACCATTGTAGGGGTTCAGAGCAAGTTGCAAAATAATCAAGGCGCAAAGACTTGGAGAAACTTTGACCTTCCCTCTAACTACCCAAAATAATTTTGATGAAGAACCCATTCTTAGAAGAAGGATACATTAAATCACTGCATGTTACCAGGGTGGTAGACAGGGAGGGATTTAGCAAGTCTGTTTGTTAAAATTCCACCCGATGTCCCATTGCTTCCCCAGCAAACATTTGTTTACCAAACATTTACTTTTTCATCTTCCTGTGAATTTCCTTCCCTTTGAAGTCCCACACCCTTACCCCCCTCTCTTTGGTTCAGGATGACATATAAACCTCATTTGGTTTGACTGTCTTTGGAATCTCACGTGTATGTGGATTCCCTGTATGTACAAGTTTAAATTAGATTTTCTTCTGTGAATCTTGTGTCGTGTCCATTTAATTCTTAGACCAGCTAGAAGAATTTTAAAGGATAGAGAAAAATGTTTCCTTCCCAGCATCATCTTTAAAGGAGTGGTGCTGTTTGTCCATATCCTTGTCATTGAGGATAGGTGTCCTTTGGGGAGTGATATGGAGCAGGGAGAAAAGACTGGATGGTTGCTATGGTTACCGCAAGCCACAGAGCTGGAAGTGTTGCTCCCCCCTCCCCTACATGTCTCTACTGGGGTCTGTTTCTGATCCCTAGGTGCCCTGGGCAGGCAGGCCCGAATGCCGAGGGCTGCCTCACACACGGACAGCCAAATATCTCATCTCACTGCTCTCATGTCACAAAATGAGACCCTGCACTTTCCTCTTCTCTGGCTGTTGAGCCCCCACAGCTCACGCTGTGATGCTTCCTCCAGGAACATCGCTTTCTAGGGCTGCACAAAAGCTAGAGGATCATGTGCCAGCTTGCTGGAGCTGAGAGCTAAGTGAGTTTGGAGAGGATGAGGAGAACAGCATCGTCAAATCTGACACAGTTAGCTAGAGAACTGTCAACTCACAGGAAAAGAAAACCAGCTTGCCAAAGATGAGGCCAATCCAAAATAAGCCCACTATTGGCAATAGTTTTCTTTTTCAGTGCAGATTTAAGAAGAGTGGCTACTAAATTCAGACATTGTCATATACATCATACCTCCCACCCTCATAATCACCTTGTTAAGTAGGTATCAGGATTCATATTCTACAATTGAGGGTGTTTTGACTCAGAAGGGTTAAGTAACTTGGATTACATGGCGGGACTTCAGAGCTGCCTCTGAGCAATTTTGAGGTCTTTATCAGTCAGAGGACAAATGTTTCCCCAAAACAAGATAGGCTTGGTTTAATACACATACCCATGCACACAAATTGATAGATCTCCACCATCTCCTTGACACATGGTAGACGAGTGGCCTGCGGCTTCGTCAGTGGCTTTGCTTCTGGAATATTCTTCAGTGACAGGCCCCAGCAGTAGGGACTCCCTCAAAGACCAGCCCACTCCTCAACTGGTCCTCTGAGGCCTCTCAAGGAGCAGCAAACAGTGGCACAGCTGGACTAGAAAATGAGCCCCAATCTTCTCATCTGTGAGTCTCTTTCCTGAAGAAAAGGTCTTGGTCAGTTGGTCAAAACTGGGAAGCCCCTTGAGAACGTCACAACCCCAGTCCCAGAGATCCTGACTGTGTTGTTATGTATGGAGCCCGGGAATCTGCATTTGATTTAAGAATGCCAGGCAATTTGGAAACAGGTTCTAGAAACCACACTGAGACCCTCTGGGCCCTGCAATGGGACAGTAGCTGGAGCAGGGTGGAAAACATCCACCCTGCATTTCTTTTCCATTGAGGCTACAAGAGCAAATATTATACCCAAGTAAGGCTTCCAGAGGCCTGGAGTTTCAACAGACTCAGACCTTGCTCGGAATTGGGGAAAATAAAAATGAACTATAATATGATGAAAGCTTCTAAATGGATGAATAGCTCCAATTAGCCTGTTCATTGTCCAGCGCCAATCAGTTGGGACTCCTTGGTGACCATTGTTCTATGTCACATGCGTAGACTTTCAGTGGCTAATTGTACTTTGAGGTTAGTTAATGCCCATTATGGAAACAAAACAAAACAGAAACATCCTCATGTTACAGCTAGATTCAAGATCTTGCTACGGTGTTACAATGGGCTGAATTTGTATTACACCATAGCACTCATGTGAAGCCTGCCCCCCAAATGCTCATTTTCATTTTTGGAAAAGTTTCAAATGCTGGAGGACACAATATTTTTTAATGAAGACATTTCTCTAGTCCATAAGGACAGGATAAAACTAAAGCACACAGTGACTTTCAGTGAGGTCTCTAATCAGCTAAGGAAAGGGATAGGCTAGGGGAAAATCTCCTTGGAGGTTCTTAAATTGCTAAGGCAGGAAACAGAAGATAAACGGGCTGGATGCATAAATGTCTGAGTGAAGAGGATCTAGACATCGAATCAGATGTGACAGTTACCTTATGCTGGAAACAAACACTGCATGTTTTTGAGAGATTTACAATCATATTCAAATATAAACAAACAAATACATAAAAAACCAGAACTGAAGCAAAGTTGACAAATGCCTAACCAGTATCCATTTTCTCATTTCTCCCCTGTAATAGACCTTTACATTGTCAGAGTCACCAATGTGCCTTGCTAATTTTCCAGTCATCCTTTTTTTTTTTCTTAAATTTTTTATTTATTTGAGAGAAAGAGAGAGATAGAGCACAAGCAGGGGGAGCAGCAGAGGGAGAGGGAGAAGCAGGCTCCTCGCTGAGCAGGGACCCCAATGTGGGGCATGATACCAGGACTCTGGGATCATGACCCGAGCTGAAGGCAGACACTCAACCTACTGAGCCACCCAGACAACCTCCCAGGAAAGTTCTTTACTCCCCATCTCTCTGCTTCCTGCCTGGAATGTATATGTGGCTTCTGGAGCTCCAGCAGCCATAATGAGACCCATGAAGCAAACTTGATGGTTAGAAGCCATAGCCAGGATGGCGAAGGAGAAAGATAGGAACCTAGGTCCCACCTCTGAATGTCCTATATGTGAGAAAATAGGTCTTTATCTTGTTTCAGCTATTGTTTTTCGTTATATGAACTTGAACCTACCCTGTGCCAGGTACTGTTCCAGGTACTAGGGATGGGAATGAGTAAAACATACCAACAGTTCCTGCCTCATGAAGCATGTAACTTTTGTTTAAAGCCCAATGCAGGGCTTGAACTCATAGCCCTGAGATCAAGACCTAAACTGAGATCAAGAATCAGACGCTTAACCAACTGAGCCACCCAGGTGCCCCATGAAGCTTATAATTTAGTTGGAAGAGCAATGATAAACAAGATAAAGAAATACAATATATAGTTTGTTAGATAGTAACAATGACAAGTACAAATGAGGCAAGGGAGCAGATAGGAAGTGTGGAGGTCAGGGGAAGGCTTGACATTTTAGAGTGTAGCCATGGACCCCATGGGATTTTACCAAGGTACTGAGGTGCTGTTCATATAAAGACCTAAAGGAAGTAAGGGAGAGAGCAGAGGGATTTCAGGTGGAAGAGCGTTCTAGTTGTAAGAACAGCAAGCACAAGAGCTGTGAGGCCAGAACGTTCGAGAATTAACCAGGGTTTGGCGTGGGTGGAGCAGGATGATTGAGGGAGTAGGTATTAAGAGCTGATGTTCCAGAGGTGATAGGGCCAGGTGCAGCAGGGCCTCACGGGCAGTAGGAGGGATTCTGGCGTCTACTCTGAATGGGATGGGGCGACGCAGAGGGTTCTGAGCCTTATATAGGAACAGAATCACTGTGGTTATGTGTTGAGATGAAGCAGCAGAGAGCAAAGGTGGAGGCACAGAGACGGATGAGGAGGTGACAGCATCATCGAGGTGAGAAGCGATGGTAACTTGGGCCTAGTGAAAGCAGTGGAGGTTGGAAGGTGGGGGATCCTGGATACAAGGGGAGCCATTAAAATTACTGGTAGCCGGGACGCCTGGGTGGCTCAGTCGGTTGGGCGCTTGCCTTAGGCATAGGTCATGATCCCGGGATCCTGGGATTGAGTCCCGCTTCGGGCCCCCTGCTCCGTGGGGAGCCTGCTTCTCCCTCTGCCTGTTGCTTCCCCTGCTTGTGCTCTTTCTCTCTCTCTGACAAATAAATAAATAAAATCTTAAAAAAAAAGACTTTTAACAGTGCTCTCTATACCCAACGTGGGGCTCAAACTCACGACCCTGAGCTCAAGAGTTAGCACCCCAGTTTTGGATGTTTTGAATTTGAGATGCCTATGAGATGCCAAGTGGAGATGTTGAGTAGAGATGGACGCACAAGTCGAATTCAGAGGAGGGGTCCATCCTGGGGGCGAGCAGGATGTAAATGGCATTCAACGTCACGTGACTGGAGGAGGTCACCAAGTGAGTGAGTGTGGAGAAAACAAGGGATCTGAACCCTGAACCATGGGCCCCTCTGATGTTTAGAGATAAGGAGGCAAGGTAGAGCCAGTGAAGAGGGTTGAGGAAAACCAGCAAGCCTGAGGCCAGGATGGCCAAGAGAAAAAAACACTTAATGGGGAGAGAGTGAGAGATGGTGTTCATTGCTCATCCAACTGGCCACAGAAACACTTCAGAAGAGTTCTCAGTACATAGTAAGCATCGGGGTCATGGGAGGTGGTATTGTATGGATCACACACACACACACACACACACACACACACACACACACTGCATTAGTCCCATAGAGCAGAATTTTTCGTGATGATGAAATGTTGTCCACATGTGCGTCCCATACTTAGCACTTACCCACAGGTGGCTACTGAGCACTTGAACATGTGCCTAGTGAAGAAACTACACTATGGGGGCGCCCGGGTGGCGCAGTCGTTGAGCGTCTGCCTTCAGCTCAGGGCGTGATCCTGAGTTATAGGATCGAGCCCCACATCGGGCTCCTCCGCTAGGAGTCTGCTTCTCCCTCTCCCACTCCCCCTGCTTGTGTTCCCTCTCTCGCTGGCTGTCTCTATCTCTGTCAAATAAATAAATAAAATCTTAAAAAAATAAAAATAAAAGAAACTACACTATGGGAGGGGCCGAAACATGGTAGCGGAGTGAAACTCAATTCAAGCAAAATAAGACGCCGAAGTGTACTTCGTTCATATAAACGCCCCTAGCGGCACATTCAAGTCAAGTGAGGAACTCCACACCCCTTTCCCTAGTCTTCCCACCCCCCCGACCTAAGCATCCCCTCCACACACAACCATGTGCCCTTAACTTGAAAAAGAAAGCCCTAATGTATTAATTAGGAACCAATTTAATTAAAATTAATTTAATATTAAATTTTTAACAGCCACATGTAGCTAGTGGCTAGTGTATTGGACAGAATGGATCTCGTCTCTCCCATGACCTAGTATAAATGTTCTCTTTTCAGATTATCAGCCCAATCATTATGTGTTTTAACCAGTTAATAAGTGAGTGGTACAGAAAGGCCCTTCGGTAGAGTTTCAAAAGTCAGGTGCTCGGGAGAGGACAATGAGTGAGCAAGCAAAGGCCAGAACCCTGAAGAAAGTAGGATAGACCTTCAGACACCCCAGGACTCAAATCTTGGTTCTGTCACTTAGCTGTGGGCCCCTAGCGAGTTCCTGAATCTCTCCAAGCCAGCTGCATTCTCTGCGATGAGGGGTGGTAACAGCCCTGATCTCCAGGGAGAAGTGGTTAACTCATTTGCAGGATCTGGTGCAAAATAAAAATGTGAGTATAAATGTTTGACAATTATTAAGAATTTCAAGAGGGCGCAAGTGGAGCCCTGAGCTAGGCGCGGGCCCTCATGAGCGTGCGGCTGCAAGGGGACACACACACACACACACGTGAAGCTGTCCCTAGGGTCTGGGAAGGCTGCTGGGTAGTCCAAGTGTTGAAAATCGTCGTGGGCGCAGGGGCTGAGCCAGGACCAGAGTGTTCGCTGCTGCTGCTGGGCTGGCTGGGCTGAAGGCTGGGGCAGGAGAGCTTTCCTGGCATCCATTCTGGGTCTTCTCTCTTTCCGTGTCCTTAGGCTATTTTACAGCCAATTTGTTCTAGGCCTGTTTGTTGTCTGGGTCTGAAAGGACCACAGTCTAGCTCCTGGTAATTACCTCCATCAATGGCTGGCCAAGAGGCCTGATGGGCTCAGCCCTGTGGCTCATGGATCAGCAACAGGGTCTTAAGAGGCCAGAGGAAAGGAGGGAACTGGGGGGTTAGACTGAGTTCTGTGTCTTCCTGTTTTCTCATAAGCACCTTTTTAAAAAGATTTTATTTATCTGAGGGTGGAAGGAGACAGCACAAGCAGGGAGGAGGGGCACAGGGAGAAGCAGACTCCCCGCTGAGCAGGGAGCCAGATGCAGGACTCAATCCCAGGACCCTGGGATCATGACCTGAGCCGAAGGCAGATGCTTCACTGACTGAGCCACCCAGGTGACCCCTCATAAGCACCTTTAAAGCCAAAAAGCAGCCCCATGAACCCCCAAACAGAGAACAGTGAGTCCTGGGGTAGGGACTTGCTCACTTACCTCTGGAGTAGAGCTTAGGCCAAGGGTACCTCGATGTGGCATCAATCTTGGAAACTATGCAGGTGTAAAGTGTAAAGTGTGACTCCCCTCCTCCCTTGGGAGCAGGAATCCATCAGGGGTGTGGCTGAGGGCAGGGCTGAGTGTGGGGGAGCTGGATTTGGCAGGGCTTGCTGAGCTGCGGGTGCTTTGCTCTATGGCTCTGACACCAGATACCCGGGCATCCCTGACCTGGGGAGGAGCTGCCAACACCAGGTCCAGAGGCCTACGGGTGGGTGTTGTGTCCCCGAGGCTTCTTCCCCCAAAGTTCATGGTCTTCTGGAGGAAGGAGAAGAGACAGGGGGAAGGAAAGGATCTCATGGGAGCCCTGGGCCACGTTGACAGCCCCTGACCTCATCCCGGATCCCAGGAGTTGTGTCGTGTTGTCCCCCCCACCTGCTGCAGAGCAGGACATTTGCTGCCCCGCCATTTGCATGTTTGCGTCCTTGGGCGAGTGACTCCATCTCACTGGGACTCCTTTTCTCACCAGTAAACTGGAGATGGAACATTACTGCTGCGATCATCAGAGGCTGCTGTGAGAGAAGGCTTGAAAGCTTCTAGCATAAGGTATTTGCCTGGCGTCGAATTCCTTCCCTCCACCTGTCCGTCTCCAGTATGATACCTGCCTGATGTCTCTGGTGAAGTACGATGTCTCTATTCTGACCGTGAACATAACAGATGTTATTGCTGGGCACCTGCTGTGCTGGGCAACATGAGAAGGATGAACCAAGTATAAAGACGTGGACTCCTACCTCTGAGAAAAGTACGACTGTGCTAGGCAAGACACAGGCAAGTACAAACTCCCAACTAAAGAAACTGATGGACCTCAGTGCCGAGTATCAGACATCCTAAGGACGATTGCCATTTAGAGGGAGAGCTTGGTGGGGCTGGAGGGCTTCTTGGAGGAAGTGGTAGACTCAGAAGTGCTGGTAGGATTTGCATGGCGGGGTGGGGGGGGTTAGGTAGCACAGCTTCTGGTAGAGGGTCATCCAGGAACAGTGGCATGAGCCAATAATCGGGCAGGAGTGCCCACGATGCCCCCTGAGGGTTCTGAGTGCCATTGGGATGGAGCTCTGTGGTCATGGGTTCAATGGAGGGAGAGATCCGGAGAGCTGAGGAGGACCAGGTAGGAAACTGGAGGTGCCGTACCATGCTCCCAAGGGAAGCAGATCAAGGATTTTATTCTGAGGGTCGAATCTGGAGGCACAGGTGGTCAGAGTGAGGGAGTCCCATGATGAAGTATGGTGGGAGGGAGAGGGAAGGTAGAGGAGAAGCGTCTAAAGCAATCAGGGTGAGTGACAGGGGTGAACCAAAGTCCGGTCCAATACCCGGGCCTGGGTGATGGGAAGAGTCAAAGCATTTTTGAGATGGATGTGACCTTGGAAGACTGACTCTTGTGTAGATGTTTGAGAAACAGAACCCAACTCAAGGCCACCCAGCTAGCTAGGGGCAGAGTCAGGAAGTGAACTCACGTTAAAGGTTTAGTGCAAGGGGATGAGGAAAGAGTCAATTTGCCTCTGGAGTGATCAGGTTTGGGGCACACGGGGACATGTGAGCTGATGAACCAGAGGGCTGCTGAAAATGTGGGCCTGGCGCCCAGGAGGGTATCAGCTAGACGTGGGGGCATTCTCATCGTAGAACAGACGACATGGTTAGAACCCCAAGGGGCAGTGTGCTGAGCGAAAAGGCCAGAAGCCCAAAGACTGAAGCTTGAAGTCCAAGAACAGGATCCAGGAGGAAGAGTAGCCAGACAGGTGGAATGTGGCCCAGATGTGAATGTGGTGATCAAGAGAAAAGGTGTTGGTTAGTGCTGTCTAGGGGCTCGGACACTTGGCTCCGATCTCCCTGGCCCCACTGAAGCAGATGGCCGCAAACTCTTTGACCCCTCTCCCACTGAGATGCGGGTTCTTTGCTTCCCCCTCTAAATGTGTGTAGGCCCTGTGATGAATGTGCCCGGAGACTGGAATGGAAGTGCCGCCATGCCGGCTTCCTGGCCCAAGTCTCCAGACACTGGCAGCTCTGACTTTCTGCTCTGAGAACACTTGCTCTTGGAACACAGCCACCGTGTTGCAAAAAAGCCCCCCAGATCCTGTAGAATGGTCCAGGGGAGGAGGAATCAAAGCTCCTGGCTGGCAGCCTGTAGACTCACCAGCTGAGTGACGCCACCATCTTGAAGGAAGAGTCCAGTTGAGTTGCCCAGAGAGGTAAGCTGTCCCTGATGAGTTCTGCTCAGATCTGTGAGCAAAATAAAGACTATTCCTAACTTAAGTGTGGGGTGGTTTCTTACACAGCAATATCCTGTCTCCTCGGTGCACTTGGGTCTCTTCCCCAAGGGCAAGGTGAATGGTGGAGGGCCCATTGGAGCTTCCCTTTCCCACCAGCCTCCCTTTGCTTCTGTTCTGGTGGTCGGTGACCCGCATGGGGCTTAGGGCTCCATTTCGGTCAATGGCAAGGGTGGCCCAAGACCTCTATGGGGGTATCGGAGTGGTCACACAGAGAGGCTCACGGTGTCACAACAAGGACAGAACAGAAAAGTCTCTGGCCTCTCAGTTACCCACTGGCAGCCCAGAGCCTGGCATCCGGTACCATAAACACACAGAAAAGACAACATCTGGTGAGCTCCTGCCGAGCCTGTTGGGATAAACTGGGGGATCTGGGCCTCAGCCGAACCAGGGGACAAATAGCCAAAGCATTTAAACAATTCGACGCCCACTTTCCTTTCCTGTACATTCGTTTATGTAAGAAAGTGTAGGAAATGAATAAAATGGTACCTAAAAAGTATCTACAATGAGATAAATTATTCCCAGTTAAGCACTGCAGATCCACACAAACCAGTCCTCTAACCTTGACCAAGGTTCCATTCCCAAGGGCGTGCTTCCCCCTCCCCCCACTCCCGACTCTTCCTGAGACTTTCTCCTCCTGCACAAAGCGACCGTAGCATTAGAGCCCCGTCCTCCAGGAGCCGGGCTTCCGCACAAGCATCACGGTCGGGCGTGCAGGCAGCCCAGGCGTCCGCAGACCCAGCGGGAGGGCACACAGTCGGTGTCGGCAAATGTGTCCGAGTGGTTTCCAGTCACCCCGCCGACGTATTTTACCTCAGTGGGCTCTGGGCTTTAAAGAAAAGAGTCAGAGGCGTGTTGGGCTGGCACCTCCAGGGAGGCCTAGCTTCAGAAAACATTACATTCTCCTGGGGTCTCAGGAAGATAGCAACTGGGCCTGGAGTTTTGAGCTCTCGGTTAAAAGCAAATGGCCCCATGGGGCCCTTGTAAGTAAAGGCGGAGGGTGTGACGACAATGAGGCCAAGGGTGGCCCGCCACGCTCCTGGGCAGCGGGATACAGAGCGCCCAGGCCAGGGCTCCAGCGGTGATCTGAAGTCATGATACAATGTCAGCTGCGGGGGCGGGGGGGGGGGGAAGCCCCTTCATCAGGGGGTCGGGAGGCCGAAGGTAACTGGGCAGGGACCCACCTTTTTAAAAGGGAAAGGTGCCAGGGGCTGCACCCAGGGTGTCAGCCAAACAACCAACTCTTCCTTCTGGAAAGAGTTCAAGAGGCCTTGGAATACACTGCATCTAGGAGATCGCACAACTCCTTTTCATGGAAGCAAAGCAGCGCACGCGAGCAAGTCAGGCAGTGCACTTCCAGAATTCACCGAACACAACGAAGCGTGTTTATTTTTTAAAGGAGGTGTGGCCACAGAAACATTGACCTTTGGACCGTGCCCACAAGCCGAACGCAATCGCTCCCCTCCCAGATGAGAGCAGGGCCCACGGAGGCAAACGCTCTCGCTCCCGGGGGCTGGGCTGGTCGTTAGTATAAATGAGGGATGCGGGCCGTGTATGAGAAAAAACCTTCCTAAAACGCACACCAACCTCGGGGCCGTCTTCTCCTTTGACAACAGACACAAACGGGTCCCAAACTTTCCCTTTCATTATAAACAAAGCAACCCCTGGGCGCGGAGGGGGGCACTGATGAGTAGCCACGGACACTCAGCCTCAGTAAGGGAGGCGAGAGGGAGTAGTGGGGACTGGGGTGAACTGGGGAACCAGGCGCCCCACCAGCTGCTGCCAGGTGACAGTGTGAGCCCAGCAACGGCCAGATCTGATCTGGATTTTTATGCAAAGATCGCATCATTTTAAATGTTAGTAACGACTTCTTCAAAAAGATTCTGCAGGCCAGACAAAACACACCTGAGGACTGGGTCGTTTCGTAGTCTCTCTTGCAGTGGTGGGACACTGTGATAGGTCCCCAAAGATGTCCATGTCCGAATCCCCCAGAACCTGAGGCTACGTTACCTTATGTGGCAAAAGGGACTTTTCCGTGTGATTAAAGATCTGGACGTGGGGAGATTTTCCTGGATTACCTGGGTGGGTGGGCTTCATAAGTGAAAGGCCCATATAAAGCAAAGAAGGAAGGAGGAGCATCAGTGTCCCCGAGCCAGCGTGGGCGCCACAGCGGGACCCGCCGTCGGAGGCATGGACTGCCAGCAGCCTCTAAAAGCTTGAAAGGGCAAGGAAACCAATGTTCCCCTAAGACCTCCAGAAGAAGTGTAGCCTGCTGACTCCCTGATTTTAGCCCAGGAACACCCACTTTGCCCTTCTGGTCTCCAGAACCGTAAGATAAGAAATCTATGTTGTGTTAAGCCGTCATGCTTGAGGTCACTGGTTACAGTAGCAACAAGGAGCTAATACGGTGGCCCTACTCTGGTGTATTTGTAGACATTGCTAGAGGTTGAAAATACTCTCTAAATTTCTCTTTCAATGCCAAAGTATTGCTGGAACAGGGACAGCCACACACAGCAATTCGAGGACATGTTTCTTACTTCTAGGACTCAAGTGAACGTGCAGTGGGATAACCTCACGCAAAGCAAGAGAGTCAGAAAGTCGCTTATCAATGCCCTCCAGCAGACAGACGCTGCGTTGGCTGGACAGACTGCAAGTCATTCCCACCTGCCGGGGGACTGGCACATGTTTATCTAGTGGTTGGGAGAAGTCAAAACCCAGCCATCCAACCAGTTTGTGCGAGTTGTCACCATGTCAGGTAAAAAGACCTACGTGGTTATGCATTCGACCTCTTAGACAGGACCACCAAATAAATAATCATAATAATAAGGCACATTGTCATTTTCATCCAAGGGGCTCCAGTGGGAGCAGGGACCTTGGATGGGCTCCGAGGGACTGGAATGGTTGCCCTGAAGAGGTCCAGATCCAGATCCAAATCCAGAGCTCATTGCCACCTCGTGCGTGGTGACTCACAGCTCTCCTCTCTAGTTACGGGCTGGTTTACAACCCACCCTGAGTTCAGAAGGCCGTGAACTGTGACGATTGTATCCGGGTCGGACTTCATCACTTTCAACATCCCATTATTGGAATGAGTCCACTTGGAAATCAGAGGTCGGCAGCATCCTAGAAAACCTCCTGCTGCTCCTTCCATAGAATTCCTCTTTAGGATTTCTGCCTGAGACCCCTAAAAGGGTGTCTTAGTGCCCTGCTTTAGGCAAAGTCTTTGGGATGGGTCCCCGTTACTCCCCGGGATCCTCTGGCTCATGGGTGTCCAGCAAGGGAATGTCTGTGTTCCCGTTGTTGGGGTGGGAGAAGGTATACGGTTCGCTCTCAGACTCAGCAGGGAAGGCAGGGGATGGCTCGTCTGTGCTCAGCTTTGCAGTCGGGGCCCTGGAGCATATGGGGGGTGGGGAAGGGGGGCAGTCCCCCGTGGGGCCCTGGAAGGGCCGGTAGGTGTCCACCTCTGGCTGCAGGAAGGAGCCGTTGGAATCCTGCAGCAGGTGCCCATACACCATGGTGTCATCGATGACAGCGTACACGTGGGAGTCACTGTCCTTTCGTCCTTTCTGAAACTTTTTTGGCTGCATCGGCATCTGGGTGTTGATGTTGCCATTGTAGATGCCTACAGGTGGGCCTTTGCTTTTCTTCTTTTTCCTACTGAGAGAATGAGAACCAGAGAAGAGTCAGGAAGAGCAGCATCTTAGCTGTGCTCCCCTTGCAGAGCCCTACTGGAACTGGGGCCCTTCGGGGTTCTCGCATGTCTCCTCCACGTCCCTCAAATCCCTTAGCCCTTGAAGCTGAAACTTCTGTCCTCTGGGAGCATGTAGGAGGGACCAGCTTCTGTCTCCAGGCTTCACAGCGGTCCCGGGAGCAGAGCGTGGTTTAGAGAGGGCTCGTTTAACACTGTCTGCTCTTGGATTTGCCTCAGTGGCTGCAGGGTATCCAGGGGTGGGAACAGCTGACAACCAGCCCCTCCTCGCTAGGAGAAAGGGTGGTGCCTCAGCCCAACCGCGTCCGGCGTGGTCATGCCTCGGCCAGCCCTCTAGGACACGGTCTTTCCCGTAGCTAATGCTTCATCCCTCTTTTGCGTGGGGCTCTGACCATCTGGATTCTACATGACAGAGCAGAGGAGACTCGGGCTGCAAGGCTGCATCTTAGCTTCCAGCTGGAGTTGGGGACAGTGGGACTCAGGATTAGCAGAGGGATCCAGTCCCTTCAGCAGTAGCCTGCATAAGGGGACCAGCCTGCTTAAAGGGAAAGAGCTCAAAAGAAGACAACGTTCAGGCTGGGGCACGCCAGAGCGCCTGGATATCACCATTAACCTCTGCTTCCTAATGTTCTTTGGTACTTGGGTGTGGACGGGCATTAGCACTCTCCGCGCCGGAAAACAAAGCTTCGCCCTCCATCTCCATGAGCCAAGAGCAGGGGATGCTGGCTTTTTAGCTGACCGGGGATTCAAAGGGAGGACATTAGCTCAATTAACATAATGGGCGGAGGGCTCACTGACTGTGGACAGGCTCCCTGTCCTTTCCTGAGATAAAAATAATCTAGTACATTTAGCTTGTAACACTGAGTCTCTGGTTGGGAGGAGGGCTTCCAAAAGCTCCTGCCTGAAGCCCTGAGATACACGCCCCTCCTTTGTGCTCCACGGAGCCTTGACTGTCTCCCCCAGGGTTCTGCTCAGGCCAGAAGCGGGGCAGTTCAGAGACCCTCCACTCGCCCAGTTCCCTCCTGATGAAGAAGCAGGGGCCCGGCAGAGACTGCACCCCAGACAAGAACGTTTCCTAGAGAAACCACAGAATGATCATTTGTTGAAAGAAGTCCTTTCCCCCTGTGTGGTAGCTGTACAACCCCATTTCACGGAGAAGAGGCTTTTCCCTGCATCTGCCGCGGGCAGCCCCTTCCTCATCAGTGGAGATGTTTCTAGACAGTTCCACCGTGGATCGGGAATTTCGGTGGTTTGCTCACGGCCCCAGTTAATAAAAAAAAAAAAAATTCTCTTCAGCTTGTTGCAAGGTTGAATTGCGTTAAGGAAAGCAATTTCCCTCTCCCTCCTGGCTTTAATCAGAACTACGCGCAGAACTGATAAAAATCTGGTGGCAGCGAGCGTCGTGTCTCAAAAGGTCAACGCTTTGCCTTCATAAAATAGCCGCCGTCATCCTGAGGGGGTGGAAGCTGAGGTGAGTCAGGTAACTGGGCCTTCCTTCCTCTCGCCCACGGGGCTTGTTTTTTGGTGCCTGTCTGGAGTCCAACAAACACGCACAAAAAGTTTAAGACACGGGAGGAGAGCCAGCTGGGGTGGCGTGGGTTCGCTTGCCACGTGACAGAGGACGCAGGCTCAGAGGCCTGGTGCGGCGGGGCTGACGGGAGCATTTTCGGGCCACGATCATGCCGTGATGACCACTGTCTGATGCGCAGACAGGAAATGATTCCCAGGGGGCTCGTGCTGAGACCGCGGCGTGAAAACCGCAGGCCACCATATGTCACCAGCCGCGTCTTCTGCCCCCACCGCCCCCCTCCAAGCATAACCCACATCTGGCTGTATTTAACCCACATTGCTGTATTTAACAGCGATCCCTGGGAGAGGAATGGGAGGCAAGAAAAGTCAGTAATTAAGGACAGCTCTGGTCTGTGTGATCTAAGGAGGCGTCAGATCGGCTGAAGACAGTTTGAGAAATTCCACCTACTTCTTTTTCACAAAGCAAATGATGAGTCCGAGGGCAAACAGCAGCAAGGCGCCACCTCCCACGACCGCGATGATGATGACAGTCAGGTCTGTGAGCAGAGACACGAGGGAGAGGGATGAGGAGACGTGGGGACGGTGAGGCGGACGATGAACTGGGGCAGATGGTCTGCAGAGATGGCCGCCACCCCCCCCTCCCTCCCCGTACACACATGCTGCTCCTCACAGCAAGAGGAGTCTATTTCCCTTCTTCTTGACTCTTCTTGACCTGCTGGTGCTGGGGCCTTTTAGAAGCCTGGCAACTTCTTGTACTTTCTGTCTGAGGGGCAGCCGGTCAGTCACCACATAGGAAGTCTGCCTATGCTGCGGCCGCCATGCTGTGAGGAAGCCCAAGCCAACCGTGTGGAGACTCCGTGAGGGAAACTGGCGGAAAGCACCACGGCGGCAGACGCCTGTCCCCCGGTGAACCATCCCCCACCCTCTAGCTGTTCGAGGTATCTGGAGGCAGCCCCAGGTATCCAAGAGCAGAGAAGAGCCATGCCACTGTGTCCTGTCCAAATTCCTGACCCACAGAATTGTGAGCAAAAAAAAATGGTTCTTGTCTAAGCTACTGAATCTTGGCCTGTTTGTGAGGCAGTAACAGAGAACTAAAACCTACTGGAGGCCCTACCAGATCCCCTCCAAAGGCTATTGTGGGCCTACCCCAGGGTGTGTCCACCCAGGCGCCACAGCTCAGATGGGAGAGCAGGGCAGAGAGCTGTCGGGGAAAGCAGGAAGCAGAAGTCAGAAGTGAGGGCGCTAAGGACAGGGTCATTTCATCTGTGCTGTCCTTTTCCTACAGTGGTACAAAGGACAAAGGAAGTAAATCAGACAGGGAACCCTGCACCAAACAGGAATTAGAAGTTCTTGTTTGTTCAACAAGAAAAAAAAAGGAGAAGTTAAGAGGGAAATAGAAGTAAATGGGGCACCTAGTTGGCTCAGCTGGAGGAGCGTGTGGCTCTTGATCTCGGGGTCATGAGTTCAAGCCCCACAGTGGGTATAGAGATTGCTTAAATAAAGAAGTAAAACTTAAAAAAAAATAAGTAGAAATAAATGACAGGGGCGCCTGGGTGGCTCAGTCGTTAAGCATCTGCCTTTGGCTCAGGTCATGATCCCAGGGTCCTGGGATCGAGCCCCACATCAGGCTCCCTGCTCGGCGGGAAGCCTGCTTCTCCCTCTCCCGCTCCCCCTGCTTGTGTTCCCTCTCTCGCTGTGTCTCTATCAAATAAATAAAATAAAATAAAATAAAATAAAATAAAATAAAATAAAATAAAATAAAAAAGAAATAAATGACAGAAAATGAATGTAAGAGAGTCAGAAAACCCAGGAGCTAATCTGAGAGTAGGGGAGAGCTTCTCATTCATGGCTTTTGTTTTGTATTAGTTCTCTTCCTGCTAACCAGTTGTGTGGACTTGGGCAGATACCACAGTGTCTCTGACCACCAGAAAGGGAATGGGCTGGGAGAAACGACCTCCACAGTCCCTTCTGGTTCCAACACTCTGGGGTGATCTGTGACTACCTTGGAATAAAGGCAAACATGGCCCCACCACGACTGCCCTGCCACACATGCATTTCCTCACTGGAGACTCTTGAGCAGATCCCGCAACTTTGAGCACGAGGCCTGCCACCGAGGGCATTCAGTGGATTCCCGTGTTTCATTGGACTCAGTAAAAAAATGCCAGCGCCAAGGGGCACGGAGGTGGCTCAGTCGCTTAAGCGTCTGACTCTTGATTTTGGCTCAGGTCATGATTTCGGGGTCATGAGATCAAGCCCAGCGTCAGGCTCTGCATTCTTAGCACAAAGTCTACTTGAGATTCTCTCTCCCTCTGCCCCTCCCCCTGCTTGCGCGAGCACACGCATGTGCGCACGCTTTCTTGTTCTCTAAAAATAAATAAATACAATCTTAAAAAAATAATGCCGGCACCAAGTTCTGTGTCACGCTTTCCAGGTCCCCACATTTGAATCCCCAACACTTAAATTCCCAATGATACTTCTGTGAGGTAGTTACTACTATCTACCCTCTAAGACGAGGAAGGTTAAGGGAGTGAAGAGTCTTCCCCTACGCCAGAGAGTAATAGTAAATGACAGTGATAGATGGATGATAAAATTGCCCTGGTTCTCCCCTCCTCCCCAAACATTGCCTTTTACTATGTGACTCTGCAGCTCCTCCCACCAAGAGGTGGAGTGTATTTGCTCACCCCTTGAATTGCGGCAGGCCCAAAGAATTCTGTAGAAGGGATGGTGTGAGTTCCTAACCCAACCATCGACAGACCTTGTATGCTTCCTCCAGACTCTCTTGGATCTCTCTGCCTCTGCCATGGGAGCAAGGCCTAGGCTGGAGTGTCAGGGAGCGTGGGGAGGAGAGCCAAGCAAACTAGTTATCCCAGCTGATCGTGGCTGGGCCCAGGAGTGTGAGAATGCATGGCCAAGGCCCGTGTGAGAATGCATGGCCAAGATCAGCAGAGTCCTCTAGCCCCCTGCAGCTGCCCACAAGTGCATGAATGAGAGAACCCAGATAAGCCCAGCTCACACCAGAATCGCCCAGCCAACATGTAAGCAATAATCAATGCTGTCTTTAAGCCAGTGAGTTCTGGGGTGGTTTGTTATGTAGCATTACTGATGCAAGTGCTGACTGATACATGCCAGCCAGGCCCCAAATCCCCATTTTCTGACTCACCTCCCAGGCTTGCCCCCTACCCTTCACCTGCCAATTTGCTGTCCAGCCCTACCCCCACAAGACCTTGTAGGCCCTTACCCATAGTCCTTGGGGTAAGCAACACCCAGAAGAACAGGTCCAGCTGCTTGCCACTCACAGGGCTGCAGTTGGAGATGTTGACCCAGAAGCTATGGTGGTGGAAGCTTGGCTTGGGGAGCACATCGTCCTCCAGGCTGAAGATCTCCTCGGCCTTGCTCCGCTGCTCCTGGATGATCATGAACGCACGCCCCGTCTGGCAGACAACGCCGGTCCGCTCCTTGAGGAAGGTCAGGCAGGCGACCTGGTTGCTGGGCACACTGATGTTCCAGGACACTGAGGTGAGTGACGGCAGGCCCCAGTCCCAGTTAGGGGTCCTCAGGTAGATCTTGCTTTTTGTGTTTGGGGTCACCGTGAAAACACCATCCTCTGCAGGAAAGGGGAGAGAAGCCATGCAAGATGTTTCACTGAATCAAAATGGATGTTAACCTATCTAGACTTTTCTAGAGTTTTCTGCAATGACAGAAAAGTTCTTCACAGGCTCATCTCGTTTTATTACGCTTCGCTCTATCGCGCTTTGCAGATTCTGCGTGTTTTTTTTTTTTTTTTTTTACAAATTGAAAGTTTGTGGCAACCCTGCATCGAGCAAGTCTGTGGCACCATTTTCCCAATAGCATTTGCCACTTTGTGTCTCTGTGTCCCGTTCTGGGGATTCTTGCAACATTTCAAACTTTTCCATTATTATATTTGTTATGGTGATCTGTGATCAGTGATTGCAACTTGCTAAAAGCTCAGATGATGGTTAGCATTTTTTAGCAAGAAGTTTTTTGTTGTTGTTTGGGGTTTTTTGTTTTTTCTTTTTGTTTTTGCTTACAAAGATTTTATTTTTAAGTAATCTCTACACCCAATGTGGGGCTCGACCGTACAGCCCCAAGATCAAGGGTCTCAGGCTCTACCAACTGAGTGAGCCACACACCCCGGCAATCAAGAAGTTTTAAATTAAGGCATGTAAGTTGTGTTTTTAGACACAGTGCTATTGCACACTTACTAGACTACAATATGGTGTAAATTGAACTTTCATATGCACCAGGAAACCAAAGAGCTCATTTCACTTGCTTTATTGCGGCGGTCTGGAACTGAACCCACAGTATCGCCTGGGTGCCCGTATCTGCACTGTCCAAGTGCATAGCCAACGCCATGTTGTGTCTGTGGAAGACCCGAAATGTGCTTGATGTGACTGAGGAGCTGAATTTTAAATTTTGTAATTGATTTAAGTATAAGCTGCCACACGTGGCCAGTGACTGTTGGTCAGCACAAGATTAGAGTTTCAGGTTAGGTGCTCAGGTCTTTTGAACAAAACCAATCAACCAAACAACAACAGAGAAACCCAGGCTAGTTCACCAAACCACTGGTTATCTCTGAAAGCTTCCTTTCAGAAACACCCTCGACAGAGCTAAGATTCACCCGACGCTCTGCTCCACGGTGGGACTGCTAGAGAGCGATTTCTGTTTCTGAGATTAAACTGCTTCCGGTTCTGGGAAAAATGGTAGAAATACGAAGCCGAAGACCTCCGAAAGACACACCACCTGAGCTTCCGGTGAGATGACACTCCAACGTTCCACACTGAGGAGGGTATGGCTTGTTTCCCAAGACTCCCCAGAAGGAGTTTCTCGGGGAGCTGGGGAGATTATCAGGCAGCCTGCACTGACCTTAATCTTATGGCCAAAGATTCTTCTCCCTCCCCACTCGGGTCTCTGGGAACAAAGTACGAAGTAAACCTCAGATAAAAGTCTTGGTCAATTTTTAAATGGCCTCTGAGTTGGACCCACTTGTAATGGCGACTGTGACTTTGAAAACCAACCATGGGAGAGCTCACCGTTGTGAGGGATGTAGACCCCACCGGCCTCGCAGGACGGGCTGCACCCCTGTGTTGAGAATAGGACCCTGGCGCTCCGGAGACCCATCTCTCCCCAGTCTGCCTTCCTCTGGGCACTCCACGCCACATGCCGAATTGCCAAAGCCCACTCACAAAAACGCCTGCGTAAGGATTTTCACGCTACCACCTTCCACATCTGGGACCCGGGACTATTTGGTTAGCTCTCACGGATGCCCCTGCTTGCTTCCAAAAAAGGCTTGAACCTGATTATTTGTTCTGCTACCTGCCAACTGTCACCTCCCACTGTCAAAGTCTTACTTCTAACTCCCGGGATTTTCCACACTAGGTGAATGGTGGAGTCTGGAGGAGGACACACCACCTTGCACATTTCTTGGGGAGAGGCCCAGCCCGCTCAGCTCTCCCTACTCTTGAAGTTGACAACTTAATGAAGACGATCACAGAAGCAAAATAAGAGGGATGCCCAACCAAGCCAGGGGCAGGGAGATGGGGAGGGAGAGGGGGAGACCTCCTTACCTTTGAAAAAGGGTATAAAGGACACGGTCAGGCCCTGCCTGGAGGCCTCTTGTTGGAAGCTGGGTGCAAAGGTGCGGAGGGTCACCGAGATGTTCTGTTTCACCTGGATCTGCTCAATGGAGCCTCCGGGGCAGAAGGAGCCGAAGTAAAGGTCCTGGCCGGGGACGGCGCCAGCCACCAGGTAGCTGAAGCTTGTGTTGCAGACCTTCTCTTGCGTGTGCTGCTGCAGCTTCTGGGAGGGCACCAGAGCCAGGCTCAGCTTGCCCTTGGGCACCAGCAGCCTCCAGGAGAAGTCGTGCAGCTGCACAGGCAGCTGGAGGATGTCCCCCGGCACCTGGAGGGAGTAGGACCTCCTGTGGCAGTACCGGTGGTCCGTGCAGCCTGGAAAAGAGAGGCTCGTGGTACCGGGCAGGGAGCAGACCGCCGTGTGTCCTCCCCAGCTGTAGAGACCGCCCCAGGCTTTCTTGCTTTTCCCTTTGGTCTCTCCTCTCCCACTCCGTCCCCCACTCCGGGCTCCCTGATGCTCCTTTGCTAGCTGCCCCTCTCTCCGTCTCACGTTCTTATTCTGCCCTAAGTTGGCACACCAACACCTGGGAAGTATTTAGGGTTGCGGTGTTCTCTTCCTGTGTGTCGGCCTCTTTTCTGTGTCTCTGAGTCTCAGATGCTAAGTATGGGCAGGGCAGGGCTTTTCCTCCATCCTGCTTCCCAACGTCCCCGACTATGGGGAGGTAGCTTGGGGCAGCAGTCAGAGCAGGGATGGCATCGGGGAGGTACCAGCTGGCACCCCAGCTCTGCCACTTCCTAGCGGGGAAGGCTGCCTCGCGTCTTGTGGCCCCAGCGGCTGCATCGTAGAAACTCTAAGAGTATCCATGTTGGAGGTCCTGCCGGCCCAGCGGGGAGGGGACTAGGGGTTTTGCTGTTCTCCATTCATCAAACATTTATTACGTGACTAATACATGTCCAGCACCACCAGGGGCTAAAGGGACAAAAAAATGGAACAAGCCACAATTCTTGACCTCAAGACTCTCGGTCTCATGCAAGAGGAGACAAGTGCACGGTGAGTCTGGAGGCGGGGATGGGGAATATGGGGGGCGGGGAGGCTACACAGAGGAGAGGATCTCAGGAGAGATGCTGGAAGGCTGGGCAGAGGACACAAACATGACCTCGCGAGTGCCATGCACTTCTGAAGGATGCCCGCTCCCACTGAGGCTCTGGTCCTAGCGGGGCACGTCCCCACCTCACTATCTGCTGCCCGCCCTTGCTCACTCTGCACCGAGGACGACATCTCGGATCACACTATGTACAGCCCACCCAGCAGACCCCACTAAGAAGACATGGCAGCGGGGCAGCGAGAGCGGCCCATGGCGACGGAGGATGGTGCTAACCAGGGGGGCGTACTTATGGTTTTCTCGGCGTTCATCCACAGGCGAGTCAGGTTATCACAAAGGAAGGAGATCCTGTGTTTGGAGCCGGAGGTCAGGGTGAGGTTGTTGCTGCAGGTCCGAGACTCCAGACACACGAAGCAGCCAGGGACAAACTTGCGGCTAAGCTTGATGGGCCGTGGCTCAATGGTGAGCGACATGGCCTGCTCGTTACTCAAGTCGACCAGGTAGATTTTATCTGAAACCACGAAGGGAAAACAGGGCTGAAGCAGGGATCAGCAGCCGCCCCGCAAAAGGGCGAAAATTAGCACAAAACCTCTCAAGGCTGTGGACCATTGGAAACATGTTTTATTATTATTTGTTTTTTAATTATTTATTTATTTTTTTATTATGCCATGTTAGTCACCATACAGTACATCATTAGTTTTTGATGTAGTGCTCCATGCAATATGTGCCCTCCTTAATACCCATCACTGGGCTAGCCCATCCCCCCATCCCCAACATGTTTTATTATTAAGAGAATATACAAGCGGGTGCCTGGGTGGCTCAGTCAGTTAGGCATCTGCCTTCGGCTCAGGTCATGATCCCAGGGTCCCGGGATCGAGACCCACATCAGGCTTCCTGCTCATTGGGGAGTCGGCTTCTCCCTCTCCCTCTGCCCCTCCCCCGTTTGTGCATTCTCTCTCTCACATAATAAAATCTTGAAAAAAAAAAAGAACATACAAGAACTTTAGAAGAAATTTAAAAAGAAAAATAATGGCCTGAATTTCTACCACCCATATTTAACTGTTTTTACTTCTTCGAATTCATTTTAGTCCTTGTTCATAAGCATGCATATTTTCAACTGCTTAAGAGTAGAGTATATACAAAATTTTATACTCAGCTTTTACTTTATTACTTTCCACAGGTTTACTTATTGTTCCATACAGTTTTCATATTCACGAGTCTTTGAAAATATTCACTAATTTAGTGGCTGTGTGATAGTTAACACGTGAGACTTACCGCTGTTTATTGAAATATTCTCCTGCTACGAAGAGTAATTAGCAGCAAGGTGGCATTAGCATGGGGATAGAAGATTCAGAGATATTATATTTCTTCACAGATGTTATTATTCACAGATATTACTCGATCAATATTATAATTTAGTCTCTAATAAGTGCTATATTTCAAATAAATGAGAAAAAGATGAACCACTCCTGTCTGGGCCAGACCTGTTTCTCCCATGAGTAAAAGAATAAAATAAGACTGGTATTTCAAAGCAAAGAGAATATCCTTATACATGTGGAGTGTAAATTATAAAAGAAAAAAAGATTTAGGGATCTGACAATTGGTACCAAAACACTGAAGGACAAGGGACACATCGGGAGGAAATACTTGTCAGATGGATGGATTGAGCAGCTCACAGAGAGGGAAACTGAAATGTTCACATATTCAAAATATAAAGAGCTCTTGGTATCACTTGTGATATCACTCGTCATCACAGAAAAGCAAATTAAAACGAAGAGTAGAAGGTGAGGATGAAAGCCTGCACCCTTGGGACCCCCGCGGTGTGACCGGGGACTATTTGCCTGTGTTTGCACGGCAGCTCCGGAACTGTGGAAAACCGGACACCATGTAATATGGGAAGGGTGAAATACTCTGGAACATTCCTGAACAGAATATTATTTAGCACTTAGAAAGAAACAGGGAGATCTAGGGGTGTCTGGATGGCTCCGTCGGTGAAGCGTTTGCCTTCAGCTCAGGTCGTGATCTCAGGATCCTGGGATTGAGTCCCACACTGGGCTCCCTGCTTAGCGGGGAGTCTGCTTCTCCCTCTCCCTCTCCCTCTCCCTCTGCCGCTGCCCCTGCTTGTGCATACGCTCGCTCGTTCTCTCCCTAATAAATATATAAAATCTTAAAAAAAAAAAAAGAGGGAGATCTAAATACACTGATCTAAGAACTTCCAAGATACAGTACTGACTAAAACAGCCAGCGTAGAACAATGTGTACACTACGACACCGTTCGATTACACAATCTCGGCATCAAATGTAATCGCTACTTCTAAGTGTATATACTTACGTATGTAAATGAAGAGAAACAAGATCTGCAGAGAAATATAACAAATCCGTACCTGTCGTTACCCCAGGAGAGGAGCCAGGAGCAGGGCATCACACACTATTTGGAATCCCTCTGCTGGCTGACTGAGCTTCTCGAGGGTGATCTGACCAGACTGCTTCCTGGGGAACCCGTAACAACTGCATGTTCAAGTCTCTTCTCTTGGGTTCGTTGGATTCCCCCAAAGAAGAGCCCACCACCCACCAAATGGAGGAAACACTCTCAGGGCTTCCCACGAAGGAAGCAGGATGGGGCCTCGAGAGTCAGCACATCAATCTTACTCAAGCCACCTGTGTCCAGCACCTTTACCTTCAGTGCAACTGGGATCTTTGGGTCAAAAACGTCCCTTCTCCAGGGAAGAGACTCCTATCTTCCGTTGCCTGGGGGAGGAGTGTTCCGGGGCTGCCTGGTGGATCTGGGGCTGGCGTGGCTTCTCCCACTTTTAGTCCCTGTTCTGAAGGTGACTTGTTGCCAAATCCTGCCTTTGAACGTTTCTTCTCGGTGTTTCCCACTGTGGGATTGGATTCTGCACTTTCAGGTCTGCTAAATCCTTACTTCTCTGCGTCCCATGCTGGGAAATGTTAGAACATTGTTTCCTTTCCATTTATCATTTCCCTTGGAATTTATGCTTTTAGAAATGTTTTAAATGCCATTACAGTCTGGTTTAAGAAGGAAGCCAGTCTCTCTTTAATGGGAAGTCCTCATTTTTCAATTACTTGTCTGCTTTTCCCATCAGAAAGTGAACTTTAGGGCTCTCTATAACCTGCATTATCTGGCACATGGTCAAGAGCCCATGATGCGTCAGGTTGTTAATCCTCATGATATCCTTGAGAGGGAGTGTGTCAGTCAGCTCAGGCTAAACTATGCTGCAGTAACAAATGGTCCCCAAATCCAAAGGGTTAAAATAACAAAGAATTATTTTTCATTCACTTTACACATCCATTGTGAGCTGGCTGTAGCGCTCTTTAAAAAAGCATTTTTTAAAAAAAAGAGCATGTCTTTTTAAATCTTTTTTTTTTTAAGATTTTATTTATTTATTTGAGAGAGAGAGAAAGAGCATGAGCAGGGGGAGAGGCAGGCTCCCCACTGAGCAGGGAGCCTGACATGAGGCTTGTTTCTAGGACCCCGGGATCAGGACGTGAGCTGAAGGCAGACGCTTAACCAACTGAGCCACCCAGGTGCTCCATGTCTTTTTAATTCTGAGGTCTGGGCCAAAGGAGAAGGCTCTGTGACACATCAGTCCCCTGACAGTTTGAAAGGTGAACCACAGGATAGGTGCTGAAGCTTCTGCTTGGAAGGGGAAACACTCACTTCTGCTCATATTTCATTGGTAGAAGCAAACTCACGTGGCCAAGTGTGTAGCCAGTGGGGTAGCGAATCTAATCTTGCCCCGGAAGGGGTGGTGAAGATTTTGGAACAAATACACAATCTAGCATAGCAGGCTTCATCACACCCAGTTGACAGACAGGGAAACTAGGGCCAGGAGATGGTGAGACTAGGATCCAAGTTCACATCTTCCGGATTACAAAGCCTGTGCTGTTTCTGCGATGCTCTTGGCCTCTGTGGACCTCAGCTTCCTCTTCTCTGGCAGGTGGCCGTGCAGAGGAGACAAGAAACCGTGGGAACCCTGGGCCTGGTTTCCGGAAGCTCAGATATGGATGATGCCCCTTCCGAAAAAACCTACCAACGGCCATCTGATCCCAAGATGCGAGCAAAGTTGTCCCTTGATGTGCATTAGAAATGCACCAAATTTGTCAGACTTGCTTTAGTTCAAAGACAGTTCTTTAAATATTGATGGAAGGCCTGTTTTTACGACCCACACGGTACTCCAGCGATGGTCTGCAACCATAAATGGACCTTTCCTTTGGGACGCTCAAAGTTTAGATTTGTTTAAGGTAATACGGCTTTCAACATGTCGATTTTATAAACTACAAATCTGAAGCTTAGAAAGGTTAAGTAACTTGTCCCAAGTCACAGAGCAAGCCAGGAGCAGCCTGACTCCCAAACTCGCTAACCCCTGGCTGCAGCTTTCCTGGACTTTTCTGTCGTGTAATTTACATACAGTAAATGCACGGTTCCTCAGTGTTCAGTGTGATGAGTTTTGTCAACTGTACACATCCGTCATATTTATCACCCAGAGCAAAATCGAGAACATTTCTATTACCCCAGAAAGGTCCTTTGTGCCCCTTTCTGATCAATTTTGCTTGACTTCTAGTCATGCCCCACAAAGGCCATGACTCTCTGATTTCTATCATTGCAGATTTCGCCTGTCCTAGAAATTCCTATAAATGGAATCATAGGATATATACTCTCCTGTCTGGCTTTTTCCCCTCAGGAAAATGTATTTAAGTCTCCTCCATGTTGTTGTGGATATCAGTCGCTTTTTCCTTGTCATCGCAGAGTGGTGTCCCAAAGAATGAATATACCACACTTGCTTGCTCCTAGATTGACGGAGATTTAGGTTGTTTCCCATGATGAGTAAAGCTGCTGTATACATATCCTTTTATAGGTCTTTGAGTAGACTTACGGTTTCATTTCTCTAGATTGTTCTCTCAAGTGACTGTGCCTTTGTACCCTCCTGCCAGCCGTGTGTCCGGGTTCCAGGGCCCCACGTTCTTGCCAACATTTGGTTTCACATTTTAGCCGTTCTGCTGGGTGCGGAATGGTCCCATGCTTTCAGAGTTCATATTTCTTTTGAAGGTCACTGTAGAAGGATCAAGGACAGTGATGAGACACCCCACACTTGAGCCAAAACAGACAGTGGAGTTTGTTGAGGAAAACAATCCTGATTCTGGGGCAAGATGGACCTTGCTCCGCGGGGAGCGTCAGGAGGACCCTGGCCCCCGGGTTCACACATCGCCAGGTATCTGGCTTTCCAGTTCTACAGACACATCCCATTCGTTAGTCATTTGATGTGGCTCCTTTCCACAGTTTTGGTTGGCTCTCGGGGTAGACACGGTAAATTCCCACGCTGCCGAAGGCTTGTGTTCACAGGTGGCTTCAGGGGTCTGGACAGGAGGGAAGGAGGCAGCTCTCACCTGTCACAGGTGAGGTGGGTGCTTTAAAGGGAAACGTCAGTATCTACATTTGTGAATCTATAAAAAGATAAGGCAGATTTTACTCATTGTCTCCTGTTTGCTGACAAGTTGCCTTATCCTACCCTCCCCAGGAGGAGGACGATAGGTGTGAGTGTCACCAGTTCACAGCAGAAAGAGACGTCAGAGAGGTTCCAAGTATTTGCTCAAGGTTAGGAACTAATAGATGTTTCCCATGGCAAGAGATCCCATATTGTTTCTACAACACTGCACGTTTCCTTCCTGTAATAAACACTTGAGCTGGGGGTTTGAAAAGACCTTTGCTCACCCTCCCAAAAAAAAGACCACCTTTCACTATTTGATACTTCCTGACACTGGAAACCCTTGGGATTAGCTTCTTGCCTGAAGTTTCAAAAAGACCCCTAACAATTTTTGTAGAACCTGCAGATAGTATGTATGTATGTATGTATGTATGTATTTATTTATTTATTTATATTTTGGAGTGTGTGTGGGGGGCTGGGGGGCAGAGGGAGAGGGAGAGAGAGAATCTTAAGCGCAGAGCTGGATATGGGGCTCGATCTCACGACCCTGACATCATGACCTGAGCTGAAATTAAAAGTCGGATGCTTAATCGACTGCGCCACCCAGGCGCCCCGAGATTTCTTGCTTTAAAATAAAAATGGGCTCCACGGGAATAAGTCAGAGGTCACAGTACGCGTCGACTCTGCCAGGGCAAATGTAAGACTCACCGAGCTTGAGTTACCCAACAAAAACCAAAACCAAAAACGGAGTCCACATTTCGTTAAGGGCTCCAGGTGGCTTGTGGGGATTTATAGAAGCTGAAAAAGAAGCCATACGACTTTGCCCAACCAGCATTTACTCAGACCAGTTAATGGAAGCACACTGTGGAACAAGCTGGAAACTCCTGTTCATCCACCTTAGTTGAGTCATGATAACCCAGAAGCCCATGGGTTTTGAAGAAACTAGTCTGGTATTTTCAGAGCAAGTGAACATACCTTCGAAAAGCTGGAGGAGAATGCATGAAGCAGCAGGCTAGCGGTCTGCTCTGGCTAAAGGGAACCGTATAGTGGGGCAAACTACTATGAATTTGTGTAATCAGTACCCGCAGGGCCACTTGAACCTTGCAGAAATGATACAAAAAGAGGAACAGCCTGCAGGAGACAATAGAGACCTTGTTTACCGTGACTATCAGGATGAAACTCCAAGAGGGACAAAATTATCTTGTATAGCTCCAGGAAATGATGGGGCACTAACACCAGGTATGACAGGGTAGTACAGTTGACCCTTGAACTGTGTAGGGGTAGGGGCGCGGACCCCCTCCCACAGTTGAAAATGTCCATAAAACTTTTGACTCCCCCCAAAACAACTAAAATAGCCTCCTGTCGACCAGAAGCCTTATCAATAACAGAGTTGATTAACATATATTTTCTATGTCATGTGTATGATGTACTGTATTCTTACAATAAAGTCAGCTAGAGAAAAGAAATTAAGAAAATCATAAAGGGGGTGCCTGCCTTCAGCTTGGGTCATGATCTCGGGGTCCTGGGATGGAGTCCTGCATCATCAGGTTCCCTGCTCAGCGGGGACCCTGCTCTCTCTCTCCTTCCGCTCCTCCCCCGGCTCATGCTTGCTCTCTCTCTCTCTGTCAAATAAATAAAATCTTTAAAAAAAAAGAAAATCATAAGGAAGAGAAAATACTTTCATGGTATTAGATTGTATTTATTGGGGAAAAAAAAGTCTTTGTATAAGTGGACCCATGCAGTTCAAACCTGCGTTGTTCAAGGGTCAACCGTATTGTACTATCAAAAAATAAAAAAGAGAGTGCAGAATAGAACACTGAAAAATAAGATTTGTTTGGTAGAGATGAAGGTGAACCGAGCTCTGGAACCGGGCTGAGCTGTGTGCATTGGACAACATAAGTCGTCAGGGCTCACAAACATGGTCTCAAGAGGCCAGATGGGTTACTCCTCAGACCCAGGGCAGCCCACATTCCTCATCCCACGACACAGGATGTCTGTGGTCAAGCCGTGGAAAGACACCCCTGTAGGACTCCACCGGGTCTACTCTGTGTCTAAGTGGAGCCTATCTGATATTCTTGAGCAAAGTAGAGAGAGGGTGGATAGCAGGGTTTTGGGGAGCAGACAATTAGGTTCAAGGTAACACCTGCCTGCTCCCCACCTGAAGAGATTGTTTTTATTTTATTCCTTTTGCAGCGTGGGCCCACTGTGGTCAGGTCCCGCTGTGGATGACGAGGGTCCTGGGTGCTGGCTGGGCTCTGATGGCTGCCTCCGCCCTTGCTGAGGCTTTGGCTTTGCGTGGTTGCTGTTGACAGCCCATCTCTAGGCTTGAGGAGGTCTCCTGCTCTTCTTTCTCAGGCTCTTCCCCTCATCTGACTTCCTGGAACAGCCAGTCTCCCGGGTGCCCCCACTGAGGCATAGCCACCTGCCCCTTCCGACGGGCTGTGCCACTGGATCCTGCTGGTTCTTGAGTCCCTTTGGGCAAGAGGCTGCCTCCTGAGATTAGGATAAGGATTTATGTGCCAGAAACTGCGGTGGGTATGGGAAGATATAGGAATAAGACAGATTTCTGACTGGGAGGAGTTTGGTGGGACACAGCCATGCAGATTGATAAATACAACACGGTGTGTGACGAATGCAATCCCTCCCCTGAGCGCTGTTGGAGTAGTGGTTTTGGTTTGGGCAGTTGTTTCCTCTCCTGGGGGCAGAGGGGGACAAGCGAGGGGCAAGAGGCCCTGGCCCAGGCTCAGGGAGGTGCAGCAGGAGGGAGGTCTCCACGGGGGACCAGCGGTAGGATGTTTGGCTCCGCACTCGTGGGGGAAAGAAGGGCAGAGGCTCCTACCCAAGGGGCTCAATCTCTTGAAGCCCCTCCCCACCCCAAGCTGCTTCTTTCTCACCTCCAAGGCCAAGAAAGAGCAGAAAAAGCACACAGAGCCCGACTGTGGCAATGAGGGGCACCAACCATCCGGGCCTCCCGCGTTGGTTGGAAAGCACCAGGCTCTGCCATGAGTCTCTCCCTGGACTTCCTGCCAGCCTCCCGCAACCCTGAACCCCGTGCCACACCAGTGAAACTCCTGTGAAGTGACCTCCTGCCTATCTCTTCTGGGTCGTAGTCTATCTCCAAGGACAAGTGCTCTGTCTTTTTCAACCCTGTATCCCTTCCTTGATCCAGAACTCTGCGGGACAACACTCAAAGAGCGCTTACGACCCGCCAGGCACTGTGCACCTCATTTCATCCTGCAAACACCCCTACGACGGTGGGCCCATCCTCTCTATGTTAAGATGGGGAACCGAGTCACACACAGGTTAAGCGCCTGGCCCACAGTCACTTGGTAAGTAGGGGATCCGGGATTCAAATCCACACGGGTAGACCCTACACTCTACCTGAAGCCGTGACACCACCAAACAGTGTTAAACTGCAGTTAACCGCTCTTTACTTACCTGGCAACTAAAGCCAGACCCTTCTTGACACTGGTTTAACAATTCAAGGAGTCACGAATCAACTCAGCTCTTGTTCCGGGAAATGCAGTAAACCGGCCGCACTCACCACAGCGGAGACGATAAATCCCTCGGTCTCCTAACCTCAAACCCACACCGTCTCCAGATGCTTGCGTGGCTGTTTTCAACATTGCGATGATGAAATTGTGACAGTGGAATCACAAAAATGTGTCAGCGGACACACACACACACACACACACACACACACACACACACACACAGTGACGCCTTCTACACGGTTATTGTAAATCAAAAGGCGTTGTCTTAGGTTACCTGGGGCTGCAGCTTCCGGAAAAACCCAGAAGGTATTCCCGAGGCAGCCGGGCAACCCCTCCGGCGGGTCCCACACTGTCGCTTTCCAGATGTTTATCGGCTCTATGAAATAAACGTCTCCTGTTTCCACTTAACCATTTCTGCCTGGCTCCGCCTACTTCCTGGAAGTAAATACTAAGGAAAACAAGGCTGAGACTCGGTCCTCGAGACAGAACACACTCTGAGCCCATGTCACCGGCTCAAGACGACTTGTCACACACTTGTTCCTTCAGACTCCAGCAGAGAGACGGGATCCAGGAACAGCCCCTCTGAACTTGTCTTGTACCTTTGATTTCAAGATCCACACTGCTCCCCACGGAGCAAAGTTCAAGGAGGCGCTCGCCCTCAGGGGCTGATCTTGTATTTACACGACCCTGAGGGTGAGCGTCTCCAGAAGAGCAAAGCCTCAGAGGGGGTGCCTCCTTCCACGTTGCATGCTGGGCACTTTGCCCTAGTCCTGGCCCTGACTCACCTTCTCTGGATTCATGGCATCTCAGAACCTCGTTCTCACCAACCCACCTGGGGTTCAGAATGGTCCAGAGCACAGGCTCTGGGTTCTGAGTTTGCTCTGCTCCTGACAAGCTACGTGACGCGGGGCTAGTTCCAAACGCTCTCTGAACGTCCTGGTTTTTCACCAGTAATTGAGGATAATTCCTGCCTCCCCGTAGGGCTGTAATAAGGGTTAGCTGAGGCTAAGTGGCGTGCTTAGGTCAGGGCTTGGCATGGAGTGTGTGCATGGTATGGGGCACTTGGCCAATTAAACAGGGTTCATTATCATTATCACTGCTGACGGTGCTGGTGCCATTCTGGTTCACCCTGAGGGTCAAGACATGTGATCTAGAAAGTAACCTTCTGGGGATGCCTGGGTGGCTCAGTCAGCTAAGAGCCCAACTTTTGATTTTGGCTCAGGTCATGATCTCAGGGTGGTGAGATGGGGCCCTGCGTCAGTCTCTGCGCTGGGCGTGGAATCTGCTTAAGATTCTTTCTTTCCCTCTGCCCCTCCCCTCACTGCTCATGCTCTCTCTCTAAAAAAAAGAAAGGAAGGAAGTGAGAGAGAGAGAAAGAAAAAAAAAGAAAAGAAGGAAGAAAGAAAGAAAAGAGAAGAGGGGCGCCTGGGTGGCACAGCGGTTAAGCGTCTGCCTTCAGCTCAGGGCGTGATCCCAGCATTCTGGGATCGAGCCCCACATCAGGCTCCTCCGCTATGAGCCTGCTTCTTCCTCTCCCACTCCCCCTGCTTGTGTTCCCTCTCTCGCTGGCTGTCTCTATCTCTGTCAAATGAATAAATAAAATCTTAAAAAAAAAAAAAAAAGAAGAGAAGAAAAGAAAGAAGCCTTCCAACACTTTTGTTAAAAACCACAGCCTGAATGCAAGTTTGCCTCTGCTCCTTACGGTGTTGGAGTGGAGCAGCATGCCAGGCGCTCACCAATGAGCCTGTCTCACCGCCTGGCAACGCACTTCCCGAAACTCTTATAGGGTCCAGAGTCCAAGTGCTCCGGGAGCCACAGATAAGAAATAGGAAGGGAACCTCACGCCAAGCAGACTATCCAGGAAGGAAAGAAGGAGCCGGAGGGGGAGGGGAAAGGAAAATGGGGCTCACTTACTGCTTTCATTTTGTGGACGCTGGACCAAAACTTGAAACTGCAGCCGGAGGATCCCTGGATTTTGGGCATCTTGGTCACAGCCCTGCAGAGACAGGTTGAAGTTCCCAGCCATGTTCCCGGGCTGCTTGTCCTCCAGCCTGAACACCTCGGGGTTGGTGGTGGAGCCCGGGATGTAGTACTCGACCCGCTCCTCCTTCTTCTCGCAGTTGGAGACGTTGAAACGAAGGAAGGAGACGCTGGCCCGCAGGTGCGGGGGAATGACAAACTGCCACGTCATGAGCTCGTCCTCGGGGAAGCCATCTGGGTAGTTGGCAGACATCAGAGTTGCCGAGCCTTCACCCTCAAACACAGATTCGATGATGCACAGTCCTGTTGGGCAGAGGACCCCAACGAGAAAGAACAGGAGGCGATTAGACCGTCACGGCTGTCCATGCCTGGGAGGCAGCAGGGTTAGGAAGCCGTGACAGCGACACTCAGGTCCTGAGCTCTGCATGCGGTCTTTTCCCGGATACGCATACATCAGTGGTGAGTGATTAAATGCTGAATGACCGACCCAGCCGGGGGGGAAAACAAAGCCCTAATCTGTAACGCCTGCCCATTTCCTTGTTGTAAATACTCCTACCACGGCTGATTCCAAGCCGCCAACAAGATATGGATGCGGAGTTCGGAGCAGACGGGCAGTAGCTCCCCGCTGTATGTACCCACAGAGGTACCATCGACCCCAATAACCTCAAGAGCACAGATGACAGTGAAATGTCGTGAAATAATGAGGAAGTGTTGAGTTCTGAGCCTCTAGTACCTTTGTTTCTAAACGAATTTACTTTATAAGTTTACATCATGTATTTCTATGAATGGCTCTGTTTGGCATCAGCCCCCAAAATGCCTGAACATTCAAACTTCAGCTGTCACTAACAGGTGTGAACCGGCTCTGGCACACCAAGGATACAATTACCGGAAACGTGAAAGGGCTGGAAGACGGGACAAAGAACTCAGCAACGGGGTCATCAAGGGAGGTCTGTGGAGCCAATGCCACTTCAGGTTCTGAAAACAAACCTTACGGGCCCAGAGGACCGAGGAAAGAGGGTGGCCACACAGTTTGTTTACTAGAAAAGGGTGGGCTCACACCAGGAGATCCACACCACTTCCGCAAGCGTGGGATCTTCCTTCGAGGTATTCAGGTTGAATCAAACAACAGTGCACATATCTGCCCGGTTCTGACCTAGAGCAGGGGGCGGGGCTTGCAGGTTTCCTGGGGATGGAGGGGCATGCTCACGTTTTATGGAAGACCGGTTTGCGATGCTGAAGCCGGAGACGTTGCGGTTGTGGAACCAGGGCAGGTGTAAGGCCATTTTCACCCCTTCTTGCATTTTGATGCGGGACACGGTGCCGTTGCTGCAGAAGGTCCCGATCTTGACCGCGGTGGCATCAATGCGGCCGGTGATGGAGTGAGTGACTCCGTCTGGACAGCTCTCCCCAGGCCCGATCTGCCTCAGGCGAGGGATGGAGAACTGCAGCTCTAGACCAATGCTCTTGTGAGCTTTGACGTCCCAGATGAAGGTTCTGTTGAGGGTGGGCAGCGCCGATGCTGGGGGCTGAAGATGGACCTCCCCAAATGGACAGGGGCCTGACATGCAGTCTGAAACACAGTCACAAAAGCAAGCTTGGTCACGAACGCTACCAGGCCACTCCTGGCCTCTCCTGACCCCTGGAGCAGATGCTGCCCCTGCCCCCCTGCCCCGCTCCCCCAGGCAGAGGCACGATCTCTGGGCCGTGTCAGTGTCGGTGGCCAAGAGCTCACTCTTCTCTGGGGAAGTGCCTCGGCTGGCGGGGGAGCCCCCTTGGGCCAGAGAGCCTGAAGGGTCGAACTGCACGTCCTGCCCTCCCACGGTGGGTAGCAGCCCACAGCCAATCACTGCTCCCCAAGGCAGGGGCGAACAAGCCTGACCTCGCTTCAAGCGACAACCTGGCGCTGTCACTTATAGGCCCGCATCGGCCTGTGGCTACACGTCAGCTAAAACCACACCTCTGCTTACTTCCTCCCTTGGCTCTATTTTCTCACGGCTTCCTTGTTTCGAGGGCACCCTCTGGACAAATGACTGAAAGATTCCTGTGTCAGGCTCTGCTTCCAGAGAACCAGATGCAAGACGCCTCCTAACTACCGTGTTTTCCAGCCTTAGTAAGCCGGACGGAGGCCCCTTGCCATGGAACCCAGGCTGTGGGATACCCCACGTACCCTTGGGTCTGAAACAGTCATGGTTTCACAATTGCGAAGGCACGGTGCCGAGCTCCGCCTTTTAAGACTGGTTTTCCCATCGACGGACTCATCAACGTACTGAGTACTCTGAACTTACAACCCCCTGTACGCCTGGAATCCCGAGGCACAGTTATCATTTTGCCTCGGGGCTGTCATGCCGCTGTTTTATGAGCAGTGCAGTTGAACTTTTCTTTTTTTTTTTTTTTTAAGGCTAACAGCTAATGACAGGCTTTGGTGCCTTTCGTTTCCTAAGTCTTTTATTTTTATTTTATTTTATTTTATTTTTAAAGATTTGATTTGTTTATTGGATAGAGAAAGACACAGCGAGAGAGGGAACACAAGCAGGGGGAGTGGGAGAGGGAGAAGCAGGCTCCCCGCTGAGCAGGGAGCCCAATGCAGGGCTCAATCCCAGGGCCCTGGGATCATAATCTGAGCCGAAGGCAGACACTTAACGACTGAGCCACCCAGGCGCCCCTCCTATGTCTTTTAAAGCAAAGCAAGAAACGTTGCTCTTTCAAGGAGGAAATGAGCCTGCAGAAGAAGGGACAGAAGGCAGACAGAACAGGGAGACTTGGTTGTGTCCCGTGCAGGCAGTCTGAACGGTGCGGGGGCTTCTGGCCACTGGAACAGGAAATCTTCCCACCCCTAGTGCTGCTCCAGTGCGGGGTCTGAAAGGACTGCCAGCGCAAAGTGGGATCACGGGAGAATTTCCCAGCTGGCCAGGACCTCCCAGGTCATTCCTGCCCGAGCTCTCAATTTGGCAAGGCGGTCCTGGAGTCTGGGTGACAAGTGTGTTTGCAGCATACGCAATCCCAGGACGAACGTCCAAGCTGTGTTTGGTCCACCTGAGTTCTTGCCAACACATCGTGCTGCCTAACCCACGAGACAGGGTGAGATGATAAGGTGAGGAAGGTGGCTAAAATTAGACTTTCTGTGTGTGGGTAAAGATAGGGCCTGTTTTTAGGAGCTCAAGGAAACTTCATTATATCAAGCCACCTCTGGGGCACCTGGGTGGCTCAGTCGGTTGAGTGTCTGCCTTTAGCTCAGGTCATGACTTGGGGGTCCTGGGATTGAGCCCTGCATTGGGCTCCCTGCTCAACAGGGAGTCTGCTTCTCCCTCTCCCTCTGCCCTTCCCCTCGATCGTGTTCTCGCTCTCTCTCAATTGAATAAAATCTTTAAAAAAAAAAAAAAAGAGCTACCCCTTCCAGGGCTTTCCAGCCACACCTCCAATGTACCCAGGGCCATAGGGATTGCCTCCTTCCGTGCTCTAGAATGGGGTCAGCAAATCACAGCTCATGGGCCCAGTCCAGTCCGATCCCCGCCAGCAAGCATAAACACGTGAGACATCATGGCCCAGACGTTTCCCTGCTGTCTGAGGCTGATTCCATCTTGTAAGAGCGGAGCTCAGTGCTTGGGACAGAGACAATCTGAGGTATTTACTATCCAGCCTTTTACGGGAAAGATTTGCCAACCCTCCTCTGGAAAGGTTTAAATATAGGAACTTAGCTTCTCCTTGACGTTTTCTAGGGTCCTCTAGGACACCGTGTCTAACTAACCCGAACCCTGCGTTCCTTCATCTTGGACACGGTTTCCAATTTCCTCCTTGGTTATTTATTTATTCAGGTCTCCTAACTTTCTGGCAGTCAATCTGGCTCATTACATTTTCCCTGGAAAGGATTTCTTTTATTCAGATTCCCACACTTATTATCATAATGGTGTACATCGTCTATTTTAGAAGTCACCTCTGTAAATGTCATTCAGTCAACACTTATCCTTTCAATGCTGTATCTCCGTATGTTCGCTTTCTTTTCTTCCAGGGGACTAGTCAGAGATTTGTCTATTTAATTAGTCTTTATAGAGAACAGTGCCTCAGCTTTAGTTACTAGGTGTAGTTTTAAAGCTGCTGATAATTACTTTAATTTCCCTCTTTTTAAAAAGATTTTATTTTAGAGTGAGCAAGAGCTAAGAGCAAGAGCTAAAGAGAGAGAGAGAGCACAAGCAGAGGAAGCGGCAGAGGGAGAGGGAGAAGCAGATTCCCCACTGAGCAGGGAGCCTCACGCAGGACTCGATCCCAGGACCCTGGAGTCATGACCTGAGCTAAAGGCAGACGCTTAACCGACTGAGCCACCCAGGCGCCCTCCTTTCGTTTTTCTGAACTTCTTCCTAAGGTTCATTTTACTCCCTTTTCTTGCTTATCTATTGCCTGATTCATTTATTTTCAATAAAAGACAAAAGAGATTATCTGAGTATGGCTTTGATTGGACCCCAAATAGTGTTCTCCTTCTTGTTACTACACCTAGGTTCCTAGCTGGCGTGCCCGCCTTAAAGATTCTACGTTTAATTCTTTCTGCCTGGTGATTATATCGTATGTCAATCTCCTATCCCGAATTCAAATTATGAGGAATAACAATAATCCCAAATAGTTTGTTACCTTGTGTGTCAAACATTTTTAGTCCATTAGTTTATTTCACCCTCAAGAGAGCCCTGTTGGTTGGTACAATGACTTTTCTTTTACAGAAGAAAAAACCGAGTCACAAAACGGTTAAGAGACTTATATGAAGCCACGTGAAGAGCTCACATGATCAGAAGCCTAAGGCTTGAAGCCAGACCCAGCTCCCACAGCCTCAAAGCTGTTTTCCCCACTGCGCCTCTTGGACCCACCTCTCTACCCTTACATCCTCAACCTTCCAATTTCTTTCCTTTCCCTTCTCTTCCTTCCTTCCTTCCTTCCTTTCTTTCTTTCTTTCTTTCTTTCTTTCTTTCTTTCTTTCTTTCTTTCTTTCTTTCTTTCTTTTCTTTCAGATTTTTAAAGTAATCTCTACACCCAATGTGGGACTCAACCCTACAACCCTGAGATCAAGAGCTGCGCACTCCACCGACTGAGCCAACCTACTAGGTACCCCTCCAATTTCTTTGTCTTCCGACTCCCTTGTTTTTTGCTCCTCGTCGGCAAAGTTTTAGCTTAAAATTAAATTAGTTTAAATTTGAATTCAATTAGCTTTAAAGTTTTAGTTTAAAAAATTTAACCTTTAGTTTAAAAACTTTTTTTTTTTTTAGCATATCCGCTGGAGCACCCCAGACCTGAAGGAAGCTCTGGAGCTCTGTCAAGAAACAGTGTGGCACAGCGGTGGCAGGCAGGGCCTGGAGCCAGGGTACCTGGGTTCTTGTCCTGCTGTTACTTACGAGCTATGCTACTTTAGGCAAGTCGCTGTCTCTGTGAGTGTCTCATAGGGCTCTTTGGAAGGTTCCACAATGTAACCTATGTAGAGGTGAGAACCACGAACAGCCCCATCGCAGCTAAACAGAGTGTGGTTTCAGCGTTAGAAGCTGGTTTAGCACCGGAAAGAGAAGCAGGGTGCCCAATATTCATGAGCGTGTACTTACCAATATTCTTCTGGATCTCAATGACAAAGTGATTCTCTGGGTTGTGGCAGCTGAAGGAGAAGACCTCTTTTTCTCCAGATTGGATGGTCAACGAGGTTTTATGTCTTTTAGCATTGATGATGTAACAGAGCTTGGATGGCAGAGCTGGGCTCCCAGGCTTTATGAAAACCGTAATGCCACTTCCGTGCGGCGGGGCAATCTCAAAAGCTTCTGGAAGAAGGAAGAAAAATGGAGTGAGCAGGATGATTTATTTAGGTCTCCAAACTTGCTGCCGTCCCCTCCGCTGGTCCAGGAAGGATGCCCTCTTTGACACCTTCATGCCCTCCCTCCTGGTCTGAGAAGGGCGGCGGGAGGGGGGTGTAACATGATAGTGCTGTCCTTACCAACGGGAAAGAAGTAGCCTGTTGCTGATGGGGTCTCGTTTGCTTTATTAATTTTTCTAAAACTTAAAAACACTAGACCACAGCCTAGATGTTTTGAGCAATATGTGTTCATACCCCATCTGTGCAGGATGAAATAGCAATCAGAGAAACTGCCACACCCCTTCTCAATAGGACTGTAAACGAAAGTCCAGGTACAGAGACTTGTCTCTCTCTCCAGGGACGTATTTGTTTGCAAAGAGCTGCTGTCTCCTGCCCTGAGTGCCTCACATGCCCAGTATATACATATATACAACAGTGGAGGCTAGGAAAAAAAATTTTTTTTTAAGATTTTATTTATTGGGGTGCCTGGGTGGCTCGGTCAGTTGAGCATCTGCCTTCGGCTTAGGTCATGATCCCAGAGTCCCAGGATCGAGCCCTGCCTCCAGCTCTCTGCTCAGCAGGAAGTCTGCTTCTCCCTCTCCCTCTGCTCCTCCCCCAACTTGTGCTCTCTCTCAAATAAATAAATAAATACAATCTTAAAAAAAAAGATTTATTTGAGAGAGAGAGTGCGTGCACGAGCAGGGGGAGGGGCAGGCAGAGGGGGAGGGAGAAGCTAACTCCCCTCTGAGCAGGGAGCCCCATGCGGGACTCGATCCCAGGACCCTGAGATCATGAGCTGAGCCGAAGGCAGACGCTTAACCGACTGAGCCACCCAGGCGCCCCAACAATTTATTTTTTTAAATCAACTTTACTGAGATAATAATTTACATACATTTAAAAGGGCCCACACATTTTAAGAGTTTTAACAAATGTATATCACATGTGACCGCCACAACAGTCAAGATGTTGAAAGCTTTCATCACCCCTAAATGTCCCTTTAATGTGCCTTTACAGTCAACCTCAGCTTCTGCTTCCAGAAAACTACCCGTTGCCTGATCCAGACTGTCATATAAACAGAACCCTGCAGGTCTTCTCTTTTGTACCTGGTTTCTTTGTCCCTCATGTTTGTTGAGTTTAACCCATGTTCCTGAAGGGATTAGTAACGTGTTTCTTTTCTTTTCTTTTTTTTTTAAAGATTTTATTTATTTATGTGACAGAGAGACAGCCAGCGAGAGAGGGAACACAGCAGGGGAGTGGGAGAGGAAGAAGCAGGCTCCCAGCAGAGGAGCCCGATGTGGGGCTCGATCCCAGAACGCTGGGATCACGCCCTGAGCGGAAGGCAGCCACTTAACGACTGTGCTACCCAGGCGCCCCATCTTTTTACTGCTAAGTAGATTCCATTGTCTGTATAAACTCTGGTTTATTTATCCACGCACCTGCTGAGTAACATTCGAGTCTTTTCCAGTTTTTGACCAGCCATGTGCTTTCATTTTATCAAAACTGCAGGCCGGCATGAGTTCTGTGCATTTCCCCTCCGACGGGAAGGTATGAGCGCACTTGCGTTTCCCAGGCCCGAAGCTGTGTGCCATCATATGTTGGGACTTCTGTCAACCTCTTCTTGACCCTCTCTCCCCCCTTGTTTGCTCTGCTTTAGGCTGGCCAGGCTTTATATACTAGTGGAAATTGATCCCACAGTCTGTGATAATGAACTGCAAATATTTTCTCCATTTTATCAGTAAGACCTTTACCCTCTTTGAGCCTCTGTTCCCTCACTTGTAACATGAGGGGGTTGGGCTAGAATAATTCTACATTTCCTGCCAGCTCCCTGTCTATGATCAGTACCTGAGGAAGGAAGAAGTGACTTTGCAACTGTCAGCATTCCCAATGACCGCCCAGCAGCGACACAGACCCATGGCTCAGAATGCGGGGACACCAGCTCAGCTGCCTTCCCGACTTGGCTTTCAAGACAGCTTAGGTTTGCATTTTTGGGGCAAAATGGCCTAATCTCTCCAACTTCAGCTTGGACCCCTCTCTGCTTTGGTCACCATGCTCAGGGCACCTTTGCCTTCTTGCTAGAACACACCATAACCTCTTTCCCACCCCAGGGCCTTTGCACATGCTGGTCCTAATTTCTAAAACGCTCTTTTTCTAGAGAGCTGGGTCCTTTTGGTCATTCCAGTGTCGGTTCGAAGGTCATCTCCTCACAGTGGCAGTCCCTGAGCAGCCCCCTAAAGTGCTCCCCTCACCTCCCACCCCCAGTCTTCCTGCTTTGTCTCCCTCCCTGCTCTAGTCTTTGACTGAGAGCACTGTGTTACTTGTTCATTCGTTCTTGCTGCCCATGATCAGAATGGGAGCTCCTTCCTACCTTAATGTGGCAGGAATTTGCTTGCCTTTTTCAGTGGGAGCCTCAGGATCTAGACAGTGCCTGGTGCCTGGGTGGAGGCAGCGGTCATGAGCCTCTCAAGGGCTCCAGGGAAAACTCTCATCTCCATATTCTTGCCTCGGCTGCCTTTGGAAGTATCTCACAGACGTACCGCCACTCCAGGATTTCAGTTTGGGCTAATCCATCTCGGTGGGAACCAGAGGCTCGGAGCTTCTTAATTAAGAACTTCCGAGAGAGAAAACACTCTCTAAGGCAGAAGCTTATTTACTCCAATTCTTCATCTTCAAGCAGTGTAGCCACTTAAAATCTTCAGAGAGAGAGAGAGCTGGAGGCCCAGGAGTTCTTGAAGACATCAGGTTAAAATGAATCTAGATTCGTGTTCAGAAACCCAGTTGTCAGACTGATATCCAAGCAGTATGTGTCAACCTTGTGTTCTTTTTCTGCAATTATCAAAATGTCTTAACCACGCTATTTGCAAAAAATTCTTGGAACACCCAGTCTCAGAAGGCATGGCATGCTCCCCCATGGCCTCCAACCCCGGGGCTCCAGCAGGGCTAACTCATGGGCAAGGGAAGTGGCATCCAGTCTCAGGACTGCAGCCCGGCTAGCTAGGGTACCAATGTCTTCCCCACTCTTATTGCTCCTCTGTCTGTGTTTATACCCGTTGGCCACAGCATTTAAAAAAAAATTCCTGACCTGGCGGGCACCTGAGTGGCTCAGTCAACTAAATGTCTGACTCTTGATTTCAGCTCGCGTCATGATCTCAGAGCCTGGAGATCGAGCCTGCATCAGGCTCCATGTGAGTGGGGATTCTGCTTGGGATTCTCTCCCTCCCTCTGCCCCTTCCCTCTACCCTCCCCTGTGCACACATACACGCGCTCTCTCAAAATAACTAAGTTAAAATGAATTTAAAAATTCCTTACTCTACAGTGATGATGATTATTTTATTTATTTATTTATTTATTTATTTTAAGATTTTATTTATTTGTCAGAGAGAGAGAGAACACAAGCAGGGGGAGCGGCAGGCAGAGGGAGAAGCAGGGTACCCACCGCGCAAGGAGCTCAATGCGGGACTCAATCCCAGGACTCTGGGATCATGATCTGAGCCAAAGGCAGAGGCTTAACCCGCTGAGCCACCCAGGCGCCCTGGGTGCCATGATGTCCTTCCACGTGTGAGCCTGCCTTTCCAGCCTCGCCTCCACCTTCAGCCCCGTGCTCTCGAAGATTGTTATTTTAAGTAAGTGTTAGACCCTATGCAGATCTGCAGCCTGCCGTGGGAGGTGTGGGCAGGGAATGGAGGCACCAGGGACAGAGGAGCCTTTGCAGGACCAGAGGACCATTCTGTATCTTGACCGTGGAGGTGATTACACATTGTGCACAGATGCCACAATTCATCAGACTGTACGCTTAAAATGGGTGAAGCTGATTATATGTAAGTTATGCCTTAATAAACAAACAAGAGGGAAAAACTCGTTAGGAAGGTTGTGTTTCTACACAAAGCAGGCACTTAATAAATGAAACAAAGAGTAGTCACGACCATAGCTAAAATATGGTTTAATAACATTCCGGGGTGGGCCTTGTTTCTCTCATGGTGTGTGTAATATTTTCAGGTATCTTTAAATTAGATTTCGGGAAAAAGGCTGATCTTGCCACGATGCCTCTGCTCAGCTTTTCCCTCCTGCTTGGAGGCAGGTCGGGTACCCCCAACAAATTCTGGGTGTATGACAATCTAGTCTATTCTTGATGACAGCCAAAGGAAAATGGGTGATCATTTTTAGAAATCTTTTTTTTCCTTTTAGAATCTTTAAAATCATGTATTCATTCCATAAACACTGGGTTCATAATATGTTCTAGGGGACCATACCTGGTGCAAATGATTGAATGACAAAAATCATTGGCGTCCCTGCCCCCAGGGAGTTAATACTCCAGATGAGGGGTTTCTTTTGTTTTTTTGTTTTCTAAAGATTTATTTATTTACTTGAGAGAGAGAGAGCAGGGGGAGGTGCAGAGGGAGAGAGAGAGAATCCCAAGCAGATTCCCTGCTGAGCACAGAGCCCCACATGGGCTTGATCCCATGACCCTGAGATCATGACCTGAGCTGAAATAAAGAGTTGGACGCTCAACTGACTGAGCCACCCAGGCACCGCTGTTTCTAAATGGTCTCTGGAGGACTTCAAGAATGATGAAGTCCCAAGGTCCAGGACTCCTACTATGGGACCTGGGAATCTGTATTGGAAACACTTGGTTTCATCTGTGCTGGGAGGTAGGGATTCACTTTTACTATTTTTTCCCATATGGAAAGCCAATTATCCCAACTCTACTGAACACACCAACCCTAATGCTACCCGTTATGTATGTTTTTTATTTTGGGTCAAAATAACCCAGATTTTCATTCTAACTCATTTTGCAAACCAAGAAGATGAACTGCTAAAAGGGAGCGATGGCTCACTGCAGGTGAGCATACTTTTATCATCTCACCATGTTCCTTTGTTCTGTTCCCGGATGGCCAACCTAGCACACTCCACTGCCCAGCCACGGTTCGTAGCTTTCCTTCAGTCTCCAGGACCAGAGAATCCCCACCTGCTTCTCAGCTCATCGCCCAGAGGAAACACGTGCGCAGTAAAGCCAAAGCTCACCCCCTCTTTGCAGCAGGAGGGGACGATTTATATGATGGGCTGTTTCCCGAGGTCACAGCCAAGGACGACACATCACCCACAGGACGACCCCGCCCCATCCTCAATGATGCATGTATTAGCAGAGGGGGCAGATGGGGAGTGAGAGGCTAATAACCCAACCATGAACATGCCTGACTTCTGGACTCCCCCTATCCCCCTTCCCCCAGCTCTACCGCTCAGTAGCAGAGAGACCCTCATTGCTTGGGTAAAAGAACTTGTAACTCATCACAGATGCTCTGAGTTTGAGAACGACACGCTGCTCGCACATTTCCCCCTTCTACGCTCACCATCATTCATCAGACCTTGAAACTGGGCACCCCAGCCCTGGAATAAATCTCAGCCGCCCCCATGGCCACGCCACACCGGGTCGGCGCGTGTGAGTGCTTGACAAACGCACTGTAATTTAAAGAAAGTGGTTGGGTGTTTTCTCCTTCAGCACCTCTTTCTTTTGCCTCCCCGGGAACTTGGGATTTCTCTGGTGTCATATTTTAGAGGATCTATGATGTAGGTTCACAGAAACGCAGACACAGCTCCAGATTCTGGCGTCATTTCGAGGTCTTCCAGGTGGAAAGACATCCAAGCCAAGCCTCGTGGAAACAGCGCGTGGGCTCCCAGGCCCTGAGCGGGCGCTCATGAGTCACAACTCTCTTCTTCACTCTTCTGCTTTCCGCACCTCTCCTTATTAGGACACCTTCGCTAGTTTCTGCCTCACCAGCGGCTTCTCGGGTGGGAATTTCCAATTGTTTTAATCACCATTCATTATTCACCACTCAGTAATCACCGTATGCACAAATGCCCCTGTTATTTCTTCTCCCTGCCATCCTATTTCTTTGCAAGGGGAAACACATGCAAGGAAAAGAAACCCAAAGAAAGGGATTCCACCTGATACACATCAGGGAAGTTATGTGTTCCCAGATTTGTCAAGTAGGGGTTAAAAGACCGACAGATGTGCTCGAAACATTTTTAGATGGGTCACAACCAGCTACCTCAATTCTGGGTGTGGTTCCCTGGGGGGCTTGGCTTCCATTCACTCTCCGTCTGCCAAAGATAGACCAAGCAGCTCCCAGCCCCGCCTGGGCCCAGCCCGGGGCACCAGGAGACACCTATTAAGACGGATGATGGATGCCCTGCAGGAGAGCCCAGGATGTGGGGAGACAGAACACGGAAGCCACGTGGTATAATCGTGAGTCAGCGTGGCCGATCAGTCATGGCCTGCGTGGGAGTCAGATTCTAAAACAAGTCTATTAAGGGGAAGAGTTCTTCAGGCCCAAACAGCCCCGTCCTCTCTTGGGAAGCTGTCTCACTGCACGTCCACATCCCTCTCCCAAGTTCACTGGCTACAGCTGTTGTTTGCTCATCTGTGCAGCGGAGCCCGGCTTCTCGGGTTGAGCACCAGACAAAGTCGTGATCTGATTTGAGGCACCGGGTTTGCAAAATCCATTTTGTTAAATTGTGGGTGATCTCTCAGAGCATGGCATGCTCAGACCAGGAGAGCCTGAGGAAGTGACATGAGAAGGGACAGTGCTTCACCTGTCCATGTCACATCCGCCCTGGGGGGACGCTCATGCCGCTTATGCGATCTCTCCTGCTTTTAGTCCCTGCAGAAAGCAGCTGCTGAATTCATGTAAGCTGAGTATACATTTGCCTGTCTGCCCCACCAGACCCTACCTGAGAGTCAGCAACTTGAAGGCACCAAGGAGAGTCAAGATCCTCTGAAGATACTGAGGGTGCACTATTAACCGTCTAGGGGTGGTGGTCAAGGAAGGCTTCATGTAGGAAGCATAACTTAAGATGGGTCCCGAAAAATAAATTGGAGTTTGCCAGCCAGGGCTAGTGAGATGGGTATCAGGAAGGATAGGTGGAGGGAACAGCAGGTGCAAAGACACAGAGGTATGAAGAATGTGGCTCCTTCGGAGTCACTCCATGGAGTTTGTTTTGCTGGGGGGCAAGGAACATGCGGGAAGAAGCTGGAGACAGAGGCAGGAAGCAGGCTGGGAAGGGGTGTGGTCGTGGCCATGGAGTTTGGGCTTCTCCCCAGTGGACCAGCATAACTTAGCAGCTTTGCATAATGGTTAAGAGCTTAGATTCTAGAGTCTGACTGCTTGGGATCGATTCCTGGCTCGACCACACACCAGCTGTGTCTCCTTGGGGAAATTCCTTGGCTTCTCCGTGCCCCACTTTCCTCATCTGCAAATGGGGTAATACTGGCATTGTTGTAAGGGCTAAAAGAGTTAACACCTATGAAGGTGCTTAGACCGGTAGCGGTAGCGATCAAGGTTAGCTGTTGTTATTGTTGGTAGTGTGAAGCTCAGGGCTGGGCGGGGACGAGGGGGAGGCAGGTAAGGTTCCCTGGGGCAAACTGGAAGGAGGCCTTTATTCTCAGGGTTGTGCAAGCGTGGAGGCCTCCTCAGCTCTTCCAAGCCTTCCCTGCTCTGGCCTGGCCCCATTCACTGCGTATCGAGGCCTTTCTATTTGAGTTGACTCATGGGACTCCAGCAACCCTTCTCGGCTCAGAGATGTGACCTCACTTCCCCATGTTTGCTGAGCACAGGAAGCAGAGGGGACATTCTCGTTTGACTCCAGCACCCCTGCACTGGCCACTCTCCTGGGTCCCACACTGGCCTGCCCTCTAAGAAGCTGCCAAGGTCAAGTCAACCAGCAGGAAGGGAGGAAGTGCCACTGTTGTCAGGAGGTGCACAGAGTTCCTGATCGACACCACGGGCTGGGCATCACCACTGACATAACCCATGTAATGGGGTCTGCTGTGGGGACGGGGTGCCAGACTGTCACACCACCAAATTCAGAGTCTTACTACTCCCATGGGCTTGGGGCAGTGAGGCCTGCCGGCAGAGGAGGGATACCTGGTTTAGGCACCCTAAGTCCATCTGGCATCGACTTGCCTGGGTCTATTTACATCCCGGTGAACTGAAGGGAAAGTCTTCCTAATGGCAGGGAGTCGCCCATCTGCCTACCTGGGAAGAATTAATTGCTCACCTTCACATAAAACAGAATACAACACAAGTTGCTGTTTCAGGAACTAATCAGCCTCCCTTGGCTGAGAAGCCTCTGGAATCTAGGCACCGGCCATGCCTCCATCATAATGACAGTGAACACCCCATGAGCGACCCCTACGTGCAGCCTCCACGCTTGTACTCGGTAGAAGTATTTCTAAATCCCCACCACCACCCCACATAGGTTCTAATATTAATGCCCATTTTGCAAACGAAGGAGCTGCGACTCTGAGAGTTGAAGTAATCCGTCCAGGGGTATACGGTTAGTAAGAGGCGGGGCCAGGTCCTGTGTCCGAGCAGTCGGACACGGGAGCCCCGCGGGACAGATGGCCGCTCCGCAGGGCTGGCCCTGCCTGTTTCTGCACTCAGCCAGGAACTGCGTGATGAGAATGGTGTGTTCTCACCGCCAGTCCGTCAGGACGGAATCAGACATGTCCTAGCTGCTGGCTTTCCAGCGGCTCTCCGGGACAGCAACAGGCAAAGACGTTTGTTTAAGATGGCTAAATAGGCGTGCTGCATTAACCGAAATCATTTAAACTTCAGATCGAAATGTTCGGGATGTGGTTCCTTTTTTTGGTGCGTCTTTTTGGACAGGTCTCAGTGCCAGGACGCGGGGAAGGGAAGCTGGCGTGCTTAGGTGTTCGCGGTTCTCCTGCAGCTTTGTGGGGTCTGCCTGGGGCTTGTGGGATGGGAGGCCTGTGGCCAAGCGGGTGGCCAAGGAAGAGCGGCCACGATTCTGGTAGAAAGCAGCAGGAATAAAGGGCTAGTGCCAGGTCTTGGTGGGAGAGCGTGTGCACACACACACACACACACACACACGTATAAATGTGTACGTATATACATATGGAAAAAGTATCAAGCTGTATAACTAATATTTATGTATTTTCTTGTATGCCTCAATAAAACAATTTTTAAAACTCAAAAAAAAAGGTTAACTACTTGAAACTTGCCCTGATGAGAGGCTCAACCCCCTTCTCTGTCCTTCTGGGCATGTGCTGCACCCGTCCTGAGTCCCTCTCTGAGCCTGCAGAGTGCTCGGCACGGGGTCTCGTCCACAAACGATTCAAAATCTGGGCCCTCTAGGTCCTAGGCTCTGAGAGAGCCTCACACTTCTGGCTACCACAAACTGTTTGCCTAAGGCTGAAGACAGAGGACAAAAGCCTGCTGGCGTTGGATTGAAGCCTGAGGGGTGCGGTGAGTTATCCTGGTGGGACCCCGCCGAGGGGCCCTGCGGGGATGTGGCAAGGCCTCCTCCGAGGATAGGATTCAAAGCAGATACGCTGCGAGGGCCATTTACAAAAGCAAGCCTTGGGATCACACGGCGTGCTTCGCTTATTTTTTTCTTAATGGTGGTAAAAAAGAAAAAAGAAAAGGGAAGAGACTACTTATCCTTCCACTATCCACAAATAAACCTCGCAAACATTTCCCCCCCTTTTCAAAATTGTGGTAAAGTATACGTAACAGACACGTTGCCACGGTAACCATTTTTAAGTTCAGTGGCATCAGGTATAACCGTGTTATTCTGTGACCACCGCCACCAGCCATCCCCAGAACTTTCCCATTTCTCCAAACTGAAACTCTGTCCCCATTAAACACTAACTCCCCGTTTCCCTCGCCCAGCTCCGGGCGCCCACCATTCTTTCTGTCTCCACGGATCCTCTCGGGACCTCACAGAAGGTGTTCAGTACTTGTTCTTTTGTGTCTCGCGTATTTCGCGGAACATGAAGTCGGTGAGCTTCACTTCTAAACCCGAGAACGGCTAACCACCGATTTGAGTAACAACCAAAAATCGAGCAAAGCGACACACAGTCTCCAATTCATACATGCACACAATATTCTCTTCGTGAGAAGGGGGAGAAATTTCTCTTTACACGAAAAATGATGTCAATAACTAGAAAGCTGAAAAGATGGCAAAATGGTATGAAAAAGAAGCAGGAGTATTTCTCTGGACAGTTGGCAGCCGGTCAGAAGGTCACTCAAGGGGCGCCTGGGTGGCTCAGTCGTTAAGTGCCTGCCTTTGGCTCAGGGCGTGATCCCAGGGTCCTGGGATCGAGCCCCCATCGGGCTCCCTGCTTGGCGGGAGGCCTGCTTCTCCTTCTCCCACTCCCCCTGCTTGTGTTCCCTCTCTCGAGGTGTCTCTCTGTCAAATAAATAAAATCTTAAAAAAAAAAAAAAAAAAAAAAAAAAAGAACGTCAGTCAGCCTGCTAGCCACCAGCGCTCTGCAACCCTGACCTTCTCTGAGCCGCAGACCCAGCGATGGGCTACCGAGACCAACGTTCTGACAGGCCTGTGTTCCTTGGCGATTAGAAGCACTAGACATGAAAACTTTCTTGTGTGAACATAAGCCATGAATTGGTTAAAAGTAAAAATAAGTGTCGTTTCAAATGGGCTTTTCCAGAAGGTTATATGAGCCCATTTCCACCATATTATTCACCAACCCTCAAAGCTAATGTTAAGAGATGGGGTTGGGGGGCGCCTGGGTGGCTCAGTCGTTAAGTGTCTGCCTTCGGCTCAGGGCGTGATCCTGGTGTTCCAGGATAGAGCCCCACATCAGGCTCCTCTGCTGGGAGCCTGCTTCTTCCTCTCCCACTCCCCCTGCTTGTGTTCCCTCTCTCGCTGGCTGTCTCTCTCTCTCTGTCAAATAAATATATAAAACCTTAAAAAAAAAAAAAAAAGAGAGATGGGGTTGGGAGGGCAACGGGGAAATGCTTCATTATAAAATATCCCCCTTTGATTTAGTTCAGCCTGCAGCTTTGAAGAGCCGCTCCTGAGGGAGCAGGGAGGGGCAGCAGGAGAGAAGTTCTATTAAGGCCTGACCTGTGCTGGGGGCCACTCGAATCTTGCCTCCATCACCCAGGCTGATGTGAGTAACACTCCCTCCCTCATGCGCCAAGTCTCTCCAGTCATCCCTGGGGCCATGCTCGCCTGCTTGGGAAAAGCCACCGTACTTCTTTAAATTGCAGAGTTCTCATCTGTCCTATTTGGCCCCAAACATTAACTACGCAGGACTTGTACAAGTACTGCAGTGAGACTCTATGCATAAAGTGCAAAGAACAGGGCTGCGCTGGTGTTAGGCCCTCATCTAGAGATGGCCACCATCACTTCCAACCCTCCACGGGGCCTCTGGACCCTGCAGTGGGCAGAATTTCAAGATGGCCCCAAAGAGCCGCGCCCTGTATGTTCTCCTCCCCTTGAGTGTGGGAGGGACTCCGAATATGATTGGGATATCACTCATGTGATCAGATGGTGTTGTAGGGTCAGGCCAACTTTATCCTGGTGGGCCTGACCTAGTCAGTGGAACGCCTAAAGGAGTCTGGGCTTTTCCCGGAGAAAGGGAATTGAAGTGTGAAAGGAATTCCCTGGTAGGGGTAGGGTCTCTAGCTGGTTCTGAAGACGGAGGGGGCAGGCAGTGTGGGTGTGGGAGGCTGATTGCTGCCAGCAGGTGTGGTTTTCAGCTATTGAATGGAAAGGGGGACCCCAGATGTCTGGCCACAAAGAACTGAATTCTGCTACAACCATGTGAGCTTAGAAGAGGGCCCGAGCTCTCGATAAGAACACAGCCTGGCCAACATCTTGATTTTAGCCTAGGGAGACTGAGCAGAGAACCCATCCACATTACATCTGGACTCCTGGCCTGCAGAACAGTGAGCTAATTAATGCATGTTGTTGTAAGCCACTAAATTTGTGATAATTTCTTATGCAGCAGTTGAAAACTAGTATAGAACTTGTAACCAGATGGGGTACCAGGCAGGACCTGCTGAGCCGCTCAAGGAAAGAGGTTTGGGTAAGTATACGGTATTGTCTAGGTCATGGATCCTCCCCTTCTTCTTTTTTTAAGATTCATCTATTTAAGAGAGAGAGTGAGACAGTGTGTGCAGAGGGCCAAAGGGAGAGAAGCAGACTCCGCTAAGCACGGAGCCTGATGCGGGACTTGATCTCACCACCCTGAGATCATGACCCGAGCAGAAATCAAGAGCTGGATGCTTAACTGACTGAGTCACGCAGGTGCCCCAGAGCCTTCCCTTCTGAGCTGAGGTACCATTACGGTGTTACGTCACATGGACAGCTTTTCTGGAAGGTACCTCCACGAGGATGTCTAACTTCATTGTATTTACTGTAAAATTTCAGTGTCCAGATGCTGGAAAGTGATGGGGAGGGAAGTGCAGGAGTGCGTCAGAGGGAAGTGGATGCTGTGGTTGCGAGAGCTCGTGGCCGGTCATGTCACCTGGCCCTGTGGGAAGAGCAAGAGCAGGAAGAGGGTGCTCAGAGGAAAACCAGAAGTCAGGGAGAACGGCAGTGGGAAGCCTGGCCTTAACACCCCGAGAGTCCAGCCGTGTTAAGCTGTGTAGGGGCCGCTGGGGGCCGGTGGGAGGTGGCCTCCAGGAATGACGGCCACAACCTACCACCCCCAGGTGTTTGGCATCTGCCCCGTGCCGGGTACTTTTTATACAAATCCTTTAGGTAAACTGTTCCCATTCACAGCTGGGAAGACGCACGGCTGAGATTCAACCCAGGACTGACCGACTCCAAAGCCCATGCACGGCTGCCACTCCAAGACGTCCACCCTCAAGGTCACAGGCTGCTGGGCAGCCGGGGCCCAACCGTGGCTAGGGAGGGACCTGCTTCAGCGTGTAGCACTCAATGCCACCAACACAGACAGAAGTCTCACCGTTTGCTTTTCCAAAGCCCACTCTGAATATCAACGCTGCCCTTCGTCCTACCGCAGAGGCCCCCGTGACCGTACGCTATGTTCTGTGGGGAGGCAGGAGCCTAGCCATCCGAAACAAGCCAGTTTGCTTAGTCTGAGCCCCTCTCTTGGTCTGTCATCTTGCCCCTTCAGAGCCCTGATCCCAACTCTTCTCATGAATGATAAGTCCTGGGCAAAGGATGATGCCCGCTCCTCCTGTCATCTCTGACATCTTCACCGCCTCCTTCCTTACCTTCACTCCTCATACTCTGGCAACAGTCTACACTCTGTCTGGAGGATGACCACCAGCTGGCTCACCCCTCACTCCATCCTTGCTGCAACCAGAAAAACGGACAGCAGCATTTGCAGCCAGGGGATGCCAGCCTTCACCAAGTGGCAGCTGAGAGAGGGGTGAACTGGGTCTTTTGGGGGGGCCTTAGGACTACCAGTTTCTTAACTGCAAAGGCCCAAACTCTTGGTTACTCAGGGGGACATAACCCAGGAGGGTGGGTGTATCACCATCGCAGGAGTCAGGGCAGCCAACTGGGAATCTATCCTTCTGTTTGGATCTCTTGTTTTAGGGATTAGGGATCAGTACCTCTTGCTGCTATCAATGTTTCCAGCATTTTTAAAGGGCACGGGGGGTGTCAACTCACATAGCCTGACTTGGACAATAAGTCTCTGAATGAAGCTCTCCCAAATGACCACAGGCAGGTCAATAAAGTGATCTTTCTGGCAAACCGGGTAGCCCAGGGTAAAACAGGTCAGGAAAGGAAGGCTGCACACTCCAGGAAATCTCTGGAGTCAGAAAGACACATGCTTTCCTCACCCACAGGGGCTAGGGTAGCTCCCAAGGGTGTTATGTCACTGAGGAGGGCCATTACAGAATACGTTACATCAGAGCATGGTGATTATGGGAGGTGTTACGTCAACAAGATCAACCATTATGGAAGACGTCTCATCACTGAGGAGGGCGGCTGTAGAAGAATGGTTGTTACGGAAGGTGTTAGGTCCACGAGGATGGGTGCTGCAGAAGATATTGACATGGAAGGTCTTCAAACAACAAGAATGGATATTACAGGGGTTCAACCATCACGGACCAAATTACATCAACAAGGATGGTCATACTGGCATCTGGACAGGGCCAGTATTGGGACTAGCCAGTGATCTCAGGGAGATAAAATACAAGGTTGAGGGACCAAGAATGCTGAGATGAGGGTTTTGAGGAGCCTGGCCCCAAAGCACATCGTGTTGGCAGGTGGAAGAAAAAAACATGTTATTCCTGAAAGGGAGAGAAGAGACTGTGATTCAGAGCACTTTCCTTTTCATGAACCATATTCCTTCCTTACAGCAGGAGTTGGTCCTACTGCTAAGTGCCCTTATCAAGGAAGAGGAGGATGGGAACAAAACCAGCTAGAAAATTCCAGAGCAAGGAGGCATTTAATCCTCACTCAACTACATTGTTTTGCTCCTACAGCTGGTCTCCCATTACAAATCATATGGAAGGATCACTATTTTTTAAAGTTTTTATTTAAATTCCAGTTAGTCAACACACAGTGCAATACTAGTTTCAGGTGTAGAATATAGTGGTTCAACACTTCCATGTGCTCATCACGACAAGCGCCCTCCTTAATCCCCATCACCTATCTCCCCCATCCCCCCACCCAGCTCCCCTCTGGTGACCAGCAGTTTATTCTCTATAGTTGAGTCGGTTTCTTGGTTTGTCTCTCTCTCTCTCCACCCCCTCTTCGCTTGTTGGTTGTTTCTTAAATTCCACATATGAGTGAAATCATACGGTATTCGTCTTTCTCTGATTGACTTATTTCACTTAGCATAATATTCTCTAGCTCCATCCATGTTGTTGCAAATGGCAAGATTTCATTCTTTTTGATGACTAATATTCCATCGTGTGCGTATATGCATGTGTGTGTATGATTTATATATATACGATCTATGTAGATACATAAATAAGATGTGGTATAAATATGTATATGTGTATAGGTATAGACCACATCTTCCTTATCCATTCATCAATCGTTGGACACTTGAGCTGCTTCCTTAATGTGGCTGTTGTGGATAACGCCGCTGTAAACACCAGGCTGCGTGTATCCCTTTGAATCAGTACTTTTGTATTCTTTGGGTAAATACCTAGTAGTGCAATTGCTAGATCATAGGGTAGCTCTATTTTTAACTTTTTGAGGAATCTCCATACTGTTTTCCAGAGTGGCTGCACCAGTTTGCATTCCCAACAGGGCAAGACCTTGCCAACACCTGTTGTTTCTTGTGTTGTTGATTTTAGCCATTCTGACAGGTGTGAGGTGCCATCGCATTGTGGTTTTGATTTGCATTTCCTGACGATGAGTGATGTTGAGCATCTTTTCATGTTGGCCATCTGGATGTTGAAGGATCATCCTTAATTACATTTTCCAGATAGTGGATCACTTAGCAAGTTGTCTTTTCAGAGATGGTGGGAGAATGCTCTGGAAATATCAAAACAACACTGTGGGCTTACTGGTAATGAATGACAGAGCCTCACTTCCACTCCAGAGCAAACAAACCTTAGGGTTTGTTATGATGTCCCACAGATCTCAGACACCAGAACACCTTGTCCTCCTCCTCTTCTTTTCCTGCCTATGAAAGCTAGTCTCCAACCCCAACTTTTACTGCAGTTTTTACACATATATCTTTTAAGTGTACTTATCACATTGGACAGTGTCGCAAACTCATGCTTTCGGGACCCAGGCAGGCAGTGTAAACAAGAAAAGCCAACGTAGGGTATTTGCTGAATCAGAGGTGAGTGCTTTACTAAATATTTTGTAATTCAGCTTTTTTTTCAAAACACATCAAACAGAACTGGGCCAAGGCCTCTAGGCCTCTAATTTGTAGCCCCCAGTTTACATGTTTCACTCCCTTCTGGATGGTGAGTCCCTGGAGAGTGACGGACTGGGGTTTCCTACCCCGTATGTCAACCGTCTAACACAGGGGGCCTCCAAGATCTGTGGAATGGATGGGATTTATTACTACGCGGCCCAAGACTGAGCTAGATCTTTCAAAGACCTCCTAGGCAAAAATCAAATTCTCTACGCCTGCTCAGTGCTAGGCTCTAAGAGTGGATAGGGGGAGAAATGCAGCAATTTGCTCGTCAAGAAAAGTCGCTCCACGTGGAGAAGGCAGCTTTGGTCATGAGTTCCCCAATTCCTAGTGACTTAATACTTCTCCTCTGTTACTTTTACACAATGGATTTCTTACAGGAAGCAACTGTAGATTTTCTGAAGACGGTACTTACACTCACAAAATCCGTTTTTAAACAAAACTATTGATTGTTATCCTCATACCTGGCTTTGAAATTTTTTTTTTAATTGAAAACTATTTTTAAGGCAAAACTTTGGTGGTAGAAGGCAAAAGGCAAATCAATGGCTGCCCGGATATTGACTGCAAAGCGGAGGAACTTTGCGGGCTGGTGGGAATGTTGAATCATGCGTTTGACAAGACTCATTGAATAGCACCATCGAGATTGGTGAATCTTGTGTTGTGTATATTACAGCTTAATAAAGCTGAAAAATACATTTTACACTTAGATAAATAATACATGAAGCACAAAGTAAAAAAAAAAAGAGTTTTCATCCGTAAAAAGTCTTACTTTTATCGTGAATCTGGGGTTTTTGTCAGGGGCAACCAGGGATACCAGCTTCTTGTGTGTCCTTACACAGCTAATCTCTGAATTTGTAAGTATATACCTATATGCCACCCTGATTTTATTTCTTTTTTTTTTTTTTAAAGATTTTATTTATTTATTCGACAGAGATAGAGACAGCCAGCGAGAGAGGGAACACAAGCAGGGGGAGTGGGAGAGGAAGAAGCAGGCTCATAGCTGAGGAGCCTTATGTGGGGCTCGATCCCAGAACGCCGGGATCACGCCCTGAGCCGAAGGCAGACGCTTAACCGCTGTGCCACCCAGGCGCCCCTATTTTATTTCATTTCCTTTTGCTAACGGGCAACGTGCTATACTCACTGTTCTGAACCTTACATTTTCCTGTCCATGACGTATCTCGGGGGTCACTCCACATCAGCACACTGAAAGCCACCCAATTGCCTTAAACAGCTACCTAGCATTCATGTACCGAAATCTGTTAACCAGGCTTCTAACGATGGTCATTTGGGTTGTTTCCAGTTTCCAGCTCCCCGGACAAGGAGCAGAAGACGCTTCTCTAGAGTTTCCAGGTGCCAGTGGGACACACCTTCCGTGGGACCCTGGTTCCTGGCTAGAACTTGGACAGCATCCCCCACCCAGGCACAGACCAGGGAGGCTGGAAGGTGTGGATGCCCGTGTTCGGCTGCACTGGCAGTGAGAGGCTTCTGTGAGATGACCCAAGCACTGTTGGCAATTAGGAAAACGTCCTCTTCTGTGTTCTGACAAGTTGAGAACTTGCTCCCCACAGATTTAGCCCAAGGCCAAAGTGCCTGATAAGATTGTCAGCAACTTCTAGGACGGTTGGGTAATCCTTCTTTGTCTCGGTTGGGTAATCCTTCTTCGTCTCTCGGAGGGGCTTAAAGGCAGGGGTCCAGCTCTGTTTCCACCATCTGGCACATTCCAGCCCAGGCTCGGTGTATGCCACCTGCTCACAAGAATAGCTATAACCCTCAGAAGCCTACTGGGCTGTTCTCATTCATTTCGCAGAGAAATTGGGCATGGCATTAAAGTTACATAAAACTGGTCTGGTCAGTTCCTAGGCTAACATAAAATATGTGTGTGTGTGTGTGTGTGTGTGTGTGTGTGCAGGTGCTCACTTGCAAACAATTTTTTTTAAAAAAGATTTTATTTATTTGACAGAGATAGAGACAGCCAGCGAGAGAGGGAACACAAGCAGGGGGAGTGGGAGAGGAAGAGCAGGCTCCCAGCAGAGGAGCCTGATGTGGGGCTCGATCCCACAACGCCGGGATCCTGCCCTGAGCTGAAGGCAGGCGCTTAACCGCTGTGCCACCCAGGCACCCCTGCAAGCAATTTTTAAAAATTTGTTCTAGGGTCATGGAGAATGACTTCTTGCCATTTTTATTTATTTGTTTTTTTAAAGATTTTTTTTTACTTACTTGAGAGTGAGCGAGCGAGAGAGAACATGAGAGAGCACAAGCGGGGGTGGCGGGGGACACAGAGGGAGAAGCAGGCTCCCCGTGGAGCAGGGAGCCGGATGCGGGGCTCGATCCCAGGACCCCGGGATCATGACCTGAGCCGAAGGCAGACACTTCACCGACGGAGCCACCCGGGCGCCCCCACTTCTTACTATTTTAATCCAGCAGCTTCACTTCTAGGAAGTTCCTGCGAGATGTCCTCACACCTGCCCAAAGTCACCTGTGCGGGGACAGTAACCAAAGCACAGCGTGTGGTAGCAGAGGCCTGAGAACAACCTAAATGTCTCCCACGAGTGACGTGGTTATGCAGACTGTGGCCTGGCAGCTCCGTCCAGACTGTCTGCTCTTGAAAATCTCCAAGTTCTTCGTGGGCTCAACTCAAAATAATCAAAGAAATAGCAATTCTCATTAACTGAGGAAGCTGTTCTCGGCCAGACCGGGGGCCGAGGGGCTTCCAGACGTGATTTCATACAGCCCTCCAGCTACCCACGAGGTGCTGCCATGTCCACGTGTGGAACGGAGGACACTGAGTCTTAGGGGGGCTAAGAAACTAGCCCAAGCTGCCTAGTGAAGAGGAGGGGGAGTCAGGATTTGAACCAAGCTCTGCCCTATCCCAACGCTTGTCTGAATGAGATTGCTTCCAAAAAGCTAGCAAGTAACCGTGAGTGCAGTGAGCCCTCAACTCCTTCTATTTCTCTGCTCCCCTCTCCCTCCGCTGTTTCCTGAGCCCTGTGGGGAGGCAGGGTCTAAGGACATGGGACGTACAGCGGTGACCAAGAACCCAGAAGCCCATGGGGACTGAGCAGGGCTGGGGTTGTGCCTCGGAGATGCTCCAAGTCCCAAGTCCACTCAGACTTGTCACACGGCGTTCAGCAGGGAGGACAGCCCATCCCCGCTGCTGAATCTTCCTGAAGACAGTGTTCCCAGCTGCCTGGGACCGCCAGCGGGAGCAGCGACGTATCACGGTGCGTCCCTCTGTGCTGCTGGCTCTTGGCCTCTCCTCCCCCGGGGCGGGCTGCTCTGCCCAAAAGCCAGGGGTCCGTCTGGGGCCGGGAGATACCCCAAGTCATTCACACTCAGGGGCTTTATCTCTGCAGCCCTCATGAAGTCCCCGGACGTCTCACCGAACATTTGAGAGTGGTGTTCAGGCTCCACCCTGCTTTAGCCAAACATTTGTTTGAAATAGCCTGACGTTCCGCCCCCAGATCAGCCGCGGAAGAGAAGGCATCTGTTTGGATGGATCGGCGTGTGCCGGGACAGACAGCATCCCAGCCTGGCTCCCAGCTGGACCACACACCGTCAAGGGCTACAGAAGGCTCCTTGGGGCTCCAAGCTTTGTCTGGCATCGTGCGTGGCCACGTGGTGGACCCAACCCGCAAAACGACAGCTTAACTTAAACTCCATGTAATCTGGGGACTCATTAACATTTGATGAAACTCGTTTCTGGAGACTATCTTTTACCATCGCAGACAGAGGCAGCAGATTGGAACTTTGTATGTTTTTGCAGAAATGGCACATTCACCCAGAATCCTCTGGTCTTCTGTCACGGAGGCTCAGGAGTATCTGCACTTGACTTAAAACTTAAAGAAAGCTACATCGTCTGCGCTTATGGAGCAGTTTTAATTCATTCTTTGGAGATATTTCCAAATTCATTACTTAAAGACGCTCCCACTTTGAAGTGAGGTGCTTAATGGCGTTGGAGTCCTATTACTGAGTTGTGTTTGCATCGGGCAGAACGGGAGGCTGGTCTGAGAGGACAGCCCCTCCCGGCAAAGTCAGACCAGCCAGGCTGTCAGTGGTGCCCTGGTCTGGGGCTCCTCTGCTCAGGAAAGACTTGAGAAGTGCCGATCGCTTTTTTAAGTCCAGTTGAAAAAGAACTTTGCGTTTCATACGAGTTGTAAAGCAAACGTCCGTAAGGCAAAATCTGATTTTCTATTGTGTTCTTTCACAGATTCAGCACCACTATCCAGAGAAAACCAAACCAAACCAACCCAGTTAAGATGCTGTGGGGGTAACGTGGCTCCAATGGGGAACACGCAGGACAATACAAAGTCCTTGTCACTGCGGACCCCTTCCCACCCCCACCCTCTACCTCCTGAGCACACGTTTCAGGGGACCAGCAGCGACTTAGCACATCGTCTATGCGGCGAAGCTCCTGGTCCTGGTGTGAGGCCGAGAACCTGGATCGCCAGGGAGTTCTCCTCCATCCTCTACAAGAACACAGAGTGGTGGTCCCCTCTGTCAACCCACGTTCTCTTTTTTTCTACTTTCCAGGACCGAGCTTCCCTCTTTCTCCTCTTCTGTCTGATCTGCATCGGATCTGGAGCCAGAAGACCTGAGGTTTAGAACTTCTGACCCTCAGCCCCTTCCAACCGTGTGACTCAAGGAAGTCACCTAACTTCTCTGAGTTCGTTCCCTCCTAAAAAGACGAGGGTTGACCTGGAGTCCCCATCTGTTCATTCCACACATAATTTATTACATGCTAGCTATGTGCCAGGCACCGTTCCAGCCACTAAGCTCATGGGTGTTGGATAGGAACCTGCCTGAGCTGTTCCCCTAGCTCAGGGGTCTCCAGGAGGCCCACCGACCAGCTTTGGTTTAAATCAGCTCATAAAACATCAGGGCTGGTGCTTCTTCAGCAGGGCCCAAGCCCCTACGTGAAAGACTGGAAAACCAAGGGGCGCCTGAGTGGCTCAGCTGGTTAAGTGTCTGCCTTCAGCTCAGATCATGATCCCGGGGTTCTGGGATCAAGCCCCACGTCGGGCTCTCTGCTCAGCAGGGAGCCTGGTTCTCCCCCTCCCTCTGCCCGTGTTCTGCCTACTTGTGCTCTCTCTCTTTCTGTCAAATGAATAAATAAAATTTTTTAAAAATTGGAAAGCCAAGGCCCAGAGAGGCGAGGCAACTTTCCCAAGTCCTAAAGCTTATCGTTGACAAGACTTGAGGATATTCCACATGTCCTGACTCTTACGTCTGGTGCTCTCCCCACTCTGCCCATGGCCTTGCCAACTGGACAATGCTAACTTCTTCCAGGGTCACATCTAGGCTCCATTTCAGTCTCCCTTCCAGTGGGATAGGGCCATGCCACTGAGTTTTAGCCAAGACAATGGCGGCACAAATGATGTAGAATGACTCCCATGCTCGGGTCATAAAAAGCTCCTGTGTGAGCCCCTTCACATTCTTTTGCCTTCTGCCAGTTTCATGTGGATGAGCTCGGAAGCCGCACATTGAAGATGGCAGAGCAAGAAAGCGGAAGGAGCCTGGGTCCTCATCACTGCTTGGAGGGGATCCCCTGTTTGGGATCTTATATGAGCAAGAAATACGCATCTGTTGTGTTTGCGCCATGACCCACATTTGGGTTTGTGTGTTACAGCAGCTTAGAGTGTGTTACCCCTTAACCATGAGACTCACCGATGTAAAAAGTCGGTAAGAACAAATGACTCCTCAATGTCAACGTGAGGTGCTACCAGAACCTATGCCTGGCTGCCGTCTTCTTGACACCCCGGACTCCGGGCACGATGAACACTTAGCCAAAAGTAAATATTGAAAAGGAAGGTCAAGATGTTTCTCTTGTCTAAAATGTATGGTTAGTTTCAACCGGAAGGATGAAACGCAGGAGCAAACCGCAGCGTGGGGCAGTGCAGAGCCAGCACTCTCAAACGGGTCCGCCCAGATCCACAGATACGCGCCACCGCTCATTAGCTGTGACCTTGGGCAAGCTGTCTCACTTCTGTTACTCACTTTGCTCCATTTGTTCTTTGATACTTTCTGTACAAATCCTTTGACCCAGTAATTCCCTCCTCCAGGAATTTCACCCACGGGTAAACTTGCCTATATGCCTAATGAAGTCAAATGCAAATATGGTCACTGAGGCTCTGTTTATATAAAAACAAAAGACCGGAGTGCCTGGCTGGCTCTGTGGATTAAGGGTCTGACTTTGGCTCAGGTCCTGATCTCAGGATCCTGGGATCGAGCCCTGTCAGGCTCCCTGCTCAGCAGGAAGTCTGCTTCTCCCTCTCCCTCTGCCCCTCCCCCTGTTCATGCTTTCTCTCTCTTTCTCTCTCAAATAAATCAGTAAAATCTTACAAAAATAAATAAATAAATAAATAAATAAAAACAAAAGACTGGAAACAACCCACCAGTAAGAGGCCGGTGAAATACAACATGGTGTGCCCACGGCAAGGAATATTATGCAGCCGTCAAAAAGAATGACAGCCCCTGTATGCTCCAATCTGGAGTGACCACAAGATGGGCAAAATCATAAAAAGTGAGCAAAACCAAGACGCACGTGAGACACACACATTCATAAACCTGTACGTGTGTAGAACAGCTCAGGAACACCGCGTAAGAAACCATGGCTCCTCTGGGAGAGAGCCTGGGGTCAGAGGTGGACGGGGGCGTGCTTCCTCCCACACACCCTTTCCTACTCTTTGAATTTCTGTTACCGCGTCCAGGTGTTTTCGAAACGCAGTCTTGAAATTCTTCGAATATTAAAAGCACACACACATCCCTAGAACAAATATGACCACAGCACTAAGTGCTGCTCGTTCTAAATGAAAGGATATGTCTGGAGCACAAACGCCGTCTCTGAGAGGACTAGCTAACGTTGTCTTCAGGAGTCCCACTGCGCACAGCGGTTATTACGGTGCACTGGTGACAGGAGCCAGGCTCTTCGGTCAGGCTATCTGGGCCGCCATCTTAGCATCACTACCTACCAGCTGGGTGACCCTGGGCAAGTGACTTCACCTCTCTGTGCCCCTCAACACAGGGGTCTTCGTGGGGGTACTTGCTAAAGGATGGAGAGGTGAAAAGCTAGCAGGTTTCCTCAAGAGCACCTCCTCAATTCACATTTTCTCGGGAGAAAGCGGCTTAGTTTTTATTTATTTTATATTTTTAAAAGATTTTATTAATTTATTTGACAGAGAGAGAGCACAAGCAGGGGGAGTAGCAGAGGGAGAAGGAGAAGCGGGCTCTCTGCTGAGCAGGGAACCCGATGTGGGGCTCGATCCCAGGACCCAGGGATCATGACCTGAGCCGAAGGCAGCTGCCCAACCGACTGAGACACCCAGGCGCCCTAGCTCGGTTTTTATGACTCAAAGCTTGTTTCATCCATCATACTTCTTTCTGGCCAATGTCCACTGAGGAAACAGGAAAATTTACAGCTCCAAACACAACACAACATTGTAAACAAAATGGTACTCAGAAGGTCTTGCCTCACATTGCAAATACAACAGGCGGAGTGTCAGGATCTGCTGGAGATGCCCCCAGTGTCAACAAGGGGGGTTCAGCAAGGTACTACACACAAAGCCGCTGTCCGAGAAAAACCACACGAACGGTCCGGCAATCCGGAAGTGACGTCTTATGTATTTTACACTGAACAGAATCAGTTGTTAATTACAGATGGGCGTCTTTCTGTGTTTCATTATGCCTTTGGAAACGGCTGGCAGTTTGGGTTGTTATAGTTTTTCCCATATGAAATACTGAGACACAGGGCATCAGCGTTTCATGCAGAATGTCTGGTTTTAAAGAATGAAATTAGGGGCGCCTGGGTGGTTCAGTCGGTTAAGCGTCTGCCTTCCACTCAGGTCGTGATCCCAGGGTCCTGGGATCGAGCCCTGAGTTGGGCTCCCTGCTCCACGGGGAGCCTGCTTCTCCCTCTGCCTCTGCCTCCCTTTCTCTCTCTGTCTCTCATGAATAAATAAATAAAATCTTTAAGAAAATTTAAAGAATGAATTACTGATGGTACGCGAGACACGCTTACATACAAAATACTCTCCCGAGTGGCCGGCATATGTGCTCCACATGTGTTAGCTATGACAGGAAGTAGTGAGTGATTTTAAAAAATGTACTGAATACAAACCCAAGGAGGTGAGCTGGGAAACTTGGCTCTCCTGGCTGGTTGTCAAGAACGTTGCCAGCTGCCTGGGAGAAGGTGAAGGGCTAATTACAAGGCTGTCGGAAGTGGTTTGAAATAATTTGTGGGATAATTTTTATAATTTAGAATGATAATTAAAGGGTATGAACTTTTCTTAGTCAGGTGGAGAGCCTTAGCCATGGGTCTCCCATAGCAGGGGTCTTGCCATCCCCCACTGCCCCACCCCCTTGAGCTCAATCACGAACCCTCCGACCAGCAAGCTCCACCCCCTCGGCTATCCAAGCCCAAGTCTGCACTGCAGCGCAGAATTCCAGGTGAGGCTTGGGCTATAAGCCAAGGGATTCAGTTCTGGTTTTTTTTTTAAATAAAGATTTTATTTATTTTTTAGAGAGAGAGAGTGTGTGTGTACAAGTGGGGGCGAGGGGCAGAGGGAGAGGGAGAAGCAGACTCCCCGCTGAGCAAGGAGCTCACTTTGGGGCTAGATCCCAGACCTCGAGATCATGACCTGAGCCGAAGGCAGACACCTAACCAACTGAGCCACCCAGGCGCCCCTGGGGTTTCGTTGTTGTTGTTTGGTTGGTTTTTGGCAAAAGAACAATCACTTGGACTATTAGTACTCTCTAGCTGGGGTGCGCCTAGGAGTCTTAGAACCCGGTTCAGACCCTGCCTGCTGGACTAGAGGGAGGAAAAGGCTTCTTCCCTAGATGTTGCTTAAACAGTGAGGATAGCCTGCAAGTGTGGGAAGCGGCGGCTCGCACACGGTGGCTGGAACGTCCACCAGGACCACAGGACGAACGCTCCGCAGGGCCACGGTGGAGGACGGATCCCCCGCCCGAACAGTTCCTCTACTCTTCACGTCAGCAGTTCTATGCCCAGGGTTTTAGTCGGACAGATCGTCAAGAAAGCACAGAACAATATAGTGGACAAGAACATTCTCAGATATATCCAAACGGGCTAGTCCAGCTCATACTACTTTATAATCTCATCAACACAAAGATAACATCATTTTATGTCAGTATAGAATCTGTGCTATGTAATTTTTTAAAAGATTAAAAAAAAAGATTTTATTTATTTATTTATTTGAGAGAGAGAGAGAAAGGGAGAAAGAGAGAGGGAGGGAGAGTACAGAGGGAGAATGAGAGGGAGAACGCAATGCGGGGCTCGATCCCAGGACCCCAGGATCACGGCCTGAGCCGAAGGCAGACACTTCACCGACTGAGCGTTACCCGACCCAGGCGTCCCTGTGCTATGTCATTTTTAATGTCTTTTCACTGAACGGACCTATCAGAATTGATAGAAGCAGTCTCCTATTGTCAGACATTTTTTTTTTTTAAGATTTTATTTATTTATTCGACAGAGATAGAGGCAGCCAGCGAGAGAGGGAACACAAGCAGGGGGAGTGGGAGAGGGAGAAGCAGGCTCCTAGCGGAGGAGCCTGATGTGGGGCTCGATCCCACAACGCCGGGATCACGCCCTGAGCCAAAGGCAGACGCTTAACGCTTAACCGCTGTGCCACCCAGGCGCCCCAGCCATGTTCTGTTTTTTAGCAGGAAAAGTGGAAAGCAAATTAAATGTCCAATGGGACTGGTGAAAGCCACACAACGGATGGTCCCATTTTTGGTTTTACACACACATGCGCACACGCACACTGCACCAAAGTGACCAAAGTGCTTGGCTCACAGATGATTGTTTCTCATGTTGATTATATTTATTACCAATTTTTCTACAATAACTTTATATTGCTTGAAACATTTTAATTGGTGTTTTCCACTTCCTTCCCCTACCCTGGGGAGCCTGGGAGAACCCCCAGAAGAGCGTGCGGGGGGGGGGGGGGAGACAGTCTTCACAGCCAAAATGGCAGCATCTGAGGTGAACGCGGAGGCTGCCGGGCCAGCCTCAGAGCACCTCCCTACGGTCAGCAGAGCAGCCCTGTCTGACCCTTAGTCATGAAAATCTGTGGGGTGAGGGAGACTTCCTGGGTCCTGCCAGTTACACATTCCAGACAACAGCCGCCAGCTCCTCATTTGAATCGGAAGCATGATGAACACACATACTCATCGAGGGCGAGTGAACACATTGTTTGATGACGGCTCACAGTTCTGGCAAAAAACAATGGCGGCAAGACTGGGGTCACTGACCCAGACTCTGGTATCTCAGCAGTTCTTAAAACGTCACCAAGTTGAGGTTTTAACAAGGTTATGATTCCAACTTCACTAGTCACTCCCTCCTGGAAGTGGGAGGGCGGGTGGTTACACCAAACCCACCCAAACACACCACCCAAAGACACCAACTTCCTTTTATGGAGTTCAGTTCTGCAGAGATGCCAACCTCACTTTCACTGTACCGAGTCTTTGTTAACAGAGTTCAGAGATCTTATTTTTAGATTTTATTTATTTATTTTACAGAGAGAGAGAGAGAGCATGAGCAGGGGGAGGGGCAGCCAGAGGGAGAAGCAGGCTCCCCACTGAGCAGGTAGCCTGATGCAGGACTCGATCCCAGGACCCTGGGATCATGACCTGAGCCAAAGGCAGACGCTTCACCGACTGAGCCACCCAGGCGCCCCAAGAGTTCAGAGATTTAACAAACAAATTCACTGGGTCTCCGTCTCTTCTGGACAGACTCCAGTAACTGCTCAAAGGCCCCTACCCGTGAGGCCACCCCCAAGACTTCAGACAAAGCAGCTGAACTCTGCAACAGCTCTAACCTCCAAGACACAGCCCTCAGTTCAGCCCAGAGACGTGGCCGCACAGAGCCAGTTCCCAGTTCCGGAGACCACAACAAGGGTTTAAGAACGGGAGATGGGGAGTTCCTCGGCTTCCCCGTATTTATACCTGAACCATGAGACATGGCTCCGAGAGTCAGGAACTTCCCGGAAGGAAGGGTCTCTGCTGGAGCTCCCGGAAACCAAAATGGCAGCCTCTCCAGGCCCCAGGGACACATCAGAGGCATTGACAGAGGCCAGTTCAGGCCACCCCGTCATCCTTGTCAGGACTAATTCCGTGATTTACACCGTATTCTTACTGGAGGGATTCTAGGTATCAGAGACCATACAAAACATCTCAAACAATCCCAGTTTCCATACAGCCCCCAAGTGTGATCGGACACACATTTTTCTCACACACATTTTCACTCACGAAATCACTCTATTCTGAAACTTGTATTTTTCTTCAAAGGAAATCTGGGAAAATTCCGTCTGACAGTAAACGTGTTTTACAGTAACTATGTATGTGTGTGCAAGGTCTTAAATGAGGTCTTGAAATGTTCTATGAAAAGTGCAGCAATGCCACCGCGGGCCGTTGGAGGAAGGAACCAGGAAGCTGTTTGTAATGGGTTTGTAATGGTGGCATTTGCCAGAACGCCAAAGTTCACCGCACCCGCTTGGTTCTATTCCTTAACTTAATCCACACGGATCTACCTACCTGCCAAGTACAACCCCCCCCCCCCCTTAGCTGCCGCAAAGAATAATCAAAGACTCAAATCGCTTCCCGGAAAAATAATCAAAGACCCAAATCGCTTCCCGGAGAGCTCTTTAACAATCACAAAACCTGGGCTGGTCTCGGGAAAGGCCTCAAATCAAGTTCGTACACGAAGACACCTGGTTATTTCTGTGTTGTGATAGCTGCAGGACCCGCAGGGCACCTCCCCGCAGGCACAGGCAGCTGGGGTGAGTGGGGGGTCGGGGGGGGGTGGCGGTCCCTCCCCACAACCCGAACAACTGGAAATTCACACACGTCTCCGGAACGCCCCTTCGCCGACCTCTCGGCGGTCAAAGTGCAGACACTACCCAGAGGCGCCAGGAGCGGGGACTACAGCGCCTCCGCCGCACAGATGACCGGCGGCCTTCTCCTGCCTGGCGCTTTCATTTTCAAATTAATGTTCCCGAACTTCGGGAGAGCCGGAATGCAGCGTGCGGACCGGGACAAGGGTGATCCGCGGGGCTGTCGGGCGCCAAACCACTATTTTCTTGCACCTTCTCCCTGATCTAGGCGAGGAGGTGGAGGGTGGGCCAGGAGGGGACAGCTCCCTCCCCACGCCCAGACCTTGAGCCCCCAAGCACCCGCGTGAGGCAGGTCCCCGGGACTCGGCTGGGACACGCTCTTATTTTCTCCCGCGCCGTCTGCGCGGGGCTCATCCCCCCGGACCGCCGGGTTCCCCGCTCGGGAACACTCCCAGGTGCCACGGCCTGCGCCCAGGACGAGGTCGCTCGCAACCCAGGAGCGCACGGCCACCTCGCCAGACGCCGCGCGCCCCGGAGCCGGGCGGTCCCGGGGACTCCGCGCCGTGGGTGCGTCCCGACTGCGTCGCCCCGATCCCAACTCAGAATCCTCCGCACCCAGGGACCCTCGGCGCCTCCGCACCCTCCGCCGGGCCCCTGCTCGCGGGCCACCAACACCACTCCGCGCCACCCGCTACCGCCGCACTGCACTCACCCGCTCCGCGCCGCAGGAGTACAGCACCCAGCAGCAGGACCCCCAGCAGCGCGATCGTGACCCCGCAGTTCTGGCCGGCCATGGCTCCGGGGCGCCTCGGCCTCGGGGGGGAAATCGGCTGTGGCCGGTGGCTCTGAGCGGCGGCCGCGGGCGCCCGAGCCTGGCACCGGATGCGCCGCGCTCCGCCCCGGCGAGCTCACCTGCGTGCAGGCGCGCCGGCCCGGGCTCCGCCCTGCGCCCGGGAGCCGGAGCTGGCCGGGCCTGTCCCCTCCTCTGTCTCCTCCTCCCCTTCCTGCTGCAGCCCCCGCCCCTCCCTCCCAGAGTGCTGGGGCTTGTCGCCGCTTTCCCGGGCTAGTCTTCCCTCTCAGGGCTGAGGGTGATCAAACCTTTTTGTCTATGGGCTCGAATGTCGCCTTTGGGGAAGCCGATCAGCTTTCTCTTCCCTGTCCAGCCAACAAGAAAGCCCTTGTGAGCCCTGTTTTGCAAGGGAATCATATTTGTGGTTCACCCAAGCCCTGATTTCTCGTGGGCTCGCTGTCTCCTACCTGATTTGGCTGCGGAACTGTGAGTCTGCAGCCTTCCGCGCTTTACTTGCGGCATTTCTAATGTTCACCGCACCCCTTCCTCATTAGAGGAGACACTGCCCAAGGCCAGTTAGGAATTTACAGAGGCAGGGTTTCACAGGGCAGGAAGGGTTATCCAGGAAGGAGTTGCTTTGAAGAATGAATGAATGAGTAAATGAATGCTGGAGGCTGGAAAGGGCCAAGAGAAGAAATCTAAACATGTCCACAAAGGCGCCTTGAATTGCGGGCTGAGTAGTATGTGTGGTCTGGGCGTGAAGCATCCAAGCCACTGGCGGGGCTGTAAAAATCGAGGGCGCTGGGCTCTTTGCTTCCTCCCGGCTGCCTGTGCGCTTGGTTGCTCTTGTGAGTTCTCCTTCCACCCCACAGGCCACACACCAAACCTAGAGGCACGAGGCCACAGGGAAAGGCAGTAGACGGTTCAGGGACTCAGCTGGCAGACTCGGTGTCTGCTGGAATGACTCCATGCCCCCCCCCCCGGGGGCTACGTGTGCCTGTGGGCACCCAGAGGCGGGGCCAGGGTCACCCAGAGCAGCCGAGGATGACTGGGACAGGAACCCGAGCACATGCACGAGCGTCGACCTACTGTTCAGCCCCAACTTCCATCTAATTCCTGAGGGCCCAGTGACATCTCCCAGCAGCCCCTGTGCTCCTTGTGCATCAGGTGAGACGTCCTCTCTTAGGTGCTTCCTGCCCTTCCTTCTCTGATGAGAAAAAAGCAAACTCCGCCCTGGGGAGCCCGCAGTGCACAAGGGAGGCAGAGATGTCCAGACTGAGGGCATGACCCATCCTTTCCTCTCCCTAGAAAGGCCTGGACTGTGAGCTCATCTTCTGCTCCACTTCCCTCATCAGGCAGCGAGGTGGGGAAACTGAGGCCTAGAGGGAAGGAGGAAGATGAGAAAAGTAGGGAGGCTCTTGGTTCTCCCCACTGAACTGAGGGCAAGCTCATCAAGAAAAACAGATCTTGAGAAAAATCTAAACACCCTTTTAGTTTGTGTTTTTTGAAGATTCTATTTATTTGAGAGAGAGAGAGGAGGGAGCACGTGCACGCATGTGTGGGTGCGAGCAGGGAGGGGCAGAGGGGAGGGAGAGGAAGAAAGCATTTGAAGGGGTCTTTGCATTGAGTGTGCAGCCCCACACAGAGCTTGATATCACGACCGTGAGATCATAACCTGAGCCGTAACCAAGAGTCAGGCGCTCAACTGACTGAGCCACCCAGGTGCCCCAACACCCTTTTAAAATGTTTATGCTGGGGGCGCCTGGGTGGCACAGCGGTTAAGCGTCTGCCTTCGGCTAAGGGCGTGATCCCGGTGTTCTGGGATCGAGCCCCACATCAGGCTCCTCCACTGGGAGCCTGCTTCTTCCTCTCCCACTCCCCCTGCTTGTGTTCCCGCTCTTGCTGGCTGTCTCTATCTCTGTTGAATAAATAAATAAAATCTTAAAAAAAAAAAAAATGTTTATGCCGACCCAGAGAGTGAAAGCAGATTTTGTCAGTTTTCCTAATTCTAGGCTAGGATATATACCCCAGCATCTTTTCCTAGCATCCATTGCACTATTGTTTCCCATATATAATAATAATAATGATAATAATATAACAATATAATATAATAATATAATAAAATGATAATAATAATAGAGTGGCAGTGTGTTGAATTCAAAATATCGGAATTACTGCTTGACAAGCTTAAGGCTGAGGAGCAAGTAATTTCATTACTGTCTTATTTCTCCGAAGTTTGCTTACCCGTCTTCCCTGGGATAGTGACACCAACGGCCTATAAATGCCGTGCAAGTCAGTAATTCTCCGACGTGAAGGGCTGGCAATGGTCCCAGACCGCAGCACCAGCGGCAGCAAAGGGAAAGAGGTGAGCAAAGCGGGGAGGCATTCCTGCATCCTCTGTGTGACAGCCCAGCTACAGAGTTGAAATCAAGATGCCTTGAGGTAATGTCTTGGTTCTTGGAGTGGAACGTGAGTAAAGCAGTGTCAGGTGTGGAAACATTTTGTCGTACGAACGTGGCTGAATGGAAGGAGTCAGTTTTGGAAGGTTATTTCTGAGCTGGAAAGGAATGCAGGCAGCCACTGTCTATTGCCAGAGAAAAATGACAGATGGAAGGGTGAGGTGCTTTTTTAAAGATTTTATTTATTTATTTGTCACACAGAGAGAGAGAGAGACAGAGTGGGCAAACAGGGGGAGCAGGGGAGGGAGAAGCAGGCTCCCCGCCAAGCAAGGAACCCGAATGTGGGACTCGATCCCAGGACCCTGGGATCATGACCTGGGCTAAAGGCAGGTGCTTAACCGACTGAGCCACCCAGACGCTCCTGGAAGGGTGAGTTTTATTTATTTTTTATTTTATTTTTTAAAGACTTTATTTATTTATTCGACAGAGATAGAGACAGCCAGCGAGAGAGGGAACACAAGCAGGGGGAGTGGGAGAGGAAGAAGCAGGCTCATAGCGGAGGAGCCTGATGTGGGGCACGATCCCACAACGCCAGGATCACGCCCTGAGCCGAAGGCAGGCGCCCAACCGCTGTGCCACCCAGGCGCCCATGGAAGGGTGAGTTTTAAAACAAGTTATTCCATCTGATTTTGACCCTCCAGAAACCCTACAAAAGCTACAAAATAGAGCTTTTTTTAAATTATTTTTTATTCGACAGAGATATAGACAGCCAGCAAGAGAGGGAACACAAGCAGGGGGAGTGGGAGAGGAAGAAGCAGGCTCATAGCGGAGGAGCCTGGTGTGGGGCTCGATCCCATAACGCCAGGATCACGCCCTGAGCCGAAGGCAGACGCCCAACCACTGTGCCACCCAGGCGCCCCCAAAATACAGCTTTTAAAAAGACACAAAGACAAGGAGAATAGAGAGAAGACAACAGCAAGATCCTCTTGGAAGCTGGAAGGGGAGACAAGCAGTAACTGCCTTAGGAGCCTGGAGGCAGGAGAACCCTAAGCCAGGACGGGGGAAAAGTGAGAAATAGCGTGCTGTATACCATGGAATGCTCACAACTAAAAAATAAAACAAAGCAAAAAAACCTAAAAAACCCCCACAAAAACCCATAAAATAAAAAACAACTTAGGAACTGGTAGCACAAGTTATGGAGTGGAAGCCCAAAGGAAGGGCTAAAGCAAGGAAAACTGGGAGAAAACTATCTGAGAAGTGCTATAGTTTGACCATTGAAACCTTTCTTTCATTCCTCCTGGCTGGGCCACTGCCCCTCTGCACCAGCAGAAGTCTGCCGTGTTGTTTTCTGGAGAGGTTAAAACCAAGGGATCTGGGTCAGGAGTGTGAGGCAAAGCTGAAGACCTGGGAATTGTTCTGAAAAGCAGGTAGATTAAAGGAGCGAATGCATTCTGAATGCTGAACTCCCCAGCTGCCTGGCCCCAACGTGCCTCCCAGATTGCAGCATAGAGGGCTTTAACTTCCAGACTGGAGATGGAGTCTTCTCCTGGAGAATCTGACCAGCCCAAGAGGAAAGAGCCAAAGATAGGGACATTTGTCCCCATCAGCAGGATAACCAGAGCACAGGTATGAGGCTTCCCAGTTGATAACCCCCACCAACTCAGCTTTTTAATCTCTCTTTTAAATATGAGCAGACAATTAGGATTTCCAGACATCTGAGGAAAGCTTCTAACATGATAAAAGTCAAAATCAACCAACTAGCCAAACACAAAAACAAAGCAACTTGGAGGAAAGCAACTACCTAAGGAGAAGAAAACAAAACAAAACAGAAACAATTACTAACTTCCTTAGAGAGATAGCAGGCAACAGTATATCTGTGAAGCAGTAACAGGATGTTACGAAACGTGAAGATTCAGGGATCCACAAAACGGTTCTTGGAAATTACAGAAAAAAAATGATAGTTGATATTAACAAAAAAGTTCAAGGGTTGGAAGATTTCCCAGAAAGTAAAACAAAAGGACAAAAAAGAAAAAATAGGACAGAAAAATTAAGAAATTAGAGATCCAGTTCAGGAGATCCAACATCTGAATAATTTCTCTGATAATGATAATGCTCTTTCTCTAAGAAGAGAAAGCAAATGAAACAGAGAAGACATCATCAGTGATATAATTCAAGAAATCCCCCAAGCCTGCATGACGTGAGTTTCTAGATTTAAAGACTATGGAGTGTCCAGCACAATGGATAAGATAGGCTCACATCAAGGCACAGAAACCTACGAACAAAGAGAAGATTCTATAGCTTCCAGAGGCAAGACATGGGTCTCATGGAAAGGAACAGAAATCAAAATGGGTTTGGATTTCTCAACAGTGGCTCTGGAAGCTAGAAGATAATGAAGCAATACCGTCCAAATGCTGAAGGTTTAGTAACTTCCAATCAAGAATTCTATACCCAGCTGTGCTACCAATTCAGTATAAGGTAGGAAAAGCGCACTTTTAGATATCCCAGATCTAAGACAAAATAAGCAACCCCAAACATCAAACTTCCACACACCTTTTCTTTTTTTTTTAAATAAAAGATTCTATTATTTTTAAGTAATCTCTACAGCCAATGTGGGGCTTGAACCCACAACCCCAAGATGAAGAGTCACACGCTCTACCGACTGAGCCAACCGGGTGCCCCTCCCACACACCTTTTGTCAGGAGAATACTGGATGCTGCGTTCCGTTAAAAGAAGAAACGCAGGGGCGCCTGGGTGGGTCAGACGGTTAAGTGTCTACCTTTGGCTCAGGTCATGATCCCAGGGTCCTGAGATCTAGTCCTGCATTGGGCTCCCTGCTGAACAGGGGAGTCTGCTTCTCCCTCTCCCTCTGCCCCCCCCCTTTCTCTCACTCATGTGCTGTCTCTCAAATGAATACATAAAATCTTTTTTTTTTTTTAAAGATTATATTTATTTGACAGAGACAGCCAGCGAGAGAGGGAACACAAGCAAGGGGAGTGGGAGAGGAAGAAGCAGGCTCCCAGCAGAGGAGCCCGATGTGGGGCTCGATCCCAGAACGCCGGGATCACGCCCTGAGCCGAAGGCAGATGCTTAACAGCTGTGCCACCCAGGCGCCCCCATAAAATCTTTTTTTTTTTTTAAAAGAAGAAATGCATAACACAGAGAGATGAGTGGATATAGTTTATGGGGCTGAGCTTAATCACCTTAAGAAAGAGAACACAGAATTACAAACAAAATCAGGGGTGAAAAATGACTGTTTAGAACGAGGAAAGAAATCACCACAAATTACAAACTTGAAAAAAATAGAAAAATACCGCCAACATCACAGGATCAAGCAAAATAACCTGTTGTCTTTACTATGAACTCACAGGTACTGCTCGATATCATTCATTCCTTTAAGTCCTTTTGCTTCCTAGATGCGCGTGCTCTTTCTTCCGGAACTGCCAGGCTTCATCACGACAAGATGCATCAGCTAAGCTAAGATACCATCTTTTATTTATTTATTTATTTATTTATTTATTTATTTATTTATTTTTAAAGATTTTATTTATTTATTCGACAGAGAGAGACAGCCAGCAAGAGAGGGAACACAAGCAGGGGGAGTGGGAGAGGAAGAAGCAGGCTCCCAGCGGAGGAGCCTGATGTGGGATTAGATCCCGGAACGCCGGGATCACGCCCTGAGCCGAAGGCAGATGCTTAACGACTGTGCTACCCAGGCGCCCCCTAAGCTGCCATCTTGATGTATGGGCTTGAGTTCACACGGAAGCACTCACAGTTCATAGAAACACTACCCTGTTGTGCCCTACAAATGCAGGAGTTCTTACAAATTCTATTTGTGCGATTCCTATTAAATATAAAGAACAAAGTAGTATGGTACATTTATAAGCTTACCTGCTGCAGAATCCATTTATTCTTGACAGAAAAAACAAACTTTTCATTGTTTGATAAGGCATAATGAGAACTGAATATTCTACTTAAAATTTTGGTTTTGATAATTGGAAGAGTTTTCCGCAGATGGGCTTCTGGCTCTGCACATGTCACACGTGACTCCTCCTCCACTATCCACGTCCTTCTGGTTGGGCCCTGTAGGACAGGTTCCTCATGGGACACTACCTCTGACCTTATTCCTTTTGGTCATCTCACCTGTTGAGTCAGCCAGGTAGGCGGGAGTATTCCTGGAAGTCACCGCTGTGTGAGGATAGGTAATGATTTAACTGTGTAGGGAAGGGACTGTGAATCAGTTCTATTTCATCTCACCAAACCCCAATTAAATGTATCTCTGACTCAACGTCTCCTTAGCCAGATCCCCAAATGTCTACAGCTACTCAGTGCTGCGTTGCATAAGGGGAAGGGTGATGACGGGGGGGGGGGGGAGAACGTTTTTTTGCGGTTGAGACATGTGCCTTTGCAACTGGTACAAGAAACCTCTGGCCAGGTGAGCACAGGCCCTTGGAAGGGGCTGCACAGTGACCTTTGAGCTTTCTTTGCTTCATGGTCTATTTGCCTGTGGACACAGGGAGCACAAGATCCAGCAGGAAAGAGAGGCAAGAAGTCCCCAGGGTGATGTGCTCCAGGCTTAGAGAGCCCACAGTTGAGTCCAGACCGAGTCAGGTTGTCAAATGCATGGCCAAGGAGAGTGGGGGTCCCTCCCAAGTGAGCAGAGGGACAGAATGGAGTCCAACGGCGCATTATCTTCGAGGATGAGATCCACAGGTAATCATGGTGTTTGGCCGAGATGCGCACATCTCACACCTCGGCTTACCTGTGCTTTCCAGGAGCACCTGAGCCACGGACAGCTGAGAAACAAGAGACCAGGAGCCAGCGCCACGGAGTGACCCGCCCACCCTGGACACCGACCCGGGTTTTTACACAAGAGAGGCATCGACTTCTCTTCCTAAAGTTTCTATGAGTTTGGGCTTTCAGTCTCTTGTAACCGAACCGCATCCTAAGGAAAGCATAACAGATCTTTCTGGTGCCGTGGCATGTTTAAGGGAGAGCAGACTCAAGTGATTCACTCCAAAAAAGACTCTGACCTAAGCGGGTGAAGTTCAATGACTCAGCGACTACCAGTGTGGGTTCTGCAGTCAGGTGTCCTGGCTTCAGATGCGGGCTCTGCTCCTTACCGACATGCGCCACTCTCCGTGTGCCTCAGTTTCCCTATCCGTACACTGGGGCTACGAGGCGCGTCCTTCCTAGGGTGTTGTAAACATTCGTGAGACACGTGATACATGTCCAGCACAGTGTTTGGCGCACGGTAAACGCACAACGAAGGTGGCTGAGATTGCCTTTGCCGTAGGGTTTGGCAGGAAAGTTAGTTTCTGCTTGGTGGGAGTGGAAGCTATGGGGGTGGAAGAGAGAGTTCTAGAAAGAGAGCTCTGGAGACCAACATCGTCACGGTCTCTTTCAAGCGTGAAGGTGTCCGCTCCCCAAGGCAGGAAGCTGTCTCCGCTCCACTCACCTGGATGTTCCCGTGTCCCCAAAACAGCGCTTGGTAACTAATCAGCGCTCGTCAAGCCGAGGAATGCAGGGATTGCCCCGCGAACCCAGCCAGCTGAGCCTGGGGAGCTCCTGGAAACTGGGACCCTGAAAGGATGAATGCACAGTTCATTGGGAAAAGGGCTGGGGCCCCTGGCTTCCAGAATGAGGCCATTGTGGCTCACGCCAGGTGCCTGGCAGCAGCCCTGGCCTTGTGGGATCGGCCAGGGTCTGGTGTGCCAGGACTTCATCTGGTGTGGACAGAGGGCGGGAGGAACATCTGTCTGAACCAGGCAGTTTCTCTGAGACTTTGCTTTCCAGGCGATGAGATCAGTTAACAAAGTGGAGATTCTTCCGGGGCACAAACAGCCCTTAACTGTCGTTGCAACACCGACTACTGTGTCAGGGAGAAAACCGTCTAGGCCCAGTTTGGGCAGAAGCCCCTTTGTGAGTCTTGAAACAGAGGAGTCTGCTGTGGTCTTGGGATGAGATGGGTGTTTCAGGGGGCCGGGGGAGGACTTAGCCGGCCCAGTAATTTGCCCGAGGGTAACCATGTGGTACCATTTCAGTCCTAGGGTGAGTAAGACAAAGAAGGAAAAATCCTCGAGAAGGAGCGGCTGTGGACCGGGGCTGAGTGAACTCGGGTCGATGCCGTGACTCAGGGACTCACAGCAGGCAGCGAGGGAGCACTATCGTGCTCACCCCGCAGTTACCTGGAGCCCAGGGATGCATAATTCTATCACCTCCCCCATCGTGGCACCTAGGAGATCAAGGTGAATGTCAGGTGGCAGAAAGAGAGGAGTGTGGCCCGGAAGCCTGTGCTCCCTTCTACTCCCTTCTTCAAGCTTGTGCAAGTGGTTCCCTGCAAGTCACTTGCCTGCAGGGCGAAGAAAGGCACCCTGCCCTTCCTTGGAGAGCACCACCCTCGGATATGACCCATTCCTCCGTCAAGCCTGTGCCTGCCAGCCTTACTTCTTTCTTTTCTACCTTTCCGCTTGGAGTTTCAGAGGGGAAGGGCCCTTCTAAATGCTTTCAGGGATTTTCTTCCCCTGGGAGAGGGGATTGAGTCATAGAATCATTGAGCTGGAGGCCTTGGAGCTCATCTGGTTCTCACCTCCTGCTGGATGGAGTCTCAGAGGGGGGTATGCCACAAGTCACCCAGCAAGTGACCTCCAGAGCAGAGAAGCCAGATGTCCATCCAGGAGCCCATGAGTTCTTCCTAAATAATCCAGGTCCCACTCTGCCGGTACTTGGGGCTGGCCGGCATCCTTCTGCCCTCCTCCTGTACTCACCATGTTGCCACCTGCCCGCAACACTCGGCCTTTTGCAGCTTGGCTTCCACCCCCCATACTCTGCGGAAACTTTCCTTCCCAGAATGGCCAAAGCCTCTCCCCTTGGTCCCACCAGGTCTGGGGACAGGAAGATGGCTTCAGAAGGAGGAGGGGGATGGAGAACAGTTGTGGGCTGAAGCTCTGAGGCTCCCGCTGCCTCATCCAGGACTAGTTCAGGAGCTTCAAGGGGCTAAGACTGGGCTAGAACCGGCTAAGACAGGGTTAACCAAACAACACGGAAGCCATTGGTCAATATCCTTGCCTGTAGTCCTCCCCGCGCCCCCCCCCAGACACTTAATGGGCTAAGAATCCAATCCATAGGCGCGCCCCTGGAAAGACGCTTCTACTCCATCTCATGCACTCATGGGCTCTGTCCCTCTTTGATCTGCCAGCCAGGAAACTGAGACTGGCCTCATTGTCTTTGTCACTGTAATTTTTTGTCTTACGTAGAACTTTAAAAATATGCAAAAATAGGGAACACAGCACTATGAACCCCCATGTACTCATCATCCAGCTTCAAGTTGCCAACTCCTGCCCAGTCCCACCCAGTCCTCACCCATTTTTTTGGTATTACGGCTGGTTGGTATTTTTTTTAATAAACTGTTTATTTTGGAATAATTTTATATTTACAGAAAAGTCACCAAGATCACACAGAAATGCCATGTACTCTTCACCCAGATTCTTCTCACGCGAACATCTTGCAAACGTGATACTTTCATCAAAACTGAGAAATTAACCCTGGTACTTTATAATTAGCTAAACTCTCGACTTTCTTTGGATTTCAACCAGGTTTTCCACTAACATCCTTTTTCTGTCCCAAGATTCCATCTTGAACCCCACATTGCATTCAGTCCTCACATCTTAGTCTTCTCTGATCTGTGAGTGGTTTTGAGTCTTTGCTCATTCTTCATGCTTTGGCAGTCTTGAGGCCTGGCCGGGGGTCCTGCAGAATGTCCCCCGATCTGAGTTTGACGACTGTCTCAGGATTAGACAGGGGACGCGGATTTTTGGTGAGAACACCACAGATGTGGATCCCCCTTCTCATCGCTCCCTATGGGGGACTGGGGGTGGCATCCACAGGGCATCACCGGTGGTGTTCCCCTTCATCGCTTGGCTACACGGCTTCTCCAGACTCCTCCACCAAAAAGTTACCATCGTCCCCTTTCCCTGCTCTGTTCCTTGAAAGCAAATCACTAAGTCCATGGCATGTCTTTTAAATCCATTTTAGTCAATCAATTCCCCCATCTTTCTTGTTTTTTTTTTTCCCCAAAGTTTATTTTTGAAGCAACCAGGTCTTTGGTATCCTTTCTGTGATGTTATCTGCTGTTGGTGCTCACTGTGGTACCTTGGGACTAACGCCTTTAGATTCTCAGAACTTACCCTATCAAGGTATTTCCTAAATGAAGACAGTTCGTTTTCCGCCCCCATCTCACATCGTAGATCTCAGCAAATCAAAGGCACAGCCTATGGCTGGAAACACCATTATCTTAGGCACACCTAAGACAAAACCACTGCGAATTAATCTACGGCACCGTGCTTCTTACCACTTGGAACTTCTCCGTCGTTAGTGTAATTTTGAGGCAAGTGGAAGAATACCAAGGTCGAGTTAGCATTTTCCTTTTTCACGGACACAGAGGTTTACTCTTTGCTCAGTTGAGCTGCATTTGCTGGGCGTTGGGTCAAAGTCAGCGGGCAGCCTCCGACAGCTGGACGTCTGATGCGCTTAGGGCAGCCTGGGCTGCAGGGGCTCCGATCACTCCCGCCTTCCTCGTGTTCATTTGATGGTTCCTTCACCACCCCAGCGGAGTCTGTGTTTCTTCTGTCCGCCCTTGTTGGTGTGTGTTCTCTCCGTTTGCACACTTCTTGGTGACAAAACAGCCTAATCTCATTCTGTTTCTTCTAGGTACATTTCTTAAGACCCATAGCACTTGGTTATAGCTTTGCAAGAAATAAGGAATTGCAGTCATTCCTGTAAAGACAGATACTTGCTACTCTGCCATTTAACTTGCGCCCCACTGCCTTGTTTCCATGCCCTTCTATGCCTATACCAACTTTTTGTTTCCTTACTGAATCATGTTGTGATTTTTTTCGGGTGTTATTTTATTTTATTTTTCAGTAGGCTCCACACCCAGTGTAGATCCCAATGTGGGGCTTGAACTCACGACCCTGAGATGGAGACCTGAACTGAAATCAAGAGTCAGACGCTTAACTGACTGGGCCACCCAGGTGCCCCTAGGATGTGATTTTAAACCATAATTAAAGTCCATAAATGTAGAACCAACCATGCCTGTCATGCATTCCAGGGTGACAATCTGAACAGTTATGGCCGAGTGTGAGTGTGTATCGTCACACCCATGCCAGGGCTGCCGTTGTTGTAAGATGCCCCTCTAGTGGGATTTGTTTGATCCCCCCCCCCCTCCGAGGATTAGACCGGCTTCCTGAGTTTTGGGGAGGAAGATTACAGAGGTAAAATGACATTTGCATCACCTTTTATCAAGGGTCTAAATGATCGACATGACTTAGCACTGTTAGTATTAATCTTGACTGCCTGGCTGAGGTGGTGTGTGCCAGGTTTCTCTCCCTGCCCCCACCCTTGCCACGAAGTACTCTCTGGAAGGAAGGCATTATGCTCGGCCTGCACTTACGGAATGGGGAGTTATGCTCCCTCTCATTGAGGGCGGAGCTTGGATTTCTTTTTAAGTATCAGCCTCCTGGGGCGCCTGGGTGGCACAGCAGTTAAGCGTCTGCCTTCAGCTCAGGGCGTGATCCCAGAGTGCTGGGATCGAGCCCCACATCAGGCTCCTCCGCTAGGAGCCGGCTTCTTCCTCTCCCACTCCCCCTGCTTGTGTTCCCTCTCTCGCTGGCTGTCTCTTTCTCTGTCAAGTAAATAAATAAAATCTTAAAAAAAAAAAAAAGTATCAGCCTCCTGTGTTTCTCTCCATCTTTTCTTTCTTCCCTTGCCTTCTAAAAGTCTTGTTTCTGAAGTCTTTCTTCCAACGTGCGTTTGAATGTTTTCTCTTCACATATAAATACTCCCAGGTTTTTGGCTAGGTCCCTAGATGCTCCTCTTTTCCTTAAAGCAGGATTTTTCTGGGTTGACCTTACAGAGTGCCCCTTCTCTGGGATGCTCCAGTGGAAAGTGTTCTATGGACCAGTGCATGCAGAAGCTAGCTCATTCCTCACCCTTCTGTAGAGACTCACAGTGCACGTGAGCATATTAAAGCTCTGACAAGTCCTGCAATGAGGAAGCCTATTTAACTCAAAGGTTTCCCAAATGTATTTCACCTTGAGGCCTTTTATCATCTTCCATTGATTCAGAGACACACATGTTTTCCCTCACATGTTAACATTTCTGAAATTGGGATGCATCTTACAGCTGATTAGATAAGAAAACAATGTTTTTTTTTTTTCTTAGCATTTCCCGCAATCATGGCATCAGATACATCCATGGTATTTGAGATTTGAGGAAATGCAGGGTTTTTAAAAAATTTTTAAAATTTTTTTTGTGTGTGGAGCCCAATTCAGGGCTTGAAACCACAACCTTAATATCAAGACATGAACTGAGATCAAGAGTCGGACACTTAACCAAGTGAGCTGCCCAGGTGCCTTGGGAATGCAGTATTCACGGTACATCTGTGGATATTCTCCAGAACCAGTGAGAAGTGGAAACCGTATTAAGAAACTCAGCCTGCCAGGGCTTCAGGCTCCACCTCTTCCTACTTGGATGCTCTGTCTCCCCGGTTTTAGGCGCTCCTCAGTGTAGTAACAAGCCCAGATTCAGGGAACAGGCTGCCCTGGCCCACTGTACTTTGCAACATGACCAGAACGAACATTCCTTTGTGTAATGAGAGAATGGTAAGGATGGCCAGCTTTGCAGTGTCAACTTATGTAAACGGAATAGGTCCATGGTGCAACAGTATTTAAGGATTTCACGAGGCTTATACTCATTCCTTCCTTCCAGACCTTTCCAAATTCACTCTAATCCCTTAGGAAAAAAATGGGCTATAAAAAAAAAAAACCAACCAAACTAAAAGCTCTTTTGAAATATAATTCATATACCATAGAGTAGGAGATATAATTCCTATAAATGTAATTTAAAATGTAGAACTCTTTTTAATGTCCTTTTAAAATGTGCAACTCAGTGGCTTTTTTGTTTTGGTTTGGTTTAGTTTGGTTTCGGTTTGTGTGTGTGTGTTCACCAAGTTGTGTGTCAATTACCACTATCTAATTCCAGAACATTTTCATCACTTTAGGGGCTGCTTTAGTTTTTCTTTCCAGGGCTGTCATTTGCATTTTCCAAATAATAAAATATTTTCGAAGGATCCCAGCCTAGTTCCAAGGAAAGTGCGGGAAAAAGAAGTGGCAAAAACAGGAAAGCGCTGGAGAGGAAACTCGGACAATCCTTACAACCCCCAAGGTGGAGTGGGGGAGATGGGGGCGATTGGTGGCAGTGTTAATTTCTTCTGGGAGTGGGGCACCTGGGTGGCTCGGTTGAGGGTCTGCCTTGGGCTCTGGTCACGATCCCAGTGTCCTGGGATGGAGCCCTGCCCTCGCCCCCAACATCGGGCTCCCTGCTCAGCGGGGAGTCTGCCTCTCCCTTTTCCTCTGCCTGTCCCCACCACTCATGTGTGTGCTCTCTCTCTCTCAAATAAATACATTTAAAAATCTTAAAAATTTTTTTTCTGGGAATATTTATCTGGTTGGGCCTTCTGGGGTTTCACGGAAATGATAGCCCAACCTCACGTTTGATTAGGTTAGGAGGGTCTCCAGGCCAAGGGAGGTTCCACTGCTCCTGGGATGCTCAGAGTGTCTGCTGTCAGCTCCCAGCAAGGACCGGCAGGGGAGGAGGTGTGGTGAGATGAGCCTGAGTCCTGGCGTCGGGCAGGCCTGGGTCCGCATCCCAGTTCCACCGACGCCCTGCTGTGTGGCTCTGGACAAGTTACTTTACAGCTCTGGGCTTCAGCTTCCTTACATGCTCATCACGACGCCTGTTTCTCAGTGTCATAGCGAGGACTCGAGAGAATCATTACAGGGTAGAGACAGAACTCAGGGCCGGTGGACACACGGCTGTCACTCCGGTACCTGGTGGCATAATGATCATCCAGGGAGGACCCCAAAAGGGTAATGAGAGGCCGGAACAGGCGACATAGGCAGCGCTGGGGAAAATGAGGGGCTTTAGCTCAGATCAGAGCAGGTTCGGGACGTGTGAGGGTGGGTTTTCGTGTCCGAAGGGCTGTTTTCTTGAGATGAGACTAGAATTCTTGTTTGTACCTCTCCAGAGCAGAGTTCTGGGCATGGTTTGGATGTTGTAGAAAGGAGGCTTTTAGCTTGGTTCAAGAAAGAGCTGTCTGTCAAGAGAGGTAATCAAGCGTGGGGCGGGCCCTCTCCCAAGGACATGAGGGTCCTGAGGTCCTGAGGCTGCGCTGGATGCTTCCCACTCCGAGCTGCGGAAGCTCAGTGACAGGATGGCCGGTTGGGCCGACTCCTGAGCAAGCTGGGAGGTGCACGGTCTTTCCTCGCTGGGGGTTCTCACCCTGGGCCCATTGGACCACCCAGCAGAGTCGACCCCAGCCAGAAAGTGAAGGGAGAAATCAAGAAAGTGATTCTCCTCCCACCAGCCCGGCCCCTTGACTGGAAGAGGCTGTCAAAATGGCAGCCAGGAGAGCAGGGGCGCCTAGGGGGCTCAGTCGGTGAAGCATCTGCCTTCGGCTCTGGTCATGATCCCAGGATCCTGGGCTTGAACCCTACATCGAGCTCTCTGCTCAGCACGGAGTCTGCTTGTCCTTCTCCCTCTGCCCCTCCCCCTGCTCATGCTCTCTCTCTCTCTCTCTCTCTCTCTCTCTCATACTCTCTCTGTCTCAAAAAAAAAAATCTTTAAAAAATAAAAAAATAAAAATGGCAGCCAGAAGAGTCCAAAGCAGTGGCTTTCAGGCCGCAAGAAAATGGTTTTCTTCAGGGTCCCTTTCGGGGTGTGTGCTACCCGGGGGCAGGACTCGGTCCACACACGCTCTCCCCTCAGGTCCCACCTGCTGCCCTTATTATTCAGGACGGCTGCTTTATACTCATTGCCCCAGTGTTCTGTCCAATTTAATTGCTCTGTCACCAGAGATTGATCCCAGCAGATAAGAAAAAGACATCTGGAGAATATTGATTCTGTTACTACTTATCTTCTCCCCGGGGGCCTTAGAGTTTTCAGTGGCTTTGTTCCAAAGCTTTGGGAGGTTGTTGGAGTGACCTGTTTGGGCAGGTGAGCTACCGGGGGTCTGGTGTGGGGCTCTCCCCAAGGCTGGATGCTGGCAGGGCTTGCCCCCCTGTTGCTGTGCTGGGGGGACAAGGGCCAGGCCTGGAGGCCTCTGGTCCCATCCCAGCCAGGAACAGTCCCTGCCTTTACCGAGCTGCTAAGAGATAGACATCCCGAGGGGCAAGTTGCCTTTAAAGAGTATAACTTTAAGAGGCACCCGGGTGGCTCAGTTGGTTGAAGGTCTGACTGTTGGTTTTCAGCTCAGGTCACGATCTCAGGGTCGTGAGATCGAGTTCTGTGTTGGGCTCTGCCCTGAGGGCAGAATCTGCTCCAGATTCTCTCCCTTGCCCCCTGCTCTAACCTCCATCCCACTCAAATAATAAATAAATCAATCTTTAAAATAAAAGAATAGAACTTTAACAAGCTCATCCTAAATGACACATCATTGAAGCCTTGCCAAGATCTTTCTGGTTGTTCAAAAGATGGCCAACATCTCTCTTTTTCTCACTCCCTTTCCTCTCCATACCCACCCCTTCTCTCCCCATCCCTGACCCCCTCTCTCTCTTCTTCCAGGTCTTTTTGGTTGTAGATTTTTCTTTTTTAAGGTTTTATTTATTTATTTGAGAGAGAGAGAGAACAAGCGGGGGGAGGGGCAGAGGGAGCCGGAGAAGCAGACTCCCTGCTGAGCAGGGAAGGCAGACGTGGGGCTCCATCCCAGGACCCTAAGATGATGACCTGATCTGAAAGCAGACACTTAGCCGACAGCCACCCAGGCGCCCCTTGGTTGTAGTTTCTAAGAGCTCTGCATCTGGACCTGTGATGGGGCTGGGGGGGGGGGCACCAGTGTGGGGGTGGGGGTCTCAACCACAGATCAGCCTGGGGACCCAGGAAGCATTTGAGGAAACTGCCTTTGCTTTGTCCAGCTACGCCTGTCGTTTCCCAGGGGACCCCTTCAGTGAGCACACTCTCATCCGTGTGTAAAGTAAAGTGATTACCGGAGGAACGAGCATCCATACTTTTCGTGATCGTCGCTGGTGACCATGTAGCCCTTTGCTGCTTTCCCAGTCCCGAGCTCCTCATTTTTAACAACACGTGTTGTGTGTCTCTGGCTCTATTTTAGATTTATCCAAAGGATTGCACGCTATCAACTGTTTTGCCCCTCGGGTTTTTCCTTTCTTTCAGCATAACAAGATTCTGGCTAATCTTTCCACGTCCATGCGGAGGAAACATGAATCATTTTTCATGACTTGACATCAAGTAAGCTCTCTGCTCTGGGGCGCTGCGGCTGTCTGGCCCCAGGCCTGCAGAGACTGTGGCACCTGGGTCCCAGGCCGCTGTGTGAGTCACAGGGGGTCAGAAGCAGATGGCAGCTCAAATGCGGCATCCAGGAGAGCTTCACGAAGGTGTCGTCTACAGCGGTGTGGCCATAGGAGAAGGAACCAGCCAGGGAGTGTGCGGAGGGCTCGGGGCCAACACTGTCTCATCCGCTCATTTGCTCAGGTCACGGGGGGCCTTGTGACTTGCCCAAGGTCATACAGCAGGAGGTGCAGCCACTGGGGAAACTGGGTGTCCTGCCTCCCCATCAGTGGTTTGCTCTAATTGTTAAAAAAATGAGATAAGCCATAAACCCCCCCAAAAAACCCCACCCTCGGTTATTCAAATTACACTCGTGAGTCTAAGGAAAGAGTTTTTAAATCCATCTTTTCCACAATCAAGACCAAGTAGTGAATTCTTCTGTTATGAGTTCCCGCAATTTTTCTATTTACCCAACTTACAAATTGCTTTTTAAGTCGTAACTTGTAAATGGATGCATAGAAAATGTTTTTAAAAGCAAAAATTTGGTATCAGTTTAAGTGCCCCACATAGGATAATTGGCAAGGAAATGAGGATTTGTCTCCCCAAGGGGAAATTACGCATTTCTTAAACTTGGTATCAACGAAGAGTTTGCAATAGATGGAAAATGCGTAGCCGTAATGCTTAAGGAAAATTGTGATCTCCAATTTATTTAGAGTATCACTATAATTAAATGTTAATTCACGCATGCACTGAAACAAACCCTGAAACTTACATAAAGAAAAATAAATACAAGAAGAGAAGACACCAACGTGTTACTGATAGTGATTATCTTAACATGGGGGAAATATGGGTGATTTTTATTCGCTCTGTACTCTCATAACAATAACAGCATCAACTACGACAATCCCAATTCAAAATAAAGTCTCTGATCATTTGACAAGGGGCGAATATCCAGAGCCAGAAAGATACCCACAACTTCTGACCAGTCCTTTCTCTTCCAGGACTCTGGCCCTAGGAAATCATTCTGCTTTCAGAAAAGTTCTAGGCAGGAAGAAGTTCACTGCAGGTAGAAACTGGCAATCGCCCCGATGCCAAACAGTGACTCAACCACATTACCGAAAATGTGGCTCAGCCACTCGATGCCACCATGTGTTCATTAAGAAAGAAAATTAGGGGGCGCCTGGGTGGCGCAGTCGTTAAGCGTCTGCCTTCGGCTCAGGGCGTGATCCCAGCATTCTGGGATAGAGCCCCACGTCAGGCTCCTCCGCTATGAGCCTGCTTCTTCCTCTCCCACTCTCCCTGCTTGTGTTCCCTCTCTCGCTGGCTGTCTCTATCTCTGTCGAATAAATAAATAAAATCTTAAAAAAAAAAAAAGAAAATTAAGACAAAAGCCTGCGCTCCATCATTAAAAGGGAAAACTCAGGATTCACACTGAAATGTAAAGTTTGACCACAATAGGTTTTTAAAATGCTGTAGGGTTTGGAAAAAATACACCAAGATGAGCAGAACGAGCTGGCATACGGGGTGGTGGGAGCGTGGGGAATTTTTTTCTTGATTTTCCAACATTTTCCGTAATGTGCTTATCTTGCTTTTATGCCTTAAAAAAACATAATAAGTAGCTATTCATCTGGAAAGCTGGTTCTAAACCACCTACCCCCTAAGCCACGGTCCATGGGGAGGGCTGGACGTTGGCCATGGAGCGAGAGGGAAGTGTTCATCAGTGAAAGCCTGACGACATCTGAGTAATTAACTGCAGAGCTGATTCTGCATGGCGTAGGTGAAAAGAAATGGTTGGAACCTGCCAAGGTCAAGGTGGGGAATGGAGAGATAAGGAGTGCAGAGCACACAGTTTTAAAAAATCAGTCAACAGATGAGGTCCAGTGGACAAATGTCAAATCCCTCCTACCTGCCAGGGAGAGGAGAGCCGCAGTTGTAGACACCCGAGGCAGCCTCCAGGTGGACCGAAGAGGGGAGGTGCCCAGGATCGGACCCCAGAGATGTGGGTTCTTGGGCTCACGCTGCCAACCCCTAACCGAGGATGCTAGGATTGAGCAGCGGGCTCTGAGACCCCTTCCAGCTCCCAGGGTCCGCGATCTGTGCGCCCTTTGTTCTTGAAATTCTCTTCCTCATCTTCCAATACGTGGCCCAAATGCCTCCAGCTCTGGGAGGCCTCCTTTCACTGCCCCGCCGCGCTGTGTGCCCACTGGTCTGTGTCCACAGCTTGGAGCTTGAAACCCAGTTCGGAACCGGCTTGTTCTAACCGAAAACAGAGTAGACACCTGACAGCCAAGCAGCAGGTGGACCGTGCCAGGTACTCTGCTTGGCTGCATGTGGTTTGCAGGTGGGTTAGTCTATTCTCCCAGAACTGCGGCTGCGTCTTTGTGCCCCGGTTAGCTCTCACCGCATAGCAAGGCTTCCCAAAGCCTGGAGGGGAACGCAACTGCCATCTTTGTTTTGCTCACCTTTATGGTGACAGCTGGGGCAGCCAGAAGTCCAGGGCAGGAATTATCTGAAAGCTCGCTCGCTCACATGGCTGGGGGTTGATACTGGCTGCTGGCTAGCACCCCAGCTGGGGCTGTTGGCTGGAACACCCAATCTGGTGGGGGCCTGAGTCCTCATGGGATTGACCTCCCGCCCTCTGGAGTGCATGTGTCTTAGTAATGTCTCCAACCTATTTGTCACTGTTCCTATTACGTGATCTCATCAAGGCAGTGGACTGTTGGTGTTCTGTGGGATATGCGGTGAGACAGGTCCCTTTGGAGCATATTACAACAGAGGCTGGGAGAAGTAGTGTGGCCCTTGGAGGATGGTCAGTGTGTCCTGCTGTCCATCCCAAGGGAAAGTGAATTGTTTCTGATAAGGATGGGGGTGGGGAAGAAAGAAAATGCATTTGCCAGATTAATGCTGCATATCACGTGTGCAAGTTCTTCTTAACGTGCTCTACCAAGACCCCGCATTTGGCAACAGCAGTCGGGGCTATTACTTGGTTGGGTTTGGGGAAGTTTAGTGTCGTCTTCCAGGGTTTATCTGGCTTTCATAAGGGACCACCATCCTTGCACGCTTTATGATGTTAAGAGCAGCACGAGTTCACCATGCCATTCTCGTAGGGTTGGGATAAGGCTTTCTGGGGCTTCCGTTTGGCTTTTTCGTTCACGTTAGCTCCCACCCCCCAGGCCAGGGCACCCGTGAGAGCTCTTACTCCCAAGTATATCCACTCACGTCATTCATTTGGGGACTGGGGAAATGACCACCAGTCGACTACAGGGCTGGAGCTCTCGGGTCCACTGGGTCAGGGATTCACGTGCTTCCTCAGAGGTTGCTGTTAAGATCAAATAAGACGACACAGGAAAGGAAGTGTGGAACATGCAGTAAGCCACAGTTGTCATTTTTCACCCTGGGAACATCCACTCTGGGTTGGAGCCCACGCCTCGGCACTTCGGTTCCCTCATCTGTGAAATGGGTACAATGGCATCTGCCTTGCAGAGCTGTGCGTGTCATCGGGCCACGGGGACCCACGGAAGTGCCTGGCATAGTTCCCCATACAGCTTTGCCTGAATAGAAGCTTTATTTTCTCAAGAGTTCTTCACTCTGAATGCCCAGGTTCCATGGAGTTCCTTGCCAATGGACTGCAGGAGTTTTGGCTGAGCCCAGAATCCGCTTTATGTGAGACCTCCCCCCCATCCCCAGGTTGAATCATCCAGGACTTGATTTCCAGCTCACTTCGAAGGTCCCTACTTCCCAAAGCAGCTCCTCTTCCGGCTGCCATGTGCCCAAAATTGTACCACCAGTGAAAGCGATATTTCTTCGCCTTCTTTTCATCTCCGTGAAGCCCCTGTCTGCCACTCACATTTCCTGTGTGTATGGCACTTGCTTTATGTTTTTAAAGCAGTATCGGTCCTTGGCACAGCCTTGGGAAATAAATCAGAGATTTGCCCCGAGTCACTCAGTTGCAAAGGGAGGAGCTGGGATTTGAACCCAGCACCTCCCCCTCCCAGCCCAGAGGCTCTCACTTGACTGGAGGCGGTCTGAGTTGTTAACTCCAAACAGAGTGTTATCTGTTGATCTGACAAACCGCATTCCACCACTGGAGGTGAGGTGCAAGCAAGTCGGTTCCTATCAATTAAAATTAAACGTTAAGGACCTGCTTCGTGTCTCGAGCTCCCTGCCCCCGTCGCGTCTGCCCCAGGACAGCACTTTGTTTAAACTGAAGACCTTAACCACAGTCACACGTTTGTCTGCAACAGAGTTCAGGCTACAGGATTTCAGAGCCGGATCCCAAGCCCTTAACTGCCACGGCCACATCGTACTATCATCGGCATAATAAACAGCGGGGGGGGGGGGGGTGTTTGCAGAGTGAGGCTCAGAGAGGGCTCTGCAGGTGAGGGGAACAGCACCACCGAAGGCCCAGTGTGGGGAAAGCAGCGCTGTGCTCTGTGTGCTCAGAGTCACTGGAGGACGAAGGGAGAGAGAGGTCATGGAGATAAGCATGGGGGTGCCAAGCTTACCTGGGGAAACCCAGTGAAGGAGAGAAGGCTCAGCCCCTCCCCTGAGACACTTCAGTGCCTGTGAGGCACTCAGCCTCTGCCTGAGAGCATCTCCCTAGGGAATCTGGGGCTGGGATTTGTTGTTTCATTCGAAAGCGCACTTGTCTGCCCTGCCAGGACTTTTGGGGCACAGTGTTGGGGTGTCCACCATCCCCAGCAGCCACATGTAACACCAGGCTCCTTTGCGGGGGGAGCTGGTGGCCACATGGTGGAACCCGCCCTCTGAGATGCCCAATAGCGCTGCGAATGGGCTGAGCTTAGGGCTGCCTCTTCCTTGGAATGTAGGTGGTCTTTGCGGCAACAGGAGAAGTGGACCTGTGTTTCTTCGGGGTTAAAAAAGCAAACAAGTAGAAATACTTCCCAACCAGCCTAGGTGGGGGAGATGGTGAGGTATAGCCAGGAGTGTGGCTCTGGGAGAAAGATCTGAGACAGGGTCCTGGCACTTGGCTTTGCCATGGGGCCTTGGGCTGGTCTCTTAAACCCTGGATGCCCAGTTTCTCCAGATGTGACTTGGCACCCCAAATGCTCCTGTTGACCTTGGGCTGTAAAGGTGAAGAGCATGGCCCAACTCATAAGAATGTGTCCAATCATGGTAAGTCTTGGCATGACACCTGGGAGGTACAAACCAGGGCATTCCCACAGTCTCAGGTCCGATTCTTCCAGAACCTGGGCTAAGGATTTGGGTGCCAGCAGTTGGTTAAGGGAGTGTTCTCGGGAGAACCTGGGAGGGCTCCTCCAGTTCTGCATGAGTGCACAGTGGCCCCGGGGCAGGCGACAATCTTCTGAGAGTCCCAGGGTCAGCCCCTAGGAAGAAAGCAAGTAGAAGTTAGGGGAAGGATGCACGGGGCTGAAGAAAGGATTGGAGGAGACCTGCACAAACTGGAATGTGCTTGTATTCTAAGGGCCGTCCCCAGGCCCAGGCAGCTGGGCGCAAGACCTGTTGCCTCATCAGAGAATAAAGTTGACAACATTTTGACTTTCAAGTTTGAAAGACTTTGTTAGGTGTAAGATGGAAGATACTTGGAAGGAGACAGGCTCTTTTTTCTTTCCCTGAGAGAACCGGCCAGTCTCTGGGGGGACCCCTGCCCTCAGGGGACCTGAGTTGGCCAGCTCAGTCTCCAGGTTGGTGCTCTCTCCAGGACGTGAGGCTCAAATGGTGGCTTCCCTCTGCTGTTTGGGGACAGCCAGTGGGAACTGCGGGGTTAGCCACCTCATTCCAGGGCACAGAGCTGCCAAGTAGAGCTGGGGTTTGAACTTGGGACCATAGTACTGATATGTGTTATATGATGTTGCATAAGACATCATCCCCAAACTCAGTGGCTTAGAACACCAAAAACACATTTATAAGGACAGTTTCTGTGGGCCAGGACTCTGGGAGCAGCTTCCCTGCATGGTTCTGGCTCAGGGTCTCCCATGAGGTTGTTCTCACACTGACAGCTGGGCTGTGTTCATCTGAAGGCTTGACTGGGGCTGAAGGAGCCAATACCAAGCCGGCTCACTCAGGCCAGGGGCAGCTAGGGGCCTCAGTTTCCTTCCACTGGGCTTTTCACAGGGCTGCTTGAGGATGCCCCTGATACGGCAGCTGGTTCCCCCCTGGCAAGCGGTCCAAGAGAGAAAGCAAGGAGGAAGCCATAATACCTTCTAGCCCCAATCTTGGACCTCACACACTATCACTTCTTTTTTTTCTTTTTCTTTTCTTTATTTTTTTTTAAAGATTTATTTATTTATGGGGAGCCTGGGTGGCTTAGTCAGTTGAACATCTGCCTTTGGCTCAGTTCATGATCCCAGGGTCCTGGGATCAAGTCCCACATCGGGATCCTTGCTCAGCAGGGAGTCTGCCTCTCCTTCTGCCTGCTGCTCCCCCTGCTTGTGTGCTCTCTCTGACAGATAACTAAATAAAATCTTAAAAAAAAAAAAGATTTATTTATTTATTTTAGAGGGTGGGGGGCAGAGAGAGAGACAGAGGCTCCCCTCTGAGCATGGAGTCTGACACCAGGCTTGATCTCATGACCCTGCAATCATGATCCAAGCCCAAACTGAGAGTTGGACGCTCAACCAACTGAGCCACCAGGCACCCCTGCCACATCTTATTAGGAGGGGGTTACTAGGTACACCATACTTTAGGAAGGGGAAGTACCTTTAAACGGGAGAAATATCAAATAATTTAGGAACATGTTTTAAAACCACCACAGTGCAGTAGAGCTGCTCCCCACCTGTAGATGTGTTTGAGGAGTGCTTCCCTCCTAAGGCCCCCTGTGTCATTCTGCCAACCCCCCCCCCAGCTCTGCCCCGGGAGAGCACAGCTGTTCTCAGGCCTGGAACACTGCCAGCTCTGCCCTCTGGACCCCTCTTCTCTGCTTCTCCGGGCATCTCAGTTCCCAGAGACGGAGGTGAGAGCTTGGAGACCCGGGGTTTCCCCTCTGTGGGAAAGGGGTTCAGCGTGGTCACATCTGCCATGGATGCTGGGGGAGGGGAGGTCTCTGCAGGGCTGAGGCAGCGTCCCCGCCCAGAATACCCAGTCCACACGAGAGACTTGGTTCTGGGCAAGGCTGATCCACTCAGTGCACACCTACTCTTTGACCCGAGGGTGAAAAAGTACTCAGTCACATCCCCCATTTCTCTTTCTAGAGTGCTCGTGAGGTGGGGCCCTTCTAGCTGAGGCTAGAAGACAGATGTCCCAAGGCAGCTGCCGTCGACCCTTCTGCCACTCGGGGCTTTGTGCAGGGCTGTGGCAGCTGCAAGCAAGCCCCTGGAAGGCCTCCAACCAGAGGGGGTTAACCGACCAAGGGCCCCAACTCCTGGATCTTGAATCCACCCCCTCATTTGTGCTGAAGCCACGAGGTGTTCCTGTGCCCATCAAAACTGAGTGCAAAAGGGATACGAAGGCCGGCCCACGGATTCCTTGGATGTCCCCTAACTTTGGCTGAAGGACTCCCCCGATGGCTTTGCAGACACTCCGTTAGACAACACAGCCATCTAACATGCTCCACCTACGTTTCTCCTTTCCTCGGAGTTCGGGTGGCCAGAAACAGAACAGGTCACCCAGGTAATTGTGAAACTCGTATAGATGACAGCCGATTCTTAGCATAAGTATGTCCCCAATACTGCACGGGACAGGCTTATTCTAAAAAAGCATTTGCTGTTTGTCTAAAATTCACGTTTACCTGTACATGCTGACTATTTGCTGAATCTGGTGACCCTACTTGGGGTCCGACTCACCTTGTAGACTCCTCTGTTCTCTACTTTTGGCCACAGAGGCAATTCCGCTAATAAAATCTTGGCACATTTAATCCTCTCTTGGCAACTACTTCTCAGTGGGTGGAGACTAACACAGCAGGGTGGGGCTGGGGGCCGGGACATAGCATGGGCAGGCTTGACGTACAAACCTCTAGTTCCCTTAGAGTGGGCATGGTCCTGGGAGTGGGGACCTCTTTTGCTGCTTAAAGCTGTAGTAGTGTGTGTATGTGTGGGAGCCCCTCTCCCTGAGTCCGACTAAAAAGCAGTTGCTAGGGGAAAGGAAGTTCCAAATCAGTTCTGTAATGTTAGGGTGCCTGAGAGTTCCACGGGGGAATACAAGGGAAAATGTAGATTCGTGGGTCACTCTCTCCAGATCTCCCAAGTCTAGAGGTCTAGGGTTGGGGTCGGCAATTTGCATTTTCCCAGGCTCCACACTTGATTTTGAAACCGCCTACGGAAAATAACTCAGCTTATTTTGTCAAACTTCCCACAAATGCCGTTGCCTATGCTTATTAATTTAGTAGTAGTCAGAATTTTGTACTCAGGGCGTCAAAGCTAGGAGTAAGTTTGCCTTCCTTTCTTCCTCTCCCCACTTACTTTTTTGAAACCTCTTTCTGGGTTAGAAAAATTTGCTAGGAGTTTGGGTCCTTGAGAAGATAGGGTGTACTTTATTTTTTCATTTGGTAATGAGAACAACACAAATCCCTTTTCACCTTGCCTGCTAGGAGGCTCAGAGCAAGATTTTTCTGTAAATTGCAGTGCTCTTTCTAAACCAGGATTTCTTTCTTTTTTTTTTTTTTAAAGATTTTATTTATTTAACAGAGAGAGAGACAGCCAGTGAGAGAGGGAACACAAGCAGGGGGAGTGGGAGAGGAAGAAGCAGGCTCCTAGTGGAGAAGCCTGATGTGGGGCTCGATCCCAGAACGCTGGGATCACACCCTGAGCCGAAGGCAGATGCTTAGCGACTGAGCCACCCAGGCGCCCCGAAACCAGGATTTCTGATACAAGAAATTTCTGCCTCCTGCCAAGCAAACACTGACAGACTTCATTACATTGTTATTGTTGTTTCATTCCTGGTCTCGATAGTGAATGATCTCCTTGTCTCCTATTGTAGATGGCCAACTTTCGTCCTTTTGGAATTAGGTGGAGTAGAAACCAATCCTCCCTTACCCGACTCCTGAGAACTGGAGGTGCTTCCCAGAAGCCAGGATCATCTGAGCTGGGCTTCTGTGGGAGGGTTGAAGTGGACCATGAAGCCGCAGAGAGAGTGTGGGCCCCTGAGGAGCGGCAAGGTGGGCGAGTGGCAGCCTTAACGGCAGAGCTGGGTGGGAATGAGCAGGAGGATGGTGCTGGGTGGTGTAACCAGTATGTTCAGAATGGGTGTTGGCTGATTCTGATCCGGGGCAGGCTGGGTGAGTCGGCAGGGAAGGAATGTCCTGACTCATCCGTGTCTCAGTTTCTCTTTGGGTGGACGGCTGCCCCTGGGGGCTGGGGACTCTGGAAATAAGATGGACAATGGAGCTTCATACGAAGCCTGTGGAACAGGCGTCCCAGCCACAAGTGGTCAAGGCCTCTTTCCTTCTGACAGTCCACCACCAAGCACTTAGGGAGGACCTGGGAAGTATAGCCCTGCACAAGGCACTGGATTGGGGGTCATCGGGATATCTGCCCCTCCAGAGACTCAGACCAGCAGTCCTTATTGCAGGATCTGCCTTAGAGGACATTTGCCTGCGGGTGAAAGAATCTGGCCTCCTTCCTCCCATTTCCCAGGGGCTTCAAGCATCTGCTCTTCAGCCTTCGCTAGGTGACATGGGGCAGGTTACTTGAGCTCCATCTGGAGAATGGGTGCGTGGGGTTGGGGTGGAGGGCAGGGGGCCTGAGTCCCAGTGTCTCCCCTCCTGTGTGCTGGCATCGGTGTTACCCGCCCTAGCAGTGTGCTGGCTGGACAGGTTGATGGCAGCCGGGTGCCCTGTCCGGGCATCTCTTCGAGCACTCGGTGCTGGGGTGCTGGCTCAGAGCCAGCCCCAGCATGGGTTTACGGGCCAGGCGGGGCTGGGGCCAGAGTGACCCTGCTTGCCTAGGAGCCGGAAGCATCCATGTTGCATTAGGACCCCTGCCCTCCCTTACGGAAGTCCCTAAGCCACTGTTCTCACCAAGCCTATGGCCATGCACTTTTTCTCTGAAATGGATCTCCAGATCTAAGGCAGGGGCTGGGGCTGGGGAAGTAGAGACTCAGGCCCGAGCAGTTTCATTGGGTCCATCTGCCCAGAGGGGCTCCACATGGGGACCCACCTGCTGAAAGAAAAAGATGCAAGCCCAAACCCCAGGCTTCCAGAAGAGATACAAAGTTAATGAAACTGCAGAAGAGTTTTTATGCCCAAACCAATGGTGGCTGGGGGCTATGGCTGACAACCGCAAGCCCGACCAGTTGACCAGTTGGCTCTGTAGGAGCGAGTGGAGGTGGGGGGGAAGAGGCAGATTTTGCCCTGGAGCAGCTGGAAGACCCTGGCCATCTTTGAGCCTCCAATCGTCCCAGTCACGTAGGGACATTCTGTCTTTAGAGAAGTGGGCCCGAGAGCTCAGGGAGTGCAGGGGTGAGTATGCCGGCTACCAGGTCCTGGGGATCTCACTGGGATTAGCTCCCTCTGCCTCCAGGAAGGTGATGGATCAGGATCTTAGGACTCCATTCTGGAGGGGAATAAAGAGCTCTGTGGGGCCCTGCTGGGCGCATTTTGGGAAATTAAGTCATAGATACACAAGTCCCCCTCCAAAGGTACCATTTCAGAACACGGTAGAATGAAAGGACCCCCAGTTCTACAATGCTGGTGTTTTCCAGGCACGGCTCCACCCTTGGAGGGCAGCCGATTTACTGCTCTTGTTTCAAAAGTGGGCTGCTCTGAGTGGGTCTCTGTAGACACAGCCCCCGGGCTGTAATTACTGCTGAGTGTAAAATCTCTGGCTGGTGAACACATTAATTAGCTAATGCCTGACGTCTGCGGGGGCTGCTAAGTGTGGTCCTGGTTGCCTGGGGGAGGAAAGAGGTGGCTGGGCGAAGGGGCTTGTCAGGGGCCTGCAGGGGGAAAGCGCTCCTGGGGGCAGCCTAGCCCTTCTCAGCGGCTGGCCTGATTTTCTTGGGGTCTCGGTGAATGAGCTCAGTTCACAATGAGGGCTTGCGGCTGGAATCCGGACCTGCACTGCTGAGAGCTCCGATTTCCAGGTCTTTTAATGCTTCCTCTTTCTCGAAGGAGCTCATTCAACAACCGTTTGTCTTAACAATATGGGCACTGTCTTCCCTTCCCAGCCCCCAGCTGGGAGCCGGTGATGCCAAGCCTGGTGCTGGGTGGGGCGCATGAAGGGAGAGGCCCCATGGAAGGGCGGGGTGGGGTGGGCAAGGCCCCCCACCCACGATGTGACCTTCTTATTCCATTCCTCTGAATGGAGCAAGAGTGAGGAAATCGTGATGTGCTGAGGGTGGTGGGGGCCCATGGAAGCCGATGTGTGGCCATGCGTGGGTGCCACCAGCTGTGGGGACAAGACAGGGTCTGCGGACCCCCTGGCCAGGCCTGGGAGGGGCAGTCTCTGCCCGCACAGAGCCCCTGCCTCGGGGAAGAGAGGCTGGTGACTGGACTATGGGCCCAGCTGGCGTTGCTTTGGTGGCTTGGAGGCTGGGCCGCCTTCCGTGGAGATAGGAATTACATCTTATCCTTGCAAGGAGAGAAGAAAGGAAAGGCTGTTTCCCCTTGGCTCTCTCTCCAAATACCTGGGTATGTGCTCTAAGGGTCGGGCCAGGTTGTAGGGTGCCTGTGGGGCCCGGCAGGGGACTGAGAATGAGAGCCAGGAAGGGGGACCCTGCCAGGGGGAGGCTGAAGAACATTGCTCAGACCCCGAGGATTGTCCTGGCCGTCCGTTGGGCCCCAGGTTGCAAGCTCTAAGTTTCCAAGCGTAGCTGTGATGTAGTTTTGGAATACCGACCAAGAAAGAATTCTTGAAGTGTCTTTGGTGCAGAATGGTGGTTTATTGAAGCACGGGGACAGGACCCGTGGGCAGAAAGAGCTGCTGCCCCGGGGTTGTGAGGGGTGGCTGATTATATACCATGGGGTTAGGGGAGGTGAGGAAAAAGGGAGGCTGAGGAAATACTTTCATATGTTAAAGAAGACTCATAAGATACCGAGGCCCTGCCATTGTCGAGTTAAGATTGCTTTTCCCTCTAACAAGGCATTAACATTAAGATGGTTGGGGGCTTCCTGGAGCCTGCAGATTATAAGGACATTTAATTGTATCTACACTCACTTCCGGAAGCTAGGTTGATAGAAATGCTTCGTTCTTGTAAACTGCTACAGACATTTGTAAACTGAGGGATTGTGGTGTCTCTAGGTTAACTATTTCTTTGTCCTTGAGGGCAGCCAGGAGTGCCTGAGGAATGTCACATACATCCCATGGCGGGAGGGGGAGCGGGGTGTCAGTTTCTGCTTTGTCCTCAGCTTGCTTCTGTTCCCTCATCAATATGATTCCCTTTCTATGAAATGTCCAGGGCAGGCAAATCTGCAGAGACAAAAACCAGACCGTGGTTGCCAGGGGCTGGGGGAGGGGGGCGGAGAATGAATGTGTAATGGGTATGGGTTTTATTTTGGGGTTTTGAAAACGTTCTGGAACTAGATAGAGGTGATGGTGTATAACGTTGTGAATGTCCTAAATGCCACTGAGTTGTTCATTTAAAAATGGTTAATTTTATGCTATGTAAATTGCATCTCAAAAAAAAAAAAGCCTCCAAACCAAAAAACCAACAACCATCTGCCTACACACACACACACACACACACACACACACACACACACACACACGCACACCATTAGCAGCCTTTCTCTGGTTCAGGGGCCCGGGGGCAAGGAGGCTCCCTGAGGCCTTTCTTCCCACCAGGGAGTGTGTGTGGCGGAGGCCCCAACGGCCAGGGCCTGTAGCAGCTTCCCGGCAGAGGGGAGCAGCTGGTAGGGTGACCGGAGGCTGGACATTAAGTTTAGAGGGCTTGAGCACAGGGAGGCTTCCCAGGAGGGGTTCCCCAGGGCACAGGGCTGTGATAGGCACCCCCGGTCACAGAAGCAGCAAGGCCAGGCTGGGGGTGGGGAGAAGCACCAGACAGTGGCTTCGGGTAGCAGGAGTCACAGTAATGGGGGTGCCCCCAGGGACCAAGACAGGCCTCTCCCATTTTCCTGGGACTACACACACCTTGGGATGTTGATAGAACCCCAAGGAGGCACGGAAATGAGTGAAAGGGCACATGGTCTGGGTAAAGGAGCATAGAGCCACCTTAACTTGACTTAGGAAAACAGCACTGCGGTGCCCGTTCCAGGGAAAGCACACACAGCGGCCGGGGAAGCCCCGTCCGGAGTGGGGCAGGCAGGGCGAGGATCCCGGGCCAAACTGTTTGATGGCAACTGACAGAAAACTCAAGGACACTGGTTTACAGAAAAGGCAGGTGAGGGCACGCGGGCTGGCAATCTCCCACATGTCTCAGCTCCAGGTCTGACGGCTGCTTCTGACTCAGCCAAAGCTGCCTGGAGTCTCACTCTGTGCAGAGCCAGAGGCCATCCTCGTGTCCAGGGGCGTGTGCAGTGCTCACTCCCACACTGCCGTCCTAGCGGGGCGGTGACAGCCTCGCTCTAGCAGAAGCACCAGAACCCAGGAGTGGGGGTGGAGGGGGCTGTCGCTGGAGGCAGAGTGAATGGGTGCTGGCTGGTCGGACAGGCAATCAAAAAGCTCTATCCGGGAGGGCTTCCTGGAGGAGGGGATGTCCAAGCTGAAGAACGAAGAGGAAGACATGGGTAATGCTGGTGAGACCGACTGGCAGGAGAAGCACGAGCAGGTCTCAGAGGCAAACCGGAGCGCCCTCAGGGAGCCCCAGCCTTTGGGGAGCATGCAGTGAGTTTGCAGCGTGGTGAGAGGGGACATTCTTCAGGTCAGGGGGCCGTCGTCGAGGGCTGCATCTGCCAGGCCAAAAGCATATCAGCTTATCCTGAGGACGGTCGGGAGCCATGGAAGGCTGTTAAGCAGGGAATTATGTGGTCAGATTTGCATTGAAGAAAGACAGCTCTAGGGCGCCTGGGTGGCTCAGTCAGTTAAGCATTTGCCTTTGGCTGGGGTCATGATTCCCAGGTCGTGGGATCAAGCCCTGCATCGCATCGGGCTCCCTGCTCCGTGGGGAGCCTGCTTCTCCCTCTGCCCCTCCCCCTGCTCATGCTCGCTCGCTCTCTCTCTCCCTCAAATAAAAAAATAAAATCTTTAAACAAAAAAAGACTTCCTGATTTTCCTAATATCCAACTGTGAGTTTTGATATAGCTTTAAAAACACATTTTCTTAATCACAAAGTATTTCCAAAACACAAAAAATGACGTCCAGCTACTCAGGTTTCCCAGAAGTTAAGATAGTGCCACATTTGCTCCAGATGTTATTATATTTCAGAAATACGGCCGACACAGACACCTTCTGTCCCCTCCTGCCCGGAGGCAGCCACCCCTCTAGAGTCAGTGTCAGTCCCGTCCAGCCATGTTTCGACCCTGCCACTTCACATTCACCATACACACGTATGCATGGGTAGCACTGAGCACTTTTTTTCTGAAGATTTTATTTATTTATTTGAGAGAGAGAGCGAGAGAGAGAGCACGAGCAGGGAGGAGGGGCAGAGGGAGAGGGAGAAGCAGGCTCCCCTCTGAGCAGGGAGCCCAATGCGGGACTCGATCCCAGGACCCTGGGATCATGACCTGAGCCGAAGGCAGACACTTCATGACTGAGCCACCCAGGTGCCCCAGAGTTTGTATGTTTCAAGAGGGTCCGGAGTCAGTACTAAGATCCCCTGGGATCTCAGCTCTCCACTTCCTTGATCTCCTGTCCCCTAGACACCCCTGAAAGGAATCCCTGGAACTGAGTTAGAGCCTTTCTGGGCTTCCTGTGATGGACATTGTCAAGGGCTGTGTGTAGCCAGCGTGCTGGCTGAGACGTCCATCCTGGATGGACAGGTGGGTCACTGGCCCCTATAGGGTAATTAACTTCTGCCCCGAGTGGCTGCCTGCTCTCCCGCAGGGCTAGTACTGCCTTGGGAGTCTCGGTTGGTGTCTGTTGCTGGCAGGTAGACCCCTGCGGTGGCAAGAGCTCGATGAGCTTTGGGAAGTGGAAGGCCATGCGGTCAGCCATGCACAGACCCCATTTCTGCCACGTGGCTACGTGTTCATGAGCCCACTGTGCAAACCCCGGGTAGTCGGGGACAGGGACCAAAGAACATCTCCTGGCTGAGCCATTCTGCTCACTTAATTATTAGTGCCTCTTCTGTGGCAGATGTTCTCCGACGGCCATGAACGTGTGGCACAGATATCCTCACAATGGTGTCTACACCCGTAGACCCATCATATGTCTCCTCCCGGGACCTCCTTGTCCCCGATCTTCCAGTCCTGTGCCTCGCAGACACCCGATCAACCAGCTAAGCCGGTTGGCCCTGCTCACACGTCAGTGTGTGTTCTCCGTCCACACCGAGGTGGATGACCGTCCACTCTGCCCCGCCCATCAGGAAGACTTCCGTCCTCTGGTGTCTTTCACCCCTACATGGGGCTGCATGTGACAGCACCGACACTCTGAGCAAGCCCATGAGTGACCAGGCTCAGGCCTTTCCCCTCCTCTCTGATCCCAGGGCCACAAGGGAGAGCTGAGGGAGAGACACGAGCCTGGCAGGGATGGGTGACTCGAGGTCTGTGCCACCGGCTCGTGAGGCTCACTTGACCCTCTGGCCCTGTTTATGCCTGATCCTGGCTGGGTTCTGAGTCTAAAGACTGGCTCCAGTCCGGAAGCTGAGCAAGGGATCATGGCTGTATATGAAGTGGCTGACCTTGGCCTTCTGCTCATCCTTGGTCACTTCTGATTATATATATATATAAAGCAGTAGCCTCATTAGCTGCCCATCTGTCTTCGTGATGCATAGGACATTATTTTCACTGTGCGGATCCATGGTCAGACACTCCTGGTTGCCATTCCAAATTTGTCACCTGTGATGGTAATCACTGCCACCTTGATTCTGATGGCTGGGCGCCATCACCTGCCCTCTGCTAGCCCCAGATCCCATCATCCCCACCGTTATTGGGGAACCCAGGTCTGTAATAGTACCTCTTACATCTCTTCCCTGCCCGCTGTGGACGGCCAGCACTAAGCTTCAATCCCGGCGCCCTTTCCAGAGTATTCCTTACTTGGTAAAGGGAGTGATCACCAGGCCTTCCCAAGGAATATAATCAGCTGGGGATGGGGTGGGGGAAGGAGGGGGGAGGGTCTCATATGTTAGATCCATTCTAGCCACTCACTTCCTGTGGCACTCAGCAACTGTCACCCCTTTTCCACAGTCCTTATAATCATCCTCTCTCCCCAGCTTTTTCACAAGCCAGGGCCATTGGCTGAGCCACCGCGCCCCGTTCTACTGCTACCCCAGGTAGCGCGTGTGGAAGTCAGTCTTTGTCCAGCTACAGAGAACCAGGCAGAGAGAGAGGAAGGGACTTGCCCGGGTCTCCCCAGGAGCTCAGAAGCACGCCGCACTGCTAGTCCTTTGGGACCCTCTTGCATCACAGGCTGGGGGCAGAGATGGGGGCACCCTGGATTCCAAGAAGAGCCAACACCCTCGAATAGCCTCAACTAAGACCGAGGACAGTTACTGCAAGGCATCGCCCACTCAGGAGGCCAGGGAAGCCCAAATCCAGTTTTGCAGAAACCACAAAATTGGTCTGCCAAGGCCAGAGTCCGTGTAAGGACCTCGGGCCACCACAGGAAGAGCTAAGTGTCTTCCTTCCAGAACTGGGCCCTCATTCCGGGCTTGCCTCCCTCTCTTCCTTCCACGCACTGGCTTTTTCTGTTCATCCTCAAGTGTTAGGAGATCTGATTGGAACAACTAATGACTGTTCCTGCTGGAAAGACATTTTGCCATCAGAGGTGGGGGCACATCGGTGACCTTCCTCTTGCCCCTCGCATCCCCACGTGGTAAGTACTACAGAACGAAACCTGTTTCCTCCCAGGGTAGGCCCACCTATCCTTTTCCACTCTCTCTTCCCCGCAAAACTCACTCCCGACAAGGCCAAGGTGGCCTCTCTTTCTGGTCTACTTTTCCCAGGGTGAAAGCTGCTGATCCAGGTATCTGAGACACGGGGGTGGAGAGGTGAGGACCAAGGGTCCATGTAGGTTTGTTAATCTGAACTGCCTCCCCCAAACCAGCCGGTACCAGAGCTCAGCTGAGCCCCTATAGAATTCATCACCCGAGTCAGGCATTTTGAGAGAGAAAGGGAGGTTTTCCACCGACCCTGGGAAAATAGACACAAACTGGGCACGTACCAGGCAAACCCTTGGTCACCCGGATTCACAGTACCTGATTTCCCGGTTGGTTCTCTTCCCCAGTGAGCGCAGCTCCTTTGGTGTGAGCTCCCAGAGAGAGAAGAGAGGAATGTCAGCATCTGAACACCAAAACCCAGCCTTGAATCCTTACACAAATAATAGGCTCAATTAATACGGGTGCAAGAGCGATGCACGTGGCCGAATTATTGCACCACGCTGATGAAACCAGAAGGTGACATTGTGGCAATGCCAGTAGTGAAGACGAGGGACCCTGAAAATGTCTTTCTTTACTTTGATGGATCTGAGAATGAGTTGGGACCCCAGCTCGTCACTTGGCAACTGTTGTCGCTGTGGCACATTGTTTGACTCAGGGCTGTGTGTGACCCAAATACCACTGGAGCCTCCCTGCCCCCCGGGGGGCTTGACGCGTTCGACTGAAACACTCGGAGTGATGGGTTAGATAATGCAGAGTTTTTCTCGTAGTTCCTGGAAATTCCAATTCTGAATCCTTGTTTTTTTTGAATGCTTTGTCTTTATGCCGCTCTCTGTCCCACACCCTATGCCTGTGTGTGTTGGTGAACATTGATGCCAGGTGTCCTACTTTCCATAGAAAACCCCACCCTTCCCCATACTGCATGGGTTTGGAGGTTTGGAGACACCCCTGAAGATTCGGGGGGTTATCCAGAAGAGCTCATTGTACCATGGCCATCTGCTTATTGTCTGGGGGGGCTCCAGGCATCCCCCTTGTCACTCGGTTGTCTTCCAGAGTTCTTCTTTCCTCCTCTCACTCTCCCATCCACTGCACAGACCCTTGGAGAATACACTCCCGTCTACCTGTGACTTCTGTCATTGAGAGCAATATGCCCCCCGCCCTGCCCCGACCGCCTGCTCTGTTTTAAAGCCTTCTCCTGAATTCTGGCGAAGAAAAGTTTCACCATCGCATTTCTTGAATAAGAATGTCTAGGATAGGTTGGGCGCACAGCACTGTGGCCATCCTTGCAACTGCCGAGATTCTCAATGGTGATTTCTGAGCCTCTCTGAAAGCTTTCGCCTGTGGGCATGGATGGGTACACACTCATTTTTCGAAGGCACTCCTCATTAGTTCTTACCAGATTTTCAAAGGTATCTGTGACCCGTGAAGTGACAGCCCGACCTTTGGAGTTTGATGTCCCTTTTCAATTTAAAATTAAAGTCTCCATTTCTTTGAAAGAGGCGCAAGGTTGAGCTGTCACCTCGACTTATCAGCAATCGATAGAGCCATCTTGGGGTTGACAAAAGGAATAAAAAATGGAAAAGAGAGCACCCGTACCCCCTTTCCCCATGGCGACGAGGCATGAGCTGGAAGCATGGAAGGGGACACAAGTGAACTGGTTACGTCAGCGAAGTCTATTTCCAAATACGAGCGACAGAACTACCAACTGGAAGTGGATTTTGCAAGAAAAATCCCCAAGCGTGGATGTCTCCAAGGGTGATACTTGAGCAGCCCAATGACACTGCTGAAGACCCAGCTTCTTTCCAAACTCGGCCCGGCTTCGTCCCAGGCTGGTCGCCTCAGTTCCAGCGGCGGCGGCAGCGGACCCAACAGCATCCGGTGATGACGGGGAGCGGTATCCCCTGCCATGAGTCTCTTTTAACCAGCGACGAAATAGCACCCCAAAGCTCCCCATCAACTTTTGCTCGTTTCTCCCTGGACAGAATTATATCATGCGTTCCCGCCTAAACAGATCACGGGCGAGGGGCAGGTAGAGGCTGGGGGAAGTGCCATCTGAGTGCCCGTGAGCATCGGGGTGTTGAATATGCTGCTTCTCACCTGGGGAGACTCTCTGATGAGGTCTCATTTGCAGTCTGATCACAGCCGTCTCTGCTTCGGCATTTCCATTCCAATTTCTCTTCCATCGCCTTTCTCGAACTCCGAGCGTGTCCTTCCTGGGCTTGGACTCTTTAAAGCTCTCTTTGCTTTTCATCTCTTTTCCATGTCTTTAATTTTCTGAAGGTCTCAAGAAATAGTTTCATTGTCTTTATTTATTGTCTTTATTGCCTGGTCTAGACACTCCAAGGGGGAAGGAAACAACTGCAGATTCCGGCTTAGATTCTCTCCTGCATGGGGGTCAAAACGTCCGGTCCAGTCACAGTAGCGCTCTCAGACCCCTGGTGCCCCAAAGGAATGGAGATGCCTTCCCACGAACGAATCCAATCAGTCATGCAGATCTTGACCCGCTGGGAGCCGTGGCTGTAGTGTCGTCTCTGTCTGGAGGACGTCGATCTCCATTTAAAAACTGAATAGTTTGCAGATAACCCTGTAGTTACAGGTTCCCATCACGGCACTGAGGTCTCTGCGAGTCTCAAATGAAACTTGCAGCGAGGCTCCCAGAATACCCCCCAGGAAAGCTTCCCGGGACTGGAAGCCAGCACATCTCCATTCCTTCACCTTCATTTCACTGAGATGCAGTTGAAATAAGTGCTTTTCTCAGTTTCCCGCTCCTCAAGGTCTGATGTGCACCGTGGAGATGAGGCCATTAGTTGAGAAGTTTCTGGTGAGGAGAGAGCAGGGTTGGTGGGCTGTGCAGGAGCCTGATGCTCAAAGAACATTCTGTTCCCACCCAGTGTCTCTTGGGTACGTGGGAGCTCTGATCTGTACGGTGGGGAGGAGGGATGCGTTTTATTTGGGGACGGGCTGGAGGAGACACAAGGACTGCGGGATGGACGCTATGACACCTGTTTTTTGACCCAGGAGAGAGGAAGGGACTCGAGACGGAAGCTGTTCAAGGGAGAGGGTTTGAGGCCTTGAATCCAAACACAGCTGCCTCGGGGCCAGGGAGCACAGTGGGGCTGGGGTGCTGGCTGTGGGGAGGACTGGTCTCTGCCCCGGAACCACTGATGGCGTGCCCGTGGTCTGCACTTCAGCGTCTGATATCAGGCAGTGGCAATGGGGAGGCTCCGTCAGCCAGCCTTGTTAACAATGACTCCTGACCAGGAGGAGGGGGAGCTAGGGAGGGGAGTGAGGAGGGGAGGGGTGGGAATCACAGCAGGTTAGCAGGCCCCGGAGGACGCTGCCACGGGACACCTCATCTCTTACGTGGTTGCGTGGTTGCCGTTGGACAGTGGCTGGAGCAGCAAGAGGCTGGCCAGTCACCTCTGTCCCTCACGTGGTGTCAGGGCCTCTGTATGGCCTCCCGTGTGGCCTAGGTTAGGCTTCCTTACAGCAGGGAGACCTCGGGGCGGTTGGAATGCTTCCAGTTGGTTGAAGGCTTCACAGGTGAGGACTACAGGGCGCCTGGGTGGCTCAGTCGGTTAAGTGTATGCCTTCGGCTCAGGTCGTGATCCCGGGGTCCTGGGATCGAGCCCCACGTCGGGCTCCTTGCTCTGTGGGGAGTCTGCTTCTCCCTCTCCCTCTGCCCCTTTCTCTCTCTGTCTCTCATGAATAAATACATAAAATCTTAGAAAAAACAACCCACACAAGCGAGGACTATGGGTGGAATGTGGTAGAATAGGACCCCGCCTGGAAATTCGCACAGAGCATCACAGAAGTTCGCCTAATGTCTAAGGGAAGGGGATTAGACCCCACGTCTTGATGGGTGGGGCAAGGTTCTAGAAGCACATGGGGGTCGGGGAGGGGCGGGAGACATTGCTGCCTCCGACTTTGGGACAATACGGCCAGAACCGGCTTTTCCATGCAGGGTGACATCATTCCTTTGACCTTTCTTCCAAGGCCGGCTTCTTTGAGGACAGCCGGGCTCTGCGACTATGTTCCTTCCTGATCAGCATTCAGACCCCTTCCCTACCTGCTTGAATTTCCACTCCTCTCCCAGGCTCGTTGCTTCCTGAACCCTGTTTAATATGCAGTGCACCTCAGAAAAGCCTCTCCAGCTCTCCTGCTTCCCCACTGGGTCAGCCTTTCCCCAAAAGGGGTTGAGCTAACAGTTCTCAAGGGGGAAGACAGCACAGAAATCCATCAGAAGGCTGACGGGGGTGCGGGGAGGCTCGGGGACACTCGGCTGATGGGAACGTCCCGAGCCTTCTTTGATCTGAGCACCGCACACACCAGGAAGATACTTCATTACACGGGGGCTGAGCGGGTGGGGAGGACAGGGAGTGTGAAGGGGGGGGTGAACCCAGGGATAGAAGAAGGACTTGGAGACCAGCAGAGCCTCTCAGGGCTTATTTTCCAAGCCCGAGGGCATGTCAGGACTGTCCCAAATCGCCTGTGAGTGATTCACTGCCAATTGTCATGCAGCCCGGTCAAGGATAATAGCACGCAACAGGCCTAGAATCAAAGCCTTTAATAATAATCTAATAAAATTAATTATAGTAAGTGTTATTATTTTTTCAACAAGAAAGAGAACCTATTTAGAAGACTGGAGAATGATGGGAAAGGGAAGGTCAAGATGGGGACCTTTGGAGGCAGGACAACAGAGAGACAAGGGCATTCCCAGGTGGCCGCTAGGAAGGGTGGAATCGTGGAGAAGCCAGGTGCTTAGGGCCAGAAGAGACCTATTTGCAGAATCACTTAGGGCCCCTGAAGTCACACCAGGCTGCCACCCTCTCCTCCCTGGGGTATTTATCCCTTTTTTTTTTTTTTTGGTGACAGTGAAACAACTGGGCCCCCCAGGCATCCCATCCTTTTGTTTCTTTGTAATTCTAGCCAAAGAAGGGGAATCTCAGACCCAAGTGTGATTTCTGACTCCATCATCCTCCGAGCTGTGTGACTTTGGGGAAGGCACTTAATGTCTCTGAATGTGTTTGCGCATAGTAACTGTGAAACGGTGAACATTATCCCCTACCCTTGTGCTCTGGGAAAACGAGATCATATGAATAAAGCATTGAGAACAGCCTTGCCTCCAACCAGTTCTTCATCAAGTCTGTCCTCTTCTTGATTCCTTTTCATTCACCCACCGAGATCTTTGTTTCATTTTGCAACCAGCCCAGCCCCAAACGTATTATTATTATTATTATTATTATTTTGCTAGCTGTGCATTATTTAAAAAGCAAGGCGTTTACAATCAAAACATGATTCTATGAAAAGGCAGGTAATTATCTCCCCGGGGGATTCAGGAGAGGAAGATTCCTTTTCCTAGTTTTCTTTTTATGCCTGGGGCTTCCAAGCCAATTTCTCTGCCGGGGGTCTTCCCCCTACTCCCCCAAGGAGAAGATCTAGGCTATGAGTGAGGAACACAGCCCACCCAGCATCCCGGCTTCGGTCCTTGGATCCGGGATCCCAGATTTCCTAGCCGGTCACCTGCTGCCATCACAGGCTTAGGAAGGGATGTCTGACAGTTTTGCTGTGGAGTCTCGGTCAGTGAGGTCACAGGGGCCTTGGAAGGCAGACTCCATGTGCCCCATTCGAATCCAGACCCTTGCAAACACACACCACGGATCCCATCACTCTCCCTCGTAAAAAATGCCCTCTATATCCACAGGAGGCCTCCCTTCTCAGGAGGAAGAGCCTTTCTCCTCTGAGGCTATGCAGTGCCTGGGACACAGAAGCTCTCTCCCTGGGCATCGACGTCTGACAATTAGGGCGTGCTGGCCTTCCCCGCCAGGCCCCAAGCCCTGCAGCCACGGCCACGCCCCTCCTGCTCCCACCCCTACTGCCCAGCAGCCAGCCCCGCCCACAGTGCCCAGAGAGGGGCTCACTGAGTATTTGCTGATCCGAATCCAATCGATGGAAGGCAAGACTTTTAACTTCTTCCAGCCCTGCTATTTTATGATTAATTTTTAAAAAGTGTCTACCCAGTTAACTTCATTTTCAGAATCTAATTAAGTCTAAAATAGATGTTGTGGAGTTAGAAATTTCACATTACGACTCGGATGTACATAAAAATGTTGCCGAGAATTTTCTCTCTAAATGATTCACTCTGCTTTGAAATTTCGTTTCTTTTTTACTTAAAATTGCCTTTAAAATGAACAGGCTCTGGAATAGGGAAAGATTTCTTAAATGTAACACAAAAAGCACTAACCATAAGGGGGAAATTGCATAAATGAAACTGCGTTAAAATGGAGAACTTTTAATCATCAAAAGACCTCTTTACAGTGCGAAAAAGAAGTTACAGACCGAGAGAGGGTATTTATAACAAATATATCCAACGGAGGATTCAAAATGCATAAAGAACTCAGACCCATCCTAGATAAAATTGACAGCTCAACAGAAAATAGACGAATGGTTTGAATTGGCACTTTCCAAAGAGGGTACTCAAATGGTAAGTCTATGCAAGGGGGTTGGTATTAGCTCAGGTGCCATAGGGGAATGTTACAGACTGGGGGGCTTCAGTTATAAAGACATAGAAATAATCATAAAAAGAAAACTTATTTTTCACAGTTCTTGAGGCTGGGAAGTGCAAGATCAGGGTGCTGGCTGCCCAGAGCTCTTTTCCTGGCTTGTAGATGGCTAGCTTGTTGCTGTGTCTTCCCACGGTAGAGGAAGAGAGAAAGGGAGGGAGAGGGAGGTAAGGGGAGGGAGGGGAGGGAGGGGAGGGAGGCCCTTTCTGGTGTCTCTTCTTATAAGGACACCTTATATATGGTGAACTGAAATGGGTGGGGAAAAAATGTCCAAGAATGTTCATAGCAGCCCTGTTCGTCATTTCTGGAAACCACAACCCCCCCCCATGCTTTTAGCGGTAGAGTGGCACTGTCGCGGGCTGAACTGTGTCCCCCCCCAAATTCCTGTGTTGAAGTTCTAATCCCCCAGCACCTCAGAACGTGATTCTATTTAAAGATAGGACCTTTAAAGAGATGGTCTAGTAAAAAGAGGCTGTTCGCATGTCCCCTGGGCCAGTCTGCCTGGTGTCCCTCTAAGAGGTAGTTTGGACACCCAGAGAGATACCAGATAATGTGTGCACACAGAGGGAAGGCCCTGAGGACCCGGTGAGAAGGCATCTGTCTTGCCAGCCGCGGGGAGAGGCCTCAGGAGCAGCCCGGCCTGTGACACCTTGATCTCAGGCTTCCAGCCTCCGGAATGGACGTCGGTTGTGTAAGCCCGCCAGTCTGTGCTGTTGTGTGACGGCAGCCTGAGCTCACGGAGACGGGCCGACTGGCTTCCTGACACACCACCCAGCAGCAGGGATGCGTGAGCCGCTATGCATCCCACGACAGGTGGGGTCCCACACACAGGACGGGCGCACCCCACGAACATGACAGCGAGCCCCGGGAGCCAGTCACAGAAGAACACCAGCTGTTCCTTCTAGCATATGAAGTTCGAAACTAGGCAGACTGGTCTACACCGTCTGAAGCTTTCCCTCAAGTTTATCATGCGTACAGAAGTGCGTACAACCTACTTAGGGGTCTCTGGGTGCTGGTCTGGTTCTTGATCTGGGTGCCGATTACATGGGTGTGTTTACTTTGTCATGAAAATGCATCAAATTGGCCACCTATGATTGAAGCACTTTTCTGACCCTTTAGTAAAAACTTTACCAAAAACTTTGCATCCAACAATGTCCTTCAACCAGGTTAGAGTTCCCACTCCTCAGGAAGGCCTCTTCCCTAGTCTTTTTCTGTCCGAAAGAGTACGGTTGAGGAAGGTTCCACAGAGCTGTCCTTTGCAGGCTCCCACTGGGCTGGGTTGAGGCATAGCTCATCGGCTCATCTTTGGGCATTGGCTCTTGTCACTGCATTCCCCTGCTCGTGTCTGTGGCTTGTGTTATCTGTAGTCTGTTTTCTCAGCATGGGCAATGCACTGGAATTTCTTCCAGAGAGATTGCTTCAGCCCCCACCTGCATGTGGCGGACCTAGGGTTTGTACAGTGCATAACCTACACAACAGTCCATGACAGCCCTGATCCTCACCTCAGCTCCTGGGGTTCTGTAGAGTCTGTGAGACCTAGACATGCTCTCCGTTTGCCCCCCACCTCACCTCGGCCCTCAGCTACTGTCACTGCTGGGACTGCTTCACCCTTCTCTATTCCTCACAAAGAATGGAAGGCAGGCATTCCGTAGATCTCTTCTGGAACAGGCAGGTGTGGGGAGCCAGGATGAGGAGAAGGGTGGCTATGAAGTTGGTTCCATCCTTGTAGGGGAAGCCAAGGAGCTGAGAAGAGCAGGCATAAGGAACAGAGGGAGAGAGTAGTGAGTCTTAGCTCCCATTTCCCCCGTGGCAGATCCCACTCCCTGGGCTTGAATTACGGAATCCAGCAAATTCCCCTTTTGGCCCAGGCTGGTTTGAAATAGGTTTATACAAACTGAGGGCCTCAGAGGGGAGGGGGGTGGGGGAATGGGATAGGCCGGTGATGGGTAGTAAGGAGGGCACGTATTGCATGGTGCACTGGGTGTTATACGCAACTAATGAATCATCGAGCCTTACATCGGAAACCGGGGATGTACTGTATGGTGACTAACATAATATAATAAAAAATCATTAAAAAAAATGAAATAGGTTTATACTCTCGACAATCAAAAAAGTCCTGACTGATACATCCATTAAAGTTTTTTTTCCCCCCAAAGAAACAAACTCCCTTCAAAGGTGAATTCAGACTTCTGGCTTGAAGAAAGCAGAAATATTTGTTCAAGATATAAAAGAGTGAGTCAGGGTGGCCCACCTCTTCACCCATTTCCCTTCTGAAGATCCAGTTTCATCAAAAAGCCGGGCTTGGCCTCTGGCTGAGTACCCTGCTCCACAAAGATTGAGACAGAGAATTAAAAGAGAGAGAGAGAGAGAGAGAGAGAGAGAGAGAGGGAGAGAGAATTTAGCTAGTGTTCAATGAATAGCTGTTTGCTCAATGAACAGAGTACATGGATAGGACAGAGTGACACCAGGAAATACACTCACTGACCGGGGTTATTACCTTAGGGGCTGGTTTATCCTACAGGGATGGTGAAGAATTTCCGGGAACCTCCACGGGCTGACAACAATGCGGCCGTTGGCGGGAGCGTGGATTAACCTGTTTTGATTTCAGGGGCAGATCTAGTTTTCTTCGATATTTCCCCATGGCTACAGCTCGAGACTTTGCTGACCTTCTATTTGTAGAAGCACAGTCTTTTCAGGAGCCCCTGAGACAGTCTTTTTGGGAAGACTGTGTCAAGAAGCTATTGTGACCCATATCACCACCGGATGTGATGTGTCCCATGGAAAGATGTAACAGACATTGGTGGTGTAATCACCATGGCTGGTTGTGGAAACACGTGGAAACGGTGACAGACAGCAGGAAGCACCCCAGCCTGCCTCAAGGGGTAGGAAAGGCTTCCCCGGTCCCCACGTCCCCACAAGGACAGCGTCACGGGGCAAGGGCTCTGCTGGACATGGGGTGCCCTCTGCCGTCCTCATGGGATGGGTGAGTGGGCTTGTCTTCTGTTACTGCCTCTGCAACTCCAATGTTTTGAAGACTCTGGCTGCATACCTGTGCCCTCGGCAGGTGTAAGGGATGGTATAAAAGAACTCCAGCACATGAGTGTTCCCCCTGAAGATGGGGAAAGTTCTATTTCCCAGGGGCACCCGTTCCGGCAAAGTTGAACAACTTGGAGGAGTTCGCTTGTGATATGTATTGCTAAATTCGATTCCAAACTACCTTCACAAATTTATACTCAGCCCGTTCTCATCGGCATTAGATATGATTTTTAACAATACGTTTCCTTATTTGAGAGATACGAAGTGATACTTATTGTCGGTTCTTGTTTGCATTGATATCTGTTTGTAAATGATGCGATGGGATAATGTTTTTTTTTTTTTAAAGATTTTATTTATTTATTCGACAGAGATAGAGACAGCCAGCGAGAGCGGGAACACAAGCAGGGGGAGTGGGAGAGGAAGAAGCAGGCTCCTAGCGGAGGAGCCTGATGTGGGGCTCGATCCCATAACGCTGGGATCTACGCCCTGAGCCGAAGGCAGACGCTTAACCGCTGTGCCACCCAGGCGCCCCTGATGGGATAATGTTTTGATCATCACCCACTATATAGTCATTTCTCCGTAGTCCGTTCTTACCCTCCTTACAGCTTTGTGCCACTAAGCATGAGCCAGGAGACAGGGGCAAACCTTTCTAAGGTAGAGGGAGGTGGCTACAGTGTGAATCAAAGATGTCATTTCTCGGCTTTGAGTTTTGAAGCAGTCTTACAATCTCATAGCAAGACAGTGGTCTTGAAAGCTAGACATTTCAGAGAGAGAGAAAGGGTTTTCTTAACACTGCCAAGACTGGAGTTTTCTTCGCACATCAAAAAAAATCAAAGCTCAGAAAAGTTGAGCAATCATTTATTGAATCATAGAGGAGGGCAGAATGCAGATATGACAAAAGGGAAGTTTCTACCTCATGGGAAGAAGAAGAGCTGTTTTGTGACTTGGGGAAAGAAATGAGAAACAGGGCAAGAAAAAGCAAGCAGGGGTCAGGTTCTGAGGGTGCTGGTTTCCCCCCACCCCTACCCATCGGGATCAAACTCCAGTGGGGAAGGGAGAATAGAAACACCCAGGTAGTTTTAAGGACTCCAAGAACACCAGGGCGGGTGCCCCCACCTCCTTGGGTGTAGCCTAAAGAGTCTTCACATCTTTCAGAGGAGCTCTTGGGTCAGCCTGACATTGAATCCATCATGGCGCCCAAGTCATGGAGTAGAAATGATTGAGAGAGGTGCTCGGGTGTGAGATAGCATCCCTGGTTCATAATGTATGGTCCAGCATGAAATGTGAAGGAGGTCTAGAAGTTCCTGTGTGCCACAGAGGGACCCCAAAAGTAGTTGGGGTGCTACCTGGGGAGTTCACTAGGACATCACCATGCCCAATGGCCAAGTGACCAAAGCTGCAGGATGGACTTCTCAAACCGGGGATCCAACTGCTTTCCCATGCATTCCTCGGGGAATCAGGAGCCTCAGGGAGAACCAGGTAAGACCAAGGCAGCCAGGCTAAGCCTCCAACCTGCAGGCATCATATAATTGAGGCACAAGATCCGAAGATAAGAAACTTCCCCTGCAACCAGTTGCCATCTTGGAATGAAGAGGGAGAAGGAAAGAAAACCTTTGCAGTTATGGAGACACCCAAAGATGAAGTAATTATCTAAAATGAGATGATTTTATCCCAGGAGAGCCTGAGATACCGTAATGGCAGGAACAAGAGTCTTTTGCCTGCAGTGAGATGGGGCCTCAGGAGCCGCCTGGGATTTTATTGGCGGTCCCGTTTCGCGCATCTACGCAAATTCCACCTTCACAAGCTGCTCGTGACTTCCAGAGTAACAGGCTTCATTTCTGCTCCCCCCCCATTATAATGGTAATAGGGTTTCATTTTAGAGAGTTGGGAGGCACAACACTGCAAAGAAAAAAAAAAATCAACCCATCATCTCACAAACCATAGATAGCCAGAGTCACTATCCTGGTCTATTTCCTTCCCATCTGTTTTCTATGTGTGTCGTTTGCGTGTGTTACTGTGATCGCACACTTGCCTGTCTTGTTTGTGGACAGGATTCTGTGATGTATAAGGTGCTTTTGCTTGTGGGAAGGCATATCTGCCACTTTGTTATTTTATTACCGTTAAACAATGAACAGTTCTAAATGTTCACAGTAGTCATGACCGCTGGATTGAAAATATATGAAGTTAACAAATTTGATTTCTCCAAATGCTTAAACATTGACTGAAGTATGATCAATTAAACTTCCCTAAACGTTTGATTACAAATCTCCAACACATCAGATTTTCTCATGTGCTTTTAAGTGCCTTAAAATGGGGACGGAACATGTCCATGATTTGACAAGGATTTCTGCACTGCCCAGGGCTTATACTAACACAGTTAACAAAAGGGCCGAGACCAGGGATTTACAATCTCTCTTCATCTTCATCATCATCTTCTTCTTCCTATGTTTATTTCTCCCCAGGGACATAACTGTCCTTCCCTCAGCCCGCAGAGCTGGGGGGCTCTCTGTACTGGGCTGACTGAGATGGGATAAAGGACAATAGGTCAGGGACTTTTCAGATTATTGATGCTGACAGCTCAGATGTGGTTTGATTTGTTGTAGACCTTGTGTTTGCCCCCAGAATGACATTTGCTCTGGTGTTTTTCGCTCTGTAGCCTGACTTGTTTTGCAATTGTCCAGGGGAAGGGTTGTTGGTCGGGGGGAAGGGGCTGGCCTGATTTAGATAAAAATCTGTTCTCCTGAAACTACAGCCTCTTTCTCATTGACTGTTTGGACCCATAATATTGACATTCTTGTTTTTCCTCCTAACATCATTTCATGATTTTAAGGGCTGCATAGCATTTGCTGGAACGGATGCACTGTCATTTAGTGAACACGTTTACTTAACTATTGGGCATTTAGATTATGTTCAATTTGGTTTTCATTAAACTCATCTCCATTTGAACAATGCTTGCTCATGAATCTCTGCACATCTTTCTCGTTTCTTGGGTTAAACTCATAGAAAGGAACCTCTTAGGACAATGGTTATGCAGATATTCAAGGCTTTTTTTTCTTTTTTTTAAGATTTTATTTACTTGTTTGAGAGAGAGAGAGAAAGAGAGAGAGAGAGACCAGCTGAGGGGGAGGGGCAGAGGGAGAGGGACAAGCAGCTCCCCACTGAGCAGGGAGCCTGACACGGAGCTCCATCCCAGGACCCTGGGATCATGACCTGAGCCAAAGGCAGAGGCCTAACTGATTCACCTAGGTGCCCCATCAGGGTTTTTGATATGTAATGCCAAATTGCCTTCTAGAATGGCTAGGTAGGCCTCATTGTTCTGGTGTGGTCCCACACAGAATAGGAGAAGGCATTGCTATCCTCCTCGGAGCCAGGGAAATCAAGACAGAGCAGAACGAGTTGACTGAGGGGAGAGTTACTACTGGAGGTTCTGGTGAAGGATGGTCGATGCCAAGTTTCCAAACATCGCCTGGGTCACTCACATATGGTAACTAATGATCCCCACCCAGCCTGACAAGGTCAGGCATACTTAACGGACAGTGGAAAAGAATATTTGGAATCAGGACTGTTCCAGAAAAGCTGGAACATATCATCATTAGCTATTCATACCTACATTGTCCAATATGGCAGCCGCCAGTCACATGTGGCTATTGAATTAATATGACTGAGGAATGGAATTTTTAATTTATTTTTAAATTTTCATTAATTTAAAAACTGATATTTGAATCAGTTATTGGAAAACTTTTAGTATGTTTGGAACAACATACTTGATGAATCTATTTTTTTAACTGTATATGAATCTGTTCTTTTGAATAGTATATGAATCTATTTTTTTAACTGTAAAGTTTAGGAAACCTAACTAAATATAGATCAGTATTTCCTTTTTTTTTTTTTTTTAAGATTTTATTTATTTATTCGACAGAGAGAGAGACAGCCAGCGAGAGAGGGAACACAAGCAGGGGGAATGGGAGAGGAAGAAGCAGGCTCATAGCGGAAGAGCCTGACATGGGGCCCGATCCCAGAACTCCGGGATCACGCCCTGAGCCGAAGGCAGACGCCCAACCGCTGTGCCACCCAGGCGCCCCTAGATCAGTATTTCCAATGACAATTTAGGATCCAAACTGAGATGTGCTTTAGGTGTAGAATACACACTGCATTTCAAAGACTCAGTATGAAAAATGAATGTAAGCTACCCCATTAGTAAATATTTTATATTGACAATTGTAATGATAATATTTTGGATATATAAGGTTAAGTAAACTACGTCATTAAAATTAATGTCACCTACTTCTCCTTTTTAAAAATAAACTTTTAATTTGAGAGTATTTTTAGATTTGCAGAAAGATGGCAAGAATCATATGGAAAGGTCCCATATGCCCCATGTCCCATTTCCTTATTATCTATCTATCTATCTATCTATCTATCTATCTATATCTATCTATCTATCTATATCTATATATATATTTTAAAGATTTTATTTATTCATTTGACAGAGATAGAGAGAGCCAGCAAGAGAGGGAACACAAGCAGGGGGAGTGGGAGAGGAAAAAGCAGGCTCCCAGCGGAGGAGCCCGACGCGGGGCTCGATCCCAGAACTCCAGGATCACGCCCTGAGCTGAAGGCAGATGCTTAATGACTGAGCCACACAGGCGCCCCTATCAATATTTTAACATTACTATATTTGTCACAATGAATGAGCCAGTATTGATACAATATTGTTGACTAATCCTTTATTCAAATTTCCTTTGTTTTTACCTAATGCTCTTTTTCTGTGCCAAGATCCCAACCAGGATACCACATCACATTTAGTTGCCGTGTGTCCATAGTGTTCTCAGGGCTGTGACAATTTCTCAAACGATCCTTGTTTTTGATGACCTTGACAGTTTGGGGGAGTACTGGTCAGGTAGTTCATAGTGTGTCCCTCAGTGGGAATTTGTCTGGTGTTTTTCTCATGACTAGACTGGGGTAATGGGTTTTCTGGAGGGGACATTTGTCTCTTCTTCCCCAGATATCTGTTTCTTCAACCATTTATTGATATCAATATGGCTTCATGGATATCTATTTTATTCTTTATGTTTTTATTCGATACTACTTTACTCATGTTGTTGCTCAAATTGTTCTAGGTTTGGCCATTGGAAGCTCTCAACTAGATTGCTATCAAATCATTCTGAACACCTGCGAACTCAACCGGAGATCTAAGAAAAGAATAGCTGCAACTCTACAAATAAAAAGCAACCACTTTCTACAAGAATGACAAGACGGAAAAACTCACCTCAAAAAAGAGAACAGGAGGCAGTACTGACTGCCAGGGACCTAATCAGTATGGATACAAGTAAGATGTTGGAACTAGAGTTCGGAATAGCGATTATAAAGATCCTAGCTGGGCTTGCCTAGCTGGGCTTGAAAAAAACATCGAAGACACTAGAGAATCCCTTTCTGGAGAAGTAAAAGAATAGAAATCTAATCAAGTCAAAATAAAAAAGGCTATTAATGAGATGCAATAAAAAATGGAGGCTCTAACTGCTAGGATAAATGAGGCAGAAGAGAGATTTGGTGATATAGAAGACACAATGATGGAGGATAAAGAAGCTGAGAAAAAGATAAACAACTACTGGATCTTGAGGGAGGATCAAGAGATAAGTCATACCATAAAGTGAAACAATATTAGAATAATTGGTATCCCAGAAGAAGAGGAAAGAGAGGGGGGGCAGAAGGTATATTGGAGCAAATTATAGTGGAGAACTTCCCTAATCTGGGGAAGGAACCAGGCATTCAAGTCCAGGAGACACGGAGAAGCCCCCTTAAAATCAATAAAAATAGATCAACACCTCAACATAATAGTGAAACTTGCAAATCTCAGAGACAAAGAGAAAATCTTGAAAGCAGCTCAGGACAAGAGGTCCATAACCTACAAGGGTAGAAACATTAGGTTGGCAACAGACCTATCCACAGGACCTGGCAGGCCAGAAAGGACTGACATGATATATTCAGGGTATAAATGAGAAAACATATGCAGCCAAGAATACTTTATCCAGCAAGGCTGATATTCAAAATAGAAGGAGAAATAAAAAGCTTCCATGGGGCGTCTGAGTGGCTCAGTTGTTAAGCATCTGCCTTCGGCTCAGGGCGTGATCCCGGAGTTCTAGGATCGAGCCCCATGTCAGGCTCTCCCGCTGGGAGCCTGCTTCTTTCTCTCCCACTCCCCCTGCTTGTGTTCCCTCTCTCACTGGCTATCTCTCTCTGTTAAATAAATAAATAAAATCTTAAAAAAAAAAAAAGAAAAAGAAAACGCTTAACATGAAAAAAATATTTAAAAAAAATAAAAATAAAAATAAAAAGCTTCCAGGACAAAAAGAAACTACAATAATTTGTGATCACTAAACCAACCATTCAAAAAATATTAAAGGGGATCCTTTAAGCAAAAAGAGAGCCCCAAAGTAACATAGACCAGAAAGGAACAGAGACAGTATACAGAAACAGTGACTTTACAGGTAATACAATGGCACTAAATTCATATCTTTCAATAGTTACTCTGAATTTAAATGGGTTAAATGCCCCAATCAAAAGATACAGGGTGTCAGATTGGATAAAACCAAAGACCCATTGATATGCTGTCTGCAAGAGACTCATTTTTAGACCCAAAGACACCTCCAGATTAAAAGTGAGGGGTGGAAAACCATTTATCATGCCAATGGACATCAAAAGAAAGTGGGGGTAGCAATCCTTATATCAGAGAAATTAGATTTTAAACCAAAGACTGTAATAAAAGATGAGGAAGGACACTATATCATAATAAAGGGTCTATCCAACAAGAAGATCTAACAATTGTAAATATTTATGCCCCTAACATGGGAACAGCCAATTATATAAACAAATTAATAACAAAATTAAAGAAACACATTGATAATAATACAATAATAGTAGGGAACTTTAACACCCCACTCATTGCAATGGACAGATTATCTAAGCCGAAGATCAACAAGAAAACAAGGGCTTTGAATGACACACTGGACCAGATGGACTTCACAGATCTATTCAGAGCATTCCATCCTAAAACAACAGAAAACACATTCTTCTCGAGTGCACATGGAACTTTCCCCAGAATAGATCACACACTGGGTCACAAATCAGGTCTCAACTGGTACCAAAAGATTGGAATCATTCCCTGCATATTTTCAGACCACAATGCTTTGAAACTAGAACTCAATCACAAGAGGAAATTTGGAAAGAACTCAAATGCATGGAGGCTAAAGAGCATCCTACTAAAGAATGAATGGGTCAACAAGGAAATTAAAGAAGAAATAAAAAGATTCATGGAAACAAATGAAAATGAAAACACACTGTTCAAAACTTTTGGGATGCAGCACAGGCAGTCCTAAGAGGGAAGTATATGGCACTACAAGCCTTTCTCAAGAAATAAGAAAGGTCTCAAATACACAATCCAACCTTACACCTAAGGGAGCTGGAGAAAGAGCAGCATATAAAGCCTAAACCCAGCAGAAGAAGAGAATTAATATGGATCAGAGCAGAAATCAATGAACTAGAAACCAAAAGAACAGTAGAACAGATCAATGAAACTAGGAGCTGGTTCTTTGAAAGAATTAATAAGATTGATAAAGCCCTGGCCAGACTTATCAAAAAGAAAAAAGAAAAGACCCAAATAAATAAAATTATGAATGAAAGAGGAGAGATCATAGCCAATACCAAGGAAATACAGACAATTATAAGAACATATTATGAGCAAGTATATGTCAACAAATTAGGCAATCTGGAAGAAACGCATGCATTCTTAGAGAAGTATGAACTACCAAAACTGAAATAGGAAGAAATAGAAAATCTGAACAGCCCCATAACCAGCAAGGAAATTGAAGCAGTAATAAAAAATCTCCCAACAAACAAGAGTCCGGGACCAGATGGCTTCCCAGGGGAATTCTACCAAACACTTAAAGAAGAATTAATACGTATTCTTCTGAAGCTGTTTCAAAAAATAAAAATGGAAGGAAAACTTCCAAACTCTTTCTATGAGACCAGCATTACTGTGATCCCAAACCAGACAAAGACCCCACCAAAAAGGAGAATTACAGACCAATATCCCTGGTGAACATGGATGCCAAAATTCTCACCAAGATACTAGCTACTAGGATCCAACAGTATTTAAAAGGATTATTCACCACAACCAAGTGGTATTTATTCCTGGGCTGCAAGGGTGGTTCAGCATCCACAAATCAATCAATGTGATACACCACATTAACAAAAGAAAGGACAAGAACCATATGATCCTCTCAATAGATGCAGAAAAAGCATTTGACAAAGTACAGCATCCTTCCTTGATTAAACTCTTCATTAGTGTAAGGATAGAGGGAACATACCTCAATATCATAAAAGCCATCTATGAAAAGCGAACAGTGAATATCATTCTCAATGGGGAAAAACCTGAGAGCTCCCTCTAAGGTCAGGAACATGACAGGGATGTCCACTCTCACCACTGTTGTTCAACATACTACTAGAAGACAGCAATCAGACAACAAAAAGAAATAAAAGACATCTGAATCAACAAAGAAGAAGTCAGGGGCGCCTGGGTGGCACAGCGGTTAAGCGTCTGCCTTCAGCTCAGGGCGTGATCCTGGTGTTATGGGATCGAGCCCCACATCAGACTCCTCCGCTATGAGCCTGCTTCTTCCTCTCCCACTCCCCCTGCTTGTGTTCCCTCTCTCGCTGGCTGTCTCTATCTCTGTTGAATAAATAAATTTAAAAAATCTAAAAAAAACCAAAAAACAAAGAAGAAGTCAAACTCTCACTCTCTGCAGATGACATGATAGACTATGTGGAAAACCCGAAAGACTTCACCCCCAAATTGCTAGAATCATACAGGAATTCAGCAAAGTGGCAGGACATAAAATCAATGCACAAAAATCAGTTGCATTTCTATACACTAACAATGAGACAGAAGAATGAGAAATTAAGGAGTTGATCCCATTTATAATTGCACCAAAAACCATAAGATACCTAGGAATAAACCTAACCAAAGAGGCAAAGGATCTGTACTCAGAAAACTATAGAACACTCATGAAAGAAATTGAGGAAGACACAAAGAAATGGAAAAACACTCCATGCTCATGGACTGGAAGAACAAATATTGTTAAAATGTCTATGCTACCCAGAGCAATCTATACATTCAAAGTAATCCCTATCAAAATACCATCAACTTTTCCCACAGAGCTGGAACAAATAATCCTAAAATTTGCATGGAACCAGAGAAGACCTCGGATAGCCAAAGGAATGCTGAAAAAGAAAGCCTAAGCCTGGTGGCATCACAATCCCAGACTCCAAGCTCTATTATAAAACTGTAATCATCGAGACCATATGGTAGTGGCACAAAAACAGACACAAAGATCAGTGGAACAGAGTAGAGAGCCCAGAAATGGACCCTCAGCCCTATGGTCAACTAATCTTCAATGAAGCAAGAAAGAATATCCAACGGAAAAAAGTCTCTTCAACAAATGGTGTTGGGAAAATTAGACTGCCACATGCAGACTAATGAAACTGGACCATTTCCTTACACCATACACAAAAATAGACTCAAAATGGATGAAAGACCTAAATGTGAGACAGGAATCCATCAAAATCCTAGAGGAGAACACAGGCAGTAACATCTGTGACCTTGGCCACAGCAACTTCTTGCTAGACATGTCTCCAGAGGCAAGGGAAACAAAAGCAAAAGTGAACTATTGGGACTTCATCAAGATAAAAAGCTTTTGCACAGCAAAGGAAACAGCTGACAAAACCAAAAGACAAATTACGGAATGGGAGAAGATATTTGCAAATGTCTTATCAGACAAAGGGCTTGTATCCAAAATCTATAAAGAACTTATCAAACTCAACACCCAAAGAACAAAAAATCCAGTCAAGAAATGGGCAGAAGACACAAACAAACATTTCTCCAAAGAAGACATCCAAATGGCCAACAGACAGATGAAAAAATGCTCAACATCACTCGGCATCAGGGAAATACAAATGAAAACCGCAATGAGATATCACCTCACACCAGTCAGAATGGCTAAAATTAACCATTCAGGAAACAACAGATGTTGGTGAGGATGTGGAGAGAGGGGAACCCTCCTACACTGTTGGTGGGAATGCAAGCTGGTGCAGCCACTCAGGAAAACAGTATGGAGTTTCCTCAAAAAGTTGAAAATAGAGCTACCCTAGGACCCAGCAATTGTACTACTAGGGATTTACCCCAAGGATATAAATGTAGTGATCCGAAGGGGCACCTGCACTCCAATGTTTATAGCAGCAATGTCCACGACAGTCAAACAATGGAAAGAGCCAAGATGTGCATGGGCAGATGAATGATAAAGAAGATGTGGTGTGTACACACACACACACACACACACACACACACTGGAATATTACTTAGCCATCAAAAAAAAATCTTACCATTTGCAACAACATGGATGGAACTAGAGGGTATTATGCTAAGTGAAACACGTCAATCAGAGAAATACAATTATCATAGGATCTCACTCATATGTGGAATTTAAGAAACAAAACAGAGGATCATAGAGAAAGAGAGGAAAAAATAAAATCAGAGAGAGAGAGACAAACCGTACGAGACTCTTAATCTCAGTAAACAAACAGGATTGCTGGAGGGGAGGTGGGTGGGGGGATGGGGTAGCTGGGTGATGGACATTAAGGAGGGCATGTGATGTACTGGTATCATATAAGACTGATGAATCACTGAACTCTACCTCTGAAACTAATAATACATTATATGTTAATTAATTGAATTTAAATAAAAAAATTTAAAAATGTGGCTACTAGAAATTTTAAAATCACACTTGTCTTGTGCATTATATTTCCATTGGACAGCTCTTACCCAGCCTTTCTTGTATGCAGGGACTTGGTATTTAGAAAAGTCTTAACTTTGAGGCCAGCTAGAGGGTCTAAATCCTATAGGCATCATGGGTCTTGCATTCGGTTAATTTTCCCTTTTTGCTTTGGCTGCTGGGAAGCTCAGTGCCAATATTGTAATTTTTATCTAGGTATATCTTAATATTCTAAGTTTCCTTCTGGATATATTTACTGTTTATCTTTTTTTTTCTTCTGTTGCCTCAATTCCAACAATTAAAGATTTTCATTTCTTTGTATTTTACCTAATTTTGTTAAGCCATCCTGAATCCCTTATGGATTAAAGCAGGTTTACAGGACAAGGTTGATGCTCTGCCCAGATCCCTCAGGTCCCCTTTTACTGGTGTGTGTGTGTGTGTGTGTGTTTTCCTACCACCATTTCCAGTAGCCGGTCCCTGTGCCTCTTTTTTGGACATCTAGTCTTGGGCTATTAGGGGAGGTATTGTCAGAGAATTTACACCCCTCTGGGGTGACCCTGAACCAATGACTTGTGGGGTGTGAGAATGTGGGAGTCTTGTGTAGGTGCTCTGAGGTTCTGAGGCACCACGTGCACTGCAGCGCCCCCTATGGGACCAAACGGAAACCACCACCCTCCCTGGGATTTTGCCTGGCGGGGCTTCTGGGGGGCGGGAGGGGCGGGGCACATCCTTCCTAAATCACTCACACGCTGAGCTCATCTCAACGTCTGCCTGGGGAACCTGACCCAAGACAGCCAGTGACACATTTTTAAATGTTAAAATAAATTTGAAAAAAATAGCAGGCTCTGTGGGTGTACTCAGGAATTTGAATTGGCTTGAACAGCGAATTAAGTAAAAAAGCCAGACTCGTTTCCCTCGGCACATCAGCCAGAAGTCGAACTTGAACAGCAGGTGGGATCGCTCTAAGTCACGGATGGTCACTTCTTGGGGTGGGGGGGTGCTGGAACCGCCTCGGAGAATGGGGAGCGGGCTTCCCTGTGGTTCCCCGCTTCTCTTCCCAGCATACAGGTGAGACCAGAGGCCGGAACGGTGGGCAGTTCAACCCGAATAACTGCATTTGCACCAGATGCGTGGGGCGCACACTCCAGGTCCACCCCAGGCCAAGGGGAAGGAGGAAGCAGAGTGGGGGTGCCTATGTCCCACAGTGCAGGGGCCTGAGTGGAGATGGGGTTCGGTGCTGCTCTGTGTAACCTCGGAGAGGGTTCCTAGAACACCGCCCCTTCCAGGCAGCTTCAGAGAGACCAATACTCCGCCCTCCCGGGGCGGGAGGGCGGGGTGGCGGGGGCGGGGAAGCGTGTGTGTGTGTGTGTGTGTGTGCGCGTGTGTGTGTGTGTGTGTGTGTTGCTTGAGCACCTCAGAAGCCAGAAGCCCTGGGAGCTCTGAGAAATCTGAGAAACTTCCAAATTCAGGTCCTGCCCTCTGTGCAAAAGCAGAAGAGGGACCCCTTGGTTCTTCCAAGCAGCTGGGTCAGAGGTGATCACCACCCCGCGCTTGCATCCGAATTCTCTTGGGCCTCCAGGGCAGGGCGCCACCTGGTGGTGGGTGCCCTAGGGGGTGGGAGCTCTTTCCTCCCTTCTCTTTCTCTTTCCCACAGCTGGTGTCAGTGGAGGTGGGGGTTAAAGGGGCTGGGGGAGTTGGGGGGGTGCAGATTTACCCTCTGCAGCCTCACCCCTCCCGGGCAAGCCACTGCCTCGCGCGCATTTGCTGGCTGGCTGCGACGGAGGGCCTGGCTGGGGGCCCTGGAGCCGGGTGCTAGCATCAAACTCCAGCTTCCCCTCCGTGGGACCTAAGACGCGTTGCTACAAGTCTCTAAGCCTCAGTTTCTCACCTGCAAAGGAGAGATCAAAGGACCTACCGCCCTGGGGGCTTTGCAAAGAAAAAAAGATGAGAGTATGCGTTATCTCAGTTTGGGTTCCCCTAAAGCAGATCCGGAGAGATTGAGACGTAAGTAGTTTATTTGGGAGGGAATCTCAGGACAAAGCCCTTGAGGAGAGGAGAAGAAGCCAGCGGGAGCGGCATATCCCACGCGTGTGCTGCCACTGGGCCACCGGGCACTCGGTCCTTCCCAGCACTACCCGGCCTGAGGGGTGAGGGAGCGGGGGTTTGTCTCCACTGATTCCCAGCAGTTCCTGATTGAAGCTACTCCCCGGGTCCCGTAATGCTTCAGTTCTTCCGGCCTAGTCAGAGCTTGGACTCAGTGGGCTCCAGCAGCCAGAGCACATCCTAGGCTAGATTCAGAAATGACCGTGTTTGGGGGCGCCTGGGTGGCGCAGTCGTTAAGCGTCTGCCTTCGGCTCAGGGCGTGGTCCCGGCGTTCTGGTCCCGTTCTGAGTCCCACATCAGGCTCCTCCGCTTGGAGCCTGCTTCCTCCTCTCCCATTCCCCCTGCTTGTGTTCCCTCTCTCGCTGGCTTGTCTCTGTCTGTCAAATAAATAAATAAATAAATAAAATCTTAAAAAAAAAAAAGAAATGACCGCGTTTGGAAGTTGGGCCAACATGCATGGGGAGGTGGGACCAGTGGGGGCCACCAAAATCTTCTGTATGCCTATTTTTAGGTTCACAGAACAGAGTGCGACACTAGTAACATCTTGATTAACAATCGCTTATTAATAATAGGACACATCAGGGGTCCAATCCAGTCCCCTCCCCTTCTCCACCCCAAGTGTGACATGGCTGATAAACTGGAAGGAGCATGCTGTGGGGGGTGCTAGAAGCCGATGGCCCCACAAGCAGGGGTTTGGTATCCCCCATTTAACAGACAAGGAAACTGAGGCTCCCGGAGTGTAGGAACCATGCCTAAGCTGACACCAGCGCGGTCTCCTGGGAGCAGGTACCGCTGTTCCTGCCTGGGCCAGGATTCTAGGGCCTTTTCATCCTGTGCCTGAGTTAAGATGCTTTCTCTCTGAGCCCAACCGTGACGGTGCAGAAATTTGTTTCCATCTGTGAAATGTCAAGGCCGAAGCTTTTCTGTTCTGCCCTGGGTCTGCACCTGGCCCTGGACTCCATGTCACGAGGACACAGAATGCACGTGAGGTTCAGTGGGGGGGAGTCCGGAGCCCACGACCAAGAAAGAATTCTTGAGGCGTCTTTGGTGCACAATTGGTGGTTTATGAAAGCACGGGGACAGGACTCTTGGGCAGAAAGAGCTGCTGCACCGGTGTTGTGAAGGGTGGCTGATTATATACCATGGGGTTGGGGGAGGTAAGGAAAAAGGGAGGTTGAGGAAATACTTTCATGTGTTAAAGAAGACTCACAAGATACCAGAGGCCTTGCCATTGTCAAGTTAAGGTTGTTTACCCCTCTAGTAAGACATTAACATGAAGGTAGTTGGGCACTTCCTGGAGGCTGCAGATTATAAGGGCATTTAATTGTATCTACATTCCCTTCCGGAAGCTAGGTTATTGATAGAAATGCTTCCGTTCTTGTAAACTGCTAAAACATTTGTAAACTGAGGGAGACTTAAGTCTGGCAGGATTGTGGTCTCTATAGGTTAACTATATTTCTTTGTCCTTTAGGGCAGCCAGGAGTGCCTGAGGAATGTCACATACATCCCATGGGGGGGGGGGGGGTGTCAGTTTCTGCTTTGTCCTCAGCTTGCCTTCTGTTCCCTCATCACAGGCAAGCCCGGCAGCTGCCTCCAGGCCCCAAGGCTGTTTGGGAGTCTTGGGATGATAACAAAAGGAGTAATTCTCAGAGGCAGGGGAGAGTGAGGGAACAGTTTCATTCTTCTTTCCCTGCACGATTCGGACTGGAGAGAAAAGAAGAGAGAATCGTGGAAGTAGGAGAGGTTGTGGCCCACTCTCGCTCACTTCCGGGCGTGCCTACTCGGGATGTGGGAGCTGCCTGTCTACAGGGTCTGCGGCAGGTGCCCCAGGAGCCAGAAACCCAGGGGCTCATTCCTGCAGGAGGGGCAGGAAAGGAGGGTCTGCTCAGCTCTCCTCCCTGACTGCCCCAGCCCCAGGTCAGGAAAAGGGGAGCCCCAGCTGTCGGTGAGGGGGGCAGGGAGCAGCCCCAGGGAAGGGTGGGCGGGTGGGGCTGCCCGCTGGGAGCGTGGTTCTTTGTGGCTCTACTGGACAGAGGACAACACTCATCTTATATGGCCCATGTTCAGTTCCCAGTAGGAGCCAGACAAGCTTTTCCTTTATTATCATTATTCTAAAAATATTTTTTGTTGTGGTAAAGTCTATATAACATAAAATTTGCCATTTTAATGATTTTTCTGTGGCATTTGTTACATTTACGATATTTTGACACCATCGCCACTCTCTGTTGCCAAAACCTTTTCATCACCGCGAACAAAAACCCTGTACCCATTCATCAATAACTCCCGTTGCCCCCTTCCCCCAGCCTCTGGTAACCTCTATGCTATTTTCTGTCTCCATGACTTCGGCTACTCGAAGTACCTCATGTCAGTGGACTCAGACAGCATTTGTCTTTTCGTGACTGGCTTGTTTCACTCACCATAAAGCCTTCAAGCTTCACCCCTGCTGTAGCAGGTGTCAGAACTTCTCTCTCTCTCTCTCTCTTTTTTTTTTAAGATTTATTTATTTATTTTAAGGGCGCCTGGGTGGCTCAGTCGTTGAGCGTCTGCCTTCGGCTCAGGGCGTGATCCCAGCGTTCTGGGATCGAGCCCCACATCAGGCTCCTCTGCTGGGAGCCTGCTTCTTCCTTTCCCACTCCCCCTGCCTGTGTTCCCTCTCTCGCTGGCTGTCTTTCTAACAAATAAATACAATCTTTGAAAAAAAAAAAGATTTATTTATTTATTTTAGAGAGAGGGAGCGAGAGAGAAACTTTAGCAGACTCTGCGCTGAGCGTGGAGCTGGACGTGGGACCCGATCCCACGACCTGAGCCGAAACCAAGAGTTGCACGCTCGACTGACTGCGCTGCCCAGACACCCCAGAATTTCTCTTCTTCTTAAGGCTGAATAATATTCCCTTGTATGTTTTTTTTTTTAAAAGATTTTATTTATTTATTTGACAGAGATAGAGACAGCCAGCGAGAGAGGGAACACAAGCAGGGGGAGTGGGAGAGGAAGAAGCAGGCTCATAGTGGAGAAGCCTGATGTGGGGCTCGATCCCATAACGCCGGATCACGCCCTGAGCCGAAGGCAGACGCTCAACCGCTGTGCCACCCAGGCGCCCCTCCCTTGTATGTTTATACCACATTTTGCTTATCCATTCCTCAGGATGGCAGTAAGCCTTCCTCGACATCTACACCCAAAGATGTACTTTGGAAAGAGAGAGTGACAAAAAGGCCCCCAGCTCCCCGAGGATGGCTCGCTCAGGCCACTGAGGCCACCGGTGTCACCGGCACCCTCGGGTGATGCTTCTGAGAACAGCAAATAGTGAGAGACACATACACGTGTTTCCACCAATTACCCGTAAGCGCGCAGTTAATATTTGGTCTTTGGAGGTGACTAGGACAGGCTGCGTGTCCCAGGACAGCCAGGTCCAGGCCTGCCGGGTCTCCACTCTGCACCCGGGCTCACTCTGGCCTATTGAGCGCATGGTGATACTTAGTAAGTACTTTCTTTTATTTTTTTTTTAAATTAATTAATTAATTATTTATTTATTTATTAATGATTTTTTTATTATATTATGTTAGTCACCATACAGTACATCCCCGGTTTCCGATGTAAGGCTCGATGATTCATTAGTTGTGTATAACACCCAGTGCACCATGCAATACGTGCCCTCCTTTAGTAAGTACTTTCTGATTATGGACTGAGAGAGTGGTTCACCGCCTTGGAGTCAATACCACAACCAGTACTGTTTGTTGAGCGCCTACGTGTGCCTGGAGCCTCACAGATATTCCCGCCCCTCCTCCCCACAAGGACAGACTTGACTGTGCCTGTTTTATAGACAAGAAAGCTGACTTTGAGTATTTAACCCAGAGTCGCACGTGGCACCCAGGACTCCGGTTGAATCTGTGCTCCTGGAAGAGGGTGGAGAGGAAGGAAACTCTTTGGTACGTTACCTTTTAAAAATCTTTACAACAATACCTAGGAGAAGGTACTGTTATGCTTCCCATTTTACAGACAAGGAAACTGAGGCCTAGCAAGGGCCAGGGCCAGTATCTGAACCTGACCGGTCCGGCTCACTGCCCAGCCCCTCTGCCCCCTGACGGACCCCATTTCTCATTCCAGGTGTAGGAATCACTCCTCGAAACCAAATGTCGAATGTTGCCAGGTCTTCGGCTTACCTCTGAGTGCAGTTGGCAGGATGAAGTGAGTCTGGAGGGATCTTGCCATCTCATCTGACTAATGAAGTAGGATTTGGGGGCTCCTGAATGAGGTAGATGTGAGTCATAATGAACCCGGGCTCCTGTGGAACCCCTTCACCGCTCTGGTCATGGATCTATGTTTAGAAGGGCTTGGAGAGCTGCGTGAGATGGGGCTGGGGCACTCCTGCAGGAGCCCCTGTCTGTCGGCTGCCCCTCCCCACAGGAGAAAGGTTCATGGGCCAGCAGAGAACCTGGAGCCCCCTCCCCGCACCGAGGAAGCAGGAACCTTGCAGGCACTTCCTCTGCACAGTGGCTCCCACCGAGCTTGTGCAGGGGGAGGCAGCAATCCCCGAGATACCCCTCCCTCCACATCCCCAAGCCCCCAGAGTGAGCCAGACTCCAGGCAGTGGGAGAGAGAGTGCTTCCAAAAGGTCAGAGATGATTGCTCTGGCTTATTTTCAACCATCAGCAATAATCCACCCCACTCCCTGAGCCTGCGTCCATGCCCGGAGCGCCCGCGGGCTCTTCAGAAGGAATCCAGCCCGGCTCTCCTGCTGGATCGCAGGTATTACGTTCCCCCTCTTACGGATGAGGAAACTAAACCCACGGGGTAAAATGCTGAGCTAAAATGCAGACTCAGGTACACCCCTGCCCCTCTGTCTCCTTGGGAGGTCCTCAGGGCTCCCGCTCCTCTATACGGGGGCAGGTAGACAAGTCGGTGCTGGTGGGGCATGTGTGCAGGGGAGGAGACGGCTCTGCGGCATCCTGGCTGGAAGGGAGTGGAGAGAGGCCCTCCTGGGCGTCACCCACAGCTGCCCAGAGCTCCTCCAGTTTCTCGGAGCTGGCTCCCTGGCAGCCCGGGGTGGAAGGCATGTCTGTGTCTGCCCCCAGGTGCTCTAACCCAGGTGAGGCTTCGTGGAGCAACCAGGCCAGGGCAGCTGCAGGGCCTACCTGGAGGGCTGTCCGGTGGGAATGCCAGCTCTCACGGAGGCATAGGGGCTCTTAAAAAGAAAACAACCCCAGGGCACCTGGCTGGCTCAGTCAGAAGAGCACACGACTCCTGATCTCAAGGGTGTGAGTTCGAGCCCCACGTTGGGTGGAGAGATTTCTTAAAAATAATAAATAAATAAAACTTAAAAAAAAAAAAGAATTCAAGAGTCCAAATGTTGTATAATCTTAAACAACAAACAACCCCCCCCCCCTGCAAAACAAACCCATAGGTCATAGGGACCACAGAAGAATTCCACGGAATGTTCTGGGAGCCTGGGCTGGAAGGGGCCTGGAAGGAACCCACAGGAGTACAAGATTCTTGCTTGTAGCTCAGTTTAACGGAGTGTTCTGGGGAGCTTGCTGTGGGCACATGTCTAGGACCCCAAGATGGCAACATTCTGGGATTCTTACTACACCCAGGGAGGCTGCATCCTGTTGCCCCCTGGTGATCCTGGTTCTGCCCCTTGATCCTGGTTCTGCTTCTCACCAGTGAAGCAGCCTTGAGCAAGGCTCGTAAAGTCTCAGAGCCTCTCCTTCCTTGTCACAGGGCGGGAGGTGAGGGTGGGTGCCGCTGGTGAGGGAGAGGACACAGTTCCCGAGTCCTCAGCCCCTGGCAGTTACTGCTATCCTTAATTTTAATTATTTGGCAGAGCAATTAAAAGTAGGTTTGTCAAGGGTGTCTGGTGGCTCAGTCAGTTGAGCGTCTGTCTTTGGCTCGGATCATGATCCCAGGGTCCTGGGATGGAGCTCCATGTCGGACTCCCTCTGCCCCTTCCCCCTGCTCGTGATCTCTCTCTCTCTAAAATAAATAAATAAAACCTTTAAAAATAAAGTAGGTTTGTCCCATTTGAATTTTAGGTAAACAACAGCTAATTATTTCAGTACAAATATATCCCAAATATTGAGTGAGACATACTTACACTAAAAAATTATTTGCCGTTTATCTGAAATTCAAATGTAACAGGGCAGCCTGTATTTTCATTTGCTACACCTGGCAACTCTAGGACTTCAGCAAGTTACTTTAACCACTCTGTGCCTTGGTGCCCTTAACTGCAAATCCAGGGAATGTTAGGAACTCAGGGTTGGTTCTCCTGAGGCCAGATGGGAGATTTCTGTATTTAGCACGGAGCCTGGCTGCCTGGCCTAGCAGGTGCTGTGTGGTGAGGGTTAGTGGTGTATTCAGGGGAAGGGTGTAAGGGAGTGGCTGAGCCCCGCCTCAGAGCCCCCCAACGACCCAAGTTCTGGAACCGAGCAAGTCCTCCTTCAGGGGCAAGGAATCTTTTATAGCCGGTCGGGGAGCTCAACTCTTGTTTGCCTGCTGCCTCCCCTGCCCCACAATGTGCCCCTGGCTTGTTCTTAACCTCTATAGCCCTGCCCCTTCCTGCCTGGGCCTCCACCAGTTCCCGTCCCAGACACCAGACTCTGGGCCCCCTGGCTTGCTAGGAATGTACCTCCCCTCTGGGTCGTCTGTCCCCACCTCCAGCCCAGACTGCATCCATCTTTCATTCTCTACTGGACACCACTTCCCGCTGCAGAGTTTGTGTGCCCACCCTGTGCCAGGCAGGCCCTACGCCACCACGTCTGCTGCGGGCCCACAGGAACCTCGGACCCTCGGACCCCGGGTCAGTGCATCCTTGTAACAGGGCCCTCACTGGAGCAGCCAGAGCCCCGCGGTGTTCCCGGTGATGGAGAAGAGAGAAACCTCCCGGGTCACAGACGCTGGGGAGGGAGGATGGTGTCGGTGACCAAGATGGGGCTTCCCCTATTTCAAGTCTGAGCCAAAAAGGCACGTTTTCATGAGAAGTTTATAGGTGGCAATGTCGTCCAGAGGTCTGTCCCGGTCCTTTCTCTCACTGCATCACTTAATCATTTACCTAGAGGGTCAGAAGGGAAGATGTTGAGGTTTGTTTCTTTGGGGTTGAACTTTTTAATTCTTCGTAACACTCCGTTTCTGGATGTTTTCCACCATGCCAGCTTCCCGAGCCTCACATTTAGATTTGATGTTGTTCTTTGGGGCGACCCAGGTTCCCTACATTTTATATATCAGATCAAATTCCTATTGGAGGGCCATGAGACTCCCAGCAGGTGAATTTGGACAGCCGATGTTGCAGACATACTCCGAACTGAATGGCCATAGCGCCAACCAGGGCTGTGCACGGCTCCCTATCTTGGGAAAATGTCAGACCCTTGGACTGGATTCAAAAGCGAGGGGAAGGCAAACCAATTTCTAAAAAGTGGACAAGAATCTTCACAAAGGAAGATATGTGAAAGGCCAATAATCACATGAAAACTCAATCGCATGGGTCCTCCAAGGAATGCAAATTAAAACCACAATGAGAAAGTGCTCTACGCGCATTAGACCAGCTCAAATTAAGACCAGCAACACCAAATGTTGACCGTGCTGGAGTGATCCGAACTCGTGTATTGCTGATGGAAGCGTAAAATGATACACAAACTGTCGGAAAAAATGGAACTCTTGTAAAGACAAACATAAGCCTGTGTCTGCCCTACAACTTCCAATTCCGCTTCTAGGTATTACCCAAGAAAAATGAAAACAGATGTCCGCATATGTAAATTTTCATGGCGGCTGTAATAAAGTCACTCAGAACTGCAAGCAGCTTCGGTGTCCATCAGCGGGAGAATGTCCTGTGGTCCAGCCACGGAACGGAATCCCGCTCAGCAATAAAAAGAAACTAGCGTAAAGTGCAGCAACATAGTTGAATCTCACAGATGTGCTGAGCAAAAGTAGACGTACGCGGAAGAGTCCATAGGACCATCTCACGTGAAGTTCTAGAAGAGGGAAAACCGACCCATGGCAAAAGGTGGGAACAGTGCTTACTCTGTGTGTGTGTGTGCGTGTGCACAGGGTGGTTATGGCACGGGGATTATGGCTAAGGTTAGAGACATAAGGGAACTTTTTGAAGTGATAGAACTGTTCTGAATCTTAATAGGGTCTGGGTTACGTGGGTGTATTTGCAAACGTGATTATACACCTGTGATCTCGTTGCACATAAATTCTATCCCAGGAAGAACAGAACAATACAAACCCCTGTGGCCAATTTACATAAGTAAAGTGATTAATTAAAAAAAAATAAAAGAGAGGGGAAGAGAACATGTTTAAAAAAATTTTTTTAAAGATTTATTTATTTATTTGAGAGAAAGAGCACAAGAGGGAGCAGGAGGGGGGCAGAGGGAGAGGGACAAGTGGGCTGAGTGCGAAGTCTACTGCAGGGCTTGATCCCACGACTCTGAGATCATGACCTGAGCTGAGATCAGGAGTCAGACGTTTAACCAGCTGAGCCTCCCAGGCTCCCTGAGAACACATTTTAAAATCTCTTCCCCTTCAAGCTGGATGCCCAGCGCAGCTCACCCTGTTCTGATGCAGAAGCCTCACGTTAGAGTCTCTGTAGATGTTCTTGTCAATGCTGCTTTACAGATGAGACAACTGGGGTTCAGAAGGATGAGCTAACTTCTCCAGAGGCATCAGCGGAATGGTAGTTCCAGTGTGGACCCACATCTGTCAGGCTCTATAACCCACCCCCGGCCGCGTTCCTGGACTCGCCCCCCAGGGGCTGGGCATGCCTACCCCGAGGTGCTCTGGGATGTGCCTGGAAAGAAACAGATTTTACTCTTTGATGATAAAAGTGAAATAATTACATTTTATGAAAACACACAGACTGTGGTATAGCAAACAAATTTTGCATACATTTTAAAAATAAAAGATAACATTAAAAAAAAAACAAAACACAAAACTAACTCCCCCTTGCAAACGGCCGTATTAGGTAACAACAGATGTCCCGGGGTGGAGGGGCGTTCTCATTGTGGTCACGGAGACTTTCGTGGATGAGTCTGAGGACTAATTCGCTGCATCATTATACCACCGTGCCAGTGTGTCTGGCCGCCAGCTCCTGCCTCTGTTGGCCTGCACGGCTCACCGAGCAAACAGGCTCTAGGCTCACGCTCAGGGTCACGCACACATGACCGGGAGCTGGCGCTGCCCTCGGTGTGGCTCGATCTGCTGTATTCCCTGGTGTAATCTACCAGCTAGACAGACAGAAAAGGACACCCAGCTTGTAAACATGCTGCATGAATCTCACCAAACTTAAAGATTATATTGGAGGGTCGGGACGCTGGGCTGGCTCAGTTGGTGGAGCGTGCGACTCTTGATCTCGGGGTTGTAGGTCTGAGCCCCATGTTGTGTGTAAAGATGACTTAAAAATAAAATCGTAGAAAAAAGATCTTATCGTAGGATCTATTAACTCAGAGGAGCAGAGCTCGGAGTATCTTCATGTGCAGGAGATTACTGTTTTAGGGAGGGATCAGACGCTTTCCCATGGCCGTTGTTGCTAATTGAATGCTGTAAGCAAATACTATTTTCCACTCTGCTTCCAGCTCTTGGCCTGATGATGCGACTCCTCGATGATCGGAACCTTGGAAATGGCGGAGAGCATGGTTCCGCAAACTACAGCAAAGGACCCGTGGGCTTGTTTTTGTACAACCCGTGAGCTGAGAATAGCTTTTGCATTTTGAATGGGTGAAATTTATATGAAATTAAAATCTCCGTGTCCCTAAATAAAGGTTTGCAAGAACAGAGCCACACTCTTCCGTTTACATAGGATTTACGGCTGCTTTTGAGCTACAGCGGCAGAGCTGAGGAGTGAGAGGCTGAATGGCCTACAAAGCTGAAAATATTCACTGCCTAGCCCTTTCCAGAAAAAGGTTGCCAACCCCTGCCGTAGGAGAGAAGCGGGTTGCCCAGAACCCCTCAGGACTCATGTAGGGAGACAGAATTACCCGGAATAATCTCTAGGGGGCGCTGTCTCTCCTCTCCCTGCAGAGTGTGGGCAGTGCTCCCAAATTCGACTTGTGGGGATAGCAGCACCGTACCTAACACGAAGGCTAATGCTAATACTAGTACTAAATCTGTGGATTTTCCCTGATAACGCAGGTGTTGGGGAGTCGGGACTTGAACGCAGGGGCAGAGGCGGGCACTTCAGACTTCATCAGGGAGCGCCCGCGTGACAGCCTCCCTTGGCAGGAGCTGGCAGGACACCCAGAGGCAAGACCGACCAGCCAGACCTCACTTGAGAGCAGCAAAGACCCGGAGGTCAGCCCACAAGTGGGATAGGGAGTTTGGGGTTCAACAAGCGCGTCTGAGCTTCACCCCCGCCCCCGCCATTGCTGGGGTGGGACTCAGGGGCAAGGTAAGGGGGTGCAGTGAATCTTGTGGGTGCTACGCCCGGGTTCCCTTGATGCACTGGCACATCTATCCCCCAGCTGTTGGGAGGGTGGGCTGCTAACATCCCTCGGCTGCCTCCTTCACTTTGCTGCTTCCCCTGCCCCGTCCTGCTTCCCTCACTCCCCTCCTCTGGAGAGCACCCCATAATAAATCCCGCGTGTGAGTCTCTCCACCTCAGGCACGGCTTCTGGGGAGCCCAATGCTGGACAAGATTCATCGCAGAAGACCAAGACCTTTACACGGTCCACCTCTGCTGAGTGGCGCTGAATACATTTTGACCCATGGGTGGTTCCTGTCTTTGGCCGGTTCGCCCGCCTCTGGCCGGATCTCAGTCCTCTTTCCGGGTCTTCCGTCTTCAGCAGCTGCCCCTGCGGCGGGACGTCTGTGTGTGACTTGACTTGGCCACGTGGAGCCCTGACAGCTTTTGGGGCCACATTCTAGGAGCAATATCCTTCCTGCTTATTGAATCTCAGAATTCATTTTCGCTCCAAAGACATCAAATAAACCCAGACAATACGTGGCGGCTCTGTGGTTATGACCCGAGGAGATGAATCGCATTGTTCGTTCTCGAAAGTTGTGTTCCTTATCAGCCTTACCGGCAACCTCAGACACAAAGCGGACCCATTGCTCCAGGAGAGGTGGGAAGTTTGGTCTGGCCTTGATGTGTGTCTGGAGATGATAAGCTTGGAGTGAGAAAGATAGAAGACCTCCCCCCTACCCAACACACACACACACACACACACACACACACACACACACTCCCTCTCTCCATCAGGCCTTGGGCCCTTGGATAGGTTTCAGTACCTGTATGGCCGATTTCTGCCCAACACGGTAGGAATCAGCCTTTATATACACCTGCCCTGAGAAGCCCTCCGTGATCTTCTGCAGTGGTGGGGGGACCACCAAAGAGACCCTGAGTGGGAAAGCAGAGCGCTGAGAAGCAGGCATCTCGGGGTTAAAATAGAGCAGAGGCATTTGGCCATCTGTCAATCAATATGAGCCACGGTCACTTGTGGCTGTTGGCTTTGTGGCTGACAGTGATCATTTATCTTAGGAAGGGTATGCTCTCATTTTTCTATGGTGTAGCACTTGCATAATAAAGACACGTTTTTTTTTTTTTTTTTTTTTTTAGATTTTTATTTATTTATTCGACAGAGATAGAGACAGCCAGCGAGAGAGGGAACACAAGCAGGGGAGTGGGAGAGGAAGAAGCAGGCTCATAGCGGAGGAGCCTGATGTGGGGCTCGATCCCATAACACCAGGATCACGCCCTGAGCCGAAGGCAGACGCTTAACCACTGTGCCACCTAGGTGCCCCAAGACACGTTTTGAAAACAGTTACGTACAGCGTAATTCCAGCTTTTACTATAAATGATTAGTCACGGACACACATACATGCGTAAAAATAGGCTGAAAGTATTTGCTCCAAAATGTTTGCAGGGCATATTTTGGGGGAGTGGAAAGATGAGCTCTCTTCCCTTTCTTTTTTATTTATCAACGTTTCTGATCCTTCCACCGTGGCTCGACGTGATCTGTGTTCCGGCAAGGGTGCAGGGACGAGGCTCCGGAGGGAAGGACTCCTTTCTGAGATGCGTTAACCAACACGAGCGCCCTCTTGGGGGGTGGTGACAGCTAGGAGTGGGCGCCTTGGGCTGTGCCTCTCAGGCCGGGTGAGACGCCTTTTGGAACTCGGTGATTCGAGCCTTCCAGGGCTGCAGGGGGGAACTATTCGGGGGCAGAGGACAGTTGATGGAGGCTTCCCTTCAGGGGTAACTCTTGTAGGAGTTAAGCGAGCAGAAGCTACTCCCTACGGTTGTCCCCAGGGGCTCTAGCCAGTGGCCATCCCTGGGTTGGTCCCCAGGATGTCCTCCTACTCTCCATCCTTCACCTGCCTCAGGCTATGGCTCCAGGGCACCCACTCTGTTTTTATATGATGGGGTCTTTGACTTTGTGCGTGTGTATGGGAGGGGGATGGGATGTGGTGGTGGTGGGGTCATCTTTCTGTTAAAGCTGATGTATTTAATTTTCTTTTTCTTTCCTTCTCTTTCTTCTTGTTTTTCCTTCTACTTCTTCTTACCACTCCAGTCCCAAAGAGCCATCGCAAATAATATTATTATTGTTGCCAGTGTAGTTCTCCTCCAGCATCGGCAGAGTTTTCTGGGAACACGGGAGGTGATGTATGTATGGAATAATGTATAATTAAAGCCTGTGGTCAGAACATCAGCATCTTTCTTCCTGGAAGAGCCACAGAATTCAACCCGAACCAAAGCCCACTTATGAGCATAAAATATTCTGAAATAAGATTCCAAGGTACTCTAATGATACAATCACTATTCTAGACCATGACACAGCGTGCATCACGACTTAAGTCCAGAATGGCTAGCGTATAAGGAAGGGAACCCAAAAGGTAGGCTGGACTCCACGATCGGATCCTTGGGCACAGAACCACCGCATTGCCGCAAGCTGCTGGGGAACAGCAGGAACTCGGAGAAGCTGCCTCCCAGCCACGGAGTGGGGGCTCTTTAAAGTTCTGAATGGGGTTCAAACCTGCATTCCAGGACTCAAACCTGGGAGGGGTGGAGAGCTAAGTGGTCGGCAATCTTGCTGCCCCTCCACCCCATGCCCAGCAGACCTTAGGAAGTCTGAAGGAGCCGCCCAGGAGCCCAGCAAGGACACTGCTCACAGAGCAAAAAAGTGGGTCCTGGTGGGCACCCCGAATGGAGGTAGGTTTTTCCTGGAGTGCCAGGAAAGCTTAGTGGGAGGCAATCTGTGCAGAGTCCAAACGGGGCCTTAGGGGTTATCAAGATACGGATTATTTTGATTTTCACCACGGCTCTTATGCAAGCCCAGAAAATCACAAGTCCTCAGCAGCACAGAAGCTCACCCCGGGACTTTAGGAGATCGTTCTGGGAATACCCAGGCAGTGGGAACACCAGGAAAATGCTAAGAACAGCAAGGAGAGAGCTTTAATTGTCCTAGGTGTGTATCAGGCATGCCGCCAGTCCTTAGGGGACCACAGGGAATCCTCACCCTCCTCGAAACACGCTTGGACCCTGTCCTGTCCTGCGTGCGGCAGAAATCACCAAGTGTTGGCGCTGGCGTGGGGGATGCCGAGGCTGGGCCGATAGCTGGAAGAGATGGTGAGAGAAGAAGGAGCTTCACAGGAGGCAGATAAAGGAGAAGGAGCCTGTGGACCGTAAGGAGTCTGCTGCTAGGAGAGCCCTTGGCTCCAATTGGAGCAAAGTGCAGGAGCTGAGCAGGGATGGACTTGCCAGGCGGGGAGTGGAAGAAGTTACTCAGAGCTGATGGGAGGGTGTAGGCCCAGAGAAGAGTGGATTCTTGAACATTTCTGAGAGCTAGACACTAGTAGGAAGCTTGTCTTCAGGGTAGGGCCCAGGGAAGACAGAGAGTAAGAGAACAAGAAGTCCCAGAGACCGGGACCTGGCAAGGAAGATCTGGGGGACCCCAGGGTCTTCACATGTTGAGTATGAGCTGACTTCGTGGAGCAATTTGCCCTCAAACTGAAGCCCGAGCAGGGAAGAGCCAGGGGGAGAAGGCGATGCCTGCCTGCTCAGTGCCTGCCACAGCGAGTGCAGTAAGAAGCCTGTGTTCTGTTTCACTGGTGCTCCCTGAGCGGTCCTCCCACGCTGTAAAGCGATGTGGCACCTGCCGCGTAGAAGGCCAAGCGCTGCAGAAGGGCAGTGAATTAGCCATTTCTGTGCAGCACGTGAGGGGCTAGGCCAGGAGAGAGGGGGCGCCTGCTCTGACATTTCCATTCCTTTCTCCCCGTTTTCATTCTAACTTTTCTCCTACCTTGCTCCCTAGATGACTCCTACATCAGGGGATCCAGAGTGCATTTCTGTCCAGATCTTCCGGATTGGATTCTTTGGGGACCCACTTTGCCCAAACACTGGAACAGCCACCAGGCTGATAAATCTCCTTCACTTGTAAAATCCCTAGGAGCGGTCAGCTGCCAATGTGGGCAGGTGATATGGGGGTCACAGGAGGAGGGTCTCAGGATGGCCCTCCTGGGGTGAACCCTTTGTCTACTCAGCAAGTCCTGGAATTCTGGGTGGCCTGTAGGTCACAGTGGTGCTGGGTGTCAATGCTGTTCCTGCTACCAGGTTCGCCTCTCCTTTGGGGACTGGAAACATGACCTCCTTAGCTCCTTTGTCCATTGGGTGGGGCCACATGATTCGTTCCAATCAAGGAGCACATAGGATGTGACTTCTTGGCTGGAGCACTGAATTGCCTGTGTGAGATCCTTCAGAGTTTCCTTCCTCCTAACTAGGTGATGTGGCCATATTGTCAGGTCAAAGTCATGCTCAACCTGGATCCCTGAGCGATTCCGAAGGGCAGAACCGCTGCCAACGCTGGCCGCATGGCATAAGCAAGGAATACGTTTTTCTCGTGTTAAGCTCGTGAGATATCGGATAGAAAGTATGGCGGTGTCACCCCACATATCCTGACTGATGCCATCATTTGAGAGGGAAGAGGAATGGGCTTTCTTTTGACATGTGTATCTAGGAGGCATGATGATTTTTAAAAAAATATTTTATTTATTTATTTGTTAGAGAGAGAGAGCACGGGCAGGGGGAGCAGCAGGCAGAGGGAGAAGTAGGCTCCCTGCTGAGCAGGGAGCCGGATGCAGGACTCGATCCCAGGACCCTGGGATCATGACCCAAGCTGAAGGCAGACACTTAACTGACTGAGCCCCCCAGGTGCCCCTGAGGCGTGATGTTTCAACAAGCATTGGCATTAAGGGATATTGCCCTTATCGCCGCTGATGGTGGATATTACAGAACTACCCAAATGGAGGAGAAAAAGTAGAAACGTGGGATCTGGGTAAAAGAATACAACTGACAATACTTATGAGATCTGCTCGGCGGATGCTCCTTGTTCCTGATGACGAGGTGGCTGGAACAATTGTGCATCTCGCTAGGTAAACTGCCCATCACTGTGTTGGGTTCCCGAAGACGCGGGCTGGGAGCTAGAGATCCCGTGCTGGAGGTTTGTTAGGGAATGCTCTTGGACTAACAGCCCCCGGGAGGGGAGGGGTGGAAGGAGGCAGGAGTGGGCAGAGGGAGAAGCCAAGCCTCCCTGGAGTCTCAATGGGAGCCTTGGCCAACGCTGTGAGTTCTGAAGGCGGCAGGACCCTTCAGAGCTCTCCCTAGAGGGCCAGGGGTTTAGGTGGATCAGTCATGGGACATGGTGCCCCAGGAAGGGGGTGTGGCTTTGGACCGGGTGGGTCTCTTCAGCTGGGGCAGGCCCTAGAGGAGACCAGGGGGTTCAGATCCAGCCCAGGGACGGCTCATCATGAATGTAGAGAACTCAGTGGGGCAGCCTACAGCAGTGGCCAGATTTTAGAGGGTGCGTACGTGTCCTCCTGGGGGGTGAACTCTTGCTCAGGAGAGGCAAAAATAACTGGGAGTGATGATTTATCCTGGGGACTTAGCTATGTCACTAGCAGCTCAAAGCTGCCCTCAGGAGGCTTGAAGAGTGGGCTGGAATCTGGGGATTCGGTACGCACGCACACATACTGACCGGCCTTTCGTGAAATGCATACTTGGGTGTGTTTCACTACTGAGATGATGCGAGTCAAAATCGCCAGAGGGCAGAGGGCGTAGACTCCACCGCTGCACCTGCTGGGCCCGACTGACTCTGCCCCGTGGGGGCCCCCACTAAACGGGGACCAAAAGAACAGTGGCTCCATCCTTACTCTGTAGCCTTTTGCTCTGGCTCTCAGAGAGCAGCCACAGTCAGCATAAAAAGGAATCAACTCGTCCATCGGTTTTATATATGCAGAATATACATGCGGGCTCCATGCGCAATTCTGAAAATGTCCCTTTAGGAAGGTCTGTTGTTGCAGCCATAGATAGTAATATTCCAAGCCCGCCCTGAGAAAGTCTTCATTAGGGTCCATCCTATGTATACATGCACGTATGGTTATACAGTGCGCGTATATTATACACAGACAAATACATATTCTTTTCTATTAAGCGCCTGAGTGTCTCATTTAAAATGAATGCTCTCTGGCATTTTTGGGCGTATGGCCGTGCAGAATCGGACAGTGCTGGGGTGGGGGGAGGGCGGTGTGGACAGAGGAGCAGACCTTGAGAGGCTAGCTCCTAATTCTGGGAAAGGAAGTTTTTGGTGATGACAAATACCAGTTGGGAAAGCAGAGGAACGAGGCTTGGTCTCAGCTCTGCCTCCACAATCATGGTGTTGTGCGATTGTAGACAAAATGCTGAAACCTCTTCAGCCCTCAGTTTCTATCTTGGGGAAAAGCAAGGAGAGTGAGTGTGTATGTGTATGAGTGTGTGTGTGTGTGTGTGTGTGTGTGTGTGTGTGTGTGTGTTGTACCAGGAATACTTGACGTGCCTTCCAGAATTACAAATACTGTGATTATGTGAAAATTGACCAACGGTGGCAGATATTGGTTTTCTGCTGCTAGGTACTGCAGGGCTGGAGAAGAATGCACCTCACCGACCACCTCGTGTTGGAGCATGAGAAGATTCACAGTGACTTGCGAGCCTAGCAGGTTTGCATTACATTGAACTTCGATGTCTGGACCGGGAGGTGGGGAAGGCCATCACCCTCCCCTCCTCCTTTCTCATGGCTGGCCTCAGCTAGAGATAGCCCTGGATCCAAAGAGCCAGATGGGCTGCTGAAGCTGTAGGACAATGACCCAACCTTTCCTTCAGCTTCCTGTGGGAAAGGGATCTCAGGTCTCTGATATCATAGAGACACCCCAAGACAAAAGGAGGCTACGTATTTTGGAGGCTCCCTTCTGCTAGCACAGAGCAGTTCTCAAACTTGAAACGCATCAGGATCCCTTGGAGTGCTGGCTGAAACACGGATTGCTGGGCCCCGCCCAGAGTTTCTGACTCAGTTGGTCCTGGATGGGGCCTCAGTTTTGCATCTCTAACCAGTTCCCAGGTGATGCTGATGTTGCTGGCCCAGAGACCCTACTCTGAGAACTACAGCTCTAGGACCATCGCAAGTATTCACTCAAAAATGGGGAGGAAATGGAACAAGGGAAAAGTAGCTTTTAAAATCTTTTTAAGAGGCTTTTAAGATGGTTTTTGTTTTGAGTCAATTTAAGGACTTTCCATTTATCCTTCTTCTGAAAACTGGGAAGAATCTGAAACTACTGCCCAGCAGATTATTATACCACGGAAACCAGGAGTGAGGAAAGCCTTGTGATCGTGAACAATTTAGCCCCAAGAATTGACCTTAAGAAACAAATCTTATTAATGCCAAAATAATACCGCAGGTTTTAAAACGAGCTTTTGAACTGTGCTCATATGCTAACGTTTAAAAAGGAAATCTACATGCTTTTTAAAATGAGTCATTTCCGTGAAACATACCTGGCTCAGGGGAATTTCTGATTTTACCATTCTGGCATTTTACTGGGCATTTCACAGACTGTGAGGCAGGGGACAAAAAGACAAATGACATAAAACCCTGTATGACACCGTGACAAATGTCAGTGAGGCTGAGGGTGGGGTGGGGGATGGGTGGTTACTGGGGGGCAGCCTGGTGAGGGGTCAAACAGTTGCCATTAGGGCAAGTAATATAGTTTCCATCTCCTGCCTCTCCTGGACAGGGGAGCACTAGCCCCTCTCCAAATTTGGAGCATCCCTCCCTCACATTTCAGGGCAACATCTTGTAATTCGTGGAGTCCTTTTCCTAAATCAAAGAAAGAAAAAGCTACATACGCATCTCTGGAGGAAAATGTCTGTATTAAAAGCCAAAAAACCACAGAAGTACAAGAAACGCCCACCAGGCCACGTCACTGGATAGATTGACTTGGAAAAGGTTCATAAAGTTCATTTTTAGCGGTAACAATATGTGGGTGTGAAATCCTTCCCATGCCCCCCCTTTTTAAATAAATTAAAAAACAACAAACTTCAAATACTATGTTTGGTTACAAAGAGCTTCTCTTACTACAGCAATAGCAATTTGATTTTTTTTTTTACTAAAACTTTCATTTAAAACAGTTATTAAATATATAAAACAAATACACAGGATTTGGTCATTTTCTGCCATGAATATAGGGCACGTGGGTGCGGGAAGGGAGGAGGGCAGGGGGATACAATAGAGGGGAAAGGGCCCCGTTTCCCTCCTCTCTGTCTTCCTAGCTTCGGATCCCACCCTTGGGCGCAAAGGCTGGCACCTGCCTTTCGGAACGAAGCACGGCACGCGGGTCGCTGGGCAAAGCCGCTGGGGACCCCTCGGGCGGCCCCCTCCCCGGAAGAAGAACTAACGGTCACTACAGCACGAAGCACACCGGCCGAGTCTCCCGGCGGGAAAGGCACCCGAGAGCGCGGCCACAGGGCGGACGCGGGGGGGAGCGGGGCGGGTCACTTGGCCGCCGCCCCCGAGGTGACTGCCGCGGCGGCTGCGGCGGCGGCGGCAGCGGCAGCGGCGGCTGCGGCGGTGGTCCCCGCGGGCACGGCGGCGGGGGCGGCGGCGGCAGCGGCGCTGGCGGTGGTCCGGCGCTGCTCCATGCCGTTGGGCAGGAAGCCGGCGATGATGGGCACCGGCCAGATGAGGGCGGCCACGCTCCACACGACGATGACCAGGGTCATGAAGCAGGCGACCAGCGTGGACTCGATGGGCTTGCGGTTCAGCCGCCAGCCCGGCTCGCCCTGCAGCTCCTCCAGGCTGAAGTCCAGGCAGCAGAAGTGCAGCGGCTCGCCCTGCAGCCACAGCGGCCCGGGGGGCTCGGCCGCGGGGTAGGCGGGCAGCGCGGTGGGCGCCCCGGAGGCGGCGGCGGCGGCGGCGGGCCGGAGGCGGCCGGGGCGGCGGCCGCGCACCCAGCCGCAGCCCACGCAGAGGCGCAGGTCCTGCTGCGCGCCGCCGGCCGCCAGCCCCAGGTGCTCGATGAGCAGCGGTGGCCCGACGCGGTGGAAGGCGGCGGCGAAGAAGGCGCGGCCGTGCGCGTTGGTGGAGAAGAGCAGCAGGTCACACTGGAAGCCCCGCGGGCGGCCCCAGCGCACGAGCAGCGAGCTCAGCATCTGTCGCTGCACGCTGATGTTGCACGGCGCCGCCGCCGCCGCCTCCTCCGGGCCCGGGCGCTCGGGGGGCCCGGGAGCTGCCGAGGCCAGCAGCCGCGGGGCGGCGGGCTCGCCCGCGGACGACGCGTTGACGGAGGCATTGGGGGGCGCCCCGCCGAGGCCCGGCGCGTCCGCGGCCCCGCCGCGGGCGGGCGGCAGCGGGCAGGCGGCGGCCAGCAGCGCGGCGAGCGGGAGCAGCATGGCCTGCGGCGGGCGCCTACGCGCGCGGGGCGGGCGGCGGCTGCATGGCGCCCGGGCGACGGGCCGGAGAGCGGACGGCGGGACCACGGGAGCCGGCGGCCGGGCGGAGTGGGGGCGCGCCCGGCACCTGGCAGCCCGCGGGGGCGGCGCGGAGGCGGAGGCGGCGACGGCGGCGGCGGCGGCGGCGGCGGCGGCTCGCTGGGCACGGGGATCCCTCCCGGCCCGGCTGCGTCTGGGGTTCCCCGCCGCCCCCGGCGCGGGGGCCCTCGGACAGCCGAGCTGCTCTGCAGGGCCCGGCGCTCGCCTGGAGCAGGATTCCCCGGCTCGGCTCCGCCTCCTGCGCGCCCCGCCCTCCGCCCGCGCTGCTGCGAGACCCCGGGGAGGGCGGGGTTCCACGCGCCGGGCCGGGCCGGGCGGGACGCGCGCGGGGTGCGGGGATCGGACCCTGCGGCGGGCGCGCGGCGGGGCCCGGGGCGCAGCGGAGGGTCGCAGGAGCAGCGGGGCGGGATGTGGGGTTGGCCCGGCCGGGGAGCCGGCCCACGCGTCCGACTCCGCGGGGAGGAGGCGCCGGGGGAGAAGTGAGTCCTGGGAGGGAGACCATCCCCTTGTCACGCGGGAGGAGTGAGCCTGCGAGGTCTCGCCTTAGTGCTCACGGGGACCCCTTTCGTTTCACAGAAGGGGAAACTGAGGCCGAGAGAGGACACCCCAAGTCCACCCCCCCAAGCCAGAACCAGGACTCCGGGCCATTGGGCTTTCTACCTTTCCACGGTGGCTCTTACAGTCTCAAAGCTGCAGAGTTTATTTTTTAATACGCGTCGGACACAATAGACCCACTTGGTATTCTCCCCAGGGCGAGCGAAACCTTGAGGAAAATGCCAAGAACTCTACGGAGTTTTGGGTGGAGATGGGCTGGTGGGAATGTGAGCCCAGCAGCCCTGCGGCTCCAGGGGTCCCGGTGTGGAGTTTCACTCCCAGGAAACCGCTCCTCCTGAGCAGAGCCCCAGCCTGGCCAGCCGCGGAGCATTTGTCCGCGGAATCCCTGTCAAGGGACAATTCATCCCCGTTAGGATAGCAGGTTGGCGGAGGTCTGTCAAGAATAAGGAGCCACGATCAGATTTATACTTTTAAAACACTTTCCTAGTAATTCGGCCCCTTACACTTGGGGCGTGGGGGGGGGGGGAATCACTGATACCCTCTAAGGGAATGATCCTATGGTTTGAAGTCATTGTGCTCCGTGAGCACCAGCGATTCCTGAATCTGAGACGGAAGGGGTGGAGGGACAGGCAAAAAGCCGCCAACAAAATGGTCCTCGCAGAGGTAAGCTTCCTGAACGTCGTTAGGCATTGCGGCTGAATACGTTTCTGCAAGCTTTGGCCATTATTTCTAACAATGAGTAAAACCAGGTTGAGCAAGATGTAAAAACAACCTCAAAATACCCGAACCTCCCTGGCCTCTTTCCAGCTGGGCAAGTCATTGTTCTGACTTGGCCTTGGTTTCCCCATCTGAGCAGTGGGGTCAGTGGTACCTGTCTAGGAGGGATACTATGATAGATACACCAACCCAGTGTCTGTCTGTCTGTCCACAGAAGTGCTCACCTGGTGGCTGTTATGATGTGCTTACCACCGGTCCTGCCAAAGGTGGCTGTCTGGAATGGTCCTTGGTTTCTATAGAAATGGTTAATTTCCCCGAGGGAATAGGACTCCCCTTTTGTTTAGGCCTTTTCTGCTCGACAGTGGTGCTCCCAGAAAGAACGATGTGCATTTTCATGCTTTTATTACAAATGACTCTTCTTTCAAGCCTTGCATGTCAGGAGCAGAATCTGTTGACTGCAAGTAGGGGGACTGAGCAGTGTGGCTAGCAAGCAGCCCGGGAACATCAGGCCATCTGAGGGCTGTGCGAGGCCCCGTCTTCAAGGGGTGCATTCTCAGCCTGGCCACTGGGTACAACGTTGGGTGACGCTCTCTAGGGTTTCAGCCACGGGTGGGGGCTTCCTGGCTTTGTCTGGGAGGCAAGGAAGGCAGCAACTAAGGGAGCAGACAAAGATCTGTTGGGTGGGGAGTGGGCAAGTAGTTGGCTGCAAAGTTGTACGACCATAGCCCCGTGTCCTGGCAACCGACCTTCTGCCCACTTCTCCAGCACGTGCCACAGAATCTGAGACCTCACCCTCATTCTGAGGGACAATTAAGCGCGTGTTTTCTAGATTGATCTGCTGTCTTTTTGGACAATTGGAATTTGGGAAGAAAGGATAAAAATGAAGTTATTCTCTGTCCTGTTTGCTGCTGGGTGACCAGCAACAAGAAAAGTGCCTGGCGCAGGGTAGAGGCCGGAACTCGGGGCATCTCCCCTCATGCAGGTTGGGCTCTTCCTTTTAACAGAAGTTAAGAGAGTACATGGTACAAATCTGTTTTATCTGGAGAAAAATTTTCAGTTGAGCTTCTTTATAAAGATGTGTGTTTTGGGGCGGCTGGGTGGCTTCGTCGGTTAAATGTCTGACTCTTGATTTCAGCTCGGGTCATGATCTGGGGGTTGTCAGATTGATCCCTGAGTCAGGCCCCACACTCAGTGCGTCTCCCTCTCCCTCTGCTCTTCTGCCCCCGTCCCCCAACTCTCTCTTTCTCAAATAAATAAATAAAATCTTTTTTTGAAAAATGATGCATGTTTTACAAACATATATGAGCATGTTATAACATATGATATATATAACATGGCTGATATTCTGTGCTTATATTCATGGCTTATATTCTGTGCTGTACTCTTTTCCATATTTGAAATTTGCTCCAGTCGATTTGTTCTTGATTTCTCTGGAGTTTCCATCTTTGAATATTTGTTTTCTAAGGGGTGAAAATGATTTGGGAAACTGAGTCCAACATGCTGCCTTACACACACAATGATCTCCTTCCCCCAGTCCTGCAGTTCGTGGACAAAATCCTGCTGAGAGCATTCAGGATAAACAACATAGGACACTGAGGTTTGGGATAATTTTTTTTTAACAGAGGGATATGTTGTTGGACTTAAACACCTAATTCGTGATCAGCTATACAGGATACAGTATACAGCTATACATATGAGATACTATGGGTTTGTACCATTTGTGATAATATGGGTTTGTAACACATATAAACAATAATATGAGTTTGCAACATTAAAATAAGGGGAAATTTCATCTGTATGTTTTCTTACCCTCACAGAATAATAAAAGAGTTACGTATCTAAAAGCATTAAAAACATCTATCATATGTTATAAACACATTCAGTATATTACATTATAACCACATTATATAAAGGTTGCAAAACAGTGAGGAAACAATGATGATCTCAGCTATCTGCTCTCTTCACTTTTCTGTATCTGTGTCATCCTTTTTTCCATTTTGTGTATTCTCTAAAATGTGCAGCTATTACTTCTGGGGGAAAAAAGATAATTATATTAAAGTCTCACCCCCTTTTGCAACCGTTACCGCTTTGTACTCTTCCCTTCAGCGCCCGGCAGGGGACCCGGAGTGCCAGCCAGGGGCTTAGGGTGCGCGACACCCCGTTGCTGACTGAGCAAGCCGGCCTGGTTAAGAGTGCTGCCTGAACTACGGGCTCCTGCTCCCGTGCTGTGTGTGGGTCCACCGCCGGCCCTGGGATCCATCTCCTACCACTTTCCCTTCCCCTCGCCGGCTCTGTTCCAGGCACACTGGCTTCCTTGCTGTTCCTGGAACACACAGAGCAAACTCTGCTTTCGAGCCAAACTCAAGGCCTTTGCCCCTGTGGTTTCCTCTGCCGGGGACACTGTTCTTTCTGACATTTCCTTTGTTTGCTCCCATGTCTCCCTCAGCTCTCGGCTGCAAAGGCAGCCTCCCAGGGAGGCCCTTCCTGACCACTCGTATAAAACAGCACCCATTACCCCTCTCCTGTCACTGTCTTCCCGGGAACTGTTCTGCACGTCTTCCTGGTACTCACAGTCCGCTGATGTGTGGTCTGTCTTTCTTCTTTGTTTACTGTCTTTTTATTGGGATGCCTACCTCCCCAAAGCAGGGCCTTATCTGTTTTGTTCCTCGGAACGGTATGTGGCACATAGTAGATGCTTGGTAATAGTTGGTGAATGAGTGAATTTAAAAGAGTGTGGGTCCTGCCGGCAGGCGGTGGGCGGGGCTCAGGGAGCTGAGATGCACAGAGCCACACCGATGCCCCAGCAAAAGGACTGCTATGTCCCTGGCCTTGCACAGGGCTCAGGTGGGGAACCACCACCTGGCTGGGCCGAGTCTGGCGTGGAAGGCTGAACTGATCTCCGGAGCCCTGCAGCCGGGCGCGGGCCGAGGAGCACTTGCCAGTGCAAACCGAATTACTAGCAACATTCCAGATGAGCCCAGACCTTCCCTCTGTGGATGTAAGGGAGAAAGGCAAATGAGGCTTCTTCCCTTTCCCTCAATCCTGTAATTTTTATAAAACAAATGGAAGACTTTCAGACATCCTTGTTTTGTTCCTGTAATACAGAGAGCGAGTTTTTCTACAGGGACTGTATTGGTAGAAAATAGGCATCCAGGACTTCAAAGAGAATAATTAGCAAGGATGCACGGAATTTCATTCTCTTCATTTCCCACAGCCCTCCCCGGCATCAGCTAATTTTTCCGCATACCGCCTATGAAGTAAGACGGAACGAGAAGATCTCTTTGGGTTGTTTGAATCCCTTTCATCCGATGGCCTCAGAGTGCTGCAGGTACGGTAACTCGTGAGTCCTCCCCTATTATGTGGGTGGAATTAAGATATTATTCCCACACATTGTAGACTGAGAAATAAGCAAGAACCACAAAAGAATCGTAAAAATAGGACAGAGAAGAGAAAGGCTTGGAAATGAGCGGCTCAGCGCCATCAGTCACTGGTGAAGGTCGCGCTACTGTGTTATGGAGGTGTGTTGGGGGCCAGGGTTGGGGGAGCACCAGGGAATGGTGGAAAAATACTACTCATGCCTGCATCCCTGAGAAATCCCATTCCTCAGATGGGATACTCGAGGACCGGTGGCAGGAGCAGCTGAAGGGCCGGGGCTCTGGAGCGGGCACCGGGGGAGCTCTGGAAGCCCCCAGTGTTGGCAGATGAGATCCTGACGATCCTGTGCCCTTTGCTTCCGTGAGGCTTCGTGATCTCTCTGGGCGCCTCGGCCAGATCTCCGGGGCACGCATGTTATTCCGCCTGACCTCTGCAGTCAGCAGGGAGAGCTGCCTCCGCGGAACCCCGGCGGCCGTTACAGCCCGCGCAATTCATTTGGCAATTAATCACAGGCGTCCTGGGACGCGGCTGCTATTGCCAGCTTCAGGCCGTTAGTTGGACTTAATTCTGTCTGGTGTATTCGTTGTTTGCTTGTGGCTACCCTAGGCGCAGGGTGGGGAGGGCCACTCCTGGGATTTCTTTTCTATCCAGAGACCTGAGCATCATGCTGGGTTTCTGGGAAGATGTTAGCCAGGACTTGCGGAGGAAAGAGGAAGCCTCTGCTGTGATGGAAAGATGGAGTGTCTAGAAGAGACCCAGGAGGAGGAAAATGGCATCCATGTGGCACGTGCGTGAAAGGGTGCCTGCGGAGCAAGCACCTCTTCTGAGCTTGGCCTGACATTGGCACCTTCATCAGAGGACAGCTGTCCCCTGACTTCCCGTGTGCCAGGCGCTGTGTCGAGCACTTGAAATTCATCCTCACCACAGTCCCCTGAGGAAGACATCACTATGGCCATTTTACAGATGAGGCAAACTGAGGCCCCGAGGGATTCATTCACTTGTACAGAGTCACATAGTGGTGGAACAAGATTCAAACTTTGTCCGACCGTCGTCTTCTTCTTCTTCTTTTTTTTTGAGTAAATTCTACGCCTAAAGTGGGGCTTGAACTCACGACGCGGAGATCAAGAGTCACATGCTCCACTGACTGAGCCAGCCAGGCGCCCCTTATCCTTCATCACAGCCCTGCTCCATGGCCCCCGCCGTCACCGACAACCTGGTGCGTTGGAGGGTATCGTTCTGCTTTACTGACGAGGAAGCAGGTGCAGGATGGCTGGGCGGCTGGCAAAGCCAGCTCATCTGCATCTCGTCAGCCTTCCAAGCGCATCGACCCTGCGTTCAGCCCCAGCTCATAAATCCCACCGACACTGAAAATGCTAGAAGAGGTTTTTCCAATTCAGTGTCTCCTTAATGATGAAGCCCCGGATTCCAGTTCTCTCTCCAAATCCATTGCTCAGCCTCCAGGGCCACCAGGGTGCCCGGTACGGGGCAGGTGCCACGAACCTGGGATTCGGCAGGGACAGCTTAGCTGGGCAGACATCCAGCCTGGGGCTCCCGAGGTTACGTGGGAGCCGTTGGGTTTGACGTTGATGGATTTTTAAATAATGTATTTATAAATGACTCAGAGAGGTATTCAAGAGAAAGATAAAGAAGACCAAGGATAGCGACTAACCCACATTGATGGGGACAGCAGAGTCGTCTTCCAGCATCTGTCAGACGAACCTAACTGACACTGTGTTTAGAAAACATTTTTTGGTAATATAAGTAATTCTTTTGGTGGGGGGTGGGTGGGAAAAGGCAACCCTTAAAGCAAGTGATATTTCGTGGTTCTCTTTCCCACCTTCTAAAAAATTAGAATGCATTTAGCCATTAGAATTGTAAATTCTGGGGCGCCTGGATGGCTCAGTCATTAAGCGTCTGCCTTCGGCTTAGGGCGTGATGCCGGGGTCCTGGGATCGAGCCCCGCATCGGGCTCCTGGCTCTGCTGGGAGCCTGCTTCTCCCTCTCCCACTCCCCCTGCTTGTGTTCCCTCTCTCGCTGCCTCTCTCTCTGTCAAATAAATATATAAAATCTTAAAAAAAAAGAATTGTAAGTTCTGAGGATTTCAGTATGGAAGACCTGGGAGACCGAGCTGGGTCATCAGAGCAAAGGCAACCGGGTGTTCCCCATCAGCCACTAACGAGCATCATACAAATTTACTCCATGCTGCTTCTAAACACCACCCGACACTCTCTTCAAATCAAATAATTGGCATTCTATTTCCAGAGGTAGGGAGGAGATGGGGGAAGCAAGAGCCCATTTTTGAGAGAGCCAGGCACATTGGAACACATTTATTGAAGACTCTCGTGCCTTCCGACCACACATGTGGATCTTTCGGCTCACAGGTGCTCGGGGGCATCTGTCATTTGCCTGGGTACACTCAGTCATGCAGGTGTCTTGCCTGGCATCCCCTATCTTCTTGGTCCATCCGTTCTTTTTCTGCTAAAGTCTGCAGATTTTCTATCTGAGAGAGCTGTGGCTATGAACATGGGCTTTGGAGCCACGCAGACCTGGATTGGATGCAGTCCGTGACATTGCTGTGTCTCAGTTTTCTTGTCTGTGAAATGGGCCTAATAACTGTTCTGTGCAGATTAAATGATGTCATTTCTGTAGAACAATCAGATCAGGGCCCGTGCAGGGTAAGTATGTTTCTGGTTTATTTCCAGAAACATGGGAATGGGGCTCCTCCTCTGCTCTTCCACTCCTATGAAAATTGGTATATTTGCACCTGCAGGGATTCATCACCGTGCGTGGGAAATGCAGGGAGAGGGTCAGGTCCTGATTGAAAAGAAGCCAAACTTCTGTCTCCATGGGGCCATCCCTAGCAATCAAGCAAACCTGCAATCCCATGGCCATGAGGATTGGAAAGCATCCTGGAGGCCACCTCGTCCAAATTCTTCATAGCTGGGGAAACTGAGGCCCAGAGAGGGGGCGCTGGCCTTGCCGAACATCACAAACTGATTGGCTGCAAAACCAGGGCTGGAAGCCAAGCCTCTTGGCCAACTGGGCCTCAGAGGGGCCTCTTTCTCGAAGTATGGCCATTTGCAATGCTTTAACAGTCGCACTTTAAAAAATGAGGGCCAGTTGCAAAGTGAGAGCAGAGAGCCTTTCTAATTTACTTAACGAAGAAGAGGAAAATGACGGCCTTGATAATTGCTGGAGTCGCACTTCTAACTCTATTTACAGGGTGGAGGATTGATTGCAGGGGCTGAGAGTGTCGGGCTGGCTCGGCAGGCTTCCGTGCTGATGCAATTAAGCCTTGTGCCTTCCAGCTCTGCCTAGGACCTGGGTCAGGCCCCATGAGACCTGGGTGTGAGTGGGAAGCTCAGGTGGGACCTACTCCAGCCTCGGGGCCTAAAGAGGTCCATGGGCGTAGGCAAGAACTTGGAACCCGTGGTCCAAGTAAGGCCATTGGGGCCATTGGGTCATGCTTCCTGGTACCTGGGCTTCTGGCCAGATTCCTGCAGTCCCCTCACATGGTATCAGAACCCCCATGTCCCTACCTGCTTAAAGTTGGGTGGCCCCCAGACCCCCCAGAGCTGGCTGTGCTCTGTGCTTACCACCCAGGCTCTCCCCCTTGGATGGCAGTCGCCATCTTGATTGTGTCTGGGTTTGCTCTGCGCTTTGCACTTCAGCGATGTGGGCTGTGAAGCTCTCCACCGAAAACCCCAGCGCTACCCTGGAGCCGGGCCTCTTTTCCCAGCCCTGTCCCCCCTAGCCAAGAATGGCTCAGCCCCTCTGTTTGGTTTCGTTGTTTATGAGAGCAAAAAATTGGAAACCAGCCAGTTGCCCCAAATAAGGGGATAGTTATGGAAATGCAGAAATGTTGACCACTATGAAAGTGTGAGGCCATGGCAATTCTTTTTACAGAGTCTTCTGCTTAGTATGGTGTTGAGACCACCAGGCTGAACTGAGCACCCGTCGTGGTGTCCAAGGCATGTGGAACCCCCGAGCACTTGTGGTGGTTTGTCTGGTTGTGGCTTTGTGCAGTCTGGGGGGAGGTCGCATGGCACAGAGCTTGTGATTCCGTGGACAGTGCTTCGATACACTCCCCGTTATGGGGGTCTCACTCCTGCCTTTTCCTACGCGGCACCCAAACCACTGTCTTCACTCTCCTCCCCTCTAGGTGTCCTCAGGGAACCTCAAAAACCCTTCCCTTCTGTCACGAAGAGCTTTCTCAGCTCCTCCGCTCACCCTCCCGTTCATCCTGGGACTCTCCGGACTGGAGCCATGCGGGTAACCAGACCCTCCCTGTTTAAAAGCCTGTTGAGCCCCGGTTTTTGTCACTGGATCATGTCCTCGAGCTTCCCTACCTCCACCACAAATGGCTTCCCAGATCTTAACTGCACCCAAACCTCCCGGAAGGCCCCGCCCTAGCATTTCTGATTCAGCAGGGTGGGGCTGGGACCTGACAATCCGCGTCCCTAACAAGGTCCCAGGTGATTTCTGTATGATGCTGGTGTCCCTGGCCTGAGATCACACTCGGAAGCCCTAGTTCGGGCCATTTCTTCTGAACACATGAAAGACTTTCCCTGAGATGGATTTTGGTGAAAAATATTTTCAGTATCTTGTCACATTATTCTATCATTATTGGGGGTAGAACAAGTTATGTAAAAATGTTTATGCCCGGGGCATCGGCTTCCCAGTTTCTCCAGAGAAGCAGAGAAGGGGATCCTAGACCACCCATCAGCTGGGTTTGCTTAACTAAAGATGGGGGCCTGTGGCTAGCATGGATGTTTTCCAGCAACTAACCAGGGCAACTCCCATGGTTTCTGGGCTAAGGAGGGGCCAACACTGAGAGCCACATTGGGGGCAGGGCTAAGCCAACAGTGTCTGGAGTCCGGGGCCCCAGAAGCCAGATCAAAGATCATTAACACCCCGGCAGCTGTAACCAGATACCACTGTGCCAAGGGCATGTCAGAGATGGCCAAGGGCACAGCTGACCGAGTTGTCCCTGCTCCCAAGGCCTTGCTCTCTGGTGGGGGTGGCGGGCGGCAAGCTAGCACGTGCAAATACAAAGACCTCACTGGTGGTCACTGTTGGGAAAGCCACAGTGGTGGAGAAGCTCTAGGGGCTCTGGTTCTAGTCCCAGCCCCGACATTCACAGATGAGGCTTTGATCTTGAGCACATCTGGGCACCTTCCTGAGTCCTGCGGTGTCTCATTGGAAAAACAAAGTCCTCTGCTCCCTAAGACTCCATGGCCAAATGGGTCTTTAATGCTGGCATGCCAGTTCTCCGTTAGGGTTGCTTTCTTTTCTGAGGTGGGGACAGAGGGCCAGCTCAGACGTTGCGAGGACTTGGGCCAGTCAGGAGCACACTGTGTTTTGCAGCCTCCTTGGGTTGTGAGGGGTGGTCAGACTGTGAGAGACCCAACGCCCTGTCTTGGCCCCAAGTGGAAGCAGGATGTTGGGGAGCACAGGTGCGAAGATGGGTGACGTACTTGACTTCCAGGTGGCGGGGGCGCCCTGCACAGTGGGACCTCATTTGGCCCCAGCGGCTGTAGAGGAGATCTGAAGGCACAGGGAGAAAAGTATCAATGGCTCTGGCTCGCCCTCTCTGGACGGGGCCCTGACTGCTTAAAATGCATGTGGATTGTGAAGGGAAGGGAGGCTCTCCGCTGGAAGGGCATGGAGGACAAGATGGGAGTCTGTGTGCAGGGGCGTGGCTCCCGGAGTCAGCCGGGGGGGACCTGGCTTTGCCTGCTGTGGCCCCGGGGGAGCTGGGGGTCATTCACGTAGCTTCCCCACATTCTATAGTCAGACGGGTCCCAGGACTTAGACACATTGTCTCATCTGCCGACAAGAGCTCCTCGTGGCCACACCAGCCTCAGGCAGAGCCCCTTCTCTGGCCAAATAGGGCCACCCCCGTGACTTTGGGGCAGCCCCAGACTCAATTTTCCCCCTTTCTCCCTTGCTCTGTCTCTCTTTCTGGAACCTTGGGATTCTCCTGGCCGCAGCTAGCTGAGCACTTCACACCCCATTGAAAAGTCATCGCAATAATTACCAGGTCATTAACCGGGGATTTGGAAAAGGCACTTCAAAGCATCTCTCCCAGAATTGCCAAGACAGGTGTAAAAGTCTATCTGGGCAGAGAGCAGCCAGTTTAAAAGGATGCTGGGGACCGAAGGGTAGGTGTTAATTAAACTGGGCTGAGCAGCAGCGAGGAGAGGGTAACCTTCCGACCTGAGCTCGTCACAACCAGGTGGCGGTGAGGGGCCTGAAAGTTTTGGACAAAACACAAAGCATCCAGACTTCATTGCTCCTCTTCTACTTTGACCGAATCCGAGTCCTTCTTGAGAATGCCTGGTCCCTGTGTGGGCAAGCTTCGTGTATAGCAAACGAAAATACACCTTCCTGTTCTGCAGGCTTCATGATGAATTTTACTAATTAAGGTTAATGAACATGAAATGCCTAAGTGGCTGGGGATAGGGTGCGCAGATCAACCCTCCTTGCGGCAAAAACCCTACGGGAAGGAAGAGAACAAATAAATGGTTAGGAATACCATCCTAAGTTCCTCGCTTTCCTGAAAGCTTAACACGTGGTCTTGCATCATGACAAACCCCAAGATGGTTTGGGGGGATATACAGCCCTTCCCAACCTGGGAACCTTGTTTTCAGAGATCTTTGCCCCCTTACAATGGATCTCTGGTCAGCAGTACACTCAAGCGCAGAGCATAATGGTCTAAGTCAGGGAGTTTCATTTCTGGCTGCCTATGGGAATCCTGGAGACACAGCTGTCAGGACTCACCCAAGGCACGTGGAGTCAGACTGTCCGGGGCTGAAGACCTGGCCGCGGTATTTTTAAGCAGCTGATCAAGGTGACGGCTGCACGACGTTCCGAGTTCCGGTGTTTGGGAACTACGGGAGGCAAAAATACTTCCTGTGATTTTTCTTTTCCCTTTTTTGCAGATTCCAAGCTACTTCAGGGCACAACTGTTTCCAAATGTCGCCTTGGGGTCTTCAGCAGCCTTCGCTCCTTGAGAGGGCCGATTTGCAAGACATGTTTCCTAGATGCCAGACAGGAAATGGAAGCCAAGCACAGGAGCGTCTGGGCTCGCGGTGACCACGTTCGGCGTCATGCGGGCATCTGTCTGGCACCTTGCAGGCTGGGGAAGCAAGTGTGAAGCAGCCAGACTTCACGGGGGTTTGTATTTGGGGGTGTGGCAGGCTCTACCTAGGACACCACGCTATCTGGGTATGACTTACTAAGATGTGATAATGTCCATTTGTCCATGAGACACTCCCTCCTCCCCCGCCCCCTGCCAGGGCTGTAAAGGTGCTGGTCCACCCCATGCCCACCCCCGATTCTCTGCCTGGCTCCTGGGCAGTGGGTCGTGTGGCCTCAGGCTACAACCACGGTGGGAAAGGGAGCTACGGGGGGTGGGGGGGCAGGATCCCAGAGCGGGGGAGGGTGGCGGGAGGGGCTGGGCGGCCCCAGAAGGGAAGAGTTAAAGTAATGGGTGGGGTGCAGAGCTAGGGAGGAAGGTGTCACCAGCTATGTGAGAATCAACAGCTTGGAGACCCTCTGTCACTCACGGATCAACCTGCCCCCCCCCCCCCCCCCCGCCTCCAAATCCTTCCATGTGCTGGTATCCACTTGTCATCTTGGATTTTATTAAAATCCCCTCAAAAACCTGTCCCTGTATCATAGGCAATCTGATGTCTCCGCCATGTCTCTAGGCATTCTCCGGGCTCTTCATTTCTCCTGCCTGCCTGTGGCCCCGATTCCTGTTGGATTCCCAGTCTCTGTTCTGTGCTACTGTTTTTTTCCTGCAGGATATCACCCCACCTCACTCTGTCCTGATCTCTTCTTACTCCAAAGTGCCATTGGCTCAAAGCTTGGGCGGAGCTGACTCCCAGACCCAGTTCAGTAGAGCCCAGACACATTGAAAGGACACCTTTGCCTTCAGCCTGGTCTGGATCCTTTATACACATACTGCTCCTCGTGCTATAAAAGCAAAGCATACATCCTCTTCCCGGCCCATTTCCCTCTCATCTCGCATCTCCTCCCCTCCTCAGAGGCCTCTGATGCCCCCACTTGCCAGGGCAACACTGTGGGCATGGAAGGGAGCATGGAAAGTTCAGTGGAGGGAGAAGGAACAACTCTCCTGCAAATCTCCAGGATCTGGCTTCAGCATTAAATTCAAATGGCCAGAGATTAGATTCTGCAGGCATAAGCCAATTACATGCAAATTTTGGCAAATCGTATGCAAATATCACATGTGACTCTGCCCCGGATTGCATCTGCTTAGAGCAGGCGAGTGGGGCTTATTGGTGAAGCGTGTTCAAGATGTGGGGCCCCAGGAGCAAGAGAGGAGGATGGTGGATTCTTCAACTCCAACTGCATGCCGGGAACTTTTATGGATGCCATTTACTCAACTAGCACTTCCTGAGTGGCTGCTATGTGCCGGGCATGGTGATGGAGGCAGTGAGATCAATGAGAAAGAGTGTGCCCCCCTCCCAGAACTTCTAGATAAGTCAGGACACAAACAAGTAAGGTGAGGGGGTTTGCAATGGAAAGGCCATGCTTTGGAAAGGCAACGATGGTCACGTGTGCAGAATGCTGTGGGGACACAGGGCAGACTGTCTAATCAGCCCCGGGGCATCAGGAAGCCTCCTGGAAGCGGTGATGCCAGAGCTGAGCTTTGAGGGATTAAAAGGAGCTACTAAGTAAATGAGGAGGTTGCACTTAGGGCCAGCAGGTGCAGCTGGCAGATGAGCGTGGCGGTGGGAGGGGTGCATGAGGTGAGGGAGTGAGGGGAAGGGGGCTGGTGAGACTCAGGACCTGGATCGTGGAGGGTTTCAGCACTGAGCTAAGAAGGTGGAGGTCTAGCATGAAAAATGAGGGTGTTATAAGCAGGAGAATAATGAGAAAAGGAGGTGTTTCAGGAAAGCTCACAGACTGCAGCGTGGGGTGAGGACAGGAGCTGGTCCAGATGGGACGGAGAGGCTGGTTGTGAGGTCTTAGACTGGGCAGTGGAGGGAGAGACCAGGAGGTGGACATTCTCAGGAAAATGATGTAGGGGCCCAAAGGAGGAGGACTCTGAGATCGGTCAGTCGTGGAGGGTGATGGTAGGAGAGGGATCCTGGATGATGAGCAGGTTTGGGGCTTGGGCGATGGACCTCGGACCGTGGGAGAAGCAGGTGGGAGGACAGTTCTGTCTTGGACACGTGTGGCGTGAGGAGCGGCAGGGGACTCGAGAGGTCGGATCCAAGATGCAGGCTGCCTCTCACTGTGTGGGGTCAGGCTCTCCAGAAGCAGGTGTTTCATCTGAGAGCCAGTATTGTATGAAGGAAGAGCTCCCAGGAGAAACTGGTAGAGGTGTGGGGGAGGGTTCGAGAAGGGGACAAGGGCTAATGTCACCCCAGACACACCCACATGATGATGGCTTTGCTTCCACCAATCCCAGGAACTATTTTCATTCCCAGTTTGCAGGGGGGAAAGCGCAGGTGCAGAGAGACTCCTGGCCAGGACCCCAGTGCTAATTTATTAACAAAGAAACTCGGATTACCAGGCCCGGCTGTCTCCAAGCCCCAACCCTAGACGCCATGATCCATTGGCTGCTCCAGGCCTCCCAGGGGAGGGACCATCCCGGCAAATGCCTTGACTATCTTGCAGAATTTGTGGGGCGACGTCAGGGATCATATTTTAGGTTCATTAGGGGGGGCCACTTAATTTCCTTTGGCAAGAAAATGGAAGGAGCTGGAGGCCAGACTGTGCAGTACAGACCGTCCCGGCCTCCCAGCTGCCCCAGTCAGGCGGGGAGAGGGCTGCATGCTGGCAGTCATGTTGCTAGTGGTTCCTGCAAGGGTAATTTTGCAAACAATGCTGAGAAGCTGATTGTGGCAATAAATTACCATGCTAAAAGGAATTATTTTTATCACGGTGTTCTGGGGCCCTGAAGAAGGCAGCAAGCAAAGATAGGTTGAGGAGACTATTCTGTTTGTGTGGGCCTCGCGGAGGCGCAGATGCAAGTGTGTGTGTGTGTGTTCACATTCCGGCCCGCTCCTCAGCTTGAAACGCATTCTGCAGACGATGGGCCCTTCCACCCTGGGGGTGTTCCCAGGAGTCTGAGATGCTGCCTCTTCCCCAGAGACCTGCCTGCCCAGGATGTAGCAAGAGAAACACTCCCTAGGGGATGACGTCTGAAAAGCCTGTGGTTGAGACTCTCAACTCTAGGGAACAAACTGAGGGTTGCCGGAGGGGAGGGGTGTGGGGGGATGGGGTAACTGGGGGATGGGCATTAAGGAGGGCACGTGATGGAATGAGCCCTGGGTGTTCTATGCAACTGATGAATCTCTGAATTCACCTCTGAAACTAATATTCAGTATATGTTCATTAAATTGAATTTGAATTAAAAAGAAATCTTATGAAAAAAACCCAAAAAACCAAGAGCTGTGGTTGGCCTTGACCTGAGAGCCACCTGACGAGGAGTTTGTGGCCTTCCCCAGCCATCTTCCTTCGGAAGGGCTGGCCGGGAAAGGCCCTTTCACATGTCCCGCTGAGACAGAGGTAGAAACCTCTCCCCGGTTTGAGGACGAGAACACATCACAGAATACTCTGATTAACACACGCTGTTCAATGTCAGCTTTTGATTAAAGCTGACATACTCAGAGCTGAGCAGGCCCGTGCAACCAGCGCCCAGGGAGAGAGAACAGAACTCGACCGGCTTCCCCAGGAGCTCCCTCCTGCCTCCTTCCCGTCACTGCTCAACCAGACTGAGCTCCTCTTGCAACAACGTAGACCAGCTCGGCCTGTTGTTGTGACTGATAGAAAGGAGTCACACAGGTACGTTCTGGAAAGAAGATTATAAACTTGAGTCCTGTAAAGTAAGTGATAGGCTTACGGTCAGGGTTACTTGTAATTTAAAGAATCTGCTGGTGAACTCTTTTGTAATTGGATTAATTGTCCTTGGACAGGAGCCCTGTGCACGCTAAGGATATTTAACACTGAACATGTCATTCAGGATTAGAGATTCATTTAGGGTCCTGGAAGATGGCCCATGCTGCAGACACAGCCTGAGGAAGGAATCATCAACAGAGTTTTTATGAAACAGGACCATCTTGCATTGCCTTTGGCCTTCGATTACTGATTCTCAAACTTGGCTGCACATTGAAGAGAGCTTTAAAAAATATTGATGCTGGGGGGTCCCACCCCAGAGGTTCTAACCGTCCAACTTAGATAATTTTGGCCTTTTCTGTTCCCAGAGTTGACCTGTAGGGTGTGAAAGAAACAACTGTTCTGACACTTGTTAAAGATGGGAAGGCAGACTTAATTCCGAGGGACCACTGCAATGGAGTCTTGCAATGGGGGAGAGAGACTGGGCTCAACTCAATACAACCAGGAAAAGTGGGGACTTACAGCCAAGGCGCAGGGTGGAGAGGGTCAGGAGTTGGAAAATTACTCAAATTGTAGGATAATTTCTTGCTCAACTGACCTAATATGATTCTTGCTGAAGGCAGGTCCGGGTGATTAGACACTACCCTATCAGACGAGGAATTGGATCAAAGGTTTGAGGGTGATCAGAAGTTGAGGGTGGGGGAGTCTGACTAAACTATCTCGATCGCATTCTTGCTAATGCTTGGGCCATGCAAAGACAGACACAGAAGTCCAAAAGTTGAGGCCTCAGTGGGAAGAGGATTCACAGGAGCCTGACTACAGTTTGGTCAAGGACACTCTTTCAGCCAAGGGTATGGATCTGGGTAGAGAAGATTCTAGGTGGCCCCAGGGAGGAAGCATGTGGCACATTTGCTACCAAGATGTTGAGTTCAGCCCAGACCCAGGGCAGAGGTCACTTCTCTACTGTCCTCCAGTGACAGCCCAGGCCCCTCTAGACTGAGATTGTTATGATGACTGACGATGGGTTGGGGTGAGGAGGAGGGTGAAAATCACGTGGCCTGGGGAAAGTTGCTTAGTATCTCTGAGGCTGTTTTTTGATCAATAAAGTGGGAGATAATATTAATAAGACCAAGCCCACAGGTTTCCTGGAAGCGCTAACAAGGAAAGGCATGCAAGCAATTTAGCCTGGCAATGGGCACATTGTGATTGCTCAGTCAAATGTCAGCGTTGTTAAAACACAAAAACCAAAGCAAAAAAACCCCAACCAAGTAAATTTGATGATCTAATCGGCTTTATCAAACGATTCATGATCCAGGCAGCAGCCCAGCTAGTGATTAAAGGGGAGCACCAGGAAGGGAAAGGATTTAAAGGCAGAGAGAAAGCATTAAAAAAAAAGGAATTTATTGGCAAGATATGCATTGTTTAGGCAAGGCTGCCCCCCCTAAGTGGACTCTCAGAGGACTGCCTGCAAGAAATTCCAGTGTGTCAGGTAAGGGTTGGATTCTGGACGGAGTTGAAACTGCAGATAGATTAGGTATTAAATCCTGGTTTAGTGATGTTGGGCTTTAACTTAATTAGCTTGATTATGGCCCCATGGTTCTCTTTTTAACACCATCTTTATCACCAATTATTGAACACTGCCTCAGAAAGAGTATTTGTGACTTTTATAATCCTCGATTAAAATGTGCCCATCTGAGCTTGGCCAGAGAAGAACAGTGACATCACCTAATATTCTTTGGGCCAGATGGGCCTCTCTTTTCTGGAAACTCGTCTGGTACTTCCAGGGACCGCAACCATGAAAACAAATCCCTGGGGCTAATAGTCTTAAAGGTGCAACCACCCCCCAAAGGAGGTCTAGGCCGGCCTAAAAACACAGGGTGAAAGAAGAGGTGTGTCCAGTGGCTCCTTCCAGCCTGCGTAAGGCGTGCAAATTGGAGGCAGAGGAATTTTTCTCAAGAAAAAATTAGTAATTCTCTTCTGAGAACACTGAAAATGTAATGGACTCAAGCCAGAACCCAGAATTTTGTAAAATCTCAAGAAGAAGAAATAAACTTCCCTAGGGTTGAAAATTTAAATAGCCACAGCTCCAAGGACTCTCTTTTCTTGGATTTTGATGAAATCAGGGTAAGGTGGGCCCAGGGTGGAGACAGCCTAATAGGGAGCTCAAGGTTATCTACTCACATTCCATTCCACTGAAGTGAAGGATAAATTTAAACCCAACCAAAGGGCAGGCTTTGGGCTAATGTCCAATCTCAGCTGGGTGACGTCCCCAGATGATCTCCTCTGGGCCTATCATTGTTCATTCTTTGGCTTTTGCATTCTGCAGAACTTGAAAAGTATTTAATTTCTCCTGCTATTCAAGAGCACCCTGTATGTGACATCCAGGGTGATACTTTCTCCATTTACTAGACCTATTGTAGAAGATATATTCATTGTGACCTTCTTCCCTTGTAATAAAAGTTTATTTATTTTCTCAGTATCTACCTCTGCCTCACAGGACTCCGAAGAAGAGTCCTAGTCCTATCTCCAGCTTCCAGGATAGATCCTGATTTGATACCCTGCATCCTTCCCAATGATTGCTTAGTTAATGACACATGCCTCAATTTTAGCCCATGAGAAGGGAGAGGAAGTTTGCTGGGTGTTTCCAGGAGAGTTTGTTTTGCTCCCAAGAAAGAGTCGGCTTGGAAATTTCTGTGTCTGAAAATGGCTCCAGGCATTGCTGCTGTGATCTTGCTCCTACCAATAATGAAACCCCGTAAGACGACAGTGCAGTGACGGAAAGAACCTGGGTCCTGAGTGACATGGTTGAGTTTCTGAGTTTGCTGACTGACACCCGACCTCTGGACCTCCAGTTATGTGAAAGAATGATTTTCTGCATTGCTTAGAGTTTCCTGTTACTTGCAGCTCAAAGCATCCTAAATGCTGTATGAGGGGGACTCAGACGCTTGGGACTCAGAGGTTAAGTGAATTACTTATGGCCACCCAGCTAGTACGCAGTAAAAGACCAGACTGAAACCTACATTTCTCTACTCCTTGTCCAGCTTTCTGCTTTCCTCCATCCCAAAGTAGCAATTTTACTCTTAGGAAATTAATCATAGGGTGTCCTGACATTGACCTGAATGCCCACATCTCATTTGGCCTCAAGGCGGTTAATGAAACAATGGCCAGTGATGGGCCCTGGCCTGTAGCAGACAGAACTGTCATGTCCTTGAGGAAACCAAGCATGAGTCCCACATGGACAGATGTGGAGGTCTTGCCTGTCTCTCTGATTTCTCTCTCTCTGCCATCTTTGCTAAAATGTCTGCCCCATAACTTTTCTCAGCCCAGGCGTCATATATTCTGATTTCCAGTTGCTCTAACCCAGGCAGAATTGACCCACCTTTGCTTCGGACATCACGGTGGCAACTACATGCTCTTATCTTATCCCCAAAGTGCCTAATTGCACAATGATTTTACACATCTGTTGTATCACGTGCTTTTGTCTATAAGAGTAGTGACTTAAATAATTGGGGAATTTGTTTCCCTACTTAATGAGAAGTTTCATGGTTGGCAATTCCAGGCTGAGTTTAGCCATTCCCTCCTGCATCAAGGACCCTGTCCCTTTCTTTCCTTGTATGTTCCTTACCATGCTTTGTATATTGGACACGTTTCTTCCCATCGTCAAAGTGGCTGCCATTGCCCCAAATGCCATGTCATCACACAGTGAGGTATGGAAACAGGAAAAGAAAGGGGACAGAAATCCTTACACCTTTCTCTCTCTTATTTTTCAGAGAAGACAATCTCTTCTCAAAGCTCCCTGAGAATTTGGCTAAGGCCACAGAGCTGGTGACGTAGTAGAGCGGGGATTTAAATGTGACTCTAGACTATCCGATAGAAATGTAATGTAAGCTACCTAGGCAGTGTTAATTTTCTTGTACTTACAGTTAAAAAGTAAAAAACAGGTAAAATTAATATATTTTATTTAACCCAATGTATCACAGAGATTATTTCAATATGCCCTTAATCTTTTTTTAAAAAGTAATCTCTATATCCAACATGGGGCTCAAACTTACAAACCCAAGATCAAGAGTTGAATGCTCTACCCACTGGGCCTGCCAGGAGTGCCTCAATCTATGAATTACTAATGAGATATTTTACATTTTTTAATACTAAGTCTTTGAAATCCAGGGTGACCTTTATACTCACACATTGAGTATATCTCAATTCAGTCACTATATTTTCATTGGAAATACTTGATCTGCATTTATATTTCATAAACTTTACATTGAAAAACATAGATATACACACCCAAGTTGTTCCAAATAGACTAAAAGTTTCCCAATAGCTGAATCAAGTAGTTCTCACATTTACAATTAAATGGATCCAGTTCAATAAAATAAAAAACCCAGTTCCTTCATCACACCAGTCACATTTCGCGTGGCTAAACGTATGGGGCACCATAGTGCTGGACCCTCTATACTTAAGCTCATTTTAATCAAATTCTCTGTGCCCTGATACATGGTCATGTGTTAGCAGGTGTCCACTTCTATTTAGGGGGTGCACAAGTTCTATAGCTAGAAGACTGGCTTTGTAGTTGTTGCCCTGTTTCCAATCAGCTGTGTGACCTCAGGGGAGTCACTACGCTTCTCTGGGCCTCTATCAACTCACTTGTTAATGAGGGACTGTGATCTTCAGCATCTCTTCTAGCCCTAAAATGATGTATTATTTCTCTCCTCTAGAAGGGGAAGGAACGAGGACATTATTAAAGTCCTGGGCACTGGGGCACACACACATTCTCTCTGGTGGAATATATGAGCATTGGCGTGGCCAGTCTCTGGCATCTGCTGAAATCCTGTGGGCAGGCAGGACTCACATGGCTTCTCTTCCTCTCATCCAGTACCGAGAGTCCGCTCATTGTATCTTTCTCCAGAATGCCCGGGATAAAAAAAACACTGACGCATTGTCTGGGCTCCAAATTCCAGGAAATATTGCTAGTTTGTTCCCTTTTATACACCACCTTTTAAGGAAGAGAACCTATATGTGGACAGAAACCCCTCATTGATTTGTGCCATGGCTCTGAGTCACTGGGTTCCTGGACCAGGTTCTGTCCTTTAACATGTGAAAGAAGGGACCCTTGGCTCTCCCAGACTCTCCTCCTGTGAGTGTGTTTATACTGCGTGCTCCTGGCTTGTTAGTTCAGAAAGGGCTTTTGGTTTATCAGATAGCATAAAACCTGGACTATATTTTAACTCCCGATCTACAAAAGAATGGTCAAGGGAGTCAAGTCAAACTGAAGAGTAGCGGTTGAAGCTTGAGGCTCTGCACGCCGCGTAATAATTGGGTTTGACCCAGGGGCGCCTGGGTGGCACAGTGGTTAAAGCGTCTGCCTTCGGCTCAGGGCGTGATCCCGGCGTTCTGGGATCGAGCCCCACATCAGGCTCCTCTGCTAGGAGCCTGCTTCTTCCTCTCCCACTCACCCTGCCTGTGTTCCCTCTCTTGCTGGCTGTCTCTATCTCTGTCAAATAAATAAATAAAATCTTTAAAAAAAATAATTGGGTTTGACCCAGAACTTGCCTTTCAAGTGGAGGATGCGGGCTGTCAGTGGGATAAAATTTTAGGGCTCTGTGGGAAGGGCCCAGTGCTCAAGAATAATCCCCCAGACAGGTGACTTTTTACTACTGGAGGGTCATTTCTCTGGGTCCCATAAGGTAGGCATAGTGGAAATAGCTTCCTTGCCCACCAGTGAGAGCGTCTAGCCTCAGATCTGAACTTCGGAGAAGAGGGTAAGAAGAAACGAAATGGAAACAGAGGGCAGGAGGGGGCAGTGGGAACCAAGAGGACACTAAAGGAAGGTACTAAATGTTGTTGTCAGCCATTGTACCTGAAGCTATTGCCATACTGGAGTTTATAGACTGGGAAATACATAAAGAACCTGTCCAGGTTGTGCTCTGCTTAGAGGAAACAGGAGTGTGGGGTTTAGTTCCCTCATTTCTTTCATCAGAATGGCAATTGGCTTATTTATTCCTCTGTTCATTCATCTTTTCACCCATCAATGGTGGCAGATAGCTTTCAAAGGTGGACACCACCAATGCCTGCTAATGGATTCTGCAATTTCAATGAGTGAATGCGTGGGGAAGGGGGGGGATTCCTCACACCAACAAGCAATTCCTTGGTTCTGGCTGGGTGTCCTACAGTTGGACTCTGATCTGATCCTGTTCTACCTGGAGGCAGCATGAGATTGCACAAGTGAGGGTTTGGTCGTACAAGACCACCTTCCCTGCAGATGTCAATGGGAAATCCATGCTAGGAGGTTCCCACGACCCCCTTCTCGACTTGGGTTAATTTGCTCACTAAATTACTGGTTTATTATAAAGGATATTAAAGGATGCAAATCAACAGCCAGATAAAGAGATACATAGGGTGAGGTGCCAAACAAAGGAGTTTCTGTCCTTGTGGAGTTTGGGGTCCCGCAGGGTGGCAAGTGAAGTCTTTTGGTTCACCAATCTAGAAGCTCTTTGACACCTGTCCTTTGGGGTTTTCATGGAGGCTTCGCTGCATAGGCATGATTGATGAAATCATTGGCTTTCAGTCATTGATTCAACCTCCAGCCCCGCTTGGGACTGAAAGTTCCAACCTTCTAATCACATGGTTGGTTCTCATGGCAACCAGCCTCCCCACCCCCATCCTTAGGTGTGGTTCCAAAAGTCACCTTGTTAACACAACAAAAGTCACGTTTATAGCTCTCAGCACTTAGGAAATTCCAAGAGTTTTTTGGTTTCTGGGCCAGAAACAAAGAGACCAAATATATATTTTTTCTTATAAATCACAATATCACACCTGCCCTCCCTGTACGTACATGCCACTCTTTCCATCAAGTGCTGGGTTTATATTTTCCCCTCCCCTTGATGCTGTGGAGAGGCTGGTTTGGAACTTGCTTTGATCAACGGAATGTGCTAGAAGTGACACCGTGCCAATTCCAGGCCCAGTCTTCAGGAGGCTGTGTCATGCTGTAAAGAAGCTCAGGAAGGATTACTGGATGAGAAGCCACATGGGGAAGGACAGGACATGCAGAGGAGCCTGAGGAACCAGACTTTTCTAGAGTGAATCCTTCAGGGACCTTCCCACCCCATTCTGCCACCATCTGGATGCAGGTGAGTGAGTGACCCCAGCTAGTGCCACATGGAGCAGAAGAATAACAGATCAGCGTCGAACACTGCCCATATTCACAGAACCCACAGAATCATGAGAAATTTACATTGCTGTGGTTATAAGCCATGATGTTTTGGGGTGGTTTGTCACCCAGCAGTACATAACTGGACGTTTACCGTGTGTTTTCGCAGCTATATTTAAGGGGGTTCTCCTTTACTCCAATTTTCTAAAATAGGTTTTTGACCATAAATAGGAGTTGAAATTTGATAAATGATTTTTTCTGCCTTTATTGAAATGACCATATGATTACTTTTATCCTTTAATCTATTAGTCTTTAATTTGCTATGAAATTTTTTGTAGTTTTTTAGCAGAGGTCTCACACATTTTTATTAAATTTATTCCTAAGTATTTTGTTGTTTGATACTATGATAAATGGTATCCTAAAAATTATTTTCCAATTATTTGTGACAGTATATACCAAGAGTATTGATTCTTATATATTGACTTTGCATTCTGTGGTTTTGCTAAACTCCCTGATTAGTTTTAGTAATTTTTCAAAGATTCCTTAGGATTTTCTATATACACAATCATATTATCTACAAACAGAGATGGATTTACTTTTTCCTGGCCAGTGTTTATGCCTTTTGATTTTTCTTGCTTTATTGAAATTGCTATGATTTCTAAAACAATGGTGAATAGAAGTGGTAAGAGTTCATATCCTTGCTTTGTTCCTGCTCTTAGGGTGAAAAGTATTTATTTTTCATCACTAAGTACCATGTAAACTTTAGGTTTTTCATAGATGCCCTTTATCAGGTTGAGGAATTTGCCTTCTAGTCCTTATTTGCTGAAAGTTTTTATTATGACTGGGTGTTTAATTTTGTCAAATAGGTTTTTTTTTTCATTAATGAGACATATTTCCTCTCTTTTATCCTGTTAATGGGGTGAGTTACAATGTGGTCAGCAGCCTCCAAGGTAGTCCCCAGAAACCCTCTCTTGGTATTCATGCCTTTGTGTAATTCCCTGTCCTGAAAATGACCTGGACTTAGTGATTCATTTTATAATGAAAATAATGCAGGAGAGGTGAGGGCATAGCACTTCTGAGATTAGGTTATAAGAAGACCGAGGCTTCCATCTTGGGTGACTTCTCTCACTCATCTGCTCTGAGGAAAGCCTGCTGCCATGTTTTGAGCTAACCGTGGAGATGTCCACATGGCATGGAATGGAAGGAGCTTTGTCCAATAGCTGGAGAAGAACTGAGGGCTTCAGTCCAACAGCCCATAAGAAATTGAATCTTGCCAGTAACCACATAGGTGACTTTGGAAGCAAATCCTTTCTCAGTTAGATCGTCGGATGAGACCACCACCCTGTCTGACCCTTGACTATAGCCTCACGAGAGACACACCCATGGACACAGACACAGTGAGAGAATTAATGTTCGTTGCTTTAGGATGCTAAATTTTGGGGGTGATTTCTTTATGCAGCAACAGATAACTAATACATAAATCAACTACTTTTTGAATACTGAATAAATCTTACGTTCCTGGGCTAAACTCCACTTGGCCATGATATATTTTCCTTTTATACTTTGCTGGATTAGACTTAGTAATATTTTGTTAAGGATTTTTGTGTCCAGGCTCACGAAGGATATTGGTCTGTATTTCTTTTGTAATGTCTTTGTCAGCTTTTGGTATTAGAGCCATCTAGCCTCATGAAATGAATCTCTCCTCCTCTATTTCTTGAAAGAGTTTATGTAAGATTCATATTATTCCTTCCTCAGATGTTTGCTGGACAACCACTGTTTAGGATAGGCACTAACGATGCTTTACAGATAGGGAAACTGAGGCACAGAGACATCAGGGAACTTGCGCAGGGCTACTCCACCACTAAGTGACAGTGTTAGGACTGAACAAGATGCCCACTCTTCCCAGCAAGTGGGAAGGCCAATGTACTCCTCCCTGTAGAGCAGGGGTCCTCAGAAGGGGTGCATCTGGGGGAAGCTGGTTCTCCTGGCCTAATGCCACCAGCCGGAGTAGCCCATGCAGGTTAGGCCAAACCCCACTTGCCTGCTGCCAGCTGGCCCTCCTCAGCATCCAGAGAACTACTTGATTTGTTCTTCGGATGCCCTGCGTGCTAATTCACTCTAGGGATTCCTGTGGGCCGCTGGGTGGCTCAAGGTTAACTCAACAATCCAGAATCTTCCATCAAAGATGCAGATGCTGGGAACATCCTGCCCTCAGCATCTCACAGTCCATAGTTCTCCTCTGCTCAAGTCTTAGTGGCAAAACTCTGGATGTTGTCAAGTACATTTAATCATTGGAGCAAATTTAGGTTTGGGGTTTTTTGGTTTGTTTGTTTTTGAATAAGGCCTGGGGATTGGTTGCTCATGGGTACTCGTGTGGCCGCATTCTTAGCTAAGAAAGCACTGTGAGTAGCAGGGTGGTTTGTTCCGAACCCTCCTTTCACCATATGTGAAATGGGGTCATAATGTCCACCTCACATGGTAATGACTTTGTCTATGCCAAGCACTTAGCCAGTAACTGGCTTGTTTCCTTGCTCTGCCCAGATGAAAGGTCCTAGTGCTGCTGCCTGATGCAACAGGCTCTATTTTCAGCAAAACTTCAATGTTTCCATCAAAATGCTTGCTGATGAGAGCTTCTAGATTTCCTTTCCAATCAGCGTTAGAAGACGCCGGCCCACCAGTTGCTCACAGTCAAGCAATTTTCAGTGTGTGGTGGACTCTTTTAGGGGTGATACCCTACCTCTCCTGCTTCTCTAAAACCTGCTCCCGGCTCTCCATCCATGGGGCGGGCCCTGCGGACTCAGGTGTCCCCTCTGCCCCTGCCCCTCTGGCCAGAGCTGGTGGGCCACAAGGATACCCATATAACCGAGCACTGTGAAATCTGGTAGCTGAAACAACAATTTATTATCACTCCCAAGTCTGTGGGTTGAATTGGGCTCAGCTGAGCAGCTCCTACTTGGGGCCTCTCCTACAGTTTCTGTCGGATGGTGACTGGGGTCATCAAGAGGGTTCACTCCTGTGGCTGGTGGTTGGTTCTGCTGACTGGGAGGTCAGCTGTGGCTCTCAGTCAGCATGCCTAACATGGCTTCTCCATGTGACTTGGGGGCTTCTCACAGCATGGGAGCTGGGTTCTAAGGGCGAGTATCCCCAAAGTGAACTTTCCAAGAGATTCAGTCATGGATGCTTCAAGGTTTCCTATGATTCAAGGGGATGGATCCTGAGAGATGTGGTCATTGGTTGTGGGAGGGACATTTGGGGAAACTAGCTACCCCATTTCCGGGTCTTTTCCAGCTCCTCTATTTTCCAATTACATTGTAATAAACTCTTCTCTGTGCCTGGTAACGTGTCACGTCCCTATCTATTTTCTCATTTCATCCCCATAATAATATTTGGAACTCCCACTTTCAAGATGAGGAAAGCAGTCACAGACAGGTTGGGTGACTTGGCCAGGGTCCCTCTCACTGCAAGGCCAGTTCTCTCTGCCTAGTGGTTTGTGACCAGGAACCAGAGTGCTGTCATCGAATGAAGCCCCGCCCACGTTCCTAGCGTGAGGCCGGGTCCCCAGAAGAGTCTATACTCTTCTGATGAAACATAGGTCTTTTCTCTGAGAACTCAATTAAAAGAAAGCATTGCCTTGAGTCTGTCTCCCTGCTGTGGACTCTCTCCTCAGACAGCCATCTTGGAGAAGAGAAGCCCAATGCTCCTTTGCCGCAGACATGGGTTGGCATCTACGCTTTGCTGACAGGCAGTGGATCTAAGACTCTGGGGCCACAGAGGAGGATCTCCACCGTGGAGCCGGCCCGGGAATTAATCTTTTCCACCACTGAAACATAGATCGACTCCAGCCCATCCTGTCTGAGCGTGTCGCTGCCCACACTGAAACAGGCAGCATCAATTAAACACCCCTAAAAATACCCTTCACAGAGGAACTCGTGAGAACAAATTGCCATGACAAACGTTATTTTCCCCGAGATTCTTTCTCTCCCAGGGCCTTGAGGGAGTTTGCCTGGCCTACTGGTCATCCAGCCCTGCCTAGGTGGGGGAGGAAATCCTGGAACCTCCGAGTTTCCTCTTTTGGTCTCCCCTAACAACTGCTTTTCTGGCCTGGCACTTCACAGTTTATAAAGCCCGTTCACATATTCCCCTCCCCAGAGACCTCGTGAGCTGGCTATTATTCTTATTTTACAGGAAAGGAAAAGCAGCTGGGAAGAGGGAGAATAACAGGCTCAAAGAAATGTAGTTACTAGAGGCCAAAGCTAGAACCTGAATGATGGTCTTCAGACCCCAAATGCCAGCCCTTTCTGTTCTCCTACCGTCCCAGTGTGCTGTAGTTACACTGGAGACATTGCCCGCACTTGGAGAGCCCACATGGCCCCCGAGGAACAGCACTGAGCTACTCCATCTTGGTCCTCCACCCGCTCTGGGGTCTGCTGGTCGCCCCAGGGGCGCCACTTGGAGAACCGGAGCCACCTCAGCCAGGACACCCCAGCTCCTGGGTTTTAGGCTGTGTGTTGCATAGCACAAGCTGTAACCATGAAACTTAAATTTTTTTCTTCCCACCTTAAGTCTTCTGGAAAAAAAAAAGTTCCAGCTAAATATAACAAGGATGCCCTTTGGCACATCTTGCTGATCCTGCAGGTGACTCATAGACCTCCCTCAAGACATCCGGGGATACAGTAGGTGCCATGTAGTTAAAAATACCCACTGGAAGGTGCTGGAAGGTGTCACAGATGGACCTAATGAGCTTGCCCAGCTTCTCCAGACTTGCGGTAGTGTGGGCTGAGTGAAGCTGGCAGCGGGCGGGTTTACACGGGACTTCCTCTGGGCCTTGGGCCTGGTTATCAAACCAGGTTACCAGCCTTCCCAAACAGCCACAGAGCTGACCAGGCAGAAACACAGGCAAGAGGTCAGAGCAGCAAGGAGCCAGCTCATTCCATGCACAAGTTCTGTTCTACAGAGTCCTCTTCATCTGACAGCCCCGAGGAACTGTTTTAGATGAGGGTTTATTGGAGGTCTGCTCCGGGGACCCGAGAACGGGGCAGAGGAATCAGGATGGAGCAGGGAGGAGGCTGGGCAAACATGCGGGTTCAGCTGAAGTCTTGTCCCAGTGGAGCCTGGAAGCATGAGTTGCTTCACCTGGGGGTAAGGCCTTTGGCCTTTGAACACCCATATCAGTCACCGCTGGCTGCGGGCTGCCCCTGGGGAGGGCAGGACCTTCCAGGCTTTTCTGGGTGAGGTGTTCCCTTGGTTGGGGATGATTCTCTGGGGAAGGGAACCACTGTGAACCATTAGTGGCTGACACTCACAGCAACTGGGGGACAGGTGCACTGGCCAGGGAAAAAGCAACTCGGTGAGACACCACCTGCCTCTACTAGGGGCCGTTTCTTATCTGCCTTAAAATCAAATTGATCAAAGCATCTGGAGTCAAGTCCTTTGCTCTGAGCAACACATTATTTTCTATCTGTCCCAAAGGCAGGAGGAAGCCAAATATGGTATCAACTTGTTTATCTTTCACCTGGCTTTACGTCTGATTTTCTGTGCATGGGGCCATCCATACGATGGAGGAAGAAGGGAACGTATAATCCTAAGTAATTACTCTTCCCCCGCACACGCTCAGCTCCCCCCATCCACACCCCCTCTCTCAGGGCACGTGCCCAAGCGTGCTCACACTTCAGCTTGGTCTGGGTCTTACTTCACAGCTGCCTTGGCTGTATCAGAAATCTGCCCAACAGCAAGAGACCTCCCCACGACCAGGCTAAACATAACCTCGACTCAGCTCACCCCTGGCTGTCACCTCTGGGATGTCCCTCTTTGCACTGCAGCCCCCACTGACTCCTCCCACGGCAGAAGTGACAGCAGGGACCACAGCCCACCTTGTATGAGGGTCCCCAGTGGAAGCTTGGGAGTGAGGAGGGCATACTGCCAAGCACCGTGCTTAGTGTAACGTGTATAAGTTTGCTCATTTAGTAGAGCACGTGGGTATCAGTTGAGATGAGTTTGGTCTTCAGCAACTTCTGAAGTCCAGGTAGCTTAAAGAATAAGGAAGAACCATTTTCTATAGAACGAGAAATCTAGAGGTCCGTCAGTTCAAACCATCGTCAGCCCGGCATCCGGGTCACACAGTCTTAACTGGTATCTCCAGTACCCTTCCCCTAACACACCTGCTCCACGTGGCCTTTCTCTTTGGCAGCATTGCAACTGGACAGAGTTCTTGACCCAGCGAGGTGTCCCAAACTCTGATCTTTGAGGAATCTGAGATGCTGTGGTTCTGCCTGAATGGGGTTGTCAAAGTCTTCCATTAACTTTTTTGTCCTACTGGGCCTGACTTAACCAGGTGTTGCCCTCCCTGTCGTGTAGGCAGCATGGCTCCCACGCCTGTTATTTATATAACAGCACCTGTCACTGCAGCCTCCTGCTAACCCTTTTTATGCCTGTTCACCAAGTGGCATGAAGGCATTGACACGGACAGGTGGCAGCCTTGGTTTTCAATATAGTGGCACCTTTCTTTTGTCTTTTTTCTCGGGTGTTTGCCCTCAAAGCCAGCAGAGATGAGTTGCATAAATAACATGCCACTCTGAATCCCACTGGGAAACTGAATTCAACTCACTTGATTTAAAGGAAGAGACTTTGGTGGGGAACAACTTACAGAGGGGAGGGCAGGGTTGGGGGGCCAAATGCAGGATGTCGAGGTACGCAGAGACTAATGCAGGGCAGAAAGCAGATACCACCCCTTGGCTTGAAGGGATAAATGGGGGAAATAGTGTACCTGAGCCCAATGAGGTTGGAGCTGAGTTGGGGTCCCTGGGCAGCAGCCATATTTCGGGAAAAAGTAGCCCCTGGCAGATATAACACCAAAACTTGGAGGAAACGAGGAAGAAATGCCTTGCTCACTCTCTCCTCTGGCCTCCACTTACCGACTTGTGCTGTTACCTTGGCTGATCCAGAGACTAGCCAGCATGGGAGGCCAAGAGAGAGTCTGCAGGGCTACATAGCAGGGCAGGAAGTGGGAGAGTGTTCGAGAATAAATGCAGAACAACCAACACACATAGGAAATAAAATCATTTGCAACTGGGTGGTTAGGAGTTGTAGCAAGAGATGCCACCCCACTTCTACCCACTTAGTTGCTCAGAGCCAGGTATTCTGCCTGTGGGATCCCCAGCTCCATATACCGGTTTCTAGCTCAAAGCATAGAGTCAACCAATGGGACGGCAGCCCAACCTCGCAAGGGGCTTTCTCTAGTCAACGCTGTTACCCAGTCTTTCCTAAACATTCTAACCTTCTGTAAGACCAGTGAATGCTGTATTTTCCATCTGGTTTCCTTAGTTCTTTCACTCTAAAATAAATTCCTTGCTGAGATGCAGTGTGGTGTGGAATACCTCAGTGGTGCAGTAAAGTATTCAGTAAGTCTACTGATGATGTTGTTAGAAGGAACATGGTACCCACGGAAGGCAAATTCAAACCCAGAGTGGGCTTTTATTACCTGAGGACAAATCATTGCCATCTTCAAGATGGAAGGGGACCAGTGTAAACAACCTGTCACTGGGTACCTGGCTATTCTGGTGAGGTAGGTGCCGTAACAGGTGTCCAGCTGTGGTCTTTGCTGCTGCCAACTGGGGAAACAGTAGTGGCGAAAGCCAGGTCAGCTTGGTGAGGGGGACTCCCTGTGGTTGAGCTCTTGTGTGATCTCTGTCAGTGCCAATATAGTCCCTTTGTTTGAGAGCACAATGGGGTCTTAGAGGTGACTGATACCCATAGTCAGATTACCCATCTCACTTTTGAAAGCCTCCTCCCCAGAGGGGCCCTTTTTGTGACTATCCACACGAGGCACAACATCACCACACACGTGAACCCATTCTAAGAGTCCCATTCCAACATCTCTCCCCTCCCCCAGATTTCCTTGACACTAATCCTCCAATGTTGTCCCTTTCAAATTTCTGACCAATTAGCCAAACTATTAGCCATAGCCCATGAATCAAGATGGATCCATTCCCCTGGCCATCTTCCCATCCAGGAAAAGTAGATAACTCAAAGTTCTTTCCTCTGGGTGTTTTTACTTCTTATTGTCCTTCAAAGCTACCTCTGAATGAGTCCATAGAATTTCAGAAAATAGAAAGCCATCTGGAAGCTACACTTGACCGTCTTTCTTTTCAGTCAATAGCCTCAGGCATTCCCTACGAAGTTGTAGGTGTGGGTTGGAGGAGAGGTGTCAGTTTAACCAGAGAAGATACATCTTGCTCACATAACTCTTCAGTGGCTTCAGAACTGCTCATATCAACTTCATATGTACTGTTTCCACTTCCACTGTGCCTGCTTTTACAGCTTGGTATATCAGATAATATCCGGTTATTCACGGGAAGTTCTGATCTCATGGTACTTAGTGTCCTTCGATCATGCATTCAGTCTCTACTAAAGCTCAGAAGCAAGGCAGGAATTGTTTCCCAAAAGGCAAGTGGTTATCTGTGAAGAAGACTTGGTTCTTCTCTTAAACCCTTGAGCTTGCACTGTAATTATCCTATTGCTGTATACTTTGCATAGCATCCCCGTCTACCATACCTAGAGTGAACAATGTTGGATATTCTGGCCATTAGCTCTGAGAGACAGAGCTCCTTGCACCACAGCTTGCTCAGCTGGAGAGCTGATTCTTGCCCTGGGCCTCACTTAAAGCTGGTTGTCTTTTGGGTAACTTGGTTAAGAAGTTGGAGGAACACATCCAATCCTAGCAAATATTCCCTCCTAAATACAATGAAGCCGGATGAGTATCATGCCTTTTTCCTAGTGTTGGGGACAACTACTTGCCTTTCACTTTAAGGGAGTAATTGCATCATTTCCCAGATTACTGTATCCCCAGAAACTTTACCAATGAGTCAGGACCTAGTATTTCCATGGGATTTCTCTCTCACCTGGCATGCATGTGTCTTAGCAAAGCCTCTTGGAACACTGTCTAATTCCACCTTTTTAGATTCTAGAAGCATGATATTAGTGGAGCATATGATGTCTTATGCGATGGCAAAACAAGCAAGATCCCTAAAGACTAAATTATGGCCCAGCATGAGAAAGTTGACATAGCCCTGAGGCAAATGGCGAAGGTGGACTGCTGTCCCTGCCAAGTGAAAACAAATGGCTTCCAGTTTTTCTCTGTTTATTAGGATAGTGAATATTTCTTTTTTCTAGGTGAACAGCTACTGTTCTGGAAACTATGTATATTTATTGCTGGTTAAAGGTCTATGTTTGAGCAGTAGTTGCAATTGGGGTCCTCTCCTAACTAAGCTCATGATAATTTGTTGTCTTTGTCCAAGACCCATTTTTAAATCTTCATAAATTCTTTATTAAACTGGTGAGTTAAATGGGGGGATAGGATAGAAATCAATACCCCTACATCTTCCACATCTTTGAATATTTTTGACGTTAATTTTTAATTCATATTAACTAATTTTGGCAACGCTCTCATGGATGTAGACTTGGTTTTGGTTCATAATTTTGGATTGCAAGAGAAGCTCCGGGGCCTCCTTCATGACTCTTTGTACTATAATTGTCTTTAATCCAAGGTTAGAGAGTCGGTGTGGGGATTTTCTTCTTGATGAATATGTTTATTCCAACTATATACTCAGGAACTGGGAAATTAGCCATTATGTGCTAGAGTAGAAGTGTGTAAGATATCAGCAATCTGACTGGGGTGGATTAGTTCTTTCCAGTTCCAAAGGACCATAGCAGAGCTCTGAGTCCCTCAGAGTAGGTGTCCAATTCTTCTCAAATGGCCTAACAATTTCCCTTTTCCCAGGACATAGCTACGTTGGGGAAGGGTCACAGGTCCCGTTGGGAGAGTGCTAATTGCAAGGAGTGGGGGGAACCTGAGATTTGGATTTTCCCATGAAAGTAACTTCTTCAGGTGACATCATCACAGGGCCTCAAGCAAGGCAGGAAGAACTTCTTCAAATTGGGGAGGAAGGGACACTTTCTGGCAAGAGTGGATTAGTGGAACTTTGCACCCTTCTCACTAAACTTTCCAGTGCAACTGGAAGAAGCCAGTTTTTCCCAGGCTAGTTATAAGACATGATGTACATACTTTTGATATTATCCCATTATCGAGGGGCCCTAGCTCTTCTAAATAGCTCAGATTTGGGAACTGCTCTGGTGGCTCAAGTTAAGCTCTAGTTGGCCAAACTAGAGGTTTGGGGTTATAATGTCCAATAGGATCATCGTTAGGTGCCAGCCTATTTGAGTCCATAGATCTCATGATCACTTGGTCACTCCCAAAACCTCTGTGGTCAGACTATTCTGGGTGGCTCTCCAGCCCCTCTGCTGACTGCTGTAACCCTGAAGCATCTTCTAGTAGCTAGTGCTACCTCTTGGTCTCAGCCAATTCTGTATCCCTTCGGCCCCCACTGACATCAGGGAGCCCATTGTAATGCAGTCTCGCCCCCTAGCACATCCAATCTATAGGTAAGAGTCACTATAACACCTTCCAATGATTCTGATTCTTTCCTTATTAATGAAATTCTCAACACTTTGGCAAGGAGAGTATCTCCAGGGTCCTTTCAAGGTACATAATTAGAGAATAAGTAAGTGGAACTCATAGAACTAATAGAATTAGAATAGAATTAATCCAAATTTATAGTTCTTTCCTCTACATCAGAGCTTCATAACTTTGGGTATACATTTTAGTCATCTGAGGTGCTCTGAAAAATACCGATGGCTTGGCTCCATCCACAGATACTTTGATTCGATTGGTCTACGGGGCAACCATGGCCTCAGTAGTTTGAAAAGCCCCTTAGGTGATTCTAATGTGCACCCAGGCTTGAGAGCTGCTGTCCTACATTAGGGCATGGGAATTTCTGGAACTCCATTTTATGTTAGCTGTCAATGAATCCAGGATTAAGTCAACCGATCAATTAGAAAGAGTAATTAGAACTGCAACCAATTGCTCAAGATAGCCTGTTAAACACAGAATTTCTGGTCAAAGCACTCCTATCGACAAATGCAGCCTATTCACATGATGTTCCTCCTTCCCTCGTCTTGCATCTTCAGAATTGCCATACACACCTCCATGCTTTTTCCTGGCATCAATTAGCAAGTTCTTGCCATTCTTTTAATATAGATGTCTTTTCTTCCCAGGTTTGACTTTACAGTTGGCCTTCGGTGATTGTTGGGGTCTGATTCTCCTTATAGGTCTCAAGACAATCATTGGTGCTGGCAGGGGGTGAAGGGAACTTGGAGAGATTTGGAGTTCCCTGGCAAAGTAACTTCTGTGGGTGAGCCATTCCAGGGTCTTGAAAGCAAGGCAGGGAAAGCTTCTGCAAACAAGGAAGGAAGAGAATACCATTCTGATAAAGGCAGGGTAGTGGGGCTTAGTGCTACTCTTGTTAAACTGTCCAGTGTAGCTGGAGGCAGCCAGTTTATCCCCACTGGCCTTGAATTCCTCACACTTTTCGTATCTTTTGATGGCAACACAATTAGATCTCTCTGAACTTTGCCTTCAATGTGCTCTTCAAGGTGACACCAGGAAATAGCTGAATTCACTGTTTTTAAGACTCCTGGCTTGAACTACCAGTTCCCATTCCTTAATGCTACCTGGCTCTTCAGTGCCATTCCTTCCAACTGGGTCAGATAACGAAACCCACATTCCTCCCCAAGGTTCTGTAGCTGGCAACGACTTCTGGTCCCAACGTGTGGATAAGTCAGGTGTCTGATGGTGAAATGCTGACCCTGACTAAGTAGAAAAGGTGTTTATTAAAAACACATTACCATAGCTCCCAGAAGTGTCAGGAAGGCTGGAGAATCACGCTCAAGGCTGTTTTCAGAATCACACAGCAGAATTGACCTGATAAGGACACCACTACCTCCAGCACTTAAAGAACACCCCCATCCCCCCACTGCGTCTGCTTCTCTCCAGGAAGTAACCTTGTATCCATGGCTGACCCTGAAAGCCAGATGCCTCTGACATCATCCTGTGGAAGGTTCTAGATGTAGCCTCCTTCTTTGTATTGCTTATTTCTGAAATCAAATCTCAGACAGGTGAGTCTGAGAGTTGGCACAGAGGTTATGCATTTGTGTCTCAGCAGCAAAGAAGGCTGGGGGAACTGAGATTTCTGAATTCTACCTTCTATGAGCAGAATTCGTAAGGCTGGTATATGAGATTTATCTTAAGAGATTGGCTTGTGTGATTGTGGAGGCTGGCAAGTCTGAAATCCTTAGGGCAGTCCAGCGGGCTGGACACTTCCAGGCAGGAGCTGATACAGGCAGTCCTGAGGCAAAGTTTTTCCTTCTTCAGGTAAACGTCAGTTTTGCTTTTAAGGACTTTCCACGGATGGGGTGAGGAACACTCGCATTATCAAAGATAATCTCCACGTCTATAACATACCCTCCATAGCGACATCTAGATTAGCATTCGATTGAGTAACTGGGTACCATAGCCTAGCCAAATTGACTCATAAAACTGTCACCGCTGGTTATTTCCCAAAATTAGCAGCAGTGTTCAAAAGATACTGGGAAAAACAAAATAAATCAGATACAATAAAAGCATGCCCCAAAAAGGTGTAAGGTAGCCAGAAGACAAAGCAAATGTTTAAAGCGTACCCCACACACTTGCCACTAAAGATGAGCTGGTGATGACGAGATTTCCACTACCATGACAATTTGTTGGGCTCCTACCATGCAACAAAGGGCTAGCATATGAGTATCTTATGTAATCCTCAATAATTCTATAAAGTTGTTATGATCATCTCCATGTTATCAATAAGGAGTCCGAGGCTCGTAAGGTCAGTTCAGCACAGGTGGGGGAGAGAGAAGTGAGGTCCACTCTGCTGGATTCCAGAGTCCACTGCTGTCCACTCTGCAAGCTGCCTCTGCAATTGTCAAGTAGAGCCACTTCAGCCATTTAGCCAATCTTCAGTATTTGTACTAAGGAGGGGAAGAAGGAAATCGGTGAAAGCAGCAATTCTTCAACTTGAATGCACACAAGCATCACCCAGAGAGGCTGTTAAAACACAGATTCCTGGACCTCACCAGCAGAGATGCTGGTCTAGTGGGTCAGAGGCAGGGCCTAAGATACCACATTTTTAACAAATTCTCAGATGTTGCCGATGCTGTTGGTCTGGGACCAAACTTTGAGTAGCACTGGCTTAAAGAAATCCGCACCTAATGCAAGCATCTCTCTCCTGTGAAACTTTTAACAGCAACATCTATAAATAGCAAACAGACTGGTATGCCATCTCTCCTCTCTTGCCTGGGGCTGACAGTGAAGTGATCAGAAGTCAATGGGGTATCAAGGAAGAGAAAAAGCAACAGAGGACAGCCTGTAAATCTCCTGTCAGAGAAGAACTGGCTGCCAGAGAGAGAAAACTGGATTTCAGTTTTGTGAGCCCTTCCATAAGGCTACAAACACTCTGGCTTCTTGCTCTGAGGGACCCCTGGTAGGTGAAAAGTTGACATAGCGCCATTTTTCTCATGGAGGAAATTCAAGGCGGAAGTTCAGATCTTGGAGAAGAAGAGAGGAGGGGCTCAGCATGAGTGGGGACTGTGGCCATCTCACTTGTACCAAGTTCTGCTCAGGTGCATGCTGGTTATGGGTAAGGAGACCCCGTTGCTCTCTCCTGGCAGCTTACTGGGTTGGGGATTTAAGACCTAGTCCTGAGAGGTACCAGAAGTGAATGAGAATTTAGAAAATGAGAGAAGAGTCCCAGTTCAATCACTTCAGTGATAAAACATCTCTGACTCTCGATTTTGTCACCTGTGAAATGGGGTAATACAACTGCCTTACAGAGGAAGTTTTCAGTGAGCAGCTGTAAAATTTTACATTGCTTTGCTGCCTCATTTCCTTTTTTGTTTTATGTGACCAAGACTAAAATTGAGCACGAATTGTGCCCCTCCTTTCTCTGGAAGGAGGAAGAGGGATCACTTCCAGATCCTTTAAGTATTTGGAAAATCAGGACTTGATCAAATAAACACCTGGGTGATTACCGGACGACATAATGAGAAGGGTTTCTTAGCTGGGGTCCTCCCAAGGCTGACGCAAAGATGAAATCATTGACATTTTGAGAAGTGCTAGGCTGGGAGGGTGAAAGGGAGGAAGAAGGGAAGTGGGGATGGGGAAGAAAAGATGGAAAACAACGTGGTGCAACTCATTATCACACTGGATACTACTTCACGACAAGCTGAGAAGGGACAAAGCAGGTAACCTAGTAGGTGTGTTTGTTCAGCACGTGGGACATCTCCAAAGAATTGCTGGGAAGAGCTACCCTTTAATGTCATCCATGGAAGAGAGAAAGGAATGCAGGTTCATCTGTTTGGCTCTTTCCCGTCTCCTGTTCCCCTTGGTCAGAATTCACCTCATAGGGACTTATTCCACGCCCACCCGCAGTTCTGCACTGTTTATCTGGCCCCTTGGTGACCACTCAGGGTACTCTGTGGTTTTTCGAAATGTGAAAGTGGAGGGTGACCCTGAATCAATTAAGTGGCAGAGGGATGCAGGGCTCTCATGGGCCAGACTTGGGCCACATGGCCAACCCAGGATTAGTCTCATTCGAGCCAATGACTAAATGAGTACATAGGATGAGATTCCATGGAAACATGGAGTGAGGATTCCAGAAGGAGGGCAATGGGATCAGGGCAACCTAAATAACAGGTTCCTGCTTCAGTGGAACTAGGAGCCATCCCTGGTGCAGCAGACCTCTGACAAGTGTGGGTCACAACACAGCGGGGATCCCAGACCTGCTGCCTGCATATCCCGACCTAGAGAATTCCAGCTCCGTTCTGCCGCCCCTGTCATGTTTTACTCTCCATTAACTTCTTGGTAAAACATCGGCCAAGCTTTTCTCTCAGGACGCTTTTCATTCTTTTTTAAAAATTTATTTATTTATTTATTTATTTATTTATTTATTTATTTATGATATTTTCTTTAAATATTTGAGAGAGAGAGAGAGAGAACATGAGCAGAGGGGAGGGGCAGAAGCAGACTCCCTGCTGATCAGGGAGCCCAAGGCGGGACTCGATCCCAGGACTCTGGGACCGTGACCTGAGCTGAAGGCAGACGCTTAATCAGCAGGATTCTTTCCATTCTTTGTGTGCCCTGTTCTTGCTCTTCTCATGTTAAAGGTGAGGTCTAGGGCGCCTGGGTGGCACAGTCGTTAAGCGTCTGCCTTCGACTCAGGGCATGATCCCGGCGTGATGGGATCGAGCCCCACATCAGGCTCCTCTGCTGGGAGCCTGCTTCTTCCTCTCCCACTCCCCCTGCCTGTGTTCCCTCTCTCGCTGGCTGTCTCTATCTCTGTTGAATAAATAAATAAAATCTTTAAAAAAAAAAAAAAGGTGAGGTCTAGGGGCGCCTGGGTGGCTCAGTCATTAAGTGTCTGCCTTCAGCTCAGGGTGCGATCCTGGCTCGAGCCCCACATCAGGCTCCTCCGCTGGGAGCCTGCTTCTTCCTCTCCCACTCCCCCTGCTTGTGTTCCCTCTCTCGCTGGCTGTCTCTATCTCTGTCAAATAAATAAATAAAATCTTTAAAAAAATAAAAATAAAGGTGAGGTCCAGGACTCATCTGCTCCCAGATTTCCTATTCTTGGATTTCTGTCTACTTCTCCATTTCCCCCAGAACCTCAGTAATAATACAAAACAAACAAACACCCTAAACCTTAGAACCAGCGTTCCCATCAAGACTACACTTGGTGTCTAATTGAACTCTTAGCTGGGATCATCTGGAGACTACAAAATAATAGTAATGTGTCTGCCGAATCAGTGGAAGACAAATGACTTAAACTCATTAACCTCTCAAAACATGCAATTTCAATGTGGATACACTTACTGTTATGGGCCCATAAAAACACTCAAGAACTCAGATATAAGTCTCTTTAGATCTGAAAATGATGGGTATTAGAGTATAATATGGCAGAGAGAACACGAATCAGCACGTACCACAATTGCATGCTTTTCTCTAAAGACACATGAAGCCTCAGCTGCCTACTATATATTTTGCAACAAACCCTGAACAATCCACCCACCTCCCTTATTCAAGAATCTCAGGTAAGTGTAGTTGCAGCTCTTGAAACTTCTGCTTCACTGTCTTGGGGAAGAACCCAGGCAGGTTTTCCTGAGCCGCATAATTCAACTCAGCTTGTGAAACGTATAGGTCCCTGTGATGTGCGACGTCTTGTGCTTGGTGCTCCAGGAGACAAAAAGAAGCGAGTTCCTGCTCTACCTGCTCTCTGCATGCACACTCAAACTCTTGCCTTGTCACTAGCATTCACTGGAGCTTAAGATGGGTTTTGGAAGCAGGTACACCTCAGTTAAAATCCTGACTCTGTCATATACTAACCTTATGACCTTGGGCAGATTAATCTTTATGCACTGGTTTCCTTATTTATAAAATGGGATATTAATAGTGCTTAAGCTTTGAGGTTATTGTGAAAATGGAATGAATATTAATATATTGGAAGTTACTTAGTAGAGTTGGTAACACATGGTGAGTTCTTGTTTTTTAAAGATTTTATTTATTTATTTGACAGAGAGAGAGAGAGAGAGCCAGAGAGAGAGGGAATACAGCAGGGGGAGTGGGAGAGGAAGAAGCAGGCTCCCAGCAGAGCAGGGAGCCCGATGCGGGGCTTGATCCCAGGACCCTGGGCCCTGAGCCAAAGGCAGACGCTTAATGACTAAGCCACCCTGGCGCTCCGCACATGGTGAGTTCTTATTAGTTGTTGTAATTAATATCACCATAATCACCATCCCCATCTCTTTGTAGCTCAAAGAACAATGAGAGGATAGGAGTGGGAGTCATGAGGGGTTTTTGTGGAAGAGGTGGAAGACTGGTACATGATTATATCAGATAGCGCTGGGTTCACAGCACCTAATAAGCATAAAAGCAAAAGTCCTTCCTAAGGTGCGGTGAAGAACCTATGAACTTCAGCAATTGTCCCAAGTAGACATCCATCGTTTTGTCTGCCCAGAGAAGCACCTTCTCCCTTCTGGAAAATGCCTGATCTCTCACTCTAATGATGTGGTTTCACTGGGAGAGCCATATTGAAATAGGACTGAAACTCCCCAACTAGAGTGATGTGCCAGAGCTGGACATAAGACTCAGACTGCGCCAGTCCAACACCTTGTAGGGATTTTTGGCACTGGAAGAAGAGAGAGTTGGAGACTGTCTGTAGAGGTGCAACCAGAAGATAAGCCAACAGCTTAGTTCCATACACAAGGAGAAATGGTTCTGAGGGAATGCAGAGAGAGGCAGAGGCCAAAGGTAGAGAAAGATCTGTCAGTAGTCACATCATACTTCTATCTTGTCTCCGAAGGCAGCAGGTTACATGGAATAGATTATGGGGCTGGAGACTGGATATCTAAATAAATAAATAAATAAATAAATAAATAAATAAATAAATAAAACAAAAGAGAGGCCTTGCATGGATCGATGATGATAGTTGACATATTGAACTTGACCAACTTAATTCTGAGTTCATGATGTCCTAAAGAAACTAATAAGTAAGAGGTAATTTTTCCATGTGGAATCTATCTCCCTTTCTCTTTATTTCCTCTAAATCCCTCTTTACTTCACCCCAAAGACTTTCTTTCAAGTGTCCAGAGCCCCATCATTCTCCATAAGCAATTCCCTCCTCTCGCTGAGCTCCAGAATGTTGACAGTAGGAGATCAGAATGCTGCAATGTCCATGGAAGGCATGGAAATGGGGGTGAGGACCACATGCTTTTTTTCACAAGTGTGGGGTTAGGACTTCATTCAGAGTAGTGTGGGCTGGTGGCAATTACTAGTAGGCATGCTTCCTCGACCTCGGTGTTGGCACTGCTGCATGCCAACAGGGAAAGGCGTTGTCTCCCCTCATCTCTTGTGTAATCATGGACACCTCAGATTTGGCCGGAACCTAACTGATGTTCTCTGACCCCTTTGCTGCTGCTGCTGCTGCTGGATACTCTGATTCCATTTAACCCCCTACCCATGATAGCTGCAGCTGATTTCCCCGCTAAGGTATCTGAGGAGCAAGCAACCTCACCAAGCATTGACCTTGTTCCCCCAGACGCAAGTCCAATCTCAATATGAGGAAAGTCTCTTCCCGCCACAAGCATAACTACTGCACTGCTGGCATAATTTGACGTTTTCTACCCCTACGAGAGTTGCCAAAGTGGCTGCAAATGGCCTCTCTCTCTTAGCCACCTGCATGGATGGTATCAGCTTGGGTTAGTCTCCCAGTTTCAGTTCACTGTGACCTAGTGGCTGATGCGTAGGTGGTGGACGATATGCATGCCTGCCCCGTTCAACTCTCCTCTTCTTTATGATGATATTGGCATTGATTCCATTAAATAACTATTTTTCCCACCAGCGTTTTCTCTTACATTCTCTCCCTCCCCTCTTCTTCTACTTCTGGCCTTATCTTTGTAGTTTGACCTCTTCCTTGTGATATTTGTATATCCCCTTATAATTATGAAGTGGATGGGTTCTTTGGTGATAGATTCTCGAGAAATTCCTTCCAGAGAAGAAAAAAGAAATTTGAAATCTCCTCTCATCTTGACAAAGAGCTGTGGTTCTGTTTACATCAGTAGAGTTGCAATCAGAAAGTACTAAACAGCCCAGATTAATGCTCCAAACAGCTTCTGTGTGGGTGGGTAAGGCAATTAAAAGCTAGACATGTTCAAGTTTTTTAGAGGATGTCTAGGTGATAAAAATGCTGTCAACACATCCAAGGAGGATTCTGCCAGCTTTTGTCAGAACAGAATTCTCATGTCCGTGAAGGAAACTCTCATCTTTTCATCAAGTCTAGTGTCAAACTAGAGAGGGGTGTTAGTGGGGGTAGAGGGGATGGGGGTGAGAGCAAAGACAGCAGGTAGCTTTATGTGTAAAGGACAGCCAGAGAGATGCCCATTAAAATCAGGATTATGCTGCAGACCTTTTAAAGACCAAGCTCTAAATTTCTAGATGGAAAAAGAGATGAGTTGCTTTAGTCTGTCTCTCAAGGCCTCCTTCAAAAAGTTCGAAGTGTCCTTCAGCACTATCTGGGTCTGCAGCTTATAATTACTCATTGCCATTGTCCTAAAGTTTTATTGATCCTCTTCTAGGTGCCAGGAATGTCGCTGTGAGCTTCATGCATCCCATTTCACCGTCCACGATAGTAGGCCTTATCATCTCTATTTCGCAGGTAACGAGACTGGGTGTCATGTAAGTTAAGAATCATAACAAAAGTTACTCAGCTTCCAGAGGCAGGATTCAAATCTTCAGACTGAGTACTACCGCTGAAGCCCACTGTGTTCCTACCCTACCCCTTGTTGGTGTCTATTCTCTGAGAAAGCACTTTAGATTCAAAGATACAAGTAGATTAAAAGTAAAAGAATGGAAAGAGATATATCATGCAAATGGCACTCATAAGAGAGCTGGAGTGGCCATACAGATACCAGACAAAACAGACTGAAACACAGAGGTTACTAGAGTTAAATATGGACGTTTTATAAAGATAAAAGGGTCAATCCATCAGGAAGACATACCAATTATAAGCATATATGCACCTAACAACAGAGCCTTGAAATACTTGAAGCAAAAACTAAACTGAAGGGGGAGAAATAGAACATTCAACAATAATCCTTGGGAATTTCAATACTCCGCTTTCTTTATTTTTATTTTACTGTATTTTTTTAAGTAGCTCCACACCCAACGTGGGGCTTGCACTCATGACCCTGAGGTCAAGAGTCACGTGCTCTACCGACTGAACCAGCCTCAATACTCCACTTTCAGTAATGGATAGAACAACCAGGTGGAAGACCAGCAAGGATAAAAAAGTCTTGAACCACACCTAAACAACCAGCTCTAACAGACCTTTCTAGAATGCTCCATGCAAAATGTACATTGTTCTCAAGCACACATGGAACATCCCCCAGGATAGACCATATGCTAATTTATAAAGCAAGTCTCAATCAATTTAAAAGGATGAAATCGTACAAAGTACATTCTCCAGCCACAATGCCTTCAAATTAGAAATCAGTTACAGAAAGGAAGTTGGAAAATTCACAAATATGGGGAAATTAAACTTCCACCTTGGTTTCCGAAGTTATCAATGGGGAAGAAGAAGAAGTCACAGGGGAAAATTAGAAAATACTTCGAGATGAATGAAAACAAAAACATGACATCCCCAAACTTATGAGATAAGTGGAGGCAGTGCTTAGAGGGGTATTTACAGCTCTAAGTGCCCATTTAAAAAAAAAAAAAAAAAAAAAGAATCGCAAATCAATAGCCTAACCTTCAATCTTAGGAAACTAGCAAAACAAGAGCAAACTGTATCCAAAGCAAGCTGAAGGAAGAAAATAAGGATTAGAACAGAAATCAATACAATGGAGAGTAGAAAAACAAAACTAATGCTTTATAAGTAATAAAATATCTTTAAAGAAAAAACTTTATACATGGGTACTTTGAACAGCACTTCTCTCCTGCTTTTTGAACAGGGGGGTCCACGTTTTCGTTCGCACCGAGACCTGCCCATGAAACAGGCATTGTTCTAAATGCAAGTCATAGCTTGTAGTTGAGCTACTTAGAACCCTTTACTCTTCCCTGCCTCCTCAATGCCCTAATGCAGCTTTTCAAGCCTCCTCACAATCCTTGCTAATCCTATTTTCTGCTGTTCCTCACATCACACCTTGTACTTCCCAAAACATAGCTCTCCTTGCCATTGCCTGGACACCCCGCGTGCTTTTCATGCCACAGTGCCTTTGCATGTACCTCTCTCTGTGTGGTATGTCTTCTCCTCCTGTTCTGCTTTTTAAAAAAAAATTTTTTAGAAAGATTTTATTTATTTATTTGAGAGAGAGAGAGGGAGGGAGAGAGAGAGAGAGTGAGAAAATGCAAGCAGGGAGGAGGGGCAGAGGAAGAGGGAGCAGATCCCTGCTGAACAGGGAACCATCAGGAAGGACTGTGGGATCATGACCTGAGCCGAAGGCAGATGCTTAATCGACTGAGCCACCCAGGTGCCCCTCCTGTTCTGCTTTCTGCCTCAAGTTTAGCATTTGTAACTCCCCCCTCGGCCTTCACCTCCTCCCTGAAGCTCTTGTCTGAAACCCTAGTTAACCTAAGGCTGTTTTTTGTATTATTTCTGGCCTTGTTCACACTCCCCATTGTGTGGACCATGGGTCTCCCCTTGGCACGGACCATTGACTGCAGGCTCCTTGATGGCAAGAACCCTTTCTTATTTACTGTTGTACTCCAAGAATCAGAGTAGATCAGAACTGAACCACATGGAGAGCATAGCTCTGCTGCATTTGAACTAGGGAAAGCATAAAAAGGAAGGTAAGTTAGTGCCTTACAACCATGAGTGGGGAGCTGGCTTTCAGTGGCTCAGTAGCATTTGGGGGAAGGAAGGAGATGGTTCAATGAGAGCTGAGGTTGGCCTACAGAGTCTGGAAAGTTTGGAATGCCCGCTAGAGGCCTCTCGTACATGCAGTTGCTCTTTGGAGTCATGAAGACCAGGCCAAAGAATGGGCTGGCAGCAGCTCATGTAATTGAGCTTGCATGAACCAGATACTTCTAAGCACTTACTAAACCATCTGGCATTCACAGCAAGCCTGTAAGGTATATGACCTATCATCATTAGCCTAACCATGTAAGCGGAAACATAGAGAGGGGAAGCAGGTTAACACAGTAATAATGATGGAGCAGGGATTTGAACCTAGACTGTATGGATGCAGAGTTTAGACCCTTAACAACTAAGCTCTGCTCCCTCTCGTTCAAATATATCGACCAACTTCTATGTGCTAGAGACCACACTAAATATTTTCCATAGAGGTATTGGCTCCCTCAGCGCTCTTTCTGACCTCTTTCTAAAGCAACTTCTTACCCTGCAAAGACTGGAAAGCAAGGCATTTTCCAGCCCCCCTCACAGCTGTGCTGTAGGTTCCATGCAGCAGATGATCTCGTGTGAGACTTTGACCTGCGCTTGTGCGGAGAGGTAGAGCGTTGTCGGTTTCCCCGGCGCAGGCTGGGCTACAGGTGCCACGGTCCTTGGTCGGCTGCTTCCGGATCCTGTAGGGTCCTGATCAGGTGAAGGAGCGGCCCTTTCGGTAGACCTTTTGGTGGTTTGGGTAGTTGTTTATGGAAGCTCGGCTCAGAGCCAGCTTCCTCAGCCCTCTGTAAGAGTTCTGTAGGCTTTCTAGTCTGCTTAATAAATTCCTTAGCTGGAACAGATTCGGTTGCCTGCAGCAAGAGTCCTCATTAATACCCTTGGATTCCCTCCCCATAGGGTTAGTTGGTGGGTATCTTCACGAGGAAATTAGAGCTCAAAGAAGTTGAAAGACTGGTCAAAGACACACAGCTTTGTGAGTGGTAAAGCAGGAACTCAGATTTAGTTCTGTCCAACTTCAAAGCCTGACATTCAACCACTATATTTTTCTTTTTCTTTCAATTTTTCTACTTGGCTCTGATGCAATCACAGCCCATTATTTTTGAGAGATCTTTATTATCAGAGGCAACCCTGTTTCTCTCTTCCTCTCTCCGTTAGCCGGAAATGTGGTCCTGAATCTGACAGCTCTAGCAGCATTGCCTTCTTATGACTTCGCTCCATTGTCGTTGAGCTAGCCCCATGCTGGGAGTTTCACACCATCCTCTAACAACCCCAGAAGGTGGGTAATGTAATCATCATCTTAAAAAACAGAAAAGAGACTCTGAGAGCTGTTGATTGAATACCCTGGCTGGTCAGTTAAGGTCATGCTAGCTGTTGGAACAATCCTGACAATGTAATACAGGCTCAAATACGGTAGGAACTAATTTTTCACTCATCATAAGTCTAAAGCCAATGTGCCTGATGGACAGGTGTTTCTCCTCCAAGTGATGAAGGAAGACCAGGAGGCCAGCACGTCTAGGGATGGGGACAGGAAAGTCAACTGGAGGGGTGGGGACGGGGTGGAAGGGTCGTGCAGAGCCTCATCACCTCCAGCAGGACAGGGTCTTAACCCAGCAAGCAAGTGGGTCCCACAGGCAAGTGACGTGTTTAAGCAGAGGAGGAACACAGAGGCGAGGGTGGGATGGGGGCTCCACAGGTTCCCTCTGGCTGCTGAGTGGGGAGCTGAGCTGGAGGGGGAGGAGGGGAAGCAGGGTGCAGAGGCAACACTTCACACCTGCACCGCATCTCATTGTCAGTGCTCTCTTTCTGCCATTTGTTTCCCCACAAGTTTATTTTTTAATTTAATTTTATTTAATTCAATTAACCAATGTATAGCGTATTATTATTTTCAGGGGTAGAGTTCAGTGATTCATGAGTTGCATATAATCCCCAGTGCTCACCACATCACGTGCCCTCCTTAAAGCCCATCACCCGGTTACCCCATCCTTCCACCCACCTCCCCTCCAGCAACCCTCAGTTTGTTTCCTCGTGTTAAGACTCTCTTATGGCTTGTCTCCCTCTCTGATTTTGTCTTGTTTTGTTTTTCCCTCCCTTTCCCTATGATCCTGTTTTGTTTCTTAAATTCCACATACGAGTGAAATCGTATGATAATTGTCTTTCTCTGATTGACTTATTTTGCTTAGCATAATACCCTCTAGTTCCATCGACGTTTTTGCAAATGGTAAGATTTCATTTTTTGATGGCTGAGCAATATTCCATTGTATATATATATACCACATCTTCTTTATCCATTCATCTGTCAGTGGACATCTGGACTCTTTCTGTAGTTTGGCTATCGTTGACATTGCTGCTATAAACATTGGGGTGCAGGTGCCCCTTTCGATCACCAGGTTTGTATCCTTTGGGTAAATATCTAGTAGTACAATTGCTGGGTCCTAGGGTAGCTCTATTTTCAACTTTTTGAGGAACCTCCATAATGTTTTCCAGAGTGGCTGCACCAGCTTGCATTCCCACCAACAGTGTAGGAGGGCTCCCCTTTCTCTTCATCCTCGCCAACATCTGATGTTTCCTGACTTGTTAATTTTAGCCGTTCTGACTGGTGTGAGGTGATATCTCATTGAGGTTTTCATTTGTATTTCCCTGATGCTGAGTGATGTCGAACATTTTTTCATATGTCTGTGGCCATTTGTGTGTCTTCTTCGGAAAAATATCTGTTTGTCTTCTGCCCGTTTCTTCACGGATTTTTTGTTTTTTAGGTGTTGAGTTTGATAAGTTCTTTATAGATTTTGGATACTAGCCCTTTATCTGATAAGACATTTGCAAATATCTTCTCCCGTTCTGTAATTTGTCTTTTGGTTTTGTCGGCTGTTTCTTTTGCTGTGTGAAAGCTTTTTATCCTAATGAAATCCCAATAGTTCACTTTTGCTTTTGTTTCCCTTGCCTCTGGAGACATGTCTAGCAAGAAGTTGCTGTGGCCGAGCTCACAGATGTTGCTGCCTGTGTTCTCCTCTAGGATTTTGATAGATTCCTGTCTCACATTTAGGTCTTTCATCCATTTTGAGTCTATTTTTGTGTATGGTGTAAGGAAATGGTCCAGTTTCAATCTTCTGCATGTGGCCGTCCAGTTTTCCCAACACCATTTATTGAAGACACTTTCTTTTTTCCATTGGATATTCTTTCCTGCTTCATTGAAGATTAGTTGACCATAGAGTTGAGGGTCCATTTCTGGGTTCTCTATGCTGTTCCATTGATCTATGTGTCTGTTTTTGTGCCAGTACCATACTGTCTTAATGATTATAGTTTTGTAATAGAGCTTGAAGTCTGGGATTGTGATGCCACCAGCCTCAGGTTTTCTTTTTCAATATTCCTCTGGCTATTCAGGATCTTTCTGGTTTCACACAAATTTTAGGATTATTTGTTCCAGCTCTGTGCGAAAAGTTGATGGTATTTTGATAGGGATTGCTTTGAATGTATAGATTGCTCTAGGTACCACAGACATTTTAACAATATTTGTTCTTCCAATCCATGAGCATGGAGTGTTTTTCCATTTCTTTGTGTCTTCCTCAATTTCTTTCATGAGTGTTCTACAGTTTTCTGAGTACAGATCCTTTGCCTCTTTGGTTAGGTTTATTCCTTGGTATCTTACAGTTTTTGATGCAGTTGTAAATGGGATTGACTCCTTAATTTCTCTTTCTTCTGTCTCATTGTTAGTGTATAGAAATGCAACTGATTTCTGTGCATTGATTTTATATCCTGTGACTTTGCTGAATTCCTGTATGATTCTAGCAATTTGGGGGTGGAATCTTTTGGATTTTCCACAGAGACTATCAGGTCATCTGCAAAGAGTGAGAGTTTGACTTCTTCTTTGCTGATTTGAATGCCTTTTATTTCTTTTTGTTGTCTGATTGCTGAGGCTACAATTTCTAGTACTATGTTGAACAGCAGTAGTGAGAGTGGACATCGTGTCATGTTCCTGACCTTAGGGGAAAAGCTCTCAGTTTTTTCCCCATTGAGAATGATATTCACGGTTGGCTTTTCGTATATGGCTTTTATCATATTGAGGTATGTTCCCTCTATTCCTACACTGCAGCGAGTTTTAATCAAGAAAGGATGCTGTATTTTGTCAAATGTTTTTTCTTCATCAATTGAGAGAATCGTATGTTTCTTGTTTGTTTGCTTGTTTTTTTTTTGTTGTTGTTAATGTGATATATCACATTGATTGATTTCCAGATGTTGAACCACCCTTGCAGACCAAGAATAAATCCCACTTGGTGGTGGTCAATAATCCTTTTAGTGTTGGAATAATCCTCCTGTTGGATCCTAGTGGCTAGTATCTTGGTGAGAATTTTGGCATCCATGTTCACCAGGGATATTGGTCTGTAATTCTCCTTTTTGGTGGGGTCTTTGTCAGGTTTTGGGATCAAGGTAATGCTGGTTTTATAGAATGAATTTGGAAGTTTCATTCCATTTTTATTTTTTGAAACAGCTTCAGAAAAATAGGTATTAATTCTTTTTTTAAATGTTTGGTAGAATTCCCCTGGGAAGCCATCTGGTCCTGGACTCTTGTTTGTTGGGATATTTTTTATTACTGCTTCAATTTCTTTGTCGATTATCTGTCTGTTTAGGTGTTTTATTTCTTCCTGTTTCAGTTTTGGTAGTTTATATGTTTCTAGGGTTTCTAGGAATGCATCCATTTCTTCCAGATTGCCTAATTTATTGGCAGATAGTTGCTCATAATATGTTCTTATAATTGTATTTCTTCCGTGTTGGTTGTAATCTCTCCTCTTTCATTTTTCCCACAAGTTTTGAGTTACTTGGGCAAACTCTTCCGATATTTACTAATCGAGTTCTAGTGCTTGATCTGGAAACTGCAGGTCCTTCTAACTGCTGGTGAATGAATTCTCATCACGATAAAAAAAACTGTTAACCTCCTTCCTCGCAGATGTAGAAAAGTGGATACCATTCTATATCTTACTACTGTCTTTGCAAAAGCTGTGTCTGACAAGGTCTTCTCTAAGACGCCTGGATTTTGGAGATGGTTGCACTGCAGCTATAACTATGACCCATGAGCTCTAATATATCTCTGGTTCTAACTGTTTGCCCTGGTAATAAGATTTAAAATGGCATCCTTCTCCAGTGAGCATTGTATAATGTATAGAATTGTCGAAACACTATGTTGTATATCTGAAATGAATATATCATTGTATGTCAACTATAAAGAAAACAAAAACAAAACAAAAATAAAAAAATAAAATGGCATCTTTATTTTCCAAAAATAAGTACTTGCGAGGTTTCTTTCTTAAGCCCTGAGGAGAACACTGATCATCCCTTCTTATCTCTTTGTAAGAAAAATATATTTCTTTGTAATTTTTTTTTCAAACAGAGTTTGGTAGCTTGGGCCCATTTAAATAAACCAGGAGCCTTGTAGGGAACTTTTGCACAGCCTGGTGGGGAGATGCTGCCCGGCTGGGGTTGGGGTAGGGGCAGCAGGGATGAGAGAGTTGAGAACTAGACTGAGAAAGATTCTGGAGATTGAATTAAAAGGACTTGGGGAAAGTCTGCCCTGAGCATGGGAAATGAGCAGGGAGTCTTAAGAATGACTCCCAGCCTCCTTGCATAAATAGCATGGAGGATTGCCCGTGAAGAAGCCAGAGTGTGGAATGTCCCCTGGAAGTCTGTTTATTCCACAATTCGTGGTGTCAAGAGGTCCTTTGTGCAAAAATTACCCTCCTCAGAGGCCCCCCCGAGTGAAAACGTAAAGGTCATTGACTGCTTCTGATCAGTGTTGGAAGAAATGGCGGTGGGGGTGGGGGGTGACGTGAGTTCTAGGTGACTCAGAAGGTGGATTTTCCTCCACAGACATCTCAGATGATGGATGGGGACATGAATGGGAGCAGAGCTCTGTTCTGGAGTCCCCAGAGAGGTGGCAGTTTTGCTGGAGCTCTGCTCAGCTGTGTCCTCTGGCTGCTGAGAGCCTGGGGGGTGAGGGGAAGGCATATTTCACACACGGTGGAGACTGTGACACTGGATTGTTCTGAGAGAAGTAAGGACAGGGCTGAATGGCTAGGACAAAGATGCTGGGACTTGAATTCTGCGTGACACTAAATATACAAATGGCTGTGACCAAACCCTATATGAAATAGAACTCTGACCCACAATGTATAGCCACTAGCTCAGGAAACAGAGCCACAACTCCTGTAACGATCGGCACCAAATGACTGGGATGTAATCAATGGCTGGATGTAACTGCCAGCTTCCCTAATGCGTGCCTCCCTTCCAGTTTAGGACCATTGAGAGAAGGCCAAATATGCTCCCCTAACCAATCACATAGGATGCCCCCACTGCTAGCTCCCCCGTGTTCACACCTCCGATCAGGGCACCCCTGGATCCTTCTCTTTCTCACTAGAAAGCTTCCTGCTCCTCTGCCTGCCTGGAAGTCTCTGCCAAAGGCACACGGTGGTGGCTGGCTCCCTTGCTACAGAAAACTCTGGATAAATAGCCTTTGCTTGTTCTCGTGTGGGTGGTCTTCCTTTCCTTCCATACCTGGCTCCTTCTGAGACCTCATCCAAGCTGTCTTGCTGGGCACCTGGGAAGGGGAAGGCAGGCTCTGAACTTGAGCTCTCCATTTTTCTCAGTGTTTGGGCAGAAGGCGATTCTTCATCAGGGCTGCTGCTGGCAACATCTGGCTAGTTAGCCAACTTCTTCCCAGGGCAGCGCAGAAGTATGATTGAGTAGGAGGAGGGCTGTCTGCTGGCACAGATTCTCCCAGAAATCACTGTTTAAAGGTCCTGAAATCATTTACCTTCTCTACAGGAAGAAAGCCCGCAATGGCTACCGCCATCACCTCAGAGATTGGAGCCGTACAAGGACCCGTGTGGTGTGTTCTCCTTCCCAGAGAACGTGTACAGAGCATGCACGCCTTTTTCTGGAGCTGGGTCTGAATCCTGGCTTTATCACCCTCCATCCTTGTGACCTTGGGCAAGTTCCTTGGCTCCCCAGGGTCTGAAAGTCTCCCTGCGTGTAGTTCATGGACGTTTCCATGCTGCACGATTGGTCTAAGTGTGGTCTACACACTACCTGCGTCTGAATCCCCTGGGGTGTTTGTTAAGCATACAGATTTCTGGGCCCCACCCCAGACCTCATGAATCAGCATCTCTGGCAGTGGGCAGGGAACTAAGACTGGCCAGCTCTGCAAGGGACCTCTCTACTCATTCGAGTTTGGGAATCTCAAGGTTCCTGCATCTTGGGTAGTTGAGAGATCATAGTGACGGTCGGGCCCGGTATTCCTCCTCAGCAAGGGCTCGTGCACAGATACACCCAAGGCAAAGAAAATGGCAAAAACCAGAGGAGCTGAGGAAACGAGAGCTGTGGGAAGAGGAGATGAATTCCAACCCGAGAAACGCAGAGACGTTTGTATGAAAGAAGTGCCTTGAGGGAGAGATAGAATTTCATCACGCAGACATGGAGAAAGGGATGGAAGGAAGAGACCAGCAAGAGCAAAGACACTATCTCTGTCACATTTTGCTGCATAAAAACCCACCCCAACACTTAGTAGCTTCAAACACCAATGTTAATTACAGCGTCTGAACCCACTGATCCTCTGAGTGAGTCTACGCATCTGGACCAGGTAGGTATGGCTGATCTCGGCCTGGCTTGCTCACGGGTCTGCAGTCAGCTGGCAGGTCAGCTGGGGAGTGGCTGGTCTAGGGTGGCCTCACTCGTACCCCTGGTGTTGGCTGGCTGGGCTGGGGTGGTGTGGGTGACAGAGCGGGTGTTCTCTCATCGCCCCACAGGCTAGCCTGGGCTTCTGCGTATGGTGGCACCAGGGTTCTGGGAGGGAGGCAAGCAGAAGCTTGCCAGAACTCTTGAGGCCTAGACTTGATACTTGCATATCATCACTCCGGCTGCATTCTGTTGGCCGAAGCAAGTCATGGCCAAACCCAGATTGAAGGAGAAATTGCTTCCATGACTTGATGGGATGAACTGCAAAATATAGAAATCTGCCACAGATCCCAAGGCAGGAAAATGCTTTGAATCTTCTCCAAACACCAGAGAGGAGATGTTTGTGTGGGGCAAGGAGAGACCTGAGGGGCCATGATTGTGAGTGTCCAAAGCCTCACAGTAGCCAGGGCCCTCCCTTCACTGTTGAGCACCCACAATGGGCAGCTGCCAGCTGAGGCCTGCCAAAGGGGAAGGGCAGCGGGAGAGTTTCCTCCCACCTGAGAGAGGAGGAGTATTTTATCATCGACGTTCCTTAGAACCAGGGGCACATGGTGATTTTAAAAAAGCAGACCAACTTTCAGTCTTGGTGTTCTTTTTCAATTCTCTACAGACAATTGCTCCCTTATTGGCTACTCCCAGGGCAGACCAGTCCCACTGTCTCTCCCTCCTTGTGCTGCTGCCAGAGATAAACCCATCATCCATAGGGCAGGGCCCGAGCTGGGGAGTGGGTGGTGAGGAAGAGGAAGATCTTTTCCCTCCATTGTAGAGAGGCTCCACATGGTCCACGGGTCCCCTTATGACAGTGGCACAGGTGCATTCTAAAGTCCAGTTAGATGCCACCTGCCTAAGGGATACATAGTACTGACCCTGTTTCATGGATGGGGACCAGAGGGCCAGAGAAGCCCAGAGACTTGCCCAAAGGCATGCAGCTAGGAAGGACACTGGAGGCTTGACCATGGACTTGGTAGGGCTATAGAAAGGAGGGGGTTTCTGTGGAGCATTTGAGGAGAGGGGTGCCCCCATTGATCTGGTGTTTTGGAGAGGAGCCATGATGCCAGTTTGTCACGGTGGGAAACCTGCCCTCAAGGCAGGAATATGCTTAGTCGCCAGCTCTGGGGAGACAAGCCGTGGGTTGCAGCGCTTGCCAATTGCTCTGGTGTCGTCACTCCCACCACGGCCATGCTAACGACACGACGTCGCCGAATAGAGTCAGGAAGACACGCGCTCAGTGGGCTCTCGGGAGCCAGCAGAAGGGGCTCCCACACCGTGGCTGGGGCACCAATGAAGAAGTAGGGGCCAGCCTCACCACGGGAGTGAAGTGATGCTATTGGCTGCTCCGTGGGCCTCTGGCTGGTTCTGAATGCCCTGTGGTCTCTTTGATGGGCTGTGCCATCCTTATGGCGTCTTGGTCATGCCTTTTCTGAAGGATCTGAGCCATTTGCAGCTAAGGAACTCCAGCTGTGGGCGGTAGGGGTGTTGAGCTCTGCTTTTCTTCTCTCAGGAGGGAAAGCATCCAAGATCTTCAGAAGAGTGGGGTTTGCAAAACAACTGGTCTCGATGGTCGAAGAGGCTCTGTGGGCCCGATGGATGAGCTAGAGGAGAATGAGGGCTTTCTGACCTTCAGGACATCAGAGGAGAGGTGCTGCGAAGGCAGCGAGGGACCTCCCACCTGAGCCTGGCTTTGCGGTGGGGAGACAAAGCCGAAGGAAGGAGGAAAATTTACTATCGACAAACCTATGCACAACAATGGCAACCAGATAAGTAAGTAGGAAGGTATTCTCATTTCAACATGCATGTAAATTTTGTGCTTTATGAGTTTTATTTGGAATTACATATAGGGAAGAGGCATGACAGATGTCTCTTCTTGCCCAGGGCACAAAGGGGACTTATCCGGTCCCACCCCACTGCCTCCTGACCCACATCTGTCTCCTCCAGCTATGCGTTTCACTCAAACACGGCTGCTAATTGAACCTCATGTTTGTAGTGGGGCGGGGGGTGCTGTTACCTCCCCCTGGATCCGAAGCCCAGCTGTCCCTCTCTAAAGGCATCCTTAGTAACAAAAGAGACCAAGTTGAGGCAGAACACACCTCATGAGGGCCACATACATCATCTCTGCAGAGACCACCGATCGGCAGAGGGAGGGAACCAGAGAGAGACCAAGTGCCCATCTAATCATGGAAAACTGTCCCTACTCCAAGACCCAAGGACCCAGGAAAAGGTATTTGAAATCGTTATTACCATTCTCCACTGGTATCTTACAGATTTCAGGACGAGGACAATGCCTGGCACATGGCATCCGCTCAGGTGTCTAAGAAGGTGGGTACTTCTGGTGATGCGCTCTGTGGAGGACAGACGGAGCCAGACCGGAGGCAGGAAGAGAGGCCAGGAGAATGGAGCAGTCAAGAACAAAGAGCAAGGTGTAATGGTGAGGATGGGGGGGGAATGTCACCCTCATGCCCTTTTTCCCAGAAATCCATAGCCCCGTCTGAGCATGAGGAAAAAGACATCCGACAATCCCACACCCAGGGGCTCTCTTCAAGACACCTGGCCAATAATCCTCCAACCTGTAGAGATCGTCAAAAACAAGGAAAGACCGAGGAACTGTCATGGATCAGAGTAGCCTAGGGAAAAGTGGCAACTGAATGTAATGTGGTATCCAGGAGGGGGTCCCGGGACAGAAAAAGGACAATACGGGAAAACTAACAAAAGCAGAATAATGAGTGAGGTTTCGCCTACCAATTAATTTCTTAGTTTTGACAAATGTACCATGGTAACATAAGATAGTTAACATAGCGGACGCGGGGTGGGGTGTATATGGGAGCTCGCACTACTATCTTTGAACTTCCCTGTGAATCTAAAATGATTCTCAAATTAGAAGGCTATTTAAAAGGGAGCAAAGAAAAGAGGCATTGCTTCCTCGTGGGGCACTCGGGGACAGCTTTGTGGACACGGTGTCATCTGAGCTCTTGAACAGCATGCAGGGTTGGGTGGGACGGGGTTTGCAGTGGGTGGAGGAGCTGGAGCAGAGACTCGAGAGACAAAGGAGGGGGCCTGGCTGTCACCGGGGCGCTGCCTGTCTCCCTGGTAGATGTGGACAAATAGCACGATGATCTCAGCGAGTATTATTTGCTTTCGGCTCAAGGATTCTCTAAATCGGGAGGTAATTCGGCAGCCCCAGCCTCAGGAGAGCACGTGCAGATTTCGTGCATAGGGAGTGTGATTCGGATGGGGGTTGGGAGGGACTGCGGTGCCCAGGAGCTCTGGGCCTGGGCCAGGGCAGGGGAGGGGGGACTCCTTCTCCCCACTCTACTGAAAAACAAGCATGTTGGTCCCCCACAAAACCCTGCACACAGATGTTTACAGCCGCTCTATTCATAATTGCCTAAACCTGAAAGCAACCAAGATGTCCTTCGGGAGGCGAATGGATAAACTGTGGTCCATCCAGACAAAGGAAGAGTATTCAGTGCTAAAAGCACAAGAGCGATCAAGCTCTGAAAAGACACAGAGGAAATGTACATGCATTTTACTAAGTGAAAGAAGCCCATCTGGAAAGGCTGCGCTCTGTATGCGTCCGAGTACATGACATTCGGCAGAAAGCAAAACTATGGCGACAGTCAGATCCATGGTTGCCAGGGGTCGAGGGAGGAGGGGCGAATAGGCAGAACATGGCATTTTTAGGGCAGTGGAAATTCTCTGTATGATACTGTAATGATGGATACGTGTCATTTCACATGAGTCCAAACCCACAATAAGTCCAACACCGAGAGCAAACCCTAATGTAAACTGTGGACTTTGGGGGATGGCGAGGTGTCACTCTAGGTTCATTGGTCCTAATGAGTGTAGCCCTCTGGTGGGGGATGTTGACAAGGATGCTGTGTATGGGGAGGGAGGGGGGCAAATGGGAAATCTCTGTACCTTCCTCTTAATTACACTGTGAACCCAAAACTGTTCTAGAAACAAAGTGTTAAAAAAAAAATAGGGACACCTGGGTGGCTCAGGGTCTTGGGATCGAGCCCCACATTGGGCTCCCTGCTCAGCGGGGAGCCTGCTTCTCCTTCTGCCTGCTGCTCCCCCTGCTTGTGCTCTCCTGCTCTCTCTCTCTGACACAGAAATAAAATCTTAAAAAAAAATTAAAAAGAAAAAGCCAACCAGACTAGAAAACAAAAAACCAAGTGTGTTGGGGGCAAGCAGAGGTCCAGACAAGCCCTCTCTGCTACAGGTTCAGCCGCCGAGCTCCCTTTGAAGACGCCCAGCCCTGGTCTGTCTGGGAGGCTTTGAGTAACTGAAGTCATTCCAGGGCCCGGGGAAGCACTGTCGTTCCATCGCCAGGGCCTGGGAGCACAGCAGACATCAGACACTTACAGGAATGCTTTGTGGAGGGGCACCTGGGTGGCACAGCGGTTAAGCGTCTGCCTTCAGCTCAGGGTGCGATCCCGGCGTTGTGGGATCGAGCCCCACATCAGGCTCCTCCGCTGGGAGCCTGCTTCTTCCTCTCCCACTCCCCCTGCTTGTGTTCTCTCTCTGGCTGGCTGTCTCTATCTCTGTCAAATAAATAAATAAAAATCTTTAAAAAAAAAAAAGGGAATGCTTTGTGGAGGAGGATGCATGTGAGTGGGCACCTCGCTGACGTCCCCCTGTGACCGAAGCCCCATCCCGGCCCTCCCCACTTTCTCGAAAAGTCCTCCCTAATGGGAACATTTTGTTAAATGCAATGTCCACACGTATACGGCTCCCTGTTCGTGGTGTTCCTGCCGCTCAGCCTGTCACGGGGTCCCCTCCCAGGCCTGGAAACTGTGCTGATGGGCCCCTGGGTGGGCTGCTCTCCTTCCATTAAGTCTGAAAGGTAAGCTCTCCCAGGCCCTTTGCTGCCCTGGCAACCCTGTTCTGTCCTTACGGTGGCTGCCCTGGGAAAGGGGAAGAGGCTGAGTTGAAAATTCTGATTCTGCTCATTCCATCCTGATTCCCAAGTAATTGACCTGGAGACAAAGAGGAGCTCTAGCCTACAGAGCAGTCTGCCTTTTGAAAGGAGCCAGACAATGGCGACCGGACTATCGCTGTTTCTAAGAGTGGAAGACTCTGTGTCCTCTGAAGAAGCCCAGTCTGGACGGTCCCCGGTGCAGATGGCAGCTGGCGTGATAGGACCCTAATTGGAAGAGGATCCTGCGACCTCCAGACCAATTAAATGTTTTCTCGGGAGCCGGGAACAGCTGCGTGAGGAAAGCACTTATAATTGCTCTGGGTAGCAGGTGAATGTTTTTTCTGCCACCAGAAGTGGCTCTAGCCATCGTGGGAGGTATCGACCGTGGGTGCTGTCTGGGTCTGGAAAATTGGACTTGGAAGCAAGCAACATGACATTGGCAACCTGGCTTTTTCAACAGAAGCTCTAACGAGGCCGAGCGTAGCTGCTGGGGAATAATTACTTCCAACGATCAGGGAAGTTGCCTGGGCCAGAAACAGGTGCCTTCGACACACAACTTCCAGAGGGACAGAGAATTCAGGGTGGGGTGGGGTCGGGAAGGTTTTGGAACCTCTGCCCCCCAATCATGCCCCTGGAACTGCATCCCCAAGTGTCTCCTGAGATGATTTCTTGGGGATAGAACTTTCTAGATCTTTATTGTGGTTGATGATCACACTATTATAGTCATCTGTCAAGACAGTCATAAAACTGTAAACTTGCAATTATTTCTAAATTTAAGCACACACAAAACACAGCCATCCAGGGTCCCTTGAGCCTGCTCTCCTCACCCAGACCTGGGTGGGCCTCTGCGTGGTCTGACGCTAACCTCATGTCCTGCCTAAAGGACATGTCCCGAGGCTCCTGGTGTAATTCTTCAAAGGAGGAGAAACACCAGTCCAGGATTTTGAACACTCGGAATCCTCTAGAACGGTGGTCTACCATTGTGGTTACTCTCAGACCCCCCTAGGAGCTCTGACACCCCAGACCCAGGCCCTACCTGGCCAGCGGTGGCAGGATCCCTGGGGTTGGGACAAGGCCTTGAGACTTTTAAGCCCCTCCCCTGGCCCCACCCCCACCCCAGCCCATGATAGTTTTGTGAACCAGAACCACAGCTCTGAAGTCATGAGGAGTGGTTCGTGTTTAGGATCCTTTGCTATTACATGTCTGGAGATAGCGTCAGAAGACTACACTGGAGGTTTTGTGGTCCCCCCCAAACCCCCCAACCCCACAGGTGCTGGGGGGCCCTCAGATTTCCCACTCAAGAGGCTCCTCCCTCCACCAACCAAGGATCCACTTGAAACTTTGGCCCTGGGTTCCCGCTGCCTCCCGACACCTGCCACTCTTCCCTCTGTCCCTGGGCATGTGTGAACGTACTGTGTCCCCAGAAGAAGGAACCTGGAACCTGGAAATGAGTTCTGGTGCCAGGCCCCCGTCGATGGTGAGATTTCTCAATGGGCCCCGGGCAAATCAGCCTCCCCGAACCTCAGGCTTCTCGTCAGCAAGATGTGGGGAAGGGATACGGAAGGACCCGCTCGGGAAACTCAAGCATTCAAAGCCTGGCTATCTCTCCCCCATGGCTCCCTGGAGGGCAGGACCTCACGTCCTCTGTCCCTGGGTTGCCAGCAGGAGTCAGTGCGGTGATCCCAGTCATCGTTTGCCGAATTCGTTATTGCTAAGCCTTGTTTCTCATGCGGAAAAGGACCAAGCTATTTTCAGGCCGGCGGGTGAACTCCTCTGGAACAGCTGCCGGCTCCTGTGGGGAGGCTTCCGAAGTGACCCAGATTTCCAAGTGCTCCTGTCCTCACGAAAGGCTGTCACCGTGGCCACGCCCACCCGCCCACCAGGAGGAGGACCCTGAGCCTGCCCTCCCCCACGTTCTGGCCCTTTCCTGTGCATCCCTGAAGGGGCATCAGGCTGTCCCCCTCCCCGCCCCCAAGAGGGGAGAAATGGGGGGGGGGCTCAGTGGGGTGTGGTGTTGCATTTTGAAGCTTTTCCAGAATTGATTGGTTTGGATTTTTTTATTTTTTAAAGGGTTCCTCCCTGAATGTTGGCAAAGCGGCCAGACTGCCATAAAAGCTATGACAGGGACACCGACCCTCAGGCCTCATCAGATTTCCCTAGCTCCCCGGAGCCCTGGGGAGGCTGCCGCTCCCACCCCAGGGCACCTGGTTCCCGTTCAGAGGTGCTGAGTACAGGGCGTGTGCTGCACTTGGCAGAGTGGGGCTGAAGGGGAGGGGAGCTCAAAACAACAGAAATTTATTCTCTCACAGTTCAGGAGGCTGGACATCCAAAATCAAGGTGTCCCACCGTCCCTCTGATGGTCCCAGGGAAAAATCCTCACTTGCCTCTTTGTAGGTTCTGGGGGCTATCGGCGTCCTTGGTGATCTTTTTCTTGTAGATGGGTCATGGTGATCTCTGTCGCTGTTGTCACATGGCCTTCTTCCCTGTGTGTTGTCACATGACCCTCTTAGAAGGACATTAGTCATTGGGCTTAGGGCCCACCCTAATCCACGATGACCTCATTTTTAATAATTATAGCCGCAAAGACCCTATTTCCAAGCAAGGTCTGAGTAGACCTGAATTTTAGGGGGATGCTCTGTTAGCCAGTACGGTATCTCTGGGGCTCTCCCACTCCAGGGCCAGGAGCCCCCTCTCCTGCCACTCTGCCCCGTGCCCTCACCCCAGTACCTGTCAGGGGGCCACCATCGTCATGAGATGGCATTGGTGCAGAGGCTGCTTGAGCTCCATTGGAGGCGTTTTCTGGCAAAGTCTCAGCAAGGTGAGCTCAGCTTGAATCTGAAGACTGAGGTCAACTTCCAGCAGACCTTGGGCAAGTCACTACCCTTAGAGCGTGAAGCCCCCTGTAGCCCCGCAGCTTCATAGGATTAAATTCTAGGACTGTGCATAGAAAGAGTGTAGCCCTCCACTTTCTGCAGGAAATTCCTCTCCAGAAAGATAAAGCTACAAATAATTTTATTATTTGCCTCGTGAGCTTTCTGAAGAGCCTTCATCTGGACTTGTATTTATTACCCTACTAGACTTTGCCAGGGTGAATAGCGCCTTACTCAGAAAAATAGGTCACTCAGCTGGGCTTTGCAAGCACTATTTGCTCTTTTTATTATTTTTTTAAATTTTATTGATTTATTTATGTGAGAGAGAGCGAGCACATGAGTGGGGGTGGGAGGGAGAAGCAGACAGAGAGGGAGAGATTCTCAAGCAGACTCACACCGCTGAGCGTGGAGCCCAACGTGGGGCTCGATTTCCCACGCCAAGGTCATGACCTGAGCCGAAATCAAGAGTCGGCCGCTCAAGCAACTGAGCCATGCAGGCGCCTCACAACTGTTTACTCTTAAGCTACATTCAGAACCTTCCTTTCTCTGGTCCCCAATCCTCAACTATTATATAAAAAACTCAGTTAAATCCCAATCACCTCCCCCCAATTGAAGACCTCCCTTAAACCAGACCCTGCAAATCCCATAAATACGGCACCCTTGACCTTGATGCTGTGAGGCTGCTGAAAGCGGCTCTGTGGGCTCTCTAGGTGGGATTTTGCCAGGAGTTGGCAGTTGGCCCCTCTCTGAGTATCGATCTCCTGTATTTTAAATTTATATTTTATAAATACGTAAATGCGTATTGTTATACATAGATACATATTTTACATTATAGATTTGTATACTTACGTTTTATAAAGTCTATAAAATGGGATAACAATTCCCTACTACCCCCTCCACGTAGACTTGGGGGTCCCCACTCACCCTCACCCCGGCACCAAAGAGGAAAACAGAGATTAGGGAAAATTCTCTTCCACAGAACACACGCCAGGATGGAAGGGAACAGCTGCCCACTTGGGAGGTCTGAAATCTTTTCAATGTGATATGTAAAAGAATTCTGAAAATGCTTGGCTGCTGTATAAACTTCAGGGACAATTATTTGCAGTTAGATATTTTTGTCCCTCTACCCTTAAATGGAAGCTTTTGAACTAAATAACAGAATCTATTGAAGCGAAATTAGCCATTTGTTGAGAAATTCTGGGCTCTCGACCAAGAGTTTCTTACCTTTTGTTATTTAAGAGTAGACAAAACCCCCACCTTCCCCTGGGGTTAGGGGGGACCAGGGTGATGTCTGGTGCCAGAGGGGCTGGGGGACAGTGCTGGCTGTCTGCTTGGTCTCCCTCCAGCCCATCTTCAGCCCCTTACCTTGTCCCCACTGGATGGGAGTCACAGGAGAAATTACTGTATGGGAAGCCAAGAATCTACCATTTCGTAAGTGGTACCCCTGTGAGTTCAGTTATCTGAACTGACTTTGGATCGTTTCCTGATAGGCATTTTATGTAAAATGGAGGAGATGTGCTATGTTGGAGTCGTGAGGAATTCCTCTTAGGTTAGGAGCATACTGTGATGGTTTCTCTGAGTGTCCGATGATGGGATTCTGGGAGTGGGGCTCTTGCAAGCCAGGCATTTGCTAACTGGGCAGCACGACCATGGTTTGGCCAAAGGAAAATCAAAACCCAAACCCCAGTTTCACTTTCCCCAAGTGAGCCTGCCATGTCTTGTAGACCTCATTCTGAGTTCAGATTTGAGCATGGTGTTTGGTTGTTATGCCTGTTTCATTTTTTGTTGATACAGAATGATTCCCCCAATTTTTGGTCCCAGATTACGTTGACTTCCAGAGAAGATGACTGCTCATAGAATGTTCTACCTTCTGGAATTTGTCAAATCGCTTCTTCCTGGTGTCATTTTACTTGTTTGTCTCTTTCTTGCCAAGTGGGAGTTAGGGCTCAAGTCTCGGTTAGATTCAAGAATACTTCACGGATATTTTAAAAATAATTTTCTTTCTGATAATAAAACAAATCCAAATTCATTGTAGAAAACAAATTTTTTTAAAGAAGTAGGAATAGCCCATAATCCTACCATCCCCAAATAAATATATTCCAGTGCATTTCTTACCAGTCCTTGGTTCTCTGGATGTAAATAAAGTGGGAACAAGAGAAAAAAGCCATTTGTATTCTATTTAAAAACAAAATTAAGCTCACAGCCTCTCTGTGTGGTCATGTGTGTGTGTGCGTGCATGTGTGTGTGTGTGTGTGAAAGAGAGAGAGAGAGAGAGAGAAAGTGAGAGACAGAGATGGAGAGAGGCAAAGAGATCCATTATCTTATCTGTTTTCTCGTTGGGCATTCGGGTACTTTCCAATTTGTGTCCTCTACATATATGATTAATAGCCTTGTGTACAAATCCTCATCTTCTTCCAAGATGGAATTACTAGACCAGTATCAGGCACACGATTCTTGACACATTGACGGGCTCCCCCAGTGGATTCATGTTTACATCGGCCAGCCGCGTCTGAGCCTGCCCGAGTTGCCAAAGCTTCCCCAAACGAGAATTGTCTTTTAAAAATATTTTGATGGACGAAAACACAGGGTATCTAATTTTAGTGTTCATACCTGATTACTTAAGGAAGCCGAGCATACTTCCACACGCTCGTTAGCCCACTGGGTTTCTCTTTACTAGGATTTTATCCATCATTTCTTGTCCGAAGGGATTTTTATCTATAGGGAGAAGAATCGTCCTATGTCATGTATGTCGTTCTTATCAAGTTGTAAAATGAAAAGCAATCTCAGAGCTCGCTCACAGCTGCTCTCTCTGCGGGACGGAGGCTGGAACCTATGACCTGCTGAGCATGGCAGGATCTATGGCACGGAGGCAGCGCCTGGCCCAGTGCCTGGCCCCCAGGAGGCCCGCGGCAAAGGTTGGGTACGTGCTGCCTTTGCGAATGTACGCCCCCAGGTGATCCCAATAAGCCTCAGAATGTGTCCCCTCCTGCGACCATGGGAACCCTGGACTAAGCCACCAGGATGACGCCCAGTGCTCCTCCTGACCTTGCTTCCCTACCTCCCACTTTATTCCTCTCTCTCCATCTGCTCCTGGTGAGTCCAGACCTGCTTGGATTTGCCTCTTGATTTTCCCCGGGCCGAACTACAGATGGTGCTCCCCAGTTCACTGGGGGCCTGATCTGCAAAAGCCCCACCCCCCGGGGTCACGGTCAGTCTGAGATGCCTGGCTCAGAGGATTGAATCTCTGGAAGCTCCTGAGGGTGGGAGCTGAGATGGGAGGCAGACGTATGCCTCCAAAGAAAGCCCAGCCCAGGCTAGCCTGGGGCATGAGGACACCCTGGGCAGACCAATAACTTGGTGTCCCATCAGGTTGATTTTTTTTTTTAAGGTTTTATTTTTAAGTCATCTCTACACCCAACGTGGGGCTTGCACTCACAACCCCAAGGTCAACCCACTGAGCCATCCAGGAGCCCCCAAGTTGATATTTTTAAAAATGCTTTTAATGGGAAATAAATAGAAAGTAATTTTCTCTTTTGAAAAACAGCATGCAGAGAGAGCTATTTCCCTCTATGTTCCCAGAGCGGCTTTTCTAACCCCTGGTTCTGAGTTTTCCATGTTCTCCACCCAGACTGTGAATACCTGGGAGGTGCAGATTAGCCCCATTTGTCTCGGGGTCCCCAACACCTGGGGCAGTGTCTGGCCTATAGAAGGTACTGGAATGAATTGTTGACTCTTTCTGTAAAAGGCTGCAGCAGACACATGGGTTCAATGGGAGGGGCGAGAACCTACCCATTGCTGATCTTACGCCCCTTTGGATACCAAGGCCCAGCTCTTGATGACTCTGGCTGGGCTGCGGAGGGAGGCTCAGGGACGTCCCCTGCTCCCCTCACCTGTCCCAGGCATTCCCCTCTCTGCATCCCGACTCGCATGCAGCTCACCTTGTCCGGGATTAACTGAAACGTAGCAATTCAGCTTGGAGGACGAGAGCAAGGGCAAGGTGGGGGTGGGGTGGGGCTGAGGATCTGCATGAAGTCTGGGGCTGGGAGGGTCCCCACACAACCCTAGACACCAGAAACAGGAAGTCTGATGTGAAACCTAGCAGCTGGAGGTGGAAGGGGCTTCAGAGGCCACCCAGAACAATTTATGATAGCCTGCTACAGTTCTTCCCCACCCACCTGCATGTTTTAAATCATTTAAGCTCTCTTTACACCAAATATTTTTACAAGAAAACAGCTCTGTTAGAAACCTGCTGTGGACAAAGAGAAAAAGATGGACCGCGGTCATCTGTTCTCCACTTTTCTCACTCTTGGTCCCAAAGGGGCAAGATGCTGTCTCTGGGCCCTCCTCAGGATAGATGCAGCTCCTGGGAATAGGATTCGGGCACCAACACACACACACACACACACACACACACACACACACACACAGACACACACACACACACACACACACACACACACACACACACACCAGCCCTAGGGTTAAGATGCTTAACCCTAGGCTAACAGACCAGCCCTCTAGCGCCCTGACACCCTGCCCTCACCTTTGCAAATCGCATCTGTACTGAGCTTTCCACCAAGGATCTTACTTGCTGTTGCTGGCTTCTACTGTCTGGAACCCCGACTGATACTGTTTTGTTTGGAACTTTTCCAAGAGCTGTTTGCCATCTGGGAAAATCATGTCACCAATAGCAATGCCACTGGTGGTATTTGAGTTGCTAATTCAACTCACCTTTCCCAGTCTGCATTTCAGAGCAGACACATGCGTGACTGTGTTAACTGTGTTTTCTAGCATAATCGTGCTCGAGCATTCACACATTGAAATGAAGGCTGTTTTATTATACACTCCTCTCCTTTCGCTTCTCCTCCTCCTCCTCCTTCTTCTGCAATTAGGCATTGTGTTCATTTACAAAAAAATCATGTGTATGGGTAGATTATTAAATTCAGGATGGCCAAAAGGGTCTTGTAAAACACCTGTTATAAAGGGAACTCACTGGGGCGGAAGGGCTGGGGAACCAGGGCTCTAGTCCTGTTCCCAGCGATCTGTGCTGCTTTTCCGGCGCCAGAAGCTGGGACTCGCACTGCGACACCGACCACAACCACAACAGGCACGTAAAACTACAACCGTTGCCATTTGTCATTGTCTTCTGTGAACTCTCCGCTTCACATGTTTTCTCCTTTAGCTTTGCCCTCACCAGTCCTCTTTTGCTATTTGATATGTGATCATACCTATCCTTACCTCCCTTTGCAGCTGCAATAAAAATCAATACAATAAAAACCACTAAATTTGTCTAATGAAAAAAAAAACCATCTATAGATATGATATTAACAGCTCCTCTTGGAAGGGGGCTTGGCTGTCCTAGGGTGCAGGGTATAACGGGTGGGTTTACCCTGAAGGAGAAATCACCGGATCCAGGCATCGCAGAGGGGAGCCATGCCCGGCAGCAGCCCTTCCGGTCTGTCACCCCAGTCCTGTTCATCAGAATGCACTGTCTCCCCAAGGCTGTCACATCAGAACTCCATGCTTATTTCCATATTCATGTATTATTTACACATAGTAAATTTCACCCATTTACAGTGCACAGTTGGGTGAGTTTGAGTGTGTGTATACGACCATGTAATCACCATCACAATCCAGATGAGAACCACCCCTTCACCCTAGGAATCCCTGTGCCCCTGTGCCTTTGCTCCCTTTCCCCCACCAACCTCAAGCGACCACTGGGTCGCTCTGTCACAGTTTTGCCTTTTCTAGAATTTCACAAAAATGCTCTCACAGACAGTCTTCTGCATTTGACTTTTTTTTTTTTCACTTTCACATAGTGTTTTTGAGATCCATCTGTGTAGTTCCATGTATGGCTCCCTTGTTCCTTTTTATTGCTGACTAGTATTTCATTATGTGCGTCTGCCACAATGTGTTCATCCACTCACCGGTTGAACATTTGGTTGCTTCCAGTTTGGGGTGATTATGAATAAAGCTGCTGCGAACATTCACACACACATTCCTTGTGTGGACATAGGTTTTCATTTCTCTTAGGTAAATATCTAGGAGTGGAATGGCAGGGTCGTATAGTCGATTCATGTTTAACTTTTTTTTTTTTAAGATTTTTGTTAATTCATTTGAGACAGAGAGAGAGAGAGACAGAGACGGAGAGAGCACAAGAAGGGGGAGAGGCAGGAAGAGAGGGAGAAACAGACTCCCCACTGAGCAGAGAGTCCCACGCAGGACTCGATCGCAGGACCCTGGGATCAGGACCTGAGCCAAAGGCAGATGCTTAACCGTCTGAACACCCAGGTGCCCCAATGAATGTTTAACTTAAAAAGATGCTGCCATACTGTTTTCCAGGGAGGCTGCACCATTTTGCGTTCCCACCAGCAATGGATGAGAGTTCTAGTGACTCCACACCTTTATCAGCACTTGGCGCTGTCAATGTTGGCGGTTGATCTGTTCGTCTGTTTCAGCCATTCTAATCGCTGTGTTGCTGTGTAGAGTTGTGGTTTTACTTTGCATTTCCGTGATGACTAATGACGCTGAGTATCTTCTCATGGGCTTATTGGCCATTTATTTATATACCTTTACTGGTGAAATGTCTGGCCAAACCTTTTGCCTATTTTTGTATTGGATTGTTTGGTTTTTTATTACTGAATTGTACAATGTTTTATTTTTGATAGGCGCATTTTCCCCATGGCCCCGTCTGAGGAATGAAAGTCTGATTTCTGCCTCAATTGCTGTATCTCATTCAGACAGACAGAGTGAAAAATAGTGAGATTCAGGGTGCGTCTCCATCCAAGTCATCCTGACCATCACAAAGTTACTTTCATCCATGGTGCATTTTAAAACTAAAAACGTATTTGGGATCTGAGCCCTAAACATGGTTGACATGACTTCTACTTCTCTTCCTCGGGAACACAAACATGTAACAGTCCTTGTGTAAGTAAACACCCACACAAGAGCTGACACCTGCTTTTCTTTTTCCTGTGTCAACTGAAGTTAGGTAATCACAAACGGAGCTTGGAGAAATCTATTCTACACGTAAATCCCTTAGCTTCTTGATGTTCTGATGGGCCATTGCTCTGAGTAAGAAAAACGTTACATCAGGAGATTTATGCTTTGGCCTAAATTCCTGGAGTTTCTGATTTTTACATAAAGTCCTACACATGCCAGGGGACCCTTAGATATAGTTCATCCATGCTTCTGTGATTCATCCACTTCCCTACCACGACAGATACAGAATGAAACTAATAAGTTTGATAATTGAATAATACTTACCATCTGTAGACTGCTCACTGTGAGCCTGGCCCTAGGGACTTTGAGTCCATTGTCTGACTCAGTCCTCACATAAACCCTGAAATACAGTGACTGTTATCCTTGCTTACAGGTGTGGAAGCCAAGGGTTCCAGAGGAGGGGTAACTATCTGGCCAAGGCCTCCATGCCAGCCCGGACAGGGCCAGTTTCAGACATCAGATCCAGTGCTGATAATCTCTCTGCTTCACTCTCTCCCATTCTGTTCCAGCCAGAATATCGCAGCTCTGGCACAGAGGCCGTGTTGGCCACGCAGGCGGGCCCCCCTCTATTTCCCCTCACTCTATTTGGAGACCTTGAAAGCTAACTCTGGTCTCTAGACTCCTCAGCTGGGGGGGGGGTTCTGAATGTGAATGAGGTTTTCCAACAAGATGCTCCTATGCACGGTTAGGGAGCATTGTGGGCTAAATTGTGTCCCCCCCCCCCCAAAGACAGGTGGAAGGCCTCACTTCCAGTACCTATGAATGTGCCTTTATTGGGAAATAGGGTCTTTGCAAATGTAATCAGGTTACGATGAGGTCATTGGGGGCGGGGCCCAGTCCAATAGGACAGGTGTTCTTGTCAGAAGAGGAAAATGCCGTGTGAAGACGAAGACACACAGGGAGACTCCGTGAGACAAGAGAGGCAGAGGCTGGAGTCATGCAGCTGTGAGCCAAGGAACACCAAGGACCGAGAGCCACCACCAGAAGCTAGGCACAGGCAAGGAGAGATGCTACCCAGAGCATCGGGGGGAGCAGGGCCCCACCAAGCCCTTGACTTCAGACTTGGAGCCTCCACCACTGTGAGAGCATACACGTCTGTTTTGAGGCCCCCGGGCTTGAGGCACTTTGTTCTGGCAGCACGCAACCGATACAGGAGGCTGGACACGAGCCAGAGGCTGTTGGTGGCAAGCTCGGGTGGGCATGAGGGGTCGTAGGGGCCGACTCCGCACTCACGGTGGTGGCAGCTTCGTGGCTGGAGGCAGTCACAGCAGTGTCCTGACTCTGGGTCTCATCGGGGGGGCTGGATGTGAAGCCTATGGTTCAAGAGTGGCCCCCGGGCCCCCCTTCCCCAGCCCTTCCCTTTGTAAGTGCTCAGTTTCCTGTATGACATTCATTTCTGTCTATTTCCTGTACTGACTTCAGAGAGGAGAAGAGTCTCATATGGCAATGAGGGCAAGCTCTACTAGACAGCCGGAGGGGGTAGGGCTTCAAGCCTGCCTTGGCCCCCGCTCTCCTCCCTCTGCCCTCCGGATCAGGCACTCTCCCATCCTCCAACACCTTGCATTTCTTTTGCAGAGCTGACATCCTACATGGGCCTCACCCCAGTTTGCTTGGCAACCTGCGCTGGATTGTTCTAACTGCCAGTGTGTTGACTCTGGGAACTGCGTTTCCCCAAATCCCCTCCCTGGTGCGGCTCTGAGTTTGATTTGGCCAAAACCGAAGTTATGCCAGACCTGAGAGGCAGAGCAAAGCAACAACTCTGAAGGTCGTTGCTGGTTGGAGCGAGGGGGCGGGCCTTGGACACTCCAGTTTGTCTGCACCTTCCTCGTTCAAAATTCTCTCTCCAAATGCCCAGGATCTGCCAGATGTTTCCCTGTGAACTCCCAGAGCGGTACCCACTGCCCCTTGGTTAGCTCGTAGGATGGCAAATCCCTTCTCAGAACATCGTGTTTTCTCTGTCCCAGGGGCACCCTATTTTTGGGCTCCGTTCTTTTCCTCTGGGGATTATGGTGCAATCGGGTAGACGCAGTTCCAAGTCTTCATCTTTCTCCTGTCTGCCTCACATGATTAACATAACTCATCCTATTTTGAGCTTGGGGGCTGGGTTAGGGCAAACAGGGATTTAAGGACCATCGCTGACAGCAGGTACACGGGGACAGGTACAGGGCTGATGGATGCATGTGGTACGTTTCAAAACGCCAAAAACCAGGGCAGATTGGAGGGCTGAGAAAACCCCCAATGAGAAATATCAAGCTGCTCGTTCTGTCTGTCTTGATAGCCTCCCTTTTTCTTAGAGAATGAGGGTTGTTATGGTGATGGGCTGAGTAGTGAAGGGTTTGGGTTTTATGTGATTATTTAGAGGCAGGCAGGGGCACAACTTGGAGGAACCACCCTAAAGGTTTTCTTCCTTGCTTGAGACACGCTCCCTTTATTAACACTGTGGAACACCACCAGGGACGAGGGCGCAGTTTCCCACAATTCCCAGAGCCGGCTCAGGTTTTGTCTTCTTGGCATTGCCCAAAGACCCGCAGGGAGTCCGTGGCTACTAAAGAAAGTAGGGAACAGCCAGAGCAGGTGACCCAGTGGCTGGGAATGGATATGTTTTATGGGTCATTTTTCCATCTGCTGATGTGGGCTCTAGAATTTGTACATTTTGGTGTGAAGTGTGTGGTTGTGTTTCAACACCAGTCACAACTCTTTGATGGGTACAAACGGCTTTGGCTGGCAAAAAAGACACAGGGCCTGGCTGGAAAAATCACTTGTCAGACTTGGGGAATGTGTCCCTAAGGCCATTCCTGGATGGTAGGAATCCTTGTCTCATACTCCAGGCGACGTTACACTTGCTCACATACCGGAGAGTTCCAGGGAAACCTTTCTCTTTGAAGCTATCACAACACTTCGGTCTCCACCGGAAATCTCTGGGCCACCTAGACCTTCTCTCACCTTTGGCTTCCGTGGCTCTGGGACGCAATCACATCTTTACAAGCTCCAGGAAGCCTCAGGCTTGCTTCACGCACGCTGCTCTTGACTGCTGGCATTATCCTTGAAGACGGAGGCTGTAATTATACCAATCACTCTGCCGGATAGACCTGGAGTATCCCCGTGATTAATGGAAGAGTTACACTCAAAACACAAGATGTCTCATTTTCTAGTTGGGTGTACAAGCAAAATACTGGGGAAATGTAGCCTCCAGTACTCCAGCTGAAATGTCTCAGCAGGTTCCTTTGATTCCTGGGCAATCGGAAACAGCAGGGGTGTCTCCTTAGAACCCAAAATCATAGGCAGGATGGAGGTGGGGAGAGGTGGTAGGGGTCCCAGGTGGCTTTTAAGCAAGTTTTTCAAATATCTAATTTCACTGTAGAAAAGTTGAAAATTACAGAAAAATATGTAAGAGAAACCAAAAGGCATCCATAATCCCACCGGCCACAGGTGACCCTCCTCGGCATGTTTAAGGATCCATTTCCTTCTTTTTTCGGTGCGTACACATAATAAGAGCTCACATGAATTATTCTGTTTTTTAAATTCTTTCCCTTGGCTTACCCAGATTATGAACTATTCCCAGTCAACACAGACAGAGTATTGGCTCTGCCCCAGGACCCACCTGCCGCGCGGTATTGGTATGATCTCATTTAATCCATTCAAGTACTAGAAGGAAAGATAGTTCCATCTCTTCCATTTTACAGATGAGGATATTGAGGCACAGAAGTGTTAAAACGCTTGCCCAGGGTCATGAGCTACTACACAGTGGAGTTAGAATGCAAATCCTGGTAGCCCGGCCCCCAGCCTGCGCTTGGCCACCATGATGCCATACTCTGGCTTCCGGCGTGAGCTCCCCCGCCAGGGAGCTGTCCACCTTCATAAGTGCCCGATCCTTCCCATTACCCTGTGCAGGCCCGGCCCAAGGTGTGCGGTGCAAACCTTTCCTGAGCACCGGTAATGTGTTGTGGCTACAAAGTGCACAAACACGGGGTCCTGTCCTCAAGAATCTCAAAACATGGGGCGCCTGGGTGGCTCAGTCGTTAAGCGTCTGCCTTTGGCTCATGGCGTGATCCCAGGGACCTGGGTTGGAGCCCTCATCGGGCTCCCTGCTCTGCTGGGAGCCTGCTTCTTCCTCTCCCACTCCCCCTGCTTGTGTTCCCTTTATCGATGGCTGTCTCTCTCTCTGTCAAATAAATAAATAAAATCTTTAAGGAAAGAAAAAAAGAATATCAAAACGTAGTGGGGAGACAGACACCAACCAGTTCCTTGAAGCATGGCAGAGCCAGGGGGTTCATGGAAAGACCTCGAGGGGGCCCTCCTGCTGTCGGGGTGACTCTGAAAGCAGGTCAGCAGACCAGCTTTATGTCCTGGAAGGGGGGCTTGCTCTAAACGGTTGTGGATCCTTGTGAGGTCAACCTGCCCAGGTGGTGGCAGTGCTGGGAGTCAGATGGTGGAAGACTCCCCAGCCGGGGGGAGGTACCATGTTGCCATGGTGCCCGGGAGCAGGATGGGACCAGGGACACAGGAGCCTCTGTGCTGGCTGCCCCTCGGCAGGGAGACATTCATGGGAGGGGGGATAAGCTCAGGCAGGAAGCAGGGCCCCAGCAGGACAAGAGGACATCCCTGCCCACAGCTGGAAGGCTGAGCTTTCAGAGACAGGGCTGCTCAGGACAGCCAATGCCACACTGCAGCCTTGGCCACGGTGGCCACTCGTCCTTAGAGCTCCCAACTGCGGGACACCCCGCGGCAGGCTGGGCTGCCACTCCTGCGTCCCCTCTCCTTCATCTGTCCTACCGTACTGATGAGAGGACAGGGGAGATGTTGAAACACTTTGTGCAGCCAAAAGCAGCCAGCCAAGGTAGGAGGTCTGGAGAGGTGCTTTCGCTTGCAAAAAAGTAGATTATCCTCATTATTGCACATCTCTTGAAAATTGAGCCTGTCCCCTCTGGTGACTGGGCTGTGCCCTTCTTTTGTTGGAGAAGGTGTCAGTGTCTGGGAAGCATGCACTGGTGACATTTTCCTCTCACAATAGCTATGACCACGGCCCCCAGGCATTTCCTCCGGGCTGGTACTGGGCCCAGAGCTCCCGATGGGCTCTCTCACTGAATCCCCACTGCACGAGGCAGCTTCTAAGATCTCTCTTGTGGTACAGAGGAGGACGTGGCCCCTGGAGAAGCCAGGGCCATGCCCAGGGCCACACCGCCACCAAGAGGCAGAGTCCAATTTTAAGCCCAGAGTCCCCTAACCACACATGGCTGGCTAGGCCATGTTGTGTCCCTTTGTGACACTTGGAGCTCCCTTTGGCCTGGAAACCATACATTTAAATCACCTGGGCTCTTTTGGAGTCATTGTGTTCAGGCAAAGTGTTCCTGGGCCGGCCGGGGGGGCGGGGAGCAGCCACCGGAAAGATGGTGAGGGTGGGTTCTGTCTGTTGCCCCGCAGAGCCCAGGTGCCTGGGTTCTGTCACCACCCCAGCCCCACCGGGGGCTCCAAGGGGAGCTCGGGGGGCAGGGGCTTTGCTGCGGACCTCTGTGCCTGCAGCCATTAGAGCAGCACCTGCCAGCACCCAGCTGCACCCTGTGCCGGATGGAGGCAGGGAGGCTCGGGACACTGAGGTTGAGGCAGAACTCCTGAGCCAGCAGTGACGCTCCTCCTCCTCGGTCTTGACCAGCTTACCCCCTCCACCCCTGTTCTGAGGGAGGTCATCTACACCCCGCCCAGTTCCTCCTCTTGCTTTTGCTCCTGACATCCTTCCTACTAGGGGCACACCACCCCCATGTCCGAGGCCCAGCCCGCATTCCTCCCTTTTGCACGAAACTCCCCACTAGCCAGCGCTCCCTCCTCTCAACCCCTAGTGCACCTGTCTCAGCTGTGAATGCTGGGGGGGGGGGAAGTGGGGGGGGGCTCCTGAAGTTCCCCCGTTCTGCTCTGCTCTCTGCCCCCTCCCGTTCCTGCTTGCTCTTTCATGGGGCTCCAGTTCCTTTTTGTAAGCAACTGTTGCACCCCAGCTATCATATTGTCACAGGAGGCAGGAAATGATAAAGGCATAATACTTTTATGTTGTTTGTAGAATAATATTAACATTAAGCCTATCTCCGTCCCAGTTACTTTTGCTGCTTCTAAGACTGTGCATAGTTTTATATGCCCACTGAACTCCTGAAGTCTCCCGTGGCTCTCACTGAGCATTGCTGTCCCTACTTTCATTGCGAGCTCCCGCTCCTGCTGCCTGGGCTTTTTCACAGGACGTGCTGCCTTGTAGGGATCTGAATACAGGGGTCCGGCCCAGGCCCCCAGGAATGGAGGTGTGGTGGTTGTGATCAAAGGTGATCTTTGAGCAGAAGGCCGAAGGAATGGACGGAGCCAGTCGTGGGACTCCCGGCAGAAGCATCATCAAGAGCAAAGGCCCTGGGGGGTGGGGTGGGGATCAGGTGAGTGGCCCATGGGAATGGATGGGGGAGAGTCAGAGCTGAGGTCAGGGGATGGACTGATCACCAAGGCCTTGTGGAGGGTTTTAAAGGGCTACGGGTTTTGTGCGGGTGAGCTGGGGAGCCGTTGGAGGATTTTGGCTTGTTTTTGACTAATGTTTGAAAGCATTACTCTGGTTGCTGAGTAGAGAACAGACTTGGGGGTGGGGGCAAAGGCAGACCTGTGTCCGAAGTGAGAGCATCTGAGGCAGGGCAGGGGGTTGCGGTCAGAGTCTATCTCTGCAGCCCCCACTCTGCCCTGCAAATGTCTTTCACCATCAACAGAATGACCAGGGTGTCAGCGTCGCCTACTCTGTTGGCTCCCCTCTGGCACTAGGCCACAGAGTAGATTCTGTCCATTATCACCCAGAGCTCCCACTCCAGCACCTTCTCATGGTGGGCCCAGCATGATTTGTCCTTGACACACAGAAGCCCCACTGGCCTCAGAACGACTGGGAAACCCAGGCCCTTTGAGGTCACCCGGGGAGGAAATGGGATAAACGTGATACCCGATGGGGTGCTCCTATGCTCTAAAAAAGCTTAAAACACATTGTCCTCCAGTTCATCAGCCAGCGTCCTGGCTGGAACAGAACCCAGCCCTGTGTTTCAAGAGACTTCACTGATGGGGCTATTACAGAGTCTACACAAGTTAAGGAAACACGGAGACCAGCTGCAAGGTCGGGGGGTTAGCAGTTCTGCTGCTAACCCTGGACCTGAGGCGTAAGGAGGAAAAGGTATTCACGGAGCACTGAGAGAGCTGGAGCCATGAAGGAAGGGCCACCCGACAGACGTTGTGGTCATGGGACCACAGCCAGGGTCAGAGCAGCGCCCAACAGAGAAGACCCTTTCTGGCTCTCCTCCCCCATGCAGATCTCCGCCAGTAGCTGGCATTGGCCAACTCAACCAGCATCTGGAAGGGGAGGGAATCTCTGGTGATGCAGTACTTGGGACCAGCCTTGTGGTACACCAGATGGGGCAGAGATGAGATGAGGGAAGAGGCAAAGAGAGGATAATCAGCCCCCAGAGATGTCCTCACCCTGGGGGAAACGAGCACTTAAAAACCACATTGATTGTTCATTACTGCTTTCCATAGACCCGGGCTTAAGTTGCAGCTGGAGAAAATCAAATTCTCTGGAAAGAACATCCTGGTAGGAATAGTGATTAGGTACTAAAAACCAGAGACTGAAATCCTGACTCTTGAGGGCTTTCCAAAACAGACTGAAACAATCATGGGCTTCAAATGTCAGAGATCTTCGGAAGGCAAAGGGATAGGTGCAAGACCCTTGAAGTCATTCGTAGCTCTAGTATTAACATATATGACAGTGTTTTCCACAATGGCCTACATAACTTTGATATAATGGAAACAGAAATCATTTCCAGGCAAACTACCTACTAGTATATAAACTCAGACTACCATTATGTAACCCTTTTCAGGACAGACACATCATGGTAATTGAAATGGCATAGACGGCTCTTAAAGTCCTTGTAAATTCCAAATAATTAGAATACTTTGGAACCTAAAGGAATTCATTGTAAACTACAACTAAACACATTGCCTTCTTAATGTAAAATATTTTTTTAAAATTAATACTTTTTAAATTTCTCTTTTGGGGCGCCTGGGTGGCGCAGTCCTTGAGTGTCTGCCTTCGGCTCAGGGCGTGATCCCGGCGTTAGGGAATCGAGCCCCACATCAGGCTCCTCTGCTGGGAGCCTGCTTCTTCCTCTCCCACTCCCCCTGCTTGTGTTCCCTCTCTCGCTGGCTGTCTCTCTCTGTCAAATAAATAAATAAAATCTTAAAAAAAAATTTCTCTTTTCCCCCCAACAAAAATCTAGGTTTCCATAGGTGAGCCGCTGGCCTTTTGAATTGAGCTGAATTTGCAACTGATTATAAAGTCAAAGATCGATGCTTATCAAAAATCAAGTCAGCTTGGAAATCTATTTACTTTCCTGTGTAGCTGTGTAGGCGGCTTTTCTGAAAATGTGCACTCGCTTGGGTGTCTGCATTTTGGGGACATTCTGCATCTGAAAAGCACCCTACAATCCACCTTGCCTCCCAACACCCAGACAAGGTTGGTGGCATTTTCCTATCGGTCCTCCCTAGCTGCCCCTTGGGACAAAGGCTGGGCCACTAAGCTCTGGATTCACTACATCTATCCAGACATGGGAGCCTGGGCCTGCAGTGAGGCCCGAAGGCTTCTCTGGGATGCACCATCTTTAGCCCCTGTCCCGTCCCCGGTGTCTCTATGGCTGCCTCATGGTGACTTTTTGCCCATTTCCCCCCTTTCTCCCCTGGTAGGGATTTTTAAAGAGAGGATTTCAAATAATAAGTGTTTGGACTCCCATTCCTTCTAAGAAAGGGGGATTTGGGGTCATGGGGTCAGCATCCTTTGTTTTGTAGAATCCAGGGCATGGGTAAAGAGGAGAGACTAAAAATGAGATTTGGACAAATAGATATTTAAGACTAAGGCAGTTAGAGTGGTCCGACTGATCTATGTAATAGAGTCTGCGGGAAGAGGGAGAGAAGGAGGAAGAGAAGAAGGTTGGATAGGGAGACGGAGGGAGGGAGGGAAGAGGAGGGAGAGAAAATGAGACCAGATCCCAATGGTCTCCATTGAAAGAGGAGGTTTGGGGATCTGAGAGAGAAACACAAAAATGTCTGGAGAAAGATTTGAAGGAATTTAGTAAGATGTTTTTCTATTGTTTTCAACTGTTGGCTTGCTGTTTATTTGAATTCATCCCGTCCCCTGGCAGGGTCACATGAGGCTCTGGGTTTATATGGGTTTCATTTCTCTTGTGTGCAAGGGGAACTGGAAGTCTTCCGGCCTTTCAGATTCTTCTCCACCCCACCTCCTCCAAGACTTGGCTCTATCAGTCACCCATTTCCCGTCTTCTTTCTCTCCCTCTCCTTGAGTACTTCCCCTCTGCCCACAAACACCGCTCAGGTCTCCCCACCGTTGAGAAAGCCTGTCTCTGAGAGAGCTTTCTGTCTAGGCTTCTGCCCGGCAACTTCCTTCCCTCTTCCTCGATTCCTCACCCTCCCGCCCCCGCATTAGGCTGCACCATCTGCTCTCCATGATCCCTTCCTGCCATCTGTCAGGGTCTCGAAAACGTTGACAGTGGGATCCAGACCTGTTCCTCTGCCCCACATTTGTGCTTCCGGGGCAACGCCTCCCTCTTCCTCCCAACCCCTCAGCCTTTCCGGTTCCGGTTTGGCTCCCACTGGCTCCTTCCGCTGGGGCAGCCCCGTACCTCTTAAAAACGATGGCAGTCAAACCCCTGTGGCCCGTACCTGCATTGCTCCTCTGCCCTGCTTCCTTCATAGTTGCCCCTGGCCCTGCCGCAGGTCACTCGGTCCCTCCGTCAGACCCTCCACCTCTCTCACTCCTCTTGTGGGTTCTCCTTGAACCTTTCCACCCCACTCTCCTCCCCCACCTGCTGGCATTCTGTCCTCCCTGACGTCCAAGATACCGCGTCTCCAGCATCTCCAGCTGACCTTCTCTCTTTGGAAGCCCCCCTTTTATATCTTTTCCCCTAATTCTAAATACATCCCGAGTCTCAGCACCCATCTCTCCATTCTCGCTCCACATTGCCACCCAGTAGGCACTTCGTAGGGTTCCTATGAAGCTTAACTAAGAGCAAGTGTAGGTAACATCCTCAGTGTGGCTGGCGAGTGGCCAGTCCTTAACTTCAGTGATTCTTCCCAAGACAAGAAGGCAGCGGGCGTTGACCTGACCGTGTGGACGCATTCCTCCCGCCGATGGGTGGCGCTGCCTTCAGTTACTGTCAGGTCCCCGGGAAATTTAAAAGGGAAAAATTTGTATCTGCAGATGTGTGTAATGGAACAGCTGTGATTTGCACTCTATTTTTCCCTGTCCTTTTATCATGCCGTGTTTGTTTGTTTGTTTTATTTTGGGGGGGGGTGTTTTTGGTTTTTTAGTTCTCTATGGCAAGAAAAAGGACGCAAAGGACTTCCAGGCCTATGTAAAGTCTTGTGCTAATGAGTTAAACCAAAGCATCTCATTCATTCATTCATTCATTCAATAATATTAACAAAGGACGCTTTTTGAGTATTTTTTCCCTCTGTGCCCAGCTATGCTAAGAACTTCAGACAATTATCTCATTCAATCTATAAAATGACTCCAAGGGATAGCTGCTGATATTGTCACTATTTTATAAGTAAGAACTTTTAAAGAAATATTTATTGTGTCAGGCCCAATAAGCTAAATGGAGAGGAACAGAAAAAAATAACATATTGTCCTGGCATCCAGGCAGAGGATTGTGCGGGGAGAGACAGATGCATAAACAAAAACATGCAATAAAGTATTATGGGAGCCACCGTGAGCAACTGTTAGGGTCCAGATGGGCACAAAGGAGGGAATGGTCCTTTTTTTGGTGTTATTCAGCTGGATATAAGTCCTGGGGATTTTGAAAGGGTTAGGGGAAAAAATGGACCTAGGACTATCATCTCAACCAACACACTTTGTTGTTGTTGTTGTTGTTATTGTTAAACCACGGCCCTCAGCCAACCTCCTTCCTCCCAGTCATCTCTGCTTGCAGGTTTCCCCCCCTGCATCCCCATTACTGTGTTATCCCCCAGGCCCTTGGGTCTGCTCGTCTGCTCACTCCATCCTTAGAAAGAAAAGCCCAACACTTTTCATCACACGTAGTGATTGTAAAAAATATACTGTCTTAATGGCAGCTACCGTAAACCTTCTTAGGAAAGCCAGCCGGGGAAAAATAGCATGACTGACTCCTTGAGGGCAGAGCAAGGTGGTTACAAGGCAAGAACCCAAAAGTAATGGTTAAAAAGGAGAGAGTAAAAGGAATTTGTTGTGCTCTTGAGTAGAAGTAAAGAGCAAGGAGGCAGAAAGAAGCCAGAGTTACAGAGAGGGTCCCTCGGGGGAAGGTCGCAGAAGCAGAGGGCCCATGCTGGTGGCCAAAGGAAATGTCTAAGAATGAGGACACCTGACGGCCAGTTGTAAGTTCCCAACCCTTTCTTCACGTGGCCAGCGCATGCTCACACACACTTATTTGGGAGAAATCTACCACCCTCAGGAACACCTTGACATCTTTTGGGGGGAAACAAAGGGCTGAACTTCGGGTGGGGGTGAATTCCCTGTGGCATAGGCCCAGGGGCCTGGGGGCAGAGGCAGAGCCAAATTTCACAGTACCTGAAGCTTCTACATTTTGGCGGGATCCCCTTAAAGAAAAAGAATATAAAAATATCAAGCTTTTGACAATTTTACTGAAGCCCGTGACCATATGAACAATTTGCTGGGCCTCCCACGGCTGGAGTTTACAGTTCATTAGCTTCCTTATAAATCTTCCTCTGGGCAGATGTGACCATGGGAAAACCAGACCCCACTTGAAAATCCCCAAGACCTTGGAGGGGGTGTGGGGCTCCACAGGCCGGAGAATCTGATCCAGATCTCAGGGGCTGGCTGGACAGACTGACAGCTGGGTTATAATCCCCGGGGAGGAAAGACCAGGGCGGAGAAGGTGCTGAGGGCAGCTTGGCTTGATCCTGGAAGGGCGAGTCTGAGAGCTTGTGTGCATGGAGGGGTTGGGGGGAGGAGGACCACAGGCCTGCAGGGTGATATGAGCTGGCTCTTGAAAAGCTCTTAAAGCCTTAATTAGAAAATTAGGATAGCGAGATCCCCTGCCCTTGCCTCCCTCCCAGGGGCACATGGTAAGATCTTTCCTCCACTCTGATTACCCTCATTTTGGAGCTTGGAAAGAAGCTAATCAGAGGGCTGACACTGTACAAGCCACTTCAAGTGCAATTCAGAATTCAGCCTGATGAAGGGAGTCATCGGGTGTGTGATTATAAAGCAGTGTTCCAAAGTAATTAAGGCACTGAAGGTACAGGGCTCTCCATTTAGGGGTGGGTGGACAGGCGGGGTCAGAAGAAATGGGCACAGCTCAACACCACCCGCCACAGCTCCCACCTCTGCACAGCAAACAACAAGGACAGACAACGCTGCGTTCCTGCCTTTCTGGCAGCTTCTCTTAGAAGCCTCACAGCGACCTCTTGAGGGAGGGGTGTTAGTTTCCTAGGATTGCTCTAACAACGTAGCACAGATTTAATAACTTAAAACAACACACTTTTATTTTCTTAAAATCCTAGGTGTCAGAGGTTCAAAATGGGTCTCACTGGGCTAACATCACCGTGTCTGCCAGGCTGTGTTCTTTTCTGGAGGCTTTGTGGAGAATTAATTTTCTTGCCTTTTCCAGCTTCTAGAGGCTTCCTTTGTTCCTTGGCTCATGGCCCCTTCCGTCTTCAAAGCCACCAATGCCAGTCAAGGCCTTCTCACGGTGACATTGACTTTCCTGCCTCCCTCTTCCACATTTAAAGGCCCTTGAGATGACATTGGGCCCACCTGGGCAATCCAGAATACTCTTTATTTTAAAGTCGGCTGATTACTTCCCCCTTTGCAGTATAAGGTAACATATTCACACATTCTAGGGATTAGGATGTGAACACCTTTGGGGCCATTATGGTACCTACTGTGGTCGGTAATATTATTATCTCCTATTTTCCAGGTGAGGAAAATGGGGCTCAGAGAGGTTATGTGACTTGTTCAAGGCCACACAGCTGGTGAGCATCGGAGTTGGCATTTCCTCAGGCCATCTGATGACAGACCCTGTATTCTTAACCTTTAAACTGTACTCCTTCCATATGTTCCTTGTTCTTTCACTCAGTACTTTAGCAAAGGCCTGTGTTGATGGAAACAGAAGGATTCAAGGTAACACAGAGAGCAAAGCACCAACAGGAAAAAGTGCAACGGGGGGAGGAGTGGGTTGTGTGGCGGGGAGCAGGGCAGGGATTGCTGGTGGTACGGGTGTGCGGGGAGAGGCCTACTCTGTACCCCAGATCACAGCCTAATGAGTGACTGTGTCCCTGTGTCAGGCACGAGAGACCTGCTTTCAAGTCCCAGCTCTGCACTGGTATCTCTGAGCCTTCCAGCCAGTGTTTTGTGCTCTTGAGTTCCTTCATCTGCAAAACGATAGTAACGGAAACCACCTCGTGGGCTGGCGTGCTACCTAAAACATATGAAACTCCCTACCGTGCCTGGAGCACAGCTGCTGCTTCTAGCCCTCTCTCCGAGCCCCCTCTCCCCAAGGAAACTGAACTTTCTCGCGTGTGAGCATTCACAGAGGTGGTGGTGGCTGAGATTTGTGGATCTGAGGATGCAGATCTGGGGGCAGGGGTGGCTCCCAGTATCCCTTCACCAGGCTAGATGGGAAATATATCCAACACCCCTGATTGCTTTTCAGGAGGCAGAACCTGGTGGCCAGCGATGGATTACAGGCTGGAGGAAGCTGGAAGAAACGAGGAGCTCTGTTTCAACTGTCTTGGGTAGGCCATTCGATTTCATCGGGGGAAATGGCTCTGTGGCTAAAACAAATCTAAAAACACTAATGTTGGGGCACCTGGGTGGCTTAGTCGGTTAAGCGACTACCTTTGGCTCAGGTCATGATCCTGAGGTCCTGGGATCGAGCCCCACATCGGGCTCCCTGTTCAGTGAGGGAGTGTGCCTCTCTCTCTCCCTCTGCCCCTACCCCTGCTCATGCTCCCTCTCTAATAAATAAATAAAATCTTTTAAAAAACCACTAATGTCATCCTATCCATTCTTTCATTTCCTTCCTCCCATCCTTGGTTGGTTGGTTTGTTTGTTTAGATGAGGTTGCAAGAGAGGGAGAGAAGAGATGAAATGCTCATTTCAGTTAGAATCCCTTGGTTGCAAGCAACAGAGTCGCACTCTGGCTAACTTAAACCGAAGCTGCATTTGGTGGAAGGATGTGAGGTGACACAGAATTGAAGACAGAGCCGAAATCTGGGTCTCAGGAAGACAGGAGCAGGCAGCTGTGGGGATCTAGACAGCAGGGAGGGATGGAGGGTCTCTTCAGGGCAGTGATGCCTTCAGTGGCATCGCTTCTCCCGGGCTTGGTACTGGGCCCACTCTCTGTCCTTCAGGGAAGCAGGGCTGCTGGCCTCTCCCAGGACACCTGCTGGCCCCTTGTCCCTCTAGAGCACCTGCGGAGGGGCAAGAGGGAGTTCTCCGAAAGAGAACCGGGTGGTGGAGGGAGAGGGACAGATGCCAGCAAGCAGACAGGTTGACCCATAAGGCACCTCCTCCTGCATCGGGACACGGATCTTTCACCCCTGGTCCCTCCCCTCCAGGACACTCTTCCACTTCTTCACTCTTTCCTCTATCCTGCAATGTATTCTTTCCACGGCTACTGCCACAAAAAACAGGAACAAGAAAAGTGTCATGTTTTTTGGTGTGTGGGGAGAGAGGAACACTCTATATTTGTTTCACGATGGGACCAGCCAAGTCTGGTCGATACGGGATCCTGAGCACAGTGGCCTCCTGCCACGTCCACATCGGCCTGAGGAATAAGGACCAGCATGTCCAATCTGGCACAGCCTCCTATGTCACGCAGATCTGAGAGGCTCAGCACCCTGCTGAAAGTCACGTGGTGATGAAGAGGCAGGATCACCGCAGGCTCCTTCCATTAAACAACCCAGGCCTTTGGGGGGTCCATTAAGAGGAAGCCCTCTTTTCTGTCAGGCACAGCATTGCCCCATCGTGGGTGAGGATGGGAATGGTACCCCCTGAGGTTGCATGATGACACGGGGCTGGAACCCAGCGATGGGGAGCACATGCTGGCTGTTGCGTTGTGCTCCTGGGAGAGCAGGTGCCACGCTGGGAAGTTCTGAGCAGACGCCACTCCCTCAATAGTCGGTGCCCCTGAGGCTTAAAAAAAGAAAAAAAAAAGAGAGAGAAAAGAGAGAAACTCCTCCAATCTCTGATCTTACAGAACAAGGCAAATTTCACATTTTGAAAGAATCAAAACCCAAATCTGTCTTACCAGGAGACCAAAGGAAGTTACAAAGTTCAATCGATTTTTTTTTTTCTTAAACTGTTGGATCCCATTTGAAAGGAAAAGGGTTTCTTTCTTCAACAGAGAGACATGAGGGAAATGAGAGTCCCTCCAGCGTGGAGAATTCAGAAGCGTGGTTTGTCCAAATGCATCCCAATCCTGTGGGAGGGTAAGCTGCTTCAGAGTGTGGCTGGCAGCTCCTTTGAGCAGGGGGTGCCAAACTGGAAGAGGGGCTAGGTTTCCAGAAGAACGGGGGGTCTCCTGCTGTCTAGTGACTTCCAAATCACATCCTTCAGTTTCAAGGCAGGCAGAGCAGAGTGATAAACTCTAAGCGAGGTTGGCCCTGCAGGGAGCCTCCAGCCCCTACCCCCCAACACTAGGCCTAATTGTCCTCCAGCGCAGGTGGGATCTAAACTAAACACCTGATTTTACCTTTATTACATTTTCTTTCTACGCTGGCTTTGTACACTGGCTCTTCTTCATGAATAGGCCACTTGAGTCCAAAACAAAACAAAACACGGTAACCTGAGCCCAACCAACAAAATGAAGCAGACCAATAAGGTATTTTGTCAGGATAAAACATCTAAAGCCCCGACACGCATAGCTTTGTTATCTCGGGTACCGCATTTTATCTTTCTGATCCCTTTCGCCATCAACTGGCGGGAGGGTTGCAGAGTAATGCTCGAGCACCATCTTATCCAAGAGGCTGTCCATCCTACTCTGAAGAAAATAGGGTCTAGCACCTAGAGAAGCCCCTGGCATCTATTTGAGGTTCAATAAATATTTGTCAAATAAACAAATGGCACATTCGTCCACTAGAATGCATCCAGAGCCAGTCGGGCTGATGCTCGAGGCGTGAGTGGGTCATTCCAGAACATTGCTTGACTGCTCCCGGAGGTGGATAGAGTAGGCACAGTGTGGGAAGACATAAAAGAAATGGTACCCCAGGGGCGCCTGGGTGGCACAGCGGTTAAGCGTCTGCCTTCGGCTCAGGGCGTGATCCCGGCGTTCTGGGATCGAGCCCCACATCAGGCTCCTCCGCTGGGAGCCTGCTTCTTCCTCTCCCACTCCCCCTGCTTGTGTTCCCTCTCTCGCTGGCTGTCTCTATCTCTGTCAAATAAATAAATAAAATCTTAAAAAAAAAAAAAAGAAATGGTACCCCAGGTTGCTCCCCTGGAGGACATAACTGCGTAGTTTGGGAGGGGAAAAATGTACTTGGAAGTTATAGGGGTTCGTGAACTTGTAATAGAAACAGAGCAACGTGGAGACACCTGAGCAAGTGATTGCACTCATCCGAAATGCTCTGAGTGCTGGGGTGTGAGGAGTCCTGAGGCTCACCCCTGCCCTTCCAGGGCTCTGAGTCTGGACGGGTGAGGTAGGGGTGAGGGGAATGCCCAGAGGCAGAAGCAATTTAGGTTTCAGGCTTTACAAGAAACTGATTTGATGTTGTTTAATTGCCTTAAAATTGAGGCAGAAATTTGACCAATAATTAAGGCTCAAAAAATAAATTTCAAGTTATTGAAATTTATTTTATGGAATCAACTTTTTAAAAAAATGGTATTTTATTTTTTAAATTATTGTCTTAAAGTTTCTGTTTATTCATTTAGGTAATCTCTATACCCAATGTGTGGCTCAAACTCACAATCCCAAGAGCAAGAGTTGCACGCTTTTCTGACTGAGCCAGCCAGATGCTTCTGGAATCAACTTTTAAAGCTGAGGCAGAGGTGGGAGATCATCTAGCCCACCCTGTACTTCTTTTATTCTCAGATGTGGAAACTGAGGCTCAGATTAGCCAATGAATAGTTTTCCAGATAAGAGAGAGGCTCATATTCCTGGGGTGAGGAAATCACAATCTCTACACAGTCATGGGTCACGTATGGTGGGAAAAGCCTACAATGTGGTAGCTGCTTTGTGATGTTAACCTTAAAAACAACCACCAGGGATTCCCAGGTGGCTTAATCTGTTAAGTGTCTGCCTTTGGCTCAGGTCACGATCCCACGGTCCTGGAATCGAGCCCCTCATGGGGCTCCCTGCTCAGTGGGGAGCCTGCTTCTCCCACTCTCCCAGCTTGTGCTTTCTCTCTCTGTCTGTCAAATAAATAAAATCTTAAAATAAAACAAACAAAAAACTGCCAGTAATTTTACCAGAAAAAAAAAAAAAGGTTTATTTGGGAATAGCAGAAAATTGCAGTCCCCTGCAACCAAACCCCGGGAAAACCATAGGCAAGTCTGGAGAATGAAGGAGAGGAACACTCTTTTATAGAGGAAAGGGGGGTAGGTAGGAAGGGCTGTTCTAAACAAAAAGTCCATTGGAGTAAACTGGGAGTTCCAAGCATAGTGGCTTCTCATTGGCTGAGTTGTGACAGTCTCTCATTGGCTGGGCTGTTGCCAGGGCAAGAGGAAACCTTCCTTACTCCTGCTAGAAGAGTAAAGTAGTAGCTACAACAGTGTTAATTTGCAAGGTGTGTGTCTTCCAGGTGGGTCTGCAATTGAAGATGAATGGTAGGGCATGAGAGCTCCTCCAGCTGGTCTCCGGACTGCATTCTAAACAAGCTTTCCTTATTACTTTTTACAGTGGTCATAGGATTTTACTTTTTAGTTTTCATTTTATTTTTAAAAATATTTTATTCATTTATCTATTTGAGAGAGAAAGAGAAAGAGAGTATACATGAGCGGGGTGGGGGAGTGGCAGATGGAGAGGGAGAAGCAGACTTCCCGATGAGCAGAGAGCCCCACGCGGGGCTCAATCCCAGGACCTTGAGATCATGACCTGAGCTGAAGGCAGACACTTAACCAACTGAGCCACCCAGGTGCCCCAGATTTTACTCACTTTAAAAATTTTAAATTTCATACAGCGTTGAAGTGTGATGTGAGAGCTGATGTTTATCAAAGTGAGAGCGTACACCTGACCCAGTTCCCTTCAAAAGTAACATGGGCATGAAAGATAAGGAAAGACCAAGAAACTGCACAGAGAAACTCCTCGGAGATCAAGGAGATCTCATGGCTTAATGTGCCATGATAAATGTCTCCCCGTTACTTCACATGTTAACAGTAGAGGGACCGGGATGGAGGGAATACAAGAATTTTTTGTACTATCTTTGCTACTCACACAATTCTAAAATTATTTGAAAATAAAAAGCCATTTTTTAAAAAAAGAGAGCAAGATGGGGGACCTGGGTGGCTCAGTTGGTTAAGAGTCTGACTCTTGGCTTTGGCTCAGGTCATGATCTTGGGGTTGTGGGACTGAGCCCCATGTTGGGCTCTGTGCTCAGCGGGAAGTCTGCCTGAGATTCCCTCTCCCTCTCTCTCGCCCTCTGCCTCTCCTCCCTGCTTGTGGCATGCCCTCTAAAACAAACAAACAAACTTAAAAAAAATTAAAAAGTAAGAAAGATTACTTTTGAAGGGAACTGGGTCAGGTGTACGCTCTCACTTTGATAAACATCAGCTCTCACATCACACTTCAACGCTGTATGAAATTTAAAATTTTTTAAATGGTTCCAACAATAGTCCTGGTTCAAGGCACTGTTCCAGAAGTTTGCCCCTTCCTCCTCAAGAGGTGGAGTCTGTGTTCTCTCCTTTGATTGGGGGTAGGGTTCTTAACTTCTCTGTGCCTCAGTTGCCTCTGTAAGATAGGAAAAATGCTAGTGTGGCTTTTACTACGAAATAACACAAGTGAAGCGCTCGGGGCTTGGAAATGTTGGCTGTCACTGCTGCGGGGCACAGGTTAGGCACCCAGTTCTCTCGCTGGGACACAAGGTCAGAGCTGAACTGGCAACCAGAGTAACTTCATATGGAATCCCTGGAATTCCTTCAACTCCCCCTGTTTCAGGAGAGAATCCTTCCTGAGGGTGGAGATGCCAAGTCTGCAGGTGGGCTCTGGTGGGGACGGGATGGAGAAGACAACGCAGATTCCAGGAGTGGCCAGGAATGGGTAGTGCATTTATTCAAGGAAGGAGGAAATCCTTATAGGGCTGTGTCAGGAGGAGGTGAGCTTGCACCTTGAAGGTTGGTTGAAGGTGTAGCTGAGCAGACAGGCCGGGAAGGGTGGCCAAGGTGGAACCAGGGCTTCATTGGGGGTGCTCTCATGTTCTGCCTAAAAATAGATTGGGGTTTGTGCTGCTGAGCTCCAGAAGACATGGTCAGAAAAGTAAGTTGGGGTCAGGCCTCGAATGACATGATCAGGAGTTTGGACCACGACTCTCCTTTGCTTGGAAGGACTAGGCGGAGAATTAGTCACCACACATGCTGCCCCCCAACCCTGGGGCCCCCACTCAGCTTCCTGTCAATTTCTGCCTCCTTCTGGTCTCCCTATCTCTGTTCTCTTCTCTCTCCAAACCAGCCCACCCATGGTCAGATTTAACTTCTTGAAATGTGGCTTCTACTTAGGATGTTCCACACAACACTCTCCTTCCAGAACTTGCTGCTGAGAGCCATGGACGCCTTTCGTTGCCAAAGGTGTATCTGCTGAGTAGAGAGAGAAAGAGCTTGCCCGAGAAATAAGCTGGCACGGAGCTGGCAATGAAGAGGATGAGAGAAAGATCCAGCCCTCCTTAATGATACCATTCCATCCCCTGAACGGAGATGGTTCAAATCTCCCCTTCAACTCTCAGTTAATATAAGCCAATAAATCCCTGTAAAAAAGGTCTTTTTTTTTTTTTTAAAGATTTTATTTATGTATTCAACAGGGATAGAGACAGCCAGCGAGAGAGGGAACACAAGCAGGGGGAGTGGGAGAGGAAGAAGCAGGCTCATAGCGGAGGAGCCTGATGTGGGGCTCGATCCCACAAGGCTGGGATCACGCCCTGAGCCGAAGGCAGACGCTTAACCGCTGTGCCACCCAGGTGCCCCATCCTGTAAAAAAGGTCTTAAGTTGATTTGGTTTATGTTCCCTGCAATTATAACTAGAATAGAGGAATAAAAAGGGGAAAAAGGAGGAAAATAGAAATGGGGGATGGGGGAGAGGTTGGACAGGACCAGACCTGCCCTGTTTTCCACTTAAACCTAAGTAGAATCCGTAGCAGACACTGTAGGTTGCCCACCTGACATCCACCCACCCCCCCACCTTCTTCCTTGTAAACAGAAACTCGGTATTTCTCAGGTGCTCTCCCTCCACGGACGCAAAGAAAGGTGACTCAGGTTAACGCCAGATGGGTTCTAAACTAATCTCGGTCGTCCCCTGTCCCTTACCAATGATTAGCTCAGAAGTGGGCATGTGACCACATTCCTCCAATGAGATGTGAGAGGGGCGGTCTCCGGGAGGAGCCTTTGGGAAAGGCTGCAGGAGAGATGTGCGCTCTTGGTTCTGAGCAGTGTGGTTTAGGATGTGACGCCTGGGATGGCTACGTGGTCACAAGATGTCCCTAGGCAGTACAGCCAGCAGAGGAGATACCCGGGCCTCTGATGACATCGGATCATCGAGTGCTGATTGTACCTTGCTTCAGGTGCACCCTCTTCTGCCTCTCGTTATGTGCAGATACAAAGGAGAAACCGGCTGGAATTGGGGTTTCCGGCGACTTGCAGCCCTGATACTGCAGAACCTGCAGGAGGCCGACTCAGCACCATCTTATTTCGCTGAGGAAAGAACGAAGGCCCAGAGGTACAGCCCCGTGTGCAGGTCTCAAAGTAATGGCAGTGCGACGCAGGACATGGATCTCACTTCTACGACACCGGTCTCATCCTATCATACCACAGTTTCTAGAATCTTCAGTCGTTGCCCTGCCCCCATCAGCCCAGAGCCACGTGGAGTCGGATGTGTCTACGAAGCTGATCTGATCGGAATCCAGCGGGCACTAGTCCATCTAATTAAGCAATTCTAAGCTGGAAGGCTGTATCTCCGGAGCCTACCTGGGTTTTGTGATGAGTCTTTATAAACCCTCACTGGCTGTTGTGACCGGTGCCAGGGGTTGCTGAGACCTCTGGAAACAGGGTCCTGCTGGGCCACAGTGAGGGCTGTGACAGTGTCTGTTGATAGAACCCAGAGTCTGCGTTTGGATAATTACCTCCGTGTAATTGCCAGATTAATGTCACCTGAGCCAGAAGGTCTGGTTTGGGTGCCTTTTTTTTTTTTTTTAATACTTAAGGGAAAAAAAAAAACAAACCCTTTGGAGATGCCTAACAGCTGTGAACTTGAAAAAGACCAACTCTTAAAAATTAGGGAACCAGTGTGGTGAGGCCAGAGCACGGCCAGCGGTATACTGAGCAAGTGTACCTGTGAATGAGGCGGAGAGGAGGCTGGAGAGAACATGTGGATTTCCTGCCTTCCTCTCTCTCTCTCTCTCTCTCACACACACACACATACCCGTACACATGCACAAAGGTGTGTAAATTCTCTGACAAGTCAGCAGCAGTGGGCTTCTGAAAAGCTTTTGCAAAGTTCAAGCTGGAAGATTCAGAAAGAAGAAGGCTGGGGGAAAGTGGGGTTGGAACGGAAGCTACTTTCACCTTGAATCCCCGAGCTGTTGCTCTTGTAACCCAAGGGCAGTAAATGTCCTTCCCTTGGAAGAGCTCCTCAAAGAAACGAAGCCTGGTCAGAGGGAGGTGCCGCCTGCCCGCTGCCCACTGCTCAGCCAGATAGAGCAGTGCCGATCTGTGCGTGGGGGGCACCCCCGGCAGGTGCTCCAAGGTAGCATTTCCATTTCTGTCAGGGTTGTTGGCGGGGGTGGGGATGTGAGGTCCTCAGGCGGGTGCTCCGAGGATGGGGGGTGGGTGGGTTGCATACCATTATGGCAGCCGGGGAGCTCTGGGAGGTGAGTGGTGAGTGTTTGGGGAGAAGGGGCAGAGAGGGGGAGTGATCCTCTGCACGGGTGGGATTGAGTGTGTGTGTGTGCACGTACACATGCATTCTTGCACACAAGACCCTGCAGGGATTTGGGTATCGCTGACTATGAGAAGTGCCTGGTGCTTTGGGAGGGAGTACTAGACCAGGAGTCTAGAGTCATGCTAATTGAAATATAATGTGAGCCAGATATCGAACTTTAACTTTTCTGGTGGCCACGTTAGAAAAGAAATGAATTTCAAGCATGTATTTTATTTAACCCAACCTATCCCAAATATTATCATTTCAACATACAGTTAATGTAAAAATATATAAATGAGATCCTTCACATTCTTTTTTCTTCTAACAAAGTCTTCAAAATCTGGTGTGTATTTTATACTTTCAGCGACATCTCAGCTTGGACCAGCCACACGTCTACTGTTCAGTAGTCACGTGTGGCTCGTGGTCACCATACTGACCAGTGCAGGTCTAGAGGCTTGAATTTGAGTCCCTGCTCAGTTTCATTCCAGCTTTGTAGCCCTGAGAAAATTATCTCTTGGAGCCTCAGTGCTGTCATTGGTATCATGAGATTAATAATAGTCATGGCGGTGGTTTGGTTAGCGTCTTGTGTGTTGCTGGATACCTAAGGGCCGCATCAGTACTGCTGGACTGGCGTGTGTAGTGGTCTGTTGGAGCGGGCTCTTACTGGTTCCCAAGAGCACCTTGTTAAATACTCAGAAACTTTGTAAACTAGTGTTAAACCATTGGTCTCTTGAAATCTGCCATGGTAAGAGAACATTTACACCATGGAAATGGGCGGATGCTTACTCATCAGTCCCTGCCCCTCAAGAGAGTGAATGGTGAGATGTTTACCGGTACACCGATGAACTTGGGTATATTTGCGTGGGATTGAAGCGGTGAGTGTGGACCAGAGGCTGCAGCCCTGGCCGTTTTCCCCTCATCATCTTCATTCACGTGCTCCCATCTTATGGCAGCCCCTTCCAGATTCTTCTTTCCCACCTGAGGGGCAGCATCGAGCTGTTATTAGGTTCGTAGAGCCTGGAGCGGACTCTGGTTCCACTCTTTACTAATTCTGTGACTGTGGACAGGTTATTTAGCCTCTCTGTGCCTTAGTTTCCTCATCTGTAAAAATAATCCAAACTGAATTTCATAATGCATAGAATTGTCGAATCCCTGGGTAGCACACCTGAAACTAATAAAATAGTATATGCCAGCTCTTTGAAAAAATAATAATAATACCAGCTGAGAAATAGGGTTGTTCTTGTTGAAGAGTAAATACCATCCATGTAAAGTGAGAGAACATTGCCTGGTACACAGTAATTGCTCCATATATGTGCCTGCTCTATGATGGTGACAATGACTGTCTGCAGGCTCTAACCATTGGTCACATTCCAGAAGGGGCAGGTGCTTATGGCAGTGACACCATAGTGACATTGGACCTGGGGTGGTCTTTCCTTCCATTCCCCTTCCATCCTCTCTCTGTCTCATCCTGCCGCGAGAATTGACCACCTACTGTGTGCGTATTCAATGGGGAGTGAGTGAGCACAGACGGTGGAGAAAAGGGTGATCCTTGTTCCTATTCCCATGGGGCTTACAAAAGTTCTTTGGGATCTTCAATAATTTTTAAAGATTTATTTATTTTAGAGAGAGCACACCAGCAAGCAGGGGCAGGAGCAGGGACAGAGGGAGAGAATCTCAAGCAGACTCCCCACTGAGCATAAAGCCCGATGCAGGGCTCAATCCCACGATCCATGAGATCACAACCCGAGCCAAAACCAAGAGTTGGACGCCCAACTGACCGAGCCACCCAGGCAACCCTGGGATCTTTAGTAATTTTTAAAAGCGTAGTGGGATCCTGAGAAGGAGAAGTTTGCAAACTACTGGCCTGGAGTATGATGGACAGACCCCTTAATATGAAGGCCAGAAGGCTTGACCCAGGTTCTAGCTCTGTCACCTGTTACTGTGTTTCTAACCCTTGGCCTCTGACCTCTGCTTCTTCCTCTGCAAAATGGGAGTGATAATGTGGATCACGACCCCAACCCCCTCCAGGGCACTGTGAAAGTGTGTTTGAAAACTCTCAAGGCCCAGACACAAAGCAGGGCAACCTCAGGGTCACTGTGTGTGTTAGGGTGGGGAGGTGTTGCAGGCACAAGGTGGGCCCTGGAGGACCCTGTTCCTTGCAGTTTCTGTCCCTAAAATACATTTTATTCTAACATGGTGATGCTTGTCTTGGTCTTGTTCCCCAGAAAGCAGAGTCTGAGAAAAAGTTACCTCTTGATTGAGGTAAGAGATTCCAGGGAGTGATGAGGAGGGATGGGGAAGTGGGGTAGGCACGAATGTATTATGAAGTTGGCCACAGCTGAGTGCTGGACCCAACACCATCCGAGGAGCCATATTTAGACCTTCCATAGGTGGGAGGGAAAAAGAGAGAAGCATAGTTCCATTGACTCCCCACCCCTCATTGGTCAGAGGCTTTCCCCAGGGGGTGACTCCCCCACACTTCCGGGCTGCTCTTACATAGGTGCCGTGTGGGTTTCCTTTAGGTCCCAGGCAATGGCATTAACAGAGAAGTCCCAGGGTCAGGGGCAAGAACCATGGGGCACACGATGTCGGGTTGCCACTCCGAGAAGATGGCCAGAGTCTACCTAGAACTGGTCACACCAGCGCTACCTATGCTAAGAGACAGGGGGGGCAAGAAGATTTGAGGAGGTCAGGTCTAGTACAGTCTTTGGAATGTGCATGGAATTTCATTCTTGCTTTTCCCACTGAACATGATCTATTTAACATATTGATTAATAGTTCTTATAATTTTTAATGGCTGCTTGTTCATTTTCCAAGTAGATGAAAAGCACATTTTGAATAGAACTAATTTCTATGCATTGTGGTATTTGCAAAACAGTGACAAGCCAGCCCACTGACGTGACCTGCGAAGGGTCATTTTATACCTTTGTAGCTTGGAAGGAGGGGTTGTTCCTCAACTCAAGTGGGTGGTGGGAGGGTGTTGATCTCTTTACTAAACACTTCTGCTTCTATTTCAAATACCTTTGAAAAACATTGGTGATTGGAAGCCAGGAGAAAACAGCCTACTGATTTCATGGCTCTGATTAAAAAATCTATTCCTTTTCTTCCTTCCAGTGGCAACACTTTTAGGATTTCTGGGAAACTCTCAATAAAGATGGGCTTAGGACTCCATTTGTCTCTTCGCACTCATTCATTCAACAAATATTTACTGAGCAACTGCTATCTGTCAGGTATGGTACCAGGCCATGGGGACCCAGAGGAAAAGGAACATCTTTGTTTTCAGGGCACCTAGGTGATGCAGGCATGACAATCAAATATTGTCAAAGCTGCGGTGGTAAGCATGGGACACAGGAGGGAAAGTGTAGGTCTGACATTCATTCATTCGCTGATTATATTATCTATTGCTGGGTAACAGATTTCCCCAATACTTAGTCATCTAAACCAACAATAATTATTATCACAAAGTTTTGGTAGGTCAGGAAATCAGAAGCAGCTTGGCTAGGTGGTTTTGGCTTGAGGTCTCCCATGATGCCGATGTCAAGATGCCAGCCAGCACTTAGACATCTGAAGGCTTGACTGGGGCTCAAGGATCTGCTTCCAGAATGGCCCTTCCCACATGGCTGTTGGGGGGAGGTGTCAGTTTCTCACTGTGGAACCTGGACTGTCCCAGTGCCTATGACTTGGCAGCTGCCTACCCCAGAGCAAGTGATCCTAGAGAAGGAGGTTGAGGACACAATGTCTTTTATGATCTAGCTTCAGAAATCGTATGCCATCATTTCTACCATATTAGTATCACAGCATAGGAAGGGACTACCCAAGGGGTAAAAGGAAGTGGGGATCATTGGGGGCCACCTTGGAGGCTAGCTACCACATTGGTTCATTGAGTCATCCAATTGCCGTTTATTAAGCATCTTTCAGGAGTCTGATATTGTGCTTGGGACTGGGGATACCAATATGGTTGTAATTATATTTAGGGACTGAGTCTTTGCTCAATTTTGTATCTCTGGTGCCTGGAACAGAGAACATCTCCTTAAAGGTTTATTTGTTTGTCAAAAGGAAGTAAAATGTAGTGGTTACAAGCTGGACCTCTGGAGCCAGTCTGTTTAGGTTCAAATCTGGTGTCTTCCTCCCAGGCCTGATACTTTTCTGATAAATCTTATTTAACCAGAGTTGGTTTCCATTGCCTACATTTGAGAATCCTAACGGGTGCACTTAGTTTTTCCACTAATCTCCTTTGACTAGTTCAGAATCCAATCCAGATTCCCCACATTGCATTTAGTGTTTATGGCTCCTTAACCTCCTTTAATCTGGGACAGTTTCTCACTCAGTCTTGCCTTGTCTTTTATGACCTTGCCACTTCTGAAGAGTGCTGGTCAAACATTTTATAGGCTGTCCCTCACTTTGGGTTTGTCTGAGGTTTTCTTGTGATTAGGTTGAAGTAATGCATTTTGGACAAGAATACCAGAAGTGACATTGTGAATCATATCAGGGATGCATGACATCAATATGTCATTACTGGTAATGTTGACTTTGATCCCTTGGGTAAGGTGGTGGGTGTCTGCTTGGTTTCTGTTTTTCCCTTCGTAATGAATCTTGAGACTATGGAATTATCCTGTTTCTCATTCTCTTGCCCATAAATTTTAATAGCCATTGATGGTACTTATAGACAACAGTTATTACTGTGCTGTTTGCCTCTTGTTGATTTCCTATTTCTATCATTCCTTCTACCTTTATTAATTGGAATTGTGTAAAGTAGATTTGTCCCTTCTTATTTATTTATTCAAGTATTTATTTACATCAGTATGGACTTGTGAATGTTTTCTTTCTTCCTATGGGTTATAATCCTTTACTATGATTATTTGTTATTCAGATTATCTCAGATCTGGCCATTGGGAACTCTCAAGTTGGTTCTTGATTATATAGGAGTATTTTTTTTTAACTCTTCATTTTTTATTATAAAAGTAATACACGTCTGGGTACACATCTGGGTAGAGGACACATGGAACTTCTCTACTATTTTTGCAACTTCCTGTAAATCTACTTCAGAAAGAAAGTTTAAAAAGTAATATATGCTCATTGTAAAAAAAAATTCAGGAAGTACAGAAAAATATAAAAATCATTATCTCATCTCTTAGACATAATCTCTGTCTGTATTCTGGTTTTTTTTCCCCTCTCCAGACTTTTTCTTTATCATTTTAAATGGTATCATAACACAATTATGGCAACTCGGAGACCAACATTCTAGTTTTGTAATGGAGAAAATGCAGGCCAGGGAGACGGGAATTAATAAACCAGTAACACCGCCAGCCCTGACTTCGTGTGTCTGCCACCTGCTCCCAGGCCCCCCTGGTGCTCAGCCTCATGTAATTCCTGTCTGGGGTGGGGTGGGGTGAGCAATACTGATCAGACAGGGTATTGGAGGGTCTCGAACTATTGGGTTAGGGAGAAAAGGTTATCAGTATTGGCTCATAGAAACAGGAGTCAAAGCTAGTAAATTCGGGAGAATGTACACAGGTCAGGCCAACTCCGCTGAGAGAGAAGAGAGGGAGAAAGAGAGAGAGAGAGGTGGGGGGAAGAAAGAGATTATTAGAGGGAGAGAAAAGAGGAGAAAAACAGAAAACGTCAAATTTTTTACATTCTTGATATCAGGAAACAAGGCAGGCAAGAACTCAGTGGGTGTCTAACCAAACAGACTTAAGGTTTAGGTCAAGGATGGACTTCCCACCTCCACTCTGGGTTGCCCTGACAACCTCCTCCTTCTGGTATTGACATTATTGCGAGGAAGAAGGAAAAAATAGGAAGATGAAGTCATTAGAGGCGGAACCAGCGGTGGTCTGGCTTGCTTCATCATGCATGCAGAGAGGTCCAGGGAGGTCCAGGGGAAGGGCAGAGGGCTTTTGGGCTGGAGCCTCAGACAGGGGCTTGACCGTGGTGGACTTGAGCCTGTGTGCTGGAGACACCTGAGGCTTCTCAGAAATTCTAGTGAAGCCAGTCAGCGTAAATTAAATCTCAGTGGTTTCGTCTCCTCATTGCCTCCCCTGCTTTCTTGGAATTAGTCAAAGATACTTAGAAGAAAACCCCAGAACCCTGACTCAGGAAATGGCAGTCACTCCTCCTTCCAGCTGGGCTCAGTCACCACATCAGGCTGGCCCTTAGAGTCCCCTCTTTGTTTCCATCATTCAAGAAGGTTGGGACCCTCAGAGGGAATCACCAGTAGTTACTATTCTCTTCTCTTTCCAGAGAGGGAATCTGAGGCTGAGATATTAAGTAACTTGCCCAAAGTCACAAAGCTAAGAAGTGTCCAGGATTCAAACCCAGGTCTTGATCAAGTCAAAATATGTGCTTGGTAATCACCTCACTCTGTGATATACGGTAGCGGTTCTCCAACCACAGCTTGCAGAAGAATCCCCTGCAGGGCTTGTTAAAACCCAGGGTGCTGGGCCCCACCCCAGAGATTCTGATTTGGTGGATCTGGAATATGGCCAGAGAATTTGCATTTCTAATACATTTCTGGATGGTGTTGATGCTGCTGAGCTGGGGACCAGATTTTGAGAAGTGCTTACGCAAAGCAGGCCATTTAGCCCTTGAATCTCAAGTATGGTCTTTGTAGAACAAAGAGTAGGACTGGATTTGCAGTCTTTGATTGTGTTCTGAGGTCTCTACATGTTTCCAGAAGTGCCTTAGCCGTGGGGCAGGGATAAGAAGGTTGAAGGAGTTCATGTCCCCCATCCTTACTTCAAGCAAAGGAGCTCCCTCAGATCTCTTTATAAATTAGGGTTCCCTGTGAAATTTTATTGGAAAAGAGGTTTCTGCTATTAAACACAAAGCCAAGAGTCTATAAAGTACTGAACTAAAAAAGATGTTAAAATACTGTTTGTTCCTATTAGCTACTCCTGTGCCTTAAAACAATAATTATTTTAATATGCGATTTTGTGGGTCAGGAATCTGGGCAGACCTATTCCTTGGGGTGCCCATGAAGGTTACTCAGTGCTGGACATCTGCTGTCTCGGCTGGTCTAGAAGGTCCAAGATGGTGTCACTCGCACATCTGAAGCCTTGTCGGGAGTGGCTAGAAGGCTGGGCTCAGTGGTGACTACTGACTGGAACATCCGTCTACATGTGGTGGCCCCAGCAGTGTGGTCTCAGGGTTATTGGACTTCACGGTGGCTTAGGGCCCAGAGCAAGTGTTCCAAGAGACAGAAAGCGGAAAGCACCAGTCTCTTTAAGGCCCAGACCTAGAAGCAGGCATGGTGTCACTTTGCCATCTTCTGTTTCTCAGCAAGGTCAATGGAGCTCCCCAGATTCCAGAGGAGGGGACATACATCCCACTCCTCAGTGGGTAGAATGTTTTGTGTCTGTCTTTGAAGTGCTGAGAAGCCTCATCCACATCTGAACCTTATTTAGATGATGAGACCCTGGTCCTTTGCCAGGGGTGGTAGAGGGATATGACTTTTGGGGGTGAGTATTTTGTATGTGGCAGAAATGGCCATTTGAGGGTGGGTTGTAGTATGTTCAGGAACACCTGATTTTGAAGTCTGTCATCTTGCTGGAGAAAGTTCAGGCAGCCTCATGGAAAAGCCCAGAGAGAGAGAAACCCAGTCCTCTAACTCCATACCAACAGTCTAGCTCAGCTCCCATCCCACAGCCAGCACTAACTCACCTGCTGTGTAAGTGAGCCAACTAGGAAGGTTCGGCTCCTCCGGCCCCAGGAGAGCTCCTTAGCTGACCCCATATATGGAGTGGCATGACACCAGATTGGTCACCGTGATGGTTAATGTTATGTGTCCACTTGGTTGGGTCATTGGTGCCCAGATATTTAGCCAAATGTTATTCTGTATGTTTCTGTGAAAGTGCTTTTCGGATGAAATCAACAATTAGACTTTCACTAACGTGGATTCCCCTCCATCATGTGGGTGGGCCTCGTCCAGTCAGTTGAAGGCCTTGATAGAACAAAGACTGACCTCACCTGAGCAAGAAGGAATTCTGCCAACAGACAGCCTTTGGACTCAAACTGCAGCTCAGCTCCATGGAACATGAGTGTTTCATGAAAGTAAGTCCTCAGCAATTAAAAAAAAATGGTTCTATGGTCAATAATGTTTGAGAAAACCCTTTGTCAGACGATGCTTATACAGTCTCTGCATTACAGCACTTCTCATAATTTGGCCTGGATCTTTTTGTGTGTGGCACATCTGGAGCCCTGGAAGAGGCTGATTGGGGGTGCTGTGAGCCTTCTGACACTGAATCTTTATTCTGTTTTGAAAGAGGGTCACCCTGGTCAGTTTCCCTTCTTTCAGAGGGTGTTCTTCTTGGATGAAGGGAAAGTGATGTATCGCTTTGTTCTCTTCCATCAGAGCAGCACTGTGGGCCCATAAGGGAAGACTTTCCAGTGTGAGAGCCGGTGCCCCATTTCACATCCCCCCCCCAGCTCCTTAAGCTTGCCCCTTCTGCAAGTGAGTTTGGACCACTCCATTAGATATTCTAGAGCAGAACCAATGAATTATTTATGCTTTTCTGCTGTCAAAGGATGCTAATGAGATGCTAATGAACACATTAGTGTAATTTCAGGGCGATCTTGAAGACTTGTTTTGGCTTAGGGCTACTGGCTCTGCCCCCTACTGGCCATACGAGGTAGGAGGTGGCAAAAGAGCCAAGGAGCTGAGGACTTCCCAGCCAGCTCTTCCCGACCAAGGAGGCCAGAAGATTTCAGAGACAGCTTTTTTGGCCCTGCATCTAACCATCTTCCTAGATGTAGTTTTGGGGATGTGAAGAGTGGACATCTGGAAGATTGTTTGACAATCACACAAGGAGGATAGTACTCAAATCACTTCCTCCAGGATGCCTTTCCTGATCTCTCTCTACCCCCTACGTTCTTCTTCCTCTCCAGGCTGAGACATGTGTCCCTCCTCTCTGTTCCACAGTCCCCATTTTTACCACCACTATAGATTATGGGAGAGGGGTGTTTCAATTGTCTGTCTCCACCATTAGCCCTGAGCTCCCGAGAATGGGCATTTAGTATCTTTTTTCTCTTTATCTGCAGGACCAAAGACGGTGCTTAGTATGTACAAGATGTTCAGACATTGTTTGATGGGTTGAATTGAATTGTTCATGTGTGGTTAGTTCACTTCAGAAGGAAACTTGGTTATTTTGATAGGGATTAGTCTTTGTCTTTGGATCTGCTAAGCAAATTTAACGTGCAAGCAAGACTCCGGTGGAGAGATGTTAACACTCTTAAAAAAAGCCTTTCCTCCATTTGACGAACAGTTGGCTAATTTCAAATAATTTAAATGTATTTATAAGTAAGTCCAATAGGACCAATTTCTATTTAGCAAAATTCTACTAAGTTGTCTTTTACTATATGGCCTTTGAAGTAATTTGTTTTCTTTCTTTCTTTTTTTTTAAATAATTAATTAATTAATTTATTTGACAGAGATAGAGACAGCCAGCGAGAGAGGGAACACAAGCAGGGGGAGTGGGAGAGGAAGAAGCAGGCTCATAGCGGAGGAGCCTGATGTGGGGCTCGATCCCATAACGCCGGGATCACGCCCTGAGCTGAAGGCAGACGCTTAGTGACTGAGCCACCCAGGCGCCCCGAAGTAATTTGTTCTCATTCCATTTTACTTCTTTCCTCTCCCTTCTTTCTCTCCTTGTTTCCTTCCTCCTCTCCTCCCTCCCTTCCTTTCTTCTTATTAAGATTTTTTCATCCAAGCTTCCCACTCATTCAGATGGGCTTTTGCTTCCAAATGTAACAGAACAAGTAAGTATTGGGAAGCACACCAGTGGCCGTGTGTCTCGTCTTTACTCCTGAGTCACTTAGATGTTACAATTGACTGTGTGACACTAGAGATATCCGTTGGCTCTTTGCTACGCAAAGGGCAGGCCATGCGCTGGCAGCATCAGCACCTCCTGGGAGCCCGTTAGAGATGCAGAATCTCAGATGCACCCCAGACTTTCTGATCCCTGGGTGATTCCTGTGCACATACATGTTTGAGAAGCCGAGGTTCAACTAATCCTATCTCATACCTCGTAGATGATGTGGGGGCTGAACTAGGAGAAAAGTATTGAATACATACCTCTTTGCACTAAGCAGACTCTACGTTTACTGGACCAACACCCACTAGCCAGGTGGCCTTGCCTGCCCTACCTTGAGCTCCTGGGAGGGGGAGTCCCCACATACAGTGCTGAGGGCTGCTGTTGCACCAGGAGCCGTGCCTACTGCTTCACATGCATTCTCTCATTTAAGCCTTACCGTAAGTCTTTGAGGTAGGTACCGTGCCTGGCCCCTTTACAGATGAAGAGCCTGGGGATTAGAGAGGTAAACAGTTTGCTTTCTGCCACCCAGCTTGCTGTGCAGTACCAGGCCTGTAAGAAGGGTCCTGTAACTGAGGGCTCCTAAGATCCTCCTCCTCTTTCTGGGGCCAGGGTAGTCCAGACTTCAACAGCCACAGAGCAGTCCAGCGAGCACCTGCATCTTAGTGGTCGTCCTCTCTTTTCAGCCCTTTGTGCACAAGAGAATGGTCTTTCCCTATCCTGGGCTGAGGGCCAGGGACAATATCTCATTGCCTGCCCCATCCCAAGGCTACTGCCTCTTCCTCTTCTACATTTTTCTCCCCTTCATCCTCCTTCTCAGTCTTCTCCTCCTCTTTCTCCTTCTGATCTTCTTCTGCCTCTCCTGTTCCTTCTCCTATTCCTTCTCTTTTTTTCTCTTGCTTCTCTTTCTCTTGTCAAGCACTTGAACTCAATTCAGCTTCTCTTTCTTTCTTTCCCCCTGCCCTCCTTTTACCCTGGGCTCCAGGTAGAGAACTTGGATGCTGCTGTTGCTGACAGTGATGGTGATGCTGATGGATGATGATGATGGTGGTGGTGGTGGTGGTGGTGATGGTGATGCTGATGGTGATGGTGATGCTGATGGTGATGGGTGATGCTGATGGATGATGATGGTGGTGATACTGATACCAATGCTGATGGATGATGATGGTGGTGATGCTGATACTGATGATGATGCTGATGGGTGATGCTGATGGATGTTGATGATGATGTGATGCTGATGTTGATGGGTGATGATGGTGGTGGTGATACTGATACCAATGCTGCTGCTGCTGCTGAGAGGGATGCTGATGGTAATGGATTGTGGTGATAGTGACGGTGATGGTGGATGCTGATGATGATGCTGATGAGTGATGCTGATGGGTGATGCCGATGCTGATGCTTATGGTCATGGTGATTTTGTTGTTATCGTTTGGCTGACCAGGATTTTCAGTCCCTCATCTCCCTTTACTCTTCTTATCTTCCACCCTGGTAGGAGAGAGGTCATTCAACAGGAGAACATGAAGTTCTGCTACAAGGCAGCCAATATTAGGAAGAGAAGGGGTCATTTGTCCAGTAGATTTAGAAACTCTGTAAGCAGGGGGAGGGTCATGAAAGGTAAAAAAAGACTACAGGGAATGCGGAGGGAGGAGAGAGGAGACTAGGAAGAAGGGACTCCAGGTGCTTATCAGACACACATTCAGACTGGTCTGAAAGGTGACTAGTAGGAACAGTATAGATATGTTTGGCACCACCTTCTCTCCTTGGGGTCTATTTGTCATCAACCACTGCAAAGCCACTGCCGGCAAGCCCTTCCAGCCACTGCAGGACATTGAGGGGCTGTTACATTACTGTTACCATTACTATCAGCCCACCACTTCCCAAGCTCCCTTCATGTGCCTGGCACTTGTTAATTCTTTACATACATGATCTGTACACCCCACAAATTGGGCGGAGTAGGAAACTGAGGCCTATGCTGTCTCTATTTGCCTGTTGTATAACTTGGGCTGCAAAACACTGAGCTAGATCTTAGGGGGTCATGTACAACTTGTATTCTCTGTATATTAAACTGTACTGCTAGTCAAGGATCAGAGAAATATGATCACTGACTTAATTTATTGTCTACTTGGGAGAAGGCACATGCACATAAATTCAAGGGCTACTTTACAAGAATACGGAGATGCCAAAAGATGATGACAAAATGCCAAATTAATGGCAGAGATGTAGGAACTCTAAGATCTTACTGACATTTATTTATTCAAGTTGCAGATACCAGTGAAAGATGGGAAAGATAGATTTCACAAATTTGCAAATAAAGACATGTTACCCGTAGCCCACTCCTAGACCGGCAAGAACAAATTCTGAATGTAGTCAGGTCAAATTTAACTCAAAACAGCTCTTCCTAGACTTACTATGGGGTTATGTCTCGATAAACCCATCACATGTTGAACATACTGTAAGTTGAAAATGCATGTAATACACCTAAATGACCGAACATCACAGCTTAGGCTGGCCTAATTTAAACAGCTCAGAACATTTACATTAGCCTACAAATGGGCAAAGTCCTCCAACACCAAGACTATTTGATGATATACTGTGGAATATTTCATGTAATTCATTGAATACTGTCCTGAAAGTGAAAAACAGAATGGTCGTAAGTGTATTTATTGGTTGTTCACCCTCGCGATTACATGGCTGACTGGGAGCTGTGCTCCTGGGTCCTGCCTAGCACCGTTAAGAGGAGGATCCGACCACGTAGCACTAGCCCGGGAAAAGACCAAAATTCAAAATTCAAAGTACAGTTTCTCCCCAACGCATATCACTTTCTCACCATTGTCAAGTCAAAAAGTCATAAGTAGACCCATCGTATGTCGGGGACCATCTGTACTGCTTTATACATTCATTATTTCTTCAAATAGGATTATCTTTTTCTAGAAGCAATCACAAGGCCTAAGAAGATTTGCAGCAATGGAAAGATTTTTTTTTCTCCTGTAATGAACAGATTAAAAGCTTAATCCCAAGGTCTGTTTCTGTGTCCAAGTATAATTGTGGTGTGAGTCACTCCAAATGGGGTTTCTCATAAACACTCCAGAACTATAAGGCTTTTTTGGGGGGAAAAAAAAGCAAATTAAAAAAGTCAACAAAAGAGGTCGTTTTCAGCAGACTTTGTACCCTGGAAAGGATGACAAAAATGGGTACTTTGAAATATCCGGCACCTTGGAAAATACTGATTTTACTCCAGACCCTTCAAGGTCAAGATTGCATTGTGGCAGCTTTCAGAAAGGCGTCTACTCTTATCTTCCTAGTTACTGAGGTCTCTGATACTGGTTCTGCAAAGGTTATTGTGAGTCTTTTGGCCCATCAGTGCTAGGTTTGACTCTCAGCAAGAACTGTTAAAGAAAGAATGATCCATGACACTAGTTAAAATGGTGAGGGGGACTTTTATGATAGATGTAGAGACCACTGCCATGGGGTTTTGCAGGACGGGAGGGGGATTAGGCTCAGCTCTAATATAATAAGGGAAATTATAGCCAAGGAGTGGGATGTGAGGGGTTAGTGAATGAACTGAGATATAATCAAGAAAGCCCGCTGGCCTCTGCAGGGACAGGAATCCAACATTTACCAAAAGGCCCATGTGCCAGGCACCATCGGAAGCGTTTTACGTGGGTTGTTGTACTTAATAGTGACACCATCTCTGCAAGGCAGACACCATTACTGTTGGAGTTAAGAGAAGCAAGGTGGATGATCTGTCCAAGTCCACGCAGCTGCCAAGTGACTAAACTGTGAGCCTGCCCTGGATCTGCCTCCCTCCTGAGCTTACTCACTGGGCATCGTGTCACTGAGTGTGTGTGCAAGACTCAGTTCCTGTCCCCAAGGAGCTTGCACTTTGGTGGGAATATCACCGAGGCACGTTCCGTGCTACTCCCTCCTGGCCTGAATGGGGTCAGTACCAGACAGGGGATCTCTTTCTTTCCAGTACAATCTTGGCATCTGCCAACCGCTTAGCAGTGTGTGTAGACCAGCTCTTTAAATTCAATAAAAACGACAAAAGCTGGAGGTACCATTTTTTGAGTGTTTACTCTGTCTGGAACTTGGCAAAACACTTTACGTACTAATGTCACTTAAAATTTTTCACTTAAAATTTTCACTTTTCAAAAATTCTTATTAGCAACCTAATAGGTAGGCACAATAATCCTCATTTTGCAGACGGAGCAACGGAGGCTCAGGGAGGCCGAGGGACTTGCCCACAATCGTTCATCTTGAAAGCGGTAGAGCTGAGCTTCAGAGCCAGGCTGCCTCTGCCCGGAGCATGCGCTCTTGATGACTGTGATGTCAGAAAGTCTGGATCACTCCTGTTTGCTTTCCACAGAGTTGTTTCATGTTATTCACGGTAATTGTGTTCTATAAAGTCGCCTGAGCACTACATTAGTGAATACCGAAGGAAAATACATGGTTAGGGTCCTGAAAGCCTCTGGTCATCAAGTTTCTGTCAGCTGATCCGTTTCTTGTATGTGGGCTTCCGCTTAAAGACACCTTATTTAATATATATTATCGATAACTCGTGCCTGAATGAAGGTCATCTAACACACATACTTTCTCCATAAGGCACATCACTGCTTTCTTGTGGTTAGGAACACGAGCCTGCACTTCTGCACTTTTCTTCAGAGCCATTTTCAACCGTGAACTCACTAGCAAAAAAGTGCAAAAATATAAAAAAACATGGTGTATAATATCCTGGGGAAAAGACCCTGTTTATAGCATAAGAGCCAAAACGAGGAGGGAGAGTGTCCCCTTGTTCAGCCTCAGCTGGGTACATGCATGGGATGGGGAAGAGGGGAACTCCCCTTTTTCACTCCCCATGTATGTCTGTGAATGACCATGAAAGCGCCACGCGTATTGATTTGGGGGTTACACATCAATTTTAGAGAGCAGGTGAATTCACAAATATGGAATCTGTGAACTTGCCAATTTTAAAAGATTACATTTAAAAGATATATACCGAGTACCCACTGTGGTATTCACAGTGGCAGACAGATGACTAGGATATGGTAATGAGGCTATTGCAACAGGGCAGTGAGAGAGGAGGAGAGCCTCAACTTGGGGGGGGGTTGTATTAGGTGCCAGGTGAGAGCACGGGGCTGGGGAAAGCTACTTGACTGCATAGGTAACAAAAGCTGGAGATGGATTCCATGTGGAGGGAGGGAGAAGGGCGGCATCTCTGTCAGTTGGGTAGGTGGGTATAGCAGGATACCTTCTGTTGGGATAAATGGAAAACCCCAGTTGAACTGGCTTGAACAACTAAGGGGCCTCCCTGGCTCCTGTGCATGGGAAGTTGAAAGCCGCTGTAGCTTCAGGCAGGGCTTGATCTGGCAGATCCTTCTGTGGCACCAGGACCCACTCCTTCTCCTGCATCCAGTCTTCGCAGGCTCTCCTAATGTGATCCTGGAATGGTTGAGACAGCAACTAGCAACCAGGAAAGAGAATCCTGGTTCTAATGTTCCCAGCAGAAGGCTTAGGCTTCTGGCTTAAGTCAAGTGCCTGCCTGAACTGTCTCTGTGGTCAGGGGATGAAATGAACAGATTGGATTCAGCCAGACCTGGCGGATGAGGGGTCAAGCCCACAAGGCTGAAGGGCTCAGAATTGGGGTAAAGGGCTGGTTGCCTTGAAGGAAGTCCAGGAGCTGTGATCAGGAAAGACGGAAGTACAGGTGTGCTGGGAAGCATAGATGATAAGCCCATCTATATCTTAAGTGATTTGATTATCAGGGCTGGGGCATTTTTTTATTGTAAGACAATCCGTAGGGGCACCTGGGTGGCTCAGTCATTAGGCGTCTGCCTTCGGCTTGGGTCATGATCCCAGGGGCCTGGGATCGAGCCCGCATCAGGCTCCCTGCTCAGTGGGAAGCCTGCTTCTCCCCCTCCCTCTGCCCCTGCTTGTGTTCCCTCTCTCTCTGTCTCTCTCTCTGTCAAATAAATAAAATCTTTTTTTAAAAAAAGAAAAAGAAGAGAAAAAAGAACAACAATCCATAGTGTAGCAAGAATCTTAGGGTTTGCTTTCATCTCCATTCTCAGAAGACCTGAATCAATGTCTGAAATGTGACAGCTCAGGGAAGAATTTACATGGCTGCCCCGGTGACTTATTTTTGGAAAGGTCGCAAAAGCATGGAAATAAATGTCAAGTTGAAATTATTTATGACTTGTGCATTTCTAGGTCATGTCTAGTCAATTCGCCTTACTTCATGAGGTAAGATAAAGGAATAGTCTTGTTTTTACACTGAGGGGAAGAAATGGTCAAAGAAATGGAGACTCTTCTGGAAGTTGCTGACACGCAAAGCTTTTATATCAGACAAAGAGAGTGCAGAGCAAGGTGGGAGAGGTAAAGAAATAAACAGAAGGTAGAGAAGTGAAGCCGCACTGATTCAAACCAAACACATGGTGATGGGCACTAATCTCCTTATGTAACAAAAAAATCTTGATTTTTTTCTGCATACAAAGTCATGGAAGCTGAACCACGATGCTTCCTATGGCCGTGGGAACATAGCACCACAACCCTGGTGGCCTGAACATCAGCTGCACTGGGTCCAAATCCAGTTGTCAGCAGGGAAGCACTCCCAGTGGGGGTTCTAGAAGAGGATCTGTCCTCTTCTCTTCCTTTTTTTAAATTGTAGTGAAATATTCATAAAATGTACCGTCTGAACCATTTTTAAGTGTGTAGTTCAGTGGTATTAAACACCTTCCTGTTGTTATGTAACTACTCACCACCATCCATCCCTCCGGGACTTTTTCATCTTCCCAAACTGAAACTTTGTGCCTATGAAGCAAATTCAGTGTCTTCGAGGTCCATTCTTGTTGTAGTGTCAGAATTTGCTTCCTTTTCAAGGCTGAATCATAGTCCATTGTAGGTGTCTATCATATGTCACTCCATCCATTCATCACTCAATGGACACTGGGGTTGCTTCCACCTTTTGGCTATTGTGAATAATGCCTCTGTGACCACGGCTGCGCAGGTATCTCTTTAAGACCCTGCCTTCAGCTCTTCGGGGTGTCTCCCTGGAAGTGGAGTTGCTGAATCATAGGGGAGAATCTATATTCTTGTCTTTTTCATCTTCCAGAGCTGTATTTCTTGCATTCCTTGGCTTGTGGTATTTCATCTTCGGATCACGTTGGCTCTTCTTCTGTCTCAAAGTTCCCTCTGTGTCTCTCTTAGAAGGACTCATGTGATGGCATCTAGGGCCCACCAGGATAATCCAGGATAATTTTCTTATCTCAAGATTCCTAATTTAATCACATCTGTAAAGTCTCTTTTGCCATATAAGGTGACATTCCCAGGGTCCGGGGATTAGGACCTAGATTTCTTTGGGGGTCATTATTCAGCCTCCCATACAAGCTAATAGAAAAAGCAAAAGGAACACAGGAAGGAAACCTGTCCAAAAAAAAGAAAGGCCCATAGGACCACCCTGTCCCTAGAGATCATCACAGGAAATAGGGAACATATTTTTCCAGATTTCTTTCCACTCATATACTAACAAATGTATTTCTTTTGTTTCCTTTCCTTTTTTAAAAAATAAAAAGCAGGGTAACTTTCTACATGGCCCAGCAACTTGTCTCTCTCATTCAATAATGCATCTTTGCAGCAAGCTCTTTAAGAGCAAAAGGGATTTGCTTTCATGCTACTGTCTTCTTTGATGTAAAAATAGCAACTTTCCAGTAAAGCAAATGACTTTTAGAAAAATTCTATTTAAAATAATCTCCTAGAAATGTCAATGCTAACTTCAATTCTTAAGAGGAAAGAGAGATTTTTGAACCAAAATAAGGGTGGAGGCTACTTAGAATTTAGTATTTGGATAACTTAAAGAAAGGGCGCTCTAGTTATATATGGATAAAGCAGGACATACCTGAAGGCTAAATTACTTGAAATGTAGCACGTTGATGGGAGAGTCAATGCTTCCATGGTGTCCGTTTAAATTAAGCATCTAGTATCAGGGGTGGAGAGAGCCGAAGACCTGGATTGGAATCCTGACTTTGCCATCGACTGGCTGTTTATTACTTTAGGCAAGATGTATCCAATCTCTGGGCCTCAATGTCCTAATCTTTGAAGTGGGAGGATTGCACTGGAAGCTGTCCAAGCTCCTAATGACCTTCCATTCTGCAATTTGGGAAGGGCACTATTCTAGCAGGCTAGAGGTCCAGTGGTGAATCGCAAACCTTCTACCAACTTGAATATGACCTTGAGCTAGACAGTCAGTTCTGCAGGGCCCCCGTTTATTCACCTGTAAAATGAGCTGGCTGGTCTGGAGTGTTCTCGAGATTCTTTCTTTCTTTCTTTCTTTCTTTCTTTCTTTCTTTCTTTCTTTCTTTCTTTCTTTCTTCCTTCCTTCCTTCCTTCCTTCCTTCCTTCCTTCCTTCCTTCCTTTTCTTTCTTTCTTCTTAGAAATATTTATTTATTTGACAGAGAGAGACAGCCAGAGAGAGAGGGAACACAAGCAGGGGGAGTGGGAGAGGAAGAAGCAGGCTCCCCGCTGAGCAAGGAGCCCATGTAGGACTCAATCCCAGGACCGTGGGATCACACCCTGAGCCAAAGGCAGACACTTAACGACTGAGCCACCCAGGAGCCCCTCTCAAGATCCTTTCTAACGCTCACATTCTAAGATAGGGAGTCTCAAACTCCCATGTGCCTAAAGATCCCCCCGGAGATCTTGTTAAAATGCAGAGTTTGATTCAGCAGATTTGGGTGCCACCTGAGATCTGACATTCCTAGCGAGTTCTCAGGTGAGGCTGACGCTAGTCTGGAGATCACCCTTTGAATAGCAAAGTATTTAGATTTTAAAGTGTCGGGAAACTTTGTTAAAGACTTGGGAATGGGCAGAAAAGATTCCTGTGTGTCCCTTGGGTGGAGTGCTGGTCTGGCGATTATTGGTGCTAGAGGAATATGCACCTTTGCTTGTCTACTGTTGTCCAGCTTTGCAAGAGTAGAAGTTAAAATGTAGAATATGGATAGTAATGGGCTGAATTTTGTTTGATAAAGACACAATTGATTTCAGCACTGTAGAAAAAGATGGCTCTCAAACATTACTTTTTCCTGTCCTGTAGGATATCAACTAGGTTTGTACAATTACCAAATTAATTTCAGTATTCCTGATTGCCCACATGTATGAGTTCTTCAAAATCTCCTTTAAACGGGCTTTACCTTTTTGAAAATCACACTTTAACACCACTGGTCCTTTACAATTCATTCATTGATTTATTCACGTGTAGCAAGAAATGCTAGTGGGGGGCCAGAGAGAGGTTGGGTTGGGGATACATAAACTCCTCAAGGAAAGTGGTTCATCGGGAATCCTGCTTTCCTGACTCTCAGCCTACTTTCAGGTGAGAAAAGTACACTTTACTCCCAATCATGGCTGGATAATTCCCTTCCCGGGGCTATAAAATTATGGAATATGATGGAAGAAGATCCTGAACCATCATTAAAAATCAAGAGGTCAAAAGACCTACGCAAGCCCGGCAGGCAGTTGTAGCTAAGCTGGGATTCGAATCCGGGCACCAGGACTCTCCCAAGTGCTCTTTACGCCACCTGCCATCTAGTTTATTCTGGGGCCACTATACTGATGTCTCTCACACGTCTGCAGCACCTGGAATAATCTGACCCCCAGGTTTCTGGTTTTGGTGACGCCAGAGACAGGGTAGAGGACTGGGTCGAAGGGCGGGACTTCAGGTCGGGAGGAGGTACCCGGGAACGGGGGGCGGAGCCGCGCAGATGCCCCCGCCCCACAGGCTGCCAGGAGTCCGCCCCGAGCAGCGCTTCGCGTCCCCCGGCTCCGCCCCCTCCTGTCTGTGTCTGCGCCGGCCGCTACCAGATAAAGTTGTTGTTCTACCAACATGGCGGCGCCCATAGTGACTGTCCGGGCCGTGTTCCCCTAAAAGTGGAAACAGAGGCGTGAGGAGCCGCAGGCCAAAGCCTGTGAGCAGGTAAACCCCCAGCCCGGGGCACAGCGGGACGAGAGACTTCTCGAGTGGAGACCTCTGCCCCCGGATCGGGAGGTTCCAGCTTGCTGGGGGCAGGAGGGGAAGGTGCGGTGTGGGTTAAGGTGGTCCCGGAGCCGTGCAGTTTCTGACCGGGAAGTCTCTGAGATCCGGGTCTTTAGACTCGTGGAGCCACGGACCCTGATGATAGGTCTGGACCTTTTCCCATTCCCAGAAGAATGCATACGTACACGTAGTTTTGTACTTAAGTTCCCCTGTTCCTGCTCCCCTGCCCCATTTCATCCCTGGATCTTTGCTTCCCAGGACTGGCAGGTTTGAACTCAGTTAAAGGCCATCCGGTGCATTTTTGTGGCCCAGAGGTCCTTGCCACTGCATTAAGGCTCGAAAGCCCTCAGAGATCTTGTGGGTCTACCTCCTCGTCCTAGAAAGAAGAAGAGGTTCCCGACAGGAAATAATTTGTCTTAGGTCCCGCAGGGAATTAGTCTTTGTAAAAGCCAAGATGTGTATTTTTTTGTTACAAAATTTGTTTTCTTTAAGGTGCACTTTCCCTGGTCCATTCTTGTGCATTTTCTTTTGGGCGCACACAAATGCCCCCATGTGCTTCCTCCATGTGTTCTGTTTCTTTGCCTGTCTTCTACTCTTCCTGTAGGTTTCTCTGCCCATATATGATTGTCATTTCGGGTCCAGTTCTCGGGCCTGTCCCATTCTGACCACATCTCGATGCCTCCATCATTCTCAGAAAACTTAATCTTAAGCCCCAAGTGAGGGTGAGGTCAGGACTGACCCTAAAGAGAAGTGGAGTAATGGGGACTGATGCTTTGGAAAGATGTGGAAGACAAGATAAGATTCCAAGCATCTAGGCAAGGAACTGGATGAGATAGAGCTAAGGCAGAAAAGGGCCAAGTTGATTCTAAATACAAGACATGAGCCACACCTTTCACGTTGATGGAGTGGTCAGAGGTCTCTAATAAAATGGCTGTGTCTTTTGTCAGGAAGAGGCAGTGCCCATCAGCGCTTTGGTGGTGGAGTGGCCAAGAGCAGGGCCTGGAAAGTAAAGGAAGGGAACAGGGCTTAGCATCAGGAAGTTCTGTAGTATATCGTCGAGGCAAATTGAACAAACCTTTAGAATTTCTAAAAGAAAGCGGGTTTTATTCAAGGCCAAGTTAGGACAGCTGCTGGGGTACACAGTCTTCACAAAGAAGAGTGCTCTGAAGGAACATTTGGTGTCGGGTTGTGTACACTTTTTTACATAAAAAGTTACAAATCCTTAGACAAAGGACATTTCAGAACGTTGCAGACCTTATCTTAAGCTTCTAGTATATGCAAGGCTGTATGACTTTAATCTTATGGGAACCAGGGAGGTTTTCTCCTTTTTTTTTTTTTTTTAATCTTTACGTTTGAAATGCTTCTTTTTGGTCATTTCATAAATGAAGCAGTTCTACAGTGCGTGCTCCGGCAGAAATAGAGCCCATACTTTGAGGTTTTGCCGAATCATTTTCACCTTGGTAAATGTTGAAGTATAGCTTCCCGGGAGCTCAGGAGCAGGGCCCACAAACATTAAAAGTTGAAAATTTCCTGTATTTTTTCAATATCATAGCCCTGAGTACACCATATGCTGTGTCCCCCTGAGTCTTGGGGATCCCCTGACTTTGGGTGTGAACTTTCCTTAAAGAGTCTTGACACGTTATTACCACATTGCTCCCAGAGAGGTGGAATCCATTTACGGTCTCAGCAGCAGGGTAAAAAAAATGCCCGTTTTGCATTTAACGGGCTTTTGCCAATCTGTTAAGCAACATATTTCATTGTTGTTTTAATTTGCATCCTTTGATTAATTCTAAAGTTGATCTTTTTCATGTATTTATTGGACATTTGTATTTCTCTTTCCGTTTTTCCTTTGCCCATTTTTTAAATTGGGTTTTAATGTTTTTCTTTTCATATGTAAACTCTTTATAGAGTAGGGTAACCTTTTGTTATTGCCATTTTGGCAAAGACTTTGTCTCAGTTTATTGCTTACTTTCTCATTTTGTTCACAGTGTTTTTGATATCCAGGCATTTTAGACCTTTAGAGTCAGATTTATTAATAGTTTGTGAATGCTTCCATTGCTTTATGCTCAGGACAGAACATCTTGCACCTTGCAAAAATATATTAAATATTCATATTTTTGTCTTGTTTTATGATACTTAAAAAATTCTTTAATCTGTATGGGATTTGCACTGGTTTATGGTTTGAGGTGGGGCTCTAATTTGAATATTTTCCCATTCATTAAATAATCTCTCACTTTCTAATCTACTTGTGCTTTTTTCTTTATGAACTTTAAGTTCTTTAAATGCCCAGATCAGTTTCAGGATTCTCTAGTCTATACCATTGGTTTACGTAAAGGCGAGATTGTCAGTGAGCCACGTATTATGTAAACATATTAGAAAGCTTATTCTCGTTGGGTAGACGGGGAGTGTTGTATGTGTTGTTTATGGTTTATATAAATTGTAAAATAGGAGTAAGTTACAGAGACAGGATTAGAATCTTCAGTGAAAGAATGACCTCCCTTCATATTGCTCATTTGGTGATCTGTCTGCACTCTTTGGGATTTCATTTGTCACAACAGCTCACAAGCCTTGAAAGCAAAAACTAGTGAGACTGTGGTTCAGCTTAATTTGTATTTTTATAGTTTCATTGTTTCCTATTGTTTCTGTTGGGAGGGAATAGCCCAGAACCGTCTCCTTATGTGTTCTTAGGGAATGAGGTCCTGAAGAGAAATGTCAGGCATCTGTGCCCTCTGCTAATTGAGCAGTCTTTGGCTTGTAAAGATAGGGAAATGCTGACTTTGCAAGGGAATAAACTCATAAACTCCATGACTCCTGCGGATAGTTCTAATTATGGAGAAACCCAACCCTTAAAAATAAATGTCATTGCCTCCAGTGTACAAAGTGTCTATATAGTAGGTTGGTCCTATGGGCTTGTGGATAGTCAACCGTTTTCCTATAGTTCACCCTAATATCTATAGTCACATCCACATATTTTAGAATAGCCAAGCCCAGTGGATAGGGAGGTTTTTGTTTTTTGGGTTTTGTGGGTTTCTTTCTTTCTTTCTTTTTTTGGTCTTTCTGTTTCCACCCCCAAGGAAGCAAGAGGTGTTAAATACAGCGAGACAGTGAGACTTGGTATATCAAGAACTTCGGCAGACCATCTTGTAAAATGCCAACACTGTGGGGCCGTTTTCTGTGAATGTGAAACCCGCTTGTGTGAGCTTATAGGAAACTCTCTGGGCAGCTTCCGTGACCCCGTACCTGTGTGAAAACAGGCCAAACACAAGTAGCTATGGAGAAACTTTTTTTTTTTTTAAAGATTTTATTTATTTATTCGACAGAGAGAGACAGCCAGTGAGAGAGGGAACACAAGCAGGGGGAGTGGGAGAGGAAGAAGCAGGCTCACAGCGGAAGAGCCTGATGTGGGACTCGATCCCGTAACGCCGGGATCACGCCCTGAGCTGAAGGCAGACGCTTAACCGCTGTGCCACCCAGGCGCCCCAGCTACAGAGAAACTTTTGAGAGAATCAGACAATGAACCCCAGCTTCAAGTGCCAGCTTCTTCCTTTACTTCTCTCTTGGCTTTACATCTGTTTCTTCACTATAGCGCTTCTCGCATGGTCTTATGTAAGAAGGCAGAAAGGTTAGGCTCCTTCGTCATAAATCTTAAATATTTGACAAACTGTCACCTCAACCTTTTAGACTATGATGAGATATGAAACTTGCTTCCGTGAGGTCATTTTTTGGAATTCACCTTTGGAGGAAACCAGTGAAACATTCAAGTTGAGTGTTGAATGGCAGCCGGATATCCTGGTGGACCCAATCCTGTGGATTGTATTCCAGAAGCATCGTGGCACTCACCACTGTCATACATGTGTATTTATTTGTTTGTATTCTTTACCTGCTTTTCTTTACTAGTATGTAAGTGCCACGAAAGAAGCGACTTTGCTTTTTGTTCACTGCTGTATCCCCAGTGCCTCGAACAGTGTGTGGACCCATTGGCACTCCATAAATATTTGGTGAATGAAGAATTAAATGAATAATCAGTCTTATAAATAATAGTTATTTCTTGGCTCAGCTTATGAGTGTATGGAACTTACAATATGTATGAAAAATGCTAGTAGTCACGCCAAGTCTCCGGATCTCCGGGAAGGCAGGTGTTCATATGCCTTCTGACAATAGAGCCTCGGGCCAGGCCAACATGTGCTTGGAGCTCCTCTGAAGCCTGGATGATGTGACGGGTAGCCTGCCGGTGGGCTGGGTCTATGGGGAAGGGGGACTGAGAGCCTGTGGCAGGGGGCTGGCCCAGCTGGTGGTGTCCATTTGTTCCTGTGGGAGTTTTGTGTCTTTGGCACTTGGGAACACTGAGTGCCTTTATAGTTTCCATTAAAGAGTTTGTGTTTAGCTCAGTTGAAGTTTTCCTGGTGTCATTTTCAGGGAAGGAAGTCATCAAAAGGATAAGAAGAAAGCATGCGAGTGTTCAGGGAACCCCAGACTGATCGGGAGGACAAACTCACGAGAGGGTTCTGGGCAGCTCCTAAGCGTGCTTTCTGCCCTCTTTTTTCAGGATCTTCCCAACTTCTGCAGCATGGCTTCTGCTTGGCGGAGACTGGGCTTTTGTGTCTCTTTTCTGAAAAGCCAGTTAGATGGTGGGCCAGGTATCATCAGCAGGGGAAGGCGAGTGATTCCGGGATGTGCCAGAAGTATTTACAGTGCCACGGGAGAGTGGACGAAAGAGTACACACTGCAGACAAGAAAGGATGTCGAGAAATGGTGGCATCACCGAATAAAAGAACAGGCCTCCAAAATTTCAGAAGCCGATGTGAGTATTCTGAGGGGTTTTGAGAGGGTAGAGAAGAGGGGCTAAGGACTTGGACTCCAGGGTCAGCTTGCCCAAGTTCAAGTAAGTTATTCAGGGTGTGACCTTGAACTGAATGATTGACTCTGTGCTTCAGTTTTCTTATCTGCTACGGACAGTGCTAATAGTAGTGCCCCCTGCTTCCTTGGGTGCTTGCGAGGGGTAAATGAGATCAGACAAGGATAGTGCTTAGAAGGGTTTCGGTGTGGTGCCACACTGGGCATTCTGGAGCAGCTTTTACTGGGGAGCCTCATCAGGACAGGAAACCATAGCGGGGGTTGTGTCCTTCATGGTCCATGACATGGTGGGGCAGCACACAGGGATCCAGCAGGGTCAGATTGGAAGTCCAGGAGTGGACACCTGGACCCCTCACCTGTGGAACTTTGAATCTGCATATTCTAAGAAGCAGCTGCCTCCCCGCTGGCATAGGCCTTGGCCTCCAACCTGGTTCTGCCATCTCAGCATCGTGGTTTGGGAGGTACGAGCCCTCCCCTGGTGTGATCTGGGTCTGGAATCCCACCTGGCAGCGGCAGCTGTGTGAGTTAGTGACCCCTTGACTTCTGCTCTGGATGCTTCAGCTCAGCACTCTACTTCTAATGATCTTAAGTATTTGGTTGTACCCAGTTTCCATGGGGCGCCATATTGGGGGCTGGCTCCTATGGGAATCCAGCCTGTCGGGGATTAGTCTTGGTTGTGGTAGCCCTTACCCCTTGATATGGGTCAAAATAACAAATGGGAGATGTGGTTTGTGACATGAAATGTTGAATCTGATCAGAGCCAAGTGCTATAAGATAGTTTACTCTTAAATTCTACCATCCCTTTGTAATAGTTGCCAAATAAGACAGACCTTCGACATTTAATTAAAGAGATGAGGCCAAAGGCAAGCAGTTGAGTAAATAATAACTGCACGAGACTGCTTTTCCGTGGACTGGCCATTTCCCATCTCCCGATTCTCGCTCTGTTCAGACTCATTCCTTCCATGAGATCGATCACTGTGAATAATGCTGGCGGCAGTTATTTGTATTAAAAGGAAGAGGATGTTTTTGGGGAAATTTGTGAGAAAGAAAATCTGGTCTTGAGAGAGGTGTGATGGATAACAAGTGGAATGATAAAAAGGAAGGTTGGAATAGGGTGCATGACTGTGTAATGAAAGCCTGACTTCTGCCTCAGCAGGACGCGAAGGGCCTTCATGTCAACCTGACCAGACTCAGGTAACCGAACGTATTTTGGAAACAAACTAGGGAGCAGTTTAATTCTGAATGAGGAGAATAAAATTAGCATTTCTTCTTTTTTCTTTTTGGTTTAGATTATAACTTCATGGCCTCCACGCATTTTAAAGTTGTATTTTGCTGATTCTTGTGGCATCTCATTCTTCTTAAGTATATGGGTTTTTTTTGTTTTTTAACAATTAAATGGATCAAGGGGCACCTGGATGGCTCAGTCAGTTGGGCCTCTGGCTCTTGGTTTGGCTCAGGCCATGATCTCAGGGTCGTGGGATCGAGACTCGCGTGGGGCTCTGTGCTCAGTGTGGAGTCTTCCTGGGAGTCTCTCTCTCCCTCTGCCCACACGCCCCCCCCCCGTTCATGTGGGTGCACATGTGTGCGCACATGTGTGCGCTCTCTCACTCTCTCAATAAATAAATAAGTAGATAAAATCTTAAAAAAAAATTAAATGGTTCAACATAAACTGTGTATCAGTAATTGGGGAAGCAGCTGCAGGGATATCGGGGGTGGTCCCCTGGGGCATCCTCTTAGGGTCTGTACTGGGGCATGGTGAGGTAGAGAAGGTGCCACGTGGCCGGTCTGGAGCCACGGTGGTACCGTGGGCTCGGCCTCAAGACCTCAGTGTGATGGCCGCCATATCACGTAACCTCTTCGGTCCTCAGATTCTTTAAACTGTTCGTCTCACAGAATTGTTTTGAGAATCGAATGAGAAAACGTGGCCCAACACATTTTTACGAATGGAAATGTTACATTAATAAAAGATCCAAGAGGATCAGAATGTGTGGTATCTTTGTCAGGAACTAAGAATACAACTGGATATCGGGATTTTGAAGCATTTATCATTGACTTCACTCCGGTATTAGGTCTATTTAAAGTCCACCCAGATGGGTTTCCAGGAGTTGAATGTCTTGCCGTGATCACCATAATCATCATTATTAAAAGAAGTTCCACTGAATGAGCATTTGAGTATCTTTCCATCTATTACTTCATTTAATCCTGAAATAACCCTGGGGATTTTTTGGGGGTAAGAAAACAGGCTCAGAGGGAGATTTGGTAATTTATTGGGATATGTACCTGGGACCTTCTGTTGCCTCACCTTTCTTTGATTTAGATTCTGAGCCCAGAAAGGCAGAGGAATTTGCCCAAGGTCTTGCAGCTAGTGGCAAGGCTGGGGGGCAGAACTAGGGCCCCGGGCTCCTTCTGTCTGCCCCTTCCAGGCTCTGCGATTGCTTTGGAACGTGATCTGTAAAGAGGCAAAAGTTAACCTTTCTCCTGACGTCAGAAGCTGGCAAAAATAACAGGTCCCACTTATAAAAACCATCCTCTTCCCATCACTTACCGTCTTAATTTCTTTTAAAGGCTTACATTCTTATAGTTTTATATAATTATGAAAATTTCCCCTTCAGTCAGATTCCTGCTCAGTTTTACCATAAACTCCCATAATTCCTTCTTGCCATCCCCAGAGGACGGAACTCATTTCATTATCACGGAGGAAAATGACTTCATTCACACAGAAATGCAAAAGGCAGGGACACGAAGCAAGCCGAATACCTTTTCTGCAATAAACAAAAATAGTCATGAATATTAAAGACTTTTGCCAGCGGTGCTTTTCTGCATATCTTCTGTAAGCTCCATTTTGGAGTTTGGCTTAGTTAGTATGTAATGAATCACTCAGTTGTGCTATACGTTAAATCTCTGTTGGACAGACCTCCCAAAAAGAGATAGTCATGAAGAAGTTGTATGTGGAAGATGTTTGGGGTAAGAGCAATTGTTAAATAAACATAATATTAAAAAAAATAGATATGTCACTACAACGAAAACAAGGCAATTATAATAAAAGAAAAATGGGCTTAATGTAAAAACTTAAAATGAAAAACGAGAAATGTGGGGCGCCTGGGTGGCTCAGTCGTTAAGCGTCTGCCTTCGGCCCAGGGTGTGATCCCAGGGTCCTGGGATCGAGCCCCGCATCGGGTTCCCTGCTCCGCTGGGAGCCTGCTTCTTCCTCTCCCACTCCCCCTGCTTGTGTTCCCTCTCTCGCTGGCTGTCTCTCTCTGTCAATAAATAAATAAAATCTTAAAAAAAAAAAAAGAAAAAAACAAGAAATGGTTTATATCAGGGATTTTATTGATTTTTTTTTTTTCAGATCCTCAAGAGCTCTGTAATAGCTCTTTTCCCACGTCCCTAAAAATGCCCCAAGAAAAGGCAATAGACCTCATTCATTGCAAGAAGGAGTAAGGTTCAAACGGAGTGGACAGTTTGCTTGCTTCTGATTCCGCGTTGAGTGACAGAGTAAGGTCTTGCGCCTCCTTTGAGGGACTAGTTCACAAGTTGAGACGATTATCTGTCATTGTCCTTCTTAAAGACAGCAAGTCGTGAGTCCCCACGGACTCCACACCTCAGGGCCTGTCCGTCTGCTGAGGTTTTCCTAAGGGTTGTGGGTCTGCACTTTCCAGTTAGTGCGTGATCTGCGTGCTGCTTTCCATCCATTTATGTAAATCAGTTGCCGTTCTCACTGGAGCATCACGTGCTTTTCCGGTTTGTGTATTATCCAGACTCCTGTGTATTCCCTTTTCCCTTTTCTTCCTTTAGTCAGCTCGACTTAACCACCTGCTGGTAATTTCTAGAGGTTAGGCAGTACAGAGAAAATTCTGGTTGATTTTGCCACATGCTAGTGGCCCCGTGAAAGGTTCGCTTAACTTCTTTGCTGAAGGAAGTTTAATAAAGCAAGGGGTCAGATGAGATTTGGAAAGAATCTGGCTTCTGGTGTCTTCCGCTCCCCTGATTATAGTTGGCCGTGTCGATGATCAGTCATGCAAATACTTAGCAAAAAATATGTCACCCCCCCCCCCCGCCCCTGCATACACAAAGGAATGGTCACGAATATTCTGTTTCGCTTTTGTTTTCATTACTTTTGGAGAAGCAAAACGTGAAAGAACTCTAGCAAGGCTGCAGGAAGGGAGTAAGGGCAGAGAGAGAAGAACAGAAGGTGGAAATACATGAGAGGGGTAATATCAGAAGGTCCCGACCCTCAGAGACCAAACAACAGCAGTTACCTCTTCTGCCTTTCTTCAGAGAGCCCTGCATGAGAGGATTTAAGGCTGGGGAATGCCTCTGTCACCTGGACAGGATTTGTGTAGCTGGGGAAAAAATGCCCTTTGGTCATAAGTGCTCCGTGGGCCCGGGTATTAAACTTCTGCTGGAGGTAGGGGTGGGATGAAGTGATGTGGGGCAGGGGGAGCGGGGAGAGGGAGATGATTAAAACATAGCCCTTGCCCTTGAACCACAGACCCCTAATTAGGAGTCAATTAAATGACTACCACGATTCCTTTGGAGCCTTATCTCCTTGGGCGGTGCACGGACCCAAAGTCAGCCGTCCAGGAAGGACTCCCTGCCCTGGGTTCATTCCGTTTGGCTGCAGGTACTGTTTTTCTGTGTCTTGTCATGCAGCTGCGTTTTTGGCAGCTGGAAGGTTCTCTAACCCTAGTGTGAGGCTGTCTGTAGATCGCCCGTGGGAAACGACAACCTTCTCGCCTCTTTGGCTGTGATTTTCTCATTATTCTCCCATTTCAGCTTTGTCTGTTGAAAGATAAGCTCACAATACAGCCGAGAAACCCAGGACCCAGGCTGGTGCCTCGGGGTCCTGCTCTTCCTGCTAAATCCAAGTCCGAACACAGCTACAGGGGATTTAGAGATGTCACGTCTGTGTGGTTCAACTATCGTGTCCTTGAATTATACGGATATATTCGTTAGAGCTTCATTTGGAAAAACATCGAGTTCTTTAAGACCTAGATAGAAACTGTCTTAAAAGAGAAGCTTTTAAAAGAGGGGGAAAAAAAGATTAAAAATATATATGTGGGTAATTAGCACTTTGAGGTTGTTTGGCATTCTTTTGGACATTCTTCAGCTTCAACGAGGACTTTGAATTTTGGTTTTTGACATTTTTATCGGTTTACATTATGGGAGCCGCTTTTTTTTTTTTTAAAGATTTTATTTATTTATTTGAGAGAGAGAGTGAGTGAGAGAGCACGAGAAAGGGGAGGGTCAGAGGGAGAAGCAGACTCCTCGCTGAGCAGGGAGCCTGACACGGGACTCGATCCTAGGACCCCGGGATCGTGACCTGAGCCAAAGGCAGTTGCTTAACCAACTGAGCCACCTAGGTGCCTTTTGTTTTTTTTTTTAAAGGGAACTTCAGAAAATGTTAAACTATTACCTCGAGTACAGCGCCAATATTTTATGTGCGTGTAGGGTCCCAGTAAATGCTCAAGAAATGCTCATTGTCATTCTTTGTCAATTCTTTCCCAGAAATCAAAGCCCAAGTTTTACATACTGTCCATGTTCCCTTATCCTTCCGGCAAGTTGCACATGGGCCACGTGCGTGTGTACACCATCAGCGACACCATTGCACGGTTCCAGAAGATGCGAGGGATGCAGGTAAGGAAAGATGGCTGCTGGAACAGCCCCCTCCCTTTCCGCCCCACCTAGGGCAGCAAGAATGTCATTAACCTGGTCAAGACAAATGAAGAGAACCGATTTTAGTTAAAATTAGGACAGCTTTGACGATAAACACGAAAAGCCCAGTGTTTCTTTTTATGAGTTAGAAGACCTAATAAAGCGTCTGGATTAATGGAAGGTGGGGGGGGGGGCGCCGTGTGTTCGATGTTGTGCTAGGGATGGAGGTGGGGTGGGGGTGGCGTCAACTGTAGCTGCAGATGTTGGTAACACGGGCCATCTTCCCAGGACGAGTTCACAGTCTGGTGGGGATAAAACACATAATAGGTAGTCATCGTGTAGGGGAATGAGTCCAATAGAACAGATAGGGATCAAATGCCGTGAGGAGGAGGTGGGGCCACAAGAGATTTTTCTCTTTCTGTTTGATATTTTCTGTATCCTTTTGTGAGGATGGATTATTTTATGATGGAAAAATTAACATTTTCAACAGGAAAGAAATATCTGCAGAGTAACAATTCTGGGGCGTTTGGAAAAGGCTCCACTAAGAGAGAGCGTCTGACATGGGTCTTGATGGCTGAGGTGAAATTTACCAAAACAGGAAGAGAAAGGCCCTTCCTTGGCCGTTGTGGGTCAGTCCCCTTCACGCCATTGCCAGTTACCCCAAAGCTTACTCTGTACTCTTTAGCAGTGTATCATCTGTAAAATGGGGTGGGAATGATCACAGTACTGTCTCTAAACACTTACAGAGAGGCGGGATTGAGAACACGGACCACTGAACACGATGGCCGGGACTCGAATGCCAGCTCTTAACACGTACTAGCTATGTGACCTTTGACTAGTTACTTAACCTCTCTAAGGCCTAGTTTTCCCTCTTCTGTAAAATGGGGATAAAGCAGCACCTGCCCACTGGCCTGTTACAAGGATCAAGGAGGACGGCTGTGAAGCGTGTAGCATATACCTGGCACGTGGTATGTAACCAGTAGATATTAGCGCTCACCAGCGGCTGGCTGGGGCCTGTTCACAACAGCTCCTGAGAGCCCACTGTGCACATCTGTCCAACTCTGTGTTTATCAGTCACCCCAGGAGCTTGAAATCCAGCCATGGCAGGAGTATTTACACCACGGACATCAGCAAATGCTACAACTTTGGGCTTTTTCCTCCAGAGAGGCAATCGTTAACGCAGTCCCTGGCACTCCCACCAGCTGTTCCTGTTGTTATTAACCTGCTGGGGCCTATACAGATGACATCTGCCACCTCCTAGTTCTTTGTGAAGATTTTCTTGTAGAGACGTACGTGCATCTGTTTTCACAATTGGTTTGAAAATTTATGCTGAGCTGACATTGGCAAGAAGTATTCCTAAAAAGGAAGGCAAATGATAATGGCTCCTTGTCACTTGAAGAGTTAATAACTTTATACTACCAAACGCAGAGATGGTGTTCTACTTTAATAGTCAAAGGTATTTGTCTTCCTGGTTTATGTCGGATGTTATTTTCCCCAGACGCTGCTTTCCATCATTGCTGAGGTGTTTATTAGAAAGAGATGGTGCAGAGTGAATTGGCTCTTTGCCTAAAGTATAATTCTTTGTCCTACTGTGATTCTTCGGCTAGATTTCTCTTACGGGTTTTTACTTACGCCAACTTATTTTGGACAATTAGTGAGTGCAGGCAAATTGCTGAAGATGAAGCTTTTATAGCAAAATTGTACATTTATGAGAGGGTGCAGGTGGTTGAGGGGGTGTAGGTGGGATTCTGATTCCCCTGGATGGGACGAGATGTTCCAGAGGAAGCTCAAGGCGGAGTTCCAGGCCCAAGAGACAAAACGGAGGGCGCCTGGGTGGCTCAGTCGTTAAGCGTCTGCCTTCGGCTCAGGGCGTGATCCTGGGGTCCTGGGATCGAGCCCCGCATCGGGCTCCTTGCTCCACTGGGAGCCTGCTTCTTCCTCTCCCACAACCCCTGCTTGTCTTCCCTCTCTTGCTGGCCGTCTCTCTCTCTCTGTTAAATAAAGAAATAAAATCTCAAAAAAAAAAAAAAAAAGGAGACTTCTGTAGTAACTAAAGCCCAAGGTCAGGCTGGACCCAGCAGGGACACCCTGCACAAGTCATTTCGTGGCTCTGAATCCCCACTCTCCTCATCTTTATTTATTTATCAGGCTCCCAGCGGAGGAGTCTGATGCGGGGCTCGATCCTAGAACTCCGGGATCACGCCCTGAGCCAAAGGCAGACGCTTAACGACTGAGCCACCCAGGCGCCCCTCTCCTCATCTTTAAAACAGGGCCAACAGTAATTCTTGCCTTATGGGATTGCTGTGCAGGTTAAATGAGATAGTACGTGCGTCTGGGACGATAAACCCTTAATAAGTGATGGCTCCAATTATTATTTATATTGATTTGATTTACTCTGGGAAGTCAGTCACTATCATTTAATAACCGAACCCCGCTCTCTTCAGCCTGGAGCTTATAGAGTCACCTCCTCAGAAGCAGCTCGACTGTAAAACATTGCCTGCAATTTCTATGACCTATCCTATGACTTGATGGGTGCCTAAAAGCACTCTTTGTTATTTGGTTTACAGTGGCTGAGTCTGTGCGGTCAACAGGCACCTAGGGTTCTCTTTGTTTCTAAGTTTCAGTTGTTCTTTTTAAGATGATGAGCTGTCATTTTGGGGTATCCTCCAGGTTCTGCTGAAATTAATTTATTAATTTTCATAAGCCATATGTAAGTCAATTTCTCCCATCTGTAACTCCAAATTTGGTGAAAACTTGTCCAGCTATTTTTTACGCGATACAGCAAAAGAGAAACAGGAATCTCAATGTAATTGTCGATAACATAAAGCCTGTTGAGCTTGCCGTTGTTTTCAAATCCATTCCCAGTGTTGGCACTGGTCCCAGAGATAGAGTGGGGTTGGATTCAGGTCAAGTTCAATGGTCCTCACTCTAAGAAGGAAGGAATATCTAATCTGGAGTAACAGCAGGGTCTGACGTGTGTATCCATTCATTCATTCATTCATTCATTCATTCTTGAGTATCAGCTTTATTCTGAACACTGGGATTTCTATAATATTAAATGGAAATATTGGAGTCTTAGGTCCAAAATCAGTCAGTAGGCCTAAGAAGAATTCAGCAAGCTTTGGCTTTTTCTAGAACTTGTTAATTTCTTGACTGGTTTGCTTTGTTCTTGAGTGGAGATACGTGAAATAATTCTGAGTTACATGAACAGTATGGGAAGTAAAAGGTGGAGTGAGTTGTGCGGTAGTTCTGCTCCCTTCAAGGCTACCAGTGACCTCCGTGGATGTGGCCCTGTCCTCATCTTTCTCAGCTTCAGCAACGTGAAATATGTAGACCATTTCCTCCTCCTTGAAACACTCTGCTCTCAGTGAGACCTCACTCTCCAGGCACTTCTGCATTTTGGCTTCTCCTTCCCAGTTTACTCCACAAACTTTCCCTGCCCCACTCCATCTTTGCATACTCTATCAGGTTGAGAAAGTTCCCCTTTATTCCTACTTTGCTGAGAGTTTTTATCATGAATGGGTGTTGATTTTCGTGACATGCCTTTTCTGCATCTATTGAGATGGAATAAAGTTTTTCTCTTTTATTCTGTTAATGTGATATATTTTGTTGATTGATTTAAAAATTTTTTTAAACCAACCTTGTGTTCCTGGGGCAAATTTCATTTGGTCATAATGTATTTTTCTTTCTTTCTTTTTTTTTTTTTTAAAGATTTTATTTATTTATTCGACAGAGATAGAGACAGCCAGCGAGAGAGGGAACACAAGCAGGGGGAGTGGGAGAGGAAGAAGCAGGCTCATAGCGGAGGAGCCTGATGTGGGGCTCGATCCCAGAACGCTGGGATCACGCCCTGAGCCGAAGGCAGATGCTTAACCGCTGTGCCACCCAGGCGCCCCCCATAATGTATTTTTCTTAATGCATGAATTGCTGTATATAATTGGTTAAGCCCCTACACGCATGGGAGATACTGCTCTGAAATGTTCTTTTCTTTAACTTATTTGTCTGGTTTTGCAGTTAGGGTGATGCTGGTCTCGTAAAACAAACTAGAAGGTTTTCCCTTCCTATTTTCTGAAAGCACTGTGTATTATTGGTATTATTTCTTCCTTATTGTTTAATACCATTCACCAGTGTTGGTATCTGGGCCCGCCATTTTGTTTGAGGGAAGTTTTAAAATGACCGATTCTATCTCCTTAATGCTATAGGTCTGTTTAGAGCTTCTGTTTTCTTCTGTGTCACTTTTAAGTTGTGTTTTTCAAGGAATTTCTCTACCTTACCTCCAGTTCTGTTCTGGACTGCCTTCTCTTTTTTTTGTCTGTCCACTTTAGTTTAAACAGGATACTTTAAAAAATTATGGAACACTTCTATTACTTAGGGATACATACACACTTATATGTAGTATTGTGTTTTTAATTTTATATCAGATACCTAATTTTTCACTTGGTATTTTGTATCAAGGATTATCCTGATTATGTCTCTAGAGTTATTTCAACCATTATAAGTACTTTATAATTATGACAGTAATTAATTATCCATTTTTGCATGGATAGAGTTTTAGGTTGTTTCAAATTTTTGCTCCAGTGAACGTCGCTGTACCTGACTGGTTAGCCTGTGGGAGAGGTGGCATTGCTGGGTCATAGAGTGTACATAGCTCAGCGTTACTACATCTTTCTGAATTGCTTTTCAAACTGTCAAGGCCAATTATTACTCCCACCAGCAATGAATGACGTTTGTAACTGCCCTACATCCTCGACAGCACTTAGGAACGTTAGACTTTTTAGTCTGTGCCAGTTTGTCATATGGGAAATCGCATCTACTTGTGTTTGTAATTTGCATTTTCCTGAGTACTATCCTAGTGAAGCTGAGATATTTTCATATGTTTGTTGCTTATTTACTTTTCTTCTTTTCTGTTTGCCTTGCTCACATTATTTGCCAAGTTCCTCTTGGGTTGCTTGTCTTTTTCGTATTGCTCTGTGGAATTCTTTATACAGTTTGGATTACTGATTCTCTGTTGGCTAAATGCAATGCAAATGTCTTCTCCCAGTCTGTGGTTCGTCCTTGCATTTTGTGAGCCCAGCCAGACCACAGATTGTAATTTGGGTTTGAGAACGGATGAGAATGATGATTCGGTAAGTTCAGGGCTGCTTTTACTTTGGATTCCTCTTAGAGCTGCAAATAAGTCGTCCGAAGGAGAGAAATTAGACAAGAGTGCAGGTGGATCATTGTGGCCCTTCGCGCTCTCACTCGTTCATGGAGACAGGCCTGAAAGCCATGACCATTACAGCTCTCTTGGGGAAGGCTAATTTCACAAAGAGCTGACCAGGCCACGGACACAGCACAGATTAGATGTGGACTTTATAAGTGGAGAGGCAGGCGGTTTGGGGGTGATGATCAGGAAATAGGGGCTTTAGTCAATGACAGTGGTGATACCTGCCCGACTGACCTCACAGGTTGTGGCGAGGTTCCTGTGAAGTGATCAATGAGAAAAATGGTAATGCAGTTTCCCTTTGGTATCTCGCAATTAATAGTAGCAGTAATAAGTTAGTCCTGATGTTTGGATGTTTAAGCAGGGGCCTCTTGAAGCCAGAGATCAATTATTCTCTTTCAAGAATCAAAAAGGGCTGTGCTGCCAATTGGCTTCTTCTTGAACTCATACAACGTCTAATGACCTATTTAAAGCCTAGCACATATGGTGCTTTTGTCATGTCTTTGTATGTTGTCTGCACAGGGGATTGGAAAATAACATGACCCATCTCCCACCCCGGCTGGTCTCCCTGGCACCCTCCCAGCCAGAAGCAGGGTGATGACAACATCAAGGTGCCCGGTCCCACTCAGGGTTGGGCTCGGACTCATTTGTCTCAGGCTAGAAGCCTCTGCACACTGCCCAAGTCGGGTTTTCTGCTTGGGCCTTTTTGCTCTTCACTGCGGAGGAGGAGTAAATTGAGGCTCTGTGGCTGCTGCGTGATCATAACATGATTATCCCTAAATATCAGGAAGCAAAGGGAGTTCTTAGCAAGTGGATGATAATACATGTTTCATCAAGTTTCAGTCGGCCCGCCAGTCAACAAGTGTGTTTGAAGTGCCCAGAGGGTGCATAGCATGGCATTTAGTTTTCAAATTTTTGACCCTAGGCACCTTCTGAAAGTAGAGAGTGGATTTCCAGGGCTTATCCTCTCCGATGTCATTTGAAGGGAAGGATGAATTGCTGGTCCAGTGTCTTGATCAGAAACCGGCTGATTTATCTGTGTGTCACGTCTCTGCACCTTCCCAGGGGAGGTCTTCTGTTTTGGTCCTAGCTACTGTCGTTTGGGTTCTTTACTCTGAAGTATTCTCTTGATTTTGATCCCCGGTCTGTAATAACGGTGGGTTATTACACTTGCTAAACAAAATTAAATGTTGTGTTTCTCATTTCTCGGAAATAAAGCGTTGAATCTACTCCAGAGAAACCATCCCTCTCTCTGAAAATAGCAGTTTTTTGAGAGGCAGTAACCATGGTTGCTCTCCTTTAGAAGCTGCATTGGTTTCAACTCTAAAGTTTTGTTTTATGATGAAAGGAGAGAAAGCTGGTCATTCCTAGGGAATAGGTTGGCCCTTTTGTAGCAACAATTGTGCTGTTTCTCTTGCCATCAGGAAGGCAGACGACCAGCTGCCCCAGCTTCCTTCCCTTCTACCGGAAGAGTTTTCTTACCTCTGCTTGATCTTATGTCCTGTGTTGGAAGGAGAACGGTATCTTTGCCTGTTCTTTTTTTCCTTCTTAAAAATGTATTTTAAGATTGTACATAACATTCCATATTCCCCCCTTTAAAAAGAAAAAATACAACACAACATAGATAAGGCTGCAGTCCCCTCTGATCACCCCCTCCCTGACTAGGCCCTTCTGGGCAGTGATCCCTGGCACGTATCAGTGTGTATCCCTTCCGAGCCTTGTCTGCATGTTGTCATTTGTAACTGTGCTCTCTCCTGTATCCCTTTCTTCTCGTCTGCTTGCCATCCATCCTGCCTGCCAACCCTGAGACGCCCACGGCTCAGCTCAGGGGGCGGCAGAAGGCCCTGTCAGGGTGAGCCATGGGCACGTGACTCTGTCCCCACCAGAGGCTGGACTCGCCCCAGCTCCCAGGCCTCGCCTTCTGCCCAGCTCTGGTCTGACTTGCCAGGTCTCTGAACCCTGTGTTTGCCCCTCGTCCATAGCTGGCCCTGACTCCCCTTTGATATCTCCGATGGTGGTAGGTTTGCAGTCTTGCTGGTGTTCCCGGGCTGGCCCCTGGCCAGTTGGCTGTCAGCTCCACCCACTGTTTGCCTTGTACAGCAGAAGGACTGACCCCCGTAGACCACGTTTCCCAAGCCCTGGTGGTAGCTGGCCTCCAGCTGGTTTTGGACAAAAGAAATTCTGGCACGACTGGAGTGCAGGAGAAAAGGAGAAGCCAGAGAATTTCTCTCTCTCTGCCCTGGTCAGTGTCATCTTCAGGAATCCAGTTCTATCTGGGCAGACCCTCGTGTTTCAGTTTTTATACTTGATCTCGGCCTTGGAGCTGTGTTACCTCTGCTTCCCACTTGATTCCTTTGGTCTAGGGGCGGCGGTGGTATCCCGCTCTTCCGGATTTGGGGGTGGTTTTGCTGTCCACCTTAGCTTCTCACTCAGTCGTAAATACGTAGAGTGTTTGTTAGAAGAACAGCTGGAAATTACGGTTTTTCACACACTGGAAGTTTATGTTATAGATTTCCAAGTTAGAGCTACTAGCACTTTTTCTGGATTCCTTTCTGCAGAAAGCACTCATGTCCAAGAGGAGTTAACTCCTAGGGAATCGAGAGGGCTCGGGGGCCCTAGCATTAAAGGTTAAACCGAGTTACAGTGATAGAAAGAAGGGAGTAGGAATTTGAGAACGAAAAAAGAGTTTGGAGTTCCTTCCAGTGAATGTTTTGGACGGTCTTGGCCACAGGGAATCGCAGGCAAGAAAGCAGGCATCCTGGACCTAGATCGAAGGTATTCAATGTGGGCTATGTGTAAGAGACCAAGAGGCGAAGGAGTCTGGCAAAGGAAGCACTTGACATGGTATCTTTTACATAAATGGGCTGTAAAAGTTTGACCAGCAGAGAGAACCGGAGAAATTGACAAGCCTTGGTATTTCATGATCCTGTTACAGGTCTTCACTTGGTTCCCCCTTGACAGTCGTGAATCCTCTCCTAGCACTACAGTGAGTTCTGCACTTGGTCCCTGGGTCTCTGGAAACCCAGGGTCTAGGAGTGATAGGACCCCTTTCCTGTTCCGTAGAAACTTGGCTCACGGGAACGTTTATTCCAGTGATCCCTCCCTTGGTGGAGAGAGCCGTTCTGCCTTCAAGATGCCAAAAGGCCTTCCCACAGTCTGTATTCCAGGGCAGGCATTTGCTTTTTTGTCGATTTTTGATAAGAATGGAATATTAAGAAGCTTTACAATTTTCTAACTTGATTTTTCATAGACAGCTTGGGTAACATGTGGGCTCAGAATATCCTTTCATGTGGATTTCATCTGAAAACAAAAATAGAAAAATATTACGTAAATCCAGACTGGTTTTCGTGACGGTCTCTGTATTGACTTTATTTAAAAATACGGACGGCGTCTAACAGAATGTTAATAGGCAGGAACGTTGAACCGGTGCCATTCTGGCAGCTCCCACAAAGAAACCAAGTGGTAATTAAGTTTTTCCCCCTTCTCCTGGAGCAGTTACACAACAGTTACATTTTTTCTGCCAGTGAAGCAGCCCTAGGAGAATTCAGGCACAGCTGGAAATTACACTCCCGTGTAGTCCATGGAAGTACCGCAGAACTTTCTAGTAATCCAGCACAAATCCCCGAAGTGGGATTTTATTTATTTATTTATTTATTTATTTATTTATTTATTTATTTATTTATAGCTTTTGCAAATTAAAGGAAAATAGAGAAAAAAAACTGTGAAGCTTAATAGTTTAATACAAGGGGATGTTTTTCATCCATGGCTTAAGTGATGCTGAAGAGAAAGCTGTATCCTAAAAGCTGTTTGTTTTACTCAGGATTCTTGGCCATCAGGAACTGCAGCCCAGCCCAGCCCAGCTTAAGCCAAGGGGGGAGGGGGTCGTTCGTGTTTATAGACCCCAGTGTAGCTCACAGAATGAAAGGTGGTGCTGCAGGAAACAAGCCCGTGGACACTGGGGCCAGGTCCTGGCAGCATGTCAGTACCCCCAGTCTCGGTCCCCATGTCAGCTCTGTGTTCTCAGACACCTCCACCCGGCGGAAGGCGGGGGTCGCCTGGAGCCCTGGTCGGTCTCACGTCCTTGTTCCTGTGGGCCCAGGAGAAAGAAGTGAAGAGAGTGTGCTGTCGCTTCCCTGATCTTTGTGGCATCCCACCTCCACCCCCGACAGGCAACAGACAAGCCCAGAGAGGCGTTCAGGCCCGTGTAACCGGGGGTGGGGGGTGGGGGTGGGTTTTGTGATTGGCAGTCCCACAGCAGGGCTGTGTGAAGTTGGAGGAGGAGCAGGTCCCAGAAGGCGAGGGACGCGGTCCGGAAGGGTGACGCGTTTTGGGTCTGCCCCATTTAGCAAGAGGCAGAGAGACCTTGGGTCTGAAAGATCAGCTGGATTGGGTTGTGTCTAGTCGGGTTCCTCACGCTACAAAGAACAGATATACCCGGGGGCTGGGAGGATATGTTCTACAAAGCCATACACATGTGCAAATGTGCACACACACACACACACACACGTACATGTTTTGTACAGATGTCCCTGATGTGTTAAATGAAAAAAAAACATAGGTCATGACATAGAGTATCACAGGTTCTGTTTCCATAAAAATAAACCAGCCAGCTCTCCTCCGTATGTGTACCTATGTTTGCGTGTCTGTGCTTGAGTGAGAAGCAGGACGTGGAGGGCTACCGAGGCTGGTGTTATCAGTTAAGTCGGAGCGCTGAGAATGGGGGTCGGGACCAGGGGGAGAGGGTCGGCTTTGCTTTCATGTATCACAAATTATGTTGTTTCACTTGTTAAAGTAAGCTCATATTATGTTTGTACTTTGAGAAACATCCAGTAAAAGACATCTACCCTCTTCCAGCAGATTCAGGAGGGGTGCGGATGCAGGGCTGAACGAGGGACAGCTTGGGAGTCATGTCATCTTGGGCTGGAAATGCAGGCCCTCCCAGTAGGACATGGCAAAGCCGTCTCCCCGGGGCAGTAGCAGCTGGAGCACGCCACGGTGCCTTTTGTTCACCAGCTCTGTAACCCTTCTAGAAAGCAGATCTGAGTGGGTCAGACTCCCCACCACCTCTGACGTGGCCAGATGTCCGAGGCGGTGTGTCCTCGTCCAGGGCAGTGCGAGGTAGGGCTCTTCCCTCCCGGGACCCAGCTGGCTGCCTTCTCACGGACTACCCCCGCTTTGGCCAGCTGCGGCAGGAAGAGTGGGGCTCCCTTCAGGCGGAGCACCTGCTGTCAGTCATGACTTATGCAGGAAGGAACTGCTGGGCCCCTTTTATGGGAAAGAAGGCCAAGTACATGACCGGCCCTTTGAACCTCATGGTCCGTTCGGTTTGGTTAAGAACTTCCGATGTGTGGCACCAACGTGCTGCCGACAGTTGTCGTGAGTAACCCACGTTCAGGACGGGTGTGAGGTCACGGTGTCTCCCTACCTGGTGTCAGATGGCCACCGCGATACCTCTGGCCAGCGACACGGCTGAAGTGTTGCCGAGGGAACCAGTGATGTGCCATGTTGTGGGTGCTGCAGACCGGGGGTAGCAGATGACGGCCGCTGCCATGTAGCCGGCACCCCTGTGTCTCGGGTGCCCGGACCGGACGCCATGCAGGGTGCGCCACGACATGGCACGTGGTCCTCGACAATGCAAGGTGGCTGCTTTTAGTCGCAAGTGAGAGTTGAGAGTCTGAGTCAGTGACGTGCCTCGGGTCCCACTGCTAGTAAGTGTCAGCCTTGGGTTTGGGCCTTTTCCCCTCAGACCACACAGCCTCCTGAAGAGCGAGCCTTTGTTGGCGTTTCCCACTCACTTGCCACAGTGGGTTTGAGCGGCTCTGATTGCGGGTGCTTGGCCTTTGGCTTCAGATGGAATATTCCATCAGACTCTTCAAACCCATTAAAGCGAATAATGTGTCCAACAGAAGGGTGACTCTGAGGCAAGTGGCTCCAAGCACTGGGGGAGGCAGGCCTGTTCTCCTGCCACCTGGTAAGTGGGACGAAGGGGAGAACACATCTGGAGACCGGGATGGGGGACAAGTCCAGTTTGGGACATTTGGAATCATAGCTGCCTGTGGACCTGAGGCAGGATGGCCGTGGGCGATACTCATGAGCACGTGGGAGAGTCCTTGGGCCAGACGGAAAGATGAAAGAAAACCCCAGCTGCACAGTGGGAAAGAAATAAGAGATAATATATATATTTATAAATATATTTAATAAAAATATAATATATTTACATATATTAAAATATATATTTATAAATATATATATTTATCTCTCTAAATATAAATATGATCCCCATCGTTTATATATTTATAGATAAGTGTATAAAAGTAATAAGTATATATAAAAGTATATATAAAAATAAGTATATGTAAGTATATAAAAGTAATATTATCCCTATCTTTTATATATATATAATTATATATATGTAAATAATATGATTCCTATATCTAAAAATTGGATATAAATTTACCAAATTTAACTGGTTATGGCTGTCTGGTAGAATTACAAGTGAGTTTTGCTTTCTTCTGAATCTTTTTCTCTCTGTACCCAATTATTTATAGTGAATATGTGTTACTTCATGTATCAGAGGGAAGAATTTTTTAATAAAAGAAAGCAAGACCTATTTCTTTAACGGAAAATGGCCTGTTTTGGTATGCATGGGTGATGAGGTGGTACTGGTAAATACCTCTGAGTATTCGCCGTTATCCCAAGGTGGTGTGTGTGAACACAAGCTCAGGTTGTCCGTATGATTACAAACAAGGCTGTACCTTGGTGCCACAGTACGTGTTTCAAGCCATGGTTCCGGGTCACAGCACTTAAGGCAGGTGGACAGAAGCTGCCAGCTGTGGCTGTTGTCCCTTTGCGGAAATGAACGCCTTCCTGGCCAACCCTGGCTGAAGGTGATGGCTGCTGGTGTGACCCAGCTAGGCTGCTCACTCTTGCTGGGCCGCCGTTGCTTCGGCTGTGAAATTAAAGGGGGTTAGGGCTGGAGGATGGATCTCAAAAGCCTTTTTGAGCTCTAAGATTTTAGGCTTCCCTATTCTTCAGAGAATAGGAACATCTTACAGGGAGTGATTCAAAGTGGCTGTTGTGCTCTTGAAAGGTGGCTAGTGCGACGGAGGGACCGATGAATTTTTAATCTGAATTAATTTAAGTTTAAATTTATATAACCACATGTGGCCATGGCTACCATATTGGATGGCACAGTTCCTCCATTTGAAGATAGTAATACGAGGTGAGCATTTTAAATGCCTATACATTTTCACATATATGTATTTTTGAAATTTAAAAAATTTTATAATTTTAGAAAAACAGTTTGGTTTCATTATAGACAATACAGACAAAAAGAAGAAAGTAAAGAGTAGTCGTAAAGAAGAGTCTACTCAGAGATAACGGCTCTGGGCACCTTGGTGTATAACCTTCTAAATGCTCTCCTCTGCATGTGTCATCGTAGCCAGCTTGCTTTCAGAAGCATAGCCTGGAATCACCCAGAAAGGGCTACAACATGTTAGTAGGAGAGAATACCTGTTGTGGCCCGAAAGACAATACGGATAGCGGTATGAGCAGTCCGCCATGACTGGTGTTTCTTTTCTGGATGCTAGGTCATCAACCCTATGGGATGGGATGCCTTTGGACTGCCTGCTGAAAATGCAGCGATTGAGAGGAATCTACATCCAGAAAGTTGGACGCAAAGGTATGTATTTACAGGCGTCTTCAAATACTTCTGTACAGAAACCTTAAAAAAAGGTTTTAATCCGTGCATGAGAAATGGATAGCGAAGCAAACACAACATCGCAGTCAGCCAGGCGATGAACAGGATTGTATATATTGGCGTTTGTCTTGTAGCGTGTTGTATTCTTAACTGGGAAGTCCCAAAGAAGGTTCTGGGTATTCATTCGTGTGTTCATTTTGATGGTTTGTTCTTACAAAGTGATTCTTCCCTTGAGTATTTGCATTTGGGAGGAAAAAGGAGGAGAGAGTTGCATTTGTTAAATTTCTATAATGCTTCTCATCTGCTTGACCACAGTGTGAGCTGTATCCGAATTCTACATTGTAATTTTCTCTGAGAATTCTGTTAGTTTTTGCCTTCACCATTCCAGAGCAAGGGGAACTTAGACGTTCAATATAGAAATATATGGCCAGTATATTTTGGGGATAGCTTTCTCCAAGGGGGACACATTCCCAAGTCCACCTGTGCCTCAGGCTTCCATGTACATGGCCAGCAGTGCCCATCCCTCATACCAGAACCCAGCGGAATGTTCTGGGCTCTCTGTCAGCCTTTTTCACAAAGATCTGGGGCCTTTCCCCACTCTGCACCGCAAGAAATCTAGAAGGGCAGTTCCAGGGCCTGTCCCCATTGTCTTTGACCTCCCTTTGCTTTATCTTGCCCGAGGCTACTTTGTAAAAACATCCACTGTACCATCCACTTCTCTTTTTTTCTCCTAACCCCTAGTTCCCACTTTTTCATTTATGGTTAATTCTAGATTAAATGAGAGTAATGAAAAAAGGAAGAAAAGATAGTCGAATAAAGTAGATCAAATATGGCACAGAATTGATGTAACCAGATCAAGGGTTGACAAATTAGGGCCCGTGGGCCAGATACGGCCGTGCCTGATTTTGTAAATAAAGTTTTATTGGAACACAGACATATCCATTTGTTTACATATTGTCTATGGCTGCCTTCATGATACAGGGGCAGAGTTGAGTTGTTGTGATAGACCTTTGGCTCACAAAGCTGAAAACATTTACCATCCGGCCCTTTACAGAAGAAGTTTGCCAACCCCCGCCCCCCCCCCCCCCCCCCCGAGAAAATAGCAGTTAAGAAGATGGTCCCTGAGTCAGGCACCTCGGTGTGAATTCTGCTTTTCCTTCTTGCTTGCTAATCACCTTGAGAAAGTTACTTAATGTCTCTGTGCTTCAGTTTATTTGTCTGTACAAGAGGGATAGTCATCGTTCCTACCGCATCTGAATGGGTAAAGATTAAGCGCCATCTTCATTGGCCGCTGTAACAAAAATGCCATAGTCTGGGTGTCTTATAAACAATAGATATTTCTTTCCCATAGTTCTAGGGGCTGGGAAGTCCAAGACCAAGGCACCTGCAGATTTGGTTTCTGGAGAGGATCCCCCCTTCCTGGTTCACAGGTGGCCATCTTCTCTCTGTGTTCCCACATGGCAGAAGGGGCAAAGAAGATCTCTGGCGTCTCTTTCATAAAGGCACTGCTCCCATTCAAGAGGCCTTCCCCCTCATGACCTCCATCACCTTGGAGATCAGGTTTCAACATACAAACTCTGAGGGGACACAAACATTGTCCATAGCAAGCACTTTTCTGCAAAATGTCTAGCACAAAGCCTGTCCTAAAATAAGGTATTGTTGGCTAAGCGGAGATCACCTTGGGGGGAGAAAAAAATGATGTATCACCTTATTTCATATTATATTAAAGTTGATTCATTTGCTTTTCTCCCCATCCCAGTTATTGGACAGTTTTAGATTTTAGGTTTTGACTGATAAGCACGAAAGCAGGTTTCTTTTGGATTTCCACAATTTGCCCATTAGGGTTTTTCCCTTCAGTCGAACTTAAACTTACAAATGCTTGGCTTAAATTAGTGCAGGATACAGACGTTTGGGTGGGCCGGGAGTGCACATACCAAAGGGATTGCCTGTGATGGCCAGAGGAAGGGCCAGTCCCCAGGGCCAAAGACCATTGTGGTTTCTAGTAGATTCTCTATGAATCTGGAGAATAGGTGTCTTCTAATTCTAATAGCGCTGATATTTTCATTGATTCTCGGTAATTAATATTTTTTTGCCAGGGCAAAGCAACATTGGAAGCCCTCTTGAATAATCTAGACTTCTGCAGTTTCCCTTCACAGTCTCAGAGTGTGGTTTGTCTGTGGCTTTCCCCCCTCCGAAAACCAAACTCTCTTCCCTCTGTTTCACAGTAACATTGAGCACATGAGGAGGCAGCTGGATCGACTGGGCCTGTGTTTCAGCTGGGACAGGGTAAGCCAGCCCTTTCTCCTGGAAGCGTTTCGTTTTTACGAGGGTCCTGGCTGCACACTTTATGTTTCTCCTCTCTGGGTTGGGAGAAGGGAAGGGAGGGAGGGAGGGATTAGCACTCCGCAAATGAAAAAGTACTCCCGGAGGACAGTCTGCCTGCAAACGAGTAATTTTCTGTGGGATTAAGCTAGGAGAGTTAACTTCTTATTTAACTCCACAGCCGACTAGAATTTATGTGTGTCAGTAGCTTTGCACACGGATTTCTCCTCCTCTCTGCACTATTCTAAAAAGACCATCGGAGTCTATATAAATGTAATTAACTATCAGCCCATCTGGTTTTTTGGGGTGGTTAGGTGTTAAGTTGACTGACCTTTTATTTACCTTTGTTCTAAGTTCAACACTGAGTCTCCTAACAGCCCATAATGCTTGTGTCACAAATAGCATTTTGGTGTAAAATGCTTTTGATCTGTGTATTAAACCAGTGGAGAGTTCCAGGTGTGGGAGGACTTCATGAAGACCACCTGGGTGTTAGGAACCCCCTCAGGAAACTGGGAACTGAGCCCTTGAGTGCTCTGGCCAAAGGCCCACCCCCTTAGACATTAATGGCCTGTTTGGTAAGAGGGATTCCTGCCTGTCTCTTCACAGGGGACCCTCCAATGTCACAACCCCTCTTAGCATCCATATGCTCCACAACATGATGAAGGTTTTCATTGCTGAATCTGTCAAGGTCAAGGTCACACTCTCTTCCTCATGAGAAGCACCTGGAACAAACCCAAATACGATCTTTTCCTGCTTCTTCGGGAATTTCTTTTTTTTTTAAGAAATTTTTTTTTTTTTTTTTAATTTGACAGACAGAGACAGAGCGCATAAGCAGGGGAAATTGCAGAGGGGAGAGGGAGAGGGAGAAGCAGACTCCCCGCCAAGCAGGGAGCCCGATGTGGGGCTCGATCCCAGGACCATGATCCCAGGATCATGACCCGAGCTGAAGGCAGACGCTTAACCATCTGAGCCACCAGGCTCCCCTCCTTCAGCAATTTCTTAAATAATTGAGATTTAATGAGTACAGTGAAAAAAAAGCAAACACATTTGAACAGTCCTTTTTTTTTTTTTTTTTGGTAGCTTTAAATAAGGTCACGAGCTGAATCAAGTTCTCGTTATACCACTGATGCCGTTTTTGCCATTGACTTGACTTGTAAGGGCACCAGTGTTGCATTTGGTGGAGGTGAGACAAAGTCTCGGTGGCCCGGTCCCATTGTCCTGAGGGGCCAGCGGGGGGTGGGGTGGGGATCGCTAACAAAACGCAGTCTGGTGCAGAGACAACTGCCCGGGGCTCTCCAGAGATGAGATTCTAGATTCCTTGAGGGCAGAGATGGACTTGTTAACCCTCTAGGTCTGCATAGGGACATCAGCCATGAAATGGTTCAAAATATTAGCGGATTATTTTCCCGATTATTGTGGAAGATTAGAAAATACAGAAACATCTAAAGAAGAACAGGAGTCAGCCTGGCTAATTTAGCATCCTGGTATGGTTCCTTGTGTCTTTTCTTCTGGAATTATAAACATCTATGTAATTTACTTTCGCAAAGTTGAATTCATAATGCGTATTTTTATCTTGCTTTTTTTTTTTTACCTACTATTCGTGAACATTTTCCCATTTTATTAAATATTCTTTGAAAAAATGACTTTTTAGAGCGGTATAGTTTTCCATCTAATGACTATATTATAACTTACGTAACTTATCCCTTATTATCATACACTTAGATAAATTTTAATGTTTCTCTGTTATAAATACGGGTTCTCATCCCTTCTGTGCAAATCCGAAGTCCAGAAAGCTCTAAAAACTGAATAATTTTTTTAACTTATTTGACTGCAAAATCTAACCTGAACTGATATTTATCTCACTTAGAATGAATATTTGTATATTTTCCTGTAGAAGTAGTAATATAACTGATTACTAGGTACTGTCCCAGACCTTGTTGGGTAAATACGCTATTATTTTTTGATATCCAAAAAGTTCTTAATTCTGAGGCACATTTGACTGCAAACATTTCAGATAAGGGATTTTGAACCTGTTGTGCAATGTTGTCGATAAATAACACCCCCACTGCTCTCACTGTCTAATGGTTACTGAGCACTTACCATGGGCCAGGCACCCATACTTATCTCTTTGGGTCCCTAGTAAGCTCTAAGATGAAGATGCTTTTATTGTTATCATTTTATTGCTGGTCCCAGCAAGGCTTGGCTAATTCAGTGACCGGTTTGCTGTGTTCATCCCCCGCTCTTGGAGCAGAAGTCTTTTTTTTTTTTTTTAAAAGATTTTATTTATTTATTCAACAGAGATAGAGACAGCCAGCGAGAGAGGGAACACAAGCAGGGGGATTGGGAGAGGAAGAAGCAGGCTCCCAGCAGAGGAGCCTGATGTGGGGCTCGATCCCAGAACGCCGGGATCACGCCCTGAGCCAAAGGCAGACGCTTAACCGCTGTGCCACCCACGCGCCCCATGGAGCAGAAGTCTTGATATATCATTTTTTATTATTTCGTTAATGTGAACTCTCAAGCCATGAACAAGTTTAAGGCTGAGATAGGTACTTAAAGGAAACTTAAAGGTATAATTTGGCTTGTGGTATTTGAAGGTTTGAAGACCATACAAATTTATACTCTTAAATTATTACAGAGATGTTTTTGTTTGTATTTCATTGTTCATGATAGGGAGGTTTTTTCCCCCATGTGTTTAATGGATGTTTGAATTTGGGTGTGTGTGTGTGTGTGTGTGTGTGTGTGTGTGTATGATCTAATCATGTCTTTTGCCCACACAGTTAAGGAGTGTTTATTCTTTTCTTTTTTCTTTTTTTTTAGATTTTATTTGAGCGATAGAGAAAGAGCAAGTGAGCGAGCGAGCATAAGTGGGGGGAGGGGCAGAGGGAGAGGGAAAGAAAGAATCTCAAGCAGACTCTGTGCTGAGCCCAGAGCCCGACATGGGGCTTGATCTCGTGACCCTGAGATCGTGACCTGAACCGAAACCAAGAGTCAGATGCTTACCCGATGAGCCACCCAGGTGCTCCGATAGGAGTTTCTAGGCCTAATTTATTCTTTATATTATACGTTTTCTGATCATGTATTATTTCTTAAACATTATGTTTGATATTTGCTGCTAGTTTTAAAATTACATCCATAACAATTATTCAAATCAAATCAATTATCCTTGGCTAATTTTAGTGCTGGTCTGTAGACCTTTTTAGAGCACGTCTGCCCATTTAAAAACTCTGGATTTGCGAACATTTTATTTTGACTCTTGCTTTTTCTGGCATCATATGTTGTCTTCCTAACAGAAATGACTATCCTTTTCTTTCATGTGTGAACAGCAGTTTACTGGGGTATGGAATTCTTTTTTCTTTCGGATTTCTGTAGTGGACCCCGATGCTTGACCTACTATCTTTTTTTTTTTTTTAATAATTATAGACTTACAGGAAGTTGCCAAGTAGTGCAGAGAGATCCTAAGTACCCTTCACCCAGCTTCCCCCCCATGAGAATATTGGATAGAACTACAATATAATATAATATCAAAACCAGGAAATTGACACTGGCATGAAACTATTAACGAGTGTTAGGAACTTCATTCAGATTTCGCCAGTTTTACACGCAGTCACTGGGGTGTGTACAGTAGTTATCGTTCTGTGCGGCTTAATCCCGTGTGGAATTTATGTAACTACCAGCCTCTGACCTGCCGGCCTTTAAGTCTGAGACCAGCCCAGACAGTCCGTTCGGTCCCTTCATACATGCAGTAATCTTTATACCCCAGTTTGATGCTTGTTGGGTTCTTTCCGTCTCTGCCCCTGCCATTCCAAGTTTGCATCAGAGCGTATCCCAGTTTAGTCCTTCCACTTGAATTTTGGGTGCTGAGTGACCCCTTTCAATCTGCAGTTGTGGGTCCTTCCCCGTGGCAGTCCATCCCTCCAGCTCCCCAGAACCTCAGCTGTCGGTGCGTGTGCTCCGCTCACCGTCCTCCTTTGCTTATCTGTCTCCCTCATGACCTTGGTCCTTTTGTTCTTCTCTGCCTTTTGGGAGAACTTCTATTTGCTTTCCTCATCACTGGTCCAGTTTCTATTGAATCAGCGCCTCTTTGTGTGGTTTCCAATGCAGATACTCATATTGCTATTGTATTTTTAGATTTCGTCGTATTTTTTCTTATCTCATTCAGTTCCCAGTTTCTTTCTCAAGCCTCTTCTTTCTTTTTTTCTTCTTTCACCATCTTATCTCATCTTCACAGACCGTGTGTGTTCAGAAACTTTGAGGCTATAAGGAGATGGTCTTGAAAAATTATTTTTGCTTCCTGTGCGGTGTCTTTTTTACAAATAGGAATGCCGTGTTGTCCTTGTTTGTTTCAGAATCTCTTCATAGACACCTTGTGGATTTTCTCCTGTATTTGCTGAGTGACGTGGACTAATATATAAAGTTAGAGATCCAGCAGCCTGAGGGGAGGGGAAGGGAAGCTCCTTCGTAGTCTCTGCGTCATTGATTCCTTTCTGGGTTTGGGGAATCCACTGCTCCTGGTGCGTCTTTCCCTTCGGTCTGATCTTTACCCAGGGATGAGTTGTGGCATCACAGATACCCCTGACCCTGACTGTTTGAAGTACTGCTGAGCCACCAAAGCCAGAGGGGTCCACTTTGTGGACTTTCTATTTGCCCCCGTGGCCTGCTGTCCCCTCAGGACTTTGCCCCTTCAAGTAAGAGGTGGCAGAACTCTGCTTCTCAAGAACCCAGTCTATTCTTAAAGATTGGTGGGGGCGCTGTTTGGCTTATGGTATTTTTCTTCAATTGGGTTCCATCTGCCAAAATTCTTTGACGTTTCTCGCGCGTCGGGGGCACCTTCTGTTGTTTCCCGTACTGATGTAGTCCCCATGTCCCCCGTCTTTATATTCATTGGTCATTTTTTTTTTAAGATTTTATTTATTTATTTGACAGAGATAGAGACAGCCAGCGAGAGAGGGAACACAAGTAGGGGGAGTGGGAGAGGAAGAAGCAGGCTCATAGTGGAGGAGCCTGATGTGGGGCTCGATCCCATAATGCCGGGATCACGCCCTGAGCCGAAGGCAGACACTTAACCACTGTGCCACCCAGGCGCCCCCATTGGTCATTTTTTTAAAAAAGATTTCATTTATTTATTTGAGAGAGAGAGTGAGTGAGAGAGAGAGAAGGAGCAGGGGGAGGCGGAGCAGAGAGCCTGATGCGGGGCTCAATCCCAGGATCCTGAGATCATGACCTGAGCCGAAGGCAGTTGCTTAACCGACTGAGCCACCCAGGCGCCCCACACCATTGCTTTTTGATTAAACGTTACAATCTGTTCAGTCATATGGAGCAGCAAAGTCTGGAAGTAGGGCAATAGTTTATTTAATTGACGAGGCAAACCTGTGCCCTTTGCAAGTGACGTTCCCAAAGTCTTATAAAAGCTGGATAATTTAGCAGATGGATAACTGACAATTAACAGAATATTTTAAAGATAAGATAGCTCAGAAATGCTGTCTTCCTCCCCCAGATGGAGAAAGCCAACTTTAAAACCCGGGTCGGGTCTCGTTGTTCCTGCCTTTCCCAGAGTGGGACTCCCGGTAGAATGCCCAGCTCTCATGTTCTCATCATTCTTACGTAAGAGGCTTAATTCTTGGGATTAAAAAAAAAAAAAGAAAGTATACATTTCTGGAGTCCAGGCGTGTCTGGTGAGCCAGAATGAGAATCAAACGTTGCCACTAGCGTCGCGCCGGGTTTCACTTTTTCAGATGTTATTCCCGAAACAGCTGGTATCATCTCGAGAAGAAGGAAAGTCAGAAGCGGAAAGCCGCATTCGGATGGCTGAACATCTACTAAGGGAAGAAGAAAGGAAATGAATTCCAGACGGTGCAGTGAGAGACAGGGACGTGCTTGTCTGTGGAGCACTTAGTCTGTGGAAGACTTGGCAGGCTTCCTGCAGCGAAGATGTGGGCTGCCTTCTACTCTCATGGGCTCAGGTGATGGCCTCGGTGGTCGCCGACTGGTCCTAGGGGACGGCCCCGTGAGTTCTTGTGACAAATGGCAGAGTTAGCTTTTAAGTTGTTTGGTGTGGCCCATTGAGGCGGGCGTGTCTCTGACTTGGCGCTCTGCCTCCTCGCTAGTGCCCTGGGGCCTGAGCTGGTTCTAGGGAGAGCCGGCCTTGGCCGTGCATCTAGACTGAAGTCGACTCTAGGGCCCGATTCTTATCTGGAATCATCTGGATAATTGTGGGAGCAGTCCCTAGGAGTTGCCGTCAAACTCAGACAAGGCTAAGAAGGAAAAAAAAAGTTCAAACCAGATGGGATTCAAAGGAACGCCTGCGGCATCAGCCAGAGGAGGGCTCTGTATTTGTTGATGGCGCTTGCTGAGCAATCCCCAGACACACTCATACCAGACAAAACGGAAACATATTCCAGGTCGTGGCATAAACGGTGTTTGGATTACTTTTCCCTGCTCTCTTGTACTGGAGCAATCAAGAGCTGACTCTCGCTTGAGTTTCTCTTTCTTTCTTTTTAAAGATTTTATTTATTTGACAGAGAGAGACACAGCGAGAGAGGGAACACAAGCAGGGGGAGTAGGAGAGGGAGAAGCAGGCTTCCTGCTGAGCAGGGAGCCCGATGCGGGGCTCAATCCCAGGACCCTGGGATCATGACCTGAGCTGAAGGCAGACGCTTAACAGACTGAGCCACCCAGGTGCCCCTCGCTTGAGTTTCTTGATCGTGGAGATCTTAGGAGTTTCTGTTTACACTCATTTTCACTGGAATTTTAATCCCTTTGTCTCATTTCCTTCTTGTCTTCTGTGCTTGTTGGTGCCCAGTAATAAAGACTGACAGCTTTGCCCATCAGTCCCAGTGGGGTCAGGCAGACTCCGGAATTACTGCCCCTAAGACAGTCATCCATTGAAACGAACACAAATGTGCTTCCCCAGCTTCTCGAAGGCAGGCTTCGCGGGCTGAGAAAGGCTTGGGGTGTGGCTACCATGGAGCCGATATAGGAGGCACGTCGCGACTACACTCTATCACAGTTTTTACCAGGCTAGGCTTTGGGTGCCTTTGAGCTTTTCCAGGTTTTACCCGGCAGTGCTGCACAGCCTACATGAAGTAGGGGGGCGGCTGGGGTGCCCATGGCATCTCCACCACGTGCACGTCTCTCCCTCTCTCTTCCCTTTCATTGTCCTCTTTCCATTCCTTATTCGCTCTCACCCCTTTCCTTGACTCACCTGCTTTCCTTTCCAGCTCTCCCCCCTCTTTTCTTTCTCTCCTCTCCCTCTCTGTGTTTTTGGTTGTTCTTTTTATGTTGGAAAAAGTCCAGTTTACACTCAAAAAAATGAGGCTGGTATAGAGAACCTCCAAGCACTTGTCGCCCAGCTTCAACAGTTGCTGTTTTGTGACCAGTCTGACTTCATGCGTACCTTTTGCCCCGAATTACTTTGCAACACGCAGGAGGTCAGATAACTTTATCTGTCAAGAATTCAGTATGTGTCGCTAGGAGATGAAGGCTCGCTCTTTCCCCCTTCCTTCCCTCCTTTCCCCCTTCACTCCCGTCGTCACAGCAGAAGCAGTGAAGGACGGTCCCCTAACATCACGGAGCACCAGTCCTCTTGTAGATTGCGCTGGTTGTCTTGTAAATATCTCTCCTGCCGCCAGCATTTGTCAGCCTGCACCCCCGCTGGTCTTTCTTTGGCCCTTTCTTCCCCTCCCTGTGTTGTTATCACCCTCTTTTTGTGCAAAACACACAAGCTCTTTGGACCATACCTGCATGAGCTTACTTCCAAAGGCAGCATGATTTGTGTGATTGCAAAGTGAAAATTATGTTTTCTTCAAGGCCCTTAACCTTGGCATTTTGTTTACAAAGAGAACTGGATATCTAATAGGAAGGATTAAACTCCAGGAAATAAGGAGGGCTCGGAGAGAGTAGAAAGATATATTTTTAACGGTTTTTATTTTAGAAGAATTTTAAAGAAGAGCTTAAAACAAAAAGAACTGGGGGGCAAGCAAGGGCCTGAACACATGGTTGGGAAGATTCCCGTGGCGAGAGCTGGGAGCCGTGGTTGCCTTGACAACGTGTAACAGGCACTCAAAGTGACTCTCCAAGTCTTCTTTTACGTCCTTACAGAGGTGAAGTAGTTTGTCTGGCAGAGGCAGAAAATTAGCCTTTTTCTGGAGGTTTTCCTCTCCCCCAGGAGGGAAAGGGGGATATCTTTGTTGTAGGTGACGTGACTTGGCAGCTCGTCCTTCATTGCTTACCTGCTCACAGGGAGGTTGGTGCTGGTGCACAAGGGCTAGTGTTCGGGGCTGGGGTCGTCTGCAGGTTGGGAACCACGTGTCATCATGAATGCAGAGCACAGGTGCCTCTGACCTCGTGCAGTGCTGTGCCGGTCCAACAGTCACATGTCCATGTTCATGGCTTCAACCAGCGTAGCATTCTTGGACTCTTCAGCCCTAACTGAAGAAGGAAGTCTCCCGGGCCCCTCTGTGGATTTGGCTATTCAAGCAAGATAGTTGTGTTTTTTTTGTTTTTTAAGATTTTATTTATTTATTTGGCAAAGAGAGAGACAGCGAGAGAGGGAACACAAGCAGGGGGAGTGGGAGAGGGAGGAAGCCGGCTTCTCACTGAAGAGGGAACCCAATGCAGGGCTCGATCCTGGGACCCTGGGATCATGACCCGAGCCAAAGGCAGACACTTAACGACTGAGCCACCCAGGTGCCCCAGCAAGATAGTTTTATCCAAAGTCCTCCCCCACTGGTGGTTATGAGCCCCGGCAGGCCATCCTTGTTCAGGATGCACTCTGGCTGATGGCAGTGGAATTACCCACTCCTCCCAGAGGCCTGGGTTTTGGTGATGGGTCTTACCTTTCACACGTGGTGGGCATCATCTGTTGCCCCTCTGAGCCTCAGCTTCTCTCCGAGGGAATGTTTGTTATGGTTATTGAAGAGAGAACTCTTAGATCACTCTTTCAATGTCTTAGAAAATAAGAGTACAAAACCCTTCTCTCCACTGCTCCATCAGGCCTCCAGGTCCGTCTTGCATATTAGCCCGGTACAACCTTTGATAGCATGGGTTCCTGTAGTTGTGTGGGGACAATGGACTTCAGGCGTGCTGGGAAGCAATATCTAGGAGATCTTGCAGATGAAGCTGTTACTCCATGAAAATAACGAGGATTATTTATATGTGTACTTACACCAGCGGTTCTTAACTTCCTTTGTAAGCATCAGAATCACCAAGAGACCTTGTTAAAGCACAGGTTTCTGGGCCCCACTCCCAGAGTTTCTTATGCAGTAGGACTGTGATTTTGTTTTTCTATTCAGAGAAAAGGATCTTAGGAATGCTCGCGCTCCCAGACCTTATTAGGTAGGAATCAAAAGACAAGCCTACCCTCAATTATTTCTGGCATAAGGTAGAGCATAACGGAATAATAAAAGCCAATTCTGAAAAAGCTGGCAGTGTTTTTGTGAATACAAGAATTATTTTTTTAACTTCTTTTTTTTCTTAAAGATTTTATTTAGTTAGAGCACAAGCAGGTCGAGGGGCAGAGGGAGAAGCAGACTCTCCAATGAGCAGGGGACCCCCCCCCCCCGACCCATGCAGAGTTCAGTCTCAGAACTCTGAAATCATGACCTGAGCCAAAGGCAGACACTTAACCGACTGAGCCACCCCGGCGCCCCATTTTTATAACTTCTTAAATTGTGAGGTATTACACATATATAGGCTAAAGTGTAAAACATGTTTGTATAGCGACTGCCTAGGTTACAAAATAAAACTTCACCAACACCTAAAATCCCTCTCTGTGTGGCCTTTTCCGTTCACAACTTTGTCTCTCCCCACTACAAGTAACCACTGTTTTGACATCTGGTGATCACCACTGCCTTGTTTGCAATATAGTTTACCACCGACAGATGTTTTTTAAACAGTTACATAAATGGACTCACATAGTATGTGTTTTTTTTTTTTTTAACAGTAATCTCTATACCCAACATGGGGCTTGAACTCATGACCCCAAGATCAAGAGTCCATGCTCTTCTGACGGAGCCAGCCAGGAGCCCCTAGTTTGTGTTCTTTTGTGTCTAGCTTCTTTAAGTTGACATTTTTTTTCTCCAACGATTTATAAAATGTCTTTGAACATTCATTTGCCTTCACCTGGATTCAACAATCGTTGAATATTGCTTGCCATATTTGCTTCATAACTTGTAGACACGGTGGTGCTTTGCTTCTAAGTACTTCGGTTATTCCTGTCTGAAGACTTAAGAGGTCCTCCTACATAACCACAATACCATTTGACAACTTAAAAAAAAAAAAAACCAGTAATTCCATGATATTATCTTATATGCAATCCATATGTGAATTTCCTGGTTGTTGCAAGGATGTCTTTCATAGTTACTTTTATCCTAGACACGTCCCCCGTATTAGTTTTCTATTGCTACCATAAAAATTACCACAAGCTTAGCATCTTAAAACAACACAAACTTATTATCTCACAGTTTTAGTAAGCCAGAAATTTGGGTGGGCTTCACAGGGTCCTCTGCTTGGGATCTTACAAGGCCAGCATCACGGTGTCAGCAGAGCTGCCTTCCTTGCTGGACGTTGAGAAGGAATCTGCTTCCTACTGCATTTGGGGTGTTGCCCGAGTTCAGTTCCTTGGTGGTTGTAGGATCAGGTCTTTGCTGTCAATCAGCCGGGGACCAGTGTTTGCTGCTTTGAGGCTCCCTGCACTCCTCCTGTGCCCTCCACGTGGCTTCTCCAGCAGCAGTGGTTGGGTCCCTCTCATGCTTCCAATCCCTCTGAAGTCCCCCTTTTGCTGTGTCCCTCTGACTCCGGCCAAAGAAAGGTCTCTGCCCTTACCAGCCTGTGTGATTGATTACATTGGGCTCCCCTGCATAATGTAGGGTAATCTCCCTGTTTTAACTACATCTGCAAAATTCTTCTAGCTACTAAACCAACATGTTCACATGTTCAAGGGATTAGGGAATGGATATTCTACTGACCGCATCCTGATACCTTAGGATACCCACAGAGTTAAGTCTCAGTAGATTTTAAAAGACAGGTATCATACAAGGTATTTTCTCTGACCGCAGTGGGCTGAAGGGGAAATTAAACAACACATTCTTAAACAACCAGTGACTCAAAGAAATCACAGGGACATTAGAAAATACTTTGAGACAAATGAACAAGGAAACACAACATACCAGTACTTCTGGGGTGCAGCAAAAGCAACAGTAAGGAGAACATGTATAACCATACGTGCTGACATCAAAACACAAGGAAGATGTCATGTCAACAGCCTAACTTTACAACTTAAGGAACTAGAAAAGGGAGAACAAACTAAATCCAAAGCTAGCACAAAGAGGGAAATAATAAAGATTAGAGCAGAGATCAGTGAGCTAGAGACTAGAAAGACAGCAGAGAAAACCAACAAAACCAACAGTTGGGCCTTCAAAAAGATCAGCAAAATGGGCAAACCTTTAGCTAGAATTGCTAAGAAAGAAAAAGACTCCGATTACTAAAATAGGATAAATGTGGATGAAATGGATAAATTCCTAGAAACAAAACCTGCCAAAACGGAATCACAAAGAAATAGGAAATCTGAATAGACCTATGACTCTGAAGGAGATTGAAGCAGTCATCAAGAATCTTCCAACACAGAAAAGCCCTGGGGTGCCTGGGTGGCTCAGTGGGTTGAGCGTCCGCCTTGGGCTCTGGTCATGATCTCAGGGTCCTGGGATTGAGTCTGGCATCAGGCTTCCAGCTCAATGGGGAGCCTGCTTCTCCCTCTGCTTGCCGCTCCCCCTGCTTGTCCTCTTTTTCTCTCTCTCTCAAATAAATAAATAAGTAAATAGATAGATAATCTTAAAAAAAAAGGAGAGAGAGAGAGAGAGAGAAGCCCTGGACTGGATGGCTTCACTGCTGAATTCTGCTAGTGTGAGGTGCAGTAACAGCCCAACCACAGGAGCTTCTGTCCTGATGGAACTGGAATGGGCCACTCTTCTGGCCCATTTATCATCCCAGAAGCTCATCAAATCCCGTGGTTCAAGAGTTTTTATGGAGCTTAATTTCCAGTTCTTCCTACCCCTGACTCTTCCTTTCCAGAGGTTGGCAGGTGTGGCTGACAGTCCTAGTCCTCTATCTAGGGGCCCCACCCTAAGTCACCTCAGGTATACTCAAAAGGGGTCCTTTTGAATGACCAAAAACAAAAACAAAACAAAACAAAACAACCTCCTTACCAGGAAATTCTTAAGGATTTTTGGAGCCTTGTGCCAATAATGGGACAGAAATGTTATACAAATATATTTCTTATTATATCACAGATTTCAATTCTTGAGGTTTGTTTCACAGCCCAGAATATGATCTGTCTTGGCATCTGTTTTGAGAATAATGTGGATTTGGCTGTTTTGGGGTAGAGTGTTCTGTAAATGTCAATTAGGTTCTGTTGGGTGATGTTGAATTCTAACTCCTGTCTAGTTCTGTCATTCATTCTGAGGGAGGTATTGAAGTCTTCAGCTGTCATTGTGGATTTTTCCATTCTCCTCTCAGTTGCTTCACATATTTTGCAGTTCTGCTGTTCGGTGTATACACACATTTAGCAACATTTAGGATTGCTCTGTCTTCTTGGTGATTTATCCTTTTATCATTATGTGATGTTCCTCTCTGTCATTGGTAATTTCCTTTGCTCTGAATTCTACTTCATGACATTTTACTTCGAAGTTCATGAAATATAAATGAAATATACTGATAATATAGCCACTTTTCTTAGTCTGCTTTGTCTTAATAAAGCCTTTCTTCCTTTCTTTTAATTAATTTTTACATGGCATATCTTTTTTAATCCTTTTACTTTCAACCTACTTATATCATTATATTTGAAGGGAATTTTTTTTTAAAACAGAATATAGTTGGTTCATTTTTTAAAATCAGTTCTGCCAAACTCTGTCTTTTAATTGGTATATTTACACCATTTACATTTAATGTAATTATTGATATGTTGTGGCTGAATTTTGACATTTTAATTTATTTTCTGGTTTCTTTTATTTTTTGTTTCTCTGTTTTCTTTTTCTGCCTTTCTTTGAATTACTTGAGTGTTTTTTAGAGTTCCATTTAGATTTATCTATACTTTTTTGTTTGTTTGGTTATCTTTAGCTTCTGTAGTTGTTGTTTGGGTATTACATTACATATATAACGTATCACAGTCCATTGGTATAGTCATTTTACCAGTTTGAATGAAATGTAGAAACCTTACTTTACATTCCTTTACTCTTCTCCATTTGTAATATATTCAGAAAACTCAAGAGAAAGAAAGTCTACTGTATTTACCCATATTTTTGCTTATTTGTTGTTTTTTTTTTCAATCCTGATGTTTCAAGATTCCCTTTTTTGGGGCACCTGGGTGGCTCCGTCTGTTGGGCATCTGACTCTTGATCCCCAGCTCAGGTCTTGATCTCAGGGTCATAAGTTCAAGCCCCACATTGGGCTCCACAGTGGGCATGGAGCCTACTTAAAAAAAAAAAAAGGATTCCCTTTTTATCATTTTCTTTCTAAATAAAGAACTTCGTTTAGCCATCCTTTAAGGGTAGTTTTGCTCATGACAAATTCTCTTGATTTTTCTTAATCTGAGAGTGTCTTGATTTCCCCTTCATTCTTGAAGGATAATTTCACTGGATATCTAATTTGGGGTTGACAGTTCTTTAAGTACTTGAAAAATGTGACATTTCTTTTTGGCCTCCATGGTTTCAGATGAGAAATCTGAATTTTCTCTTTAGCTAAACATTGTTTCTGTCTGTTTGCTTTCAAGGTTTTCTTCTTCATCTTTAGTACTTAGACATTTGATTATGATTTGTTTTGGAGTGGATTTCTTTGGATTTATCTTGTTTGTAGTTTCAGTTTCTTGAATATGGAAGTTTATGTTTTTCCAAATTTGAGAAAATTTTGACCAATATTTCCTAAAATACTTTTTCAGTTCCATTCTCTTTCTTCTCTATTTATGAAACTCCAGTGACTTGAATGTTAGATCTTTTGTTATCATCCCACATGTCCCTGAGGCTCTGTTTTTTTTTTTTTTTTTTGAGGCTCTTCATTTTTCTCCAGTCTGTTTTCTCTCTTTTGTTCAGATTAGATAAATTCTATTGTACTATCTTCAAGTTCACTGATTCTTTCCTCTGTCCCCCTCCATTCTGCTGGTGAGCCTATCCTTTGAACTTTTTATTACAGTTATTTTATATTCTAGTTCTAAAATTTCCATTTGGTTCTTCTTACAACTTCTCTTTCTTTGTAGAGACTTTCTGTTTTTTCATTTGTTTCAAGTATGTTTATAATTTCCCATTGAAGCTTTCTTATAATGGCTGCTTTAAAATCCTTGTCAGATAATTTTGGCAGTCTAGTCATTATGGTGACAGTCTGGTCATTATGGTGTTGGCCTATGTCAGTTGTCTTTTCTGACTCAGTTTGAAATCTTCCTGGTTCTTGGTATGATTAATGATTTTTTATTGAAATATGGACATTTGGAGAACTCTTTTAAGACTCTGGATCTTATTTAAACCCTATATATTGGGCGCCTGGGTGGCTCGGGCATTAAGTGTCTGCCTTTGGCCCAGGGCGTGATCCCGGGGTCCTGCGATCGAACCCCACATCGGGCTCCCTGCTTTGCTGGGAGCCTGCTTCTTCCTCTCCCACTCCCCCTGCTTGTGTTCCCTCTCTCTCTGGCTGTCTCTCTCTCTTACAAATAAATAAATAAATAAAATCTTAAAAAAAAAAAACCTTTATATATTAGCAGCGATTCCCTGGTATTGCTCCAGTGGGTAAAAGGGGGCACTGCCTCTGTATTTCTATGTAGATGTAGAAGTCTGGGATCTCCGGGTGGCCATCACTGACATCCTGGGGATGGAGGACTTCCTTGTTACAGCTGGGCAGAGGTAGGAGCAGAGATTCCCCACTAGGCCCGTGCTGATATTGCCCTGATTGGGAAAGGGGACATTGTTACTGTCCCCATGTGGATGCCACTGACACTGTGGAGGGGTGGCCCTGTTAACCACAGAGCAGGGACAGACTTCCTGACTCCTCTGACACTATCCCATCAGGGAGAGGGAGGGGCATTTCATTACTGCTGGTTGGGGTGGAAGTCCAGATACCCTCTGTGGCCTCCACTGTCACCACCAAAGAGGAATGTTCATTAATGCCCAGTGAGGGTATAAGTCCTGGCTTTCCACTGACTTCCTCTGACACCACCCTGGTGCGCAGTTTGGGTTGCCTTGCTGTAGCCTCCCAAGGTTGTAAGTGTAGGCTCGCCACTAAGCCTTTGCTGGTGGGGGTGGGCTGCCATTTTTTCTGTGATACTGGCCAGAGTAGAGGGGTTGTCTAAATTTTCTTTCTTGCTAGGCTGTCCCTTCCCTGGTAGTCTGGCCCAAGAGAGCAGGCTTTTCTTTTTTTCTTTCTTTCTTTTAATTTTTAATTTTTAAAAAGATTTTTGTCTGTACTCCTTGACATTTCTGGGTTACTGACTTAGGTGCCAATCCTGGGACTTACAGGGCATCAGGAAAATCCATGGAACTCACCACTGTGTCATTCCTCAGGTGCTAAGGTCTTCAATCGCTCGGCCTTCTCTTTTTCATTTTTCAGAGTCTTAGGTTTGTTTTATGTATGGAATGATCAGGGTTTTTAGTTGTACCTCGTGGAAAGAATAGGGAAAAGTACATCTGTGCCATCATCCCAGAAGAAGATGGCATGCATAGTTTTAAAAATCCCCCCACCTCCTGTGAGATTCTGATCTGTGCTTCCTAGCCCCTCGCCCTTCCCTTAAAAATCATTGGACTAAAAGATACTCAAAATAATTTTCTATACTTTTTTCTAAGTTTAGCGTTTTATTTCTCGGTCTGTGTCACATGTGACAGGTTTCAGGCTGTGACAGGTTTCTACTACTCATTGCTCATGGAGCTTGCAGGCAGCAGAACAGCTCATTTTGCACACTGCTGTCACTGTTTTGCATCCACGGAATTGATGAATTGATATTTCCTCTTCCTCTGGATCCATTCCCGTGTCTAACAAATAGCCTTCATGCTATTCAGGAGGCCAGGAGAACTCATGTCTCAGAATACCTTTCAGATGACTCCCGCGAATCCTGAAATTTTCAAAAACGTTGCAGATAAACTTAATGTTCTTTTGTTCCAGAAAAATGGAACAATTGCAGGAGAGCTGGTTTGGCTCGGAGAGTTGAAATCCTGGCATCTGCCCAAGTAGACGGGTAACAAATTGCAGTTCAAACCCATTAGTCTCATCTGTCGTTTAATGGAGGGTTTTCTGTTCCCAACTGTCTGGTTGGAAAAGCTGTCTGTATTGTTGGACGGCCGTGATGAAATCCTTGTCAGCTGGCGAAGAACAATTACCAAGAAATTAAGCAAATTGTTGCTTCTCGTCTGATTATTGATAGTTGTCAGAGTCTTGTGTCGTTCGTAGCAGGAGATGGCTTTCCAGTTCCCATAAAAATGACGGTGCCCCAGAAAAGAAGGGTCAAGAAAATAGCAAGAAGAGGAGCTCACCGATCAAGCTGATTTCAGTGCAGAAAAACAGTGTGAGCTGCCTTGAAAACGGCAAAGACCACGATTTCCCATCCATTAATACTCATTCTCTAAATTGGCCTCAAGAGCGCATAGAACATGAGCCTTTCAAATTACGTGAGAGTTGAGCCGTCGCCTTAGATTTGAAAAGCAGGACCTTCAAGAATAAAATGCGTGCTGTAGAAAAGCACAGTGCCTAGCATTTGTCATTTTCAATTTTCATGAAATGCTCACTTTCAGTCTAAAGTTAGACCCGAGATGAAAGAACATAATTACATAAAAATGAGCTCTTAGACAAATGTTAGGTTCATGATTAATTAATTGCCCTGATATTAACACCTGTTCCCTCAACTCTGCACAAAGGAGGAGCACAGGGAAGGGAAAGCAGGCCAGAGGCGGAAACCTGGCAAAGGTGGAATTCAGCAGATGGTTGAAGGAAGGGGGACGCAAGGGAGTGGCCAGAGAGGCCGAGCAGTCCTGGGCGGTGGGAGTCTTTGGGAATAATAACCTGGGGAGGAGGAAGTGGTGGCCATGCGGTGTAGGATGGGGAGCCCTAGCCAGGCCTAGACTTGACCCCTGGCCTTTCCCTGTTGAAGGGAAAGGTGCACACGAGGTGAAATGCAGCAGAACCGGGTGGCAGGGACAGGTGTGGGGCCCAGCTGCCCCGGGAGTTAGGGTGGATGGTCGGAATACCTCTCTTTCCCCCTCAGTCAAATGTGAATGAGTAGGACAGGGGTGGGGATGATTATTCACAGAAACTTCAGAGAAAGGAGGACAGACCATGAGATGACGCCCTATAGGTGGCCTTAATCTTCTTAGTGATGGAGGGGACGTCCTCTCTGTGCCACCAGCCCAGTGCTGATACGTAGCTGGTACCCAGTCAGTGTCTGTGGAACGAGTCAGTGAGTGAGTGAACGAACAAACAGAAGCTTGACTTGGGTGGAAAATCCATCCTTTCTGCTCTCTCGTACCATCATTTTCTATCGCTCTAGCCAATTAGTGAGTCCCTTAGAACAAGGACTGGGTAGTAGACCCTCAGTGAATGTTTTCTCATTGGTGGATCAAATGGGGAAAAAACAGAATTCAGAACCAGCCTTATACCGGGGAGCTGAGAAACTGATCTCAATGGATTTGGGGGGGGGGGCGGGGAATTAGCCTTTGTTTCTGGTAATTAGAACATTGATCAAACAATGATCATTTGTTTTGGTGTAGAAGTTGCTAATGGAGGTCAACCTGGTTCTTTTTTTGCCTTTGGACGTTTGGAGGTTCTGTGTACAGATGTCTTAGAGTTCTTAGTGTGGTATGAATTGGGGCAGTATTTCTCTTGTGAACCCATATTTGGCAAAATTTAGTACGAAGAAGCTAGATTGTGGTTCTAAGAAAAAACATACCACTTTTTAAGAAAGCCTGTTGTGTGTGTGTGTCTGTGTTTTAGTAAGATTTTATTTATTTGTTTGAGAGACAGAGTAAGCGAGTGCGAGAGCATGAGCAGGGGGAGGGCAAAGGGAGAGGGAGAAGCAGACCCCTGCTGAGCAAGGAGCCGCATGCTATGTGGGGCTTGATCCCAGGAGCCTGGCATCATGACCTGAGCCAAAGGCAGATGCCCACCTGGCTGAGCCACCCAGGCGCCCCGAAAGCCTGTTGTGTTTAAAAAAATAGGAAGGGCTCTGTCTCACGGCTTTCTTTCTTTTTTTTTTTTTTTAAATATGGTGACATTTGACTCCCTGGAGTTTGGTATATTTGTTGCTGTAATGAAGATTTATTGGGTACCTGCTGTGCGCCCATACTGAGGCAGACGGTGTTGGAAAGACAAGCTGACCCTCTTCAGATAACCTGGATCCTCACCACAGTTGCCAGATGAGGAAAGGGAGGCCCAGGGCCGTGCGCCATTTGTCCAGGGTCCCCAGCGAGTCCATAGCAGACCCGTGGACAGAGTCCAGTGCTCAGACCCTGGTCTTCAGCCTGCCAACCCCATGCTCCTGCCATCCATGGCCTTCCACTGCTCTCAGGAGCTGACAGCCTGTCTGGGAACGTGAACAAAACTTGGGGACTTAAATCATAGGGGAAAAAGTCTGTCTTAGGTCCTAAGAGGAGGGACATGTACTTGGCATTCCGGACTGAGTCAGTGGGAGCGTGGAGCATTGGGCGTCATTCCCCCATGGCCTGGGCAGTAGACCAGTTGTCTGCCACGCTGTGGGGGAGTCTGGGGTACCCTTGGGACTCCACCTCCTCGTCTTCATGCTGAACGTTTGCCAAGTGTATTACCTACATTTTCTCATCAGTCCTTGCACCCATCCCAGGATTCGGTCCCATTAGTGACCCCTTTTTATAAATGTAGTGGTTATCTCTTGCATGATAAACTGTCCCCAAACTTCACGGAGGCAGCCTTTGTTACTTCACGGTTTCTGTGCGGTAGGAATCCAGGCCTGGCTCAGCTGGGTGCCCCGGCACAGGGTCCCTCGTAAGGCTGTCGCCAAGGCGGCGGTGTCGTCAAGAGCCGTCACACTGTAGGCTGATTCCAAGTAATAGGTGGTCACTATGAAATCAGGGAAGGTTGGAAAAACCATTTATAATTTTAGGAAAATCACCCATGCTCAGTGTCATCTTGAGGCAACCCAGTGTGTATGTACCTGTTGCCTTTTTTTTTTCCTGATACTCTTTTTATTTTTTCATTATATAATTGAAACCATAAAATATAGTCAGTTTTGTATCAAATATGTCGTTAAACATTATACTGTGTTGACATAAGTAAAGTGTATAGTATTTGAGCCATTTCATTCGTTCTAGCTTTAGTGCACATTATACTCAAACAGAAAGACACCTGTGCAAACCTTCATCACTCAAGTGTAAGTGTACGTGGTGTGTGTTTGGTTCACGCAGCTCTCCGTCTTGGAAACACCCGGCATGCACGTCTTATAAAAGTCGAGGTGACTTGGAGAGGAGGAAATCACTTGCAGAGGTGCAGATCCTGAGTCACTCGGACCCACGTTTGAATCCTAATTGTGCCTCCTCCTAACCACGCGACCTTCAACAAGTTACTCCGAGGCTCAGTTCTCTGATCTGTAAAATGATCATTTGTTCATTCAGCAGCCACTTACTAAACATCCATTGTACCAGGTCGTGTTCTAGGCACTCGGAATTTACCAGTGGGAGGCACAAAGACAAAACCCTTTCTTTCACGGAGGAACCTTGAAACCAGTGCGCTAGGAATGGGGAGGCGGGTGTGGGGGGGAGACAGGTAGACAAAACACATAATAAATAAGTAAATAGCAAAGTACATTAGAAGGTCATGAGTGCTATGGAAAGAAAAAAAGGCTGAACAGGGTAAGGGCAGGCAGGAGGATGGGGGGATGCAGTTTTAAACAGGGAGTTCAAGCCCATATTTGATAACTAGAGTAGCTGACTCCCGGGATCATAATAACTAAACGAGATGCTTCTAAACAGCCAAAACCGAGTCCAGCACTTGGTCAGTGCCTGGGAAATGCTCGTTACCATTATGGCTGCTGCTGTTGTTTTTGCTAAAAGCATATTCACCCCAGTATTCCTTTCTGGAGGCTGCTCCGGCTCCTTCCTTCTGCTTGATTTACCCAGACCTCCTGGGAGCGCGTGTTTGAGTCAGTCCAGGCGCAGCCAGGCAGGCCAGGGTGTACTTCTCAAGGTGCCATTTCACTCCCTGGTGTCCCTCCGAGTCGAGAGACCTGGATTCCAGGGTCCCTTCTGCCCCGCCCTCCCCGCCCCCCACCCCGTTGAGCTGGGCAGCCTTGGGCGCCGCCCCCTCCCCCAACCCCGGCCAAGTGCAGGTTCCTCGTGTGTAAAGCAGCGTGCACAGTACCTGCCTCCACAGAGCTGCCGTGGGGAGTGGGATGAGAGGAGGAGGGAAGAGCAGTGTGGGAGCACAGAGCCGTGTACAGACGTGTCCCATCACCTGCTAAGGGAGACCCCCGGCCAGGGCTGTGCTGCTCCACCTGCCTCCACTCTCTCTGCCCCCCCTCCTGCCCAAGGTCCCCTTTAGGGGCATCCGTCTGAGGATTTTGACATCTTCCTCCTCATCCTCTTCCCCTGAAGCCTCAGGGGAGGGCCAGGCCACCCTCGTGGGTTTTCCGCAGCCTCCCCTCCAAAAAGCATTTCTCCTCTGGGCAGAGAAACGAGCTGTCAGAAAGTCTGGATTGTTTTAAGCAGCCGACCCACAAGCTTAGGGAGTTACCCAATCAGGTTGCTGTGTGTGTTGTTAGAGAGGTGGGTTTTCAAGTGGTTATTTGTTATTATTTCCTGAGTGTGTTTGTCTTGGGAAGACAGCGAGGGCGAGGACTCACTGTGAGAAGGGAGCGAGTCTGTGCTGGGCAGGACAGGAATCCAGGCAGCCTGGTAGAGAAAGCCCTCTCAGCACAGGGCGCCGGGGACCTGGTTAGAAATCGCATATCGGGGGCGCCTGGGTGGCTCAGTAGTTAAGCATCTGCCTTCGGCTCAGGGCATGATTCCAGGGTCCTGGGATCAAGCCCCACATCAGGCTTCTCTGCTAGGAGCCTGCTTCTTCCTCTCTTACTCCCCCTGCTTGTGTTCCCTCTCTCAGTGGGTGTCTCTCTCTCTCTCTGTCAGATAAATTAATAAAATCTTTAAAAAAAATCGCATATCGACTCAGTTGTGCTCTCGCTCCTGTCAAAGCCCGACTGAGCTCTGTGAAGACACAAGGGTAGGACCGGATCTTGCGCTGATGCAGTATTTGGGAGGGAGATGTATTTGGGGGGAAGCTCTTGGCAGTGGTTCTCAACCCTGGCTGCTCGTGACATTTCTGGGGGTGGGGTGAGACCCAGGCACCAGGAACTTCCGCAGCTCCGTTCCAAGGTGCCACCAAGTTTGAGAGCCAGTGCTAAGTTGAGAGGACTTAGTGTGGGGGTGGCCGTTCATGTCCCGTTCCGGCAGATTTTCTCCCTCTTCCTCCTTCCAAAGCAGCAGGTGCACGGAGCTGTGGACTGGAACCCTGAACCAGCCCCAGTGAGGAACATCTGATGCAGCCTGGGGTTTTGTTTTTTTTTTTTGTCTTCAGCTGCACAATATGAGTCCTGAGGTTAGCTTCTCTGTCCTTTGAGCTATGCTGTGTTTTCAGAGCCCCTTCCCTCTAGGATTGGAGAACCTGAAATGGAATAAAAGACAAGGTCATTACCATACATTTCCTTTGGATGCGATGCAGTTAAGGAACAGTTGACACAAATGCACGGTATAGAAGCTCAGTTTTTTAAAAAGGGACGCGGACACCTCTCTCCTCTGTTTCCAGGCCTCATTGTTTTGAAGGCAGGAGGCTCACAGGGATTGGGGAGAGGTGGCAGATGTCTTTCCACTGGAAACGGACGCGTGGGGCGATTGCTCCTCTTTCTTACCGTGTTTATGTCCCAGTGTACCGGGCTGTTGAAGGGCTGACTTAATAAACACGTGGCCTCGGGTTTTTGTTTTATTGTGTTTAATCTTGAGAGTGAACCTGAACGTGGTGAGGCTGTAAGGCAAATTAAATGCATGATGGCTTTGAGTGGTGTTCGCTGTTCTGTGATCTGGGACCCGTCTCTGTCAGAGATGCCAGGGAACCGAGGAACAAAGACCCAACCAAATCCTGCCAGAGCAGAGAGGCTCTGACTTGCCTGGCTCTCCCCACCTGGGTGTGTGTGTGTGTGTGTGTGTGTGTGTGTGTGTGTGTGTGTGTCGGGGCGGGGGGCTTGCACCAGCGGTGACGGACGGAACAGCCTTGTGTGGCGGTCTCCATCTGGATCATGTTTGGCCTTTCCCTCGTGAACACCATCTCTTTGTAGTGAGAAGGTCAGTATTTGGGAAGGGATAGTAATGCTAAGTGACCATGAGTTAGGTCCTTTGTCCTCCCTTTCTCCTTGTCCCGGTGGCCCCTGCGTCTGAGTGTGTGACAAGGAAGCCGGCCTCACTGCTCCGTGATACACCGTGGACCAAGCCAAGGGAAATAGCCCGGCGACCCCTCCTGGGTGGCCAGTGCGTGCTCTGGTTCCATTACCGAGTGTGTCCTTAGAACACCCACTCAGATGGGCTTCGTTACCCCAGTTTTCTAGATGGAGACACTTGGGTAGGGCCACAAAGTAACGATGGCGTTAGGACTTGAACCCAAGTCAGTTGGCCCCACAGTAGAATGTCTTTCCCATAGATATTGCTCTCTCCAGAGTCTTCACGGAGTGAGGGCTGTGAACCTGCACAGGCCTCAGTGAGGTACCCAGAAGGTGACTGACCACCCCGATTCTTCCTTCACAGACCAAGTGCTGTTTCATATCAGAGACAGCAAAGTTGCCTCAACCTTCTTAGGCTCGGTCACGGCCGGCTCGGTGTGCTGCGGGAACCCCTGGCAAGCCCGGCTCGGGTATTCACTTGTGTGGTCAGTGAGGTATGGACGGCGGGCCTCAAAGGATGACGTGTTGAGCCCCACTTGTGTTCTGAGGGAGCTCACCTTCCGCGTTGGGCTCCGTGTTTGGCTGTGAATGTGCAAAATATTTTGAATGCTGAAAACCCGGCGTTGTAGAATGCAGAATTGCAGCGCAGAGGAATTGTGCTCGTTGAGATCCCAGATTCATAAATCTAGCCTCTTGACAGCCAGGCTGTGCGTTCAGGAGTTCAGGGGGATATAACGGTCGCCACCTTTATACAAACCTGTGTGGCGTGCGGCTGAATTGCGTTGCTTTTGGAGCTATCACTTCGAATTGCTTGGTTTTGTTTTAAAAACAAATCTACAGCGACGTGGGCGTTGGCTTATTTGGAAGGCAGGGGAATGAAGAGGGATTTGGAAGACAGTGCACATCCTTCGCCTGACTTCTCTGGGGCTCGCGTGGAGAGGTCTTACCAGGTTGGCGCTACCCCACAGCTCGTGGACAGCCGTGGCCAACGGAGCCACGGACCCAGGGCTCCCCCTTGGGGTCACCGTCAGGGCTGGGCCTGGGTGGGGGGGGGGGGCGGATTCTAACAGACACTATTTAAACTCTCATTTTTCAACAACTCTCTCCCGGGAGGGGAGTAGCCTGATGTGGCATCAAGGAAAACCGTGTGCCTCTCCGACTTCAAGACCGGAAAGTCACTACGTGATGGCATTACGTGAGATTCGCCAAGTCAGGCAATGACTTGCAGACATATGACACGATTGAAAATTTAGGTAGTAAAATCGATCGCTCACTTCCCAGTAGCACTTCGCATGCAGAACAGAGTTCCGGAATTACAGCTGCCTCCGCCCCCGGACTTGACAGGCCTCTCCTCCAGGTGGTCTTGGAGTTGGTAGAAGGGCAAGGAGTTTGTGTCCCATAGCATTTCTGTGTAAGGCTGCAAGACGTCCTTGGGAGAGATGCCATCACACCAGCTGGAGCAGGAATTCTAAGTTAACTTGTGTTTCTGCCTATGTGGCTTTTTATGGAATGCCCGCCAGGGAGTTGTTCTGTTCACTCTCCCTTTATCTGCCTGTGGTCACAGACTCAAAAACTAAAAAGATCAAAACCGGGTGGCTTGGTTGGTTAAGTATCTGCTTTCGGCTCAAGTCATGATCCCAGGGTCCTGAGATTGAGTCCCGCATCGGGCTCCCTGCTCCGCGGGGAGCCTGCTTCTCTCTCTGCCTGACTCTCCCTCTGCTTGTGCTCTCTCTCTCGATCTCTCTCTCTCTCTGACGAATAAATAAAAATCCTTAAAAAAAAAATAAAAAGATCAAGGGGCACCTGGGTGGCTGGCTCAGTTGTTAAGCGTCTGCCTTCAGCTCAGGTCGTGATCCCAGGGTCCTGGGATCAAGCCCCACATCAGGCTCCTTGCTCAGCGGGAAGCCTGCTTCTCTCCCACTCCCCCTGCTTGTGTTCCCTCTCTCTCTGGCTGTCTCTCTGGCTGTCAAATAAATATATAAATAAATCTTAAAAAAAAAAAAAAAAAGATCAAAACCCTTCCAGCAGGGTTTCTCCCCTTGCTACTAGTGACATTTGGGGCTGGATAATTTTTTATTCTAGGATCTGTCTTGTGCACTGTAGGGTAGCACTTCCACTACAGTAGTGACAGAGATGTCTCCCGAGAGAGGCGGTTCTGCCTTGAGAATCCTTTTCTTAGGGAAAGAAAGGAAGAAGGGCCATTAACATCTTTGTGAGCCCTCCCCCCCTTGCCCAAGACCTTTGTCCACAGGGCTGGGTTTTGAGTAAATAGTTCCCCTGACATGGAATTTCTAGTCACTTGACAAAAGTTAAAGCTTCTCAGCAGTTTAATTCCAGAAAGATGTCTTGGATGATTTGTACCGAGATGAGGCATTAGAAGATCAGAAATAGCTATTTTGGTTTTGGGGAGTTTTTCAAAGTTAGCAAATCCAGAGAGGTTCCAGAAGGGTTCTATAACTTTTTCAGGGAGTGCATTTCCGAGCAGGGTCTATCTTGGACCACGGTCGTGGTTCTTCTGGGACTGGCCCCTGGGGAGCCTGGCGAGTGTCTGCAGTGACATCACTTCACGGGTGGAGTGCACGGTACTGAGGGTACCGGCTGGGCATGGGAACAGGCAGGCAGGACGGCAGGTCCCGTCTTCAGGGCATCGCCCACCTCCTCTGGGCGGGCCTCCGGTGCTTGCAGCCCTGGGGGCAGGTGAGGGAACATACACTGAAATCAAACTGTCTGGAGGGGATTATGGTCCTCGGAGCCGTGGTTTTCCAGCTGTACTCTTTTAGCAGCTGACATTACTTTTTCTTCAAACAATATGTGCAGAAACCTAATATAAATAAAACAGGTCAGAGCCAAGTTTGAGGCCAGGGTGCGAGAAGGGGGCCCATAGTCCCCCGTCCCTCACCTCCCTTCCCCTTGCTTCCGCTTCCGAGGAGAAGGCACTCTGCATTATGCGGCTGACTGAAAGTAGGCTAATGCCTGGTTGGATGACAACCTTTTCCTTTTTCTTTTTTTCCTGACTGGATCTATCATCTTTTTTTCTTTTTCTTTTCTTTTTTTTTTAAAGATTTTATTTATTTATTTGACAGAGATAGAGACAGCCAGCGAGAGAGGGAACACAAGCAGGGGGAGTGGGAGAGGAAGAAGCAGGCTCCTAGCGGAGGAGCCTGATGTGGGGCTCGATCCCGGAACGCCGGGATCACGCCCTGAGCTGAAGGCAGACGCTTAACGACTGAGCCACCCAGGCGCCCCTATCATCTTTTTTTCTATTTTAGGTTAAAGTGGTTTTCAAAACCATAAACCAAGGTGGAGATAATAATGCTGTTCTATTGCTGTTTAATTTTTTTCTCAATACGGAGGCAGATTCAAGGGCTAAAACATGTACACGTATGTACATATATGTATGCATTGGAAGTATTTTGATATCCCCTTAGGAAAACTTAAATATATAGAAAAATAGAGAAAAGAGAACTCCCCTCCCCTCCATGTAATGTTGTCATGATTTTGGTCACATTTGCTTCACGTATTTCCTTTAACTTCTAATGGATGAGAATTTTAAAAGACATTTACCATAACAAGGTCTGGGAATATTTTTACCCAGTCCCCCTCACCCCACCACCCCCCACTGCCCCAGTTCATCTTGGGGACTGACGTGATTTGAATTTCATTTGTGAAACCTATGTGGGGATACCAATTTGATTCAACACGCAAACATTCTTTTTTTTTTTTTTTTTACTTATTTTTTAAATTCAATTAATTAACATATAACAACCTGCAAGCATTCTTATATCCATTTAGATTTGGGGGTGCCTCAACCCGAGCAAAACAAACATACAGAGCATAGCTTCCCGCCCTGGGTTTTGTTAGAAAATGAGAGTTCTTAAGTGGCCTGTTTGGAAGACTGGGGAAAATGAGTTCTGTGCTGTGCCTGCAAGGGCTGGGGGTGGGCAGGGAGCTGGTAGAGAAAAGATAAGGAAATCTCAGAAGGTGAATTTGGAGGTTTGGGGGAATAAGCCCGCCCATTGTGTGCTGGGCCCATTCTTGAGTTGGCAGAGTGCTGGGTGTGTGACATTCCTGCAGACCTGGGGCCCCAGCTCTGGCATTGTGTGGGGCCGGCCCGCCGGGGACCAGCCAAGCTGTTAGACTGGCGGGTTATTCACTACCTGCCTTGCAACAGGAGGAGGGAAGCCAGTGATCAGAGTTGAATTCCTTGTTTTCTCAGGGTTTACGCTGCTGTTTTTACAAAATAGCACATAAAAGGACCCAGGAATCTTATGTAAGAAAAATAGCCCATTGGGGCCCCAGTGTGACACCTTGCCCAGTTCCTGGCCCACTTGCCTGCCCTCCCCTCCTGGGTTTTCAACTGTGTCTTCATTCATTCATCTGAAGAATGACTGAGTTGTTTGCACTTTTGATAGAAGTACGCCTTATATCAATAGTCCATTCCAGATGGAACCATTTAGAATGGTCTCTGCCCTACGTTCATTTCTATGTTAGCTATTTATTTGAAGTTAAGGACCACTCGAAAAGAAACAGTGTGACAGCGTAGAGGTTTTATGCTTACTTGGCTTTATCAACTTAGAGATTGGTTGATCAGTAACTTGTTTTTAAAGATTCTATAGTAAATGTGTTTTCAGGACAAATTCTTGGAACCTTAGATTTAGGCATGGAAATACAAGCCAGGTGATTTCTCAGTAAGTTTAATTTTTAATAATGGTTTTAATGGGTCTTCCTGACCAGGCAACAGCCTGATTCACCTAATGGAATAAATGGAATATAAATAAGTCTAAAAAAGCTTCCAGTGCCCAGTCATACGTAGAAACACAAGATTTGTTTTCAAATGACACCCGACTGAAGCAGGCAACTATTCCTCTTGAATTTTGTGGTTGCTTTCAAAATGAATTACGTTTGGGAATTAGCGTCAGGATCCCCAAAATACATGCAGACAAAAATGGTAATGCCCAATTTCATACAGTATCATTCACCTGTTACTTGCATGGCCCCAGGGAGAGGTGTGCAGGAGACGATGAGTTTCTTATCATTAAACTGACCCCGGGAAAGGTAGGGGTGGCATTTCAGTAATAGCTTTCTTTCCAGAACGAATTGCTTCTTCCCTCACTTTACGAGTTGGCAGAAGATATATAGGTTGGTAAATATTTTTGCGGTATGATTGCTTTTTAAAAGTGAATCGCAAGGCCAGTGCGTACGTTCGTGGTGGGGTGAGGGGGAATGTTTACAATGGCCTATGAGTGATTTTTTTTTCCCCTTCTCTGGCAGGAAATAACTACCTGTTTACCAGATTACTACAAATGGACTCAGTACCTCTTTATTAAGCTCTACGAAGCTGGGCTGGCCTATCAAAAGGAGGTAAGTTAAAGTTAGCTGCACTGTAAAATTTTTGTAAATCTCAGTTTTATTAGAGCCAGGCCTGGGGCTTCTGTCTGTCTTGAATTCCACCACTAGGTGTCTAGTGCCTATCCTGACGTCAAGGAGGGAGCATAGGAAGAGAGGAAGTTTCTCCAGTCCCAGCTCAGCTACCTCACTCAGCCTGGGTAACTTCACTCTAGGAATTATGGTTTCTCATCTGCTACGTGGGTGGTTGCAGCTCTCTTGTGTGGCCTGGGGAAGATTTGGGGTGCTATTTAAGGAACAGCTCTCATAGGGGCGCCTGGGTGGCTCAGTCGGTTAAGCGTCTGCCTTTGGTTCAGGTCATGATCTCGGGGTCCTGGAATCGAGCCCCACGTGGGGCTCTCTGCTCCGTGGGGAGTCTGCTTCTCCCTGTATCCCTCCCCTCCCCCTGCTCATTCTCTCTGTCTCACAAATAAACAAAATCTTTAAAAAAAAGTTTAGAATCAGTATGGAGACAAATGCAGAAGGCTCAGTTTGAATTTCAGAATAAAACCAAAATGTCGTCAACCTTGACAACATGAAAATCGTATGGCTGACCAAAATCAGGAGGTGAAATTGGGGAAGAAAAGTAGAAGCAAGCGGGAGGTGATCCCTTTATCTTTCATAACAAGGAGGCGTGGTGAAGAACTAGAGCTGTACGTCTGTTTCGTTTCGTCTTTTAGTAGTTAGAAAGGGAGTTATTAAAGCTCAAGGTAATAAAGACCGCAGACACTAGAAGAGGGGTCGGGGCTGGAAGGAAGGCTGCGTGATCATGCTGAATATCTCATATTTCATGGCAGAGCTTCAGTAAAACTGTCTGAAGGTAATACGCCAAAATCAAAGTGTGATTTTACTAAAGTTACAATGGTAAATACCAGAAGAGCCAACGGACAGAAGCTGCTCATAGTGGGGGCATATTTTGATAACCATTCCGGACTATTTATGAAGTTCTTTTTTTGATACGACACCAAAACTCAGCAAGTGGTGGTTTCTTCAGAGTTAGCTGCAGTGTGAAATCTGAAACGTCAATGAACGTCTATACTCTGCTACATTAAAATGCATTGGCCTGTCTTGCACTTTGAATGGATTTTTTTTTTTTTTTTTTCCCCGTGCATCATCTTGTAACATCGTGCACCGGTCCCTTGGAAAACCCGGGTCTAGTGAGTTACGCAGATCTTCCAAATGTTGCCATATTTCATCTCAGAATACCCTCAGAAGAGTTTTTAAGTGGTGGGAAGCTGTGAAGTTCATGGTGGGCGGATGCAAGTTCTCTACAATTCTGATTTTTTTTTCCCTTCAAAGTTCAAATTTTATCATTGGCAACCGAAACCATCCGTCGTTTCCCTTGGAGCAATGGGCTCACTTTGTTTATTTTTGCGAACGTGTTTGCCAGATTCCTAAGTCTCAATCACCATAGTTTATCATCAGTCCCTCTTTCACATAAAAACATAGTTACACGAAAAAAAAAACTGGCTGATCCTGCTTGCCCCTCCAACAGTCGCGTGCGTGCTTGTTCTCGAGACAACTGTCCCACTGTGCTGTGTGGGAGCACTTAGGCCTACATCCCATTTCATCACAGAAAATACGACGAGGATGTGTGCTCAAGAGTTAAGATTTAAGAGCACGGATACATTTTACTGCTTCGTCAAGCACGTTAGTGGTGAAACTGACTTTTTTTCCCCCTTTCTACTGGGAGTGCACGGTGGTAAAGGATCCAGGGACCCCTCGTGGAGTCCGGTGCCACCGCCTGGCTTCATGCTGAGGGCCGACCGTCTCACCCACCATCACTTATGCACCCTCAGTGCAGATGTGAACACAAGGAAAAAGGCAAACAGGGTCTTATTATTATAATGAAGAGTTTTCACCTGCAGACCCCAGGGTCTTGAAAGGGCCTCCGGGACCCCCAGAGGTCACACTTTGAGAACCACTGTCCAACGTAAATAACCCTTACCCCCTGCTCCCGTCTTTAAATCAAGAATATTAAAATGTCGATGATTTAAAATACATTGTTGTTGAGCTGATTTTATTTTTTCGGAGGAAGACTTGAGTCCCCATTAGCCTTTGGGGTGAATTGATGGAGAAGTTTGTGGAACTGGATCATGACTGCTGTTCCACCCCTGTAGACTCTCCTGGGTCAGTTTAATTTCTTAAAACGCCGTAGCTGTTTCTGGGCCCGGAGCCCCCTCAGGTGGGGAATGGTGAGAGACGAGAATACCTGTCCCAAGTTCTTGCCCACGGCAGATCTTTTTGTATTGTGAAAGCATGGTTTCCCCAAGTTACACACCTGGTTTCCACACAAATACAAAATGAACAGGCATCAGAGATGTTATCCAACTCATTAATTAGTGAGGAAACCAGTCGTATGTTAAGAATGGTTCAAATCGAGATTTCAAGGAACAGAGATTTATCGAGTCAAAGGAATACTGAAGTGAATCCGCTAATAGAATCCAAGCCACTTCATGGCCTACAAGGCAGTAAACCTAACTTTGGGAGCTGTCTTTGCTGTCAGACACATCATTTGCGTTGGCACTGCGTGGGAGCCCGTTGGCATTACTCTCAGACAGAAACCCTTTGCATTGGAATAAGTTTTCTACAAGTTACCCTCTCCCGTCGCACCCGGGCAGGATTGTGAAATAACTCAAACCATAGTAAACAGGAAGTCAAACAGAGGCACCCACCTCTCGAAAATCAGATCATCCTGGGGGATGTGGGCCCGTTAGACGGCCCCAGCCTACATGGAAAGGACACCTCCTAGTCCCTTTGGTCTGTTTCTGAGATGTGGATAATTTTTCTTAAGAGCATTACTCAATAGTCAGAAGTAAAAGGGTAGAAGGAGAATCAGTAGGAAAGCATCCTAGAGTCCCACCTCCACTCCAGATTCCGTGCTGACCTGGCAGCCTGACAGGCACATTTCCAGAAGAGCCTCCCTTGCTCCAGCCATTACATCCCAAAGGGACCTGCACACTGGCATCACCCATGGGTCCAAGGCAGAGGGGAGAGGAGATAGCATGAGCTACATTATGCTTCCCAGGTGACAGCAAGGATGACTCAGATCCGAGTAAGCCAGAGAAAGCCCCAGCAAAGCAGAGGGTGCCCTGTGGGTAAACCAGAGTAAACAGTTGTTGGAAGAGTGTAAACAGTTGTATTGGATTAGCCAATGTTCCCTCGCCTCAGGGGTGTGGTTACTGTTTATTTTACATGCATGGGATGTTGAAATGATGGGGTACATTGACTTAATAGGGTCAACATTTCTTGCATGGAGCCCTTACATGTGCTGTGTAATATTCCTTCCTAGGATTTTATTCTTTGTCACTTTATTTTCTATTTCAGTTGAGTTTTTGAAGATATTGAATATTTATCGTAATATTCCTATACATCGGACACTTGGCCTCTGTCTCTGCGCTCGGGGTGTATTCATGGTACCTCCGTTTTACAGCACGTCAAACCCAAATAGGAAACTGAACCTCGTCACTGTTGGGTTCGTTCCAAAGCCAATCACAGGCAGCGTCTTAGGAGCTAAATAACTTTTTTAAAGATGGAGTTCTGGGAGAGGGTCTCATTACGTGGACACGGCCATCCTGCTGGCTCCAGATGTCTCTCTTCTCCTCGTTCCCCCTACACCCTCACCCCTGTCGCGACGCATGCCCCTGGGGAATCTAGTCCAGTGTCCCCACTGACAGCTTCTCTCTTAAACAACTTGTATTAATTTCCTATTGTTGCTGCTGTAACAGATTACCACAAACGGGGTCGTCTTAAAACACAAATGGATTGTCTTACAGTTCTGGAGGTCAGAAGTCCATGAAATGGGTCTCACTGAGATAAAAATCAAGATGTCGGCAGGGCCGCCTTCCTTCTGGAGACTCTAGAGGAGAATCTGGTTGCTTGCCTTTTCCAGCTTCTGGAAGCTGCCTGCATTCCTTGACTTTTGACCCCACTTGCCTCCCCATCCCCAATCTTCAAAGCCAGAGCATAGCATCTTGCAAGCTCTCTGCTCTGGGCTTCCGTCCTCCCATCTCCTTCTGATTGACTCTTCTGCCTCCCTCCCCCTTTCTCTTAGAAGAGTCTTTGCCATGACTTTGGGCCTGCCTGGTTAATCCAGGCTAATCTCTCCATCTCGAGATCCTTCATTCGATCATATCGTCCAAGACCCTTTCGCCGTGTAGGTAACATATTCACCAATTTCGGGGATCAGGACATGGACATCACATCTTTGTGATTGTTCTGCCTGCCATAAGCCTCTTCTCCCGGATTCCCTGAAGATTAACCAAGCCGGTGCTTGGGAAGAACACGGGATGTCTAGCACACAGTTGGTGCTCGGTAAATGCCTGCCTGAGCATGCCTGTAGAATTACCTGGAATCATGGTTCGTTTAAATTGGAAAAATAGGAAAAAGTTCCTAAAGCTTCCTGGCTAATTCTAAGGCAGCCCATCCACGGCCAGGTATTAGGGAAGAATAAGGTAGCTTATTTTCTGGATTTCATTAAGAAAGGTTGTGTTTTTGTTGTTAGTTGTTGCCTGAAAGGTTTTTGGTGTATTAATTTTTTTGAGTCCACCCAGCCACGATCTTAAGGAAAAATCATAAATAGAGTGCAAAAAATGCACATTCGGTATGTTGTCTGAAGATCAACCTTAGCCCTAATCCAAGGTATTATATTCCATGTAGGTCTCCTTTTATTGGCTAGCTATTTCCAAATTGGCTTTAAAACATAAAACGAATTGGTGTCAGTTGGTATTCCGTTCAGAGGGCTTATTTCAAAATACAAACTTTTGAAATTAACACCAGAAAGTTAATTGACTCTAGAAAGACTGCACGGTAGCATTCCCTGTGAAACATACTAAGCCAAAAATAACCCGCCTATTAATGCCTTGCCTCTAACAGCATTGTCATAACTTTTTTTGAAATCGGAGATAGCCTTAACCCTTAAATTCAGCTCTGGTATAAGCAGTCTAAATGAACTTCTATTTGGCGAGAGCATTTTAGCAGAGCATTACCAAACATAGCTGGAGTGTTGAAGTCTTTTGTCCTTAATGAGTGCCATCCATCAAAAGGCTCATTTCCTTTGCAAACGGAATCTCTTCTTGCTCTCGCGAAACAAAAATATTTTCAGCCAAAACTATGAATGTGAAGACCTCCACTTGGCAGAACCTTAATTTCACCTCTCTGGTTTAAAAAAAAAATGATGTGGTAGAGACAGTTAGTAGAGCGGGTGCTGTGATGCTTGAACGTTGTAGGGAGTTGTGGATGCCAGCTGATCTGTGATTTTTGTCCTTGGGCTCCTGCATGATTTCAGAGGCAGCGGGGCACGGAGCTAATGCACTCACCTGAGCGAGCTAGGTTTGCAGCGAGACCTTGCGTTCTGGGGAGCCTACAGGACCACACGTTGTGCGCAGGCGGGCAGCCTCTCCCGCTCTGCCCCCTGGTGGCGTTGGAACGTAGTGGCAGTAAATAACCGGTCGCCTTGGAAACGCTCCTCTCTCCACTCAGTCCAAACCCAGGCCCATTCTGAATGGAATGGAGCAAGATGGATATTGAGAGTTTGATTTTTTAATAAGATCTATGTGGTGTTCCTTAATAAGGTGTGGTTTTGTCAGGAAAAAAAGCTAATGGACCTTGAAAAAATCAATATCCTAAAGCATCCTTCTGGAACCCACAGCTGCCTCACATCGTACTCAGGAAAGGTTTTTGGTAGTGGGAAAGCAGAGCCCGAGGAGAAAGCAGCAAGGAAGACGATGGAGAGTAGCCAAAGGCCTGAGGAGTGAGGTATTGGCCAGGAGACGAAAGCATGCTAGCGGGAGGTGTGATTGAGAAGGGACTGGCGTCCTAGGTAAAGGGCGAGGCCCAGGGAAGGAAGGGGAAGGAGGATCCAAGTGGAGGGGGAGGATGAGATGAAGCAGGAGGATTGGAACAGGAGGCTCCCTGGGGCAGTAGACGCCACACAGCTGCTGTGTCACAGAGGGGAGAATCGATAAATGAGAATTCGAGATGAAAACACCCTGAGAATCCCCAACGGAGCCCGTAGTCGCCCACACCCCTGAGAACCTACAGGCCAAGAAGGGAAGGGGGGGGCAGAAATGATGGGACACCCACCATCACTCTTGTGAACCTGGCTCATTGAGGTTTGATTGTGTCACGGGGTGCATTTCTAAGGGGCTTTCTGAAAGCTTCCCACAAATCACTCAAACAAACAAAAATATGAATCCTGGTATTTAACTCTTCCGTGGTCAACTGGAGAAATTGCTCTTACTTGGAATGGCTCCTTCTGTGATGTTCCCAGGTAACTTAAGTGAGGGAAGCAGTGGGCAAAATCTCCCAGAGTTCAGTGTGTTTGCAGGGGTTTTCATGATATCATGGGTTGATTTAATCATTTATTGATTTAAGGTTGATTTCGAAATACGGGTACAGGCTGTGTTTTACAAATAAGGCTAGTTAATGCTGAGGGAGCACAGAGGTGGCTTTAGTGGGTGATAGCAAACAGAGGTCAACCAGGAAAGGAAAGGACTGTAGTCAGGGACCTTGTCCCGAAACGATATTAAATGTAGCAAGACTGTGCTTGAGTAGAAATCTAGGTGTCCATCAGAGTCAGTGTTCAAGACGTGAAAATCCAGGAATGCTGGATGAGAGAAGACCCTGGTTTCAAGGGAAGCTGTATGATAGAGACTTTTGTAGGAATGGAGACCTGAGAAAAGGGATTTGGGAAGCAGGTCCTGGGGGCTTTACGAGGCTGCACATGTTATACGCCCAGGACCCTGGTGGCCCTGCGTTTGGCTCACCCCCTGGGTTAGCAAGCTGTGGAGAGACTGCACTTGAACCCTGCCAGTCTGAGGATGGGCCGGATCGTGGTCCTGGGAAAAAACGCCAGTGGGTTCTCCCAGCTGATACGTCTTTGATTTGAGATGCTGTTTCCTATGGTGCTGTTCCTCTCCCCTCAGGACTTTCACGGGGGCAAAATTGGTGTTGTGTTTTGCTTTTATTGGTCTTTTCATTCAATGCGAGAGTCTTATTATAATGTATAAACCTCTTCGGAACACATCTCCCTCGTTGTATTTTGTGACCTAGAGCCTGAGAGATGCCGGGCTGTGTGGAAAATGTTGATAAGAAAATAAAGTCCTATTTGTTTTTGCAATCTGCAGTGCTGTTTGCTTCTCCCATATCCTCAGAGGTAGGCTTTCTTGCTTTCTTCTCTGTTTTATACAGTTTTAGTCGTGCATCGTTTTTGGGGGGGATGGGGGCTCTTGAAAGACCTGTCATGTTCCTAAATAATACTTGGTCCTTTCATTTTATCTTTTATTTTTTTAAAGATTAATTTATTTATTTGAGGGAGAGAGAAGAAAAATGTGAGTGGAGGAGGGGCAGGGGAAGAGGGAGAGAGAGAATTCTCAAGCAGACTCCCCACTGAGTGCGGATCCCCATCCTGAGATCATGACCTGAGCTGAAACCAAACTTAATGCTCAACCAGCTGAGCCACCCAGGTGCCCCTTACCTTTTATTTGAAGCCCCCCTGTAACAGAGAGGAGAATTGATAAATGAGAATTCAAGATGGAAAAACCCTGAGAATCCCCAGCGGAGCCCATAGTCGCCCACACCCCTGAGAACCTACAGGCCAAGAAGGGAAGGGGGGGGCAGAAATGATGGGACACCCACCATCACCCTTGTGAACCTGGCTCACTGAGCTTTATGACTGTGTCATAACCCCTAATACAGGCAATGATAATAGATAAGTAAACCATGCTTAGTTTATAGACCTCGAGTTTTTAGATCTGAAATATTTTTGTCTTATATTTTGTCTCTATTTATGGATTCGAGGTTTTCGAGGACGGTGGAGGGAGAGGGAAAAGCTCATTCGGTGCATACCTTTCCCCCTCTGCCTCTGTGCTTCGCAGTCTTCCATTTTGCGGTGAATGCACTATGTTTTAGTTGTAAAAGCACAGCCCATAGATGGGTTAGTCTGTCCTCCACTCCTAATTTTTAGATGTATCTCTAGATCAGTCCTGTCTCGGCAGGAAGTAAAGAGCACACCTGAAAGCGGTTATTGAAGAAAATGTGATGAAAGGACTGATTTTGTGCAGGGTTTAGGACAACCCACAAGGAGTGGTCAAGCACCTGGCGCTGGCCGCAGAGGGAGATCTTTGCCAGCCCAGGCTGAAGGGGGCGTTATTGGAACTGGGAGAGCAGTAGCAGAGGCCTGTGTGACAGAGGCTGCGTTGCCTTTGGGACCAACCGCCAGACGCACCCCAGTTGGGAAGATGCCAGAGTGCCTCTGACTGCTTGAGTGTAGGTGTAGGGCGAGTGTCCAGGGGAGTGCAGGCGCAGAGGTCAGCTTCCTACGGTGCAGACCAGGGTGGAAAGAGGATTTGAGGGGCAAATGGACAATGCTTAGCATAATTTCTTCTTAGAATTGCTTAGTAAAAGTTTATTTATTTAAAAAATTTCTTTTAAGATTATTTATTTGAGAAAGAGAGAGAGGGCGCATGTGCATGAGTGGGGGGGAGGGCAGAGGGAGAGGGAGAGAGAGAATCCTCAAGCAGACTCCCTGCTGAGCACAGAGCCTGACCTGGGGCTCCATCCCATGACCATGAGATCAGGACCTGAGCTGAAATCAAGATTCGGCCACTCAACCGACCAAGCCACCCAGGCATCCCTTATTTAAAACATTTAAAAAAAAATAACGTGTATCAAGTCAAGATATTTCAATGCCTGGACACATCTCGTTCTTTGGATTCACTGTATTCACTTGTATTCATTGCCTTCTTTGTCCTAAGTTTTAGCTAAACGTCATAAAGGAACAAACATCGACAGAAGAGGTATTTCTTTTAAATGACGACAGAAATGAATTAGAATTCTGGAGAGAGGCTTCATAATGGTTAAGACTGCAGGTTCAGTCAGTCGGACCCATCTATGGGGATAGATAGATCTCAGAATATTGTTACCTTTCAGGGGCAGATACTTATTTGGGAGAAGGCAGAACAGAATCTTCTGGGATGCCGGGAATGTTCTGTATCTTGATAGTGAGCAATGATAAAAATTCGTTAAGTTGTACCATTGGATTGATCCACATTGCTCTCTGTATGTTCTACCTTAATTTAAACAGAAGTTTTTAGGGGCGCCTGGGTAGCTCAGTCGGTTAAGTGTCCAACTCTTGGTTTTGGCTCAGGTCATGGTCTTGGGGTGGTGGGATCGAGCCCCGCGTCAGGCTCCACGCTCCACGGGGAGTCTGCTCGGGATTCTGCCTCTGCAGAATCCTCTGCCTCCCCACCTCCCCACGCACACTCACACGCACCCTCTCTCTCAAATAAATAAATAACTCTTTAAAAACAAAGCAAAAACGGGAGTTTTTAAAAGTTGCGGAAATTTTTATAGTTTCGAGAGACCCGAGTTCCTGCCCTTTCTCTCACTTACTGACTGTGTGACCTTAGACAAGTTATCTAATCTCTTTATTCCTCAACTTCTTCCTTGGTAATATTGGGGTAGGGATATTCTTACCTTCACCTGCTGGCCGGTGAACTCACGGGTGTAGGTAGTGTGCCTCACGAGACACAAGTCTTTTGCTAGCACCACAAGGGTCTCTGGCCCAATGAGTGAAGTTTGGTAGTAATTCTTGCTACAGGTAATAATAATAGCAATAATAATAATAGGAAAAAGAAGGAGGAGGAAGAGGAGGAGAAGAAGAAGAGGAGGAGGACGGGGAGGGAGAGGGGGAGGGGAAGGAGAAGAATATTCTTACTTCTTAATGTGGTTGCGAAGGCTTACAAGAGCCAACCTTAGTTTGGCCCCTAGCACAGCATCTGATGCATGGTAATCACTCAGTAAATGTTACCTGTTTATATTCAGATAAATATATTTGTTTCCCCTAAGATAACCTGGTTCTGCTAAGGTCCAGGTACCTTTTTCCCCCCTCTGTTTACTAAAATCCCCAGTCCTGCAGGTTCATCCTGTCACACAAGAAGAAACCAGACCTGATTAGCGACACGCTCACAGGCTCCCTCCCAAGCCTGCTCTAAGAGGAAAGCACAGAGGTAGTTCGTGCGCTCTGTTCTTTTTTACAATGCGCTCGTGGTTTCCTTGCCCAGCAGTCCTCCCAGGGAGACGCCCTCAAGTCTCAGAGCAGAGATACTGCCCTTGCAGACCTGCTTACGGGCCAGGCCCCTTGAGCTGACCCATGTGCTCACCACACTGCATCATTTTGTTCTGTGAATGATAACAGGCCTTGGTGAACTGGGACCCAGTGGATCAAACAGTGCTTGCCAACGAACAGGTGGATGAACAGGGCTGTTCGTGGCGTTCTGGAGCAAAGGTGGAACGGAAGTACCTCCGACAGTGGTTTATTAAGACAACTGCTTTTGCAAAGGTGAGTATCTGCCCGGTGTCCCCCCACCAGCAATGCTGTCTGTATTGGGAGGCTACGCCAAGGTCTTCTGGGAATTGGAGAGCCTCACTGTTGGGAATGAACTCTAGGAAGGGCTCTTGGAGCCGTAGGTGTGTAGACTGGAAGCACAGGAGCCTCAGGGTCGCTCATTGCGAGGGAGATGGGTTTGGGAGTTTCAGAGGTAAGTCGAGAATGGCACCTGGGGTCGTTGTCGGCCATTGTTTGCTGACCTTTCAACACACTCAATCATTGTGCTGCCATAGAGGCCCAAAAATGTTCAACTTCATTTGCGATCATATCAGCAATAAAGCTAGAAAGGAAAAAAGTATCTTTATCTGTATAGTACTAGTAGAAACTCCAGAAGGATAGTAGGACATTGCAGAGGGTCCAGAGAAGACCATCTAAAAGGAGTGAAGCAGGGCACCTGGGTGGCTCAGTCGTTAAGCGTCTGCCTTCAGCTCAGGTCATGATCCCAGGGTCCTGGGATCGAGCCCCACGTTGGGCTCCCTGCTCAGCGTGAGTCTGCTTCTCCCTCTGCCCCCCACCCTGGGCTCATGCTCTTTCTCTCTTTCTCTCTCTCTATCTCAAATGAAATCTTCTAAAAAATAAGATACAAGGAGTGGCGAGATGGTTGGTCTCCATGAAGGAAGACCAGAGTGAAAAGGAACTAAACCAGGAGCCAAATCTTTGATTTTAACTCTTGTTGTGTCCCTGATTAATATTGTAAACCGGGGGCGCCTGGGTGGCACAGCGGTTAAGCGTCTGCCTTCGGCTCAGGGCATGATCCCGGCGTTATGGGTTCGAGCCCCACATCAGGCTCCTCTGCTGTGAGCCTGCTTCTTCCTCTCCCACTCCCCCTGCTTGTGTTCCCTCTCTCGCTGGCTGTCTCTATCTCTGTCAAATAAATAAATAAAATCTTTAAAAAAAAAAAATATTGTAAACCGGCAGGAGTCAGGAGGCTCAGTTTTCTCATCAGTAAAAGGAGAGGGTGGCACCAGGTGGTTTTTAGGGTGCCTTCTGGTTCTTTCTGTGTTCGGGGATTGAAGGCAAAGCCAGCCATTGAAAGAGGGGGCTTGCTTATTAAATCACCAATAGCCTGAGCAGAAGAACCCATTCTGGCTATGCCAGAACCACTCTGCAAAATACCCTTCGAGCTTACCAAGATTCAGGATATGGAATTGAGAGATCACTCCCTGAAACTCGAGAGAGAAATGACTGGAGCCAATCAGGGACACTTCCCATGGCAATTTGATGATCTCCATAGTTTTTTGTTTACGACTGGACATAAACAGGATCTGAAAAGGTAAAGACATCTTGAAAAGCTAGTGACTACATGCCATGGTAGTTCTTTCCCCATGCTAGTCACCGTAAGGATAGTGTTATACCCAGCTGTAGTAGCCCCTGGGGTGCTCTGTCAGAGAGACGGTAGTGGGCTGAAATGCACTTTGGGTCCAGTCCAACACTGTACTTCTTATATGCCAAGAAAGCACAAAGTTATATAATCGCTGATCACTACAAAACTTGGCTGAATTAGAACCGCACTATACCAGCTCGCAATCCCAGCACCATATGGATGTATGACCTCCAGTTATCTCACTCAAAAGACAGGTCTTCAATGAGGCAGTTTTCCCATGATAATTTCTTCAGAATGTAGCAGAGAAGAGCATATGGAGTTGGAAAACTACCCATTAGAACTTGTTAACACAGTGCCTTGCTCCTTTGAAGCACACGGTAATATCGAGAGATTAAGAAAAACAAAGCTGCAGACATCGTTTCTGTAACATCCCAGGCAGTGGGAGCCCCTATCTGCTGACAGTTGGGGTCCACTGCATTATGGGGAGGGAAACCAGGTCACCTCCAGATGACTCTAATAGGCATTGTAGGAAAGGCTATCTCATTAGCTCTTTCTTTTTTGACCTCTGCCTCCAGTTGGAAATGTTATAACCTAATGGAGGGACATTATTCTTTAAATTGTCAGCTGTGAATTTTCAGCTGTTCAGCAGAAATTGTTACCATGGTGATTCACCTGGTTCTTGCTGAACTCCTGTGCAGATTTATTGAAAAAGCTGTCTTTGGAGGTCAGCACTTGGTTTGTCCTGAAAATCAAGAGGAGAGGGAGTGGTGTGGGAGTGGTAGGGGCAAGCAGAAATCTACGTTCGCTGCAGGTCCTCAGCTGAGGGCTGCCCACGCACAAAAGCAAGACTCCAGAAGGCTGGACAGAAGATCGGAAAGAGACTGAGAGGAGATCAGGCACCAGAGGACTGCACCGTGCTCAGGGATCTTGGCAGTTATGGCCCAGCCAGAAGTATGCAGTTGAGACCCCCAAAAGGCCATATGTTAGAAGTATGGATGTCACCCTAGGACCAAAGACAAAATCAGAATAGACTCCACTTAATAAAAAAAAAGAATAGATGCTTTCGAAAGAAACTTTCAGAACAAAACGCAGCACCTTTAAAGGGAGACAACATAATCCAACTCTCTACATGGCAGGTTTTTATTTGCACGCCCCACATATAATAAGAAAGCACTAGACTTGCGAGAAATCAGGAAATTGTGGCCTGTAATCCTGAGAAAAAAAGGGAGGGGGGCAGCCCAGTAGAAATAGATCCTGAGATGACCCAGATGTTAGAATTAGGAGATAAAGCCAGAGACATCTGCTATATGAATGGTCTGGGACTTAAAGGAAAAGATGGTCATGATGAGTGAACAGATGGTGAATCTCAGAAGAGAAATGGTAACTATTTAAAAAAAAAAAAAAGAACTGGAAATCTAGAACAGAAAAGTACAATATCTGAAATAGAAAATCACTGTTTGGGCTGCAGAGGGATGAGTAAGGGTCAAATAAGGCCATAAAGTTGGAGGAGGGCTCCTTCCTATCGGGAATATCATGTGTGGTGGCCCCAAAATAGGAATGTACGTGATGATTTTGAGAATGACTGTATAAATGAAACAGAGTCAAGAGGAGAGATTGAGTAGGGCTGGTCCAGCTGGAGGGAGGGGGGGGTGCAGGGCGGAGTGAGGGACCTGATCAGGCAAGGCCTTTTAGGTCTTAAGGAATTTGGACTTTATCATGGGGGCCATGGGAAAGCATGGAAGGACTCCAAGAAAGGGAATGACGCGGTCAGATTTGTGTTTTTATAAATTGTCTGTGGAAAGAGCAAGTGTGGATACAGCGAGAGCATTTGAGAGGCTCTTAGAGTAGTCCAGGCATTGCAGAGCTTAGACTAGGTGGGAGTAGTGGGGAGAGATTGGCAGGTTAGGAAAATACTCAGATGGTGACATTTGTCACACTCGGGAATCTATTGGATGAGAGTGTGTAGGAGGTGACGTTATTAAGAAGGACCCTGATTTGGACACTAAGTGGATGATTAAGCTACTGACTGCCGTAGGGAGTCCTGGAAGACATAGTCTTGACCCTTTGGAGTATGCAGTGGCCCTGAGACTGTTGAGTAGAGATGTGCAAATAATAGGTGCTTGGATAAATGGGTTTGAAACTTCAAAGATCAAACGAGATAAGGCATCCACCTTAAAACCTGGTATGATAGAAATAATGTTGAATCAGGGAGGAGGTCCTGCTCCAGGGAGAAGAATCAGTTAGCGATGCTTTTGGCTGCAAGTCGCTGAACACCCGAGTTAATGGTGGCTTAAACAAGGGGGAGTTGACTTTTCCCACATAAGAAGGCCCAAGTTGCTGGGATTGAACCAGGATCAGACTCTGAGTTGGCATCTCGGTGGTTATCTCAGCCCTTCCTTCCTGCCTATCACCTCATGGTTGCAGGAGGGCTGCTGCAGCTCCAGACATCACATTTCCATTCAAGACAGGAAGAAGCAGAAGGGGCAGTGCGAGCAACTGTTTCTTTTTCCCATAAAGCAAGAACTTTCCCACAAACCCCCAGCAAAATTCCACTGTATTTTCTTGGCCCCAGTTGTATCATGTGGCTACTCCCCAGCTTCGAGGGAGACTAGGAAAGCAGGCATGGGCTTTTTAGCTTCTGCAGTCAAGCTGTTAAGCTGTTTGAGGGAAGAGGGGGGACAGTGGGTGCTAGGATGGCCAGGTGAGCTGTGCCTCCCACAGTCATCTTTAGAGCCTTGGGTCTGCTTCTGGTTTGGCTGCACTGGGGGCTGCCTCTGTGATCTACAGCTGGTGGTCTGCAGGGGAGCGTGGCTGTGGAGGGGCCCTCCTTTCCGTCACTTACCTTCTGGATGAAGAAAGACGATGCCCAACGTGAAAATTACAGGGAGGCCTGAAATGCAAAAATGCTTTATTTAGGCTGTTCTGTGATGTTATTAGATTTTGCTCCCCTTATCCCCACCCAGTCTCGCCAGGACTTCGCTGTGTGAAATGTGGAGAAAACTTGCAGTAGGAGTATCTGAAGCCCATGAATTAGTGTGGGAGGTATCTTGTGGGCAGCATGGCGAGGGGAGAGCAGGGGGAAGAGCGGGGAGTGCAAACCTCTGCACGGAAAGCAAAAGACATTCAGGGCCTGGTGGAGCGAACGCCTCAGTTCCTGCCAGCGGGGCGACAGTGGGAAGGCGACACAAATAGAGAGCCGGCTTCCCATGTGAACTTTTCTAATAGATCTGTGGTTTCGATTTCTGCAGCTGCCTCCCTCAGGCCCTCAGACCCCGGGGCACTGTACGTAGGCCCCTCTCTGGCGTTGAGATGGGCATAATCATGCCCTGATGGTGCCGAGTCAGCCGCCACACCAGATTGGTGGGTATGTTGTCCAAGGTTTCAGGAATTACCCCGTAGCTGCTAGAATATCCAGAAAGTCCGTCTCCCCCTCCCATTTCCTGCCTGCTTTCCCCTGAGCTGATCAGTGCTCTGGCTTTTACAGACACCATCTTACTTAACCCTACGGCGTGCCTGTTAGCCCCATTTTACTGACAAGGAAACCGAGGCTCCCACTGGTAATAAGTAATAGCCCTGGGCTTCACATCCGGGTGCTTGAGCTCATAACTGGCAGTCTGTACCACTTCTCAGGGAGTGTGAATTCATTCATTCTTTCCCCAGATGTTACCGAGCACCTGGCCAGACCTGGGCCAGGTGCTAGCAGGGAACGTGGAGGCTGGTGCGGGGGACAGTCTCAGACTGGGGGGGCATAGCCCAGTGGGATCACTGTGACGATGCAGGCGAATGCAGGGGGGCGGTGAGAAGGAGCCCCAGGTCTGCCCTGTGCTCCAGGAAGGCTGCAAAGCGCAGAATGTCTGTCAGGGAACGTTTCATTGCCTTCCAGACGTGCCGGAAACTTCATGTCTCACAAGTATTTCCACGTAGAATTTCTGCTGGCAAGAAGCAGCCAGGCAACGATGAGCCCTCATGAAATCAGGGAAGATGGGAGGGAAGAGCCCCCATTTCCCTGCCCCCTTGTGCCTCTCCTCTCCCCCCAGTTTCACCTGGGAGCTTGCGGGTGAAGTGGAGGTATCTTTCCCAGAACACACTGGTCGTGTTGGAGCCCGCAAAGAGTGAAAACACGAGGTGGGAGAGGCGAGGAGGTGAGGGAAGGGGAATGGGCTTTACGATAGGAGCTCTAGAGGCTGGAGCAGAAGGACAGCCCCCGAGGAGGCAGGGTGCAAAGCCCCAGTCTCCAGCACATGCCCCTGGGTGCCTAAGGCTCCCCTGCCCTCTGGAATGAGGACCCTCGGGCACCCCGGTTCCAGTCCTGAGGCCTTGAGCTGCTTGTGAAAGCGTTTGGCTGTCTTCTGGAAATCGGGCCTGGTGCCCGGCTTTCTGCTCCTACCCTCGCAGCCTCCGGCAGCCCCCGAACAGAGGCTGGCTCGCTGATGATGCTGGGAAATGTTTCTCCCTGACACCAACCCAGTCATCCCTGTGCTGCTCGGGAGGCTTTGCGAAGGGACTGGTCAGTGAGGTTTGACAACCGGGCCCTCCCCTGCTCCCTGCCCCCGAGAAAGACCCTTAGCACAGGGGGCTGCTCCTGTGTGTGCAGCCTGGGCCTTCGCGGGGTGGGTGTGGGCCCACGTGAGAGGTGGGCTGAGGAAGCAGCGTTGCTGGGAACCAAGAGGAACCAGTGAGACGCACTTGATGAGCTGTCCGCTTCCCTGCAAGGCCGTTGGGATAAAAAGCAGCGAGCACACTGGCCAGGGGCGCATTTAATGCAGTGCTCGGGTTTATCTACCGTGAGGCTTTGCTCTTCAAAGCCCAGTGGCTTTAAAGCTATTATGACACCATCGCCACCGTGCCCCTCTTGTGGCCTTATGCCTCCTCGCTTACAAAAAATACGTTCTCAGCTCCTGAGTGGTAGGAGTGGCTGAGTGCATGCAGGCGCCGGACCCCGGAGCTCCGAGAGCAGCACTCGGGGGTACCCTGAGCACAAGCTTCCTACTGGAATTCTCCCCCGTGCCCCGGCTGTCTCTCCTTTTGGAAAGCGCAGACTCTGCGCTCGTCCCCACGATCTGCTTTTGACACCCTGTCTCACAAAACTAATTAGCTGTTAAATCTGCTCCTTCTTACATAATCTCTCTGACTTCTTTCTCTTCTCTGTATTCCCCGCCTCTCCTGGATCTTTCCTAAGCTGTACGGTGAATGCAGTCCCCCCACCTTCTGTGCTGTCCCCTCCGTACTCCTTGGGGTGATGGTTGGCCTTCTTACAGGGAGGGCCACCCCCTAGCCCCTGGGAAATCCTTCTGGATGGTAGTGGGCAGGGCCCAGGGGGTGGGGGAAGAGAGGCGAAAAGAAGGCACGTGCCTGGAGGCTGACATCTCCCCAGCGGTCCCCAGGCAAGCCTCCCGCTGCCTGGAGTGGCTCGTGGCCACAGCGGGGGGGGTGTGTGTGTGTGTGTGTGACACGGGTGGGGGTGGGGGGTAACTCTGCACAGCCCTTGGAGGGAACTCTGCCCAGAAGGGTGCACGTGAGTTGGTGCAGGGCATGGGCCCCGGCTCTGGGATTCCGAAACCCACAGTGTTTCTGGATGGTACCGAGATGACCCCAGCAATTAGATTTCCTCTCCCTAAACACGGTGCCTTCCTTCCGCCTCGGATAGGCCCCCTGCCCGTGTCTGGCCACATCTATGTGCTCTCCATTAGCCCTGTTCCCTGTGAGCTTTCGTTTCCCTTTGCCCTGGCGCCCTGTGCCCACCCGTGTCCCTCCCGTCTGGGAACTGAGAACAGCCGTGCCCGCACAGCCTCCCCAAAGCACCGCTGAAGGGGACACATGGGCTCCTGGTCAGCACACATGCTTGACAAACGAGAAGTTTCCATTTCTGTGTTGTTTTCGGGGTTTTGTTGCTAAGAGAGAAGGAATGACTGCAAAGGGAAAATGAGAAAAATAAGTTAATACCGTTGACCCTTGAACAACCGGGGATTTAGGGGTGCTGACCCCCCTCCTCTCCCCATGCAGTTAAAAATTCACAGATAACTTTTGTGTCCCCAGAAACTTAACTGCTCATAGCCTACTGTTGACCAGAGGCCTAACTGGTAACAGAAACAGTCGATGAACACTATTTTCTGGGTTGTATGTGTTATATACTATAGTCTTAACAATAAAGCTAGCTGGAGAAAAGAAAATGTTAGGAGGCAAAGATAATCATAGGGAAGAGAAAATACATTTACGGTGCTGCACTGTATGGACCAAACCCGTGATGTTCACGGTCAACTGTAATATGCTTCTTAGGTTATATTGACAATGAAATAAATTGTAAATCTGATTAGGAAAAAATGATGGCAGAACTGAACATGACGTCTTGCTCTTAAACCCTGAGTGGGCTTTCTGAGCTCCTGGCCAGGTCCTTTTGGGGTGTAAGGACCTCCTTCCTTTTCGAAGTATCCGCCTGGACCCCATGGGAGTAAAGAGATTTATTTGTGGGGGGTCCCTGGGCATTGCCGGGGAGGGCTGGTGAGTGTCACCAGTGAACCCCTTTAGCTCTGGGAGACATTTGGATTTTAAAGATTTTATTTATTTATTTGAGAGAGAGAGAGAGACAGTGCATGTGGAGGGGAAGGGGCAGGGGGAGAGGGAGAGAGAATCCCAAGCAGACTCCCTGCTGAGCACGGAGCCCGACATGGGGCTCAGTCCCACGTCCCTGAGATCATGACCTGAACCATAGTTGGAGGCTCAAATCACTGAGCCGCCCAGGCGCCCCGACATTTGGATTTTAAAGCTAAAAGAAACTTGAGCAAACGGTGCACAGGCTCCCCCACATTTAGCCCACGGTCTCCCGTGCTTTTTAAATCCCTGCCCTGATCTGAAAAACAAATGCAAACCAGAAAACCCTCATGATTTGGTAATTACAAAATCAATATGATACCTAAAGACAAAGGGATCAGGCATTGGTTTCTCTTAAGCAGAGCACATCCTGCCTTCCTCCTGCTCCCCAGGGGCGCTCATGGCCAGCTCGAGGTGTCCTTGAAAATGACAGACCATTCCTCATTTTATGACTGAGGCCCCCAAGCCCAAGAAAGCCAGGACCCAGCTTGGGTCTCCTGAGACCCAGCCAGGTCTGCGTGCTCTCTTTCTACCAGCTCTTGAACACGGGTTCCCAAGCAACCAGGCATTTTGGGGCACGCGGTGCAGTCGGAGGGCAGGTGTTGCAAGAAGGCCAAACATTAGCCCGGTAGGAGCTATAATAGGGCCAGGGCCAGGGCACAGATGGCCAGGTAATGGCAAGTACAGTGGATGGAGGTTTCCTGGTTTGTTCTTGATGGAATTGGCTTGCTGGCCTCCAAGCTGAAACGGTATCTTTTTGTGTCCTATCTCCCGTCCAAGGTCCTGTCTCTTACCCTGGACCTTCTGAGCCCAGCTGCTTGGGGAACAGGGACACTGATCCCGTGGCTGCCTTGCTAGGAGGGAAGCAGGCATTAACAGTCATAGCCATCATCATGTGATAGTGTTTTGTTTTCAAAATCAGTGTCCCTTTCAGAGAAAGAGACAATTTTCCATACTATCTTTCCATTTCTCTGTTTTGTTTACTATTCCAGAGTGCCTAATTCTGAGTGTCAGATTTGCTCGAAATAAAGATTTAATCCTTTCTAGAGCTGTCATAAGTTGTGACCTCTGGCAAAATGCAAACTCCAGTAGTTTAAAAAGAGTATACTAGTGGCATGGTCTGAACTATGTGACGATCGCATGAGTACCCACCACCCTAGTACGTTTTATCAGCTGTAACACGTGATTGGCATTACATCTTATGCTCCGTAAGAAAGAAAAATGGTGTCAAAGGCACCATTGATTGTAAGACATTTGTGGGGCCAGTTTCAGCATTTGTGGGGAAACTGCATCTTTGGGGCATCTGGGTGGCTCAGTTGGTTAAACGTTCGACTCTTGATTTCGGCTCACGTCATGATCTCAGGGTCTGGGGATCGAACCTGAGATTCTTTGTCTCCGTCTGCCTGTGCCCCTCCCCCAGCTTGTGCTCATTCCCTCTTTCTCTCTCTCTCTCTCAAATAAATAAATAAAAATCTTAAAAAAAAGAAAGAAAGAAAGAAAATGTGCATCTTTCAATCAGTAGACGATGGGGTATAAGTATGATGTGGAATAAAATATTAATAGTGACCTCCCTGGGTGTTTACATTGATTATGGGAAACTGTTGTTGTTCTTCGTGCTTCTTCATATTTTCCAGAATGACTATTATCATTTTGGTAATCATAGAACAAAACACCTGATAGCAGGGTTATGTCAGCATTTATTTACATATCTTCTGTACACCTGAGTGCCTTGGAAGGGATGGTCTTATGTTTCTGCAACTTTTCAATTTATGGGCAGGCTTCCAACGTGAAGGTAATTGAGCGGAATGTCCCCTGGGATCACTGTCCCCATTTTTTTCCCCCTTATTAGACCAATAAAAGCTTTCAGTCTTGCTCCCACGACTCTGCTTTCCCGGAACAAAACCACCTTTCCAGGCAAGGGTAGCGTAGAGTCGCAGATCGGGCTGAGTATGGGGTGCGGCTGTTCCGCTGCTTGATCCCTGTCCTGTGGGTACAGGACAGCCCCGCTTGTGTCCTGTCTACCCAGGGGCAGTGAGGCGACCTGAGTGGCCTCTGGGAATACGAAGCAGCCTCATCCAGACAGATGACTGCCGTTGGGAGAGTCTGTCCTCTGTCATCTGCATTCTTAGGGGTGGGGTGGGGACATTTCAGAACCTGTGCTCACCCCCTCTTGGAAGTTAGTGGAATTAGAACTGTTCTGCCAGAGAAGGGGTTTGCTTGGGTCTGAAGTGGGGAAAAAGGCTGCTAGGTGTGGCCAGAATTAATGGGGATAAGAGGAGATTCGCCAAAATGGCTGCCACCGTGCTTCCTGGTTTCCTTCCCTACGTCTGTCCCTGGTGGTTGCACCCAGAAAGCACTTCCTTCTGTCCAGCTACTTGGAAGTTATTTAATAGCACTTGGCGTGTCCCTCTCTTTGCCTCGGCTCTGAGATGCACACTCGATGTTCTTTCGTGTGGGCTGCTTGGCACCTCCTCTCCTCTGACCCCCGCAGTCCCAGGAGCACGCACCTTGTTGGTGAGTCCCGTATCATCAGTAGGGTGCCTTGCTTAGACCGATTATCTCCCTTCGGGGTTAACAACACCTTTGCTGGAATTGAGACTCTTGCATAACACGACTGTATTTGCAAATAAATGTTTTGCCTTGAGATGCCACAGCAAATGGATTTTGCTAGAAATACACATCACCTTTCAGAAGAGAGGTGAAAACACAGCTATCAGAGGGAAGCGAGCACGGTAAACATCATGCCATGTGAGCTCTTTAATGCAGAAATCCTTGTGTGCAACTTCATGCCACAGTCCACGCAGGAGAGGGAGACGAGGCTGTGGGGGAGTTGATCCCTCTAGAATATTCTAGAGGGGACATCTAGAGTTTCTAAAATCATCTTACTGCCTTCAGCATTTATTTTCCTTTATTACACCTCAAATACACACTGTGTCTTCGGTGTGATTGCGCTGAAACAATCTCAAACACAAAAATAAGGACATCTCGGCAACACGATTAAGTTTTGAAAAAAGTGCATACGAATTTATAATTCAAACAGAATTGCTACTCAGATCACACTGATTCCGAATGGAGGCAGAATGGAAGAGAAAGATTTAATGACAAGACTTAATTAAAATGGGCACTTTTTAAAGTCTTGTCATTAAATCTTTCTCTTCCATTCTGCCTCCATTCGGTGTCCAGCTCTCCGGGCTCTGGTTTCTGGACTCTCTCCCTTAGTAGCTAATATGTCCACTTCATTTCTCAGTTTGCCTAAACTTTTTTTTTTTTTTTTTTAACCAAGGTCTTCTAAAGTGTATCATGTTTTTAAAACCGCTTCCTCTGGAATTCTTACTTGTGGTCGTGCCGCGCCTTGTTCTTAATGCTTTAGCCCACGTACTGTCCTCTCTTGGGAGGTATGGATTTATTCCTGGCATTATTTTTGCTTCTTTGAAGAAAGAGTCCAATTAGCCATGTTATATTTAATTCTCTTTTTATCCCAAGCTTTTTAGTGTTATTTCATCTTCGTCTTTCTCATTCCCGACGATGTTTGGGATCCCCGAAGCTTTTTTTTTTTTTTTTTTTTTTTTAATTGGATGCGCGCGTCAGCCCATCTCTTGTTGGTTCACGTTCTTAAACTCTGGCTCCTAGAGTTTGAGACCCACTAATGTACAGTCCTGTTTCGACTTCTTCAAGCATCTGCGTTCAGACGGTGCACCTGTGGAGCGACAATGGCTGTATTTTCAGCCCTACCCTGCTGAAAATGATTATAAGCGCCCTTTGCAAACCACAGTACTTCTGTGTGTGCTGAGTAATAACCACAGGGCAACAGTACCATTTGCCTCGAGGTATTAGTACAGTCATTATTTATAAAAATGGACTGAGAAGCCCATCCATATGGTTAATTTCTAGGTTTTGCAGGTGGAAGGAGTTGTCTTTTGTTTAATTTACGTCAAGATACCTGAAAACAGCATGGGGGAGGGGGCGCAGAACAATAAAGGAGATCTGGGTAATTCATTATTTGGGGTCTGCCGTGGCCTTGGTTGAGTGAGCCAGTTTTTTTTCATTTATTAAGTGAGGGGAGTTGAATAAACTCATGGCTGCCAAACCGCGCCGAAGCCTTGGGATTGATGGAGAGGGACCAGAGGACGGTTTAGCTTTTAGCTTTTAGCGCTTACATATCGGGTTCCCTCCGATGCCCTTGGAAAAGTGATTTCACTGCACTTTTTAAAAAGAGTCTCAAAACTTGCTCTTTCCCCAGGTTTGGGGATTCCGTGAACCGGTAAGATTTCCTCGCATTGAGTTGGCCAGGGTGGGAAAAGGAGGCACTGCCAAGTGTTTGCCAAATGTAAGGACAGGAGACGAGATGAATTCCATCGACTATTACCGTGATTGCCCCCAAGAGGAGGAAGGATTTATGATCTCAACCGAAACACCCAAAAAAGGAGATAAACATAGCCTACTTTTTTTAAAAAAAATTTTTTAAAGATTTTATTTATTTGACAGAGAGAGAGACAGCCAGTGAGAGAGGGAACACAAGCAGGGGGAGTGGGAGAGGGAGAAGCCGGCTCCCGGTGGAGCAGGGAGCCCGATGCGGGGCTCGATCCCAGGACCCTGGGATCGTGACCTGAGCCGAAGGCAAATGCTTAACGACTGAGCCACACAGGGGCCCCCATAGCGTACTTTAGATTGAACAACTGCAGCATCATAAATATGTCCATAAATACCCATAAATACCCCCACATTGCTCCTGGTCTGGCGGAGATGGGGGGGCAGCAGCGCAGGATGAAGGAGAGGTCCTTGGGGGCTGTGGGGCTGTGCTGTCTAAACCCCTGTTCATCAAAAGTCAGTGATGCATCCTGTGTCTGTGGGGATGAAACAGGGCTTGCTGGGTTGCTCTCAAGATGTTGATTTCATTTGGTTTGTTTTTTAAAAGTTCTTCTGGTTTTTAAAAATAGTCATAGATTTTGTTGAGGTTTTAAGCAGGTGTCCTTCCTCCTCCCCCTGGTAATTAGCATATCAAAACATTCACATTTCATTCTATTCAAATCTTTTGTCCTCCCTGAGATCTGAATATTTTAAGCAAAGCACCTCCAACCAGAAGTGTTTCAGCCTTGACAATTCAGTCTAGAAGAAAAACACTGTAAGAAGTCTTGTGTACTTACATGGTGGCTCGGTAATGCAGGGGAAGGGTGGGGTGTCAGGCGCAGTCAGCGTTGGACAAAATTCAGTCAACTCTGAATTTTCTGTGGCAGGAAAGGCTAATGTGGGCTGTGGAGCTAATCTTCGAATCATGTAATGTGGGTTTTATCTGATGGAAAGACGTCAGATCCCGTGAGACCACATGTGGGTTTGCTTGGAAGTTAAATGGAACTTACTGATTATTGGAGAGGAAATGCCGGGGGTCGTTTTCAGAGTTTATAATGCACTAGTTACGTGCCTGGGGGCATTTAAGAACCCCTAAATTGTTCCATAAATTGAAAAGCTTTCTATAACATGCAGCTTAATCAGAAGATTGATTACTGGTTTATTAATATAGTCTTGTTGTGATATTAATATGTAATTAATCTATTCAAGATTTTATACTTTTGTGGCAGTGATATCAAGGGAGTACGGTATCAGCTAATATTCTTCAGGATGTTGAAACTTTTTAAATCCATTAGTCTTAGTGAGGAAACATGGTTGCAAACAACTTCAGCCACAAACAAATGGATCAGAAGAGGATCGGGTTGCTCACAGTTGGTGGAAGGCCAGAGACCCAGACTTCGGCCAGATTCAGGGAGCACAAGGACACGGCTAAGATCTTGCCCAGGAAAGATCTGGTTAAGCCATCACTGCTGTCAGTCCCAGGATCTTCGGCCTCTCAGGTCTGCTGTGGCATTTAAACCAGTTGCCCGAGTGCCTCGGGGTCCCCCCCTCTCCCCGGCAGTGTTCCAAGACTGTCCTGAGCCCCTGCTGTGATTGGTTACGCTGTTTCGCTTCCACAGAGGAAGAGAGTGGGCCCGGGAAAGCTTCCATCGTGGGTGGTGGGGCCCTGCCACTCACCCGTAGAGGATGGCCCCCAGGAAAGAAGAGCCTGCAGGTGCTGGGCAGCCAACGCAGTTCAGGTTCACTGTGCCATTGGGGAGAAAACTCGAGGAAAGTGCGTCCTAGTAAAATGAGGCCTGGGTCGTGTACTCAGGACCGGAGTTTTGGGCCGGGCTCCAGTTAGCTAAGTGATGGCGGGCAGATTGCTGAACCTCCCGGGGCCTCTGTCCTCATCTGTACAGAGCGGGGGAATTGTACTGAGCCTCAGCCCCATGACTCCATGACGAGAGGCCTCTTTCCAGCCATAAAATTTAAAAATAAATGAGATAATAGACGCAGGCAGAGCTGTCGTAAGCGTCTGTTCCAAGTTCGAGAAGGGGGAGTCGACACCGTCTGAAACCCAGACATGGGAGAGCTGAACGTAAGCACTTGGATGGCAGGGTGGTCATGGGGTAGCAGGTATAGGAGGGGACGGGCTTTGAGCGCTGCTTTCCCAGTGCACACCCCCGCCCCGTCCTTGTGGGGTGCACCAGGGGAAATTGCTGAGACTCGTATTCTCGTCTGCGAGGTGGACTGGTGCTGGGTTGTGCTGTCGTGAGCGTGACACGTGCCTTGTCTTCAGTGTACCACACACGTAAAAGTGCCCAGGACGTAGGCAGGGTTCCACGGAGATCATTCCGTCCCTACGTGGGGGCTGGGGGTCCAGTTCCACTGCTTCTGCTCTCCCACTCTCGCCCCGGAGCAGAGGGAGTTAAATGGCAATTTAATGAGCATTTGTCCAACACAAGGCACGTGTCTGGGCTCTGGGCCAAGCCCTGCGTGGGTTCTAAAGAAAGACCAGAGAGCCGAAGCTGCCGCCTGGAGCCCGCAGGCCAGCCTTGCCCCGTGCCCTGCTCTCCGGGAGCCACACTGGGATCGAGAGCTGAGAGCTCTGCCGTCCCAGACTGAGTGAGTCTGTTTTGTGGTGACATTTTTACTGTAAAATGAAATGCAGATAACCGTGTAAAACAAATACGTAGCTTACCGATTTCTTTTAAAGCAGCCATCCTTGGAGGTCAAGATGCTGAATTTTGCCAACACCCCGGAGCCCTCCCTCTTTCCCATAAGACACGGCTTCCCAGGGAGCCACTGTGCTGTGGGAATAGGCTCTGCCTTACCTTTCTCTGTAGCTGTCACCCACACGTGCCTCCCTAGACTCGGGTTTATTCTTACCTCTCCCTTTCTTTGTTTGATGATGCCTTCTAAGTGTCTTAATCTGCAGGTTTTCCTCTTCCTCCCTTTTCTTTTTCTTACACTTTACCTGTTGAAGTAGCCGGGCTGTGGGGCCCATAGAGTTTCCTGGGGTTTGCTGATTGGACGTTGGTGGGGCAGTGGGACATGCTCCTGTCCTCTGGAGCTCCTGGCGCCTTTTATCACACCAAACAATGTCTTCTGTCGCGGAAGGAGCTTGGTGACCATTTTGTAATTGAAGTGGACGGGTCCGTGGGAACTTTGGTATGTGATTCATTCATAATGGAGATACCACATGCCCGTGTCCTGTCCGAAGTTCCAACGCCGCTGGCAACTTTGAAAGAACCGACTTCTAGGAAAGCCTTATTTTTAGATGCAGTTCTCACCAACTCCCTCGGTTTCCTCTCTCACGCGTCTTCAGGACAGTGGATCCAAGATCGAATCCCAGGTCTCACCTTGCGCTCTGGGTTATACTAAAATTAGTTGTGCAGCTTTTCAAGTCTGTGCTGTCAGTAGCAGAAAATCTCCCATGTTTGTAATACTTGTTTTTGAGCGAATATTCTCAAACCATCGCATGCGTACGGAGCTCCAGCATTTCACGTTCTGTTTGTGTCAGCCAGGAAAGGGGAAGGTGGAGAAGCTGTTGTTTATCTGGAAGAGTCAGGAAGCAGGCTGTCTGGATCAGATCAGTATTCTAGCTCGCTGAGTGTTCTTCTGTACCCTGGGTACATGCGGTGAGGCCGTTTCCAAAGAAATCCAATCCAGCTAAATATATGTAAAACTACACATGGCCTATAGTTGAACTTTTCTTTGATGAGTCAAGATCTTATACTGTCTTCAGCCGTCACCATGAGTGATTTTTAGACACCCCAGAAGTCACATAAAAATAAATCTGGGGGCACCCTGGGTGGCTCAGTCAGTTAAGTGTCTGCCTTTGGCTCAGGTCATAATCCCAGGGTCCTGGGATCGAGCCCCGCATCGGGCTCCCTGCTCTGCTGGGAGCCTGCTTCTCCCTCTCCCTCTGCTGCCCCCCCGCTTGTGGTGTCTCTCTCTGTGTCAAATAAATAAATAAAATCTTTTAAAAAAGCATTTTTTATCTTTCATAAGTAACAGTCCAGAAATGGGAGAAGCCTAGAATCACGTGTTGGAAGCGACCTACGAACACCCTGGGTGGTTGTGTCTCTGCCTTGAGGATTGTGCCGAGTGCCCCATCACTGGGTTTGTTGGTGGCAGAAAGGAAGGGGGCCTGCCTAGTCCTGGTGTGTGGTTGTGTTCAGAGGACAGCTTGAACTTGCGAGGCTTTCCAATGCTCTCCCTCTTCCATTTTGTCTGCTTTCCGTTTTCATGTTAGTGTAGCTCTGTTCCCTCTTTCCTTCACTCGTCACTTGAGACTGACAGCCCTGCGGCAGGAAGGCTCGCGGTGTCACTGAGCAGCCGGTAAGCCGCGTTCCATGCAGTGCTGTTCCTTGCATCTTACTGGGGTCAGACACCCCATAGCCCCACGCATGGTAGGGGCTCCCTAGCTTTCATGCCCTCACCTGCGCCATTTCCCCATTATCTCTCTGCTTCCAAATTCCCTCTATTCTTCCTGTCTTTCTTTTCTGGAGCCTCGCTTTCCCTACCCACCGACTCCCGTGACTTTCCTTCTCCTTCCCTGGGGTTCATCCACCCAGTCTTTTGTATCGCTCCCTATTTCTCACTCTGCTCCTTTTCTTCCCTGCCTTCCCACTGTTTTTCTTTTCCCTTGCGTCACCTCCAGGACCCATGTCTCATTTTCTGTGATACTAATTGCATCTGGCATTGAATTTTGATCAGTTACCCGACTAAGAGCAGCAGACTACATGTGTTCATTGTTTAGACTTCATGGGAGGGACTCTGGCATACCCTGCTCTGCATATGCCCGCGCCCCCAGTGCCCAGATGAGGCCCTGGTGTGGCCGGGTGGGTGGCTAATACCTCGTGGTGAAATAAAGAAATGAATGGGGACGCCTGCGTGGCTCAGTCAGTTAAGCATCTGCCTTCGGCTCAGGTCATGATCCCAGGGTCCTGGGATCGAGCCCCGCATAGGGCTCCCTGCTCAGCGGGGAGCCTGCTTCTCCCTCTCCCTCTGCTTGTGTTCCCTCTCTCACTCGCTCTCTGTCAAATAAATAAATAAAATCTTAAAAAAAAAAAATGAACACACTGCTGGTCAGCTTGATGGGGTCCATTATCCACAGTTTCTGCCGCAGAAGAAATTTCTGGATCTTGAAGCTTCCAGACTCTTAGGTAGATGAGACTGGATGGATAGACAGATGACGGGTATCGAAAAGGCTCTGTGTTGTTTATCACAACAACTGAGTGTGAATCTCTGTGCTGGAGGGGAAGGAATGCTGTTAGTAAGTGTGGGTTCTAGTCGTGACTCGTCCGCTCCGGCAGCCTCGCATCACAGAGCTATAGTCTCTCAGTGTAAGTTCACTGGCTTGAAAGTGAGCTGCCTTACCAGAGTGTGTGAGAAGAGATGTGTGTAAAAGCACTTTATGGATTACAAAACACTAGACAAGCATCATTATGAAGCCTGTCCTCATCATAATACAATCAGGAGTTTAAAATTGGACTCTTCACATTACAGATATGTGATTTACTCTTTTTTTTGGTTAAGGTTTAACCAAAGAGAGAGAGAATGTGTGTGAGCTGGGGGCAGGGGCAGAAGGAAAGGGAGAGAGAAAAAATCACAAGCAGACTCCCCGCTGAGCGTGGAGCCTGACGCAGGGCTCGATCTCAGCACCCTGAGATCATGACCTGAGCCGAAATCAAGAGTCCGAGGCTTAACAGACTGTGCCACCCAGACGCCCCTGTGATTTAGTTTTAAGTCCATCTGTTGAAGGAATGTGTCTTATCACCAAATGCTGAAGGATGGCATGGACTCGAGACCATAGACAGTAATTTATATAGAAAAGCCTCCCCGTTATAGGAATTTAGGACCAAAAGTAGACACACACATACACACAAAAAACCAGTGAGAATATATATGCACTTCTGATAGCAAATGTTTACACAAATCAGAGCGATGGTTTCCCTTATGCTGATTTTGATTTTTTTAAATGCAAAGATGTCATTTATAGTGTTCTATTTTTGATACAGCTGAGTTGTAATGTGCCCATCCCCTTGAGTTGCTTATCTTAGAGTTTCAAAATTCAGAAACTTGAACTTCTTTTGTTTAGTTCCCAGACTGTGGGAGAGAATGTCCTCACCGCATCCATCAAAGATGTTAATTAAGGTCTTTCCTCATTAATTTTCTCCTTTCCGCGAAACGTTGGCCCGCTCAGAATAGAGAAATCGGTCAAACCCATCTTGCTAAATTGAGTCATGGTGAGTGCATCTGTTTCCACCCCTCGCTGGGCTCCTCAGACTGGCACGTGGACAAGGAGAGGGCTGAATCCGGAGCCTCCTTTAATGTCCTGCTTTTTTTGACTTAGCACCCCCCCCCCATCCTGTGCCGCCCCTTAAGTCAGCTTTGCCATTCCACCCCTCTTCTCTTGTTGTTCCTGCAGGCCATGCAGGACGCGCTGGCGGACCTTCCGAAGTGGTATGGAGTAAAAGGCATGCAGGCCCACTGGATCGGGGACTGTGTGGGCTGCCATCTGGACTTCGCATTGAAGGTGATCGAGCATAGCCTCTCCGTGGATTAAAGCTCACAGCTCCCCCTTCTGTGGTTTCAGAACTCACCGAGCAAACCAGTAGCGTCATCTCCAATGTTGCAGTGGCCACATTTTTAAAGTGCATAGAAACAGGCAAACTTGATTTTAATAACATATCTTTAACCCGTTGTATACAAAAAATGATCATTTCGGGCTGTGATCAGTAACAGATCTCTATTGAGGAAACAGTTGATGCTCCGGTTTTCTATGGGCCCGTGAACTCCCTGAGATGATGTGCGGAAGGTTGTGTGGGCATTTTCCTGAGCAGCGGGCCCAGAGCTCAGAGGGGTTCGTGTCACAAAGCAGGTTAAAAACCAATGAGCGAAGGCTGATACCATCTCAAAACGGGGCACACCCGAAGCTGGTGAGGGCTGCGGGCTTACCCAGGGTTCAGAAGAGCCTACCTGCGTGGAAACACTGCTCAGAGGTCACTGCCGAAGGCCCACCTACTCTGGAAGGTGCCCCCCAAACTTTTCTCTTTGTCCCTACAGACTTGATAGTTGTTGTTTTGCCGTTTCTCACCAGGGTGGGTTCTGGGTTATTTTTGTTGTTGTTTTTTTTAATTCTGATGTGTCCTTCCTACTCCAGACTTTTGTGCACTTAGGTCCAAACTCATCCCTCACCTTAGGTCAGACCTTTAGAAGGAGGGGACAGCAGCCAAGAGACCGAGTTGACCTACTTTTCTAGACTCTTCCTACTGATAGCCATGCTGGTGTCTGCTGAGCACCCGCTACTTGTCACAGAGCTTGCGCTTCCCTCTGCCGTCTCCTCACAAAAGTGATCCCCCTCCCTCCAACTGCAGACACGGGAAGCCCTCCATGAAGGAGCGGGGACTTTGAAACCTTTGAAAACCAAATCCTGAAATGACCAAATTCTGTCACCACTTTCCTGAGAAGGTGGTGTGATTTCTGAAATTCAGTCCAGCTGCGACTTTGGTTCAGACTCCCTGGACCATCTCTTTCGGGGTCCTGTGCACTAGACTAGGTCGGGTCCCCGTGTCGAAAGGCCTTTGCTTCTCAGCCAGGGTGAAGGCGGTGGGTCTCTGAGCCATTCAGCTGCTGTACATGGAATGGCTTCCATGTTCTCTCCCTTCCCCAACATTTTGTTATGAAAATGTTTCTGTCTCCGTTCCTGGACCCACCTGAAAATGAGATGTCTCAGGGGAGGGAATTCTCAGTCCGGCAGGTGCAGGACCATGTGTTTGGGCCTCTGGGGCTCTAAATCTGGCTCCACAGGGGACCCCTGACTCATACTCCGGCCACAGTGTCGACTTGCATGTCATTGGCCCGCTGTGAACACAGCTGAATGAATGTGTGAAGGAAGGAGCATCTGTTCCCTCGGTGTCTGTCATATAATTATCATTCAGTTGATGCCTAATGTATGCCTCTTCTTTGAAAGGCATGTAACCAGCCCTAGGAACACACTCAGTCGTGACCTCAGGTGTCCTCTCTTTCCTCTTCAGAATGGTTTTAGCCTCAGTGGTGGTTTTTCTGGTTAGAAAAGCATATGCCTTTCTTCTCTTCTTTTTTTTTAACTATACCTTAAATCCTGGAGGAAAGTATAGCTCCTTTGTCAGGACAGAAACAAAATAACGTTGATAGTTATTTTTGATTCGTGAACAAAGGAGCCAGGAAAATGGGAGAGGTGTCTTTCTGAGCATGCTTTGACAGTCTTCGATACGGGGCTGCCAAGTATGCCTGGTGGTGGACACCAGGCTTCTCAAAGAGGAATGGTGATCCCCTTCTCTCTTGCCCGTCTCTGTCCCTGCTAGGGGCGATCTCAGGGCCCCACATCCTTGGGGCTGCAGCCAGAAACTGTCCCTGGTGTTTGGGCTTGAGGAGGGGAGGGAGGAGGGGATGTGGTCCGGGACCACAACAGTCCTGAAGGAGCCCTGAGGAATGAAATGGCTCTGCTTTTACCTGCCAGGTGGATGGTCAAGTCACAGGAGAAAAGCTGACCTCCTACACGGCCACCCCCGAGGCCATTTACGGCACCTCCCACGTGGCCATCTCTCCCAGCCACAGACTCTTACACGGGCACAGCTCTCTGAAGGAAACCTTCTGGAAGGCGCTCATTCCTGGCAAAGGTGAGCTGGCGAGTTCGGGCTAACACAGGGATTACGCGTTGTGGTTGGACAGCGAGCGCTTCCCGGGGTCACGGTCCTTTCCCATATGTCATCCTGTGTGATTTGTTCTTCGCCTGAGCCTGACTTGTTAGTTTTTTAATTTTCAAACAGGATAAACGAGCTCTTTGAAAATGTTGCGACCCCGGTTTCGCGTTGAGTGACTAGTTTGTCGGCTTCTTGAGTTTCTGACCCTAAAGCTCAGCTCTTTCTCTTTAAATGCAATCTAGACTTAAAGCTCTTGCTGACAGGAATAGCATCTTCTGCTTAATTTAGAATTCCATCGTCAGATAAGACTATCCTGATGATGGCGACCAGGAGGAGGCCAGTGAGTCTCAGAGGAAGCATTTTCGACAGCTTCATCCTATTATTTTAAAGAATCCCCAGTCATCTGAGCGGCTGAACAGGGCGCTGCTCGGCACAGGCCCTCGATCGGTGGATCAAGCCGACCTGGAATGGGCACAGCAGGGGTTACTGGTCAGCGAGGATTTGGGGAGTGCCTGTGCGTTAGTCAGCGTTCTGTGGTTGCAAGCAACAGAATGCATCCCTGGCCAACCCAGAGGACAAAGGGAACCTCCTGGAGGCTGTGGAAAGCTTGCTGACTAGCAGGAAACAGTCTGGAAGAGGACTTGGATCAGGCAGCCGTGGGGTTTTGGCAGCAGGAACTAACAGACAGTCTCTTGAGTGCCACTGACGGAGAGAATCTGCTGTCACCTTGTCCTCAGTGCTGGGGGCACTTGGTCTAAGATTCCTGTTGTAGGGAGAGGTGTCTGGATGGTATAACTGAGGCCCGTGGCCTTTTTCTTGGGCAAGGGAAGGTGGGACTCCTTCCTTGTTAGACCACCAAGACTAGAACCAGTGAGGAGGGGCCGCTCCCCGAAACACTCAGAGGCTCTTACCAGAGGAAGGCAGTATGGACCCTGGGCAGGCAAAAGGAAGTCCCCCATCAATCAGAAGTAGGTCTCTGGATGGGGTGTCTGGGTGGCACAGTCGGTCAAATGTCTGCCTCTTGGGTTCCGCTCAGGGTCGTGAGATTGACCCCCATGTTGGGCTCCGCACTCAGCACAGTCTGCTTGAGACTTTCCCTCTCCCTCTGCCCCTCCTGCTCGTGCACTTGCGCGCACGCTCTCTCTCTCTCTCTCAAATAAATAAATCAATCTTCAACCAAAAAAAAAGAAGAAGAAGAAGGTCTCTGGAGAAATGTAACTATTTCTGTAAAAATCTCATCCTTATTCTCTTTTCACAGACTATAAATTTCAACCCAGAGAACACAGTCTGAATTAGCGGGGTCTGTTTGAATTATTTGACTAACAAAAATGGTGTGCGTGGTGATGTAAAGGTGGTTTTTTTTTTTTTTTTTTAATTGCTATTCTTAAAATAACCAGAATGAAAGGTTTCCTGATATCAGGCTGGAAAGATAGACAATGTCATCCCAACTTACCTCTGCTGAAGACTTTTAATTGCTGACTTCCAGCACCGAAGCCAGGTTCAGATCAGTGAGCACTTAGGAAGAGCCTCCTGTGTGCTGAGCGCTCGGGGATGCGCAGAGGACCCGACCCGGTCCTGCCTTCCGGTGGAAGCCGTGACGGAGGAGAGCCAGACGCGTGTGTGACTCACTCTGGTCCACAGTTAGCACTTGCTGTCCTTTCCTGTTGTTATGTATTGAAACAGAAGAAAGACTGGTGTTAACATTTCGGCGTGGTGTCCAGTGTAGCTGTCTGTTTTATTTTCCCACCCGCTCAAAAGAAAACCTGGATTCTTTTCAACCGTTTGGTTGAAAGAGAAAACTCATAGTTTTTACTCTCATGAGCATTTTGAAATTCCTCGTGGGCTGTGATGGTTGAAGAGTATCTAAAATCGAAAAACTAAAAAATGTAAACATCCAAGCCCTTAGATTTTGTTTTCTTACAGTTAATCTGGGGACACAAATTAAAAAGAGGGGATATTAACAGGGGCTTCCTGGGATCGTACATGGTGAGAGATGGGGTTCCTGACGTGAAAGGCACTTTTTAAATGCCAAACATTTTGATATGTAAGAAATGACATGATTTTAGCAGATGCGAAGAGCGATGTTTTCATGATCGTCTGGGGCATCGGCACCTCTGACTTGTCCCGTCGTTTCATTTTGGCGCTGAAGGGCTCGCCAGTTTCGTTCTCGCCTCTTTTTAATAATCTCTGAAATAATTCCAAATGGAACATTACACTTGGCTCTATATTTTCCAATTCTAATTTTCAGAGTAGAAATAGTCTTTTTGCAGATGTCAACTTATTCAAAGTCTCAAGATTAATTTGCACGTGAAGTCTCTGGATTTTGACATGTGGCATGAGTTACGTAAGGCCAATAGGGTGCCTTGGTAATGCAGTTTTTCTTAAAACTGAATTAAAATCACCATATGAATATGGATGTATGCCTTCTTTGGCCTTGGAGGTTACATTTTAAACCCGAGCGTGGTATCGAGGTTGTCATTTACCATTGCCGACTGGCTCCAATCAGGCGGCTTGATTTTTTTCCTCCAGGGTCAGATTTTGTGGGTGACTAGTGACCACTGAACATCAGGGCAGCGCAAGGTTGGGATGGACCGTATCACTTGCAGGTTTAAATTCTCAAACATGGGTTCCTGCAGCCTCGAAGTTGATTTCTGCTTGTCAGCTCCTGTGTGGACACAAGATGGCCAAGGTTCTGGTCCCAGGGCCTTCCTGTGACTTAAGGAAGGTCACTTCACCTTTGTGAGTTTGGCTTTCCTAGCCGAGTGGGCAGGGCAATTGTGGGGGCCCTGTGGGTACAGAAGGAGCCTTGAGGGGCCCAGAGGAGGAAGAGGATGACACAGGCGGATGGGAGGGGGGTCATGCTTGGCAGAGGGCAGGCAGGAGGACCAGCAAACCATGAGTTAAGAGACGGCGAAGACAGGAGAACAGCGGTTGTCAGAATGGAGGGGCTGGAGCAGCTCTCAGAAGTTTCTGGAAGGCAGCAAGGGCAGAGGCTCCGGGGACACCACCCTGATTTCTGGCTGGGCCAACTAGGTTGCTGATGTTGTTGACGACAAGTGCTGTGTTGTGCTCAGCATCATGTAATTTGGCATAGATTCCTTTAAGGGAGCAAAAAGTCAGGTGCTTCCCCATAGAGTTCTTCAAACTGAGCTTATTTCTATCCTTCACATTGCCTCCTTCTCTCAGCTGACCGCCTCTGACTTAAGTCGTGTTATGTAAGCTCCGACTTGATGGGAGCTAGAAACCATAAAAAGCATCAATAGGGAAATATCATCAGAGTTCTAGAAGCTGTTCTTTTTCTTGGCGTCTTTTCTTACATTTCTGATATTAAAATAATATTCAAACCCTGAGGCTTTGGAACCACACATTTCAACTCTGAGTCACCTGTGGTCTCCACAAGGCATTTTTTGCCAAAAGTGTAAGTGAGGTCTCCCGAAAGGGCACCTCAGAACCCCATCGTTATTGCCACATCAGAGAGCAAGAGCCCCATCTCCCCAGGAGCCCCAGAACATTAAATAATCACTTGCTCTTGTCCTGCCCCCCTTTCTGCTTCGTATGTGTGTGGGGATGGGATCCTGTAGGTTACAGTCTGTTCTTTAATCACACCGTTCCCTCTACCATCCTTCGAGCACATGCTAACAGATGTTCTGTGCAGGGAAGAGCTTTTGCGCTCACATAACCCAGGAGAAACGAAGACGAACAGGTTTCTTTGCTCCTGGACTTCTCAGAACCTTTGCCTCGCTGTTGCTCATGGCGACTGTCTCCGAGAGCAGGTCACGTGGTACTTTCCACACTTCCTTGACCACACAACCCTGTTGGCACAGAGTACTCCTGCCCCGAAAGCGGCTTTGCTGATGACTCAATGAAAGCTATCTGTTTGGTTTTTCCAGAGGGCACGAGAGACCTGCCTGCTCTGCTATGGGGCCCTGAGGGCGGAGGGCACCGTGGGGCCCAGAGTGTTTCCTCTGTGCTAACATATTGGCGTAACAGTAGGAAATGCCTCGGTCACGTCAGATTTCTCCACGGCCTCCTTGCGTCCTGCCTCCCGCTGCCAGGACCTGACTGAGCAGAAATACAGAGAGCTCTCGGTGTGGTCAAGAACTTCCAATCTTAGTCTTGTCCTTTCTGAGACACGGATTTTGGCCACGTGAGCAGGCATGCAACATGCTGCTGTGTATTCATTACTGATCTGCTGATATTTAAATTCGTAGATGGATTTTTTTTCTAATGGAAAACTGTCCTACTAGAACTTGGAGGTGGAAAAAAAAAAACCCCACAAAAAACCCAAAGCCTAAATCCAACCCACTTGTTTCATGTAGTACTCTACATTTTTTTTTTCAGATTTTTCTTAGAATGACTTTATAATATAAATATAATTCATATACCAGGAAATTCACCCCTAATTTTAAGGGGGTAATTCAGGGGTTGTTAGTCTATCTGCAGAATTATGCACAGTTTTAGAACATTTTTGTCACCCCCAAAGAGATCCCATACCCTGTCCCCACTGTTTCCCCAGTGCTAGACAGCCACTAGTCTGCTCTGTCTGTAGATTTGCCGATTCTGGACATTCATCTAAATGGAATCATGCAGTCTTTTTCCTTTTGTCACTGGCTTCTTCCACTTTGTATAATGTTTTCAAGGCTCATCCATGTGTAGCCTCTTTCAGCACTTTATTCCCTTTTATTCCAGAATAATAGTCCGCGTTTTATTCATCCATTCATCAGTTTGTGGACATTCCAGCTACTTTCCAGCTACTGTGAGTGGTGCTGCTGTGAACATACGTGCAGATGTCGGTGTGGACATATGCTGTCCTTTCCCAGCGTATGTATCTAGGAGTGGACTTGCTGGGTCATAGGGTAGCTCTGTGTTGAACTGGTCGAGGAAGTATCGGAGTTTCCCGCAGCAGCTGCACCGTTTCACATTCACATCAGCAGTGTACAAGGGCTCCGATTTCTCTCTGTCTTCGCCAGCCCTTGTTATTGTCTGTCTTTCTGATGATGATCATGGGGGGGGGGGGGCGTGGTGTCTCATTGTGGGTTTGATTTGCATTTACCCAGTGGCTGGTAATGCTGAGCATTTTTGCACGTGCTTATGGGCCATGCGTGTATCTTCTTTGGAGATATGTCTGTTCAGACCCTCTGCCCATTTTTGAATTGAGTTGTCTTTCTGTTGTTGATTTTTAATAGTTCTTTACATTTTCTAGACACAAGTCCCTTATCAGGTACATGATTTACAGAAATGTTCTCCAGCTCTGTGGGTTGTCTTTTCATTTTCTATCTTACATCTAGGTCCTTAGTCCATTTTTTAATTAATTTTTATATACAGCAAAGGTAGGGGTCCACCTTCATTCTTTTGCATGTGGTCATATTACCTTTTTAAAAAATTATTTTTTTTAGAGAGAGCACATGTGAGCAGGGGGAGGGGCGGGGAGGAGGGAGAGGGAGAGGGAAAGAATCTTAAGCAGACTCCTTGCTGAGCATAGAGCCCAGTGTAGGGCTCGAACCCATGACCCCAAGACCATGACTTGAGATGAAACCAAGAGTTGGATGCTCAACCGACTGAGCCCCCCAGGTGCCCCAGCATGTGGTCATCTTACTTTTTAATTCATGTTCCCACAGAAATGAATCTTAAAGATCAGACAGCTTCTGTCTTTATGTTTTGGTCTTCATGTAATATGATTTCAGAAAGTGGATTTTTTTTCTTTGTTTTTAGGCAGGATTCATAATTTTTTTTTTAATCCGTACATAATATTCCATAAACTCAAGGTACCAAATATCCTCAGTCTTCCCTATCATATTGAATGTTTGGCCTTTTCATGTTCGGGGCTGTTATGGACAAACTGCTATCAACATTTATTTCCACGTAGCTCTTTTCCTCGTTAGAATTACTTCCTTAGGAGACATTCCCCAGAATGGGATTTACTTGGTCACAGGTTATGAACATTTTTCTAGTTCTTGTTACAGGTTGCTTTTATCGGCTTCTGAAAGGGCTATAATCAGTTTAGAGTGCCGTATCCAGTGATACACAAATTTCAGTGCAACTTCGCAAACATTGGTGGTACCCCTCTAAAAGTTTTTGCTAACTTTTCAGGTGTAAAATGATAGTACTTCAAGATTACTTTAATTTCCGTTTCTCTTTTTAAAAATTAACTTGTGTTTTGTAAGATCCAAGTGATATGTGTATATCACATGAAAGGTCAAAGAGTATTAGAAATAGCAGGAGCTTCCTTACCCAGCCACTTTGAATCATTTTAGGTATGTGTTACTTAGGGTATAAGTTTGGTGGCTGCAACAGAGTCCTGAAAACACAGTGACTTAAAAAGACAGTTTATTTCTTGCCCACATGAATCTCAAAGCAAGTATGACAAGTCTGCTCTGTGAGTCATTCATGGCCAAGGCTCTTTCTGCCTCCCCACTGTGCCCTTACCTGTGTGTTCTGAGATGTTCTACACTTTGTCTGTGTTGCAGTAAGTCAGAAGCAGGGAAAAAAGGTCATGCTCCTTCCCTCTGAGGGCATGCCCTAGAAGTTGCTTCTGCACGTACCCCAAGGCCATACCTAGTGCAAGGGAGGCTAAGTGGTACTGTTGTGAGCTATGCAGACGCGTGTCCAGCTAAGCGTTCTGTTGCTGAATCAGAAGGCGAGGCAGGTCTGGGGTAGACTGTCTGTCTGTTCCACAGTTGTTTCTATGGTCCAGACCTCCATGTGTCTGGATAATATGCCTACCCTGTTCCCTCTCAGTTCTCGACATTACCCTGCAACTTTTACTCGTGCACCACCTCCCCTCATCTTCCATCCTCCTCCTCACATTTTATCATAATTGCAGACTTTGCACACGTACACGTCATCTTTGAGAAGGGGCAGTACGGAATCAGAAGTATGGGTCTCCATTTGGATAGTGTCAGCCGTTAGGCAGCTCAGGGCAGCAGGTGCTTCCCAGTCTTGGTACCATGGGTACTCCTGAACCTCTGCCCCGGAGACCTATTTGGGTTACATGTCATGCTGTCCACACTGTAACCTGTCTTGTACTTCCTGACCCCTGCCAGGTGAAAGAAGAGAAGAGCTGGCTTAGATGCCTACAGAGCCTATCTTTTCCTCTTTGAAAAGAATACATCTTACTTCCTGGGCATATTTTAACTTTGGGGTTTGTAAAACGTATTTTGGATAATTATATGAAGTCATAAAATATGGCAAATATAAATAGTAAGAGTTCACAAATTATAACTATTGTCAGTTGCTTATGTTGCAGTAAGCTTAAGTGAACTCACTAATTGTTTACCCCTTTCATCCCTTCTTCCTTTGGAACTGTGTTTGGGTCCTCATGCTTCCATTCCTGTAGATAGTCAATTAAGTATTTTATTATGACCACATAAATATTGTTCACAACTGAGCCAAGTGTACTATGATTACATTTTCCTTTTGGTAATATACTTTCTGTTTTGCCTGAAGTTAATGATGTCCTTTTTTTTTTTTTTCAAGTTGCTCTATGTTCTTTGAATTACCAAGTCTTCCCACACCTTCCCAGAGGCTCTTTAAAACTCCTCTCAATACAGTTTTCTACATATTCCAACCTGTTGGATAATGTATTTATCCTCCTTTTTCCCCTGACGATGCTTCCTGGGCCCTCTGTCCTACACAGGCCTGGCCTGGTCACTCTCCAGGCCTCTGCTGCCCATCTGCTGTCCTATGGCTTCCCTCCATCTTTGTTCTGAGACTGTCCTGACCCTCTTTCTTTTGTTAGGTTCTCTGTTTTCTAGATCCCATTTCTGTCTCTTTCTTTATTTACCCCTTTGTTTTGCTGGAACACATCCTCCACTATCTCCTAAAAAAGGGTAGGTGGGAAGAACTGTCCCATCTTTGTGTGTCCAGAACTCTCCTGCTCTCTGCTTAGTTATTCTCTACTCTCCTATCCATTTCCATCTTCAGGTGTTGGGATTTGGAATCCCAGACATCTCCTTAGTCATCATAGATTTTTGTGTTGCTTATTCTTCTGTACATTTGAGGTATTTTTCAAAAGGAAAAGGGGGTGGCGGGACCATCTTTACCATCTGTAAAGTAAAAATGCCATTTCACTTCTTTGGTTCTGAGCATAGATGACCATTTTTGCGTATTTGCTTAATCTTTTGATTTTCTACTGGTGTGAATTATCCATTAATGCCTTCAAAGAACAGATTCTTTAACAATTAGCACAAAACACAGAAGTTCTCGTGCTTATTTTTCTCACTTGTCTCCTCTGAGACTCAGATGGTGTTAGTACCCCAGCTGTCACTCGCTCTCATTTTCAGATTGCCTCACGCCCGTGACGGCTGTGAACATGCTTACCCAGCAGGAGGTCCCTGTCGTTATCTTGGCCAAAGCTGACTTGGAGGGCTCTCTGGATTCCAAAATAGGTAAGTAGCTGTTAAAACATAATCAGGATAATATACTCAGCAGGCTTCAGATCAAAATACCAGCCTGTTGCTGTCAACCACAAGGGCTCACTGCTGAGTCCACAGTCTGTTCTGCCTCTTTGGGAACATGATAGGCCCCTTCGTTGAGCCATTCCCTGTTTAAGAGGTACATTTTGAAAACATACCCAGTATACCACAGCTTGCTAGTTGCTCTTGAGAATAATAAAAAGTGGCCCACGAATCGGGCCAGTAGAGCTAGTTGGTGAGACTCGTATGTATGATACGGGGAACAGTACAACTTGGATGAAATCTGATTTCCGAGCTCGTAGGACCAACAGAACTGCAGAGATGGGGATTCTGAGCACAAGTGATGGACTGGGCTGGGGTTTTTTGGGTTTTTTTGTTTTTTAAAGATTTTATTTATTTATTTGACAGAGAGAGAGACAGTGAGAGAGGGAACATAAGCAAGGGGAGTGTGAGAGGGAGAAGCAGACTCCCCGCTGAGCAGGGAGCCCGATGCAGGGCTCCATCCTAGGACCCTGGGATCATGACCTGAGCCGAAGGCAGACGCTTAACGGCTGAGCCGCCAGGCGCCCCGGGCTGAACTCGAGGCCTCTAGGGAAAGGACCGTGACACAGAAGTCAAGTGGAAGGCACATTTAGAGTTGCGCATTGGATGTCCTCTGCAGCCTTGCTCATCCTGGGAGTTCTGAGGTGTTGTCACCTGGCAGAGACCAGGGGCGAACCGAGGACGAGAACTAACGACAGCCCATCCAAGATCCGCCCTTCGGATAGACCCGAGCACCCCTCTTCCCCAGCTTCCCACTGCAGATCCCAACCAGTCTCAAAATGCCGAAAGCCTGCAGAGAAAGTTCCTTCCGCACTCTTGATTTCCTGGCACCCAGAAGAAACAGCATTTCTTACCAAAATCGTGTTTTCCCTCCCGATACCCAGATGAGTTTTTGACAAAGTGATTTGAAGAAACATCCAAACAGAAGATGAATATTAAGCCATTCAGGTCATTCCCTTCTGACCATTTAAACCTAGAAAGGGTGTTGCTTCAGGGAAATAATTCCTACTTTTTTTTAAAAAAAAAGATTTTATTTATTTATTAGACAGAGAGAGAGAGAGAAAAAAACATAAGCAGGGGAAGCAACAGACAGAGGGAGAAGCAGGCTCCCCACTGAGCAGGGAGCCTGATACGGGACTCGATCCCAGGACCCTGGGATCATGACCTGAGCCGAAGGCAGACGCTTCACCAACCACCCAGGTGCCCCGAAATAATTCCTTCTGTTATTTTTCTGTATTTTATACTAGTTAGACTCATTAGTACAGCCAGCCAAGAGAGCAATACAGGAAGCTGTTATTGATGTGGCTTTTTGCTTTTGGGGGGGGTGTATTTCGAGTCAAATTACTGGCATAATATTGAAAATTCTGAAAGGAAAAAAATCTGATTTTTTTGGGATGTGCATGGAAATCATTTTCCCTGTGGTCTTGACTTCCCACAGTTACATTATTAACATTTTCTAAGTTTACTGCCTCTTGACTTCCAAGAACAAGCAAAAGAAATAAAAAAGAGATAAAGCAGAGTTTTTGCCATCCCACCCGCACGTTACAGAGAGTTCACATCCTGCTGAGCCCCACGTAACCCACACTGTGGTCCACAGTGTTCTTTATGTGGCCAAATAAATTTTCTGACCACAGTGTCTCCGTTCAAACATTTCTCCTGGTTACTCCAAACCATACGCTGTGGGGACGCAGTGAATGACTCTTCCCTTCTTGACCATGGGCACTTTCCAGTAATACTGCTTGCCATTTGTCCTCACCCTTCCATATCCTTCAAGTCCACTCCGAACATTTATTTGCCTTGTTAGATACTTTTTTTTTTTTTTTTTTGGTCAGTAATCTCAGCTGGAACGCCACAGAACTTTCCATTATACCATGGAGCTTTCCATCTTGCCAAGGAGCTTTAGAACATGTCTCCCAAACATGAAATCACCCTCCTAGGGCAGTGTTCCAAAGAGGTTGTTCGCGGAAATCTGACTTAAGCACTTTGTGAGTTGTCCTTAGTCTTCCTGCTCGGTGGTCACGTGACGTGTTGTGTCTGCAGGGACGTCAGCAGTCTTGACAGCTGACCCTGCAGCAGGGGTCCTCCACCAGGGGCAATTTTGCCACCAGGGGGCATTTGGCAATTTTTCAGCCATTTTTCCGTCACTTCCGGGGAGCGCTACTGGCAGAGACCAGGGGCGCAGCCCAGCATCTTGGCAATGCTCAGGCCAGCCTCACAATGAAGTCCAGGGTGCCAGTCGTGCCGAGATTGAGAAAGTCTGCCCTGCAGACCCAGCCGCCAACAAGCTTGTTTTGACGAATAATTGAAGCCAAGACAGTCGACCTTGGCCTTCTGGATGAGCGATTTACTTAACGCTCAACACCCGTCTCAAGGGCACGTGTGGGCTGAAGAATAAATTTCTATTCGGAATGCATGTACCATTGCCTTTGGGAACAAACCATAGCGTGAAGAACCATAGTTGCCAGCTTTCCACTTCGGGACCGCGTGGATTTTTCTAGGGTGCCAGGAAATGCTGGAGCAGTCAGCCCTGCTTCTCAAGAGAACGCCGCTGTCCTTGGTCTCTGAGGGAATTCAGACAAGAGGCTTGTCCAGATGCTGGCGATTCACGGTTTCAGTGACAAAAAGCACCCCAAATCGTATATTTTAGAATCATGATTCTTTTTTAAAAAAAGAAATGAAGCACAGGATAAAGACTTAAAGGAAATCATGCCGACGTGGTAAAGTAAACCGGTTGTATGAGGGGCGGGGGCGGGGGGTCTCTCCAAGACTGTTCTCCATTTTCCCAAGGAATGCGCTGCATTTTTACAACTTCTGTAGCTAAAAGAGCGTGTCCCTTAGGAAGCTAAAGCCGAGTGTCAGGGCTGTCAGTTATTTTGTGACTTGGGTATTTGCAAAGAAGGTGTTCTGTGTTTCTTCCCCTCTGAATAGGCATTCCGAGCACCAGCCCAGAGGACACCACCTTAGCCCAAACCCTGGGCCTCCCCTACTCCGAAGTCATTGAAACGTTGCCGGATGGCACAGAGAGGATGAGCAGCTCTGCCGAGGTTGGTTCCCCGTGCCACGGGCCTAACAGCTTCTCAGATCATGACCTTGACCCGGCTTTGATGAGACATTTTCCTTCAGGTCCAGATTACAACCTGCCATTTCGCTCATCCCCAAGCCTCACGATCTTGCAGCCTTGTTTTGTAATCTATGAAAACAGAACAATATTCCTTTTCAAGATCTAGAAATTGATCAACTCTAAGTCAAGCCCATTCCTAGAATAGTATGGTTATCACAGTCACTTTATTTTGGGAATCTTCTGCCTGAAAAAAAAAAAAATTCCCTCTTCCAGGAAAACGAGTTCCTTGGGAGGGTGACTGGAATTGGCTGTTCTTCCTAGAGATTTCTGTTCTCCCCAGATGACGGACTTGTTTCCACCTCAGTTTGAACTCATGTATAGAAATGAACACTAAACTTGAATCATGTTTATTTGGGCCAGGTTCTCTCTTGCCAGGTGGTGGATGGCAGGAGAGGCAGGACTTGACCTCAGCGTTGCTCTTGACCCAGGCCAGGAAGTATGATGGAAGGGGTAGGGTGAGGGGTGAATGGGAAACAGCAGAGACGGTGCTTCTCAAACCTAAGCACACCCCAGAATCGACCGGTGCCTTGTTCACACACACACACACACACAGTGCCTCGCCCCCCACTGGGGATTCTCATTCGGCAGCCCCAGGTAGAACCCAGGAACATGCATTTCTGACAAGTGTTCAGGTGCTGCTGCTGATCGAGGAGCCACATGTTGAGAATCGCTGGCCCACAACCTTGCTACTCAAAGTCTGGTCCCTGGACCAGGAACATAGGCCTCACCGGCCCCAGCCTGGGTGATCCTGATTCAATTAGACCTGAGGATCCAGGATTTTCAGGTTTGGGATCACGTGGCTAGAGGATATGTTACAGATATGTATATAGATCGATATAAAAAATAAAAGAGGATGGCCAGGTTTTTTTCCTTCCCTGAGTGACAGCGTTTCCTGACCTCACGTTTGTGCCCTCACGACGTAAAGGGTAGTAAGATGCTCTGAGTTGTTGAACCCTAAACCCTCCTTTAGACTGTGTTGGAGCCTCGCTGGAGGGGGAGCTGCCAAGGCGCCTGTTAGGGAGCCCTCGATCTCTCTCTGCAGTGCAAGAAAGGGGACACTCGTGGCCAGAAGTCGGCTTCTGAAGTGCCCAGAGAGCTGCCCTCTCCTTCGTATAGGACTGACGTTAATTGTGCTCCCGGGCTTCCTCAGAGGGCTTCAGGTGGTCTGTTCAATCCTCCCCTGGCTCTCGACTGAATGTCCAGGGTAAGGACTTCTTCCAGTGGATGGAAGGAGAACAGGTGGTAAGGGGCTCCTGTCATCTGTGAGCTTCTGGAATGTGGACACAGTGATCCAGGGAGAAGGCAGTCTTTCTAGAGAGCTTGCGACCACGTGCCCCGTAATTACGCGAAGGCGGGAGTGCGGAGCATCGAAGATGCCTCCCAGGGGGTGCGTGCTTCCTTGGTAGCAAGCTCTGTGTGTACGTCAGAAGACACTGCAGACCCCAGGGAGGGGGCTGCTTTGGGTAAACATCACTGTACTTAGGTCTTTATGTCTTGTGACCGTCAGCTCCTTGTGGACAGGGGGCAAGGGGCAGAGCATCTTTATCTTTGTGCCCCCAACGCCTCGCCGAAGCCTGGCACGTAGTAGGGATGCAGTCCGTCCGCAGTGAACCAGTTCCAGGGTACCCACAATCCCCCACTGGCGTTCCATGCTGGCTCCATTCTCATCATTAGCTTGGTTCTCTGAAAAGCGTTGGGCGAAGAGAGAATTGCTTTTTCCTACTTCCAGCGTTGTGCTCTGCTCTCTATAAAATGGGAGCATTTAAATGTAAAAGGAGTGGTTCGGGTCCCTCCAGCTGTGGCCCCAGTTCATTGCCCTGCTTGCCTGAATTACTTCTACATTAGGATATTGAATTTTCTTTTCTGGATTATTTTTTTTCCCCCAACAGGGGACTCGTCATTAGAAGTACAAACCATGCAGCTCTTTGCTGGCAGCTCAGTGCTGGCAGACCCTGTGCTGTCTCGGGGCTCAGGTGATAAGGAGAGCTGCAGAACCAGGACTGGTTTGCCCGTGAGACACGGCGGACACAGTTCCTCGGGCTCATGGTACTTTTAGGGGGTCCCCGAAGAGATGTTAATTTCTTCTGAAATCAGAGGGGAAAAAAGTGAATTTTTAGGGTCAAAATAATGTTCTTCTTTCAGTATAGTTATAAAACATAATTTTAATACTTCCTAAGGATGGGGCGCCTGGGTGGCTCAGTCATTAAGCGTTGGTCTGCCTTCGGCTCAGGCCATGGTCCTGGGGTCCTGGGATTGGGCCCTGCCTCGGGCTCCCTGCTCAGTAGGAAATCTGCTTCTCTCTCTCTCTCCCACTGCCCCCCCCCCCGCTCGTTCTCTCTTTCTCTCAAATAAATAAAAATCTTTATTTAAAAAAAACCAAGCTATCCTAAGGAGGAGGGGGCCACAGAGGTGAAGGCACCTGGGGTTCATGAAGTCACCACACGGCTCTGCACAGACTACACATAAAAACAGCAGTCTTGGGGAGGGGGAGGTGCTGCGGTGGCGGGTGACAGCTTGTCCTTGTGGAAGGAAGCCTAGGATCTCTCTCCTTTCCCTCGCAGTTCACAGGCATGAGCCGGCAGGATGCGTTTCTAGCCTTGACTCAGCAAGCCCGGAGGAAGGGGGTAGGTGGAGACGTGACAAGCAACAAACTGAAGGACTGGCTGATCTCGCGACAGCGGTATTGGGGCACGCCCATCCCCGTGGTCCACTGCCCGGCCTGCGGCCCCGTGCCCGTGCCACTGCAGGATTTGCCCGTGACCTTGCCCCGCATCACATCTTTCACCGGCAGGGGAGGCTCCCCGCTGGCCGCGGCTTCGGAGTGGGTGAACTGTGCCTGTCCTAGGTAAGGAACTGCATCCCCAGCCGTGGCGTCGTCTGTGGCCCCAGCACCCCACTGGAGTTTCAGGCTCTCTGCTCCCTTTTTCCAGCGCTCCCACCAGACTGGAAAGAACACCCTGGGTCATTCTGTCCACTCACATCTTTACCAGAAACACCTGCCATCCGATGGAAAGCTACATGTTTTCATCGTGACTTTGTAAAAGACCACTTTCTTCCATTTCATATTCCAGAGAGCTTCTTGGAGATGAGAGAAAAATGTTTTCCGCCTTTGTTTTCCTACTAGTCACTGATAACAGTGGAGATTTTTACACACGCTGCAGAATGGTAGCTCCGGGGGCAGGTGTGTGTGCAGGGGTTTCATTCTTTAAGACACAGGAACGTCTTCTCGTTTTGGAAGTAGGATTGTATTTTACTGTTAGTTCACTGGTGTATCTCAAATGATTTTTGGGATACCATACCAGCTGATTAAACAAATAAATAACGAAGCCCAGCTCCAGCGTCTTCCTGCTTCCTTCTGTGGAGAAGCCATTTGTCTCTGCCTTGTCGATCACAACGAGGATGTTAAAATAATTTGGTCCTCTGCTGGTACAGAGCTGAGTCACGAGGTTGGTAATCAGGTAACCCTAGTGGTTGCTTGGCCAAGCTGGGGAGTCAGACAATAATGGATTCGAATCGTGGCCCTGGCTGTGTGACCTTGGGAAAGTCACATAACTTCTCTGAGCTTCGATTTTCTTATCGGAAACTAAAATAACCCCCTCAAAGGGCTGCTCAGAAGACCAGAATTAACACCCGCAATCCTGCACAGTGTCGCCTAACAAACCGTCCAGTAAATGGAAGTGTTACCGTAATCCTCCCAGGTTCTCACCCAGGTGGTTTTAAAGATTTGAGATGGGGCTTCTGGGCGGGAACAGAGGGAACTCTGGCCTTTGCAGGGTAGAATCGTGGGCTCCAGGAGAAAATAGCATGCCCTCTTTATTAACAAGGAGTGACACAAGGGCTTCCCTGCCAGAGACGTTGGTGGCCTTCAGCACACCAGATCAACTCCCCAGGGACCGTCTGGTGGGGATAAGGCTTCCGACCCTGGCTGCGGATTCCTGGAGGGCAGAGCCCAGGCCGTGGTGTTGGTCAAGGCTCCCTGGCTGACTCTAATGAGTGTCCAGGACTGACAGTCACGGAACCAGCATGGCCAGGCAGGGTTGCAGAGCCCAACAGATGTGGATTTCTTGTTCCTGAGCTCTCAGACCTTGGGTGGATTTCTTAACCTCTCTGAATTTTAGTTACTCATCTGCAAAATGGGGACACACATAGTATCTACCTCAAAATCCCAGAGTTCCTGGGGATTAAAGGAGAGAATGCTGGGGAAGCGTTTGGCTCGGCGCCTGCACCCACTCTTACTATTCGCTCCCACTCTTACTGTTCGTACCGTTGGAGCTAAGGATGATCATACTGTTGTCCCTGTCACCATCACCTGTCCCTTCCACTTACCAAGTAGCCTGTGCCACGTAACCAGCCTTTAGTGGCAGCAATAAGACGAGTTGGTTGTCCTCAAGTCCCACGTGACCATTACAAAGAAAATCAGCATGGCAATTTGCAGGCAGACGTGACTCCTTTGATCATTGGGCCCTGCATTTTCATCCTGACTTGTGCACCTTGCCCCGATGGTGAGGAAGAAGTAACCTTTATCTTGTAATTATTTCCCGAAATAGTGTCTGTGTTCTGGCTGATTGCTCTCCCCATAAAAAGATCTGCCTTTAATTTAGAGATGCACTGTGGAGATCAGTGTCTTGTAGCAGCCCTGGGTGGTAGGAAACAGGATTCCCTCGGGCTCTCTCCCATCAACATCTGCCCCCAATCCCAGGGACCACCACTGCTCCCAGAGGGAGGCCCCTGTGAGTCCCAGGGCCCCAAGGATCTGGGGCTCCTGTGTCTCTGCTCGGCCACTTCTATTTAATAAGTGGGAGGTGGCAGGGGGTGGCTCTTTCCTTCAGTACGATTTGTAAAGCCAGTATGAACTGCTTCCCAGATGCAAGATATAAATGCAGGCCTTCTTTTATTTTTAAATTAAAAGCAGACTCTTGCCCTTGCATGCAAAATTAGCAGAAGATTCATCCGTTTCTCTTGGGGCTCCTTGTGTCCCTCCTCAAAATCTCCCAGAACCCCCAAGGACCGAGACTGCCAGAAGGGCAGCATTTAGAAAGGCGGTTGGTCCCTCTTCCAAGGCTCAAGAGGGAGAACCTGGAGGCAGAACCGTCTTCTCCAGCTTGTTCTCATTGCCCCAAAGGGCCCCATCAGCGTCAGCTGTCAGTAGCTGATAGTCGCTGGCTCTTTGCATGCAGTGCTGCTCCAGGCCTTGAGGAGTCCTCAGGGGGGGTGGGCCGCTCCTAGGCTAGGCTTGACTAACAGCACCCTCTCTTGGGTTCCTAGAAGTTGTGGGGTTTTTTGCACCCAGTTCGTGCCGTCCCACAGGCCCATCACACTGGACACGTGCTTCGGAACTGGTTCAGCACTTGGGCCCTTCCGGAACCTTAGTCCTCCCCAAGGCATCCCCGTCCTGAACATGAGAATCCCTTTTTCTTTTCAGCTCTTCACACATCAGGCATCTCGCTTCGTTTGCTTTCTGGAACAGTGGGGCTATCTTCACCCTTCTGTATCGTGTCCTTCCGCGGTGGGTACGTTGGAGGGGAGCCCGATTGGTGGTGTTTGTCGATTTCTGTAGTATACATACTTCCACCAAGGGCTACTTTCAGGCTGCGAACTTGACATCACTTGTCACTGCGTTGGGAAGAGGTGCCAACCGTTGATTCTCAAAAGCCGCTATGGGTTGGCCCCAGCACACCACGGCCCCCAAGGTGACGTCTCTTCCCAAGGTCACCCTAATGGGTTTCGATTTCTGCACCCCCAGCCCTTGCAGAGATAGAGAAAACCCAGGTTCATCCTTTAGCACGACGTCTCCATTTGGTTTTCAGCTTCTCTTCGTAAATTGAATTGCTTCTTAGGTATCACAAAGCAGGCGTTGGCTGAAGGCATCTTGACATGCCTAAAATAGAAGTTAACATGTAAGGGAGACACTCCTGGCTTATCCACTTAGGTTGTTAGATTTTTCTACCAGGTAAAATTCAGCCCAGTGGAGAATAAGGCTTTTAATTTTTGAGGATTTAAATTTTTGTTTGTAAATTTCCTTAAAATATCCTGTACTAACAACACAAAAGGAGAGCGTTCTCTGAACCCATGATGAGGCATGGTTCTTGTGACATTCTAAACGGATACTGAATTGCCATCGCTTTCTCAAAAGCCGGTGGAGCACTGCATTAAAACCGAAGAATCCAGTTGATGAACTTCCTTTATTCCGTAGGTGCAGGGGAGCCGCCAAGAGAGAGACAGACACGATGGATACCTTTGTCGATTCTGCTTGGTACTACTTCAGATACACCGACCCACAGAATACTCAGAGGTAAGGCCTTGCTGCGTCCTTCGAGCGTCTGTCAGTGTGGGTTCTTCGAGAAGCAGACACTCAGACAGAATTCTGTATGTGAGCGATTTCCCGGGGGCAGCACCCGAAAGGATGGGGGGAGGGAGCAGGCGTTGGTGGGAAGAGCCCTTAGACCACCGTGCAGGTCCCACATCTGAGAAGCGAGTAGGGGGGAAGGAAGGAGGGTTGGATCAGAAGAGTCTCAGACCACAGTGCAGCTCTGAGGAAGTCTCAGCTGGGCCGACGGGAAGCCCCGAGCACCGCTTGTCCAGCAGAGATTCCCAGGTATGACAAAGGTGCCTCTGCTCGGGTCCCCTTCCTCTGGGAGAGTAGGGGCTGGCAGGGACACTGAGGGGTTCCCAAGGGCACCGCAGCTGGAAACAGCTGGTCAGCCGTGCCCCTTGAAACGGCCTTCCTAAGGGAGTGTGTCAGATTATCAAATTAGATGCTTCACAGCCAGGCAAATCCCAAGTACGAGGAAAATAAAAAACCGAAGAAGGAAGAAAATGCTGTTGTCGTAATCCCCTTCGTGGCCCTGTGGTGAACTGCATTTATGGGGTTATAAAGTCGTAATGCGGTTTACTTAACAGACAAAAATGATGGGAGGGAAGGAAGTAGGGAGCGTGAGGGAGCTAGGAAGCATCCTCTTGTCACATACACACAGTAATTTCTAAAATTGATAAATCAATAAAGAGTATAGTTGCCCAAAGAAACAGCTACAGAATTCTGAGTGGCGAAGGTGGGGGGAGGTGGGGGGGGTGCTCATGAAGGTGGGGGCGGGGGACCAGTGTTGAAACAACAGAGCTCTCAGCACAATCTGAGTTTTCAGCCATGGGCAGGTTTCTTAGACAAAGGTAAACATGTGAATAAGGGGAAGAGGGCCGTAGGGAGAGGGGTAAAGAGAATGAGCACAAGAAAGCAATCACAGAGCTCAGGAAAACGGCCACCATGTGCTTCAAAGACCTTGCTCGTTTGCTCTCGTCCATAGGAGAACCATTGCCCTCAAACCCTGAAGTCCACGTATAAAAATGCCCCCCTTTTCTCTTCAGTGGTTGTAAACTAATACATTTCCAGTGAGATGAGCGCTCCTGCCCTCCCCCCTGCCAGACTCCTGCCCTGCAGCCCTGTGATTTCTGTCGTTCATGTCCCGTCCTCTGACGGTTCCTTCTAGAAGGGGCTGTCAGTGCCTTCGTTCAGCATGAGCTGCTCAGAAGGCAATCAGGACCTACCTGTCAGAATGCTTCAAAGGAAGCTCTTCTCACAGATGATGGCGGCTCTCCATCACGGATGGACCCTGGACCGGGAGAGAGACGTCTGAGGGCTTCACAGCCTCCCATCTGGGAGTACCACTTAGCACATATTTTGCCTCATAAAAGGCAGCTGCTGGTTTCGGCACCAGCTCGAGTTCTCCTTGTTTGGTTCTCAGGTAAACTGTGGATCCGAGCAACAGCCACTTCCACGTGGAAATGCAGCCCGCACTTGCTTTCAGGATGAGCACCGCCCCCCCTTGACCTCCCTTTCTTTTCCGTCCCTTGGATTCGAAGTTGGATTTTTCTGAGGAACCCTTGTTCACCAAGGGAAAAAAACCATTGTTTTAATTCTACCAGAATTCCGGCCTAGTGACTGGAGAAAAGCAAGCTCCATTACGATGCAAATGCAGGGCGGTGGGCCAGGCCTCCCTGCTTGCTGGCCGCCTGAGCCCAGTCCAGGCTGGGAAAAAGAAGTGCCTTGAGATGTAGGGAAGAGAATTTCCGAGTCTTTGAAACCATGGAATACAAATCCTCCAAAGGCAGAGGTTTACTTCATTGGACGATCTCGAGGAAGCACATTCTCCTGAGATTGAAGGAGCTCAACCGGCTCTGCTCCCCTCCCCACAACACGTACGTGCACACACACACACACACACACACACACACACACACACACACACTTCTGCACACTCAGACTCCCCTCTGAAGAGTCCCAGCCAGAGACTGGAGGGCAGCGGTGTTTCCTTTACTCCGCAGCATCCTTTAGGACCAGGCAGTCTGAGGAAGCCTTTGTCGTAGGATTTCTGTCGCTGACAGTATCTGTGAGGTGAGAGGCAGACGTCGGGGATTTTTGTGTGCGTTACCCTGATACGCTCCTTGCGCGCAGCAGACTGTATACAGGGCTCTTGCTGACTATCCACATTTTAAGGCTGCTGTTAAAAATAAGCTGGAATTTTGTTTTAAAATGAATATTTAGTGGCTGCGTGTTCATCTCCTTTGTAAAAGCCACATTGCCCCCTATTGGTGAGAACTCACAAATCCCTATTTGCCTAATCATAATAAAAATTAAAATAGAAATCCAGGTACTCAGATACACATCTTACGGAAATACCTTTTGCACAGAAATACCTTTTTTAACGCTGCTGTGTGTTTTCCTTTTGTCCTCATTTGACATGAAAATGGCATTTGTTAAAATGTCAGTAATGGCTTCTGAAACAGCTTTTACAAATTTCATAATTTCACACCGTCCTGACTTTTTTTTCTGTTTTATTATGTCAGCATTTCTCTTATTATATTTTAAAAAGAAAAATCACTGTTTTTCTCGGGCTACATTTGTCTCGGGGCATATGCGAGTTGTAGTAGGTCTATCTAATTTGTGCTCTTGTGGCAAAGCGGGTTTGTAAAAAAAATGACCATTTCTCTGTCTTGCAGCCCTTTTAACGCAGCCTTGGCAGATTACTGGATGCCTGTGGATTTGTACATCGGAGGGAAGGAACACGCCGTCATGCATTTGTTCTACGCGAGATTCTTCAGTCATTTCTGCCACGATCAAAAAATGGTCAAACACAGGTGAGCGCTTAATACCGCTCAGCAGAAGAATTCAGTTCCGTGAACGACAGCTGCAGGCAGGTGTCCGTTCCTCCGGAGCAAGGGAAACACGTGCAGTGGAAGACTTCCGTTTCTCAGGCGTCCTTTCGCGGTCACTGTCGGCCTGAGCCGTTTGAAGCGCGTGTCTGTTACTTAATCGTAGTTCCGGCGTGTGATGATGGCGGGCCCTCGTAGAGTCTGGCTCTTGTCAGAGCTTTCAGCTCTTGTCTGTTTAGCTGAGTTAATTAATGGAGATTTTGACTTCTGAGGCCGAGAGAAGCAGTTCATCATCACATTGTAGGGCTTTTTACGGCTTCTCGTTTGAGGTCGTGTGTATCCTCTGGCCGCGCGATGCAAGCTCTTTGTCTAAGCTTGATTGAATCCTGCCTTGATAGATCATTCTGCTGAAATAGGTAATGGATTAAAGCTGGGGAATCACACTGTAAATCCATTGATACATGTTCTTCCTGTTGTCCTGTAACCTGTTCACCATTATGATCAGAAAGGTGTCTGTGCACGCTTTTTCCCCATGAAATACACCATGTAAATATATACATACATAAATATATATGCAAATATATGTTTGCATATATAATATATTCAATACATTCTATTATATATTAATATTTAATATATTAATATAATATATAATATAAATATATACATATATTTGCATATATATTTGTATATATTATATATATACGTGTATATATATTTATGTGGTATATTTAATGTCTCATACAATTTAAAGAATAAAGTGAACATCTCTGTACCCCCTTCTCAGTTTAAGAAAGAGTATTACAGGTTCCTTAGAATACCCAGTCCCCTATCCAGTCAGACCATCTCCCTACCCGCCGCCCCTCCCCCAGCCAACCCCTGTCCTACAATCCTGAACTATTAATTTTCTGTATAAATGTATCACCTCTCTATATTTTTAAACAGGATGTATTGTTTGGTTTTCTTGCGTTTGAACTTTACGTAAGTGGCATCATATTTCGCATACTCTCTCTTGCTTCCCCACTCAGCATTTTTGGGGATTCATCCATATTGGTGCGTAGCATTATGTCCTGTTCCCATTTCACCGCTGTAGGGCATTCCGTCACGTGGAGTGGAATGTCTAGTGCGGAACTCGATTTCTGTGTCCACAGTGCCATTAATGGTTGTTGGAGTGTTTTGTGCAGTGATGAACCAAACTGTATGAGCGTTCTCATACCAAAAAAAAAGCAAAACAAACAAAAACACCTACACTCATACCAGCAGAGATGGGGGTTCCCATCCCCACACGTCTTCATCACGTCCGCGCTGCTTATGTCATGGGTCAGTTGGTGGCTTATGTTTGAATTGAAAGACACTGCTCACTTAATGATGTTTAGCATGTTTTTAATATGTTTAGGGACCTCTGTGCTTTCTCTTCCATTAAATCCCTATTTGTGTCCTTCACCCTTCTTTTCTGGGTTGCTTAGAGTGATTGTAGGAATTTTTTTTTTTTTAAGTAGGCTTCACGCTCAACATGGAGCCCAGCGTGGGGCTTGAACTCACGATCTTGAGATCAAGACCTGAGCTGAGATCGAGAGTCGGATGCTTCACTGACTGAGCTACCCAGGTGCCCCTTGATTGTAGGAATTTTTAAAATATTCTGGTTGCTCCTCCTTTTCCAGCTATATGTATGGCAAACATTTTTCCCAGTTCTTAGTTTCTCTTACTTTTATGGTGTCTTTTGATGTGCAGAAACTCTTAACACAATAAGTTTTAATAATCTTTTCCTTTATGGCTGTTGCCTTTAGTGTGTCCGTACCATTAATGGGCCAGTCCGTGCATTTCCTCCTGGATCTTTAGTGCTCTCTCCTATCACAGTCAGGTTTTCGTATATATGCAAAAGGCCTGTTTATAGGAGCTTTATTCTGTCTGTTGGTCTGTTTGCTTTTTGCTCTGATAGTTATTTCCCGGCTTTGTTATTTTAGTTTTACAAGTCTTACGGTTTGGTAAGGGTCGTCCTTCCTCTGTTCTTTTTCTTTAGGAGTATCTTGGCTGTGATTGGACCTCTGTCCTTCCATATGAATTTCAGATTCATCCTGTGACATTCCACAAAAATATTTTTTTAAAGATTTTATTAATTTATTTGAGAAAGAGAGCGAGCGAGAGAGAGACAACGCACAAGCAAGGGGGGAGCAGAGGGAGAGGGAGAAGCAGACTCCCCGTTGAGCAGGGAACCTGACACAGGACTCGATCCCAGGACCCTGAGATCGTGAGCTAAGCCAAAGGCAGACACTTAACCAACTGAGCCACCCAGACGCCCCCTCCCTTCACCCCACGCTCAGACCTGCTCCCTCTCTCTCTGCAGGCACACACACATTAAGGGTCTACTGTACAGAGACTGCATTCAGTTTACAAATTAAATGCTTAAAATCATTTTCTTCTCATTAGTCCCAGAACCCTTCGTGTTAAAAATAAACTGACCTGCATCAGAAGAACAGTGAACACATTAACAGCATTAATCTGCAGTCGAAATGTTTGTGCCTTGGGTTAAAGAATTTACCGTTCTGCTTTGCATTTCTTCTCTGTGGAAACTTCTTTACCTCACCAGATAAAAATTACCCCTGAGGATGGGAATTGTGTCCTATTGCCGTGACAGTATCCTGGACATTGTACATTCTCAGTGAATATTTGTTTAAATAAATTCAGTTTAACTCCTTGATATAAACATATAAAAGTGTATGGTTTTCGGGGCGCCAGCTGGCTCAGTTGGTGAAGCGTGCAACTCTTGATCTTGGGGTCATGAGTTCAAGCCCCATGTTGGGCATGGAGCCTACTTAAAAAAAAAAAAAAGGAAAGAAAAGTTTCAGTTTTTCAAAGGAAGTGTTCCCCTTGGGATAGAGAGAAAAGATAACACGAGAAATGTTTCCTTCTAGGTCTAACAAAGACCGTAAATGATTTCTGGCCCCAGGGCACATTTCTCTAGCTTCTACTCAGTTATTTGTAGGGGCAGTGGACGAAACAATAAATGATTCATTGGAGAGCTATTTTAACGTAGAAGACAAGCCCTGGCTACTTTCAGGACTCCTCTCCAGTGGTTTCAAAACTATAGTGGAGGAGGAAAAATGTTTGCAGCATTCTGATGTCATTGTAGAGTACGGTTTGGGGTATGACTTTGTATCTGTTCAGCCGAATCTCTAGCTTGCTGAGCTTCCAGCTACACCCGGAACTTGCTTTACCATCAGCTTTACGGGGCGGCTAGATGATGTGAATTGAAATACATCCATGCAGTATTTTGTGTGCATTTTAAAGATTCTTTACAAGACAGTGAGATGCGGGATGCCTGGGTGGCTCAGTCGCTTGGGCATCTGCATTCAGCTCAGGTCATGATCCCAGGGTCCTGGAGTTGGGTCCTGAGTCAGGCTCCCTGCTCAGTGAGAAGTCAGCTTCTCCCTCTCCCTCTGACTCCTCCCCCCTGCTCATGTGTGTGCTCTCAGATGTGCTCTCTCGCTCTCTCTCAAATAAATAAGTAAAATCTTTAAAAAATTGAGTAAAAGCAGTAGCTCTAGCCTGGGAGCCCGAGGCCTCTGTCCCACGCTCATGTGGGGGGTCTGGACGGGTAACCCCTTTGGCTTTCGGGGGCCTCCTAGGTCAGCAATTCCATCGCCTCTGAGCACTGGATTCACTCTAATCCTGGTAAATTTCATCAAGTATAAACCACAGAGGTTTATGCGGATCTAATACTCTTCCCTGCTTTCTAAATGAGTCCTGGGCCTCTTTCACACTTGCACCCTTAAGTCTGGACTCTGAGCTTTTCATAGGTCTCTTGACCAGCTGCAAGAAGCTGCTCTTGGGGGTGGGTGTGCCCCGCATGGGACAGCACGGTGCTGTTGTGTGTCAGAAGTACCAGGTTAACGATCAAGCCAGAATTAATGTCAGCAGGAAATCTGCAAAAGAAGATATAGGAATGACCGAGAAGCGTACTCTACAATGTTGCCCTTACCGGTAGTCAAAGAAATACAAATGAAACAGCAGCGAGGTGCCACTTTGCATATAGCAAAGAGCCTGGGACGAAGAGCGTCTCATATGCTACAGGAAGGCAGTTTGGAATAGCCGTTAGGAAAAGCAGTTTGACAATATGGAGTGAGAGCCTTTAAAATATCCACACTTTTGGACACGCTAATTGTGCTTCTAGAAATCCAGCCTAAGGAAATAACCAGAAATGCAAACTTACACACCAAACTGTTCAGGTAGCTAAAAGTTTGGATACAACCTCAATGCCTCAAAAGTCTGAGAAAGGGCAAATAAAATCTAGCCCGTCTCTATGTAGGACTCTTGCACAACTCTTTAAAATTATATTATATGGACTGTTTAATAACATGAGGAAAGGCATCTGAAGTGCTTAGAACTGGAAAAAAAAAAGCAAGATACAAAATCATAGATGCGATTGGGGTTCTCTCTCTGCCTTTAAATGTACTTATATATGCATAACCCAAAGCAAGAGAGAAGGCTAGAAAAAATTATGCCGACACGTTCACACTAGTTTTCTCTGGATGATAAGCTTATTGGTGGTTTTACTATTGTCATGCACTTCTGATTTTCCCAGACTTTTTATACAATGATTTTGTAACTTTGTAATAGAAAAAACCCAGGCTTGTACAGTCTGTGTTCAGAAGCAGGGAACTACACGGAGCCTCCCAGTCTGCTTCTGGGCGATGGGAAGGCAGCAGCTTTGGCTGGCCATCAGCCCCGGGCTGGAAGCTCCAGGGACACCCTGCAGTGAGGGGTGGATTCGTCTCCCCTGCACTGGGATCAGGAAGCCTTTTCTCTCCCCTCGTGAGAGACCGCGGTACACATGGCGTCTTGTGACTTGAGCTGACATTCTCCCTGCGGTTTGCTGTGGACAAAGAGCCCTGCTGACCGTGGACGGCTCCATGGGCTCCCGTCCTGTTTTTCTAATCACACCAGAAATGAGCTTCGGGGGGTGAAAGGAAGCAAAGAGACGCTCTACTTGGTTCTCACCATATTAATCGGGGCTCCTCCCATGCTGCTGGCTGGCTGCTGAGAAATAGAAACGGTGGTGTCTTACGAATGAGCCGTGGCTCAGTACTTAGAAACTGGCCGATGATGTCAGCCTGATACACCCCGCCCCCACCCGCTGCCAGCACAGGGCGAGGAAGAAGAGGAAGTTCGCAAACTCGGTCTTGAAAAGGCCACATTAGAGACTATTTTCAGAAATCCAGGGCTTTCTGTTCTCTTCTGTCCAGATCCACATGGGAGCCACGTAGCAGGTCAGGATCGTGGGCAGCGGGCCCTCTAGGGGCTCATGAGCAGGTAAAATGTCATCTGCAGTGACCAGTTAGCGCTCTGACGACTCTGAGCTTTTAGCCACGTTCCTTGTATGCGGTGATGTGTCCTCAGGGTGCTTAAAACAGCCTTTCATTCTGTGTTCCGAAATTCCTTGTTTATCCCAGTAACTGACCCTGCTCACCCTACCCTCCCTCCTGCCCTCCCCCTTTGTTTTCTTCCGTCCTTGGTGGGACCGAGGTGGCTTCCAGTGACCAGCGGGTATCGATGGTTGTAATTTCTGACTCAGGGCAGTGCCCACTGTCAAGGAAGTACTGAAGAGGGCATCACTTCCCATCCTCCTGCGGCCAGGTGAGAGCAGACAGGCCCCTACCTCTAGGGGTGATATTAGTGGGAGAGCTGAGCCAGAGCCAAGAGCCCAGGGAAACCAGCTCGGCCGCTCCAGGCAGAGGCCCGGCATAAGGCCCCCGACCTCTTATGCTTCCAGGCAGAAGGGGTTTGGTGTTGGCTTTAGATTTTTCACTTCCTTCTAGAACCCTCTGCTAACATGGTCACAGTGATGACTGGATCACTCAGTTGCTTTTACACGTCTATTCCCAGTACCGTTTGTCCAGCGGATGAATGGACAAGTAGGGAGTATGTTACACTGGTTGTGAATCTTAGTAATGAGCTTGGCAGTGATGTGATCTCTGCTCCAGCAGGACCGGGTTCCAAGTTCAGCAGGGCCCTTGACATCCCCTTGGCCCTCATTCCCCCACACCTTGCACCTCCCTGTCACACCAGTGCCTCCTCCCTGTGGTGTGGATGGTTATTTCTGAGCATGTCTCGGGCTGCCCATTTTACCGTAAGCCTTCTAGCGGCAGAGCGCTCAGTAGCCGGTTGCTGCTTACCTGCGTGTGGATTGGATTAACAAGTGTGACTCCTCGCGCCGAGATAAACTGCTTGTGGGTGCCTGTGACCAGCTTCAGCCTCGAGAATGAAAACCAGAGTCCTGTGGATCATTCCCTGGAGCACTGCAAGAGTGGGGGATGGGGCGGGGGGGGCGGGGGAACCACTGGAGAATGAGCGAGACTCGGGGGCTGGGACGCGCCCCTCCCACCGTGAAATCCAGTGGGAACCCTCTTGGGGCCCTCTCCCACGCTCGTGCCCTTGCTCCTTCCTGCAAGCTTCCTGCGAGCTTGAATGGACAGAGTCTGAAATCTCACTGCGCCTCTCCCTGCAAAAAGGTCACGGCCGCAACCAGAACCCAGACGTCTACAGCCCGCCCTTCATCCACTTTCTTCCTTCATCTCTCGTCCCCCTGCATGGTGTCCCCACCTCTGCTGCTGGCAGGTTTATTTCTTCCCTCGGGGACACAGAGTTGATTTAGGGCAAACCAGTGAATGACTGTTGAGCATCCACTTGAACTAGGCACGGAGAAGGGGCTCCCAGGAGGAAGACAGGAGGCGACTCACCTGATTACACAATACGATTTACTATCTGCCGAGTGCAGGTACTGGACCACCCTGGACACACCAACAAGGAGAGTTCTGGGGCCAGCCTCCAGTGTGCACAGGCCACTGGGATCCCTTGCTGGGAAAGGATTAGAAATGGTTTTGAACCAGGCAGAGCTCATCGATGGCGTCAGTAGCCGGGCTGGTGTAAGGTGGCACTTGGTGCCACCAGCCCACGGTGGGAGGCTGGTCACACGTGGGTCATCAGTGGGGGTGCTTATGTTGTGAAAAGTCATCCAGCTTTACCCCGGGACTCGTAGACTTTTCAGTATGTGTGATGCACTTCATCTCACAGTTTCCTTTTTAAAAAAAAAAAAAAAGAAGAAGAAGAAGAATTGTAGGTGATCAGGCCTGAGGACAGCAGCCTCAGGCAGAAGGGCTGGAGTTGGGGGCAGACGCCAGCAGGTGCAGCGCTGTTTGTTCCCAGAAGGTGGCAGCATCGAGCCACTCGAGAACCGGCAGGACCTAGAACAGAATTCCTGGTTTCTTCCCCAGCTGCGTCTGGGGCTGAAAGCCACGGATTTTCGTCAGACTACTCATCTTTATCTTTGGGATCCAGATTATCCCCTCATTTATTTATTTGGCAGAGAGAGAGACAGCCAGCAAGAGAGGGAACACAAGCAGGGGGAGTGGGAGAGGAAGAAGCAGGCTTCCCGCTGAGCAGGGAGCCCGATGCGGGGCTCGATCCCAGGACTCTGGGATCACGCCCTGAGCCAAAGGCAGACCCCCAATGACTGAGCCACGCAGGCACCCCATCCATCCCGGTTTTTTATTTCTCCTAAGAGTGGCCAGAGCCATGCACTTAGAGTGAGAGAGGAAAGGAAAAATCTCGTAAACTGTAAAGTTCATCCCACTGGCATTGGGCGCAGCAGGGAGAAGGTGGCGGTCTGGTTTGTTGTCTTTTTTTTTTTCCTGTCATGCTGCTGTAAGATTGTCTGAGGAAGATGCCAGTCTAAAAGATGACCTTGTGCAGCCTGAGTGCGCACACAGACCACCCCGTCGAGTGCACGGATGCTTAGCGAAGGCGCCACCGGGTTTGGGGGGCACCCCGTCCTTCTAGAATACCGGCTCAGCTTGCTTGGTGCTTTTGACTGTGTTCGTGTCCAGTCTGTTCCTTCATCCGCCCAGTAAAAAGCGGCCATATGATCTTCTTATTTTGTTTAAAAACTGTGGCCATATACGTACTCTAGTATATGTATAGGGGCTGAAATCCAAGTGCCACCTTACACTGCTGGGAAGGGAAAGATGGCTTCAGGAGCCAGCAAGGGCAAACCCCCAGCGTCGTCCTCCCTCCGTCTCACTGTCCACTATTTATGCGTATTTATGCACTCAATCATCCCTCCGTGTTTGGACATTATTTCAGCCTGCTGTCTGTTGTGCACAGCGCCAGGTGCTGGGGACAGAGGGAAGAACAAGAGAATAGTCCTTGCCGTGGTGGGTGTAGGGCAGGGCATGCCTGGTCTTTATGTTGTAATCATAGCACAGCCCAGTCACACTCGTCACGGCAGTGTGTGACGGACGCCACAGGACACAAGGGACGGCGTGGAGGTGTATGCTGGGGACCGAGGAGGCCACCCAGAAAAGGGAATGCCTGATTCTGTGGTGAAGGGGGAGTCCAGGTTTCCTGGGGAGCCTGGCACATGCTGGGAACAACCAAGGGTGTGTGCGTGACCTCCGTGAGGAGCAAGTGTGTTTAAGTGTCAGAGAGACCCCGGGAAGGTTCACACGGCAAGTGGTGGAGAAAATCATACGCTCGGTGTGTGTGGGTACAGTTCTTTGAGCTTCCCGAGGAAGATGCAGACCTGGGGTCCTTGGGCATCCACCTGCTGTGGATGAAGCGTGTGTGTGGCCCGAGGACATGCGTTCCTCGTGGTGTGGGTGCGGGTATTCCTGAAGAGGGGGGACTGCAGACACCATCGCACCCCCTTCAAGGCACTGCCGTATCCAAACACAGCATACGATCCAAGCGTGTTTGTCAAGTAACCTTTCGTGGTTTTCGATGTAAAAATCTCACATTTTCTAGGAATCTTGGGGGCACAGGAACTGTGGCAGCAGAGGGCGTCAGGCGGCTGAACGTGGCTCTGCCGGTGGAACGACCTGGGGGAGGTGGGAGGAAGGCAGTTTTACGACTCAGAAGAGTTTATTGTTAGGATGGATTTTAGAACCTGAACAAGGGTGTTGGTGACTTCGCACACGCACGTGTGGGGTTTCTTCCAAATCAACGTGGTAGCATGGCGGGTGGCCCCTGTGACGTTGAAGAATAACATTGAGTAATGTGGACAAGGTCTCAAAAACGTGTATTGCATTTCCACTTGACTGTTAAATATACTGAGTCTTTTCCACCTTGGAAAATACCTCACCACCACCACCAAAGTCACACGTGCACGCACGTATGCACACACGCCCTTGTAAGATTTTAAAATACGAAGGCTAGGAATCCCTTCTTCCTGGCTGACCCTCCTCTCTTTCCCCGTCCCTCTCTTTGCTCCACGCCACCCCCTGAATCCGCTAGAGAGTTTCCCCTTAACTGCATCTGTCCACACGGCCATTTGATGAGGGCCACACAGGTACACATCGGGGGCCCAACTTGGCATCACGGTTCATCTACATCAGATGGCCTCGCGCAAGAAACAAGGGTCCAAATTAATCAGATTAATCAAGCCAGCGCCTCCCTCCGCGACGACGGTGACACTGGTAGCCCGCCACGCCTCTGAGGTTCTCGGTCTCTTGAGCCCCTGCAGAGGAGCCGCCTCGCGTAAGTGAACTTGAAGCACCAAGGGCTTGTCTGTTGAAAGGTGCCCCGTGCTGCCGGCAATGCTCGCGGAGAACGTGGCTCCCACCGCACGTCCCCGCCTGCTGCCGTTAGGAATGCAAAACACGCATCCATGATGAGCTCCCATCTCCCCAAATCTTTCTGCGAGTTTGGAATGGGGCTCGCTCACGTGCTTCACACCCGAATCGGGTGGATTCTTCGGAATATAACCTCTCACGGCAGAAATCAAGCCCTTCCAGCAGAGGGGTCAACCTCTACCTGCCCCCTTCAGAGAGGACGTTTATATCTCGCTATTCATCCAAACTGACGAAAACCAGGCCCTATAACCAAATTATAATCCGTCCGTACCGTAGACCTGTTAGAGAGCAGTTTAAAGCTGAGATAGACCTGTATGGACTGTCGTGGAAAATCCTTCCTGTGGTCACGTGAACTACCACGAAGTAGTATGTACGTAATGATCTGTTTAAGTCCAAGAAAATTATACGAAACTGCATATACACATCTGTATGGGAAAGACATTCAAAAAAAGTCTCCAGACTTTTCCAGGTATATTTACCGTACAATTAATAACAACTGTCTCCTCAGGGTAGGGACAGGCCTAAAAAGATGAGGGTAACGAATTTGAACAGGAAGGGTAGATGCATGATGAATTTGTGTGACTTACACATTTTTTAAAGAATGTGAGCAGGCCCTGGTCACCAGGTGGAGGGGAAAGGCAGCCTGCTTGAACAGAGCCCCAACTTCGACCTCTCTGCCTCCCCTTGAGCCCTTCCTGACACCGGACTCAGCACGTTGCTGACATTTGTATGGTTCTTTAATGTTGACGGGTATTTTCAGGCAGGCGTTTACTTGAATCTTCCCGACAGCCCTTGGACAGACTTTTAGTGCCTCTACTTGACAGATAAGCAAATGGGTGCTAAGAACAGGTAAGGGACTTGCCTTGGCTCCTAGAATGCACTGAGTAGGAAACAGGTCCAAATCCAGGCCCTTCCGAATCTGAAGGCTCACACTCTGGCCGCTTCGCCAAGTGGAAGGCAGCTGGTTGGGCTTGCTGTTCTCATTGCTGCTTCATAAAGAGCCGTTTGTCAGGTGGGTTTCCAAGTGGCGTTGACCAGCCCACCTGCTTTCATGAAGGGCAGCTGTCTCTGTCCATGGGCTGAGAAAGTTTGTATTGCTGTCTTCTGGATGCTTCAAATCCCCACCCATTGATTTTTTTTCCCGTTATCTCTCCTCAGAGAGCCCTTCCATAAGCTGCTGACCCAAGGCCTTATCAAGGGGCAGACGTTCCGCCTGCCATCGGGACAGTATCTACGGAGAGAGGAAGTAGATCTCACAGGTAAGAAGGGCCCATCCGGTCCCATCCAGGTACTCGCAGAGAAGAGCTGAGGCCAGGCCTGAGAGCCGTTGACAAAGCAGGTGTTCGCCCGGGGCCTCAGCCAGGTGGAAAATCCAGGGTCTCTGGGCCTCGGCCTGCTGCGGGCTGGGGGCCGGGATGGCTGCCCGCCCCTCGGCCCCAGCCCCATCCTGTGTCCGTTCACTTCTGGCGGGGGGTTTTGTTTATGTGTGACCCAGAGTCAACCCGGGCATCCCCTCATGTCGTCGCTCATGTTTCACAGCGTATCTCAGGAACAGAGCCCCCAGACCCAAGAGACACTCTTCTAAGGCTGGGGTACTCCCAGCACTTCTCCCTAGGCGGTCTCGAGATGCATGTCAGCACCTCAGGGCCACCCCAATACCGAACCCCTGCAGCACCCCGGAGCAGCCCCGTCTGGCACTCCCCTGACTTCCCCTGCACTTTTCCTCAGGCGTAGTTCCTCCCACCACATCTTGAGGTGGCACCATGACGATGTCATGTGCTCCCAGCCAACTGATGATATCAGTAGAAAATGGGAGTGGGGGGGTACATAGGGGCACCGGTGAGAAACGCCCAGAATTCTGGCCATTCAGTTTGGAAAACCCAGGGCACAACGGAGGAAATCATGTAAACCCAACAACCCCCTAATGGTAGGCAGCCTCCCAAGCCAAACACTAGAGAAAAGATTTAGGTGGAAGACATCAGTGGAATTACCTAATTAATGCAGTAATAAATCAGGGTTTGGAATGGTGCAAGGGAGAAAAAGAAGCTGGAAAAGCAGAAATTGGCAGTGTTTCACCAACACGGACCAGAGGGGAAAGGAGCCAAATCCAAAGGACATATAAATTCAGTTGTTTGTGAAGTGCTCTCTGTGTTAAGGGCAGGGCTGCCATGTACAGCTGTGCAGCATGTGCACTGCACAAAAGCACCCAGCCAAGGGGGGTGAGCAGGGCCTGAAGTCCAGCCACTTGCCAAACCATGCACCTCAGGTGCCAAGAGAGGGACACCTTTTCCTAACTTCTCAACTGCTCTGCCCAGGTAGTTGACTTTTTCCTAATTTGCACAACAGTGCTAGAAAGAGTAGCTACAGCCCGAAGGAGATATGCAGGATAAACAGAACAATGGTTCTCTGAGCCCCAGCCTAGATAAAGCAACTTCAGTCTCCCTTTGCTCCGATGTCATGGGGCCAGACGTGTTGTGAACATCTTTTCCCTTCCCACGCAGAAATGCCCCTTGGGAGAGAATACTTGGATCAGCAAGGGCAGACTTCCATCTCCTTCATGGGTGTGCTTCTGCTGAAGTATGGAATTAGCTCTTAGGTACACACACCAGTCCCTTGGGAGCTTGGTTGCCGCTGGAGTCCGGGACTGTGTGGCTGGAAGGAAGAGAATGCACCCAAAGGCACATTGACCACTGGCTATAGAGATGTCACCCCAAGCCGGCTGCCGGCGCTTGGGCCAGGCCTCACAGCACACCCACAGCCACCGGGCGCCACACAGATGCCAGTCCTAGAACTTTCTCCCTCTCCTTCAGTAGCCTCTGGTTCCTCTTCCTCCTCCCCTCTGTTCTTCTGCCCTGTTCTCCTTCCTCTGCCAGGCTTGGCTTCTGCTCTCCCCTAACTTCTGGTTACAAGGTGACCTTGGGGAGCCACGATGCCGTGTCTGGCCCCATCTCCTTAGGACTTTATGGTTCCAGTGCCCGGCGACATTGCAGCAAGAGCTTCTGTCTCTTAGTTCTGGGGCCTGAGAAGGACCTTCGCCTTGCCAGATGTCCTTCCTTGTCCCAGCCACTGGGGCTCGGCCACAAGGTCACCTCATCCCAACCAAGCCATGGAAGGCCTTCTCTGTCAGCACCCTCGGGACCGGTGGTGTGGAGGTGGGGAGGAGCCACTTCCAAAGAACAGGCCATTGTGACCACGTTGTGGTGACTGGAGTGACCTCTCAGGGGGCTTTGCTGCTCTGAGACCCTGACTGGTCAGCTGCCGGCTTCCAGAGGAGACCGCGAATCCATTAAGAAAACAGCAAAATGTGCAAAGCTTTGTCACACCGTTCTTACTCTCTCTTTTGTATAAATGGCATTTACTTTATAAAACAGGGAATAGCTTTGTCCTACTTTGTGGTGGAGGCAAGCTGGCACGGGCCGTATATGCCCGAAGGGAAGATTTGTGGTGGGGGGCGGGCCTCACTCGTTTCAAAACGAAACCATTTCCTGTGGTATACAGCAGAGAAAGGCGTGTTGAGCAAATTCGTGGGTCCTTCACATGGACACTCTGAATTGCTCTTGCTTATTGAACGAGCTTTTAGAGAACCGGCCCCGAGCCACACCGTCCGTCCCCGTGTGTTACTTCTGTGCACAGGTGCTGTTCCCGTTCATGCGGAGACGAAGGAGAAGTTGGAGGTGACGTGGGAGAAGATGAGCAAGTCCAAACACAACGGGGTGGACCCCGAGGAGGTCGTCGAGCAGTACGGCATCGACACCATCCGGCTCTACATCCTTTTCGCCGCCCCCCCTGAGAAGGACATCCTGTGGGACGTGAAGAGTAAGGCCCCTTCCTCTCCCCGGCCCGCCGCCTCTGTGATCTGCCTCGGACGCCGGAGGGGTTCGGGGAGGGAAACGTCCGGGCTGAAGACAGTAGTAAGGGTTCTAGGAATCAGGTCCATGAAGGGAGTAGCGGTTTGTCCAATGTCCTATGCCATTCTCAGCCTGGGGTTCCCAGATGGAAGGGGGGAGCTGGGGACCGTGGTGGATTCCCAGTCCTCACCCCAGACCTGCTGACGCAGCGTCCGGGGGGCCCCAGGCACCTGCCTTTGGCAAGCGTGTGGTGTGCTGATGCCGGTTCTACAAAGACCCGCCTGAGAACATTCCCCGGGGAGCCAGACTGCCATCCCTGTCACCCTGGGGCCCCTCTGTGGTCCACAGAGGCCAGTCCCCTCTTGATCTGCCCTGAGAGGTTTGTTCGAGGGCAGGGTCGTCACCCCTTCCCTGCCCAGAAAACCCTGCCTGGGGCCTTCTCCTGATGTTCCCTGTGACCCCCTCCATCACCCACAGCAGCCTCTGGAGCCCCCTCGGGAGATTGGTCTCTGCAGAGTTGGTTAGATCTGAAAAGGCGTGATGTGAAACCTTGTTGGGTAGCTGGCTGCCCTAGAATACACGGTCCCGTGGTCGTTCGGTTTTCCTCCCTGCCGTGTACCCCCGGGGTCGCTTTGGGCAGGAGCAGCCAGATGCCTGGGATCACCGCTCACGCAGCGTGCCCTTGCCCGTGATAAGTATGTCCCAGGGGCCGGTCCCAGAACCGGCTGCGTTGGAATCCCTGGGGACGTACAGAGGGCCCACGAGTGGGCATAGGGGTCTTTGAGGGATGCCTTTGCGGCAGCAGGCTTTCTTCCTCAGGGCAGCCGGGCACGGAGGCCCTTCCTCCCCAGGCTTCTGAGCTCATTGTGGGCCGGGGTGGTTGGTGGGCGGCACTCTGAGCAGCCCTGCGGTCCCGTGCTCCGAATACCCGGGGCTCTGGGATGAGACGGAGTCCGTGCTGCGCTGAGCTCCTGGACGCTGGAAGCCAGGGTGGCCCCCATAGCTCCCATCGGGGCACAGTGACGCATGTCTCAACACACACGTGCCTCTCGGGGCTTGGGGAGAACCCCATCAGTCGTTCACGTGTCTCTCTTTCTCTGTCTCGTCTCCTGACATGAAACCCAGCTGACGCCCTCCCCGGGGTGCTGCGGTGGCAACAGCGGCTGTGGGCCCTGGTGACCCGCTTTATCGAGGCCAGGGCTTCTGGGATGGCTCCCCAGCCCCAGGTGCTGAGTGACAACGAGAGAGCCGAGAGCAGAAAGCTCTGGGAGTACAAGAACTCGGTCATCTCTGAGGTCAGGAGCTTTCTGGGGATTCTGGTTAATTCTGTGACAGAGCATGCTGGTCCGGGTGGGCCACCCTGCCTGGGGGCCACCCCACTGTGGGCCTTCTTCCTTCCTCGCTATGACTGCCCCCTTGGTCTTGACGGGTTGCTCTCACCGTGTCGAGTATCTCACCGAGCTGGGGCAACAGTCCACATGCTCTAATGGAAAGACATGCTTTCAGGAAAGGGCTTCCTCCAACTGTGTCCACCACGGGTCCCTCCCAGATCTCGGGAGGCCACTCCCTTCCCACAGCTCCACACTTCACACACAGGCAGAGAGCCAAATGCAGGACCACACTGCCGACAGTCCACATAGGAGATGAACGGAAACAGAAGTGGCGAGTTGAAAGGGGCATGAAGAGACTGCTCTTTGGTCTCCTCACTTTACAGATGGGAAAGAGATGAAGTCCAGAGCCTAGAATCCAAGTTCTGGATACCCAACATAGCGAGGACTTCCCCACCCAGTTACGATGTTACGCAGTATCTGTGTGGGTTATTGTGGGTTAACTTTTGCAAATAAATGATGTGTTTGTGTTACTTTCATAGAGCAGGTTTTATTGTCTCAATCATTTTTTTTCTTTTTTTAAAGATTTTATTTTTAAGTAATCTCCACACCCAACGTGGGGCTCGAACTCATGCCCCTGAGATCAAGAGTCGCAAGCTCCACCGGCTGAGCCAGCCAGGTGCCCCCAACTCATTTTAAAAGATTCGTCATTGATAACAAATCCCGATAAATTTCTTCTCTAGAAGTCTGACATTGTACCATAACATTTGCCTTTTTTTTTTTTTAAGATTTTATTTATTTATTCATTTGACAGAGATAGAGACAGCCAGTGAGAGAGGGAACACAAGCAGGGGGAGTGGGAGAGGAAGAAGCAGGCTCATAGCAGAGGAGCCTGATGTGGGGCTCGATCCCACAATGCCGGGATCACGCCCTGAGCCGAAGGCAGACGCTTAACTGCTGTGCCACCCAGGCGCCCCGACATTTGCCTTTTTAAGCACCTTGTGAAAAAAATATCATAGGTCTTTGAAAGAAGGCATTTAGGAGATCGAAAGCCATTTTTAGTGGGTACCAGAACCCCCCATACTCCTTAGGCTGAATTTTTTAATTTAATTTTTATTTTTTAGAATTGCTGATTTAAACTTATAAAGTCAGCCAAGGTCACTTTTCTGGATTCTGGTAACTGATGACATCGAAGAAACAGAGTTTTCATGAGGCCCTGGGTCCAGCCAGCAGGGCCTCGTTCAGTGACATGTCTTCAGGGAACATTCCCATCCCCTGTTCTCTAGTGTAGAAACACCGAGCTCACGAAGTTGAATTCTGTGATGTGAGTGATGCCTGAATGATTGTTTTCATGCCACGTGCTTCCTCTCTGCACTTGGCACATTCTTCTCTTCTGTCAGATCATAGAATTGGGGTATTTCAACAAGCTGGAAACTCTTGACTTCTTTCGATGTGTTGTTTTTCTGTATTCTTGGCCATGGTCGAATTTGAAAAGCACACAAACAGGAAGACGCTGACAAGTCATATTTGTCTTTTGTATTTTGTCGATACCATACTTGAAAATGCAAAACTCACCTTATCCCACATACAAATAGCCTTCGTTGTGAATAAGTCACGGAGCCACAGAGAAGCGACATCCTGCGCCCCATCTCCTGTTGGCTTGTTTTGATGTTTGCTCGTCCACGGGTCCTGCCTCCTGTCCGGGCAGTGAGCAGCGTTTGGTGTCCCCACTGGGAGAACCAACACTGTCCCAGATGCGGGGAAGCAGGAAGCGTTGAATAGTGGAAACACCGTTGACCCTGATTTTGAAAATCTTTGTGCAAATGAAATGTTACCGTGATTATTCGAGATAGTGAATGCATGTATAAATATCTTTGATTACATTCATTTAATTCACTTTTTTTTTTTTTTTTGGATAATTCATATGCTTTGTTGTTGCATTGCGTTGTTTTTTTTTTTTTTTTTTTTTTTTTTTGTGGAAAGCTTAAAGGGCTTTGGAAGAAAGAGAATAATTCAACCTTTATCAATAGGTGACCTCCCATTTCACAGAGGACTTCTCACTGAATGCTGTGATTTCTCAGCTGATGGGACTCAGCAGTGCCCTCCTGGTAAGTGGCCCTCCTGTCCTCCTTTGCCAGTAGCCGAGGAGGGTGGGTGGCTTCCGGCCACATTGTGAGGTGGCCTGCAGGGTCCTGGGTCGTGGACAGAGAGCAGGACTGTGGTGTCACCTCCTTGGTGTGGCTCTGTTACCTTAAAGAAGCATTTTTTCCATAGTCACAACCTAGTTTTATAGCTGGAAGGTTCTTAAAGATTGTCTGGTCCAAACCCCACCCCCTCCCTCCCCTCCCCCACCCCCATATGTTGCAGATGTGGCCATAGACACCCAGGGAGGTTCGATGGCATGTCTGGTTGATTAGTGACAAACCAGCACCAGACTCAAGCCCCCTTCTCTTCCGGCTCTGCTCTTTTCTTCCTGCTTCCTCTGCCTGCTTTCCTGATTGATCTGATACCCCCTTGGCATTGCTACCACGTTACACTCCTCTAACCTGGACAGATCGGACTCGTGCTCACGAAAAACCAAAGTCAGCCTTTTCGCATAGACTCCTCTTCTTGCTACATGTGACTAGAATTTTTCTTGCCAGGGGAAAGATGTGTCAACAAATGGAGTTTAGGCAAGAGGTTAGCTGTTTGGTCAACAGACAACAACAACAAGTACATTAAAGCTATTACCACCTTTTATAATGAAGCTCTCCCCAAACTTCAAGAACAGTGGAAGAAATTTACAGGTTTGACTACATAAAACTTGCCATTTTTAGTCTATTAAAACATGCCATGTTACAGAGCAGGTAAAAACCGGGGAAAATATTTTATAACAAATAAGTCCGATACGAGGCTTAACATCCTTGATATGTGAAGAGCTCTTTACATATGAATATGGAAATGCCTCGCCTAAAAGTGGTCAAAGGATGTGAAAAGAAAATCACCCACAGAAAATGGGATGGAAATAATCTGTAAACTTGGCAGGAAAAAGTATTTGCCTTACTAATTATCGTGAAACACGAATTAAAAGCATGATGCTATTTTTTGTAACCTATCAGATTTGTAGAGGCTTTTTGACATAAAGTCCATCCTATGGCAAAGACAGACAGTGTCACACCCCAGCAGTGGCCCTGGTTGATGTAACCAGGGAGCCAGGAAGAACTTTGGCTTTGAAGTCGGTAGCCCTGTGATTGTTTAGGTACTTTGACTCAGGGCCAGCCATCAGCAGGTGACTTACAATCACAGAGACACAGAACTCCAGCTGTCCCCAGTGGGGATCGTGAAATGACTTCTGTCATATCAATAGGGAGGAAATGTGCCACCAGCCTTCACATCGTGTCTTCTAGGAATCCTCAGTATCGGAAACCGTTCATGACATAACGTCAGATAAACGCACAATACCGAAGTGCTCACAGGATAAAAATTCCAGTCGAGCAAAAGGGTATGTGGACTGATGTGTATAGTCACATATTGTTGCATTTTTGGAGACTGGAATAAAATATATCAGTTTTTTTTTTCTGGGTGGTACAATTGTGAGTGATTTTATGTTTCCCAGATTTTCTTTGCTGAGTGTGTGTGGGTGTTTTTTTTTTTTTTTCTTTTTTAAGATTTTATTTATTTGTTAGAGAGAGAGAGAGAGTGCACAAGCAGGGGGAGGGACAGGCAGAGGCAGAGGGAGAAGCAGACTCCGCTGAGCGGGAAGCCCAAGGCAGGGCTTGATCCAGGACCCTGGGATCATGACCTGAGTTGAAGGCAGATGCTTAACTGACTGAGCCACCCAGGTGCCCCATGTGTGTGTTTTTTTAATCGGGAAAAAAAAAAAATGGCAAATGTTGTAGAAAAATGAAATTGAAAATAAAATTTCTTCTCCCCGATAGCTAGTTCTGTCTGCAGCCCTTCTGGTAGATTCTCTCCGTATCCTCTCCCGTGGAGTTATATTCAAATCTCTTAGGCAGTTTTGCAAAGTTTTGCATGCTTTTTAAAAAATGGATAATAATTTTGGCCTCTCTTGACCTAGCAAAATAACTTGTGTGGGCTTCCTACTTTTAATTTTAACAAATATACCATAAAATTAAGCCAAAATTATTTTTGTCTGAGTGTTAAAAACAGACTGAATGCCACCATCACATTAGGCTGGTTTTTATCATGACTTCCCCAGGGTGCCTGCCCTGAGAACCACCAGCCTCTGGGAAACTCGGTTCCGTTGTTCTTCCCACAGCCCACCTCCCGCCGGGCTGTCCTTGGTCTACACTCGCCAGCTCACTCCCTGCTTTGCTGACCACCCTCCCTCCCCACCCGCACCCCGTGGAATCCTGTGACACCCTCAACTCATTTGTCACTTTTCTCCCCCCTTGGCTGTCAACTCCCTGAGAGCAGAAACCGTGCTCTTCTGGACATTTATCCCCAAAGTCTAGCCACAAGTAGGTACCCCATAAATTAAATGGGTGTGGCTGCATTATGAGACTAGCTGCACCGCAGGAAGAAACTGGGTGTTTACTGTAACCTGCACAGCTGTGTAATAGAAGGAGGACCCCTGAGGTCCCCGAGGGGGCAGGAGGACCCCTGCACTGGGCGCTCCACATTGCAAAGCCTGTGAGCAAGTCTCTGCATGTCTCACTGGGCCCGCAGCTCACGGGAAACCTCGCAGAGCGGCCAGGAATTTAACTCTGGTTTAAGACAAAGCTGGATTCTCGTGGGGGCCACGTCACTTGGTCAACCACGTCTCTGGGGGCACATGACTCCCCTTTCATGGCCCTTAGCGGCTCCATCCGTCGGGTGGGGTAAGAACTCCAGCGTCCGAGGGCACTTGGGGGACCACGTGAGTCGGCCTCAGACCGAGGGCAGGGCACGTGGTCCGTGAAGGGCGGTGTGCGTGTCGTGACTGCTGCTGCGGTGCTTTTCATACTGTGGTTAAACGGGGCGAGGTCTGTGTCCAGAGCAACCGTGGATGGGAAGGAGGGTTTCTGCCTGGCTGCGTGTGTCTCTGGACTCCAGAGACATGAGTGGCCTTCCTCGCCCTTCGATCGTCTCAGTATTCTTCCACTGTTCTTTTCGGTTCCTCAGCAAGCTTCACAGAGAGTGGTTCTCCACAGCCCCGAGTTTGAGGACGCGCTGTGTGCCCTGATGGTGATGGCAGCCCCGATGGCCCCTCACATCACCTCGGAGCTCTGGGCAGGTAGGTGGGGGCATCCTCGTCGGACCCGTGACCGCTAACCAGCATGCACCCGAGCCTGCTGGGGCTCGAGCATGACGTGGGGCTCAGATGTCCTCAGGCGTGGGGTCCGGCGTTTGGCATCTGTACCGGGGACCTCCCTGTCCGTAGTCGGGACGGTGGTACTTCTGTGTGGTCACCCCTGCCGAAGGGGAAGACCCTTCTCCGCTTTGGCGCGCCGTGCCCGCACCGCTGGGAATATGGACAGCACTGCAGGCCGTTCTTTCTCCTAACCCAGCCTCCTGCTCTCCGTGTGCCATGACCCCACATTCTCTTTCCAAGGTGGACACTCAGGTTTAGTCCTACTTTACAGATGGAGAAAAGGGCGCCTGGCATCACGTTGCAGATCTAAAACTCACTTAAACTGGGATTCGGTCTCTTCTAAACTGGGCACCGAAGCGAGTCCCACTGCCTGAGGCTCACGTGGGCTAAATGTGGAAGCTTCCACCCCACCTGCCCCTTGGAGGTCCCAGTTCTGGAGCTGGGGGAGTGACTAGAGCGTGTTTTTGTCCTTTTTTTTTTTTTTTTTTTTAAGATTTTATTTATTTGAAAGAGAGCGTGAGCCTGAGCAGGGGGAAGGGGCAGAGGGAGAGGGAAAAGCAAGGTCCCTGCTGAGCAGGGAGCCCGATGTGGAGCTCGATCCCAGGACCCGGGGATCGTGACCTGAGCTGAAGGCAGCCGCTTCACCGACTGAGCCACCCAGGCGCCCGCAACTGGAGAGTTTTTAACCAGCTTCTGGGTGATTCTGCTGCCCAGGCAGGCGGGGGGCTGTGTCCCTCCACTGTTAAGACCTGGCTGTCAGAGGAAAGCCTAAGGCAAGACTTCATGTGCTTTTTCTCTCAGAGGGCAGCCTCGTGAGAGCATTTTCAGGGCCCTTTGGTCGTTCTAAAAGGCCATCACTAGAAGTACCTACATCCTCTCCTTTTAAGAAATAATTTGAACTTCCCTTACCCTAAGCTGTCTTCAGTAGTTAATTCTTTCTTTTCCTTCTTGTCATCTCTCTATTTTGTTAATTTTAACGTGGAACTACTTTTTCAGTTGGCGTGAGGTTTATCGTGTCTTCCCATTTCCTCTTTTTGGACACGTAGACTATTTCTAACGCTACATCGTTGTTTTAAAAGTTGAGGGGCGCCCGGGTGGCACAGCGGTTGAGCGTCTGCCTTCGGCTCAGGGCGTGATCCCGGCGTTATGGGATCGAGCCCCACATCAGGCTCCTCCGCTGGGAGCCTGCTTCTTCCTCTCCCACTCCCCCTGCTTGTGTTCCCTCTCTCGCTGGCTGTCTCTCTCTCTGTGTCAAATAAATAAATAAAATCTTAAAAAAAAGTCGAATAGCCAATTTTTTGTTCACACACGAACTCCTCAGAGCACATACCTGAATGCGTAATGCTTGCTCAGAAGAGATACGAGCTATGAAGGCTTGTGATGCCCATCCCCAAGTCCACTTCCAAAAATTCTCTGGCTCGTTGGTAAATATGCACAAACGAGCATCCATCATGATTCCAGGGGTCTTGCAAGGACTTTGGAATCCCTTGGTGATAATCCCACCCCACGTGCCGGAATAACCCAACCTGGGCCCACTCCCTCTCTCTGAAATCCTGAGCCATACGCTCACGCCTCCGCTGCTGTGAGGATGAACGGCCACGCACCTTATGGGCCAGAGCAAGTGGTTACGTCTCAGAGGAGCTCAGGCCCCCCGGCCTTGGCCTCAGTGTCAGAAGCCCAGTGTGGCCTGTCGGGACCAAGTCAAGACGGTCAGAATGCAGAGCAACAGTTTGGCCATCTTTGCTTTACGTGGGGCTCCCATTAGTTTCTTAAGGGTTTGCAAAAAAAAAAAATTCATCCGTGAGTGTTTCCAGTTTAAAAACAAGATACACGTGTAAACGTTTTGATTTTTTTTTTAACTTGTACAGTTTTTAATCACTACATCAACTGCCCCCAGGCACGAGTTCGGTAACTGTTCCAGTGACGTGTCTAGCATTTGCTTCCGTAATCCGCCAGGGACAGTTCTGGGCAGAGATCCGAGTTTCCACTTCAGATGATGCCCTGGAAGTGGAAAAGATAGGAATGATTTTAAGACTCTCGATCCATGTTGCCCAACGATTTTCCTGAAAAGTTATCCCTGTTTCCACTCCAGGGTCTGTTTTTTGAAGTGTGTGTTGTGTTTTGCTGATTTAATTATCGGATTTGTCAACATAGTTTTAACATCTGGAGGGCTGCCTCCCTTCTTTTTTTTTTTTTTTCATAACTATGTGGGTGCTTCTCACCTGCTTATTCTCCTCAGTAGAACTCTGGTGTAATTTTATTATTAAAATTCTTGAGATTTTGATGGAAATGTGGGTAAACCTAGAATTACTTTGGGAAGGCCTTACATCTTTACCCCTTCCAGACCTCCTTGGGGTCTGTCTCTCCCTTTTTGTTTTTAAGGTTTTGTTTTGGGGGTGCCTGGGTAGTGCAGTTGGTTAAGCATCGGACTTGATTTCAGCCCAGGTCGTGATCTCAGGGTCATGAGATTGAGCCCCGTGTCAGGCTCCTCATTCAGCACGGAGTCTGCTTGAGATTCTCTCTCCCCCTCCCTCTGCCACTCCTGCTTGTGCTCCTGTCCCCACCCTCTAAAATAAATAAATAAATACTTTTTTTAAAAAAAGATTTTATTTTTAAGTAATGTCTACATCCAGTGTGGGGCTGGAACTCACAACCCCGAGACCAAGAGTTGCACACTCCACCAACTGACCCATCCAGACACCCCATCTCTCTCTCTCTCTCTTCAAGACTTCCCTTATGCTGAGTCAAGTTTTGTCGTTTTCTTCATGGAAGTCCTATGCATTTCTTAAGATTATTCCCAAGTATTTTTTTTTTATAGTTTATTTGTATACTTATTCTCTTACCCAGATTCCCTACAAATCTCTCCTACTTTGGGTAAGAGGTAAAATCCTCTTAGATGCGCTAGGATTCTGTGATCAGTACCTAAGGATAAGTGTTTCCTTTCTAACGGCTATGGTTTGGCGTCTATGTATGTCCCGTGTATTAAACTTCTCAGAAAACCCTATGGAATGTTCGAGGGGCTGGTCCAGGCTGTGCTGTCTCACTTCCGGATTGAAGGGGAACTAATACGTCCCTGTTGGGTTTGATGTTGGCTCTTGGTTTAGGATAGATATTCCCTATAATGTTTCTGTTTTGTTTTTTTAAGAATTTTTTAGAGAGCGTGAGCAGGGTAGGAGAAGGACAGAGGGAGAGGGAGAGAGAATCTCAAGCAGACTCCCCACTGAGCATAGAACCTGATGCAGGGCTTGATCTCACGACCCTGAGATCATGCCCTGAGCTGAAATCAAGAATCAGATCCTTAAGTGACTGAGCCTCCCAGGCACCCAGATATTCCCTATAATGTTAAGGAGGCAGCTCTGTCCTTGTTTTCCAGAACTCATATTAGGAATGGGAGCTATATTTTATTTAACATCCATTCTTCAGTTGTCGAGGTGTTTGTATCATCTGCTTTTAACTTCCCCCTTTGCCCTGTTGGTATCACTCTTGCCCAGTTAATTGACCGCCTAATGTCTCTCCCGGCACAGATTCATCTTGACCATGGTGTAGCGGACTTTGAGTATACTGTCAAATTCTTTTTTTTTTTTTTTTTAAAGATTTTATTTATTTATTTGACAGAGATAGAGACAGCCAGCGTGAGAGGGAACACAAGCAGGGGGAGTGGGAGAGGAAGAAGCAGGCTCCTAGCGGAGGAGCCTGATGTGGGACTCGATCCCACAACGCTGGGATCACGCCCTGAGCCGAAGGCAGACGCTTAACGACTGTGCCACCCAGGCGCCCCATATACTGTCAAATTCTATCTGCTAGTGTTTTATTTAGAATTTGGCCATTATTTTCCTAAGGAAGACCTGTTTTTCTCAGTGTGCGTGGTCAGGCTTGGAAAGGAGGGTGTCGCTCATGCCGCCGAGTGAATTGCATCGGGTTTCTTGGTCTTTTGTGGTGCTTTAGAACAGACACGGGAGGATGAGACATTTACCCATTCTTCGTTGAAGAGACAGGGTGCCCTAAAGAGGGTTGGTATCAGGCCCTGCCACGCTAATGCCGTCTTCTATCACCCAGCCTTCTGTTCTGTCCGTGGGAAGGAAACATGACTCCTTCATTTAGCGTGGGCAACCGCGTTAAGTCTTTTCAGTGGCTTGCTGTTGTTCATCCTCTCCTCGTCTCCCTGGGCGCTAAAACAAACCAATCTAATTTGTAATAAACGTACTCTTATCCCGGAATATACGCGTCACTTCCTTTTATCTTCCTTTTTTGTCCCGCATTATCTGCCTTCCGCCCTCATTTCCTTTCTCCCACGCAGGACTGATGTCAGTGGGATTTGCAGGAACACCCCCCACCACCTTGCGTCCCCCTTCAGTTGTGTTGTGGGTGGGCAGAGAGGATCTCCTCTCCCCAGGACCCTGTCCCTCCCTGGCGGGCCTTAGGGTACAAGTACACACCATGGCATGGCCCCGCCAGTCTGTCCTTCACGTGTATGACAGGCTCCCCACAGGACACACGCTAAAGCATCGTGATAGAAACTAGCCCATTCCAAACCTTGCGCCGTGATTTTTCCTACACGCCGCACGCAGCTTTTGTGAGCCGTAGCATAGTGAATCGGTAGAGATTGAATCTTAGTTTTACTAAGTTTTACTTAGTTTTTTTGAGCGCGTATTAGGTGCCAGGCTGTGTTCTGGGCATTTGTGGGAGAACTGGGGAGGGCGGTCTAGTGAAGGTCTGCCCTCAAGCTTTACAAATTCATAGCAGCTAATTTTTTTTTTTAATTCGAGGAAGCAGTGGGGGAAGCCTTTGTCTCCTGGCTCTCCACATGTGTACGTGTGACACCCTCTGAATGAGCCGCAGGGTCCATGACAGAGTCGAGTGAGGAGTCCCACGCACCTGGCGTGGCACTCTGGTCACAAAGTCACAGTGTGGGCAGGTGCCCTCGGGAGAGAATGGAGACGTGACTCCTTCCTGCCTCTCCCAGAGCCGAAGAGGGCCAGTGTCTCAAGGGGTGGGGAGACCTTCGCGGACAGAAGCACTGTATCGTGAGGAGCGTCATTATTGTCATCCCGCAGTGTTGGTCCTTCTCGATCCAAGGCTTTGGACAGTTTCTACACACATTTCATTTGTTCTAGAAAACTTCGCTTTCACGTGGCTTCTAGTTTCATTCCCGCATCTTCGACAGATAACTCAGAAGGGCTGTAAAGGGAAGATGGTGAGGGAGGAATGTTCACATATTGCCATTTTTCTAGAGTTCCCTAGGGAAGCAGGTTTTCACAGAATTGGGATCTGTCTTCTAGGGGCGATTAGGGGTCCTGTGGGCAAAATGGCCATCACTGCCATGGATAGAAAGGAAACATTTCAGAGAGGCTCCAAGAGTCCCCTACCCATCCCTTAACGTGTCGGCGGAGACCTTCAGTAAGAAACAGAACCAACGTCTTGGCAGTTGGCAAACTGTAGCAGGATGAGGAGATCTTTTTTCCTTCCTGACGTTTTGGATCTGGGGCGCTCAAGACACCACATCTGCATTCACACGGTTACCTTGTGTGAACCCCGATAGAGTGTCGTGCTCCCGGCTGAGGGTGGTAGCTGCTTGCTTAGGGAAATTTTGTGTATGTGGAGTCCCTGATACTGTTTCCAGACAAAGGACGCAAGGTTTGCTTTGTGGGTGGACAGTAAAAGAGCAGAAAATCACCGGCAGGGAGCTTCTCGGAGGTACTCTGGTGGAGGCATAATTTCATCATCATCAAAAATGACCTTTCTACTAGACAACAGCGTGGATGGATCCGAGGGGGATTGTGCTGAGTGAAAAAAAAGTCCGTCTCCGAAGGTTGTATACTCTGTGATTCCATTTATATAACGTTCTCGAAGTAACCAAATTACAGGGATAGAAAACACATTAGTGGTTGCCAGGGCTTAGGGACTGGGCAGAGGGGCTGGTGGCCATACAGAGGGACCACGAGGCGTCTCGTGGTGGCCGAGCAGCTCTGGGTCTTGACTGTGGCGCGAGTTATGTGAAGCTGCACGCTCGTGGTGGTGTTCATAGATGCTCGTAAATGAGGAGATCTGGGTAAGCTCTGTGGACTGTGCCCTTCTCAGTGTCCTGCTTTACACGTGACCACGGGGGGAGGCAGGAGGAGGGGTCACATTTCCTTTTCTTTTCTTTTCTTTTCTTTTCTTTTTTTTTTAAATTTTTTAAAGATTTTATTTATTTATTTGACAAAGCAAGAGAGCAAGAGAGAGGCACAAGCAGGGGGATGGGCAAAAGAAGAGGGAGAAGCAGGCTCCCCGCTGAGCAAGGAGCCCAATGTGGGACTCAATCCCAGGACCCCAGGATCATGACCTGAGCCCAAGGCAGATGCCTCACCGACTGAGCCACCCAGGCACCCCGAGGCGTCACATTTCTTTACAATCTCCTCTGAATGTTTCGTTATTTCAAAGTACATTTTGTTTTCAAATGTCTTTCTAACCTACCCGTCCTGAGTGCTGAGATTCTGGCTCTGGAACATAGGAGACCATGAGAGAGGAAGGAAGGGAAGAAGGAGTTTGTTGTGAGTTGAAGAAAGTTTTAACACACGCACACACACACACACACACAGCTGACCAGATGCAGCCACTTGTCCTGCTGGTGTCTGAGGTGTGCGCCCGGCACAGCAGAGCAGCACGAAGTGGCCCAGGATGCAGTCCCAGGATCGGCCTGCCCTCCAGGTCCCCCTTGCTCCTGTGTAAGCCCCACTTCGGGAGAAAAGGCCCAGAGCCAACTGCAGAAAGGAACTCCCCCTCCAGTGTAGCTCTCGGGGCTTCTTCAAGCCAAGCAAAACCTTGATTTTTAATTGAAAAACTACATCTCGGGGCGCCTGGGTGGCTCCGTCGGTGAAGCATCTGCCTTCGGCTCAGGTCATGATCTCAGGGTCCTGGGATCGAGCCCCGCATCGGGCTCCCTGCTCAACGGGAGCCTGCTTCTCCCTCTCCCTCTGCAGCTCCCCCTGCTTGTGCTGTCTCTGTCAAACAAATAAATAAAATCTTTTAAAAAAAGAAAGAAAAGTTTTGTCTCTAACACATACTGTAAAACATGAAACTGTCGAAGAAGGGTGTGTCCTCAGTCCCGTCGCGCCCTTGCCCCGTCCCTCTGTTGCTCTGAGACCCCCTGCTCCCCGTTTGCTGTTCAGTGTGACACTAGACCCCACGCACGCGGTACGTGAAATGTGCACCTGTTCGTAGGCAGATGTTGGCGTGCTGCACAAACAGCTTTCTCTCTGTGTGTGTTTGAGAGCCGTCATGCGTCCGTACTTCCGGCGGACCCTTGCTTTCTCACCAGCCACGGAGTGTGCCACCCCATGAGTGTGCCACGAGTCATCGAGCCGTCTTCTGCTCGTGGGCATTTGGGTGCTTGTCCTTCTGCTGCTGCTTTTTGTGCTGCTTTGAGTTTAGCCTCTTGTCCAAAATACAAGTTCTTTACAATGTGGAGGTAAGATCTCTGTTTCTGTTTTTCTGACACGCTTACGGCTGCGCAGCAGTTTTTTCTTTCTGTCTGGATTCCTGCCTCAGGCCATACCTCGTGCAGGCTCCAGGTCTCCCATCAGCACCGTAATTGTGAGGTCACAGCCAGGGGCACCCCGTGCCCCCCACCTTAGGCATTCGGAATTGACTCATAAAACTGGGAAGCATCAGGCTGTGCCACAAATCCATTTTTCTTTGTAAAACGGCTGCAGAATAGTGTAGCTTAGCGTTTTGCTACACATATGTGCCGTATGCCTTAATTTCAGCACAGCTACAGACCTACAGATCACATAGGGGTGTATGCGTGATCACTGTAAGGAGAATAAGTTCTCACCGACGTTCTGATGGCATTTTACGTACGAATGTGTGCCGCGTCCGTGGTGTTATCTCAAAACAACACCAGTGGAATTCCTTCCGTGGGTGAAGGCTAAAAGGAAGTGGCATCCTGTCCTGTCCATGTCCTTGGAATCGCCGGGGCTGGATGAGGCTCAGTGGGCCCCAGAGGCCGTGGCGTCCGCACGTCCACCCTGGTGTGTGTGTGAGCGCAGAGGTGGGGGGTGGAAGCAGGTCTGACGGTGGCCAGCAAGAGCGGCTGCCGTCCCCAGACGCCGTGCCCGCCCCAGCGCCCGTTGCCGGGCGCCGTGGCGCTGTGGTGACCTCGCCAGCTCTCAGAGTATGAGAGGCGCTTGCGTCAGTTGTGTCAGTCATTTCGAAGGAAGGTCAGCGACAACAGCTCTCCCAGAGGAGGGGCAGGAAGGGGGTGGGCCACGGGCGACAGCCGGCCCAGCGCGGTGGCCTTGCGTGCCAGGGCCTTGACGCATCCCAGCCCGTGTTCAGACTTTTCTCCAGGTGCTGCCCAAAGGCCAGCTCTGGACTGGCATGTGTCACATAAAGAAAGCATCATATTTGCTATGCAAACGTTAGATGTTTCTACTTCCCTAAAGAGCAGGAGGCAGAAGCACTGCGGAGAATCCACAGCCGTGAGTTTCTGTTCCGCCCCACAGAGCAGGCCGGCCCCACTCCCATCTATATGGAAACTCTGGCGGGGACCCAGCCTGCTATAAATAAGCATCCTGGCTGCTCCAGGAAGGCCGGCCTTCCTCATTTTTTTTTTTTTTGTCTAAGTGGAATTTGCAACATCTTCTGCCCAGAACATTTGTGTCCAAGGCCCTTTCATCTCCCAGGCATCCTGTTCGACCGCCATGCGGACATTCTGGAATCCTTCCCACTGCAGCTGGGTCACAGGGTGAGCCACACGGGGCCAGCCTCCTCAAAGAAAGAAATGGTTATCTCCCTTCTGTGACCTCTGTCTGTGTTTAGACACGGGCCTCCATAGCACCCCTTCTGAGGAACGGGCAGGAAGCCCTTTCGGCTCCTGCCAGGCAGCCCATCTGTTAGCGATGGAGGAGGTTCATTGGTAAGTGCTGGAAGCCCAGGGCACAGGGGCCAGCGGGGCCCAGGAATACGTACGTCTTTGACACCACTTGATCCTCAGACTCTGTTGGGCCTTCCCTCCCCTCAGACCGGCTAGCAGCCCAGGCTTTCAGCGAGAGCACCAGAGAGCGGGACTTGGACGTTCAGCACGTACGTCTGGGAGCCTCATCCCGGAATCAAGACAGACGTCGACAGAGCAGAGGGGGTTGCTGCTCCTCAGAGTGGGCCACGGACCGGAGGCCGGTCTGGGAACTGGCTGTCACAGTCCACCAATGATATAAACGGCCTGAGCTTAGAACGCAGATCAGCTGTGTCACGGAGCACACATCCGAGTGAGGCTGCCCCGTGTGTTCGGCAGCAAGACTCTCCCAAGGAAGCGGTGTGTCCGTCCATGTCCCGGCCTGTGCTCCCGCGCATTGCAGACGGCCACATGGAGTAGCTTCACGTGGTAGCTTTGGGTTGTCCTGAAACCGTCCCTGGTACAATATAAAAGAAACCTCACAAACGGATAGGGAAGAGGTTTATGCTCCGAATTAGGTTTGGAAAATTAACCATGTAATGCTCCTCTGCACTTTAAGATTTTATTTATTTATTGGAGAGAGAGCGAGCAGGGGGAGAGGAAGGAGGAGGGGGAGAAGCAGGCTCCCCGCTGAGCAGGGAGCCTGATGCGGGCTCCATCCCAGGACCCTGGGATCACGACCTGAGCCAAGTGCAGACGCTTCACCGACGGAGCCCCCCAGGTGCCCCGATGCTCCTTCACTTTACACACAAAATGAAGTAGAGCTGGATTCAAAAGTGAAACGGGGGGGGGGGGGGGCGCCTGGGTGGCATAGCGGTTGGGCGTCTGCCTTCGGCTCAGGGCATGATCCCAGCGTTATGGGATCGAGCCCCACATCAGGCTCCTCCGCTATGAGCCTGCTTCTTCCTCTCCCACTCCCCCTGCTTGTGTTCCCTCTCTCGCTGGCTGTCTCTGTCTCTGTCAAATAAATAAATAAAATCTTCAAAAAAAAAAAAAAATGAAACGAGGAACAAGCTGTAACCTTAAGAAGAAACCAGAAGAAAAATCTCGAACCCATCTCACAGTGTGGGCAAGCTTGATTTCGAAATATCCTTTCAAATTACCCAAGTGATCAATGCTTTTTGTAGAGAATCCATAAAGCGTGAAAATAAAATCACCCATGCTTCCAGCTCCCAGATAGAATCGCTGCTGCTCTTAGCTTTATTCTCTCTGACCTTTTATCTGTTCGTGGAAATATTTAATAAAACTAGGATCATGCGATATATACTATTGCATATCATCCTTTTCCGTGAAATTAATTATTATTTTAAAGTAATGAAACGAAAGGAATACAAAACCGCATACACAGCCTGATCTTGGTAGTGGTTTGGTTTGGTGGGGTTGGTTTATATACCAGTCATGAAATACATGACGATTCCTCAAAATCAGAAGTTGAGGGGCACCTGGGTGGCTCAGTCGGTTAAGCGTCTGACTCTTGATTTCAGCTCAGGTCGTGATCTCAAGGTTGTGGGATCGAGCCCTGCGTGGAATCCGCTTGAGATTCTCTGCCTCTGCCCCTCCCTCTGCTCACTCTCTTTCTCTCAAAATAAATAAAATCTTTTAAAAAAAATCAGAAGTTTAAAAAATGCTATTATGCAGGTCAACATGATTTTCTTCTCTCTCGTTTGACCTTTTACAAATTTTCTGCAAAGAGCATGCATTACTTTTGCCCTCAAGGAAAGTAAAACATTGTCAGTCCCAGGCCAGTGCTCCAGGCACTGGCTTTGGAGGGATTGGCTCCCTCTGCCCCACAGTTGGCCTCAGACCACCCCTGAGGGATGGGCCTGTCCCTCAAATGCATCTCCTGGGCTCAGGGCTAATAGTGAGGTGTGCAAGGGCCACCCCCCACCCCGCCACCTCTGGAAAAGCCATTCATAGCGGGGCCGTGCAGCGGCCACAGCTGTGCCCCAGCATGGGCATGCTGCCACGTTCACTGCCAAGCCCCTGCCCAGGGCCCTCCTCCGGGACGATGAGCAGGGGGGACATGGCCACGCTGGGAGCGCCCCGGGCTCCATTTTGTGATGTGTGTGTTTCATGCGCGTTCGGGGGCATCTCTTGTACTCATGAGATCGGCAGGGGCTTTGCGGTCAAAGCTTTTCCCGCGAGTAGCCCTGCCTTGGCTGAAGTCCCCGTACGGCCCTGTGGGTGCTGAGCACGGCCGCCTCTGCTTGGGGGCTGCAGCGTGAAGCGATCTAGGATGCAGGACGTGCGGGGCTTTCCTTCCTCGCGTCTGACCCATCCTGAGCCAAGGCCAGTTCTTTCCAATTCAGTCATTGGCAGGAGCCCCTCTCCAGAAGAAGTGTAGTGTGAAGGCTGAGATCCCTCTGTGAAGGCGGAGAAGGAGCACCCTGCTGTTCTCGGCATGTTGGCTCCAGCGATCATGAGTGAAAGGACCGGGTAGGAGGCCCTCGCAGACCGCAAGTATTCACAGGCCAGAAAGGAAGTGAGCACGGCTCATTATTTTGGGATCTGCTCTCAGGAGCACAAAGGCGTTCCTTCATCAACAGAAGTGCAGAGACCAAGGAAAATCAGCAGCCTTGTTTTTCCAAATGCACACTTTATTTTTTTTTAAAGATTTATTTTTTTGAGAGAGAGAGAGAGAGAAAGTGGCAAAGCACAGAGGGAGAGTGAGCGGGAGAAGCAGGCTCCCCGCCCCAACGCGGGACTCGATCCCAGGACCCCAAGATCATCACCTGAGCCGAAGGCGGAGCTTAACTGACTGAGCCCCCCAGGCGCCCCTCTAAACACACACCTTAGAACAACATGTCCATCCATCTTTACAGCTCTGGGTATTATTTAAGAGGGGGGAGGCTACCTATAAGCCCGGGACGATAAGCCAGGCCAAAGTAAGTAGGGGGCCCCCGGTAGGCTGTGTAAAGCCGAGGTGTGGCCTCAGGCAGCTCCAAGCCAGGCTGTGTTGGGACAGAAGCTGTATACCCTGCTCCCATGAGCCTCGCGAGTGCCCCGTGACCCTCTGTGCCTTGACGTTGCAGGCCTGGCACAGGTGCCCGGGAAGCTGTGTGCCCACTACGCCTGGGACGCCAGCGTGCTGCTTCAGCCGTGGCCGGCCGTGGACCCGCAGTTCCTCCAGCAGCCCGACGTGGTGCAGATGGCCGTGCTGGTGAGTGTGTCCCGCGGCCCCAGAGCGGGAGGTGAACTGACCGGGGCGGGTCGTCGGGCCTGACTCGGCCTCACCGCCCTGCCTGTCTTACTACCTTCGTACACTTGAGCTTTGAGGTCAACACACATCACGAGCTCGTGAGCATAAAGCTCCCAAGGCCCTCGGGGGATTAGACGGTGGGCGGCAGAACCCTGTCCTGTGTTATAGGTTCTGATCGCCTTGCCCTCCGCGGTGTTCCCGTCTCCTTGGCCACTCCTGCTTCGCTTAGGGAGGGGGGTGACGGTGAGCAGGTTGGCCAAGCAGGAGCACCTTGCCGAGAACACTGTTTCAGAAAGGCTACGTAACCTTTCTTTCTCTTTCTTTCTTTCTTTCTTTCTTTCTTTCTTTCTTTCTTTCTTTCTTGTCTTTTCTTTCTTTCTTGTCTTTTCTTTCTTTCTTTCTTCTTTTCTTTTTTGGGTAAATTACATCATTGTAAATACATAAAAGTTGTTTTTTATTTCAACCTTTTATAGAGCAAATAACTTGAATAGTTCATCCTTTATGGAATTTTAACATATTTAATGTGTGCACTCTGGAACCCATTATAAGGACTGTTTAATGCTGATGTGGCTGTAGAGGGAAAGAGGAACAGGGGCCCCTCTTAGCGTGTCTCTGGTTCGCACGTGGGGCCAGGTCATTCACATCCAAGATTTCATTAAACTCTTACCATTCCGTAAGGTAGGCATTTCCATTCTTACTGATTTCAGTTGAGAAATCGGGCTCGGAGAAGTTGGTCGCCTTGCCCATGTTTATTTGCTTATTGGTCAGTAATGGTCAAGTTACCTGCCGTGGGTCAGGCACAGGGCTAGGCTCTGGGGGTACAAAATCGAACAGGTCAGTCAGGGTCCCTGCCCTGATGGAGCCGAAAGCCGAGTGGCAGAGATCGGGAAAAGGAAAAGGACAGAAAAATAAATAAAATCACTGCAAATGGTGAAAAGGGCCACGAACACACCACCCAGGAGCTGAGAGAGAGCCCAGCCTCACAGGGGCCCAGTTGGCCAGGCCCCTGTTCTTCTGCGTCTATGCAAATCCTGGGCCCAGCCGGTGGGTCGGTGTTTGGAAAGACGGCTCCAAGCAGGAGAACTGGCCCCTTCCCAGCCGCTTTGTCTCCACACTACCTCCCCTGGCACCTCGTTCCCCTGCAATCCCACTTTGCTTCCCCCACGGAGGGAAGGACGTGGGCCTGCCCTGGTGGGCTTCTTCCCAAAAGCCTCAAAACCAAAAATAGCCCTGTGGCACAGAGAAGTTTCTTTACCTGAAGTCACGTTTCTAAGACATAAACTCGTGTGCCCCTGAGAACTCATCCTCTGTGTGAGGAGTGCCAGCTTGAGAAACTGAAGTTTGAGTCTGTAAAATTCCATTCCACTTTAATCACCGCAGAAAAGACATTGAGTTCTAGTCTTTGGTAAAATAGTTTTAGATTATCGTGGAAATGAAAACCCAAAGTTTAAGATGTGAGTAGGCCTCCCTGTGGGTTCACCCAACTGGAGACCCCCTGGCTCAGGGCACCGTGCCACGTGGCGGAACTTCTTTGGAGGCCCGAGTTCTGTGTCCGTGTGATCGCAGGTTGGTGCCCCGGCGAGAAATAGCAGCTGCGGTGACAGTACGTGTCATTCAGCATGGTTCGGGCCCACCGTGCCCCTGTCCTCTGTGCGCTTGGTATGCAGGGTAGGGCCCAACACCGGGGATTAGCTCCTTGCCGCTCGGCGCCCAGGAGGGACCATCTAAGGGACCCACGACTGCCACACACACAGGGAGTTTCTGTAGCCAGGTTAAGGCGTAGAGCTGGGGAGTGAGACTGTCCTGCGTGAAAGTCTCCGTTCCACAAAATACTTCTGCAGGCCTCTGTTTCGACGAAAGGAGGCAGACATGGTGCCTGGCTTTGCCCGTTGTGGAAAGAATTTGATTGGACGATGCCAGCAGGTGCCTAGCCTGCTTCTGGGTGCACTGATGACAAAACCCACTAACAAGCAGTGAGTGCCGACTGACGGCCAGGCACTGCCCTAAGAACTTTCCAGATACTGACTCATGTACCCCGCACAGCAGCCCTGGGAGCGGGCCCTGGTTTACCCCTGTCACAGACGAGGCAGCTGTGTGACCAAGTCCATTCTGTAGGTGAGGGAGCAGCGGCAGAAGGGGACCTAATCCCCGGGGGAGATGGCAGGTGCCGCTAGCTGCTGGTGTGGACATCGCTGCTTCTGGCAGTCGGGGCATTGCCGCAAGGGGCTGTGGGGCCTGGGCTCAAAAGAGGAGCAGTGTTTCCCTGGTGAAGAGGATGCCTGATGGGCCGAAGCAAAGGCAGGGAAGGCCCTCGGTGACGTTGGGACTGCGAGCCGTGGAGGGACTAGAGCATAGGCACAGGTATGGCGCTTCTGGGGAGAAGGCCAGGCTCCACTCTGAGAGGGTTGGGGGCTGGCAGGGCATCTGATCAGGGGAAGGGGAGGATCCAGGAGTCATCCCGTCTCCACCACTTGCTGGGTGAAGTGGCTTCACCTCGTGTGCCTCGGCTTCCCCGTCTGTAAAATGGGCACAGAGTGGTCATGCATGGCCCTCACGGGGTTGTGGGAGGAGATGCAGGTTGGCTCGGGGGATTGCATAGCTCAGCACCTGGCACGGAGGAGCGAGAACTTAGCGCAGCTTTCATCGTTCGTCGCTATCATAGGGCTGCCCTTGTGTCGCTGGGTGGCCATGGCTGGGGTGGGGGCAGTGCTCATGGCCAGGGGCCTGTCAGGCAGCAGTTGGAGAAGTCCGGGAGAACAATGCCGAGGCCCTGGACCGAGGCTTCAAGTAATGAGGGGAGGCGGCAGAGATGGAAGCTTGCAGGGCCCCCAAATGGGGACTGGAAGACTTTTCTCAAGTCAGATGGCCACTATTTGACGTGATTTGAAAGAGCTTCTTCCCCTGTAGGCCCCTGAAGGCCAAGTCCAGTGTGGAATCCCACTTTGGCTCCTGGTGTCCATTTTACTGGTCCCTCATGCCGGGAGTGGAGCGTGATGGAGACCCACTCCCTCTGAAAGGACCGCCCTGGGTAAGGCAACTCAGGGGAGTCCCCGGGAGCCACAAGACGGTGCCTGGGACCCCGTGGGAAGGCCCGCTGGGCTCCCTGGCCACATCCAGAGGTCACGAGCCCCCCCCCCCCAGTTGGGGTCAGGAATGACTCAGCTCCCTGGACAGGCCTCGCAGGGACCACTGAGGGCCAGTCAGGCTCCCGGTCCCCAGGCTCCACAGAAGCACTGGGTCTAGAGGTAGGGTCATGGTGCCGAGGCCATGTGTTGAAGAGGACATCCCACACTGGCTCCTTCCCTGGTGGCTGGGAGACCCGACAAAGGCCGAGGGGTAAGGGGGTGTAAGGCCTAGTGAGCTGGTCCCTTCCGACAGGTTATCTCCCTCAACAATGCAGGCGATTCCATCCTTAAAGAAGAGAAAACTGAAGTCCAGGCCCGGGAGTCTGCACAAGAGTGCGTGCTCTCTCCCCCGACGCCCCATCGCGGCAAGTGGCTGGGGGAGCCCTTGCCCTGGGCCACTCTTCCCTGGGTGAGAACTGAGAGCCAGAGCTGGGGCCGTGACTCAGGAACAAGCAGTTTCTGAGAACGCCGTGTTTGGGGCCCCCGGGACTTCACAAAGGGCGCGGCTTTGGTGTGACAGGATGGAGGTCTTTTCTGAGGTCTTGGTCAAAGCAAGCATGTGGTCGTGAAAGATGGTGGCTTCTAATGGCTTAGAAACAAGATGGGGGGGGGCAGTCCTTTGAACAACAGCCCTAGTCCCACAGCTTTAGGACACCAAACCCTGCATCCAGGAGACTCACACTTTTTTAGAAGAACCGTATTCTAGAATATTTCAGGACATGATGTGTTATCATCTTTGGCTCCCACCCAGTGATGTATGTTGATGCAACCAAGAAAAATGCCCCTAAGTTCTACATACATCTGAAAAAATGAAATGGGTGATGAGGGACCCCTGATAGGCTTTGGTTGAAATCTGAGAAATTATTCCTGGTAACTTTTCACAATATGGTGACTGTATTTTCCCAGTAAAAAAACCAGGAACGTTAGTGAAAGCGTTCTCACAGGAGAGGTGGGATCGAGGATTTGAAGCACAGCTGTTCAGAAGCCATGTGGGCTGTGACAGCACCTTCCTCCTTGCCGATATCACTTCATATTTGCTGTGAAGTGTGTCCTTTCTGAACGGTCCTCAGTGAATAGGCACTGACGTCTGGAACTGGATGGGCCCATTCTCGGCAAAGCTGAGTCCAGTTTCCTAGTCTCTATACTTGGGCACCCCGCTCTGGTATCAGGCCCCCAGCAGGGAGGCTGCCTGCCTTCCCCAGGAGCCGGAACCCCCCTCCCCCAAGACCTGGGTAAAATCCTCGGTGACACTCGCTGTGAGCAGAACCTAGACTCATCCCCAGTGACAACCGTCCCTCTCCCCCCGGAAGCTGCTGAGGGTTCTGACCTAACTTCCAGCACACCTGGGACGGGGCGCCCCTATCCTCTCTCCCCCAGCCTGTGTTTTCAGGCATTAATCCTGTCCTCGCTGCTCTCTGTCGTCTGGGGAAGCCGGTGCCACATCTTCCCGCTTCCCGTGGGCATTGGTTTGGGGCCCCTTGTCATCCTCAGGATGCTCCTCATCGTTCGTCTCGCTTTTCTCCTCAGATCAACAACAAAGCCTGCGGCAAGATCCCCGTGCCCCAGGGAGTCGCGGGGGACCAGGACAAAGTCCATGAGCTCGTCCTCCAGAGCGAGCTGGGTGTCAGGCTCCTGCAGGGGCGAAGCATCAAGAAGGCTTTCCTGTCCCCCAGAACGGCCCTCATCAACTTCCTGGTGCAGGACTGACCGCAGGGGTGGCCCCCGAGGAAGGACGAGTGTGCTGGCCCGGGGCGGGGAAGCGACCAACGTCTTGAATGTTTACCTTCGTGCTCTGCTGGACGGGCTGGGGCATGAGCCTGGGTGGTAGGGCCTGGTGCAGGGGTGAGGGTGGGTGTGGGCAGAGGAGGACGAGGAGGAGCGGAGGCGGAGGGCTCGGGCAGCCGCCGCAGGTGGAGGAAGCCAGCTGTCGCGTGTGAAGCCACCAGAGGAACTGCTGGGTGTCCCCTGGGTGTCTGCAGGAAGGCGAGAAGAGAAGCAAGTGAGAATGAACGTGGTCCCTCTTGAGCAGCCTGGGAGCCCTGACTCCTAGAAATTGCACAGCCCAGGAGCATGAGGGTAAACCGAGGACCCACACATGGCGCACAGAGAAGCATGGACAGCCAGTGTTGGACGGGTGACAGCCTGGGCATCGTGGCAGAGGGTCTCCTTGCTTTCAGGCTGACGGAGGAGCCATGAGGGTTTATGACCAAATATCCAGTATGTGGCTGGTTCCTCCGCAGGCGTCCCCACTGCCGGGCCCTCTCTGATGCCGACACACGGGCTTGTGGGCAGAGCACCACTTCCTGACCACTCCCTCCGGGTGTCACATGTGCTGGTAGTGAAGCAGAACCAGGCTGGCTCAGCTGGAACCCATCCCAGGGCGTACCGCAGCCCCGCTGGGAGTCTGCCCATGTGGGCCCCAGATGTCGGGGTGGCCCCCAGGGCCGGGCGTTAGCATGAGCGAGCTCACCGGGGCTGAGGGGGCTGGTGCCACCGGCCGCTGCCTCCGGGTTCGGGCCCCCCGCCGCCTGGCTGCCGGGAGGGGGCCGGAAGCGGACCCCCGTTGTCGGTGCCTTAGGGCAATCCGGGGTTCTGTGAAGTCAGCAGTTAGGTGCTCTTACCAGAACCAGCCTGAGCCACTGATGATACTTACTGGGGAAGTGGAGGAGAACCCAGCCGTTCTGTGCTACTGAAAAGCTGTATTTGTTTTCTGATGCCGTTTTTCTAAAGCAGCCTCAGCTGTGGCTACAGTTGAGCGGCTAAGAGATGCCTTTTTTTAACGTAATAAAATGTGTGTCACGTATGACGTTGGGACAGATGTGCGATCTCGGAATAGCCGCCATAGTTCCTGTTCTGGGAGTTAATCAGGACCAGATCAAGGTGTTCCATCCTCATCAGAAGCATCGGCCGTGTGCCTGAATCCACACGGAAAGTCATAAAGTGAGGTGCGTGGGGGGACTTACGGAACGTGGTAGCCAACCCTGGTTCAGGCTCGCTAGCCACAGCGGTTAAGTTACCGGTTCTCAAATGTGGCTCAGCTTTGATACCATGCCTGGTCCCTGTGCCCCGAAATTCTGATGTAAGTGACCACAGGTGTGTTTGGGCCTCAGGGAACCTTAAAAGCTGCATGGGGGAGTCTAACGGGCAGCGAAGTTTGAGAACCACTGGGTTGATCGATGGATTTGAACCATAAAACGTCGAACTAGTCCTTCCTCTGTCTTCCGCTTCCCTGGAATGAGTCTGGTGTGGGACCCAAGCATGAAGGAGGAGACCGGGGAAAGACCAGGCCCAGAATGGGAGGCAGGGGCCAGAAGTCTCCAGCAGGTGCTTAACATGCTCCCGGAACCCACTTGGGTGGACACAGCCCCATTCCGTGTACCAGCACGTGTGGAGTCAATATAAGCAAGTAGATGCGGATATTTGATGTGGGGAGAGAGCCACGAGTGTTCTTGCTTGATTGTCCTGTTTCTTCCAAAGTAAGCTGAGTGGTCTTGAACCCATCAACAGGACAAGGGCAGGGAGCCCTTTATCTGCACATAATCTGGCCAGAGCAATGGGCCATTAAAACCTCAAGGCTACTAGACTAACCGGCCATGGCTTTGGAGAACTTTCTCTGCAAGAGAATAAGGCTTTTGAAAACAAGAGCTCGTACTACTCGAGATGCTGGGTATAAAGAACAATGGAACAGAACGCTAATCCCCGGGGGTAGGGAGGTGGGGTGGGGAATGATCTCAGTCCTTTTTTAACTGCCTTGATTAGGTCGAAAACCGGACTCAGCAAGTTCGCTTGCATTATGTCCTGTAACTCCCACAATAACCCTACAGGGAAGGAATTAGCCTCGGAAATACAAAGAAACCCAGGCTCTGAGGTTCAACGATATGCTCCGTTTCCACAGCAGGAAAGTAGAACCGAGATCCAAACCCACATCTTCTGGCCTCTGAATCCCCTGATGCCACCCTGCCATGTTTGCCTGCCCCCCTGTAATTGCCCATCTTTGCCCTAAGTGCCACAGTCAGGAAATTGAGACATTGGCTGAACATCGGCATTCTGAGCAGAGGCTGGCCTGGCCTGTCCTCCGGTAAAGCCAGGAAGTCACGGCGCTGGCCCCCATGCTGGTACAGGTGGTGGGTGCCGGTCCGAGAGCGCGGTGTGGGTTCCAGAGGGCTGGAGGCAAAGGTTATTGCCAGATCCGTGGAACACCTGGGTTCACGGGCGATGGCAGGGTGAGGAGTGAAGAGAGTTTACCCATAGGAAAAGAGACACCTGGGAAGCCCCACGGCAGGCAGACGCCCCTACAGTAGGCGCCTACTGTCTGCCAAGGAAAATGAAATTGATCTCTGAGACCCTAAAACAGTGAATGAGCTGAGCAAAGGCTTAGATGTGCTTTATCCCAACCTAACTGCACACCCCTGGGGAGCTGGTTAAGGAAAACAGGGTGCAGCCAGTCCATGCAAGATGAAGCAGCCCGCCAAAGATGGTTTATTAAAAAAAAAAAAAAAAAAAAAAGGAATATGACCTTTTTCTCATGAATAAATCAGTGTATTTACATAGTGTGATCCTGACCGTAATTTTTAAAAATTCCAACCCTCACAGAGAGAGAAGGAAATTTGCTCACAAATCATTGGTTGAGAGTCCTACGAGTAATTTTTTCCTTCTGTTTACCTTTTTTTATGTATTCCAACTTGCATTGGCCATGTGGTATTTCAGTAATGGGGGGAAGATATTAAAATGGACAATGTTAGGAAGATTCAAATGAGCTAAAGGCCTGTCCCCCTTGATTTTTCTTTTTTTTTTTTTTTCTCCCACAGTAGCCAGTGGCCAGGTGGGACATGCCCCAACTGGGAAAATATAGTCTCTTTGTTGTATACAGTGGAATCTAAAGAAGCAAAAAGCAGCCCCAGGAAGCTGGTGTTTGCAGCCACTCAGTGTGGGCAGGTGTGCGACCCTCCCGAGCTTCTCTCAGCCTCAGGATCTGCAGCCCGAGGACAGAGGAACAGGAGGTAACATCCCCTCATGGAACTCTCCTGTCCTGGGCGGATAAACCAATATGGCAGCCAAGAGCGTGAGCTCCGGAGTCAGCCAGACCCAGGTTCTATGATACGCGACCACGTGACTATGTCCCTTGAAACCTCAGTGACCTAGGCAAGCCTTGGAATGTCTCTGAACCTTTGTTTTCTTGAGAAAACAGAAGTAAAAACCATGCCTTAGGGCGTGAGGATAAAGTGAGAGAATGTGTGTAAAGCTCACGGCACATAATAAGTTCTCAGTAAAAGAGAATAGCTCCTTCTGAGTAATCTTGCCTGAGTAAAAATAGGCTAAGGGTCTAGCATGGCATTATCTTTGGTCAGAAAGAAGAGAACATTTAGAAAAATATGCATCCCAGCCTGCTGAGGTAAAAGATTTAAGCAGTAAACTTGGAGGAATTTTAATCCCGTTGGGTCCAGTCAGCCCTATTATTTGGTATTTTCACTTCATGTCCTGAAACCTTTGTGTTACCTGCTTCCATGATTCCATACCTGCTGGTTAGTTTCTTGGAAGCTTCATCTGGGTGACAGCGATCTTTCCTGGGTGCTGGAGACCCTCTTTTCCTCAAGTGGTCGCCCAGGCCACAGTCTGACAAGGGTCCGGGAAGCTCCCGACCTCCTTCCGGCCCCACGCTGGCCATCCACTTTTGCCCCAGAACCCACGGAATTGGGACATGGGAAAGAATGCAGCAAGGGACAAAAAGCCAAGAGCTGGAAACCATACATGTGAGCCTAGCTGTAGCCCTTAGATCAGGTCTGGTTCGGGTGGGGTGGCCTGCCTGTGGCGCCCAGAGTAGAAGGTTCCTCCACAGCAGTTACTGGAAGGAGAGCCTGTGATGTGCTGGGGGGGCCTCTTGACTGAGTGGAGCAGCCATCGTTCTTATGGTGTTACCTGCCTTGGCTTGGGGTTTCCTGATTGGTGGCCTGAGGCTGCTGGGAGCGATGGCCCAGTGGTATGAGCTGGGGGAGGTTGGGGGCCACGTGGAAAAGTCCACCAGAGACCCTCGCAGGCCTTTCGTGGCCCAGGGGCCTCTTGGCAGGCCGGTGCTCAGACAAGATGGCCTCCAAACCAAAAGTGGGGCATCAGAAGTTTTCTTTGACAGGTGGTTTGGCCCCTGAACTGAGCCGCAGAGGAGGGGTTATAAGGCCACTAGTGCCCACGGACATGCCACAGCACTCCTGCTGGGCCGGGGTTGGCCACCACGGACCACAGGCCAAAGAGGGCGTGGTTCCTGCACCAGCGGCCTCCCCACCAGCTGCCCCGCTCGGCCTTCCTCCTCCTGGGAGAGAAGGGAAGGGGCAGCCCCGCTTACAGGGTCATTTTGTGCACCACACGCCACTGCAGGGGCTTTGCCGCTGCCCTGGCATTACCACATCGAAGCAACAAAGTGGGAATTATGACTCACTTCCTATAAAGAAGGAAAGAAGCCTGGAAACGTACAGTGAACTCCGTAAGTCATAGCACTAGGAACCGCTAGAGCCAGGATCAGTCCCCGGCTCCTGCTTCCTCCGCGGCACGCACCTGCCGACCTGGGACGCAAGAAGTGGCATGTCTTGGGAGGAAGTGCAGCTCGTCCTTGCTGTTTCTATCCAGAGAATTCTGAACAGGAGCTCTGGCATGCGTGTGGCCCTGCCTACGTGTCCCTCCTTGCAGGAGGGGCTGGGATTTTGTGAATTTTTTTAATCTGTGCATCGTTGGCTGTGGGTCTCTTCTGGGGGGTGGGGGTGATAACTTCTTGGGCATCTGGGGATGAAGGGACTCCCCTCGGCCCAGGGAGAGTCTCCGGAGAAGGGGCACAGCGGAGCCCTCAGCCACGGGCCCGTGAAGGGGACTGATCCTGGTGGAGCACCTTTGGGGAGAAAAGGCGACAGTCGGAGCCTGGGAGGGAGCACGCCTGCAGGTGAGGAAAGGCTCTGGAACAGCAGCCAGACTCACAAGAGATGTGGAATGCGGGACAGAGTCTGGACAAGTCCAGCCACCCCTGGCCCGCCTCCTGCCAATAGGCCGTGCGGCGCAGGGCGTTGCCGCTGGCCTCGGGGCGGTGGAAGAGACCCACCAGGGGGCCTTACCCTCCATCCCCCTTCTGCTGATGGCAAAACCGGGGCTCGAACGGGCTGACACTTGCTTGGGACCACGGCGGTAAGTGATGAAGCATCTCGACTCCGATCTGTGCCCATTCCACTCGCAGCACCTCTCCCCTGCTTTGGAGGGCAAGCCTGTGCTCCCGGCAGCAACATCATCCCAATGGACGAGGCCCACCGCACCCTAGAGGTCAAGGGAAGGCCCAGGGTAGGCAAAATGAGAAGAGTTTGCTCTCCCCTTCTTCCGTGGGAGACGAGGGAGCAGAAAACATCTGCTTCATGGGCTGGGTCCCTGTCCGACACTCCAGGGGTGGGCAGCCAAAGGCTCTTGAGTTTGGAGATTGGAATCTGGGATGACCAACAGTGAGCGAGGGGGGCATCCCCCGAGGGTGGGTGGGTGGGTGGGCGGGGGAGCCTGGAACACCCAGGGCAAGGCAGGTCCTGGAGGCCCAGGCCCCAGATCCAGGGGTGGGGCCCCTCCAGGCTTGCATCGTATCTCTGGGCCCGCCCGTGTTGGGGAGGGATCGTGAGGCCCTGCGGGGGAGGTGGTGGCCAGGCCCGCTGAAGTCACCCAGCTGGACCGGGACCCAACACGGATGACTCACCTCCCACAGCCTCAAGGCCTGAACTTGAATTCCTGTTCTTGGTGGGCCTCTGCAAGAGCGTTGCCTGTCCCAGACGCCCAGTATGTAGGAGCCACGGTCTGGGATCCCCCAGTATCAGCAGTGATACCATTTACTGTTTATTGCCAACCGATTATATGGCAGACCCCGTTCTAAGTGCTTCAACCGGGGGGGGGGGGGGGGGGGGGGCTTGCGCATCGTACACACGAGCAGACAGCAGAGCCGGATTCTGACCCTGCTCACTGCACCGCTTCCCGAAGGCCTTCACGCAAACCAGCCCATGCACCTCCCGAACTTTCCAAGACAGTTCTGGTTTTCTCTCCAATGGTCCCCAGGGTCCTCTAGAAACTACCCAGCCCACACTTCCTGATCCGTGGCCGGGAAGGTCGGCCCACTGTGAGTGCACAGCCAGGTGAGCACGTCCCCAGTGTCCCGAGGCACCCAACTTAGCCAGTGCCCACCAAGAGGTCTGGTTCTCTCTGAGCCTGGGACGGACCCCTCCAAGGGGCCATCACCTCCGGCAGACAGACGGAGCCTCCCTTGGGCCCCATCGTTGGGACCTAGAAGTCAGGGAGTCCACTTGGCTCAACCCCACACACTGCTAGGAAAATCCCATGGAAGGAGGTTGGGGACACCCGGCCTGGGCAGGCCTCAGGCAGCTGAGATCACCACCGTCCCCGGGTCATCCTTTCCACGCACAGCAGAAGGACCTCATCTGGGATTACTGAGCTTGGCCGGCCCGGGCTCCTTCCAGAGGAGAACCACCCATGCCCCCCCGCCACACCACAGCAGCGGCACTCCCATGGGCTGTCTGCAGGACCAGGAGAGAACCATGCCCTGGAGAGGGATCCCCCTTCCTCGGACGGGGAGGTGACGGAGAGCGTGGAGAGGGTGTACTGCACACTGCGGGGTCGATCGGGGAGGCAGGGCCACCCAAAGAGTGATGTCATTCACTGCATCTGGCGTGTCACTCATCAGGAAAAGGCAGGCTCCCCCCTTCCACTGGAAACAGAGCCCGGGTGGGCCAGAGGGGCCTCGCTGTCAGTGAGCAGCCACTGTGCAGAAACAGGCTGAAGGAAGTGGCTGAGAAGCGGGAGCCTGAGCCAAGTGTCACCAAATATTTCCAGTATTAGTTATCAATTAACTTCTTAGGTGTCAGTTAACGTCTTGGTTTTCTTTATTTTATAATAAAGAATTTATTTTTATTTGAGAGAGAGAGCAAGCAAGCACGAGTGGAGGGGTAGGGGAGAAGAAGAGGGAGAAGCAGACTCCCCTCGCCCCCCAGCAGGGAGCCCGACTCAGGGCTCGATCCCAGGACCTTGAGATTATGACCTGAGCCGAAGGCGGACGCTTAACCTACTGAGCCACCCAGGCGCCCCACGTCTTCGTTTTCTATTAATAGTTTGGCTACTATTATAAATGGAAGTTATGTCCCCCCAAATTTGTTTTTTTTTTAAAGATTTTATTTATTTATTTGACAGAGATAGAGACGGCCAGCAAGAGAGGGAACACAAGCAAGGGGAGTGGGAGAGGAAGAAGCAGGCTCCTAGCAGAGGAGCCTGATGTGGGGCTCGATCCCATAACGCCGGGATCACGCCCTGAGCCGAAGGCAGACGCTTAACCGCTGTGCCACCCAGGCGCCCCCCCCAAATTTGTATGTTGAAAGCCTACCCCCCCACCAAGTAATGGTGCTAGGAGGTGGGGCCTCTGGGAGGTGATGGGTCGGGTGGGGTCATGAGGGTAGGGCCCCCATGAGTGGCATCAGAGCCCTCGGAGGAGTCTCAGAGAACTCGCCACTGGCCTCCCATCCCTCCAGCGGCTGGTGGCGGGGGGGCGTTGTTGGGGGACACACAAGGAGAAGTCAGCAGTCTACAACCCGGGGAAGGGAGCGTTCACCAGAGCCCTTGGCCATAATGGCACCCCGATCTCCGACTTCTGTTTCCAGACCCGTGAGGAATAAATTTCTGTTGCTTATAAGCCCCCCAGTCCGTGGGGCCTTGTTTCGGCAGCCCGCACAGAGATGGCCATTACCATCCTCATCCTCAGTGAACAAGCGGAGTTCTCAGCAAGCACCCTAGCGAACACCGTAGACCTCTCCGGTCCCGCCTGGGGGAAGGAACTAGAGCTCTTCGTTACCAGCTACCCCAGTATTACCTGCACCACCTGCATCGTGCGCGGACACCTGGCCTGCCTGCTCGTGCCCTTGCTGGCCTGCCCTTCACCTTCAGCTCGGCGGTAACATCGACACCGCTACACCTCCGCGGTCTCGCAACAAACCGCGTTTATCGGTCCCGTAATCTAATCCTGGGGAGGAGGGGCAGGGGAGGAGCCCTGTTCCGTCCTGCCCCAGCTTCTTGCAGGGACCCGGGTTGATGCAGCCTCCATCACCTTCAACTCCTGGCTTCCAAGGGCGCCCCGGACATTGACCCCCCAGGACTTTGACATCTGCAGGGAAGGGGAGAGAGGGGTGGCGTTTCCCAGGGAGGTCTTCATGTGCCAGGTCTGGAAGGGGCATGCGTCTCTTCCGTCCACTCTCCTGGCCTCCGGGGAGTGGGGAAGCGTGGTCCCGGCTGCAGCCGCTTCCTGGCCGCCACCCTGCATGGGGGGGGGGGGGGACACCCAAGTATGTGGTGGGCGGCTAGCTCCTGCCACCCGAGCAGTCTTCGCCTCCAGACTCTTGCTCCTCAGTGTGCGTCTTCCTGATCTTCCGTATCCACTAAGCCCTGGGCTTCCAGACCTCTCTGGAGCGACAACGGTTTGCCCTCAGAGGGAAGCTGCTCGCTGTGTGCTTGCCGTCACAGACCCGTTCCTCCCCTGCCCTGCCGATGTTCGCTCTGCCCCTGCCCGGGCCTCGCTCCGCAGAAGGGCGTGAAATCGCGGACCCAGTGGGTCGTCCTACGCACGGCCGGCTTCCACCGCAGAGCTTGGCTGCTTGGTCCCCAAGTTCCCCCCTGAGACTCACGCGTCGGTGTGTGGGGGCCATCTGGAAGGTTCTGTTGGTTTGGAGGATGTGGGACATTTGGACAGGTAGAGCAAGGCAGGCTCCTCAGATGCCCCGCGGTGAACCTGGGAAATTCTTCACATTCCTGTGTCGGAAGGGTCACGGCGTTTGTTCAGCCTGGGAATGTGGCAGTCCCTGAGCGTGCGAGTGTGTCTGGTGCTGGAGATACACACCCCAGCCCCGCCCCGCCTCCACACACACGCATAAACACACCACACACATACACACACACACCCGCATATACGCACACACACACACAGACCATATACACGTAAACACACGTCCCACATACACACACACACACCCCATATACACATATACCCACGTCCCACACACACACACACCCCCCATATACACATATACCCACGTTCCACACACACACACACACCCCCCATATACACATATACCCACGTCCCCCCCCCCACACACACCCCATATACACATATACCCACGTCCCCCCCACACACACACCCCATATACACATATACCCACGTCCCCCCCCCACACACACCCCATATACACATATACCCACGTCCCCCCCACACACACACACCCCATATACACATATACCCACGTCCCACACACACACACCATATACACATATACCCACGTCCCCCCCCCCACACACACCCCATATACACATATACCCACGTCCCCCCCACACACACACCCCATATACACATATACCCACGTCCCACACACACACACACACCCCATATACACATATACCCACGTTCCACACACACACACACACCCCCCATATACACATATACCCACGTCCCCCCCCCACACACACCCCATATACACATATACCCACGTCCCCCCACACACACACCCCATATACACATATACCCACGTCCCACACACACACACACCCCCCCCATATACACATATACCCACGTTCCACACACACACACACACCCCATATACACATATACCCACGTTCCACACACACACACACACACACCCCCATATACACATATACCCACGTCCCCCCCCACACACACACCCCATATACACATATACCCACGTCCCACACACACACGCACAGACCATATACACGTAAACACACGTCCCACATACACACACACACACACACCCCATATACACATATACCCACGTCCCACACACACACACACCCCATATACACATATACCCACGTCCCACATACACCCCCACATACCACACACCACACACATGCATACCATATATCCATACACGTACTATACACACATAAACATATGTCCCCCCCACACACAACCCACACACCACTTACACACACGTACATTCACCACACACACCACACTGCCAGGGGCCTGCCCTGGGGGAGGGCGCCTGCTCCTTGATTTTGCCTGATCGAGGACGAGCCTCACAGCCCCGTGATGAGGGGGCCGCGGGGAGGGCAGTTTAGTCATGACAAGGGCCCCAAGTCATGGCCGTCAGTCAAGGAAGTGCCGGGGGGGGGGGGCACAGTGGACCATGACACACGAAGGTCGCCCATCCTCCCTGGTGCTCAGGTGGGCCACCATCACCCGAGGCATCAAATCACGGGGGCTTCCCTCCTCCGACAGCGCCCACCTGGGGTGGAAGCCCCCTAAATGTTCAGAAAGGCGGGTAATAGTAATTGGCCGCGGTGTATCTTCCGGTAAGTTTGTGCCAGCCAGCGAACCGGACAACGTGCTGGCGGGTGAGGCAGAGGCCTCTGGCTGGAGGCCCAGCTCCGGATCCTGAGAGCTTGGCAGGTGACCTGCCCTTCCTGAAGCTCATTTCCTCACCTGTGGGACTCGGATAACAACAGTTCCGGCCTTGACCTTGTTGGGAGGAGTCTAAGGCAGGTAAAAGGGCTTAGAACTGGCCAATAATCTCACAATCACACACTTTATCCCGTTTAGTCCTCACACTGTTGGGGGTGTAACGAGCAGGACCCCACTTTACAGATGAGCAGACTGAGGCTTGGAGGTGTCAGGTAAGTGTCCGGAGGTGGGTGCTGTTGAGTTCTGTTTCACGATCTGGGTGCCGATTGCAGAATTTAGGAGAATTAATGGTGTGCACTCAGTACGTGTGCCTTTTCTGAATCGGTTTCCTCACATGTTTACTTTTTGAAAGAGTGTAACGCCAAATACTAAAAACAAAGAAGCCAGTCGTGACCCACCCAGCCTGGCCCTGGGCAGCATCTCCCTCCTCCTGATTTCCCGCCTTCCACGGGGCGACCACCAGGCGGGGGGAGGTGACCAGTGAGCTCCGGTGCACAGTAAGTGCTTAGCACACACTAGCTCCCTCCTCCTCGCCCCTCCCCACGCCCCTGGGAACAGGTCCATTCCATTGGGGTATGATCGCTAAAGTGGGTTTCGAGAGCGTGTCTCACCCCCTGAATGGCCCATGGCGAGGCTTCTGTGGGGTGTTTTGGGAATGTCCTAACGATCCGTGCATTTGAGTGGTGGCATGCTCCCATAGACCAGCCACAGAGGTGCCCGCCTATTTTTTTTCCAGGAGAGTGGAAAGAGTTCAAAATGCCCAGGCTGCTTCTTCTGTAAGGTTACAGGTACGGTTGTGTAGGTTGTACACTGCACAAAGGTAGCTAGTCAGGGGTTAAGTGGCCAAGCCATACGCCCATAGGACTACGACTGCCCAGAGCAGGCAGTTTTTCTCGTTCATATAAATATGTTCTAGAGGTGATCAGTGGCTTTACCCCTCAGCCCCTAAGCAAAATCTTTCCTGCAGTGCCTCTTAGCTTAGAAGTCCTAAGCATCTGGTCAGAATGAGCCGAAAGACTGACATTGACAGGGGTCCAAAGTCTTGATGTGATTCCAAGGGTCAAGAAGTGGTTACGGACTTTTGGGTGAGGCTTGGTGGCGCAGGACAACTTTGAATTCTGATTCTGGCCCCAAGTGGACTCCATGACCTTGCGCAAGTTGTCAAGGACCACCAAAACTTTTATTTCCTTAATTACAAAACTGAGCCAGCGATGCCCGCTGGTAGGTGAGATGAGCGTCCTGGGAGGGAAGACTGCTGAAAATAGTCCGGGGATATTTCGTAAACTGAAAACTCCGGGCGCAGCCCTAAATGACAGTCTGCAGATTTCTTGGCAGGGAACAAAAGCATAAATTGGATGATTTCCTGCAGCCTCTCGGCTAAGGCTAAGGCTTCGCTCCTGGCCCCTCTTGCCTGGGCTGCCACACGCTTGGGGTGGAGGGTTCGTCATGGGGCACTCCCGGAGCCAACAGCCTCTCACAAATCTGGTGTGTGTGTGAAGTCTTGATTGTCAAGAACCGGGTTGACCCCAAGGGCCGGGAGCCTGCTGCGGAGGGAGCTTCAAAAAAAGGCCATGTGGAGACAGCTGTGAGAAGGGAGTGGGAGCTGCGGGGGGAAGCACTAGTCATTCATTTGAAGCCTAGAAAAGAAGGAAAGTGGAGGGAGCACAATGTGATGCAGTAATCAGGGCCCAGAAGTCGCTGGCCTTTACTTGGATATTTCCCCTGAGGCAGGAGTGAAAAGGAACTGAGTGTTCTATTTACCATCATGTTGCGGCCAGAGCCCAAGGGAGCCAGGAAGGGGAGAAGGGTGGGGACAGCCACATGGGCTCAAATACAACCCGTTGGCAATGTCCGTGGTTCCGGACCCTGGTGGTGGGTCAGGGTGATCCTTTGTGGGCCGGAACTAAAAACCACTGAGTGGTGCAATAATGCAGAGATTGGCCAGCTGTGGCCCACTGGCCAAATCTGGCCCACCACCTGTTTTTATAAATAAAGTTTTATTGGACACTGCCATGCCGAATTGTGTATATATTTGTCTGTGGCTGCTTTTGCACAGAGTTGAGAAGCTGTGACAGAAACTCTGTGGCTCCCAGATCCTGAAATATTTATCATCTGGCCCCGTACAGACAAAGTTTCTTGACTCTTGGAATGATGGAAGAGGCTTGGAGGGTCCAAAAACTTGGGTTGAGTTCTGGGGTACCTATTTCCTATCTGACAACCTTGGGCAAAGCTTTAGCCTCTCCAAGCCTGAGTTTCTTTATCTTTCTTAAATTGGATGGTAATGGTCTGCCCAGAATGGTCTACCCAGTTGTCATGAGTATCAAATAGATAATATATTTATTACATTTCTTTGTAGTCTTTCAATGGTTGTTGAGACATTGCAGCGTGCAAATGTAACTGATAATAGTCTTCCTGGAGTTTATACTGTAAACTTCACAGCATACAAATTGAGCTGTTTCTTCCTGTTCTTGGAGCTCCTACCAAATACTTTTTCTCTATATGCTATAAAGCCCACGTAAATTGCTTATTATTTTTGCTTTTAAACAGCCAGCAGTCTTTAAAGACATTTTTTTAGGGCGCCTGGGTGGCTCAGTCGGTTAAGCATCTGCCTTCAGCTCAGATCATGAGCCCAGGGTCTGGGAATCGAGTCCCAAGTCGGGCTTCCTGCTCCACAGGGAGTCTGCTTCTCCCTCTTCCCCTCCCCCCACAGGTTTTCCCTGTACTTTCACTAGAGACTTCTTGGTGGACACGCTTTTCTTTCAACATTTTAGATGCCATTCCATTCCTTCTGACTGTCTGTTTCTGATGACCGTGAATTTGTTGTGCTATTGAAGATGTCCTTTTTCCTTTGTCCACTTTTAAGACTGTCTCTTTAACTCTGTGTTTCAGCCGTTTGAGTTGGACGTGCCTCGATGTGGTTTTCTTTGTATATACCCTGCTTGGGGTTCATGAGACTCACGGGTCTGTGCTGGGATGACCTGGGCTTTGACTCTTCCTGCCCTTGCCCTCCCCTCACCACACGTGCCCCTTCTTGCCCCCCCCATCTTCCTTCCGGGTTCCCACTGTCTGGACAGAGAAGAGACACCCACAGACACAAGAGCAGCAGGGCCTCCGGGATCCAGGGCAGCCCTGAGAGAAAGACGAGACCCACAGAATGTTTTTCTTTAAAAACTGCCCCCCCCCCCCAAGTAAGGCCATTCAGGGTGTGTGGGCCTCCACAATTACGGAGCCGCCTCGCCCCGCCCGACGGCTGACTTCTTAGGTTGGGATGAGCTGTGAAATGCAGAAGGGCCACCCCCCACCTCTGCTTTCCTTCATTTTCCTCTCAATTTGGAATCCAGATGTGAGCCTGTTTTTCAATATAGGCTTAGTGTGAGGTCTGTACATACACATTTGAAAGGGGGGGTGAGAGGGCGCATTTCCAGCCAGTGACCCACTGTTTCCCAGGAGATGACAGCGTCTCATCATGGCCTCTTCCAGGCCCTTCCGCCTCCCCACCTTAAAATCCATCTGTGAGAGGGACACCTGGCTGGCTCAGTCAGTGGAACATGTGACTCTTTTTTTAAAATTAATTAATTAATTTTTTTGTTTTTATTTGAGAGAGAGACACAGAGAGCCCGACTCGGGGCTCGATCCCAGGACCCCGGGATCATGACCTGAGCCGAAGGCAGACGCTTCACCGACTGAGCCACCCAGGCACTGGAGTGGGTGACTCTTGATCTCAGGGCTGTAAGTTCGAGCCCCACATTGGGTGTAGAAATTACTTTATAATAAATTTTTTGAGAAATCCATTTGTGAGAATAACCACCTGGGATGAAGGTTTAACGGGAGTGTTTCTTACTGAATTGAGACTGTATACGGAACCCTGACCAGCCCTGAGGGGCCATCTCCTGCTCCCAGCTCCTCCTGTCCTGCCTGAGCCTGAGCGGCCACCCCCTCTTTCAGACCCTGGCCCAGGGAGCCCTGCCCTGCCCTCACACCACTCTCCTCACAGAGTTACTCGCCGACTACCCCACTCCTCAGCCAAGCATTGTCCCTCCTGCCCTACTGCTCTCCCGGGAACTTGTTCTCCCCTTTTCCAGCACTTTCCACCACTGGGAATTCCCCATCCACGTGTGCGACTGCTCCGTGTGCACCTGTCTCCCGCTAGCCTGGACCCTGCGCGGGGCAGCCGGCCCATCTCCTTGGTCTCCCACAGCATCCGCAGCACTGAGCACAGGGCCGGCGCTGAGCAGGTACTCAATAACTATGCATTGAATGAATGAATGACATGAGGTAATGCATTTTCCAGCTCTGCCTCACTGGGGGGTTCTGAATCTGCACTAGGGGTCTGGTTGAAGGGGAGCCAAGGGCTGCCACGGGCCACTATGGGGCTGGGAAAATTCCACAACAGAGTGCCACACCCTGAGTGGTTTAAACAACAGAAATCTGTTCTCCCCCCATTCTGGAGACCAGAAGTCCAAAAGGAAGGACATGGGCAGGGTCCTGGTCCCTCCGAAGGCTCTAGGGGGAGTCCTTCCTTGCCTTCCTCCCGCTTCTGGGGCCTCCAGTGTCCTTTGCTATGCTTAGCTTTGCGGCTGCGTCACATAAAGCTGTGCCCCTTGTCACAGGGCCTTCTCCTCCTGTGTCTCTGTGTCTCTTCGAGTCAAGACAAGGAACGTAGTGGACCTAGGACCCGCCCTCGTCCCACATGACCTCCTTAACTAGTTACATTTGCAAACACCCCTGTTTCCAAACACGGTCACGTTGCAAGGGTCCAGGGAGGGCATGACTTTTGGGGGAACACTGTTCAACCCAGCATGGGCTTCCCGCTGTTCTCTCCCGGCTGCTTTCTCTGACCTCCTGCCTGTGGGCTGCTTCTTGGGTGCGCATGCGTCTCCTTGAGGAGACATCTGGTAGACCAGCCCTGCCGAGGGCAGTGGCAGTGGGACTTTACGACCCATTTAGGAAAAGGCAGCACCGATTTCCGGGTAAATGGTAAAATGACCCTGCTGCCTCCCCCCCACCGCTGTGCCCTCCTTCCTCTCCCCTTCCCTGCCTTCTGACCTCATGACACCCAGAGCCCCTGGTTAAGGTCAGCAGTGTCACATCCCCTGACCAAGGAGAGGAGGCGCTGCCCACTGCCCCAGTGCCTCTGTTTCTCAACGTGACACAGCATGTCACCTCCCCCTTGAACGTGGAATCACCGGCCCGCCGAGGCGCCCGTGGCAGAGACACAGTTACTCAAGTGGATGGGATCGACACGGGCTGAGGCTCGTGCTCACTCTGCAGCAGGCGCCAGGAAGGCCTGGGGTGCAGGGTGCCCCTCTCGTGACGGAGTCCGTGTGTCCTCAGAGGGGCAGAGTGATCACCCGCAATCACAGCCAGGCATTGGCATGAGACTCTTTCAGACCGATCTCGCCTTCTAGGTAGTGAGCCCTGGGGCTCTTTGCTGCGCTCCCATCAACTTCTAGAAGCCCCAGGTGTGTTCATTTGGATCCTGGGAGGAGCCAATACCAAGATGGGACGTGCAAGAGACTTACTGGGGGAAAACATCCGTGTGAGAGAACAGGGAGGGAGAAGGAGGAGGGCGAGAGAAGCCCCAGACTGACCCCTATGAGGGAGAGAAGGAAAGGAAGCTTGAGAGTGCTGTCCGAAGGAGTCCTCAGGTCAAAGACACCTGTGGGATGGGGGGAAGCTCGCAGGAACGGGCCTGGGGGCAGCCTGGGAGGGCTAGCCTCCGTGCACCTGTGTCCAGAGTGCGGCCTCCGGGGCATCAGGCGATCGTGCCCCCCACAGTAGGAGTGGGGAGGGCCTGCCAGAGGCCCAAGGGGCCCAGTGCTCTCCCAGCTCTGTTGTCAGCTTGGCCTCTATCCTGGGGCCTGGAGGGAGGGCCGGGGTTCCCCCCTAGAGCAGGGGCGGGAGGGAGGCAGCCGTCCCCACCCTGGAGTGAAGGTCACCCAGGCCGGCCAGCCCATGGCAGTGGGAGTCTCAGTGAGGTGCTTTCACGTCAGTGAGGCTTGGCCGTCCTCAGAGGCAATCAAACCATGAAATCTTTTTCAACACAAAAGGCCCATTTATTTTGACAAGAAAAAAAAAATAGTGGCTCTGACCAGCCCTCAGATGTGGTGAGTGCCCTGCGGACACCCGCTATGCCTTATGGTCCGTCCACAGCTCTCAGAGGGCACGGAGCAAATCTTTTTCATGTTTTGGGGTGTTTTCTTTTTTAAAAACAGACTTTGAGAATTGTGAGCATTTTACAGTTCCCAGTATTTCCCCTTTTGAGCCCCCCCTAGCCTGGTTGTGCCGAACTGACCGAGCATGAGGCACGGCCTTGGCCGTAGGGCCGCATGCTTGGCTGAGGCTAAACGGAGGGGACAGAGTGGGCACGAAGACGTCAGCCGGCGTGAAATGAGGCAGGTGAAAATAAACAGGGCATTCTTCCCTCCTGTCTCCAGGGCTCACATTCTCCAAGCGGCGGTCACGTCTCCCAGATCCCCCAGATCGCAGGTGGGGGGGCTGCTTCACACCCAGACCCTCGAGTCCGGCTCCTCTGGTGGCTTCTAGGCTCCTCCCCGGGCAGCCCTCCTGCTGAGACGTGCCTTAACCACGCCGATCAATGAAAACAGCACGAGCACGTTTCCCTTTTCGATGTTGCCTTACGAAGGTAGCACGGACCTCCCCGCGTCCTCTGCCCTTCTGGAATTACCCACTTCTTATTACCCACATAAAACAGGTGCAGGCCCAGGCCGCGAGCCCCGGGGGAAGTCGTGCCGCTCGGCACAGAAGCTGGCCCCGCCAGTGAGCTCCGTGCGGCACGGCGCGTGGACACGTTTCCACCTTCCTCTCTCAATTTCCCAGATGCTCTTTCTTCTCTTCTCTTCCTGCCTCCCTGGCCGCTCACCTCAGCCTCATTTTCTGGCTCATTCCTCTCTCGGAATGGTGTGTGCCCTTGTGAGCCTCTGTTTCTCCATCTGTAAAGTGGAAATAATAAGGGGATTTATCTCTGAGCTGTTGTGAAAGTTAGAAGAGGTAATTTGTACGCGCTCTTGGAGCCCCGTGAACGCCGCTGCGATCAGCATCACCGTTAACCAGGACCATATCCAGCCATCCAGCAACCGTTCATTGAGCAGCGTGCGGGACCCCAGGCAGAGCCGGCAGACCCGATCCCCGCCCTCAGGGAGCACACAGCCTCCCCCCGCCCCGGGCACACGGCGGTGCTGGGAACAGAAGACGTGGTTCCCCTGCGGACTTGGGAGGCAGGCATCCGCTGATAACGCACACCTTGGAAGCAGCTGCAGGGCCTTCGGTAGCCGAGGGAGCACTCCGGCGATCGTGTCGTGATAGGTGGTGTGGCACACGGCTGGGCTGCCTGGTGCCCATCCCGGATCTTAGCTTAGTTCCTCTGTGCCTCGGTTTCCTCTTCAATACAGAGGAGAGGATCCCAAGACCTCTCTGCTGAGCCGGTGAGGGGATTCAACACCGTCACATCCGTGGATGTAGAGAGTGGTGCCTGGGAGGTGCAGACTTCCTCGGGGTTAGCGAAGAGACCCAGGCAACCCGTCTCTTCCACAGCACGGTGGAGTTTTCGGGGATACACCTGCCGCATGGGCTTATCCCGCAGACAGGCCAGCGCAGGTGTGACACGGCGTGTGTGAGTCAGTCGTTGCTGCTGTGTGTGGGCTGGTGGGAGCCTGGAAAGAGCCTGGAGGTCTGTAAATCGGGGACGGGTTAAGAAGTCCATGAGTCAGCCAGAGAGAGAAGCATCAGCCCGCACGAAGAGCAAGGCAACTGCGTATAAAGTGATGTGAAAAGATTTTCGAGAGTCTTGTCCAGGGCACAAGGCAAGGGGCAGGGGCGCCTGGGGGGCTCAGTCATTAAGCGTCTGCCTTCAGCTCAGGTCATGATCCCACGGTCCTGGGATCGAGCCCCGCATCAGGCTCCCTGCTCAGCTGGAGCCTGCTTCTCTCTCTCCCTCTGCAGCTCCCCCTGCTTATGTTCCCTCTCTCACTGTGTCTCTCTCTGTCAAATAAATACATAAAATCTTAAGAAAGAAAGAAAGAAAGAAAAAGAAAGAAAGAAAAAGAAAAGGTCAAATTATAAAACAAAGAACAAGGCAAGGGGCAGTGCCGTGGTACCTTCTGTGTCACAGAAAAGGAATACGGGAAGACATGGACGTCATGCCTGTGTACTTTGGTCATATGATGGTGGCTGTCTCGGGGTGGCGGGGGGGGGGGGACTGGTGGGCTGGGGCTCCGTGGCGGGGGAGGACACGGACTGTTCGCTTGGTGCTCATTGACACCTCTTGCATTTGAGACTGTGGGCATGTATCACTTGTTAAAAAGTCACGAAGCAGAAGCAGACCTTGGAGCTGGTTCGTAAAGGAGCACCCCGGGTCCCGGCGTCCTGTGGAACATCTTTGGCGTTGCTCAGAGCAGACGGTGCTGGGCGGGGTTGGGCCAGGGCCGGTGGGGGGGGGGGCTTCCCCTGTGGGTGTGTGGGAGCCACGTGGGGCCCTGTGGCCAGGCACGTGCCTGCAGCTGGGCCTTCCCCGTGTGGTGCAAGGACCAGGATGGGGGCCTGAGACCGGCGGAGAGTGGGCTCCAGCCGCCACACGCAGCCAGGTCATGGTCCGAATATCTGGGTCTGGCCTGGGCAGCTTTCCAGGGCAGACGGTCACAACACAAAGGCCCAGGAAAAGGCCTTCACCACGTCTGTTTCTCTCCACGCACGGGGCAATTCCACAGTGAAACCCGAGGCCAGGGCGGCCCGAGTTCCGGAAAGAGATTTGCGGGGGCCAAGGTCTCCTGGCCAGCTCTGGGCATCAGGGGATGGAAAGAGCCCAGAGGAACCTGGGTTCTTAATGCTTCGTCCATCTGTTTGGCCGAAACATAAAGATCCTTTTCAGAGCTCTCCCTGAAGCAGCCCTCCGGCTTTAGGACACACGCAACATTGTGCGCAGGGACGTTCCCTGTAGCCAAGCGAAAGCGACAGAAAGGCCCTTTCAGTTATCTGCAGCATAAGCAGGGCTCTGTCTAGAGACGGGGGCCCCTTGGTAACCCGCAGGCCCGCTGGGCGCCGCTGACTTTCCGCAGTCGCTTGGGTTAGGGGTTTGCGAAAGCCCTTCCGTCCACACCTCGCCTACGTACAAAATAGGTCTGCAGGCAAACACATTCGTAAGTCAAATATCCTTTATACATCCAAATACACACACACACGTATTTATTTATCGTCACACTCTTGACCAGCAAGATGGAGGATCCCGGATGTAGATCAAATATTTGTACAGGGTAATCGCCAAGCTCTACAGAAGGTTTGCGGGGACATACAAAGCTACCGGGGTAATGAGATAGCCGCCTCCTTTCTCTCCAAATCGGCGTCACGGTTAAGTCCAGTGAATTTTGTCCACCTGTAGATGATAATGCCTGTACTCCCTTTTCTGATGTATTCCCAAGCATTTTGGGGGGCCCTACCACGTGCCCAGCATCGTTCTAGGCTCCTGGGATGTAGCAGCGAGCAGAATGACCAATGATCCCTAGCCTGGCAAGGTTTGCATCCCCGTGAGAAGACAGGCTTTCACTGCTGTGTCCCGTACGGATGGGGCTGGAGACAGGGAGTCAAGAAGGACTTTCTGGAGAAGAGACCACTGAGGGCTGGCCTGAGGGTTATAAGTCTGAGGGTTGTAAGCCAGGGAGTCACAGGGTTATGGGACATCAGAGGAGGGGAACAGGGTGTAGGCAGGAGAAATGGCAACTGTCTTGCTCACGCTACTTACATTGCACTCACTTGGCAGGAGCCCGTCCTGGTTAGATCCGGCTCTCCACCTACCTCACGCCCACGTCTGTGCAACTGAACCTTGGCTAGAAAGAAACATGTCACCGTGCTGGCTGGCCTCATTGAAATCCATGCCCCGGGTCTCAGGGAGCGAAGGGGAAGTTTCCGTGTTTCTCCAGGCCACTCACTCTCCCACTGCCCTAGATGGCTGGTTACCCACAGCAATTCCCCTGGCCTCCCTCTCAGCTAACTCTCCTTACTGCCTCTTTCACTGAAAAAGCTAAAGTAAGGGGGAGAGCTACATACCACTCCAAGATTCCAACCCCTTAGGTACCTACCTACCTGATTTTTGCCCACATCCTTTCTATTATCATGGAGGAAATATGCACTGGGGCCTGGTCCTCTCTGCCACTCGGGCATGTCACTCCAAACGTTCCCTTCTCTCTCTCCTCCGAGAGCAATTCTCCTCCCCCAACTCCCACCTAGCTCAGTCGGCCATTCCCATCGACATAGAAACGTGTACCATTTCTCACATTAAAAAAAAAAAAAACTGAAGAAACCTCTGTTGTTGGCATTTCCCCCTCTAGTCTACTTTACCCAACAAAACTCCTGAGAAGAGCTGTTTAGATGTCTGTCTCCAACATGGCTCCTTCCATTTGCTCTCCTTCAAGTCTGTGCTCAGTGAGACCGTCCCTGACCAGTGTATTCAAAATGGCGTCCCTTCCTCATCCTCTTCCTGGTTTCATCTTTCACCGCCTCTCTCCTCACTTTCTCATGTCCTCCACGAGGCATGTATCTGCTTTGTTTATTGTTCCCCCTGCCCCACTGGGATGTAAGTTCAGACAGGACAGGCACGTCTGGCTATTTTGTTCTGTATCCGCAGCACCTGGGGAAAGGGTCCAGGGCATCCTAGGGGCTCAGAGAAGTTTGTTCAGTGAGTGAATGAAAGCAAGGTGAGCCTACGAGCCAGGGACGGTGAGGAAGTCAGTGTGGCTGGAGTGGAGGAAGCAGGGGGGATAGAGGGAAATTAGGAGGTGGGCACAGGTGGCAAGAGGCCGGATCACGTAGGGTCATGGGGAGGATCTTGCTCTCAGGGTAGTTTGGGGTGCTGCTGGACGGTCTGGGGCTGGGGAGCTGCGTGATCTGATGGGTGTTACTGAGATTCTGGGCAGGTCAGGGGGAAAATTCCACATCTCACAAGTGTGCTCATGGACAGGCACTTCCTCCTCCTCTTCTTCTTCTTCTCCCTCCTCCTCCTCCTCCTCCTCCTCCTCTTCCTCCTTCTCTTCCTCCTCCCCTCCTTCTTCTTCTTCTTCTTCTTCTTCTTCTTCTTCTTCTTCTTCTTTTTTTAAGAGGGAGAGAGGGGTTGGGGAAGGGGCAGGGGGAGAGCGAGAATCTTAAGTAGGTTCCTTGCCCAGCACAGAGCCCGACACGGGGCTCCATCCCACCACCTTGCGATTGTGACCTGAGCTGAAATCAAGAGTGGGACACTTCCCTGACGGAGCCACCCCGGCACCCTGAGGGCGGGTACTTTTTACATCCGTGTGCTCATGAAAATAAGCTTTGACACTAAAGGAAAGCTGCGTGTGGACAATGGCTTCGGTTCCCCAGGCAGGGCCATGGGGACTGATCACCGCCTTGGAATGGCTTTCCTGGTAACATAGAATGTGGAACATTTCTCAGCCAACAACACAAAACATTATCAGTAAACGTGAAAACAAAACCATCCATGCTCTGCCTACTCATTGATACAAATATCGAGCTCGTCCGTTTTTTGCTTTTTAAGCAGCTGATGCGCAAGGACTGACACATATTTTGACATTCTAATCAACAGATGTTTCCAAGCACACAGAGAACAGACGACACTGGCCTACATTAGATAATCACGGCTGGGATTCTAAATGTTGGGCACAGAATTGGAAAACGTGTCTGTCTTTAAAATAGTAAACAGCAGCGGTAAAATCTGCAGTGGGCGGCCGGCCATGTCTGAGTTCCCCTTCCCAGGAGTATATTACGTGGTTTGAGGCTCATGGGAAGCCATCTTTACAAGCCGCTTTGTAAAGGTGTAAGGTACTCCACGGACCGAGAGGGGACAAGCCAGTCCGGTAGGGAAATATGCAGATGGTGGGTTCAGGTGTCTGTGTTTAGTGTGTGGAGAGAGTGCAGTAGCTTCCAGAACTGCACTGGGGATGGGGTGTAAAACTCATGGCTTCTGAGCCCTCCAGGCAAGGCAAAATGAGGGTCGGGGTGGGGAGCAGGGAGGGCCCAAGGATTATGGGCCTGGGCACTGCTGCCCAGTTAGCATGAAAAGAGAAAACTGGTTTACAAGGGACCCTGGCAGGTGTTTGTGGCTCTTACTACCAGGGTTCCAGCTCTTAGAACCGAACACCCAGGAAGCTGGCTCTGGGCTTGTTGGTCTTCACCCAGACCACATGCTCCCAGCCACGTGCTCCCAGCACTTTGTCAGTGACATCCCTAACACTTGGGCGTCAGGGAAAGTGGGCCACAGCTTTCTACTCTGATAGATGCCCTCACCTGTCTGTGCACCGAGAGGAAGCACGGGACTTGGGACTCTAGATCAGTGGTTGTCAAGTTAGAGATGCAAATTCTCAGACCTCACCCTAGACCCACTGAATCGGAAACCGGTGGTAGATCCCAGCAACCAGTGTTTAACAGGCTCCCTAAGGAATTCGGATGCACGCTTTCAAGTTCGGGAACCACAGGTGTAGATCAGCTCCAGGTGATGCTGATGCTGCCGGCTCCGGGACCATACTCTGAGAACCACTGTTCTAGAAAGTTCGTAAGCCTGTCACTCACTTCGTGAGGTAGCCCAGTTATGAATAAATGAGTATTACTGAATACATAAGAACTGTTAAATGATGATGGTCTCTGAACAGGGGGATTGTGGACAGCTTCTTAAAAGTTTACATATCTTGTTCCAAGTCGTTATCATAAACAGGTATTACTTTTGGAGATAAAAATATTAAAAGACTTTGTAAAGGTAAAAATACCTCATTCTGTATTGGTCTCTACTGCGGTGCTTCTCACACCATTGTGCAAACAGAGCACTCGGGAATCGTGTTAAAATGAAGAGCCTCGTTTAGTAGGCTGGATGGAGAGGGGAGTCGTGAATTTCTCCCTTTGCAACAAGCTTCGTGGTGATTATACACAAAGCACTTTTTTTTGGAATGTTATCTTACTTGTTGCTTGCCACAGTCCTGGCAGACAGAGTCACCGATTCACTTTTTCAACCACCAGGTGCAACCGCCCACCAAACACACTGGTAAACAGAGAAAGAATCACAAACAGTGATCAGGACTGATCGGAAAATAAAGAGGGTGCCTAAAAAGAAGGCCTCTAGGAGGAGGTGATTTCTGCAGAATGGGAAGGATGAGCCACGGAAGTTCACGGTCAGGCTCTGGGCCGGCACCGGGAAGCTCCTGCAGCAGCACGATCAGGCTGGGGAAGGCTCTGGTAGGGGGCTGATTTCAATCTAAGCCCCGGGAAAGCACTGAGGGTTTAAGCCGGGAAGGATCACTCTGGCTGCGGTGTGCGACATGACACCTCTCCAGGGTCACCTCGGAGGTGGTGCAGGGAGCGCCGGGCCATGCGGGGGCGCCCTGGAGTCAGGCCCCGCGCCCCCGCGGTCGCGCGGACCTGGGGGTCAGAAATCCCCATAGGAATAAGGAGTCACCAGGGCGCGTGTTTTTACTGCTGCACTGAGCACTTTGAAAGCGCGCGCTCCGGGGAACAACGTGACTTTTTTCTTTATCTCCCTTTCAGAGGACCTGGACTCCCACGCTGGCATCTCGGACACTACCGCTTCTGTGCCTTGGTCTGCCCACCTGTTAAAGAGAGCTTCGGGCCAGCCTCGGGTGATATCCCGGGCCTCCCATCGCGCACCTCGGGCAAGCCGGGAGGCTGGCACGGCCCGGGCGGAGGCGGCCTCGGGCGGCACACCGGGTTGACTGCCCCCCCGGGAAACTGAGGCACGGAGGGGCGACGAGGGCGGGCCCTCGAGACTCCCGCAAACTCCAAGCGGCACGTAGTGGGCCCCGGGCGGTCTCCGCGCGGAGCCCCCCCGCCCCTCCCCCGGCCAACGCGGCCAGAGGCGAGGCCGGATCGGAGCACGGGAGCGGGGCCCGGATCGCCGGGGGCCGCGGTGGCAGGACCAGCCCCCGCGCGATGCCCACTCGCCGGCTCTGACACAGGCCCCGCGTCCCCCAGCCCGGCCAGGAGTGCGGGCGTTGGGGCCACGCGGCGAGGCGCAGGCCCGCCCCGGGGCGCCCGCCCGCCGCCGACCCCGCCCCTCGGCCGCCTCCCCCGCCTCCGCCTCCTCGCGGCCCGGGACGTGCCCGGCCGGCCACCGAGCGGCGGGGACTGCGTCCGGCGCGCTCACTTCCGCGTCCCGCCGCCCTCCGGCCCGCGCGCGCCCGGCCGCCGCCGCCATCGGACAATAGGCCGCCCGCCGCGGCTGCCGCGGACTTCCTGCCCGGCCCGGCCGGCCCGTGCGCCCCTCTCCGCGCCCTTCTCCGCGCCGGCCCCGGAGCCGCGAGCAGTCGGCGCCCGGGACGTGCCTGCGCCTCCGGCCGCTGCGCCTCTGCTGTGGCCGCTCCGGCGGCCTCCGCCTTCTCCGCCGAGCCGGCTGCACCCCGACCCCGTCCAGCGGCTGCTCTCGGCGTCGTCGGTTTCCGAGTTTGATTGCTTACGGAGATTGGTTTTTTCCATTTCTTTTTCCTTTTACGATTTGAAAAAGAGGAAAGAACGCGCAGCAGGCTGGGACGGTGAAGCGCCACCAGCTGCCCCCACGTGGACACCTCGGAGGGGAAAGGGAATTGGAAGCAAACTTGGTCCAGCTGGCCTTGAGGCCTCAACTTCTGCCGGACTCTGAGGCCCGGGGTCATGACTCTCACGCCGCGCAGGTGGAAGGCTTTACCTGTCCTGGGCTGGACTTGAGCCCCTGCCTGTCTTCAGCAACCAACAACCCCCCCACCCCCCCACCCCGGACATCTGCGCTAGGCTCTGCCACCCGTTTGCGACATGGATAAGTACGGCGACCTGGGCCTGGAGGCCAGTAAATTCATTGAGGACCTGAACATGTACGAGGCCTCCAAGGATGGACTGTTCCGAGTGGACAAGGGGGCAGGCAACAACCCCGAGTTTGAGGAAACACGCAGGGTGTTTGCCACCAAAATGGCCAAAATCCACCTCCAGCAGCAGCAACAGCTCTTGCAGGAGGAGACCCTGGCCAGGGGGGGCCGAGGCCCGGTCAATGGTGGGGCCCGCCGGGAAGCTGGCGTGGGCAGCAAGCTGACCATGGATGGTGCTGCCAAGCCCCCTCTCGCTGCCTCGACAGTGGGTCCTGGGACGGCCACCTCCATCGCCCCCGGGCAGCCCTTGTACCCACCCCAGGAGCAGAGGGCCAGGCCGTATGCCCGCAGTGCAAGCCATGGCAGCCAGGACTGTGGCTCCAAGGAGAGCCTGGCAAGCTGGGAGATGTCTGCCTTCCGCCAGCTGGGCCCTTGTGAGGATCCTTCCTGCCTCACCCACGGAGACTATTATGACAACCTCTCCTTGGCAAGTCCAAAGTGGGCCGATGAACCAGAAGTGTCCCCCAGCGTCAGGCCGGGTGCAGGGAGTGGGTGGCCTGGCACCGCAGGGACTGATGCGCCACTGCCCAGGCCCTCCCGGGACCATCCCCTGTACCAGCCTCAGCTCTCCCCAAGCTCTAGCAAGTCATTTGAGAGCAGCCAGGATGGTGGTGTTGGTGGGCGCGGTGATGAGAAGCCAGTTGGGCTTTGGACGACTGCCTCCTCCCAGCGGGTGAGCCCTGGCCTTTCTTCCCCAGGCCCGGAGAACGGGGCCCTCTTGGGGCGCACTCAGCCCAGGACCCCCTCTTTCTTAGCACCCTTGGCCCAGAGCTGCCCCAGCCAAGGAGCTCTTCCAAGAACAAACTCGGGGGTGGGGAGTGAGGTTTCAGGCACGATGTCCAAACCCATGGCGGACCCTCAAGCCTGGTTCCAAGACGGACCCAAATCATACCTTTCTAGCCCTGCTTTATCATCCTTACCAACCAGCACGGACAGTTTGCAGGCGGGCGCAGCCCCTGGCCTGGGTCCCAAGCCCGTCTGCACAGACCCTGGCGTTGGTCCCAAGCTCGGCCCCACCAGCCCCGTCCACCCAGCGATGTCCACCCCGCCTGAGTCCTCTTGTAAAGAAGGCCCCCCCGGCTGGTCGTCGGATGGCAGCCTGGGGCCTGGGCTCCTGGAGAGCCCCAGCCCCCCCAGGGTGAGGCTGCCCTGCCAGACCCTCATCCCAGGCCCTGAGCTTGGGCCCTCAGCCGCCGAATTGAAGTTAGAAGCCCTCACCCAACGTCTGGAGCGTGAAATGGATGCGCACCCGAAAGCCGATTACTTTGGTGAGTGAAAGATTGCTGGTGTTGCCCACCGTGGGTGACAAGGTCCCTGTTTGGGGGAGGTGCTCCCCATCGGGGATGCTTGTAGCTCCCCTTGAGGGCCACGCCCTTTTTTTTTTTTTTTTTAATGTGTGGTTTCATCTTTCGGCTGCTGCGTCTTCTGATTCAGAAACTTGAAAGCATCCCTGAGCAGAAAAGCGGATCTTGCAGCTGGGGATTACCCACGTGCATGGGGGAAGCGGGGCGGGACGGCTCGTGGCTGTTCTCGAAAAAGGGAAATGCTGTGACTTGGGGTTTCAGGGGTTCTGGGTGTGCCCCAGAGCCTCTTGCAGGACTTGAATGGGAGCAGCTTCTGGGGTCCAGGTACCCCTGTGCGTTCCACCCCGCCGGTGGCTGGGCCAGGCTGGTCTGGCTATTTGAGGACCCGTGGTTGGGCAGGGGCGCGCTCTCTGGCCGTGTGTGTGTGTGTGTGTGTGTGTGTGTGTGTGTGCGTGCAGGTCCTGTGTGCAGTTGCAAGACTGACGTGGAAGGCTTTGCTCTCGAGCAATAGTGGTTCTCAAAGTGTAGTCTCGGGACCAGCAGCATCCCTTGGCCTGGGAACTGGTTAGAAAGCCGATGGTGTCGGGTCCCCTCCCCCAGACCTGTATCAGAAACTCGGGTGGGAGGGGGGAGGCGGCAGTCCGTGGTGGGGGCAGGCAGTGTTGCCTCTCGTGGAAATTTGAGACCTGTGGGCTAGGTGTCTCGGAACTGAACTCAGCCCCCACCCTCGGTTCCAGCCCGCAGCCAGGTGACACCCACAGCCCCGGCGCCCGGCGGGATGGAAGAGGCTTCCTTGCTGCTTTTACTCACAGTTTTGGGATTTTGTTTTAGTCTCTTTTTCAGACCTCGAACTCTGGGTGACTGCTGGCTTCAGCTTTTTCTTTCGCTCTGCACAGGGTTTGGAGGCCGAGAGAAAGCAGCTCTCTTGTTCGGTGGAGTCACGGTGTCGTGGTCTCTTAGGAGAACTGAGAAGGCCTGTTTTTAGAAGAGTCTGAGGGTTTTTGTCCCCCCCTCCCCATTTTTGAGCTCGGGAGAATTGGGGTCACGATTTCCCCCTCTGAGGCCTGAGAGCCTCGGGAAGCTGTGTCCCGGGAGGGAGCCTGCTGGGCCCCCGGAGCAGGGCCTGGTTGGGGAAGGCCTTCCTGCCGTCAGGTCTCTGTGAATGACAGGCTCTGGCTTGAGGTGCTTGGAGGGACGGGGTCCTGGGCGCACGGTGGTCCAGATCCTCCTGGAGCCTCATGGGACAAAGGGCACTGGGAGTATGGGGTGCCTTCGTGGGTTTATCTTTCCGAGCACATAGCACCATCTTACTGCTCCCTCTTTCCCTTTGCAGATTCCCCTCCTGGGGAATAACATTTAGCTGGAAGTACTGTGACTTTAAACTGCAAACTGGTGCTTAATTTTTAATTCTGAGCTCATGAAATGACAAAACAGCAGTTTTATTTTGTCAGGCAGGCAGGCTTACATCACTGGATCGGGGCAGAGGCGTTCTCTGACACCAGGCATTCTCGAGCACCTGCCTTGGGCTGTGCCCTGTTCAAGGCCTCGGTGTACCCAGTGAGCAGGACAGACAGTGCAGGGGAAGGAGACAGGAGATGGACCAAATAAATAATCAAGTTCTGGGGAGGATACAGGTCGAGGAGGGGATGGAGCCCCCCGGGCACGTGTTGGCAGGGAGGTTTCCGGTTTTAAGTCAGGGGACCAGGGAACACCCCATCAGGAAGGTGGCATTTGAGGAAGGGCCTGAAGGAGGCAGGATCTGTCCTGAGGGAGGGCGTTCTGGGTGGGCAGACAGCAGGGGCAAAGGCCCTGGGGCCGGTCTGCGCCAGGTCCCACGCTGGGCACTTACCTATTACCGTTTAATTTACTAGTTGCAACAACTCTGGGAAGCGGGTTCTGTCATTAGAGCTGTTTCACCGACTAGGACGACAAAGCCTGGGGAAGTCAGATCACTTGGCGGAGGCCTCCCAGGTGGTGGGGCTGGGCGTAGCTGCCGCGTTGAGCCCCACCGTTCAGACGCTACGCGCATTGCCGCTAACCAGCATTGCCCAGCTGCCTCCGAAGCACAGATGCGGAAAACTGTTTTGTGTCTGTGTTTATTTATTTTTATGGCTTTGTTTTTTGTTTTTAATTGAGGTGACCATCACACAGCACAAAATTAGCCATTTTTAAGTAAACCGTTCAGTGGCATTTAGTACAGTGTTTTACAAACACCAACTCTAATAGTTTCAGAACATTATCACCCCGAAAGGAAACCCTGTACCCTAACAAGCAGCTGCTCCCCATTCTCCCTTCCCTCCCAGCCTCTGGAAACTACCTGTATGTGCTCTGTCTCTGTGGATTTATCTATTCTGGATAGTTCGTGTAAATGGACTCGTATTTTTTGCCTAAACATGACATTTGTGTATAGAAAACTCGAAAGACACGCAAAACCGCACAGTGAACAGTGAGTGTCCTTCCCACCTGGGCTCCTGGTCGAGCGCCCCGGGTGTAATGAATACGCGTGCGTGCGTCAGTCCCCCTGCTCCGTGCCGTCCACCTGCTCTTTGCCTTTGCCACGGGGCGGGGTGTCTGGGTGGCTGTTGCGTGTCCATGTGTGTTAAGTTGACTCAGTGTGACCACTGTGTGGACGTGCCCGGGGCACGGAAGCAGCTGTCACGATGGACCTTGAGGAGGGCCCATCCGCAGGGTGCCAGCCCAGCTGTGGGATGAACCCCCAGGGGTGGGATTGTGGGGCTGGACCTTGTGCCCTTTCTGGTTGCTGTCTGCACAGTCGTGCGGGGGCCCGCGCTGCCCACCGCACAGAAGAGGGCCTGCCCCGCACCTGTTTGGCAGCCGAGCTACTATGCGCTCTCCCGTGGCCCGAGGAGGAAGTCTCTCATCAGAGCCTCTGGCGGGTCAGTTCTTGGCCTCGGCCTGCTGGGGGACCTTGAACCAACCCTCCTGTCCTCTAGGCCTGCCCCCCTCCATCTGTGGTGCGAGGCATCCGGCCCCGCTGAGGGACTCCCCACACGGACGCCTTCCCTTCCCTAGATCTGGTGTCCTTTGAAAGACCTGCATGTCGTGAATTATGATGAAATTTTACTTCCAAACAGGAGAGTATCTATCGCTACAGGGCCCTTGGCCGCGAGAGGCAGGGTAACGTAACCCAGACCGTCAGAGCTGAGATAGGTCCAGCCAGAAGCCAAGCCAAGGAGATGTTTGCGTTGGTTACTTAGGCCCCTTTCTGGGGCGGGCAGAGGCGTCCCTGGGGGTTTTGACACTGTGGGAAGAGCTCCTGAATCCCTGCTCTTGCCTTTGAGGACCCTTAGGTCCGAAGACACCCCAGTTTCCAGTAACTGAGCCGCTCGTCTCCAAGGACGCTTCTGGTACTTTCCTTGGCCGTCTTTGTGGGGTCGGTACGTTGTGGTCCCAGGGGCTGCTTCTCCCTCTCTTTCTCTTCCACTCTTCTTCTGTGGCCTCTTTGTGTCTTTCCGTCCATGAGGACAGAGGCAAGGACAGATTCTGGAAGCCGCTTGCTGAGTGCCGTTGCTTTGCCCTGTGCGGGCTTCTTCTGCTCTAACACCACCGTGTACGCTGCAGAGGAAGGGAAGAGGTCACGTGCCTTTTGTTGGCTCTTTCCTGGCCTTTTCCTCCGCGGCATCCACTATCTTCCTCACACGGGTTCCCTCCTCCCTTCCCAAGGAAAAAGGATACAAAGAAGCCACCTGTCACGGCCTGGGTTTCCCGGGAAGCTGACTCAGACCGTTGGGCGTTCGGGGGGCTTCCGAGGGGGAGCCCTTAGGAGGAGCGGGCAGAGGAGGGCTCCAGCCGCAGCGCGGGCCTGACAGGCCTGGGCCCACCCTGCAGGGAGCGCCGAGCTGGAGAAACCCTTCAGAAACGTCCCGAGTTGGGGTGAGCTACCTGGACCTTTACGCTGCCCCCTAGATCGGTCATCAGGTGTGGGCCGCCCTGGGAAGGGCCTGACCTCGGGGGAGGCGGTCCTGTGCAGCCGAGGGGCTGATGGGCGAGGCCACCACCTCAAAGTGGCCACCACGGCCCCCCTTGGACGGTGACCTTTGGGCTCCATGATTCTGATCCTAGTGACCGTCTGTGTAGGGCCTGTGACGCTGTAGGCTTTGGGGACGTGCTCTGCGTTACCCTTCGCAATCACACACCAGTAGTCTCTGTTCCCGGTGGAGAAACTGAGGCCCATGACTTGCTCAAGACCACACAGGCTGAGTGGTGACACATACCAGGTGGGCTCTGACCGCTCTCATGGGGGGGGACCTGGTGGCCTGTGGCTCTCTTTGTCCCTCCAGATTCACCAGATTCACTCTGCACCCAGCTGCTGTGGGGGCGTCGGTGGGTGCTGAGCCTGGAGGACCGGTGCCTTCCCTCTGGGCTGTGGGTCTGGGGATCCGTCACTGCTAAGGCCACCGGGAGAGCACCACGCTCCGCCCTGGAGTAGAGGAGGCTCTGCCAGACTCGGTCAGGCACCAGGGGGCGGAGAGGCCAGAAGAGGTTGGTGGCGCGGATCTCCCTCACCCCGCGAATGGAAGGACGGGCTCCTCCCCACCCTGGCCTGAGAGAGAAGAGGCTGGCTCTGTCCTTAGTTTTCCTGTTTCTCGTGGACCTTCCTCATGCAGCGGCTGACCCGCCTTTGCCTGGGAGCCTGTAAACAGGTGTGACTACTCCCGGAATGGCCCCACCCCCGCCAGGGGCCAGGGAGCCGGTCACACTTGATTTCATTGGACCAGCGGTGCACGAGGTTAAGTACACCGTCCAGACGCGGACCGTGTGAATGTCCTGTCTGCTCCTTCCCAGCGCACAGTCTCGCAAAGCTGGAGCAGCCCACGGATTGTCTTAGTGCCCATTGACGCACTCCCTATCCCACTCTGAGCAGCAGACGCTTGAAATGTGGGGCCTGCGTCTAGTCCGAATGAAAAATGGAGGGTGTTTCCAGAGCACTTTTCCTGGCAAAAGGAAATAACATGGGACAATCCCATATTGGGTAGCCACCCCCCCCAGAATTCCAGGACAGAGGCCTACATGTACCCCAAAGACCCCCATAATCCCCTCAAATATCAGGCATTTCAGTAAAGCCAAACCAGGTGCTGAAGTAGAAGAGAAGGTGCTGGAAGCTCGTTCACCATCTGGCTCTGCGTAGCTGGCAGGACCGAGCGTGGTTCCCTGGGAGCTTATACCCAGATTCCTTTCGGAGACCCTGGGCCACAGTGTGGACCTAACTGAAGCCCGGCTTTCGTTGCCATGGAAGTAAATTTCAGACTCTCCGGGGAACTCTTGTAAATGCCACTTGAGGCTCCGGTTCTGCCTGTCTAGCCCCGCAGAGCGCGCCCCAGGATGGACACCCAGTCCTTTCGAAATCGGGTAGCCTGTGCGCGTTGTTTTCCGTAGACCAGGTAATCTCCTTCTCCAAATCAGGAAGGCATATCGTGTTTAGCTTTCTATTGATGGATAGTGTAGCATTTCGTAGGCTCTCGAAGGGAACACACCCATGTAACCAGATGGAGGCACAGAACGTGACTGGCAGTGACCACGCGCTTCCCTTGCCGTGGCCTCCAAGCCACGGGCGGGCCTTCCCCACCGCGCTGAGCTCACGAACTCCAACACACCAGCCTCACTGCGGGGCCCTGAGCTCCTGGAATTCCTCCCTCCTGCACAGGGTCCTTGTCCTTGCCCTTCCCCAGCCAGCGTCCTTCTGGCCGGCACAGAGGTGCCTGCCCCTGCGACCCCACACCGGGAAGGGGGGTCTCGAGCTGGAGCCCCGACGTCGGGTTCCCACGGCGCTGGCCAGGTCCCGTCCCGCCGTCTCTCTGCCGTCCTCCCTCCTTGGGACGGTGTGTTTCTGCTCTATTCCTCTGTGACCAGGAAAGAATGTCTTGTTTTTTCCATTAATAATCCACAGCATGAAGCTATGAAGCTGACCTTCTGATGTGGCAGTTCTTGCCAGAGGTTTCAAAACAAAGTTGTATTTCTTTACATCTTGTTTTAAAAAAAGATTTATGTATTTATTTTAGAGAGAGCAAGAGAGAGAAAGAGCAAGAGAGGGAACATGAGTGGGAGGGACAGAGGGAAAGGGAGAGAGAATCTCAAGCCGACTCTGCACTGAGTGCGGAGCCCTACGTGGGGCTCGATCCCACATCCCTGAGATCGTGACCTAAGCTGAAACCAAGAGTTGGATGCTTAACCGACTGAGTCACCCCAGGCGGCCCTTCTTTACATCTTTTGACTTCCGACTCCCACACAGGATGTGGAACTGTGGAAGAAAAGGCCTGATTCGGGGAGTGGGGAAACCGGGTATTCTGAGCCTGGTCCTTCTAGTAGGCCTAGGCATGACAGTGGGCAACCCGCCCTTCCTCCGTGCGGAGCCACGCTGATCTCTGAGGGCTCGTCCTGACCCAGAGCACTGTGTCTGTGGCTCTGGGTCCCATCGGATGCCTTGGCTTTCAGCTGACTGAGTAACCCGGGGACGGGGTGGCATCACTGTCAGCAGCGGTGGGAGCCTGGAAAGGTGGGGGCTGGACGGCCCAGCCTCCCCTCCCCCTCCCAGACCCCTGCGGAAGCGAAGCACGATGCTGTATTTTAGTTACGGTTACGCTGTCTGTTGCAAATGGTCATCATTTTTACATTAGGTATCTGGAAAATACATACAATTGAACCAAGAGCCATGACTCACTGACGTGCCTGCCACCCTTTGAATAATCCGTGTGAAGATTTTGTGCAGAAAGTTTCCAGTGCAGAGCCGCGGCCGGAGCCCGCTATGACTCAGGATGTGTCAGGCGTTGCTGTTTTTGGCGCTCTGGCCCCATGTAGAAGCATTTACTCAGCCCGAGGTCACTCACTGGGCTCTGCAGGGTGTGTCTGAGGAAAGTCGGCTTAGGAAAGGAGAGATCTCTAGGAAAGCATCAGACACAAGGAGCCCCTGGTGTTAATGCTGGTCACCCACCCCGGGGGCCTTTCCAAGGCTCTCCTTTTTTTTTTTTTTTTTTAAAGATTTTATTTTTTCGACAGAGATAGAGACCGCCAGCGAGAGAGGGAACACAAGCAGGGGGAGTGGGAGAGGAAGAAGCAGGCTCCCAGCGGAGGAGCCTGATGTGGGGCTCGATCCCATAACGCTGGGATCACGCCCTGAGCCGAGGGCAGATGCTTAACCGCTGTGCCACCCAGGCGCCCCATCCGAGGCTCTCCTTTTAATAAAACGTGGGGTCCTCAGTTCAGGGGACAGCGAGTAGCACTGGCTGTGGGGTGTGCCGACCTTGTTTTCCCTGGCGAGCCCCAGGCTTCCTCGGTGGACTCCTACGATGGCCTTGGTGGTGCTGGGTCAGTGGACGCTGGACAGTGGCCTCAGGGCCTGGCTCCATCAGGGGCCCCCGTAGCAGGTGCTCAGAGGATGTTTATGGGAGGAACGGAGGGGCTTCAGTTGGGGGTGTGAACGGGGGAGGGATTTGTTGGCTGGGGTTATGGGCTGAGACAGTGATGCTAAGATGTGTCGCTCTGTGCTAGCCGCTTTTCTAATCATTGCACAGGCACTGGCTTGTTCCGTCCTTCCAATCAGCCTGTGTCGCTAGCCCCGTTCTATAGGCAGGCCAACTGAGGTACACAGAGGTTAAGTAACCTGCTGAATACATTTATCGAGGAGGCTGGCTGAGCCCGAGATCTTGACCACGCTGCCGCGCTGCCTGTCAGCTCCTGGGAGCACAATGGCTTTCTGACAAAGGAACTTTCCAGGGCAATGTGGCCCTGCGTTGGTCAGGGCTGAGGTCTGCCCCTTCTGTGGTGGAGCAGTGAGGGAGGCAGGGCACAGAGGGGCTCCCGAGCTGGCCGGAGGAGCCCGATCCCGCTCGGCACTCAGGTTCCTTTCCAGGCCAGGAGCCCGTGCCCCGCACCAGCCCCTCCCCGCAGGCCCGAGATGGAACCACGAGGTTCTGAAGGACACCCAGAGGCCACGCGGGGACCTTGACTGCCCACAGCCTTTGGGGCCTCTAACTTCTTGTGTTTCTCTGAGGGGTGTGGGTGAGGACCAGCAGGCCGTGCTCTCAGAGAGCTTGGGAAACCCTCAAGTGTTGCGGGCAGGGGTAGGGGTGTGTCGGGCTGCCTCGGCCTGAGGATCCGCGTCAACCCCAGGACTGTGCAGGGGTGCTTAGAACCGAGCATGGGATGAAACGACGCTTCGAGTCCATCTGGCGAAGTGAACAGAAACCTTACCCGACAACAAAACAGGCCTCCACAATTCCCAGGGCGCATCAATGGCAGGGTAGTCCTTGCCAGGAAATATTTATATCTGCTCCAGGTTTTGTTTTTCATTTGTCCCCTCCCAGGGAAACCAGCTGGACACGGAATGTCAGGGTCACGTTGGAAGGCTGGAGACTTTCTGCCTGAGTGTTTCAAAGGGAATACTTTAGGGTCCGTGGCCAGGCTATTTTTAAGTTTTGAGAGCCATGAGTTTAGACTTGGCCAAGTTCCTTCCTCATCTTTCTCGGTCTGTGACTCAACTCTGCGTGTCCCAGGAGAGCAAGGACTGGTTACTCCCGGTTACTGGAAGTCTGTTGGGAGCATATCAGGGACCTCTATCTTTTCTCCCCCACACGTGTACTTGCAGTATATAGAAAGTTCTGGAAGCCTGCTCTGATGCCCTCTCTGGAGAGGAGGGGCCTTGAGTTCAGTGTGTATCTGCCCTTCAGCTGATCCTGGGAAGCGCAGAGACCTAGGTAACTTGAGGACGAATGGACAGGGCACCCCCTTACAATGCAGGCCCTGAGTCTGGGGGTGAACACACATCACAGCAGGCTCTGGGCCGGACAGCACGGGACGGTCATTTCGGCGTGCTGACATAGTAGCACGCTTGCCTTTTGCTGACCGAAGCCCCTGTGACCGTCATAGCAGCCTCCCCGTTCTCCGGAGCCTCTCTTCCAGCAGGCGGAACCGAGCTGTGGCCGCATTTGCTCACATGATGGTCAGGGCTCGCCCAGGGCATCTGGGTGGAGCTTTTGCATCTGCTGAAATGTCGCCTGTCCTGTTCCTCTCTCCCCCACGGTGGTTTGCATTGCTTCCTGATGAGGCTGGGAGGTACTGAATTTAGAAAGATGGACTGGAGTGGGGGCAGCCCAGCTGGCAGCTGGCCGTGCTGGGCCCCCGGGGCGTTTGCTGACAGAGGTCCCACCACCCTAAACATGCTGACGGCAGGAGAGCAGGAGGCAGGCCTGCCGGGCCACCTGGGGGCTGTGCCAGCCTGGGCATCTTGCTTCGCTTTTTTGCCCTTGGATTCCTCACCTCGTGGCGACTGGATGTCCTGAGCTCGTTATAATTCTGTTACTTCCCCGGGGCCGCGAGCCCCCGGAGCCAGGGATGGGGTCAGGGCTGTTGGCAGAGACGCGGGTGCAAAGGGGAGAAGCCGGGATGGGGCAAGCATGCAAAACGAGTGTGTCCGTGGACACAGCCTGGGCGGCAGGCGAGTGGTTGGTGATGGCAGACGCCTCTTTGAGTTGGCCGGCCGGGTCCGTCCGTGGGATCACTGTCCCCAACCAGGGCGACTCTGAAATGCCCGTCTCCCACTAATAATGCTTGACACCCTCAGTCTCACTCTCGAAACCAAAACTGCGTTTTTGGGGAAAACAAAAGCCCTTAAGCTATATAAAAAGTGGCACTTAAATGAGGAAAATGAGGAAACAAAACCAAATACTGAGTTCAGTGGTAAGTTTCAAAATACAAAACGCAGGGCCTGGTCTGCAGAGAAAGGTGAAATGTCCCAGTTACAGGGCCCCTGTTTGCTCAGCGATGGTGGGCTGAGAAGCTGTGGATGCCACAGACGTCGTTTCTCTGTCCCCCGTGCACGGTGGCGGCTGTGACGCCCGGACAGCCCAGCGGAGCGGAGGGCTGAGCTGCTTGGGCCAGGACTTGGGTGACATGACTAGTGGCAGGTGGGCCAGACAGCTGAACCTCCAGCGTCTCTAACCGTGGAGACGTCCTGTTCCTTGGGGCAGACTTGAGGCTTGGCCCCATCATGACCAGAAGGGCATTTCAGTCCGACGGCACGTAACCTGGGTGGATCTCTGGATGGTTCCTGTCTTGCTTGGCCACGTGGAGCTCTGGAGTCCTGAAGCTGGGATTGTGGGTGTGACTCCTGCGTGGGTCACCTGCCCCCACCTGCCCCTCACCCCCGCCCTACCCCAGACCCTTCCCCCACCTCTGTCCATCACCACATCCAGTTCCAAGTCCAGATCACATACTCCCTCGGCAGTCATTATGGAACGCCTACTGTATACAGGAGATGGAATTAGGATTCGGGAGGCTTCCTTCCTCTGCTGGAATGTGGGCTCCACGAGAATGGGGTGTCTGTTCTGTTCACCACTGTATCCTAGGGCCCAGGGCAGTGCCCAGCACGCAGCACTCGTCGAATGAGTGAGTGAACCCCCTGGGCAGCGGAGGGACGGGGACGGTGCCCAACTCCCTCCCGAGTGCCGGGGCGTTGAGTGGGGATGTTACCATTGGGGTGGGCACACACTTTGGAGCCAGTCCACAACCCCCCTACATGCACATGCTAGAGGATGCTAGGCAGACGGGAGCACCAGGCTAGCCGGCATAACCTCACCCTGACCACGAGGGACTCGGATGAGCTCTCCCACCTGGGTGGAAGGTGCTTCAGGTAGCCTTCTGGAGGCTGGAGGGCCTGGAGGAGGTTGGGATGCCGGGGTTTGTCTGGGTGGAGGCTTTGCAGAGCTCGGGGGACCAAAGTCCTGGGGAGGTTTGGACAGAAGCAGGGAGACGTGCTGGCCGACATGCGTGTCCCTAGCCAAGAAGATGTTCATGTTATGCTAAAGTCAGAACCTGAGGAGCTGTGTGGGCTCTGGATGTGCCCTGGGCAGATGCCTCGACAGCCTTGTGCCTCAGTTTCCCCATCAGTGAAATGTGGACGTGGCCTTTGCGAAGGCTAAATTAGTTAGCCTAGATCTGTACTGTTCACTTTGGGGGCCACGAGCCACGGCCACGGCCAAGCGCTTGAACACGTGGCTGGTCCAAATGAGATGTGCTCCAAGTGTGAAACACAGTCTGCGGATTCGAAGACTTGGTGTGGGAAAAGAATGTAAAATAGCTCATTAATATTTTTACGTTGAATCTGTGTTTAACCAAGAATACTTTGATATATTGGGCTAAGTGAAATATATCTTTAAAATTAGTTTCACCCATTTTTTTTTAAGATTTTATTTATTTATTTGATAGAAAGAGAGCACAAGCAGGGGGAGCAGCAGGCAGAGGGAGAAGCAGGCTCCCCACTGAGCAGGGAGCCCGATGCATGGCTCCATCCCAGGACCCTGGGATCATGACCTGAGCCGAAGGCAGACGCTCAACTGACTGAGCCACCCAGGCGCCCCAGTTTCACCCATTTTTACTTTGTAAGTGTGGCCGCTTGAAAATGTAAACTCGCAGGTGGCCTGCGCTGTTTTTCTGTCGGTCGGGGCCGCATTTCCTGAAGCACTTAGAGTATGGCCTGTGCTGACTGCGTGCTGTACGGACACTTGGAATTATTGTTTGCCCCCAAATATCAAAGCGTCTTTACCTTGTACCCTCTGAAAGCCACGCCCAGTGTGTTTGTCCAGAGCCACAAATGCATAAATAAAAAGATTATAATATGTCCAATTGCCACCCGCCCCCCCCGCCAAACGAGTCCACTGTGGCCATAGCCCACTGCAAATGGGGGCAAGACGGCTCTCACAGCCCTTGAAGTGGGTCTTTTCTGATGGAGGAAGAAGGTACTCTGGGGTCTGAGCAGGTGGTCGTTGTAGCTGAGCCAGTTTTCCGGGACCTTCGTAACACACACACTGAGTCTAGCGATGACAGACGGAGCATCCAGGGGACTGCCCGTCCCCTTGCTGTCCTTAGAGAAATGAAAGACAGTGTTTCCTGCAAGAGAGGAGGGAGAGGCCCCTTTGGGATTGGGCTCCGCTGGGCCCCGGCCGACAAGGGCCCACACCCTGCACCCCTGGCTGGGCTCTGGAGGCCTTGCCTGGGTGTGGGGAGAGTGGCTAAGTTGGGTGGCCTTCCAGGCAGCCTCCAAAGGCCTGATTGTCTGCAGCCTGTCCTGGCATGGCTGACGCCTTCCTCTCTGGTGGTGGGGCTTAGACAGAGGCCCTTTGGTGGCTGGCCTCGGAGGTCAGGTCACTTTTAGAGCCGTCATCCCTCCTCTGCTCATGGCCCCCGTGCCTGCGGTGGGTGTGTGGGTGTGGGGAGCGGCAGCCCTGCCCGAGTTTACAGCCAGAGAGCAAAGGAAGCGAGGGGGGCGGGCAGCAGGAAGAAAGGAACCCATGCTGGGTAAACCAGCAGGGCCTCAGCCCAGCTGTGCACTTTGTTTGTGGGGTTTCAATCTCTGCACTGGATATTCGGGGGCAGGCCCAGGGCCCTTCTGCTGTGTGGCCTTTTCTGACCCAGCCGTGGAAGTGGCTTAGTGTCACTTCTGCTGTTCTCCATTGGTCAAAGCAGTCACGAGCCCTCCCCCGTTCAGGGGGAGGGGTGGTGGACTCCCCCCCCCCCACCTCTGGATGGAAGGTGTGTCAAGGAATCTGTGGCCATGTTTTTTAAAAGGTTGCATTTACATACCCCGAAGTGTGTCGTTGGATGGGTTTTAACAAATGCTCGCACCCATGTGACCTGTGCTCCTGTCAAGATCTAGAAGAGTTCCAACCCCAGGAAGTTCCCTCGTGCCCCTTCCAGTCAGTGTCCACCCCCAGGCAACCACTATTCTGATGTTTTCTTCGTTTATTAGTTTTACCTGTCCTAAAACATAATATACGCGGATTCATACGCATTCACAGGTAGCCGATCCTCATTATTCACGGATTCTGTATTTGCGAGTTTGCCTACTCGCCAAAATTTTTTTTGTAACCCCCAGATCCACTCGTGGCACTCTGGTGATCATCTGGGGACATGGGCAGAGGTGCGGCCCCACACACAATCCCAGCTGAGGGTGAGGGGGGCGAGGCTCTGCCTGCTTGTTTTGGCCCTCATCCTGTGAACGGGCGTCATCGTGTGGTCTCTCTAGTGCCATGGTTTTTGCCTTCTTGTGCTCTTTGTTGGTGAGTTCTATGTTTGAAGTGCTCCCCAAGTGCAGTGCTCATGTGCTGCCTGGTATTCCTGAGCTCGAGGAGGCTGCGATGTGCCGTCTGGGGACATGCTGATCTAACCTGCATGAGATAAGCTTCCTTCAGGCGTGAGTCTTGGGGTGTGGGCCCAGAGTTCAACGTTAGTGAAATCACCAGTATGTATTACACAAGGTGTTTTTCAACAGAAGCACAGATAAAGCAAGGTTATGTATCGATCAGCTGATGAAAATGTTGTGCCCAGAGGCTGGCGGGAACCTAACCCTGTATTTCCTCTGGCAGCAACGTTCACTATTCGCTAATTCCGTATTTGCGGTGACTTCGTGGAACTTGTACCGTGAATATCGAGAATCGATGGTCGTACTCCTTTGTCTGGCGTAGTTCATTCGGAGATTGTCCGTGACATTCATTTCTGTTGTGTGTGTTACAGGTTTGTCCTTTTTTTATTGCCACGTAGTGTTCCATTCCGTGAGTGTGTAGTTTGTTTTCCCATTTCCCTGCGGAGGAATGTGTGGGTTCTTTCACTCGGGGGCTGCATAGTAAGTCCGCTGTGGTGACTTGTGTGGAGATATGCTTTCCCCACTTCTCCCGGGTAAATACCCAGGAGTGGAATTGCTGGGTCACATGGTAGGAGTGTGTTTAGCATTTGGGCAGGGGCCAATAAGCTTTCCGAAGGGGCTGTGCCCTGTAACACCCCCAGGCCCTGTGAGAGAGCCCTCGCGTGGTTCTTGACCAGCCGTGTCACCGGTTTCTCTGGGCTCTGCTCCGCGGGTGACTTTCTAAACCAGCTCCTCTCTGCGCTGCTGTCACTTGGCTGACACCCTTCCAGTTTCTTCTGTAGAAATAGTGTCTTCACAGGCGATTTTCATCCCTTTTTTTGGGAGTCACTGTACTCTCACAAGGGTTTGATTTTTTCCCCCCACCGGCTTTCACGAGCACAAAACACTTCTGTGGTTTTTGCCATTTCTAAAAACTTCAGTGCAACTAACTGTGGGAAAGTCAGAAACGCTGAACGAACAAAATAATGATAAAAGGGGCCCATCATTCCGACTAGGGATAGTCACTGTTAAGATAGGGTTTTGTTCTTGCACATAGATATTTCATTTTTTAAAAGATTATTATTTATTTATTTATTTGAGAGAGAGAGAGAAAACGAGCCGGGAGAGGGAAAGGGAGAAGCAGGCTCCCTGCCAAGCAGGGAGCCCAATGCAGGACTCGATCCCAGGACCCCAGAATCATGACCTGAGCCGAAGGCAGACGCTAAACCGACTGAGCCACCCAGGCGCCCTAGATCATTTTTAAGCATCTGAGTGAACGAATGTGAACTTTGTGGGAGAATCAAGTCTTTGGCGAGAACTGTACTGTTCTCGGGATGGCACAGAACCGGAGCTCAGAAGCCAGCCAGTGCAGCCCTTTCCCCTTCGGTTGTTTGTTGGAAATGCTGCTTCCATCTGGTTTCTGGTCCTCGCCGGGAGGCTTCGTGTCATCCCACCAGCTTGATCAGAGCCTGATTTTAGGCGGTCCTTATAGAATCAGAACAGAGAGCTGGGGGCCCCAGGAAGCTCTCCTCCAGACCCTCCTGACAAACCCCTCTTCATTCCTCGGGGGAACCAGCGGTGGGAGGGTGGGCAGGAGCTCCCTCTCCGGGGCAGCCAGAGTGTAGGTCGCTCCTGGTGGTGAGCACGTCTGTCTTCTGTCTGGCCAGCAAGCAGGCTTCCTTCCGATCTGACCCAGTCAGTCGCCTGGTCAGTCCCGTGAAAACCAAACCAGGTCCTGTCACTCCTGGGCCCAGAAGGAACCTTCCATGCCCTTCTTCCCACTCCTCACTCACAGGGATATCATGTCTGTGTCTACACTGCAGAAGGCCGGCCTACTCCATAGGTTCAAAATGAGACAGTCTTCAAAAGCAGTGCTTTTGTCTTTTCTCAGAAAGAGGGATTCATGATTTGCCCTGTGTTAGCCTCTCGGGCAAGCAGCCCACTGATGGGAAAAGCCCCTGCTTTGTGACGGAACTCCCACCTGGTCACTTGGGGCACATTGACCGCATGTGAGGCTTAGGGCCGGTTATAGAGGGAGTGCTGTTCCAACACCATCTCATGCTTCTGGCAGCTTGCAGAAAGCCCATGATTCCTTCCTGGTTCGGAGATGGAGAAAGTAGGGCGCAGAGCGACGAAGTCCCTTGTCCAAGGCCGCTCACCGGGTTCGCCGCAGAACTGAGCAGAGCGCGCTTCCAGACTCTGTGTTTGTTCCAAGGGGGAGACTGCGGGTGGTGGTGACCCTCGGAGCTGGCTCGGAAAGGAAAGGGGAGGCTCTCCCCAGCCCAGAGTCTCCTGCTCCTGACTCCCTGGGGCGGTGGGCAGAAGAGAGGGAGCGCGGACTCCGTTTAGAAACCGGAGAACACAGGCATCCCCCCTCCCCGAGCTGGAAGGTTCCATCAGCCTGGTCTTCTTTTCCTTCTCCGTCACGCCCTTTGTCCCCTCCTTCGTGAAAGCATGTTTAAAGCATCTCTAAAATCAGCCTTGTTCGAGTTTGAGAAAAGTTCAGGATTTTATTGTTTCCTTAAAAAAAAAAAAAGGATTTTCTTTCTGGTTCCTTTCTGGTTCCACATGGTTAGCGGTGGCTGTGGCTTTGGGCTGTGGTCCGAGGTGGGGGCGTCTCGCTGCTCTGGAATCACTCAGGTCAGAACCCCTCTGTGCCTCAACATCCCTTCTGAACACTGTGTGTCCTGAGCTCAGCCTGCTCTGTTGTCCACGGTTGGGGTGTGGGATGGGATCCCGGTCCAGATAAAAGGACATTAGTGGGACGCTTGGTAAAATTCGTAGAATTTGAATAAAGTCCGTAGATTAGTGTGTATACGTATATCCATATATGTACGTACCCACACATCTATGTGTAAGACCAGTGTTAAGTTTCTGAATTTTGGTAATCGTACTGTAATCATATAAGACGTTAACATTTGGGAGATCTGGTTAAAGGGTAAATAGGAAGTCTTTGTACTACTTTTATAGCTTTTTTATATGTCTGAAATCACACAAGAAGACCCCAAATAGTGCATGAGCCTGGAGGCGGCTGGGTGCGTGTGGGGTCAGCAGCTCGCGCGTAGGGTGCTGCTGGTGCTGAGACCACGGGGTGCTCCGAGGACTTTGAACTTCTCCTGGAGGCCTCAGAGACCGAGAATTTCGGAGCCGGCGCACGATGTGGTGAATATACATTAAATTTTAAATATTCTTTAAATCTTAAAAAAAAACCCAAACAACCTACCACTCTTTCTGAATATGCAGGTAATGCCCCTTCGTCGTAGAATATTTGGAAAAATGCAGGAAAGTTTAAGAGATAAAATAAAAATCACCCATAAAGTCCTCCTTCTCAGCGTATCTTCACGTATAAATATATTTTTAAAAGAAGAACAGAGAAGTGTGTCACATACTTCGTAGCCGTCTTCTTTTCCTTTTTTCTTTTTTTTTTTTTTTTAAAAGATTTTATTTATTTGACAGAGACAGCCAGCGAGAGAGGGAACACAAGCAGGGGGAGTGGGAGAGGAAGAAGCAGGCTTCCAGCGGAAGAGCCTGACATGGGGCTCGATCCCAGAACTCTGGGATCACGCCCTGAGCCCAAGGCAGACGCTTAACGACTGCGCCACCCAGGCGCCCCTCCTTTTCCTTTTTTCATTTAACATTCTATTCGCAGCATTTTTCATGTCTTAAGAGAATTCTGTAGAACTGTGTTGTCCCATACATGGGACTATCTAAAATTAAATTTAAACGAATTACAATGAAGTGAAATGGCACATTCAGTTCCTTCTGCGTGCTGGTCACTCCGCCAGTGCTCGGCAGCGGCTCGAGCTCTCATACTGGACGGCACAGGGCAGAACATTTCCATCCCTGCAGACATCTATGGGACATTGCGGCTCGAGCGTATGATTTTTTTCTTTTTTTAAGATTTTATTTATTTATTTGACACAGAGAGACAGCCAGCAAGAGCGGGAACACAAGCAGGGGGAGTGGGAGAGGAAGAAGCAGGCTCCTAGCAGAGGAGCCTGATGTGGGGCTCGATCCCAGAACGCTGGGATCACGCCCTGAGCCGAAGGCAGTCGCTTAACGAGTGAGCCACCCAGGCGCCCCAGCATATGATTTTTTTGAAGCTGTATAGTATTTATTTAGCTTTCCCTCTGCGTGTGGGTGTCTATCTTGCTTTCTGTTTTGCGGACTTCAGTGTTTTAATATTTTCGTGAGCGTTCTTTTTTATGCCAGCTCTGTTGAGATATAATTCACACACCATAGCCCACCCTTTCAAAGTATACAATTTGGCGGGTTTTGGTAGCGTCAGAGCTCTGCAGCCATAGCCATCCCCCGTGTCTGATTTTATTTCATTAATTAATTTATTTAAAGATTTTATTTATTCATTTGAGAGAGCAAGAGAGAGTACAGAGGCTGAGGGAGAAGCAGATTTGCTGCTGAGCAGGGAGCCCGATTGCGGGGCTCGATCCCAGGACCCTGAGGTCGGGGCCTGAGCCAAAGGCAGACGCTTCACCCACTGAGCCACCCGGGCGCCCCTGATGTTAGAACACCTTTATCACCCCCCAAGAGCGAGGGCTCCCCCATTGGCAGACGCTCCCTGTTCCCTTCCCCCAGTCCTAGGCAGCTGCTAATTTACTCAGCGCCTCAGTGCACACCCATTTTGGGCCGCATCTTTGATTTTTTTTTGCTTAGGAAAAATCCCATTAAATGACTGGGTCAGACGGTGTGAAGGTTTTTTTTAAGGCTTTTGCTACATGATGGCACACTGCCATCCGGAAGGCTTGTCCACGTTTAGGCTTACACTCAGTGACGCTGTCATTGTTTCCTGTCTTTGCTGGTGGGCCAGTGACACGTGGCATCCCATGTTACATTTGGCTCCTGGCAAGGGGGAGCACTGTTTCCTGGGCTGATCAGATCTGGGAAAGGTGCAGGCAGTGGGGGGTGGAGGCCAGCAGTGGGGGAAGGGCGGAGGAGGGTGAGCCTAGAGGCGCAGGGCAGGGTGCCCCAGCAGCTGTCGGAGCTGGGCTGCGGGTACAGGGCCTGCTTGGGGGGCACCTTGAACTTTGTGTTCCTGTGGGGAGTGGAGGGCAGGGAAGGATTGAGGCCTGACAATGGGAGTGCCCTGGGGCCGGCTCGAACCCTGGGCGAGGCGAGGCGAGGCAAGCTCTAGCCTGCAGGGATTAGGAAATTGTGATGGAAGCTTCCTTCCCCACCCGATGAAGCAAAGCCATTGTTGGTTTTGAGCGGCGTTCAGAGTGAAGAAAGCAGGCTGGCGCAAACACCCCGTAGTCCAGATTAGCCTTAAATACTTCCTTTGTGGCTTGGGGAGAGTTTCTCCGCCTTGACCCTGGAACTTCAGGTGCATGGGAGAGAGGGCAGAGGCAGGGAAGGCCCCGGGGTGCCAGGCAGGAGGACGTTGGTTGTGTTACCTACGTCCACGGTGCTCGACCTTGGCTGCCCCCCCCCCCCTTAGAACCATCTGAGGTGCACTGGCCGCTCCCCCAGACTGGAACCAGAGTCTCTGGACGTCGTGGTGGAGAATGGCCATCGGCATGGGGGTCAGGGGCCCAGCACCCACTGCCTCCGGGTGGGGGGGAGGTTGTGAGCTTCCGTGGGGCCAGGAGGAAGACTCTTGCCATTCATTGGTCCAGTGCTGCCCCCAAACGCTGCTTGGCCCCTTTTCCAGAACCTGTTGACTCCCAGAGCCACCCAAGTCCACAGGCCGAGGAAAAGCCTTGTTCAGCTGTGTCCAGTATAACTGGTTCACGTGTGGCCCAGGGAGTCCTACCCCCTCCCTGCCAACCCCCAAGCCTGGACTGGATGCCTGGACCCCGGCCTCAGTCCCTCTCAGCACAGCAGGTGGGTCCTGGCTGTGCGATCCCGCATGATATGAGACATCGGGGCAGAGGACAGGGGATGGCCTAGTGTGGCCACTGTGGGCCCCCAGCACCCCCCTCCCTCGCTGACAGAGGAGCAGTCACCGCGACGGGGCGAGGCCCAGGCAGGAGCGGGGGGCGCGGTGGCAGGGCCCCACGGGCTAGCCTGAAGGAGCCTTATTTCAAACCTTATCGTACCAACGTAAGGTCCCCCTTGGTCGTCACCCAGGTTGGCAGTGCGTTCAGCTGAAGGAGGGCTGCAGGGTCCGCTGCCCAGCCGGCTGCGGGAAGGAGGGAAGGAGGCAGGAACCCTGTTGCCAAACCTCACGGTGAGGCTGCTTTCCTGGCCTCCCTGTTTGTCATTGGGAAGGGGCTGTGGCCCTCACCCAGAGTCATTTTTTGGCTTTGGGTGCACGGGAGACCGTGTAATCCCAATTTGGGGTAACTTATTTCATGTGGAACGCGCTGCCCAGCCTGGGTGGTGTCTGCATTCGGTCAGTTATGCTGTGTTATTGGTTCTCGAATGTTTTCCTGGAACTGCAGTGGGGGAGGGGGTGAGAGCCGGCCCTGTCCCCACCCAGGATTTCAGGTTCCACTGATTTTTTTTTTTTTGAGAAGAATTTCTCCCGCTTTAAGCGCTTTGCAAACCACTGTTGTGCACGGAGGGGGGCTGAGCTGTCTGTCACCGGGGCCCTTAACATGGAGCCAAGGCAGTGCCATGGTGAGAGCAGTAGTCATCACATGTCGCCTTCCGGGATAGTAACACTTTTGTTCACTTCCGGGGGATTGAAAAGCTCCTTTGGTAAGGCCCGCCTTACTGCTTTAGGCTTCTTCAGGACATGACCATGCATCACGGTTAGTGGTGTTCCTCCTTGGTACCCAGTCTTTCTTCTTAGCACCTGGAAGACTGTATGGAAAGCTCTGGACCAGTGCCCAAGGCCGTGTCTGCCCCCCCCCGCCCAGGCCTCCCAGATGACAGCAGGTCAACCTGGGGGGAGGCCTATCAAGGGTTAAGGTAGGGACTCTGTCTTCCTGGACGTTCTGCCTGGAAGCCGCTCCAGGAGGCGTGAGCCTCAGGGGTCCTCGACTGTCTTGGAGCCCCTCCCAGCAGGAAACCTGGCCCCTCCTGCAAACGCTGTGGCCCTTGTGAATCCGGCCTGCTGCCTTAGGTGCCAGACGGCCGTCTGTCTGTCTGTGTTCCCCTGTCCTCCCTCTCCAGCACCACACACACCTCTTGCTTCAGAACTGCTCTTCCTGTCGCCTCCCGTGTCCCAGGGGGCCCCTTGGGAGTTTCCCTGTTTCCAGCCCAGCTGGCTCCTTGCTGTCACATTCTTCATCCCCGCTGTGCACATGCCTCCGGCTTTCTTACCTTTTCCTGAACCCGTGTCGCCCTCCCCTCCCCCGAGTCTGCCTTTTGGGTGCATCCAGGGCTGGCCGGTACCTCCTCGGCGTTTCTTCTGTCTGCGGGGCCACCGGCGCAGCAAGCCCCCTCTCCGCCCGCAGCAAGCTGATTTTTTTGTTAGATAAGAGGAGACCTAACCGGGTAGCCCTACCTGGGCCACAAGCCACGAAAGACAGGTGGACAAAGCACTTGGATAATCCTCGGTGGCTCTCGGCCCCCTGTCGTACATCATTTAAAACAGGAAACTGTCCCTAGTCCTTGCCCTTTCCTGTGGGAATATTATGATTTTTAAAAGAATCCCAGGTGGCCACTTTGGAAGGCAGTGGGACAGTTTTGTTGTTTGTTGTTGTTTTATTTTGTTTTGTTTTGTTTACAAAACTGGACACACTCCTAGCATACATCCCAGCAGTGTTGCTGCACGGCGTTTATCCAGATGAACTGAAGACACGTCTACACCGACGTCTACTACGTGGATATTTATAGCAGCTTTATGCATAATTGCCCAAGCTTGAAAGCACCCAAGATGTCCTTCCGGAGGTGAATGGATAGATAAACAGTGGTCCGTACAGACCGTGGAAGAGTATTCAGCGGGGCTACAAAGAAATGCGCGATCAAGCCCTGAAAAGTCATGGAGGAACCTTAAATGCATGTTACCAAGCAAGAGATGCCGATTCCGCTTCCATGACCTTCTGGAAAAGGCCAAACTATGGGGACAGGAAGATTAGCGGTTGCCAGGGGTGGGGGAGGACGGGGTGAACAGGGAGAGCAGAGAGGATTTTTAGGGCAGTGAAACTGTTATGTGTGACACTGTACTGATGGAGACGTGTCATCATACATTTGTCCAGACCCAGTGGATGGCCAACAGCTCATGTAAATTACGGGCTCTGGGTGATGCTGATGTGTCACTGTAGGTGGAGCAGTTGGAACAAATGCAGCCCTCTGGTGGGGGATGCTGATAGTGGGGGGAGGCAGTGCATGGGGGGGGCAGGAATATACGGGAAATCTCTGTACTTTCTGCTCAATTTTAATGCGACCCTAAAACGGTTCTAACAAATAATTTCTGTGAACAAAAGTGCCAGAAAGAAATCAACCAAAATGATAAATGTCATGTTAAAAAAAAAAATCTCCACCCGATCTATTGATTATTAATGATCTTTCAAACACCCAATCCTGGTCCCCGAGCTCCTGCAGGAATGCCAGGAAGCAGAGGCCCTGGGCACAGGCACACTTGCCGCTGGGGTCTCTTCACTCCCAGGACCCCAGGCTGCATCTCTGGTCAGGGAGGGGTGGGTTTAGTCTCCACCGTAGAGCTGTAGCCAAGAAAGAAAGGGCTCTGCTCCCCTCAGTGAGCTTTATTTGTGGATTTGCTGGTGCCCCAAAATGTGAAAACATGAAGTTTTTAGCCCTTGGACCTTTTCTTTTCTCTTTACTCTCTTAGTCCCTCTTGTAAATGCAGTGTGTTGGGGGGGGGGCGCCTGGGTGGCTCAGAGGGTTAAGGGTCTGCCTTTGGCTCAGGTCATGATCCCAGAGTCCTGGGATCGAGCCCCACGTTGGGTTTCCTCCTCAGCAGGGAGTCTGCTTCTCCCTCTCCCACTCCCCCTGCTTGTTCTCTCTCTCCCTCTCGCTCTCTCTCTGTCAAATAAATAAATAAAATCTTCAGAAAAATAAATAAATGCAGCATGTAGACTGGAGAGGACCTGGTGTCCCATCAGCCCGACGTTGGGCATTCTGTTTAATCTTTGAACGTCTGTTTCTTTGCCTGTAAAATGATAATGATGTTCTTTGGGACTGTTATTAAAGGAAGAAGCACATATAAATTGTGTCCCATATTCTAAAGATAGAGTCACAGGCCTGGATTAACCTCCCTCCTGAGACAACCAGAAAAACCACCAATAAACAAAAACCAGACCAAGTGTACGAACCAAAGGTTTTCAAGACACTGGACAGCAGGCAACAAAAGATGGTGATTCTTGAGAGACATGAAGCAAATGAGGTGAGCCCTGTGGTTCGCTGCTGCGTGCTGCCTTGAGAGAGCGTCCAGGCTGTGACACAGGGAGGGAGAAGTTGAGGCAGAGCCCGGGGGACTCTGTGTGTTCAGACGCAGCTGACGGTCTGGGAGATGAACGAGCCGGAGTTAATAGGACTAGGAAAATCTTTACAAAGCATGTATCTGATAAAGGACTTGTATCCCTATTAGAAAAGTAATTCTCGGGGCGCCTGGGTGGCGCAGTCGGCTGAGCATTGATTCTTGATTTCAGCTCAGGTCGTGATCTCGGGGTCATGGGATCGAACCCCGCGTCGGGCTTTGTGCTCAGTGTGGGGTCTGCTTGAGATGCTCTCTCTTCCTCTCCCTCTGCCCCTCCCCCCTTTAAAATAAATAATCTTCAAAAAAATAAGAGTAATTCTCATAGCTCAGCAAAAAGAAGAAAACGGGCAAAAGATTGGAACAGACCTTTCACTAGAGAGGATACAGACGGTAAATCGACACATGCTTGCTCGGACACAGCATCGTTCGTCACTAGAAAAAAGAAAATGAAAATCACAAGGAGATACCACTGTGGACCCAATAGCATGGATAATATTAAACAGACTGCCATTCCAAGTGTTGGCAAGGATGTGGAGACATGAGAGGTCTGAGAAACTTCTGGTGGGCTGTACGATGTTAGAAGTGCTCTGGAAAACAGTCTGGCAAATTCTTAAAAAGTTAAACGTCCGCTGGTTTTAAGACCCAGCCATTCAACCCCTAGGCCTTTCCCCAAGAAGAAAGGAAGCACATTTCTGTGCACACACTTGTCCATAAGCAGCTGTATTGTTCATGGCCCCACACTGGAAACATCTCGGACACGCATCCGGCCCCAGATAACCGAGTTGTGATAATACCCCTACGCGGGACGCTACTCGGCCGTGAAAAGGAATGAACGCTTTGTATGTGGAACAACATGGAAGTCCTGAAAATAATTGTGCTGAGACAAAGAAGCAAGACAAAAGAGAGTACATGTGTATGTGGCCTCCGGAAAATACAGACTCATCTGCGATCCCAGAAAGCAGATCAGTGGTTGCCGGGGGGGATGGGAGGAGGTGGGCGTGCAAAAGGCATGCAGGGGTGGGGGATCTTTGGGGGTGGTGGGTGTGTTCAGTGTCCTGATTGTGGCAATGACTTCACAGGTGCCTACAGCCATTGGAGCTTATCACATCGTACACTTTCAATATGTGACGTGCACGTATGTAACTTTCAGCTCCTTAAAGCTATTTCTGAGAGATCACGCTGGCTACGGCTTGGAGGTTGGATTCCAGGGTCTGGCTGCAGCGGGAAGAAACGCATAGCCTTCTCTTCTAAACATGTAATTCCTTCTTTCCCTTACGTTCTTCCTGGTTTACGAGCTCAGATGATTAGGGTGACATGTGATGACGTCTTCTTTTCCCCTGCTGGACATTTCTCTAAAATCCTATAGCTAAGGGGCCACGTGAAACAGAGGGCTCGAGTAGCCTTTTCTCCTTGCCGAGTCCTGCCTCGCGAGGACTCAGGTCCGTCTCTTCTCTGTACTGGCTCCTGCTCACACTCCCAGCGCGCCGACACCCGACGTGGGGGCTTTCCCACACGCACCACCTCTCTGACCCCAGCGGGCTGTCCCCAGAGCCCATTCAGTTCTGCCAGTCTGCACCTGCAGGTGGCCCAGCCCCCGCAGACCTTGCAAGGGCCCTCCCGTCCGCTGCCATCACGAGTGCAGGTGCTCAGCTGCACTTCTGACCGACCGCCTATAAGTCAGAGTCCCCACGGTGCCCTCCTCGGGCTCGATCATTCGCGAGGACCACTCACGGAACTCAGGGACGCACGTCTATCAGTTTATTTTATACTAAACCACGTGCTAAAGCTGGATGAAGGGCTGCGTAGGGCGAGGTCTGGGAGGGTCCCGAGTGCAGGAGCTTCTGGCCTTTGGAGTCGCGGGGACGCCACCCTCCTGGCACGTGGGTGCGTGTGCCAGCCCAGGAGCTCCCTGAACCCCGTGTTGGGGGACTTTTATGGCAGCTTCCTGTAGGCATGATGGATCGTTAACTTCTTTTCCAGCCATTCTGTCCTCTCTGAAGGAATGGGGGTGGGGAGAAAGTTCCAAACTTCGAATCATGGCTTGGTCTTCCTAGTGACCAGCCCCCATCTGGGACGCTCCTGTCACCAGGAAATTCCAAGGGTTTAGGAGCCCTGTGTCAGGAACTGGGGTCAAAGACCAAATATTAGAAGGAACTGGGGACAGAGACCCATGTCTATGTTTCCTACTCTTTCATAAGCCCTGGGCACTCCGTGAGCTCACAGTGCAGGACCGCAGGTGAGATCGGTCAGCTCTCCTCTCGGTGGTGGCAGATTCTGGTTTCCCATGTCCTTGGGTGACCGTTCCCCGAGGGCAGTCGCCTTGCTCACCATCCCACGGCCAGCATCTAGACGGAGCCTGGTTCTGAGTGAGGGACCGAGAAGCGTCTGTAGGGTGGGTGTCCCTCCAGGAGGATAGGGGGGGCTGAGTGAGGGTCTGTGTGGGGGAGGCCCCGCGGTTGGGGTCCCAGGTGGGGATAGGGCAGAATGGGAGGTGGGCCGGGGCGGTCAGTGGGAGCTCTGGGGCAGGGCTGGGCTTGGGTCCGAATCCCCAAGCAGGGGGTGTGTTGAACGTGAGGAAGGCCCCCCTCTGAGTGTGGCAGGAACCGCCATGGCTGCCAACCCGACAGGGATAACGGGACCTTTGAGTTAGAACCTGGGCTCGAATTCCATCTCTCAGACCTACCAGCCGTGTGCCCTTCGGTGAATTACAGCGCCTTTCTAGAACTCGGGCCTGAGACAGGGGTGGCAGCAGCTCCTTCGCTGGATGGAAACTCCCAGTGCGGGGCCGGGTAGGGACATCATGCCCTAGAATATGAAATGTCCTTTTTCCCCTTTTTTCCTGCCAGAGGAAGCCTAGACCTGTTTCCTGCCCGTGAAGTACTTTTCTATCCATGCACCACGAGGCCCAAGGATGAAATACTTTCCCACCTACTTGGCTTCTCACGGGCTCTTCCTCGCTCCGTGACCGACGGCTTAGAGCACAAGCGGCTTCCTTCCTCGCTTTGTGCCTGAGTTGCACGGTCGGAGTGGCGGGAAAGGAGGTCAGCAGCCTGGAGGACGTGGCTGCAGCAGTCAGAGTCAGGGCAGGCGGAGGCAGAAGTCAGTAGGTCAGAGCCCCCAGGTGGAGAGGAAACCAGAGGACAGCATTGCTGTGCCGGCCGCAGGGGGCGAGGAAGGCCTGGCATGCAGCGATAAAGTCGCAGGGAGCCCCAGAGGCCCGTGCACTTGTCCTTGTCCGCTTGGTGACGCTCTTGTCCTGCCATGGGCTCTCCGAGCAGAAGCAGGAGAGGGGTCTGACTTTATTCCCCAGACCCAAACAAGAGGAGTCCATGTCTTCATCATGAGTCGGCAGCATCCCACAGACTCAAGAGATGTATCTCGCCTTTCCTCTTAGGTGCCCCGTCTGGGAGGCTGGCCCTCTTCCCACACCTGCCCTGTGGACAGGTGGAAGGGCTGCCCCCACCGCGGAGTCTCCCGGCTCCTCTGCTCTCTGCCGCTAACATTGCTACTGTAGGTTAAGCCAAGAGGCCACCATGATCAACAGGGAAGCGGTGATGTGGCCTTGGGCGTGGTTCCGCGTTCCCTGCTCGGGACCTGAGTTCACATCCCATCCAGGCTGGGGATGGTCTCCTTTGTCCTTTAGTTGCTGCCTAAAGAAACCAGCCTTTGTTGCTTGTCGTAGGGATCTAGAGTCGGGTCAATCAGGGGGCTTGGGATGGGTGGTCTGGAAGTGCATCTCAGAATAGTATAATTAATACCTTGCCAGGGCCCGAGAGTTGATGTTTTTGGAGAGAGCATTTTTCTTCATTCTCACAGGTGCTGAAGATGGGAAGGAGGGGCACTGGGGAATTTGCTAAGGTGCTGGAAATACTCTGTATCTTGCTCGGGGTTTGCATGACGTAGGTCATCTGTCAAAACTCTTCGGGTGGTGGACTTATCGGTTGTTCATTTCACTGTTTGTGGATTTTATCTTGAAAAAATAATTGTAGGGAAGCCTGGGTGGCTCAGTCGTTAAGCGTCTGCCTTCAGCTCAGGGCGTGATCCCAGAGTCCTGGGATCGAGCCCTGCATCGGGCTCCTCCGCTGGGAGCCTGCTTCTCCCTCTCCCACTTGCCCTGCTTGTGTTCCCTCTCTCACTGGCTGTCTTTCTCTCTGTCAAATAAATAAAATCTTTAAAATATAAAAAAAAAAAAGTGCCTGCCTCTGGCTCAGGTCTTGGTCCCAGGGTCCTGGGATGGAGCCGCGTGTGGGGCTCCCTGCTCGGTGGTGGGCGTGCTTCTCCCTCTCCTCCCCACTCGTGCTCTCTCTCACTATTTCTGTCTCTCTCAATGAATAAATAAAATCTTTAAAAAATAAAAAAATAATTGTAAGCAAATAATGAACTCTTAATGATTCAGAGGCCGCCGTGCTTAGGGATCATGCTGCCTGCGCCTTGCTTTAAAAATGCCTCAAAACGAAGATGGGTTGTTGGATTCATTGAAGCAGAAGGTTCACGATTGTACAATGGGGGTGGGGGGCACATGGGCGTTTCTCCTATATGATTCTTTCGACCTCTCTGCGTGTTTGAACACTTCATAACAAAATGCCAAAATAGAAGAACTGCAAATAACTACTACTTGTGTTCTCTAGAACTTTCCATAAACGATTTCCCACGACAGCTAGGTTTCCTGGCTGACACTCTGCTCTTCCTACAGACGGGCTCCCCTGCTTCCCCAGGGAGTGTTGGCAAAGTGAATTGGGGGCCCTTGGCTCAGTGCGCTCTCTGCGAGCCTGGTGCGGTTGGTGTGGGTGCATTTCACGAACCGGGTGTTAGCTTGGACCTCTTTGACGGTGATGCAGTCCGTCATCACCTGGAATCGATAGAACTCTGAAACACAGGGCTTCCGACCCTGCAGGCAGAAGGCTGGGGATTCGCAGCCTGAGAGCAGCCTGATGCCAGGGAACCCGAGGTAGAAGAGGGTCCCTGAGCGCCTGCGGACCAAGAACCTGGTTACCTGCTGGACACTGGGGGAGCTGTGTGTGTGTGTGTGTTCAAAAATCTTAACATTACATATTTAAACATATTCAGACACTTTTTTGACACCAGACTTTTTTCAGCTATAAAGTAACGCCTGGTCTTGGAAGAATTTTTTTTTTAATAGAGAAAATGCAAAGAAGCAACACCAACCATAATTTTATAACCTCAAGAAACCACTCTTTCTATTTTGGTGTATTTACTCCCTGAATTTTTTTTAAATCTCATGCATCATTTATATAACTGTGATGTTTTTCATTTGAGACTAATGAAGGAGTTCTTTGGAAGGGAGGCCCCAAGGCCTTCTTTCTGTGGGCTGGCCCAGAGCCTGGTTTACTGCCACGGAGATTCTGGGTCGGTCTAGATAGAGGGTCTCCCGGCTTACAGGGTCCGATCCTGGGAGGGCTGGAGCTTCCTAGGGAGCCCGTCCGATGCGGAAGCACCTTCTCGCCCAGTGCAACGGCATCATTGCATCCGTGTAATGTGTATGTCCGCTCATGGGGATGCTCACCGAGTGAAGGGTGCTGTACTGAGCACTCCGGGCGGGCTCTGTCCCCGTAACCCTGCGAGGGGCTGCCATCATCCCATCTCCCAGATGAAACGCCGGACAGCAGGGAGTCCGACGATCTGCTCTAGTCACATAGCCAGTAGACCGTGGCGTTCTATTCAAGAGCAAGCCCTCCGATCGGCCGTTTGTAGCGGAGGCTAAACTTGGTGGTTTGCAGGGCACGCTTTACAGCCGCTCCTGGGAACACGCAGGGCAGGTGGAACGAACCTCTTTTTCTGAATTGAGAACTGATGCTCAGAGAAGTTACCAGGCTAACTCACGCCATGTGGAAAGTGAGTTGTATGGGCGTCTGTTTCATCATGGTATCTTCAGAGCTGGAGAGTGGAGCGGGAGGGAGGCCTGGGGACTTGAACGGACAAAGGGAGGGTGTAGGGTGCCCGGCCGGGGAACCTGTGAGCAAAGGCTAAGCACAGGGGTCCCCGGGGGCTTGTTTGGAGGGGAGGGGCAGAGAAGAGCACTGGCTTTGTGGTCTGACAGACCTGGGGCTGGGGGCCTGATAACTTTTGCAAAAAGCGAGGATAGTCGATCCAATTGGTTCCCATGGAGAACTGAAGGAAATAATGTTGAAATTGCCCGCCCTGCGGGCTTGGCGTATTAGAATCACGGTGCAGTGTTTCGGACGTCGTCTGATACGCAGTGGGAGCCTTTGAAAGCTTTGGGCTGAGAAGCAGGCTGACAAGGCGGAGATTTTCTGAATATCATGCCAGTGTGAGGGACAGCGGGGCGGGCGGGGGGAGCTGAAGGGCAGCCCGGTGACTGTTTCCTGCGGTTGAGAAGCTGATGGAGAGAGAGAGAGAGAGAGAGAGAGAGATCTCAAAGGAGTTATCCACGGGATTTGGTGATGGGCTGGTTACGGGGAGGGATAGGCCTCTCACTTCGTTCATTGGCCTTTTTATGACTCGGTTTACGCCGTCTCCCCCCTGACTCACTGACGTGTTCTTGCCTTTCAGGAGCCTGCGTGAAGTGCAGCAAAGGCGTGTTTGGGGCCGGCCAGGCCTGCCAGGCCATGGGGAACCTCTACCACGACGCTTGCTTCACCTGCGCGGCCTGCAGTAAGTGTGTGTGGAGGGTCGCGGGGACTTGGAACGTGGGGACCGAGAAAGGGAGGACGGGGAAGGGCATCCTTCCCGGAGACACATGACTCAGGCCTTCCACAGTCCCCCAGCAGGGCAGGTCCGTGTCCTTTAGAGCCCCAGCACGGGGCCCTTCAGAGAAAGGAGACGGACCAGAGTCCCAGCGATTGCCTGGGGCCGACCTTGGTGATGAGTTGAGTGGGTTCAAAGCAAGCAGTAATAACATCAGGTTTGTAATGCCTATCAGAGGGCTCAGGAGGAGGGTCGTAGGGGGGAAGCGTGGGGATTCACCATCATCGGCCCCGTGGTCAGTTACCTCCCCCACCGCGGGACCCGCCAGCCCCACGTCCATCAGTTACTCCAGTGCGAGGCGGGGCCCTGTGACAACTCTGACCCCACTCTGGTTTGGAAGCCGCGCCGTGCGTATGAAGGCGAGTGTGTGCCTGAATGCCCGTGTGTGCACACCAGGGAGGCGTGAGCACGCACAGCGGCAGGCATCTCTACCCCGTACACGCACAGGGACTAAAGCAGCAAATAAGGAGCCTGCGCTCAGCCCTGCAAACTGCGTGTTGGATTGATGGCCACCATGGTGGAAGATTCGGACACGTAGCAGGATGCGTGCTGAGTGGGACCCAGGCAGGAACGGAGCTTGTCTTACGATCTCCAGCAAAGATTAATGTCGAGGAGCTTTGTTTAGAGGGCGTCCCGCCGCTGTTCTCCAGTTCTAGATTGAGGCGCGCGGCTCTCAGTTCAAGGGAAACGTTACAGCAGAGCCAGAGTGTCAGGCACAAAGGCGTCTTCTTTTTTTTTTTTTTTTTTTTTTTTTAAAGATTTTATTTATTCATTCGACAGAGATAGAGACAGCCAGCGAGAGAGGGAACACAAGCAGGGGGAGTGGGAGAGGAAGAAGCAGGCTCCCAGCAGAAGAGCCTGATGTGGGGCTCGATCCCATAACGCCGGGATCACGCCCTGAGCTGAAGGCAGATGCTTAACCGCTGTGCCACCCAGGCGCCCCACAAAGGCGTCTTCTTATCTGGCCCCGTGGTTCTCAGTCCTGGCCGTTCATTGGAATCCCCTCGGAGATTTTAAGAGCCAGCGATGCCCCGAGCAGCAGAATCGGAAGCTCTAGGGGTGGAATTTCTAGAGTGGGCAAGAGTACTGTTCATATCTCCTCAGGGGACTCTGGGATGTGGTCAGGCCTAAGCACCCGGATCAGTGCCAGCTCTTCATTGTAGACGCCTCTGGAGAAAGGAGGGGGAGCGATTTGCTCTCAGCTGTTTTGTGGCACAGCTGGGAGCCTCCCGGTTCCCAGGGTAAAGGTAACGAGGTGGGCACGCAGCTGCCTCCTAGCCTGGGTTCACAACCTTCTCCTTCAGTCCTCACCGCGAGTTCCCATAAACACATGCCTGAGAGTTGACGTTTTGGGCGCATGTTGGCGTTGTCTGGGGATGGGTTTCTCTGGGTCCCTGGCTTCTCCTTGTCTTTGAGCCATGCCGTCCGTGTAGTTCATGGCATCCTGATGACCGTCTACACACACAATGCTTGTCCCTAATAGTGCGGACCCTGCCTGCTGGAGATGCCCTGACCGTGGCCCTGGGGAGACGGCTTCTGCTTCAGCTAAAAGCAGGTTTATCTCAGCACTTCCGACGGCTGCAGAGCTGTGGTTCTGTGCACTGTCCCAGTCGTAACGTCTTACTGGTTCCCACCTTAGCTTGATGAGTGACGTGAAATCTTCAACCGTCTTGCCTGAGTCTTCACTGTACAAGAGTGGCGATCCTTCCTCTTTCTAGAAAATTATCTTTCCGTTTTGGCTCCTGCAGCTGTTTCTCAATATTTGCTGTTTTCCAGGGAAAAAGAAAATACTAAGGAGAAGCTGGTTTTCATCTCAAGCAATTGCCACTTGAACTAAGAAAGTTTTTCGGGGTGGGGGGGTACTGAGTCCGTCTGTGCATGACTAAACTATCAGTTCCATAATGGGTTGAATTTATCTTCAAATGATGACAAACACAGACACTTAAGGAAAACACAGCTGGTTGGGGATTTTCTTGGTCTAGCTTCTAAGGCCCTTGTGTTCTGGTTTCTGTCGTAAATGCTTCCTGTCATTTGTCACAAACTGAGCTCTCTTTTCTGCTCCTTATCTCCGATTACACTGCCCCCTAGAATCTGCTCTCCCCACTCACTTCATACATTTCAGTTCTGTCCAGCCATTAGGGCCCAGCTCAAAGGCTGCCTCTTCCAGGAAGCCTTCCCTGTTCTCCTAGCAGGAAGAAACGGCTTTGTCTCGAATTCGGCCTGCCCCGGTGCTGTCACGTAGACCGTGAGCCACACCCCCTGGGACTTCAGTGCCAGCAGGCCAGACCCTAGAACAGAGCTGCTGTAGGAATGGGGACAGAGACTCCGGCTGAAAGTGCGTGCTGCACATTCCTGTTCCCCGAGGGGCCTGCACCACTCCTGTTGTGGGTAAACACACAGCTTCCCCCGCAGTTGTGGGGCGCAGTTGGAGATGCGCCAGGTGTCTGAGCAGCTTCTGCTGGGCACAAGAAGTGATCCGCCTTCGTTCCGTTGACTTCTTCCTCCAGCAGAAGGAGACACCTGGGCCCTCCCCGTCCCAGGCCCGCAGGTCCTCAAGTGTGTCTCCGTGAACACTGGCGCCGTGGAGACGGCACAGCTGGGGCTGGGCCCGTTCCCTCCTTTGTTGGTAGAAGAAAAAACATGGGGGCCCAGAGAGGGAAACAGAATTTCTTAAGATGAAAGACCTAGCAATGGGGCCAGAATCCAGAATCCTGGATCTAATTAGCTTTGCATAGCCCCGTTTTTCTGGTCGGTGAGAGTGTCTGTGAGGGAGCGTATAGGTGTGTGTGTTTTCTGTTTTCCCATTTCGTTATGAAAGTGATCTAGCTTACGCCACTGTAGAAACAGATTTCTGTACCTATGCACCCACTCCCCGGATGTTACTGATGCTTTGCGGAAAGACAACGTTGGGGTCCTGTCAAGGACATGCCGCAGGGGCTCCCAGCTGCCCTGGGTCCTCGTCTTACACACCGAGAGGAGGACACTGAAACAAAAAGGTCCAGAAGGCTGCGGTGGGAGTCATGGGGTGCCAGCGGCTAGTCCGAGGCGCAGTGCTGTGCTGGGGGGAGGCAGAGCCCACTGTCATCCGATGAGAGACTGTCTGGCCTGGGACAGCTCCCAGGGGAGCTGCGGGGGCCGGGGTGGGGGGCGGAGATGCTCTTTGGGCGGCTCCCTGCAGCCTCCCACCCCCTGTGTCCTGGGAGGCCTGCGAGGTATTCCGCTCCTCAGACAAACCCATGCCTCAGTGGACAGTGCCAGGTCCTTAGGGCGCTGCGGAGGGCTCCCCGACACGGCCTTGTGTGTTTCCCTGCTCCCTGACAGGAAGCAACAGGACAGACCACAGAGAGATGCTTAGGGGCAGAGACCTACTATGTGATTTCTTTCTTTTTTTTTTTTTTAAAGATTTTATTTATTTATGTGACAGAGAGACAGCCAGCAAGAGAGGGAACACAGCAGGGGAGTGGGAGAGGAAGAAGCAGGCTCCCAGCAGAGGAGCCCCATGTGGGACTCGATCTCGGAACGCTGGGATCACGCCCTGAGCCGAAGGCAGACGCTTAACAACTGTGCTACCCAGGAGCCCCCTACTATGTGATTTCTAGCACAGGCGTTTTTACTCCTACGTGCTCCCTTCCAGGTTTTGTCCAAATGTACACACAGTTTTTAGAGCTGGGATCATCGTGTATAAATGATGTTACGTCCTTTCTGATGAAACCTGCCACGAACTCATCCACACCTCTGCAGCCTCCCAGAATCACGGTCTCAGCAGGCACAGAGGGATCGGCTGCCTTGTGCCACGGTTTTGTGGCACATGGCTCACGTGGGGTTTGCCGGTTGTTACACAGAGCCCACCTCCCTGCCCGAACGTCTTTGTGCCTGCGTCCTTTTTCCCTCTGCTGAATTGTCTCCTTGGTGTTCCTCCCAGAAGTGCGCACGTGGGGTGCGGCGGGGGGCGTTCGTGTGGTTAAAGTCCCTCCTTTCTTCACTGCTCCTCCCGCGGCCAATGTGTGTGGTTGCCATGGAGATGTGTGCTGGGGTGGGGGGGTCTCCCTTCTCCGCCTGCTGCTCCTGCCCACCCCGAGGGGCAGTGCCCTCAACTGGGGCCCTCAGGAAGCCGTTGGCACCGCGTGGAGCAGAAGGAGGGTCAGTGCAGAGGGCAGGCTCGGCCTTGGCCAGCGGCCACACTCCGTGTCTGACGCCACCGTGTGCCACGTGGCCTTAAGGAGACGCTGGCGCCCACCTGTGGCTGAGAGAGGTGGAAGGAGGAGGAAGAAGAGGTGTGGGTCTGGACATGTGGGTCAAGGGGGGGTTCTTCCTCAGCACCTTCCAGAACAGACCGTGAGGGAGAGGGAAGGCAAGGCCCCATGTCCTTGCTTTCAGTGGTTTGGAGTCCAAAACGTCAGATTTTGTTCATTTTGCAAAGACCCAGCAACTTCCATCCCGGAGTCCAGGTGAAACCTATTTGCCTTGTCCGTGTTCATGGTGGCTGTGATTTTTTTGGTCTGTATGAGCTGGAAATGATGGATCAGATAGGCGAGTCCACGTGCCCTCCTGCCCCGAAGCCCACAGAACACAAGGGCCAGGGCTTGGGTGGGGGATGGGGCACAGGCAGGTCTGGGCCGATGGAAATTGTGCTAATACGGGCCTGAGCTCAGAGAGAGGCCACAGAGGGCCGGAGGGGTCCACTCAGGGGACAGTGCTGGGATGTGCCAGTCATGGCCAGAGCAGGTGACTTTCAGTGTTGTAGCCGGTGCTTTGACTTCCGGGGCGGGGGGGGGGGCGGGGGGGGGGGGTGTGCTGTGACGTGCCTGTCATGCCTCCGGGAAAACACACCGTAAGATGAGGAATATATGCTGTTGCCCATCCCACCTTCCCAAAACCACACACTGGTGGCAGTGAAAGATCATGAATGGATTTCATAGTGAAATCTCACCCCTTTAGACCCCGGCAGGTGAAAGTCTATCTGAATTACCGAAAAGCCTGCGTCTAGAACTCTGAAAAAGTACCATTTCATTACTTCAGGGAAAGGAAATGACCAGAATTAAGCCTAGCACTGTGGAACAGAAGTGCTTGAATAAGCTGATGGTTGGTGACTGACAGCCCGTCATCCAATAGGTTCTGAAGTGGGGGAGGGGGGAGTTCTTGTCAGCTATTATTTTTTTTTAAGATTTTATTGATTCATTTGCGAGAGAGTGCGAGAGAGTGCATGAACAGGAGGAAGGGGCAGAGAGAGAGGGAGAAGCAGGCTCCCCACTGAGCAGGGAGCCTGATGCGGGACTCGAACCCAGGACCCCGAGATCATGACCTGAGCTGAAGGCAGACGCTTAACCCACTGAGCCACCCGGGCACCCTGCTATTTTGTTTTTCTTACGAAGTCTAACTACTGCCCCTGAGATCGTGTTTACCTTTTTGTGTTTTTTTGTGTTTTTTTGTTTTTTTGACTTTGTATACCACTTTGTCCCCCAACGTTTGAAAATGCTCACAGACTCTGAAATAGCGGTGCTGGCACTGGGGAGGTCTTCCTTTAACTCACGGCCACCCTGCATCCTTACACCAGTCGTCACAGTACTTATGAGTAGTTTGTAGGTGCGCTCCCGAGCTTCCTGTCGGCTGTCCCCCCCACGGGAGCTCGCTAGATCTGGGGACGGTCCATGAGCTCGGCATTATCATCAGCTTCCTTTTGCAGAGGAACAGACAGAGGTCTGGGAGTGTAGTTTGCTCCCGCCCCCGTGTTAGATTATCTGCGCTCGGAGGGCATGCGTGCCAAAGCTGGCTCTGCCCCTGGCATCTAGGCCCGGCGCTGTGTGATGGCAAAGGCTGGGTTTTCGGAGACTTTCTGGTCGCGAGTGCAGGAGAGCAGCCGGGGACTGAGAGGAGGGGAGAGAGGACCCCGTCCGTAGCGGGATGCACCCACACCACAGACAGACGGGGATTACAGGCTTCGATGCCTGCATTTCTGAGCCGTTGAGTCATGCCGATGTTTCTTGTCACTTTCAGCAGTTATGGGTAAGCTGAATGAGTCAGCTGGGTCTAAGGAAAAAGCCGGGGATCGAGAATGTGAGAAAGGAAGAGTGGGCACGTCGTAAAGGAAGCCACTGGGCAAGGAAGAGAACAGGAAGCAACAGAAACAGGCGAGCCAGGGCCAAGGGCCGTGTCGGTCGGGAGAGGGCAGGGGGGGTGACCTTGACCTGGCGTGGGGTCAGAGGGTCTCTTGTGTTCGTCGCTGGCAGACCCAGTTCTGCTGGGGGCACCCACACTGGGGCCGGACTGGGTTTCCCAGCTCAGACTCTATTGGTCCGGTCAGAGGCCGAGACTGTCGGGACCATGGGATGGCATTAGATCCTTCGTGCCTGGGACATTGGCAGGGTCTGGGATATTGGAGTGCTGTACGGTCGAGGGCAACTCCAGTGTGGCCTGTACCTGCTTCCCACATCGACAGTCCAGGTGCCCGATAGTACACATGCATGGTTTGGGGTGGAAATCTGCATTCCTTCAGGAATCCCAGACCCCGGTGTAACCTGGTGATACCCAATGTGTCCCCTGTCACCCCACGCTGAGGACAGAGGGCGCTCTGGGATGTAGGGGGCACTGCACTGTAATCAGCATGAAGACACTGTACCACGTGCCCCATCTCCAAGCCGGAATCCCAGGTCTAGGGAGTAACATCTCTTATGAAGGTCTGAACTTCACCCTGGCATCACAGATGCTACTTGGGTCTCTTTGGCTCTCGTGCTAAGAGTATCTCTTCTTTTCTCTCTTAAGTGTTCTGTCTCTCAGATGTTCTCTTCAATCTCTGTCCCCAGCTCTGGCCCTGTGGTAGCGGAATTAGTGTGTCGGCTTGACTGGGCCAGAGGGGCCCCTGCATTGGTCAGACATTGTTCTGATTGTGTCTGTGAGGATGTTTCCGGATGAGAGTAACAATTGGTAGACCGAGTAAAGCAGATTTTTCTCCCTAACGTGGGTGGTCCTTGTCCAATCAGTTGAAGGCCCGAATAGAACAAAAAAGCTGACCCTCCCACCAGTAAGGGACTTTCCCCCTGCATGACTGCCTTGAGCAGGGACATCGATTTTCTCCCCACCTTGGACCGAAACGACACCATCGGCTCTTCCTGGGCCTCCAGCTTGCCTTCTGCCGATCCTGGCACTTGTCAGCTTCCGTAATCACACGAGCTGATTCCTTCTGATAAATCTATTCCCGTCTGCACACACACACAGTCATGCACACACACGTGTGCACTCATGCACACACACGCGCAACACGCACACATTTTTGCACATGCACACACACACCCTCCCAGTCTGTTTCTCTGCAGAACCCTGGCTCATACGGGCCCTTTCGTCCTCCTCCTGCACTACTTTTCCTTTCCTCCCTACTTCTCTCTCCCTCGTGTCCCCTCACTGATGATTTCTTTCGCATCCATGGTTTCCATCATGGAACCCGTGGTGCTTCTATGCCCCTGACACAGGCTGGAACAGGAGCCACTGTTTGTGGAGTATTTGCTCGGTCTCCTCGAGGCCTCTCATTTGCCTCCCAACCCACCACACTCATTCATAGAAGAGGAAGTGGAGTTTCAGAGCAGGTGACAGCTGGCGCGTGGGGGCCCGGGGTCCGGGTGGCCCCACCGCGTGTGTTTTTGCCACCACGCTGGTGGTTCTCACCCTTTACCGTCGATCAGTCACAGTTGCGAGGAGCCCCCTGTGACGCACGCAGCCCCCTGGCTGCCCCTGCACGGACCCCGACTCCTGAAATCTGTGGCTCAGAGACCTGCGTGCACATGCGCAATGAGTGTCCCAGGGGATCTGATGCAGCCCCTGAGGTTTGCCTCCCCCCCACCCCCCCGCCTTCCTTGGGCCTCCAGCTCCCTGTTTCCTCAACGCCAGGCTTGAAGCGCCCGGTGTGGCAGCCGATGGCCACACGTGGCTGGTGGCTCGCACGCTGCAGGGAAAGCCTCTAGTTCGTACACCAAAGTTCGCTTATTAATAAGAAATGCTCAGTGAAGTTGACTGTCGTCGCACTTTATACGTCACAAAGGCAATAGTCACACTGTAAAAAGAACACATCCGGGAGAAGGAAATTCCCTGTGACCCAATGCCAAAACGAGACCAAGAGGTGTCTCTGTGCCTCTGTCCCTGTCGTTGTGTGCTCACCGGGCTGCCCTGCTCGTTCCCTTCGGAAGCGCATCCTACACCTTCTTCCTCGTGCCTCCACCGTCCTCAGAAGCAGATGCTGCGTGAGATCCTTGGATGACTCCACGTGAGCACAGCCTTCCTGCCAGTTGAGTTGAAAGGGGAAGCGGACCCTGATCGCGTGGGCTCCCAGACTCTGCTCTGAGAAAGCACTGAGGCCGGGCGGCGATCCCGTGGCCGGGTTTTCAAGGACTAGACGCACCTCTGGCCGGGAATCCGGCCAGTCCAGCGCCGGGGCAGAGAGCGCAGGCTTCCCCGTGACCAGGGCTGTGGGGACAGCTGTGCCCGTCCACACCAGCAGCCGCCCCCGCAGTGGCCACTGGGGCTGGGTCCCGGGATGCCCCGTGCTGGGAAGACCCTCTCTGTTCCTTCCGAGGATCACTGCTGACGCCTCCCAACCATCTTGGGTCCTGGTCGCTGTCCCGCCAGCCGCCATCCACACGGCCGGCCTGTGAGCACACCTTTGGGGGGACTGCACCCCGGCTCAGAGGCCTCAGAGGCCGCCTCTTGCTGTAACATCCGGTCCCAGTCCTTCACTTAGCATTGCAAACATTCCTTAAACCAGTTCCAGCTCCTTGCCTGTCTCCTGTCCTGCCGCCGTCTCCTCCACCCGCCATCCCCCAGAGCTCCCTGGCCCTACGGACACCACCTGCCCCTTCCCGTGCGTGTCCCGCTCATGCTTCATGTCCACCCAGACGAATACCCCACTCTGAGGTGCTGTTCTCCCTCGAGGTCTCTCTGGCGGCTCCTCTGCTCTCTGGTCTCACGTATTCCTTGTTCGCTTACCCATCTTGTGGTGTTTGAAGTTAATGGTTAGATTGAAGCCGGTTGCGGGGGTCTGTGTCTCCCCCTAGAGGGTCAGTTTTGGGAGAACCGGGAGAGTGTTCAACTGATCTTGCCTTACCCTGCCTCCCTTCAAAACTTTGTGGGTAGTGCTGGGAATTTCCCATATGTACTCTTTAGCCATCACTCCCCATTCTGTCCCTCTTCCCCCAGCCCTAAGCAACCACTAATCTACCTTCTACTCCCATAGATTCGCCTATCCTGGGGGTTTCGTAGAAATGGAATCCTATAATATGTGGTCTATTCCAACTGGCTCCTTTCACTTAGCGTAAGGCACTCCAGGTTCATCCATGTTGCAGTGGATGAAAAAAGAACTTCGACCTTTTTTTATGGCTGAATAATATTCCATTGTCTGGATATACCACATTTTATCTATCCATCTGTTGGTTGATAGACACTTATTTCTGATTTGGGGCTATTATAAATAATGCTGCTATGAACATTCTTGTACGGTCTATCCCTGAGCAATGCGGGTTTGAACTACAAGGGCTACTTATATGTGGATTTTTTACAGCACGGTGTTGTAAATGTGTCTTCCTTAGGGTTTTCGTAATACTCTTTCCTGTTGCTTACTTTGTTGTTAGAATACAGTACATAATACATATAACATACAAAATACGTGTTCATCGACTGTTTACGTTATCGGTAAGACTTTCAGAAGGTCAACAGTAGGCTGCCAGTAGTTAAGTTTTGGGGGAGTCAAAAGTTATGTGGATTTCTGACTGCATGGGGAGGTCAGCACCCCTAACCCCCATGTCGTTCAAGGGTCAACTGGATATGTTTTTGTGCGGACCCATGTTTTCATCTCTTTGTGTGTATATCTAAGGGTAGAATTGCTGGGTTACATGGTAGCTCTATGTTTAACTTTTTGAGAAACTGTTTTGCAAAGTGGCTGCAGCGTTTTACATTCCTACCAGCAGTGTGTGAGGCTGTCAGGATCCCACATCCTTGCCAACACTCGTGATTATCTGACCTTTTGATTCTGACCATCCTAATGGGTGTGAAGTTGAATCTCAATGTGGTTTTGGTTTGCATTTCCCTGATGACTAATGATGTTGAACGACTTTTCATGGGCTTATTTGCACGTCTTAGTTGGAGAAATGTGTATTCAGATCCTTTACCCATTTTTATTGGGTTTTTAAAATCTTTTTGTTATTGAGTTTTAATAGATTTTTTATATGTTTTACGTATGAGTCTCTGATATATGATTTGCAAAAATTTTTTCTCTGATGGACGGTCATTTCACTTTTCTGATGTTACTATTATTAAATTTTGATGCGGTTTAATTTATCTATTTTTTTTTTATTTCTTGTGGTTTTGGTGCTTTGTTAAGAAAACATTGGCAACCCAAGGTCACAAAGACTCATGCCCATACTTTTTTCTGAATGTTATAGTCTTAGCTCTTTTTTTTTTAATTTTATTTATTTATTTGACAGAGAGAGAGAGGAGAGAGAGAGAGCACAAGCAGGGGGAGCAGCAGGCAGAGGGAGAAGCAGGTTCCCCACTGAGCAAGGAACCTGATGCGGGACTCGATCCCAGGACCCTAGGATCATGACCTGAGCTGAAGTGAGATACCTAACGACTGAGCCACCCAGGCATCCCTGTAGTCTTAGCTCTTCAGTTGAGGTCTTTGATCCATTTTGAGTGGATTTTTATATAGTTTGAGATAGGGGTCCAACTTCTTTCTTTTGCACACGGATATGAAGTTTTCCCAGCACCATTTGTGGGAAAGACTGTTCTTTCTCCATTGGATTGTCTCGGCAAATGTGTTGAAAATTAATGGACCCTAAACGTTAGGATTTGTTTCTGGTCTCTCAATTTTTCTCCACTGCTCTAGTCAATTATCTTTTAAAGAGATTTAACTAATAAGAAAAAAATCTCATTTATCCATGCAGTTGCTATTTTTGGTCCTCTTCATTTCTTTGTTTAGATCCAGATTTTCATCTGGTACCATTTTCCTTCTGCTTAAAGGCCTTCCTCAACTTTTTTTTTATAGTGCAGATCTGCTGGTGATGAATCCTTTCAGCTTTTGTGTGTCTGAATTCATCTTTATTTCACTCTTGGGTTTAAAGGATATTTTTGTGGGGGTGCCTGGGTGGCGCGATCGATTAAGCTCCCGACCCTTGGTTTTGGCTCAGGTCATGATCTCACGGGTCCTGGGACTGAGCCCCACATCGGGCTCCGTGCTCAGTGCAGAGTCTGTTTGAGATTCTCCCTTCTTCTCCCTCTGCCCCTCCCCACTTCACCCCACCCCGCATGCTCGCTCTCTCTCTCTCTCTCTCGCAAATAAATAAATAAATCTTAAAAAAAAAAAAGATATTTTTGTGGAGCTAGAGAATTCTAGATGGATAGTTTTTTCTTTCACTTCTTTAAAGACGTAGTTCCATTGTTTTCCATCAGAAATCTAACGCCCTCTTTATCTCTGTTTCTCTGTAGGTATGTGTTCCTTTTTCTTGGATTGCTTTTAAGTTTTCTCTCATTGATTTTGAGAAATTTGATTATGATATCCTTGAAGTCCTTTTTATGTTTCCTGTGCTTAGGGTTTGTTCAGATTTTTGGATGTGTGGGTTCGTAGTCTTTGTCACATTCAGAACATTTCTGGCCACTATTTCTTCACATTTTTTTTTGCTGCATCCTCCCCCCCCTTCCTCAGGGGCTTTGTTACTAACCCCCATTCTTGCCTCTTTGTTCCATTTAACAAATTACCCCTTAAATCCTTTTTTAAAAAGATTTTATGTATTTATTTGAGAGAGAGCACGAGTGGGGGCGAGGGTCAAAGGGAGAGGGAGAAGCAGGCTCTCTGCTGAGCAGGGAGCCTGATGTGGGGCTCGATCCCAGGACCCTAAGATCATGACCTGAGCCAAAGGCAGACGCTTAACCAACTGAGCCACCCAGGCGCCCCTTAAATTAAATCTTAACTAACTGAAGTTATCTCACAACTCCCTTATGTTCTCCTTATGCTTCAAATTCTTTTCCTCTCTGTTTCATTTTGGCTTTTGAGTGACCAATTTTTATTATTATGCCTTTACATCCACTAATCTTTCCTCTGCAATGTACAGTCTCTTAATCCCATCCAATGTATTTTTCATCTCTGATCCTCTAGTTTTGGTCTCTAGCCATCTAATCTCGGCATTTTTAAAGATCTTCCTTTCACTTTTTGGGACATATGGACTACAGTATCAGTAACTTGTATCTCTTTTTCCACTGATGCTAAGATTTATGTCACATCTGGCTTGATTTCCATGGATTGACTATTTTCATCATTATGGGTCCCCTTTTGCCCCCTTTTTGCAAGCCTGGTAATCTTTTTTTTTTTTTATAAGGATTTTATTTATTTATTTGACACAGAGAGAGAGACAGCCAGCAAGAGAGGGAACACAAGCAGGGGGAGCGGGAGAGGAAGAAGCAGGCTCATAGCAGAAGAGCCTGATGTGGGGCTCGATCCCAGAATGCCGGGATCACGCCCTGAGCCGAAGGCAGACGCTTAACCGCTGTGCCAACCAGGCGCCCCCAAGCCTGGTAATCTTTGATTAGATGCCAGACATTGTGATTTCACCTCGTTGAGTCGTGGATATTTTTGTATTCCTTTAAACCTTCTGGAGCTTTGTCCCACATTGCAGGTAGGTTACTTGGAGACAATGGTCTTTTCAGAGCAGCACTCAGTCTAGGGTCGATTATTCTTCACTCCAGGGTAAAATCTTTATGAGCATTTTATTCAGTACCCCACAGACTATGAGTTTTCCCACTCTGGCTGCTGGAGATAGGCGCTCTTTTCAGCCCTCGTGGATGCCTTTTTCTCCTGGGCTTCATGAGTCTCTTCTCGGGCACGTGCTGATCCGAGCCCTGCTGAATGCTCAGACGAGACCCTCTGCGGGTCTCCAGGATCTTTTCTCTGTGCAGCGTTCTCTTCTCTGTCCAGGTGATAATGATCGGGAGTAGTAGGAATGGAAAACAAAAAGAGAATGTTTTTGTAAAACTGTAAGTAAATAAAAAGACTTGGGGCGGCACCTGGGTGGCTCAGTCGTTAAGCGTCTGCCTTCGGCTCAGGTCATGATCCCAGGGTGCTGGGATCGAGTCCCGCATCGGGCTCCCTGCTCCACTGGGAGCCTGCTTCTTCCTCTCCCACTCCCCCTGCTTGTGTCCCCTCTCTTGCTGGCTGTCTCTCTCTCTGTCAAATAAATAAATAAAATCTTAAAAAAAAAAAAAAAGACTTAGGAGCGGCCAGTGAGAAGAGACCTGGAGTGTGGAGTGGGGCTACTGGCGGTGTGGTCCCCGACGGGGCTGGTCAGTCAGGAGAAAGGAAATTGAGACCGTTGAGGAACGTTCCCAACAATTTGACAGAGTAGATCGCAGCTTGGATTTTATGTTTCATTTTTCCACATTATTGTATTTTCCAAGAAAATAATTCTGAACGATGGAAATGAAAAACAAAAACAAAAACCCAGCCCCTTACCGCCGGTAAACTGAGAAGGAAGGAGTGACCTGGAGGGTTTGGGCAGAGGGAGGTGGGGGCGGAAGAGATTTTTAGCTCACGTAGGTTAACGCTGCGGAAACTAAAGGTCATTGACAGGATCCTGGCAACAGTGACTTACGCTAACACTTACTATGAGACAGCACCACAGTGGGCTCCCCGCTGGGACCCCCAGTTTTGGCCTCTCCACAACACCCTCTACCAAGGAACCCACAGGGTCAGGTGACCGGCCAACCTCTCCTTTCTGGGAAGCAGCAAAGCCCAGGACCTGACTGTTGCTTTTCTACTTTCACCTTCTGCCTCGTTCCTCCGCCCACTGAGGCTACACCAGCCTAGGAAATCCAGGTTGATGGTTTCATTTGCACCGAACCAATTTGGTTGGTGTTTCTGTTGATTTGTATTAGTTTCACTTTAAGAGTTTGCCTCTTCTGCAAGAAGCTGTTTGAAGAAGGGGATCAGGTAGAATTCTGGGCGATAAAGCAAACGGTGCCTAGCTGCCTTGGTCCCAAGTGGCCACGGGATACTTGAAATGTTCTTTTCAAGTACTTGAACTGAATTGTAACCGTGTTTTAAATTTTTTTAAGATTTTATTTATTTATTTGACAGAGTGAGAACGAGCCCAACCAGGGGGAGTGGGAGGGGGAGAAGCAGGCTCCCTGCTGACTACGGAGCCCAATGCGAGGGCTCAGTCCCAGGACCCTGGGATCATGACCTGAGCCAAAGGCAGTCGCTTAACCCACGGAGCCACCCAGGTGCCCCAGGTTTTTAAAAATTTTTATTAACTTAGATTTACATACGACTTGTCACAAATGGCTGGTAACCTGTGGACCAAAATCTATAAACAGTTGCTCATTTTTACTTCCTTTTTCAGGAACTCTTCTTGTGGCCAGGAAAACCTTCCCTCTTTACTTTTCAGGGAGGTCTTTTGGACACTGAAATTTGTGATGAAGTCTTACAGCTCGGGCCAATTACTTTTCCAGAATAGACAAGTCGTTCCTATTTCTGGAGGGAAGGGAGAATGGCGAGCATGGCATACTTAGTTTCATTTGTCAGGGTACGCGGCTGACCTCTCTTGGTGACATCTGTGACTGTGGCCACACTTTTCCTTCATCGAGCTACACTGGCTTCATCCAGAATTTTCTTTTCAACTTGAAAGGGCCCCCAAAGGCAAATATAAAATATCCGTTCACTATCACTGGGAAGTGGCCTTTTGATGAGTCTGTGCATTTATTAGTCAATATTTTGTAAGCTGTTGCTGCAATTGGAAAATAAGAAGCACCTTTGACTACCCTCAAGCTCGGGGAAAACTGTGTCTTTGACATACTTTCGGTGTGCACATCGCTGGGTGTTTCCTGGTGTGAGGAATTCCTCTGCCGGAAGCAGGAGGATCCTGAGACTGAATTATAAGGATCGGGCACTGCCCTCTCTTCCCCCTCACCCTTCTTTTGGTTGCTCATTGCTCAGGGATGGTCTGGATCTTTGCACTGTTGTTTGACCAAGACCAGTCTGGGCAAGTGGAAATGCTGGTTCAGAGACTGGCCTGACGCATCGCCTATCTTAGCGTGGTCCCTGGACCAGCCCCTTGAGCATTGCCTGGAAAGGGCAGGGTCTCAGGCCCCCCCCAGACCTACTAGTGATCAGAGTCTCGGGGATGGGGCCCAGCAGCCTGGACTTTAACAAACCCACCAGGTGGTTCTGCAGAGTGGGGAGGAGGTTTGATGGGGAGGGCCAGGAAATCCATCCCCCCACCCCTAGTCTGAAAGCTACTCCTTGGGGGGGACAAAGAGGGTATAGCGTGGGGGGAAGAGTGCTGACTTCGTGCCAGAGAGCTGGGTTCAAATCCCAACTCTTCTAGCCACCATGGGCAGTTGGGCCGGACGGATTTAGGTTTTGCATAACGCGGTAGGTGGGCATTAAAGTGCCTTAGGTGCGAGGTCACCTTGTTGCAGGGTTAGCGAGTGATATGACCCGAGCCAGCCGCCTCCATCAGCCAGCCTGACCTGCTCAGTGGCTTGTGTGGCTCCAACCTGTCCTGGTCTGGGCTATGGTTTGGTGCCACCTAGTGGTGGTTGGCTGCTCTAGCGTATGTGTCCGTGAGGACTGTTCCGGTTTCTGGATCCTGCACCTGCATGGACGGTGGCCGGGATTCTAGGAATTTCTGGGTTAGTTGGGGTCTGTGTCATTGGCCAGAACTGGAGTGATTCCATCTCAAGAATACTTGCCCTCTGCCTTCCTGCTTTCGAAGACGAGAAGACTCAGGGTCCCTGGCTGGTTCAGTCTGTAGAGTGTGCAGCTCTTGATCTCAGGGTTGTGAGTTCGAGTCCCACATTGGGTGTCGAGATTGCTTGAATAAATAAACGTTAAAAAAATGAAAACTCCTTTCTCCGTTCTCTGGGAGGAAGAGAGTAAGTGGATTCCACGTGTAGGCGTGCACTCCCAGGCATTTAATCGTGTGGGCGGTCTCGTGGCGCAGTGGGACAGGCATGTGCTTCAGGGTCACACAAACCCGGGTTCCCGCCCTGCCCACTTACTACTCCGAGCCTCTGAATGTGCGAAATGGAGGTGACATTCATCCCATCGGTGTCATGGTTTTATGAAGAGAAAAGGAAACCCAGAAAGTGGGAGCAATCCTGGGGTGTCCTTTCCAGCAATTCCCAAGGATCGTTAATTCCCACGTCTGTGCACTGCTCCGTGATATTTGTCATGTGATGCGGTTTAGTTCTGCCTCATTCTTGGGTGAACCGTTTCCACAACTGCTGAAACCAAAAACCTCCAGTGAGTGACAGGGAGTGATCCGTGGACTTGCCTGTAAAAGGCGTGGGGTGGGACAAAGCCAGAAAGGAGGCCTGATGGTGCCGTAACGTGTGACAACACTAAGCATTTTTAGGCTTGTTAATATATGAAAGTCGTAAGCACAGTACCGAGATCTGGAAGGCAATCAACTGATGTTAGGGTTTAGTTTTTTTCTCCTACTGATAAAATACAAACTAATTTGGTGTGGCATCTAGTTTCTCAACTTAGATGGTCTTTTAAAACTGAGGTAAAAAAGTGGAGTTTAGTCCTTCAGAGCACACTTACGGCCCCACCCTTTCCCTATGGGGGAGTCCTTAATAATAATAATAATAATAATAATATAATATCATAATATTATTATATATAATATATACAATATATAATTTACATCATATAATATATGATATATCATATATATAATGATATATATCATATATTATATATGATATGTTATAATATGATATTATATATAATATATTATTATTATTATTATTATTATTATTATTATTATTTTGGAATAAAGGAAAAGCAGATGCAGCCTTTAAGCCCTTCCTTTGGCCTCTGGGGTCTGGACATGGGATGTCTCAGCTCTGGGGACTAACAGGATTTGTCTAGCCAGCTGGGCAGTTTTTTAGGGGACGATTAACGTCCTACCTGCTCATTAGTAAAAGTTTGGGGAAGTGTAGGAAAGAATCAAGGAGCACACGATTAGCCGACAAGGTCCCCCTCTCCACAATCATGCAGATACCAGATATGTCCACCAGGGGCACTGTCACTCTTGGGCAGATTTCTTTTTCCCAGTCATTTTGTTTCCTTTGAATTTCTTCTTTACATAGTTGAAATACAGAGTTTTTAGATCTTGCTTTATTATTTTCATATTATTACATAAGGGTTTTCTTTTAAAATTTAAAGTATTGGTGGCTCTTGGCTGGCTCAGTGGGTAGAGCATGCAACTCTTAATCTCAGGGTCGGGAGTTCAAGCCCCATGTTGGGCGTGGAGCCTATTTAAAAAAAGAACAAACGAGGGGCACCTGAATGGCTCAGTCGGTTGAGCCTCTGACTCTTGGTTTCCATTCAGATCTTGGTCTCCAGGGTCGTGGGCTCGAGCCCCAGGTAGAGCCCTGCATGCAGCTCCAGGCTCAGTGCGGAGTCTTCTTGAGATTCTTTCCCTTCCTCCCTCTCCCTCCTGCTCGGCCCCTCCCCGCCCTCAGGCGCACCCTCTCTCTCAGAATAAGTAAATGACTAAAAATCTTTCAAAGAACAAAAGCATTGTTTTTCAAATGATTAAATCTATAATTCTAGAAAAATTTAATATACGTGTATGAAAGCAGAGAGTGAAATTCTAATACCGTCTACAAGTGTCCCTAATGGTAGGAAAAAAATGTTACATATCGAAATGCATCACGTAGTAAGAGGCATTCCCTTTAATACAACCTACCAGGGCTACACAGTACTAGATACGGTGAAATAGCCCTGTTGGCAATGCAGTGTCCCAGTAATACCATCTACCAGTGCCAAGCACTGTCAGGTTCGGCATGCAGCATTCCAGGGTTTTCTCTCCTTTGTGTATCAGTGTGTGTGTGTGTGTGTGTGTGTAAGTAACTGAGATGGAATTGCACAGTTGTCCAGCTCGCATTTTTCATTTGCTAATGTATTTTGAGTCACTGTCTATAGTATAAGCATTCGCCAGTCTCACTAAGACACTTATTTGAACGGTCTTTTAAACGGCCACATAATATTTGGTCCTTTAGATGTACTCTGTTTTCCGTGATCATTTCTCCTGAGGCTTCCAATGTGGACCTATATGTATTCACATTTCCGATTCTTTCCTTAAGCTAAGTCCCAGAGAGCTGCACCCAGTCAGAGATAAACATTTTTTTTTATTTTTTAAAGATTTTATTTATTTATTTGACAGAGAGAGAGACAGCCAGTGAGAGAGGGAACACAAGCAGGGGGAGTGGGAGGGGAAGAAGCAGGCTTCCCAGCAGAGGAGCCTGATGTGGGGCTCGATCCCAGGACCCCGGGATCACGCCCTAAGCCGAAGGCAGGCGCTTAACGACTGCACCACCCAGGCGCCCCCAGAGATAAACATTTTTAAAGTTTCCTCTCCAGGGAGAGTTTCTCATTTTACACTCTCATCAGTAGCTTACAGAAATATGCCAGGATGGCGGTCATAAATGACTGTGATCCTTTAAAAAAATCTTCGTTGATGTTATAAGTGAAAAAGCTCTTGTTTGATTTGTGTTCTTTAGAACACTAGAGCGCTCGGCGCTCCGGCATGTTTAATAATCGCCCTCTATGATTTCTGGAACAGAGGTAATATGCCCTCTATTAAAACAAAGTTAATTCCCAGCTTAGATTCCTTGGAACTTCCCGGACCCCATTCCTGGAACCAGAGCTCGATGTTCTCTGCATTGGAACAGAAACCTCATCTCTGTCTAGGAAGTCCTGTGCTGTTTCCAGATGGCCCCCTCGCTCTCGCCAGTGGCCACTGCGGGACCTGCAGCCTCGCCTCCTTTCCTCCTGGAACGCAGCAAAACAAGCCAGCCCCACTCCCAGGCTGGGCTTAGGTTTTCCTTGCGGTCAGACAGTGTGGGCGTCGTTTTCCTTCGTGGTGGGCTATTTGTGTCCTTCCTGTCGCCTTGGCTGCCCGGGGAGGGCCTGGAGACTCTCACCCAGGTGCCTGATGGGGACAAAAAGTGGAGAGAGGATACTGTAGTTAGTTCTCATTTTCCTTTGTAAAACTTTGAGTCTCTGGAATATTTTTGTAGAGGGGCAAGTTCCAAGTAAGTGAAATAATTATAAATGAACTTCCATGGCTGTAAAGGGGGGTTCTGTTAGTGAACCCTGAAATCATTTAGTTATAAGCACTCTTTCTTGTTACCCTAGTTTTGCAGAGTCAGGACATGCTTTCGAGGGTTCTAGAACCTTCCAGAAGTGAGTGTAACTAACTTTGAGGGAAGGACAGGAGAGAAGAGCTACAGACCTGCATTGTAGACTTCTAGCATATGCCCCATGGCTCTTTCCACACTCCCTCACCCTAGTCTAATTTGTTTCAGGCTATGAAAATAATATATACTCATTGCAGGAAAAAAACTGAAAATCACCCATTTTCTATACTCAGAGATGATGACTATTAACATTTGGTGTACATCTGGTGTGTATGAACATACACATAATTTTGTGGTCATATAGGTGTGTGAGCATGTGTTTCCATGTCTGTACACACACACAGACATGCTTTTATACCACCTTTTAAGGTATTTTAAATATCTCTCCGTGTTGTCAAGTCTGTTGTTGAAGATAATCTTTTGTTATGGCTGCATAATAGTGTAAGTGTTTTATATATATATATGTACATATATAGCTATATAATGCTATTTAACAGGAATTAGATATTTGCTTAATGCTCATTTTTAAAGCTATTTTATTTTTTCATCTTCTAAATGTTTTTTGAAGATTTTATTTAGGAGGAAAGTGTGCACGCACAAGCAGAGGGAGGGGCAGAGAGAGAGGGAGACAGAGAACCTCAACCAGACTCCCCGGTGAATGTGGAGCCTGACGCAGGGCTAAATCTCATGACCCTGAGATCATGACCTGGGCCGAATTCAAGAGTCTGACACTTAACCAACTGAGCCACCCAGGCTCCCCTAAGCTGTTTTAAATAATGTTGAGATGAAGAGCCTTGAAACAGTCCAACTCTGATTATTTCCTTAGAATAAATTCCTGCAGTAGAATTTCTGAGTCAAAATAATCTGAACTTTCTAAATCCCATTGATATTTGATGCCAAATTTTCTCTTATAAGCTTGTTCCAACTTCTGCTATCCCTCACAGAGTGAAGAGCGTTTTCAGTGTCATTACCAATGCTCAGTGGTATTTTTAACCTCTGCCAGTCTGACAGAGCAGGGTATGTTATTGTAATTTGCAATTTTTTTTAATCATGAGAGAAGTTGAATTTTTTCTTTTATATTTGTTGCTCATTCATACTTATTCATCTTTTCCCCATTCTTTGCCTTTTTTTTTTTTAAAGATTTTATTTATTTATTTGAAAGAGACAGTGAGCACGAGGGGAGGGGGGGACAAAAGGAGAGGGACAAGCAGACTACCCATACTATGGATATGACATGGAGCTCGATGCGGGGCTCAATCCCAGGACCTGAGCTGGAGGCACTTAACTGACTGAGTCCCCCAGGCACCCCGCTTTGCCTATTTTTCTAAATGGACTGTTAATTGAGCTATTTGCATATTACGGTAGGTTAAGTTGTTTTTTGTCCTCAAGTGCAGATGTTTTCTCTGGTTTGTCATTTGCCTTTGGTTTATAGTATCTCACCTAAAGAAGGGGTGTGTGTGTGTGTGTGTGTGTGTGTGTGTGTGTGTTTATGTATAGTTTCAAACTACAGCAAAGTACAGTAGGAAATAACTTTTGTTTACCTACCACCCAGAATGCATGGACATTTTTGTCTGTTGTCCTTTTAGCTTGTTTCTGATAAAAGAAGTAGAGTATTACAGATAAAGTGGAATCGTCCTGGTTCCCCTTCCCATATTCCCCTTCCCAGGACAGCTGCTGTCATGAATTGAGCGTATGGATCCTTCCCGTCCCAGTTTTTCTTCTGTTATCACATATGCTACTATCGTAAACAACATACAGTACTAGTTTGTGTGTGCATATGTGTTTGTTCATGCTTTAACGTATATAGATACTATCATGTGACATAGAGATCATTGCGTAATTTTCCTTGTTTGCACAGCAGTGTGTTCGGTTCAGTTCATGATGATATATACGAATCTAGTTCGTGCATTTTGACTGCTGTGTAGTATTGCATCCATTGACTAGGACCGCAAATTCTTCCTCAGTGTATTTATCCATTTTTCTACAATGGTGAGCGTTGAAGAGGCAGCTGGGTATCTAGGTTTTCTTTGCGGTGCCACAGTGAACAGCTTACGTGCTTCTCCTTCTGCACATTGGAAGATCTTTTGAAAGGGCATCCCTAGGAGTATGTGGTTCAGCTCTCTGGGCTCTTGCCAGATTCTTCCCAGGGTGCTCATGCCCATCGACACTCCCACCAGCAGCAGGAGAGGCTTCCTCTTGTCCCACATCTTCACCAAGACACAGTACTTTCAGGCTTAGTGATTTTAGCCCACCCGGGAATGAGATAGCACCTCCTTGTGGTTTTAATTTGCGCATCCTGATTGCTGGTAGGATTGAACATCTTTTAAAATGGTTACTGCCTAGAGTTTAACAGATTTCCTCTTTTTGCATTTTCACTTCTTATCCTTTGCTCGCTTTTGCCATTGGGTTATCTTTGTCGGATGGGTGGTTGGTGTTCTTTATGTTTTAGATACTCGTGCCTCGTTATACATATTGTAGCCAGTTTCTGATCTCTGGCCTGCCTTTCCTTTTATTTCTTCAACTCAGAACTTACTGCCTTCAGTTAGACCCCTGACAAGCCCTCCTCCTATGAGGCCGAGCTGAAGTTAGGTTAAATCCTCAAGGAGTGAAGCATGTATTCAGAGTATTAAAAAGTTCTGTAGGAACCGATCAGAGGGTTGGGGAGACAGGAAGACAGCAGTGGGTCTCACAGCAACAAGCAGGACACCAAGAAGGGTCTGGGCTAGCCAGGAGAAGGGCGGGGCCTTCCTGGGGAGGGGGGTACAGAGGCAGGACCGCGAATGGTCAGCCCCAGAGCCTTCGTCTTTCCATGCTTCTGCCTCTTCTTTCTCCTTGTTCTCTCCACACGGCCTCCAGTCCTCCGGCCCCTGACCCCCTCCTTCTGCCTCCCTTCTCAGAGCAGTTTGGCTTTTCAACAGATTTGTCTTTTTTTTTTTTAAAAAAAGATTTTATTTATTTATTTGACAGAGAGAGAGACAGCCAGCGAGAGAGGGAACACAAGCAGGGGGAGTGGGAGAGGAAGAAGCAGGCTCATAGCAGAGGAGCCTGATGTGGGGCTCGATCCCATAACGCCGGGATCACGCCCTGAGCCGAAAAGACGCTTAACCGCTGTGCCACCCAGGCGCCCCTCAACAGATTTGTCTTTTGAACTTTGTTGTTTTATGTTGAACAGAAGTTTGGATTTTTGATGTCCTATTCATCAGCCTTTCCTTTATAAGGTGTGCCTTTTATATCTCACCGAGAAATCCTTTGCCACGTCCAAGTCAAAGACAGGTGCTCGAAATGTCTTACGATAACTTTTGTTTTTCACACTGAGGTCTTTCATCCATCTGGAAGCTTCTTGCTTTTGTAGTTAAACTCCTTTCCTTTTTTTGTGGCTTTTCCTCCGCATCAATGCTTTCCAGGCCCTCTCTAAGCTCCAATAGGTCTATGTCACCTGGCTTTTTTTCTCTTGTCGACTTGTGCTCTTTGCTTGCTCTGGGGGGGTCCCGGGCGAGGGTACTTGGTGTTTATCAGGGGGGTTTCTCTGTCTCGAGCACCGTTAGTGTTTGTGACATTGGTGAATGTGGTTTCATGTTGTGGACCCCGGCTCCAAGGGGCACGATTCCACTAGAGTTCAGAATTCATTCTGTTTTGGAAACTCCCGTGGTCTGTTGCATATGTGTTGTGCCTGGTGCTGGAAGTGTTCTCTGATCTGGGAACGCTGTGGAATCATGAACCCAGGGTCTCCCACAGAGATACTCCTGCTTAACCTTGAACATGCGACCCTCTATATTTTTTCATAAGGGATCAAGGGCATTGACAAAGTATGCTATTCTTGTCAGTGTCCTAGCTTTATGGAAACGAAAGTTACACCTACGAGCTGGGGTGCTTTGAATTTTTCCTACCCTTCTGCACCCCGTTTAGATCAGGAGAAAACAAGAAAAATCATTATCCGCCCAACAGTGTGTAGTTTCTGCAGTGGAGATGAAAAGAGACACGAAAATAAGGAAAATAAAGTTGACCAATTTATAGGACTTTCCTGATAGGCTGTCACCCGTGTCCCCTGGAGAACACGTGTGAGGTAACATCCCAAACACCTGTGGGAAACCGCTTCACAACAGAATGTTGTGCCCCCACTGAGGGTGCCTCTGCCGTCCCCTCCCCAGACGTCTCGCTGGCTTCTCCCTCAGCGGAGAGGAAGTGGGAGAAGGGGGCGTAGGATGATTCCCAAGGCAGCGCTGCTGTCCCCGGCCACACAGCAGCCACCAGGGGCCCGGCCTTCCGGCCTCCGCCTGTCCATCACCAGGGGCCACCAGCAGCTTTCTTTTTTATTTTTTTATTAAGATTTTATTTATTTATTCGACAGAGAGAGAGACAGCCAGCGAGAGAGGGAACACAAGCAGGGGGAGTGGGAGAGGAAGAAGCAGGCTCATAGCGGAGGAGCCTGATGTGGGGCTCGATCCCATAACGCCAGGATCACTCCCTGAGCCGAAGGCAGACGCTTAACCGCTGTGCCACCCAGGCGCCCCCACCAGCAGCTTTCTGACGTCACACGCCTGTTCCTGACCGTTGGCATTTTTTGCATGTTTGTTCCTGTTTAAACACACTTTGCCTTTCTTTCCTCCTTTTTCACTGCATACATCATCTTTTCACCCTGCCTTTGTGTTTTTTCCTTAGGCCGGAAGCTGAGAGGAAAAGCCTTTTATTTTGTCAACGGCAAAGTGTTTTGCGAGGAAGACTTCTTGGTGAGTTTGTGACCCAAACCTCCCCGGCCCGCAGTCCTGACCAGAGTCAGGGGTCCTGGGGGGAGACCCGGGCCAGGCAGAAGAGTGGGGTTTCTCTCCGTGATCCCCAGTGCCGGCGGGGAGCTGAGTGCGGCCGGAGAAGGGGGTCCTGGCTTTCCTTCTGTAGAGACACCGGGTGGCCCTTGTTCCCGAAGCAAATGACAAACCGCAGAGCTTTGTGCTTGGAAGGGACTCGAGGGCCCCTTGGCCTGTCCTCTTGTGTTCTGCTGCATTCTGCCTACCCCACCCCTCTCTTAAACCTCCGGACTGGGGTTCCGGCCTTCGTTCCTTCGAATCCTGGCTGCTCTCTGCGGGCATCCAGCCTCCGTCATGCCTCCAAAGTCCATCCGCATGCCAGTGACTCCCAGACTGAGCTCTCAGGCCAGCTGCTGACATCTCACTGGCCGTTGGACGGTGCCCCGGGCTGTTCTCCAGTCCTTCATAGTCCGCTTGTCTGAAGCAGAAGCCTCATGTTGCCTTGGGTCCTGGGTTCACCCTCGACCCCTCCGCTTCCTCCCCACTTCTCCCAGAACGTGGCTAAGCATTGATCCTTGCGCCACCATGGCCTCCCCGGGCCTGCTTAGCTCTCCGTGGCAGTGTAGCTCAGCCACACTCCCTGTGTGTCAACCCAGCCCACCCAGGCGCCACGTCTCCAGGGTTCAAAGCATGTGCAGAAGCTGTGGTCAGGGCCTGCCTTGTGCTTCTGCCGCTCTGCTCCTTGCTTACAGCCCTGCACGGCCTCAAGCCTTTGTGCCTCAGCTTGGGCCAGTTCCCCTGCCTGGAGTGTCTTCACCCTTTCTTTGCCCGGATAACTGACGGCCTTGTTCCTGTCCCCGACAGCGAGCGCCCCTCCTCTGCACCGTGGCCACACCTGGGCTTCCCTGGCCGAGCAGGGAGCGCAGGGCAGGGTGGCCATCCACAAGCCTTTCTCCCTCACCTGACTGTAAGCTCCTAGGGAGGAGAGAACATGCTTCTTGGCCTTGACCCCGTCAGACGCTAACCCAGTGCCAAGCATGGAGTGGCACCGTAAATGGCAGATGACCTGAGCCTGTGTCGCCCCGGGGCAGGAGGGAACCTGGAGATGGCTTAGGGTTGATGCCCTGTGACCCGGGCTTGCCAGTAACAGGCAAGCAGACCCAAACTGGCAGAAGCGAAAAGGAAATGCATTCAGCAGTGGCCTCAGGGTCGTCTTGTCTTCAGTTTGGGGCCCTGCCTCTGCCGCAGGCACTGACTGATGGCCACAGGGCGGGGGCGCTCTGGGGTTTGTGTCCTCTTGCTTTCAGTGCCCATGAGGCACAGCGCCTGTCCTGCTCCTCTAGTCTCATTGGCTCTGTCGGGTCACATGGCCACCTGTGGGCAAAATCACTGGTGCTGGAGGAATGCGGGGCTCTGATTGGCCAGGTCCGGGCCCGTGCCCCAGCTTGGTTCTTCGCAGGCGGTGGGAGTTTGGCTGGCTCACCCTGAAAATGAACTGTCACCCTTGGGGTTGCAGAAAGTTCCCTTTTTCTGTTTTCCCACCTTCCTTTCCATCACATCCCCCTCCATGTGTGTTTGTAGTATCTAAACTTCTAGTATCTTCCAGCATGCGGTATCTTTCCTGTGTGTGCTTTTCTGAAAAGCGTCCTTCATATCTTTCAAGACTCCAGCTGTGTGTGTGTGTGTGTGTGTGTGTGTGTGTGTGTGGTAAGGTAAGATAGAGAATATTTACCAAGTTTCTTTGAAACTAAAGCCATTGGCTTTTTAAGCAGAATCAGACTTGAATTTGAATCCTGTCCTTACGCCTTATAGGCTGTGTGACCTTGTGAAGGTCATTTTAACCTCTCTGAGCTTCCCGTTTTCATCTGAGAAATGGTATGATACGTACCTTGTTTTAAGAATTGTTTTAAGGATTAGAGGGACACCTAGGTGGCTCAGTCTGTTAAGCATCTGCCTTTGGCTCAGGTCATGATCCCAGGGTCCTGGGATTGAGCCCCGTGTCGGGCTCTCTGCTCAGAGAGGTGTCTGTTTCTCCTTCTCCCTCTGCCCCTCTCCTCCAGTCGTGCTCTTTCTTTCAATAAATAAATAAATAAATAAATAAAACAATTCCCTTTTTTTTTTTAAGATTTTAAGGATTAGAGCCTGCATCAGACTCTGAGGGGCTTGTGAAGACACACGTATTTCCAGGTCCCCTCCCAGAGTTTCTAATTCAGTAGGTCTTGGGTGGAGCCCAAGAATTTGTATTTCTTACAAGTTCCCAGGTGATGTCAGGGAGCTCCTCTTTGAGAACCACTGGCTTAGAGATTAAAGTCTTTCTGCGCACAGCCTCTTACACAGAGCCTGACGTGTTGTGGGTACCCAGACGCAGCTGTTGCTAGAGTGAGTGGTATTGGTACAGGTAACGGCTTTGTGGCAGAAGATATTCCATGATTCATCACACGACTGTGTTGTCCTCTGGGACACGACAGATTCCTGTATAGAGTGGAACATCTTTCTGAGAAGTTCCTGTCACCCTCGTGACTGGTGGGCAAGTGGCTGCTGGGTCATCTGCCCTACCTGGCTTTAACTTTCTTTTCTTTCTCCTCTGCAGTACTCTGGGTTCCAGCAATCTGCTGACAGGTGTTTTCTTTGTGGACATCTGATCATGGACATGGTGAGTAGGGTCAGCAGAACAAGATGATGGCATGGTGGGAGGGGGGAAGCATTCACAGAAATGGAAACTAACAGTTGAAAACTGTGTTTCCCACCTTGATTTGTGTTTGCATCTGGTTTTATTAAGAGAAGACCTGTGTAAGGCCGCTGCTTGCTCTACAAGAAGCCATGTTGTTGGCTTTTACTGGGATTAGCGTCCTTAATCATGTAGTCCACACAGTGTTGTGTTTCTGATGATGCTCTTTTCTCTGGGCTGTTTGGGTCACGTCGGCCTCCCTCTGATTTTCTGTGGTCCTTGTGGTGTCCCAGGTGAGATGCCAGATGCCGAACTTCATCCCCCTTGGAGTTGGGTACAGAAAGTTGGATAAACACAGTTGTTCGTGCCCCATGTTCTGCCTGCCTCCATCTCTTCCTAAGATGAGTTTTGGGGGCCGGTTATTAGTTCTGAGACAGCAGAACAAGAAGCAAGTTTTATACATTCTGTGGCTCACTCAGCCACTGGCTCTCTGAGCTTGTCTTGGGCCTCCGTACCTTTATCTCTTCAGTGGGGACAGTTTTTCTTTCCTGGCCTCCTTAAAGGGTAAGGTTGTGAGGGTAACAAATGCAGAATACTTAGTCTGTCTCGGGGATCAAACTGTTCACACTGGAGCTCAGGCCTTAAGAATTATTTCTTTAATAGGGGCGCCTGGGTGGCTCAGTCGGTTGGGCGTCTGCCTTCAGCTCAGGTCATGATCCGAGGACCCTGGGATCGAGCCCCGCGTCAGGCTCCCTGCTCAGTACGGAGCCTGCTTCTCCCTCTCCCTCTGCCTGCTGCTCCTCTTGCTTGCGCTCTATCAGATAAATAAATAAAATCTTAAAAAAAAAGAATTTCTTTAATAAACTGGTCAAAGGAAATTATTATACAGTGTTCTTTTAGTTGGAAAGAGGTAAATCCCTCTCTAAGGTGACCCATTAACTCCATTCTGGGGAACAGAATTGCTGATCATTGCTTTTTTTTTTTTTCTTTTACCTTTTTTTATTGAGGAACATCTCCCAGAGTAAAGGGTGTCCATCGCCAGTGTGCAGGTGAATGAGGTTTTGCAGATGCACATACCCATATAGCCCCACCCAGGTCAAAGTGTGGGTGTTTCCCACATCCCACACCCCAGACACTTCCTCCTTGTCTTCCTCCCAGTCCAGAACCCCTCCTCCAAAGGTACCCTCTGTTCTGAGCTCTGTTGCCCCAGATTCATTTTCCTGGTCCTGGAACTTCATATAAATGGAATTATACAGTCCAGAGTCCTTTGGGTCTGCCTTTTCTCACTTAGAAAATGTTTTTTGTCAATGTTGTTTAATATTTATTTGCCAGAGAGAGAGAGAGAGAGCACAAGCAGGGGGAGTGGCAGAGGGAGAGGGAGAAGCAGGCTCCCCACTGAGAAGGGAGCCCAATACGAGGCTTGATCCCAGGACCCTGAAATCATGACTTGAGCCAAAGGCAGACGCTTCACCGACTGAGCCACCCAGAAGCCCCTTTGTTGTTTTTTGGCCGGGGGGCGGGGGTGGGGTGGGCAGGGGCAGCGGGAGAGGAAGAGAGAAAATCTTAAGCAGGCTCCATGCCCAGTGTGGAACCCAATGCGGGGCTCGATCTCACGACCCTGAGATCATGACCTGAGCCAAAATCAAGAGTCGGACGCTTAACCATCTGAGCCACCCAGGAGCCCCTAGAAAATGTTCCTGAAGTTCATCCGTGTTGTTGCCCGTGTCCGTCGTTCATTTATTTTCATTGCTGGGTGGAATCCCACTGTATGGACGGAGCAGTTTGTGTATCTGTCGCTCTGCTGATGGGGATTTGGGCGGTTTCCAGTTTGAGGCTATCCAGGAGCAAAGCTGCCTTGAATATCTTCGGCATGTCGCTGGACATAAACACTCATTTCTGCTGGTTTCTTGCTAACACGTATAAACCAGCAGCGAACCGGAGCCCGCCCTGTCCCACAGGAGAACCTGCTGTCGTCTGGGCTCCGACACACCACCGCGGAGCTCAGCCCTGGGACGGCCGAGTCCTCATTAGTAGCCAAGGCCTCCCTGGGAGCAGGACCCTTCTCCCACTCCCCCAGGGGAGGCAGGCAGGAGCCACACACCCTCACCCCTACCTTCCGCAGACGCTGGCCAGACTTCACAGGGATCCGTTTCTTTGGCGGAATCGGTCCTCGATTTTGGAGGCCTTCTGACAAACCCACCACGTATGAGGTCGGTGGTGTCCATATGTATGAACATGATTATAGGCTATTATTTATTTCCAGGTATCCTAAGCCTTTGGGCCTCAGGGTATTTCAGTCACTGTTGCTGCCTGATACACCACCCCCAAGATGCAGTAGTTTAAAACAGCAGTGACTTCTTTATCGTGATTCATGGAACTCTGTCAGTCAGGGCTCAGCGGGATGATTCTTCTGCTCCACGTGGCATTGGCTGGGGTCACTTATGCAGCGGTATTCAGCGGGTGTCCCAGTCGAGTGCCCAACATGGCCTCTCCCCTCCCGGCCTTTCTACCTGTGGCCACTGGGCTCATTCAGTTGCCTCGCTTGGACTTCCTACAGCAAAGATGAAGGGAAGCTGCCAGGCTTTCTGAAGTCCTTGACTCCGAAATCTCCCCACATCATTCCTTCCTCCTTCTGTTGATCACAGAACATCACAAGGCCACTCTCAATACCCAGCGGGGCAGCGAGGGGGCGACTGTCCTCCACTTCTTGAAGCGAGGACCAGCCTTGCGTGCAGGAAGGGAAGGAATGAAGCTTTGGAGACCATCTCTACCCCACGAGGATAATGCAAAGTCGAACCTGGGTCCTTGCAGGTCTTTCTCCAGGACTTGAAAACTTGTAGCAAGTGTCTGCCTGCTGGTGACACCCACTTTTAAAGACAGAACCCTCTTCTGCCAAGACAGCGTTAGCTGGGGAGCAAAATGCATTCTGAGGCCCCCATTGCCAAGTGGACTTTGGAAGCCCAGCTGGTTGTTTGTCCTCTTTTGGCAGCTTCCTGCAAATGGAGAGGGGCTTCGAAGGTTAGAGGGCCCTCGAAGGTTAGTGACGCACCAGAGGGAACGAGGAGCTGCGGAGCTGAGCCTTTGGAGGAAGCTGGGAGAGCACATGAAGCCGCCAGCTTGCCTCCGTGGCTGCAGCTGTGACGTGTGGCCTTGACCACGGGGAGAAGCAAGCCTGGGGCACTGGCAGGCCGCACCCTTCCTGCAGCTGTCACACACACCGGCACAAACGCAGACAGTGGTTCTTCGATTCTAGCATGTACTGGAATCATTTTTTGAAAACACCAACTGCTGGGCTTGACCCTAGCGCTTCCGATTCTAGAGATCCGGGACAGGCCCTGGGAATGTACATTTTTTAGCAAGCTCCCAGGTGATGCTGATGCTGCGGGTCCAGGGACCACACCCTTGAGATGCACTGACTTAATAGGAAAACGGTTGGATGTCCCCTAACAAGGGGGTTGGAGGTAGGCAGTTCCACAGGGAGGTAACTTGGTCACTCGCTGACGTCACCAAGGACTTTTTTTGCATGTCTTCTCTCTCCTACCCTGCGTGTCCGGGCTCTGTCCTCGTTCCAGGAAGGCCTGTTCCCTCTCTGGTGTCACAACCAGATCAAATGACACTAAGAGGAAGGAGGTTTGTGGGACTTTCTCTACTTAGTGTTTAAAAACAGCAACAGGGTTGCCAGGGTGGCTCAGGTGGTTAAACGTCTGACTCCTGATTTCTGCTCAGGTCATGATCTCGGGGTCCTGAGATCGAGCCCCGCATCGGGCTCCATGTTCAGCAGGGAGTCTGCTTGAGGATTCTCTCCCTCTCCCCCTGTGCACGGGTGTGCGGCTGCATGCGCGCTCTCTCTCCCTCTCTCTCTCTCAAATAAATAAATCTTAAAAACAACAACAGCAACAGAGAAGCTTTCCTTTAGCTTGGATCTGAAATAATCAGCGGTTGAGTCACAGCTTCTGGATTATCACGCTGTGGAGAGAAACTGCTTAGGGGGAGGGCACCTCGAGGCAGAACCGAAGAGGGTTTCTGAGCTCTGACATTTCCATGTGGAATTAACTTGAATCCTGCCATGGACCGGCCACTTCCTAAATCTGGGACAGAGCCTGGTGTAGTCCCCGCCTGCTTCACATCATTTCCTGCAAAGAACTGCAAAAGAGCCTTCTAGATTTCCCCTGGAGGGTTATGTCCAGGAGAAGATCCTGTTTGGCTCCCTCCTATTGATACAGTTACCTAGATTTGCCTTTCCCGGCCTGTCTTCTCTTGACCGCGGTCCAAGTGGAACTCGGGTGAGCGTGCGCCATGCGGTGTGGTCACGCGTAGGGTCCCTCGGCTTGGTGTGTTGTCCAGCCCATCCCCCGTCATCCCCGCTGAGCCCCGGCCTCTTCCCTTCTGCCCCCCAGATCCTGCAGGCGCTCGGGAAGTCCTACCACCCCGGCTGCTTCCGCTGTGTCATCTGTAACGAGTGTTTGGACGGGGTGCCCTTCACCGTGGACTCCGAGAACAAGATCTACTGCGTCCGAGATTACCACAAGTAAGGGGGGACGGGGCGCACGGGGGCCACAGGCGCGAGCCACCTTCATCTCGCCCAGTGAAGGAGGGACCCCCGTGGGCTCTCCTTGAACCCCAAGTCCACAGTCCGGCAAAGGCTTCGTGGTTTTAAGTGGGGAGCAGGGGCCTCGGGAGGTCAGCGGACGCCAGTGCCGACAGGAACTGGGAACAGGATCGTGTTTCCTGAAAAATTAGAACCCAGATCCCTATAATCAGATTCCCGGCCAGGCCTTGGGAGGCCTCTGCCGAGCCCAGCGGCTCCAGCTTGACCTAAGTTCCCAAGGCAACAACTCAGGGCTGCTCGCCACCACCCTCGGTCTGCTTGGGCCTGTGCTGGGCGCTGTGAGGGGAGCAAACAGGTTAGTCTCTACCCCTAGTAACGTGAGACTGTCCGGCTGGGCTTGTGACCTCTGGGGAATAATCTTGAAGTGCTATTAAAACACCTCCCAGAGAATGAGGCGGACCGTATTTCTCTTTTTCTTTTTTAATAAATATTTTATTTATTTATTTATTTATTTGAGAGAGAGCACAAGCGGGGTGGGGAGAGGGAGAGGGAGAAGCAGACTCCCCGCTGAGCAGGGAGCCTGATGCGGGGCTGGATCCCAGGACCCAGGATCACGACCTGAGCTGAAGGCAGACGCTTCACCGACTGAGCCACCCGGGTGCCCTGAGCCAGGCTGTCTTGATTTGAGGGCTGGGGCGGGGGGTTCGCTTGAAGAGCAGCAGGCAGGAGGCCGGCCGTGAGGAAGGCTCGGTGTGGGCTCCAGGACCTGCCTCCCAGAAACAGCACAATATGCATTCTACTGCCTCTTTGCTTCTCCCGGCAGGGTGCTGGCCCCCAAGTGTGCAGCCTGTGGGCTTCCCATCCTTCCACCTGAGGTAAGATGCTTTTTCAGACCTGTTTCTGGCATCTTCCATGACATGAATATCTCCCTGGGGTCATCTACAAGGTCTGTGTCCTGTCCTTACGCCTTTGAAAAAAATCCTTCTAAAATCTCACCTCTGACTTTAATAGTGTCCTCACTGAGAAGCCCCTTTCTTCTTGGCTGGCTTCCCCAGCCCAGTGCCCTTCGTGTGCCCTATTTGTCCCTATAATCGGGTCAGACTCCCTGACTTGATAGTGACTCCCAGATTAGAAGATGAGCAGAAAGCTTGCCTTTCATTCATTTTTTACAAAATCACTCTGCGCATAGGTGGTTCTTTTCAGTGTTGACTCTGACATTCCAGAAGGACGGCTGTCACTCCTACTTCCTCTCTCATCAGTTAAAGGTGTCCTTTTTCCAACCGCTGTGGGATGTCACGACAGATTTAAGCTTTTCTGAGGCCATCTACCTGCTACCCCAGAACCCCCCTCCCCAGCATGCGGAGCCTGATGGGTCCCCCAACTGGCCTCTCGTTCTTCCTTTCATTCCTTCCAGGGCTCAGATGAGACCATCCGTGTTGTGTCCATGGACAGAGACTACCACGTAGAGTGCTACCACTGCGAGGTAGGCCCCTCCCCACCCGGACGCCTGAGAGTATAAGACACGAGCATCCCCGGGGTTGACTGGGGCCTGAGATGGTCAGCAAGTGTGGTCAAGGGCCTTGTGGGGGAGGTCGGAGGACATGCACATGTTTGGGATGTAAGATTGTTTCTGTTCCCTCCACGTTGGTTAACTGCCAAGTCCTGACACCATGGCAGCTGCCTCCCTGAGACTATAGGGTGGGAGGCTCGTGGGGACCAGGGGTTTCACGGGCCACATTGTCAGACAGCTGTGTGATCTGGAGAACAGACACCCTCCCCTCCAGCTTGTAGGTCGTTCTGTCTGCCAGGAGCCCCTTTCTGAGCTGAGCCCTAGAAATCACGAAGAAACCTGTCCCTCCTTGGAAACAGGCATGCCGCTGGGTGGGGTGAAGATGGGTGGGGGCCCCTCTGCCCCCCTCCTTACTTTGGGTCGCGCCCAGGCCAAAGGAGCCCCGGGCACCCCGTGACTGTCAGACAGGCCCCGGGGTCACCCCTCCCTGGCCCTTTTGAAGGTGCCCACAGTTTAAGTGCCCGTGGGGTTTCAGCCAGAATTAAGTGGATTCACTCGTGGAAGGAGAGTAGATTGATTTTGTGACACTGTGGGTAGGGTGAGTGGGAGAGGGGTAGGGGTGAGGGTGGGAGGCTTGACCTCACTGCCAGCACTGAAGAACTAGGTGGGGGTCCTTGCCAGTGGTACCCCAGGCACTGGAGGAAGGGGACGGGGCCATTTGTTCACCACAGCCCTCTCTCTGCAATCAGGGCAGTGCTGTCCCGTAGAAACCCGAGCCACAGGTCCAAGTCATGGTGTCATTTTGTCTTCTAGTAGCCACATTAAAAAAGTAAAAAGAAACAGGGGGGATTCATTCGTATAATATTTTATTCAACCTGTATATCCAGTGTTCTTTCTTTCTTTAAGATTTTTATTTTATTTTATTTATTTGAGAGAGAGAGAGAGACAGAGCATGAGCAGAAGGGAGGAGGCAGAGGGAGAGAAAAAAGCAGACTCCCTGCTGAATAGGGAGCCCGACGTGGGGCTCGATCCCAGGGCCCTGGGATGATGACCTGAGCCAAAGGCAGACGCTTCACCGACTGAGCCACCCAGGCGCCCCTCCAGTGTTATTTCAACGTATACCCAGTATGAGGGATTTCTCATGAGCTGTCTTACATTCATTTTTTTGCCCTAAGTCTTGGAGTACCCCGTATGTATCCACGTCCCATTTCCGTTCTGACCAGCCCCGTTTCAAGTGCGCGTTGGGGGCCCGTCACACTTTCACTCGGCAGGACTGCCCAGTTCTGCGCTGGCATTCGCTGTGCCCACAGCCCCCTCTGCTGCTCCCCGGGACGTCAGCTTTTGGGTCAGTCTTGCACCCCTTTCTGTTCTGTTCTGCTACCCCTGGACGTTTTTGCCTCCCCCCAGGACTGCGGTCTGGAGCTCAATGACGAAGACGGTCACCGCTGCTACCCCCTGGAGGACCACCTGTTCTGTCACTCCTGCCACGTCAAGAGACTGGAGCAAAGCCCCTCGTCCACCGCTCTTCACCAGCACCGCTTCTAGCCGGAGCCTCACCTCCCGTGGGAGATGAGAAGCCAGGGTAGCAGACGAGACATCTGCCCGTTACTTCCAGTGGCCCCCGGGGTGGGGGGGGAGTCGGGGTGGGGGGAGAGGGGTTAGGCAGGCAAGTTTCTGCCTGTACGCCTGGGGTGCCTTTCCTTGAACCGGGGAGCTGAGCCCTACCCGTCTGGCATGTGTATTTTCCAAGTGCCTTTCTGCACCGCCGCGCCCTCGTCACATTACTCAGGAAGACACTCCAGCCGCGCGTGGCATGTGACAGGAGATTGCATCCGTGCAACCGAAGGCACCCTCTAGCCCCTCTGGGAGCAGTTCAGGCTGCAGAGGGAAAGGGTTACACGGAGCGTGTGTCACAATATCCTCTGAAGAGAGACCTCGCTGCCTATACGTTCAGCCCTCTCGTGTCCCCTGGGGACAAACCCACACCCAGACACTACCGCACCACACACATACACGTACACAACGTGATCTGAGACTGCGCCCAGACGTGCACGTGCACACACACACACACACACACACACACACACACACACAGCGTTATTTAAGACTTCCTTCCAGCCCAGAGACTCAGTTCTTCTGTCGAAGGGCTGCACGTTTTCATTGCATTATGGCAAGAGGGAAGCTCTCGCATGGGCTCTGTATCGTAGGAAGAATTTCGTTGCTAAACCAGAGCCAAGTTTTGAAATGAGTGAGCCAGGCGGGCTTCCCTCCTGGTACACTGGCTGCGCTTTATGTGGTTCTGCAAATCTTCGCTCCCTTCAAGGCAGCGGGGAGCCCAATGGAGATTTGCCCCATTCTAGCAAAGTGTGCTTTGGGACAAGGGCTTGGTGCAGGCACCCGGCCCCCTTTGCCCACCTGTTTGCACTGTTTCTCTCTGGAGCTCTCGAGAGTCTGTGACTCTGGAGTCGCTCCCACAAAGGCAAGTCTCAGGATTGCACATGGGGACATCTCTGGGCCTGTTTTCGCTTCTCTAACCACGGGGTTCGGGCCGCCCTGCCCACCTGCCGAGAGCTCCCCTTCTCCACGGGGAGAGTTGGTGTCTGTGCGAGACCTCTAAGCAGCACGGGAGGGGGTGGCCCAGGACTGATGACTGTGTTCACCGAGCACGTCCCTCCCTCACCTAGTTCTTGGCACGGGTGTGAGGAGACCCGTATAAGGTACACTGCTCTTGTCTCGTTTTTCTTCTTGTTTTTGATCGTCTCCCCCCACTCTCAGTCTCCCACACACACAGAATACCTCACAGATAAGAGCTTCACCAGACTGCAGATAAGGAGGCATTCGGCCCTCTCCCTGACCTCACATGCCTCGTGGTGTGTGCGGAGTCTCGGCCTCCACACGGGCCAGACGCCAGCGGCTCGGGACATTGTCATCTTAACTAAAGGTCGGCTGGCAGTGGGTCGGCTCGAACATGGGTGTTACTGCCCTGATGCCGTTCATCAGGCCGGTTCCCCTGGGGGGTGGGGGAGGGCCACGCACCGGCAAGGGTTCAAGGCCACCTGTGCACTCAGGAAGCCCTGTGTGTGACACACTCCTGAGACCAGACGTCCGTATCCCTGCTAGTTCAATGCAAAGATGGTGTTAAAAAAAATTAAAAAGAAGGCTGGCTGGCATTTGCCCTCTCAGCCCATGGGGAGGCCCGCGGGAGGGCAGGGGCCGGCTCACTGCCGCCAGCCGGTCTGGGAGTATCCCGCTGGGGTCTGCTCTCCGCCTCCTCACCTCACCCCCAGGGCAGCAGGGGCCACGGAGGGCGGGCGCCGGAGCCCAAGGCATGTGGGACTCGCAGACTTTTCAGGGGGCTTCATTTCTACCAGCTGCCCTAAGACACTCCTGTTTTTGTTAAATTCATTCTGTTAGACAGCCAGATGTCGCTTCAGCCCAGGCTGTGGGCTTCCATCGATTCCATGTGGCCCGGGCCGAGCCTCCAGACGCCCGTGGATGCATGGGGCCAGGGGAGTGAACCCTGGGGCTGAACCCCTCTCTTCCCAGATTCCCCAGCTCGGCTCTGGCAAGGCTGGGGGGCACGCGAAGCCAGCTGATACGTCTTAACTTGGCCTTGCCAACCTAGGAGCGTTTCTGTCCTTGCTGACACGCCTTTGCTCCACTTGCAAGTCCAGCAAAAGTGCAGAAAATTGCCTGAGAGCAACTGTCAGAAGCAGGGACTTGTTTGCAAATTGGGTGACTAATTAGTTGAAAAAAAATCTGTGATTCATGTTTTAAATGAAATGTTTTAAGTGGCCTTGATGGAGGTGATTCAGATATCTGCAAATATGGTGTTTTCTACTGTTGAGGAAAGAACAATAAGAGACTTTCCAGAAGCCCGAGAAATCGGAGCAGCGAGTTGCAGAAATCTTGCGCCCGCTCTGTTTCTCAGGTTCTGGCACTAAAGCCACCAGGAGATGTTCACCTGCGTGGTATCTTAGACATTCTGTAAGCTGTTAGCCAAACAGAATTGTCACAGGATTGTATTTATAGGCACCTAGAAAGGAGGCACAAGGACCCAGTAGGAGGAATTTGTTTATTTTAAAAGGTAGAGCAGAGAGCCCTTCCTGAGTTCCCTAGATAGCTCTTGGACTTTAGATAAACAAGAAATAAGGTCTTATGACAGACCCCCAAGGCCAGCCTCCAGCCTTCTCCCCGGCCGCATTTGGGCCATAGTCTTTTTCTCCGCCTCCCCCCCCCCACCCCAGCGAGGGCCATTCAGAAGCTGCCAGGGGGGTCTGGTTTGGGCTGCTCTTCTCTCTGATGTTCTCCCACGTGCCGCTGGGGGAAGAGTACGTGTTCACCTCTCACCATGGAAGGCATTACGTTCTGCCTGGGTCACTGCCCATACGTGGCAGCAGGACTTCCCACTTCCCCATGGTCAATGCTCGAGTGAGAACCTCTTTCGGCCCAGTCCACTGAGGTGGGGCTGCCAACCACGTACGTGTGTGGGACTTGACCGCACAGCAGCCTTGTTGCGGAACGCACTTGTTCCAACGCTGTCTGCCAGGAAACCCAAGTTCTTTGTAGTCTCCTCCGTGTCAGGAATCAGTTCTCATTTCCAGGTTATTTGAAGTCAGACTTAAAAGGAATAGAATACAATGAGTAAAATACATTATCTATCGTTCTGAGCCGGAACTGGACAGATGTGGGAAATTTGCATATAGTGTGCGAAAATTTCACCGTGCAGGGAAATTATTTTCCTCTGTAGCTCTTCTTTTCCTATAAAAATTATTCAGAATTGTACTGTTACTGTAAAATTCTTCCAAATATTGTTACTACAAAATTATTCAGAATTGTACTGTTGCTATAAAATTATTCAAAATATCATTGCCAATAAACTGCATCGATTTGTAGACGATTAAAGTGCTCTCCCAACACGATGATGCTTCTTGGGTTTTCTTTCATGTGTGTGGAAGTAAGCAGACAGTGCTTTTTGCTAACTGGAGTCGGTCTTCTCTTAGAGCTCTGGGTTCTTCAGGGAACACGTGGGTGTCAAAATTACACAAGGTCCCAGATTTTACCCTCCTTGCCAGCTAATAACCAGCATGCCATGGTTTCATGGATCATGGTGGAAGTTACCAGACTCCTAGGTCAGAGACAAAGGACAGGTGAATGCAGCCCCCGCTAGGAGCATTTTATCAGTATTTTATCAGCATTTACACTGACTCCCTGAGTCGTCGTCCTAGGGCCCCATGAAGAGGGTCACATTGTGCCCGCATTACAAGAGGACACCTGAGCTTAGGGAACCTCAGTCTTACGATGACGGGTGAGCCTGCCTGACTTGCTCCAGAGAGACACACTGTGTCTGCCACCCAAGACTGTTCACTACACCAGCACCCCAGAAAAGAGTCTGGAACTAAGGCCGTCTGGCTCATGGGTGTGCAGGAACGTGAGCGACCCTTGGAGAATCATCTTCCAAGGTTCGAAAGTTCCTTGCCCTGGGTCCTTAATATTGAGACATGAGGTCCTGCTGCAGGGGGTGGGGGGGTCGTTCCGTCTCCTTTTGTGTATGTTGTCTTTTTTCTAAAGAGTTTCTGATCAAAGTATCCCAGAGGTGAGGGCTTGCAGAGGGAGGGGCTGAGTGTGTGCTTGGAGTCCATGGGGTGGGAGAGGGCGTCCAGGGACTCGCCTTTCACTGCTCAGTCCATGGGCCACTTCAGGCCAGGTTAGTTCTTGTGGCCGCCAGGGACCCGGGAAAGCGGAGCATGAAGATACTGGCAGGGGTGGTGCCGTTTCTGGAAAATAAAACCTCTTTTTAAGTGATGAGAGAGCACACACTGTTTTCACAGATCAGTTTTCTTATGACCCTGATCCACAAGGGATGAAACCATAGGGGAAAGGGTGGCCTGGGCCGAGGTGTGCTGGTGCCCCAGCTTTGGGGTGGAAGGTGGGGACGAGGCCCTGATTTGCAGTGTTTGCTGGTTTCTGTGATGTAAATCTTCCCATCTTGGCCAATTTCAGGCGATCACGCCACATCCCTGAACCTGGTCCTGGGACGAGATGGCACAGTCAGGAACAGATGCTAGCCAGCTCAGGCCTTTGGGCCATTTGGGGCTGAAGCAGGGGGGACATCTGGTTTGGTCTTAAGTTCTGTGATTAAAGCAGTGACAGCAGTGGCTGGTTTATTGTGTACTCACCATGTGCTAGGTACTATTCTGAGGACCACATTCTTTATAATCTTTTAGTTTATGGACAAGGCAACGGAGTCACAGGAAGGTGAAGTAACTCTCTGAACACTGAGTGCCCAGTAAACCAAGCCAAGATCCCAGCCCGGACAGTCTCACCCAGAGGGAGCTGTCACACTGCTCTGGCTGCCAGGGCAGTAACTTTCAGTGGATTCCTTCGTTAGAGCCACTTATCCTGAGACACTCATTGTGAGGGGGAGGAGGGGCCTGTCACTGCTCTCTGCTGGAGTCTGTACTGTTTCTTTTTATTTTATTTATTTGAGAGAGCACAAGCTGGGGGCAGGGAGAGGGAGAAGCAGGCTCTCTGAAGAGCAGGGAGCCTGATGCAGGGCTTGATCCCAGGACCCTGGGATCATGACCCAAGCCGAAGGCAGACGCTTAACCGACTGAGCCACCCAGGTGCCCCTTGGTTCTTATTGCTTCCTGGACAAAGAACCAAATTTAGTGGCTTGAAACCACACACATCCGATGGTTCTGGAGAAATGGTCTTCTAGAGCTCTAATCAAGGTGTCAGCAGAGCCCAGTTCCTTCTGGAGGCGCAAGGGGAGAATCTGTCCCTTGCCCTTTTTCAGCTTTGAGAGGCCCCCCACACTCCTTGGCTTGTGGCACCATCACTGAAGTCTGTTATCACACCTCCTCTCTCCCTCTCCTCCTGCTTCTTTCTTGTAAGGACCCCTGTGATTATACTGGGCGTGCCCATGTGGTCTAGGATAATCCCCGTCTCGTCTCAAGACCCCTTAACCAATCACATCTGCAAAATCTCTTTTACTTTGTGGGTTACTAGTCACAGCTTCTGGGGATTAGGCCAGGGACATCTCGGTGGGGGAGTACTGCTCGGCTTATTACAGGGTCCAACAAACTTTTTAGGTGGAATGAAAGAATATCCTGGGGTTATTAGATGCATTTTCTTCAAGCATCGCTGAAAGTGGGGTTCACATTTTCTCTGGTTTGAAAACAGAACTGCTTCATATATGAAAGTGATTTGGACCTCGGATTCTGGGTGTCAAAACAAATCAGAATAGACCATACTATGCGGGCGAAACATAAGCCAGTGGTCTGGTCCAGAAGGTTCCAGGTATGTGACAGCGGCAGATGTAACACTTGTAGGAGAAGCCCTGGTTACCTAAGGCACTCCTGCCACTTAGTTATACACGTCCCTCCAACTGACCCAAGCCCCCAAGACAGGTGGCTGTGGCCCTGAGTTGCTCATGGGATCTGGCCCACAGCAGGCTGGTGACAGAGGGGAAGTGAGGAAATGCACCCAATTTGGAGACTTGGCAGGAAGGCAGACCCCACAACAGGCATAATGGAGCAAAAGTATGTAAGAGCTACATTTGGGAGCCATACTCCGTTATAGAAGCATGGACGTAAAAGCCGGCAGCAGAGATCATTTGTATCATGTCAACAAACCTCGTCTGCAGCTAGGATCGCTTCCATGGGAAGCCCCTTGGCGGATTTTGTAAAAATTTATATTTGTATTTACATAGGTAACATAATTTAACTGTAGGAAAGACTTGGCTAAAGGTGTCCATTCATATTATGTATCCTTGCCTGATTTCTTATCCTGAACATTGTTCTCCTTAGATCGGATTTTGGCTTGTTAGGCATTTAAAAGCCCCAGAAGAATGTCTGTTTCTGCCTGGATTAGTTTCCATTTTCCATTCTCACGAGTGTTCATAAAGGCCTTGGCTTGTATTACACAACTGGCAAAGAAAGTTCAGCCTTTCTGTCTCTTTATTCTGCTGTGAATAGAACTTCTACATGGTGACATGTTTAGAGTCCCGGCAGGAGTTCTCTGCAGGGCGGTGACTGTTTGGCTAGAAGCATTCTTTTCTTAAAGCCTTAAGAGAAAGCCTGCAACTTATATCCCCATTTTATTAAAGGAGAGGAAATGTCCAAGAGCCCACAGCTGGTGAGTGGAATGATCTAGATGTGGAATGATCATCAGGACTAGAGATGAGATCTTCTTCTTCTTCTTCTTTTTGTTTTTAAAGGATTTTATTCATTTATTTGAGAGAGAGAGAGAGACAGAGAGAGAGACGGCCAGCGAGAGAGGGAACACAAGCAGGGGGAAGTGGGAGACGAAGAAGCAGGCTCCCAGCGGAGGAGCCTGATGCGGGCCTCGATCCCAGAACACAGGGATCACGCCCTGAGCAGAAGGCAGACGCTTAATGACTGAGCCACCCAGGCGCCCCTAGAGATGAGATCTTCTGATTGAAGGCTGAGGTGCACATATGATCGTCATTCATGCCAGATACGGAATGACCCTGAGTCCACTCATGTGGTCACCCTCTGGCACACAGTAAGCTCAAGGCCAGGATAGCTTTGGGATCAAGAGCCCAGACTCAAGTTCTAACTCAGGCTCTGCCACCTAATTGCTCAATAACCTTAAGCAAAGTTAGCTCCTGCACATGTAAAAATGGGGATAACTGAACTTGCTTTATAGGATTATTGTGGGATTGATTGAATCAGTCCAAGCAAAGAGTTTAGAGCTCTTAATTGCTCAAGAAGAGTAATAGACTTTAAGACTTAATTGATCTTTCCATTGGGAAGACCAAAAAAATGAATTACAAACAGCTTCAATGGGAAAAACAATACAAACACACAAAAAATTTTTGAATAGACCACATATGCCATAGAAGATACCATAAAGTAAAATATTGGTAAATTGGAATATATAGTAGTGAAAATTACATTTTCAAAAATATTATAAGGAAAAGGTAATTGATAAACTGGAAGAAGACTGCATTGTGTTTGATAGCCAAAGAATTAATATTCTTTATATATTAAAAAACCTAACAGATCTAAGAAAAAACTGAATACATACACGCATACATCAAGAGAATAGATACATCAAGTAATATAGGTAAAAAGAAGTTCTGTTTTTCTATTACGAGAACTGCAAAGAAATCATAATGCAACCTATAATACTCTGTTGGTTAGCAAACAAGAAAACAGATGCTGTTAATGGAAGTGTGTTGGTTTTATTTTTTTGGAGGGCAATTTGTAAATATGTTCCAAGTCTCAAAAATGTCCATGAAATGGGCCTTAAAAGACGTCCACCTGATCATTCCACATCTAGAAATTTATAAGACACATCAGAAATAATCCAGCACAGCATTATCTTTAAAAGTGTTAAGCTGACAACAACCCAAATTCCCAACAAGAGGGTAATGCTTAAAATTATCTAGTTCTTGGATGGGGTAGCTTCAAAGTGTATTTAATGACCTTAAATCTCAGACAGAAAGGTAAGGGAACAAAACGGGAACACAAAGACATTTCTAGTACAACCCCAGATTTGGAAAGATACGCGTGCAGGTATATCCATATTAAAAAGCGTGGAAGCAAAAATCTCTGAAAGGGAAAAAATTTTATTAATAGCAATGATCTTGGGATGGGAACTCACATTATTTTTATTCCAAATAGTTTTCTGCATTTCACAAATTTTCTATAAAAAGGAGGAAAAAGAATGTCATATGGGAAAGATTAATCGATGTCGCATGTCTTGGCAGTCCACGGGTTCGAGTCCGCTTTCCTCCGCAGAGGTTTCGTGACTTCTGAGGTCTTCGAGCCAGGCATTATCTAATAGGCCAGAAAACCTGGGGTTGATCTCACCGCAAAAACACGCGTGTTTTAGGGCATCGCGGGGAAACCTGAGGGCCAGGTGGCCTTTGCACGCGGAGCCCTCCGAGGACAAGACTAAGGGGTCTGTACGCACTGCCGTGCTCTGTCTCTGATGCGGGGGAGCCCACGCCCTCTCGGGAAATGTGCTGCGCCGCTTTTCACGTCCCTACGGGGCTCCCTGCCCCAGGGAAGGAGGTCAGAACCTCTGCCTGGAAGGCGCTTCGGTGTCATCAGGTGGCCAACCTCCGGCCACAGAGCGCCCCCCCACTCCAAACGGCCACCTTTTTAGGGGTGTCTTCCTATATGTACCCCATTTACAGGGACTCCTGCATCATCAAGAAGGAGCTCTGCAATTTACACCTCAATTTACACCTCACACAACTCCGGGTGCCAAACACAGCTGAAAAGATGACATTTCGGGCAAAGTGTCGGTAAAATTCAAGATATTTAACCTTCACACTCTAGCCAGAGTCCTTCCCAGGGAGACCCTGTAACATCAAACCAGATGGGGCAAAAAGTACACCCCGAGCCAGCCAGGAGTCGAACCTAGAATCTTCTGATCCGTAGTCAGACGCGTTATCCATTGCGCCACTGGCCCCGTGCTAGCCGGGTTTTCTCAGTGATACAGATCACCCATTACGCAGCTTCAACAGGTTTCCCTACATTAGTGTCGCGTTTCCGCCCCGCGCCGCGGCTCCCGCCCACGGCTCCCACGCTCCACCGTTCTCAAGCAAACGCTCTCCGCCAATCCGCAGAGTCTACGTCACGGCGCTCTTCGGCGCGCTCCAATCCGCGCGCCGGACCGCTTCTTTCGCGCTCTCTAGCGCGCGCGCTAAGGTTGTCCCCGGACGCCTTCCGTCCGCTTGGGGTCGGGTGGGGTGGAGAGAGGGGTGGGACGACCCGGGCGCTGCGGCCGCGGAGCTGGGTGAACGGTACCGCGGTGGCCGAGGTGGCGGCGCGGGGCGGGGCGGGCGGAAAGAGGAAGAAGGAGCTAGTGGTGCACGATGGCGGCGACGACCTACGAGCGGCTGAAGCTGTGAGTCCCGCGGGCCGGAGGCCGTTGAGCGAAGGGGTCTGAGGGGCGGCGGGCGGGGCGGCAGGTGCGGGCAGCCGGTCTCGGGCAGGGCTCCTGATCCCAGGGCTGCGGGCCGGGTGTGGGAGCCCCTGGCAGTCCCCGCCCTCCTCTCCCGCCGCGGCCCGTCCGGGAGCTTGTCGGTTGCGGCCACCCGAAGGCCCCGCCGGAGTCGCCACAGGCCCGGGAGCCCGGGAATGACAGCGTCGCCGGCCTTTCTTCGCCCTGCCCGGCCTCGGCGCCCACGGCGGGAGAGCGAAGCTGCAGACCGGCTTCCAGCGAGAAGGGGTCGGCGTTGCGATGTGGCAAGCTTGGGGCGCGCTCCTCCCCACCCACTTTGTTTGAGAGGTGGCGGCTAAATTTATCTTTATTGCTTAGCAGAGGAAAAGAGAAGTTTGTTGTTGTGGGGTTTTTTTTTTCTTGTGAAATGAACCCATAACAACACATTAGAGTCCACACACAAATCGACATACCTTATCTGGGCACCAAAGCCTGCCTGACCAGCCTTTAGGATGCAGAAAAGAAGAACAGTCAATACTCTTGAGATTCTCAAGGATTTACTTGGTTTTAAGTATTATACAGCTCAAGCACAAAACAGGTTAAGTTCCTGTTGACAGCCAGAGGCCATTCTCGAGAATTTTGGCACTGCAGATTGACTTTTCCTTAAAGCCAAGTTCTTGAGACTTTGAGAAATAGGCTCTGGTTGTTAGGGTTGTAAATTAAGTATTTGTAGGCTTTTTTGGCTTGTCCTGAATAAATAAAAACGTGTGTTTCTTTTAAAATTACCATCAGCCCCTTGGTTTTCTTGTCTCTGAATAACTTTGTTCTACTTTGGGTTTGATACTTTACCTCTAGACTGAAAGGCCAGTTGCCCTAGTCTGAGGATGTCCTTGGCCTCAGAAGCAAATGTAATTTTTGGGGAAGCTTACCTATCCCTAAATGAGCTATAATATACCTTGGGATTTAGGCAGAGGTATCATATTTCCTTTGTAGGGATATGAGGACATCAAAATGTGGTTTGGGCACTTCCTGTGCTCTCTGGAACCTCAAACTCACTTAACTTTCTGGAAGGTTCAATTTAAAGTTCGGGTGCAAAATTGGGAGTGAGGTCATCTACTTGAAATGAAATGTGTTGCAGAAAAGATTATTATTTTTTCCTTAGCCCACTCCTTTGCCACTTTTCTGTAGCCCCAGCTGCGCACTTCCCTCCACATTCCCTCCACCCTTGCCAGCTTTCCTTTTTCTCTCCCTGTTCCCCTCTGCAAGGTGATCACCTTGTTGGTGAATGAATCCTGCAAAATGTCTTTGACGAGGGTACTGGCTGGGCCAGTGTCACGTGTGCTCTGCTGGCTAATTAGGTTATTGTTGACTATCTGATAGTCACTGAAGGGTTTAATATGATCCTACACCAGGTCTCAAATGTGTTTAAGCAATATGGAGCCTTGGCTCGATGCAGCTCAGTGTTAGGTTATGGAATGCAGTTGAATTTTCCTGTGGCAAAGATTGAATGGGATGGAGAACTTGAGAATTCTGATGATTTCTTTTATGTTGCTAAGGACTCACTAAATTCATCAGTCCAAACCTTAAAAGAAGAAAAGAAAAGAAAAAAGAAAAGAAAAGAAAAAAAGCTCTGTATCCATACAAGAGAAAAGAAATTTGGCCCTTAAGTGGTGGGGATGATGGTTTTCTATTGATTTTTGTAGAAGTGGAGACTATGAATTTGAGAAAGTAAATCTGGGGTCATGTGAAAGTCAGTCTCAGATTTGCAGCCCTTAACTTCATTCCACCGAGAGAAGTTTTGAGTCCCAGTGTGTATTGAAGATCTGACTTTTCTATAATGTTGTTTTACTTACCAAGAATTTTGTGAGTTGTAATCTCTCTTTGGCTGTTCCTGCTCTGAGGCGTGCTGTTCAAGGTTCTTGAAGTGGCCTCTGACCTAAGGGGTGTTCTTTTTTAGATGCATTTGGACATGGCAGTAGTTTCTGACCCATGTAAGAATTAGTAGGACAAAACAGCCATTTTTTAAAACGTGCCTAGAGATGTTTTAAGAGAGAGGCATACAAGAGATAGTTTGATCATTTATTACAAAACTGCTGCTACTACTGAGTTTGTCACAATATTGAAGTGCTTGGGATGTTAAATCATAATATGTTCTACCTTGTGTCACCCATGTGCAGTCCGTTTCTGTCCTGCTGTGAAGTTCACCTTCCTCATTATTGCCAAGATTTTATCAGCTGCTCTCCTGCTAACAGTCTCTGGTTCTATCTTGCTGATAGGACTGAGCCCACGTTTCTTAGTCATCTGGATTCCAGCCTCTTCCTAAGCTAACCCTTAACCTTATTTCGCCTAACTGCTCAGTGCATTTTTTCCTCTTTTCACCGACTGGGCCACCCTCTTTTAGCCTCAAGCTTGGGCTTCTTTTATTTTGATCCTTCTACCAAAATGCCTTCTTCTCTCCCGTCTTTACATGCTAATCACAGTCATGGACCCATGGTAGAGCTGAGAGATGCAGACGTTTTTGATCAGAAGAGCCTTGGATTCAGATCCTGACCTTGTTACTTGCTTTGTGTCACGGCCATGATACTTAATCTCTGAATCAAATGAAAACGGTCCTACTTCACAGGATTATTATAACGATTGAAAGAGAGTGTAAATGAGATACCCAGTGTAATTTACAGAGACTCACTTTCTCTGAGAAGACTTTTCCCCACATCTTTCCCTTCACTGAGCTCCCAGAAGAGTCTACTGTCACAGGAACTGGACACCAGACGTCTGTCTGGCTTGCACATTCTTTCTCTTAGAATTGATGTGCAGTGTATTTATTACCTCATAGACAAGAAGACTGAAAGTAGAAAGATCAATCAATAGCACTGTTTGCCTTTTTTTCCCCAATGTTATTTATTTGAGAGATTACGAGAAAGCGGCACATGCGCATATGCAGGGGAGTGCAGGGGAGGGTCAGAGCAGATGGAGAGAGAAACTTCAGCAGTCTGTGCTGAGCATAGAGCCCGATGTGGGGCTCAGTCTCCTGACTGTGAAATCAGGACCTGAGCTGAAACCAAGAGTCAGACGCTAACTGACTGCACCACCTGGGTGTCCCCCCTCCCTTTTTAAGTGGGCTTCGCGGGGAGCCCAGTGTGGTACTTGAACTCAGAACCTTGAGATCGAGAGCTGAGCTGAGATCAAGAGTCGGACGCTTAAGCCGCTGAGCCGCCCAGGCGTCCCTCCATAGCACTGTTTGAACTGACTTTGCCACCTAGAAATGATGAAATCATTATAGTGCATATGCTTTGGTTCTCTTACTAGATTGCAAATATGTCGAACATATTCAAAACACCTTAGCGCTGATTTCTTCTCTACTCCTCCTCAGTACCTCGCATAAAGCCTTGTGCAGAGAGATCCTCAGTGAATCACCTAAGTAAATGAACTTTCCAGTGTAGAGATACCCCAGCATTTCGAAATGAAACACTCAGGGCTACTTTGGAATGTATTCTTTTGAAGTAGCAGCAGCTTAGGTCACTCTGTGTATATGATTGTCTTTCCAATGCCTCAGTGAAGTCATAGGTTGATGTATGTCCTCCATCATTGTTGAAGATGGAAATAATTGCCCTTGGCCCCACAGTCAGGTCACACAGCCAAGCCATGGCAGGACTGGCCTTGGAACACAGCAGGCCCAGAGTCCAGAGATCTTTCCATTACACTGCATTATTCAAATTGCCTTTTTTTCTTATCAGATTGCTTTCACCTTAGTCCTTGGATGTGCCTGGTATAGGAGTGAGTCACTTACATTTGAAAATAGTTGACATGTCCATATGGATTTTTAATATGGAAAACAGTATTGAGATGTTCAGAATTTAAAATGCTTTTAAAACATCCAGACAGTTCTAAATAATCTATTTTGTGACTCCTTTTTCCTTTTTAAGTTAGTTGTGTAAAGCGTCGATAATGTCAGACAATGATAAATTTGAAATCATGAAACAGTTACAACAGAAATCATTGTTGGAAACATTTAAAGGACCCCTGCCTTTAAAAGGTCCACTGAAATAGGTGTAAGACAGGAAATCCGTTAGAAAGTGAATTAGGCTGCAGCTTGCCTCCAAAGAAGCATTGTTCCCTCTGTTAGGAAGTCCCTTGTCTTTGTAAAAGGTGGCCATAGCTGTGAGGTCAGTGGGACAGCTGTGATGCAGCCCTGACCAGATGTAAACTGAGTCACGCGGGGATGAAGACCTACGTGGTCTGTCCAGTACAAGCAGCAGTCAGCTTATTCACTCACGGAGGGAAGGGAAGGGTATAAATGCGGGCACGCACACGCAGTGTTTATATCCAAGGTGTTTGCTGGCTGGAGAGTCTAGGTTAGTGCCGGGCTGCATCAGATCGTTTGCTGCGCTTGTCTTAAATGCATATTCCAGAGCCTCACATGAGGCCTAGTGAGTGAAAAATCTCTCAAGGTGGGGCCTGGGAATCTCCATGTTTAACTAGGAGTCCCTGTGGTTCTTAGCACTCTACAGCCTGAGTGAGAACCAAAGCATGCTGGGATGGTAGGACAGCATTCTTTGGAGCGCTTGGGGACCCTGGAAGGTTTTGCTGTGCATTAGAGCTTCAGATGAGGTGGCAGTCAGACTTGGTGCTGCGAAAGAGTCTGAGTTTTGGAGGTAATGGGTTTTAGGATGTGCAGAGAATAGGAAGTAGGTGGGACCTCAGGGTTTTGAGGAAGAAGATGGAGTTAAAGCGCATTAGCTTCCTGAAAACATCAACTGTTTGGGATTGGGTTGCGCTCCAGGGTTGTCCGGGATGAACGTGGGCTGTAAGAAATGTACCCTAGCAATGGCTCCATGAGGCGGGAACCCCTGGGACTCAGAGGGTGGATGGATGAGGGGTGGTGGGAGCACCTTCTGGGTATAGGCGTAGGGGGCTCAGAGGAGCCTTTACTGTCGGGGTTTTTACTTTTTGCTAGCCAGGTCTAGTAAAATGTTATTCCTGTATGTTTTGAACCAGAGATAGGAGAGGTTTGATTATTAAGACTTCGATTTAATTCTTATGTAAGATTTTTGAGGATATATGTTTTTGCTAGAGTTTTGTGACTCTAGCAAAAACTCTATTCCTCCTCCCCCTAGTCCCCAGCAGCCACCATTGTACTTTCTATCTCTGTGAATTTGACTTCTCTAAGTACGTCATAGAAGTTGAATCATCCAGTATTTGTCCCTTTGGGACTGGCTTATTTCCACTTAGCATAATGTACTCAGAATTCATGCATGTTATAGTATATGTCAGAATTTCCTTTTTAAGGCTGAATAATGCTCCATTTTATGTATATACTGCATTTTGCTCACCCGTTCACCCGTCGATGGGCGCTTAGGTCACTTCCACCTTTTTGGCTGTTGTGAATGATACTACCGTGAGCATGGATGCATAAATCTCTCTTTGAGACCTCACTTTCAATTCTTTTGACCACGTACCCGGAGGTGGAATTTCTGGATCATACGGTCATTCTATTTTTAATTTTATTGAGGAACCACCACGCTGTTTTCTTGCAGCGGCTACACCATTTTGTAACCCCACCAACAGTGCCCAGCGTTCCAGTTTCTCTACATCCTCACCAACACTCATTATTCTCTGTTTGTTTTTCATAATAGCCCTTGTAATGGGTGTGAGGTCAGCAAATAGTAATATTTTTGGAGTGGGTTAAATTTGCTCTTGGGATGGGACAGGATTTTGAAGAGGTTAGTTGTTGCCTAGAGATGTAAATGTTACATGAGGGAAAAAAGGGATGTTTTTAGACGCTAGAAAATCATATTGCCAAGCCCGAAAAAGAATATTTTATGTTTATGATGTAATTAAATATATTGCTTTTCTTAAAATTTGACAAGGGTACTTTTTAAAAAGCACTCTTAAGAGCTAGTGAATCCCAGGTGGCTATAAGATTAAATGCATTTCTATTAAGTGTAATAGAATTTCCTGCATTGAGTTTAACTCCTAGTCCTCTGAATTTTCTTTTTTATCTCATACTTGGTCAGCAGTCTGTAAAAGCGAAATAGTCAACCAAATGAAAGCAGTCAGAGTAGGAAGTAATTGTTATTTAAGTATTCTGCTATTCCAGAATATGTGTCCTCTTAACAGAAAGCAGAATCCAGGGTTGAGAGAAATGGGGCAGTAGTCTTGTCCGTTGGAGTTCATGGTTCATGCCTGTTGGATTCAGACAGCCTCTCCAGATAGCTTACACAGGACCAGAGCTCTTTTTACTGTCCAGTATTACTTTGAACTTCAGAGATTGATATCAACAGCATAGTTAATGACCAGATAATCTTCTTGGATGGAATCTCCTTGTCTTAACCTCTAAAATCTATTTCATAAAGAAAGTAATGTGAGAGAGTTTAATAAAATGAGAGACTTTATAGCAATTAAGGGCCATTCATTGGCTATAGAGAAAGGATTTTCTCCCCGATTTTTGATTATCGTTGAGGCTTCTGTCTTGGTTTCCATGTATTTCTTATGTTGAGAATTCAGTACAGCCTGTTGACTGGTTAATTTTGAAAAGCTCCAGGCGGAAATTGGCACCAGTGACACTCTGTAGGCTTTCTAATCAGAGAACCACTGCTGTTCCCTCCTTGTCCTCTGTTTAGTTACACCATACCTTCCAATCCAGTTAACATTTGACCCACCAAGATCTTTCATTAGCTAGGAGAAAGGAAAACAGTTTTTAAATCCTTTTTACTCTGTCTCTGAGCCAAAGAAAACATTAGTTAAGGGCCATAGAAAAACCCAACTTAATGTAGATATTTGCTGACTATGTTATATTTTCTAAGAATAGTGACTGAGCTTCCTCTGTCTTCTTGGGTGAGAAAGACCAAGGAGAATGGATAAGCAGAGTCCTTGTCTACAGAGACCTGGTAGGCTATTTGGTGAAGCTCCCCAAACAAAAGTAACAGTAAGACCATGCACCCCAGCAACAGTTACACCGCTGGGTGGTTTACTCTAGTGTTTCTGATGGTAAGTGCTAGAGAGCTGACGTTAATTTCACTAGCTTTTGAAAGGAAACCTGGGGAGCGTAAAACTTACAGAATACAATTTACTGGATAAAGTGTATATACTTCAGGTCAGTATTACGGGCGATTAAAGAGTGGTGGGGAGAGGAAGACAGCAAAGGGATGTGTAGCTGTCTCTGAGTTGAGATGACACCTGCTGTGATCCTTAGTGGGATTCTGAGTCATCGCTTAGCAAGACTCTTCTTAGAAATGTTGATTAGCTGGCAGTCACTCTTGTGTCTTCACTGCTCCGGTTCTTAAGCTGTTTTCAATAGTGTTATCAGAATGGGCTGGTGGCAGCACCGGCAACTCTGATTCTAGCAGCATCTCTCTGAGAGGCAAGATCCAACACCTGTCCTAGAGCCTTTGTTGGGCTAGAACTCCGATTCCACGATTACGCTTATTTTTGTTTCTGTTATTTTAACACATTATTTATTTATAAAAGTTTTTGTTTGTTTATTAGAGAGAGTGAGTGAGAGAGCACGGGGTTAGGGGGAAAGAGAAGTAGACTCCCCACTGAGCCAGGCCGATCCCTGGACCCTGAAATCTTGACCTGAGCTGAAAGAAGACGCTTAACTGACTGAACCACCCAGGCGCCCCTTAGCACATTTTTAAAACTTATTTTTATTTTAATATAATACCCGTATATGGTTTAAAAGTCAGCAGTACACAGAGCTTATAATAAAAGAGAGTACGGTTCTGCACTCCTGATTCCCACTGTCTAGGGACATCGACTTTCAACTTTTTAAGCAACTTCTTCTGGTATTTTACTCCACATTTCTTTCTTTTTTTCCTTTCTTTTTGTTTTAAAGATTTTATTTTTTAAGTCATCTCTGTACCCGGCGTGGGGCTTGAACTTACAACCTGAGATCTAGAGTCATAGGCTCCCAACCACTGAGCCAGCCAGATGCCCCGTTAACTCCACATTTCTGAACAGCATGCTTGTACTGCTGTTTCCTGAATTTTTTTGTTTTAGTTATCTGATGACTTCCTACTTCTGAGGATGAGAATTTGGTTTTTATACATCTCCCTCTTTTCCTCCCTTCTCCTCTCATTATATTTATAGTAAGATAGTCAGTGTTCACGTGGCTGTGCTCACGTAGATATGGTTCAAGTGAATCAGTGTATATTTCCTCATAAAATGTTTTGCTTTTCCTGGAACTGAAAAGTGCCTTGTTTCTTTTTATTTGCATGACTTAAAAAAAAATGTGCCTGTTGCTAAATGAATCTTCAGTCTCTGTGATAGCAGGAAAATTCCTCTCAAACATGTTGGGTAACTATGAATTTATTTTCTTCTCTGAGATTTACTTCTGGGAGCCCCGTACCCCCTGCTTTAATCCGTACTGGGTTTTCTTTAGGCCTGTCGCATAGCTGGGGCCCCGGACAATATCTTCGTCAGGAAAATTTCTTTCACCTCTGTTCTGTTTTGGATTCTCAGTCTACCTCTTGATTTATTCCATTTTGGTGAAACAGACTTTTCCTTCTTTCTAAGAAAGGTATCTTTTGAGATGTCGTACATCTGAAGGTGTTTTCATTCTGTCCTCACACTTGTTTGATAGTGTGGTTAAGTATAGAATTCTCAGTTAGAAATTATTATCCGTAGAATTTTAAAGACCTGCTGTTGAATCGTGCAGTGTGTTGTTGCTGGGCAATCCAGTAGTGTGACTGTTGGACATTTCAAGGCTTCTTTCTCTCTTATTTTTATTTTTTTCTGGAAACTTTAGGATTGTCTTTGTATGGTGTTTTGAAGTTTAATGCTTGATGCGCCTCTGTGTGTGTGTGTGTGTGTGTGTGTGTGTTTTCTGTTCTTGTTCTTTTTTTTCACTGTTTCTTTGAACTGTTTCTTTCCTTTTTTCTTTTGTGCTCTTTTGGAATTCCTGCTAAATTTATGTTGAATATCCTGGATCAGTCTCCTCTCTCTTTCCCCCTCCCTCCCCTGCTCCTTCCCCCTTTCCCCTACTCCCCCCACTTCCTTCCTGTGCTTTCCTGTTTTACAGCTCTTATCTTTTTATTCTGTTCTTATGGAGGGTTATTCCTGTTGAATGGCCAAGTAACTATTTCTGCTCTCAGTCCGAGAATATATTCTTGCTTTCTGAGTGTGCTTTTCTTGTTCTTATTTCGTGAATGCAATGTCTTGTCTCTGAGGCCATCAATTATAAATGTGTTTTGAGGTTGTAGTCCGTTCTCGGCATAGTTTGTTTATCCAGAGTTATTTTTCTGTTTGTTTTGGACTCTTTTTTATGTGATGGAACCTTTCCTAGTATCTGGTGATCCTTGCTTGTCATTTCATGTTGAAGAAGGAGGCACTAAAAATTGATTGGAGGGTCTGCTTGTGGGTCAGGACTTACCAGTTGGTGGCCTTCGCTGTAGAGTGATTGCACAGGAACTCAACTCTTTCGTGTTGGGGAGGGGTGCTAAAGGTCAGCAGTCGCTTTCAGGACAACAAGTTTCTTCAGAGACACTATTTGAAACTCCTGTGAGGCTCAGGGAGAGGGATATGTGAGCTGGGCTGCCAGCATTCTGGGAATCTGGCAGAGGAAGAGGGTTGAATGAGTTTTCCAGTCTCTAAGTAGACCTTTGTCTCCCGGCTTCACTTGGCTCTCTCACCCCGGTCCTCAGCTGTGCCTGATGTCTGGAGGCCAGAGAGCATCTTCTGTTGAACTGTTCTAAGCATTAAATCCCAGGGTCAGTAGGACAGGTGCCTGCGTAGGTTTGGGTGGGGATCTGAGCAGCTTACACAGACTGTGAGCCACCTCACTTGTACCCCAGTCCTTATTACCTTTTCCTTCTGGTTCTGGAGGCTTTTCAGCATTCTGCTGCTGGAATCTGCTTGCTTTGTTGGCTCTCACCCTACCCTCTCACCCTACTGGCGATGAGTCTCTGTGGTGACTTAGTGAGTTAGCCCATTTCCAAGTACTGTCCCTCGTCTAAGCCTGCATTAGAATGGCCAGTGGCTGCCCCATGCGCTGCACCCACCTGTTGGTACCGGTACCCCAGATTCCATGTTCCGAAAGAGTATCAGGGCTTTTTTTAATGGATGGTGTTCACTCTTGGAAATTCATTTCATTCTACTTCAGTTAAAATTTTAATTTGTTGATCTTCTCATGTCAAATGTGTCTGTCTATACTAGAAGTGTTATAGATGGTATTTTTCATCTTCTTATAAAAGAAATTTCAGTTTCTAACTTCATAATTTTCAAGACTCTAAGGACTTAGTGAAGTCACTAGTTTTGTGATCTCAGGAATGTGACAATTAGTAAAGGCTTAGTTTTATAGCTCTCTACTTTTTTTGTATATGATTAAAAGTCTTAATCCAAGATGTATGTATTTTATCAGTGTTCCCACACCTTTCCACATCAGTTTTAAGTTTAAATGCCAAATAGGGAAAAACTTTAATTGCTTATAATAAGGATACTTTTTATTTCATAGGTATTTTAAAACTTTTGTTTATTTTATTTTATGTTTAGAGAGAGAGTAGGTAGGGGTAGAGAGGCGGTTAGGGGCAGTGGAAGAGGGAGAGAGAAAGGGAGGGAGAATCTTAAGCAGGGTCCATGCTCAGCGCCTAGCCTGACGTGGGGTTCGATCTCACAACCTTGAGAGATCATGACCTGAGCTGAAATCAAGAGTCAGAAGCTTAAATGACTGAGCCACCCAGGTGCCCCTAACCTTTTATTTTTTAAAGTAATCTCTATACCCAATATGGGGCTCAAACTCATGACCCTGAGATCAAGAGTTGCATGCTCTACCAACTGAGCCAGCCAGGCACCCCCGTTCCATATATATTTTCGAAAGGATATATATGTGCACGTCTTATATAACTTTATATAAAGTTATATATATGTAAATATTAATATCAGACTTTTCTACTCTTATAAACACTGGATTTTACAATGAATACTTTATCAGTACCTGAAAGCTATCTGTTAGGATACACACCACAACTTGTGTATGGAAGCAAGTGTGACTTTTCAGTTGATTGATTTCATTCACATAATTTATTTTCATTATAGAAGTTTTGCAAGTGAGAAGCTTAAATGCATTTGTATAGATAAAGGTAGTTGGGGCTCCTGGGAGGCTCAGTCGGTTGGGTGTCTCCTTTTGGTTCAGGTCCCAGGGTCCTAGGATCAAGCCCCATGTGGGGCTCCCTGGTCGGCAGGGAGTCTGCTTCTCCCTCTCCCTCTCCCTCTCCCTCTGCCCCTCCCCGTGCTTATGTGCTCGCTCGCTCTCTCTCAAATAAATAAAATCTTCAAAAAAAAAAAAAAGCGATAAAGTGTAAGAGGGTGAGCCACTGAGGGAAAACAGTGTGCTTTTTTCTGTCGGCTCTTTGTTGAGCTGCAAGCTCTGTGTTTTGTGCATTGTATTAAAAAGTGGAGGAATTTGATTTCTGAGATTGTATGTTGATTAGTCATCTTTTGGTATGAAAAGTAACATGGGTTATTAAAGAAGTGAACACCATTCATGTGGAGAATTGTGCCAACTCTGTCCCCCCAAATACAGCTATGGACGGAGAGGAGCATAGGCCCCTGAGCAAGATAAGAACATAGATACAGTAACACCCAGGGACTTCACACGGTGGTCACAATTGTGTCGCCCTCCTCAGGCCTTGTTTGAGATGTAAAACTGAAACACTTGAGTAGGAGAGACTCAAGAGACTGAAAACAGCACAGGAGTTAAAAAATAGAACCCACAGTGGTCTGAGGTCATTCAGTAAAGTAATAATGCCGCCATTTCTCAGAGTCTCTTCTTGATGCTGGACATGTCGCATGTGTTCTCCCACCCATCTCTCATGGAGAGAGCTGAGCCCAGAAGTTCGTTGGTTTGTTCCGGGACTCATGGGGCTGAGCTTCAAACCAGCACTGTAAGAGTTTAAAAAGCTATAACCTCTCCAGCATGCTCTATTACTAGAATTTGAAGACACCATCATCTTTTCATGGGATGGCACAGAGACTGGTGTGTTCAGGATAGACCCTAGTCAGTCAAGAAAACATGGTTCCTTATATCGAGATTAATGAGGAGAGGCATTGGTTTAATAACATTTAAATTACAGACTTTTCCATTAAAAGTGGTTTAAAAAAGTTTTATCACTTAGAGCCCCAAACACCAGGTATCAAAAAATTCCATTGAGGGAAGCATCTCATCGCTTAGTGTCGGGAAGATACTGTAACTGTGGATTGGGTTTTGGCGAGGGATTAGTGTGAAGGTAGTTCATTCTCAGGGGATTTGATCACAGGTAGTTTTCTGTTGCTTCTGTACCAGATGACCATAAACTGAGGGGCTTAGAACAAGACAGCTGTATTATCGTAGCGCTTCTGCAGGTCAGAAGTCCAACACGGGTCTCAGTGGGCTGAAATCAGGGTATCAGCAGGGCTGCCTTCTCCACGGGAGGCTGGGGGAAGAGTCCTCTTACAAGCTCATTCAGGGTGTTGGCCAAATACAGTTCCTGTGGTTGTGGGACTGAGGTCCCTGTTTCCTTGCTGGCTGTCAGCCATGGGGCCACTCTTAGATTCTAGAAACCTCTCTCCTGTCCTTGCATGTGGCCCCAACATCTCAGGAGCCGTCAGCAGCTTATCAAATCCGTCTTATGCCTGAAATTTCTCATTCCCCTTCTGCTGTACCTCTGACTGGCTCTTCTTTCCTCTTTCTGCTTTTATGGGCTCCTGTGATTCCATTGGGCCCAGCCCGACTACCCAAACTATTCCTGTTTTAAGGTCAGTTCATTCGTAACCTTAATTCCATCCGCAGGGCAGTGCCTGGGTTGAATGAGTAATCAGGAGATGGGAGTCTTGGGGAGACATCTTTAGAATGCGGTCTACCACAGTTACTTCTATGATACACTTTAATTTCTAGCATATTCTCTCTGTGGTTTAATTGTTCAAACTCTTATTTTTAAATATTTAAAAAAATATTTGTTTATTAGAGAGAGACAGCGTGAGCAGAGAGAGGGAGAAGCAGACACTGAGCTGAGCAGGGAGCCCGATGCGGGGCTCAGTCCCAGAACCCTGGGATCATGACCTGAACCGAAGGCAGACGCTTAACCGCCTGAGCCACTCAGGTGCCCCTAATTGTTCAAACTTTTAACTATGCAAAGTAAAAATGAGTGCTGGAAGAAGTAGCAAGGTATGACCAGTATTTCATCCTGGTTTCTTAAAACTAACATTGTCTTTTGTACCAAAAATTTTTTTCTTGTTACAGAGTCATATTTACAAATAAATCAAGAAAGACATTCATTCATAATTTTTATTCACATTCTGTATTATTCTGGAATATTTGTTTTGATAAATCAGAGCTCTGTTTTATGTGGTCTTGATCTTTGGGGATATATATTTAGAAGATATATATAGTTTGATTCCAGTATCTTCCTATCAACACCACATTGTTCAGAGGTGGTCCATGTGGCAAAGATATCAGAACCTTCCATTGTATTATTTCTTTAAAGCATGAATTAAATTAAATAACTTTTCTCGTCCTGTCTTGAAAATTTGCAACTTTTCTCCCTTCTTCTCTGTTAAAGAATGTTTTTGTCAATGAGAAAGAGTTACCACACCTATGAGGCAGACCTGTTATTCTTTGCAAAAGTCCTTCATAAATGCTCATTTAATACCCGTTGTCTGTGAAGTAGTTAGGGTTAAGCATTTTCATCCCCAGGCTTAATAAAGGGCTGAGATTGTGGGGTATACCCATCAGGTGGGGGCTGGCAGTGGGGGACAGTGGAAGAATTCACACAAGGCGGAACAAAAGAGATAGAAGTTTACTGAATACACCTCAGGGAAGCTGCGGACAGGACAGCAGAGGAGAGGCTGTTTGCCACAAGGCAGGGGTGAGGGTGGAGTGAGGGACCATGGGGACATCACTGCCTGGTTGTAAGTAGCTCGCTGGTTAGTAAGGCCCGATGGCTATTTCACGGTGGGTCGTTTAATAAACCTGTTGCATTGCCTCTGCTTTCAGCTTGGTGGTCGATGTGAGCCCCTTTGCCTTGCTCAGGTTCCAAGCCTCTTGCCTGAATGTGGCCCTTTATCTCTACCCTTCCCCCCCCAAGATACATGTTGGCAATCATCCTCCAAGCATATGACCCACCAATACACATCTGAAGGGTCTCATGCCTGAGGTCTCATACCTTTCCCAGCAATAGCTAGCCCCCTTGGGATCCTGGAACCTGTTGCCAAAATACCTGGGAGACTTACACTCTCCCTAACCCCCTCCCAACTTGAAAGTGTATCATGGGCCACTCCTCACAACCCCAGTGCCCCTCTTTCTGCCCAGGGGTCCTGTCTCCGTGCTTTAATAAAACCACCTTTTTGCACCAAAGACATCTCAAGAATTCTTTCTTGGCCGTCGGCTTCAAACCCTAACCATCAGTTGTAATTTTCCATCTAAGCAAGGCCTCCATGTGTTTGTTGATTGACCGTGATTCTGAGTGGTTTCTTTGGCGCTACTGGGCCTAGAACAAGTCTTTGGGAGTTGACTTAACACTGAAGCCCCGTGGGTAATGGACTGCTCCTTAGCAATGCTGTAATCATGATTTTAGAAGCAAGAGAACAGAGGAGAGATTCTTTGTTATTCATTTGAACCTTTTGAAAAGAACTCCTGGAGTTTCTTCAGACATCAGAGGTGGGACAGGATGTTCTGATAGAGCACCAGCCACGGGTACTCTTTCAGGTGCTGAGCCTGTTCAAGCCTAGAAGAATGCCCTGGGGCATCTGGGCTGCGTCTGCGCAGAATGGCTTCCGCTTTGGAGATAGCACTTTTCTTTGAAAGCTTTTATAGTTTATAAAGAAGTCTTGTTTTTGAGGTCTGTTTTTTATTGAAATTTTTTTCCTCTTTGTTATTTTTCATCTCTCCCCTACGTCCCAGTCCCTAATGCTTGTGTAATGCTTCACACATGGTTAGCTTCCAGTAAATTTATTGACTCACTCTTAGCAATTTATGCTTGCACACAACATCTGCAGACAAGGACTGACATGTTGGTTTGGTTTTGTTTTGTTTTCATGATCTAAGACTAGAGATAACTACCCTAATGAGTAGGTTGTCTGCAAATTTGCTTTATTAGTTGGTTTCAGGACCTCTCACTTTAAAAAAAAAATAGCTTTATTGGAGGTATATTTGGGCAGACAGTAAACGCCACATATTTCAAGTGTAGTAGTTTTACACATCTTGACGTATTTTTATACCCACAAAACCATCACCAGTCTCAAGATATTGAACGCTTCCGTCACCCTGGAAAGTTTCCTTGTGCCAGCAACCCCGCCCTCTCCCCGCTCTGTACAAGTTAAACGTTCAACTCCCATGCGATCCGGCCATTCCACCTCCAGGTAGTCACCCAGGAGAAATGAAGGGGTATGTCCGCCCGAGACTTGTACAAGAATGTGCACAGGACCTTTATTCATACTGTCTCTAGCTGGAAGCAGCTCCAACCCTGATTTTACCCCCTTTATTTCTTATTTTGCAGAATGAGAAGGTTTTTTTTATCCTCATTTTTTCTATGGCATTCTAACAACATAAACAAAAATGCCCAAATGTTAAAATAGTGTATTTTATTTTATTTTTTTAAAACATTTTATTTATTTGTTTGACAGCCAGCAAGAGAGGGAACACAAGCAGGGGGAGTGGGAGAGGAAGAAGCAGGCTCCCAGCAGAGGAGCCCGATGCAGGGCTCGATCCCAGGATTCTGGGATCATGCCCTGAGCTGAGGGCAGAGGCTTAACAACTGAGCCACCCAGGCGCCCCTAAAGTAGTTTATTTTAAACAATTTCCTGAAAGCGTTTGATTTAAAATGTATTTTTTAGTATTTTTAGCTAGTATATCTTGCTTACTCAGATGTTATTCTGAGTGCCTATCAAAGATGAGCTCATTTTATCCTCAGGACAGTGCTGTTTCATGTCTGATCTGTCCCCTATTTTACGAATAAGGGAACTGAAGAACAGAGAGGATGGGTAACTTGCCTAATAAGTTCCCGCAGCACAGGTAGCCTGGTCCTATAGGCGGGGTTCCTGACTAGTGGGCTTGCTACATTCTGCACCTCGTCGAACGTAATTAGTTAATTTATTATGATTTTCTTGTGTAAGTCACACTGGTTTTAACAGCAAACCTTGTGAGCATAAAATAGTGAAAACAGTTGCCGTGAAGGCGTCAGGACAGCAAAAACATCTATTCATAGTAGTTGGGAAATCAATTTGATGTCAGATTTAAGCACTGCTGAGGCTGGTACAATAAATAGGTTTTTCTTTCTTTCTTTCTTTTTTTAGAAACCTGCGTTTCATCTGCTTGGTTATTTATAGTTTTTCATTTCTTCTTAGGCACGTCACACCTGAAAAATTTTATGTGGAAGCTTGCGATGATGGAGCGGATGACGTGCTTGTCATCGACCGCGTGTCCACAGAAGTTACCCTGTCAGGTATTTCTCAGCGGGGGGCGGGCGGAGAAGCGGCCACGAGAGACTCTCCCGCAGTTGCCGTAATTAAAATAAACGGATCGGGGGTATAACCGTGTGCGGCTGAGTATCGTCCTACAAAATTTGAATTCCTGCCACCTCATTTGATTCTTATGCGTTCATTTTATGCTTCCTCCTTTTTTCTGAAAAGGAGGAATGATCTTGAAATTTTTGCTATTTGTCAGGACTTAAAAACATAGTTATTTCTTTATTTCTTCCTTTATCTGTACTTTAACAGGATTGGTTTTGTTGAGGTCAGTTCCTTTCTAGCTGTAAGACTTAAGGTATTTGAGGATGAGAGAGTTGTTTGAGCATTAAGTGTATGGAATTTTAATGGCTGCTTTTGTTTTTGAAAATATTCATGACTCTGAGGATAATTTAATAAATGAAAATTACATGTATACACACACACACACACACACACACATACGTATCACTGACTAAAACTTGTGTTGTAGGCAAATAATGTTCCTAAGCTTTGTCTATCAATATCTTGTCTGTCTCTCCAGTTATATTTTGGTTTTGCTTCGCTGGGGTGTGAAAAACAATTTTTTTCCCCAATCATATGGAACACTGATTTCTCATTAAATGTGAAATAATTTTAGTGATAAATTAATGTACCACATGATATCACATTTAGAATTTCATATTTCATGTGTTTAAATATTCACCTCTAGACAGAGTTCTCTGTATTTTTAAGTATCGTGTTTGAGTAACCACAGAGTAGAAATTCAGTAAATGTAAATATCCTTTGAATAGATAAAGCGAAATATGAAAATATTTTGAATAGGATAGTAAAGTATAAGAAGGGGATGGCTATACATTTCTATTTTCTTAGTTATCTGGTTATTCTGGCAAGTACCGTATATAGTTTTCCTTTGCCCAAATGGAATTAGAGGTCTGTTTTAGTTTGATAATTTGGCATTTCCTGTTTCTGTTGGTTGGTGGCTGCTCTCTCAAAATAGCCAATTGGTTTTAACCAATGTTAGGGCACTTCTGAAGTCTAGTAACACTACTTCTTTAGACCGTGTTGGTACAACCTAGTGTCTTGTAAAAGCTTTAGCATGGGTGTGTTTTCAATTATTTTTGAAATTTCAGTGACATTTATTTGTAAGTAGAGATTGCAGACCCATTAGAGGTGACAGTGCTAAGGTCACCAATAGTTTGGATGTAAAAAGGATACCAAGTAGTCATTAGTAGACACATGAAGAGATACTTTGACCCAAAGGCAGTGGTGATAAGAGGCTGACTCACTCACAGTTGCTCTGCTAGGTTTTTTTTTTTTTTTTTTTTGCCATTGGAAATGCAGACCATTGCCAGGGAAAGAGGGATTTTTTTTTCCTTCCATGAAAAATTAATGTGTTCTTAGGAATTATCAGTTTTATTGTTATTATACTCTAATTAATGTAACTTAGAGCTCCATCAATAAATAGTACATATAAGTTTATCAGATGATCTCAGTGTCTTCAGGATTTTCTCTAAGCTTTTCCTCGCACTGCCTTTCCATTCGTCATGTTCGTTAGTTGGGGCACAGCATTGCTGAGCAGATTGAATCACTGAGAGAAACAGAAGTGAATTTCAGACCTTATTCGAAATTACTTTATTCAGAATAACAGGACTGCCTTTAAGAAACAGGACTTGTTTCAAAATGAGTTCTAGGATGGTAATTAAACTGTGAAAGAAGACTTGTAGAGCCGCATAAATCTGGGAGCTGTGAGTGAAACCGTGGAGCAGCTTTGTTCCCCTGGGGGCCTCCTCGGGCCCATGCGAGGGAAGAGAGGTGATGTCGATGTCTGTAGCAAAATCAGCTCATTTGATGGGGACTCCTACCTTCCCCACTTTGGGGCATTATCCCTAGAGTTCTACAGATGTGTTTTGTGAAACACGTTGACTTAAAGTTTAACAATTATGAAATGAACCCTATAATCAAAGATACTTTTTTATTATTAAGGGTGTTTTTGGTAAAGTCATGGTTAATGGTGGTGCCTCCCTGCACACCTGCGTTTCCTTTCTCCCTCGCCCCTTGGGTCTTGCCTCTACTTCCCACATTTGTAGAGGTGGATGGGCAGGTCTCTGTTTGCATTCCATTAGTTCCATGTTGGTATTAAATTTATGCCCTCCTCCCCATTAACTTTCTAATTTTCTTAAATGGACATGGACTTAGCTTCTGGCAAGGGGTTGAATAAATTTGGTTGAAAAATGACCATGGAAGTATCCCACGATTTACTTGATGAGGATGCTGAAGCACGTTACTTTGGGCACCTTATCTAGACAGGCAGAGGTCTTGATATGTCGCATGGACATCTTTATTTTGTATTTTGCCAAAATGCAGGTCTAACACTAATGAAGGACTATTGCTTTCTTAGAACAAATCATGCATATTGATTTTGGAGTAATTACAGAAGTCAAACTAACTCTGCTTTTATATTGGTGAGCTTTTTTCTATGTGATTTTTCTTTTTCTTTTTTTTTTTTCTTTTAAAGTCAAGAAAGATATTCCTCCTTCAGCTGTTACAAGACCAATATTTGGTATACTGGGCACAATCCATCTGGTGGCAGGTAAGAAAAATAAGATGGGCATGGGACGCCTGGGTGGTCAGTCGGTTAAACGTCTGCCTTCTGCTCAGGTCATGGTCCCTGGGTCCTGGGATCGAGCCCCGCATCAGGCTCCTTGCTTAGCAGGGAGCCTGCTTCTCCCTCTGCCTGCCGCTCCCCCTGCTTGTGGGCTCGCTCTCTCTGACAAATAAATAAATTCCTAAAAAAGAAGATGGGCAAAGAAGTTAATTAAATTGGCACAGTATAAGATGAAGGCATACTTCCTGTCGTGCTTGAGGCAGTAAATCTGTAGGTTAGATATTTGTCACTAAATTTCTAGAAGTGACATACTCCAAATGACAAGCGGTTAAATCGATCAGCCTGAAGTTCTGTTGAATAAAGTTTTGTTCTTGCTTTCATTTCAACTGGAGTTGAAATCCCTAGTCAACTAGACATTTCTTCATACATTCGAAGAGTATTTAAATGAACATTTTAATGCACTGATGGACCAGAGCACTCTGTACCGTCAGCCCCGTATTGAGGTTGAATGTGACCTAGTGCGTGTTAGAGAATGTTACCTGCTTCTGAGTTGTTAGGAAAGTGATTTTGTTTATCTAAATTTCATTTCACTAAACTTAAAAAACATTCCTGTGTCATCAGGCAGCATGTTAGATGCTGAGTTAGAGAAGATGCCAGCCCCCCCCCCCCCATTTTTTCCTGCAGTTGACAGTCTAGTGAGAGATGCATTTAAGTAGTAAATCACTGTAGTGCGGTGTGACAAGTTCTGGGAGAGAGGGGTACACAGGACAACTTCCAGGAAGGGCACTTGTGGGGAGAGCCTTGAGTGGAGCTGAAGAATTAATTTAGTGCTAAAGGCTTACCCTGTTTTATTTGGGAGGAGGCGGCGGTCAGGATCACGGTTGGGGTGTTATTCATGGTGCTGTGATGCCTTCTTAATTTTGGACTGTTCATCTTTGTGACGTTGCAGTGACCAGTTATATTGCCCCAGCACATTTCTCTACCATTTACCAGGACATGGAGGCCCTAGGGATGGTGTAGACGGGACATTACCTCTCCCGCAGTGGTCAGATCTCATGACACATGGTGTTTAAGCTACACGCTGGGAAATGCATTAGCAGAGGCCTGTGTGCCTTGGGGATGGCAGGAGAGAGAAAGAAGCGTTTTCTGGGCTTTACTCTTCATCTGCTAAGATCACTGCTTTTGCTTTTTTTTTTTTTAAGAAAAGGTTTGACCTTTCAGTAGGAACTTTTCTAAATAATGTGCTGTTCTTTCTATTCATAAATCCTAAGATTTCCTTTAAAAAAAAGTCCTGGGCCTTTTATCCGTACGGCACGTGCGGTCTCACGCTGCTGGCCTGTGGGGCTTAAACAATAACGGAGTGCTGCTGTTGGCCGTAGAGTTGCCTCTTTTATATTTATGTTGTGTGTGGCTTTGTTTTTTGCAGGTAATTATCTGCTCGTTATTACCAAAAAGACAAAAATAGGAGAATTTTTCAATCACGTAATCTGGAAAGCAACAGATTTTGACATCCTTTCTTATAAGAAAACGATGTTGCACTTAACTGATATTCAGGTAAGAACTGGAATCATTTACTCATCGCAGAAGCTGATGTAGTCCCGTGGGGGCCGCGGTGGGGGCAGTGGGACAAAGAACGTTGGACGGATTTCTTTTAAGCCTAATGCTTTCAACAGCCCAGCGAGCAGGGTTCCTCTGCACACCTGTATACCAGAAAACATGCTTTCTAAAAGTCCTTTATATAGTTTATTGTTCTTGGTTTGTTTTTATAAAAACTGACTCAAGTTCTTAAGTATTGAAATTTCGTATGCAGAGAAAAGGACAAACAGAAAAAGCCCCTGTGTCCGACAACCAGAATTAACTTCATATCCTTTTTCTAAAGAAGTCAAATACGAAATATGTTTGAAGTTCCACGGAATCCGTTCATTCCCTCTTTGTCCGGAGAAGAAGCTTTCTTTGAGTTTACCATGTGTGAACAGCAGCCTGTATGTTTATGTCCCAGCAGCCCCCCTTTAGCACGATTGCTGTACGCACGGCTTTTAGTTACCCTGCTTCAGGTATTAGGGAATGTGGTTTAAATCTCAGTTACCGTGGTACATGAAGTCAGGCCTTAGTGCAGCGAGCTGGAAGCACAAAGGAACAAAAGCAGCAGCTCTAGAAGGGAAATGCGGATCGTACAGGAGTGGGGTAGAGGCGTGCTGGCTGACCCTGGGATTGCCGGCCCTCGCCCTTCACGGGGCTTTGGGTGCGCAGCCAGGGCTCTTTGTGAAGGTGAACTTCTCGACGTTCATGACGCAGTGGTTGTGATGAGAAGGTTGAAGATGTCCCAGAGGAAGTAATGTCAGCGACAGACTTCACAGGAAAGGAGCTCTCTGGGGTATTCCACGACCTTGAGAGTGCCAAGGATAAGGCCTAAGGATGATAGGACAATTAGGGGCACCCAGGTGGCTCAGTTGAGCATCTGACTCTTGGCTTTGGTTCAGGTCACAGTCTCAGGGTCCTGGGATCGAGCCCCGCCTTGGGCTCACACTCAGCAGGGAGTTTGCTCGTGCTCTCTCTCTCTTTCTCTCTTAAATAAATAAATATATCTTTTAAAAAAAGGAAAAAAGAAAAGAATGGTATATGACATTTGGCCAGGGTGTAGAAAAGATACTCCATAGATCAATATATTCACCACTATAAGACATGGTATTTAAGGCAATAAAAATGGTTGTATTTATTTACTAGCCCAGTAAAATTTACTTGAACAGTTTTTTCTTGATTACTATACTTGGTTGTCAGGCCATGCAACTAATTTTAACATTGCCCACTGCATATGCTTTGCTTTGTACCTTTTGTCCTTAAAAAATATATATAGATAGATATGTCTATATCTATCTATTTATATATCTATATATATCTGAGCCCAAATTAAAAATTTGGATTTATAATAGATGGATTAACATGTTAATCATTTGATAATCACTAAGCATTACCAAACATTATCCATTGTTTCTTAAAGCAAGGATAAAAATAAATGTCCCAGTATTCCTTGGGAAGGCCAGCTAAAATTATTATCAGAAAATAAAGATAAGTATTATTTTACTGGGCTTTTCTTTTTAATCTTGCATTGTAAAAGAAGAATTTAATCCCCATCCAGCCCAGTAAAGTTTCATAGGAATGAGGATGGTATTATTCCCTTGTTATTTACTCGCTGTGTTATTGGGCCTCTCGTGACTTTATGTTTTTCACTTGTCAAATGAGAGCAATTACACTAAACTGCAGGGTTTGTTGTGAGGATGAAAGAGAGTCTCTAAAAGGTCTGGTATGTGGGAGGTCATCACCTAACGTGGTGATGTTTTGTTAAAATAACTTCTGCCCATTAGAGCAAAAACTGAGGGATACCAAAGGGCAGGAGTTCTGCCCCATCAGTTAATGTAACAATACCCCACACTGTGGATTGAACCTCCTCCATGGGTCAGGAGCTGGCCTAGGTCCTGGGGAAATGGTGAGCATCTCCTCTCCGTCAGTCCTATGCCAGTGGTATTTAACAGGGCCAGCCGACTTACAGATCTGGACAGATTCCGTTTCAAGTAGGAAACAGACTGATGTTTTCGTCCCCTCTGTTTACAGTTACAAGATAATAAAACTTTCCTAGCGATGATAAACCATGTCCTGAATGTGGATGGATTTTACTTCTCAACGACATATGATTTGACCCATACTTTGCAGCGGCTGTCCAACACTAGTCCAGAATTCCAAGAAATGAGTCTCTTGGAAAGGGTAAGCTTCATCTTCAGTGATTTTTACTCTTTTTTTTTTTTTAAGGGCCTTATCTCTGTGTCATCCATAAAAATACTTATGGATTTTTAGCAGTCCTGGCTACGTCAGACACACGTGTGGGGTTGACACCACACCATGATCTCAGTTCCGTCACAATTGCGAGTTCAGGATCCCAGAATGTGTACGTGTGACCCAGACAGGATTGAGAACCAGTGGTGTGAGAATTCGGAAATCCAGTCTGAACAGACATGCTGGTAGTTTCCTGGCTCTCGGTGTTCTGTTGTATGACAGTTATTAACATTAACAACATAATTATCCTTATAAAATGAATGTATGTGCCAGCAGGCGGTATTCTTTCTGCACTGGTGTTATAGTTTCTGCAACTGGAAAAGTAAGAACTTACTGATGTAAGAACTTGACAAATACTGATTTGTTTAAGGTGGGTTTTTTTTGTTATTTTACCTTCCCCCCATATGAGTGTATCTTTAAAACTAGGACTCAGATGATATCATCCTAAAATTCCTGCTGTTCAGGAACCTGGATAATTGCTGCCTGGATATTTCAGTAACAAACCTTAGATGTATTTAGGGGGCAGACAGAGTTTTAAAGGTTGCTGTCTGTTACTTGTTAGGCAAGACCCTATGAAATGCCAGTAATTGACCATTTTTGACCAGTAAAAAGGATAATTTCATATGGTTCAACCTAAATCAATATTTTAGTTGACTGGCTGTTTTAAGATTTTATGCTCTAATCTAGTAAAATTATATGTAGGCTTGGACGTAAATTTAGATGTAAGCTAAGCAATCAAGCAATTTGGCTTTTAACTACAGAGACAGTTGCTTTTAAAAGCAGTTGCTATGCTGCATTCTCCCATTTGTTTATCAGGTGTCTCTCAGATGCCTGCTGTGTACCAGGCGCTGTACTAGCCAGCGGGGACACAGACTGCAAAGAATGGCCCCTTGTGGGAGCCTGCAGTCTCCTGGGGAAGCAGAAGTCTGGGCAGTCACAAAATAGGGGACAGTTGCTGTCAGGGGGCTATGTACCAAAATGGGGTGGGATCCCGAGGGAAACTTGGGTCTCACTCGGTCTGGGGGAGCTGGGGATGACTTTACAGAGGAAGGGGCTTTTGAGTGGAGACTGGATGCTATTCTGAATAGGCCGTCTTGGCCAGGGGACAGTGGGAGAGTGAGGGTTCTGGGCAGAGAGGGTGGCAGTGTAATGCGAAACTGAGCCAGCGATCTCACACGTTGGGAAGGGAATTTGTCAGCTAATCAGGAGTCAGGTAACATAGGAAATCGTGAAGGTGACCAATGAACTATACATATCTTAGACATTTTATCTGACTTAAAACATAAAATTCTACACTGACTGGTTGATGATTTGATAGAGGACTAACTATAAGCTTTTCTTTGTTTTGGGTACCTTTATTCCTGCCTAAATACATCCACGTCACTTTCCAGTTTGAGTCTGTAAAGGTTTGGACACCCACAGAGCGATCTGTTGGCAGAATCCTGTCGATTTTGACTGTGTTTCTCTAACCTTCTAGAACTGCCTCTCCTCCTCCAGATCCAACAGCAGTGTTGTTCTAGCAGCTTACCTTTAATCGCTTTAAATTCTGTTATCGTTCAGCTTTATTAAAAAAAAAAAGTAGTTTGTTTTTCAGTCCTGTCTCCTTGACGTGTAGGACATTGAGTTTGGTTACCTAATGCCCACCAACCCGTGCAGCTGGCTCCGGGCGATGGGGAGCCCACACCTGAGCTGGAGGTGTGCCTCAAGGCTGGTTGTGGCCGCTCCGGGACTCTCAGCTGGGGCCAAGAATGGGGAGTGGCAGTCGGTGTGTTTACTGTAAAGAGAACGGAGAGAGTCGGTTCATCTCCCGTGTTGTTGAGGGCACTTCTCCTGTAGCTGTAGTTTGAAAGTCAGAGCGGCCAGAGATGCCATCAGGCAGCTACTGTAGGGGCTGCCGGATGCCAGCACGGGTTAGGCCACGCAGAGGTGTTTCCGGCGGCAGCGAGCCAGTGAAGAATTCCCAGCGGACAGGAGACAGGTCACGCTGGAGAGCTCCCGCTGGCAGCGTGTGGAGGGGTGGGCTGGAGGGGCAAGGCCAAGACTTGAGGCAGGAAAAGCTGCCTTAGTACTTAGGCTGGAGTCGAGTGCTGGTCGTGGCGGTGGGAGCAGGGATGTAGGAGAGGGGGCGGATTTGGAAGGAGATTTAGGATTTGGCAGTTGACTACAGATAATGGAAAGACAGACCCCAGAGGACTCCGAGGTTTCTGCCTGGGCCTGCAGCCGTGGCCTGAGCGGTGGGATGGGACACCTGGAGGAGGGTCGGATTTGAGGGGAAGACCTGCGTGTAGCCACCAGGTGGAGACATTGATTGTTGCGAGTTTTTGTTTTGTGGAAACTCAGGTTGGTGGGAGATACCTGATTAATTTTAAATCTTCTCTCTCAGGCAGATCAGCGGTTTGTATGGAATGGTCATCTTCTAAGAGAACTTTCTGCCCAGCCAGAGGTAATGGACACTAAATAAAACCTTATTTGTTGCAGTCCAAGTTTGAATTGAATACATATATAAAATGGCTGCCTAATCACCAGGGATTTTGGTGATTACTTCTCATTTAACTCAGTTTATAACTTATAAGCTGTGATAGGTCTGCCCCCTCACGTTGTTCTGATTTGAAGAAGCCCAGTTATTTTACTGTGCTCTCGCATGGAAGCCTTAAAAAAGAAGAAATACTTACATAAAAATACATTGCTTTCTGTGAGTAGGAGAGAAGGGGGTCTTGGTGGGTCAGTAGTGGAGAAATGAGGGGCCCCAGGAGGTCCCCGGGCAAATGCAGAGTTCTCTATTTGTCTTTAGTCACCCAAGAGAGACACGCACGGATGTCGGCTTCTCTGTCCTTAGTTTGTACAAATGAGGGGTGAACAGGGAGGCCCAGCCGGGAAGCGTAGTGTCTCGGATCTAGGTACGTAGATTGGCCTAGTGTTTTTATTCCTCGTCGTTTGCTCCGCTGCTTTTGGAAGAGTGGTTTGAGCTGCACGCAGTTCGCAGGGGTGTCTCCTTTCCCTGGAGCAGTGAGGTTGCTGTAGGCAGAGACTGACAGGGAGGGAGGCAGATGGTCGGCAGCTTCTCGCAGCCTTATTAGTGTTCCAAAACCCGAACGTTTCAGCCCAAATTGCTTAACTTGGGTCTTAATTGGAAAGACAAGGGGCTGTGAGAGACATTTTAAAAAAATAAGTTACCCACAAGCCTGATACCTTGTAGTATTTGTATGTTACTTCCATAACACACAAACATTTTTATATAGTACAAGCATGTTTTATGCGCTCTCCTTTTTATTTGAAGAGCATATGTATTCCTCAGCGTCCTGTCTGTCTTCGTTTCAGGTCCATCGGTTTGCGCTTCCTGTATTACACGGCTGTATCCTTTCACAGTATCACAATCCCGTTGTCTGCCAGTCTTTAGTCCGGTATGAGTATGAGGCAGATGTAGGGACAGTCTCGATCGTATGAGGAGAGTGTTTTAGAATTAATAGAAATTGTTCTTGATAACAAAATCAAACCCATTAATATAAAATCTTAGAATACTTGTTATAAATGACCTCCTCCCTTTTTTTTTTTTTTCCTAAATGAATTCTTGAGACTGAATTATTCTCTCTGTTCAAGAGTTCTGGGGCTGGTGGTTTAAAGAAGGAACATCAGGCTGTGTTTTGTCTTTGTTAGACTTTGTACCATTAAACAAAGAGTAGTTTGAACCTGACTAGTGAAATGAAAACTTCCCCTTCCCCTTAAAATAGTTAGATTCAGGAACTAGGGCGAAAAGCAATGTAGAGAGGAGAATTATAATTAAAAATCGTATTTGTCATTTGAAATAACCACAAAAAAATGGGAATAGATGGTACACAAAGAGGAATGCTTAAGGGGGGAAAAGTCTATACAGATGCAGAATAAATAGTCACCGTCTAATTGTAAGTTCATTTTAAAAACTTACCGTAGGCATCACAATGAAAACAGGGAAGCAGAGTGAGCCGGCCGATAAAGGACAGGTAGCCGGTGAGCGCCTGTAACCAGCACTATGCTCTCCGTGCAGAAACCGAGGCAGTCTTTGTATCAAGTACCCCCAAGAAGCTTGTTACAGAAACAGTCTGTGATCTGTTTGTTCATTATGTTAATATGATTTCTTTAAATTATTCTTGTTAAAAGCAAAAAAGTACAGAGGAAACATTTTTCACGGCTGTGGGAGAATAAAAACAAGAAACGATGGGGATAAAAGCTCTGGTTTATTCTGTCTCTCCCTCCCCACCCTGGAATATTTCCAAGTTCTCCTAAGACTAAAATAAGCAGTGAATTTAGGTAGTGCTTTACGGGGTTTGGGCCAGCTGTGTGTGCTTGAGTGTGTGTGTCTGTTCCCAAAATGAGATTGTGAACGAACAGTAATAGCAATGATAGCAGATGAGAACACTTTTTTTAGGCGGTTTTAGAAACAGCTTATCCATTCATTTAGCTTTAAATCTAAAGCTTTAAGTAAGCCTCCGGTTAACAGAGTTTCAGTGTTTGATGTATGTACAGAGAGGTGAGCAGGAACAGAGGCCTCGAGGCAGGAGCCTGCCCGGGCTTCGTGTGCGGATGGGAGAGGCGGGAGCCACCTCGGGGAAGGGGCCGGTCTGGGTTCTGCAGGGCCTTATAGGCTCTGTACCGTAACTGTGATGAGAAACTTGGGATTCGAGTGGAGGATGGGCATGATGAGACAGGCTCACTCTGACAGCGGTGTGGAGAACACGCCAGAGGCGAGCATGGGACGATGCAAGGACCAATTAGAGGCCATCGCAGCAGTTCAGGTGCGAGAGGCCAGGATGGCAGCAGTGATGGTGGCGGAAATGGTCAGGTTCCAGATGCGTCTTGAAGGTAGAGCTTACAGAACTTTGTGAGAAATTGCACATGGGGTATGAAAGAAGGGGGTTTAAGTACGAATCTAAGGTTTTTGGGCAGAGTAAGCGGAAGGAAGCCATCCATCGACGCACGGATGAGTCTGGAGGTGGGAGTGAGGCCACAGTATCCAGAGTTCCACTGGGACACGCTAAGCTTGAGATTTCTCTAGCTTCCAAGTCGAGATGTCACGAAAAAGATGGAGTAATGGGGCGGGAGTTTACAAGGGAAGGTCATGTTGCAGACATAAACTTGAGAGTCGTCTGGGCACAGATGGCATTTAGAGCCACGAGGCCGATGAGCTCATCAAAGGAGGGAATGCATCTAGAGACGAGAAAAGGCCTGGAGAAAGAAGGTGGTCTGAAGGGAGTTCTAGATGGTGAACAGAGGCTGGAGCCACAGATTGTAGGCCTCAGTGAGAACAGAGTGGGGGAACCAGCGCGAGTGAACTGAAAGGATGGGAGAAATGCAGGTGAACCAGCAAAAGGCAGGGAGGAAGCGGGGAACCACCCAAGTGAGTGTGGCGTCCCGCCAGCACATGAAGAGCCTGCTTGCAGGCCCCGGGGTAGTCAGCTGACACGCTGCTGGGTGGTGAAATGTGAACATTCGCGAGGGAGGTTATGCATGCGCTCCCCTGACTCTCCTCCCCAAATGGGGCATATGACTGATGAGGTTTCACAGAAGGGGAGAGCACAATCCATGCTGGAGTGATGTCCTGGAGTGTGTGACAGGTGGAGTCTAGTGCCCAGGTCCTCCGCCGCCGGGAAGGGAAGCAGACACCCGGATGTGCGGACGCCAGTTGATAGCTGTGGCAGAGCACACGGGGATGGCTTTTACGTCCACAGAGGACCAGGAAACCATGTCAGCTGGGTGAGTGGGATGAGGGAGGAGTGTTGGAGGCTGAGAAGCGCGGTACAGGCATCCAAGTGGGAGCACGTGGTCCTGGGCGTAACTCATTGATAGACCGGAAGTACATCGGTTCACATGATAAAAGTGACAGTGATGGGCTGCTGTATGATTTTTATTTTCTTCTTGTTCCTTCCATGCTTTCTGGATTTTTTAAAGTGTGTATGTATTTCTCTTGTAATCCGAGGAAATGATTCATAAAGCAGTCACTCGTCTTCTGTGCTATACGTAGTTCTCTAAGGGCAGGCTCATATCTTACTCATCTTTGTGCCCTCGCCCAAAATAGGTAATGGGCGAATGAATAAATACTGTTTTGGATTCTTTCTCTAGTGCTGTGGGTTTTAGAGAAAAGTGAATTGGGAGTTCAGGATGAGTCATTGTTAAGTGTGATGATCCCAGGTCAAAGAGAAGGATGAATCATTAGAAATTCACATTGCTAGTGTCCCTCAGTACCATCATTTTGAAAATGATTTGGCATTCTCTTGTGAATTTACCAGAACTTCCCCTGTGCATGCCCAATATGTTTATACCAGCGGGTGTTTGCAAGAGTGTTCATAGCACCACCGTTGGATGGAACCGACACCACGAGGTCCATCAGAGAAGAGTCAGGGCTCTCATGGTGTGGTCCTCACAGGTGGCACACAGCCCTGAGAAGGAGTGGCCTACTGGCTCGTGCAGGCCAAGCGTGCATCTTAGGAACTTACTGGTGGAAATAAACAAGGGCTGATGTTTGTCAAGAATGTGGTGCTGTTTATAAAACTCAAACATAAGCAGGCCACATGTTTTTAAGTCGTGGTTGCCTGTGGTGAAATTAAAAAGGCAGGAGTGTGGTTTCCTGAGAATAGTTGTTGCTTCTGGACAAGAAGACACTTGGACGGGACAGGGAAGTGACATAATTAGATTCAGGGTTTTGATACTGTACTAAAGTTGGATGAGAGGTTCAGAGATACTTAATTTATCGTGCTGTTATGCTCTATACTGGATGATTCAAGTTGTGTTAAGAAAAATATGTTATATATAAAAGATAAGCATAGGACAAACCCAAACAAATGAGGAAGGAAGAAAGATAAGGCCGTCGAGACAGTGAAAGAAACCTTTCTGTTACAATATCAAGCAGCCAAGATGAAAAGTCAAAGTAATTCTTAGGAGGTTGGCATTTCCTAATAAAATCAGATGATGAGTATACTCCTTGACCCAACAGTCCTCGCTGCTTAGAGCCACTTCCCCAAAATGTTTGTTTGTGGCACTTTTCTGCTAGCAAAAACTGGAAACAAGCTGGACAGTCGGCTGGACAGACCAGTGTAGCCAGTATCCGTGCGGTGGAATAGAATCCAGCCCCAGCAGCGAGGGAACCCCAGGCACATACTGCTGAACAAAGAGAGCAAGCCAAAAGACAGACACAGTATATTTCCTTGTAGGTGAAAAAGGTACACTCTTCAGTCTAACCAACAGATTGCTCAGTGGCAGAACTAGAAAAGACCAGCAAGGGAGTGGTGAACTGCGTGGCTAGCGGTCTGCACGTGGAGGGCAGCAGGGAAGCTAGATGTGGGGGGACGACCGCTCTGGGTGCTTCAAAGTGCTGGGGGTGCGCGTGGGGGTGATGTGTGAGCAGATTTATGATTTTTGTTAGGATTAGACAATATTTAACTGAAATTGGCCATTTTAACCAATTGGCCATTTTAACCAATTCTGAGTATACTGTTTAGTAAACGGCATCGCCTTTGTAATGTACAAAGAGCATGAAGCCATCTCTCTCTCCCCAGTCGGAAATTCTGGATCTTAATGGATAAGCAGTAGCTCCCAGACATGGGTCTTTTTGTAAATATTTAGATACATTGTGTATTCTTTTCTATTTGTTATGTTTCCTAATAACATTGTTTTAATGTAACAGATTCGCCATCTCCAGAGGCTTCTGCAACCCTTCATCCTGGCGATGAGGTGGAGAGGCCCGCGCCCTGGGGTTCCCAGGGACAGAGCTCTTTGCGTTGCTGAGTGGTAGTGAGCAGGCGGAGAGTGCATACCGTTACCAGTCGTTAGGGAGATAGTTTTAGATTAAGAAAAGTTTTGGGGGGAGATACTTTTTTTTTTCATATTCAAGTTTCACTTTTCCTGTTTCAAGGAAAAAGTAGAGTCAGAATTTGTTTCTGGATAACCCTTAGTTTGATCTGTAAATCTTCATATGCTTACCAACTGTTACCGCGGATTTGTAGTTGTCATTATACGTATGTTTTGTTTTTTTATTTTTTTTATTATTTTTTTTATTTTTTTTTTAAAAGATTTTATTTATTTATTTGACAGAGATAGAGACAGCCAGCGAGAGAGGGAACACAGCAGGGGAGTGGGAGAGGAAGAAGGAGGCTCCCAGTGGAGGAGCCTGATGTGGGGCTCGATCCCATAACGCCGGGATCACGCCCTGAGCCGAAGGCAGACGCTTAACCGCTGTGCCACCCAGGCGCCCCTGTTTTTGTTTTTTTAAATTGCAGTAGCCTAGTACCCCCCCTTTTCCATTTCTTATTTGAAGGCAAAACTACATTACATTTTTCTTTTTCATTCTAAGCAGGGTTTTTTGATGATATAGGTAATATTTTACTTCTAGAAAGTGGTTAAGGATAGCAGGGAAAGGAAATCATATTTTAAAAATAGAAACAACATAATGAATCACTTAAACATACTGTCTGTATGTCATTATAGGATTACTGACCTGACCAAACTTCACAGTTGAATATTACAGTACTAAAAGCTTGTGAACATTCATGAAGAACCCAAAGAGATTGTATATTTTTGGTTCATTTTTCTCTTAAAGATGGAGTCATTCTTGCTAGGGTAAATAGGTTCAAATGTAATCTGAAAATCATACCTAGGATTTCTATAAATGTTATATTTTTCTTAACATAGCTAAGTTATTACTATGCACTCGTGTTCTATTAATGGAAAATACTTCGATTGGATTCTCATCTCGAGGAGGAGTTGTTTCAGAGCCGGTGTGCGCTATTATGTAAGAGGTAAGATTAATTTTGTCAGCGTGATTCAGTACTGGGTTTTATCTATCACTAATGTTTTGTCATATGGTGACGTGAATGTAACCTTTTGTATTGTATTTGTTCTCTTTATCATTTGATAGCCTCACTAAATATTTATCTCCTGCTTCACTGTAATAATTAGGTAGGTTTCCTGTGCTTACTGCAGCTACTGTAGTCATGTGGCAGATGGTAATGAGACCCTGTAGGCTGCTTGCTGCCTTCAGAGGGATTGTTCGTGTTGTTTGCTGGATGTCTGAAAACCATCCGAGCTCAGTGTGTCTTCAGTAGCCTGAACTCATATCAGAAAGTCTTGTCTTTCATTGCTTTTGGTTTCTTTGCTTGCAGAAAGCTAGACATTTGACTTTATGCCTTCAACTTTAAGGATTTACATTTGGAGCATTTATTCCTTAGGATTTGTACTAGCAACATGCTAATTTACTTAAACCAAGCTTTTAAAATCTGCATTAAAAATTGCTTGTATTATGAAAAGGAGTTTCTCTAACTTTTCCTATTTTCTTTTTTTCTTTTCTTTTTTCTTTTCTTTTCTTTCCTCTTTCTTTCCCTCCCTCCCTTTCTTTTCTCCTTTCCTTCTTTTTTGTAAGCTGGAAGGGCGTAGCAGAATAAAATCCTACGGGCCATTAGATAAATTGTAGAACTTTTAGGCCACGAAGTTGTAAAGGTTATTCCCTTATTACAGGTGATATAGCAGAAGAAAGGCATTTAGTGAGTGACCTAGCCAAGATCACAGAATCAGAATTGGAATTAGCGACTCCTTCATAACTAGGTTTTCTTGGATGGAGACATATTTTTAATTAAAATTTTTTAATAGGTAATGCATTCACATGGTTCGGGTATCAATAAATATAAACAGATGTGCAATAAAAAAATATTTCTTAGCTTTGGGCCCATCATCTGCATGTTACTCAGTTGTTAGCTTCTGATCCTTCCAGATCATTTCTTTATGCTGTTACAGTTGTTTGTTCTCCTCCCCCTTTTGTGACAGTGGTTGTGTCCTGAGCATATTTTCTTGCAGCTTGGTTTTTTCTGTTTTTTAAATTTCATATATCTTAGAAATCATTTCATAAAGGTCTGCCTCCCCACCTGGCCCCCACCCCCCTTCTCTCCTTCCCTCCCTCCCTGCACCCCCGCCCGTGCACACCAGTCTCACTTTAACTTCTAAAAATATTCCTTAATGAGAATTACGGAAAGAACCCAAGTATAGAATGCTTCTGACAAGTAATTTTAGAAGGTTTTGAGAAAGCACTTCGTTGCTGATTTGACTCAGTAATTTTGTCCCTGTCAGTACTAACAAAACCCCCTGCTTCACCTCCAAATGTCATGTTTGAGAAATAGATCAGCTAGAAAGGATGTTAAGAAATATTTGAGGTGGTTAAAAAATCTGTTGATTTCTTAATGATAATTTGGTAATTTGAGTCAGGGACTAGCTTGAAAGTTGCCTCTGCAAGCTTTTCGTAGTAAAAGTAGATTATGTGAACAGGATTGTAGAGGATTCTTCAAATAATTGAAAGAACTAACCAACATGAAGACTAAACGCTTTAGAGTAGTGCTTTTCAAATTGGGCTTTGTGGGTGTGTTCATAGAGTTACAAGAATTCTCGGATCATACAGTTTTTATGCTTTTATTTTGATATTTGGAATCATTATAAACATCTGTTGGACCGTTTGCCTTATTACAACAAAATACTGTTCACATGATGATGCACATTTTTGTTTACTATTGTGTTTAATGGTTTTAACTTTCAAAATAGTATTTTCCAAACTGGGCATCAATGGGCATACTCCTTGAGAATTTGATTTTTCTTGAAAATATTTTTCAAGTTTGAGAAGCACTGTTTTAGAGGAATCGTGTATGTATAAACAATTGATATATTAAACAGCAACCAACTTCATCTGTTTATTAATAACAGGTCCTTAATACCCCACCTTCAGCCTGTTGGAATGAGTGAGCTTCTCTTAGCTCTCGGATGGTGTACCATGCGTTTGTCTGAAATTTATTTTTACAAGTACTTTTCCACTAATTTGAACTGACTTAATTCTTTCCAAGTTAAACTGAATTAGTGAGTTTCTGCTGTGTTTCTCATGTAATAAATCTAGTTAACTTTGACTTTTTTTCGATTTAGGAATTGATTCTGAAGGCCATGCCGCTAACTTTGTAGAAACAGAACAAATCGTGCACTACAACGGGAGCAGGGCCTCATTTGTGCAGGCAAGTGGACGTGTCTGTGAGGTGGCCGGCCAGCTCGCCTCCTCTGCTTCCATCATAAGTTTCTGCCCCGTTGTTGAAATTTCCCTCCGCTCCCCTGTTTTTTAAAGGAATACCGTTGTCTACGATGTGGGAAAAGTTCCCTCAGAGCAAAGCTACTGCATGAACCTGGCACTCACCTGCCCACATTTCCTGCCCTTGAATTAATTAAGTCCCTAAGGAGAGGGGAGGCGAGGAGGTCCAAGGGTTACAGAGGTGGAACCACTGCTCCGCTTCACCCTCTCGACTTCTTCAAGGCAGTGATGATGGGACAGAAGCCAGCTTGTGAAGGCTTTACCCCGCCTTGCACTTCTCTGGGGGACAATCTGTCTCTTGTTGCCTCCTTGTTGTGGGTCACTCGCTGCTCAGAGCCGTGGTGACTCAACATATTTATAAGTTCATAACCATACACATTTGAGAACGAATAAAGCAGTCTTCTGGTTTCATCATCATGTCGGATTATATAACAGACATAACTTATTAATGGCTTGTAGATAAATTGGTTTATTTTGGAGTTTAGGGGAAACACAGCATGTTTACTACTTGTAAACATGTATATAAAATCAGGAGAAGAAGTCCTTTCCAAATGTATCCCCACAGAATAGGAGCTTTAGGAGTGGGCGCACTCAGACTCCTTTCATAGTTGGTAGGTTGTATTTATGTTTTTTCCTTTGTAGTCAGTGACACACACACACACGACAGTAAATAAGCTGAGAAAAACAAATTCATGTGTATGTTTCTTTTCATATTTCTCTCTTTTCTTTCAGACTCGAGGATCAATACCTGTTTTCTGGTCTCAAAGACCAAACCTCAAGTACAAACCACGACCACTAATCAACAAAGTAGCAAATCATGTGAGTATCTTCTGTGCTTTTCTCATTGACTAAAAATAGCAGCTTAGTGGCCTTCGAGTTTGCATGTGGAGCACGTCGTTATTCCTCACGAGTCAGAACCCAGCATCTCTGCAGCCGTTCTCTTTGGTTCTGGCACCCAGTGCACCTCTGGCCCAGAGGCTGTAGAGCTGGCATGTTGGAAATGTGGAAGACGTGCGGATGATGGGACAGCGTGGCAAATTCAGATTTTAGAGATCGTGGAAGATTTGCAGCTTCGTGCTGTTCTGGAGTCTTCGGTGTGTTCTGTTTGAGGTCGTGCTCAGAGTTAAAGTCTGGTACTGCTGCTCAGAATAGAATGGCTTGTAATTGCTGCTTACTGCAGGGTATTTAGAACATCCGAAGATCTGGTCCCAGTCCTAGTGTCATTCTCTTGAATATACAAACAGGACACTTAAGGGGATACTTTAAAAAGTTCTGTGAATATAGTGTAATTTGGTAAAGTGTATAACTCTTTTCTCTTTCTAGATGGATGGTTTCCAAAGGCATTTTGATTCACAAGTAATTATTTATGGAAAACAAGTAATAATCAATCTGGTATGTTTCTTACATGTTTCTTGGGGGGAACAAAACAAAAAGCTTAACATTTGGAAAAATACAACATTTACCGTTGTAACTGTTTTGCAGTGTGCAGTTCAGTGGCATTAATGTACTTTACAGTGTCAGGCGACTGTCACCCTTGACCATTTCTGGAACTTTTCATCATACCAAACAGAAACTCGGTGTCCACTAAACGTAACTTCCTCTTATCCTTCTCCCCTCAGCCCCTGGTAACCATGCTACTTTCTATCTATATAAATGTTACTATTCTAGGTTCCCCACATGAGGGGATCGTATATTACTGATTCTCTTGGGTCTTGCTTATTTCACCAAACTTAATGTTTTTAAGGCCCGTCCACAGTACAGCATGTATCAAAATTTCATTCATTTTGAAGACTGAATGACATCACATTGTACGTACCAGATTTTATTTATCCGTTTATCTGTCGATGGACCTGGGGTTGTCTACATTTTAGTTATTGTGAATAATGCTGCTCTGAACACTGCTGTGCAGGTATCCATTTGAGTCCCTGCTTTCAGTTCTCTTAGGGCTATACCTAGAAGTTGACTTGCTGGATCATATGGTGATTCTAGGTTTAACTTTTTAGAAGGAACCACTACTGTTGTTCACAGTGGCTACATTTTACGTTCCTGCTGCAGTGCGCCAGGGCTCCACTTTCTCCACATCCTTGTCAGCACTTGTTATTTTCAGGATTCGTTTTGTTTTTTGATTATAGCCGTCTTTCTGGGCACGGAGTGGTGTGTCATCGTACTTTTGATTTGCATCTTTCTAGTGACTGGTCATGTCAAGCATCTTTTCTTGTGCTTGTTGGGCATCTGTATATCTTCTTTGGAGAAAGGTCTACTCAAGTATTTTGCTCCTCTTAAATCAAGCAGTGGTTGTTTTTGTTGTTGAGTTATGGTAGTTCTTTTTATATTCTGGAACTTATCCCTTACTAGATGTGCTTTGCAGATATTTTCTCCCATTCTTTGTGTTGTTTTTGATAACTGCTAGCTGTGAGGTCTATTCAGATTCTTTCTTTTCTCGTGATTAATGTTTCGGTAGATTGTTTCTAGAAATGTGTCCATTTCATCTAGGTTGTCTGGTTCATTGACATACAAATGTTCATTGAATTCTCTTATAATCCTTTTTATTTCTTCAGAATTAGTAGTAATATCCCATCTGTCGTTCCTGATTTTAGTAAGTCGAGTCTTCTCTTTTTCTCTTGGTCATTATAGCTAACAGTTTGTTGATTTTGTTGATCTTTCAAAGAACAAAGTTTTGGTTCCATTAATTTTTCTCTATTTTTAAGATTTTATTTCTTTATTTACTTAGAGAGAGAGTGTGTGAGTTCACACAAGTGGGGGAAGGGACAGAGGGAGAGCAGAGAGAGAATCTCAAGCGGACTCCGCTCTGAGTGCAGAGCCCATTGTGGGGCTCACAACCCATGAGATCATGACCTAAGCCGAAATCACTAGTTGGCCGTTCACTTGACTGAGCACCCAGGTGCCCTGGTCTTATTTTTGAATGTGTATGTTTATAGCTGTAAATTTCCCTTTGGCTTTATTTTATAAATTTTGGTATATTATATTATATTTTTGTTTTCATTGGTCTCTATTTGTTTTCTAGTTTCTCTTGTGATTTCTTCCTTAACACAGTGTTTAAGAGTGTTCTGTTTAGGGGCACCTGGGTGGCTCAGTCAGTTAAGTGTCTGTCTTCAGCTCAGATCATGATCCCAGGGTCCTGGGATTGAGCCCCGCATTGGGCTCCCTGCTCAGTGGGAGTCTGCTTCTCCCTCTCCCTTTGCCCCTCCTACCCCCACTTGTGCACTCTCTCTCTCAAAAAAATAAATAAAATCTTTAGGGGAAAAAAAAAGTGTGCTGTTCAATTTCCTCATATTTATGAAATCTCTAGTAATATTTTCCTAGTTACTGAGGGTTAGCTTCATTCCACTGTGATTAGAAAAGATACTTTGTATGACATTTATTTATTTTTCAACTTTTAAAATTTTTTTGAAGATTTTATTTATTTATTTATTTTGACAGAGAGAGAGAGAGAGAGAGCATGCGCACAAGCAGGGGGAGGGGCAGAGGGAGAGGAAGAAGCAGGCTTCCCACTGAGCAGGGAGCCCAACGCGGGGCTCAATCCCAGGACCCTGGGATCATGACCCAAGCCACAGCAGACACTTAACCAGCTGAGCCACCCAGGCGCCCTGTGACAGTTATTTTAAATATTATTAAGACTTCTTTTGTGGCCTAACAATTACTCTGTCTTGGAGACTGCACACTTGAGAAAAATGTATATTCTGCTGTTGTTGGGTGGAGTGTTTTTTCTATGTCTGTTGGGCCTGATTGGTTTGTGGCGTTAGATTCCCTGTTCCTATTGATCTGTCTAGTTGTTCTCTCCATGACTGGAAGGGAGCCGTTGATGTCTCCAACTACTGTAGAAATGCTTATTTCTCCCTTCAGTTCTTTCAGTGTCGTTTCATACATTTTTGGGCTCTGATGTTGGGGGCATATATATCTTAACTGTTTTTACCTTATTGGTGAGTTGACTCTTTTACCACTACATAATGTTCTTTGTCTTTACAACAGCTTTTGACTTAAAGTCTATTTTGTTTGGGGGCGCCTGGGTGGCACAGCGGTTAAGCGTCTGCCTTCGGCTCAGGGCGTGATCCCGGCGTTATGGGATCGAGCCCCACATCAGCCTCCTCTGCTATGAGCCTGCTTCTTCCTCTCCCACTCCTCCTGCCTGTGTTCCCTCTCTCTCTCTGTCAAATAAATAAATAAAATCTTTAAAAAAAAAAAAAAGTCTGTTTTGTTTGGTATTGTTAGATTGATAGCCTTGCCCTGTTTGATTACTAACTGTTTGCATGGAATATCTTTCCATCCTTTCACTTCCAGCTTACTTGTGTCTTTGGATCTAAAGTGAATGTTTGTACAGCGTATGGTTGGATCATGTTTTTTAATTCATTCTGCCAATCTGTGCCTTTTGATTGGAGAGTTAATCTGTTTATGTTTAAAGTAATTACATGTTTATAGAGACTTATTTCTGCCATTTTGCTATTTGTTTTCTGTACGTCTTAGTTTTTTAACCCTTGTCTTCCTCTATTACTGTCTTCTTTTGTGTTGAATTTTTTTGTAGTTACACGTTTCGATTACCTTCTCATTTTCTTTTGTTTATATTCTACAGATATATTCTTTTTGGTTACCCTGAGGATTACGTATAATGTTTTAAAGTTGTAATATGTGATTTGAATCGATACCAACCTAACTTCAGTTTGCGAACAAAAGCTTGATTCCTATAAAGCTTTGTCCCTCCTCTTTTTATTAATATCACAGATTACATCTTTATACATTTTGTTCCCAGTAACATAGGTGTATAATTTCTTACATGTGTTTTGACTTCTGAGTCTTGTAGAATATATATATTTTTAAAAAATGGAGGTATAGACCAAGATTACAGTAATGTTGCCTTTTATATTACCTTTATGGGAAATCTGAATACCTTCATGTGGCTTCAGGCCGCTTTATAGCATTCTTTCATTTCAACCTGAAGGATCCCTGTTAGCTTTTCTTGTAGGGTAGGCCCAGTGATAATGAACTCTCTCAGCTTTCATTTATCCAAGAATGTCTTAATGTCTCTCTAATTTTTGAAGGACAGTTTTGCCAGATACAGAATTTTTGGTTTAGGGTTCTTTTCTTTCAGTACTTTAAATATATCAGTCCACTGCCTTCTAGCTTCCAAGTTTTCTGAAAAGAAACTGGCCCGTAATCCTATTGAGAATACTTTGTATATGATACGTCTCTTCCCTCTTGTTGCTTTCAAGATCCTCTCGTTGTCTCAGTAGTTTGATTAGAATGTGCTTAGTGTGGGTTTCTTTTATCATACTTGGAATTGGGTGATCTTGGATTTGAATATGTCTTTCATCAAATCTGGGACGTTTGGGGCCATTTTTTTTTCTTTAATAAAGATCTCTAGCCCTTTTTCTCTCTCTTTTCCTTCTGGGACTCTTGGAATGGGTGTGTTGTCTCCTGGTGGTATCCCACACGTCTCCAGGGCTCTGCTCACTTTTCCTTATTCCTTTTTCTTTCTGCTCCTCAGACTTAGTTCATTTGTCTCGTCTTCAAGCGTGCTGATTTGATTTTCTTCCTGCGCAAATGTGCTCTTGAACTCCTCTAGTGCGTGTTTAATTTCTGTTTTGTACTTTTCAACTTGAGACTTACTGTTTAGTTCCTTTGAGTGATTTTTGTTTGTTTGCTGGTAATCTATTGTTCATGTACCGTTTTCCTGGTTTCCTTTCATACCCTGTGTTTTCCTTTAGCTCTGAGCATATTCAAGACACTCGTTTGAAACCCTTCTTATGACAAGTCTTCTACGGGATGGTTTCTGTCAGTCTATCCTTTTCCACTGAATAAGCCTTGTTTTCCTATTTTTTTGTAGGCCTTGATATTTTTGTTGTTGAAAAATAGGCACTGGGTGGTTATAATATGGTAACTCTGGAAGTCGGATTCTCCTTTCCTGGGATTTTGCGGTGTTTTTATTTTAGTTTTTGTTTTGATTGTCGAAGGCTGTAGTAATCTGTTTGTTTTCAGTTGTTTCCCAACCATTTTTGAAAAGACTCCCTTGTTTATGCTCACTGAACCCTCTATTCTTTGAGCTCATGTTCAGCTGTTTTGACAGAGATTTCTTTGAATGCCAGGAACTGAAACAGACAAAGGCAAAAACCGAAAAAGAGAGAACAGCCCCATCTCTCAGTCTCTCCACACTGGTTCTGTGCTGGAGCAGTTTTTCTCTGGTTAGCCAGGCTTGCTCGAGCGTGTAGCGGTCAGCCTCAGGTGAGGGCTCCAGGTCTTCGCAGGAACTTTCAGACGTGCCTCTTGCCTGGGTGTGCATGTGGCTTTCTAAAATCCTCCTTACACATGGCTGCTTTGGAATGTCCTAATTTCCCAGAGTATCACCCCAGCTTCTTCTGCCGCCTGTCCGTGGTCTGTTTTATGTTTTCCGAAATCCCTTGCTCTAGGCGGCTATTGGTTTATAGTCCTCTTGTAGCTTGTATGAGCCATGTTCACTCTTCCCCTGCTTGTGTTCAGAGTTATGCAAGGCAGAGACAGACAAACCCATTCTTCAGGTCAGAACAAAACATGTGTGATAACTTGCAGATAAGGTCTGAGGCCCTCTCTCCGGTTTGAAGAGGTGAACTGAGAACCTGGTTGCCACTTCTTACTACTGAGACCGTCACTGCCCCAGGGATGGGGTGGGGGTAAGGCCAAGTAACAGTGTCACAAAACTGTCCTGCAGTTTTGAAGGTTTTTTTGTTTGTTTGTTTGTTTTTTGCCTGGGCATTTGCTTCATTGCTTGAAACTTTTCATTGTTTTCCAGAGCTCCTACAGAGTTGGCTCAGACAGCTTCTGTTGTTTTCAGTGTTTCTGTGTGAGAACAAGAGCTTGGAGCTTCCTGGTCCACCATTTTGCTGATGTCGCTCTGTCCTTTTAAAGGAACCTAAAAGCAAGCTGTGGTGTTTTTAATTTTTTCCAGGTGAATCAGAAGGGCTCAGAGAAACCACTCGAACAGGCATTTGCAACAATGGTGTCTTCCTTGGGCAGTGGAATGATCAGGTACCTCCCTAGACATCTGCGCAGGTCTTTTCAGATTAGATGTGCACTTACACATCCAGCCATCCCTCCTCATCCGTGGGCATCCGTTCCCAGACCCCCGGTGGATGCCTGGGACCACACATGGTACTGAGGCCTGTGTGTGCTGTGATTTTCCTGAGATACGCACACCTGTGATAAATCTCAGTAAATACTGTAGGCACGGTAGCAGATAAACTGATCATGGAATCATAACAATAATAATAGAACAATTAAAACAATATGCTGTAATAAGAGCTATGTGATTGTGGTCTCTCTCAAAATACCTGCCATACTGTCGTCGTGTGTCTTGTGATGACGTGAGGGGATAGACGCCTACGCGATAAAGTAAGCCCAGTGACGTAGGCACTGTGATGGCGCGTCAGGCCACGAGCGACCTGACTGCGTGTCAGGAGGAACATCATCTGCTTTCAGACGGTGGTTGGCTGCAGGGAACTGAGCTGTGGGACGTGAAACCGTGGATAAGGGGAGACGGCTGTCATCACCAGTACGTGGCTCTCACGAGACATACGGGTGACCCCACTTTTCAAAAGTCTGCATCACACCACGTCGTTTTATAAAAGACCCGCGTTGGTACGTGTTGTCACTGACCGAAAGAAAGCCAAAGACGATTTTGCGCTTTCATGAGACGGTCATTACCACACTGATGGAGGTCTTTCCTAAGAGCGGCCTGTGGCGTGAGGCGGACTTTTGGAAAGCAGGGGGCGCTCTTCGCTTTAGGCTACTTCAGGTCGCGAGAAGTTCCCTAGGAACACTCTACTTTTGGATAGTAGGGGAAACCTGAATTACAGCTCGGCTTTTTGTTTGTTTGTTTCCAATACTAGATCAAAGCAGGATTTTGTTGACTTGAAATTTTTCTCTGGCATAATTATATTGCAGAATAACTTTTTAAAAAGTGTTTTATTTATTTATTTGAGAGGAGAGAGAGAGAGCAAGCAGAGGGAAAGGGGGAAGCAGGGTCCCCACTGAGCAGGGAACCTGATGTGGGGCTCGATCCCAGGACGCTGGGATCATGACCTGAGCCGAAGGCAGAGGCTTAACCGACTGAGCCACCCAGGCGCCCCGGTACTGCAGAATAACTTCTTAACAGTCAGATTTTAATTTGAATTTTGTGGAAGTTCAGTCCCTGATCAAAATCCCCTCCTTGAGGCTTTGTGTCGCATGGCCCCGGGTCATGAATCTCAGTTCCTCGTGACCGTTTGGTGTGATCTCTGTGCTCCTGACCACCACGTGAGGTGGAGAAAGTTACACTTGCTGGTGGCCTTGTCCGGAGCAGTCACCAGGCTGCAGTTGCAAACTGGGCAGCCTTGTCAAAAGGGGGGGATCCTAAAACATCCAACAGTTACCCTGTGGAAAGGTGGGGTGATGAGTCAGCCCACTTGGTGCTTTCTGCAGCAGGAAACTGGGCAGGAGGTGAGGGTGCACTGTGGTAGGAAGTGGTCACAGGCACTGGGGGGGGAACTTTCCAAAGAAATGGTATGGGGTTATTTGGGGAGGAATTTTTTTAACCTACGAGAAATTTTAAACATCCACAAAAATAGAATGATATAATGAACCTTTGGGGAAGAATGTTAAGTGTCTTCTGTCCAACTCAAAGGCTCTAGCAAATTCATCAGACCTCTACTGCATGCCCAATTCTGCCTTCTCACAGTGGAACTTTCTTAAACACTCTTTGGAGGACTCAGAGGAACTTAGAATATACCTTAGACCTGAAAAATGAGAGCCCTGGGTTTGGAGTCCAGCATGTGGACTCTGAGAGAAGTTTGTGTGCTGGCTGCTGTGTCCACCCCTTGTTAAGGTCCTCTGTCTGCCCCAGGGTGTTTCCACGGATGCACTTGTTTCCAGAGTCATCTGAGTTTGTAGCAGCAGCTAACTTCGAGAACTTGCGGCATCAGTCAGAGTCTAGAGTTACGCTCTTGGTGTTCCAGGGAGCTTGGAGGGCACCCATAGCCTTCACTTAAGAGTGAACACCCAGAGCTGTTGTCATTTTCCTTCCGTGAGCTCTAAAGATCACCAGACAGAGAAGCATCTTAAAAAAGTATATTTTAATATTTTTTAATTTAGTAAATCCACGTTCTGGCAGTTGGAAAAATCAGTTTGTTGGTTAAAGTGAAATTAAACGGTAGACTTATTGTCATGTTTCAGATAATCGGTCTACTGGACTGATTCACTTTTTAGTTGTTTAATGATTGTGGCTTTGTGTAAATTAAATGAATGAAGTTGATGGATTGGTGAATGATCTGAAGGAGAAAGATCGTGTGGTTGCACTTGTGAAGAATGGTGGGACTCGTTAGCAATGGGAAGTTTTTCTTTTGGGAACTGGATGAGAAAATGAGCCGTGCAAGGTGATGTGTCTCTGAGGGTTTCTTCCTAGAGCTTGGAAAGAAGCACAACTTCTTGACTATTGGGGTCAGAAGTAAAATAATATATTTACAGTCATGCATTGTCAAAATATAACTGTGCAGTTCATTCTTAGAAGATACCAGTGTGATTTTAGAAGGGTGTACGCTAAGAATCCAAATGCATTTAGGTGCTGGCCAGCTGCTTAAGTTCTTCAAGCCAGTCTAGGGCTTTCGCTTCTGGTGGGAGTACCCCAAAGGGACTGTCACTCTGTCACTCTTGTGGGAGCGGCCTCTGGAAGTGCTTCCCCCACTCCCAGTCTTCACCGAGTCTAGCCTCGAGGTTAGCTGACCTCTGTTTTTGTACTGATTTCTAAGGAGACCATTCTCCCCTCATCAGTGAGATGACCATTGAGGTGGCAGGAGCCCCTCCGGACTTGCTTAGAAGCCCGTGCCCTGCTGATGCTCCTTCAGTCTGTTGGAGCCAGGGGAGTCCCACGAGGGCAGACGCCTCATCTGCATTTCGCTCTGTAGACCAGAGCTCGATGTCCTTCCAGTCCTCCTAGTTACGGCTTGACTTGGTTCCTGACTCCCTGAACTTTCAGGAACTGGCTCATGGGTTTTTTTCCCCTGTCAGTGGGCAACATTTTCCAGCTCTTGGTAGGACACCTTCACTGTCAGATGTGTTAAATACCAGGTAACAAAAACAACCCATTACAGATCGACAGGAAAAGTCCCTCTACCACATCTGAGATGTACAGATAGTGATAAAGACAGCGGATGTTTTGAGTTGTTAAAGGTGATGGACAGTATGTAACCAGCGTGGGGGCCATGCCGCCTCTGTGCTTCTGACAAACCCCAGTACACATCTGACACTCGTCGAATCCTCCTCGCACTCATTTGAGTTTGAGCATTTTCAACATTTTAATTGCTTTGAAAAATAAAACCAAGAGACCCTGTTCTTTGTACATGGGGGTAGTGAATATACCCTGGCTGTTCATTTGGATAAGGCTACTTTATGTTATATACCCAGTTGTGGTACCTGAGCTCACTTCTGCTTTTTGCGGGGTTTCTTCCCTACTCCCATCTCAGGGCCTCTAGAAGAACATGTGAAGGTAGGAGAGGGAGAGAGAGAGAGAGCGAGCGTGCGTACGTGTGTGTGTGTGTATGTGTGGAAACCCGCAGTGAAGAAGAAATCTGTACGCTCAAATAAAGAGAGGAAACTCAGCTTATGAGCATAGTAGTAGAAGGAAAATGACTAACCTTTGGTCAGTTTCTGCATATCTTTTCTTTTGGTAGATATATTGCCTTTGACTTCCATAAAGAGTGTAAAAATATGAGGTGGGATCGACTGAGTATTCTGTTGGATCAGGTGGCGGAAATACAGGACGAGCTAAGGTAAGCTATCTTGTTCCCCCCGTGAGTGCGAGGGAAGAGGGCCGTGCGTGTATGAAGCATCGTTATTATGGCTTACCCAGCAGACTTACGCAGATCCAGGTCACTGGCTTCACAGCACTTGGCTGTCCCACTATTTTTAGTTTTTTCATTGGAAAGATGAGGCTTAACGATTGAAGAATGTTTTTAAATTCTTAAAAGCAACCCAAGGGCAGGTATTTTCACGTTTATGAATCAGTTGCCACTGGTTTACAAAGCTTTACTTAATTTCTTTTCTCTTTCTACCACAAAAGACTGAGCTGCAGTGAGTCGCTCTGGGTATATATATTCTTACTTGTGTGTGTGTTAAATTATTTCCTAAAATAAATTCTTGAGAGTGGGATTAATGGTTCGAAGGGTCTGAATAACTTACGGTACTTTCCATGTGTGTTTACCGTGTTATTTACCATGTTGGCGCCCAGGTGTTTGGTCCCTTTGGCCTGTGTCTGTCTTTACTTATCTTAAAGCCAGAAGAAGTCGTGTTGTTCTGCCTGTGAATAGTTCTGACCCTGGCAACCCATGGGCATGTTTTCACGTTAGTACACATTAACATAGTAAAACTTCTCCTCTAGGCGTTTCTCAGTTTTTAGAAATATATTTAATACATATGAAGTAGTCAGCTTACAGTTAGTTAAATCTGCTTTTTTTCCTGCGAGGTTTTGTCAGGAACAGCTAGTGAAGGGGGATTGCGTATGTCATTATTGGGCTAGAGTGACACCGGCTGGACCTGGGACACTGTTAGAGGAGAGGGCTCCTTGGATTTGCCCATTAATTGCTGCCATGCAAGAGTGAGAAAGGAGGATTGACCCCAGGATCTCTCTCCCTCCCCACCCGCTGTGTTCCATGGGGACAGTGGAGCTTTCCCCAGTGACCTGCATATGACCTCTCTGGACGTTTTTCCCAGGGGTTTTTGGGGAAGTGGAAAGAATCTGGGCTTCGGGGTATGACACGTCTTATTTTGAAATTTGTTGGTTTTTTAAAAAAAGATTTTTATTTATTTATTAGAGCGCACACAGAGGGAGTGCAAGCAGAGGGAGGAGCAGAGGGAGAGGGACAAGCAGACTCCCCGCTGAGTGTGGAGCCTGACTTGGGGCTCAGTCTCATGACCCTGAGATCATGACCTGAGCCCAGGTCAAGGGTCGGACACTTAACTGACTGAGCCACCCAGGTGCCCCGAAATCTGTTTGTTGCTTATTAGCCATGTGACCCAGGGGCAAGTTAGTTACCTTCAAACCTTGGTTTCTCCATTTGTAAAGTGGAGATAATATTACTACCTCATAGACTCAGTGTATAGTTGAAGAAATAACATTTGTAAAATCCCTAGTATTTATTTTTTACGTCCTCATGGGGTGCCAGCGCCCGCAGGCACTCATGCCTACGTACGTACACACACCAGCTCCAGACGACCCTCACCAGCTCTGCATGCACCTCATGTGGATTCTGAGCCTCAGCACATTCTCCTAGGCCCTTACTTTTAAGGTCATGATTTTTATGTGGCCGTGGTAAATCTGTTGTGTGTCCCTGCCCATTTTGATTTTGGGGAGTAATTGCAATAAAATTATTCATTGTGCGCTCTGTCCCATGCACTCTGCGGAGCACTTTATGCCTGTGCGTGACCTCATTCAGACCTCGGAACAGCGTCACCTCCATTTTGTGGATGAAAAACTTAGGTTTAGAGAGATGAGGGTGATTATCTGAAGTTGCACAGCCAGCACGTTGCCGGAGGAGCTGGGGCTCGCAAGCCAGTTGTCTGCTGCCGGGGCCCACGCTCTTCCCCACCGTGCTGCGCGTTGTCCAGTTTTTGAGTCCACAGAATTATCTGAGGAAATTGTTAAAAGTTAATGAAACACAGGAACTGGTGACCATGGTTGGCTCCAGTGTGGACACCTGGGTGGTGAAGGGGAGAAAGGGAACTTGATTTTTCAAACAATACCCTGTTGAACCTTTTAAACTTCATGGTATTTGCATGTATTACCCATTTTAAGAAAGGTTTTTAAAAATGTTCTTAATGCACAATTTCCAGCCCTTGCCTCAGAGACTCTGACTTGAATTTATCTCAAGGCCAAGTATGTTCATTTTTTAGCAAACAGCTCAGGGAATACTGATACGGACAGTGTAGGGCCATGCTTCGAGAAATCTCGATACACGGGACCAATGATGAACAGCTGTCAGAGGGGGGCCTGCTTCTGGCCTCAGCTCTTCAAACTTCTTTTGGCGCTCTGGTCATCCCATACCCCTGGGCCACACACTTCCGTCCGACCTTGGAATGCGCCAGTTTCCCTAACGTTGCCGACGGGAGCCGTGACGCAAGAGGTGGTCGTCAGTGCACCGGACTGACTGGTATGAGGGTGCTTATACAAATATGTTTTAGTTATTTTCTAGTGGACACGGCTGGGATGGTGGTGACGAGCCAGGAGGGCGTGTTCCGCAGCAACTGCATGGACTGTCTAGACAGAACCAACGTGATCCAGAGCCTGCTGGCCCGCCGCTCGCTGCAGGCCCAGCTCCAGGTGCACGCGCTTTGTCTCTCTTACTAAAGCAGCCGTAGAGCCCCAAATGAAAGAAGCTGCATCCTTAAAAACCTTGACAAAAAACGTTACAGAAGCAAATGACAAAACGTTCACATTGCTCCCCACCCTAACCCAGCTTTCGTTTGTGTTTGTGTCTTTCCATCCGTGGGTGTGCACATCTCCATACCTGTGGTCAGCGTATGTACGCAGTTCGGGGGCTTTTCAAGATTTTATTTTTAAGTAATCTCTGCACCCAGTGTGGGGCTTGAACTCACGACCCTGAGATCGAGTCGCGTGCTCTACTGACTGAGCCAGCCAGGCGCCCCTTTCCAGGGTTTTTAATTTTGCCTTTTCCTCCAGCATGTTGTGGAGCCCTAGTTGTTGTAAGAGTTGCACTTACGAAGTTGCTACATTTTTGGCTTATAAATTGCACTGTAGAGACCAGATCTGCATATGTTATTATTAACTTGAATTCTTCCCTTCGGGTTAATTGCTAGAAGTGGAATTTACGGTGTTAAAGAGAATATGCTTTCCAAGGGGGTCACAGTAGTTTCCACTGACACCAGCGAGCATGATAAGTGAATCCGTTTCATTGAGCTCTTGCCAGCGTGAGATGTTTTTATTTAAAACTTTTTTTCCCGTTAGTAAATAGTAGAGCCTCAAGGTTGTTTTCATTTGCATATTTTATTACTGGCAAGCGATACTAACCTCCAGGTAAGAAGTTTCTGACACAGCTTTGCTTTATCGCTAAGATTGGGCTATTGAGAAAAATAGCTATAAATATTTTCTTGTGTTTGTACTTGGAATTAAAAACGTAAAGCCCAGGTTTCCAGATCACATTGGCATTTATCACGAGGGGCAAACAAAACGCGTGCTAAGTGGTTTCTTGCCTAAATGGTAACCTTCGTTTATGACAATTCAGCTTTGTTTATGATAATTTTATGATACAGGAAGGAATTATGGAAGTAAAACACCTCTTTTAAAATGAATTGCCCTTGGGGCGCCTGGGGGCTCAGTCGTTGAGCCTCTGCCTTTGGCTCAGGTCATGATCTCAGGGACCTGGGATCGAGCCCTGCGTTGGATTCCCTGCTCAGCGGGGAGTCTGCTTCTCCCTCTCCCATTCCCTGCTTGTGTTCCCTCTCTCGCTGTCTCTCTGTCAAATAAATAAATAAAATCTTTAAAAAATAAATAAAAAAAAATACAATGGATTGCCCTTGAACCCGAAGTAACACAGGCTGGAGGAGCGGTTTCCCTGTTTGAGAGCGCTCCGGTTTGTATCGGACCCTGTCCTTCTCAGTCTGCTGGGTTGACTTCAGGTGGATTTTTTAATAGAAGCAATAGTAGCAAACAAAACAGTAGCAGCAACGGTTGTTTCCAAGCGCAGTGAACGAAAGCGTATCGAACTAAGTTCTGTAATCTGTACTTAACTATTTCATGTGCTGAATGTAATATTATAAAATCTAGCCAACCTTCAGAGCGTCTTGGGGTGTCAGTGCCAGCTGCTGGGGAGCCTTCAGTTGTGCCTCCCCCTGCCAGCTGAGGGTCACCGAGGGCGGCTCCTGCCCTGAGGTGGGAGCGCCATTCTCGGGTAGAGTTTGTGAGCTGTCATCTGAGGTGCACAGTGACGATGGGGGCTCTAAGGTGGTTGAGGTCCGAGACGAGGACCAAGGCAGGGGCTCCTAGTCTGTGCTCAGTGACCCCCGAAGGGGAGTCCATAGTGGGATTCAGCATGTCCAGGAATCCTCTGAGATGATGTGTGAAGGGCGCTGTGTATGTGCACTTTGTCGGGAGGGAGGTGTGTAGCATTAGGCCGCGAGAGGGCTGGGCCGAGGGAAGCTAGAGGGGAGGCTAGAGGGTGGAGGCAGTGGGAGGTTGGGGGGCGGCCGGGAAGGAGGAGGTGATGGCTGGGGTCCTACCGCTGCTCTCCCTTTTGCCTCTCTGTTCCTGTGGGGCTGGGGCGCGGGGGAGGGGGGCTGCAGGGGGAGGAGTCTTCAGAGGGGGAGGCCGTGGTGAGCTGGGGCCCCCGCGTAGGCAAGGACCGCATCTCCCGGCTGCGGCCAGGAACCGTGTGATACCGTGTGGGACTGTCTGCTTTTGGTGCACTGAATATGGTGTGCTTCTGATTCCAGAGACTAGGAGTTTTGCATGTGGGACAGAAGCTTGAAGAACAAAATGAATTTGAGAAGATTTACAAAAACGGTAGGTAATTTCTTTAATAGAGGCAAAGCTACTCAAATGGTGAAGTAAATTAATATTTTGGATTTAGGAACTCTGGTTGTCACGTAAATCACTGTCTGTTGACTTTTCCTTGTTTTCACAGCCTGGGCTGACAACGCAAATGCTTGTGCCAAACAGTACGCGGGCACCGGTGCCTTGAAGACGGACTTTACCAGGCAAGCCGCGCTTTTCAAGTAGCACTGCAGGTCTGCGGGTCTCAAGTCCCCTCAGGATGCCCCGGCAGCTTTCGGACCGCAGCAGAACTCCAGCCCCCAGGGCCTCGGGTCACAGCAGTGGAGTCAGGCTTGCTGGGAGGGGAGAGCCCGGGCACTGGAGGGTTACTAGTCTCCCTAGGTGGTCGTGCCATGGAGAGGCAGCCGTGGCCCCTCAGCCCCTCCCAGACCTTGTCATACACCCTGGTCACTGCGATCCGGGGTGGGGCTGAGACTCTGAACCTTGCGGGGAGGCAGCCAGGTGATGCCCGTGTGGCTTTCCAGAACCGCGCTGGTTAGTGAGAGGTCAGGACGTTGGGGGTTTGTTAGAGATGTGGGTCTTTTTCTGCCATAGGGACTCCCTGGGAGCAAACGAAGATTCCTGGTCTCTGCCGTGTTCTGACCTCCTAACCTGGGCTGGGTGTTACTCTTCACATTTCTTACCTTTGCAGCTGGCCCTGAGTGTTTTTCTCTCTGTGCCTACTTAGGTAATATTTTAGAAAAAGAACGCATATGTCTTGGGCCCGCTAGAGGTTTCCTTCGTGAGGTGTCTCCTTTATACTTTCAGGGGTGATTTTTAAAGTCTTTGTAAGTCACTTATCTCCATAGCACATACTGGCCACAAAACTGGGGGAGAATTTAATAGACAGAGCTGTAACTCGGAATTCACCTCTTTTCACCAGAACCGGGAAGAGAACCCAGCTGGGACTTCTAATGGACGGCTGGAACTCACTGATACGGTATTACAAGAACAACTTCTCGGATGGCTTTAGGCAGGTAGGTTTGTATTTGGGGCTCATGTTTGGTCCTGGGGTGGCTGGATCTTTGTACTGTTCCTGAGTCATGGACTCACATCGCACTGGGCAGTTACTAATTTCCTTCCTCTGTTCTAGGATTCCATAGACTTGTTTCTTGGGAACTACTCAGTGGACGAATTAGAAGCTCATAGTCCTTTAAGTGTTCCACGGGATTTGAAATTCCTGGCTGTAAGAAACCTTTGTTTTTCAAGCTTTTTTTATTTTATTTTTTTAAGATTGATTGATTTTAGAGAGAGAGCGTCCAAGCGGCAGAGGGGAGGGGGAGGGAGAGAGAATCTCAAGCAGACTCCCCGCTGAGCTTGGAGCCTGACTCGGGGCTTCATCTCACAGCCCTGAGATCATGACCTGAGCTGAAGTCAAGAGTCGGACTCTTTTTTTTTTTTTTTAAAGATTTTATTTATTTATTCGACAGAGATAGAGACAGCCAGCGAGAGAGGGAACACAAGCAGGGGGAGTGGGAGAGGAAGAAGCAGGCTCATAGCAGAGGAGCCTGATGTGGGGCTTGATCCCATAACGCCGGGATCACGCCCTGAGCCGAAGGCAGACGCTTAACCGCTCTGCCACCCAGGTGCCCCAAGAGTCGGACTCTTAATCGACACGCAGGCGCCCCTGTTTTTCAAGATTTTAAAAGCATTATGTCTGAGGGTATAGATTGTGCCAACTCCCCTTGATTGAAAGCTTTATACATTGTTCTAAATGGACTGTAAATACTTTGTTTCCCTGAGGAGGAGATGAGGGAAAGGAGTAAAGTAACTGTGGGGTGTTCGTTTTCTGTCACACTTCACTGTCGTTTTATGTGAGAACACATGAGCAAAAGGGAGCGTGGAAGGTTCTCGTTTCTGGAAGACTCCGCTCCCGTCACGGTTTGGGGTTGCTGGGGGCCAACCTGTAACGTGGAATGCAGAGTGTGTTTTTGACACTTCTCTCCTTTTGGACTCCTCTGCCCCCCAGACTTTGCCGGAGCCCCTCTGGGGTCTCATCTAGTGAGCAGCATGTCCCCAAATGGCCCGGGCTGGCGTCCCGGCTTCTCCTGCAGGCGCCCCCTCACCTAGCACTCCCGGGTTTGGACCGGAGCCATGCTTCTTCAGCGGTTGTGACCTAACCGGTCTGAAGACTTGGGCAGTTGTGACTGAACCCCCAAGATAATGATGTTTCGCTGGGAAAAGATACTTTGCATATTAGGTTACAGAAGGGTTTTATTCTTTTCCAAGCGCCACTGACTTCACAACCATTGAGTGGCGTTCTTAAGTGATGGCTTGTCTCTCCATTTTTCTTTCCAGTTGCCTATAATCATGGTTGTTGCCTTCTCGATGTGCATTATCTGTTTGCTGATGGCCGGTAAGTCTGCTCTTCCCTCCCAGACTCACGCTGATTTCTGAGGACGTGGCCCTTCCCTGTACGGCATCTTGACCCTGCGAGTGTGCTCGGCACTTGATGTTTAGTGAGCAGAGTGAGCCGATGCGATCAGTCCTTACATGTGGCGGGAGGAAGAACATACACTCACGTATACTGACAATTGTTTTGTTTTTTGTTTTTTTCCTTAAGATTTAAACTTTTTTTTTCCTTATCACCCAAGTAATACGTAGGAATTATAGAAAATACACTTAGGCAAGAAAGAAGAAAATGTTATTTATCATCCTGTCTTCTAGAGATAAGCTAACTACTGCTAACATTTTGATGTTTTAATCTTTGTAAGTGTGTGTAATTTTTTTTCACAAGTGAAAGATGCATTTTTTATCATCTGTTTTCACTGAGCAATAGAAGCACTTCCCCCCGTTTATTTTTAATGGCCGCATTAAAATGCATTTATGGATATATAGTTTATTTAACCAACCGCCTATTATTAGACAAATGTTATTAATAGATAACCCACTCCTTGTCATTAAATTTTAGTAGGTTGAGGGGTGCCTGGGTGGTGCAGTCAGTTAAGCGTCTGACTCTTGATTTCAGCTCAGGTCATGATCTCAGGGTTGTGAGATCGAGCCCCGCACTGGGCTCCATGCTGAGCTTGGAGCCTGCTTAAGATATTCTCTCTCTCCCCATCTCTTAAAAAAAAATTTTTTTTTGGTAGATTGAGAGCAGAATTGCCTAATAGGAACTTGCGCTAACAAGGTCTTTACTGGTTTTCTGTTTTGCTCTCAGTGTTTTCCTGTGTTACTAAGCTAATGAGCATTTAGGATGGAAGTGTGTCAGTTAAGTACTCCTTGGTGCTGTGGGGTAGGAGTGTGTGAGTTGGCTGTATTGTGCACTCGGGGCTGTCTTGTCTGAGCCCCACCCACCGTCAGGGCCCCATTCCCACGCGCCCCTCTCACCATGACCCTTTGTTCTCCCACAGACCTTACCCCCTTCTCACCGCCACAGCATTGTGTCCCTGTCCTACAGCACGTGGTCCTCCGACCGCAGAAGCCCCTGGGGATCTCTTCGGTAGAGGTGGTGCATCTCTCCTCTCCGGTGTCCCCAGCGTGTATTTCTCTTTCTGAGTCATGAGTTGTATACTCGTCTTTCTCGCTGGATGAGCAACTCTTTGAGGGCAGAGACTGTGTCTTTCTCATTGTTTTTCCTCCTGTGTCTGGGATAGAGTAAGCCCTTAGCAAAAGTTTGCTGAGCTAAGGACTCTTTTTTTTTTTTTTTTTTTTTTTTTATGATTTTTTATTATATTATGTTAGTCACCATACAGTATATCCCCGGTTTCCGATGTAAGGCTCGATGATTCATTAGTTGTGTATAACACCCAGTGCACCATGCAATACGTGCCCTCCTTACTACCCATCACCGGCCTATCCCATTCCCCCACCCCCCTCCCCTCTGTAGCCCTCAGTTTGTTTCTCATAGTCCATAGTCTCTCATGTTTCATTCCCCCTTCTGATTACCCCCCCTTTCTTTATCCCTTTCTTCCCCTACTGATCATTCTAGTTCTTATGTTCCATAGATGAGAGAAATCATATGATAGTTGTCTTTCTCTGCTTGACTTATTTCACTTAGCATTATCTCCTCCAGTGCCGTCCATGTTGTAGCAAATGTTGAGAACTCGTTCTTTCTGATAGCTGAGTAATATTCCATTGTATGTATGGACCACAACTTCTTAATCCAGTCATCTGTTGAAGAGCATCTCGGCTCCTTCCACGATTTAGCTATTGTGGACATTGCTGCTATGAACATTGGGGTGCATATGGCCCTTCTCTTTACTACGTCTGTATCTTTGGGGTAAACACCCAGTAGTGCAATGGCTGGATCATAGGGTAGCTCAATTTTTAACTTTTTAAGGGACCTCCACACGGTTTTCCAGAGTGGCTGTACCAACTTGCATTCCCACCAACAATGTAGGAGGGATCCCCTTTCTCCACATCCTCTCCAACAATTGTTGTTTCTTGCCTTGTCTATTTTTGCCATTCTAACTGGCGTAAGGTGGTATCTCAGTGTGGTTTTGATTTGAATTTCCTTGATGGCTAATGATTTTGAACATTTTTTCATGTGTCTGTTAGCCAGTTGTATGTTTTCATTGGAAAAGTGTCTGCTCATATCTTCTGCCCATTTTTTGATTTGTTTATTTGTTTCTCGTGTATTGAGTTTGAGAAGTTCTTTGTAGATCTTGGATACCAGTCCTTTATCTGTAGTGTCATTTGCAACTATATTCTCCCATTCCGTGGGCTGCCTCTTAGTTTTTCTGACTGTTTCCTTGGCTGTGCAGAAACTTTTAATCTTGATGAAGTCCCATAAATTCATTTTATCTTTTGTTTCTCTTGCCTTTGGAGATGTGTCATGAAAAAGGTTGCTTTGGCCGATGTCGTAGAGGTTGCTGCCTATGTTCTCCTCTAGAATTTTGATGGATTCCTGTCTCACATCGAGGTCTTTCATCCATTTGGAGTTTATTTTTGTGTATGGTGTGAGATAGTGGTCAAGTTTCATTCTTTTGCATGTAGCTGTCCAATTTTCCCAGCACCATTTATTGAAGAGACTGTCTTTTTCCCACCGGATGTTTTTTCCTGCTTTATCAAATATTAGTTGCCCAAAGATGAGCTAAGGACTCTTAACCCCACCCCCCACACGCATTCTAGAGGGGAGGCTCGGTAGGCTCCTGATGGTCTCTGTCATCCCCGTAATCTGCTCGGGGTTCAGCGCCGTAGACAGTCACCACGTAGGGGAGGGAGCCACCCTGTTGGTACTCTCGGGCAGGAGCTAGCAAACATTTTCTGTAAAGAGCAAGATAATGACTGGTTTAGATGTCCTAAACTACGTATTCTCTCTGTTGCACATTGTTTTTACAACTCCTTAAAAATGTGAAAACCATTCTTAGCTCAGACTACAAAAACAGGCCGAGGGCTCTAGAGCACAGGCAGAGCTGTGTGGTGTAACTCAGGGCCCAGGTCTGGTTTGGGGGCAGGAAGGAAGAGGACAGGGCCAGCCAGCACGTGCCGTGCCGCTCACGATTCCTCCGAGGCCCATGCTCTTCGCTCCCTACGCTCTCTGACTTCTTTAAAACACTGCCTGTGGATGCCGTTTTCTGGGGGCCTGTGTCCTGTTGAATTCGTTTTGTTGCTTTGATCTGTTTCCTTGACTTCGCTGTGGAACGTCTGGAGAGGCAGGCAGGCCAAGACACAGAGCTCGGCCGGAACAGATGGACAGTTCCTTTGGGGGTGCCCCGGTTGGGCTTGTGAGGAGCTGCCGTTCTTCTTTGTCCGAGAAGAATGTTAAAACTCAAAGGTGTGACCGTTAGCGATCACGTAGATTTGTATGTGGTTTTGCGTACAGAGATTGATGCCGTGGGTGGCACCGTCTCCCGGCAGTTCGTTGCCATAAGGTGCTGAGCGCTGTGATGTTTAGATAGGGTAGCGTCTGGTTTCTAGCCTGTACTTGGGGTTTAGAGCGCGGGGAGGAAATAAGCACAGCACGAGCTCCGACAGCGGCTGAGGGAGGAGCGCGGGGCCTGCTCTTCTCCCCTGGCGAGCGCTCACTGTCTCCTCCTCTGCGCCCCCCCCCCCCCACGTCTCCGGCCCCCTGTTAGCGGCCGCAGCGGGTCCTGTCGCGGGAGAGAAGCAGCACTCGGTTCAACTGTGCAAGGAGTAGAACAGAGTAGATCTTTTCCCGCCACTGCTCACCTTCATGAACTCCAGGTGTTGCAAAAAAATGCCTATGAGGAGCGTTGTGTGAAACAGGTCATTAAAATACGTTACTGAGTTTTGTCTTATACACTTTCATACATAGCTTTCCTGAAGCATGTATGTTTTATAAAGTTATTTTTTGTGTAGGCATTTTGAGTGTGGCGAGTGTATTAGTAATAGCTTCTTGCAGTCTGCCGGCACGTGATCTAAAAGTAAGTAATCATTTGCGTGATGTCACGTAGAACAGTCAGGTGGTTCTCGTGCTGTGGCTCTGGGCCAGTGGTAGTGACGCTATCTGGGAACTTGTTAGAAATGCAGATTCTTGGGCCCCACCCCGCCCTGCCGAGTCAGAATCTCGGGTTGGCCTGGCCGCTGATGTCTTACCCAGCCCTGGAAAGGATTCTGATGCCAGCCAGAGTTCAAGAACGACTCATTCAAACCTGAATTGAGAGGTTCTTGTATTTTTCTTGTAGATGTGCTGATAAACTTTGATGTTAAGATTAAACTTTAAATTTTAATGTTTAAACGCTAGATTTTAATGTTGCTAAGCAGCTGAAAGCTGGATCTGGGATCAATAAAATTTTTTTTTTAAATATCCCATTTATTCACTTGAGACAGAGAGTAGGAGTGGAGGAAGGGGCGGAGGGAGAGGGAGAAGCAGACTCCCTGCTGAGCAGGGAGCCCGATGCAAGGCTCGATCCCAGGACCCAGAGAACGTGACCTGAGCCAGAGGCAGACACCCAACCATCTGAGCCACCCAGGCTCCCCTCAGTAAAATGATTTTTATTTATCAGCTCTTTGTTTTTTTAAAATATTTTTCTATTTTTTTTAGTTTTAAAGATTTTTTTATTTGAGAGAGAGAATGCAAGCAGGGGGAGGTGCAGAGGGATAAGCAGACTCCCCACTGAGCAGGGAGCCTCATGTGGGGCTCGATCCCAGGAACCCGGGATCATGACCTGAGCCGAAGGCTTAACTGACTGAGCCACCTGGGTGCCCCAGCTCTTTGTTTTTTTATATCAACAGGTGACACTTGGACAGAAACACTGGCCTATGTGCTCTTCTGGGGAGTTGCAAGCATTGGAACATTTTTCATTATTCTTTATAATGGCAAAGATTTTGTCGATGCTCCCAGATTGGTCCAGAAAGAAAAGATGGACTGAATTTGTGTCTGTGGAAAGCGGCTTGGCTTGGAAGATTCCATTATGCAGAACTGGAGTCTTTACTGACCCGCTTTCCACATCAGCCCGAGGTCTTTCGAAAGCCTTTCTCCAGAAGCCAGCCCTGTGCTCCATGTGGGGGGAGGACCTACAATCAGCCCCATGTTCCTGCCTTGACCATCTCCTCGCTGCTGGCACGGCTCTAGTTATAATTGGAAGCTCTTCTGTAATTAAAACATAACCTGAATCCAGCTCCTGGAACAGAAGGAATTCCTCTTCCCTGTCGATTTAATCAACTGTTGCAGAATAAGTAATATATTTAAGAAATCTAGCTTCTTTCCTTATTTAAAATGGTAAAATTATTTTTCTAGCTCAGTTTCCTCATTGTCACTGTAGAGGCAGTTGCTGTCGCAAGCAGACGACCCCACACGTCTTTGGACTTTTCTCTGAAGTTGGGTAATAAGCTGACGCACCTATGTTTATGCAGCGTGAGTCTCTCAGACGTCGCAGGCGTAGGGAGTTTGCTGAAAGAGCCTGTGACCCCCCGGTAAGGCGCAGGGGAGCCGACTCTGGCGTTCTGTGGGAGTTCCGGCTGGGCTGCCTTCTGAGTTCAGCTTGAACTTGAGTGTAAAGAAGTTCAGATAGACTTTATCTTTTTTAAAAGGTGTAAATGAAATCAAAGAATGTAAAGTCTGTGTCTTATGCTAAAGGTCCAAAGCCGCCTCTGTGTGAAGGATTTGCCCCCGCGTGGGAAAGACCCTCGGTGGGTCAGCTCCTCCCTCCCGGCTGGGTTGGTTCCCTTGGGGTGCGTTCATCGAGCCGCGAGAGCCTCTCGGGGGCTCTTCGCTGGACGTGGTCTTGCACTGGCGGACAGCAGCTGCTTTCCACGCACGGCACCGTCCGCGCTTCTCACTCTGTAAAGGCTCCTGTTAGCTTTCAATAAGTGTGTGAAATTTAGTGCTTCCAGGAGTCAGAGTTCTGCAAATCAAGGACCAACTTTCATTGTTAATTTATGTGCAAAAACAAGCCTGAAAAATACGCTTTCGAAGCTGCGCATAGTTCTAATTATAAGTTGGACTGTATATTCAAACTGTAATTATGAAGTTTAAATATTAGCAATGTGTGTAGGGTAGTACACTTGTCACTATTTTAAAACCGTTTGATTAAATACTACTACAATACTTGTGTTGTGCTTGAAAATATGTACAGTTTTTTTCGACAGTAAGACCTTCTGTGGTCCTTAAATATCTCTCAAAGCGCCTTTATTTCAACATGACTTTTTTTTTTCAACATTATCTTTTTATAAACATTAATAAGAGTCGTTGCTTCTAGAAACTCTAAAGGAGATAATAGCTGGAAGCCCTCTGTAGCTTAAAATCAGTCATTAAAACTTCCAGTAGGGTAAGTAATTAGAACTACCTGTTCTTAACATGTAAATAAGCATAATTTGTTCCAAAGATGAAATGTTTGAAACTTGGTTCATGTCTACTGTCATACATTACTCAAGTGCTACTGGGCATTTCCCGCGAAGAACCGACTTCCACGACCACAGCAAAGACCAGCTGAGAGCCGCTCATGTGGCTCGTGTGGCTGCTCCCAGCGGATGGACTGATGCTGGTGTGTCAGAGCCTAACGTGTCCGTATGCAGAGTCCTGCCATGATTTTATTTCTAAATTCATGTACTGTACATCCTTAAGTGAAAATAAATGTCGTACTCTTTTCTAACCACCGGTGGTATCGTTCCCATACTTTGTCTTGAAAGGGATATTCTTTTCTTATTTTACCATTTTTTTTAAAGACTTTATTTGAGAGCGAGAGAGAACACAAGCAGGGGGAGCAGCAGGCGGAGGGGGGGCGGGGAGGGAGAAGCGGGTTCTCCGCTGAGCAGGGAGCCCGACACTGGGCTCGATCCAGGACCCTGGGATCACAACCTGAGCCGAAAGCAGATGCTCAACTGACTGAGCCACCCAGGCGCCCCTTGATTTTAGAATTTTAGAACTCACACAGAGCAGCGCGTGCAGGGGCTTTATAGAAAAGTAGTGTTAAGTAAGCAAGAAAATCCATAGCTTCTGAAATCCTGCTTTCCAGTTATCACTTGAGAAATTGTGTTCGTCTGTGTAATTATTTTTTTTTTTTTAAAGATTTTATTTATTTATTCGACAGAGAGAGACAGCCAGCGAGAGAGGGAACACAAGCAGGGGGAGTGGGAGAGGAAGAAGCAGGCTCATAGCAGAGAAGCCTGATGTGGGGCTCGATCCCATAACGCCGGATCACGCCCTGAGCCGAAGGCAGACGCTTAACCGCTGTGCCACCCAGGCGCCCCTCTGTATAATTATTTCTTAAAGATAAAACCAGGAAAATAGTAAAGTATGTTGTCCATAAAAAGATGTCCCCCGCACTCCCCACACCCCCACCGCTAGTTTTTCAAAACAATACAGGTCTCACCTGGGCAGAGGGACCGTGTTGCCGATTAGAGACTGATCTCTCGGGCCCCGGGAATGTGTCCGTGACAAAGTGGGAATGCACCTCGGAGGCCTCCACCCACGTGGGGAGTGAGGCGAAAGTCCTTGCAGATGGATATGGGCCTACCGTCCCCCTTGTGAGCCGAGCAGAGCCGCCTCGGGCTGTGTTGTGCCCGGCCCCGGTGTCGGCTGTCTGCCCGGGCTCTAGCAGCTTCCTTTCCTGCCCAGACTGGTGAACATGGAGGCGCCCTAGCGGCTTCCTGCCAAAGGGTTTTCAGGAATTCTCTACCACCCACGCCTGTGACCTTCCGTCCTTCCCTCCAATACACGAGTCGGTGTTGTGTGCCCAGTCATCTCCAGCTCCTTCTTTCCGTGGGGCAAAGAGAAAGGTTAACGATGCTCCGATGGCCTGGTTATGCTTCAGTACGAACGAGGTGTCAGACTGTGTTGCCCACGGCGTCTGCTCTTCCTTGCAGCTCCCGAATGACGAGCTTTGTCCTGTTGAGGTTCTGGGACCGGGGCTGGGGGTGGGCAGGGGTGGGGCCGGTCCCCAGAGTCCTGTGACGCAGATTGGTCAGTCCTGACGGACTGGGATGGGCTTGTGGTGTCAGGATTGGAACTGGAGGTGCACTGGGGCTGGTGTAGGGGGAAGCAGCTTAAATCAGGGTCTTGGGGTTTTATCGTCCCAAGAGTCCTGATGTCAGAAGAAAGTCTCCCAATAAGGATATGTTACGATAAGTTGTTAGGATCCCATGTCTGTTGTCCCGTGAGGCTCCCCAGCATGGCCGCTTGGCCCATGGAAGCCAGCAAGACCGAAGTGCCCGTCTTTCTCGTAACCTCATCTCGGAAGTGTCATCCCATCACGTCTGCTGTTTTCTGTGGCTCCGAAACCAGTCACTGGCCCCAGCTCACGCGAGGGGAGGGGAGGAACTGCATGGGAGCTCAAGTGCCAGGAGGTGGGCATCTCGGGGGAAGGGGAGAGGGGGGAGAGAGGGAGTGCAAGCAGAAGGTGGTGGGGAGGGAGGAGGAGGAGACAGACACGGCAGTGTGCCAGGACCTCCCCGTCCAGAGCCACTGCCCGGGTGCCCCGCGCTGGGCACAGCCTCACCGCTGCTACCATGACTCCGGGCTCCCTTCCCTCTGGGGCTTAGTCTAAAGCCTCATTGCTTCCCTCCTGTGTTTTGGGGCCCAGAACAGAATGGGGGTGACCAGGCCCTGCCGCTGTGGATGCCCGTGTTCTTCCCAGGGCCACTCCTGCGTCCTCCTGGAGAGGTCACCACGGGCCTTGCTTGCCCTTCTTGCTTCTCGTTGCCTCGCACGCCTTACGAGTCCGGCACATCCGTGTATCCCTAAGCAGGTGTATCGTGCGTGCACTCGGCCTGATGTTTCTAGGGCCCATCCACGTTGGCGGACCCCACTGTCATCCCTTCCCGCCAGCTTGTTTGTAGGGAATGGATTTACGACAGTCTCTGTGTTCATTCGGATTTATAGATCCCAGTTCCCTTTTTATCCGGTCTGATGCTGATGGACATTTCGGTGGTTTCTGGCTGGTAGCTCTTGCACTTCCTACTTCCTGCGGCTGTGCGCCTTCTCCACACCTCCTGGCTCACATGGGAGCGTGTTTCTCCCTGTTGTCTGCCCGGTGGGAGAACGAGGAGCCAGAAATACACCAGAATAACATGAAATTGTTTTCGGAATGGGTTGTGCCATTTATGTGCCTAGTGGTTCCATGTGACGACCGATGCTCGGTATGCCAGACTTCCTAATTTTTTCATCCAGTAGGTATAACGTGGTATCTCATTCTGGCATTTCTCCAATCACGGACGAGCCTGAGCATCTTTTCATAATTCTTTCTTTGCTCATCGGTGTTCCCGTCCTGTGCCTTGTTGAGATCTTTTGCCGGTTTCTGTTAGATTGTCTGGCCTTCTTGATTTCTTGTCAACTTTATGTTCTAGGGAATTGCTTGTTGGGTATATGTGCTGTGTAAATCTCCCACAGATCATGCAGGGCAGGGCTCCCATGTTAAACCCTCAGTGGGGTTCTGTTGCTCTTTGAAGAAAGCCTAAGCCCCTTGCCTGGCCCACAAGGCCTTATTGACCTGACTCTGCCCACCCCTCCAAGCCCACCTCTGATCACTCTCCCCATTCCAACCACTGGCCTCCTTTCTGCTTTCTCACCCCTGGGCCTTTGCACCTGCTCTTGCCTCTGCCTAGAGAGACATTCCGTCCTCAGAGCTCCTCCTCCACCACCTCCCTCTCACCCCACCCCTTGACCCATTTCTTGCCTTAGAAACGATCACGGTCTGTACTCATTTGTTCCCCATGATGGTCACTCTTCCCTCCCAGAATGTAAGTGCCATAAAGGCCAGGGACCATGTCTGTTTTGTTCAGCACCGTCCCCAGCACCTACCCTAGGACTGGCTTGTAATACACCAGTGGGTGTTCTCAATAAAGGCTGATACTATGCAGATGGGCCACAGTCAGGAAGGGAAGTGGTTCCCGTGTCAGAGACTGGTCAGGACATTCTGGTTAAGAATTTCCTATTTGTCGATGACGTTATGGCCTTACAAGTGGATGCTTAAATCTGTTATTTATTTTTCTTCCCCGGACTAATGTTGAGTAGAAGCTGATGGGGAGTTAATTCTCTGCCCCCCTTTTCTGTCAATGAAGTGGAACAGCCACAAATTAATTTTTCTACGTAACTCGGACAAAAGTCTAACACAATAGTTTGCACACGCCCCCTCCGCCCCCAGGACTGTTGTAAGGGCACACTCATGCCTAATGTGGTCTCTCATGGCCTCAGCCAGAGAGAGACCCTGACACGGGCAGGCTGCCCAGGACACCACTCAGAAGGGTTGAAAAGATACTGAGCTCACACCCTGTTTTACACCCAGCGAATTAGACATTATTTTTCTGATTTTTCTTAGGAACTCTAACCATCACGTGAGGGTCTTTGTACGCTGCGTCAGTCTGGCTTCACTGGCTGTATGGGGGGAAACATGGGGAAGGTGATGGAAACAAGACTAGGTGGATTCTCCTTATTTGCTGTGTTTTCCGAATCAGCTCGTCCATTTACATAATGAAGGAAAATCACGTGTGAAGAGAGAGCTGTTAAAACTGCAGCCAGTATGTGACCGAAAACCTACAGATACACTTGGCTAGGCGTTTATTTATGAAGACAATTGCTAAAAATCCAGCTATTTCCCTCCCTGATTCCGTAGAGCTAAGCCAAGGGCCATTATGTCTCCAGCATTAATAGAAAGCTTCCTGGAGCCCACGATCTGGCCGTGGCATCCAGGTGACTGTTACGTGGACAGGGATGGAACGTCCTTTTCCCCCTCCAGTCCTCTGGGAGGAGGGTGGACGAACGCCAGATGGCCACTTTCGTGCAGTACCTAGAAAACGCTCAGCCAAGGATTTTTTTGAGACAGGACTTACTACGGGTTCAAGAGGATGCTTGAGAACTGTTCTGCTCTCCGTGAAGTTCACAGAGACCAGAGTAAAACCGAGCCAAGGCCTGAGGCCTTTTCCTCTGGAGTACATTATTCTAAAACAGCGTGACTTCACCTGTCCGACTTTGAGGCACAAAAATCATTCTGCAGAAGTGGCTTTTCCATACAATTGAAGTGCTCAAAAATGCTTTCAAAGGTCTGAAGTTCATTTTTGATGTAAATATTCCTAAATGCATGACATCATGGGGCCCTGGCCCTTGGGTTTGGCTGGCTCCGGGTGGGGCCTGGGTGGGCACAGGGAGATGTCAAGGCTGGCTCGCAGGTGCTTCGGATGGGCGGCCAGGGGTAAAAGCAGTGACACACAGTAACCGAGTACACGGATGAGTTAGGACAGTGTTGGCCTCCACGGTCCTGAGGATACTTGGCATTTGGGGCTGACACACCCTGCCGATGCTGGACCCCAGGAGGGGCGGCCCGTGTTCTGTGACCGTGACTGTGACCGTGACCGTGCCTGCGGGCTCAGAGGGAGCCTCGCTGTAGGGATTCAGGAACAGACTGTGCATGCCGTGTATTTGACCTTGAGTGTGCCCACTCTCCAAGCCCTGGTCTGGAAGGTTCGTCGACACTAAACGCTCTGATGAGAAATCAGAGGACTGCGTATTTGTGGTTCGTGCAGGCTGGCGCGCACATTTTAAAGGCAAGTGACTTTTTATAACTGGCCGTGAGGTGAAGCTGCGAAATGTTGATGAGATGGTTGTAAAAGACGGCAGAAGGCCTTCCTAATGCCTATTTTTGTTACATAGGACACTTAGAGCACGAAAAAGAGGTGAAAAAAACCCACGTCCAACTGATGCCCCACAAAAATGTTTGTACAAATTTACCCAAAGAAACTTCCCCGAATTCCGTATGTGGGGGAAGCACAGAGTGTTAGGGCAGGCAGGGGCCCTCTCCGCTTAGGGATAACCTTGACCTAGTTATTGCAGTTAAGACAGGCGACGTTGGCACGGTGGACTGATGCTGTGTCGTAAACACGGCGTCTTCATTACAAGATGCTCTGTTGGAGTTATACACACTCTGGAAAACTTAGGTACAAATAATTTAAAATGGACTAAGTGATGTTCACCGTCTTTGCTCTAAAGAGTGGGCCACCATGTCCAAATATGGCACCGTCTATGGGGAAGTTGGATTTTCCTTCACCCTGGACGTGGCTGGGGCACCTTTCCCAATGCGCCACACCCTGGGGTAGGGGCCGTCTGCATGGACCGCGTACTGGAGTTGGGGGGACCGGTCCTGGACCCACTGTGAGAGACCTCAGATCCCAGAAGTGACCCCCTTTGTGGACCCCAACCAAGGCCTCCCCTCTGCGTGGCCAGTCAGTCCTGTTAGTAAAGAACACAGCAGCTGCATACTTGCTATGACGAAAAGAAAAAGGAGACGTGACTTCGCACCAGTGACATTCAGATCTGTCACCTCAGGCACTTGCAAAAACCTCTTTCCCTGCTGATCTAAAAACGATTGCCCTCTAATATTCGGGGATTTCTTCAGAAGAAAATAAACCACTTAAATTTTATTCCATAAAAATTATAGTCCAATTTCAACTCACAGCAAGTCCTAACTGTAGGACCCCTCTAGACTCAGGAAAGCAATTGTCTTCAAGACTGGCCTTGAAAAGCCCGCGACTCTGGTGACAAGGAGGCAGCATGATGCGACCTTGGGGGGGACTCAGAGGGGAGCAGGGGCCTGCTCCGCAGGTGGGGGTGTGGGTCCCCCCAAGGGAGCCTTCTTCCTCCACAATTGTTCTCGATGGATCCAGGAAGACGACAGGCTGAGAATTTCTGGAGTAAATATTTCACAAGCAGCCAAGGAGATTCCACCTGTAAATCGTAGCTGCAGGACAGGGAGCAGCTGACCACAGTCTCTGGGAAGCCCAGTCCTCAGGCCACGGGGGGCGTGTCTCCCCTCTTGAGGCAGCGTGTGACGAAAGTCCCCAGGGCCACCAGGGGGATGCACATGATGGAGGCGGCCACCAGCAGCCCGATGATGGCCAGGGCATATGGGGGGTAATCCTTGGTCACAAGCTGACCCTGAAAGGAGAAACTGAGGGTCAGCAGGAGGGGCCACTGCGGGCAGAGCTTGGCTTGGCGGAGAGGCTGTGTGCGGTGGGTGTGTCTGGGGCCATGTGGCTCACTAGCACGTGTGCTGGGTAGACTGGTCCCCGGCACCTTCTTTCTCTGCCGTAAACGTCAGCCCGCGTGCGTACAACTGCTATTTTGGCACTATCCCCGAAGAGTCACCCCAAGAATAATCAGGGGCCTTCCCTGCAAGGCACGGGTCGGGGCACACTCATGTAGGGGGCTAGCCTTAGCCCAGTGCTGGCCAACAGAACCTTCTGTGATGACAGAAATGCGCCATATTGGTGGTGTCCAACATGGCAGCCACCAGACAGGGGGCTACCGAGCGCTTGAACCGTGGCCAGTGAGAGTGAAGCACTGAATTTTAAATGTCATTCAGCTGCAGTGCATTTAAATGGAAATAGCCGCATGCGGCTGTTGGCTGCCATCTTGGAGGGCACAGCCCTGGTCTAGAAGGCCTGATGGACCTCTGGATTCAGCTGGTGGATGTTGCCCTGAATGCAAATTAAAGCTGATGAGAAATGAGGCCAAAAAGCCAAGAAAGGCACCGTGGGGGTGGGGGGGCGGGGGCGGGGCAGGTGTTGGCTGTCAATCCAGTGTGGTTTGTAAACCAAATGCCGCTCAGTGTGGTGTGCGAAACCAGCCCACAAACTTTTTGTTACTCGCCTAGTCCCCTTTTTCGTTCTGTCCTGGCCGGTGAAGAAACTGGGGGGCGGGGGCATTTAGAAGCTGCTGCAGCAATCTGACAGCTTCGTCTTATGTCGGTTGAATATAATGAATAATTGCAGCTTATAGTCTGTAGGTCTTGTTTTCATTTCACTTTTCAAGTGGTTCACTGTCCTTTCATTTTATGAAACTACCAGGCTGCTCTGGATTGGGGAAGACACCCCAGTCCCCCAACCACAGCTGGAGAAGCCCTGCTGGGCACCGCTGCTGGAACCAGGGGTGGGGGCGCCTTCCCATGGTCGCTATGAAAGCGCGTCTGTGTAGGGACAGCCGGGCTGGTGCTCAGGCCGAGGGCCCCTGTGTGACCGCCCTGGCTGTGCGGATACTGACACACTGTCCTGGTTGGGGCACAGAGGCTGCTCGTGCCCTGAGCGAGCCTGTTGTGTCCCAGCCACACCCGGAGCCAGGCCCTGCCAGGATCCGGCCACCAAGTGCTAACGCAGGTCCCCTCGGGCTCCTGCAACGTCCCTTCCAGAGGTCAGGGGCCAGGGCCTCCAGCCTCACTCTGCCTTCCCCGAGGAGGTGGAAGTGGACAGAGGTCAGAGGCCCTGCAGGGGAGGGGGAGGAGGGCACTGCCCGGGGCGGGAACCAGCACCTTGCAGGAGACCTTCTCCCAGCTGCCAGAAAGGCCCCCTGGGAAGTTCTGGAAGGAATCCTACTCACTTTACTGGAGCACCTGTCGAAAAACCAAGGCCCACTTCTGCTGTCCCTGGCTGAGTGCTTTCAATACCTGGCTGATGTCTCCGTGTCGTGACAAATAGCCTACTCACGCCAGGGAAGTGGGTCTTTGGTTTCAGAAAACGTGAAGCTGGTGCTGGAGAGCGAGCCCGGGGGCCCCGAGACGGAGGGTACCTGGACGGCGTCCCAGGCTTGGTACTGCAGGGTCCCCGTGAGGATGTAGTCACTCAGGTAGAAGACGAAGAGGCTGACGATGAGGAGCGGGCTCACGCCGGCCCACATGGCCTTCCAGTACCAGCTCAGGGCGCGGCCAGTCATGGCCTTGAGGTCACTTTCGAACCTATTTGGAAAAGGGGGAGAAAGTCTGGATTATCCACGCTGTTGGGGGAGGGGGCTCCGGGGGTCACATCCCTTTGCTTAGGAAGATTCTGTTCTGAGCACCACCGATGACGATGACCTCTCGGGGTCCCTGTCTGATACCTCCTGGGGAGAGGCTGTGCCGGGTGGGGAGGGGAGAAGGGCTGAGGCCGCCACAGAGCGGGGAAGCAAAGCAACGACCCCATAATTATGGGGACATCAGAAGATACCTTCCTGGTTCCACCTTCAGATGAAGGCCGCTGGTGTAGACCAGGGGGCCACGCCCCATGGAGGGAGAAGTAGGCATGGAGAGGGGCCAGGGTGGGGTGGGGTCTGTGGCTTGTCCTGAGTTCCCACATAAGCCTGCAGACCGCCCCCTGCTCCCATGCTGCTGGTGACCTAGCTGGACCCTGGGTGTGAATTAATGTGCATACCTCGGCTGTTCAAGATGACACGCGGCAGAAGGAGTTGGGGTTCTTTTGTCCCTTCCCATCCCCTGCCCCCCACTTTCCTGGATAGAGAAAGGTGGGAAGAGCTAGCTGGCTGCAGAAGAAAGGGTGACATGGCACTGTTGCTCAATGGTCACTAGATGGCGCTGTCCCCTGGGCGAGCAGAGGGACTCCCCTCTCCCGGCCATTCCCGGATCCTGCCGCTTACAAACTCTGCGAGACACCTGAGACACCTTTCGTTTCTCCCTCCCTCCAGCCCTCACCACTTAGCATCACCCCTTTGCATGGACTTGTGTCCCTTCTCCGGCACCTCCCCTGGGCCCTGCCTTCTGTTCCTCTTTCCTCAACCTTCTCACTTCCTGGGAAACACCTACTCTTTCAGGAGACCAATCTGTTTCTCCCTCTAGACTGCCAATTCCTAGGTACCCAACTTGTCCAGGTGGACCCAGGACATCCCCAGTGCTGGCACCCAATGTCCCACATCCCGGGAAATCCCTTGGTCCCGGGAAAACAGGGAGAATGAGTCGCTTCAACCCGAATGTTCTCGAAAGGTAGCAAATGGGAAGGATGGACACTAGTCTTTCTTGACCGAAAACCTTTTGGAAATGCTACACGTTATACCCCGTCTTTGAGATTCACAATGGTCTTCGAGGCTCCAAGAAATCCTATAGGAAAGAAATGTTGGCTTTGTTTAACTTGTGATGTCCCGAAATTATTTGATCATGGAAATCCCTTGGTGTGACAGTGGCCCCAGAGCTTCCAGGGACACGGTGGGAAACGTGGCTCAAGGGGTCTGGTTTTTAGGGTCATGGCTGGTCTTCCCCACCCTCACCATCCTCCAGACCGGTCTGGAGGATCGGAAAAGACTGAGACAACTTGACACTCCTTTAGTAATCGGCTCACCTCTAAGTAGCGCCTCCCAAAGTGTCATGTGCCTTGGGCCCCTCATATGTTAGAGTACAGGATCCGAGTCAGCGGGCCTGGGAGGGCCAAGACCCCCCCCCCCCCATTTTCAACCAGCTCCCTGAGGACGCCGCGGCTGCTGCTCTGGGACCACACCTGGAGCAGCAAGGCTCTCTAGACCAGTGGTTCTCAGAGCGAGAATGCCGGACTCCCCTGGGAGCTCGTTAGCAACGTGAGTCCTTGGGCAGCTCTCTGCACCTATGTGATCAGAAGCCCTGGGGTGAGGCCCAGAGGTCAACGTCAGAACCGGTCCTCTGCGCTCAATTTTGGAAGCTGCTCTAGACCCCTGGTCTCAGCCCAGCAGCACATGCCGTCATCTGGGGAGACTGAAAACGTTCTAGGGCTGTATCATGCCCTGGGATCGAGAACCGGACATGCTGAATTTGCCACATTTTCTAGGGTGTATCAACTGGACTTTGGTCAGCATGTTCGAAAAAGCCACTGGGGTCCAGCAGGGTTAACAGGCGAACATGCTATGATAAAAAGTAAAAATACAGAAAGCGGGGAGAGGAGATACTGGTTGAAGGTGGGAGCCAGGCAGAGAAAGCCGGGCAAAGGGAAAAGCAATGCCAAGCTGGAAGAGAAAAGCCAAGTGCATGTGGGAAGCCCCCCATCGTCCTTATGGGGCGTGGCCTCTGTGGGGGCGTGGCCTTCGTGGGCACGTCTCCCAGCAGGTGTCAGGGGCGGGGCCTCCTCACCTCCTCAGCCCGTACACATAGCACACAGCGATGGTCTCCACCAGGACAATGAGCAGCAGGGACAGCGTGGCAGCGTAGTCATTGAATATGTCGAACCAGTAGTTGCCGGACTCCATGGTGAACACCAGGCCGATGACGCAGTTGACAAGGCACACCAGACCTGGGGCCACGAGACCACATGCTCACCTGCCTGAGACCCCCACCCGTTCATCCAGTTTCCCATGCACCAGCAGAGCCATGGACCCCACGGGGACTCGGCCATGGACTGGCCTCTCTGCCTGTGTATGCCACAGGTGTGTGTGTTCAGGGGGCAGCAAAGGTGTCCCAAGGAGTGTGTGTCTGCACAAGTCACTGATGTTAATTCAGGGAGCTGTCCTGCAGGGGGCATCGAGCTGGGTGGAAAAAAGAAAGTTGTGGGCACCGCTGTCCTGGTGGAGGAGTCCCAGCTGGCCTGTGGGTCTGGTGATGCTGTTTACCCCCAACAACTCAGCCCCTGAGCTCATGGGAGGCGAATTGGGGTACCCCTCTCAGAACCTCCTAGAGAGGACTTACGGCTGGCCAGAAGAGGGAGTAGGGAGTGGAGAGGAAGACAGGAATGTTTCCCCAGCTCCCACTATACATTCCCCAGGCACATGTTATGCATTGGGTCTGATAGCCTGGGGAACCCCCTTTCACAGACGGGGAAGCCAAGGCTCAGACATATGGAGGAACTGTCCCAACATCCCACAGCATGTAAGAGGTGGAGTCAGGATTCAGACAGAGGCTCTTCTGCCTCCATAATCCAGGTTCTTGTCCCAGTCTCCACTGGCTGAGTCCCCCAGGGACCCCACAAAGTATTTGACTCTCAAGCTCCCACCTGCTCTTCCCACTGCCACACCATGTCCCACCAGACACCAAGCCCCCATGCCATCTTGAGGGGACACACCAGGAGAAGGGGCTCCGTGCTGGCCGGGAGCTAACAGCAGACATCCTGCTGCTACAGAGACCAGGTGTGAGGAGCGATGCTCAGTGCTAGAGCGTTCCGACAAAGGGCGGGCAGCTCCACCTGGCTGGTCAGGACTTTAAGGGGATGGGATGGGAGCTGGCTGGGATTCGGGCTGGGAGAAGGGACATCCTACATGTGGTGGGATGGCGTCATCGTGGGCAGGGGTGGGGGCCACAGGGTCCCCCAGACCCCACCAGCTAGGATGTTGGAGCAGATGGATGGTGGAATGAATCAGGGAGAGGGGTGATTAGAAAAACAGGTTCTTTCCCTAACAACCCAAATGCCCCCCAGTAGCAGACTGGGAGATACACGGTGGTGGGTGGTCTTACAGGGGATCAGTTACCACGCAGGCGCGAAAGTGACAGACCAACAGCCACTTGTAACAACGGGGTGGTCTGTACAGAGTTTGGTGAAGACAAGAGACACAGAGAGCACAGATGATGTGATTTCATTTATATGAAGTTCTAGAGTGGGAAAAACAATCCTAAAATGGTAGCAGTCAGAGAGAGGTGGCTTTTGGGGCTGGGGGCGTACTGACTGGGAAGGGGCGGGGAGGGGCTCTCGGGGGTGCTGGAAATGCTCTGTATCTTGACTTAGGTGGTGGTTACTTGGGTGAAAACATGTAAAAATTATTGAATCTGTGTTTAAGAAATGTACATGTTGGGGCGCCTGGGTGGCACAGCGGTTGAGCATCTGCCTTCGGCTCAGGGCGTGATCCCAGCGTTCTGGGTTCGAGCCCCACATCAGGCTCCTCTGCTATGAGCCTGCTTCTTCCTCTCCCACTCCCCCTGCTTGTGTTCCCTCTCTCGCTGGCTGTCTCTATCTCTGTTAAATAAATAAATAAATCTTTAAAAAAAAAAAAAAAGAAATGTACATGTTATCATTGTTACTCTCATTTGAAACAAAGATCAAAGCAGATTCTCTTCTAGCCTGAAGAGTTTTGAGCACCATACTGGTGGGTTTGGCCTTCCCCAAGGCTGGGGTGGCCACCATGCTTCCCCATGATGGAGAACCAGAGGCACGGGTGAGTCACACGCACCAGGTCCCAGATGGCCCCGAGAAGGAGAGACGGTGGCAGACCCGCTGGGAGGTGGCCGCCTGAAGCACACAGCTCGTCCATCTGCTCGAGCCCCCACGCCCAGCCCTCCCTGAGCCCCGACCTCCTCCACGGATGGGCCCCCTCACCGGAGATGGCCTCCTTGGGCAGGTGGCTGGAGATGACCTTGCTGTCGGTCAGAGGCGTGAGGATGGCCGCCGTGTTCCCCAGCATGCTCCCGATGCCGAGCATCAGCAGCATGAAGAAGTAGAGCACCGACCACAGCTGGGACACCTCCATGTTTTTAATGGCCTCGGTGTAGACGATGAAAGACAGGCCAGTGCCCTGGACCGCCTGCCCGTGGTAAGAAGACACCAGTTACACACCCAAGGGGCTTAGGACTCCTTAGGCACACCCGATGCGAAGCTACTTGAGGGACCTGGGGGTGGCCAGGAGAAACCACATGGTGAGTTGGCTTTGCCATCTGCACACCAGCCCCTCGGGCTTAGCGGAGCTGGGTAGAAATGTGAGTTGTCAGGAGCCCGTGTTTGCAAAGTGGGAGGAGACATTTCAGTCATTTTGGAACACTGAGCTCCCCTCTCCGGTTCCAACTCACATTAATTCTGGATGAAATACAGTCAACAAGGTTTGGATAATTTCTGCTTCCAATATCATGACCACCGAGGTGTTCTGAAGCCTCAGTGGCTGGGAGGAGAGGTGGGCGGGTGGAGTCACAGGACCTGGGAGGACAGGGTTGCTCCGTGGTCAGATCCCTGCAGGGATACCACTGGTGTGGAGATATCGACCCACGGAAACAGACCCCGGCGCTCCTGCTTAAAGACAGACCCTCCAAGAGGGTTGGAAGAGGTCTTCGGTTGGGGGGATGCCCCCTGGCTACCAGCAGCAGAAGCAAACCCTCGCTGGGGGCAAGTTCCCCCAATTTAGACCCGAGGGACCACCAGAGAGGATCAAGCATCGAGCTTGCAAACACATTTATACACCCACGAGAAGACAGCCACTGAGGAAGGAGTCAGCAAGAATAATTCCCCAAGAATGGCCGATGTTGGTTGGACCGGCAGACTCATGGCATGCCAATGAGCGTAGTGGGGTTCTCCGGCTCTGGGTGTGGACAGCAGGGCGTGAGCCCTCGCAGAGAATCTACAAACGCTAACAAAACCTGCTAAAGTTGCCTTGCTTTTTATCATTAATATGAGCCAACAAATTCTCAACAGCGTCAACGATAACACAGACTGCCTTCCCTCTCCTGCCCAAGGCCACCCTCGGAACAGCTACGTGTGACCTTTTCAAAGAAGCAGATAAAATTACCAAGATAAATGTAGCACAAGAAACTATTAGCATGCAAAGCAAATTCGAGAAAAAAAAATCCTGTCTAACAAGTTATCAGACCAAAAGGCTCCATCGACAGCTAAATACCACATAGAGCTGAAGAGAAAATTAGCGAACTGGAAGGTGCATCCCAGAAATGGATCCAAAATGAAGGGGAAAAAAAGATAAGAAGTTGGGAAAACATAAAGGAGAAACGAGCGGACACGAAGGGTGGGGTACAAAGGTCTGGAAGGAATTCTGGAGCAGAGAGACAGAAGTACAGGCAATGATTAAGAGGTAACAGGTATGAATTTCCCAGAACTGATAAGACACGCGGATCTGTGGATCCAGGAAGCCCAACCTCACCCAAGCCCACGCTGGATAAATAAAAAATACATCCGCGCTTAGGTGGCTAAGGCCAGAGTCCAAGGGAAGGGCACAGAGAAATCAGAGCGAAAGCACTGGGCAGCCGATTGCTTCCAAGAAGGACAGGCATTTCCAAAGCAACAGTGGAAGCCAGAATCACATGGCAAACATCTCCGAAGTGTCCCAAGAAGGTAACTGTGAACCTGGGATGTTCTATGCAGGGGAGACGGTCTTCAAAAAGAGGGGACTGAACATTTGCATACAGACGACACCGGAGGAAATTTATCCTCAAGAAACAGGTGCTATGCACCTGAAATGAATATAGTGCTGTAGTTATACTGGAATTAAAATTAAAAGGGGGGGGAAAGCAAGCACTCTAAAGGAATGCATTTTAAGGGAGAAAACAATCCTGGAAGACGTCTGGTGCCGGAGGAAATGGTGAACCGGTAAAAAGGCAAACACACGGGGAAAGACACACACTGTCCTGTGAGACAGCCCAGCTTCTACGTGGGGGCTGAGGAAAAGACAGACGTGGACACAGACGGTATTTCATTCTAGAGGGACGAGATGAATGCGTGCTACGTCCTTGTGCTGTTTGGGCGGGAAGTCAAGATCTTGTTGAATTTCAGATCTGGGTCAAATAGGCACAGGACAAATTCGAGAGGAGCAATTCGCTAGGTCAGTTCCAAACAGCAGAGAATAAAGCTGCATGTGGAGGGAAAAACCAGCAACGAACACAAAAGAAAAAGTCTGAATAAATCAGTAACCCCCTCATTCTCGGACACTGAGCCAAGCTCAGAAGTCAGGGAGGAAACCTCCCAGGGGCCCCCAAACAAAAAGGAACTTTGAAATGAGAACACCCAACAGGAGCTGAGGCCCAAAGGGAATGGATCAAGGCCTCAAAGGCTGGGGGCTGGGGGCCAGGCGGTGGGGGCGAGGGGCTGGGGGTCAGGCCACAGGCCAAGGGTGGGCAGGGAGCCAGGAAAGACAGTGCTGCTTCGTGCCTGCAATGGGCGGGTCAATACTAGTGATGCAAGCCGACTGCCAGAGCCAGAGCCAAGGTTCCCGGGGAAGGTGACCCACGTGGACAGGGTGCCAGGGTTCAAGCCACCAAGCGCAGCTGCAGGGAGGCTGGGCCCATCAAGCTCGTCAGCCACAGGAGAAGGAGCCCTGGGGCACCCGCATTCCCAGTTGCTTTAAGCTGTTTAGCCACCCGTTGGCCGGTTGGCCATGGAGACAGACACCTCTAGCCATGGCTTAGACAAGAAGGCTCGTGATCCCAGCATGACGGTGACAGAAACAGCTCCAGGCCCTGGGGTTCCTCAAATGTGGCACCCTCGGATGGACTCAGGAGGACAAAAGGCCTCCCGCTGGGTATGAACCTGCAGGTCCCCCCACTCACAGTGCCCCCGCTGTCCTAGGCATTTGCAAAGATGGTGTCACTGCATCTGGGAAATGACACACAGGTTTGACACTAAGGCTGACTGGAGAACCCTCCTCGCCTTGCCCTTGTCCCCGGTGGGCGGCTCTCGGCGGAGAGAAGCAAGCCAAGACCTTGCCCGCGCCTTACCGTGGCCAGCTCTGACTGCAAGCTGCAGTTTTTCATTTGCGGGAGCACCTCGCTGTATTTGTCGGGGAAGGCGGATGCCAGGTAGCCCTTCACCTGCTCCAGGTTGCTTGTTGTCAGAAAGCCATCTTCCAGGTCGAAAGCATTGGTCAGCAGCAGAATCACCCTGCAGAGCAGAGCACCAGATGGACCGTCGCTGATTAGAAAGGCCACGGTCACCGAACCCTCTTGAAGCCTGGCTGCCGGGGGTCCCTCCCCTTTGATGGAGCACGGTCTCTCCAACAAAGGGACTCTGTGCATCGGTGACCTTTTAAAGGTTAGGGGAAGCGGATTTTGAATGGCTTTGAAGGAGCCTCAAGGAGGACCAGAGATGAGAAACCAACCAGCCCGGCTAGACCACGTTCACCCCTGGGCCAGCATTGTCCGACAGGATGTCTGCGATGATGGGAACAGTCTATGTCAGCGCTGCCCAGTGCGGCCCCCACTAGCCACGGGGTGGGGGGGGCGGGGGCGGCTGAGCGCTTGAATGTGGCAAGTCTAACTGAGAAACCCACTTGAATTCATTCACATTTAAATGGAAACCAACTTAAACAAAAATTTAATTAATGGACTTAATTGAACTAAAATCACAACTGTTTCGATTAATTAAAAATTTAATCAACTAATTTAATTGGTTTAATCAAAATTTTAATTAATTATGTAAATCCATCCCATTTAAATCTGTAAGTAGCCGCTTGTGGCTAGTGACTCCCATATGGGATGGGGATGAGGTTTGTCGTGTTTTGGGTAAAGGGGGGCTCAGAGAGCAGATTCTATCCCCTCCACGGCTCACCCGGAGAGCACTCGGTTACTTCGAAGTCAGGGAGATGGGGCAGAAGACACTAAGGTTTGTCTGATGAACTGCCCTCAGCACTCAGGCAGGGGTGCCCGGGTTGGGGCCCCGGCTGGAGGGTTGCAAGGCCGGTGCCCTCTGCCCCTCACCCCTTGCCTTCCCGGCACCCACCTCTTCCCAGGTGGCCCTGGAAGCGTGGGGGGCGTGCCCCCACCCGAGGCCCCAGGGCTCCCGGGGCAGACCCGGGCCGGGCTTACTTGTTCAAACAGCTCTCGTAGTTGAAGGTGGCCTTGAAGCCATAGATGGAGAAGGTCACGATGCTGGCAAAGATGGAGGTGGCGCTGTTGATGAGGGACACGATGACGGCGTGCTTCTGGCAGTTGTTGGACGGCTCGTTGTAGCTGGCGAAGGCGATCAGGCTGCCGAAGCCCAGGCCCAGGGAGAAGAAGATCTGGGTGGCCGCGTTGATCCAGGCCTTGGGGTTGCCCAGCTGCTCCAACTGCAAAGCCGGCAGGGGACGGGGCCGCTGAACCAACACTGTGACCCACTGCTTGGGGGCGGGAGGCCTGGCGGGGGTCCGAGCATGCCTGTGCCCCCCGGGCCAGAGCCTGTCCACACCCCAGCAGCTGACACACACATGCATCGCTCACGTCCGATCCTCCACAGCGCTTTTCCCGGGGACGTGTGCCGTCGAAACGTGCAAGGTCAAGTGCGTTAAAAAGGCACTGAGCCCCTGATCCATGACCAGGTGCCGCGGGGGGCTGCACGCCCGAGATGGAGGTGGCGCGGCCTGGTGCGGGAGGTCTATGTCTGGGTTGACACCGGGGGCCATTTGGAATGTGGGGGGCATTTCGGGGCGGGGGGGGGGCCAGAGCCATAGTCATTTTGTTTCCAGGGACCAGATTTGCTAAATGAAGAACCATTTTGTCCAAAAGGCAATAGTGCCCCCCTTATCTCCAATACCCTGCCAATGGACGAGCATCAGCTGCGGGGGGCCAGGGAGCAGGGGGGGTGGGGAGGGATCACAGAATACCCTGCAGAGTGTGGATTCACCCCTGTAGGGAAAGGGGTGCGTGGAGGTGCGCAGGCAGGAGAGAGAGGAGGCTGGATGATAAATCACCTGGTCCACAGGCTGCCAGGGGGGTGCGAGGTTGAGAGTGGGGGTCCGGAGGCCAGTGCCCCCAGAATGAACAGGGCTTGGGGCCAGCCTGGCTGGGGAGGGGACCCAGAGCCACAGGTAATCCACACAGCTCCCCCACCCAGCCTGATGGGGTCCCACCCACCTTCCCGGGTCTCCCCCTTTCCACCCATCCTGGAAGACGGCAGGTCCTCCTCCCTCCAGTCCCTACCTTGGGTGTGAACATGTACGCCAGGCCGTTGGTGGCTCCGTGGAGCGTGAGGCCCCTGACCAGGTAAATGATAAGCACACAGTAAGGCAGCAACGCGGTGAAGTATACCACCTGCGGGCACCAGAGGGCACCAGAGAGCAGAGTCAGCCTCCCGGGGACCCGCCCACCGGGCCCCTCTGTCCCTGGGACAGACCCGTGGTCCCCATAGAGCATAGCACACTGTCTCCGGCACAGGCTCCTGACGGCTGGAAAGGCAGGACCACTGGTTCTGAGTCTGGGCTGGGGAGCTGGCGCACGGGCGCATTTGCCTGCCTCTGTAACTGCCAGGAAATGTGTGTCCGTAGACCAGAGGAAAATGGGTAGGAGGCCTCTGCCTTCCACCCTCCCTTCTACTGGACCTTATTCCAGAAAGGATTTGAGTAGACTTAGCACATTGCTATTTTTAATTGCTAGACGAGAGACAGTGTGAGCGATCCAGTAAGATGAGCCCAAAAAGAAAGGCAGGGGCGCCTGGGTGGCACAGCGGTTAAGCGTCTGCCTTCGGCTCAGGGCGTGATCCCCGCGTTATAGGATCGAGCCCCACATCAGGCTCCTCCACTATGAGCCTGCTTCTTCCTCTCCCACTCCCCCTGCTTGCGTTCCCTCTCTCGCTGGCTGTCTCTATCTCTGTCAAGTAAATAAATAAAATCTTTAAAAAAAAGAAGAAAGAAAAAGAAAGAAAGAAAGAAAGAAAGAAAGAAAGAAAGAAAGAAAGAAAGAAGAAAGAAAGAAAGAAAGGCAGCCCACAGGCTGTGTGTGTGAGGCTAGACCCTTCGGGAGCCAGCCTCCTTCCTCTCTGAGCTTCCCAGCGGCCCCAGCTCTGCAGAAAGCACCAGTACTCACACCTCTGATATTGTCTTGAGAGGGAAAAAAACCCCCAAAGCCTCAGGGGCTTGGAGCAAGGGCATGTCTCTCCAGCACTGAGACCCAAGAGAAGTTTGGCCATGAGGGCTCGTGAAGGAAAAGTGACGATGTTGGTGTGGGGGCGATGTCCCTATTAGAAATACGACAGAAATTCAACGATCTGATTTTTTTTTCTATGAAAGGCTTCCCTCTCGCGGGCTTTAAAACTGCACATGAATGGAATTTTTGGTCCACCAAATCTTTTCCTGCTGACAAGCATCACAAGCTCAAAGACGTCTGATCCTTGGTTTCCGTGGTGGTTTCGGCAGGAGTCTCTACTCTGGTCCTGCTCACGCGAAGTCTTACACGGCCTTCAAACGGGGACCTCCAGGTGCACACGTGTCCGTCCAGGCCCGGCACGTCCTCTCTGAATGGACTCTTATAGGCACCAGAGCCTTTTTGCATAACGCACAGGAATATTTTGCAAAAATTCTTCTTGTGAAAGCAGTTTGCTTGAAGGTTGGGTCCTCCTGTGAGGCATCTGGTTGGAGGCCCCTGTCCAGGTGGGCTTGGACTGGATTGCACTCGGCCCTCCATTCCTGTGGAGGTGTGGCCCCATCTTCCCTGGAAACTTCCAAGGCCACTAGAGGAGGGGTCCGTGCCCTTTCACCCTGGGGGCACAGCAGGCAGAGAGGGGGTGCATCTCTTATCGCTGACTCTTTCCTGAGGTTGTCCTAACTTGAGAAGAGTCATCAAGCCTCTGACTTGACAAGAAAATAATCCAGGAGCGAGATGGAGACGGGTTTTATAACGGCGAGGACACCGGGCCAGGGAGCTGAAGAACATTGAGGGGGACAGGAGAGGGCTGACCAATGTCCATAACCAGGGGACACTTAGGGGATACTGAGGGCAGGCCCTTGGAACTCCCCTCCTTCCCCTCAGGTCAGTAAGTTTCCTGGAAGCACTCTGGGCTCATTCCTCCCCCATTAGGGAAGCTGGACATGTGATCCAGCCTACACCATGGGGAGAAACCATTTCTTTTTTTTTTTTTTTTAAAGATTTTATTTATTTATTTGACAGAGATAGAGACAGCCAGCGAGAGAGGGAACACAAGCAGGGGGAGTGGGAGAGGAAGAAGCAGGCTCACAGCGGAGGAGCCTGATGTGGGGCTCGATCCCAGAACGCCGGGATCATGCCCTGAGCCGAAGGCAGACGCTTTAACCGCTGTGCCACTCAGGCGCCCCGGGAGAAACCATTTCTGACCCACCTATGACATCTCTTGGCGCGTGTGTGTGTGTGGGGGGGAGATTCCAAGAGAAGAGGCCAGGAAATGGCACACAGAATTACTCCCCATAAATAAAGCTGTTGGGGCACTTCTGCATGGAGACGGGGCTGTGGCTCGAGCAGAGGAAACAGTAAGAGTAAAGAGTTCACGGCATGACATGACCTTGTTTCGCACATTTATAAATGATCTCGAAAAGAGAAGGCCTCACGAAATCTCCAAGTTTACAGACGCAACCCTCAGATCTTTTGTCACGTTCCTAATAATCTGGCAAAGACAAATTGCAAAAAACTTTTTTTTTTTTTGAGCACCAAAGAGGAGCCAAGCTTTGAGATGGGACAGAGCGAGTAGCTGCAGGCTGTAAGTTCTTCCGGAGAAGAGTCACTAGTCCCTCGGCTTGGCCATGGGATGGGCGCGGTACTGGGGTCATCCCAGTGTACCTAGAATATCATGAGTAGTTCTAGTCCTGCTGCCTCAAGAGAAAACATGGTGGGGCTGGAGGAGGCGACCCAGGTGGTCAAGAGGATGAGGACAGGAGGCCTCTTAGGACCTTCTGAAGGGAAAAGTTGGGATGAATTCTGTCTTGAAAGTATGGAGAGAACAAACAGGAGGTAGCTCACCAGACCAAGAGGAGGGGGCGTCTCAGGGGCCAAGGTGGGTCTGCCCCCGGGTCTGCCCTCACTGGTTGGTGCCCTTGGGCAGGTCCCTGCGCCCCTTGATGCCTCACGTGAGTGGGGTGATGAACTCTACTATGAAGGGCTCCTGCCAGATGGAGACGAGGTACACGCCCAACCCCCAGGGGATTAGCCAGAATGATTGCGCGAGTATGAGGACGGGGCGCGCCCCTGGGGGCCAGGACGTCTGCTGCAGCTCCAGAAAGATGCCAGGTGCCGGAGAGACTGCAGGAACACTTTCCCCATGGGGCAGATTAAAGAGCATCTCAGCCCCTGCAAGAGTATAAACCTGGGGGTGCACCAAGGAGAGAAGGTTCGTAAATCAGGCCGGACAGCTCTGCAGGGTCATCGACAGCAGCTTAGAGCGAAGGTTCTCAGACTCAGCAGCCGATTAGACCCACCTGGGGGAGCTTGTATCATCCCGATGCTCAGGTCCCTCCCCACACTGATGACTCCAGGGCCTCCCGGGGGCGGGGAGGACGGAGACACCAGAGTTCTAGAAGCTCTCTGGATAACACTGATGGGCTGCTAAATTGAGGGCCAGCGGCTAGGGCGTCTCGGGGACATCTCCAGGGAAGGGAAAGCTCACTGCCTAGCTGCTGGGTGCCCCTTGCGTGGTACGGATTTGGGGCTGGCGGGTGCAGACTTGCTCATCTCTTGAGGTGGTGGGAAAGGCTTCCTTTCAAGATTGCAACTTCGAGCACCACTGGCCATGTGCCTGGTGGCCTGGCCGGTGACTCGTGTCCGTACCCTCCTCCCCAGCGCAGGTCCTCCCCCGCGCCCCCCTCCCCCGAGGGTGGCGGGCAGCCCGCTGGCACTGCCAGGGCCCGGGCAGCGGCTCTGCTGTCCCCACCTTGCCGGTGGTCTCGGTGCCCCGCAGGATACACAGGTAGACCACGAGCCAGGCCAGGACGAGGCAGAGCGCCGGCTCCCACTGCACGCGCCCGCTGTCCTGGATGGACGGGGAGATGTTGAGGGTCTTCCGGTACCAGAAGTACTGCGTGGAGGACGCCTTCTCGCACTCCTCATCATAGCCCGTGCGGTTGTCGTTCAGCGGACACACGGCCCACGGCAGGGGCTCCTTTGGGATCAAAAGCAGCATTAGGCAGACAGGTGAGGGCTGAGGCCGGAGGGCAGAGTGGGAAGGATGGGGATAGCCCTGATGGGGGGGCGGCTCAGGGGTGGAGAAGGGTGCTGGTCCCCAAAGCACAGGCAGCCTGATGCCTGAAGGCAGACAGGGAAGGGGGGGCTGGTCAGGTGCACAGATGGGGTCAGGGGTAGGAGAGAGGTGGGCCGAGGGCTCCACACCTCTGTAGCAACGGGCCCCGGGGACTCTAGCCACAGCGTCTGTGGGAACTGCGGCCTCTGGGTCCGGCTGGGGTCTTTGCATCTGCCTCTTTCTTTCTTTCTTTCTTTCTTTCTTTCTTTCTTTCTTTCTTTCTTTCTCTTTCTTTCTTTCTTTCTTTCTTTCTTTCTTTCTTTCTTTTTCTTTCTTTCTTTCTTTCCTTCTTTCTAGATTTTATTTATTTATTTGCAAGACAGAAAGAACACAAGCAGGGGATAGGCGGAGGCAGAGGGAGAAGCAGACTCCCTGTTGAGCAGGGAGCCCGACATGGACTCGATGCCAGGACTCTGAGATCATGACCTAAGCTGAAGGCAGTCGCTTAACCGACTGAGCCACCCAGGCATCCCTTGCATCTGCATTTCCAATAGCCCCTGGTGCCACTGCGGGAACGTTAGACAGGAGGCGGGGAAGCCCGCCAGGTAGTGGGATGGACGGGAGCAGGGCCCCTGAGGCCAGGCTGCCGGCGGTGTCCAAGCTCACAGCTACTCAAGCGTTTGCAACTATGCTTGGCCCAGAGCAAGTGTGAGTGAGTGTCGGCGGCTGGTACTTTCCTTATGTGAACACGGAAGACAGCTCCAGAATAGAGGGACTGAGGGTGAAGGATGGAATGAATGGACAAGCAATAAATTGCTGGTCCTCGAACTTCTGAGAGTTAGGAAGATGGGTCTCATTTCTTGAGACCACCTTATTTTCGCCTTTGGAGGATGGTCAAATTATTCTGATTTTGTTAGAACAAGACACGTTGCTTCCACCTTTGGAAAACTGTCTTTATGAGTATACAGATCTGTAATGCCGGCGATGGGTATGGCAAGTCTTTAGTTGGAGTGCTGTTGTGCAGTGCACAACCTGCCCAACTAGATATGACAGCTCTGCACAGAGGAGGAAGAATCATCACCAGAGTGGAGAGTGAGAGGAACTGCTGTTTCTACCCAGAAGGTGGAGGAGAGGCAGGGCTGTGGAGTCAGGGAGAGGATGTGGGGCTTCAACTAAGCTGTCAAGGATGTACACAGGGCATTTTCCAGTGGGGTGACCAGGTAGGGCTGATTGGGTAGCCAGAGTGGGGAGGGAATGTAGTATCTTCCTAGCGTAGATGTCAAGTTCCAATTATTGAGGTCATTCACCCCAGTATTCCTTGGGGTGCCAAAGAGTCAAGGCTGTGCCCCAGTGCTCCGGAGAGTGGCCCCACAAGTTGGGGTTAGTCCACAGTGCATGGCCAGCCCTGCCTTGCTTTTGGAATCGGGGGACAGTGTCTGTCCTGTGAAGGCCTGGTTCAGGGGCAAAGGGTGTGGCATCAGCCCAGTGACCTTATGTCTGAGACAGAGGGGGCTGCTGGAGGGCACGAGGGGGCAGTGGGCAGGCACTGAGGAAAAGCAGTGAGCATAGGCGACAGACGGGAAGACCCCTCTTGGCTTGGATACAAAGAGTACCTCTCAGTGAGGAATTGGGGTTCTCTCTTCTCTATGATTTTCGGCCCCCTCCCATTTGCTACCATGAGCGTCCGCTGTGGCCATAATCAGAAATACGAGTTTAAAATGTTTCTCTTTGGGAGTAGCTCCTATTGTGTTACAGGGGTGCCAGTGGTCCTTCTAGGAGAACTCTGGTCTGCAGGGAGAAGTGGGGCTTGGCCTGGAGTTCGAAAGCTGGAAGGACAAGGGGGGGGAACCTGAGGAGGAGGAAGGCCTCCTCCTGTCTTGCTGGGTTGGGGGAATCCCTCCCCATTGGCTCTCTCCACAGATTCTCTGGGGGTGGTGCTCAATATTTTGCAGGGGGGTGGGGGGGGTCACATCTTTCAGAGAGAACCCAATGAAAGCCAGAAGCTTGCTCCCCAGAAATGTGGACCCACACGCGGGCACACACAACGGCAGGCGCCTGTGGAGGCCGGGCTTGCAAACCCTCTGCTTGGCATGGGGTGCTCAGCCTGCCCCCCGCCCCCCGGCCCCGAGGCTGCCCCCTGGGGGTGGCCGCCTGGGCTGGCTCACCTGGAAGGAGTGGAAGAGGTACCAGAAGGCCCAGGCGTTGATGATGTTGTAGTACGTGGACAGGAAGAAGGACACCACCACGCTGGCCAGGCCTGTGAGGAGGGAGAGGGGCACTGAGGCCTGCCCCGGGGCCGCTGAGCGTTTGATGGGCTTTAGGTCTTCGCAACAACGTGGTCAAGGGGTGGGATGGGGGGGCGTTATTACCTCACTTCCCAGAGGAGAAAACGAGGCACCGAGATTGCTCAGCGCGGAGCGTAAGCAGCCTGCTGACCCTGCCCAGGGCCACCTGGATGCTGGACATCACAGATGCTTCCCCTGGGGTTCCCCTGAAGTGGGTTCCCTTGTGCCCTCGTGGTGGCAGGGAGCAGGGGTGTGGGGCAGGATGTCAGGAGGGGAGGGGATCTCTGACCCTGCCAGCCTGCAGGGCCCTGGGGCACGAGGGCATGGAGCCCACCTGCCCAAGCCCCGCAGAGCCACTGTGTGTGTCTCTGCCCAGCTCCACCCTGTGGGACATCCCGTGGGGGGTCTGCAATCTGCCCGGTACAAGTATTTACACCACCGGCCTCGTGAACGCCGCAGCCAGGCCCTCCCTGCCCCCTCCCCTCCTCGAGGGCTGGTGGTTAAACATTCACCCGCAGCCCTGCTTGGCACAAGCATCCGGTATCTTTCCTATTAGGCAGCAAATGCCACCTCGGAGAAGCCCTCTGTGATTGATTACTTGGGCAGATTGTAAAACCACACACCTCCTTGTTAGAAATTAATAGCCCTTCAAGATGAAGAGGCAGTTGGGGTTAGAGACGGTTTGGGAGGCCACGGACACGCTGCTTCTGCATCGGAGGCAAAACCCCCGTGCCCTGTATGTCCTCTCCTTGCCCCCGAAACACCAGTCTGCTTCCCCCCCTGCCTTCCTGTCTGGGGGCGGGAGGGTGGAGCAGAAGAGACCACGGCCAATGCGGGTCAAAGTTCCTTCCCTCCCAGGCAGCCCTGGAACGTGAGGGTTGTGCGGACAGGTTAACCACCCCCGAGAGGTGCCCGGGACACCAGCTCCAAGTCGCTCAGCGGCGGCTGGACGTGCAGCCGCACTCACGCGCCTCTGTGCCCTGGAGGGGTCAGCGGCACCGCGCGCCCTCTCGGTGCTGTGACAAAGATCGCGTGGGCTCACGTGCATCATGTTACAGGCTGGCACCTGGCACGGGGTAGGTGCTCACGGACAGGGAGACCTTGTTCCTAACAGTTAGTCGGGAGCAGTTAGCTAGATGAGCTCCCAGATTTGTAGCTGGCTGGGACACTGAGTTCTAGCTCCTTGGTGGGGCCACTAGTTCCCTGGAGAAGAGAAGCCATGTGGCGTCAGCTCCCCAGCGGGGGGGCGTCCCCCCTTTCTCACTGGCTTGTGGGTAAGAAATCCAGCCCCGCTCAGCCGGCGTTCTGTGGCACCCCCTCCTGGCCGTGTGTCCACCCACTCAAGGGCTCTCTCTTAGGCCTCGTGCTTGCTCCTTGCTCCAGCTGCGCAATGGGCTCCCACCCCCAGCCCCTGCTGTCCGGGATGCAGCAGGGGGTCTCCAGGTGGCCAAGGATGGGAGAGGACCCACTTACCGACACCACCAAGGTAGGGGCTGACGGTCCTCCAGGCACCGATGCTGCCCTGTCGCATGCGCTGCCCCACCGCCAGTTCCAGGTACAGGAGCGGCATGCCCTCTACAATAAGCATGATGACGTAGGGCACCAGGAAGCTACCTGCGGGCGTCCAGAGCCAAGATCAGGCCACCACTGATGGGTTTTCCTCTGGAGCCCACACCACCTCCATGCACGTGTCCTTCCATCCACCCTCCCTCCCTTCCTTCAGTCTTTCCACATGTCCAATCATCCTTCTACCTTTCCACCCACCCATCCTCCCACCTTTCCTCCATCCTCCATCCTTCTGCCTCTACCTTATTCCACAACCCAGTGTTCTTTCATTCCTCTTACCCATCTGTCATTCATCCATCTGTGTTCTTTCATTCGTCCATCCATCCACCCACCCAACCATCCATCCATCTATCCATCCACCCACCCATCCACTCCCCCAAACATCCGCCCACCCACCCACCCATCCATCTACTCCCCCATCCATCCATCCATCCATCCATCCATCCATCCACCAACCAACCATTCTTCCATCCATTGATCCATCCACCCATCCATCCATCCACCCTTCCACCATCCATCCGTCCATCCAACCACCCAGTCATCCATCCATCCATCCATCCAACCACCCAGTCATCCATCCATCCATCCATCCACCCATCTATCCATCTATCCTTCTATCCATTCATCTTTCTACTTATCCATCCGTCTGTTCATCCATCATCCATGGATGACATGCGGACTTGCCAGTTAAAATGTTTAAATACTTCCATCCCGGATGGTACATTGCCACTGTCCCAAGCCCCTTGACTGCCTTCCTCAATGCTTCATCTGCCCAAGCTCCTCTGCCAGAAACCCTAGTCCATCTTGTGTTGTCGCAACCATGGCAGAGGCAGGGGCTTCGTGAGTACGTATGGGGAAAACAAGGGGTCCCCAACCGACAGAGCCTAGGCCACCACCTTCTGTTACAGAGAACTTTTATTGCATGCGTATCTGTTTTATACAGGGGCTCTCAGCCTAAAATTTTATTTTAATAAAGAGTACCATGATTTACACACATTTACAGCCCACTGGTTCCCAAGGAGCCAGCTGCAGACAAGTGCCGTGATGATAGTGGGGACCCAGGGGTGCGGCTGGAGCTACGGGAGCCCTCCCCGCTGCTGACACCTGGACAGAGGTGGGCAACCTGCTGGGGGCTCCCCTCACCCCCGCCCTGCAGAGCACTGCCCTGTTGCTTCTCCCTTCTCACCCCTCCTTCCCTTCTTCTCTGAAGTTCTGTTCATCTCTCCCCCAGCTCCTGGCTCCTTGGCAGTGGACCTGAGAAAAGGTCCAGGAGGAGAAGAGGGCGGGACTCCTGATTAAAATAAAACCCTGACACTACAGCTGTGGGGATTAAGGGCTGGTTACAGAAGGAACTGGTTCCTAAAGTGTTCAGGTAAAGAATGAAATACAGATGCTTACACGAACATCTAATATTTATAAAAATGCCCTCACTGTACGTACGTGCGGTCCCAGAGCTCACTTTTCTCCCCCTGGCGGCGGGAGACCACAGCACGTCTGTGTGCATCACCCCTCCAGCAGCTGCCCAGCATCCCACTAGGAAAACGCGCCCAGACTCATTTCATCCGTCCTTGGACACTTAGCCGTAGCCAGTTTCCTGCCATGCTAAACAGAGCAGGGGGCCAAAGCCTGGCCCACGTGTTTGGTTCTTTCCTCAGGATAAAAATCCCAGAAGGAGGATGGCTGGAGCCAAGACCAAGCAGAGACCAAGCAGAGGCCATCTCCCACCACGGAAAGAAAGGCACCGGCTGTGGGCAGGGGACGCCCAGGCCTCGCATTCCCGGCTCCGTCCTCCCTGCTCACACCGGGGCCTACAACAAGCGCTCCCCTCTCACTTCTGGACTCTGCTCGGACGACTCTGCCAGGCCCCTCCCGCCCTGCCCTGCAGAAACGTGTTTTGGCATCTCACCACGTTCTTCTTGGAGCTGGGAGTCCAAGAGGCAGGCTGCTGGGGGGTCCCGCCCACCACCAACCTAGCAACAAAGGCTGTGTTGGCACTGCCTGCTTGGAACAACATTCAAACCCTCAGCGGTTGCAAGAAAAGCTCATTTTCACCCAAGGTGTTAAACAGTAACCACACGAGGCCTGGCAAGGTCCATGGCGGATTTTCTCTTTGACAGGCCCTGCCCGATGGCCTACTGCCCATGGGAAGGCTGGAAACCCAAGGCCTCGTGCCCAGGTGGGGACATGGGGGCATGTGGGCTCTCAAGGCCTGCCCATCAGACATTTCTATCACCGTCCATCCTCCAACTCTCCAAACACATGATCCCAGTGACTTTGCTCTGCAACCGTCTTCTCAACAAATGGTGTTAGAGCAACTGAACACCCATGTGCAGAAAAAAGTTAATTGTAACCCACATGTTACAGTTTAGAACCGCCCCCCAATATCTCAAAGTGGATCACAGACCTATATGAACAACTCAAAACTCTAACACTTCTAGAAGATAGCCCAGGCGAAAAACTTTCTGACCGCAAGCTAGGCCAAGATTTCTTGGCTACCACAACGAAAGCACGATCTATGGAAGAAGGTATCAATACATCGGATTTTGTTTTAAAATTGTGTTCTGTGAAAGACATGGTTAGGAAAATGAAAAAGGGGGCGCCTGGGTGGCACAGTCATTAAGCGTCTGCCTTCGGCTCAGGGCGTGATCCCAGTGTTCGGGGATCGAGTCCCACATCGGGCTCCTCTGCTGGGAGCCTGCTTCTTCCTCTCCCACTCCCCCTGCTTGTGTTCCCTCTCTCGCTGGCTGTCTCTCTGTCACATAAATAAATAAAATCTTGAAAAAAAAAAAGGAAAATGAAAAAGGCGAGCTAAAGACTGGGAGCCACCTTTGCAAAACACGTATCTGACAAAGACAGTATCTAGAATTTATAAAGGATGCTCAAAATTCAACGAGAAAATGAAGAACCCATTCAAAAAATGAGCAAAAGATCTGAACAGACGTTTCACCGAAGAAAATATACGAATGGCAAATTAGCCCATGAAAAGATGCTTAACGTCGGCGTTCACTACGAAAACGAGCACGTTCCAATCCCAGTGAGATGCCACCGCACACCTATCAGGGTGGCTAAAATTAAAAAGGCTGACAATACCAAGTGCTGACAAGGATCCGGGGGAACTCTTGTGCATTGCGGGTGGTGTGTAAGATGGTATGGCCACTCTGGAAAAGCGTTTGGCGGTTTCTTATAAGTAAAGCACACACTCACTGTGTGACCCAGCCATTGTGCTCCTACGTGTCTACTCTAGACAAGTGACAGCGTTCGCACAAAAACCTTCACAGGAACGTTTATAGCGGCTCCGTTCAGAGTTGTCAGAAACTGGGAACTAAATGGTTCTCCGCTGGGTGAGTGGATGAATCAATCGTGGGACAGCCGTACGATGAAATACCACTCAGCCAGCAAAAAGGAACAGAGTACTGATCCACGCAACAGCACCGGACACCCTCAGAAGCATTACGCTCCGTTAAAAATGCCAGGTTCAAAAAGCTCCATACTGTAGGACTCTGTTTATAGGGCGTTCTGGAAAAGGCAAACCTATGGGGACAGAACACAGATCTGGGGTTGCTGGGGGTTGGGAAGGGAAGGGCTGACTGTAAGGGGCATGGTGGTGGTAATGCAACCACGCATTTATTAGAATTCTTAGAACGGGACACCAAAAAAAAAGTGTATTTTTCTGCACATCTCAGAACAGAAAAATTAGTTTTGTGATCAGTTTGAAAACAAGTCCACGAACCCACGCTCTTTGTCTGGACTGCTCTCCGCACGCCTTTGATATAAAACCTCTGGCCCTGCCTTAGTAGGAGGAGACCCCCCCCCCCTCCAGGGGGAGGCGGACGAAGGTCCTTTGCTCCCTGTGGCCTGGGGATGAGAAGCCACGTGGAGGTGACCCGAGGGCCCATTCAACTCAGCGCCAGGTGCCCTCGCGCGAGGGCTTCCAAGCGGACGTCCCCGCAACAGCCAGGCCTGGCACCCACAGAACTGCGAGAAAGAATTCACTGCTCTAGCCACTACTTTGGGTTTTTTTCCCCCTTTTTTACCTCTCAATACTTCATCGCACAGCTCCTAAAACAAGGACATTGTCTTGCATAATCCCAGGGCCATGAGCAGAACCAGGAGATGCGTGGCCTATGTCTCACCGCGTAGCTTCAACCCAGGACAGCCTCTCGGGCTCTCTTCGTCTTTCATGACCTTGACCTGCTGGAGAGTCCTTGCCAGTTCTTCTGTGGAATGTCCCTCGCTTTGGGTTTTGGCAGGAACACCGAAGCCACCTGGGTCTTCGTCCAGGGACCCGTGATGCTGCCGTGCCCCGTTGACGGCCGGGTTCACTTGGCTCCCCTGGTGAAGGTGGGCTCTCTACCAGGTTTCTCTGCGGAAAGTTCCGGGTCTGGCCCTTGGAAACGATGCTGTGACTTTGCTGGGATATTTTGAGCCGGGGTTGCCTTCCTGTTTCCCATCAAACCTCCGCCTGCTAGATTCAGCAGCCCCTGAGGACTCTTGTGGGACAGAAACACCGTCGTGCTGGCTGCCGACAGGTGACCCTCTAATTCCATCATTCTTTCTAAGTCCTTAGGTTCCAGAGCGCTCTGGGGTGCCGAGATGGGTCCGGGAGCGCGGGTGGCGCAGGCCTGGGTGCGTCCGCACGACCCTGGGCCAGGAGGATGCTTACAGTCACAGAGGACACTTCCATTCCAAGGTTGGAAAGACAGCTCTGAGCCCGGAGAACTCTTACTTACTGCCGCCTCCCCAGTGCCCACCATTATGCTTGGGGCTGGTCTTCCTGGCGTCCGTCCACGCCACCGCTGCCCCCCGACAGCTGATGGTCTGACTGTGTCACTCTCTGCCTCCCCCATACCCCCCACACCTGGTCAAAGCCTCTTTGGCTCTCCTCACACCTAGAATAGCACCCCCACTCCCTCCTGTGGCCTCTGAGACTCTGAGACACAGAGCTCCCCTCTCCTCCCTCGCGCCACTGCAGCCCCGGGGCCCTGCCCTCTGGTCCGGCCTCCGCACACTTGCCCTCGCTGTTTCCTCTGCCTGGAACGCTTTCTCCCTTCTCTCATTTCTCTGCCGAGCCTGCCTCCTGGTCTGCCTTAGTGACCGCGGCCCCCACGCCAGAGTGACCCTGCAACTTCTCACCCCGCTGGACCTTCCTTCCGAGCAGTTACCCGTGTGAAATGATGCTGTCATCTTAGCTGTTTCCGTGCCGCCTGTCTCCCCTTACATCGGATGCTCTCGCTCGCTCGTCTGCTCGGGACAGAGCTGGGCAGAGCGCAGAGCACGGTGGCTACTTGGTGGGTGCGGGACAGAATCCTTCAGGCTCACTGGACCTTCCACGCACATGGCTTCCTCTAGCAAACTCTCCAGATCACCCAAAGCTAAGTTGGGGTGCCCCCCTCACAGCCCCTACTCACAGTCTACTGCTCTGTCCACCCTACTTCCCTCAACAGCTCCCAAGTGCAGAGATGGGGTCTGCCTGGATCTCCAGTTCCCACCACAGGGCCCGATACGGAGTCGGTGCCGGCTCAGGGAGTGTTTGCTGAGTGACTGCTTGATGGTAAGCGGTTTTGGTGGTGGTTCTACGTGGGTGGGCAATCTGTGAAGCTCTTACCAGAGGCCGACGACAGAGGTCTGGGAAAGCATCATGGTTGCTAAAACCGTCGTGTTAAAACCATAACATTTCACAGAAGGTTCCTTTGAACTCTTGCTTCATTTGTGGCTGCGTTAGGTAATAGGGACCTTGGGCGAGTCTATATTGGCCTGCACCTCCCTCAGAAAGGATGAGCCCTCAGAAGGCCGTCTTTGGCCCTCGGATAATAGAGCTGATCAAGACACGAGGGCCCCTTCAAGGCATCTTGAGCAAATGTCTTTCTCCCAAATCAATTTGCTGTGAGAAGCAGAAGAAATTGGTAGCAAGCTTCTAGCACCTGGTCTCTAAGAGTCAACAGGACACTGTGTTTAAGGAACAGCACCAGGCAATGAGGAAGAAAGGACAATTTAAGGAGGAAAAAGATTTTATGAAGACAAAAAAAAATATGGCAGATGAATTTAAAGCCAATGGAGGCTATAAGTAAAAAGTAAAAAAAATTACCCCATAGCCCAGGGGAAGAGGATAAAGCAGAAATGACAGGAGTCGAGGCACGGACGGCAAGCCTGTGTCTCCTGTGTCTCTAGAAAGAACCAAGCAGGAGAGAAGGCTGTGGACACAGCAGCTGCAACAACAAATTCTACCAGATGCTTCCCTGGCCGTGTCACTGAAAGGGCTCACTAGTCCCACGTAAACATTTTTTAAAAAGTTTTGTAAGCAAAAGAAGCAGGGAGGCAACGCGGTGGGCTCCCTGGAGGCGCCCTTCTGAGTGTCCCCACCGGCAGGATTCCCCTGCCGAACACTCGGGTCATTCAGCCCTGTCTGCCGCTGACCAACCTGGACCCGCAGAGCGTCATGTTGCAAGAAAGGGGGGAGGAGAGGACCCAGGGACAGAGCAGCCTTTTCCGGCAGGGGGGACGCCTGGACCCTCTTGCCAGGGAAGTGAGGGTTTCACCCTTGAGGGTTTCACCTTGTCAGCCGGCCCATCAGGCAGCCCCAGCAGCCCATTCACAAGGACGAGTGGGCTAATATCTGCAAAAAGGACTGACTTCTCAGAAGGAGCTCTGGTGCATGCTCCAGGGGGTCGACAGCTGGCTCGAGATGTTTGTCATCAGCAGGGAACATGGGGAAGGGTCTGCACCCTGCAGGCCAGGAGCCATACTAGCCCGAGGCAACACTGATGAGAACGTACTTATTACCTAGACGCACAGCCCGCCAGGTGTGTGAGTTCGAGTCCCGCCCTGGAGAATGGGCTATCTCTGCAAATGGAGTCTGGAGAGCTGTGTCAGTCCCCAGCTTCAAAGAATATTAAATGATTTTGGAAACGATCGTGGATTGTTGCAGGAAAAGTAAAATCAGCAAGACACGAAATCACATACAAAATATCCTCTAGTTGTTTCGGGGAAAAAAAAAAAAAGGAATAGTCATGACTTTTTGGATACTGGAATTGGGGTGATTTGGTATTTTATTGCTTTTTATATTTCTCTATTTTCCAAATTTTCTACCCTGAGCATGTATTATTACGTCGTGACCTCCCCCAACATACACGCACGGATGTGTCATTCTAGGGCACGTTGCTACGTATTTTTCTAATGATCGCCGTCAGTCCCATAGCTGTTTGCTAGAGCCAAGAAGTCCTGCAAGAGAAATTCCTCTCTGTATGGAATTTATCTCTGCAAATCTCGCTCTGTCCTTCGAGACCCACAAAGAGCCCGAACAATCAGATGCAGGGGAAAGTCTGCTCGGGCTTTCGAACTCATGCTCTTTCCAGCGCCACACCTTCGTCTCTACAAAACCACATAGGGGCTTTTTAACCTGACTTTTTTTCTTTTTGGGGTGTGTGTGTGCGTGTGTGTTTGTGTGTTTAAGGGGTACAGGCCCCAAGTTCCCAGGTGATGCGGAAGCTGCCAGTCCGAGGACCAGTCTCGGCAGCACCCCATCCCACCGCCTCCCTCTTCCTCCTTCTCCCCCTCCCATCTTGGCTTTCCCCAAAATGTTTGTTATTTGGAGTCAACTCTGGTCAACTTCTGGAAACAAAGAACAGAGATACAAGTAAGAAGAATGAAAGTCCCGCTTCCCCTGCCTGGTGCCTTGGTCCAGAACTCGTAGATGCCCATCCCACCGGCCCCCTCCCCTCCTGGCCCAGCCCCTCCGCCAGCAGCATCACTTCACCAGCCGCCCTGGCGAACGCGGTCCTGGCGTCCGTCTTGGCACCGGCTCTGTGAGCTCCGACGGCACCGCTTCCCTGCTTGATATCCTGGCCTTGCTGCCCGAGTGAAGTTCCGTCTTGCCGGCCCGTTAGTCAAGGCCCTTCATTTTGCATTCATGCTGGACCCTTCCTCACATGCCCTCCCGCCGTGGCCCTGCCCCCACCCCAGACCTCCTGGCCACGGAGCATTTCCAGCCCCTCCCCTCAGATGCACACCCTTCTGCGTCTTTTTCACACATGGTTTCTTCTGCCCGGAATGATTTTGTCCCTCCGTCTACCTGCTGAGCTCACACTTATCTGTCCAGGCCTAGACAGAATGCCACCACCGCCGGAAGCCTTCCTGGGTTCTCTCGGGCCGTTAGCCTTTCCTCTTGAATCACTCCAGTCCAGCCTCCCGAACAGCCCTCTGTGGACGCTCTTGCGCCTCCGAGCGGAAGGGACTTTGTCCTGGTGTCGCACCCTCAAGGGCGATGGCTGTCTTTGTCCCTGGCCAGCAGCACATCCTCAATCCACGCTTGTTGAGGGGCTGAAATTAAACTCCTAAGAGGTTTGTACTGTTGACTGTTTCATTTTCTGCGCTCGTGCCTGTTTGGGAAAGGACCTGTGACAGTGGTTCTCATCCCGGTGCACAGCAGGACCCCCCGGGAGCTTTAAAACGCCTACTGGTCCGGCCACGCGTGAGACCAGCTCCGTCAGGATGTGGGGCTGGGACCCAGAGGTCAGCGTGTCGCCCAGCTCCTGGCGGATGCTAACATGCAGATGGGATAGAGGCTTCTCCACTGGCAGGTGGTCCTCCCCACTGTGGGGGATGGGGGTGAGCCGCGTCAGAGTGCACGGTGCTGTGCACGGTGAGACATGGCTTTAGAGCCACTTTTAACTTAGGGACGAGGACGTGTCCTGGAGAGGGCGAGGATCATGGGTACCCCCCGCAGAGAGGGGCACCAGACATTTGGGGGAAGGGAGGAGCGAAGGGATGGCTGGCCTGCAAGCGAAGGTGCTTCTCCTGGGTGGACATGGCAGACAGCAGGTGCTTGGCCGGCCCCTCTGGTGTGCAAGGAAGCTGTGCTTCAGTGTCTCAGCAAACTGTGTGGGGAAGGGCCCTGAGCCAGGGCAAGTCCAGACCTGGGAGGAGGCCCGGGCCTCTGCAGCGGTCACTTCTGTCTTGCCTTTATCAGAACAGGGAACCCCGACACCAGGGTGTCTGGGGACAGCAGGGCTGAGCCCCAGCTCTGCTTCCAGGAGCCCCCTTGTCTTCTCTGGACTTGTCTCCCATCTCTGAGTGGGGCGGACAGGACCGACTGCAGGGGTGCTGGGAGGAGGACGTTGAGCAGCCGCCGCTAGGAGCCCAGACGTGCTGGCTCCCCGCACTGAGTCTAGAAGCCCCAGCAGCAGCAGCGCCAGATGTGGCTTTTCAAGGGACTCACCGAGCACATGCTCTCACCCACCATCTGGAGTTGACTTTGGAAATTTTATGGGCTCCACGCACTGTAACCTTTGAACCTCAGGTTTCCGCCCCACCCAGGAGAATTGTAGAAACACACACACACACACACTGTACAATGAGCCGCAGCAGGTGCCATCCACCTGTCCGTCCGTGTGCTGAGCCGCTGTGGCTCCGTCCCAGGCCGGGCGCTGGCCTGGAGGGCCGTGGCTGCAGTGGCCTGTGGGGCCATCTGAGACCAGCTCAGAGAGCCGGTGGTGCACCCCTCTGCCAGCCCCGCATCCCAGGACCTCACGTTGGACATGTCCCAGGACACTCAAGTGTGAAATCGGCCATGGTGGCAGTATTTACACAGCGATAATCATTGGATGCTACAAATTAGGTCTTATTTCTCCCAGCAAAAGCCAGCTACTCAACATTTTCCCAGCACCCTGCTCCCTGGCTCCCTGCAGCTGGTGACCTGGGGACGGCATGAGAACAACCCTGACCTCGGTCTAAGGTGTGCTCCAAGGACCGGCAGCATCGGCACCACTTAGGACCTTGCTAGACAGATCCTGCCCCTGTCTCACGGCAGGTGTCTCAGGCAGAATCCCTTGGGGTCGGGGGCCAGAGACCTGCGGTCCCTCAGGCTCCCCCAGAAGGCTACGGTCGGAGGCTACGGTCGGAGGTTATGGTCGGAGGCTACGGTCGGAGGTTACCGTTGGAGGCTACGGTCGGAGGTTACGGTCGGAGGCTACGGTCGGAGGCTACGGTCGGAGGCTACGGTCGGAGGCTATGGTCGGAGGTTACGGTTGGAGGTGTCAGAGGCGTGATGCTGTAAGCACCAGAGAGGAGCGGACGGGGCTTCAAGGGGACATGGGACATCCAGACCGAATGTCATCCAACCAATACAGGCAGGTGTCCTCCAACTTCCTCCTCCTCACAGTCACATAGAATAGAGAGAAAACTTAGAAGGAAAAGCATCCACGTTGCCACCAGCCACGCAAATGTTCCCATTTGTCCTCGTCTCTTCCATGATTCGAGCACGTTTGTATAAGAAGCCGTTGCTGGGGCATTTCTTTCTACAAGGGCGTGCGCGCATATCTGCACCCCGGATTTCTTCCAGAACAACACCGCCTTAGGCGCTGCCGCGGTGGCCGAGACCTGCTGACTCGTTCCAGAAGCGGTTCAGGGCGGCCTTTGATTTTTCCCTCCAGCCACGGCGCGCTATACCCGAAACGTAATCTGCAGAATTAACATTCCTCGTGCTGGGCCCGGCCTGGATAGCAGGAAGGACACAAGCCTCCCCAGTCACAGGCCCAGCCCCGGGGAAGGGCGCGTGGACCCCTAATCCGCTTTATTCTGGGAAGTCTTTTGGCACAGCTTGCCTCGGTACTTTATAAACAAGCTCTTTGTTGGCCCAAGGCAGCGGGTCACAGCGCTGTGCGGAAGCAGGGGAACACTCCTCTGGAAGCTTTCCTGATGTGCTTGGTTTATCCTTTAGCTTTAGGTAAAGAATGGGTCTGCAAACGGCCTGGGTTTCGGGCCACATAAATCACTTATTAATAGGCAACACCCCTGGACAGGGAAAGGCTCGGGGAAAACCACTAGCATCCCCGCCTCACGTGCCCCGCGCTTTTCCTAACAGAGCCTGCGCGGCCGTCTAACGGACACTCATCGGTGCCTCTCTGACCGCACCAGTGGGGCTGGTAGGAGGCAGAGAAAGGAGGGCTCCAGGCTCCCGACAGCTTCCCAGGGAGAGGAAACAGCTCGTGCAACATGTGGAGGCAGAGAGTAGGCATTCGCCGACAGAGAACTGTCCAGAACATTTGGTGGGGCTGGAAGATGAGTGGTGGGAAATAGGGTGGAAAAAGGAGCAGGTGGTGGGTGATGAAGCCCTCAGTGGGCCAGGATAAGCTGTTGGGTCTTTATTCTGTAGACACTTAGGCTTAAGAGGGTGCCACCCACCCAGCCTACATCTAGCCCGCCCCAGACCCAGCCAGCCACCCGTCCAGCCTCTCCTTGGTGTCTGCCCGTCCGCAAGCCATCATGCAACTCTCTGCATCCACCCAGCCAGCCAGCCCGAGTATACTCTGGACCAGACACAGGATTTCTACTTTCCTTTTCCGGGTCCTGAAGGTCCTGCGGTTCCCCTAGCAACTCCTTACATATATTCTATTTCCAACCTGTGTCACCTGCAGACTATTCCGGGGATGGTGTTGTTGGAAACAAGGAATTAACAGTCATGTGACAGCAAGGCTCACCTGGCCCGACGGCAGGAAAACAAGCAGCCAGGACAAAGATACCGCAGGTAGGTGTGCTGAGCACAGAAGGACCTGGAAACCTCATCCTGACAAGCAATTCTTTCAAAAGTCATTTATAAAGCTGTTACAACACATAGCAATGCATGCCCTTCCCACAATTATGATGTATTAATGCCCTTCAAATAAAAAAAGGAATCAGAGAATTAACTTTTTGTCAAGTTTTTTTTTTTTGAGCAGGGAGGGGGAGGGGAAAGGGGAGCAGTACTTTAGGTCCTGGTCCTTCTTAAATGGGTTAAATCTGGTTAATACTTTGGTTTAACATCTTTTACTTGTCCTTTATTATTTTTTTTTTTTTTTTATTTTTATTTTTTTTTTTTTAAAGATTTTATTCATTCATTCGACAGAGAGACAGCCAGCGAGAGAGGGAACACAGTCAGGGGGAGTGGGAGAGGAAGAAGCAGGCTCATAGCGGAAGAGCCTGATGTGGGGCTCGATCCCATAACGCCGGGATCACGCCCTGAGCCGAAGGCAGACGCTCAACCGCTGTGCCACTCAGGCGCCCCCCTTTATTATTTTTTAAAGATTTTATCTATTTATTTATTTGACAGAGACAGAGAAAGCACAAGCAGGGGGAACGGGAAAGGGACTAGCAGGCTCCCTGCTGAGCAGGGAGCCCCACACGGGGCTCGATCCCAGGAGCCTGGGATCATGACTTGAGCCGAAGGCAGATGCTTAACGGACTGAGCCACCCAGGCGCCCCTTTTACTGTCCTTTATGGTGAGAAAACATTCCCGATTATAGAGGACATCTCTCTCTCTCTCTCTCTCTCTTACACACACATACACACACACACATACACACACACACACACACACACACACACACACACGGACACACACAGTCCAAGGCAAAGAAAAATCACCCTGAGATAACTATTGTTGACATTTTGGTGTATTTTTTTTCACATTCTCTTTTCTTGGCCTATTTTTAAACATAACTGAGGCCATTCCTTTTATACAGTTTTGAATCAAACTTCCCCTCCCTCCGCTGAGTATATGACAGGAGAAAACTATGAAAGTTTCTGAAAACTCCATCTCGGCAGCTGCAAAGAGCACCATTGCTAGGATGTTCTGTAACTAACTGAACCAAAATCCCTTTCGCTGAGGGCTCAGGAAGTTTCTAACGTTCTACTCTTATTAAAAGCTTGACACCGTCCTCCCATCGCCACCCTCGGTCAGACCTCTGATAAATTCCTCTCGGCAGAATTCTAGAAATGGGACCAAGGAGGAAAACTCTGTTTAATGCTGAGACTTCAATCCCTCTCGCCACACTGCCCTGCGAAGCCACAGGCTGGCCTGCACACAGGCTCTCCCGCACCTCACGGAGATGTCCCCAGCTCCCTGTGACCTTAAGGGAATTCCAGGGGCGTGGGTGGGTCTATGTAGCGAGTGCGCCCTGACGCTTTAGAGGAAACATTTTTAAACCAAACCAAAAAACCCCAAAACAAAACCAAAAAACAAAACAAAACGAAAACTAGAAATTGAATGATTTGCTTTTCCTGCTATCCGTGGCTCCCAATCCAAACCAATGTTTTAATAAAAAAATTTAAAGAACTGGCTCAGGATCCTTTAACCGGCTTCAAACCGAACTGCCGGGAACACGTTCCGGATCTGAAAACTGTCGCAGGAGTTTCTGTTGAACAAGCCAATTTCCTGCTCAGTTTTTACACTTAAATGTCAGCTTTACTCACTAGAAGTCAGACTCTTGCTCGGGGTGGGGGTGGGGGAAACCGTCCAGAGCCTCGGGGGGCTCACAGAGCGGGGGTGCAAAGAGCAGGGGTGCGGAGGAGCTCGGCAGCCCCGGGTGCGGTGGGGGGTTGCAGGGGGCGCGGGAGCGCGGTTTTGCAGAACAGCTCGGCAGCGGACTGGGGGACTGGGACGTGCTGGGTCCGAGACGGCGGGCTCTGCACTCTCTTGCCGCTCGCTCGCGGCGGGCCTCAGTTTACCGGCCTGGAGTCGGAGCAGCAGTCCCCTCGCGCTCGCAGCCCGGGGACCCCGGTGCCCCCGCGCGGACCGTACTCACCTCCGCCGTACATCTGGCACAGGTAGGGGAAGCGCCACACGTTGCCCAGGCCCACGGCGTACGAGATGCAGGCGAAGACGAACTGCAGCGGGTTGGCCCACAGCGGCCGCGCCTTCTCCATGGCCGCGAGCTGGGCGCCGGGTCCCCCCTCGGGCGCCGCGCGGGGCTGTTTCGGAGCGCGGCTGCCCGGCGCGTCCCGCCCGCTCGGCCTGGGGGTGGCCCCGCGCCTTGGCCGCCGCCGCTCGCTCGCTTTTTAATTGCTAATCTCATTAACGCGCGCCCGCCGGAGGGGCGAGGCTGGTAAATGGATGACGGCGAGCCCCACCCCGCCCGGCCGCCGCGGCCGGGCAGGCGCCCGGGATTGCGCCCGGGATGGCGGGGCACGGGGCGGCGCCGGGGGCTCTCCGGCTGCACGTCGGGCCCGTGTGCTGCTGCGCGGCTCTTCGGGGCTGTCAGGTTCTCCCAGCCACCTACCCATCGTTTCCTGGGTGCCTACTGGGTGCTAGGCTTCGTCTGGGGACCAGCTGTGAGCCACACGCACACCCCCCAACCCTTCCGGGAACTGACACTCCGGGAAGGGAAAGGCTTAAATTGACCGGGGATAAAAGGTCTCATTTTCAACTACTGTTGACCAACAGAAAGGACAATTTCATGTGGTTCATTTTAGTCCGTATAAAAGGCTGAGGCTCGAGGAAGGGAACTAAGGCAAAGCAAAAGGGTGAGCAGTACCGTGGAGGTAGGCTGGGGTGGTCCTGGAGGGCTTCCCAGAGGAGGAGACATGCCATTTGCCCAGATACTGGAAGGAAGGGAGGATGGAAGGAAGGGAGGAAGGGAGGAAGGAAGGAGGGAGGGAGGGGCTTTCCAGTGCCCCGCTCCTGCGCACACACACACTTCTTGGAGGAAGAGCAGCCCGGCAGCCAGGTTTCCCTCCATCCACAGACAGGCCCTAATTGCCTACTGTGTGCTGGGCGGGGAGTCTGGCTCTGTCGTGCCGGGTGCCGGTCAGGAATCCAGTTTTGAACAACCTCTGTGGGATACTCAAGTGGGTCTAAGGGCTAAAGATTCTGATTCATTACAGGGGAGTCTGGACAGGTTGTTTGGTTCAAGGTGGTCACTAGACCTAAGCCTGGTGCTTTGGAGAAGTGCAGGAGCCGGCTTTGGATCTCAGCTCTGCCACTGGGCTGTGCGACCTCGGACACGTCACTTCGCCTCTCTGAGCCTCTGTCGCCTAATCTGTAATGGAAACAAACATATGCCCCTCCCAAGGGCTCATGTGAGAATTAATCGATAACTTAGCTCACGACCTGCCACGTGGTACGTGCTCGATAAAGGGGCCACAGACATAAGTCCCCGGAGGTCTGGGTGAATGGAAAAGGCAGCCCCCTAAATCAGTTAATAATAATGGTATACTCCGAACAGTGCCCGGTACAGTGCCTGGTGGGAAAATGCTGGAGACATATATAAAATTAAAAAGAGACGAAAAGCGGAGTTGCCAGGAGATGTCTTCCTTGAAGCCAAAATGAAATCACCCCTCTGGGTTCCCCAGAGTCCCTGCCCAGCCGGTGGCTCAGGAAGGGCGATGCCGTGGGGAAGGTGGAGACTCCTCGGACATGCTGCCTGTCCTAGAACTTTCTACCTCCCACAGCCAACGCAGCCGAAGTCCGTGATGCAACAAGGGAGAGTCTTTGTGCTTTTTCAACCGTGGGATTCTAGTGAGTGTTTTTTCCTACAGCTTGCCTCCTCCCCAGAGGGACCCACCATCCTGGGGTCTGTGGCTCTAAGTTAGTTTCTGCTGTTTGGACGTCTGCACGCATGAACTCGGGCAGCAGGTGCTCTTCTGCGCCCGGCGTCCTTGTGCGAGTCACTGGGCTCCAGTGCGCGCCGCTCGTTGCATGGTTCTCCATGCTGTGAACCGACTCTAGGCGATGCCCCAAGGTCATGGTACTGTCTCCAGTTTGGGGCAGTTGTGAATAAGGTGGGGATGAACATTCTAGTGCCACCAAGGGACGACACTCACCGCCTGGAACTCCGGGCTGGCTGGGAACTGGAGGTTGAGGGCGAGCAGATATTGCCAAACTGTTGCCCGGAGAGGTAGTACCAGTTTGCACTCCCACGAGAGTTTCGGTTGTTGCGTATCGTCCCCAACATCTGTCCTTCTGTTTTAAAAGTGCTACCTGACTTAGTGGGTGTGTCGTGATGGTTCACTGTGACTTTTCATTTTAATTTCCCTGCGTACGAAGGAGGCTGCATTCCTTTCCATAGGCTAACTGGGTCATCAGGACATCCTCCATCATGAAGTGCGTGTCCTTCTCCCAGCTTGTCATTGACTTGTCTCTTCCTCCTGTGGCCTAGATAGTTCCGTATGCCTCCTGGATGTGAGCCCCGTGTCAGTTTTAGGTATTATGTTTGCAAGTTGTATTTTTTTTCCATCAGTGGCGTCTCCTGATGAACGGACGGTCTTGATTTTAACAAACTCTTCACGGACAACTCTGGTAGATGAGTTTTCCTGGCCCCATGGTGGCATTCAGGAGCTTGGCACCCCGGATGGACGCAGGTTGCCAGTCACCTGCTTGCAGGTGGTTGGTGGGACAAAGGCAGTGCCCCTCGTCCATTCCCCACCCCCAGGGGTCAGGCCAGCGGGTCCCAGCAGTCACACCGACAGACGCCCCAGGAGCCTGATCAGGGTGGGGGGTGGGGACCTGGGGGGAGGCTGTGGGAAGCGCACAGTAGGACCAAGTAAATCCTCAGGGACAGTTGCTCAGGACTCCCGGTAAGGTCCTCACTCCTTCCTGACACCCACCTGACAGCTCTCTCTGATCTCACAAGACCGGTTGTGCTGCTGGAGGCATAAAGGCCTGGGAGGGGCGGATGCGCTTCCAGGGGAACCAGCAAAGCAGGGGGGTGGAGAGTGGTGGCAAATGCTAAAGCCACGGGCTCCTACAGAACTCTGGTTCGTGGTGCTCGGCGATGTCGCCGGTGTTAATGCTCCCCCTGTGGCCAAGTCCAAGTTTCCAGCAGGTTGCCACTGAACGTGGAGTGGGGCGGAGACGCGGGGGAGCGCACCGTGGTCTGGGTCTCCATTACACACGCGCAATAGACCCAGCTCGAGAGCATGGGGGAGGTGCAGTGAATAATTAGGAAGTAGTGGGGTTTGAAGGCATTGATCACCCCTGTTTTACACCATTTACCTGTTAGTTTCTATAACTGAAGTTTTAATAATGGCTGCCCTTAACAATCAGCTCATGAGATTCTGGAAGGGGTACCAGCGGCCCTCGTGAGTCTGTGGGAGCTGGGGCCAGCACCTCACAGGGCCTCGGGGATGGGGGAGCAACTTCTGTGTGGCAGGGGCCAGGGGAGCGAGTCCAGGTCTGGGCAGTCCGGTGCCCAAGGGAAGCCCCACCCTGAGTGCTCCCTGGGAGCTCCCACTGCCAGCATGGAAGAAATCTTCCCCTCCGACCCGCCCGTCTGGTCTCATCAGGTGTCTTGTCAATCAGGACAGAAGGCCAGCCCGCCCCAGTTATCTGATGTGGGGAGGAAGGTGGTGGAGAAAGGAAGGGCGGTCCTGATTCAGGTGTGGTCATGGCCCCGTGCCAGGGTTCTAGACTCTTCCGCACCAATTCCAGCCACGCCACTTTCAATAATTAATGTGCTCGCCCTCGAGATAATGCTGCCACTTAACCCCCCATCAATCCCTGGTTCCCCACGAGATAAAGTCCAAACTCCTGAGCCTGGTCTGTTCGGCCCTGAGGAATTTATTTTTAAATTGGGCCAGGAGGAATTTGACCCTTGCTCACCTAGACTTTTCACCTTCCGGAAAACACGGTGCATTTTATACTCCTGGGCTGTTCCCTAAGCCAGGAACACCTTCTCCCTTCTTGACCTGGGAGAAGCCTCTCCATTCTTCTTGACCCAGGTGAAATACTACCCTTCCTTGGAAGCCCAGCACCCTGCCCGCCCCGGGGCCAGGCTATGCGGCTCCCTCTTCCCTGCCCCCCAGCCTGGGGCTGCACATCCAGTTTCTAACGCTGTCCTGTCCGATGTCCGGTAGCCTTGTCACGAAGAGTGCAAGATATGTGTCCCCTCTGCTCCATGGCTGGTGTCACTTTTTTTTTTTTAAAGATTTTATTTATTTAACAGAGAGAGAGAGAGAGGGAGGGAGAGAGCCCGTAAGAGCACAAGCAGGGGGAGTGGAAGGCAGAGGCAGAGGGAGAAGCAGACTCCCCACCGAGCAGGGAGCCCCATGGGGGCTCGATCCCAGGACCCTGGGATCGTGACCTGAGCCGAAGGCAGACGCTTCACTGACGGACCCCCAAGGCGTCCTGGTGTCACGTCTTCCTCATCTTCTCCCGGCTCCTGTTACTGAGATTAAGTCTCAGTAAAGGCCGGCGGATAAATGAGCACTTCAGGGTCAATCCATCATGATCGCTCCATGGCATCGACAACCAAGGTGACTACATTTCAGAAGTTTTCTTCGGACATTCGAGTTTGTATGGTCCACCTACCAGGTGTCAGGAACCTGCTAGGCTCCGGGACTGGAGGCACCTCGGTACAGAACAGGGCCCCCTCTCTGCTGCCCAAGGTACCTGCTTGTGCTCTCTGGGGGAGCACAGAGACACACATGGCGCAGATGGGAGCACAGAAGCCACGAGGAGCTGCTGGGGGTGAAGGCGGGAGGGGGGTGCTGTCAAGGGTCCTCCTGAGAGCCTGGGTGGGGGCCCCACCCGCATCAGGGCTGAGTGTGTGCATGCATGTGTGTGTGTGCATATCTGCACAGGCTTGTGTGTGTGTGTGTGTGTGTATGTGTGTGGTGTGGAGGGGGCAGGAGCTCCCCGGAGAACTGAGTCTCTCCCAGCTGCAGTGGCGCTCCCAGGCTCTGCCCCCGGACTCCGCGTTGCCAGCCCCTTCAAGCTGCTTCTCAAGGGTCGGATGCCCTGGGGGCTTGTTAAAATGCAGGTCCTGCTTCAGTAGGTCCAGGATGGGGCCTCCCAAGTGTGCACTTCCAACAAGCTGCCAGGGCATGCCCCTGGCCCTGCTCCAAATCCCCGGATCCCCAGATCGAACCCTCCAGTGCTCCCCACGCTGCAGCCCACATCTGCCAGGGCTTTGAATCACTATTTGGCCCCGGTTGTGCACCACGTGGACTATTATTTGTCTACCCTTTTCCTTTAAATGAATTCACTGTTTCACTTTTAAAAGGATGCTTTCTATCATGACCGTATCTGTAAAGCTAGGGTTTGTCTAGTGCCTTTTAAGATAAGCTGATATCCAAGCTGCAGCATGTCTGTCCGTGGTGCTGCCACGAGCCACCTTGCGTCCCCCCCCCCCCGCCCCGGTGCCGCGTGCGTGCTATGTGGGCACCCCACCCCCACAGATGGTGCCCACAGCGTCCCAGGATTCCCACGACATTCCTGGGGCTTGGCAGGCAGTAGTGGGAACCCAAATGGAGCGGCCCCACCACCATGTTTTCAGATACGGGGTTTCTGTGGAGAACTTTGACAAAAGCGTAAGGTCCCCAAAGGTACTGGGCCCCACTGCCAAGCCCAGGCCTTTGTTTTCAAGGAGGGGAGCTGAAGCTACACTGTCCGACATGGCAGCCACTGGCCCCATGCCATTACTTAACTTTGTTTTTTGTAAAGATTTTATTTATTTGTTTGTCAGAGAGAGCGCGCACACAAGCAGGGGAGTGGCAGGGGGAGGGAGACGCAGACAGGGAGCTGGATGTGGGACTCGATCCCAGGACCCTGGGATCATGACCTGAGCTGAAGGCAGATGCTTCGCCGGCTGAGCCACCGAGGTGCCCCCTACTTAATGTTAAATGAACTCATGGGAAATAAATATTAGCCCCACTCGAAGAGCACCGCCGAGCCTGCGGCTGCTGGCTGCCAAGCGGGGCAGCAGCATAAGGAGCGTCTCCATCACTGGGGGAGCTCCGCCCGGCACTCCTGCGGACCATGAACAACCGACTGGGACGCGGCCATGTCTGAATGCTACGCTGTCCCCAGAAAAGATGGGACCTTCTTCTGCTCTGCGCCTCCACCTCTCGGGATGCTGAGTGCAACCCCTCATGCTCCCGTTGGGAGGCTGGATGTGCCCTAGGTGGCTCTGTCCCCTGAAGCCCCTCCAGCTGCAAGAGGGGAAGCCCCAGCAACCCCCACCCCTCCCACTGCCTTTATGTCTCCAGGGACCGGGGCCCCGTCTCTGGCCTGGACCTTACGGGCAGCCGATTCGTGGATTGCCCTCCTAACCCCCTGACTCCCAGTCCTTTTGCTGTCTCTCAGCCTGTACCACCCAAACTCGAGCCTCTCTGGGCTCCCGGACTGCTGGCAGGGGCTTCTGGAAGGATCTCGCAGAGCTGAGATTTGGTCTGCTGCAGCCGCAGGCCATGAGGCCTCAGCAGGGCCTTGCTGCTGCTTTTGCTCTGAGATCCCTGTCCTGTCTCAGGGCCCTGGGCCGGGGTCCCAGATCCTCTCTGTGTGCCTCTCAAGCCTCTCTTTCCATCCCCCTCGGTGCACTGATGACAACACCGGTCCTGAGCACCCCTTAGCCAGCTGAGGGCACTCCCTCCAGGCTGGGACCCCACCTGCAGCTCTCTCTCCTGGCCAGCCTCCCTGAGCGTGGGCTCCCACTGCCTCTTGTGCCTCCTGGGGCTGGTGCCTGTCCCACTGGCCAACCTGCTCTCCCCGACATGGCAGAGAGCTCTTCTGTGTGTGTGTGTGTGTGTGCGTGTGTGTGTGCGCGTGTGTGTGTGTGTGCACGTGTCTGTCCCACGTTCTCCATCTCCGTCCCTCGTCCCACCATTCACTCCTTTACCTCTGAACAGGGAGTAATGTGGCCTCGACCCAGGTTAGAATGAGCCTCCCGTGACCTCGCATACCCAGGCCGACACCGAGGCTCTAGCAGCTTTGAAGACGAGACGACTCCAGGTAAGGATGTCCGCATTGTCGGTGAGTGCGGAAGTTGGCAGAAGATGGTAATGAGCGGGAAAAGAGATGCGTACGGGCTGTATTCCTGTTCTCCCCGTTCACGGTGGACTAGAACACCCGTGCCGACAAATGCACGTCAGGTGTGCAAAGGGATCGCCAGTGCCTTCGCCTCTTCACCCATCTGGGGTGTCAGACCCCCACTCTCCCTGCAGAGGGGACCCCTGTGCTGACGGCGCCTTGCTTGCTTTTCTGTGTGGTTTTACCGCCCAGGCGTGACTCCCCTATCACCACACGTTTGTCTTATCTGTGTTTGAACTTTATATGATGCAAACATACGGTGGCTATTCTTTGGTGTTTGATTTTGCTCGTGTCACATTATTATTATTTTTTAAGTTTCCTCCAAGTTGGCATGTGTACCTGTAGTTGATCCTTTCTTTTGGCTGCTCTGTTCTGTTTTCTACATGATTATAACCGCGGACCGGTTATCCACTCTACTCTCGGTGGACATTTGGATTATCTTCGGGCTTGGCTGTCGTGAAGAATGCTGCCAGGCCTTTGGGTACAAGTTTCTATGGGCGCCTTTGCTGGAACAGATGTGTGAGTATTTTCAACTTTGGTAGACTATCCCTAACAGTGGTTGTATCGATTCGTGTATGTGCGTCGTTACGTCATCCCTCTACAGCAGCCTGCAGTCCTAGCTGTTTGTACCCTTGCATGGTCTGATGAAAGCAAACAAAGGAGGGGGAAGCATTAGTAACAACTGAGGACAAATAGAAAGCAAAAAGTAAGATGGGCACTAAGTCCCAGTGCGCCAGTCATTACGGTAAATATACATGACTTAAATGGACAAGGACAAAGACGGCAGTAAAAAATTCATTTAGAAGACACATGCTAGGGGCGCCTGGGTGGCACAGTGGTTGAGCGTCTGCCTTCGGCTCAGGGCGTGATCCCGGCGTTATGGGATCGAGCCCCACATCAGGCTCCTCCGCTATGAGCCTGCTTCTTCCTCTCCCACTCCCCCTGCTTGTGTTCCCTCTCTCGCTGGCTGTCTCTACCTCTGTCAAATAAATAAAATCTTTAAAAAAAAAAAAAGAAGAAGAAGACACGTGCTAAACATAACATCACAGAAAAACTTATGGTAAATTCATGAAAAGGAAATACCGGGAAAATAGTATCCGAAAGAAAGCCACGGAGAGCTGCATGACATCGGATGAAACAGACTTGATACCAGAAAGTGTTATTAGTGACAGAAAGGACGCCCGTCACCAGAAAGATGTGACATTTCCAAAGTTGAATACAACAAATACAACAGCTTCAAGACACTGGAAGCCAAAGTTGGTAGGACCGCTAGGAGAAGCTGACCTGGCCGCCATCAGAGAGGGACTTCCGCGTTCGTCTGTCCGTGACTGGCAGACAAAGCAGAAAACAGAGCAGAGAACGGAAAATGATACAGATCATTAGAATAAGAACTGAGTGGAACTTCTAGAACTGAAGAACGCAGTAACTGAAATCAGAAACTCAGTGGATTAGACACAGTTAGGGAGAGAGTCAACGAACTCAAGGATGTGGCAGAAGGAATTTTCTGGAACACTGCACAGAGAGACAAAGAGGTTAAAACATATGAAAATGGTTAAGACCTGTAGAGCAATAAAGTAACATACGCTTCCTTAGAATTCCAGAAGGAGGAGAGGGAGAAACTAAGAGAATATTTAAAGTACTAAGAGCTCAGCATTTCCACTATAGATTCATGTGGCCCAGGTAGGACTAAAAAAAAAGAAAAATATTATCAAGATACATCACGAGGACGTGCCAGAGTGTCACGGCGAGCCCTTCATCCACGACCAAGGTCTCACTGCAGAGGAGTGTTTATTTTGTGGGATTTTGAAAAAATAAAAAGGTAGAACGTAAATCTTGAGCACGTAACTTGGAAGCGTGAAAGGGGTTAAAACGTTCTAAGGAGGTAACTTTAGGCTTCTTCACAATACACAAAGTGAACATTTCAGGGAGTTGTCCCCAGTGCCCTTTATGGCTATCCGGGAGAGAATCAGAACTCATACCTTGCATTTGGCTGTTGCAAACAGAGCTGCTTTTATTTTTAAATTAAAAATTTTTTTTTATTTTTAAAGATGATATTTATTTATCTGTCAGAGAGACAGAGGGAGAGAGCACAAGCAGGGGGAGGGCAGGCAGAGGGAGACAGAGGCTCCCTGCTGAATAAGGAGCCTGACGCAGGCCTTGATCCCAGGGCCCCAAGATCGTGACCTGAGCCGAAGGCAGATGCTTAACCGACTGAGCCACCCGGGTGTCCCCAGAGCTGCTTTTAGGATGGTTTTCCCACCTTTTTATTTTCGTGGCATGAACTTTCTGGAGAGAACAGGCTAATTGTATTGATTGCAGAATGGCCTACATTTAGGATTTGTCTGATGGTTTCACTGGGGCTCATCGAACACTGTGGTTTTTTTCCTCTGGATCTTGCAGACAATATGGTCCATTTAGTCTTCCCATGACACTGTGATGGGAGCACCGTATACGTCCCTTAGGCACCTGACCATATCGTGATTGATGGACTTTGGGCGAAAAATGAGCATATGATCTTTCTGAGTTTGTGTTTTACATTTGCAGCATGGGAGAGACGCTGGCCTTCCTCACCGAACGCTCCCAAGCCCCTCAGACTGTGCGGCGACCCCAGGACTCCGGAGAACGGCCGGCGAGGACCCAAGGCCGGTGGGCCACACAGACTGGGGCCGCGGCGGCGGGGGGGGGGGCGGGGAGCTGCAGGCTGCGGCTGTTTCTGGCCCTCCCACCGCTATGGGACATGACAAAGTCACAGACACGGGTGATGTTAATGGCAGCCTAAAAAACAAGAGAAAAGAAAATGAAAAGAGGTCTAAGGCTTGCGAGCACAGAAGGCCCAAACGTAAAATAACCTGTTCGAATATATCGATGTTAGAGTCTATACTGGGGAAAACTCGGGGCCTTGAGAGCCTCGGAGTGAGGTGAAAGGAAACCACAAATGTGACATCGGAGGGGGGGGGTTCTCCTGTCCATGTGACCCTTGCCAAGGACGACCTCCTTCAGCAAAGTAACCGGAGACCATTTTCTGCAAGTCGCTGCTGGCCCAGTCTGGGGTAGCTCATGGGCATAAACACTCCCAGGGGGCACCCTTTAGAAAGGCCTCAGTGGAACAAGCAGGCAAACTTTTTCAGGCCCAGCGAACGGACGCAGAAATGGGTTTACTGGGAAAAGAGCGCGGTCGCTCCCCAGGACCACTCAGCTGATCCCCTGTGAGGGGCAGCAGCCGCGTGCTCTGCAAACACCGGGCCCAGCGGGCCACGGAGAAGCCCTCTGTACTCTCTGCTGGAGTTGGCTCAGTGTGCTCCTTCGCCCCACATATTTGAGCGGGAAACAAACAATCAAGAGCAGCTAGGAGGCGGGATCTGCTGAGGAAGAACAGACGGGGCGCTGTGAAAATATTTTCCAGGGTCACAGTGTCCGTGGGGCCGCGCTGTCCCCATCGGGGGCCCCCTGACGCCTTGCACTGTGTCCTGCTGTGCGGTTCCCTGCTTGAAACGCACGCGCTTCATTTCGCAAGCTCCCCAGTTGCGATTATCTGGGACGTCTTTCGCCTGTCGAGCCTGGCCATGGGGTCTGTGGCTGAGCGTGGGCACACAGAATGCGCCCCCCCCAGGCCCCCTCGTCACAGGCCGCTCTGTAGCAGGACCCCCGTGGGGGGTGATAGGCACATTTGCGCCCGCAGAGCACACGGGGTTCGGGGTTCGGGGTTCGTGGACCTGGCTGCGTGCCAGGACCCTCCGAGCAGCTTTAACCACATTTTCCATGTCCCCCTCTTCCCAGGGCTCCTGGGGAACGGCCCCTGTCTGTCCACTTCCTCCCGCCTTTCCCGCGTTCACGAAAATGCCTTCAGAGTCCACAGCACCATCTCGGGCTTGCGCGTGCTCCAGTGGGGAGGAAGACAGAACGTGCCGGGCTTCTCCCAGCTCAGGGGAACGGTCTCTTTCCTTGATACCATTTTCCCCTCTGCCTTCCGCCCTGCTGCCTTTTGCTTTTGGTTTTGTATTCGCTCTTTTATAGCCAGACTCATCAAGAGGCGTCCATACTTACTCCAAGTCTCTCTCCTCCCGTTACTTACTGTCACCTGCCCCAGACCTAGCACCCCCGGCCCCCAGTCTAAGGAAACTGTCTGGTCAAGGTCACCAGTGACCGCACATGGCTCAGTCGAAGGTCAGTCCTCAGTGTCCCCTCCATACCCCCCCACCCCGTGCCCCCCTGCTGTTTGCTCCTTCCTCCTGGCGTGGGCTCCCTGCAGCCCCTCCCCATCTCCTCTGCTGCATCTTCCTCTTCTCCCTGCTCTCCTGATGTTACAGCGCCCCTGCTTCTCCCCCACGCTCAGCTCTTTGGTGCGTCTCCCCCTCTCATGGTTTAAAGCCATCTACACCGCTGTCTCTCCAGCCCAGACGTCTAGACTTGGATGTCGGCCGTCTGTCCAGCGTCCTCGCTGGGATGTCCAGCGTCCACCTCCAGGGACCTGCTCCTCATCCCTGCTGACCCACGTGTCACCGAGCAGTTAGTTGCTCAGGCCGTACCCTGTGGAGTCATTCTGGACGCCTCTCTCTCAGACCCCACTTCCAATCTGCGCCCATGTCCTGTTTGTGTCACGCTCCACACAGATCCGGAGTCAGACTCTCGACGCAGCTGGTGGGCGTGGAAAAGTCTGGGGCAGTGTGCACTCACGCTCAACACTGGGTGTGGGGATCGCCCCCGGAAGCCCCGCAGCAGCGTGGGGGAGCCCGGCCCGGAACAGCCACGTGTCCAGCCGCGGAGGGACGCTAAGGAAGCCATGGAATGTTCACGGGAGCAGACGTGAGGCGGGATGAGGACGGATGGAGCAGCGGGACACGAATCGCATGCACGGTGTTGGAAGAAGCTGCACACAGGCTGCGCGGTGTGACTGCATGTGCGTCAAGTTCAAGAACAGCCACGGGGAGCCTCAGGCGCTGGAAGGCAGCAGAGTGGTTCCCTCTGGGCAGAGACGGGCCACCGAGCAGCACCGGGGGCCTCTAGGGGCAGATCGCCGGCGAGTCTTCATCTGGGTGCTAAACCAGGTACTTCCCTTGTGGAAGGGCTATGAGCCGTATGTGTAGGATCTGTGTGCTTTGCTCTAGGTTTTCCTTCGATTCAAAACACCCGGACTCAACCACTCTTCCCACCTGCGTGGTCCTCCCTTGATCCAAGCCCCGGGCGCTCACCTGGGTGACTCCTGAGCTGCCCCTACTCCCAGTCCTGCCCAAGGAGGTCTGCTGTCAACACAGCCACAGGGTGGTCGGGTCTTATTGTTTCCTTCTGAGTCAAATCTGGTTTCTTCCCAGTCAGCCCCATGGCTGGGCTCCTTGCTGCCTTCCCACACGCCCGGCCACTCCCATGCAAGGCCTTTGCCTGCCGTTCCCTCGGCCTGGGGTGTCGTCCCCCAGGCCCCACTCCCCAAGGACACTTGTTCTGACCTTGCACTCAGCAGCCCCGCACTCCTGTTCCTCCTCATTCCATCCTGTGGTTGCTTCACTCCAGCACCTTCTTCCTCCAACATACTGCATGGTTTGAATGGTAGCCCCCCAAAAAATGTCCACCCAGAATCTATGGGTGTGACCTCATTTGGAAAAGGGCCTTTGCAGATGTAACGAAGGGTCTGGAGATGAGAGCATCCAGGTTAGGGAGGGCACTAACTCCAATGGCAAGTGTTCACAGAAGGAGAAGGGGCGAAGACACACCGAGGACAAGGGGATGTGAAGACGGTGGCAGCGTGGGGGAGGGGGGACGATGGAGGTGATGAGTCCGCCAGCAAAGATCGCCAGCCGCCACCGGAAGTGATGGGAGCAGCAGGGAGTGGACTCTCCCTTGGGGCTTCCAGAAGGAACCAGCCCCAGCAATGCCTGCATTTTGGATGCCTGGCCTCCAGATGTGGGCAAGAATTCATCTTTGTTGTTCTAAGCCACTGAGTCTGAGCTAATGTGCTCCAGCAGCTCTAGGAAACTCATGTATATGCCATATCATTTATTTATTATTATTATTTATTATTATTATTTTCTATGTTCGCTCACTGTTAGCTCCGTGAGGGCACAAAGGATTATTTTGTTCATGACGCATTTCAAATGCCTGGCACCTAGTAGGCACTCCAGCCTGAAAAGGAACGGATTTATTGATTTCCGCGCGGTGCGTCCGGGCCGAAGTATTCTAAGACTTCGCTGAATGAACGCCGCCGGGAGCGCACGCGGCCCACAGCGGAAGCGTGAAGCTCACGTGCATTTGCTGAGTGGCAGGAGCCAGACATAAAAGACAGCGCACTGTAGGATACCAGCTGATCTCCCCCAAGAAAAAGCAGATCCGCGTGGCCCTGAGCCCAGGGCACAGGAGGGTCACTGTAGAGGAGAACGGGCTGCTTTTGGAGGAGGTGAACATGGCCTGGCTGTGGACACTCGGTCAGGCATCCGCGTTTGTCCGAACTCATCAAACCCGACCCCTCACGTGGGTGCAGCTGATCATATGTAAATTATATCTTGAAAAGGTGGTATCATCAGGTGGTTTGTTTGTCTAGAAGAGTGTGATAATTGTCTAAAGCAAATCCGCGCCGTGGGCCCTGGAGCAGGTGTGAAGATGCGATTTGAGAGTCCAAAGCTATGTGGCAAGGACGTGCAAGGAAGCAGAAAATGTACAGCCAAAGGGACGGAGAACAGACAGTGCTATTTGGAGCCTGACCGAGGACGCGCCTGCGAGACGGTGCAGTTGGCAGGGTCCCCATCTCTGACCCCGCAGCTCCAGCCTCACACCTGCCGCTCGGGTGTCTGGAACACGCCGGCAGCCTCAGCCGGCTGAGGAGCCCTTGACTGAGCGAACAGGGCAGCGGTCCTGGGGGGGCACCGGGGGTTGCCTGTTACCCCCACCTACCTCCCTCAGGCTTCTCCCCAGCTAGTTATTCTCTCCTTCCGGGTGTGCTTGATTCTGATAACAGATCATGGATTTTAGTTACCGAGTGGGACGGGCACTGGGTCAAGAATTCAAAGGTTTCGTTCAAGGTGAACCAATGACTGACTCAGAAGTACTGTTGGTGGCTTTCACCTAACAGCTGTTTTACAAGGAAGGAACTTGAACATGAATATTGATGCAAACCACCAAGTAATATGTCAATTAATAGGAACCAGCAAGCTATAAAAGGATAGCACATCATGACTGCGGCAGGTGGGGTCCCTCGGGAAGCAGACCGTGACTCAGGGATTGGTGTGCAGGACCCCAGCTGGGGGAGAGGGTCCTTGAGAAGGGGAAGGAAGCAGGCCTGGGCAGGCCCCATGGAAGGGCTCTTGACCCTGGGGGGGTTTGAAGGGGGTGAGAAGGCCTGGATTTTATACCTTTGCACTGACCCTTATTGGATGCTACCACCCTGAGGGGCACGTAAACTTGGCTAAGGTGGTTCTCTTTAGCAGGGCGGTTTGCAAAGGACAGGCCACTGAGGACCAACTGCCAGTGACATTCCCAGGAGCTGAGGCCACATCGCTCTATCCTGACCGAGCGCACAGCAGCAGCCAAGGAGGGACTGAGTCCGGTGGGGAAGAGACAAGGAGCCACTTTTAGGTTCTGGCCATTTATTACCTCCACAGACAACGAGAGGAAGAGAGTAAGGCAAGGGTGCCGACTCCCTGGGTCCTTCTCCCACATGCCAGAAGGTGCAGGACGGCTGCCACGAGAGCTGGGGGACACCGTGTTGCCGAGGAGCCGGGTCTAGACTGCGTGGAAGCAGTTTATATTCTGTCCATCCTGAGCTCATCGGAACCCTCCCCGGGGAGGTGGGCAGGCCCGTGGGACGTGGCTTTGGGGTAGTTTCTCACAAGCCTCCCACCTTGGGAGCATTGCAAGACTGTCACAGTGACCAAGTGGAGTGGTTTCAGGACACTGACGATTGTTGAACATCAGAAAATTAAGTGGTGTACTTTTTTGCAACATTAACAGAAAAAGACAAAAAAAAAGTATCATCTCGACATCTGGCAAAATTCAATACCCATTTTATAATCTTTATAAATGCTTCTTAGCTAACTGGGAATAGAAAAGAACATCCTTAATCTAACACAGAATATTGTAAACATTATTATTATTTGTTTTGGTGGGGGAGGAGCAGAGGGAGAGAGAGAGAATCTTAGGCAGCCTGCAGAGGGTTCTTTGCGTCTCTTCCCCCGGGGGGCCTTTCTTGAACATTGGAGCATGCTCAACCCGGGCCCGAGAAGGGCTGGGGGTTAACGTCCCTGGAGCAACGCTCAACCTGCTGAACAAGGAGCTGGTGGGTGACGCCCTGGCCTCCTCACTCCTGAGTGGGATGGCGCTTGGTGGCCCACACTGGGCGCCCGCACATGAACGCGCCCTTTCTCGGCTTGCTTCCCTTTCCTGCCTCGCCCCCACGCCCTCACCGCGCTCCCTGGGGTCCCCTCCCAAGTAAACTACTTAAACCAAAACCCTTGTCTCAGGGCCTGCTTTTAGGGGAGCCCAACTACTGCACTTGGATGGCAGCCAGAGGACAGCGGGATCCCACGACTGGTGTGGAGTGAGAAGGTGAGAGAGGCTGGCGTGCTGCTGGGCCAGCTACTGAACTCCAGCCTGGGACGACTGGGGTAAGGAAGAGAGCAGCCGGCTCTGGTCAACCAACTACCACCACAGGAGACGCCGCGACGATCAGAACGCCCCACGGCACACTGAAAGAGACCCACGTCTCCTCTACGCAGAGGACAGAGTGTGCTGAGAATCAGGCCCAGATGGGATCCCGAGTGGCGTGATCACAAAGGGGACAAGTTCACAGGCCTGGCAAGTCCCCTGGGCTCAAGCCAGGCTCTGATTAGGAAGGGTGGGGACTCTGAGATGGGAGATGGGCCCATCGGGGCACATGCCCTCAAGAGCCTTGATACCCCAGACTCCCCTGAATGTGTGGGTCTAGCAAGTGGCTCAGGCCCAGGCTTGAGAGCAGCCTCCCCTCACCTGGAAATCACGTGAAGGCCTCTCTTGACGGAGAAGACCAGCAAGGTAACCTCTGTCCTCCCCAAGATCTGCCGCCACTTGCACTCATTTCCTCTAAATCAGACAACAGGGACGAGTACCAGTGTAGCCCGTGTAAAGAGCCACGGTCCTGCTTGGAAAGGAAGTGAATTATTCCCCACAAGGAGCTGAAGAACCCGGCTCACGTGGGCTGGCCGGAGCCGGACGAGCGCGCACGGGCACGGGTCTGGAGATGCTGGCCCCGCGGGCGGTGGGACAGAAGCTGGCCGAGGAGAGTGCATTGATATGTGGGTTCTCCTCTGTGACTCGGGACGCGGCACCTTGGCCAGGACACACGAAGCCAGTCCTAACACACGCTGCGATGCCTTCTGGGAGGCTGGAGACCACGGTGTCCTGAGGACGGGGCCAGAAGGCTCAGAGGGAGAGCCTGCTGGAGTGGATACAGGGCAGGAGCGCGCGGCCACGGGCAGACAGGAGTCCCCTCGCTGGAACAAGGAGGGGGGCAATGCTGCCTCGCTGGGGGCCATCTTCTGCCACACAACCGAGCTCCCCACGACTTCTGATCCTCCAATGGATGGGATTCCAGAACAAGAGTCTGTGGGCAGCACGTGGCCCCTCCTCAGGTCTCTGCAAGGCAGGGAGGGGACCTACACCTTATTTCCGGTACACCGTACCCATCTCACGTCCTATTGTTACTTTGAAAAAATTACGAAGGATTTTCAAATTCCAGTTTTGCTTTATTTAATATCAGTGGTTTTTTTAATCTGTAAAATACTCCAACTTTTTTTTCCTGTGTGGTATTGAAAATTGTTGTTTAAATAGTATCGTCTAGGGGCGCCCGGGGGGCTTAGTCGGTGAGGCTTCCGCCTTCCTCTCGGGTCATGATCTCAGGGTCCTGGGATCAAGCCCCTCATCGGGCTCCTTGCTCAGTGGGGAGTCTGCTTCTCCCTCTGCCTGCTGCTCCCCCTGTTTGTGCTCTCTCTCAAATAAATAAAATCTTTAAAAAAACAGTATTGTCTAAATACTATTTTGTCTTTTATCTTTAAAAGACTTGCTTACACGAGAGCAATCAGGTCCTGAACTTCTAATGGCAAAGCTTTAGTGTATAATAAGCATTTACACGGAAGCCAAGGAAATCATTATGCCAACTGCGTGCGACCCACTCGAACAGCACCTAGCAATTAGAAATGGACTGTTTCATTCATCAGAATGGAAATAACAAAGGTTTTATGAAACAGAATTACGCATTCAACTCAAGGCGGAGCAGTATTTTCCTCATAGAGAGTCCCTGTGAGACACCAGCAGATGGTCAGGGGACACTTCGTTAACAGAGACTCAGAACATATCACACCATGAGGAAGAAATGGATGCTTAAATGTGGAACAGAAGAAATTAATTAAAAAACCCTTTATACTTATTTTTGTCAACCAAAGGTTGGAGTCCTAACTTAGCAGGAGCCCTGCATTCTGAAGTTCAACCACAGCTGCATCATGACGGCCAGGAATGTCCCGTCTAGACGGCTTCGCACGCCGCAAGGTTAATCAAAGCGTGAGCCAGTGCTCTGAGGGACCCAAACTATGCAGACCAGAGAGGCTTGCTTTCCTGGTCAAGTGAGCTAGATCTTAAAACTAGATATATGTGCAAAAAAATAAACATCTAAAACTTCATTTGGCTAAAGGCATGAGTTACACACACACACACACACACACTCCCTGCTGAGCAGGGAGCCCGATGTTGGGCAAAAGCAGAGCACAAAGTATTTAGATGTGACGGAATCATCACGCCGACTTATGTCGAAGAATGTCGTGTGCATCTTCACGTGGGGCACAGTTAGGTTTTAAGGTTTCAGAAATACTTTTGAATTTATTATCGAACTGGAACACACCAGACAGAATATTTCAAAGTTGCTACCAAAAAACAAGCTGAAATTCCACTTGGCAATACAGGTTTCTCAACACCTCTTCCTCCCCCGTGGGCACCACATTCAGAAAGATGCAGGGAGGGAGTGACTGAATGGTCTCTGACGGATAATACTAGCATGTTCTGTTTCTGAATTATAGGGACCATCCTGGTCCTTAAGTCATGGGATAGATTTTTGGAGAGGGTATCGATTCGGGGCTAAAGCACTATGTGGGTAAAAGCTCTAGAAAGAAGGGAGATTGAGGAGTGACCGGAACGGTGGGAGGTAGGTGGGGAGAGAATATACAGTAAATGCTGGTTTGCTGGATTTTTCCTGCTTTCTCTGATTCGTTCATCTTTTTAAGTCTGCCTTCTGTGTCCTTTTCCGGGGAGGCTGTCTGTCTTACCCTTCGTCATCTGTTCCTTCGATATTTTAACATAAAGCCTCCAAGAGAAACAGCAAATTCAAGACTAGTATTAAAAGCTTGACTAGAAATAGTAACGAGCCTTATCATCTGATCAGTAAACTCTTACTGGTGAATACGATCTTCGTTCGTGCAGTGGGATGGCCTGTCTCAGCAGACAGCACTCACCCAGGCTGCGACACTCTGCTTCTGGAAATGCGAACTATTACTTTCTGAACAATGTGACAGAAGTCAGTCCTTTCTTTCTGACGTGTGACTGCTTTGTGGACCTTATTTTCTTTATCTTTATGGCACATCACTGCATTACACGACTGTGGAGACTGGGGCCTCGTGTCTAATGATTTATCCAAAATCACTCAAGAAAAAAGCAGAACCAGTGGAAATATCATCAAAACCTCTTGAAATGCAGTTACTGTAGCTGCACACAGATAAACTATGATCAGAAGTTGAATCTTAGGTCTGGTAACTGATTTTATGTTGAATGTAAGTCATTTAAAAAAGTATGATTTAAAAGAATGTTCTGGAAAACTGAAGTATAAAGATTATATTTATTCTGAGTCTGGAGAGAAGTACAGGGCGGATCTGACTCCTCCATCGGTGATCCAGATTCATGGTAAGTCGGGTTGCAAAAAAGGTCTGCATGTCCTCTGATCATCACAGAATTTAGCTAGAGTGACTGAAGTTAATCGGACCCTCGTGTTTGCTATTAATTGTCCTTATAATTAATAAAAATGCGGCCTATAAAAGTTGGTAGGCACCTTTTCAATGCATTCATATTTTATAATGAAGTAGAGAAAACGAATTTGGTTTTGAAAAATAAGGTTTATTTGTAATAACTATCTTTAATAACTCTTTTTATTTTTACCCCGGGGAACGCACAAGCATGGACGGTGCTAGCTTTAACATTTACCGAAACGGTGTAGTCTTTGTACTAACGCAAAAGGCTCAGACTATTCTTCCCGCTCTAAACATCTCTTCTTTACGATACAGAGTTCTCGCTGCCTCAGAACTAAGACTCAGGAGCGCTCAGAGGAGTCTGGGATGAGCGGCCAGAGTCAGTCAGTAGGTTCCCCTCTTCTCAATTAGGTGACTGAAATAGGAAGGCTCGTTCTAAATATTAGAAGCCAAGTCTATATACTAGAAAAATAAAGAGAGGAAATGTAACAAACTGTTTCAAAATACATGCCTCAGGTGTGAAATAGCTCGTACTTTCGCGTGGTGGCAGCTTCCAGAAGAAATCTTCTTTGGGTTTTAATCTTCAGATTCGTACCTGGAAAGAGAAAATTTCCGTTAAGACCATAAATAATGTCATTATTCACCTGCAACGTTTACCTGCAAGCTCTCCAGCGACTCCCCCATTTTTCACTCAGAAGCACTACCGGGGTGGGAGTCAGAGTCAGGCACGGCGCTATGCGGGGGCTCCCGCAGCAGGGGGACAAAGGGCCAGCGAAGCATGAGGACACCTTTGGCCTCCAAGTCTCCGGATCTGGCATTTAGACCCACGACAGCTTAGGACACAAGAAACTCTGTAGTCATGCGAAAGGTCAGGTGGACACGAAGTGCTGATAGGATTACGTGAGGACAGGGTGAACAAAGCCCCTTCTCTGCAGACGAACTGGATCTGGGATTGACTTCCCCGCTCTGCTCCCCCGGAGCCCTGACAAAGGTAAAACGGCAGCTGAGCTTCCAGACCAAACCGCGGAGGACAGAAATGAGCGCGAGTAGCAGCGCCCACGGGGCCGGGAGGACTGGGGCTGAGCTGTGACTACGTGGTGGGCCCGCTGCCACAGGCTCCCCCCGTCCGCTGCGTTCTGGTAACGGGACATGGCCCTCCCGGGGCAGCACGCGGCTAGAGACCCGGTCCTCCGCGGAGCATGCGCCTCTAAGCCAGGCTGGCTACGGCGCCCATCTGCAGGGACCGCTCCTCTAGCCCCTGTCACTGAGGGAGGGCACCGGATGACCGGGCCATAGGCTCCGGAGGACACTCCTGAGGAGAAATGCCCACGGTGCCCTATAAGCTTGCTGGGTTTCCTTTCCGCTGTCCTGCTTGAAGGACTCCATTGCCAAGGGCGGCTATCGTAGCCGAACCTACACTGAAGCCCTCGTGGGCGGTACGGACCAGGCCGGGCCCAAGCGCCTCTGCTCTCCTCAAACGCGGGCTTCTGGACTAAACGATGCAAGCACCCCCTGGCCTGACGTCTCGGACGCGAACTGAGATTTAATGAAGAACACACATCAGTCGGGCGGGGAGACCAATCCAAGAGCCGCCCGGGGTCAGCAAGGCTTACTTGGCCAGTCTTCTCCTCAGGTCTTTGATTTGGTCATTCTTCCTGGTGAGAATCTCTTTCATGTTTCGATAAGCTGCTGTTTGTTGGAATTTCTTCTCTAATTCCTGCGCAGCGAAAAATGTCAGTGCGTTACGACGAAAACAGTGAAGGAGAGAAGTCACACGTCTCATAAACATGTATATTTTTGCTCTAATTTTACTAATACTCCATTTATATTATTTTCTAATTTCTTTTTAAAATTTACTTCTATAAAATTAAGGCTATGCAAATTTTAAAAATACATTCCTTCACAGGAGAAGTCCATAACACAGCAACGTGGTCAGCATGGAGCTAAGTACAATGAGAAATCTGTTTGAAATGGTAAAGTAAAGAAAGAAAAAAAAAAAAGAAACGGTAAACTAATTCTCAGGTGAAATAGGCAGGACCTCTCCCCCGAGTCCCAAAGTGGTATCGGTATTCTAGGAGGAGGATTCTTCGTTCATTTACGTTTTAGCTCCCGTTTGCTTAAGAGTCTAATCCCTACACTGAAGAACATGGTTCTCTACATAGTTCACAGACATGAAGAACAAGGGACAGAATCCTTTCAAGAGAAGTCCCCATCCCGGTGCCGGGCTGTGGGAGGAACGGGCAACGTGGGAGTGCAGGGCAGCTCACGCAAGCTCTCCATGGAGGGGTCTTTGCCCAGTCCCTAGGAAGGAGTGGCGATTTTTTATTATCATAGATATCTTAGTGCCAAAGACAGAAGAGTCTCAATGCCCAGAAATGACGTATCTCTAACACGTACTGGCCAATAGCCTGAGAAAAAAATAAGGTAAACCTGCAGCTGGCCTCCAATGTGTCCCTCAGTGACCCTTGTTCCTCACCTGGGTGGACACACACAGACAAATCTGACCTTTTCAGCCATGTTCAGCTGCTCCTGAACCCTGAGTAGGTCGTGCTTGGCTGTGGCCAGATTCTCCTCCAGGGACTTCTGGTTTTCTGTCTTGTCGTTAAGTGTCTTCTGAAACTCACTCTTCAAAGCAGCAACCGTGTTTTCCAAGTCACTCAAGTCTTGGGCTTTTATAAAATCCTGTGAAAGATACATGCACTGACGTAATTTCATGCTGACGTCCTACTGGGAACTGTTTCACAACAGTGATCTGGCATCGTGACACGAAAGCAAACGTGGTGCGTGTGTGCGTCGGCCTCCCCGGCCAGCCTGGGGACGCTCCCGCTCCTAGAGGGTCGCCGGTGCGCCCAGCTTGCCCTCAGCCCCTGCGCACGGTGTCCTGCACACGGCAGACACTCAGGGGTCACTGATCTCCAGATGTGTAAAATGCCATCTGTGAGTTGCTGAAATTCCACAGAGGAACAGGAGAGAGGTGAGATCCTAAGTCTGACAAGGTTGTGTGTCCCAGGGTAGGGATGGCAAACAGGTTTTGTTTTTGAAAAGTCAGGTTAAAAAAAAAATTCTGGTGAAGAATTTTGAACAATACAGGTAGAAAAATAATAAACTTAACAGAGTTTGTATCAAAAATTTAATAATAAATGTCTTAGTCATTATTTACATTGAAATATGAGAGCCTATCAATGCTGATTATATGGCTTGCTAAATTTCTAAGATTTTAAGGGTTTTTGTTTTGTATTAATGCAATACGCGTGTTTGCACACTCTGTCAGCATAATAAAAGCAGCTGGGTCTTGTTTTTGACTGGATACATTTGTAATAAAAAAGCTGTATTACTAAACAGGAAAATGGTCTATATAATTGCTAAGTATGGAGATAGAGCAGTACGACCAACCAAATTCCTCACTCATTTTTGAAACCTAGTCTTTTACAAAGATTTTACTTCACTGCAGCTGGTGAAAGCACGTGCACATTTTGCTTTTGCCAAAATCTGAAAAGTAAAATTGGAACAAAGTCCAAAATGGCTTTTAAAACAAATTCATCATCCCAACATGTTTGCAACTGTTTCACTTTCGAGAACTTAGAAGGCCCGTTCTGGAGTATGTAGCTCTGTGTTTTATAAATCTATGATCCTTTATATAGGACTGAAAATCGTATTTATTTTCCTTTGGTTTTTTTTTTTTTAGCCATCTAAGAATTATCCTCCTATTTTAAAAATATCTCCAGACAAAATGATGTAACGTCTGAGACGTGGTTCAAAAAAACATGACGGGAGGGAGGAGTAAATAGGGAACCAGACTGGCCGAGCCGTGGTGGGGGCTAAAGCCGGGTGAGGAGCACCAGGGGTGCGTTATCCTAGTCCCTCTACCTCTGTATGTGTCTGAATTTCTCCATAAAAAAGTGTAACAATAGGGGTGCCTGGGTGGCTCAGGTGGTTAAGCGTCTGCCTTTGGCTCAGGTCATGATCCCAGAGTCCTGGGATCGAGCCCCGCATCAGGCTCCCTGCTCAGCGGGGAGTCTGCTTCTTCTCCCTCTGCTGCTCCTCCCACTTGTGCTCCCTGGCTCTCTCTCTCTCTGTCAAATAAATAAATAAAATGTTTTAAAAAAAGAGTAACAATAGAAGTCTAGCGAAGTAAGTTTGGGGACCGTTTAACGGACATCGGCAGTGACAGCGCAACCACTGGAAAAGCCAGTGCTGCCCTGCAAATCCACTCACATGGCCTGGCTGGCAGGAAGTCTGTTCCAGCATCTGGCACTGCCGGGAAGGCCGCAGGAGATGGAACTGTGCACGTGAGAACCTCCCACAGCAGGAGCGGTACCCAGCACCAGCTCGGACACGCCTGGAGACCCCGCCCTGCATTTCGGCGCATCACGTGGGCACCACCGGACGTAGGAGGATGTGAAGACGCAGACCCGTAAACTCAATCCATGTTGTCACACTCACCGAAGGCCGACTTCACTAACAGTAAGTGCTGGGTCATAAAACCGAATACACTTGCAACGATCTAAAAAGTCTTCCTTTTTTCACTTCCTTTCCCCCCATTGTAATTGGAATGTCAAGGTAAAAGGGGGGAAGAACTTAAAAAAACATAAACTTCAGAATATCTTGTGTGCTAGTAGGTTCTGGGGACGTGGGAAGCACGTGAGCTGTGCACCTGCCCCGGCGGTGCCCCTCCGCCCCCCGCTCTTCCTGGACAGGGTGGTCCTGACGCGGGACAACAGTGGCATCCCTCTCAGGGAGTGACAGGGGTGGGCCATAATGAACAGGAACTAAGAGTTCTTCTTCTTTTTTTTAAGTAGCTCCACGCCCTCGTGGAGCCCACCATGGGGCCCGATGCAGGGCTCGAATTCATGACCCTGAGCTCAAGACCTGAGCGAGACCAAGAGTCGGACGCCCAGCCAACTGAGCCACCCAGGCGCCCCAACACTTCATATTAAGTTTATACCTTTATTCTTTTTGAAACATGTGAAAAGATAGCTAAAACTTATTCCATCTTTTTAAAAAATTGAAGTATAATTGACATGCAATGCCCTATCGTTTTCAGGTGACATCACAGGGACTCAGGATTTCTGCGCCATACAAAGGGATCCCCGTGATAAGTGCAGTTACCCACTGTCGCAAAATTACTACAGTATTACTGCCTACATTCAAAACTTCTCTCACCTTCTGGTTTCCTTGGTCGAGCTGTAAATCCCGCAGGGCTCTTTCTAGCTTTGACTTCTCATCTAATGCGTGGGTTGCCTATAATCAGATTTAAACAAAACACACTCAGTACTCAGTCTGTAAGTAACCCTTTCAATGATTTTGTCAAAGTATTTCTCAGTTACCTGCATTTCAATGGTCTTCAGCCTTGACTTCAATTTCTCGTTCTCTTCTTGAAGTCTGGAAATTTCCTTTGTGAGTAAATTCAAGGTTTATTATTTTAGCTATAGTATTTTTAATACTTGAAAGCGTTTCACTTCAGAATTTAATTGCAAAATTAAATTTAAATCATAGAACAGCTCGAACACCTGCGTGCCTTGGTTGCTGGTGCGATCCTCGTCCCGCCCAGCCTACTGGCCTCCACACCTGTGAGTCACCCGTGGCTCTAGGCCTCTTTCCCGGTCTCTCAGGCTCCCTTCAGCCTCTGTCCCCAGCCCTCCCGTGCCACCTCTCATCTAGCTGATCCCGCCACTCTTGGGTCTTTCCCCGGCTGACACAGCACGCCGCCTGCACTTATCTAAAACACGGCCTTTATCAGTGCCATGCTCTGTGCCCAAGCCCGAGATGCTTCTGTCTTGAGTTGAGGCCACAGGCCTTTGCTCTAAGCAGCGCCATCACGAGAGTCAGCTGTGAGCCCAGTCCTCTTCCTCCCTGTGCTCCGACACACACATCAGCCCAATTGGAGAGCACAGCACTCCGTCCCAAATCACGCCAGCCTTCCTTGTACCTCTCACTGCTGCCCACCCCATTGCCCTGTCTGCCATGCCCCCTTTCTTCCTCTGACGAGTTCATCTGTCTTCATCCTTCAGCCCAGCTCAGGGACTGCCTTCCCCCAAAGCCTGTCCTCAAACCGCTCACAGCCATGTGGGACTACGTCTTCTCGGCCACCCTGGGCACACGGGTTAGCCTTCCCCTGCTTCCAGAATATTAATTCTCCCTTCTCAATGAGACTACAAGGTTTTTGAGGACAGAAGTCTACGTATTACACTGTTTTTTATCTAATGTCATCTAGCACAGTGTTGAGAATACAGGGGTCTTGAAAAATATTTGTATATTGGTAGTTAATTTTTATAAACTTCCTAATAAAAAATCCCATCATTGCTATCATAGATCATACACTTCTAATGTCCACCAAGAAACACTGTCCAAAATGCCACGCCCTTCATGTCACCATGAAAAGATGCAATGAAGAGCCGCTTCAGACTTTCTGGAAGGTGAGTGCCCTCTTCTGGCCCACAGGAACCATGAAGTAGAACGACTACGGTGGACTAATTACCCTCAGTGGACCAAAGCCCGAATCCAAAGCCTCCTACCTCGGTTTCTCCACCCCCCACTGTGCAGGCCACGAGAGGGCCGAGCTGGAGGGTCTGCCTTTCTCGCAGTGACGACATTACCTTGTTCAGGAGTTCCGTGGTTCCGCCCTCGTTAAGCGGAGCAAGTTTTGGCTTCATGGTATCTATGATAGGCTGACACGAGATAAAGAAACCAAACCAAAATCACCACAGAAGAAATCACATGTAGTCACTCAACACTTGCACATTCTAAGTGGAAATCACTGTAAAAACATATCCACGGGGATGCCAGCTCCACGGGGTGGGGATGTTTGTTGGTTTGGTTCTCTGCTACGCCCCAGTGACTAGGACAGTGCCTGGCCCACAGTGCCCCAAACAGATTAGAGATGCAAATGAACCCATCCTCCCCATATCCTTTTAAATAAATTCAGACAGAAGGGAAAGGATGGAAGGCAGGCAGGAGGGAAGGTGCTCGAAGCCAGAGCAGATACGGATGCCAGCCTCTAGGGACAAGAATTTTAACATGTGGGGGTTGAAACAGACGAGTCAGGGAACGCGGTCATGGTGTGGCTACACTGTGGGCCGGGGTAACTTGGCACAAATACTTCGGCAGTTCAGCAATACGTGTTAAAATCAGGTGAACCCATGCCCTCCGACCCAGAAATTTCTTAGCCAGAGATATGTTCCAAATGAGTAACTGGGAAATTGTTTTGTATGTGTACGTTCGTGGACTCAGCACCATTTTTCTCGCTCTCACGTCGGGGATTGTTGGCGGGGCACCTGCACGACTCCGTGTTAGCTGGTCACTGTAATAAGAATGATTAACAAGAGAGGCAGGTCACCAGTCACTGCGAGGACTGTCCCCACTTGACAGATGAGGAGAACAAGGCTTGGCTGTCACAAGCAACCCGCTCAAGGTCATGCAGCTGGAGACACAGGCCAGGATGGACGGCTGTGCCACACACTGTCTGAGTGAAGAGTTTACACAGCAGGGAGTGGGATGAACTGCAGGGATTGTGTGTGTGTGTGTGAGAGAGAGAGAGAGAGAGAAAGCACACAAGAGTGAGCGAGAGGAGACAGAAGCAGTTTTTCATAGTTCCTTCCAAAGTATTTCTCTTTTTTTGCCTGAAAATAAATGACCCAATTTTTGAAGTCTGCTCTTGAACTGAATGCTCTTCCTCGACGGTTTCCACTTTAACCTCTGAATGCTCTGGGCGACTGGGGGATTTTAAACACCGGCCAGTAAGGTAGGGATTTAGAATACCAAAAATTACCTTTTTATTCGAAGATGTAAATTCTGCTTTTTCAAATTCTGCAACTTGTTCTAATAATTCTCTTGAAGATAAAAACAAATATAAAAAAAAAATGTTCGTTTAGACTCACTCTGGACCACACAGACCGAAGGATAAAATCACCAGTACCCATCTACTACAACACGGCAGGGACAACAGAGCGCCAGGAAGGGGACGTCGCCATAGCCAGAATGATACTCGGTCTCTACTGGCCCGGAATCCAAAGCACATGGGCCAACTGGGAATATTCCAGGGTCCTGCACCTAAGAGATCACTTGGTAACCAGATGCTTTGCTGCTGCTCTCCCCAGACTTTCTCACACCCCCGTCTTAAGAAAAGAAGCGGCAAAGGCGTCTGCTGACGTTTGAGAGCATGCCTGGGCCTCTCCTGTCCTGGCTGCAGGGACGCACGTCGAGTACCTGTTTTCAAGTTCGGAGATATCGGTCTGCAGCTTAAGGTACCACTTCTCAGCCTGGGAGAAAAGCTGCCGCAGAAGTAGCACGTTGGTGTGGGCCGTGTTGATGAGCTCAGACTCCACCTCGCTGTAGACCACAGCCTGCAACCCGCTCAGGACCTCGGAGACCTCGTCCACGGTGAAGCTCTCCTCCACCAGCCTGAGAGACAACCACAGGCCCAGCCATCGGGACGAGCAACCCAAACCATGGACGAAATACAACGAAACTAAGAAACCCACACTCACGTCATCTGAAGGGCTCAAGGGTTATAGCGACAAATCTCTCTGAGAACCGTCTTCTTTCTTAATAAAGCATACTAAAAATAATTTAAGCTCACTTTGTTTTTGTCGAAGCTCGGGTAATTTCTGAGGTCTCCTTAAATGATCACGCGGTGCACGCTCATGTCCTCTAACACAGCTGCGTGCTCACAGTCCCCCAGACGTTTACTTCCGTCTTCAGTTTTGCAGTTTAAAATTTTTTTTCCTTTAATCTCCACTAAAAGGAGTCTTATCACATTTAGTAGTTTCCAAAGTCACCTGGAAGGTGCTATTTCTCCTTTCTATGATTTGTTTAGCATTTCAATAATTGCAGGAACTATTCACACGAGAGTCAATGACTATAAGAACATCAATGGTCATTCTATGTTGCTTCTCTTAGCGTGGAGCCCCAAAGGAAAAAGAAACTGACTTATCTTAGTTAAAGCTCCTCTGAGAAAGACAAGTACTGTATGATTTCACTCATATATGTAATTTAAGAAACAAAACAGAGGACCACAGGGGAAGAGAGGAAAAAATAAAATAAGATGAAACCAGAGAGGGAGACAAACCATAAGAGACTCTTAGCCGTAGGAAACAAACTGAGGGTTGCTGGAGGGGAGGGGGTGGGGGATGGGGTCACTGGGTGACGGGCATTAAGGAGGGCACGTGATGTAATGAGCACTGGGCGTCATATGCAACTGATGAATCACTGACCTCTGCCTCTGAAACTAACACTACAGTATGTTAATTAATTGAATTAAAAAAAAAGAGAGCTCCTTGGAGCACTGAGCACTCATCGTCATCATCAATAGCATTAAACCCGCTCTCCCACAGAGGATGTTTGGGTCGGGAGGGAACTTCAGGGCCATCTTCTTCAATCTCCTCACTTTACAGATGGGAATGCGGGCTCAGAGGGTGGCAGTGGGGCGCCCCTGGTCCCGCAAGGGGTGACTCAGCCCCACAATCATTTCCAGCAATCTCAGCAACATGCCCAATGGCTGAACCCCAAGAAAGCAACACACACGGCTCCTACTTTCAAAGGCAGTTTGACAGGAAGATGGCCTCTCCCCTCCCCTCCCTTCCCCACCCCATCCTGCCCTGCCCTGCCTGACCCCAGCCTCAGCCGTTCAGGGGATGAGGAGCAAGGCCCCCAGCCCCAGTTTCTCTTCTTCCTCACTTCCCAAAGGACATGACGGAGAGGGGCAACAAAGTCTTATCAGAGGCGTACCCAAGTGAATAGTATTTGATTTACCATTCTTCAGTGTTTCATTTAGCCAGATTTTAACCAGTTGAAAAAAACCTAAAACTTTAACTATTTTTGATGAAAGTCCTTATTCAATATATTAACAATCTTCCTATATTCCTTAAGAGAACATACCAAATCTGCTTAAATTTTTTTTTTTTTTTGGCCACCCAAGTTCATGACTATGAACAATTAAAGTACTCTATGTAGAGACTGACTTCTGAAGTACCTTCTCTGGCTCATAGCTGGGCCAGTGAACCTGTTGCTTTCATCAGCTGGGGGTTAGGAAACCAGCTGACCAGATTACATTAGTGGGTTGGACAGATAACGGTCTACAGCTGACGGTGTCAACTACCCAGTGCCGTGCATGGCTTTACGACACTCGGCGCTCACGTGGCGGCCGTGTGCATTTCCACCTCCTCTGACATTTAACTGTGCCAAATTCTGACCCCCAAGTAATCTGATGTCTCTTTATTACTTAGTCCTTTTCCCTAAGGACGAAGGTGGTTCCCCTGTTTTTCTCCAGATCAAACATGCATTTTCTGTGGACTTCATGATATGCCATGACTGGTCCAAGCAAACGAGTTATCATCTACTAAAAATTTGTTAGTTACGGTTTTTCATGGTTTTCTGCTGTTTTTTTCCCCTCCTAATTCTTTCAATATGAACGGCGTAGGGGTTTCCTCGTTAATTGTCATGCCTTATGACTCTAATCCTTTAACTAATAACTCAGGTAATTAAAGTTCTGGGATCTCTAACGCAGCAAGCCAAACATTAACCTACAGGCACGTCACTACTTCCTGCCGGCTCTTCTGAAACTTTGCAATCTCACAGTTATCATATATGTATGTTTGGTAATAGATCACTCCCACCACAGTCCGATCTCTTGAATCTCCCATATCCGCAAGGCGTGGTGTCGCCACTCTCAGGGAGTAACCGACCACGATAATCCCAGCAACCGTTCGTATGGCCTCTGTTACAGCATCCCCACCACGGCTCCCAGAAAGGATCCATGTTTCCCTCCGGGTTTCCTCAAAGTCCTTTGATACCTGCTCTCCTTGAGGTCTTGGAAGCAGGAATCGACAGTTTTGAGTCTCAGGCCTCTTTTTGAACGAGCAAAACGCATGTAATTGATCACTTCATTTTGATGGTGCTCGTTTAGGCCCAACTCTGCCTGAAAGAGAGAGAAGTAATCCTCAGTTGTGAAGATGTGACGAAGGAACCAACAACGAAAGTATACAAGATATCCAGGGGTAGCGACTGCTGGATGTCCACCAAATTCTGTTCTTCCCTTCTTGCCCGGTAAGTGGCTGCCCGACTACATGAGACTTCCCAGCCCTTCCTGCAGCCAGGTGTGCCCACATGACTACTGCTCAGGAATGGATGTGAGCAGAAGAGACGTGGGCCATCTCCAAAGCCTGAGCCCTATGACGTAGGCCTATCTTTTTCAACCCTATTTCTCCAGAGGGGTCGAGCAGACAGCAGGATGAAAGGAGCCTGTATCCCTACCTGATTTTATGGAGCAGAGCTGACCTACAGACCTCGGAGGAGCAGCGAGATGGCTGTTAAGTGAGCACAATACACTTCTGTATTCTTTAAGCCGCTGGCTGTTTTTGTTTGGATATCTGCTGCACCAACTTAACCTGACCCTAGCTAATACAGCTTTAAAAAATGTATTTGGTTTTGAAATAGTCATTAATTGGGTCTTTATTTTAAACCAAATGAGAGCTTGACGACTATGAGCTAGAGATCAATGAAGTTCTTTTTCATTTTGCAGCTATGCTGAAAAGAAAAGGATGCCATACAATTGAACATCTAATGCAGGGACTAAATGAGTCAGGAACGATCTTTAAGAATAATGATCTATCATATATCATAGCCTTCCTATGGGAGACTAAGGTCTAACTTCCAAGCCTCATTTTCAGGCTTGTCACTATCGACAGACAGGGTTGGGATGCCTCCAACACCAAGGGCCAAAAAGCAGGCATGATCTCCTTCAGCTCCCAAGTCGCTTGCAGCGGCTTTTCTGCATCCACACACCTCCTCTCTGCAGTCTCCATTTCTTCAGGACGTATGTCTCTAAAGGCCAGGACCTTGCCCACCCAATTCACTGAGGTACTCCCGTCCCCGGTACTAAGCACAGTGCCTCGCAAGCAACAGACATGTGCCGACAAATGAACTTAAACGTGTTCCTCCTTTTGAAGGTCACTTCTTCATCAGGCCTTAACTGGTTCTCTTTCAAACTCCTGGAGGACTTGAATAACCAATTATTCTCCCCTCTCAGCATTCTACAGGTTGCTTCTTCTTTCAGACTATAGGGAAGACTATATATATAAACTCCATTCGTGCCTTAAAAAAAAAAAAAAACCCTAAAACCTCAAACCTGAGAATTCCTCTAGCTACCCTTGCATTTCTCCACGCCCCTTCTACCCTTGCTATCCGCATGCTATCCCCTAGTCCTTAAATACATACGTTGCTCAAATTGCTTTTGTAAAGCTCACCAGCAACTTATTTTCTTTTCATGATCACCTGGGAGCTTTTATTTATTTTTAAATTTTTTTAAAAAAATTTGAGTACAGCTGACCCCACAATGTTACATTCATTTCGTTGCTGACGTATTTCAGTGGCCCATTTCAATGGTCACCCAACTCTGGTTTCAGTCCTTTTTCTGAACACTGTGCACTGTTCTAAGTAGGGCTGCTATTTAACCTAACATTCTGTATCCGCCGTTAAGATGAATGTATATGTTTTAGCATACGGGACAACTGGCCTCTTCTGAACAGGTCAGAACAAAAGAAGGATCACGCAAGTTTCTTGGGCTGTAAAGTGGACGGTGTGGACTCAAAGTCGCTCTCACATCCGAAAGCCGGATTCCATCACGTTCTCCCTCCTCAAGTCGTTATAATACATAACTCTTCATGCTGCCAAAGGCTGTGTGTGTGCGTGTGTGTGTGTGTGTGTGTGTGTGCGTAAAACTTGGGGAGTTTTAGGAACAGAGTGAGAATCCTGCCCTGAGCCTTCTGCAGGCGGCCGTTCCTCTAGCTCCCTCCACCCGCCACCTTTGAGGTGTGACTTGGGCCGGCCGACCCAGGCGGGAGCGAAGAATGTCGCGACGGGGCGGAGAAAGGCTGCTAGTACGCCGGAGGGGCTTCGGCCAAGGTTAACTGAATTTTGGGGGCCGGCCGGGAGGCCCAGGAGCGGGTTCAGCCCGGCTGCAGCCCCGCCCTCCCTCAGCCCCGGCTCGGTGTCTCCTCCGCGCGCTGCGGCGCCCGGCCGGCTACTCACCATGGCGGCGGCGGGAGTCGCAGCCCCGAGGAGCGGGAGAGGCCAGGCGGAGGCCCGCCAAACCCGGGGTGGCCGAGGGTGGTTGGGCCGCAGAAGATGCGGAGGGAGGGCAACTTGTTTAGAAGCCTCCGGTTGCTAATGGGAACGGAGGCACGTGACACGAAGTGATGCACTTTTATTGGTCTTCAAGATCACACGACAGGAAGTGCAGTGTGACCGGCCGACCGCCGCATGCGCACTGGCTTCCAGAGCAGGAAGTCCCTCCTACCCGCGTCACGCTGACTTTGTGAGCCGGCCTCCGTTGCCAATGGTAACGGGAGGGAAGAGGTCGCAAGGACCCCCCAAGTTCAGGGACGCTGTGGAGCTTTGGAGTCTGGGTTGCCCGGAAGGGCTGTCCCTCCCTTCCCGGGCTTGGTGACGACGCCGGCTCTGGCTTGGAGGGCTGAATCCCTGACGTTTCAGTGGTCTCGGGGCCTGGGTGTGGGCGGCCAGGGACTGATTTCTCTTCTCTGCAGGGGTGCCTACTTCGCTAGGATAGGCCTGCAGCTCCGGCGCTGCCAGGTGCCAGGATAGAGCTTTGAATGGCTCTCTCCTCATCCCGCTTTTTTTTTTTTTTTCTCTTAGAGTCCTGCTTTATCCTTAAAAATTAAACTCAAAACGAGTTGGTGAAAGAGCAGTGAATTTCAAGCTATTATGCCTAGGATCACCAGGGAAGCTTGATTCCCGGGCCTCACCCCTCCAGAAATTCTGAATCAGGAAGTCTATCTTGGGTGCTTGGAACCTGCAGTTTTTAATCACACACCAGGAGGGATCGGGGACCACTCCTCAAGAAACACTGTCCTAAATCCTCAGGGAAATGCAAATCAAACCACAATGAGGTAACACCTTACACCTGTCAGAATGGCTAGACTCAGAAATAAGAAGTGTTGGGTAGGATGTGGAGAAAGAAAACCCTTGTGCACCATTGGTGAGAACGTAAATTGGTACAACCACAGTGAAAAACAGTATGGAGGTTACTCAAAAGTTAAAAACAGGACTATGTGAGCCATTAATTCCACCACTGGGTACTTACCCAGAGTAATTGAGAAAGACGGATGTACTTCTTTGTATACTGCAGCATTATTTACAACAGTCAGGATATGGAAGCAACCCAAGTGTCCACCAATACATGAATGGATAAAGAAGATGTGGTGTATGTACACACACACACACACACACACACACACACACACACAATATGGAATATTCTACAACCATAAAAATGATAAGATTTTTGCTACTTGGGACAACATGGATGGACTTAGAGGGCATTATGTATGCTGAGTGAAATAAGCCACAAGAGAAAGACAAATATTGCATGGTATTACTCATACGTGGAATTTTTTTTTTTAAAGTCCTACTCATAGAAACAGAATAGAAAAACGATTGCCAGGGGCTTGGAGGTGGGGGAAATAAGATGCTGGCAAGAAGGTACAAACTTTCATTTATAAAATGAGTAAGTTCTGAGGAGCTCCTGTATAACATGATTGTAGCTGATAACCCTGCATTGGATAATTAAAATTCGTTGGGAGTAGAGTTTAAGTGTTCTCATCAAAAAAAGAAAAGAAAGAAAAAAGAAATGAAAAAAGAAATATGTCAGGTGATGAGGGGATGGCTGTGTCAACTCAAAGAGGGGAATCCTTTTACAATGTATATGTATATCCATTTATCACGTTGCACATGTTAGAATTTTGTCAATTTTATGTCAAAAAAGGCAGAAAGAAAGAAAAGAAGAGAAGAAAAAGAGGTGTTCTAGAAGAGACAAAGGTGCAGGATGAAACAGATTATTGCAAGTACCAGGGGCTTGGGGCTGGGTGAGCGGAAGCCACTGAGTGGGCACATCAGTCGGTTCAGAAGACAGAAGCATGAGCCAGGCACACTGAGGAGGGACTGAATTAGCTAAAAAGTGAGCTTGACATGATAGACCCTGAAATAAGAAGGAGCACAGAGTGGGGAGCTTCCTGAGAATCTGGGAGACTTAAAACTCAGGAGAGGCTATTTGGCATGAGTTAGTCCTCACTCAGGAATAGATAAGCCAACCTCAGGTCACGCTTTTGGGATATGCTAGGCATACTCCAGTGCAATAGTTAATCCTCACGATCTCTGGCTCTTTCTTACCACAGTGGACATTCCTGAGTTCACATGGAGGGAAGGTCACTTTACTGGGCGCCGTGGACCCAAGATAAAGGATGAGTTTCATAACCACTCTTGTGACATTTAAGTGAAGTTGTTTAATCAGTTTGAGTATCGGAGGAAACCTAAGTGTGTTTTCCCGCAGGCAAACCTGTCTGTGCTTACCAAGTGTTATTAAGGCCGGAGGACAAAAACGAGTGGGTAGATAATGCAAATATGTCATTCGTGAGTATGGTTGTGACTTGGGGATTTTTCAAGTCGCTCTGCAAAGCTACATCAGGTAGTTGCTTTAATTTAAAATTCCATTTTAATCTGAAATCTTCTGAACGAAGGGGGTTATAATAATCATCTACCCAGCTGGGTTGATTGTTGTTACATCAGCTGTCTAAATAGTGTCAGCAAATATGAACACGTATTTTCGGCCTTCAGCTGATGAATCTGGCTCACGGAGAGGCTGAACTTCTGCTTTGGGTTGTCTAATTACCAAGGCAAACAGTACGAGCTGCGGGGGGGAACAACTCCACCTGACCTTCATAGCAAGCTGCTTCGTCTCACACTTTAAAAAAAAAATGGCTGTGACCATTTTAAAAGTAAGTGTGTGTGTGTGTGTGTGTGTGTGTGTGTGTGTGTGTGTGTAAACTTGGAAGGAGTAAATGGGAGGCATGCAAAAGAAGGCCATTGTATACTTTTTAGCATAGTTCAACATAAATAAAACGAGGCCAATGCTGGTTTTTCAGATGATTAGGAAATGAGACTCTTGCGAATTCATAGGGCCTAACACGGGCACCACAATCCAGGCTGTTTGCAACCCACACTAGGCAAAAGGAATGGGAAGGGCATTATGCTCTTTTTAGTGGTGTTGACAGATTCACTCAATCTGCCACTATTTACAGAGCACCCCCCCCCCTTGTGTGCAAGTTTCTGTGGCTGTGATAGAATCTAAGAAGAGATATGGGGGATTCAGGAGGCCCCAGCTTTCCCTCCTTTATAGATCTTTGGTTAAGGTTGGGATGGAGGGGCGGCATATAACAAAGAAAGGGATTTAGTTAAAAAAAAAATGGGACAGGTGGTACAGAAAGGCAAACTCTTGACGGCGATGTGGGGAAGAGGAAAGTCGAAGAAACACTGAGCTAGTGGGGAATGGTGCGGGGAAAATCATTGTGGGGGCTTCTCTTGAGTCTTTGGAGTACGGCGTCTGGTATGTAATGCCCCCAAGGGTCCTCTCCCATGTCCCCAGCCCTACCCGGTTACAACCGCAAAAGTAGCCAAGACTTTAAAGAAGGGCAGAAGCCCGGATTGAAAGAGTCTTTATAGGATTTATGGAGCTGAGTGGGTCTCTGGTGGGCAAGAGATTACTTTTGGTTCTTCCATTGTTTACTCCTTCAGTCGCTTGGTTTCCGAATGCTGCAGTGACCCGCAGAGTCCTGGCGGGTGCTGACAACCTCGCTCAGTGAAATCACTATCACATGCATTAAAAGAGGTCAGGCAAGGAAGTGGTTCACCATAAAATACTACAACTCCCTTTAAGATTATGTAGATGACAGCAATTTCTTGGGCCAAATGATAGATCTGTTTCAGTGATTATCTCCCTATATTAAAACACCCCAAAGGAAACAAACACCGACCCACCGAAAAGTGAAGTCTAAAAACGTTAGGAATCGGCGGTGGGCAATGCCTTCTTGTGAAGTCCGAGAAAAATCGTGTAAGTATAGGGATGTGCCCCAAATCCTTATTCCACACTCTCCCATGTACAGAGCTGTTTGTGTTAGGTCTACGAGCTCAGGCCTTGTCTCCAGCGATCGTTCCTGGAAACCCCGGGGAATACACAATGGGGAAGGGAGCGGTGAGCAAGATGGGGTTTGTCCCTTTCAAGTACAGGTGGGGAGGAAACGTGGGGTAGGGGCAGCTTTATAAAATCATCCACAAACAGACCTCTGGGGAGGGGGTGACTTTGAACATCTAACACACATAGACGCGATACCTTTATGATTAGATTGGCGATAACAGGTTCCCCAATTGGGGCGCCTCGGTGGTGCAGTGGTTGGGCGTCTGCCTTCGGCTCAGGGCGTGATCCTGGCATTATGGGATCGAGCCCCACATCAGGCTCCTCCGCTAGGAGCCTGCTTCTTCCTCTCCCACTCCCCCTGCTTGTGTTCCCTCTCTCGCTGGCTGTCTCTATCTCTGTCGAATAAATAAATAAAATCTTTAAAAAAAAAAAAAAAAGAGGTTCCCCAATTGTTCTTATCTTGACAAAATCTGGTCTTGTTTTAAAAAAAAAAGTGAGATGTGAGCCTAAACGCAAAGACACCAACTTCAGTATCTCCCTGTAGAGGACAGAAACAAGTTTGCATTTTAAGAAAGTCAAAGTGTGAATTTCTGTATTTGATTCTGTGTGAGAGAAACTGTGAAAATCAGGGAGTTAGTTGCTTTTTTTTTTTTTAAACTAGGATCTCTGCTTGTATCCACGTAAGAAAGTTCTGTCTGTGTGTTGAGAGGTTGTCCAGATGCTCAACGTGCCTTGTAAAGACTTAGCATTTATAATATCGTGAAGCTTTGCTTCTCTAAAATGGGTCTATATATTTAAGCCATCTGTGACGTGAGTCATTGCAGCTGTCATTTGTTGCATACTGGCTGTGCGTCCGTTACAAACGCTTCCTGTTTAAAATGCAATCTTTCATTGACTCCTCAAAATACCCCCATGAGAATAATACCATGATTACTCTCATTCTTGAAGGGACAAAATAGAGGCTTAGGGAGTGTAGGTAACTTTTGCAAAGTCGTGGGGCTGGTTGATGGAGGGGCTGGCACATGGATGAATGTGTGGAGGCCAGCAGCCAGGAGCATGGTCCTCCAGCCCCTCCAGAACGGACCGTCTCAATCGTCTCGCTGCCACACGGCCCGGCAGCAGGACCAAAGCCAGGTACCAGGGCACCTTCACCTGGAAACCCCACGAGGACTGTCCCTTCCTTTCATCTATTTTCTGATTCCTAAACCCCTTGATCCCCATTCAGTCATTTCAGGGTCCCTAAAGTGCTCATCAGCTATCTTAATCAACTCTTACCCTCCCCCGCTTCCTCTCTGCCCTGCAGAGTACACATGCCTTTATGTGATGCCCTAAGAGCCTCAGATTTTTCCTTGAACACTCCTCATCCAAGACAGAGCTTCCTCCTTCCCCCTCACTCCCCTTAACTCACACACCCATGGTAGGACAGGCAGTCTGTGCCTCCTTCACAGTCACCTACTGACCCTTGACTAAGCTTTTGTCTGCTTTTGTCTCCAGGGACCCCACTGCCCCCTGTCTCCCATCAACCACTTCCCACCAACCTCTGGATCATTCCTTCATTCATGCACACTCCTTGAGGCCCGTGACCTCTGGCTCCAGCCTGTCTTGGCGTCCGTGGCCCTGCTTTGCCCTGGCTCTGCGAGCTGCTGGCTGGTGGCCTTTGGCTCCATGTGGCCTTCACACCTGCTCTACTTCTCACACCTCCTCGGAGCCAGCAGCTGCCCAGAGAGCTGTCCCTCTGTGATCATCACCAGCCATCTGGGCACCGCTCCAGTCCTGCCACTGTCCTCCAGCCTCGCCTCGGACCTGAGGGTGCCCCACCTGTGATCTTTTCACCCTTCGGCTTTCTTCTGCTCTCATTCCTTGTCCTTGACTCGTTTCTCTCAGTCCCAGCTCTGAAGCTCCGTGTCATCACTTGAGCAAGAGAAGTGTCTATTTCTCACCAGTTGACTCACTGGTAACACCAACCTGAGTGATTCCAACGTGAAATTCATCTAGTCACATAGTGACTCCCCGCGACCCCCCCCCCCCGCCGTGTCCTCTGGGCAAGACAGCTGCTTAGACATTTTGGGTCACCTCCCATCCCTCTTCACCCAAGGGGCTGTCCCTTAAAGTTTTCGTGTCCTCGAATATTCTTCCATCTCTCCTGCCTCAGTCCCAATAGATGGTTTCCCCTTCTGCTTTTCTAGAAGGGTAAGCTCCTCGATGTCTCTGCATTTCTGTTCAAAGTGGGTTCCTTCATCAGTAAGTGAGGAACTACCTCAGGATTATTAACACTCAGGATTGCCTAGGGCACGGGGGAAAAAAAACATGAAAAAAAAAACTTTGGTAGGAGGATAAAGTAGTATGGCTTTTTTTTTTTGGAGGGCAAACTGGAAATTAGTATCAAAACTGAAAATGCACACGCCCTTTGACCTAGTGATTTGCCTTCCCTTCTAAGTAGTTAAGAAAAAACAAGAGCGCAAAGATGTGTGTACAGCGATGTTTACTGTGGTTTTGATGTGGTGACGATCTCGAGGTAGGTGTGAATGTTTCTCTTTTGGCCCAATGACCAAATAAATGCCGCCGTAGGAAAGTGGGATTCTCTGCAGCTGTGACAAAGTAGGAGGAGGAAGCCACGTGCGCTGGCGTGGAAAGTTACCCACAATACACAACGAGATGAAAAAATCGAGTTGGAGAACGGTCGTCACAGGGGGAGCCCACTTGCTTGTCAATGTACAGACACATTCAGAAAGGTGAAGTGCTCAAATCTGGGCAGGCTGATAGAACAGTGACAGGCATTTGGGGGGTGGTTGACATCTGCTTGACACACGCCTGTAATTTGAATTTTGTGATTACATGGGCCTTACTTTTATAATTCAATGATCTAAACAGAAAATAACCTCACAGCCCACACAAACACAGCCTTTGCCACATTTGCCATTGTCTTAGCCCTCACCACAATCAAGGCACCCTCCTTCAAAGGCCCAGGCCTCACTCCTGTTCCCTTTCAATCAGCAATTTCAGGTCAGGAATTTTAGGTCACCAAGAGCCCCAGAAAGAGACCACCCAAAGGAACATGCCCTTTCTTTTTTACTCTTCATTCCGAACACTGTTGCTAATGTTTAGATGTTTTCACGTTGGTTGGAGCCCTCTGTGGTGAGCTTTTTTCCCTTCTCTCCTATGGCCACTGAGCAGCCCCAGGGTCTCCCACACTGGAGGTGGGGTGGTGGAGCCAACGGGGCAACTCTACTTGACCTGGATTGATTGTTGCATGACCTCGTTCATGACCTCTCTGAGCAGGAATGTCAGATTTCTGTCTGATTTGAATTGGGTTCACTGGGCAGGTCCCATCCAGATATTTTATAGCAAAATTAAACAGGAAGCTGGCATATGTCTTTGGATACAAAGATATAATACCCTATGGGAATAGTGTAAGCATTAGGGTCTTTTAAAAATTTTTTTAATTTTAATTTCAATTTTTTTTTTACTGACTTCCAGGGAATTTCTTTTATGGGAAAGGTGTATTTCAATTTTGGTGTGACTTACTTTGAGAACAATGATTATCAATCATGGTTTATTATTGTTAGCCTTTTTCCAGAAATAGAAGACAAACCTATTAGGTGTGTGGCAAGTATCACAGGGGACCACACAGAGAATCTAAGCTCTCATCCTATCTCCTAGAACACCTCTGTACTTCTTCTCCTGGCCTCACTGATTCTCGGAGGAACTCCTGTCCAAGGCTAACTAGGATCCAGTTCTTCTGGCCCCAGCCAACCCCTTCGACTTCCCCGGGAGACCCAGATCCATCAGTGATCGATCCCTTTAGATTTTTTTGGTAAGCTCCTATACTCCATTCTCTTCCTCTCTCTCTGACCCTTCCTCTGTTGAAAATCAGTCTGGGGTCTCCTCCCTATTAAAAACAAACCAAAACAATGACAAACAACCACAAACCCACCCCTTCCTTTGTTCAAACTTTTCCTACCATTGGCTGCCCTAACTTCTTCCTTCTGTTTATTGCTAAGCCCCCTGGAGAGGGGCTTCCCTCCTGATACAGACTTCCCCCAGACCCTCAAATGATCCCTCCTTCCTGAAACTGATGCCTAGTCAGGCAGCTTTGAGTGCTTCACCATGAAACAATCTCCTCCCCCTTTACACGTCCCTTGTCCCTCGGCTTACTCTGCTCTCTCTTTTCTGTTCCTCCGCACTAGCTCGCATGGTTGGCTCCTCCTCTGCTCACCTCTGACTAGTGGTGTCCCTTGGACGTCTGTGCCCAGCGGCTCTGTCTGCCCACCATGCCCTCCTTGTCTGTGTCATTCCACTCGCTCCCCGGGTCATATCCGAGGATGACCATCCAACCTGCACTGTCAGACCCTGCTTGTCCCTTGCTTCCAAAGCTCGTAGTTCCAGCAGCTGACAGCCTTCGAAGTGACAGGTGAATGACATGATACACTGCTTACATTTTTACCTCCTGTCATGGAGATAACGTTCTCATATCCCTGATATCTTTTCTATTCTTTGTTAATATCTTTTCTATCCTTTGTTAAAGTCACCATCACACACCATATTTTGTAAATTCTACCTGTACGCTCTAGAGAACCCATAGAAACACAACCTTTTTTTTTTTTTAAAGCCACCTCAATTAAAAAGAAATCAACATCTTGGGAGAAGGGGGAGGTTTAGACTCTACTTCTTTGAAAGAGCCTTGGTTTAGATCCAAAGGAAAAGGCTAGGGAACTTTGTTAAATCTGGACTCCTATTTCATCTCATCATCAAAAGGGTGAGTCGGTCTTTACTGCAAGGGTAAAGGGTGTTTTGTAACGGTATCATTAAAAAAATAATTCTAAGAACTGTTGATTTGAGCCTTGAGGTTGAATATGTTTTTTTAATGGGATGTTTACTATAGAAATCGATGTTTGTTCACCTCGAGTTGTAAATTGTGGTTTTCAGAGGAGGTTGCTTGACCTCATCATCACTGAGGTGAACCCACTGACTATGAACTACGAGCCTCCAGGAAGCTCTCTGAAAATTAGGGACACGGGGGAGATATTGTTCCTCGTAAAGGGACAAATAAACAGGGCTCTAACTGAAAGACAAAATGAAAGACAAAATGTGGAATCTTGCTTCTTTGGACAGTGCAAGCTGACGATTCAACGTGCAGGGCAGAAATGAGAACTGATCTCTTCCTGTATGCTAGTTTTCTAAATTTTTATTTAAATGCCAGTTAGTTAACATGCAGTGTGGTATTAGTTGCAGGTGTCTTCCTGTATTTTAGAAGAACGTGCTGTCCAGAAAGAATCTTTCATTTTGTAATTAACCTGCAAGTCGGGTCTAAATTTTTTTTACTCTGCTCACACCCATCAGAAGGACGTGTGACCCAGGCTCCCAGTTTACGCGGATGCTTTTATCTTGCCCTGACAAAAGACACCACTGGACTAAGTTCTCATTTTCAAATGGCAAAAGGTAGTGAATGAACGGATGTGGCTCTTTCACAGAACATTACGTGGAATACTTATTAAACAGTGCGCAGGACTGAAATAAAATTCACTTCCTTTGTCATAAATAAGGATTTGGGAAAGAATGAAATGTTGCCATTTGCAACGACGTGGGTGGAGCTAGAGAGTATCACGCGGAGTGAAGAAGGGCAGATACCATGTGATTTCACGCATATGTGGAATTTAAGAAAGAAAACAGATGAACATGGCTGGGGTGGTGGTGAAGAGAGGCAAACCATAACACCATAGAGAACAAACGGAGGGTTGCTGGAGGGGAGGTGGGTGGGGGATGGGCAAAATGGGGGATGGGGGTGAAGGGGGGCACTTGTGGGGATGAGCACTGGGTGATGTACTAAAGTGATGACTCACTCAATTCTGCACCCGAAACTAATATTATGCTGTATGTTACCTAGCTGGAATTTAAATAAAAACTTGAAAGAAGAAAAAAAAAAGAATTTGGGAAACTTGAAATGGAATGACATATTAATTCTATATTAATCACAGAATATGGTGCTAAGAGTCTCTAAGGGTCACAGCACGATGAACAGACACTGTTATTTTAGAGGGAGAAAATAAAAATTTAATGTAGATTTAAAAATTTGCACCTACAAGTAATTTATTTGAGCAATTATACCAAGAGAATGCAAGAAGAGTGTGTGTCCGTAAGTGCACGTATGCATTTATGTGTGTGCATATGATTGTGTAGGTGTAGTATATGTGTGTGTGTGTTTTGTGTGTGTATATGTGTGTCCCTATATATGTGTGTATGTGTGGTATATGGATGTGTGTGTGTGCATGTGAGTGTATGGGTATGAGTATGCATGTGCACAAGTGTGCGTGTGTAAGTGTTGTATATGGAGGTGTAGGGGGTGTGTCTATATGTGTATGAGTGTGTGTGTGTTGCGTATAGGTGTGTGTGTCGACATGCATATGTGAATATGTATGCGTGTGTATGAGGGTATTGGTGTGTGTGTGTGTGTGTGTGTGTGTGTGTGTATTAGTGGGGAAGAGCGGAAGGGAAAAGGAAGGGACTTTGGAACCCTAAAATAAATCAGATGGTAGCTGAGCACTTATCACAAGCTTATCTTAATACATGCTTTTTGTAGGTGGTGAACACAGTAGGATCGGCGAACGTGAATCATCTCCTTTTCTGGCAGTAGAGTTGTGGAGCTCTCTTTGGCAGGCAAAGGGTTTCTGTGCCTCAAATTAATCTTTTATTGTTTTAGATTTTGGCAACATCCTCAGGCCAGACTCCTAGTCTGTAAAAGCCCACTCTGCGACGTTCAGAGCAAGCAGAACACACGAGCCATGTTGGAAATGGACCACAAAGGCCAGACGCAGCTCCCGGGGCAGGGGGGCCCACAGGGTGCAGGGAAGCCTGAGTTTTCTCATAAATGCCGGCACAATGAGGAGGCTCGGCTCAAGGGGTTCACATATTAGATCTGAAGGAGGGGAGCTAGTTAACCACATGCAGACCAGTTTCATCTTTTCCCACCTTTAATGTTAAAAATCACCTTTTATTCTGCTGTGGGGACAGATTTTCAGCTTCAGTCTCTCCACCGATTTCTGATCCGGTCCATCGTCAACCATTTCTCTCCTCGTCTCTTCTTTGGGTGGATTTCTTCTGGGTGTTCTACTGGGGATTATTTTTAGAGAGAAAAGGAACTCTCTTTAGCACCAGGCCCAAGCACGCTGGCCTTGCAGGAGGGTGCTGAGGCTGGAGAGGCCGACACCCCTTCTGGGAAACCAGAGGGGGCCCGAGGGGAGCATTTATTCCAAACCACTTAATCTCAGTACAGATACCACTTGTGGGTATTACAGTTATTTTGAAAGAATGCAAAGAAGCAAAAAGGAAAGAAAAAAAAACCCTTCAGAGATCAAACCTTCAGAGGGCAAAAGTTCAAGGGAAGATTTATTTTTAATGTTAAAAGGGAAGACGGATCGTGAGTAAATCCGAGAGTACTGATAAAAATGTGAAAGCTCAGAAAGCCCAGAAGTGCCCGTTTGGTTTGCTAAGTGTTTTTTTCTTCCGAGCCAGAAGCTAGTTGGAGATATCTGCCTGATTCCTAAAAGGTTTTTCTCTCTCTTTTTTTTTAAAGATTTTATTTATTTACTTGACAGGGAGAGATAGAGAGAGAGACAGCCAGTGAGAGAAGGAACACAGGCAGGGGGAGTGGGAGAGCAAGAAGCAGGCTCCCAGCGGAGGAGCCTGATGTGGGGCTCGATCCCAGGACTCTGGGGTCATGCCCTGAGCCAAAGGCAGACGCTTAATGACTGAGCCACCCAGGCGCCCCCCTAAACGGTTTTTCTAACTGGCTGCTGGTCTCAGATAAAAACCATGTAGTACAACTTCAGAAGTGTGTGTGTGTGTGTGTGTGTGTGTGTGACGCCTGTTTCTTTGTGGATACAAGGAACAGAATCACAGATGAGTAAGACCCTGGGTGAGACCATAACCTAACACGATTGGCATTTTATGACAAGCTAAAGCATATAACTCATGGGAGGTCCACCAGTTTCTAAGGCTTCCCCAATTATCCCTCTCAGTGTAACTAATTGAAACGATTTACTCACCCCTTACCTAGGAAAGACATCTCCTTACAGAAGCGGAAGACGTTCATGTCACTTATTATGAACCTGCTTTGGGGACAGTCGCAGTCCAAAATAGCCACGTGACATGCCCAAGGTACCAAGCCACTGTCAAAGCATTTTATTCCCCACTTGGTGGTTCCTATGATCATCGCTGTTTTATGAAACTCATTTTTTGTAAGAATATAAAAATTATATATGGCCATCAATGGACTTTTGGACGCCAAGTTCATTTATCTGTTCATTATAGGTATATTGAGACCCAATATATATGTCAGGCACACCTAAAGGCTCTGGGGTCACAACAGTAAGGAAAACTGATACGAGGTCAAATGGGTCCTAACGCTGTGTGAATTGGATCTAAGCTTTCGCTCTTCTGTTGGAGAAACTTCCAGATTAATGCAGGTTCTGCCGCCTCCATTCCCAACCCCTAGGGACCTGAGCAACAGCTGGGGAGATTGTCTTAGCCTCTGCTGAAGGGGACCCAAGCACGGCCATGAGGCTCCGGGATGCTTGACTTCTTTTCAGGCGACTCTGCTCCCCGGGGAAGGGACCAGGAGTGACCCAGGAGAAAATGAAAAGGCAGACCTGTGAGACCATGGCAGCCATTGAGGAGAGAGGGTTTACTATACACCTTCCTCAACAGTTATTTTAACAACAACAACAACAACGCTTGGTCCCCTCATTGTTTCTTCTGCAAACCATGGTGGGGAAAACATGACTTGGTGAGGGTGGGCTCTGATCCTCTTGTTTCTACCATCTGTTAGGTGAGAAAGAAAGAGCCTAGACTGAGTGTAGGTAAGAAAAAAATTTAGTGGCTATTGTGGCTTGGAAGCATCTGAAAGTATGGGTCAGTCAACTAGCTCTTGAATATGAGCGTCTCTGAGCTTGTATTAGTAACGACACACGTCTAAGTGAACATAAAGATACAAGCTTGCAGCCCTCCTTTGGGTTCACATTTGGAACTCTCCCATATCTTGAAGAGGAGGAGTGAGCATACACGTGAATAAAAATGATAACAATAATTTATTAGATTATCTTGCCACTGTTCTCTTAGAAAGTAGCGCTTCCTCTTTCCAGAATATGTGAAGGTTATATTTGGAATATGTGAAGGTTATATTTGGAACCACGCTTGTTTTGAACCTTTGTTTTAAATTAAACTTAATCTGGGCTGGGTTGGGTTCTGGTGAGAATAGTCTTATCACAGGAGCCAAGAATAGTTCAATGAATACACACCCAGTGAATATATGAAAATCCGTGAGTCCGTAATGATACTCAGGAGAAAGCCAGAAGAAACTCATTCGAGGCAGCTAGTACCGACTCCTTATTTAGAAACTGTGTGATTAAAGGGAAAATACACTTAATGTCTTTCCAGTAGGAACTGTATGTCAGGGTAACCAAATAGCTCCCGTTGACAAGATACAACTATTTTACAGAAGAATGCCCACTGAATGTAGAAGGATAGGCTTAGAAAATCATAATCTTGCCACTCCCGTGAGAACTGTAGACCCAAGAAAGGACTATCAGCTTGTGTGAAGGATATGAGGTGATAGTTGATGGGACCTGGGCATTTACATGGATCCAAAGAAACACCACCACGATGAGGTTCTGGTCATCAGAAGAAAAAGATGATTGTACGAGGGATGGCTCAGACTTCCATCACCCTAACTAATGGTTGATCTAACATCAGATATGGTGGGACAACCAGATAGCACCCATTCTCCTGGTATCATGCATTCTGAGGTCACAGAATCCCCTGGGATGTAGTCTAGCCAACGATACTTACCTGAGGTCTAATTATCCTGTAAATGTAACTTCTGAGAAATACAGAGGAGAGAGGAAGAAGCTAAATGATACCACAGGTTAAGCAAGTGGGACTGGGGGGCTCTCTAGGCTGGCCCACTGGCTGCAGTAAGAAGATTCCATGAAGAAAGAAACTAGTGTCTAGATTAAAGGATGCTGAGGGCATATAGCAACCAGGTGGAATGCGTGTCGGGACTGGTTCCTGGTATGAACAAAAAGGCAATGAAAGACATTGCAGGGGACATTTGAGGAATTTGAATATATATATGCTATTAGAGTATGATTATTAATTTTAGGTGTGATAGTGTTATTTTTTGTTACATAGGCAAGCATTACTAATTGATTAGAAACACATTTTGAAATATTTCGGAGGTCATGTCATGATGTCTCTCATTTGTTCTTTACACACACACCATTTGTCCTACACATTGACAGACTTGGAACCAACCACACTCGTCGGAGACTGGCAAGTAATGTGCAATTATAAGTTGTTCTCAAATAATGAGTAAAAAGTGTTCCAACATTTTCTAAAGATTGGAGTCTTTAAAGTGAGTAACGTGAAAAAGACACACATGAATATTTATTGAACATAACAAGGAAGGCATAATTATGAGAATATAAGTTAAAAAAAATTCAAGACCCGATAACTAATTTAATTCTGAGTATTGTTACCAGGATCTAATTTCCACGGGGTGCAATGAGTGATTGTTATAACTTGTATTCACTTCATGCTACTCAAAATCATCATCTGCTAGTAAAAATTGGTCAGTGGCAAGGGAATGGATGGATGAATTACAGCATGCCCATGTTGGAAATTTTGTGAAGTCCTTAACAATTAAGATTTGGGTTCAATTTAAAGCTTGGAATTCTATTTAATAACATGAACACGTGCTTACGATACAATGGGAAGTGGAGGAGGTACCACTCTCCTACGCAACAGTCACAGTTTTATGTGAGGGTACATGATTTAGCCCCACATTATTGCTGAAAACGATAAAGACACCGAGCCTCTCGTGTCGTCCTGGTACCATTGTGACTGTCGCAGGAAAATAAGAGGAAAAAACCCCACAGAGGAGAGAGTAAAAACCTACAGCGTTCACCAGGCATGGATTACGCTGTCGTCCGTTTCAGGCAAGAGCGAGGTGTCTCACCACATGGGGCAGATGTGGTAAATTTGCTGTCATGAGCAAAAGAACCCCCTAATTTTACTCATCTCCAAACTGAAAGTTGAAGAGTTGAAGCCCTTTTGCCCTACAGAACAACTCAACTCAAGAGAGTTGCCTCCTCACCTTCAGGCCCAGGACCAGACAGCCGACTGGAAAAGACGATTCTGCCCCAACAAACCTGGGAGGAACAGGCCCATAACATGTGGCAGAGCTGTTTAAACATATGGTCAACCATTGCGTTGTCCCCGAACATTTTCTCACTCTCCAGGAGGGCGGCCAAGCCTGTGGTGCTGCTAGGAGATTGGGATCAACCAGGAGAAATGGACCCTATTCTCATGGGTGACCTTCCCTCTGTTGGGAGAAGAAACAGTGTCATGTTCATTTACAATGTGGGAGAGACCTGCCTCGTTCATGGGATGGGGAAATAAAAGTCTAACGATGTGAAACAACCCCAACCAATCCCGATTATTGAAGTAGGATTCTCAGCAACGATGCTACGTGCCTCGGCGAGGAGAGATCTCCAGGCTTCCCTGGGCATCGATCAGGTGAAGCCAGAGCCAGAGGGACAGATCTCACAGAATCTCACTTACACACCCACATGCACGTACCAAGAAAAGCCTCTGGAAGAACGCATGTCAAAATTTTAATAATAAATATGTAGGAGGAACTAGGAAAGGAATGGAATAAAAGGAAACTTTACCTTTTCTTACTCTCTATATTTCTGAATTAAAATATTTTTTTCTTTCTACAGCAGCCGACATTTACTTATTTCTTGTGTACTTTTTAAAAAGAAGCAAAGATGAACTCGCATGCCCCTGGTAGAACTGTAAAAATGGTACAGTCACTTGAAAACGGTTTGGCAGTTCCTCAAAAATGAAACGTAGCGTTACCCTGTGACCCAGCTACGCTACTCTGAGGTGTTTACCCGAGAGAAAAAGAAATCTATGTCGGCAGAAAACCACGCCGGTGTATAGAAGCCTATTCGTAATAGAAAATGGAAGCCACCAAAATGGCCACCAAGTGCTGAATGGATTAGCAGACGGGTCTGACAAGTAACTGAATGCTGTGAACAATTGATAAACACAGCAACTTGGATGGATCTCAAAATCATGACACTCAGTCAAAGAAGCCAGATGAAAAAGAGCTCATGCCATGGATTTCAATTGATAGAAAATTCTAGAAATGCAAACCAGACCCTGGTGACAGAGAGCAGATGGGTGGTTGAATGGGGAGGGGGAGGTGGTGCTGGGTGAGAGGAAGGTATTCATTCCAAAGGAGCACAAGGAACACGCTAGACATGCTTGCACCCTGCGCTGGGCTGCTGGTCTCACCGGTGTGGCTATACCAACATTTATCCAACTGTGCACTTTAAATAGGTGCAGATGATGTGCCAATTATACCAATGAATCTGTAAAAAAAAAAAAAAAAAAAAAGGTCATGCATGTTTAATATAGGAAATTTGGAAATAACCTAAGAATGAAGAAGAAAAAGAAATAGCACCCTTACTCCCTTGAGAAGACAACAGCTGACAGGTGGGGCTTTTCCATACCCACCAGTGTATAAGCCCCACGAGGACAAGTCCGCACCATTCACCGGCTGTATTCCCTGCACTATGCTGGAAGAACGAGAGTTCGACAACTATTTTGAATAAATAAGCAAACAGGTAAATAACCTTCTCAATTGCATACAATCTCCTTAGAACTTTCTCAAGTCCTGAAAAGTCTTTGAAAATATAATCGTGGCTCCACACCCTTCCACTGTCCGGATATATAATAAGTTTGATTTTGGACTTGGATTGCTTACCATGTTTCACGCCCTGTGATAGGCAACTCTGTGTGCACCTGCTCGGCTCTACCATGGAAGGCTCGTCTCTAGCGCCGCCAATTCCCAAACCACGAATGGCTCTGATGAAGCGGGTAAAGGCTTAATTTTGCATAGCGCAAATAAAAGTAGGACAGTTACAGTTCCCATCTTTTAAATTCATTTGTTGATGAACTTCTCCTTCCCTCAGTTTCCTCTTCTGTAAAATGGGAGTATAATAGTCCCCACCTCGTGAGCATTGAAGGCGAGGGAGCCAAGCCAGTGTGCGGGATAGGGCTGGCAGAGCACATCGTGGGGCCGGCGCAGGGCCAGAATTGTCCGTGGTACCCGCTTGGTGCCCTCAATTCAAATTCTTTCTCTTGGGATCTGCCAGTCTAAAAGCATCTGTCAGCCTGGCTGGAAGAATCTTTTGGGTAGGTTGGGGTTAGATCATCCAGCCCTGCGGTTCACATTGTTTCCCTTTAGCACCACCTCACAATACCCATTTTAGCCAAAGATAAACATTAGCCACAGTGGGATTCCAAGTTCTAGAAAGCTCTGGTAGTCGGAAGGATTTAGCGAAGCGGCTTTCTTTCAAGTGGATTTCCCCAGCTTTCTGCTGAATTTCATGGCTAGGTGATTCTTGGTTGAAAGCAGTACCTTCCTAGACTCGTGGTAGCAAACCGTAAATCATTCTGGGTTTCTCAAGCTCTGTAAACCTCAGAAAACCGGGTGACTCTTGACAGAGCTGTTTGATTTCACAGTTTTGGAGTGGATTTTTACTCAGCCCCTGGTTCCCGGTCCCCAGCGTTGAGCAGAAATCTTTAGTGAGCTAAACATGCACACACAGATACGGTTCTTGCTCCTCTAGATTAACGCAGAGAAGAGGAATATATAAATACACATCGACTCAGAATTTCCGCAAGTGTATTTTTATGTAAACAATCACCTCCCGTCTTATAGCTAAGGAAAGTGAAGCTTAATGAAATCGAGTGACTTGCTCAAACGGCCCTTAGTAAGTGTCGAGAGGGAGGAAATCCAGCTCTCTCGGAATCTACGAGATGGAATTTACATCACATGATGGAATTTACATCACATGAAGTAACAACAGTCAACATCTTCCTTGCACACCACGGTTTGCAGAACCCTTTCGGGACATGGCCTGTTTGGGCCCTGACCGCTATGCCCTGCCAGGTGGCTGCTATGATACAGGGCTTCTCTCTACATCTGCCGAAATTAGAAATAAGACTATTCTCTGACTTTGTGCTCCTCAAAGTGTGATCCTGGCCCAGCATCATAGAAATCACCCGGAAGCTTGTTAGAAATGCAGACTCTCGGGCTCCATCCAGACCTGCCAAGTTAGAATCTGTGTTTTAACACGATCCCCAGGGGACTTGTAGGCACATGACCGTTTGAAAAGCCCTCTCCGGTAAGCCATGAAAGGTCTGCATCCTGGCCAGAGCAGGGATACACAGTCACTGAGACCGAGGGTCCCATAGGTCGGCAGGTCTGGTGGGACACTGGTGGAAATGCTCAAGAAAGCACGTGTGCGTTGAATTGGGCTGGTCAGACAGGGAGGACTAGAAAGGGATGTCACAGAGGTGACCACTGGCAGGCCAAACCAGCAGTGTTCACGGATGGAGGCTTCTAGCTGATGGTCAGGGGCAAGGTCAGTCCTGCCCATGAGATGGGGGGCATCAGGGATCCAAGCCTGCTGACAGCCCACCTTTGTCATGCCAGGTCTTGGGACCATAGGGTAGGTGGACTCTAATCCAGTTTTATTGTTCAAGCTTCATGAAGACCTTTCTAGAAGACAGAAGATGCCATGTCTGCCAGATATCTGTCTAAAGCTCCTCTTTGTTTACAAATCACATTTGCTTACTCTTTTGTGTCTCTCTTGGAGGACATTGTCTATGTCTCAAGTGACACATGAATGGTTGGATGTCACCCTGCGCCCACGTGTTCCGTCCTCCCCTGCCTGGGATGGAACACAGCCGCAAGAGGGAGCCTGCCTCCTGTGTTTCACCTCTCATTTTTAAGGGAATGTGGCCAACTCTGAGCTTACGATTGCTCATATCATTCATGAGCCCCACCTTTGTGGAAGGTGGCGGGAAGCAGGGTGGGTCATGTCTGGAGGTGGCTTGACCACTGCCCTGGTAGGAAATGAAGGTCCCAAGAAGCCTCTGATGGGTCTTTCTCTGGTGCCCTAAAATCCCCATCTTGTTGAAGTAAAAGGAATTCAGATACGTCAGAGCCAGAGAGGGGAGGTCATCCCAAAGTCCGGTAGAACCCAAGATGACATTTGCATCATCTTCTTCCCTCTTGTCTAAAACCATTTCCTCCAGGCTTCTCATTTGGCTTCCCCCAGTGGGTCCGCCCGGGGAGAGCACTTACACCAACCAACATACTCAAGACATTTGATTTTACGTCTTCCTCCGAGTCTCCACGTCTTTCCACGAGCCTCATTACATGGGACGTACATTTGAAAGTTGTAATGAAGATGTTCTGGAGACTACTTCCGCCAGACCAGCCGCTGCCTAGGACTCCCATGATCACCCCGGTGCCTGTTCTGCAGCTCAGGCTGGTGGGAGGCATGGGCTAGACTGTTACAAGGATGCTCACGAGGCCACATGGGGAGCCATGTGGTTTGGGGTCAGGAAACCAGGTGCCTGCTGTCAGGCTCCACCCACAAACTTAGGCACTACCGTCAAGTCAGATGCCTCTTCATTTTGGCAGCTCAGAAATTATGAGCCGACAGTCAGGTGGCACGGAAATCTGTCAACAAAGTTATCAGCTAATCAGAAAAATGTGCTTGGATGTGGTTTTAGACATCCTGAAAGTTAACCCAATGTGGCATAGGGTGGAAATGGCCATGCCCAGGATGAGTGATGGTGTGTGTGTGTGTGTGTGTGTGTGTGTGTGTGTGTGCGTGCATTTGTGGTTGAACACAGAGGACCTACCTTTGTTCTTAACGATCAGATGCACCATGAGAGATGTTGACAAATGGGGTCATTTTGGAATAACTTTCTACAGAGAACTAATAATATATTTGCACGAATTCGAAGGGTACATTTAAGATGAGTTACAGATTTGTGTGTGCTCTTCAACGGATAGAAACACTTCTTAGAATCTAAAATGTTTAATATTAATTATTTAACTATGCAGTTTATTCCTAAATACACTCTAAAATATTTAGTGATTACGGACAAAACAAAGCTCTTCCTTGCTCACCTCCCACCACCCCCTAACTTCTTTCTGGAGGTAAGCAGTGTGGTCATGTGGGTATGAAAATCTTTTCTCTGCAATGATAAACACGTACATGTTCCTAGACAGATAGTCATGTTGCTGTTTTTTGTTCCCAACAGAAATACCATTACATTGACCACATCGTCTGGAATTTGCTCCGTTCATTCAGAAACAGAGCCTGGAATTCTCTCCCTGCTAATACGTACGGATTCACCTTGTTCTTTTTTAAGGAGTTTATTTATTTATTTGACAGAAAGAGAGCATAAGCAGGGGGAACAGCGGAGGGAGAGGGAGAAGCAAACTCCCCGCTGAGCAGGGAGCCCGATGTGGGGCTCGATCGCAGGACCCTGGGATCATGACCTGAGCTGAAGGCAGATGCTTCACCGACTGAGCCACCCAGGCGTCCCCACCTCATTCTTTTCAACTGCGGCATCGTATTCCATGGAATAAATACACCAGCCTTTACAAAATCGTTGTCCTATTGATGGACATGGAGACTGTTTTCTGTTTTCACCAACACAAGTACCTTTGTCATGATACTTCCTTGAGAGCACGCACGGATTTTCTCTAAAGGAGACAGGGCTGTGGGATGGCTGAGACACGGGGATGCGAGCTGCATGTGTTAACACACCCTCCCATGATCCCCCTGCAACGGCTGAACCAATTCCCACACCCCCAGGAGCGTGAAAGCCTGGTTCCCCTCCCCAGTGCTCAATATTAAACTTGTGGAGATTTGCCTTTTGAAGAGTGAAAATATTGCTGTTTAACGAGCCTCCCTGTCGATGAGTTAGGGAGAGCCTCCTTTCAAGATTTTTTTTTTAAGATTTTATTTATTTATTTGACAGAGAGAGAGGCGGCGAGAGAGGGAACACAAGCAGGGGGAGTGGGAGAGGAAGAAGCAGGCTCCCAGCGGGGCAGGGAGCCCGATGCGGGGCTCGATCCCAGGACCCTGGGATCACACCCTGAGCCGAAGGCAGACACTTAACGACTGCGCCCCCCAGGCGCCCCTCAAGATGTTTTGCTTCCCTCATTTGGGAAAGGCCTCTGCACTTTCTCATGTTTTAAAATGGGGGTCATTTGTCTTTTTCTTGGGGTTTGTAGGAGCAACGCTCCTTTTCGAAGAGATATTGCAAAACACAAGTGGTGACAGACAGTTTTCTCTCTTTCAGAAAGTCATAAAAGCATCTGCTTGCATAGAAACGGAGGGGGAAAAAAAAGCCTGTGGTGTGTGTCTGTGTCTGTGTTTTTTTCCATAGCGTGACTTCAACACCCACACACGTTCAGTGAAAACGGAGCGAAGACCCCAAAGATTGCAACGGCAGAGATGAAAGACAAAGAAAAGCAAGGTCGTTGTACTAGACGCTTAATAACCAGAAGGGCAATGGTCCGCCAACAGCTGAAACGTGCCTTTTGTGTTCCGCAGAAGGCTCGCTTTGCAATCCCAGGGCCGGCTCCTTCGGCTCCTTCCCGTAGAAATCTTTTCTCTACCAGTAGCTTGGGCTCTGGGCTCGTGCCCACCAGGTGCCCATCTAAGGAAGTGATGTACGTCTGTGGCCCCCGGCTGGGGTTATCTGAGAGGCTCATCGCCCGTGCTATGACAGAGACAGAAGAGCGCCAGATGATAACGGGGAGTGGCAGCCCAGGCTTCTTGACTTACCCTCAACCGCAAGGGAACTTATCTCCACAAGGCATCTTCCTGGGTGAAAGCTAAAGTCTGGGGGCTTGCGAAAGCAGGGCACTTAGGGGGTGCAGAGGAGCTGAGGAGGAAGGGGGCAGGAGATCCGTCCTCTCTGTAGTCGGTTCTGATGGGTGTGTGTGGATGAGGCCCAGGAGCAAATGTAAAGATCATCTCCGAAGATGGGTGTCATGTGGAGTACAGCACCAGTTATATGTATCGTGCAAAAAGACTCTCGAGGGGGGAGGCTCCGGCCATTTTTCAAAACAGGCTTGGAAGAGGTAGTGCTTCCAGCCTTTGGGAAAGGGGCTAGTGAGACGAATGGAAGCCCTGGTGAGGTGTGCAGCAAACAGACCCGAGAAGGAGCGGGGGACAGCTTGGCAAGCAGCAGGGCCCCGCTGGACAGCTCGCGGGAGCACAGGTCGCTGGACCCTTCCCTACAGCTTCTGGTTCAGCGGGTGTGATGGATCCCACAGCTTTAACAAATGTCTGGGTGCTGCTGCTGGTCTGGGGAACACACTTTGACAAGCCCTGGGCCAGAGAGAAGTTGCCAGAGAAACCTTTAATCAGGGAGAAAACAGATGCCAGGAGGTGTTTTAGACAGTTGGGTCTGTGATCTCTCCGCTGGCTGCTGGGGGAGGGAAGTCAGAGAAGTGTCCGAGGACACAAATGCTCTATGGCAAAGTCTGCAGATGGCAGATGAAGGACCACATCTGCCTGGCGAGCTTCCGAAGGCAAGGGAGCCTCGAGTCCTCAGTGGTACCGGCTGTGGAACTCTGGTGTCTTAGAAGGGTCACCCTGGCCAAAACTGAGGGCCAGGGTCAGGATTAGATTAAGCTGGGATGGAGAATAAAATATGAGTGAGAAAGAGACCACATTCCACCCAGGTATTTATTATTTTACCCATTAAAATCCTGTAAAATTGAAGTAATAAGTACTACGCATGTGGCCAAATAAAGGTCAAGTCATTCTTTGAAGCGTAAAGACAAGAGACTCCTATTCCTCGTTCCTTTTCTCCTGGCTTCCCATCCTATTCCCCCAAACCAACATTTCTGTGCTTCTTAAACTGTATTGAGTGCACAGATCCCATGGGGATCTTTTAAATGCCAATTTGACACAGTGGCTCTGGGGCAGGGCCTGAGATCCTACATTTCTAACAATCTCCCAGGTTATGTTGATGTTGGTCTGTGGGCCAGACTTTGTATTGGAAGGTTTTAAATCATTCTTTTAATTCTGTGCTTTGGTAATCAGTTTGAGACATTATTCATATGCTTCTTGCTACAATAGATGAGGGTTTTCTTCCTATACCTGAAATCTTATTTATCTTTCCATCTTTACGATATAGTTTTATTCAGAATTTTTATCGATATTAATAAACCATGTTGATATTATAGTGACAATGTAAAGTTGTTCAGTGAAGAGCCAAGTAATGAAATATTATTGCATTTCATTTCTCATAAAGCCTTTTGTTTTACCCAGAGTTTTGAATTGTCTTTCTTTTCTTCTTACAATGTCTTGCTCATAGTAATCCTCTGTTTCTCCTCCAAAAGCTCACCATAGCAGATATTCTATTAAGTCCCCTTTTCTCTGGAAGACTTCCCTACCTCCCCTCTCTTTAATTCTTCCTCAAATCCAAAACAAACTCTTTCTGCCTCTGAGCAGCCCTCAAGCCATGCACTCGTCCTAGAGAATCATCCTCTCTCCTACAATATCCTATTGCAACTCATTGCTCAATTGTAACACAACCTTCCAAAGCCATTTAGCTTCTTCACCCCATCAGTAGGGATATCTCTCTCTGCTTTTCTTTATCTCTCTTAGTCCTCCATCGTGCATCTACGTGTTATGTGCTCAGACACACACACACACACACGTATATTTGTATACATGCATGAGTATATACATATATGTGTATACCTCATGCTGATTTCTTATTCTGTCTTGTGTTAATTACTCGGTATTTGCTTCATCTCACGCACTAGACAGTGACCGCTATTAGAATTTCCCAATGGTTTGCTGCACATCAGGGTTGTTTCTTACCCTTCTCCTTCTGGCTCCTTCCCCTTTCTTGTTACCATTCTCCCCTGTCTTCATTCTTCATGAAGATGCCTTTTGCTTCTTCCTCTCTTCCACGTCCCTCTTTTAAGAGACATCTTTCTCTGTGGAACCAAAACGAATTCATGAAAATAACAGCTACAGGAAGAACCTTTGGGTTTTCAGGAGCCATGTGGTGGTGGAGGCAGGTGAAGGGGTGAGCACGTTGCTGCTGTGTTTATGCTATGTTGCTCACCTGTGTGCCCACTGCTAAGTCCTTCATTTAATACGTATCTCTCCAATGCATCTGTGTGCAGGATATGGACATTTGGTAATAGGGACTGTATCTTATATAATAACTTCTTAGAGGAAGCTTCTCCTTGTGTCTTGGAATGGCTCTTCTTTTCATACTTCAGCATAAACGTCACCACCTCGTGTCCCCAGTTAATCTTCTCCCTTTATCCATACCCTTTGAAATGGACTTGGCTGCTCTCCCCATGGAGAGGTGGAGTCTATTTCCCCATTGCTTGAATTTGGGCTAAACTTATGATTTGCTTTGTCCATTTGGATGTGGACAGAAGTGGCCACAGCCAGTTCTGAACCCAGACCTCGAGAGGCCTTGTACATATCTACTCTCTCTTTTAGGACCTCATCATCACCAGGTGTCCAGACCCAGGCCAGCCAGCCGGAGGATGGGGGACCCCATGGGTGAGCACGAAGGCCGTCATGCACAGCCAGCCCCGGTCAACTTGTTAGCAGACACAGATAGACGAGCAGCCCCAGCTGAGGTCAGCTGAGGTTGGTCAAAGCCAGAACTGCCCGGCTGAGCCCAGTTTAAATTGCAACTTACAGAATCAGGAGCTAAATAATAATCACTGTGGAGAGATTTGTTAGGCAGCAATAGCCGACTAATACACCTTGTTTCTTTCCTTCCTAGCACTTCTCAGGAAATTCAGCTAGCTGCTCCAAGACGCCGCTTCCTTAAAAAGGACACACTCTCTCTTGTAGAATTATTATGGTACTTCAAGGGTTGATGTTTGTAAAGCTCCTGCACAACCTAGGTGCTCTGGACATTCATTTATTTTCTCTTTCCCTGGAGAAGAGTGGGGATCACAGTCAGAAGGAAGCCTGAGCTGTTCTTCTTCACGAACAGGACGCAAAGCCACGAGAAAGCCCTGAGAGACTTTGGAACTGTAAGAAGAAAAGTTGTGGGAAAGGGGGAGCCAGACAAACAAACAAAAAGCAGAACTAGACCCATAAATACAAAGAACAAATTGATGGTTGCCAGAGGGGAGGGTGGGGTTGGGCACGATGGGTGAAGGGGACTGGGGTGGGGGGTGGGGGCAGAAAGGAGAACCCAGGGTGAGAGAGCAAAGCAAGCAAGCCTGCTAATTCCACTGAATTAGAGTGATGTTCTTGCATCGTCATTGATCGGATTTCTCTAATGTTGAGAAATGAAGTCTTTTTTTTTTTAAGATTTTATTTATTTATTTGACACAGAGAGAGACAGCCAGCGAGAGAGGGAACACAAGCAGGGGGAGTGGGAGAGGGAGAAGCAGGCTCCTAGCGGAGGACCCTGATGTGGGGCTCGATCCCAGGACCCCGGGATCATGCCCTGAGCCAAAGGCAGACACTTAATGACTGAGCCACCCAGGCGCCCCAAGAAATGAAGTCTTTTAACAAAGAAAGGACCAGCGCTGTAGCTTTGGCACCCACAGAATGCCCAGCAACCATAGGGCATAGATATTAATGTCCTCTTTTACAAAAGAGTAAACTGAGGCTCTGGGACGCAGGCCATGCAGTACATGTAGGCATCGGGCAGCCCCAGATGGAACCGTAACTCTGTGATGACCCCTCCGACAGCCAGCACTGCTCATGCGCTCGGCCAGCTGCAAGGCCCTGGTGTGCTTCTTGCCCGTGTCAGCTCTTTTTGCCCTGACAGCAACCCTCCGAGGGGCTGCTATCGCCACATTTTACAGATAAGGAAAGTACTTGCCTGAGACACAGAGTAAGCGGCTATCACCCCAGCACTGTTCTGCTGAGTGTGAACCTTTCACTCTCTTTCTTGGCCATCCCCAGAGGTGGCGGGGAAAGTTTGAGAAATTGGGTAGATAGTAGGCGCCTTGCAAAGGAAAGAGAAATGAGTGAAATCTTTGAGGGCAGCAGGAAGGAAGAACGGGTCATCTTAGAGGTAGTGGAGGGACTGAGGAGTGGAAGGGGACCTATCCCCCCAGCCTCTCCTCAGAGTTTCTTGGATGTAGGACAGCGGACGTCTCCCTTTTATGTCATTTGGAATACAGGGAGAAAAGTCTTCATTAATACATGTCAGAGAAGGGGACAAGAAGAGGGGTCCCAAACTCCTACAGCTTGAGATATCTTGAGTAACGTGCTCAACACCATGGAAAAACGAATTCCAAGTTTAAAAAATATCAAGCAAATTTCTCTCCTGCAGGACCAGTCAGAGCCTTGTTCCCTGCAGGACCCCTCAGAGCCTTGTTTCCTACAGGACCCCTCAGAACCTTCTCTCCCACAGGACCAGTCAGAGCCTTGTTCCCTGCAGGACCCCTCAGAGCCTTGTTTCCTACAGGACCCCTCAGAACCTTCTCTCCTGCAGGACCCCTCAGAGCCTTCAATATGTTGCTTTGCCTGTTTTGCAAACAGTTTCACCTTTTGCTGAATACCTACCCACATCTTGGGCTGGGGGACTCAACTACAATGTTTTGGGACATATTTTTCTAAATGTGGTTAATATGGACACTGGATGACTATTTCTTAGATGGAACCCTGTGAGCACACTGAGGCCCAGGATGGTGTCTTAGTTCGTGATTCCCTGCATCCAGCCAGTAGAAGCTCTGTCAGTGCCCGTGTGCTTGGCAGGTGCGTGGCTGAGAAGAAAACAGAAGCCCGGAGGCCTCGGGTCAACTGCCCCTCCCCCACCCCAAGACGCTCTACTTTGGGCTCCATTGTAGGGACCTGATCCTTTGATGTGGTTGCTTTGATGTGGCCATTTTGAAACTGAGGACATTTTGACACAGCTATTTTAATGCTGTGGAAATTTTCTGACTTTTTAAAAACACCAGCCATTTTGAACTTTCAGCTTTTGAAAAAAATATCAAGTATCTGTGTGGCATGGGGTCAGGGACCAGGCGAGGGTCAACGTGGTGGGGAGGACAAGAGACAGGATGAGGCTGTGGGATGGGGGGGGGGGGAGTCCATATTTTTATTTACATTTCTTACAGGGAAAAACAAAGAGTGAAAAGTTTAATGGTCTGATTTTGAGGGTCACCAAAAAGCCCCCCAGTTATAAAGCCTGTCAGTTATCAAGACAGGGTGGTATTGGTGAAAAGAATAAGCAAACAGATTAATGGAACAGAACAGAGAGCCTGGTGATTGACACCCCTGAATACAGTCAACTGCTCTTTGGCAAAGGAGATACAAAGGAGAGACAGTCTTTCCCACAAATAGTGCTGGAACAACTGGCAAGCCACAAGTAAACCAAGACAAGGGAATGAGTGGAGACACAGACCTTGTACCTTTTATTGTTTATTTATTTATTTTTAAATTTTTTTAAATTTTAAATTATTATTAATTTTTTAAAAAGATTTTATTTATTTATTTGACAGAGAGAGAGAGACAGCCAGCGAGAGAGGGAACACAAGCAGGGGGAGGGGGAGAGGAAGAAGCAGGCTCCCAGAGGAGCAGGGAGCCGATGCGGGGCTCGATCCCAGGACCCTGGGATCATGCCCTGAGCCGAAGGCAGATGCTTGACGACTGAGCCACCCAGATGCCCCAGGCCTTGTACCTTTTATAGAAATTAACTCAAAATGAATCACAGATCTTAATATAAAATGCAAAACTATAAGGCTCCTAGAAGACACCACGAGAGTGAGCCCAGGCGACCTTGGGCTTGGTGATGACTTTCTAGATACAGCACCAAAGACACAGACTGTGAAAGAAATAACTTTGGACTCTTCAAAGTTACAAAGTTACAAACACCTGCTCTGCAAAAGATGATGCCGAGAGAAAGAAAATGAGCCACAAACTGGGAGAAAATATTTTCCAAAGTCACATCTCATAAAGGACGATGACCCCAAAACAGACACAGAACTCCTACAACTCACCAATAAGAAAACAACCTGATTTAAAAAAGGGGCCACTGGCCTTAACAGACATCTCACTAAAGAAGTTATCCGGATGGCAAATAATCATATGAGAAGATGCTCCACGTCGTAGGTCATCAGGGAAATGCAAATTCACACGACAAGGTATCACTACACACCCAGGAGAATGCCCAAAATCTGGGACACGGACGATGCCAGGTGCTGGTGAGTATATGGGGCGACGGGACCATCCATTCAGGGCCGGTGGGAATGCAGAATGGTACAGCCGCTCTGGAAGACAGTTTGGTGCCTTCTTAAAAAAAAAAAAAAAGAAAGAAAAAACTAAACATATTCTTACCACCCGATGGAGCAGTCGAGCTCCTTGGTGTTTGCCCAAAGGAGCTGAAAACTTATGTCCACGTACAATCCTGCACATGGATGTTTATAACAGCCTTATTCGTAATTGCCCAAACTCAGAAGCAACCAAGACGTCCTTTAGTAGGTGAATGGATAAATAAGCCATGGGCCATCCAGACGGTGGAACAGTTTTCAGTGCTAAAAAAACAAAGGAGCCAACGAGCCATGCAAAGGCAGGAAGGAAACTGCGATGTATTTTACTAAGTGAGAGAAGCCAATCTGAAAAGTCTACACCCTGTAGGGTTCCAACCATATGATGTTGTGGGAAAGGTAAACCATGGAAACAATAAAAGATCAGCGGTTGCCAGGGGTTGGGGGGAGGGAGGGAAGGATGAACAGGGCGGGGAGCAGAGAGGATTTTTAGGGCCGTGAAATGATCCTGTAAGAGGCTGTAATGGGGCACACACATTACAGTCTGCATTTGTCCAAACCCATAGTGAGTACAACACCAGGAGCGAACCCTAAGATACACTGTGCACATTGGGGGATAAGGATGTGTCCCTGTAGGTTCATTGATCGTAGCAAATGTATTGGGGGGGGGGTCGCTCCTGTGTGGCAACCCGGGGTACGTGGGAACTCTCTGTACCTAAAACTGCTGTAAAAAATTGTCTTTTTTTATATATAAAAAAATTATATATATAAATATATATATAAATTATATATATATAATTACATAATTATATATATAAAAAAGCCTGTCAACACATCTGGCCCTGTCATTGTCATCGTTCACTACAAAGGCTCCCCAGCAGTTAACAGGGGCCCGCCCTCCATCTGGGGTGCGGGGAGGAAGGGAGGGAGGAGGTGAGCGCTCTCAATTCACCCCGATACCTCCCAGAGGCAGAAGTGGGAGAAGGGTCGGTGGCAGAGCCGAGCTCTGGCTCTTGCGGTGGCCCAGAGAAGCGGAAGCTCGAAGGCTTCTGGCCGGTGGGAGCTCAGGCTGAAAGCCTGCCCAGAGACCTGGTTTTATTGTTTCTCCTGAAGTTTCCCATGCGGCAGCCCATGAGTCGTTAGAAGTGGAACCTGGGTCATGTCTTGCCTACATGAATCCCTTCGGGGACTTTCCATCACACCTGGCATCAGGTCAAAACGACAGCCTCTGGCCTCAAGTCCCCACATGATCGGGCCCTTCCTGTTTCTCTGGCTGCCCTTCACACCTCTTTGTGCCCCAACGGGTTGGTCCTCTCATCCTCGGACACATCAGGCTCTTCCTGACACCTGTTCCCACTGCGGGGAATGGTCATGGCAATCTTCACCTTCGCGGGAAGATCCTGGGATTCGGGTCTTAAATGTCACCTCTTGGGCGCCGGCGGGGGGGGGGGGCTCAGTCGGTTAAGCGTCTGCCTTCGGCTCAGATCATGATCCCAGGTCCTAGGATCGAGCCCCACGTCGGTCTCCCTGCTCAGCGTAGACCTGGGCTAGCCATTGTGGTGGCCACTAGCCACCTGTAGTTATTTACATGTAAATTGAAACCAGTTGCAAGACAATAAATACAATACATCAGTTTCTCAGTCGCACTTGCTACAGTTTAGGTCCTCGTCAGCCACCTGTGGCTGGCGGCTGCCCATTGAACCATACAGATAGAGAACATTGCCCCCCTGGTAGAAAGCTCTGTTATTGGATGACACTATCCTGGACCCCCAGCGCTTACAGGAGGTCTATCTTTTCCATTAATGTAGTCAAAAGATGGTTTGTAAGTTTCTAGAACGTGCTGCTGGGCTGCAACCATGGTCAAGATACTCCTGATCCCTGTCCTCGTGGAGCTAGTGGACAAAGAGGGGTCCTCACCAATTTTGCCGCTCGGAAGTTTGCCCGGGGACTCCTTGTACCTGCAATGATCATGCCCTCACCACCAAACTGCTGTGAACCCCTTCCAGACTCTTTGGACTTCCCAAGTTAGTGAGGCCTTAATGGAGGAAGAGTAGAGATCTAGCATGGCTTCTTCCAAAGACCCCCACCATGCTTTTGGAATGCGACTGTCCCACTCTGTATGGAAGGCTCGGGACAGAGTCAGGATTACGACTCTAGTTTAAATACGGAGAATCCGGGAAGCAGAGGCTGCAAGCAAAACGCATTTCCTCTCTGCGGAGACTGTTAGACACGTGGAAGGTGGGGACAAGCAGGAGGGAGCCTAGACGTGGCGCTCCCGTTGGCCCCTGCAGCTAGGTTTGTGGGTCTTTCCTCTGTTGCCGGCAGCTGAGTTTTGGGCTGCCGCATCAATGCTCCGGGTACTCCCTCAGCTGGCCCTGGGACCAGGGGTCACGCACATACTGCCCTGCCTGCTAGAACTCTCCTATGTCAGGGTGAGAACACAAAGTGAGAAATGCCCTCTGTCAAAGGACACCTGCAACTCAGAAATGCCCAGCTCTGAATTCCACCTGCACATGGAGAAACACGGCGAGGGGACAGAAGTCGGGGGTTCTCCCCACGAGGAGTGAACCTCCACTGGACGACAGCAAAAGGAATCACGCTGGTCTTGGCTCCTTGAAGAAATCAGTTCTCTCTTCCTCCTCTTCACATCTCCCTGCCTCCCCAGCCTTGAGCCTCCTCTCTACATCCCTGGGGAGGCTGTTCTCAAGCAGCCCTTCTAGAACTTGGTGTTGCCCGAGTGTCCCTACCTCGCCTGGACCCTGAGGGACCACACAGAGAAGGAAATCACCCCACGACAGCACATTTATCCTTCTCTTCTTCCCTGACCCCCTCCCTGACTTCCCTTCCTCCCACCAGCCTCACCCCAACCCTCAGCGTCTCCCTGGGATGCCCTTACCTGGTGAAGAAATGGCTTGAGGCCCGAGGAGGTAGAAACACGGGGGCTCCTGCACCCCGAGCACATGTCAGCCTCCTGAAATCACTCCCAGGTCCCGGGCCAGCCCCGGGGAGAAGGAAGTGCCCTGCTCCCCAGGCCTGAGGATGGCCAAAAACCAGTTCAGGGAGCATGTCTCCTCTCTGTCGCTCCTTCTTGTCTCTGTCCAGGATTGCCAATGCAGAGAAGTGAAAGGCCAGAGCCCTTGACACAATACTCACCGACTCTGGGCTGAGTAGCAGGGAATTCACGGCTCCGTCAAGGCTGCTGAATCAACTGATGCTTTCATTCTTACTGCTTATGGTCTGGAGCTCTCGTACGTGCTGTTCGTTGGCCTTTCCCATGGAGAGAGTCAATCGAACTTCATCGGATGCAGCCCCGGGCTCTCCAGGGACGGACGGGCCGAGGGTCTGGGGAGGGCCACCCTGCTGCTCCGGTGAGTCCACGGGACGATGAATGAACCGAAGAGAGGGCGCCAGTCTCCACGAGAGTGTAGCTGTGATTTTCCCCCAGAAGGAAGATAAAAGAGAGGTCTTTGCTGTAATGACAAGAAGGAACCGACTTGGGTCTTTCCTCTGTTGTAGTCAGCAGAGGCTACGGGCTGCTGCTTGTACCCCGCGATTATCCGCTTACACGCCCCTCCACTGACCGGCGCAGCACCTGACCCTGGGACCCGGGGCGGGGGCGGTGGGGGGGGGGAAGTGGGGGGTGTGCAATTGCATCGTGATCGAAGACCCTACCATAGCTGTGGGCTGAAAAATTTCATCTGTGAGCACCATTAAGGATATAATATTTCATACGTTTTGGCTTTTCCAAAAATGTCATCGAAAAGCTATCATGCATCAGATGAAACGTGCTGTCGGTGTCCGTGTATCTGATGGAGAGTGGTCATGTCGGAACGAAGGAGTACTGTATCTGACCCCGACTTTAAGGGGTCTGTGACCCTCCAACACTCCCTGGCTTCCTAGACACGCATCCCACACACGATTTTCTAAAGCAGCGCTGTTCTGGAGGGTTTTCTGAGACCGTGCTGTCTTCCGCGGCAGCCCCGTGTGGCCCCCAAGTACTTGCAATGTGGTTGCTGAGACTAAGGAACTCGTTACATTTCAGTGTGGCCCCCAAGTACTTGCAATGTGGTTGCTGAGACTAAGGAACTCGTTACATTTCAAGTTTGAATTTGAAAAGGCCCGGGTGGCCAGTAGCGACCGTGTCTCTATCGGGTGGGAGGGCTCCAAGGGTTTGGGTACAGCTGTCAAGGCCAAAAAGGGTGGCGGACCGTGCTGGGGGTGCTGGTCCCATGCAGGCCCGGCCAGACCTCCCCCTCCCCCATGGAGACCTTAGAGGTGCACACTCATAGCAAGCTGGCAAAGCTGACCCTGCTCAACAGCCTCTCTTTCCCCCCTTTCCCTGTAAGTAGCTGTGCTGTCTAGGAAAAAGACATTGTTCTTAGCCTCCCCCGTCTGTAGACGAGTCTTCAGAAAAGATGGTTTCCCTTAGCCCAGCGGTTCTTGGTTTTTCACTTCTGATTGCAAATCTTCAACTCTGCTGTTTGCTGGAACTGCAGCTGGTGACTCCTCGCTCCCCACCTTCCTGGGCCACCCCACCAGTGACAACACAGGCAGGGGTGGCCTGACTTCCTTTATAGTGTTTTGGCCGATGTTTCCTGCCCAGAAAGCATAAAAGGTTTGCCCCTCAACCCAGGCAGAAAGCAGACCAGCCTTCTGCCCCCAGAGAGCAGAGCAGCCTTGCCCCCTACACGGAGCTGGTGGGGCCACCTTCTGGAGTCTGTCCCGCTGCCCTCCGCAGTGAGTATCACCCTTCCCCTCTGCACATCCCAAGGTCTCCTATGCCCTCCCTTGTGCATTGCTTCGATGGCTTCTAAAAGCCAGGCTTTTGCTCATTTGTCCAGTGGTCATGAGCACCAGGCACTTTGCTAGAAGCTTCCAGGGAGGCAAAGGTGAATCAGGTAGTGGCTTGCCCAGGCTTCTTAGGATGAGTAATAAGACTCCCCCTCCCTCCCACAAACGTGAAGTAACGGTCCAAGACAGTCTGTTCTGTGATTTGTCCCTTACAGGAGGGAGAAGCAGGCGCTCGGGACAGGTGACAAGAAGGTGGTCATGACCAGGAGAGTGAAGCCCCCAGGAGGGCCTTGGGTCTGAGAGAGTGCCCCATGGATGGGATGTCTCGGGCAGCACTCTGCATAGCAGTGAGAAATTGGAAACAAGCAAACTTTGCACTAAGAGGTGACCGGTTAAGTGAACTGTGACATAGCCAGACAACGGACTACTGCCATCCAGTCTGATGACGGCGCCATGTTAATTAGCAAAAGTGGGCTGGGAAAGAGCGTAACTAGAAAGCTGGATCGATAATTGTTTGTGCAGTCCGATTCCCTTCCCAATAAGTGTGTGGGTGAGGTTATGTTGCAGAGAAAACGTCTAAAAGGATGCATCTCAGAAAGTGACCAGCAACTAGCCCAAGAAAGGGCTGTTTGAGCAGTTTTCATGGTCTTCCTCGTATTGATTTGCTCTGGGGTGGGGTTGTTGTTGTGGTTGTTGTGCAATATGAAATGCACAGAATGCCCTTTATAATCAGAAGAAAGCAAAGCTCCTTTATTTTCAAGAGCTCCTCAGGGACTACGGCTTTGTCCTTTCCAACACAGGCACCCTCTCCAGTTTCCCATCAGCCGGGGCTCTGTAGCCGCCCAATGCGGCAGGCGAGCTGTCCCCGAGCCCGGCGCTGGACATGAGGGGCGGCCACCAGCCTGCCGGAGCCCGTCTCCTCCTCCCTCTGCTGAACAAGCCCCTGGAGCTTGACGCCTTTTTTCTCCATGTCTGTCTGACTGCTCTGAAGCCCCCCACCAGGACTCCGCACTCACAGGGTGCTCAGTGCAGCGCCCACGGGGGGGTAAGGGGTGGGAGCCCGACCCAGGCTTGGCCAGCGGACGGCCTGGTAGACAGCTCAGAGACCCCGATTTCAGACCGTGTGAAAAAAAGCACAGCTACCAAAAAAATGCAAGAGATGATTCAATCTCGGTGTGGCAAAGTGAACAAAAATCAAAGCAACACCCACATTCCTGACTCACATTAGTATCTGTATCCAATTCACCCGCTACAGTGAGCAGGGAGGCTGGGGCTCCATGATGATTTTTTTTTTTTTTAAAGGAAACTCCACACCCAACACGGGGCTTGAACTCAGGACTTATAGATCAAGCGTCCCAGTGCTCTGAGTTAGCCAGCCAGGCGCCCCTCCATGATGATTTTCGTGTTGATTACTTAAGGACAGTGGAGAACAGAAAAATAATGATTGGATAGTAATGGAAGCCAGCCCAACTTTTCCCAGAGTTGGGTTTTTGTTTTGTTTTGTTTTTGGTAAAGTAGCAGCTTTCCCTTCTTTCTACCACCACCAAAGCTCCTGTATACATCTCCTGTTTTCTGGCTTTCATGCCTTTGTGGATATGTTACCCTGCCCTTGAGCAATGTTCTCTCCCCTCACTGCACATCCCCATCCTCTCCAGTCTTCAAGAATCAACAAAAAATGTCACCTCCTCAATGAAGCCCTCCTGGGTTTCCCCATGCTGGAGTCCTGACGTCCTTCTCCTGATTCCCAAAGCAATTGGTAGCATTTAGCATTATTGGTATTTGCAGTGATGACGTATCCATTGTACTTGAATGTGAGCTTCTTGTGGACACGGATCATGTCTCATACCATGTTTAAGCCGAGCAGGTGTATTCAGTGTCAAGACACACTGAAGGAGTAGCTGGGGTATGAAGAATGTTCCCCCCTTCTCATATAGCCCTCTGCATTCTGCAAAGAGCATTGCACTTGGCCCTTGCCACAAGCCCTTGCAAGCCAAGGACATCTAGCCTCGGTGAAGACATGTCACTTCTTGCTAAGTTCCCACAGGCAGAAAGGGATGGACGCAGGGACAGCTGGGGGTCCGTTGTGCTTCCCCTCACCGCATCCGTTATGCTGCAGGACACAGGCAGGCTTTTCAGATTTGAGCAATTGCAGCCCTATAATGAGGCACCCTGAGCATGGCGGGGACAGATTGGGGCAGCGCTGAGCCAGATGCCGGGGCACTCCCATAGACCTGAGAGGGGCCTGCTTTCAGTATGTTTCGTTCTATGTGGGTGTTTGCCTCCTTCTCAGGGGCGAGAAGAAAATGAAAGCGAGCTTGGAGACTTTGCAATTGGTGCAATAAAATCTCCCAAATATTCTGATGGAGGAGGGGAACTAGATGGAGGGCCGTCCGCGGTGTCTTTTGCTGGTGGGCCTAGGAAGGAATATGTTTTGATTTTACTCTTTTTGGCTCTCTCTAAATTTTCCATGAGCCAGAAACACATTGACAACAGCAGCAAGATAAGCCTTCACAAGAAAACTAATGTAGGATCTCGAAGTTGCAAAAAGTAGCCACAGAGAATTTTTTTTAACTTCTTCTTCTTTTTTTTTTTTAAAGATTTCATTTATTTATCTGACAGAGAGAGACAGCCAGCCGAGAGGGAACACAGGCAGGGGGAGTGGGAGAGGAAGAAGCAGGCTCCCAGTGGAGGAGCCCAATGTGTGGCTCGATCCCAGGACCCGGGGATCATGCCCTGGGCTGAAGGCAGACGCTTAACGACTGAGCCACCCAGGCGCCCCAACCATAGCGAATTTAATGACTGGTCCTGGCTATTTTCCAGGCCAGCTGGAGCCGGCTGTGAGAGCCTTCCGGGGACGAGCTTTGCAAACAGGTGTATGGTGTAGGGAACGGAAGCACACTGGGGCTTCTTTAAAAAAAAAAAAAAAAAAAAGGCGGCAAGTTATTTTTACGAGAGTTCTTAAAATAAAATTTCATGCGCAAAGTAAAATATTTAAATAGTTTACAAAACCTAAAGGAAAAAAAATGAAAGTCTCGCTTTCCGCTGGTCATAACTGTTCAATCTCCTTCCAGAAAATGTTTCAGTACTGATCAGCAGTGACGTGTGTAACTTTTACATATTAAAAAAAAAAAAAAATCAAGCAACATGGTCTTTCACCTTGCATTTCTACCTAATACTCTTGGTGACCTCCTTATATCAGTGTGAGGTCTGTTTCATTCTATTTATGGACTACTTGTGTTTTATTGAAGGGTGTATCAAAATATTACCAATTGCTGGGTATTTAGATTATTTCTAGTTTTTTTGCTCCGAAAACAAAATGCTGCCACATGCATTTCCCAAGGTGTATCTCTATGTTCTTTTGTTAGAGTGGTAATAGGGCGTATTTCCAGTGCTGAGTCAGAGCTATTGCGCTTTGTAAATTTTGACAGAGAGAGCTTCTGCAAGGTTGCACAGGGCAAGGTCAAGAGGGCAGGAGGGGTGCAAATAGCAACCCTCCTGTCTCCAGCACTGGGGAAACCATGGAGGGCTTCACTGAGGAGATGACTTTTTTTTTTTTTTTTTTCTGGCCCTTAAAGGCTGGAGAGCGGGGCGGACACGCAGTTTACACTCCCCACTAACTGGCTATAACTAACCATAACCAAAGCCATTCTTTCTTCTTCATGTGACTTTCTTCCTCGGGAGTTTGCTTTCTTCGATATTATCTCTTAATAGTCAGTCTTTTTATGCAGGTAGAAAGAAAGCCCCAGGTACTAGAAATATATGAAGTGTTTTCTGGCTAATGTCTCAAAAAACAATCTCCCTGTCCCCCAAGCTGTGATAGAATTACATAAGCTGAGCTGGGAATTCCCACATTTAACTGGGCGTTTAAAAAAAAAAGATTTTATTTTTTAAGAGCGTGATTTGGAAACAAAGTAGAGGACGGGAAAGTCAGTGGGACAATATGGAATTGGGGGGGAGGGGCGATCCTCTGTGATGAGGCCAACGTCCCTGCTCCCAGTCGAACAGCCGCCCCCTAATTTCAGCATCCATTGGCGAGTTTCCAATCCCAGGACTCCTTCTATATTTAGTAGCTGGCATCGTATATATATATACTTTTCACTTTTTTAAAAAAGATTTTATTTATTTATTTGACAGAGAGAGAGACAGCCAGCGAGAGAGGGAACACAAGCAGGGGGAGTGGGAGAGGAAGAAGCAGGCTCCCAGCAGAGCAGCCTGATGCGGGGCTCAATCCCAGAACGCCGGGATCACGTGCCACCCAGGCGCCCCTACTTTTCACTTATTTGCATCAGTACAGGCTCCTGGAGCCTCACGTAGTTGCATGTGCTAGAATGATCGCCACCGTTACTTAATTTGCTGCCCAAATCACCTCCGATTTGGCTAGTGGGAGCCCCGGCAGGTTGGCACCTACGTCCTTTGACGAGTCCTCATGGTCTTTCAAACACTTGGTTCCTACGCGAAAGAAAAAAAAAAGTCAGTTCCAGGTTCCTCTTAGTTTCCCTGCCCCAGCTCTGGAGTCAGACATTTGTCTAGAGTCCCACTTCCTTTGGTGGAAGAAGGCACTGGGTGCTTATTCTCATTGCTTTTGGGTCCTCTCGGGAGAAATACATGTGGATATACACACAAATCAATCATCTATCAATCTATCTATCTATCTATCTATCTATCTATCTATCTATGCTTTAAAAACATGAGTTCAGGGGCACCTGGATGGCTCAGTCGGTGAAGCATCTGCCTTCGGCTCAGGTCATGATCTCAGGGTCCTGGGATCGAGTCCCACATCGGGCCCCCTGCTCAGCGGGGAGCCTGCTTCTCCCCCTTCCCTCTGCCCCTCCCCCTGCTTGTGTGCACTCTCTCTCAAAATAAATAAATAAAATCTTTAAGAAAATAAAAATAAAAACACGAGTTCATCTTGAGGCCTCAACTCCGATAAACAGCACAAGGCACCCCAAGGCATTCTTGAGAAGCTGCTGGCAGGAAGGTTGCTGGGAACGAGTTCTGGCCGCCTTCTTCCTCCCCTGCTAAAGGCCAGAGAGGACTCTGAGAAGGGAAGAAAACCAGCAAGCTTTCATGAGATTTCACTGTTTGTCCTTCCTTCCGTTGAGCCATTTTATTGGGGTCCAACTACAAAGAAACTGCACACGTTTGAAGTGCAGAATGTAAGTTCCGACATGCGTATATGCCCATGAAACCGTCGCACGATCAGTAGAGCGAGCCGATTTGTCACCCCCCAAGGCTTCCTTGTGTGCCTTTGCACCTCCCCCCGCCCCTCGCCCTCCCCTGCCTCTTCTCTCTCTTACCAGGAAATCACAGGTCTGCCTTCTCTCACGATAGATTAGTTTGCATTTTCTAGAATTTTATGTAAGTGGAATCACACGGTATGTGCTGCTTTGGTCTGACTTCTTTACTTAGCATAATTATTTCGAGACTCATCCGCGTTGCTGTCTGCATCTGTTGTCCGTTCTGATTCCACTGTGTGGCCAGGCCATGGTGCGCTTATCCCTTTCCCGAGACTTGACAGACATTTGGGTTGTTTCCAGTAACTGCTGTTACAATACAGCTGCTATGAACGTGCGTGTATCAGTCTTTGTGTGGACGCAGGCTTGCGATTTTCTTAGGTAAGTCCCTAGGAGCGGGATGGTCAGATCACAGGCTGAGTGTATGTTGAACTTTTTAAGAACCTGACAAATGGTTTTCCAAAGTGGTTGTACCACATGTCAGGTACTGAAAACCACCGTTCTTTCAGGAAAGGAGGTGAAGTCACGATGTTGTGTTATGGAAAGGAAACCAACAGGTTAGGGTTGGATCTATGAAGGGGAATTGTTTTCTTCTAGAAACTTGGGGTGTGGCGCCTGACATGGTTCTTAAGGAATATACTTGCTAAAAGTATAAAAAGAAATGCCCGGCCCAGGCAGAGACCCTTCCTTGAAGAGAGGCCAGCCGTTGTTCCCTGAGTCATATCGCAGTGGGTTTATAGAGATTCAAAACACATACGAACGACAGCCAAGATTTATTTAAGTCACTTGGAGGCCCTTTGTGTTAGGGAACTAAGTACATCTTCTTTGTTAAACAAATCCTGGGACCTCCTTTTCCTGCTGGAGGCAGGGGACAGAGAAAATAGGGCCCGTTTTCCTGTCCTGGGGTTGTAAATGGAGCATGTAGGTAGGAGAGAGGGCTCTGAACCCCTCTGGGAGAGGGACCCCGATGCTGGTAGAAGCCAGCCCTTGTCCTTGTCCTTGCCATGTCCTTGCCACCTGGTTATCCTACGCAGTCTGGGCCCAGAGGGTTCTCAGGTCATCCTCAGTCCTGTGATCTTCAGGAGACCCCTGGTTGATAACATAAGGGTGGGGGTATTTAGCAAAACAGATCGCGACTGAGAAGTTGAGTCAAGAGAAAACGAGCTAATGTAAATAGGACGTGCTGGGAAAACATTAAGGCCCCGAAGGGCTCTCAGGGGAGAGGTTTCTCTCATTCCTTTGTTAACAACTAAGATCATTTTGAAATCTAGAATATTCGGCTTGACATCAGTGTCGCAGGGATGCTGACTCTTGCTTGGGAGTCTTTCTTTTCATATGAACAAATGAATTTAACACTCCATTTCCATCTTTAGGTGTTTATTACTGTTCTTTTGTAAGACAGACCTCTTTTTGATTTTTGTGCTCTCTTTCTAGAAGCGAGCTCGCATCTCTGGTCCATCATGGTGCCCACAGAATTCACAGTGAGTACAGCCATGCTCCTCAGTCTCCTCCAAACACACTGTCGTCTTGCCTGTGTTGGGAGGTGTGAGAAGGAACCCGCTGTGGGGAGGGATTTCTCTGCCTGGTTTCCGGGGGCAAGATCTCTGCTGAGCAGTCGATGCCAGCACAGAGGGCTTTGCAAATACGCAAAGCCAGAAGAGCTTTGGCGTATGCGGTGAAGTGAGAGGAAAATGTTATCTTAGATTTTATTAACAGGTAAAGGGGTTGATGATTTTTAACTAGATGTGCTCGGTTCCCTGTGTCTGTTCTCAAGCTGAGACAAACAAGGGTGAGGAACCATGCAGAATCTGGTTTGACAAAACCCTTGGTGAGCCCTTGGGTTGGGCTTCTTGCGTAACAGGACAGAGCCTTCAGGGAAACCACAGAACGGTACATGGGTGTTCAACTTGTACAGTTGCACAGGGCCGTATTTAAAAGTGCCACCTGCTTGACTTCATGCTCTGCTGTCTTGAAATTCTTAACAAATTTGGCACAAGGCATCCTGAACATTATGTCGCCTGTCCCAGGGCTTGTGTATGTGCACGCACGTGAAAGGGTGTGTGTGTGTGTGTGTGTGTGTGTGTGTGTGTGTGTGTTGGTGTTTCATGAGCAGAGGATACATAGCTTACAGGAGACTCAGAGAAATCTGGACCCAGAAAAGTGTAGGAGCCTCTAGGACCTTTTTGGAAGTATGGACTAGAGAGGAGAAATCAGAATCATTCAGAGTTTGATAAAAGTTTTGTGACCATCCTTGGTCCCAAAGGGGTCCTATCCCATCTGAGCCCTTGTCACATGTCCTGTCTCTGTTGGTTTGCCTGTGTGTGCCCTCCACTAGGAGGTGGGTCCCACAAGAGCGGGAACCATGTTTGATTGAGCCACTGCTGCATTTTTAGCACGCACATGGTACATGACAGCCTCGGTGCGTGAGGAACGTTCGTTGAATATATAAATCTGTTGGGTGATCCAAGCAGACGTTCTCAGAAATGCCTCCTTTCCATGCATACACATCACTACCTCATCATAGAGTTTTGGGATTGGGAGGGTCACGTGGCCCCCTCCCCTGCCATCCTGCAATCCTCCAAAGGGTCCTCCTTGACCTAACCGTGTCTGGTATCTCCTTGCAGAACCCCACCTCCAACATATCTGATGACTACAGCTACCACTCCACGTCTTCCATGGATGACGACCCTTTTGACTACGGGGACATATACTGTAAGAAAAACGACGTCAGGCAATTTGCGAGCCACTTCCTGCCACCCTTGTACTGGCTCGTGTTCCTCGTGGGCGTCGTGGGCAACAGTCTGGTCATCCTCGTCTACTGGTACTGCACACGGGTCAAGACCATGACCGACATGTTCCTCTTGAATCTGGCGATTGCCGACCTCCTCTTCCTCCTCACCCTTCCCTTCTGGGCCATCGCCGCCGCTGACCAGTGGAGATTCCAGCCCTTCCTGTGCAACGTGGTCAACAGCATGTACAAGATGAACTTCTACAGCTGCGTCCTGCTGATCATGTGCATCAGCGTGGACCGCTACATCGCCATCGCTCAGGCCATGAAAGCACAGACCTGGAGGCGGAAAAGACTCCTGTACAGCAAAATGATTTGCTTCACCGTCTGGGTATTGGCGGCCATGCTCTGCATCCCAGAAATAATGTACAGTCAACTCCAGAAGCAATCTGACATTATCATCTGCACCATGGTTTACCCTAGTGACCAGAGCTCCAGAGTGAAGTCAACCGTCTTGACCCTGAAGGTCATCCTGGGCTTCTTCCTCCCCTTTGTGGTCATGGCATGCTGCTACACCATCATCATTCACACTCTGTTACAAGCCAGGAAGTCATCCAAGCACAAGGCCCTGAAGGTGACTGTCACTGTCCTTACGGTCTTTGTCCTATCTCAGTTCCCCTACAACTGCATTCTGTTGGTGCAGACCATTGATGCCTACACCATGTTCATTTCCAACTGTGCCGTTTCCACCAACATTGACATCTGCTTCCAGGTCACTCAAACCATCGCCTTCTTCCACAGTTGCCTGAACCCCGTGCTCTATGTCTTTGTGGGCGAGAGATTCCGCCGGGATCTTGTAAAGACCCTGAAGAGCTTGGGCTGCATCAGCCAGGCACAGTGGGTCTTGTTCACGAGGAGAGAGGGAAGCGTGAAGCTGTCATCCATGCTGCTGGAGACGACCTCGGGGGCCCTCTCCTACTGAGGGGTCTTCGTTCTGACATGGATGGCCCTTTTTGGAAGTCACGAGAAATACGGGTACAGCTGTCCCACAGATGCGACTGGAGGGAAACCAATGAAGAAGAAAAAGGAAGTAGGAGGAAAAGAAAAACCCAGAACGGCATGAATTTGGATGATGACTTTAGTTAGAATTTCCAAGCCAGAGCTTTCCAAATTGACTGGCCGTCCCATGAGACTGTTGCCTGGTTCTTGGCTGCAATGGCTGCAATTTTCAAAGGAGGGCTCACAGACGGTCTTGCAGACCACCCTGGCTTTTTGCCACTTGCCCGAGCATTAAAGCAGCCGACCTCTGGAGGGTTTCTGTGACTCCACAGCTGGCTGCAGGGTTGACCTGCCCAAGGACTCCGCTTGTCCACTCGTATCACAAGGGTTGCTCAGCCTGGGCAGGGACCCCGAAAGCCCGAGCTGGCAGAACCGGCCTTGGCTCTGTCATGGGCTCACTCTGCCGAGTGGCTTTTGCGATGGTCCACTATGTCGACTCCCTAGAAAACGGGTTGGTTTTATGGACCCTATTGTTTCTGAGCTTGCGGGAAGGATATCTGCCTCCACGCTGCTTCTCCTTTTCTTATTGTATCGTGTTGATGCATTCAAAGGCTTCCGATTTAGAGATGAGGCTGAGAAAAAAAGTAATGCAATTCACTTTTGCTTTGTGTCTTTTAACTATCTGGCTCTCACATGTGAAAACATTTTATATATTAGAAAAAGTGCTTTTTGATGACTGTGTAAAATACCCATTACTTGTCACTTTCTTTGTCATTTCTATATTTTATAAGTGTTCCATTAAAGGTCCAATAGCCACATCACAGTGGGAAGAATAAGACTGGGAAAAGGAAATAAAATCTCCAAAATACCTTAAAGCCATCTTGACTGCCTGTTGTTCTTGTTTTTTTTTTAAGATTTTATTTAAATCAAGTTAGTTAGGGGCGCCTCAGTGGCTCAGTCAGTTAAGCATCTGACTCTTGATTTTGGCTCAGGGTCGTGAGATCGAGCCCCGCATGGGGCTCCCTGCTCTGCAGGAAGTCTGCTTGAGATTCTCTCTTGCCCTCTCTCTCTGCTCCCCCCTCTCAAATACATAAATTCTTAAAAAAAAATAATTCCAGTTAATTAACATATAGTGTATTATTAGTTTCAGGGCTAGAAGCCAGTGATTCATCACTTGCCTACAACACCCAGCGCTCATCACAACAAGTGCCCTCCTTAATGCCCATCCCCCACTTACCCCACCCCCACCCCCACCTCCCTTTGGGTGCCCGTTTTTTTTTTTTTTTTAAAGATTTTATTTATTTATTTGAAAGAGATAGAGACAGCCAGCGAGAGAGGGAACACAAGCAGAGGGAGTGGGAGAGGAAGAGGCAGGCTCCCAGCGGAGGAGCCTGATGTGGGGCTCGATCCCATAACGCTGGGATCACGCCCTGAGCCGAAGGCAGACGCTTAACCGCTGTGCCACCCAGGCGCCCCGGGTGCCCGGTTTTTATCTCTCCTCCACTCAAGCTTATTTCCCAGGTTTGTCCCAATTAGTTTGGTGGAATTTCCAAGGGGGGCTATTCAAGCGGCACACAGACCACCTGGCTTTGCTACTTGCTCTCAAGGAGGCATCTGCTTTTCTCCGTGTGCCGTGAATCACCGGGGTTTCAGGCCTAAGACCATGGGCTCCAAAGGGGACACAGAACCCTGGACTCAGCCACATCCCCCTCCTCCTCCTGGCCCACCTCTAAAGGACATGTCAGGAATGTCCAGAATACAGGAAGCACAAAATGGGCACCAACACGAAGGCTTTGCTAACCCATCCCGTGTGCGGGTGGCTGGGGTAAGTAAGCGTCAGTCTGGGACCGGCAGGGCGACACGGGTCCCAGTGCAACAAACATCGCTTGCAGTTGAGGGGAGGGTGATGTCCCCAAGGCCAGCGGATGGACAGAGCCATCGCTCGGCTACCAGTCCCAGGAGAGCCGGGTGGCTTTTCAGGGACTTGGGAGAATAAGCTAGAAGCATGGACCACACCTAAATAACACGGTGCAGTGAGGTGGAAAGAGCACCCCTGAGTCTGGCTTCTCCGTTCAGTGCCCTTCTGATACCGCACTTCTGGGACCATGTGTCAGGGGGCCCGGTGGAGCTGGGGAAGTGGGGAGGGGTGGAGGGAGAAGGGGTGAGCCATGACTGTGCTTGCTGGGTCTACACTCGGCCTGGAGTTACTTAAGACACACCAGAAATGGAGATTCAGTAGGAGTTGAGAGGTCATGCACTTTTGACCAATGCGTGTTAGTTGGGGGAAAAAACAAACAAACAAAACGCTCGGGACTCCACTTCTCTCCCCCTCTGATTTTTAAGAAAGGGGGTGTGGGATGCCCTGAGAATGACAAACCCTGAGTTACACCCGCTCACAATGGCCATGCCTAGTTCCAAGGGCTTCCTTTGGGACATGCCTGTCACTGCTGTCCCAGACCTAACACAGCTCCAACATGGGATTAGACAGGCTGCCGTTGAACCACATGGTAAAGATTTTACGTATGTTTTATGACAAATTGTCTTAGTTTTTAAATGATTGCATAAATATGACCATTTTACGTTCAATCGAATCTAGGTTTTGGTAGCAGATTTATCCTAAGATAAAAACGTTGGAAGAGCCAACACGGGGAAACCCATGAGGAACTGTGACTCACTCGGCATTTCTAGAAAATATGAAAGATAAAAGAGGGTTATCATAGCAAATTACGGTTGATGAGAACTCCATAAATGAGAAAAATCAAGAAACTGAATGAAAGATGGTGTGTGTTCATGATCAAAAAAGAAATCATCTTGGTTTTTCCAAAATTTTTTTTTTAACTAATTTTAAGTCTACACATCACAGCAGGATGACCTGAGATTCGTTCTTGTGGGGCTGTCTTTCAGGCCTGCGGAACACTCATTCGTTTGGCAAACACCTGGGTGTGTATTATGAGCCGGCCCCTCTCTGCTCACTGCGGCGTAATAGGTTTCCAAAAACTCTCTCAAGGTGCAGACCGGTCTGTAGATAGTTCCCAGGACGAGCTGCACATGGGAGCCTCTCTGGGCGAGTCTCTACACCAGCATCTTTGGGTGTGTCCCGGAGCTGGTGTCTGGGCCAAACGTCCTCACCCCACCCATCATGCCTTGCGCGAGGTAGACACGCTATGTTGAACTAACCCCTTGTTAAAATTTAAAACTGGTCATGTCTCAAATGTGTAGTTCATATATCAGAACTCGGCTGCCAGAGGACTTTGGAGAAGAGAGCCTGGCAACCCTGAGCGATGGGATGTTATGTCCTTAGGGTAGCCATGGCGTCCTGTCACCTATGGGCAGCCTGAGAAGAACTGGCGGTCAGGGGAGGGCTGGCTAGAGTGGGACTGGACACAGTGCCTTCCCATGGCCTTGCGAGCAGTTCGGGTGGCTGCCTGCTGGCCCCTGCGTGCGAGAGAATGTCTTCCCTTTGGCCACAGCCCTTGTTACAGATGGGCCTGTGCAGGGAAGCGACCAGCCCTGGCGAGCGCCTTCCATTGCGCTGGTGGCCCTTCGCTGGAGGCCGTCGCCGCTGTAGTGTGGGGGTGATGGGCAGTGGGTCCACCATGGGCTTCAAGGCCCCGCGAAGGCTGTCCTGAAGCACGAAACCTTTGGACACCGACTTCCTGTTCCAATAAGTGAAAAGCCATCCCCCTGTCCAGACGGCTCTTTGGTGTCTGTAATCTTGGACGGTAGCTTGGTGTCCCGATTCTGACTTGGCTTCATAAGCTGAAGCTTCCCATGGGGTTCAGGTCGAAGGATGAGCAAAGCATCTCTCAGCCTCCCCCCACGCCCTGGCACTGGGGCACGAGGACCTTTGTCCCGCACTGGACTCTCCCTCTTCCTCCTCGTACACTCTGGGCAAGGGGCTCGACAGGACTTTGAAGAAAGGGAGGTAACAGGGCCTCCAGCAGCCTCCCTTACACATTTAGGTGCTCAGAAGGAATTTCCCTCTTCATTCGACAAGTCGACAAGTCGTTTACTGCGCATGATCCATGAATACGGGGCTGCAGAGGGCAGTCATCGTCACAGCCAAGACGCCCACGGTGCTGGTGCCGGGCATTTTCTTTCTCCCCCTCCCCACCCACCCCTCCCGTTGCAGTTCACGGCTGTGCCCGCCTCCTCCTGGGAGCAGGAGTGTTTCTCTAATCATTTCTATTTTATGGGGACAGAAGCCCCCGTAGCTAATGTCCCATTCAATGTCTTTCTTTGGCTTTTTCTATAATGAAAACCTACAAAAGACACACAAATGTGTCTCTCCTTTTGACTCTTCATGAGCTCCCTGCACTCTTGACATACTTATTTGTCACCCTCAATCCTGGTACCGCAGGCTAAGTGAGAAATCTCTGGGTGGACGGAGGCGCACCGGCTGGACTTCCCCTCGAGAACGAGCTTGCAGGGAATGTGGTCAGCACGTAATCTCCAGCTGCCGGTTCCTGCGGGGTCCACCTGCGCTGCAGACCGCAGCTCTGGCCGGAGACTTGTCACCCGAGGCCACTGCATGCAGGGCCTGAGAGGCGGGGGACGGAGGCCGTCCGGTAGGCGGCACTTGCTCCCGCGCTCCCTGCAGGGCTGGCCCAGCTTCGTCAGCCTTGCGTCACTGTCGAGTCTCCCTCTCCGCCATCCTGCTTCCTCCCACTTCCCTTCATGGGGGTTGATCCCTGATAAACACCCAGCCCCCCAAACTCCAGCTCAGTGATCTTTCCACCAGCAGCTGCCAATTCCGAGAGCCCATGTATGATGGGTACAGAGCACGGGGTGTCCCAGGGCCACGTAGCGTGGTGAACATCCGTCCCAGAACACATCTCAGGAGGCTGGGAGCACAGGCTGCGTCTGATCTTAATTCATCTATCAGAGACCTTGGGCACCAATGCAGGCCAGGGCCTCACTGTGCAGGACAGTCTCCCCGCCAGGACCTTTCGGCCACCGTCCCCGGCTTGTTCACTCCATGCCGCGTAGGTACTGGGATTAACCCATTTTACAGAGGAAGGGGCTGAGCCTCAGATGTGTTAAGTAACCCAACCAAGGTCACGTGGTTAGTAAGGCTAGTTCATGGACAGGGTATGCCAGGCCCTCCTCAAGCTGTGGCCTTCTGCGCGTGATGTCATCCGACCATGCTCAGGCAAACTGGCCACTGCTTTGGAGGGCTGGCCAACAATTGGACAAATACCAGGCCGAGTACCAGGGGATGCAAGAAGAGATGGACAGACAGCACCGCATGCAAGCTCCAAACGATGCCGTGGGACAGCCGGGGGCCCTGCTGATGCCTCCTTCAGAAGTGGGCTGGGAGGTGAACCGGCAAAGGACAATGTCACCATCCTCACAGAATCGAGAAGGTTCCTACCTGCTCCCTCTGCTGGGGCTCCTCCCTGAACACTACAGCTGTGGGGCCTCGGACTCTGCTGCAGGTGTGCGTGCGTGTGTGTGCATGTGTGTGCGGGTGCAAGAGCCGTGCATGCCCCCCCCAGGCCTACTCCTGGGCCTCAGAGCACCTGTGTTGGCCCGCCCGCCCCTGCCTCTGCCTTTCCTGGCTACTCCCTCACAGACCTGCCCCTCCGCCCCCTGCATTCCTCTGAGTGGCGCCATCAAGACCCCAGGGGACAGAAGAATCACCCACCAAGCCCTGCTCACACTCCTGACCCAGAAAATCATGAGATGTAATAAAACTGCTATTACTGTCTTAAGCCACTGAGTTTTGGAGGAATTGATTTTGTAATATATATATATATATATTTGACATAGCGTTCTTTCTGGCTTATTCACAATTACTCAAAGAAGTGATTTTACAAACTCGCTGGTGCTCCAACCAGCTGTGTCCTTGTTACTTCTGCCACAAAACTCGGTGGTAATGAAGCAGTAGCCACTTTATTGTGCTTACCGTTTTGTGGGGCACGGGTTTGGAGATGGCGGGACTTCTGTGGCTTGGGGTTGGTCACATGGCTGCTGTGAGACATCGGCTGGGATTGAGGTCCCCCGAAAGCTTGACGGGGGTGGAGGTCAGGCTGTGTAGCTGGCACTGGATGCTGGTGGCCACGCAGGGCACCCACATGTGACCTCTTCAACCTCGGGGTGGGTGGGGGGGCTTGTGGCACTTGGTTTCCCCCAAGCAAGGGTCCCAGAGAACCTGGGGGAAGTTGCAGGTCTTTTTCTGGCCTGGCCCTTGGAGTCACCTAGTATCCCTCTGGCTGTTCTCCCCTGGTCCGAAGGGTGCCGGGCTGGCTCAGAATCCTGGGGAGCAGACACAGGCCCCACCTCTTACGGGAAGGGTGTCATCTAACTTTGGGGTCGTGTGTTAAAACCATCATAAGCTGCTGCTCCGTAAGTGAACTTGCCTTCAAAGGCCCCAGGCACTCCGTCCCCCAACTGCCTTGCAGACTAGTACCCAGGGAGAAAAGAGCCAAACAGGGGAAAAGGTGTATGTAGGCGACTTTCTTAATAATCGCTGCGCTCACATTTTTGAGTGAGTCTTTATGGGAACCACTATGCGAGGCCTTTGGTTTGTAACTAATGTCTAGACCCGACATGGGGCTCGAACTCACAACCCTGAGATCAAGCGTCGCCTTCTCCACCGACGGAGCCAGACAGGTGCCCCAGCAAGGCCTTTTGTGATCTTATGCGGTCTCCACAGCATCCTTACCAAGTAGCTACTGTTCTGTCTCCCACTTAACAGGTGGAGAAACTGAGGCACATAGTGACTCAGTTTCCCTTGCCTCAAGCCATGGCTGGGAGGTAGTGGCCACCAGAATGCATTTGTGGTTTTCGAGTACAGGAATCTGACCTCTTAGACGCTCTGTTATACTTTCTCCCCATTGGAGGGCAGGCACTTTTGGGGTCAGTTCACACCTTGGAATCCAGGCGTGGCTCTCTTCCCGCAGAGGCCCTGAGTCAGGAGGGTGGGGTGGCGGTGGCGGGGTCAGCCCCTAGGCAGGGGAGCAGGAGCCCTACCCAGGCTTTGGCTTCCTCCCAGGCCCTCCCCCCCGCTGGCTTCGTGCAGTCAGGCTTACTGTTGGGTAGTTGACCCTTTGGGTGAATGGAGAGAGATATTAACAACGTTGTTACGACTCGAGCTCACAGGAACTGGGCATTTGGTTGTTTATTGGGAAACTGAGATGGCCATGAGCTGATGTGAATTTGTTTTCAAATTTTAAAGATTTTATTTATTTGTCAGAGGGAGAGTGAGCAAGAGAGAGAGCACAAGCAGGGGGAGCAGCAGGCAGAGGGAGAAGTAGACTCCCTGCTGAGCAGAGAGCCCCATGTGGGGCTCGAACCCAGCACCCTGGGAGCATGACCTGAGCCAACAGGTGCCCCTGTTTTCAAATTTTAAAAGTTAAACTGGCGTGTAATAAAAAGAATTCTATCGTATAGAAGGGTATACCCTGGCACCGCCTCCAAAGCCCGGACAGGTTCCCCAACCCCATTTCCAGGGGCAGCCATTGTGAGGCTTCCTGTGTCCTCATCCAGAAACACGTACAACCGGGTTCCGCTGCCCCGTCTTCTGGTGTGTGGGTGTGCGCTCCTTCCTGCCACCCCCTGTGACACCGTCTGCCTTGCTGTTGCTGTCACAGACGATGCGTCCTTGGAGAGTCTCGTGCGTGCCGCGGTGTGCGTGGCTGGGTGTGTCTGGAGGTGAAGGCCAGTGTTTCCCGAGGAAGGTGGCACCGGGGCGAAAGGGAAGGCACAAGAAGGACAGATCGTCAGACTCTGAGGTGGCCTCTGCCCCCTGCGGTCCCCGTACGGTTCACAGAGCCACCTTGCCGTCCTCCCATTGAAAGCGGTCTCTCTTCCCACGCCTCACGTCTGGGCTGGCCTTGATGCTTGCTCTCGCCCACAGAATACGGCCGAAGGGATGCTGTGCCAGTTCTGAGAGCGCACGAGGCGGTGTGTGTGCATTTGCTGTTCGAGAACCCGGCCCAGCGCTCCCCTGAACCACCCGGCCATCCTGCTGGGGGCGGGAGGCCAGGAGGAGCCGGGCACGGTGACCTGGCCAAGGCCAGCGTAGGCCTAGCCGGGCCCCCCAGCCCTCCCGGCCCAACCAACTGACCACAGACGCGAGAGCGAGGCCAGCCGACCATCAGACAGCGAGAGCCCAGGCGACCTCAGTGACCGGCCCGCGTCAGTCCCCAAGAACGCCTGCGTCAACCTGCAGCTCTGGGGGCTAAATAAAAGCTTCGGGTTTAGGCCACTGGTTTTGAGGTTGCTTGTTACGCAGTCTTACCGTGACAATAAATAACCCCTAGAGCCCCGTGTGGAGGAGGATACACACGAAGGGGGTGAAGGTCAAGGGCTGCCACAGCAAATCCGGCTTTACGGAGGAGGTATTTAAAAAAAAAAAAATCACTGGATAATCTACACTGCGGTAAAAGGAAACCGGTTTAGAGGAAACCGCTCCCACTGCCGTCTCAGCTCGGCGCAGGGGCAGTCGGGAGCTCCAGCACTGGTTCACGCTGCCCCGCGGCCCCGGGGCTCGGGCTGCCTCGCGGCCAGAGCCGGGGGAGCGAGTGCGATTGCTACCGACTGTTATCAACAATCCGGTGCTGCGATGAGCTGGTCTGCCTCTTTTTCTTTTTTTCATCAAGACTTGCCAGACCCCAGGGTTCCTTAAGTTCCTTAACCTTTTTTTGGCCTCATGGACTCCTTTGGCATCTGATAAAGCCTCCTGCCCCTTCTCAGAATGTTGTGAAATGGATGAAATAAAATATATAGGATTACGAAGAAAACCCCAGTTGAAATACAATTCTCTAAAAATTAGAACAAATGGACGAACTAGTAAGGTGCCTGCCTTTTTATTTTTAATGCATTACGTAGGCTCTACCAGCAGGTCTAACGGCGACCTTCGTTTCAGAGCGGCGATGACATTTTGCGAGTCATAGCTGTCGTGTGGTGCGAAACTATCTGTCCTTTTCCTTGGTGACAAAGTCACAGGTCCGGCTGACATATACTAGTGTGACATGGTCTTTATATTCATGATGGAGGGAAGAGCTGTATTTTAGTTCGAAGTTGGGGGAAAGATGCCATTTCCCTGCGCCCCCATCCACGTTCGAGAACCTTCTGAATTCTGGGGATGGACCAGGTGAGGAGCCCAAGTTTGACCTGATCTTCTCCAACACGCATCCAGCAGTACCAAACTCCTATTTCTACCTGTAATCCTTACATTTTGGACAGGAGTGGGACCACCTTGGATTTGGGGAAGGGAATGTTTTCCCACTTAGAAATGATCTGCCAGTTAGCGGCATGTCCTCGAAGACAAACGCGAGCCGTAAACGAAATCGTGGTCATGCCAAGGTCTGCCCCGCAGAACAGTTTCCTTCCAGGTGATCTGTGGAGAAGTAGCTTCTTCTCCAAGAACGAAATCTCCACCACTTCCTTGCCCAGTGCCTGGGCCAGTGGGCAGAGGGAGAAGTCCCGGTTCCAAGGTTTAAGGGTCACTGTTGGAATCAAATCTGGGGACGGATCCAGGAGCTCAGTTTACCCCTTTCCTCAAGTTCTAACCAAAGCGGTGACACAGCAGTGACCCTCAAGGACCCGCTCGGTGACTTGGACGGGAAGCAGCCTGATGAACTGGACTTCACGTGGGTGTGAATGTGTGATCCTCTCTCTGAGAACACCCCGCAGTTCTGGGGGGGTCCTAGCTGGTGAAGGGCTGTCTCTGCAAAGACCTTTGGCCCCACGCATGGACCCGTCTCTCATGCAGAGGCCTCATGGTGGGGGTGACGGTGGCTGGTGCCCCCACGTCAGGGCCTTTCTGTAAGAACATGGGAAGCCCTGAAGCCAACCTCAAGCCAGAGGTACAGACCCGACGACCTTTTCCATGTCTGTAGCCACCTTCTGTGTGTTTGGTCCTTCCACTAAAATGGTGGGATGTGGTGCTTGGCTTTGGCCACACCGACGCTGCCATTTTCCCCATGGCGCCTTTCCTCTGATGAGAAAAGGGACTTCCGCTAACCTAGACTCCGGCCTGGCCCTCCCTGAGGCCTCCGGGAAGGCCCCTCCCACGCATCTCTCTTGCCTCCCCACCTCTTTGCTCTCCTATCCTCTGTCCCCGCACCCCTCCCTCACCTCCTTCCTTCCTCCCCTGGGAGAAGACAGTGCCTGCCCCACTGACCTGGCCCACGACTGTTCCAGCCTCCCCAAGAAGATTCCTTCTCTCCTGAAGTCTCGCTCAGAGGCCTCCTTGGGAACAGAAAGCCGGGGACACCTCCCCGACCTGACATGGCCTTCTCTTTGGTGATTCTAGGAGCCCCAGGCCCAAAGCCGAACTACCAGCCTGGCACTGAGGCCTTCCTTTCGGGGAGGACGCTCACGTGCGACAGGTTTGGTGATGCCTGGCTCTCCTGGTTCATTTTTGAGCTAAGAAGACAGTTGATTCCAGGCTTCAGGTGGGGCAGCCGTGTCAGAGACAACCGCAGTCCATCCGTGCCAGAAGGTGTGAGGAAGCCACACCAGGCCCCGTCCTCCCGCAGCGCGCGAGGATGGGGGAGGGACGGGGGACAGACATCAAAGGCCAGAGTCTGGCGATCACACTTGTGCTCGGCTTCACCACCCTCCAGAAACCACAGGTGTGGGAAACGTAGAAGGCTGACCTTTCTGTCAACCCTAACCCACTTCGGATGGCTTTCATAATAGCTATGCTCCCCCCCGGTTTCTGATGGCTTCAGCTTCAACTGCTCTCTCAAAAAAAAAGTCCATTTGCTCATCTTGGGTGACAGGTTTCACCCATCTATTTGCTTTTCGGAGGTGTGTGGGTGGCAAGCTCCTCTCACCAGATTTTTCCCACGCATCTTCAAACCGAAAGGGCTGACCTGCCAAGAGTTTCCTTCTGAGTCCCCCGGGGAACCTCGACATCCTCCGGCACCGCTGGGCAGTGGGGGGAGAGGCAGGGGACCTCCCGGTGCCATGGAGCCTGCAGACACGAAGCTGGGCCCGGATTCTTGGCATTGAATGCAGGGCCTGGAGAGCCTGGACCAGACTCCGGTCATCTCGGTTACTCCGTGGTTTAGCGAGCTGGGTGGGGTGCAATGGGGATTTTGACTGGATCCCAGCCTCCGGTGCAGCACACTCAGCCATGTGGGTCTCTGATGCTTCTCATTCCAGCGCCCAGCCCACGTGGCCGCCAAGTCTCTGGAGGGACCGTCCTGTTACTAAGGAAATCCCACTGCGTTGTTCTGGGCGCTGGCTAAACCAATTTTCCATTACTTCAACCTGCTCACTGGACAGTAAGAGGCTTGACTTGAGGGCATCATTAGTAGAGGAGAGGGTATGGGGGGGCAGGATGGAGAGACCAGCTCACCTCCATCCTCTCCACACCTCCCCCTGCAGCCTCGCCCTTTGCTCTTCTCTGCCATGGGAGTTTCAGGGCGGGATTGTTGATGGCCTTATAGCTGACCCAGGTATAAGGGGACTGACCAGTATCGTCATTGATTCCATAACTGTTGTCACTTTGGGGCACTCAACGCTGTGGGGGTGAGGGAAGGGAGGGAGATGAAGAAGGAAATATGGTCCTTGCCCTTGAGGGACAGCATGGCTATGGGTACAGAAAGTGTGACTTATTCCTGCATAACTGATTCAGGAAGAGGCCACATGAGAATCTGGGGACAGGGGGACGGCTGAGGGTGGAAGGAAGGGAAATGGAGGGAAGGGGGACTGGGGGTGTTCTGTGGGGCTCAAAGCACTCAAGGGAAGGAGCCCTTATCATCCCTGGGTGCGAGGTATGGGGTGCGTGTGGACGGACCGCCCAGCCCGAGCTCAGTCTGACAGGCCCAGGAGTGACTGGGTCATGTCCCTCCTGGTCTGTGTCTGGTCTCTGCTGATCCAACACGAGTAGCTAAGTCGCAGTGGGAATGAGACTCCTTCCTCTGCCAGCTGCCTTGGCCCGGGGGTCTTGCCCTGCTTTGTACCACAGGTGGACTGATGGTGGTTTTCAGGCATCCATGACCTTCCCTCTGACCTCACTGTTCTGGTAGGTCAGTGGTGGGCTCTTTGCTCAGTGCTCTGTGAGCAGCTCAGGAGAGCCGGACAGCTCATGGGACGGAGGGCTGTGGGCTGGAATGACACCTTGGCTCCAGCAGGTCTGAACACTGACCTCGGGGCAGACAGGGAAGTATCCAGATTCCAGGCCACATGGCAACCTCTGAGAGTATCTGCTGGCTTGAGTCCTTCTGAGGGGCCAGCCTACAAGCCGATGCTCTGTTTCCCGGCAGGGCAACTCAACTCTTGGTCTGGGGAACTTTTTTTTTTTTATAAAGAGATTTTATTTATTTATTTGACAGAGAGTGTGGGGGAGCAGGGAGGGAGAGAATGAGCAGGGGGAGAGGCAGGCAGAGGCAGAGGGAGAAGCAGGCTCCCTGCTGAGCAGGGAGCCCAATGTGGGGCTCGATCTGGATCATGACCTGAGCCAGAGGCAGACGCTTAACGACTGAGCCACCCAGGCGCCCCTGGTCTGGGTAACTTTACCAACAGGCCTTACGTCCCCGTGGAATGCAAGACAACGCTACTTCCCTTGTCATAGTGTTTGCTTTATTTAAATCCTGAGGTTAAAAATAAAACTGTTTCAAATGGTGCAGCAGACGCTATAAAGGAGTACGTTTGGGGTACAAAGCTTTCTCACCCCCATCGCGCAGGTGGGGTGCTGGCATTTGATGGGCTTCTGGGTAGTTCTTTGGCAGGTAAGAATGCAATGGGTTCCCAGACCCACTATCCCATAAGGCCTCGAGCATTGAGGATTCGTCAATGAAAGTGCAATTTGGATTTGGAAGCCGTCCAAGGGACGCGCGGGCGTTGCTCTGCGGCCCCCAGAGGCAGGAGCGTCTCTGAATAACACTCGTCAGGAATAACACTCGTCAGGAGGTTCTAAGGAAGCCTGTTCATCGGCCCTGTCTCCTGAAATCTAAACATAGACTATATTATTTTTAAAAAGCGATTACGAGGGAAAAAGGCGTTATTAATTCCGTCTTTCCCATCTCCTTGGAAGAATCACAATGCGATGAAAAAACTTCTCCAGGTTTCCACGAAGAAGCTAAGTGTTTTGTAAACGTGACTGGCTGGCTCACCAGTCTGTGCGGGGCGACCCCTGTTTCTCTGAATCACGGACGCCTCTCTCTGCTCTCTCAACCCCTTGGAGCCACGGATGGGGCTCTCGTGTCGTTACGAAGGTGGACTTTAAAAAATGAAACTCCTAAAAACACTGAAAAATCAGCGGCCATCTAACCAGTATCCCATAAGGCACAGACTTGGAGCCGTCACCCCCAAATGGGATTTCCTTTCATTTGAGTCTAGAACGGCTAGCCCACCCAGGGAGCGGATAACTGAAAAATTTCAGAAAAGCCATCCTCTTGATTTTTCAGTTATGTCATGTGGCTTTTCCTTTCCTACTTTTCAAACTCGGTAGGGTTTTTCAGTTCTAGATTCCTTCTTGGTCCGGTTGACCTGGAGTCCCACAGGCTCCGGCCACAAGCGTGCTGCAGTGGCCATGCTTTATCCCGACGCCCTTCCTCGCTGTGGGTGAGTGTGCCTGAGGGGCCGTGTTCTCGAGTAAGGTTAAGATTAGTGGCTGGGGCCCAGGCACAGGCGAACAACGCAGCGGGATCAGTGCTACAGAGGGAATGGCTGTTATTCAGAGAGCCGGGCCATCCGGGGGCTGCTGGATTTTTGCTTTGTTGTTTTGTTTTGTGTTGAATAGTGATCTGGGGTCCCATTGATGATTTCTAGTGTTACTCAGTCTACAGGCTGGGGCCACCGCCTTTAATAGTTGCTTTTCATTGTCCTCTGCATTTTTTTTTAAAGTACCCCAACCTGAAAAATCCTCAGTAAAGTCGGGAACCTGTTTAAAATAAGAATAAAGCTATTCATACAAGCCACGCTGAAACAGGCCACCACGTTCTCTAGTTGCATAATGCACAGCAAACTCGGGCTCACACGGCAAAGTAGCAAGGGAAAAAAAGTCTGTCCAGCACAAAAATAAATAGGTTGCGGAGTCAAGACGTGCCCGCTGGGGGAGCGGGCAGTCCTCTGAAAGCCTGTAGTCAACATTCCAGGGGGTACACACCACAAGGGGCCCCTGCTCTCTGGGGGGGGAGTGGCTCTGGGCTGGCTTTGCAAGAACCGAGTAGTTTTTAAGCTGTAGTTGGTCCCCTGCCGGGTTGAGTGACAGAGGTTCACCAGGGGGCTTGGATGGAATGTTCCAGAATGTTCCAGGCCGTTCGCAGGAAACACAGGGGCTGTTAGCTGCACAGGATGGTGGCAACACCATCCGCTGGCCAGTCTCCACGGCATCCTGGGAAAGCACTCAAAACAAGACTCCAGACTGCTTTGGGTTCTCTTTTGCTAGTTTTCTTGTGGTAAACCACTGATCCTGATGACCCTTTCCAGAGGAGAGGGTGGGCTCAAAGGCAGGGTAACTTGCTCTGGACAATCCTCAGGCTCTGTGGGACACGCGTGAGAACCAGCGTGAGGCTAGGGAGTCTCTGGGAGCCTGGCTGCTTTCTGCCTTGGTGCTGAGCACAGGCAAGGCCTTGGCCACCGGGAGATGCTCGGGACCCTAGTGGTTTCCTGCCAGAGGCGGCTGGCTGCTCCAAGGAAAGAGGGCAAGAGGTTCGGCTTCTCTCCGGGCTAATCTCTCGGGAAGGTTCTGTTCACCGCCCACTCCCCCGCCCTGTCTAAACTGACTGCAAGTGGCCAAGTCCCCTATTTGAGTGAAAGCTCCGAGTCCCCTCTGCTGGGTGGGGGCTGTGGGGTCTGCGCTGCACCCGGCCTGGTGGCCCCGACCTGTGCTTGACCTCTCAACATCAGCCCGACCAGGACCGTGGGTGACAGAATGAAGCTTCCACGTGGTGTGACTTGACTGGTCACCAGGCCAGCCGGGGGACGGGCTGGGCCCAGCGCTCAGATCCCCAGACACGCTGCCCGGCGCTCCCCCTCATCCCTGGGCAAAGTGGGCCCCGTCACCAGATGGTCGGCTCACCTGTGCAGGTCTGAGCCCTGACTCCAGGCTCCAGCCTCCCCGAGAGGCCAGCAAAGGTGAGCTCCCTACAGTGGGAGGAGAAAAGGCCCAGAGACAACAGGAAGACCATCTCCCTCTTGGCCAGGGAAGGGAAACTGGATTCATCGGCCCCCCGGGGAGATGGCTCCTGGCTGTCAGGTGTAGACTGAGCCAAAGGAAGTGGGCACACGGGCTGCCGGGGACCAGACGGGTGGGGAGTGGGGACCACGAAGTGACCTCAAGGCAAGTCATGAATTATGCCTGTTACACTTGAGTCACCAAAGACTTTTGTCAAGAAGGCCCGATTTTTGGACGTGGTTCTTACCCTGTTGACGATCATTAGTAAACGTGTCTGAGAATGAGGCGGAAGCTCTTGCTTACACACACAGACAGCCCAGCCGCTGAGTAGCGAGTCCTAAGGGCCACGCACAGTGCCGCTTTGTGGTCACGGTGTCGTCGTCCGCGCAGACAGCGCCTTCAGGACGCGTCCTCTGTGTGGTGGCTTTGGTTTCCCCGAGCATCTTCATTTCTGATTTCTTGGCCGATGTTTTCAACTACTGAGGGGCCTGAGTGAAGGGCTTTGCACGAGGACAGAACTTCCCAGATGGAAGGGCCAGGAAGAAAGTGTAGCTAGAGGCCCCTCCGAAATTGCTGCGTGTTGGAGCAGCCCCAAATTTACTGGGGCAGGAAGGGACAGAGGCCTGATGGGAAGAGGCTGGCTGGGGCTTCAGGAGCCCCCCCACCCCCATGCCGGGGCACCCTGACTCTCACGATGGCCCTGTGGCCTCCTTTTCTTGGGAAGAGGGCCTCGCAGCCTGAGGACTCAGAGGGTCTGGCCAGGACATCCCGGCTCATGGTCACCCAGACGCCTGACCCCCCTTGGGCAGAGGGGGCCCTTTCTCTCCACGCGCAGAAGCTGGGATCACTGACTCTGGCCTGTGCAACTCTCCATGGAGGCCGGGGACCAGCTGTGGCTCCAGGAGGGGCCGAGGGTCTCCTGAGTGTTTAAACCTTTGGCACAGTGTCCCTTTGGGTGTGAGGACAGTTGGGTCCCTAATCCCTGGAAATGTTGCTTGAACCCTTAAAAGCCACAGAAGCTAAGAGTGACGGTGCAGAGCCCTGAGGACACAGTGCTTTGAGGGGCGGCCGGGGGCCTGTCTCCCAGAGTCACACATTGGTCACATTCAGAGCGGCTGCTTTTGGGGGTTTTTTTTGTTTGTTTGTTTTTCAGTGCTTTATGTGAAAGGTGAGCAAGAGTAGTGTTTCCTGTGGATAAAGTGAAACTATTAGAATCTAGAATCCAGGTGCTTGAGGCTACGGGAAGTCACTTCCATCGTAGATCACAGGCCTGTCAACTGTCAAGTGATAAAACACTTTCTTGGAGACAAACCTGAGGAAACAGAAGTGGAAAAGGAGGGTGTCAGTCGGAGCGCCAAAAGCCGGGGGGCCACGGCGGCTGCTGGGGCCTCCTCAGGGGCGGGGGGGGGGCTGCAGGGACGTGGCTGGGTGTGCATGGGGGCTGGTGGGGGGGCCTCACAGGGGAGCAGAGGCCCGGGCCCCTCACCCCATTTCCTGTCTGTCCAGCAGAGCTCTGCCCAGGCAAGGGTCGGGGGTCCCGGGACGTCAGCGTGACTTCCCTGGGGCTTGGTACACGAACACAGACACCTGTTCTGAAGCTGTGGGGGATGTGGGGGCTGCAGGGGGCGGTGCAGGGAGTGGACTCTGAGAAGAGGTTTCTGGAGGAGGCCAGTATGGATTTCGGCCCTGCAGGGCACTAACTGCCATCCATGGTTTAGAAATCTCCAGCACGGAGTCAGGTCGGGGTGGGTCAGAGCACCGTGGCCGCCTCCAGCGGGAACCAGGGGCCTGCTTGGGGCATAGGACTGTGCTCTGCCCTCAGTGTGCCTCCCCTCGGCCTCTCCGACAACCCGCCGGGAATTTCAGTGAGCTGGGGGGTGACAATGCTCACTGTCTCTGCAGAGACAGGGCTCAGGGGCACTTGGAGCTCTGAAGGCAGCTCTCAGGATACGCTGCGCCTGTGCCCCAGGAGTCCAGCTAGTTCAAGGTATGCGTGTGCTCATGGGGGCTACATGGGGAAGGGGCAGGACAGGGGCCAAGTGGGAAGCTCCTCCTCTTAGCCCCTCCTCTGGTGGACGGCCTTGGCCACAATCCCTGGGCGTTCAAGGCCGGGAAGTGCTGAGGGGGTGGCACAGTTTTCCCCTAGAGTACCGTAGCCAGTTATTCCGCCAAAAGCCAAGTGAGCTGGGAAAGGTCTCCGTGTGGGGGGATGTGGCCGCTAGCTCAGGGCCCCACTCAGGGAGGACATGGCTGGGTGCTGGTCAGGCAGGACTCCTAAAAAAGGCGGCCCCAGCAAAGAGCTTATGCTGAAGCCAGAAGACACCAAAGGGATGGGTCCCAGCAACCTTAACTGCCCCATCTCGTGTCTCTATGAAGTGGGACCCAGGCTCATGGCAGATGGTCAACCCATGTGTTCCTCTCCCCAGTTTCCTTCCTCGGCTGCCCCTCCAGCCTGTCTCCCTACGTCCCCAACTTCCTGTCACCCAGCCCTTCACTCCTGGACCCGTATCTGGTGTTTTGATGCAGTTCCTCCCCCAGACAGTATACACTGCTCCGGCTGCCATGCCAAGAAGGCCCGGGGCCCCCATCACAGCTCTTGTCCTGGCCTTTGTTTCTCTCTTGATTGTCTGTCCGTCCATCCATTCATCCATCCACCTATCCATCCATCCACCCAACCATCCATCTATCCACCAACCCAACCATCCGTCCATCCATCCATCCATCCATCCATCCATCCATCCATCCATCCACTGTTTCTACTGAGCCCCTCCTTTGGGCCGGGCAGTGGGAGCCTGGACATCCAAGAGAGTCAGGAGGGCAGACTGGTGAAGTCCAGAGCCTGGAGGCAGGCCCTCTGGGTTCCAACCTGGCTCTACCAGCTGTGCGACCTGGGGGTGCGTTAACCCCCTGGTCCTCAGTCCCTCAGCAGTGCCATGAAAACGGTAGTTCCTATGACATGGGTACTGTGGGGCTTAAGTGAGTTAATAAGAGTGGAGGGCCGAGGATTCACCCGACATGTGCTAAGACTCTAAGTACTAGCCTGTGTTTTATAAAATCTGTAACAGACACTAGACCACCACAGTCTAGGGCTCTAAAACTTAAAAAAAAAACTATTAATAATAAATTACTGATAATTAGATAGTCTCTTTTAAATGTCCACCTCTGTTCTTGTGGCAGGCGGCAGGTGAGCTCTTCCGGCTGCTGACGGTGAGGTGGCCCTACCTGGAAAAGGTGTTGTCGAAGATGAGCATATAGATGCCCGGTGTGCGGACCTTGAGCTGGCCCTGGATGTTCTCCTTGTGGGAGCTGCAGCGGGTCGTGGGGATGAGGACCTGGGGCGAGAACGGGTCAGAAAGAGCGTCACGGGAGCCGAGGGCCTATGGGTCCTCTGGGCAGACCGTTATTTTGGGGAGGGAACGAGGCTAGGGGCCCTGTCTGAGGTCACAGCTGAGCAAGGCTGGGGCTGGGATCAGTCCCAGGACCCGGGGGGGTGGTGTCTGGGATCAGCCACAGCACTGGGGGGGTGGGTGTCTGGGATCAGCCCCAGGACTGTGGGGGTGGGTGTCTGGGATCAGCCCCAGGAGTGGGGGTGGGTGTCTGGGATCAGCCCCAGGACTGTGGGGGTGGGTGTCTGGGATCAGCCCCAGGAGTGGGGGTGGTGTCTGGGATCAGCCCCAGGAGTGGGGGTGGGTGTCTGGGATCAGCCCCAGGACTGGGGGTGGGTGTCTGGGATCAGCCCCAGGACTGGGGGGTGGGTGTCTGGGATCAGCCCCAGGACTGGGGGGGGGTGTCTGGGATCAGCCCCAGGACTGGGGGGGGGTTGTCTGGGATCAGCCCCAGGACTGGGGGGGGTGTCTGGGATCAGCCCCAGGACTGGGGGGGGGGTGTCTGGGATCAGCCCCAGGACGGTTAGGGGGAGTGTCTGGGATCAGCCCCAGGAGTCGGGGGGTGTCTTCCACATGCCCTGCATTTGTGGATCACCTGTGGTAGGGGAGGAGACTATGAGCACGAATTTCACCCAGAATCATGAACTAGTTCCCAGCCTCCTCTCATCACAGCCAGAATGTTCCACCATCTGGAGGAACAGGCTTTTTTTGGCTCCAGGAAGCCTGGGCTTATTCAAGGTGAAATCTACCTGTCTGGCTCCTGTTGGGCCTTGTGCTGCCCGGGGTGAGGGTGTCTCGTGGGACAGGCAGAGCCCCTGTCCACCCGCCATCTCTCCAGCACTTCGTGAACCGCTGAGCCCTGCCCGCTCTGGCCTGAACACGCCCGGCTCCACCCGTGGCTTCTCACGCGGCCCCAGCAGGCTGCCTCCCCTCCTGCACCCCACACGTCCGCGGGCCCCAGGGCCCTCTCATCTTTCCGGGCCTAAGCCTCAGCCTCCTATTTACCCTCTGCCTTCCCCAAGAATGAGAGATTAGTCCCAGGAAATATCTAAGGGCCTCACGGTCGGGGGGCAAAGCTGAGCACAGGGCGAGTGCCGGACGGGGCCAGGGTGTGTGTGTGGGGGGTCTCTCGATGGCCAGTCTCTCCCACGAGGGCAGCGTCTGCAACCTGCTGACCAACTAAGACACAGTTTAAAACTGAAGATATGGAGGGTGCCTGACTGGCTCAGTCAGCTGAGCATCTCATAGGAAATGAGGAAATGGGAAATTAGACAAAGCCAACCAAAATTCCGAAAGATTTTAGAAGTGATCAATACCCCAGTGGGTCTGGTCTCAGAAAGCATCCTTAAGCCATCCACGTGGGGCTGACTACACATGAATGGTCACACCGACCAGCGGCTTTGCAGACCACGGCTAACACCTTAGCAACCTGGAGCTCCTAGGGCGGCGAGCTGCCCCACAAGGGAGCATTTTTATTCTTTACAAAATTAAGTGCTGCTCCTTTCTCAGAAACACAACTTTGTGAAATTCCGTTATCTATTCCTTGTAAGCATTTTTCACCCTGCACAAAATGACTGAATCCAAAATGCCTGTAAGGATGTGATGGCTTTTTCAACTCACACTTGAACAGAGGCACATTTCTGGAAACCCTACACATTGGCCACAGAGTTCCCAAAGTGAAGTAAGTTTCCACCAAAGGTTCTGCCCTCAAAGATCTTGTGGTTTAACAGAGACAGCAGACAAAAAACCATTCAGTTGTAACAGTGAGCGGGTCACGAGGGGAGAACCGGGAGGGGTGCCCATCCCAGCCCCAGGGGGAGGAGGGGAGAGAGGCACGGTGTCAGGGAGGGTATCCTGGAGGGGGTGATGCTGAGCTTGGACAAGTTAGGTGATTCGAGAGAGGCCCGCCTGTCCCAGGCAGAGGGGAAAACACGTGCAAAGACATGGGAGAAGAGCTAAGATTTACTCTGCCCTGAGATAACCAGAAATAGACAAAATATACAGGACACCGGACATTAGGCAATGGAGGAGAGTGGTCTCTGAGGGAACAAGGTGAGCCCCGCAACTGCCCCAGCTCAGCACTTTGGGAGGAGACGACAGCAACAACCAGATGGGACAAACGGAAAACAAACAGTAAGAGGACAGACTCAAGCCCAGCCTGATCAATAAGCACATTAAATATCTAAACATCCCAAATAAAAAGCAGAGATGATCAAGCTGACCCAACCCCCATCACGCCCATAAGAAGAGACAGTTTAAATATAAAGACACAAATAGGTTCGAAGTAAAAGCACATAAAACGATATATTGTGGTAGCACTAAGCCAAAGAAAGCTGGATCGACTACGTTAATATCAGACAAAATAGATTTTATATCAAAGGATGTGGCCAGGGATGACTTCATAATGATAAAGGTGTTAATGCATCAGGATGATGGACGAATCCTCCACGTTTATGCCCCTAATGAGCTTCAAACACACGAAGCACAAGTGGTCAAACTCCAAGGAGAAATAGGTAAATTCACAAATAGGTAAATTCAACCCAACCGACACTGATGGAACACTCAGGACATACCTTCCCCAGTGCGCCGGGGACACCCAGGTAGGCCATCTTCTAGGCCATTAAAAAAAAAAACCCTACCTCATACTTAAAAGGATTCAAGTTGTACGGTCTGTTTTCTGACGACAATGGAATTAAGTTAGAAATAAACAGATCTCTGGAAAATACCATAAATATTTGTAAACTAAAGAACACACTCTTCAATAACACGTGGCTCAAGGAGAAATCAAACATCAAAAGAAAGATCCCACAGGCATGGGAGACAGCGTGTGCAGCGTGCTCCTGATACCGCAGGACATTTGCACTGGCTGGGAGCTGGCGCCGGTGAGGGAGTAGGAAGGGCCTGAGACAAGCCTGGAGGGGGAAAAGATTCACGAGGACTCACTCTGGGTAGGATCTGGGGCTAGCCACTTCTGTGCTTGGTCTCATTACGTTCCATTAAGGTTCTATCATACTCTAATTCCACCCGGGACTGAGAATTCTGGGAGGTTGCAACGTTGGTTCTGCTTCCGGGGTGTGAGACCTAACAATTGTGACCCTGGATGCTCCAGCGAGCACAGGTGGGAAGGAGCCGCTGGACAAGAAGGCCTGCTGTTTACACAGGGGCGTCTGGGCGCCCCACACCACACCTCAGCCTCAGCATTTACTACCTTGACTGCAAAACAACAACTGAGAGCTTGTTAGGCGGGCCCTCTGAAGAGGGTATGTCTATAACAATATGCTTCATTTCCTTAGAACATTCTAGATGATAGACTTTTCGTTCATCTCAGCTCCGGTTTTCCCACCATGGTCGAAATCTATGAGATCTTCTCTGGTGCCAAAGCTCCGCAGCTGAGGGGGTGGGGAGAGGATGGGCGTCTTGGGAGTAAACCCGAGGCAGGTCTCCGCTGGGTGAGCTCTGGGAGCACCTCCCACCAGCCTCTGGTGCCTGGGCGGCCGTGTCCTCGTCCATGCCATGTGTCTGCAAGACAGTCTAAGTTGGTTTTATCGATGTTTGGACGGGCTCCCGCGGCCTGACGCTCTGGTGCAAAGCAAGGGTCCTATGCTCGATGGAAGAAGTGAGTCACAAAAGGCTACACAGACAAACAGGCTGGTGGCTGCTCGGGGTGGGGGTTGCAGAGTGACTGCTCGTGGGTAGTTTCTTTTGGGGATGATGAAAATGATCTAACATTAGAGTGGCGACAGCTACACAACGCTACATATCTTCAACGGGTCGATTACTTGGCACATGAATTACATCTCAATAAAACTGTCTAGAAAACACAAAGTCAAGGGTCCTTGCTCCCAGTCCTGGCTCCTCCTCTGACTCCCTGCGTCCCCAGGCAGGCCGTCGAGCTTCTCTGGCCAAACATGGGTCCTCTGCCCGGAGAGAGGGCAGGGCCTGGGTCCTGTTTCGTGCTCCGTCCCCAGGCTTCAGGACAGTGGTCGGCACACGGACAGCCTCAAGTCCTGGATGGACTGTTTCTTCAGTCAAGTGTCTTCCCAAATTCACCACCTCTGATCTCAGTGCTGAGGCACGACCTTGACCGAGGAAGCACTCTGGAGAGGCGGTGGCCCCGGGAGGCCGGGCAGCGTCTGCTGGGTGCCGCCACAGATGGGGCTGGCCTTGTCCGTGTGGCTCCCTCTGCCAGGGTGCATCTCCTGGTCTGGCCCGAGGCCTCCTCCCCTGACGGCTGCCCCCCGGGTGCCCGCCCACCCCCAGCATGATACCCTCTATCTGGAGCCATGGCTGTTCACCAGGGGCTCTCGCCTCCAGGGCGGATGCCACGTTGTCCCTTCTCTTTCTAGCTCTGACGGGCACAACTGAGCCCGGGGTTGAGCCGAAGCTTGGCAGATGGCCCCGAGCAGACCGCAGGCCCCTGTGTCTGCGCCTCCGTCATCACGCCCTTGAGTGCTGGCATCTGCTCTGCACGCGGTTTCCTGTAAGGCCCAGGCTGGTCAGGGGATCCCGGGGGGAGTCCCCCAGACAGATGCTGAGGATGTGCATCTGGGGACAGGTTCCCAGGCTGATGTCCGTGCAGGGGGCCTCGGGCAGAAAAAACAGCCACTCCACGGCTGGCTGCTGATGCTGGGCTTAGGAGGGCACCTGATCGCACTTCTCACTGACCCTGAGTATGGGCGCCTTCTGCCCCCTGGCGTCCACTCTGAGAAACACACTGGTAGTCCTGACCCCCAGAGGCCACCTGGAAGTTGGAGAGGAGGAAGGCTTCTCCTCCAGGCCTCTGAGCCCGAGCCCTGAATCCTGGTTAGAACCACACGGATCTCCCAGGGCCATGAGGATTTGGTGGGTGAGTGACTGAGCAAGGGGAGAGGCCCACGGCTCGGCCACGTGTGGGCAGGCGGCACGGCAAAGGCCTGGACACGGGATGGGAGTCCCTTCCCCCCTCTCTGCCCCACACCAGTGTCTAGTGTGGGAGGACGTGGTGCTGGTGCTCGGTAGGCTTTGGGACTATGAGGACGAACAGCCAAGGCAGCGAGGCGAGCTCCTGGTCAGTGCAGAGCTGACAAGCACGCCGGTTATGCCGCCGCTTGACTAACTGCGCTGGCAAGTCACTCGGCATCTCAGTTACCTCGTCTGCAAACGAGGACGGGGGCCTGCCCCACACCACCCTCCCTGCGTGCAGCTGGCGGGGCTGCAACCGCACCTGTTCCCACCACCGCGAGCCCCACGACCTCCTGGGGCAGGGTCGGAACCTCAGGAAGGAAGGGCTCCAAGCGGGGAACGCGGTGTGGCCATGAGCCCCCCGAAAGGAAAGGAGGAGCAGAGCAGTTTCTAAATAAGAATAAACACGAAACTCCACAAAACAAGGCCAACTCAAGGAGGCTAGAATTCAATTTTCAGCGTGCATTTGCAGAGGACAAAAATGACAAAGCAGGCTCTACGATGAGCAGGTCCCAAGAGGGCGGAGACGCCAGGAGAGCAAGCCAGACATGCACTCTGGCACGTGGACGCGCCCTGCGCCGAGCCTGCTGGCCCTCAGCTCTAGGCCCCCCACCCTGGCCCTCGGTGTGAGCCCCCTGCAGCCAGCGGCCCACATGCAGGAGTGACACAGGGATATTCTCACACAGACCGCATGGGAGTCTGCTTCCGTGTGACTTCCAATCGCGCTCCCCCACCTTGCTTCTTGCCGTTGCTGGAACATGGAAGTTTCTGCACGTCTAGCAGCCCGACGTCCACTCTAAGCTCCCGGCTGGCCTGTCTGTCTTCACCGGTCCTTCCACCCACAATGATTCAAATGGGACTCGAGTTTCCACCCAAACCAGCTCCACCTCCTCTTGTACTGAGTCAGGTCAGCCACCCACCGAGTCCTGCTCAACCTTCTGTCCCGGGCTCTGGATCCCACCACCCTATCCTTTCTACTCTGGCTGCCAATCCCTTGGGCCAGGCCCGTGACTCTCAACCTTAGCTGCTCACTGGACTCACCTAGGGACGCCTGTGTCCCAGCCCCAGGGACCACTCTGATCGAGTGGTGTGGCTGTGGCCTTGGGAGTGAGTGTTTCTAATGTGTGGCCAAGACTGGGACCCATGGTGCTGGCCATCGTCAGCATCTCATGCTTAGCCTGTCTTAGGACTTTATGAACATGGGACCGGCCGCCAAGACTTCAAGTGTCACCACTCAAGTGCCACAATGGCTAGGTGTCTCTACCGACGTCTCTGAGGCGAGATGCTGAACACCGCAAGCTCATAACCCCCTCCACAGTGATCTATTCTTGCTCAGCACAGCTCTGTTAAAAAACGATCCTTAAACTGGCTCGCACGTCTGTATCCTCTAGGTCTTACCTAGTGATCTGTCCCAAGGTCAGATGGCAGTTCTCTGACACGGGAGCAAACTCCAGACACCTGAACAGAGTGCTCTCCAGCCTCCAGGCCTTTCCCTCCCCAAGCTGGCCAAGGCCAGGTGCTTTGTGGGCTCCATGGGACACAGCCCAGAGGGCTTGCCCATCTGCTTTGTCCCCGTGCCCCTCTCACGGCTGCGGCCCGAACATTCCAGGAGAGGCCTGCCCAACACAAGGCAGGATGGCCGCGGCCCTGCGCCAGTAAAGGCCCACCCGAGCACGCTGTGGTATGAGCAAGTGGGCCGCTGGTGGGGGCCGGCCTTACCTTACACTGATCCAGTGGTGTGTCCTCCGCCTCCTGGAAGACCACGCTGAAGGAGATACTCTTGGGGTCGGAGGAGAAGACCCAGCTGATGGTGAGGCCTGCCTCGGCTACGGTGATGGGGATGAGGCTGTAGGTGCTGGAACGCACGAACAGCTCCCGGTTGCTCTCCCCGAAGTTGGCGATCTCTTCCACCGTGAGGGGTAATTTTATCCTAAAATCCAAACACAGACAGGGCCCTGGTCAAACGGGCAACGGGCCTGAGTCTGCTGGCCAGGTCACCTGTGGCGCAGAGGTGGCTGGAAGCCGTGGAGGCTCTTGGGAGGCCGAACCCTGGGGAGCCTTGCCCGACCTGCTTAATTACGGGAGCAGCCTGGGTGCGCAGCTCCCGCCCACAGTGAGCACCGACTGTGTGCCGGGCATGGTGGTCGGCGCCGGGGACACAGAAGTCAAACGTCGGGATGACCATCCCTGCCCGCGTGGGGCTGGCACGTCCCTGCAGGCGGTCGGAGGTGAAGGCCGGCCTGAGATGCTCCGTGTGCCCACGGACGGAGGCGGCTCCAGAGGCCTCGGCTTTCAGGAGCATTCCCGAAGCGGCCCTGCTGCCCAGCTGGGTAGGGTAACTGGCTCTCTCCAGCTCTAGGGTAACTGGCACGGGCAGGAAGCACACCCATCATTAGAAACTTCCCACCCTCTCAGCCGTCCCTCTTCTCAGTGGAAATCTGGGGGCTGCTGGAAGATTCCAAGGGGGCACCCTGACTTTTCTTAAATGGGTTCCAGTACCTGCCTTTATCCTGTCTGCTATGGAGCTCACCCCCTCGTAAGTCTGAGGTTCCTCCTCTGTCCCTCTGCTGTTGGGTGTGAAGAGTGCCTCCGAGGGTGAGCTGGGTGTGAGTGAACAGGCTCCTGACTGAGCGGCGCCCCCTCCTGGACGGTCCGTGCTCATGCAGGTCACTGGGACAGGGCCTCCTGCCACCTCAGCAGTGGTGTGGCCTGGGGCCAGCCTTGTCTGCTCAACTGTGAACTGGGAAGGCGATGGCTGGGCTCCCTGCTCGCAGGCTTCATGTGCCAGATCCACGGCTGCATGAGCAGGCACGATGCTCCCATCCCACATGAGGAAGCCAAGGTCCAAACAGATTAAGAAACTGGATCCAGGCCCACCCAGGTCTGATATGAAACCATTACCTGTCCCCTACACTGAACTGCCTTTCATGGCCAAGATCTATTACTGTCCTCCTTAATGCAGCAGTGGAAACTAAAGCTCAGAGAGGTTAGGTAACTCGCCCAAGACTGCACAGCACGTAGGTCATGGGGCCGAAGAGTTCTGTCTGCCTTCAAAGCTGTGGAGACGGATGGAAATATTCTCAGAGCTATGCTGAGAAGAGTAACCAAGGATGAAAAAACCCAAAATGCTCTAGAGAGGCGCTCTGACAAAAATCATTCCACTTTTGTGAAGATTTAACTCCATGTAACGTTTTCCCATGTGTTCATCTAAGCTTCACTCCTAATTATAGTACAGAAAGGCCTGTCCGGGGGCGCCTGGGTGGCACAGCGGTTAAGCGTCTGCCTTCGGCTCAGGGCGTGATCCCGGCGTTATGGGATCGAGCCCCTCATCAGGCTCCTCCACTGTGAGTCTGCTTCTTCCTCTCCCACTCCCCCTGCTTGTGTTCCCTCTCTCGCTGGCTGTCTCTCGCTCTGTCAAATAAATAAATAAAATCTTTAAAAAAAAAAAAGGCCTGTCCAATGTTTACAATTTTCAAAAACCTGAGAGTAGGCAGAAGGGACCATTTTGGAAAAGAGGTCTTCCTTGTAGGGCGGAAATCTTACTGCACGGCCGTGTGTGCAGTCACCCTGACAGAAGGCCCCACCGATGCTGGGCCGTTTTATAATTTTACGTTCCAGAATTCTCCCCTTGCACCCAGTCCTTCAGATTGTGCTTCTAGTACTTTATTTTATTTTATTTTGCTTTTCTACACCTCATCTGTTCAGTGAGAAGACGATACTCAGTCTCCCCAAAGGAGAGGCTAAAAAAACAAATTAAGGGTTTGCCATCTCTGCTCAAATATAATCTTTTTTTTTTTTTTTTTTTGAGAGAGAACGTAAGCACGGGAGGAGGGGCAGAGGGAGAGAGAATATTAAGATATTAAGCAGGCTCCTCGTTGAGCATGGAGCCCAACACAGGGCTCGATCTCAGGACCCTGAGATCATGACCTGAGCCTAAATCAAGAGTCAGGAGCTTAACCAACTGAGCCACCCAAGTACGCCTCAAATATAATCTTAAATAAAAGGAGCCCACTGTCTACAGGACTCACGTCATAAATGTAAACTCTACCGGCTTCCAGGCTTCTGCCCTGTCCCTCCACAGTCACTCTCCACATGGCAACCAGAATGATCTTTTTTCAAATGTAAATTAGATTAAGTCATTGTTCTATTCCAAACCTCATTTTTGGGCTCCCATCTCCCTCAGATTAAAAGGCAGAGTGGCCAAAAAGGCCTGATGGGAGATGGGCCCCCTTCCCTCTCTGACTCAGTTTCTCTCACTCTCTCCGCTTCAGCCACACTGGCCTTTGCCCTGTTCCTTGAACATGCCAGATGCCATTCTACCCCAGGGCCTTTGCACGAACCGTTCCCTCTGCCTGAATGCTGTTCCCTCATAGAGCTGCAAGGCAACTCCCTCATCTTACCTTCTTAGGGCCACTTTATTCAAGATCACAAATTCCACCCTCCCCATCCTGCTTTGTTTCTTTTCCACAGCAAGCATCACCTTGGAATGTACTATGTCATTCACTTGTTTACTTACGTGTACTGTCCACCCCTGCTGGGATATAAACTAAACACGAGGGTGGGCATCTCTGTTTTGCTCACTGATGTGCTCCAGGGACCTAGAACATACCTGGCTCCTACTAGGTGCTGAGTAAGTAGCTGTGGGTGAGGGAGTGAATCTATTCAGTGACGATGAAGCCCTTATGCAGCCATGAGCCACAACACGGGAGAAGAAGGATGGGATATGTGAAAATACTCATGCAGTGGTGACGTTTTAAAAGACCATGAAATAAGATGTAGACTATTTTGTGTTGAAAATGATGTACATATGTATTTTTAAAAACTGGAAGGCTATACACTGAAGTGGTTTGCTTGTCTCTCTTTTCCTATTTTCTACAGGGAAAAAGGTACTGCTCTTATAGTAAGAAAAGCGAACAAAGTTATTTTCAAAAAAAGAACACAGGGCACAGGCAGGTGGGGGGCATGGGGAGCTTCTGAGGGTGAGGGAACTGTTCTCTGTCTTCACTGTGGTCACACGGGGGCGACACTGTTCTGTTCCAGACCTGGGTCGTCCCCCCACCCCCCGCCCCCGGCAGAACTGGGGCGCGGAGCCGGCTGGGCTCGGAGGCCCTTGAGATCACTTAAGCCACTGGCCGAGCTGGGCGTGGAGCTCGGCAGGACGACTGGTGATTACGCTGTATTATTTGTCAGAATCTAAGCACCAGACACATAAAGGGGGAATTTACTGTATATAAATCGTACCTTAAAAAAAAAAAAAAAAAGCAGAGACTGAAAGGCACCATCAGTGCCAAGTCAGAGCCTCTGGGGTGCTTCCGGCTCCTTCTCCCCAAGAGCAACAGCCTGGGGAGTCCCGCTCGGGGACCCGTCACTTACATCAGTTCTCCGGACTTCAGCAAGCAGATTTCGGCATCCTGCCCTGGCGGCATGTCTTCAGCGTCCTCGGGGGTTAGCAAGGTTGACATGGTGTCCCTGAAATGCCACACACAAGAACACACAGCCGTTTAGCCATCGGCACGTGGGGTCCCACGTCCTGGGGCCCCCAGCCTTGGAGTCACGTGGCCAGCCTCAGAATGCGCGGGATCCTGCAGTCCCAGAGGCCATGACAGAGGGTCCGGCAGGCTCTCTAGGTAGGGGCACAGGGGCCGGAGCTGAGCACTCAGGGCGGGGAGAAGACAACAGGGCCGCCGTGTCTTCCCTGGTGTCTTTCCAGTGACCAGGGGGAGGGGCTGCCCACAACTCGGACGGGCCACCCTCCTATCTCACACCAGCTGAGCACCATCAGCAGCACCTCGGGGTCCGGCCTGGCCAGCGCCTGGCTGTGACCAGCCAAACCTACTCTGGCCCATCTCCGGGGAGCAAGGACACATGCCCAGGAAACGGCGTAGCCCAAGAGGGAGCGGTGGGACAGAGAGTGGACCTAAGCCACACGGCCTCTCTCTGCTCATGACCCACCATCGGCTGCACTGAGAGCCAGCAGCGGGGGCCCGTCGGCAGTGCAGACACGCCACGCTTCCCATGGTGCTCCATGGAACACCAGGGCCAGGGGCGGAGGGCACCACACGCTCCCTCTCGGAGCGCCCCGGCACACTGCAACTTAAGTTCGAGGCTCTAGGAGGCGCTGCAGCAAAGACAGCTGCTGGACTTGAACTCCAGCGTTCGTGTGTTTTAAACTCCTACTGAGCTGCTTACTCTGGGAAGGCAGACGGCAGTCTCCCTCCTTCACTGACAGGGACACGGAGGCCAGAGCCCCACGCCTGACTCGAGCTCACTGCTCGTCCTGCCACAGCCGCACACCCGGCTCGGCCAATGGCTTGTGTGATCTCAGGGCCCTCAAGCCCCACCAGCTCAGGTGCCCAGGTCTGCTCAAGGGAAACTTAGTCCAGAAAAGAACCATTTGCCCCACGGACAAGTGTTAATAAGGAACGTCTCCCACCTAACACAGCTTCTTCCCAAACTGTCGCGATAACCCCCTTCTCAACCGCCCTAAAGGGCTCTCCCCAGATGTGCCCCGAACTGCCCCCTCCCACCCCTGACACGTACCCCTTGGGCTCTCACCAGCTTGGCCCCGGGGACACTTGCTCAACCTCTGAAGCCCCAAGGGAACACAAGCGAACGCAGTCTAGCCCCACCCCACCCACTGTTGTGCCCGGAGATGTCCGCCCAGGTCCGCGCTGGGACGCTCTCCATCTGAGTCAGCACCACACACACACACACACACACACACACACACACACACACACAGCTAGAAGGAGGGGGTCTGCGGCCCAGGCAAGGTCAGCGGCTGGCCGCAAGCATCCAGACCTCGTGCTCAGACGTTTCTGCCTCTACCACTTTCACACCCACTTGGGCACCAAGTTCACGGCTCCCCCCGGAGTGCAGCTGTGATGTGTGCTGGGAAATGACAGTGCTGTCTGGGCTGCGTGGCGTGCCAGCCACGGCCACGCCGGGGATGGGCTCTGCAGGATTCCCAGGGAATTCCTGCGCTCAGGTGAGCTCAGGACCTAATCTAACATCATCTCTGGGACATCAGAAAGTCACAACAGCCCAGCAGCCACACCCGACCGCTCACAGAGCTTCTCAGCTGTCACCTCTGCTTGCAAGGGATCCCCCGGCACATCTTGCTCACAGTTCACTGCCAGGAGAGTCCCAGGGCCAAGACCACTGCCATGGAGGCCAGTCCTTCCACAGCGAGAGGCTGCACGTGGTCTACCACAGTCTACGCCCTGCGTCTGAGCCCGAGGCTCCCCACTCAGTCAGGAGAACCTGAGGGTACACCTGAGCACCCAGGGGCTCTCTGGGTGGCAGCACGAAGGGGGAGTTCAGGGTTGGCAAAATTCAGTGAGTCTCCCCTCAGCCTGTCCTGGCTGTCACTCAGCCGTGGGGGCGGGAACACTGCAACGCGTCACAGCACACCTGCATGAACAGCACAGAGCCGTGAATCTGGGGGAGTCTGGGGGATGAGACAGGCAGCTTCACCAGGGGCGGACACACAGGCATCTGCAGCCTGCTCCCACCCCGCGTGCCCCTCCCTCCCACTCCCCCCGGGCCCCATCTGTCATTATCTCTTCTGGGTCCTCTCTCCCCTAGACCCAGAGGCCTTTGGAAGAAGGGGCTGCAGCTGAGCTGTCCCCACCCTACAGGACCGGCACGCGGCAGGTCGGCCACCACCATTTGCAGGAACCGAACAATGTACGTGCCCCTTGCTAAGAAGTGGAGATTCGGAAAAGGGCAGAGGAATGCTGACCAAGTCCAGGAGAGAACTGAGGCCGGGTGCCTAAAGGATGAGGCCCCCGAGTCACGCGTGGAGTGGCAGATGCAGGGTCGAGGAGCATGCCGACTGCTCACTTACAAGGCCTCTCTGCCTGCAGGAGGACAGGTACTGCCTGGGGAGAGGCCTCTGTCCTCTTGGGAAACCTCTGAGCGTAAGACGGGGCGTCACCGGACGGGCCCCAACATCACGCCTGCCCCCCACCAGACCCAGCAGCTGCTCTGCCATTTAGCCCCCCTGCCCCTGCCTCCTCCCCGTCTGCGGTGGGGCCGAGGCTGCTGGGGGTGACACTCTGCTCTCGGGGCGCCTCTGCGAGGGGGCGGTGGTGGGGGCCGGCACAGGGAGCCGCCAGGGCTGCCTAGATCACCAGACACCCACTGGCACCCTGTTGCCCGGCTGGGGCTGTCTGGGCACAGTCCCCGTCAGCCCATGGTAAGCGGGGGAGCCCGTCCTCACGAACACCCTGCCCTTCAGGGGCTGAGCGCCGGGAGCCCTGAGCAGTGGGGGCTCCATCTCTCTAGCAGGAGGTCCTTGGGGCTCCAGAGGGCAGGAGAGGGCATGTGGCTCCTGGTGGGGACGTCACTCCAAGGTGGTTCCGGTCTTGGTTTTATGACTGTGACTCTGGGTGCCTTTCCCTCCTCGGAGGTTGTTCTCTCTTCTCTACATGGGAGGAGGAGAGGGAACCGGATGGACTCCAGGCTCCTCTCCGAGCTCCAGGCTCAACTGGAAAAGGCTGGAGGTTCCAAAGGACTCCTCCCTCGGCCTTCTCCATGCTTCCCAAGGAAGGTACAGCAAGAATATGCTTGACCCACCTGCTGCCACCGAGGGCAAGCCTGGTGCCTCGCTGTTCTTCTTCCTCTCGGGCCCAGCCCCTCCACCCCCAACCTCCACCCTGCCCACCCCTTTCCGTGGCTCTTGTGACCACTGGCTTCCAGATCCCCATCCTTCTCCCGGGAGAAACAGAATTACAGAACGTCGGTGTGAGAGGCTGTTCAAGGGATCAAGTATACAACACCCCCCCCCACCTCCCCAGTACATGATGACCACAGATATGGGGGCCTGAGGAGCCAAGACAGGCCCAAGGCCACTCAGGCCTGCCTCAGCTCCTCTGCCTTCATCCTTGTGCAAAGTGCAAATGCCGTACAAGAGAAAGATAAGTTAACATCTGACAGAACAGGCTCTGAAGCTGTAATTGGTTCTCAGGCTTTTCCTGCATTGAGGATAAAAGAGGTCCTAACCCATCACTCCCTCTCCTCCTCCAGCTCCCCCTCTTGCAAGCCCTGATTACCAGCCAGTAGTGCTTCCCAGGGGAGGTACCCAGCCCCTCCCAGTCCTGGCTGAGGCCCTGCATGGGGGGAGTGGAGCAAGGTGGTCAAAGGTGGGGGATGCCATCCCAAGGGTAAGGATCAGAGACACAGAGGTTTCTTCTCAATGGCTTTGCAAACTGTGGGTCGTGACCCATTCAGTGGGTCATGAATCAATTTAGTAAGTTACGACCCCCATTAGAAGAACTGGAATGGAAAATGTCTACAAAGCAGTACACTGCGTGTTGTCAGGGGCAGGACTGTCACGGGGCTCTTGCTTTGCCTTCGTGTCTACACACGCACACCCGCGGGTAATCAGGTAAAATGTGTTATCTTACCGTGAGATGCAGCAGAAGAGCAACTCCTTTAGATGGCAGAGGACTAAAAACGAGCTTGAGAAGGACAGGGACAAAAGCCACTTCTTTTGTGGCCACTAGGGGGCACCCTCTCTCCTGCCAGAACCATTTCCTTCTGCTGCCACTGGGGTGTTTTCCTGAGAAGTTGAGACACATTCACTGCCCACAGCGCCCCTCCTTCCTCCCCTTGCTCCGGCCACGGAAGCCTCTGGCTGGCGATGGTGACTTTTGATGGCATGTCACCCCTTCCTGCTTAGCTTCCGTCCCTGAGCCTGTGGTCAGGAGAGCTGAACCTGTCTTGAGGCACACACATTTGTCAACCCGTTCCACCCTCTGGGGCTGGTCATCCCAGCATCCCCGGAGATCCTGCCCTACACACTGTCTATGCTCTATCGACGTCCAGATTATGTGCCCAGGGTGAGCCGGCTTTCTGTCCCATATGCCCCCAACAGAGGACATGACCAAAGGCTCCACTTGAGAACCACGTGAGAATTAAGTGGTGGCCACAGACAAGGCGACGGTGAGGAAGTCCCCGGCAATGCAGTCCAGGGGTCTGTGCCTGCCTGGATGAGGGGTCACGGTGTTGGGGGGGGCAGTCCCTCGGCTGGAATCCACCACAGCTTCCTCTCACAAATCAAAATGCCTCATCTGCTTTTCCATTGAATTACTGTACAACTTCAGTCCTGCAGATTGCCCCAGGGGTGGGGGGCAGATCCTCTGGCTGTTGGGATCGGTGGAGGAAGAAAGGATGCTTAAAAAGCCCCCATGGCCTGAGTGTCTTGCTGACAGCCTTCCCCGGAGGGCTCCACCTGCTCCTCGGCCTGCTAAGCAGCACAGTGAGAAGGGTTACTTCGCCTGATTACCCAGGGTCCCCGGTCCCCAGGTCAGCTTCTGTCCGTGGTCAGCAGACGGCTCTATGTTTACGACACACTGCCCAATTCAGCCGCCACTGGCCTTGTGGGGACGGCTGAACCCAAATTCATCACAATTTTTAAAAAGCCAACAATTTGGCTCCTTGGTTGCACGGTCCACACCTCAGGGGCTCAATGGCCACTGTGCGGGACGGCGCAGACCCAGGACACGTCCGTCCTCGCAGACGGTGCTCGTGAGCAGCACGGGCTCGGAACGTGGTGCTGAGCCCACTCTGTGGGATCTGAGGGTATTTTCCCATTTTACTATTCAAAGTAAGTTCCTGGTAGTTTTTCTTTCAATCATTGGCTTCCTTTTTGCCTAAAAACCGAGTGACGAAGAGCACTTCTGGTATTTTGATTTCTGATTGCTTAGTAACCACGGTCCGACCACAACACCCAAACTCGTATGCCCAACCTCAGAACCAACAGCTGGGCAGCACTGGGCTCGCCTCCCCGGCTCTAGTCGGAGCTGCCTTCTGGTCCGACTCTTTTTCTGAGGCTTTCGGTCCTAACTCATCCTCCACAGCCCCCATCAACCACCACTGCTTTGCAGGGAGACTTCTGCCAGCAACAGTAACCGCCTCAATCCCGGGTTCTGGGACTGACGTTCCTTCCACCTAGGGCTCTGGATCGGGAACGTCAGGGGCTTTGGAAAAGCGAACAGGTCAATGCACCCTGACTTCCAAGATGCACCTGCAGTGGGCATGGCTGCTGTTTCCTGGCTATCCTTACCCCAGTGCTGTTTAGAACATGTGCAAGTGTTCCAGGGGAAATCTAAGACATGTGATGGGGCCACTGCCCTTGGGAAGTTCAGAGTTTTGTTTCAAAGAAAAGTAATGCCCTTGACACACTAAGCACTACAAACTGGCACTGTGTACAGTGACTGAAATAAGATTCTGGCCCCCAGGGGGTGAGCGGCTCCCTCCTCCAATTTAGCTGCAAGCCTTTCACTGGAGAACTTTCTGCCGGAGAACAGTGATGACAAGCGCAGCCGTGATTGCCCAGATGCGCGCCCGCCCTCCCTGCAAGCCGGCACACAGCTGTGGAGGAGGCCGGGGCGAGGGCCCTTGCTTCCCACGGAGTACGAGTGCTTGTCCTTCCAAGACAGAACGGCCTGGCCGCGTGAGCGTTTGACAAGGCTCAGGCTGTTCTAACTCCCTCTGGGAACTGGTCCCAAATGACACAGTTGGCTTGACCCTGGGAAAAGCTCATCTCTCGAAACTCAAGAGATTCCAAAACGAAAGGCTGGCTCGCTCCAAAGGGATGTCTTGCTTTAAAAGGTCTCTTTCGGAGGATGGGTGCTTTGGCCTACCTCCCCTGCACTATTTGGCTCATTGTTCATCATCCGTTGGCCCCCGTGTCCACCCACCACCTGTCCAGGGGCACACTCTCTACAGAGCCTCACGGCTCCTGCTCTCAGGGAACAGCTCATTCATTTGCACGAGTGTGGTGGAAGGGTCTGAACTAGCCCATTTGAAAAAGCCTTGAAAATCCACTAGTGGTCTTCAAAGCTTCGACTAGCGCCCCCTGGGAGTAGTGCAGGGCGCACAGCTAGACAGATGCTGGGCGCTCCAGGGACGTGCATGCTCTCGGGCAAGTGAACTCATCTCTCGACCCTTCTGCTTACTCATCTGGAAAGGCTGACGGCTGGACGGCTGGACGGCTAGGTGGGAAGCACCCAGCACAGAGCCTGGCTCCCAGTGGAACAGAGTGCTAGTCCCTAGGTCCTGGGGTCATGCCTGGTCCCCGCTCCCAATGCCTGACAGCCCGCCCTTAGGAAGAGCCATAGGAGCCGCTGTGCCCAGCAGACACGCACCAGCTGTGACGGGGAGCGGGCTGAGTGGGGTGCAGAGTCAGGGGACGGGGGTCTGGTGAGTCGGCACGAGGGCAGCTGCTTCTGGGAAAGCAGAAATGGAGTTCATGCCTCTACCGAGCAGCCTTTCCCCAGAGGGGAGGTGCCGGAGAATGTGAGCCCGGCAGGCATCCCTCCAGCTCCTGCCTTCCGGGGCCTTCTTCCCCAGAAGCATCAGCATTGCTGGGGCAGGGCGTCTGACAACTAGAATGGTGCTGTCACCTGGTGGTCAAGATCTGGGGAGTTCCAGGAGTGGGGACAGCCTCAGGGAACCAGAGGACTCCAAGTCACGTGGGTGTAGGTAGCAGGGCTGCATCAGGCTGACCCGTCCCCAAGGAGCCCTCCGGTGCCCTAGCAACGACGACAGAGACCTGGGTTTGTTTCCTGGAAGCGCCCGTTTTTAGCTGTGTGCACGTGGGGCCCTCAGTGTTTTCATCTGTAAAATGGGGCAGTACCTACTCTGTAGGGCTGCTGTGAGGACAGGGGCTATCGTGTGGGAGCGGTGTGCATACCTGGAACCCGGACCCCAGCATGGGCTGCGCATTGGTCCAGGCCCCGATGGCTCCAAAGAGACATGACTAGCGAAGGAAATAATGTTAGGGTACAAATGTCACCATTCTCAGTGCGCTGCCTGAGCCAGACCTACTTATTGCTCCCCTTCAATTTTACAAATAAAAACCCTCTGAGGTCCTGAGAGGTGGTCATGTCCATAGCCAGGCAGCAGGGAGTGCAGGACAACAGGGCCACCGCTTCCTATCTCTGACCCCCAAATTACGTGGGTACAGGCTGGTCATGTGGATTCTGATGAACGAGGCAGGGGTGGGTAGGGCTGGGTCTCTTATGATCACCAACCAAGGGCTCTCAGAAGATAGTCAACGGAAACACGGACCACATCACAGAGAGACAGAAGCCGACCTTGCTGCTTTGAACAAGCTCATTTCTGGGACAAAGTGACAGAGCCTCTCCGCTGGTGAGTCATTCATTTTCTTGTTTGCGGCGTTAAAAGGCAGGTACAAACCTCAGGTTGCTGGGATCCTCTGATCCCTGCCTGCGGGTCAGTGTGGGGTAAAATGCCCAGGCTTTAGAGCTTGGCTGCTCTCGGTTTGAATTCCACCTCTGCCCCACAACTCGAGAACTGTGAAGTGACTTCACGCGGTTCTGGGCACAGAGTAAAGTGCTCATGAGCCGAAGGTATTGGCAGTGCCCTCCCGGGGAGATGGGGAGAGTCTAGCCACTCGCCACATCTGTTCGCTGCATAATCTGATTCTTGGTTTTCGTTTCCTTTGCATTATAATTTAGAACACAGGCTCTCAGACAGTTATCTCGTTTCTTTTCCCAATGTAAGTCAATATACCACTGCAAAAACCTTGGAAACGATAGAAAAATGTAAAAGGAGAAGGGAAATAAGTCATCACGAATTCCACAGCTAGAGGTAAACTGCTGATAAATTCTGGGCATTTTTTTTTTTTTATGTTTTAAAAAATAGAGTCAAAATTGAGGTGCCTGGCTGGCTCAGTTGGTAGAGTATTTGACTCTTAATCTCAGGGTTGTGAGTTCAAGTCCCATGTTGGGCATGGAACCCACTTAAAAAAAATATATATATATATATAATATATACATATGTAATCAAGATTACATAGCTCATCGTGGATTCTTTTTTTTTTTTTAATTTGGGGGGAGGGGCAGAGAGAGATAGGGAGAGAGAGAATCTTAAGTTCCCCACACCCAGCACAGAGCCCAACGCGGGGCTTGATCTCAGGATCCTGAGATCATGACCGGAGCCGAAACCAAGAATCTGATGCTTAACTGACTGAGCCCCCCAGGTGCCCTATCATCGTGGACTCTTAAACAAGGGTCCAGAGAATATGTGGCAGAGGGACTCAAAGGGCTGGCAAGCCCTCAGAACTCCAGGCAGGGATGCACGTTACTTCTGAGGAAAGTGTCTGAGGTTTTAGGACACTCTCAAAAGGGTTTATGATCATAGACAGTTAAGGATCACGATCAATTTTACATCCTTTCGGCCGTGTACTCAATGTGACAGTAAGAGCCACGGCTGACTGGGCACGTTTACTTTGTGCTGTCGCTGCTGTGAGTAGTTTCAGTGTAGTGCATTCTCCAAAATCATTTAAGGCACTTCCTACACATTTGACTTATGTTCTGTTTTATGTCTGAATTGCAATTTGCTAATTTATTTATTATCGGACATTTACACTGCTTCCAAAGTTGAATATATTACTTCAAAACAAACAAACAAAACCAAACTGCATCAATCAACACGGAACTCTGGCTATTCAAGATAAAGAAATGAGTGATTTTAACATTTCTAGAAGGGAAACTAACTTTTTTTAAAAAAAGATGTATCCATTTATTTGAGAGAAAGAGAGAGAGACAGCACGATCGGGGAGGAAGGGCAGAGGGAGAGGGAGAGAGAATCCCAAGCAGACTCCACACTGAGCAGGAAGCCTGACGTGGGGCTCGATCTCACAACCCCGAGATCATGACCTGAGCCCAAACCAAGAATCAGATGCTTAACCGACTGCACCACCCAGGCGCCCCAAAGGGAAACTCACATTTTTAGTCCTCTATCTGCACAGAAGTGTGCAGTCCCAATCTGTTAGCATAACTCATTACAAATGAATTTGCAGGGGCCCTTCGAGGAAATGTGTCATGTGAGTGTAAGCATGTCAGCAGCAGCCATAATAGGATTTTCTTATGAACAGGCAAGAGTTAAGTCAGCCCATAATGGAGATTTGATATGGCTCTCAAGGAAAGCAAAGCCACTCATTTCATAGTCTAAGCATGAAGCAGTAACACATATCCACTCTCAACTGACCTATTTAACCCAGCAGCCCGCAGAGCTGGTTGGGGCCTGAGGACTACAGCTGGCCTATCACCCTTACACATAGCACATTTTGCGGTCTAAGAGCAGGGACCTTTCACTGAGTAGTCTTATTCCAGAGGTGAGGTCCTTCCTTGGAGAGAAAGGGTGTCCTGTCCCCACGAGGACGGAGGGGACAGCGCGAAGGCTGATACCATCTCCAGTCAGGACAAGTCTTCGAGTCGATTAGAAAGGAGACATGATCTCTCCTTGGATATGCCCTTGTCTGGCCAGTTGACATTCTGACTTTGCTAAACCAGATGCCTGTTTTTCTGGAGACTTCTTAAGGTCCTAGCAGGATATGGCACTGAGTCACCAGAAATGAGCCACTGTGTGCTAAGTATCTGCAGGTCAGTGGCCTGACACCCTGCCACAGCCAGCCCTGCTCCCACGCCAGAGAACCTGCCCCCGGCCCCCCTGCAGCAGCCCACCCATTTCAACCAGATCTTCCACTTGTTAAAGGAGACCCCTTGAGCCTAAGTTGCTAGTCACACAAGCTAAAGTAATGTTCCCTTCTGGGGAAGATTCCCAAAGATGGGGAAGTCTTCCAGAAACCAGGCTCTGGTGGTGGAACAGGGCACGCCAGGCGATAAGGGGCAGGCTGGGCCGTGCTGTGAGGAGGGCTGCCTGATGCCCTGGCCGCGGCCGGCTCCGCCACGGTGCTGGGTAGCCAGGCGCTTTCTGTGCTTTGTTTCTCCCGCATCTAAGTCTAGGCAGTGGAGGGCAAGAAAAGACAGGATGGACTGTCTACCCAGGCGGAGAAGTCCTGGTCATCCCCCAAACCCCTTCAGGTCCCCAGAAGTCTCCTCGATGGACTCCCCCTAAAGGGGGGGCTACTCGCCTTAGCGACCACAAAGAGCAGGGGTCTAATTTAACAGAAGATGAGGCACAGGATGGGCAGACGAAGGCAGGCCTGCCCACTCCAAAGCGGTTCCGTACTTCCAGAAGGACACCACCCCCACTCTACCACATGGGGGACCTTTGCTTTCAAGACCAGTTGGCACAGGATTTTCTGGACTGTGAGTGGGGTCGGTTATGTGTTGTCTCCCAGGTGGGTGAGAGCCTTAGGATTTTAGGGCTAATTAAGGGTCCCTCATCCTGTCTGAGCCATCACTGCTCAGCACGGGCCGTCTCCAGTGCCCTGGACTGCGCTGTCCCCGAGCAGAATGGAGGTGGGTTCAGGAGATGACGACCTGCCCCCTACAAGTGGGGCAGCAGGACTGTGGGAGAACAGGAGGTGTCACTCTCGGCCCCGACTCTGATTCCTGTGTTTGCCTCCCAGATGTTCACGGGAACGCACGCCATGGAGGAGGACGACTACGTCGACCCCGTGTTCTTCAACACTTCCAGTAACGGCAGCCAGGAGCACGAACGCTTCCTGGAGTTCCGCAAGTTCTTCCTGCCCTCCGTGTACCTGGTGGTGTTCGTCTGTGGCCTGCTGGGGAACTCTCTGGTCCTGGCCGTCTACATCTTCTACCAGAAGCTGAAGAGCCTGACGGACGTGTTCCTGATGAACCTGCCCTTGGCCGACCTGGTGTTTGTCTGCACCCTGCCCTTCTGGGCCTACGCGAGCCTCCACGAGTGGGTCTTCGGCAGTGTCTTGTGCAAAACCCTGCTGGGCATCTACACGTTGAACTTCTACACATCCATGCTCATTCTCACCTGCATCACCGTGGACCGCTTCATGGCCGTGGTTCGGGCCACCAAGGCCTACAACCAGCAGGCCAGGCGGATGGCCTGGGGCAAAGCCATCTGCTTGGTCATCTGGGTCATCTCCTTGCTGGTTTCCCTGCCGCAGATCATCTATGGCAATGTCCGCTCTCTCGACAAGCTCATCTGTGGTTATCACGACGAGGAGATTACCACTGTCGTGCTCGCCACGCAGATGACGCTGGGGTTCTTCCTGCCGCTGTTCGCCATGGCTGTGTGCTACTCAGTCATCATCAAGACCCTGCTTCGTGCCCGAGGCTTCCGGAAGCACAAGTCTCTGAAGATCATCTTCCTGGTGGTGGCTGTGTTCCTGCTGACCCAGACGCCCTTCAACCTCGTGAAGCTCCTCCGTAGCACGAGCTGGGAGTACCACACCATGACCAGCTTCCACTACGCCACCATCATCACAGAGGCCGTCGCCTACCTGCGGGCCTGCCTTAATCCTGTGCTCTATGCCTTCGTTGGCCTGAAGTTTCGGAGGAACGTCTGGAAACTCATGAAGGACATTGGCTGCCTCCCTTACCTGGGGGTCTTGAGTCAATGGAAGTCTTCCGAGGATGCTTCCAAGAGTTGTTCCGCCTCTCACAACGTGGAGGCCACCAGCATGTTCCAGCTGTAGGGCTCTCCCGGGCTTGGAGAGCGGCTCGGGAGCTTCCGGGAGCACGGCTGCGTGCTCTGGATGCGATGAGGAAGGCTTTGTTTATGGCTTGCACATTCTCGTGGAGAAGTCACCCAACCCTGTAGCCGGGGTGGGACGCTGCTTCTCGGGCACGAACACCTTCTGTCCTCCTCTTGAACACCCAGGCCTGAAGCTCTGTGTGTGGGGGCTGGAAGCTCTGAAAACCGCAAGGGCTTTCCTTCCTCTATCCCCAAGAACGCTGGCTCCAAGGGAATGACAATGGGACCCTGAAGACCTTAGGCTCTCCTTCGTGGGGACGGGGGCTGAACACTGAAGAGGGGACATGGCCACACAGCTGCTGAGGGCACGTGATACTCCAGGCTCCCAGCTCAGAAGATGCCTCTGGCCACTGGGAAGCCGGGAGATTAGAGCAGCCATGAAAACAAGTGCTGGGCCCACATGGCTGGGACCTCGATCACCAGGTACCCGACAGAGAGAACAGGCTCTGCTTCACCTTGGGGTTGGGCCTTTATGTAGAGAGATGCTTACGTTCTCTTTGATTAATCCCGGAAGGAGGAACACCACGGAACATGAATGGGTCCAGTCAGCTGAGGATTCCAGGGGTCCACAGAATGTTAGGAAAATGTGCAAAGCAGAGTTTAAGGCGATCGTGAATCTAAGCGGCATTTCTGAAATGGAGTCTTTGGTGGGTCTGCTCATTTAAAAACTAAATTGTCCAATGCCTGATACACGCACGCACGTATAAATCATGTATTAGTGTTTAGAGAATACAAACACGCCTGTATCAAATAGCATATGATTTTCATGACAAAAAAATAAAAACTTTAAAATCTCTAAACTATGTTTGTCCTTAGGCACATTCTGCTTTCATGTCATGTGCCTGGAATATACCGGAAGTGGTTACTTAAAGGCTCGGAGCATAGGAAGCAAGTTAAAACTGTAACCTTTCGAGGCACTGCTCGATCAAGGAAATGGAATATGCCAGTGATCACTCCCTCACGGTGGCTTTCAACCTCCTGACCAACATGAAGTACCTTCGTGTGACCTCCGTAATATGGTCACAGGATGAGGCAACGCTAAATGCCAGACACCTGGGTACGTTTATTAGATCCCAGCGATCTGCTCGGTAGGTTAAGTTGCCTTTTTGGCTCATGCTTCACAAAACCACTCACCAAAACGGAGAGTGCTGATCGCCAGCCGTGCAAGCGAGGGCACAGGGTGGTGGGCCAGACTGGGCTTAGCAGCATGGCTCTGGGGTCCGGACTGACCGGAGTGGAATCCTAGCTCCGGCTCTCACTCGTTGGCTAGACCAGTCGGTACTCTCTTTAACCTCCTTTGTTTTGGTGAAACACGGGCCGTAAGGGCACCTGCCTCTGGGGGCTGGCGTGGGGAGGACCTGCGATGGTGCGCACCATATGCAGCCAGCACGGTGTGCATTCAGGGGCGGGAGGGCTGCAAGGACGGGAAGAGCAGCACGACAACCAGCGACCCGCGGAGGCCGCAGGTCATCCTTTGAGAGTCGGCAAGGCGTGGGAGGGTGTGCTTCGTGCCTCCAGGGTCGTGTGGCATGTTCCCCACACCCTGGTCCAGCTGCGCAGAGGCCGGGCCTTACCGGGCCCACATGACCCTCCCGACTGTCTCCCGCTCGGGCCTAAATGCACCCATGACAGCAGCCGCCTCCCCTGCACACAGGCCACACGGACCGAGGGCTTCCTCGCTCAACACCATCTGCCCTTTCTATGGTGACAAGGCTGATCTTTCTCATCTTTAGACACAAAATAAACAATCCCCCTCCCCCAAAACATACAAAAAACCAACCAGGAAAAAAAAGTACTGAACGGGTCTCAAAGTGGGAGTTCCTGTCACCCTCCTTTGTGAGCTCATCTTAAGGTTTAGCACTTCTGAGAGCGGGGCCACCAGCCCCTGACTTCCACAGAATGAGACAGGGCCCTACCTGGAAAGGAGGACGTGAGGAGGTGGGGAGCCAGGGCCCTGCGGTGCCTCTACACGTTCCCACAAGGGAAGCGGTGTGGTGTGACGGGCACAGCAGGGCTCTGGGGTCACTCAGACACCGGCTCACTGACTGCCCAGCTCTGTGCCTCCTTGGGCAAGCCAGTCAGCCTCCCCAGGCCTGGTTCACCACCCGCACCACGCCACACGCTCCCTCCAGAAGTGCTCAGGAGGCCTGCACTAGGAGCGCCAAGCTGGGGGCTGCCCGGCCAAGGCAACAGAAGGGCAGCTGTGGGGCTGCTGGCTTCTCCCTCACCAGGTGCCTGCCAGGCTGAGCCGAACCAGACCAGGAACCCAGCAGATCATGCCCCGCCGCGGGCCTACGTTATACGCCCTCTCCAGGCTCCCTGCAGGAAGGCTGTGCCCCTCCTTCTACAGCTTAGGAAAACCCAGGACAGCACAGCCATGGAATCTTCCTTTACCTTCTCTGCATCCTCAGTCCCTCATCATCCCTGTATCTCTGGGCCCTTATCTGCCACACCTGAGAGTGGGTATGTTCCCAAGCCCTCCCCTGGGTATACGGCATCACCGCCAACAGAGGCGGGCACAGCCCACACAGGTTACAGAAGGCTTTCACGTCCTGACTTTGTTCTGTCCGCATAACAGCCCCAGGAAGGACAAGTTCCCAGCCTCAACCCTGCTGGGCTCCTCCCCTTGACTCTGCTCACACATGATGGGGTACAGGTGAGGGGGGCGGACTGCAGAAGGGGGCCGGGCTGCCTTGCCACCGGGTGGCCTCAGGGTCTGAGGGTAAGCTCCTCCCCCACCATGTTCCCAGCACTTTGGGGCGGGCGGGGGGTGGTTAGAGGCCCTGGACGGTCGCGCTGCCTGAGACGTGGTGAGCCCAGGTGATTTTGGTAGGCATTCCGGACTGAGGCACAAAAGGGCTGAAGCTGCCCCTGTGGGCAGCGGGGTGGAGGAAGGGCAGGGAGCACGGGGTCCAGGAGCGGAGGGGGTGCTCGCTCTGACCTCCTCCGCCAGGGCCCCTCCAGGCAGCGCCCGTTCCGTTGGCCTGGTCCTCTATGGCCTGGGGTAACTCCCAACGCCGTTCGGTGGGAGGCCTGGCACTATCGTCCCCACTTTTCAGGTGAGGAAACTACTTTAGAGAGATGAACACCGGCTGAAGCTCACACAGCAGAGCGAGGGCTAGGACTCCAGTGAGCCGCCTCTCTCTCTGTTGGCCGACAGACGTTTCCTGCAGCTGGTGGACTTCAGGGACCCACCAGCTCTGTAGTAATCATCGAGGGGGAAGATGCTGGGTTACCCCAAGCACAAGGTGGCTTTCTAACCTTAACCATCCTTACCATATCCTGTTCTTGTGTTGTTTCTGAGACGCAGGGATCACATCTCCCGGTTGGTGACAAACCCACCATATCCCCCGCAAAGCACTGTGACCATGAAGTTCCAGTCATAAAACGATTACCAGCAAAGGGGCTCTGAGGCGCAGGGACAGGCTCCACGAGTTTGGCTCAGTATCACTGGGCATCTGCGTGGTCTTCCTTGGAGAAGGACTGGGGTGCTAGGGACCAGGTACAAAGGGCACAGCTCAGCCCCTGACCCCACGATGCGCGTGGAGCATCACAGACACAATGAGCCTCCATGGAAGCTTCCCGGGCTCCCGGGCCCCGGGCTCAGTGCTTGACGTGACACAGCCTGTTTGTCTGGTAACCAGAAGGGGAGGCCAGGCTTGGGTGGAACCTAAGCAGAGGCCAAGGGACCCAAAGCCCAGCTCTGCTACTGGCTGCCAAGAGCTTTCTTTCTGTCTCTGCCTGCCACCTCAGGCCCGAGCACACACTTGGTCCACGGAGAGGCCTCAGGGTGGGCCTGGGGGAGTGTGGGGAGCAGGTGTGAACAGGCATGTCTGGAGGGCTCTGAAGAATGCCATCTTTTCTCCCCAGGTGAAGGGCTGTGCTTCTGTTTCTTTTTTTTTTTTTTTTTTTTAAAGAATTTATTTATTTATTCGACAGAGACAGAGACAGCCAGCGAGAGAGGGAACACAAGCAGGGGGAGTGGGAGAGGAAGAAGCAGGCTCCTAGCAGAGGAGCCTGATGTGGGGCTCGATCCCATAACGCCAGGATCACGCCCTGAGCCGAAGGCAGACGCTTAACCGCTGTGCCACCCAGGCGCCCCTGTGCTTCTGTTTCTTGCCACCATCCTAGCTCTGAACACGTGGGGGGGTCGGGGGGCAGTAGATCAGGGGTGTGGGGACCTCTCCCTGTCCCTTCCCTGTGCCAGGAGGGGCAAGGCAGACAACTTCATTAGCCCAACAATGCGTCCATGTGGGGAGGAGTGGACACGGGGCAGGCTTCTGATTGGCAGATGGGGAAGTAGGACCCAGAGAAGAGAACCGAACTCTTTAGAACGGACCTCTAGCCCGTGGACAGAGGGAGGGCCTCTGGGCTCAAAGCCTCGTGCTCGCACTTACAGCCATGTGACCGGGAGCGGCTTATCTGGCCTCCAGAGGCTTCCGCAGCTTTACCTCCTACGCCTGGAAGGGATGGGCAGGGACTGAGCAAGGCCACACACAGAAGTGACCGGCACAGGGAAGGTGCCTGACAGAGTTACTTTCAACACCACTGCTGCCAAGCAGCCTTCTCTCCTTCGGGGATTTGGACACACATGCTGCTTAATCCCTTCTGGCTCACTTCTCACTTTGGACCTGCTCATTTCTTTCTCGAAGTTTCCTGTCAGGGAGGCTTACACAAATCCAGGGCTCTAGACCACTCACGTTTCCTCAGAGTCCTGGTGTTTCTGATTGGCCTTAAACTCAGGAAGAAAAAGAACGTACGAGAAAACTACCAGAGATGCTGGGGTCTTCTCTAACGCACAAAGATGGTGCTTGAGGGTTCAGGCCCTTAGCTGACTGGGAGGGCGGGCTCTTCCCCGAACAGATGGAGCGCAGGGACTGTATGCTGGCAGTTTCATTTCCCTGGAACACTTCCCGATTTCCCAGGACCAACACACAGGTATCTGTCAGTGGTCAAAGTGCTTTCTGTTTTTGTTCTTACTGGGAAAGGGGAAGGTGAGGGGTCACTGAGGCTCCGGCCCTGCTCCCCTCACCACCTAGGCACCTGGCGGGGAGTACGGTGGCCGGGTGATGGTGGCACACTGGCTCAGTGCTGCTGGAACAGAGCAGGCCCTGGGGAGAACACTGTAGGCTGTGCAGTCGGTGGGGCGGGGGCGGGGGGGCGCTTCAGAAGGGGAGGCAGGGGTTCCAGGAAGGAAAGGGCGAGGTCCAAAGCTGAGGAAGCGACAGTGCACAGGGCTGCAGGGCTGGGTGACCGTGCTGGCACTCTCCGTGAGGCCATGACGGGGAGTTCAGTCACCCTCTCGTCAGAAAACAGGGGAGAGGGGAAGGGTACACTTAAGCCTCAACGCTCCTGCCCCGAGAGCAGAGCTCTGTGAAGATTAAATGTATCTCCTCCCACATGGCAGAAATCCTACTGAATAATCCTAGCCCTCCTGAATTCTGGGCAGGAAGAGACAGACAGAGATCTCAACATGGGTGTTGGCAAGAGCGTCATGAAACTCCCCAAGTGCAGAGAGAGTGGGTAAATTCTTTCTTGGCTTTTAAACAGCCGGGACTTTATTGTAGAAACTGCATTTAAGCCCAAACACCAGGGGCTGAGAGACACTAAGCGAGGCTGCCATGGGGGGTGGGGGCTTGGCCTGTCCCTACGGGTCCCCGGCCACAAACTCTTGACGTTCTGGTGTGGTGGCACTTTGTGTGGTTCATTCCTCACAAATCTTGTTGGAAAACGGATGAGAGGCCGGCGGAGAGTAGGTACTAACGGACTGTCAGGACACAGAGACACCCGGGGGCGCGTATGCACAGTCGGGTGATGGTGTGAGGCAGCGGTGAGCGAGCGGCCGTCTGCGAGCCAAGGAGAGAGGCACCAGGAGAAGCCCACCCTGCCGACACCCTGGCCTTGGCCTTCCGGTCTCCAGAACGGCCCCGAGCACTGTTCAGAGGCACTTTCCCTTAAACACAGACAGCCGATCCTGCTTCCAAAGTCTCACTTTCCCGGTCCTTTAATCAGAAGGCACAAGGGCCCAGCACCCGAGGAACACGCACGAAATAAAGGCGAGGCCTACTCACTGTTCGGGCAAGTTCGGGTCAAGGGAGTCGGTTTCGGTGGGTGTTTCAGGCAAGGAGGAGCCGGACTCCTGGATCTGGCACAGCTCCTCATCTGTGATGATGTCAAACACGGCATCGTCCGGCGGCCTGCAGTCGGCGTCTACACCGGGGCCACGGAGGCAGATGGGGAGAGAAGAGACAGACACAGTGAAGCGCAGGACAGAGAGGGCGCACTGTGGGGGATGGGCTACCAGGACACGCCCCCAAGGCCCACTCGACCTACAGCTATTCTGTCTGGGTGTGAGAGAAATGGCTGCCAGGACATTCCCGAAAGCAGCGGGACTACGGGTGAAACTGCACACAACCTGCAAGATTTGTCTTAAGCTCCTCAATCGGGCCTTAAAGAGATTGCAAGCGCTTACATATTCTCTGAAGCCTCTTATTTAGAAGAAAAAAAAAACCTACCAAATCCTTATCAGGCAAAAACCTAAAAAAAGAAGAAACACACTTTGTACTGCTGAGTCTCGCTCCCTAAGACACAGACACGGCTTACTTACGCCTTTTTGAACACCAGATTCTGTCTGACCTGCATTTTCACCTCCATGCACTGGGGAACCTCCCTCTATTCAAGGTGGCAGCGACCACTGTGCCTCTGACCAGGGGCCTGGTGTCTAACTTTGCAGGCCACTCAGGAGGAAGGACGCCCTTTGTCCACTCCTGTGCTGGTCACCCACCTGCAAGTACTCTCCTGTCTATGTCATGGAAAATGTAATGGTAGGCCTGAGGCGAAGAAAAGGCAGAGAGAAGGAAAGACAGAAAGAAATACAGACAGACAAGGTGACAGGAAATGTCAGAAATCAAAACAAGTGACCTCAGTACTCTGGCAGAATGCCACCCTCTGTCTTTGCTGGAACACCTGCCGTGAGTCAGGGCAGGGGAGATTCCTGGACGGTTTACCAAGAACAGTTCATGCGAGCTACAAGTTCCCAGCTGGCCCCGCCATAGGGCTCCTGGGACAGGCTGTGCTTTAGATGGAACATCCTCTTGTCTGAGGCCTGCAAAATGGAGGGCTTGAGACACAGGCTGAGAAATGGGACCAAGGACTGATTTCTTTCCATACGCCCAGCCACACTTCTGAACCTGCCTTCTGAGGCTGGCAGAGGGAAGGAAGGAGGACAAGTAAAGAAGGGACAATGAGCATCAGGAGAGAAATCAAAGAAGACTTATATGGAGAGCTATACCATGTTCATGGATTGGAAGACTCAATTTTGTTAACATGTCAATTCTCCCCAACTTGATCTAGAGACTCAATGTGATCCCAATCAAAATTTCACTAGGATTTCTTATAGAAATTGATGATTCTAAAATTATATGGATAAGCAAAAAACCTAGAATAGCCAACACTTTCATAAAGAACAAAATTAGACGACCTGCGCTACCTGATTTAAAGACTCATTAGGAAACCATGGTGATCTCAACAGTGTGGTATTGGTGAGAGAAAAGGCACATGGATAAATGGAATAGGACAAAAAGTCTGGATACAGACCCGACCCAACTGATTTTTGACAAAGGTGCAAAGGCAATTCTATGAGAAAAGAACAGATTTTTCAACCAATGATGTTGGAACAACTGGACAACCATATGCAAAAAAATGAATCTCTATGTGTATCTTGTAGCATAAACAAAAATTTAACTCAAAATGGATCATAGACCTAAAACTATGAAATTTCTAGCAGAAAACAGGAGAAGATCTTTGTGTCTTTGGGTTAAGCAAAAATAGATATGATACCAAAAGAAAAAAAGTTGATCCATAAGGGGAAAAAATGGAATGGACTTCATCAGAATTAAAACCGTCTGCATTTTGAAGAACATTTCTGCTCTTCGTAAGAAAGTGAAAAGAGGTTTTTGGCTGGGAAAAAAGTATTTGTAAACACATATGTGATAAATAACTTCTATCCAGAATATATAAAGGACTCTCAAAACTTAGTGATAAAAAAAAATTTTTTTTAAATGGGTTTGAAGAAGATACAGGAATGCTATGCCCAGTACATTCCACCATCCCTGTCCTTTGTACCAAATACAAATAATGGGGTCTGCCAACTTCCTTGATGATCCAGTTAAACAAAAGAACTAACAGTATCTCTGAAGGCTGGCTGACCTGCATTTAGGCAGAGGCCAAGGAAGAGTCCATAGAGACCAGCTGCAGGAGGTGGTGATGCTTGAGCAAAGACAAGACCCTGCCATCTCGGCTCTGCCTCCCTGGTATTCTACATCCACAGTCTGGTCTATGAGAGGACAGCCTGGTCTGCTCGGTAGGACTGTGCTGGGAGCAGGAACAGGAGGAACCAGATCCCACTTCCTCTTACGGAGCAGAGTGAAAGGATAGGAGAATACATCCTCCTTGGTCACTGAGAGACAGTGTGAGCCACAGGGAGAAGGTGAAGGATGTGGTCATTTCCACACACAACTTTTGGCCTTTGGTTTCTCTGGTAGGAGGGCTGGGTATCGGGGCTGAGGCTCTGGAGACAATATTTTTCAAGGTGTGGGGTACATTCCACTGGAAGCATGTGAGTTAAGAGGTACACAGACCTCACATTAAATAACACTGAATCATACCAGGAGAACGTTATTCCCTTTTCAATTCTCTTTCAAGCTTAATTACATCAAAAAGAAAGTCTCAAATTGGTGCGATACACTTTTAGCACCTCTTTAATGCATAAGTTTGGAAAACCTTGAATTAAGCTCATTACAGCTAACTAGCCACACTGGAGTAGTGCGGGGGGGGGGGGGCACCTAAGAACACAGAAGGCAGGAGCAGGAGCCTGACCTTGGCCTCCAACGGCCTGGGGCCCAGCTTGGGCTGGCGACAGTGCAGGGCTGGGCTCCCCCTGGCTGGTGCTGGAACTGGCGCTGTCAGGGGAGCCGGGGCCGTCGCTGAACTTCCGGAAGCAGGCTCGGCAGCAGCGCTCCTTCTTGCCACTGGGCTTGGTCAGGACGTAGTTGTTGCAGCAGTAGTAGCAGAAGACGCGGCCGCAGATCCTGGGGTGAAACGAGCATGGGCTGTGAGGGTGACACACCGTGGGTCTTCTGATCTGCACTGGGCTCTAGAGGCCGCGTGGCTCTCATCGGGCCTGGCTCTGGCCCTCACTGAGGAGTGTGGCCTTATGGTCAATCTGATAAGATCCCAATAAAGCCATCTTGATAAGACCACTGGGAGAAAATGTTTTACTTCCCAAGGTCCTGAGAGGCAGGGGGATAAAGTATGTGGCTGAGCCCCCCTTCTCTGCCACAACAACACGGGCGTCCATTGCATGCCTCGGGGGCTGAGGCTCTAAGGGACCACAGACCCCCCTGGGCCTGTGCTGATGATATTCCACCTGCCTTGGCCCCAGCTGAGGTTTATTTTTGCCTACTCTTCTTTGGGCCCTAGGAGGGTCTCCGCTGTCCACGTTCCCCCAGCCAAGCCTCCGCCCAAGCTCTCCCCGGGCTCCAGTAATGCCACTTCCCCTCTGGTCCCTGTGGGCTGAGGGAGGCCAAGGGTTGCTGGTCCCCTTGATTCTGCCCACACCCCTGTATCAAACCCTCTTCCCCTTCAGGGATCCCCGCATGTCCTGCTAGGACCCTGCCTAACACACCCCCTCGCCTGGTTCCCTTAGGAGCAGACAGCAATGTGCTCTTCCCAGACAGACGGCGGCGGGGCCCGCGCCTGCCATCGATGCCCCGCTCAGCGCCTTTGCTCCGGTGCTGGGTCCCACCCGCAGACCTGCAGTGGTGCCGTCGCACCATCCAGCTGAACTCTCGCTTGCAGTTGTGACAGTGGCTCGCCTCCGCATCCCCGAGCCACCGCTCCTCAGCACTGAGCTTCTGCTGGAATTCCAGGGCATCTGACTTCTGCCAGAGAGCATCCTTGTCCCTGAGACAGAGCCACATCAGAAAAAGAGAAGAATCCGTGAAAACAACAGGATGATCCCCAATTCATTTCCAAAGCCTGATTCCGAATTTCCCAAGACATGGGAGGAAAATGGACTTTCCTTGGAGACACCCCCACTCTAGGCCTCGTCTGTCCCCCGCATCAGTCCCAGACTCAGCTGCTGGCACGCGCGTGACGGCAGAGGAAGGCCATGATGCAGGTACGCCCACAAGGGTCACACACACGGCTCAGGCGTCCAAGCGACAGTGCACATGGCCACCTGCAGTGGGCGTTGTAGCAGGCTGTCAAGGTTACATGACAGCCTGAGCACTGTGAGCCCGAGGACCACGAACGTACTGCCCGCACAAATCTGAAATGTGTTCAGGAACCTTTATGTGCTTATGCTTTGTTTCAGGAACAAGTGATCATCGGAGAAGACCCACGAGTTCACTGCCTGAGAGTCCGCTGGGCTGTTAACATCCCCTGCTCCTCCGAGAGACAGTATGTGCTCCAAGAAGCAAGACTGAAGCAAGAGGGCTTTTCAGAAAGGTCTGGCAGTGTCAGAACACGGCCGAGGGGCAGAGGCTTCCGTATTGCTGCTCACGGTCATTTTCGAGGCTTATGGCTTCTTCTTCTTTTTTTTTTTTAAAGATTTTATTTTATTTATTCAACAGAGATAGAGACAGCCAGCGAGAGAGGGAACACAAGCAGGGGGAGTGGGAGAGGAAGAAGCAGACTCATAGCGGAGGAGCCTGATGTGGGGCTCGATCCCATAACGCCGAGATCATGCCCTGAGCCGAAGGCAGACGCTTAACCGCTGTGCCACCCAGGCACCCCTCGAGGCTTATGGCTTCTGACTTGGGAAGGTTTTGTTCTTTTCAAGATGGAGCCCAGCCGCCTGCCATCCTAAGGTTACTGTAGCCCCAGCGGCATCTCAATCCCAAAGACCAACACCAGAGCCACTGAGGTCCTGTGAGAAACTGACACCATCACCAGCCAGAGACTCCAAATCCACAGACCTCTCTCCTTAAATACAAAAGCCAGGACAGGGCCGCCTGGGGTGGCTCAGTCAATTGAGCATCCGACTCCTAGTTTTGGCTCATGGGTTGTGAGATCGAGCCCCATGTTGGGCTCTGCACTCAGTGCGGAGTCTGCTTGGGATTCTCTTCCTTTCCTTCTCCCTCTGCCCCTCCTCCCCACACTCTCGCTTGCTTGCTCTCTCTCTCTCAAATAAATAAATCTTCAAAAGCCAGGACAAAAGCCAGGAATTGACTGGCTCTTCAAGGATGCTTGAAGCTGTCAGGAAACAGGACGACTCATGCCCTGGACCAGCATCATCCTCCCAGCTGGTTCTCAGCCCATCCCTTCAGTCCCCAGGAGGCCAGGCACCCACACCCTGGAACGTGGGAAGCTGTCAGGACCAGGGCTTTTCCATCCCACACCTCGGGAAGGTGTCTGAGTTCAGAGGTCATAAATGCCCTGAGTTCCAAGTCTGCCAATTGATGACATGTGAGCAGAAGCGTTACACTTCCAAATACCACCATTTTGCAACCCCAAATGAATTAGTAGCTTTAGGCACTGCTTATCCACTGCTGCTAACATCGCAGAGAATGGGCTCATCAGATCTTATGCAGCTCTTGAAAGAAAGACCCAAACTATAAACCAATTCTATGTAGCGTTCTTGAGAAAATTTTGAAACTGGGTCTGAGTAAGCCTAGAGCAGTGGTACTCAACTCTGGCTCACTGATGTCTGGACCCCACTCCAAGAAATTCCAACTGGGTTGGTCTGGGTAGGGTCTGGACATCGGTATCATTTTAGTAACTCCCCCAGCGATTCTAATGTGCATTTAGCGGGGAGAACCACGACTGTGGTTTTCACTAACAATTTACAGGAAATACGAAGGTCGGAAGAACATGTTAAATGGCACCATGGGGTTGCAATCAGCAAAATCCAGGCTGTGGGAGACCCGGCCAGATGTATGACCTAACTTCCTCAAAAGTCAGTTGCAAAGAAAAAAACAAGTTAGAGAGATGGTGGCCAAATCACAGCCTAGGGAAGAGAGATCTAACATATCACCCTGTAACGTATGGATCTGATCTAGACCCTCATTAGACCAATTATATTCTCAATCAGAAGTAAGGTGATCTGGGAAGTTGGGCCCTTTGCCTGTGTGGTGACAGGTGTCAGGAGCAGAACACACGCGTCCTCCAATTTCTGAGTGCCCTCCTGGCCCTTACGCTGGCCGTCTGCTACCTGTGGGCGCTGGAGTTTGGGAGGCCTGGTACTGGGGGAAAGCGGGGGGGAGGGGGGGAGGAGAAGGGGAAAGGGGCTCCCAAAAGAGGGACAAGGGAATGGAGAGATTTCTAAAGATACGAGATGTCACTTACTGTCACGCCTGTGGCTAAGCGCACAGAGATTTTGCAGATAATGCCCCAGCAGTATGGCGACACAAGCCCAGTGGAGCATGAGTGGGAACAGTGAAATCTACTCTTCAAGGCTGCCAAGGGCCTGGGTGGACCCCGTCCGTATGGGGGAGGGCCTCAACAACGCAGCACACGCAGACACGGGCCCATCTCCCTTGAGAGGCCTTTCAAGAGCAACTGCGTTTCTTTAAAGAGAAAGCCTGGCTCGGGGGAGGCCCCCCGCCGCCGCTGGTGCCGACGCTCACCTGAGCAGCTCGATCAGCCGTTCCTCCAGGTACTGCTTGGTTCTGTTCAGGTCATCCAGGTCTGCAAGCATCTTCTGGTCGTTCTTCTCCCGGTTTGTCACCTCCTGGCAGAGTCTGCTGTAATACTCTTGGATTTTTGTCGTGGCTTTTTCAAGTTCCTTCTGGGTCCTGATAGAGAAGTGGGAAGCCCACTGATGAGCCACTGCTTCCAGCTTCCCCTGTGCCTCTGGGCTAACTCGGGCCTCTAACAAGGTCCCGCTGCCCTCCGAGCCTTTTCCCTCTCACAGTGGGGCACCCCTCAGCACTACGCACCACAGGTTGTGCCTCAGCCCCGGCCTTCAAAACTCCCCTCGCACCCCCAAACTCTTCACACACCACCCCCCCCGCACCAAATACAATGGGCATTCTGGGAGAACAGGTGACCTCAGGCCGCTAAGAGCTCCCCAGGTGAGTTGAACTCTGCACTGGTTTTGGGGCAGGGGCTGAGGTTACGGGGGAGCCCAAGGGTGCAGTGCATGGGCTGGTGATGGAGGGGTTTGCAAGAGGAAAATGGAATTGGAACAGAACACAGATGTCTCTGCCTGGAGGCAACCACATGGACGAGGACCTGCCTCCCAGGTGACTTTGGGGCTCTACACACAGGGCGTGGTGCTGGGCAACCCAGCCGGCATTCGATGGGCACTGGCAGGCGCTGCCCCGACAGCCAGGAGGCCTAAGGAGCTCTGTTCCCTCGGCTCAGTCTGTGGCCAAGGGGCTGGCTGCACAAAGCACTGTCCTCCTGCCCTGGCCCGCTCCACTTGCAGCTCGCCTGTCCCCGAGGGCAGTGGTGCTCCAGGAACGCTCTACAAATCCCAAGGACCAGCAGGGCGTTCGTAAAAGCTCCATTAAGCACAGGGCTCTGCAGAGACTAAGTAATCCGTATCTAATCCAGCCTTCCTACACCCCGTATAAAGTTGCCAGAAGGTTCTTTACAAGACACTGTCCACCAAAATGATTTCATGGGTGTACAAGTGCATGTGCGTGTGCACACGTGCGCATGCACGCACACACAGTGAATAAAGTAAAACCTGATCCACGGCAGACAGAGTACGCAATATCGGGCAGCTAAAACAACAGCTCTGAGAGCTTACAAATAAGTACTGGTGTAGCATTTTTTTTTTTAAATGCCACCCACTTAGGAGGTTCTGGTACTTATACTGTCACGTGAATCTGACCCGGGCAGCCAGAGCCCTATGGCGTTTGACTCTGGAAGAATCAGAGAAGAACTGTGCATGTTGGGTGACTGAACACCCAACACGCTCTCGATCTCCCGCTGAGCCCGGGCCCGCCCTAGAAGCCGGGTGGTAGGAGGCAACGAGGGATGGGCAGAAAAGGTAAAGGCTCAGGACAGTCTGGCATGCCAGTCTTTGCTGGGGGTACAACAGGTGCCTGGGTCCCAGCATCTCCAGCAGGACTGCCTTGGCCTCATCACCAAATGGTGGGCTCACACTCGTAACTCCAGGTGGCCCCCCGGCCTAAAGACGAGGGGGCTCAGGGAAGTCTTGGGGCTGCACAAGCAGGACCACACTCCAAGGTTAGGACAGTCCTGATGAAGTGTGACAGCACGATGTGCTCGCCACAGACACAGCAGCAGTCTGCAGGCAGACCAGCTGGCCTGGGGCTGGGTACCCTCACTCACCCTCGGCATGTACCTGGGAGACCCCCCGCCCCACCCCCAGCCCTGCGGCCTCTCATTTCACAAAGGAAACCAGGAAGAGCTTGAGTCACAACTTGTAGCGGGGAAACACACACACACCCCCCAGGACCCTAACATGAGACCAGACACAGACGTATCTGTGCACTTTGCAGGGTCACTGTTGAGGAAACAGACTCTGGAGCCAAGCGGCCTGGGTTGCACCTCCCACCATCACCCATGTGCTGTCAGATGCCGGGAAAGCGACTTAACTCCTCTGAGCCTCACTCTCCTCGTCTATAAAACAGGGACAAGTCATAATTCCCTCTTCAAAGGACAGTCAGGAGCAAAAAAAGGGACAAATAGACGCGAAGTGTTTAAAACGGTGCCTGGCCCATTTGGGGCATTACTTAAGTGTTCGCTGTTATCACTACCATTATTATATTCCAACTTTTATTTCATGTCAGCTCTTCCAAAGCAGAAACGTGCCCCACCGGAGGTAGGAAAATGGCATCAAGAAAGGCTCAGCGGCTGCCTGCAGGGGGGTGAGAAACGGGCTGCCCGCCCTCTGTGGCATGCTTCTGGCAAAGCGCCTTCTGAGTTTGTGGCTTTTCTTGCAAGAAGACTTCAACCTGCTCTGAGTGGCTGAGTTTCTAAATGACTGCATCAAATACCCCCTTCCCTGAAGCCTCGGCCGCTGGGGCCGTGTGGGCGGAAGTGCATCACTAACCTGTCCAAGCTCTCGCGCAGGGCGGCCCCCTCCTCATCCTTCTTCTGCATGGCAGCCTGGCTCTCAGAAAGACGCTTGCTGGTGCCGCTCAGCTGCTCTCCCAGATCTGCCTGCGTGGCCTGGCACGGGACAGCAGGGAGAAGACACTCAACTGACGAGAGCCCGCGCCGCAGGCCAGAAAGGGGCTGGTGGGTTCTCCGCCCCACCTGGCCGGGTCACTTCTAACTGGAGGGGGTTTTGTTTTAGGTTCCAGAGCCTGAGAATCTTTGAGTGACCCACTCCTGTTTGTAATCCTATCTGTCAAATATTAATTTCAACTGGCAGTGGAGGTCGGAGGGGCAGCAGGAATCAGAATCCTGGGGTGGGGGCGGAGGTGGGGTGGCAGGGAGCAGGGTTCCCTGGAGATGGTGATTGCAGCCCCCGCGCTGAGCCCCCTCAGTTCAGGACCACTGATTCAGGGACGCCTGCGGAGGCAGCTAAGAAGGACACCTCATATCCTTTCCACCGGGCTGGCTGAGAAACACATCTGGCAGCTCCAGCCGAGTGTCCAGGAGGCGGAAGGGGCCGAGATGTGCACTCAAGACATCCACAGAGGTGAACGGGTGGGAGCTTTGTTTTGGGAATTGGGAGTCTTGCACACGGCCCTTCTAAATGGTCCAGTGGAAACCAAACCAGACCCCTCTCCCTGACGGGCCCATATCCTGGGGGTGGGAATGACCAGGCAGAGGTGGGCACGCCAGTGTTTCCTGCCCAGGCAGCCAGGCGGCCAGGCCGCAGACCAGCAAACTCCCCGGGGCCTACCTTCAGCCTCTCCACCGCCTCCTCGGCGGCCTGCAGCTGCCGGCCTCGCTCCTCAAGCTGGTCTCTGAGGCTCTGGCACTCTTCACTGGCAGTCTGGGGATGATGAGAGAGGGCTCGTGAAAGTGGGGTCCTTGCACAGAGACCCCCTCAGCCCCATTTCCCCAAACGGGTAAAAACAAGCTCCCTCTCTCTTTTTCACCAAACTCAATAAACCTTGGGCTTGACTGGTGACAACATCTTTCCAAGTTTACTAAGGGACTTAGCCTGGTCCTCACACTTAGGACTTCATTTCTGCAAGGAAACAAGTGCCCTGTGACCCACACAGAGCAGCACAGGATGGGGGCCATGGTATTGGAGGCACATCTGCAGAAATGCAACAGTTGTGTATCTGGGAGTGAGCACGGACCGCAGTGCTAATGGGCGAGTGAAAAGCTCTGGAAACCAAAGCCCCACAGCCATCCTGCTTGTGTCCTTGGTCTCCGCCACCCTTAACCCTTTCCCTTTGTGCAGTACCGAAAGCCCATGGTAAGCACTGGTCCCGTAAGCCCGTCCACCCCAAGAGCTTTGTGAAAACACACTGAGCCAGTTTCCCCAACAGCACCTGCCATCGGGATGGCACCGCAGGGACAGAAAACCCACAGACGAGACTTGCAGGCAGGGGCTGCTGGCACCTACAGTAGGTTCTAGAGACTAGGAGAGGGTCTAGGGCAAACCCACAGGCCCAGAAGGGCTGGGCATGTACATAAACGAGTATAAGGAAAACAACAGAAAGTGCATGCCTCCTTTACAGGGGGCATCCGCCACGCAGCTCTTCGTGACTTCTGCAGGGTGGGAACGAGGGCACAGGCTTTAGGATCTCCTGAATCTGTGAACACCCAGCTCTTTAACCGTTGGTTACTACTGTACAGCAGCCACTCTGTACAAGCCAAATCTGTCTGCAGCCAAGCTGAGTTTACACTTCCCGGCTAGGGCATCGCTCCCGACATGTGCCCCTAGTGTCCCTGTGAGGGAAAGAGTGCTGGGACCTCGAGAGCAGGACAGCTGCGTCTGCCCGGCCGCCCAGTACATTCTTGGGTCCTCAAGTGCCACGTGGCTGAAGGCACACCCTATCCTCTCGTGGACCCATCGGGCCCCACTGCAGGAGACCACCTCAGCCCGGGGGGGGGGGGGGCATCAAGGCGAGGCAGGACTACCTTCAGTCGGCTCTGGTGGTCCATGATCTCGGTGCTCAGCTGGAACTTGAGGGCATTGAGCTCCTCGTGTGCGGTCTCCTGGAGGCTCTGGGCCCGCTGCTCGGCCTGGGCCAGCTGGGCCTGCAGGCTGGGCAGGGAGCGGGCCGCCTCCTCGGCCACCTTCAGCCTCTCCTGCAAGCCGTCCCTCTCTCGCTGCAGTCCCGCCACTTGCTGTTCCAGGCCCTCTCGCTGCCTCGAGGCCTCCCGTTTGGTGTCATGGAGCTCCTGGACGGCGCGGGCCAGGGCCTCCTCGGCCCGCTTTTTCTCAGCAAGCTGCGTGCAGATATGGACGCCCAGCTCGTCAGTGGCTGGGCTGGCCATGGGCAGCTGCTCCTGTGGCTCGGCCTGTTCTAGCCGGGATTCTGGGGAGCTGCATTCTGCCCTTGACCGTTCCTCCTCCTCAGTCCTCTCCTCCCGCAGTGCCCCTTCCCGCTCCGAGCGCTGCAGTGGCTCCTGACCGTGGGCCCCCTTGAGAGCTTCGTTCTGCTCCTTCAGCTGCTGCACCAGGGCCCTGTGCTCCCTCAGAGCAGCCTCAGCCACGCTCAGCTGGCCCTGTACCTTCTCCCGGTCACCCAAGGCTGCCTGGAGCTTGGCCTGAAGGTCCAGCACCTCAGCCGGCAGGTGCCCAGCCTCTCCCTGCTGGGTCTCCACCTGGTCCTGACACAGGGCCAGCTGGGGGGCTGGGTCCTGGGGTGCACTGTCTTCAGGTGCACCGAGCCCCTGTTGGCCTTTCTCTGCAGCCGTGAGGGTCTCGATCAGCTGGGTTTGCTGGCGGCACTGGCTCTCAAGAGCCCTGAGCTCCCTCTCCCGGGCCTCGGCCAGCTGCCGGCACTGCCCCACCTCTTCCTGCAGCTGCTGGCACTCGGCCTCCTTGTTCCGCAGGGCGGCCTCCTTCTCGGCCATGTGGGCCCGCATGGTCTCCTTGGCCTTCCTCACAGCCAGGAGGCTTGCCTCCATCTGGTCACCCATGTGCCGGATGCTGGCCTGCTCAGACTCCAGGGAGGCCAGGGAGCCCCGGATGGCTGCCTCCCGCTGCTGCAGGGCCTGGTAATCAGACTGCAGGGCCTGCAGCTTGCCCTCGAGGAGCTGGTTGAGCTCCAGCACATTCTGTAGCTCCTTCTCCAGCTCCCTGTTGGCCTGCTGGAGCTTCTCCTCCTGACCGCTCCCTCGCATCTGGGCGTCTCCCGTCTGTCCCTCTTGGGCGCTTCTCTGCTCCTCCTCCAGCTTCTTGAAGACCGGTCGCAGGGTGGAATCTGGGGGGCCCCGGGCCTTGGGCTTCTCCCCTGCCATGGGCAGATCTGGGCCCGGCTGCCCGGCAAGCCGCTCCAGCAGCCCCACCTTCTGGCTCAGGTGGTCTTTGTCCCGAATGAGCTGCTTCTTCTGCTCCTCCAGGTCACCCACATGCTGGCTCAGCTGCGCCAGCTGGGGCTCCAGGAACCGCAGCTGCCGCGCCAGGGCCCTGGCCTCTTGCTCCAGCAGCTCCTTCTCCTCTCGCCGCTGCCGCTCCTCCTGCCTCACCTCCGCCAGCTCCTGCTCCACGGAACTCAGGTGGGCTAGAGCCTCCCGAAGCTGTCGCCGGAGCTGGGTTGCCTCCTGCCCCTTCGCAGCCAGCTCTTCCCGGAGCGGGGCCGTCTCCTTCAGCAGGCGCTCCAGGTCGGCCTGGGCCTCCTCCTTCAGCTGCAGCTCCTTGGCCAGCTGCTCCAGCTGCGCACTCTGCTGCCTATTGAGCTCCTGGGTCTTGGTGCTCTCTCTTTCCAGGGCTCGAAGCTTCTCCCGCAGCTCCTGGACCTCCGGGGCCAAGTCCCTGGGGAGGAGCTCTTGCTGCCCTTTTGGGTCCGGGGCCATATCTGCCTGCTGCTCAGCCGTGCCCGGCTGGCCTGGGACATGAGCTAACTGTTGGTTCTTCCGGCCCAGCAAGTCCCGTGTGGCCTCCAGCTTCTGCGCCAGGGGCCGGAGCATGGACTCCAGCCGCCGCAGGGCGGAGCGGTGGTCCTCTTCCTTCTCTGCTGTCCCCAGCTCCAGGGCCTGCAGGCACTTCTGGAGCTCCTTCACGGTGTCCTGGGTGGCCTGGGTCACCTCCCACTGCTTCTGGAGCTCGGCCATCATGCAAGTGAGGCGGGCGTTGTCCTCGGCAGCGGTGCGACCTCGCTCCCTCTCCACCTGCAGCTTCTCGCCCTGCAGGCTGACAGCTGCCCTCAGCTCCTGGTTCTCCCTGTCCAGCTGCTGCAACTGCTCCTGCAGCCGCTTCTCCCGCACCTCCAGCTGGTCCAGCTCCAGCCGCATCTCGTCGAAGCCCTCCAGCGCCTCGTTGTTTAAGGGGCTGCTCACGTCGAAGCTGGAGGCCATCTCCTGAGTCTGTGGAGGAAAAACAACACACAAGTGGCTCTGGGACAGAAGCTGCACGGCCACCGGAGAAAGCTTTAGAGGTTAATGAGAAGTCACTAAACTCGCGAGTCTATCGAGCCATTCGAAAGGCTAGAAGCACTTTGCTGGAAGCATCTGCCAAAGGAGGTCAGAGCACACCCTAAAGACATGATGTCGCACACGGGAGCTCCCTGGGCTCTCAGAACCTGCACGTCCCACCCAGCCTCCTGGAGCTTTGGAAGCATAACGGACATTGGTGCATAGATTATTAAGTTACGCTGAAACTCCTGTTCAGCACTGAACCTACCTACAGCTCCTGCTGTGATTCAACACAGAACAGGGTTCAGGCTCAATTTGTTCTCCTCTCTCAATGCTTCTACTATTTTTATGCTGTTGTATTTTTATTTTGTTTTGATTTACTGCACTGTCCTTACCTTTAAAACTATATGCGGCTATGATCCGCTCACATTTGTAACACAACTAACAAAATTCCCCCCACCCACGAACCTGACCGAGACTCACTCGCCTACATCAAGCCCTTAAGTGCTCCTTCCCCTGAGCCGCACCATCACCTTCTGAGCGAGAACGACTTCTATGACCCCCATCTTCCAGATGACAGCGCCGAAGTTTCGAGCGGGTAAGTGGTCCGCCCAGGGTCACACGACTGGTGGGGGACAGTCAGCGTCTGACTCTGCTGCTTTTCACCCAAGAGCTAAATTGCTTCCTTTAAAATACTTGAAAAGCTTCTAACAGAATTTAATTTTTCAAAGGCCTAAATTCTGGGGCGCCTGGGTGGCTCAGTCGTTAAGCGTCTGCCTTCAGGCTAAGGGCGTGATCCTAGGGTCCTGGGATTGAGCCCCGCATCAGGCTCCCTGCTCCACTGGGAAGCCTGCTTCTTCCTCTCCCACTCCCCCTGCCTGTGTTCCCTCTCTCGCTGGCTGTCTCTCTCTGTCAAATAAATAAATAAAATCTTTTAAAAAAATAAAAATTAAAAAAATAATAAAAGGCCTAAATTCTCTTGCGTCATAAAAACCCGGCCTCTAGGAAATAACGGGGATAACGGAGGGTTCATATTACTCAGGTTGGGGCAAAGGTGTCTGAGAACATCCCCCCGAGTCGCGAGCAGCCAGGGCACACACAGCCTGGTTCACGCTTTGGTGAGGAAATCCCCAGCCTTTCTGGCGTTACCTGCAGGTAGCTGCTCACCAAACTGCTCATGCTGGAGCTGCGGCTGGGGGGTCTCCACAGGTAAGCAGAAGAGCCGGGGGCCAGCGTCCTCCTGCGGGGCCACGGGACAGACAAGCTGCATCAGAGCAGGAAACACGCACACGCACACACGCACACACGCACACACACGGAGGCCTCGATTCTCACAAGGCACCCAGGTGGTGGATGGGGGCACTGCCCTCCCAGAGAGAGTGTACAGAGGCAAAAACCCAACAGCTTCTACCAAAGAGCACATGTACGCTGGTCTGCAGCTGACGGGCTCCACTGCGAAGTGTCAGCATAAGGCCTTTCCAGCTGCTGCCAAAGGAGAACTAAGTGGACATGTCATTGCCCAATTCGGGCTTGAAATCTTCTTTACATCTTTGGTGCCCGTCACAGTGTGTCTGCTAGTGAGGGAAAAGCAGCAGTCAGTCTGATAAGCCACAGGGACAGCGTGCTTGGGGGCAACACTGGAACGGTGACGGTGGCAGATCTAGCCTCATACCTCTGTACCACCGGGAAACAGACAAAGTGGGCTTTAGTCGTACAACAGAACGCTGTACGCCGGGCATCGGCAATCTTTTCTTATGAAGGGCCAGACAGGACAGACCTTACGCTTGCCAGCCTTCTGGTCTCTGTCACAACAACTCCTGCTACAGTGGCAGCAGGAGAGCAGCGATGGACAACAGGTAAATGAACCGGGAAAGCCATGTGACTGCCCCCCCCGCCCCCGTCTGTGGGCAGTGGCTGGCCGACCCACTCTCTACAGCTATAGAAAGCCATGCACAAACACAGATAAAAATCTAAAACAACGTGAAATGAGAAAAGCCAGTTGCAAAAGGATAGCTACCTACGATTCAATGTAGGCAAAATTTATAAATACATACAAAATAAAACCACACACATATAAAATATGTATAGATACACATTTAGTGACACACAAAGATATTCGGGAATGACGTGTGTCAACTACACAGGGCTGTGATTACTTCTAGATGGGAATTAGGGGACAGCATGACAGTGGGGTGGGGCTTTATTTGGATCCGTGACCTTTTATTTCCATATAAAGCAAAGAAACAAAAAAACACCACCAAAGAACCAGCTCAAAGGGGCTCCTGCTGGCCAAATAAGCATCAAAATAAATGATTACAGTGACAGAACATAGTCCACTGAATAAAATAAGAATCCATGAGTCAACTCTGCTATAAATGAATAAATACATACAGACAGACAGACACAGGGGTGCCTGGCTGGCTCAGTCAGCAGAGCGTGCGACTCCTGAACTCGGGGTTGTGAGTTCAAGCTCCACGTTGGGCACAGAGCTCACAAAAATCATATTAAGGAAAAAGAATCTTTTTGTTTTTTAATTTTACTTATTTATTTGAGAGAGTGTGTGCAACAGAGAGAGCATGAGCAGGGGGAGGGAGAAGCAGACTCCCCACTGAGCAGGGAGCCTGGGATCCCAGGACCCTGGCATCACGACCTGAGCCGAAGGCAGACGTTTAACCAACTGAGCTGCCCAGGCACCCCAACAACCTAATATTAAAGTATCTTCCTGTAAAAAACATACTGATTACAGAGGGAGAGACAGTAACTTTAGAGAAATCTGGCAAACGCCCCCTTAACCTCATGGTCATGGTCAACGGCCCCGGTGCTGGAACAAATCAACATCGTGTGTCTCTGGACATAACGTGCCGAGGACGACATGACATCCGGGTACTCCCGCCGGAAATGCTCACCCTGACCCTAACCATGAGGGGCCGCTACGCAAACTCCAACGAAGGAACATTTTACAAAGTAACCAGCCTGTGCTTTTCAAAAACGCCTACGCTGTGAAAGACAAAGACTGAGAAACTGTTCCAGATTCAAGAAGACCAGAGAGACTGGCATTAACCGCAGCATGTGCTCCTGGGCCGGCGCCGGGATGATAAAAGACGTTACTGGGATCATTCTTAGAATCTGAATAGGGGCTGTACAAAGGTGGCATTGTATCCATGTTAGTTTCCTGATCTTAATAACTGCACTGAGGTTATATGTAAGAGGGTAAGAGGGTGTCCTTGACTTGAAGTCCACAGTGAGTACTGCGGAGTCGAGGGGAATCGAGTCTGTAACTTTTTCCTCAAATGGCCTAGGGAATAAAGCAAGATGTACTGATAAAGAGAAAGAGTGATACAACATCGTAGTAAAATGCTGGTAACTGGGGAGTCGAGGTGAAGGCTGGATGAATGCTCTGTGGCATTTAAGGGGCAACTTTGCTGTAATTGTGAAAAGATTTCAAAATTAAAAAGTTTTAAAAAGGACATGTGCAGTAAATATGACAGAATGTTAGCTTTTCATCTTGGTGGTCGGCACAAGGGCGTCATCATATTCAGGACTTTCCTCTCCACAGAAAACATTTCCTAATAAAAAATATAAAAATTGACATTTAAAACAATCTGTATTAACAGAAAGCAAAACAAAGAAGGCCGGACTGGGGGTTGCCTGGGCGGCTCAGTTGGTTAAGCGGCCAACTCTTGATTTCGGCTCAGGTCATGATCTCAGGGTCATGAGATCGAGGCTCTGCGCCGGGCATGGAGCCTGCTTGAGGTTCTCTCTCCCCCTCTCCCTCTGCTCCTCCCACCCCATGTGTGCACACATGTGTGCATGCGCAGACTCTCATGTGCACGCGCAAACTCTCACGTGCACGCTCTCTCAAAAAAAAACAAAACTGCTGAACTGTAATTGAACTCGAGTCTGACACCCTGGTGGTGCTGGGCGACTGTGGGTAAGTCACCCACTGTCTGAGCCTGTCCCCTCCCAGAGTCCCCACCCTCCTGGGGTGGCAGGTGAGTGCTCTTTTCCAGCAACCCTTCCGTGGGTGAGCTGTAGCTCCCTCTCCACTGCCTGCAAGGTCTCCGTGGTAAGTCTGCAAGAACAGGACCAGGAAAAAGCCCACTGGCTCCCCGCTGGCCACCCCCAAATCCCTTAACACACTTGAAAAAACCTCAGGTTTTGCATATGCATCTCCACTGACTCATACCACCCGGCCGGTTAGGAGAGTCAGGAGAGTTTCGAGAGTTTTGGGTTGGAGACTTCAGATGTTACAAAACATTAGTCACGACTCAACAAAGTCTAGCAAATTAGCAGGCGTAAGAGTTGCAAAGCCTTATGTCATTTACTGCGTGACCGAACTGTTTTGAGTAGACTGGTGGCGACCTTTAGAACTTCAAACATCTCCTTCCCCTGTCTTTTCAACCAAAAAATCCTTCAAAATACCTGGCAAATGTCGGCCAGGCAGCGTCCAAGTCATAGCCCCTCGACGCCAGGTCAAACTGAACCTCGGTCAGCTCGTACAGCTGGCCCACGATGTCGGAGCTCAGCTTCGGTTTCAGAAAGGGGCTCCTTGCGTAGTACCAGTCACTGCAGGGAAGCAGGAAAAAGGAGCGGTGACAAGAATAATAAAGGTAAGGAAAGACTGAATTTGATACGGCTCTCCCTTACCGAATTCTCAGGTTACTAATGAGTTAAATTCAGACAGACAGACAGGGGGACACACACACACCCCAATTTGATTTTCACTGTAGGAGCGCATAACTTCCAAATAAGCTTGTTCTTCAAGGAAATCACTGAAATGAACTAGATGCTTATCCACTTATTATTTACATCGTATCTATTCTCCAGAAAGGATACGAGAAAACTTAAATCTGTTATTTGCCAGGAAGGGGGCAGTTAGAGGGGAAAGAACACTTCCTCTGTGAAACATAACCCCATCTTCTACTCCGTTTAGAGGATTCAATACAGGCTGGTGAGCTCGTGGCTAGGGTAGGTCCATACACCACAGAGTCGCCCTGTGAGGGGTTGGTGGTCGCACCACGCGAGGCAGTAAGAACTGAGAAAGGCCACACTGTGGGGTGTAAAGAGCTACTGGGCTGGCGTCCGTGAAAGGTGGCGCACTGGAAGTCGAGCTGCCGGGGACGGTTCTCACCAAACACCGTGAACAAAACAACCGTCGGATCAAACGTGCGGAAGTTCTCAACTCGCGTGAATTCACAGAGTCTGTCACACGCACAGAAATACGTCTTTATGCAAATCAATCTTAAGGTGACAAAACACAGGATTTTCCCCCAACCAGGTTTTTTTTTTTTTTAAATCCCCATGTGATTTCTTTGATTCACTGGAAGAACACTCCCTGGGGAGAAGGGAGGCAGCGCTGGAAAAGGCTGCCAGGAAACCCAAAGAGGTTCGGCTGTGAGGGGCCTAAGCCGCAGCTCCTTGTTGGACACCCCATTTACATGCTCAATCCCTTCCCTCCCTACCCCTCCCCCCACCAGGCTCTGGCACCAGCCACACAAAGGCTGAGCCCACCGACAACCTGGGCTCCATCTGGCTGCCCACCACCACGTCCGGAGAGCCCTGATACACCCGGCAGGCATTGACTCGGGGTCTCAGGTGAGGCCTCGGGCTTGGAGGTGTTAAAAACCCCACAGCTGATTCTGCTGAGAGAGCCCAGGACAGCAGCCCACTTGCCCCAGGTGGCTGTGGGGGCCTGCCCATTCATTAGGGCAGGCACCGAGGGTATGCCACCCACGAGGGAAGACCACCTGACATCAGGAGCGCAGAGATCTGGATCCAAGCTCCTGCTTGGCGACCCGGCATCGGTGGGGCCTAGAGAAAGGCACTCGACCCCTCTGAGCTTCATTTCGTCACCGGTGAGCATGCCGTGCTACCGCCCGACGTGCACGGAGGACGGCTGGCGGCTCCCCCGCTGGGGGCTCCCCGGTACTAATGAGCGGACTCGGGCTCACTGGGTAAACCCCAGCGCCGCCATGCATTTACCTGGTCACCTTGGAGTTCATGAAGCACTGCTGTAACGTGTCTGCCAGCCTCTGATGCACCAAGGAGTAGCGAATGAACGCCCTTCCTTTTCCCAGAGATGTTCGGAGCTGGAAAAAGCAGATGATGCTGAAAAGAAGGGCTGTTAGCATAACTCCACGCGTAGCCATGGCCTCCCGTCACCCCAGAGGGCAAGGCCTGCAGCAGGCAGACTTCTTGCAGGCTTCCATCTGAGAACAGTCTGTAGACTCTAGTAAACGAGTCAAGGGAGACCTGTTCACAAGAGGCTCTGGGTGCCCCAGGAAATGTCATTCTCCCTCCCCTGCTTCATCAGAAGCTCTGGGCTTCGAGTCACATGTGAAACTGTCTGATTTAATTTGGAATATTTAGAATAAAACTAGGCAGGTCAATGAAGGGCTCCTTGCACCACAAGTGAGCTTGAGCGAGACACGGTCTTAGTTTGGCTAATGTCTGGGCTTGTTTTTGAGGTGCTGGGAGAAGAGGCGCGTGGGAAGAGGCCAAGAGGTTGGCCTGGAGCCCCTGCGGGAGGGGGAGGAGAGAGGAGGGTGAGGGCAGGGGTGCGTCAGGGGGACTTTAAGAAGTTCTGATGGATGTGTGATGGCCTTCTGGGTGTTCTCAGAAACCCTCAGTAAAATCTGTATGTGTCAGTGCTTTCCTGGTTGGATTTGCTTCAGATATGCCAGCTCACTGCACCTAGTCAGAGGGGACCCAGGAGGTGAGGGAGAGCAGGGGTGTCTCTAGGTGGTCTGGTCAAACCAGGGTAAAGAACAAATGCATGTGGCTCTGCTTCAGGAAGTCTGAGGTGGACAACACAGGAGAGTCCAGGTGCAGGCCTGCCACTGAAACCTCACCACACAGTGCCAAACCCTTCTAAAGAGGTTTCTGGAAGCTTCTTGGAAGGTGGGGTGTGCTGGCCAGAGACTGTGCCACGAAGCTGCCACAGCAGGGCTCTGCCAGCGATGGGCACGCATGGCCAGTTTGCCGAATAGGACTCATTCCCAATGAGTCAGCCCCAGAAGTTAAGATAAGTGGGCAGGAATTCAAAACCTCTCAACCTACCAGTTCTGTCAGGCTCAGGGTCTGGGTCGGGTAAGTAAAGACCCACACACCCTCCTCACCTCTTCGAGGGTTAGAAATGTTTAACTTGGGTGGCGGGGGACGGGGGACAGATGGTCCTAACACCCCATACTATCGAGAAACCAGTCATGGCACTGGACTGAGACAGGAAGTGTGTGGTACACCCTAAGCACTGACATATTAACGAAGGTGTAAACACCCCGGTCTAGAGCACCTCTGAGCTCAGAGTTGTAGGTCTTCTTACTGCTGACTCAAGGAAACGATACCATGGTATGAAGTCACTTTAAAAAAATAAAAAGGTGTGAAATGTCACGAAGTAGAGAGGCTGTAAGCCATGTTTCCGTGTGCGCTCTGTGGGCCCGGGGCATGGTCAGGACACCCAGAAGCGAAGGTGGGTGGCAGCCAGACACACTGGCTTTAGAAAAACCATCATGGCACGCCTGCGGAGGGCTGGTCAGGGCAGACGCCCCGGGGAGAATCGTGGGGACACCCCCGTGTCCAAATACTTCTTCCACTGATGATCGAGGGCGAACGGAGTGTTCAGTGGTGACGCCCAGCACACTCAGGGCAGCCCAGAACAGCTGAGCAAGGCACTGTGAAGCCTAGCGTGCTGGTCAGATGGACACGTCCACATGTAGGCCCTATGGAACTTAGTAAGACCCTCCCACGACAGCCCATGTCCGTGAGCTCCCAAGGGATGGCCTTGTCCTTATTAGCAAAATGGCCACTGTAACAGCCTTTAGAACATGAAGACTTTTTCTACGGCAAACATTTGAGGCTGTGTCTTTAATCAGCCCTATTAACCAAACTGATGTGACATATGTACATATAAACGGAGCTCTTTATTTTAAGAGGTATCTTGAAACGCCCTCTGGGGGAGGGGATCCACAGTGTCTTCGTACCGCAAGTGAAAATACTGCCCAGCTTTTTTATTTTTGATGTTCTGAGATCACGGGTCCAGGGTCATGACCTAATTCCTTAAATTTTTGGCATCTGGCCCAAACTCATCTGCACTATACCAAGAAGCTACCCGATAGCAGTGAAGGGGAGGCCTGCAGGTTGCAGAGAGTGGACTCTGCTTTCAGCCAGATCACTGTGCCACCAGCCTGACGCCACGCTGCACCCTGGTTCGGACCCTGTCCATCTCGGGGGAAAAATGCACAGCTCAGGCTGAGCTTACTGTGAACCTCTGTAAGTGGCTGATTATAGCCTTAGTCTGTTTTAGCCCAAAAGGCTGCCTCCCGCCCCATGAGGGCCTGAGGGGCCCAGCAAGGCTTCTTATCCATTAACTTTTACCTTCTGGCCTGGACAACACTTGATGACGACAGTTAACCGGAATACCCAGCAGCCCTGTGGCCCAGTGCCCTTCCAAGTCATTCCACCCAAGAGTGCCCCGGAGAGCAGAGCCTTCCACAGGGATGAGGCAAGGGGAGCCCGTGGGAGGCAGAGCCCATGCAGCCACCAGACACCAGCACTGTCTGTGCAAGCAGGGAGTGCTCTTTGCTTCGAGGGGTCAGTTTCCCTGGCCTTGCATTGTCTAAAGGTCTGTGCCTTATGCGGAAAGGAGATTTACGCACTTTGTAACCCTGGGCCATGGGGACGAAGCTAAACTTATTTCCAGACTTCAGCTGTCTGAAGCCGTAAAGTCAAAGGCCTTTGTTGCTCTGAGGAGTGGAGGACAGGACAGTGACACTAAGAACTTCTTCCAGACTTCTGGAGAGGAGATGAGACCCCTCTCCAGGTGTGTGACACTCTATGTCAGGGACCCAATGGTCGCGCCAGGCAAGTTCTCACAACACTGTGACGCTGCACGGACGTGAAAGAAATCCAAGGAACAAACTCTTTTCCAAGGTCTTTCCTCATTTTCTCAGATGTCATGGAAAATGCTTGGCCCTCACTGTCAGCGTACCTAACGCCATCATTCTCTAGAAGAAGAAACCTATCTGGCTCCAGCTGGCAGGGAGCGGGAGGAGATCTCAGCGCACCTGACTCTGTGGCCTTCGTGGGAGGCCGGCCAAGGAGCACGGCGGCCGGCTTTAAAGTGACTCCAAACATACTGACAAGACGCTGAAAAGAGAGACGAAATGTAGAAACCCTTTAGGCCTCCCGCCCAAGATCTAGGGGTTTACTCACTCCTGAGTGTGCATAGTTTCTCACTCCCAGAGCAACTAGGCTGAACGGGCCGGGGGAGGGGGGGAGCGAGGGAAGGGGAGAGAGAGAAAGAGAGAGGAGAGAGGGAAAGAGAGAGAAAGAAGGAGAGAGAGAGAGAGTGAGGGAGAGAGAGGAGACGGGGCAGGAGAGAGATAGGAGAGAGGAAAGGAGGGAGAGAGAGACGGAAGGATGGACAGAGAGAGGCAGGGAGAAGAAAGAGAAAAAGAGAAAGGAGAGGGGGGAGAATATGTTGTTCTAGGGTTTTCTAAAACAGCAAAGCGCTGGCTGTCTGCTCAAGGGGCTCAGAACTCCATGTGGGAACGAGCTGAGCATAACCAGCATTTTAAGAAATGTCCCTTGAGGTCTCACATCACTCTCTTCATTACAAGTGCAAGTTTCCTGAACAAATTATAGGGAAAGCACCTAGTAAACTCTCAGAATTTCATCTAAGGAACGAATTCTTTTGAAAAGGCGGCCGCGTCCCGTGCTGTACGCCCGTGGGCCCCGCAGACAGCCTCAGTGTGAGCAGCCCGCTCCGAGAGCGCACGCTTGCGGTCTGCTGAACAGAGGCAGGACCGAGCCATCCCCTGCTTGGCGGCTTCCCTGAGCGAGCCCTGGGCACTGCGTGCGCCCGCATTTTCTTACTTCTTCACCAGCCGGCCACCCCCACCTCCTCACGGAGCTATCTGCACCACAGATCTGGGCAAGGGCTGCTTAAGGCAGCGAGACGAAGATGCGAGGACCTTGGCTGCTCTGCTCACCTCCGGAATGGACTTGACGAATCGGATCCCGTCATTGGCTCCTTTCACCTTGGCCAGGCAGGCGCAGAAGTAATCCCAGTAGTCCTTCCTGTTGCCCAGCAGGGTAGCCTTCTCCTTCTGATCAAACTGCGGAGACAGAGGAGGGTCAGGCCCGTGGCTGATCACCCCACCATTTCAATGATCGATAACAGCAACGGCTTCTTACTCACCTGTCCCAGACCAGGCCCTTTACGAGCGCCATTTTTACTGAATGGCAAAGGAGGGAGGGTGTTTCAACCCCCAGTTTACAGATGAGGAGACCGAGGCCGGGAAAGGTTAGGCAGCTGGCTAGGGTCACACAGCTAGTGGGATTCAGGAGGAACAGCTCCCCCAGAAAGCTCCCCGCTCTGTGCATAGAGCTGGGTGGCAGACCACCAAAGGGGCTGTTCACACAGGATGAGGACGTACAAGAGAAAAGCCTTGAAGGCAACATGAAGACTTTCGGCTTTGTCTCAACTTAGGGAAATGAGTTCAGGACATCTTACCCTGGCTACTCTCAAGTCTCAACACGGTTTTAATACAGACGTAATAAATCACATTAATGCTGGCTATGAGTCGTTTCAAATCCAAAACCAAAACGGGCTGACTGAAAGCGAGAAAGGTCCATAAATCGTGTCCCAGCGTAAAACAGAAGCAGCTGAAAAAGGACGGAAAGGTGAGAGTCTCAACACGTCGGGGCGTCGCCTCCAGCAGGCGCTCGTTCTCTAGACGGGCCTTGCTGGGATGTGACGTGGCACACGTCCGTGGTCAAAAGGATAAAGGTGCGTCTTTCTATAACATCACATTTTATAGTGTTTTTTTTCTGGTTAGGGAAGTTAAGATACATAGATTGTCAGAAAATCCTGATAAAACTAAAAAAAAAATATATATATATATATATATATAATGCCTAACATTCCCTCCCTAAGATAACTTCTGTTGACATTTTGGTCCATTTCCTTCCCGCCTCCAGTGATTGCCTATATTTTTCTGCATCTGCAGAACTCTCTAGATCCGTGCTTCTCCAAGCAAGCAGACATCAGCATGACACTGTGAGCACGTTCAGACAAAACTTCCTGGGCTGACCTCAGAGGCCCTGATTCAGCAGGTCAGGGTGGGCACGGAGAAGACATTTCTCACCCGCTCCCAGGTGATGCTGAGGCTGCTGGTCTGTGGACCCCACCACTCTGAGCAGCAAGGCTCTAAGATGGGAGCTTCTGGAGCATCTTCAGAGGGTCCACACACTTCCAGAGAGCGAGTGACTGGGTGTGTACCCATACAGGCATGTCTGTTTGGGGAGAGATCCCACGGCTTTCACCAGACTCTCAAAGGGGTATGCGACTGCCCCAGAGTTAAGATCCCTGCTAGCCAATGGCCTTGTGACTTGCCTCAAGATGACCTAAATCTCTAAAGAACGTTCTTGATGCCCACAACCATCCTAAGGGGCAACATTCCGATTCTCCAGAGGCTCGCGCTCGGAGGCTCAAGCTCCAAGCGACCGGGGACTGCTCCGACCTTCAGTCTAACCAGGAGGGCTTCGTAGCTTCCCCGAGCTGTCTGAACCACATCCTGAATGCTGATGAGTCACCCGAGAGGGAACCGAGAGAACAGAGCAGAGATCAGTGCAGTACAGGAGTCACTTACTTGGAGGAGATACTCAAGTTTGTAAGAAAACTTATGCAGGCTGGTGCTGTCGTCCGTAATGGGCTCCCCTGCGTCCTTAAATTCTTTGCTTAGCTCGGTCACAGCATCTTTAAGACAACAAACAGGAACACGTAACTGGCCTCAGAGAGAGAAGCAGAATGACACGGGAAGCAGGAGGAGTAAGCGGCCAGTGACGGCAGAGCACCGGGGAAGCAGAAAGTGGGATGTGACCCTAGAAGGAGGGAGTGCTGAGTCTGAAGGTGCTCAGGTGTCCCGAGAGCCCACAGGTACAATACCGCTGCTCCCTAACGGGGCTCATTTCTTGGTCCTCCCTGTAGGCCCACCACGTAAGTGGGCCTGGTAATACGCGTGCAGTTATTTGGCCAACGAAGGTCTGCTCTGTGCATGAGTCACTCGGCAGGCCCCTCTTACTGACTTCCAGACAGCCTTAGCCTTCCTTCTGGCCTTGTGTCTGGTTGTCCTTCACTATAACCCTACTGCTCAGTGCAGGCTAAGTTCCGGCTTCAGGAAGACCCAGAATGTGCAAATAAGAGTAATGAGAACAATCCCAAGAATGTCAACGATGACACCTGCTTCTGTGAGCTAAGTGCCCACCGGGGGCCAGGCCTGTGCATGTCCTTCTCATTTAATACGGCACTGCGAGGCGGGCATGGCTTTATTTACGCAAATTCAACACACAACTGGTTTTAAGATGCTCCCAACTGCAGAGCTGTTAAAATGGGGGGGAGGGGGAGAGTACAAGTGGAGAATGACGAAGGTTGGTATCATCATCCCCGTTTGGCAGATAAGGAACTCTGGGAGAGGTCAGAGCACTTGGCCAAAGACCCTGGGCTGCAAACGGCAGAGCTGGAATCAGAAGCCTGGTTTCTCCAGGGCTTTCTGACTCCAGAGCCCGCCTTTCCACTTCTAAGACAACTGGCTTCCCTGGGCAGAGAAGAGGGAAAACCACGTGTACTCTCGCTCGCAGCCTCTGCTGTGGCACAGAGGGACAGCGAGAAGCTGGGATCGGTGTGTAGATACTGGGAAGAGTGCCCCCGGCTGAGATGGTTGGGGCACGCTGCACAAAACCATCTTGCTCTGTGACGGCTCGTAAGGAGGAGCCCCCAGCCCCTGGCTCTCTAGAACCATAGCTGGAAAGCAGACTTGCCCAGCTCTGAAGCTGAGCCTAAGCTGCTCAAATTTAATCGACGCTGACCTCTCGGGCAGAGGTCAGCAAATGGCGAAGACAGGCTCTTGGGACTGATTCTTATACCAAGTGACTGCTGTCCAGCGGCACCCTCTAGAAGTGGTTGCTGCGGCTGGCATCCAGAGCCGGGGGGAGGCGGGGAGGGACCCGGCCAGGGACCGGGGAAGACGCACAGCCTTTCTCCCCCACCCTCAGGTGGAGTTAACGCTCACAGCATGATCTGGGAACTCCTGAAATTTTGAAAGAAGGAGCCTTGCGTATGAAATATGAAGTTTTCAGCTCTAATCTCTGCTAATCCAAATTCATCACTTATGAATAATCTCAGTTTTCTGTGAATTACACATCTGTGTCTGCCAACAATCTCGAGCAGCGGGTGTTGTCGTCAAGCTGACCTAGCACGTGAGGGAAGCTGGGACCTTGGGAAGATGACGGGACTTGTCCAACACCTTCCAGGGTCAAAAGGCAGAGCCAGGAGCTGACCCCAAGGCCCGTGACACTGCTGTCACCAGGAGGAAGAGCGGGCTGCCCTGCAGTGGCGTGAAGGCTAAGCAGTGCCCAAGGACACCTCAGTTAGGGATGCACCACTCCCACGCTCCACGCTACAGAGTTCTCGTGTGCTCGTGAAGCCAGTTCCCAACACATGCAAGGGAAGGGTCTTGAGAGAGTGGTGTCTCAAAGCACTCAGTGGGCTGCGTGCAGGACACTGAGACGGCCTTGGGATGTCAGGGACGACCAGACCAGCCAGGATGTGGGGTGGCAAAGGTTACCTGGACAAATGCCAACGCCTGCCTTCCTCCCTGGATCAGGAGTGCTAAGGGGTGGGGGGGTCCTCTCTTCCTCTCTCTCTCCTCCCAGTAAAGACCTCTGGGTCCCAAAGTCATCCTGGAGAACCAGAGACTGGCACGCAGAAAAGAAGGCCTACTTTGTGGAGAGACTTCTCAAGGCCAGTGGTGAACTCAGATTTGCAGAGATTGTCATTTTACTTTCTCTGCTTCTGTGTGTGTGTGTGTGTGTGTGTGTGTAGGCTTAAGAAAAAAACCCAGCTAATATTTTAGCCACAAGTAAGCTGGTGTGGTTAAGAATGTAGACTCTGGCACCTGGTGGGTGTGCAAACCCAGGCTCCGCCCAACTGGATGTGTGGCCTTGGGCAAGTCACTGAACTTCTCTGTGCCTGTTTCTGCACCTGCAGAATTGGGGTAATGGTTTCTACCTCACAGACCAAATGCGAGGACTCCATGAGTCATTATCCATAAGGCACATGTAGGACAGTGTCTGGTACATGTGAAATGCCAGGTGATGATTAGCTATTCAAGGCCCCAAATGCTATCTAAATGGGGAGATAAGCCTGGGAGCAATTTTTATCTCAGCGCCTTTTGACCTGCAGAATGAGAAGCCTACGGTGGCCGCCACTTGCCCGGTGGCCCTGGGTGTGACAGACTGCAGTTGGCCATCACTGTGCTTGAGCAGGTAGGAGCCTGGACCTTAAGCCCGTCGGGAGGGTATTGCTGTCATCCCTGCAACACGCAGGAAGCGGTCAGCTTCAGACCGTGCGGTAGCCAACGTGCTGGAGCTCCACAGAGGCCTGCAGACCCGCCCCGGGTATCTGGGGGGTGGGGGAACATGCCAGAATTCTGACCCCTGGGACATCACCCAGAAGGGTGAGGTCGGGCCCTGGGCTCTCCTCCTGAGGCTACTGCACTCCCTGTGCCCCTCCCCTGGCCTGCCCTTCTCCAGGGCGATGAGAGCTACGAGTCTCGGTGGGTTTGCTGAGCTCAGGGAAGTCCAGGAGGCAGCGAGCCCAGAATTACAGTGCGTCACAGGAGATAGGCTGTCCGTCTGCCAGGACTAGGGAGGACAGCAAAACAAGAAAGACGGGTGCCTGGTCATCCCGCTCCAAGGGAGGGAGAACACGCCTTCCCAAATGAGCCAACTCCACCGCGGCCCGAAGGCTCGTGATTCAGCCGAAGACCGAACAGGTGGCTTGAAAACACACACATACACACACACTGAAAGCAGAACCAGACCCAGAAAAGGGTACTGGATTTTGTTGACAAACTGGCTTCACAGTGCTCTGAGAGGAGGGCCAGCCCAGCTCTCCCAGCCTGACCCGGGGTGGGCACTCCCGCAGGATGTGTCCCGAGGGCTCCCATTACTCCCCTCCGCGTGACGAGGATGACAGGATGACAGCAGGAGCACAGCCCCAGCTCCCCCACAACCGAGCCCCACATGCCTCCCCACCCCCCAAACCGCCGCACCTTGCAAATCGCGGATGATTCTCTGGAGCTGGCTCTCTGCCATGGGGGAAGCCATCTCGACTGGCTGCAGGCCGCCTCTCTCGGCTGTGCGCCTCCTGCCCGGGTCCGATCAGCAGAGGTCAGACCCCATGGTGGCACCTGTACGAGGGGAGAAGGAGGCCATGGGGGAAGCAGTCACAGACACAATGTGAAGACAGCAGGACAGGAGCGTGCTCCGGGCACAAAGTCACCCCATCTCGGTGTCCTCCCTCAACGGGCAGGGCTTGACCTTTCTGTGGGTGCCTTGCTCGGTGGGCATCCCCTGGCTAGCTTCCGACCTGCTTATATTCAGACACAAGGACCTGGGTTGGGGCTTAAAAGGCAGCATGACTCGTTCCTTCTGAGCTTCTCTCCTCTTCCACCCTCTTAGGCAGGACAGCCTCACTCTTCTTCCACCTTTAGAAATGCCTCCTGGGGGCTCCCCTCACCCCCCGTACACCAAGGCCTGAACCAGGCCAACCCACACTCAGAGGGCCTGCTGAGCCAACAGAGCTGCCCACCACCAGACCCCTGTCTCCCCCCACCCAGCCCCATGTCCTCCCCAGGCTTGCTTCCTCTGAGGGACGGTCAGTAACCTCTGGCAGGGCGGTGGGGGAGGCGGGAGGCTGAGGACCCTTGGGGCTTCGGGATCAAGGAAAGCCGGCCTTGCCTGGTGGGGGAAGCAGCTCCCTCGTGGGGGCTCGGCAGCTCCAGCTGCCCAGAATCCAGCTCGGCCTGGCTGTGCAGACACCGCCTGGCCCGCACTGGGGGCCTGCGCAGCCCTCGGTCCGGTCAAAGGACACGTCTCTATTTTAAGCTTGGTTACAGTCCTCTTGCAGCTGGTGAGTCCTGAGTTACCGGCCCTGTTCGGGCAGCTGCTGAAGTGATCTAAGGACACAGTACTGGCTAAAGACCAACGGAGGTGAGGAGACATGAGTGGCACTGGGGAGAAGTCTGGATACGCACTGGGACACTCTCCTGTCCCTCCTTTAGAAGCTCCAATTCTTTCCTCAGCTGTCCGATGCAAGGTTGTGCAATGCTTGCTGGCAAAAGCCGGTAGCAAGGCTAAGGTGGCCATAGGGGCAGCCACCACTAAAGGAGGGACTACTGTGTGCCAGGTGCTGGGCCCTGTTAGGTGCTTGACACACGTGATCATTTTAATCTCGCAATCCCCCTAGTGCAGTAGATAACGTGCAAAGGACAGCCTGGTGTTCGAGAAGTTCCTGTGACTTGTCTAAGGCCATAGGCCAGTAAGGAGTAGAACTGTGGTTTGAACCCTGGTCAGTCTGATTCAAACCCTGCGGATTTATAGCTGAGCTACCGTCACTACTGCAAATGACCAACCACTTCCACGGGCTTCTAGGAACCGCCCCTCTAGCGTCTCCCAAATAATGTGCCGCCACCCTGAGTGTTTCTAACATGCGCTGGTCCTCACTTTCTCGCCGCCATATTACCCTTCTCTCTCCAAGAGTTCAGGAGAGAAGGCTCTGGGGTAGAAATGGTCCCAGGTTTCAAGTTCCTCCAAATATTTACATAAGCATTCCAGCGTAGGCCTGAAAGCAAGAAGGGCCGCTGGGGCCGGATATGCCAAGGCCTATTTTTAACCAACAAAACCAGCACAGCAGTGACTCCAGGCAAACAAGGCCCAAAGAGGGCTTCTCGGGCCTAGGGGGAGCAAGACAGGCACACACGAATACCACACTCTCAGCAATTCCTGACACGGAGCCCAAGAGACACAGGGGATCCACCGAGTGCCCTCCAAAGCCCCCTCACAAGTGATAGCACCCCGCCCATCACAGACAGCAAACTGAGGGTGGGAGTGGTTTTCAAGAAGCCAGCCTGCCCATCCCTGGGAGTTTCTCCAGGTCACCTGAGGAGCACAGCGCCTAAGCAGGGACCAGCCAGGGCCCTACAGAGACATCTCTGCAGGGGCTCTGTTGCCCAGAAGGACACTCTGTCCCTCCCAGAGAGGTAGAGAAAGTCGAGGGTCCTCACTGTCAACGCACAGTTGCCCCAGCTCCACGCTCTGTCCAAAGTGCCTACTCTGGGCAGGGAGGGGACACAGAGGCACACACGGCACCATCCAGCCCTGGAGGTGCTGAGCTGTGCTCCAAGGAGAAAGACAGAAAAATATCCAGATATCTGGACAACGGCAGGAGAGGTCCATACAGAGATATGAACAAAAAGTGATGGGTACTCAGCCATGAAAAGGGCTGAGCCACAGATACATACAACAAATGCTTTCTGCAGAGTGAAAACAGCCAGCCTGAAAGGTTACGTACTTGATGATTCCCTTTGCAGGCTATTCTTGCAAAGGCGAAATGCGGGGGAGAGATCCCCTGGGTGGTTGCCAGGGCCTGGGTGTGCAGGGAGGGCTTGACTCTCAGAGTCTCCAGAAACTGGGAGAGGCGGTTCTGTTCTGTGTTTTGCTTATGGTGGTGGTTATGGGACGGTATGTGTTTGACAAACATGTATTTGCCAGAACTCACAGATCGTGAATGGGGCCTCAACAAGACAGGCCGCACTGTGATGAATTCGGAAAGATGCCATGGGACCTAAGGAAGGGAAAATTAATGCTGCCTGGGCGAGGGAGAGGGTGGTAACCGAGCTGTGCCCGGCCTGCAAAGTAAGGATGAAGTCTCTGAAGAGACCCAAAGAGGAAAGGGCACCAGGATGGGGGGGGGGTTCAGGGGAGCACACAGGCTGCTTCTCTCCCCTCGTTCTCTCATCTGACTGTGGTCAGCGGAGGGCCTTGTCGTTTCTGGGAGAAATAAACTCAGAGGAAGACGACCCATACTCCCCAGGTCCTCAAAAGCAGCCCCCCGGGTGCGTGTGCATGCTTCAAACTAGGGTGAAACCCACACCCGTCGAAGAGGGCAGGCCGCGACTCCAGCAACACGCCGAGTGGCCTCACCCAGGCTCTGGCCGGGCCCTCTTCTCTGAGGCCTGGCCAGGAAGAGAACAAGGTCTGCAGACCAAAGTGGCGTCCTGGCATGACGGGCCTCAACAGGCAGAAGCGGGCTCAAGACTTGCTGGCCCTCTGGGGAAGCTGCCCAGTGCCCGCACACACGCGGGAGGCCTCCTCTGCCTGACCCTCGGAGCGCGCTCCGCTGATGCCAAGTTCCCAGGTCACGGGGTGAGCTGGGCCCAGCTACTGATGACGTAAGCTGGTTTTCCAAAATGCCTGAGTCACCACCCAGGTAACGCGCCCCAGGAAACTAGCTGCTGGGGCTGGTGGGCCCGGGTGGGCTTCCCCACCGCGGACACGGGTCCCACCTCGCAGGGTTTCACGAAGTTGGACTGGAGTTTCCTTTGAAGATCATGGTCACCATCAGGATGCTACTTTCCTGGACACGGGAAGGGTGGCTCTTAGCGCTTTGCCCCCCTCTTCCCTGGTCTGAGGTCATTATGAATCCCTGGAAGGCACAGAACGAGGCACCGTCTCTCTCGTCACTCTGTGGTCAACTTTCTTGTGTCTCCAGATAAACTTGCCCTTTGGTTGAGGGATGAGAGAGTTTTTATTCACAACACTCCTGACACCAACAGTATGGCTTTTCCCCACACCGACAACCAGTTCTGACTCCAGCTGGGTGTTCTTTAATTCAATTCAATCCTGACACTGACTCCCTGGACTTCGTGCAGACCCCACCAGTCAAACGCTCTGCCCACAAGACGTCCCTGGCTTCAGATGCTGGTCACAAGCCCCAGGCTGCTGCTCCCTGTAGTTCTGACCAACCGGCTATATACTGGGGCTCCCCATCGGGGCACCTGAGTGGCTCAGTCGTTAAGCATCTGCCTTCGGCTCAGGGCATGATCCCGGGGTCCTGGGATCGAGTCCCACGTTGGGCTCCCTGCTCTGCTGGGAGCCTGCTTCTTCCCCTCCCACTCCCCCTGCCTGTGTTCCCTCTCTCCCTGGCTGTCTCTCTCTGTCAAATAAATAAATAAATCTTAAAAATAAAATAAATAGACTCGGGGTCCCCATGAGCCCTTCCTCGGGTTTGATAATTTGCTAGAACAGCTCACAGAACTTGGAAAAACACTACTACTGATGAGGGAACAGAAGGCAAGCTGAGGACAAAGCAGAAACTGACACCCCGCAATCCCCCCCCCCCCCCCACCATGGGATGTAGGTGACATTCCTCAGGCACTCCTGGCTGCCCTAAAGGACAAAGAAATAGTTAACCTAGGGGGGCCTGGGTGGCACAGCGGTTAAGCGTCTGCCTTTGGCTCAGGGCGTGATCCCGGCCTTATGGGATCAAGCCCCACATCAGGCTCCTCCGCTATGAGCCTGCTTCTTCCTCTCCCACTCCCCCTGCTTGTGTTCCCTCTCTCACTGGCTGCCTCTATCTCTGTTGAATAAATAAATAAAACCTTTAAAAAAAAAAAAAAAAGAAATAGTTAACCTATAGATACCACAATCCTGCAAGACTTAAGTCTCCCTCAGTTTTACAAATGTCTTTAGCAGGGGCGCCTGGGTGGCACAGCGGTTAAGCGTCTGCCTTCGGCTCAGGGCGTGATCCCGGCGTTGTGGGATCGAGCCCCACGTCAGGCTCCTGCGCTGTGAGCCTGCTTCTTCCTCTCCCACTCCCCCTGCTTGTGTTCCCTCTCTCGCTGGCTGTCTCTATCTCTGTTGAATAAATAAATATAAAAAAAAAAAAAAGACAAATGTCTTTAGCAGTTTACAAGAACGAAGCATTTCTACCAATAACCTACCTTCCGGAAGGGAATGTAGATACAATTAAATGTCCTTATAATCTGCAGCCTCCAGGAAGTGCCCAACTACCTTCATGTTAATGCCTTACTAGAGGGGTAAACAACCTTAACTTGACAATGGCAAGGCCTCTGGTATCTTGTGAGTCTTCTTTAACACATGAAAGTATTTCCTCAACCTCCCTTTTTCCTTACCTCCCCCAACCCCATGGTATATAATCAGCCACCCCTCACAACACCGGTGCAGCAGCTCTTTCTGCCCACGGGTCCTGTGTCCGTGCTTTCATAAACCACCAATTGTGCACCAAAGACGCCTCAAGAATTCTTTCTTGGTCGTCGGCTCCGGACTCCCCCCCACTGAACCTCACGTGTATTCCATGTCCTCATCACTACGACCCGTTTATTTTACAGGATACAATTTGGGACCGGACAAGGGGAAGAGATGCGGGCTGGGGCGGGGGGAGGTTGGTTTGAGGGGTGTGGGGCTTCCATGCCCTCAGGGTTCCCCTACCTTCAGCCCTTCAGCTGTTCACTGACCCAGAAATTCTCAGAACCCCATCATTTAGGACTGTTTTTTTTTAATATTTTATTTATTTGACACAGAGACAGCCAGTGAGAGAGACAGCCAGTGAGAGAGAGACAAGCAGGGGAAGTGGGAGAGGAAGAAGCAGGCTCCCAGTGGAGGAGCCTGATGTGGGGCTCGATCCCAGAACGCCGGGATCACGCCCTGAGCCGAAGGCAGACGCTTAACGACTGTGCCACCCAGGCGTCCCCATTTAGGACTTTTTAACGGAAGGTTTCATTGCAGAGGCACGGCTAATTAAACACTGGCCACTGGAGATCAACTCCCATCTTCAGCCCCTCTCTGCTCCCAGAGGTCTGGGGTGGGGCTGAAAGGGCCAAACCTCTATTCACGTGGTTGGTTCCTCTGGCAATGAGCCCCATCCCAAAGCGATCCAGGGGCCCACCCAGTCACCATATTAGCATAACCTCAGGTGTGGTTAAAAGAGGCTTGTCGTGAATAACAAAAGACAGTCCCATTACTCAGGAAATTCCTAGGGTTCCAGAAGCTCTGTGGCGGGAACCGAGACAAACACCAAATATCTATTTCCTATTGTATCACAGAGATTACGTGAAGCAGCCCGATCCTGACAACCCATTAGCAGAAGGCTCTCGTAACTCAGGAGACACTTAGAGCTTCTATCCACACGGCCTTGGCCACGCACAGCTGCTTCAGCACCAGGGGAGTGACTCCAGGACTCCCATGCCTCCCAAGACCCCCAAGGCGCAGATCGCCTCCATGAACCCAGGGTCCTTGCTGCAGGACCTGTAAAAACCTCCATCGCTCATCTCTGGCAAGCTCTTTCAAATACCAGAGAAATTCATTTCCTAAAACTTGGGGGAACACTGGATTCTCTTGCCAACGACTCGGACTCGGAATTACGTTTTAGCTTATCCAGCATGTCTAAAAGCATCCGATATTCTGATAGAGTGCAACAGGGGCTAAATGCATTCTTAAAAATTATTATTACCTGGGACTATTGCCCGAGTTCCTAGTCATAGCTTCGGTATTATTCTAGAAGTAAAGAACCTTCCCCAAACTCCAGATTCCTCCTATACCTGCCCAGATGCCCTAACAATAGAGAGAGCAGTTTCGTCCCAAATTAAGATACAAAGACACCAACTGACTCCTGTAAGCTTATTTACACGCCCGTGCTAATGACTCAGATTCATAATGTTGCCCAGAAACCGGCTTTGGCAGGCGCAGCACAGCATCTGACGAGTCACAGTAAGGAAAGAAGGATCCGAAGGGGGAGGAGGAGGTTTGGGGCGTGGAAGACAACCTCGCCCTGTCTTCAGAATTTTTTCTACTGGCTCCTACCCCAATAGCTGAGAAGGGACCCGGAGAGGGCGCCGGGCCATTGGGCTCCTCCCCGCAATCCCAAACAAGGGGAAACATACCAGTGGTGAATTCCACCCCGACCAAGAAAGAATGTGAACAAGGGCAGTTCAGATCTGCAGAAGGCAGAAAGCCTCTCTGGAAGAGTCCATTGCCTTGGCCTGGTCCCACACACCCAGCAGCATCTAATCTAGTTGCTACCTCTGCGGGGGTGGGGGGCACTTGGCTGGTACCTGCAGCTGAGGCCCGGCGGTCCTGCTGGCTCAGTCCCGGAGCGTTGGCGCTGGGCAGGCTGCCCTCGGCAGAGCCTCCAGAGGGTGCCAAGGAGAGTGCTCAGGAGTCTGTCAGAGGCCAGCTCAGAGGCAGACATGAACACGTGAACAGAGGCTCAGGAGGCGACCCAACCCCTCAGACCTAATTAAAGTGTTGACCAACTGCGTGCCTCGGTCATCTTTCCCACACACTCCTTCTTGCTTGCGATATTTTGTAAAAGGGAGTGGAGACTTGAGCCTTTGCCATCCCTTCGTGAACCTTCTCGTGGCCCTCGCCCTCCCACCAACAATTCCAGGCTTCTAGGTCGCTGCCCCTGGACCACACACAGAACTGGCTCTGGTTCCAGCCCACTAGCCCACGAGGGCAGGGTCGAGACACCTGTGGATGGGAGGTGTTGCCTCTGGGGGAAGCTGACTGTCTTTTTTTAGGACAGGGTCAGGGCAGCTGCTCTGGAAGGAGCCACACATCCGTACCTGAGGTCTTGCCACCAGAAAGCCCAGAGAAACTATCCAGGAGGTGCGAGTGCATGTGTGGAACTCCGGGCAGTCTCCGGGACAGTTGCTTGAACACTCGAGAACTCGGCTGGAGCACCTGTGTCTTCCTGTGCCCACACAGCACAAACCCACCCGGATGCAGAAAACTGCAGAGCTCCAAAACCATATGCTCGGGCAACTCTCCTGACCGGAGGATCAAGGGGGTCAGTCCAGCCAGTGACAAATTACGAACTGAATCTCTGACAGAATATGCTTTAGCCACTAACCACGGCCTTGAGGAAGACTGCGTATAACCCGTATGTGTTAAGAGACTGTCAGCCGGGCAAGAGGGATTTGCTGGGCACCCCTAGTGAGAGGCAGACCTGAGCCAGGGGTGGGCCCTGGCCTTCAAGAGAGGAGAACAGACAGCATATACCCTACTAAGCTTACAGACGGATAAGAAATCACCTGAGGCCTGCGAAGGGCTTGGATGAAAAGGAGGTGAGCACAGAAGGCACCAGATTCTACTCTGCTCATAATTCTAAGCCCCACTGCCTTCCTTCCACGTTTGTGGCCATTCGCCAGTATGGTAATTTCTCGTTTAACCTGTTCTTCCCACCTGTCTGTAAGCTCCATCACTACTCACATTTCCCCAGCACCTAGCACAGTTCCGACCCGTGGACAGCCCGCGATAAATTACTTACTGAAGGAAGGAATCAGTCAGACAAAACCAAACACAGAGCCTCTTGCTCCACAAGCCAAACTAAATCTTAGGCATAGAAATGTACCAACATGTAAATAATGCTAATCACCCTTCCATGGCAGGAAACATGGGTAAATTTTCAAAAAATCTGATTTCTCTGATATTTCAATTTTCCTTTACTGGACATAAATTACTTTCACGTTGACTAAAATAACGCATTAAAAAATCACACTGTGATTACAGACATTATACCATCATTATTGTGGAAATACTATGGAATTATTATCCCAAGAAGAAACGGAATAATGTAACTTAGGGACTAGAGGGATGCAAGTGTGTCTACGGGAGAAAGTGTGCCCCACAACTCTGGCTGGACGCAGTCTTACCCAGAAGCCTCCTTCACCCTATCTGGACAAAGATAACCACTGGCCACTCCGGGCACCTCTCCCACTCACCCAATCTTCCCAAGGCCCTTCCCTTCCCTTTCTGCATTCCTGGGACTTGGATCTGGAAGCATAAACCAGGAACACTCCCAGGGTGGGGGAGGTACTGATGGGTCTGAACTCCGCTGTGCTCCTTGGATGCCAAGAGCAGCATCCGGGTACAGACAGGGCAGGGGGTGGGGCTATGCCGGCAGACAGGAAGGGTGAGCAAGACCCAGGATGGCTCTGAAGCTGGAGTTTGGCAATGGGCAAGAAAACTTTCCTTTCTTTTACCAACTGTAGCTGAGGCTTGCCAATCTGGACCCTATTCGGATTCTGGAATCAGACTAGTCATGTGAAATTTCCATTCCCTAGCGTGCAATGGGTAATTCGATAAAGATCGTGCCATGATTGGGTGAGAGCATGCTAAATTTAGCTCACCAAACTCTTTTCAGGCAATTTAAGCAAATCTGTCTATCCTGGGGAAGTTATTTGACCTTTTCCTAACTTGTGTGGGGTTTTTTCCCCCTGTTTTTTTGTTGGTTTCCCCCCATGTGCAATGTGGGGAGGTTATCCTTTATCTTCCTTAAGGAAGAGGCGGGGAAGGCAAGGAGCACACATTCCAAGGGGCTAACTTTGGCGGAGGCTTCCAAGTGCCCCCTCCCTGCTCTTGACCAAGGCTCCAGGCACCCTGGAAGCAGCCCATGGGGCTACAGGTTCAGCTCGAGGAAATGCCTTCTGGCTCCTTGTGAAACCACCACCTCTTGTTCGGCTGTCCAGCCTCCCTGGACCTCCCACAGGATGCTCCTCTTGGCCTACCCCCCCACCCCCGGCATACTAATGGCTTGTTTGGAATGCTTTTTCACCTCAGGTTTTTCTTTTGGATTCCACAGGCTCCCCTAACTCGGTTTTTTGCCCCAGGTCAAAGATGCCATACCCCAGGCTCCTGAGGTGGTCAGCCAGACCTGCCCGCGGGCCCCAGAACCAGACCACAGAGTCCCCTCAGAACCACGCTGATACACACGTCCTCATCCCTGCAAACAGGATCTGGCCAAACTAGAAACAGGTGCTTGGTGTGTTTCAAATGCCACAAAGGCCTTCGTGAACAGGGAAGACATTGGTGGTCACGAAAACCATGAGGTTGACTGGCTCCAACATGTGCAAGAGGGGAAAACACCTCCGGCCCCACGGAGCACGCCACCCTCATCTCGTAAAAGCCTTTAGCCCATGTGCTCTGAGGCTGAAGCTCCTGTTGTGGGGCAGTCTGGTGACAAACAGTGAGTCTAAAAGCAGCAGAAGGATAAATACGGACCCATGGAAACATTTCAGTACCCACCCCACTGATTCATTGACCTGTTCAAACAGAGGCTCTCTACCAATCAAAAGCTTGAAAAACAAAAACGAACAAACAAAAACTCCAAAAAACTGGCACTGAGATCCCAAACAGAAAACACTGTTCATCTCTGGAGCAACACAGTGACCTTCCGCACTACGTGAGCGGATGCTGACGAGGCCAAACTCCACTCATCTCTGCTCACGGGCGGCACCTGGCTGGTTACCCTTGTACCCAGTTAATGCACCTGCCCTGCTGTGCGTTCCGGGGCTCCTCCAGTGAATGTGGCCCCAAACTCTGAGTTCCTATCAGTGATTTTCACCACGAGACCACAGCTGGGCAATATGCTTCCTCAGTCTCATGTTTAAAGACATTCCAGCCTTGAGTCACCGAAGTCGTCCTTGGAATCACCAGAAAATACAGGTTACCCATCAGCCAAACTTCTCCCCTAAAGGGAAGAGAGAGACTGCCATTTCTCGGGTGCCTGTTATGTGTTCTGGAGGCAACAGCCCACAGCCTCGGTGACTGATACAGGTCAATGTCACCAGCTGCTCTGATCTTGTCTGTTTGGGGTGGTTCCTCTCATCACAAACATCGGGGGGGGGGTATTGTTCCCTAAAAGGACCAGGCTAAAAGCATGCCTCCTGAATCCATGCTATTGCCCCCAAACCAGCCACAAGGAGCAAAGGCCATCCAAGGAGCAGCTAGAAGATCGACTCTAAAGCAACTACAAAAATAAAGTCGAATACAACTTGCAGATTCTAACAGGTGGGCACATGTTCACCATACAATTCTGTCAGTGATTATGTTTATTTTCCTAATAAAATAGTGAGCACAATTTAAAAGCTACATGAAGCACTACACAAAGATGAACACTTTTACTAGAAGCAGAAAACCTGTTTCCTAAAGCAAGAGCCATTTCAGATCCTTGTAATCAGAGAAGGCCACATCCCTTCACTGAGATAGTTAACTCCGATTTCCAGGGTGATCACAACGATGGCCCACAACTGGACAGGGAATTCAGTAATTGATGAACAGTGGCTGTCACAGAAAGGGGGGGGGGTCGAGTAGAGTCCACTCAACATGGGCCCTCTTCGGAAGGTGGGAGCCACAGAAAACATTAAACCTCAGCCAGACGGCTCTTTCCTGACACCAACACGCAGAGGAAGCCGCATTAGACAGATGGCAGGAGAGTAAAGCTTGCTACAGAGACCACAGGGCTTGCAGGGGCAGGAGGGCAGTGAGCAGATTACAGCCTGATCCTCTGCCCTCAAAGAGCCCCTGACCCATTTCTCTGTGGGAAAGGAAACTGCCGTGGTAAGACAAGCTGAGGGGCAGAGGCTGCAGCCAACACAAGCAGTTTCTATAAGTGCTCAATTTTTTTCTGGAGGGGGCAGCCAATGGGAGCCGTGAAGAATGATGAGGGGCATCAGAGGACACATGTGCATTAACAGGGAGCCACGTGGTTAATGTGTCAACCACACACACTTTCCTCACACAAAAATAAAATAAAATCCAGCGCTTCCCCTACAACAACCCCCACCCTAAGTTCTGAATAGCATGGACTCTTATCTAGCCCAAGTCCCATGCAGTCACACCACAATCCCAAACCTACAGGTGTTTCAGGAAAAAGCACTGGGGCGGTGTCTCGAGATCCTGCACCTGGACACAAGGTAAAGAGAATGGGCCAAGGCCTGAAGATGGCCCGGGATGAACAAACTGTCCCCCTATGGGTGGAAGGGCGAAAAGAGGTCTGGGCTGTCCCGGCCCAGCTAAGCCAGGACCTTAACTTTTTAAGGTCAGCAGCCTTCCGGGCAACGCAAGCAGAAACTCCGGGACCTGGACTCCTGTGCCTAAAGGATCCAAAGCTTATTCTGAGACTCCCATATGGTGGGCTCCTTGGCGGCCCCTCAGCCATCGGAGGTCCTGGAACTGGTGTTTGGGGGTCTGTTTTTCTAACTGACCACCGGAGGCAGCCTGGGCTCCGGGATTAGTTTCAGCCCCGGCCTGAGGTGCCTCCCAGGCCCGCTGGGCAAGGGCAAGGGCTCGGGCGGGGTCCGGGGGAGACCCGCGATGGGCGGGGACGGTGAGGGCAACAGGTGAGAAGCCGCGCCCGGACGGAAGTTCTCAGCTCCCGGGCCGACAGCGGCCCAGGCTCCCCCAAGGTCCGGCCGGCCCCCCGCGGCACTTACGCGCTCGTGGGTCCACCGCTGGGCAGAAGCGAAACTTTCTGGGGCCCAGCGGAAGAGTGCGGTAGCGCGGCGTAGCCCGCCATGATACGCAGAGCCGCCGCAGGCGGGCGCGAACTACAACTCCCGTCATGCTCCGCAGGGCCAATGCCTACAAGTCCCGTCGGACCCCACCGCACAGGGGCTCCGGCTCCGACTCCCTGTTCTCTCCGCGGGGCTGAGGTTTGCATCTCCCACTGGCGCCGCGGTGCCACCGGCCCTAGCTTAAACCTTGCAGTGCCCGCGGGCTCGTGTGTCCACAGGTCATCTGTGTGGCACCTTGAAAGCAGTGCTGTCCCCGTGCGGCTTTTGAGAACTTGAAACGCGGCTAGTTCGGGTTGAATCGTACATGGGCTGTAAGTGCAAAATACACCTGACTTCCAAAGACTTAGTATGTAAAACATCATGTGAAATAGCTTATTACTACTTTTATACTGACTCCATGTTGAAACGGTAATATTTTTGATACGTTGGGTGGGCTAAATGAAAAGTATTATGTACAATACTATGTATTGCTGGGCTTCACATCTTTTTTTTTTTTTTTTTTAAGATTTTATTTATTTGTTTGACAGAGAGAGAGGCAGCCAGCGAGAGAGGGAACACAAGCAAGGAGAGTGTGAGAGGGAGAAGCAGGCTCCCAGAGGAGCAGGGAGCCCGATGCAGGGCTCAATCCCAGGACCCTGGGATCACGACCGGAGCGGAAGGCAGACGCCTAATGGCTGAGCCACCCAGGCGCCCCTGGGCTTCGCATCTTTTGATCCCCTCACTTCTTAACACAGGGATCTATTGGAATTCAATGCTCAAAAAGTAAGTGTTAATAAACTATCGCCCCTGATTTGGGGTGCCATGTGCCAGAGGACCCCATGTCCCTGGGGTCATCACCCCAAGTGCTTGGGGCCATGTCCCCGCTTGACCAGGGTTGTGAACTCACATCCTCAGGGCTGTGACACCTCATGCTCAGGTCCGTGACCCCATGTACTCTGAGTAGTGACCCCTTGTGCCAGGGGCTGTGACCCCACGTCCTCGGAGCTGTGACCCCTTGCCTCAGGCAGTGACCCCACATGACTGGGGCTATGAATGTTGGAGTGTGACCTCTCTGAGCCCTGGTGCCCTCCTTGGTCTAAGTGGGAAACAGAAACCTCACAGGATGATTATGAGAGGTAAAAATGTCTGGGCCCGGCACAGAGCAGATCTCAGTAAAAGTCCGTTTCCAATCTCCTGTGGGTGGCTTCAGTCAGATGCAATCTTCTGTGAGGCCAGGGTAGACACTGAAGCCTCACGAGGGGCTCTGAGATGCACGAGAATTCCCCACACGTCCACTGAGGTTGGTGCCCTGTATTAATGCTCGTGCTGCCACAACAAAGTCCCACAGCCTAGGTGGCTTAAACAGGTCTCCAGGCCAGAAGTCTACGATCAGGGTGTCTGCAGGGTTGACTCCTTCTGAGGCTGTGGGGGAGTACCTGTTCCATGCCTCTCCTAACTTCTAGTGGTTGGGGCAATCTTTGGTGTTCTTGACTTATGATAGTATAACTCCCGTCTTCACATGGCAATCTCCCTGTGTCTGGGTCTGTGTCCAAATTTCCTCTTTTTGTAGGGACACCAGTCATATTGGTTTATAGGCCTGCCCTCACCCATATGAGCTCAATTTACATATGCAGTAACCATATTTACAGAGAAGGTCACATTCAGAGGTACTGAGAATTAGGACTTAAACATAAGAATTTGGTGGGGAGTAGGGGGAGGACACAGTTCAACCCATATGTGCTGGAAGCTATAGGTTTATATCCCCTAAAGAACCTCATGGAAATGCAACTCATGAAATTATAGACCCATACGCTTTATTTTTTTAATCACAGGAAGAGATCTTAGAGATAACTGAGTTTAAACCTCTCCAGTTACGTTGAATAAATAAGGAGAGGAAGTGGCTTGCTAAAGATCCAGCCAGAAAGGAGAATGTGACTTCCTATAAAGACCAATGTGGATTTCCTCTGATTTTTAAATAAACAGAAGATGCTTTGAAAAATTAGTAATGTTCAGTGTTTTGTGTTTTTTTTTTTAAACTCACATTATCCTTACTATTGAAAAAAACCAGAGGCAGATTGTTGAGCCAATTGTAACCAAAGTGGGGGGAAAGATACAGGTGGGTACTTCCTTCTCCAAACTCCCATAGCTCATTGCAAAGTGCTTTGAAATGGTTTCAATGACAAGATTAAGGTGACGTATTCAAGGTGAGCGTTCCCAACTGTGTGGACAATCTACCCATGTAATTTACTCTGAGTCAAGAATGTTCATCCAAGTCATCTAGAAAGAGGGTCAGCGTTTCCCTGGGACTGGAGTAATCCTATGGAAATCTTTCCCCAAATAGGAATGACCAGAGACTGGCCAACTTGAGAGTGGGGCTAATTTGTCTTTGCAGTCTTACACACTCCCCCCACAACATGGGCTTCCTTCTGCCTTCACACAGAGTGGGCCTCCACGTGTGGCCAGGAACATTCTGGAGGTCTACATACCCCCTCTCACCCCCTGGCCCCATCTCTTATCCTTGCAACTATCCAGTTCGCCATGCCCATCCACTGCCCATATCTTCTTTCTAACCATGAGTGATGCTCAAATCTGATTTTCTGATATGGTCAAAGTCAAGGAACCAAGCTGCCATTGTCCTTTGGTCCCTCTGGCCACACTTTCTTTTGTGGAGGGGCTGGGGGTATGGAAGAGGGGATTACAGCCACCTTGCACCTAAAATCTGGGCTGGCCCCAAGGTAGAGAGGGGAGTTCAAGATAACCCTTGTTCCCCTTCCCAAACTTCTCCCAAACCTGCAAAGTATCTCCCACCAAGTTTTCAGGATACCTGAAATTCCTAGCAGGAAGTGTATCATTCCTTCTGATTGGAAGGCTGATCTCTGAAAAGTCCTTGTTCTGACACAATTAGTCACAAAATAGGAAAAAAACTTGGACTTGAAGACAGCCAACTTAGGTGCCAGGCCAGGGGAGAGATGAGCCATGCAGCACTCAGGACACACTTGGCCTCCTGGATGATTTTGCCCAAGGCCTAAAAAGAGCCAATTTCCCACCATCCTGAGCCACACAAGGGTTGTTCCACACTTTGTCCCCAATCTTCCTCCTGTATTTCTCCCTCTACCCTAAATCCTAATCCAGATCCCCCATAAGCAGAGAACATTTAGGTGTCTTTTATAATGACCTTGGGTAGAAATGAGGGGAACACAGCGAGAGGTGCGTCCATACATGCTAATCTTTTATTTGTGCATATGATACAATGATGCTTTCTGTCTTTATGAGACAATTACAGTAGTAATTCCTATTTGGAGCTGAATCACTGGCAAAGCAACTACTTTTATGCATATGACCTCATGTGCGCCTCCATGGCCTGGGTAGAGTCTGTCTTTGTGTTGTTGGCATTTATAGTTTTCCAGATGAGGACACTGAGGGTCTGCGAGGCCCAAGGTCACAGTGAGTCAGTAAAGGAGCTTGGAACTGGGGTTTGGGTCCAGGGCTCAGATCCTGAGAGCCTTCTCAGAGAGTCTACTTTGGCATCTCTTCTGCTGGGCTTTTCCAGACTCATGGGCCTCCTTGTCCTGCCATGGGTAAGGTTCCACAAATGAAAACTGTCAGGAGTTCGGCAAACCAGGCAATGTCTGGGCTGATGGGCTCTAGGGAAGAGTTCATGGGAAGCCATTGGGTGGTGTCTGGGGTTGACCGGAAGATGTAACGTAAGCAAGTGTGGAAAGAAAAAAACAGAAGTAGAAAAAAGCCAAAAAGATGGTCTCCCATGCACTTACTCAACCAACCACAAACGCTGCAGGACACCGAGGGAGGTTCTAGAGCTGCAACATGAGGCTTGTGCCCTTGAGGAACTTCTACTCTGGCCGGGGTCATCTGAGGTCTGGGGCTGCCCTGGGCTTGGAGTTCCTATTCAGAGACCAGCAAGGTTCCTCGCTTCTTGATTTTGCCCGAGAGAGTGGGGAGGTAGAAATGCCCTGAAGACATCTTCTCTAGGAACCATTGTGGATTGTGTGCCAGGAGTGGCAGGAGGTCTGCAGCCCTGTGTCCAGGGCACCTCTGATTGACTAGAGGGGGAGGGATGGGCCCACAAGAGTTTACCTGAGGTTGAACCGCGGTTCTGTGGTTGGAGAGAGGGGAATGCAGGAGGTTGTGGCCAATGAGGGTGTGGTCAACGTACGTAGAGAGTGTCCATTCGTATGCAGCTCTCTGGCTGTGCTTTTGAGAGCTCTTGCCCACAGCTCCCTCCCCGATGGGAAGCCCCTCTGTCTTCCCATTCACACCTCTGCTTCTCTGTGCCTCTGCCCTTGGGTTCCCAAGGAACTAGATTAGAAGGAGACACTCCACTCTCTACCCTTGGGGATGACAAAACATCACTAGAAATGTAAGGAGATGGACACGATTGTATTTAGTGACATGTTCTCAGGGGTATGGCTGAATGTGTTGAAAGAAATACTTAGCGAAGCATCTTTGGATGTGAAGGAATGGGATGGGGTGAGATGATGAAGCGAACTTCTCAAAAGGCATGCACTGTAGTGGTGCGAGACCCCAAAACTTGCCTTCTAGGAAGAGTGGGGTTAAGATCACAGTGCTTTGGTTTCGGAGCCGGAGTCCCCTGTCCCTTTTCTCCGTGGGCTCAGCCTGCCCTCTGAATAAAGGTTGGACAAAATTTTAAGAATATTAAGTTTGAAAGGGGCACTGAATGATTACCCTGATCAGAAGCCCATAGGCTTAGCTCTGAGTCCACAGCTACCTCATTGTCTCCTTCCTTTTGCTGTTTCTTCTATCTGTGGTGAGTGATGTCCTCACCTATTAGTTGGCAAGTCCATGAGAGCTTTATCCAGTCCTCTCCAACAGGTGCTACTGGCCTAATTTTTAAAACTAGACCTTCAGTCTTCCCCAGCCAGGTAAAATGCCTCTAAAGCTGGCCACCTAATTGCAAATGCATCATTGAAACTGTAGCTGGAGCTGAAGGGGTGAAAACTTTACATGCTCTCTAGTCTTCAGCTGACGGCTGTAATAGTAGCTACTTTTTTCAATAGTCATATATGGAGTGCCTACTGTGTGCAAAGTCCTGCTCAAGAGATTGTGGAAGACTTTGGGATTCCCATTTTCAAGGACTTACAGCCAAATATACGTAACTGGGGTGCAGGTCAGAATCACCTGGGGAGCTTTTCCAAAGGCCCCACTCCAGGGCTGAATCAGATTGGGATCAGGTCTGTGTGGTAGGGGAAAATTTCAAAGATGGGTTTTATCTATGTCCTGGGATATGACGCTGTGGGACAGTGTGAGAGGCAGGCATGTGTACCACTAACTACAAAGCAAGGTCAAGTATAGCCATTGCCACAGAGAGGGATAAGCATGGTGCTCTGAGAGCATAGACTAGGGAAGAAAGGTTAGTATCTATAAACTAGTAGCCTGGGGCAAGAAAGGTACACTGTGTTCCCTAGGCATGGGTCCCCAAAATGCATAAAATAGAAGAATAGTGACAGCTGTCATTCTTTGCTTGCAGTCAATACATAGTGATAGACTACTAAGGCCCATGCTTGGGAGGGTGCAAGACCAGGTTCCTGCTCTCAGGCACTCTGCAGTCCTATGGGACAGGAAGATAAGACATGCACAAGTGTAACTATGACACATGGCAGAGAGTGACAAATACTCTTTTAGAGGGGACAAGCAGAGTGCTGAGGGCTTCCTGAAGAGCTGGTCTTTCAGCTGGGGTTTGTAGGTAACGGAGTAGAAGGACAAGTGTTCCAGGCCCCAGTGACTGCATGACGGGGGCCCAGAGGACACCGGAGGAAGGGTGTCTGGAAGGATAGGAGAAGGGTGTGGCCTTTTGTGGTTGGATCCCGAGCTGCGTGGGGGTGATGGCAGAAGGTGGAATAACAGTGGAAAAGTTCATTGGCACCAGATTGCAGGGGCCCTGAAAGACTTGCTGATGTGTTTGGGCTTATTTGCATATATAGAGCCACTGAGGGTTCTGAAGCACCCTGGTGTCAATTCAGAGGACACTTGGTGGGGAAAGAGATGAGCGGCAGGAGGATGCTGAGGAAGTGAGGTCATTTGGGGATGGAACCATGGGCATGCAATGAACATGGGCAAGAACAACTCTGAGGGACATGGGGAAGGCAGAGTCAACAGGACTTGGCTGTGGGAGTGGAGGGAAGGGAAATGCAGGACTCAGAGATGACTCGAGTTTGGAGTGTCGGTGGCTGGGGGGAGCCGGTGCCGTCAACCAAGCAGGTGGAGAACATTTTAGGTGGAAAGTGATGAATCTAAAGTATCAGCTCAATATCCATCCAGAGAGGATGAGATGTTGCAGGCATCTTCATCCTGGATGCCTTGACCAAGGTGGGTGTTTACTTATCTGGACCTTCAGAGCTGGACTGTTGGTACCTGGAGGGTCGTGACAGTATCTTGTCATCTTTATGTCCTGCAAACAAGTGCTTCACGCGGAAGGTGGCTCTTATTGCATTCATTCTTTCCACAAAAGATTATTGACGGGCTGAATATGCAGGTGCCAGTTCACATGGCAGACACTGGAGCTATCAGATGGAACATGTCTCCCATCTAGTTATGTGTCTTCAGAATCCAGATTGTGTTCTGACTTGCTAATTTGAGGATGGACTTATCTTGACCCTGCAGAACAGTCTCACCCAGCAGTCACTGAGGAGGGCAGAGCCAACCCCTCCAAAGTCAGCTGGTACAACCCTCCAGGAGGGCAGGGGACAGACCATCTACCATCAGCCTGCATCTGCACAAACAGCATACACGTTGAGTCTCAGACCCTCACAAAGTCTTAAAGGATCCTCCTTTCTGGGAATCCTTTCAAGTTTTGGAAACTTCTGGACTAAACCATGTCTAAATGAATGAATTAGGGAAGGAATGAGTGATGAACTCAGAATCCAAGAAATATTTTTCTGGATGACAATATGAAGTTTCCAGGAGGGAGCCACTGTCTGCAGAAGAGGAGACATGAAGAACCTGATGGAGGAAGGTATTTCTTTCACCCCCATCCCCATGGCCATGGCATTCCCAGGGTGCCCTCCATGCTGTTCCTCCCTGGCCCACTTCTCCCTCCTCCCACTCCAGCAGCTCTGTCCACCTCCATTGGCACACCAAACTCCCTTTCAATAGAAGGAGGGACCCTCGTAGTTGAAGGCGCCTGTGGAGTGATGGGGAATGCTGGCTGCTTGCTGCCGGCAGAGCCAGAAGTGCCGGAGCAGACTTTTGAGATGTCTGCGGAACTTGACCCCAACAAAAACGTAGAGCACTGGGTTGAAGCAGCAGTGGGAGAAGGCAACGTTGCGGCAGATGAGCAAGGCATAATCCAGCTGCTGGCTGAGCTTGCAGCTCTGGATGACCCCAAGTTTCAGAAGTGTCTGCAGAAACAGGACCAGGTTGTAGGGAGCCCAGCTGAGAAAGTAGGCTGCCACGATGGTGAAGATGAGCCTGACTGTACGGGGCCGCCGTTTGGACCGTGAGCGGAACAGGGTCTTGAGAATTTCCACGTAGCAGAACAGGATAATCCCAATGGAGAGCAGGAAGAAGATGTTGTGCTGGTAGACCGAGGCTAGGAACCACTTGCTTTCTGAGTAGTCACAGCCTGAAGAAAACACCTTGTGGAAGACAGCATCAGGGATGGAGGACAGGATGCTGGTTGCCCACACGGCCGTGGTCACCAGCACACGGCACTGGAGGGTGTGGACACGCAGGGATGAGAGGGGCCTCACCACTGACAGGTAGCGGTGGATGGTCATGATGGTCAAGAAGAAGATGCTGCTATAGAGGCTGATGGAGAAGATCATGTTGAGGAGCTTGCAGAGGAAATCCCCCAGCACCCAGCCCCAGTGGTACGCCATGATCCACACTGGCAACAAGCAGGAGAACACCAGATCTGAGAGGCACAGGTTGAGGATGAAGACATTGGTGAGGGATTCCAGGCTCTCATACTTCACCAGGACCCACAACACCAGGCTGTTGCCCACCAGGCTGAGGAGGAACACCAGCAAGTACAGGATGGTGGTGCTGAAGGTGGCAAAGGTGAAGGTCTTGCTCTCACACAGAAAGCTCTGATAATCATAATCAAAAGAGGTGGTGGACTCTGGGGTGCCTGAGGGCTCCATCTAGACAAGGAGAGCATCTGAAATGACAGAGATGCAGAGTTTCAAACCACATGGTTAGGCTAGGATCCATAGGACCCGTATTACCAAAAAAAAATGTGTGGTCCATGGTCCAGCTACCTGTGGTGACTTATCTGTAATGAGGCTAGGAACTTTGCCAGAACACGAAGTCACTAAGCATACTGTTTAGGTTGGTAGGCATTTTTTCTTAGCGAGGCTCTCCTGATGAAGGAAGTGGTACATTCATTTACATTCTGTCATATGCCCCCTTTCTCCTTGGAGACTGGCATTTGAGTAGCGCTAAACTAGACTGGTCTCCCACTGGGTGTATGAGAAAGAGCAATGGAACTAGATTCAAAGAACTGAGGTTAAATTTGGGCCCCATTACCATATTTCTGGGCTAGCTATCTAACCTTTCTGAACCTCAGGTCCTTGCCTATAAAATAGGGCTAATGATCCCCAAACTGTTCCTTCATTTATTTAGCAAATATCTAGTGAGCATTTACTCTGCCTGCCTGCCTCCCTCCCTTTGTCTCTCCCTCTGTCCATCCCTTCTTTTCTTCCTCCACTCTCTCCTTTCCTTTCTTCCATGAAGTAGAGAAATCCTGATGGCAGGATTATTTCAGGAAACTTGCTGTCTCTTGAAACAGGTCCAAAAAGAAAGGAGCAAACATCTCTCATGTAAATGTAGGTATGAAATAATCTCAAGACTACGATGAACATTGAGACTGGGAGACCAAATCGTCACCAACACAGACGTTCCCTGAAAGGGAAGTACATGCAGAGTGACCTCCAATGGCCAAAGGAGCCATGAGGCCAAAGAAAAAGGCCCACAAAGTCTAGCTTGCCAAGAAATGGTTTATTAAAGGGGCTTTATGGACAGAAGTTTGTCTTGGGTGGTTGCAAGATGAGTAGATCTCTGCACCCCACCTCCCGTAAGGCCTAATTTTTATAGCCCTAGAGGCTGGGGAGTGCATAATGGGAGATGACTGGGAGGAAATATTTGAGAATAGTTGTGTGTCATAGCCATATCTCCAGAGTAGATCAAAGCCGTTATGCCCCAAGTGTATACTTAAGGGTAATTTATTATGCAAGTGGTTAGACAAAAGGAAAGAATGGTGGTGGTGGTGGTGGTGGTGGTGGTGGTGGTGGTGGTGGTGTGGGGGGTGGGGGAGGACTGTACTCAAGAGGGCTCTAGGTCACAGAGTGGTCATCATGGCAGATTTGTCCAAGATGGCGTCAGGCTGGTTCACACACTCAATAACACAGAGGATAAACTCTCCGAGCAGAAGCTGCCTCATTCGGGAGTTTGGTCTACAGAACATCCTATAGAGGCAAAAAAAACCTGGCAATAACCTAAGTGTCCAGTTGGAGGGGAGTAGCTAAGAAAACTGTATTGAGTCACATTGATTCAATCCTCTGAGTTAGTGAAGTTTGGGAAACCATGACACTTGAAGGCCAGAGAGAGGAGAGGGAGTGACTAAAGAGCCGGAACTCTGGTTGAAAGAGGTGAGTGAAGCTGCTGGGCCTTTGTGAAGGAAGACGGGAGATGGGGTGAAGGAGCTGCCTATACCAAGTAAGAGCCTTCTGATGACCTACTGCATGCCAGGCACTGTGCCAGCACAGGCTACTCACCTGCTCCTTCCGTCCTGCGACTATCTATAAGGCACAGCCACCCCCACCTTACAGAAGAGGAAACTAAGGCTCAGACTGGTGAAGTGACCTTCTTGACGGTACAAAGCCAGTAAGCAGGAAGGAGAGCCAAGCTGGGAGCCGAACCTGGGCTCTCCTGCCTTGTCCTTGGAGGAGGAGAATCAGAGAAATCGCCTGAATTTCTCACTTACCTAGTTTTGAATGGGGGGAGGGGATAACAAGGGGGCCTCAGACGTGTCCTATTTTAGATACTAAGTCAATTCGTGTCTCCAAACACCGAAGTGAAGATGGTCGAAAATATCACATATGGTTGGTTTCTTTTGTATTCTTTTGATCTCCAAAGAGGAATACATAAGCTTTTGTATGTTTACTGTCCACTTGTGTTTTCTTATTTTGAATATGTTTATGGATATTGTTCATTTTTCTGCTTGGAATAATAATGCTTTTCTTATGGATTTTTAAGCGCATTTTTAAGTCTTGTCACCCCGTGGTGCTCCTTAGCTTTTAATTCTGACCATGCCTTTTTTTTTTTTTTGTACATTTAGAAAGTGGGAGTCTACATTTTAAAGAGGAGCTCATCTGACTCAATCCAATAGTGCTTGATGACCTCTGACATATGCCAGGCCCTGTGACAGATGCTGGATCCTAGGGTGGAAACATGACTAATAAATCATTTCTATCTGTAAGAGGCTTATAGAATGAAATGAGAAATTGTACAAATGTCTGGAATTTTCTGTAGTGTGACAGGTTGGAAATGCAGATATTTTGGGACAGGGGCCTTGTAAGCACCCCTCATATCATACAGCTGATCCCCAAAGTCTGCTGCCTAGCTCTTGGCTTCCCCTGACCTAGGGTCAGTGTAGGCTGACCCATCTTCTTACTATCAGCAGCCGAGCTACGTGGTTGGCAATGTCTCAAAATTAAGTGGCTTCTCCTGACAAAGAAGATATCTTGTCCCTCTTTTATTTCAATTTACTAAACACAAGTTGCTTTACAAACTCTCAGTGTTGTAACATCTCTCATGAGTACAGAACAAAACAACACAAGGAGGGTTTGGCTTCCTTGGCTGATGATTCGTGTTGTGTTGCCAACACAAGATAATCACATGTCTCTACGTTTAGTGGAGTTCACATTTTCTCCTCAACTGTACAGAATAAAAGAAATCCTTGGGCTGGTCTGGGATGACTGGGAGCCAGTGGCCAATCTACTCAACTTCCATTTCTCCCGCCTTACCTAGTCTTTTCCTGATCTGTGGTCCTGAATTAATGCAGCTTGAATGGGTTGGTAAGAAGGCTTTCCAGTTCCTGTTTTGCCAGGTTATCAAGTATTGCATTATTTACTGTGAAGAAGATACTCTAAGTGGGTTTCACTTCTCAGTAATGGTTGAGTAAGCTCAGATATGACCAACCATTCTACAGATAAGAACTGTAAACCCTGGGACAGACACCAAAACCGAACCCCAAAACCTTCTTCCTGGTACTGTTGAGCAACCAAAAGATGGTGAATACTGGAAGGGACCAGGCATTTGAAAGAGGAGAGCAGCTCAAAGGCATGAATGGGATTCCCATTTTTATGGATTTGGCCTCGGGGCGGGAGCCAGTCATAAGGGGCAACTAAAATTCCAGTAGCAAAGTCACAATTGCTTGGTCTTGAAAAACCGGAGGGGAGCTTATAGGGGAACTATAGCCATTGGAGAGGGGACCTCACAGAGAGGAAAGGGCTAGAGAGTGAGAACCCCAGGATCTGTGTGTTTACTCTGCCAAAATGTTTGGCTGACCTCTGAACCACGAATGCCCCCGTGAACGCCAGAGGCACTGAACTCAGATTAAGCGGCTGCCCATTTCAGGGGAGGCAGAGTTGAGAGTCTGAGCCGACCACCTTAGTTGTGTGATAAAACAAATATAAAACAATCATTACTTTCAGAAGCATGAAACGGAATCCAGTCTGCACAACATAGCATCCACAGCGATCAGGCTACAATACAAAATCCCTCGGCGTGTGGAGAAATAGGAGAACGTGGTCCATCCTCAAAAGGAAAAAACCGATCAAAAAAACTGACCCTGAGATGACCCAGAAGTTAGAATTTGCGAATAAGCATGGAAATGCAACTCTCTTCCCTGTGTTCAAGGGACGGAAGGAAAAATATATCCCTAATGAACGGAAAGAGAAATCTCGGCAGAGAAAGACAAAATATATGAAAGACCCAAAAGGAAGTAGAAACCAGTAACAATAAGATATCTGGAAAAGCCAAAATAATTTGGAAGTAAAACCACATACTTCTAAAGAATCTGAATCAAAGAAAAAAAAATCACAGGCGAATTGTAAAATATTTGGAACCTAATAATGCTGAAAATCGCACATATGAAAATTCATGGCACACAACGGAAGCATACCTGGAAATGTATACCTTTAAATGCTTATATTAGAAAAAAGAAAGTTCTAAAATTAATGATCTAAAATCAATGACTCAGAAGCAAGGGGAAAAAAAGAGCAAATTAAACCCAAAGAAAGTAGAAGGAAGGAAATAAAGATAAAAGAAGTAAAGAAATAGGGAATAAAAAGAGGAAATGTGTAAAACCAAAACTGGTTGTTGGAAAAAGTTTTTAAAAATGTAATAAAACTCTAGCTAGATAGAGAACAAAAAGAGAGAGGACACAAATTCTGAGTAGCAGGTGTGAAAGAATGGGCATTGCTACAGATCTTACAGATTTTAAGTGACTAACAAAGAAATATTATGATCAATTTTACATTAGATTCAGCAACTTAAATACAATGGGCACATTTCTTTAAAAATTCACCCTACCAAAGTGGACATGAGGTGATACAGCAAATCTATAAAGTCCTACCTTTATTAGAGAACTTCAATCAACTATAAAAAAAAAAAACTTTCTCCCAAAGAAAACTCCAGAGCTAGATGATTTTTCTCATGCATTCTGTCAAACTTTTAAGGAAGAAAAAACATCAATCTTATACAAACGATCTGAGGTACGGGACAGAATACTTCTCAAATCATTTCAGGAGGCTAGCATAACCCTGATACCAAAACCAGACAAAAACATCACAATAAAGGAAACTACAAAACCAATATCCCTCATGAGTGTAGACACAAAATTCCTTAACTGTGTATTAGCACATCCAGCAATATATTTTAAAAGGATAATACATCATGACCAAGTGGTACTTATCCCAGAAATATGAGAATGGTTTAACATTTGAAAAATCAAGCAATTTAGGGGCACCTGGGTGGCTCAGTTGGTTAAGTGTCTGCCTTTGGCTCAGGTCATGATCTCAGGGTTCTGGGATCAAGCCCTGTGGCGGGCTGCCTGCTCAGCAGGGAGTCTGTTTCTCCCTCTGCCCTCCCCTCACTTTCTTTCTCTCTCTCAATTAAGTAAATAAAATCTTTTAAAAAATCAAGCAATTTAAGTCACTGTATTGACCGAATAAAGACAAAAACTGTATGACATTTTTTGATCACTGCAGAAAAGTACTGGACAGAACCTAATACCAATTCATGATGTAAACTCTCAGCAAATCAGAAATTAAAGGGATATTGGACATCTACAGAAGCTATTTCATTTTTCTGTTGGTTATTCATTGCTTTACACAAAATGTCGCAGGCGCTTCTGGTCTGGGCTTGCAGGGTCTCCGGGATACACAAGGGAGAATGGTGTCAAACCCCCAGCTACTAAGAGTTACATTCTAGGAGCCTGGTCCCCTTTTGGCTTCTCACTTCTCTCCCTCCCTGTCTCCACTTGCCCACCTCAACCCCAAAAGGGCAAATTTAGCTTTCCAGTCCACAGTATGTTTCTGGATCGAGAAACACAGATCTAAACCATCTGACCACTGATAATAGCAACGCCAGACCTAAAGGCTAGGAACCAGATAACCCCCTATACTTTCTTCAGCAGAAGGAAAAGAAAAACATGCACATGAAAGGTCTACTCAAAGTGCACAGACCAGGTTTTCAGCAAGGCAGTTTTGGGGGAATCCCCAGACTTAGGGGCTCAGAGCCTCTGGAAATAGAGCTCAGGACTCTGCATATTTACTAGCTCTCCAGTTGATTCTCATGCCCACCTGGAGTTGAAGAACCGCTGGTACAAGCTGTTAACATTGGAGGAAAACATAAGGTAGACATGTTTGTAAAGGAACTTACCAGATCTACACCCCTTTACATGCGTCTTGAGGCAGAAATGGTGCTTCTCTGTTGCATATTGTGCTCCAAGAAACTGAAACACTGCCCTGCTCAGAAGGCTGGAGGAAGGTAAGGGGAGCTATTGCGTAAGGTCTCAGAGGGAGGCAGGGAGCCTTGACTAATTCCCCCTCTCCCTCTTCTGGCTTCCCCGCTTGACCCGCCCCCAACCTCCCTACTCCCGCCCAAATCCTGGTATCAGAACCTGGCCCCATCACTGGGCACCTGGCCTGTCTCCAAAATCATCTGAGCCCCTAGGTCCCACTGAGAATGCAGTCAGGTAATTTTGGAGTTGACAGGAATCCGAAAGGATACATTTTTCAAACGTTGTACTCGGATTTTAGCAAAAATTATATTTTATTAACATACCAGTTACATATGATGATGATGATGATGATGATGATTTTAAATGGAGATAATATTCATGGAACAAAAAATTTACCATTTTAAATTGTAGAATTCTGTAGTGTTTAGCACACTCACAATATTTACAACCATCACCGCTATTCAATTCTGGAACATTTTCAGCACCCCCAAGAGAAATCCCGTACTTGTTAGCAATCAATCCCTTTCCCGTTTCCCTCCTTCCCCCCCAGCAACCACTAATCTACTTGCTGTCTTTATGGTTTTGTGTATTCTGAACATTTCGTCTAAGTGGAATCATACCATATGTGACCTTTGGTGATTGGCCTCTTTCACTTAGTCTAATGTTTTGAAGGCTCATCCATATTGTGGCATGTATCACTACTTCATTCCATTTTATTGGAATTATTATTATTTTTTATTATTTATCCATTTATTATTTATCCATTTATTATTTACTTATTATCCATTTATTATTTATCCATTCCACAGTGGAATACTATTCCGCTGTGTGGCTACACCACGTTTCATTTACCCATTCATCATTTGAGGGACATTTGGGTTATTTCCACTCTGGGACTATTTATGAACAATGCTACCCTCAACATTGATGGACAAGTTTTTGTGTGGACATATATTTTCAATTCTCTTGCATACGTACCCAAGAGTGGAATTGCGGGGCTATATGGTAACTCTATGTTTAAACTTTCTGGGGAACTGCCAGACTGCTTTGCACAGAGCTGTACCATTTTACTTTCCCACCAACAGTGCATGAGGGTTCCAGTATCTCCCTATCTTCACCAACACTTGTCCATTTTCTCTCTTTCTTTCTTTTTTTAATTATAGGGTATGAAATGGTAGCTCACCATGATTTCGATCATCTCCTTCATGAATAACAATGGTAAGTATCTTTTCATGTGCTTATTGGTCATTTGGGTATTTCCTTGAGAAGTGTCCATGCAGAAACTTTGCCTTTTTCAAGTTAGGGTTATTTGGTGTTTTATTATTAAATTGTAAGCATTATTTATATATTCTAGATACTAGAGTCTTCTCAGATATATAATTTGCAAATAACTTGAGTGAGACCTTTTTAAATTTGTTGATAGTGCCCTTTCATACAAAAAAGTTTTTAATTTTGATGAAGACCCATTTATATATACGTTTTTAATTCTTGTGATAAACTATATTAGGGTAATGCTAGCTTCACAGGATGAGTTAGGAAGTGTTCCCCCTGCTTCTATCTTCTGAAAGAGATTGGAGGGAATCAATGTAATTTCTTCTTTAAATGTTTGGTAGAATTCACCCATGGACCCATCTGGGTCTGGTGATTTCTGTTTTGGAAAGTTATTAATTATTGATTCAATTTCTTAATAGATATAAGCCTGTTTGCATTGTCTGTTTCTTCTTGTGTGCATTTTGACAGGTTATATATTAGAAGGAATTGGTCCATAGGTGATCAAATTTGTGGGCATAGTATTGTTCATAATAGTCCCCTATTACCTTTTAATGTTGATGGAGTTTATAGTGATTCTCCTCTTTCATTTCTAGTGTTAGTAATTTGAATCCTCTTTTTCTTAGTCTGACTAGACGCTTACAGATTTTATCAAAATTTTCAAAGAAACCACCTTTGGTTTTATTGATTTTCTCTACAAAAATGGATCATATTATGCACGCTGATTTATCATTTTTCCTTTAAATAAAGCGGCACGAACATCTTCCCAAGCCTATTTTATTTTAGCAGTTGAAAAATCTTCCACTGCATTGTGGTGTCATATTTTACTTATTTCCCTGTCAATGGACAGGGACCCTGGACACCCAGTTTGCTTCCAAGTTTTAAAATTACCCCACTGATACAGGGAACATCAATGAAGATATACCTTTAATGCCCTGGTATTGATATTTCTATAGGATGGATTTTCAGATGTGGTGGATTTCTGGGTCACATGTGAATTTTACATTTTGTGTATGTGAAAATGTATGTGAATTTTATGTTTTGGTACATATTGTCAGATTGCCATCTCTCAAGGGTGTATTTATTTACATTTCCACAGTAGTGTACAAATGTCCGCATTTCTGTGCACCTGGTCAAAATCAGATGTTACTAGCTTTAAAGTTTTAGGCATTCTGAAAGAAGTAGAGATGTATCACATTGTTTTGATTCAAACTTTATATGATTTTTAGCTGGGAATTTTTCCCCACAGCTTTATTGGCCAATTATGTGCGTGCGTGATTGCTCTTTGCCAAGGTCGGTAATTACTGAGAGGACTCATATAGGAAGCATGCAACAAATGTTTATTTCCTATATATGAAGACGCAGTTTGAAACTAAGGTGTTCACAATTCCTCATGTTTGGTTTCAGTGTGAAAAAGAAGTCATGTTTTTGCCTTAAACAGAAAGTTCTAAAACACTGGTCGGGCTGGACGAAGGTGGAACTGAGTTCCAGCCTCATGGAGACTCGACGTGCAGAAGGGGAAGTTCAGTCTTGGGTACAACACAACATGGACAGCGGCCTGGTAACCACAGTTCGGGTCTGGACCCACCTGTGGGGAAGTGGGATTCAGGGCGGAGACTAGCATCAGAGGTCTTCGGCATCAGAGTGGGACCCGTGGCAGGAATTAACTGCTGTAATAGGAACTGTTGACTCTAGATCCCCTGGGTCTCACAATCTAATTGGGCCAAGTACAAGATAGATGATTCTGTTTGAGTCCATACACATGAGACCAGGCATAAGCATATGTACATGAAAGGTCTTGCAGCTTTGGGAGCCCTTGGAAGTACATCCAGGCTTCACTGGGTGGTACATTCACGAGGAACATCTTCAGTCATGGAAGTGATGAGGGCCACCTTGAGGAGCCACAGAGGCCACGGATCTCATGGAGGGGTTAGAAGGGAAGAGCACTGCAGTTTGTGGATGACAACACAGAAGACCACTCTGGTCACCTCATCATTAACTGAACTCAGCTTTGGGGGCTGGGGAGGACAGTGCTGAGGTCCTGTTGGGGTGGGGTTGGGGGGGGGAGTGTGTGCTAGAGCCATTGTAATCTGGACTTTGAGGTTAGCATGATCTTATTTGAAACTGAGGCTGGAGAGCTTGGGGTCCCTCTAGTTATGCCACAGTCTAAGGCAGAGTTAGATCTATGGGAGAAAATTAAATAGTCTTAGCTTTAAGAGTTATAGGAAGACATGACTCCATGAAGGTCACAGTATGTCACTGCACAATACGGCCTCGGTTATTTTCAAAAAATTAAGTTTATTAGACTATTATTATTGAATAAGTAATAGAGTCATAGGAGTCAATGTAGATCAAAGATTAAAAATCAAAGATCCATATTGGAAAAAACAGGAATCCACAACTCCATATTAATAATAAGTAGGTAAGCAAATAGGTGAGCAGGGAGGGCTCTGTTTACAGGAGAGGCCAGTAGGTAACCATGATGGTGGAGCTGGGGTTGGAAAATCGCTGTACAACCTCACAGGAAAGGCTGATCCAGGCAAGAGCCTCTGACAGATGCTAACTCTAGGGGTGGGAATTTTTGATGAGGGGCAGGATATCTGCATGGTTCTAAATTGTTTCCGCACAGACCACTCATTAGTTACAAAGGCAACTATAGTAATTTTATAGCAGAGAAATCAGACAGCACCTTGACCAAATGATCAAATTTAACATCCCCAACGAGGGGCAGGTGGATGTCATGTGCCTCCAGAGGCGATGTCGGGAAGAGGACACAATATGGCTCATATAATATTCCAGACAGGGATGCATGACCTGAATCTGAAGATGGTGAATCATCAGACAGACCCAAGTGAGGAACGTCCTGTTAAAAAGCAGGGAGCTCTGTTCCTCAAAAATGTCAATGTCAAGGAAGGTGAAGAAGGCTGAGGAATGTTCCTGATTAAAGGAGGTAAAGGGACATGACAACTGAATGCAGCATGGGGCCCTAGACTTGATTCTGTGCTAGAGGAAAAAGCATTATGAAGAACATGATTGCATCAACTGACTAAGACGGGACACCCATAAGTAGATTAGATACAAGGGCTAGGTCAACACTGAGCCTACTGACGTTGATCACTGCAGTGTAGTTACGTAAGAAAATGTTCCCATTCTTTGGAAGTGCACCCTAAAATATATAGGGGTAATGGGTTCTACAGTTTACTTTCAAATAACTCAGAAAGGATGGTCCGGACCCAATGCACATGATACCGCCTGTGGGGTAAAATGTTAGTAATAGGTGAATCTGTGAGAAGAGTTTGAAAGTGCTGTTGGTGTGGTTCTTATACTTGTCAATTTTTCTGTTTGAAATTATTTTCAAATGAAGAGTGAAAAAGCTTAAAAAAAGACCAAATGTGTGCAGTGCAAAATCTTACTTCCAATCCGCCCCATGCCCCAAAAACTTGTATTAATTCCTTGTGTTCCTTTCTAAAGTGTCCTTTTGCAAACACAAGCGTGGACATTTACGCTCAGGTTATTTTTGCATGAAGTCACAATCTACAGATTTTTAGCCTCTCAAAAAGCCACACCAATAGTGTCTTCCTTTTTAATTTCTCCACAAATCTTCGTTATCAGCATAACATGCAGGAGTATCCCCCTTTTGCTGAGTCGGCAATAAAAATTGCCAAGTTATGATGACATCTTGCCTCCTCCTCCCTGTGGAGGTGAGTGACCCACAGCTCTTCTGGTTCATCCTGGGAAGCACTGAGCCTGTCTAAAGCAGTGGTCCGTGCCCATGACTCATCAGGTGAATCTTGGGAGCTGATAATCAGCCAAAAGCTGGAATGGCCAACCTAAAGAAACGAGGCAGCCAAGGCATCTATAACTTGGAGTGGGAAAAAGAGAGTGTCTCCTAAGTTGTATTCCTTGGTGCCTTCTGAAGCATGGAGCTCAAGCCAGCAAGAAGAAAACAGATCCTCAGACACCCCTCTGGAGACTCTGAGTCCATAACTGCAAGGTGTCTAAGGTAGTTGGGATCCTCACCTGTCCAACGGGAGGGTACACACAGAGAAATATCCGTGTAGGGAGCCACCATCACTCTGCCAAGTATTGAACAGATCAGAAGCCAACACTCTGTAGAAAGCATCATCAAACTTCAGACTTTACACATGAGCCAGCAGAGATGCCTGGATGTGAAGTCACTTGCCCACAGTCAAAGATCAAGAAAACAGTAGCTAAGTGGGCTTCAACCCAGCATGTCTGGCTCCAAGGTCTCAGGTTTCTGGGGGAAGGCTTGGTTTAAGGTGAGCCACGGCGCTGTCCAAGGTTCAGCATGGGGATGTGATGCCGTCCTGACTCTGCAGGCGGGGGCGGATGGTCTCCCTCCACTCCAGTCCCCCGCTGCTCTTAGAAACACTGCCACAGGCGCAGCCCTCATTACATATGCCAGACCAGCACTGCAAGATTTCATTTCAACATGGATTTTTCCTTCCATACAAAATGTATAACCCATATAACAATGAAAGACTATTTGGTGACAGCTTTAACACTTGAAGGGATGGCACAACCACTCTGGAAAACAGTTTGGCAGTTTCTGAAAAAGTTAAACACACACCTGCATGATCCGGTTATTCTATCCCTAGGTATTTACTCAAGAGAACCCAAAACAGTGTCCATGCAAAATTTTGTTCATGAGTGATCATAGCTGCTTTATTTGTAATAGGGCAAAACTTGAAGCAGCCCAGGCATCCATCATCAGGAGAATGGGTAAAGAGACTGTGGAATATCCGTCCATCCATCCATCCATACAGACCATAGCAATAAAAAGCAGGAGACTATTGACACATGCTGCCACACGGACGAATCTCTAGATAACGATGCCGAGTGAAAGAGGCGAGGAACAGTCCATACGGTGTGATTCTATTCATATAAAGTTGTAAAAAACTAATCTATGGGGACAGCATGTCAGTGTTGCCTGGGATGAGGATGGAGGGAGGGTTCGATTACAAAGGGAAACAAGAAGCTCAGGGGTGGTGATAGAGACCTTGTTATCTTGATTCTGGTGATAGTTTCATGAATTTACACATGTCGAAATGAACAAATGGTGCACTTTAAATATGTGTGGGTCATTGTACTTTAATTATACCTTGTGACGGTCAGTTTTATGTGTCAGTTTAGCTAGGCTACAGTACTCAGTCAAACGCTAATCTAGGTGATGTAGGTAGGATTAACATCTATCGTCAGTTTGACATACAAAAGGAGATAATCTTTGATGTCTGATGCACCCCATCCAATCAGTTGAAAGAACTGGATGCAGAACTAAAGTTTCTCTGAGGAAGACTTACCTGTGGGCTGGGTAGTTAGCTTTTGCTGGAGTCTCCCACCTGCCCTTCGTGATGGGCTGCCCCACAGTGTTTGGACTTGCTTGGTCAGTGCCTGCAATTATGTGAGACAATTTCTTGCGATGAATCTATCTATCTATCTATCTATCTATCTATCTATCTATCTATCTATCTATCTATCATTTATCTATATCTCCTCCACCCTCTGATGGAACCCTGACTTATATATAGATCTGGTAACAGAAGCAGTTCTAGAAAAACAGAATCTTAGGGAAGAGTTTTCTGAGTTGGTGCTGGGTTTTCTAAAATTAATTCTCTAATACGATTAAATTTAAAGACATTAATGACTCTACTTTCAGTGGTAAACAGGACATTCGTTACCTGAGGTGGTGGTAGAGATATGCAAAATGTTGCTACTGTATACTCTTTTTAAAGATTTTTTATTTATTTTATATATTGAGAGAGTGTGTGTGCACAAGCGGGGGGAGGGCAGATGGAGAGGGAGAGGGAGAGACTCTCAAGCAGACTCCGTGATGAGTGTGGAGCAGGATGTGGCATTCAGTCTTAACGACCCTCAGATGATGACCTGAGCCGAAATCAAGAGTCAGATGCTTAACCAATTAAGCTACCCAGGTACTCCACGAATGTCTCCTCTTAATCAAATACTTCTACAGGTAAAGTTCTGGGTGGTCATGTATTTGATATCTTAGGACATTTAGTCATACTAGGGTATATAATGAGAAAGGGGACAAAGAAAAGGATGAGCTCAGGGCTTCCATTTACCAGCTCAAGCTCTGCATAAATGACCTGAAAGCTTCTGTATCTGTCCTTAAAGAAACCCTATTTCCCATAGCCACGGGGCTGAGATTTCTGAACACCAAACCAACTCTCAACCTGCAGGTATTTGAATTACAATGCAGATCAAATCCAAGGTGTCTACTGTTACAGTGAGGGCATTGTTTGGGAAGTCACGGGATTCTGAAAATTGGAATGGGGACATATAAGAAGATCTCAAGGAAGCTGAGGGGATAGAATCCCTAAATCCTCCTGAGTCTTCTTTGCCAGTAGAAGCAGTCCTTCTACCTCTGTCTCACTCACCAAGTCATCATGAAATGGATGTGGTATAGATGAGATGAGGCCCAAGCAGTCCCTGAAGACACGAGTAAGTCATACGAAGAAGTAGCCCAAATGCATGACCCCTACTTTTTCTTGTACATTGCCTCGCTCTCCAGCCACACACTTATGACCTCACTAGCAGTTCCCTAGGACCCGCTGAATGAAGAAGAAAAAAAAACTCATGTCTGGTTTACAGCTGGTACTGCATGACACACAGGTACCACCCACAAATGGTGGCATCCCTCCCTGGGACATCCTGGGATGGCAGCGAGGAAGGCAAATCCTCTCCGTGAGCAGAGTTTTGAGCAGTCCCCCTGGCTGTTCATTTTGCTTGGAAGGAGAAATAGGTACTCAAACGCCCAGTCCTGCTGTTTATAGATAGCCTCTGAGTTCAGTCCCCATAGACCTCATCCTGTACAGAGCAAGTTGGCTAGTTGACGTCAGAAAGAAAATCCTATTTCCCTGATTTCCACATTCTGGGACAGAGAGGTAAAGAATTCTGTCACTTCTATGGAACATGCAGTTTACAGGTTCATTTCCTACTTCTACCAAAAAGAGGAAAGGGCGCTTGGCCATTTTTCACTTCCACTTGGCTGAGGCCTGAATACCTATGACCAATGTCCCCTCCAAGATTTTTTTCTTTGGTACTAATTGAGGTATGCGTAAGGTAGATTGTACATTTACTAATACATTTATACTAACACCTGTGCGTACGTTTACAATCATAAAGTCATATTTCCACCTGACCTGATACAACTGTCTTGCATACAGCTGCAAATATGCTAACTCTTTACCCAGACAGGTGGCAAAGTCTTTGCGTGATATTCATTCTTTGCCTTGATACTGTGTAACTTGAATACGTGATTTAAAGTTACCTATTATTATGATGACACCTTATGTTAGATGATAGGAGAGTAAGAGAGGGAAGAAAACAAAAATATTTGCTTAATGTATGTGTATATAACATATATACGTACATAAACATGTATATAAACATATTCATAATGAAACAAGGAAGAAATATTCATAATAATTATGGTTCTCATTTCTGTATCTGGTCACATGGTCATAGCTTGTATTTACAGCTATTTTCTTCCACTACCTGTTCCATATTCCCTTTGCCCTTAGCAAGTGTCTCAGCCGGCCATGGTTCTTTGTCTGGTGGGTGACCCAAAACGTCATAACTAAAATCGGGACCGTTAGCAATTCTGCTTGAATTGGGTTGTTGTGGTTTCCCACTGATTTAAATCATAGGACTTGGTAATACATGGTAAGAGACATCCTAAGGGATCTGATCTCCTGTACTCCAGATACGTTCTTTCTTACTTCTCTGGTACAGTAGCAGATCAGTTTCCTCTGGGTGGCCAGGATCAATCACCCAGCCGGCACAATGACTCTCTTCTTTGCCTGTTGATTCAGAGGCAAGAGGATTCCAAAGTGGCCAGGTGGTCACCTCAACTTCTGGTTCAGTGGCATCATTGTTGCGTCTCCTGGTGGAAGCATGTGCATTGTGTCTAAGGGCTCTCCCAGCCAACCCCTGCTCCCTTTCCCTTTATCCTTTCAGGCATTTCCCCCCCGATAAATCTCCTGTACTTCTGATCCTCACTTGGTGTCTGCATTTGAAATTCTAAGGGAGGAGATGCTCAAGGGCCATCTGAGGGTCTCAAGTCTGGCATGGGGCCATCCTTCTCTCAGGAGGAATAGGGCCCTGAGCAAGGAGCAGGGCGAGGAGGCTGACAGCATTCAGAAGGCCCACTCACCTCTCTGTTGGAACTTCCAGTCTGTCTCCGGCGGGTTGGCTTGATGCCCATACAGAGGGAAGGCGAAAGACAGACCTGGAGGGACGAACGGGAGACTCCCCTTCAGAGCCTTGGGTGATCCATCCCAGTCCTGCCTCCTTTGATGCGTGCTAGCACTTGCCCACTGCACTCCACCACACATGCTGTTTCCTCTGCATGTGAGGCTCTCTTGCTTCCCTCTCTCCTCGTTCATTACCACCCCTCCTTGGTTTAAACTTCACCCCTTTGAACATGTCAAGCTCTTTGTTGATTGTGTTCTTTTGTACCAAGACATTTCCCTACTTATGGCAACATTTTACTCCAATAATGACTTGTTTAATCATCATAATGCCAGTAGGCAGCATTTACTGAGCACTGACCGCATGCCAGGCATTGTGTAACTATTTGCTAGACTTTACTCTAGACTATACTCTCCATGAGGGCAAGGACCATCCTCTGTCTTGTTTGTGTCTCTATCTCTCCAGGGCCTAGGACAGTGCCTGGAACATACTAGAAGCTCAACAAACATGCGTGGAGTAAAAATCCCCACAATGAGCCTGCAAATGCTGTACTCCTCCTTCCACTGAGTGGAGAAATCTAATTCCCCTCTCTTTGAATGTGGGCTGGTCTTGGTGACTTGCTTGATGCACAGAATGTGCTGGAAGTGACATTCTGGGATTTTTAGGTTATAAGAAGCCTTGCTGCCTCCAGCTGGGTCCCTTGGAACATTCTCGTTGGGCACCCTGAACCGTCACCTACAGAGTCCAACTGCACGAGGCTGTCATGCTGGCCACGCTGCATGTGTGATGGCTGGTAGTTCCAACCGAGCTCAGCTATCCAGTATCGCCTTCTCTACTGAGGGCCAGACCTGTGAGGGGAGCCGCCCTGGAGAAGCCCACTGACTAGCTCAACAGTTCCAAGGGGACTCGGGTTCTTGAGTCACAAAATGATGAGATAGAATTAAATAGCTCTTATTTCGGCCTCTCTATTTGGGGTGCTTCATTACACACCAACAGTTAGAATACAGGGGCGCCTGGGTGGCTCAGTCGTTAAGCGTCTGCCTTCGGCTCAGGGCGTGATCCTGGCGTTCTGGGATCGTGTCCCACATCGGGCTCCTCCGCTGGGAGCCTGCTTCTTCCTCTCCCACTCCCCTGCTGTGTTCCCTCTCTTGCTGGCTGTCTCTCTGTCACATGAATAAATAAAATCTTAAAAAAAAATAGTCAGAATACATAATATTGGTGAGGGGGAAATCCCCAGGCTGATTTTCCATCTCACCTTCACCCATCCCACACTCTTGGGTTTCCTTTGAGAGCTGTCACCACCAGGGGTCTTGCTAACTCTCCGGCAATTTACCTTTGATGTGGCTTGCAGAGAGGCACCTTTTCTACTTAGCTTCCATTCGCAACACTGCCGGGAAATCCCCCAAGAGTAGACCTGCCTTGCTCTGTGGCAAAGCTCCAACAGTTGCGTTGTCCTGGGTTACCTGCGCCATCATCAGATGGCCCCCTTCAGCCCTGGGTGACAACGAAATCACCAGCTCTCAGGTGGAGGCCCTTTTCCGTTGACGCCTGCTTTGCCTACCCGACCACTCTCGAGCCTCGTTAGGTGGTTTCACGCTGAGAGCTGGGGAAGCACAGGCAGCTGGCTGGGGCCACCCCTGGGTCCACTGTTGCCTTGCTCCCCCAGTCAGACCTGTCCCAGGCAGAGCAAAGCCTCGTTGGAGTCATCAGGATTTGTTGGTGAGGAGCTTCAGAGGGCGGCCACGGGGTGCAGTGAGAGGACTGGAGTCTGGTGGGCGTGCTATGACAGTGCGAAGAGCTCTGGAAGGAGCCTTTTGAAGGTTTCCTGCAGTACCAAAGACTCAACAGACATTTAAGAAGCTTGAGAGCTCTTGGCCTCTCCAGGGCCTCTGGAAGGGGCTGGTGGGGATGCCCCTGGGGCATGGGGGCATTTGCCAGCTCATTCTGAGCAGGAAGTCTACCCTCTTCTCACCCTCCTCACGGCTCTTCAAACACACATGGGTGTGTGGGGGCGGGTGACAGCATTCCTGGCAGAGGTCACAGAGTTTGGAGAAGAGCAAGTACAGGATGTGTTTGTGATGCTGCAAGACAGGCACATCAGGGCCAGAACCTGTAGAGTCTTGGACACTCCTTGACGCTCCCAGGGCACAGCCATCATTCCTTAGTGGGAAGTCAGTGTGGAAACTGCACTATGTGGGGCTCATGATGAATGCAATTTCCAAGGCCCTGCTCAGACCTACAGAAACAAGTTCTTCAGGTGGGGTCTGGCCTCTGCATTTGTAACAAGTGTGGGGGAGGGTTGGCTAGAAGAAGGAAGCTAGGCAGTGTAGAGATTAGTATCATGGGCTCTGGAGTTGGACTGTAGGGTTCAGACCCCAGGATATAAGAGTCATGTAATTTTGGTGTCTCAGTTCCCCTGTATGCATTGCAGATAATGACAGTGTCAACTTCACTGACTTGTAATGAGGATTTAATCAAGTAAATGAGTTAGGTACTTCGAACAATGCCCAGTGAGTGCTCAGTAGCTGCTAACTCCAGCTACTTGGATGGTGGTGGTAGATGCAAGGCAGAAAGCTGTACCTTCAGTGCCCGGTCAGATCTCAATGCATGTGTGAATGGAGGACAAGAGCAAAACATATTCAGCCACACCATTGGCCCAATTATGCCATAAGCATTTATTTTTGCAGCCAGCCCTGGCATATTCTCTATGTATTTGTGTAATTAATTGAGAGAGAGAGAGCATGTGCAAGCAGGGGAAGGGCAGAGGGAGAGGGAGAGAGAGAATCTCAAGCAGCCTCCATGCACACCACATAGCCCAACTTGGGGCTTGATCTCACGACCCTGAGAGCATGACCTGGGCTGAAATCAAGAGTGGGACGCTTAACTGACAACCATGCAGGGGCCCCAGCCCTGGCATTATTCTAGGTGCCAGGTGTCCCAAAAGGAACACATTGTTCCCTGCTCTTGAGATGCTCATGGGCTCACAGACGTGGAAATGGATTCGGGTGCAGTGTGTTAAGTGTGATGTGAGGGGCAGGCTCCTAGAGGAGATGATGTCAAAGGGAGATCTGGGAGATGAGTGGAAGTTATCCAGGGAAAGGGGGCTGAACGCCAGGTGTAGGGGATGCTTATGCAATAGTGTGCATTCTGGACCACTCCGTGATTCAGAGTGGGGTACGTGCAAAGGAGGCAGGGCTGTCAGGGTTTGCGGCTTGAAAGATGAGCGGCATCAGCTGGTTGGGTTGAGCTGGGTTGCCCCATGTCTTCAGTTCTCAGCTCAGGCACTGTGTGTCCTTACCACAAAAGTCACCTTCTGTCTCTCTTTTTTCCCCTTTGCTCAAACAAACTGCTGGTTACCAGAGGGGAGGTGGATGGGGGATGGGTGAGATGGGTGATGGGGATTAAGGAGTGCACTTGTGATGAGCACCGGGTGATGTGTGGACGTGCTGAATTGTGTTGTACACCTGAAACTAATATTACACTCTATGTTAACTAACTGGCATTTAAATAAAAACTTTAAAAAAAGTCACGTTGTGTGTCATGGAATAACACTCCTCCTGGGTTATTCAATCAACACACTGTTTTGGTGCTCAGAGTATGAAACGTCACAGAGGTCCAAATCCCTGCCCGAGGAAACATATGATCCCCTTCAAATGGAGGAGTGTTAAATAATTTGGGATCCTTGTTTCAAAACTACCACATGGAGATTCAGGGAAGACTTCCTGGAGGTGATGACATGGGCTGAGTCTGGAAAGGTGAGTAGGAGTGAACAGAGAGAGAAGAGGTGGAAGGACATGGCATTTAAGGACCAGCACATGTAGAAATCAGGGGACAGGAAGCCTCAGGACTGGTTCAAAGGACTCTAACTATGGCTCAAGAGGAGACAGCACATCCCGGCAGGAGCCACGGGAGATGAGGCAGGAGAGGGAGGCAAAGCTAAGGAGTTTGAAATTCATCCTGAATGGAGAACCAGTGAAGGGTTTCAAGCAGAGGAATAAGGTGATCAGTGGACTCACTAGGATGCTCTTGGCTGCAAGTGACAGAGCACACAGCTGAAGTGGCTTAAGTAATGGGAAGCTGTTAATTTCCCACGAGAATGTAATGCTAGGGTGGGTTCAGCAACTCACAATGTCATCAGGAGCCAAGGCCCTTTCTATCTCAGTGCCTCTGTAGAATCATTCCTCATGATTGCAAAATGGCTGCTGTGGCACCAGGAATCATGGCTGTGTACAACATCCAGAGCAGGTAATAAGGAGGCATATGTCTAAACAAGTGGCTCTCATTGGGCACAATTTTGCAATGTCTGGGGGCATTTTTGGTCAGCACAACTGGGAGGAAGCTAATGACATCTCGCAGGTCAAGGCCAGGGACCCTGCTAAACAGAACAAACTCCCGTGAAAGAAAATTACTCAAATGGCAAGAGCATCATGGTTGATAAAAACCCTGGTCTAAACTGATAGGGTGCTTTTGGCTTATATGGGGAGGTGAAGTTGGCTCCCCTCACTGTATATTGGGAGCTTGGAACCCCAAGATCTAGTTTCACGGCCCAGCTGCTGAGGCATCCTAGACATTTTAGATGCACAAATGTGTGATCAAGCTACAACCGCATGAAGTTCCAGACAGACTGAAATGTAAGGAATGAAAGCATAAAACCTGAAAACCAGAAATAGCTATCAGACGGATGGGGAAAGACTTACTTACACGTTTACGTCTATTGCATAAAATCATAAATACAATATGTCTATCATCCTCAGCATGGGCCATTTCAGAAGGCATTATTATCTGCCACACACTGAATTGCTTTGCAGGACATAGCTTCCTTCCTCCCTGATACATCTTTACTCGCTGGAATTTCCATTCCAGTGTCATATTAAATGTAGTGTCTTTGTTTCCTTTCAATTTTTCAAAGCAGAGGAAGTTAGACTGACCTGTCATGATAGGGGCAGTGATGTGGGGAGAGGACGAGGGGATGGATTTTGAAAGCAGGTATCGCCAATATACAAGAAATACACCTTGTCTACCATCAACATAGACCCTGAAATGTTTCTGATACTTCCGCTGGAGGTTTCTGGTTTGACCTAGTTCTTTTAGAAATGCGATGCTGACTTGATACCTTTTCCCTAAACTGCTTCCTTTTCCTGTTTCTCATTTACCATGGTGTCTTACACTAGTTTTGTTTTTGAAAATGGGCTCTGCTGATTAGGTGTGGGTATAAGTGTACCATGGGCATGTATGCATGCATGTGTTCATATGTGTGTGTGTATGTGGGGGGTAGTTCATATATGTTTCCATGTCAGCACAAGTTAGCTGACAAAGCTCTGGGCTCCTTCAATAATAAAGATGTGGCTCTCCTTCCAGCACACCCTTACTATGAAATCAAAGGCTGAAAAGAATATAATAAAAATAATAAACCAACTTCCTGTGCCTGAAAATCTTCACCAAGGGCATTATTGGAAAAGAAACAGCATACTTAAAAATAATCCAAAGATCAAAGGAGTCTCAAGGGAAATAAACACACACACACACACACACACACACACACACACACACACACTGGATGGAATAAAAATGAGTCAGTAATGGAGCACTGAGAGGGAAATTTATAGCCCTAACTGCTTACATTAGAAAAGAGAAACTCTCACATAAATAATCTAAGCTCCTATCTTAAGAGCCTGGAAAAAGAAAAGTAAAAATAAACTCAAAGTAAGTAGAAGGAAGGAAAAAAATAAAGAGCAGAATTAATAACATTGAAAACATAAAAACAAGAGAGAAATGAATGAGTTTGTTCTTTGAGAAGGTCAATAAAAGTGATATTTCTCTAGAAAGATTGACCAAAAAAAAAAAAAAAAAAAAGAAAGAAAAGAAAAAAAGGCACAAATTGCTAAAATCAGGAATGAAACAGAAGACATCACTACAGACCCTGCAGACATCACAAGATAGAACAAAATCCTACAAACAACTCTACAGCTTAGATGAAGTGCTGATTGCACATCACAGGCTACCACAGCTTACCCAATACCAAATAAATAACTCAAATAGCCCTGTAACTGTTAAGGAAACTGAAGTCATAACTTCAAAACTTCCGAGAAAGAAATTTCCAGGTCCAGAGAATTTGAATGGAGAATTCTTCCAAATGTGTAAAGGATGAACACTAATTTTACATAATCCCCTCCAGAAAATAGCAGAGAACATTTCTCAATTCATTTTGTGAGACCAGTAGTACCCTGATACCAAAACTAGACAAAAATAGTACAAAAGATACAGAAATAGAACTACAGACCAACATCCCTCACAAATATAAGTAAAAATATCTTTAAATATTAGCAAACAGAACATGGAATTTGTTCTAGAGATGCAAGGCTGGATGGATACTCAAAGTCAATCAATGTAATTCACTATATGAAAAAGCTGAAGAAGAAAAACCATGTGATTATAACGACTGATACAGTGAAAGCATTTGAGAAAATACAACACCCATTCATGATAAAACTCTCAGAAAAACTAGGGATGGGGCGACTTTTTCGAGTTGATAAGAATTATCTACAACAGGGGTGCCTGGGTGGCACAGCGGTTAAGCATCTGCCTTCGGCTCAGGGTGTGATCCCGGTGTTATGGGATCGAGCCCCACATCAGGCTCCTCCACTATGAGCCTGCTTCTTCCTCTCCCACTCCTCCTGCTTGTGTTCCCTCTCTCGCTGGCTGTCTCTATCTCTGTCGAATAAATAAATAAAATCTTTAAAAAAAATTAACTTAAAATGCATCATGGATATACATGTATATGTAAAATTATAAAAACACAAGAGATGATTTTGGGGACCTACAGCTTGGTGAAGAGCTCTCAGACATAACACCAAAGTGTAATAAGCATAAGACAGATAAATGAGACTACATCAAAATGAAAAATGTTTGTCCTGCAAAGAACCCGGTTAAGACAAGCCCTAGACTGGGAGAAAATATTTGCAAACCACATATGAGACAAAGGATTCTGAATATATACATTTAGAATATATAGGATCCTTGACAGTCAGTAGTTAAAAAAAAAAAAAAAAAAAAAAAACCAAACCCAAACAATTCGGTTAAAATTGGCAAAGGACTTGAAGAGACATCTCACCGAAGAGGGTGTACAGACAGCGAACAAGTGCATAGAAAAACACCTGACATCGCCAGCCCTGAGGGCAGTGCACATTGAAACGATAATGAGATACCACCACGTACCTATAAGAGTAGATAAAATCAGACATAGAGGCAACAGCAAATTCTGGCAAGGATGTGGAGACACTAGGTCTTCTGCACATTGCTGCTGGAAATGTGAAAGGACACAGCCACTCTGGAAAAGAGGATGGCAGTGTCTCACCAAACTGAATGCACACTCTTGGGCGTGTATCCCAGAGAAATGAAAACTTCCTCTCACAAAAATGTATAGGTAAATATTTACAGAAGACGAACTCTGAAGAGCCCTGAATTGGAAACAATCAGAATGTCTCCTAATGGGTAAATGACTTAATGGCACACAGTGGGCTACTGCTTGGTAATAGAAAGGAACAGGCTTTTGCTGTATGCAATTCCTTGGACAGATCGCAGGGGTTTTATGGTGAGTAAAAAAACCCTGCAATCGCCAAAGGTCACATGCTGTGCAATTCCATTTGCATACCATTCTTGAAATGACAAAATGGTAGAGACAGAAAGCAGATCGGTGGTTGCCAGGGGATATCGGGATGGCGTGGCGAGAGAACAGTTGTGCAATTTGATGCGGGGGAGGGGGGTGGTTACAGGGATCTGAGCACGTAATACAATGGAACAGAACTACACGCACATCGTATCAATGTCAAATCCCCGGTTTTGACATCACACTATGGTGATGGAAGATGCGGCCATTGGTGGAAAATGAGGGTTAGGCAGGATTTCTCTCTCGCTATTTTTACAACTTCCTGTGAATCTTCAGCTACTTCGAAGTTCAACACACAAGCGATGGTCCTGCCACTGTCCAGCTTTAAGAGCTGCAACAATTATTTATAGCTCACAGCTGTGGTTTTACAACTTCAGAGTGTTTGTGTATCACTTCTGCTGTACTAAACATGCCCGTCTCCAGGCCCGTGGCCCAGAAGTCCCAAGGCAGTAGGTAGCTGGGAGGGGTGGGGATCCGCAAGTCCGATGAGCTCAGCAGGTGATCGGGCTGCACAGGAGAGGGGGCGGGGGGGGGGGGTCTTCAGCTCACACGCTGAGAAACTCAAGACTCTGGCTTGGCTCTTGAGCACTTAGTGGACAGTACAAACCCTGCCGTGTAACAAAAACCTCTGCTCCCCAGTTCCAGGACCAGGGTAAGGCTGACCAGGGTAAGGAGCTGAGGCTGTGATATTTAAGGAGGCGCTTACTCCCAGGTCCCTGCAAGTGCAGAGCTGGCAGCTTCCTGATTCTGAGAGTGAGCGTCTGCTGAAATGCAGCACCCAGCTGCCTCCGCCTGGTCCTGGCCCTGCTCCCCACCCATGGACTTAGACAAAAAAGTTTGAAGCAGCTTTCTTCATTACACCCCCAAACTGGAAACAGCCAAATGTCCATGGACCAACAGATTGTGGCCGAGTCATACGACAGAATAGTGGCCAGCAACGAAAGGCACAAGCTACTAATACATGCGAGGATACACGGGACTCTCACAAACAGTATGCCGCGTAATGCAAGAGAGTACATATCCTGAACAAAACTTGGGGAACTCTGGGAAAGACAAAATGAATCTATAGTGATAGAAATTCTAGGAAAGACTAACCTCATTTACAACTCACCCAGAGCAAATCAGTGGGTTCCCCGGGATGGGTGATTTGTCTGGGCAGGTGGGTGATTACAAGGGCACTTTTTGGGGCATCGGGAATGTTTCATATCTTCCACTGGCATACACGTGTGGAAATGTCCATTTAACGCGGGTGCATTTTATCACATGTGAATTACAGATCTCCACGAAGCTGGTTAAAGAAACAAAACAGAAAAACAAACAGAACCCCCAGTTGCCTCAGACACATCCGAACCCTGGGCTTTGCGGGGAAGGCCTTCTCTTCTTGATGGGCTGCAGGTCCCACCCAATCGACTAGGAAGAGCCTTGGTGAGGGGTCAGGACACCCGGATCCTCGTGTTGGTTCTAGTGATAACTGTGGACGACACATTGGACTCTCTGAGTCCCAGTTCCCTCCTCTTCTGTGAGTCCTTCCCAGGACTGGTGGAAACCACAAATACCCAAAGTACATCCCGTCCCCTGGTAAAGAGCTGGCCATCTTTCAGGAAGTCTTACCAGTTCTCAGACGGAAGCTTCCCTTTGCGCAGCCCTTTGATTTCACGTCCGGAATGGCTCTAGGAATACTAGATTTCGAGAGGAATTGGGTATATGCAGATGTAAGCTACAGACATCATTTTTTACCCATGTATTTGGCAAATATTAGAAATTCATAATATCAAAGGCTGACAAGAAGGGAGAATGTGAGGACCCTCAGGGCAAGGCTGGTGAGAGTGTGAACCGAGTAGCCCTTGGAGGACAGCCTGGGAGGAGTTAGGGCTGCAAAAACCCTCTGATCCCCCAGCGTCACTCTGGGGGTCCTCATTTAGAGAAAATCTGCACCGGCCATAAGGAGACAGTTGGGGAGAGAGACACCTACTGCAGTGTTGTGTTTGATGACAAAGAGTGGAGACAACCTAGGTGTCTGTCATTAGGGAATGGATATATAAAATGTTGGACCGGTAATGCCGTAAGGCAAAGCAGCAACCGGAAATAGATTCACGACAGCTACATGGCTGTAGCTCGAAAATACTGAGGAGAGAAAAGTATTCTAGATTGTATTTATGGCACAGTGTCGTTCAGGTAAACTAAACGCATGCAGACCGGGGTTTTAGGAATAGAAATATATATTCCATATGGAAGGGGAAGCACCTAAGGGTGAGGAGGGACTGGGCTGGGAATGGGTGGTGCAGAAAGCCTAACAAAATAAAAGAAAGAGATAGAAGGACCCAGCATGGGTCAATGGCTGCAGCCTGCCATGGGGAGGAAAACATCCAGTGAAATCCTGTGCCCGTGAGCAGCTTGCAAAGATGATTTTGAGGACCGGTCAGATCCAGAACTGGGAACACATCTTCAGAGTCCGTGGTATTCGATGTGGGCTACACGGAATCACTGGGGGAGTTTGCAAATGCTGACGTCTGAGCCTCACAGCCAGAGACTGCAGGTTAATTGGCCTGGAATTCCGGACTGGAGCCCCAGGGTTTTTAAAAAGTCGCTTCCCCCTTCCCTCTGCCTCCCCAACAGCAGCCACAATTGAGAGCCACTGCCCGGGGCTCAGCTTTTGTAAGTAAAACAATGACTCCAGATAATCCTGTAATTTAGGCAAGTTTGGAAGACCCTTGAGCCTACAGCTCCCGCAGCTGTAAAATGGAGAGAAGACACTCATCTTGCAGAGCCCACGGGTTAGATGTGATGTGGGTCATCGGTTGCCACTTAGTGGCTCAACAAATGGTAAGCACTATTTTGCAAAAAAAAAAAAAAGAAAAGAAAAGAAAAAGAAAAGGGAGATTATTGAAATCATCAGCATCAAAGTTCAAAGATAGAACTGTGAATCCTGGTAAGCTCACATATTTCCCTGGGAAGGAGGAAAGCTTCTATCTGGGTAAAACGAGGGGCTGGACCTCTCCGGTTCTCAGTGTCCCCACCAGGTCGGGAAGCTGGCCTTCTTGGCAGTTACAGTCTGAAGATGCTAGAGAATTTACTGTTGGCTACTGCCCTCTATTGAAATAATGCTGTCACTTCTGATTGGAGAATACTCAGACTTTGCCATATAATTCCACTTGAACTTCAGCTCATGGGGGGGGGAAAGGCTGACCCCTTCGTGAGCACTCACAGAGAATATTGCCCCTTAAAGGAATTCCTATAATCACAGTAGCTAATATGTGACCCTTTCTTACGTGTGTTCTAGGCATTTGACGTATGTCGATCCTCACCTCAAACACAACTCATCTCACTGCAAACATAAGAGGCAGGTGTTATTATTATCGATGTTATACAGACGAGGGACCTGAGACACAGAGAGGCAGCTAACTTGCTGAAAGTCCCACAGCTGGGAAGCAGCAAAGCTGGGTCCAGAATCTAGTCCTAACCGGCTCTGCTCTTCTGCCTCTCGAATGCCTCTGATTCCTTTGATCTGATCAGGACAATTGTTCTGTAGTCTCTGTGGTTGTCCAAATATTTTTTTCCCCACTTAAAACACCCTCAAGTCTGTGCCCCATCCCTGGTAGCTCCTTCCCTTCACAGCAAAATTCTTTGGAAGAATAGTCCTCCTCCATGCTCCCCAGCAGCTGGTCTGCCATTAGTTCTCACTTCCGAATTCCTCAGGCGTCTGGCTTTGCCCCGCTTCTCTGATTTCTATGTGCTCTCCCCAAACGTCCTCACTCAGTCCAGGGTTCATAATCACATATAATACCGGCATTAAACCAAGGTAGTGTGGGGGGTACTTCCTAATCCAAAGGCATTTTCACAGAAATCGAGACCCTGCCTAGATGTCACGAAAATCTCATGGTGCAGGAAGGGCCAGATGAATTCACGACCTCTGCTGAATTCCCCTGCCTTCACCCCCTGGCTGGCCCAGGGCACCTGCACCCCCAAACACACATGGCTTCTCCGGGCCTTCCCATGCACTTCCCCCTTGTGTCCACTAGGAGGCAGTCTTCGCTTCTTATAGCTTCCATTCCTCCCTCTTCACAGGCCCAGGGCACAACCCCAGCTATTGAGCTGTGGGTATGTGGATACGTGTGAGCAGAGACGCGCTTAAGTGCAAATTACACACCAGATGTTGAAGCTTTAGTACAAAAAAGAGAATGTAAAATATCCTACGAATAAATGTAATAAACTGACTACAAGTTGAAATGATATCTTAGATATATTAGATTAAAATTAATTTTGCCTATTTTAGATTTTCAAAAATGTGGCTACTGAAAAGTTTAAAACTGCACATGTGACTCACTTAATATTTTTATTGGACAGTCCTGGCTTAGAGGCTCCCTCCAATGGCAAATTCTAGGGAGGCCTGCAAAACCTTGGGGTTCTAAGGAACCCAGTTTGAAAACCATTTGCTTGACTTGACTCATGAAGAAACCGAGGCCCAGACTGACCCACAACTTTTCCAATTTCATCCAAGTGCTGGAATCTTGGGTCTAGATTAGAAGCAGGGTGTCCTACACTCTGTTAGTTTTCCCTCTCTATCTTGGAGGTCCTTGAATGCCATCTGGGGACACAGGCACAATGGGCCTTGAAGGTCCTTTATCGTGAAATGTCACCACCTTAGGTTCTCTCCCTGGCTCCCTCCTGCAGGTCTCCTACATGCCAACGGGCTGCTCTCTGCTGTGTGAGCATTTCCCTGCTTCCTGCTGGGAACCCCAGTCCACGCTGGGAACTATCTGGTGGCCCCCTCCACACTGCTGATGGCCCGACTGGAGACCCCGAAGACAAGCCGTGACAGCTGAGCCCTCCTCATCCTTTTGTCTTAACTCCCCTCTTGACTTGCCGTCCCAGTCCTACCCAGGGGCCATGGTAGCTCCGGCCGGGACCAGTCCAATCCAGCAGGAAGGATGGGAACGGCCAGCCAGAGGGCCACGGGCTGACCACGCCGTGCCACCGCCGAGAGCTCACGTAGCCCACCCTCCTGCCCGCAGAGGGGTGACCGGTGATCACATGGCCAGTGATTCACATAGGAACTGAAAGCACCCCTTGCCATGGCGACTTCTCGAAAACGGACACATGAATCAGCAGCAGGGAAACGGGGAGGCGAGGCCGGCCCCGAGCCGCAGTCGGGGAATTGGAGCACAGGCCACCTCCGCCATAGTCCGGCAGAGCTTCAGCATCGTGGCTCGGGGTGGTGGTATTCATGGTATGAGCTGAACTTCAGAACACAAGTGTGAATTGTGTGTTTGTATATGTGTGTCTGCCCAGGTGAGAAGACGTCCCTGTCACTGGCTTGTTTCCTCCTCATCATGGAGGCCCTATGCAAGGGGGAACAAAGGGTCTCAGCCAGCCCCCCAGGCCCTAGATTCTGGGTCGAGTTGCCGTGGGGGTCCAGTCCCTGGGCACGGCCAGGGTTGCTTGGCCGGGGTCACTGTGCCGTGCCTGCCACCTCCTCTCTCCCAGCTCTGGGGTCACAGAGAGAATAGCTGAATCATGAAGCCGTTAAGAGGACTTGTGCCCGTGGGTCAGCAGTCACAAGACGATGTTCTCATGAGTTCGGCCGCGACTCTAGCTGTGCAACCTTGGGCTAGTCACTGTACGTCTCTGAGGCTCAGTTTCTCAGATGATGTTTATATTAATTATTTATCCCTTAAAAAACAAAACTCCTTCAAAACTTAGTGCCTTAAGCCATGAACATTGATTATTTTACACGGTTGCTGTGGCTCTGGAATTTGCGAGCCACTCAGCTGGGAAGTTTGGGCTCGTGAGCTTTCATGGCATGAGGCCTGGATGGTCACTGGGGCTGTGGTCACCTGAAGGCTTGACTGCGGCTGGAGGATCTGTTTTCAAGACAGCTCATTGACACGACGCCGGCAGGAGGCCCTTAGTTCCTGGCCACACGATTTCTCCATGGGGCTGCTTGAGTGTCCTCCTGACACGATGGCTGGCTTCTCCCAAAGTGAGCAATCTAGGAGAGCAAGCCGGAAGCCACATTATCTTGTAAGACCTGGCCTGGCAAGCCAAGCCCTATCATTTCTGTATGATCTTACTTGTTACACAAGTCAGCCTTATTCAAGGATGTGAATATCACAACGACCCATCGGGGGTCATCTCGAATGCTACAGCGGCATTAATACTATCTTCCGTGCCCATCTCACAGAGTCATCGTGAGGTTTTGTTTGCATACCCACTGCAAAGAAAGCCATTCATCAGAGGATGCACCTGCCAAGAGTCAAGGCAGCAGCTGCGAAAACAGCTGTAAAAGGGGGCTATTGGGGCTAGACCCTGAGACCATCAGTCAAAGCTCAATGAGGAGCACAAGGGGGGGCCAAGTGGGAAACTCGATAGCTCAGAGGCCTCCAGCACTTTTTGTTGTCCCATACGAGGGTACAATGTGGAGACACTTGGGAGAGTGTCTGGCAATGGACTCATTGTATATGGCTGCTCAGCAAAGGGAGGTTTTGTTCATCCATTAGAGTTCTAAGGAAAACATGTGGGTCATAGTCTCAGGAATTCCAGGAGGGAGGCTAGGCAAAGACGGAGGTTGAATTGTGCCTTAGCCCTTAGTTCTGACGTTCAGATGGGTTGGTATGTTCTTCATGAACTATGGTGGGCTGCATAAATGGGAAGGTCCATTGTCGTTACCTCCTGGCAAGACTCCGCCAGATCATTCCTCAAAGAATCTCTCCACCCAATTTCTTAAACAGCCACTAAAAGAAATTAGATGTCTTCAATGTTTTGCAATGATCGGAAACAACTTCTCGAAGTTGACCCTGTATCTTTCCTGGCTCATTGATGCCCACTTCTCCATATGTATATTCTGGTTACTACTGCTGAATAATAAATTGCTCCAAAACATAGGGGTGTAGAACAGCAGCCATTTGACTTTGCTCATGATTTTTTGGGGTTAGGACTTGTGAAAAGGCTCAGCTAGACCCTTCACCTGTGAGATTTCTCATGTGGTTGCAGTATGATGTCAACTGAGGCTTCGATCATCTGAAGGTCAGGTTGGGCTGGATGTCCAAGATGGTGCACACACATGGCTGGCGGCTGAGGCTGGCTGCGGGCCAGAAGTTCAGCCGGGTTGTCCCCATGAGTGCCTACACATAGCCCTCTCCAGCATGGCCATCTCAGAGTTGGATTTCTTATATGATACTGGATTCTTCTGCAGCTAGTGTTCTGAAAGAAGTGGCATCTACATAAGCCTTTTGGGAAGGCCAGCAGGGTAACTTCTCCCACAGTTTATTAGTGATATACTACCATGGCCCCCTGGGTACCAGCGAACTATCAGGCTAGCACAGATTTAAGGGGATGCGAACTAGACTCCACTTCCTGATGGCAGAGTGGCAAGGTCCCATTGCAGATGGGCATGTGGGATGGGACAAGTCACTATGGCCATCTTTAGAAGATACAATCTTCCACAAAGGACGACAGTCGTTTCCCATACTCCAAGGCCTGTACTGAGTACTGCACGAACAACTTGTTTCATAGAGTCAAAGACTATTTAGAGCTGGAGAGTCTTAAAGATTCTCTGGTTTAATCACTTTATTTTATTTTTTTATTTAATTCAATTAATTAATTTATTTATTTTTAAGATTTTACTTATTTATTTGAGAGAGAGAGAGTAAAAGAATGAGCAGGGAGAGCAGCAGAGGGAGAGAGAGAAGCAGACTCCCCACTGAGCAGGGAGCCTGATGTGGGGCTCGATCCCAGGACTCCAGGATCATGACCTGAGCCAAAGGCAGACGCTTAACGACTGAGCCACCCAGGTGCCCCAAATCACTTTATTTTAAGATGAGGAGAATTGAGGATTCAAGAGCTGAAGTTGCTTGCCCCAGACCCCGCACCCGGTCAGAGGGACAGCAGCACTGGGAATCCCAGTCTCTTATCCACCTGTGCTTCATCTTGCCCTTGGCAAACTCTGGTGTTGCTGGCATCATTTCTCTTCCTTCTTCCCAACAGGAGAATGATTTTGCTCAAGTATCTACCCTGCCCACAAGGCTTATGGGCCCAAATGGAGCTTACCCTGTGGGGTTTCTCTGTCCATACCCAAGGTCAATATGGCAGGAGCCATTTTGCCACCAGGCTGCAAATGAAGCCGCCATCCCGAGGGAGGCAGAGTTAGAAAGTCACCAGAAAACGGAGCTCCTGCTGCTGTTGGATGAGGTCAGTCGCAGGCCTGCTCTGCTGAACTTCCCATCTGGTGAGTCAACAATCTCCTTATCGTTAAAGCCACTCTGTTCAGGTTCTGGTTACCTGCAGTCGAATGCATCCTAATTAAAATACTTCTATTTCTGGGATTAGTCCTGACCTTAGAAAGGGCATTTAAGGAGATTTAGCTCAACAGTCCAGCCTTTTTATGGCCAGCGTGTCCTGACCTGAACTTGGTTTCTGGTAACTGGAATTTCCTCTCACTCCCTGTGCCCAGTCTCTACCTACAGTAGCTCAGTCCCTCCAGAACCCATTCTTATTACTCTGTTATATTCAGTTTCTGCTCAGGGCTGGAGTCCTCTCCTCTTCCAAAATTTCACACCAGTGGTGGCTATGGCCCTATAACCCACTGTTGTCCCAGGTGCCCTCCAACCTGTTGCCCATCTTTCTGGATTTGCAAGGATCACCACTCTTGGGTTGTCTGCGTTGAGTTCTGAGTTCTGCCCCTCTTGGTACATGGCTGGCTGGACCCCAGTGCCAGACGCTCGCCTGGTTTAGGTCTGTTGTTGTACCCTGCAGACCGCCAGTCCTGCCTGTTGGACTGGATTTCCTCCCTGCACCTGCAGCTAGGCAGATGAGGCCTGTCCCTCCCACAATTCCCTTTATATCTTCATGGGAGGGGGGTCTCCTTGTACATCTTCCTGGTAGACACTTTGAGGGAAAATGCTTGGTTTGGGAGGTGTAACATCCCATAATTATACTTGCAAATATTTCACAGTGCACAAGGCACATGTTTTAACATATTTCATCCCTGCTGGTTGGGAAGTCAGGTCACGTGGGGATTTTGAAAGCAAAACGAGAAAATCCATTTATATCAGTTCTCACTGGGATATGTTTTGCTCGAGGTCTCTGCTTGCATCCTTACCACCTCTTTGTGGCCCCAAATGATCCCCCTGCACTGGGAAGTATGGCCTGCTTGCCAAAAAGAAGACTGTATTTAGGGCAGAATTCATTCTGAGACTTGCTTTTATGGTAATCTTGGAGTTAGAATGAGGTTACAGGTTGGTAGTGACTTTCAATTCCTTTAAATAATGACAACTGTTGGTATTGACCAAAGGAACTGCATGTTTGTACATGACTACACTGGCTTAGGTCCGTTATAACACTGGGAAGTAGGAGATGCACATGCATTAATGGGCAGTGGGGAATTTGCTCAAGATTTCAGTGAGGTGAGGGAGGGGACCCGGGAAACTTAACCTCACATGTACGCGTCCAGCAAGTCCCTTGAAATCTTCCTCTGGGCTATGGTGGCATATCCGCTCTGGGCCGAAGGCCCAGAGCACCCAGCCCTACCCTCCTTCTTCCTCTTTCAGATTCTGGAAAAACTCCTTCCTTCTGCAGAAAACTTGCAGCTCCAAGTCCAGGCTAGAAGCTCCCTTTCTTCCCTTTGAATAGTGAACTTCTCAAAGTAACTTTCATATCATCTTCATAGTCTTTGCAATGACCTTGAAAATGCTGATCAGTGAAAACTAAGGGTGATGATTCAAAGTTCTTGATAAAGACTGAAGCATCATGAGTTCTAATCTCTCTGCACTTCCTTGTAGTGGTTCCGGGGTGTCAGCGTTGGAGAGAAGGATGGCAGGCTTGGCCTGGTTCCCCGTCTCTGCAGCCTCCTCCTTTCTGCAGCTGACATCACCCCCAAGTCCCTTTCTGCCAGATTTCTAAGGAGGCTGCAGCCCAGACCATGAGGCTCACATCCATGGGGTCCTTTGTGTGCTCTGATTCTAACCATGCTCCAGTTCTAGCTGGTGGGTCTTGGCCTCATTTCTTAGATCTTCTCTCTTCCCTATAGAAGTTTGCTCATCCCTCAGTCTTACCATGAATGGGCTCTGCCTTGTCCCCAACACCCTTCTCCATGTCTTTGGGAGTTGGATTCCTGCCCCAGACTCCAGCCCAGCTGGGATGCTGAGACTTGATGGATGCTAGATCTTTCTGATGAAAACTGATGGGCACCTGGGCTCACAAGGGCACCTCTCACTTCCCAGTTTGGTCACGTACAACCGTGAGGTTTCTCTGGTTAATATTAGCAGCTCCCATTAGTTACAGGAGTCAAGGGCCAGCTCCTTCTCACAGTCCAGGTTACCATAAATGCATCTCTCAGACTGAACTCTTCTGTCCAAACAGACATTGATTAGCAAGTAGGCACAAATCAGTCACACCACCTCCTGTGGGCTTGATGAAATCCAAACTCCCTGTTCTTTAGGGTGCTCCAACAAGATCATGCATGAAAGGAAGTCTCACCTGAGGCAAATGTGATAATTCTCTACTAGTGGGATTGGCGAGCCACCTGGTGAGACTCAGGTTGGCCTACATCCTCTGGAATCAGCAGCTAGACACGTAGGCCCTGGGCAACATTCCTAAGTGGGAAGCAGGAAAGTCTCACTAGATTCTAGTACCCTGTCCACATGTTCGTGGAGTTTCTTCATGCTTCACCCATGAGAACCCATCCCTCCATACATGATGCAAACTAACACCACCTCTGGCATTGATCAGAAAGACAGCTGAAGCACTGTGGGAATCCTCTGGCCTTCTGATTAAACTCAAATTACCACCCCCGGAGTTGCCCTGGTTGGGGGTAACTGGCCTCCTCTAGGGTATAGATTAAACGGGACAGACTCACATTTAGATCACGCTTTTTTTGCCGAAGCATTTAAAGTAAATTGCAGATACCACAGTACCAGGGCACTCGGCCTCTATATTAATAATAATAAACAGCATTTTTGGCTTTATGAGATGCCATGCCATGGCCTTCCGCCCCTTGCAAAGTAAGTTGCCTGAATTATTTCTAACCTCCCGGCCCCCACCAGAAGTTTCACATGGACTCACCAACAGTGCCACTAGCTAGGGCTCCGCATGCCCCACTTCCGTGTCCCCTTCCATTTCCAGCCCCCTTTGCAACCTGCACGCATTGCTTTAAGCGCCTACAACCACAAGCACCATTTCAGAGGCCAGCGGCTTCTTCCCCACTCCAACCCTTCCTGTGGCCAGTGACCACATGAACAAGGGACCTGTCTCGGCCAATCACAGGGGCCTTGTCTTTTTGGCCAATGTGATTGGCCAGGAGGGCACATGGTCTGCAAAGCCAATCAGGAGAGCTCCTGGTTTTCCCAGCCTAGTATTGGAAAAGATGGCCACCTGGCTGGGGTTCAGGTCCAGTGCCGCCTGCCTGGGGGACATTGACCTTGTGGGGTCAGCTACATTGTGAGAATGAATCCAGTAAGCAGAAAGAGAATCAGAAGCATTGTTTGTTTGTGCCCTCCCCACTGAATTCTTATGTTGAAGTCCTGATCCCCAAGGTGACTGACAGTATTAGGAGGTGGGACCTTTGGGAGGTAAGTAGGTTTGGATGCGGTCAAGAGGGTGGGGCCCCCAAGAAGGAATTAGTGCCCCTACAGGAAGAGGAAGAGAGGCCAGCGCTCACTGTCTCTGCACCCGTGTGCACTCATGCAAAGCAGAGCTCCTTCGAGGGCAGGTCAGGAGGTGGCTGTCTACAAGCCCCGAGGCAGGCCCTCCCCCAGAATGAGTGTGCCAGTGCTTTGATCTTGGACTTCTTGGCCTCCAGAGCTGTGAGAGATAGATGCCCGCCGTTCAGACCACCCAGCCTGTGGCACTCTGTTATAGCACCCATGTACAAAGATGTACATGGAGACAGGAAGTCCTCCCAACAGTTGAATCTCTAAATCCTGTCCTCCTTGGGCCCAGCTGCAGCTCTGCCCTCTGTGTGGTTTGGTTATGCAGCCCACAGATTCCCTTTTTGCTCATGCTGGTTTGAGCTAAGTTTCTGATTAATTTGTCCACCATCACCAGTTAGCAATTGCTTTATGGCACAAAACTTTCACTCCTTTTGGGAGCCCCATGCTGCCGGGCCTCTGGTGCTTGACGCTACGGACCAGTCCTCCAACCCTGTCCTCCTGATGCTGCCCAAAATGTCCACATCCTAACCTGAGGACCATCTAGGTCAAAACAGAGACCCCAGTATTGCAGTGCAGTTGGCTTGTGGCCAGCGTGTCTGATAGATGCCCACTCTTGGGGTTAGCAGGGTGTTCCACCTCTGGGGTCGCCCACAACTAATTCATGCACATCGTAGATCCATGAAGTCCTGAGTAGTGATGTTGGTTTCTTATTTTCAAAAGTACTGCCAGACAAGGTATCACCCTGTCATCCTCTTCAGAAACCATTTCTGCCTCCTGGGAGGGATGTCCTCCCCCCCAGGACCTGAGGCTAATTCTATTCCCTCAGTGCTAGCCTACTCTCCTTTCCTATGCATCCCCAGTCCCCAGTGTGTGCACTGTGGCTAACTTGCCTGCGACCTCCAAGAGAGACCTCATACTGTGGAAGCTCAGTGAGGCCCGTGTGTCTGGTGCTCTGTACCCATGTGAACACCCCAGCCTCATGTTTCTGCTACTGATGCAGTACACGGCTGACTCGCCCTGAGCTGTGGGCTCAGCAAGCAGGACCCTCTCGATCTGTATCTGTACTTTCCACATAGAGGAAGCCAGATAGCATCATGTGTCAATGGTTTGTTTCTATCTCGCTGATCAAGAAGTTGAAAGAACAAAGTCTGCTGCATCTTTTCTCCTTTGATTGATTACGGCCAAGGGCCCCAGGACAGCTGATGAAGAACCTCAGGTTTAGTTTTCCCGTCTGTAGAATGGAACCACTATGAAAACGTGGCTCGGACCTCACCTCCAACAGTACTGGATATCTTGGACATGCAGCAGAAACTCCAGAGTGCCTCAGGGCCCTTGAGAGAAGGGAGTTTCCTGAGAGGACAGCGGTGTGTAGTGTCACAGGTGGTTTGGGGCACATCCATGCTCTTGACTTCTCTCGCGGCCTCACGGCTTCATGTCACCCTCCCTCTCCTCTTACTCCCAGGCAGACAATCATCTCTGGTTTCTCCAGCCCTGCATTCCAGAGGAAAGTGGTCTGACCAGCAGACACTGGAGATGTCCCCTACTGTTCATTCTCTCTCGTATGATCTAGTCCTGGGCTTTTAGGCAGACACATTGCTTCATAGCCTAGGACTAACACTTCCCAGCCCTCCCTGTACCTATGTGTGGCCAAGTGACCATATTTTGGCCAGTGATTCATACAAGTGAAAGTTATCTGTGTGACTTCCAGGCTGTGCTGTTAAAGGGAAGAGGCATATCCTCTGGGTCATTTTTCCTTTCCCACCTGGCAGAAAGTAGAAACAGTGTGGAAACAGTGAGGACAACACCACGGTTGGCAGAGCAACAAGATAGAAAGAGCCTGGGCCATTGACACCTTTGCACAATAGAGCTGCTGTATCAGCTTAGACTTCACATGAGAAAAAAGGAAATGTACATTTGTATCAGCCATGTCATTGGGGTTTGGTTTGGGCAGCCGAGCCCCTGTTACATTTAGAAAATTACTGCCTCAACTAGAAAACCTATGGTTGGACTCTCTTGTGTTGTTACCCACTCTTGGCCCCATCAGTGGCCACCTTTGCACAGAGAATAGTTTAGCAATTCCTCCCGGGGTCGGGGCGATGGGAAGAGCCGTTTGAGTCAGGAAGGGATATATAGCACGGCAGGGCAGGGATCAAAAGAACAAACCTTGCATGGCATTAGTCACACATTGCAAGATGCCATGGGTCATTCTCACTAGGCTAATAGAAAAGGATGTCAACTGGGCTTGTTTGCAAATATTTGGAGTTCCCAGATGGCAAGCAGGATGAAACAGCAACAGGTTGGACATCCAGAAAGGCAGGCCAAATGGCGCCAGGGGCTGGGGACATCAGCAGCAGGAATTGGTGGCATCATTAATCTGACTCAGTGGCCTCCCTCCTGGTGAGGGACTGGATTGGCTTAGCTAATGCTGTCACCTTGGTTTGGTCTGTTCCCTTTATATCAGGTCGTGTCATGAGCCACTAGCAGTTTATGGTGGGGTGTCCACTCCTGGTCCCCTCAGTGGGCACCCCTGTCCAAACGTCACCCCAGAACTATTTTCTCCAGGTGGGTGGGTGGGGTTTTAGGCCAGGGAGTTTCAGTTAAAGGGGACATTGGGCATGAAGAAAAATACCTAACGCATCGAGGAATTGGCAGCAGCCACATTCAGTCATTTGGGCAGGTTTTAGCACCGAGCGGGTTCTATTCAAAGCAAGAGAGGGGAACTGGGAGTGGATGAGACCAGGAGTCTGTGGCATGAGTCGAGCGAGGCCCCTGGCTTCAGCTGGAGCCTGCACAGTAATGCCCTGTCTCTGAGCGGGGAGAGAGGATGGAAGATTCTAGCTAGAACATGGCAGAGAGGAATCCTATTCTAGGGGGACCTAAAGAGGCTGTCAGGCCCAGGGGAAAAGGCCCACCCCGGGGTACAAGATAAGTCTAAGTCTCAGAAGCAAGACTATTGAAGAGTCCAGTCCACTCTGCTGGATTCATCCTCCCTCTTGCCCTGCTGCCAGTATTTTTTCATTTATTCTCACTGTGGCACCTAACCATGGCTCACCGGCCACCCAGACAAGGCACAGTGGTCCAGCTTCCTCCTCCTCAGAGTAACTGCTGGAACAGAGAGGCTACTAAGGTCACTTGCTTCTGTACCTTAAGGTTTCAAAATGATGACGAGTAGGGTGGAGAGATGGAACAGACATTCTAATTGCCCAACAGCCCTACCCATTCTCTTCTTCTTTCTTAAGAAGAGAAAGCCAAATTAGCCTCTCTGCAGCTCAGGGTGGCCAAGCGATAAAGTAGAAGGAATGGCCTGTTAGAAAAATCTTTTAGAGAAGCTGGGTTGGCTGGTAGAACCACTGTTTTTCCCTCTCCCATTTCCTGCTGCTGCTGGCTTGGAGCGCGGATGGGCAGGCTGCATCTCCGTCTGGGAGGAGCCGTCTGGGATCACAAGGTGATCTGACAGATGGAAGCCCCACCCTGAGAGGGAGGAACAGAGAGGTCAGAGTCAGAGTCCCACATAGCCTGGGGGTCAGCCTCCAGGTTTTCCATACCTAAATAAGGAACAAACTTCTATCTTGTGGAAGCTCTTGCTATACGCAGTGTGCTTTCTGGACCAGCAGCATGGGCATCCCTCAGGAGCTTGTTAAAAATGCTGAAGCTCAGGGCCTGCCCCAGACCTTGTGAATCAGAATCTGCATTTTAACAAGGTCCACAGGTGATTCATGTATGTACACATGATGGTTTGAGAAGCACTTAAACCATGATGGTTTCAGCCACCATTATAGTGTTTATCTTGTTTGTAGCTGAATCTCACTGTTGTGGACAGAAAGGATGATTCCCATGCAGGGTCACCAAGAAAACGGGGCCAAAGAATGAATCTGCTGGGAAGCTCACCACTGGACTCTCCCACCTGTCCCTTCCCTGCTTCCAGGAAAAGCATGCATGACTTTCCAGAAAACCCTCATTTCTCCAAGTCTTACTATGAGGGGCTCGAGGAGCCCTAACCAGGGTTGTCCTGGGGCCCAAGTTCTTGAAAAGCAAGGGTGCTGTCAGCTGCTATTACCTCCACCTCAACCTCCTGTCTCCAGACCAAAAGGTGTCGGAGGACAGATGATGGTGTTAGCTCAGAGAAGGTGGGTGAGGAGGCCCACAGTCATTCTGAAACCTTAAGGCATCACAAAATAGATCATCCTTCCCAGAAGCCTTGGCCTTCTGTTTTTAAACACAGGCGTTTCTAGGCTTTGTTTCTGGGGCTGCCGTCACACTCAGCCCCTCTGTGACTCAGACTTGATTGCCTGGGAGGGTCAGACTCTCTGGTACAGAACTCCCAGCTCTTCCATATCTGCCCAGATGGAGTGGGGGAGTGTTGGAAAGGAAGCACCTGAGGATGACATTCTGGAAAATGGTTCTTGACATGCTACCAACTAGATGCAGCTCTTCAAATGGATCACTCAAGGGCGTCCAACTCTAGTCAGGCAGCTGAACGTAATGGTTAAGAACACGAGTCTAGGATTCCAGGAGATCTGGTTTCAAGCCCTGGTCCTGGCCTTTACTCCCTTCTGAACTTGGTCAAGTCTCTAATTTCTCTGAGCCTTGTCTCCGAGCGCCGGGTGGCCTTTCAATAAATCCCAGTCCTGCTGAAGTTGGCCTGGGTTTCCTCATCTGTATACAGAGTAATAATAATAATAAAATAACAACAACATCTTCTTTGGGGGATTGCTGTGGGCTCAGGTACTTGATCTTGTGCATCGTTAAATCCTGCTTAGGGGCAGGTATGCTAGCTTCCCGGGTCTGGTACACCCGCAGCTCTCAAACAGTAATGCCCAAATTCATCACCGGGAGGTTTTGGTAAAAGGCAGTTTCCGATTCGGCTTGGACATCTGAAAGCTTCCCCGTGCTGCTGGCGACCCCACCACAAACAGCAAGACTGTCTACTAGCGACTTGTGGGTATTCTTTAGTCCTGGCTCCTCAGCTGTTCAAATGTTGGCTCTGCAATTTCAGACGCTGTAGTTACAGAAAGCAGAGAACTGCCCCTTGTTGCCTGGGCTGGCCATAAGATTTCTGTTTCTGCTTTGTTGTTAATAACCTACTAAAGGTAGAACTTCATTTTGGATAAAATGCCTATATCCTGGCCAAGACAGGGAGTGACGACAGCGGGATTAGGCTCCCTCTGGGTTTCTTGTGGTGCACAATTTCCTCATGTGTAGAGGCTACCTCTCAGTTTGATGTGGCAGTTTTGCTGTGGTTTTGTCTTTCAACACACTTCCTGCTTTTCTTGCAAAACAAAGACTGCTTAGTCCTCTGTTGGTGGCCAAAGCCCAAATAATTACAGGTTTCCTCAAGGGCTTGAGCGGGGCCTGGCGGCACATCCTCGGTCCTCAGTGTGTGAAGCCTTTGGCCTCTTTCTCTTTGAACAGCGGGGTTAGGATTAGCATGGGCTTTAATTTCTACTGGAGCAAATGATTGCAATTCTGTTAGAGGAACATGAGGTTAGCAGCTCCTCACAGCTTCAGATTTCAAGTGGAAATCTTGCTCAGCCCCTCAATGGTGACAGAAAGTAGAAGCCAGCCATTTTCGTAGTGGAGATTGCCTGGGTCACATGATGTCAGTGGCAGTACTCACAGTTGCTAGAAATTCAGAGATTCATAAGCTACTGGAGCTGAACAGGACCTGAGAACTTCTAAAGCCAACTCCTCTATGTTTCAGAGGTGGAAACTGAAGTCCAGAGAGGTCAAGTGACTTGCCCAAGGTCACATAGCTAGCCCAGCTCTCATGGTCATTTAGAATCACCCCACACATACTTCAGGGGAATTTCTTTCACCTTGGTCACCCCCATTTCCTACAACTTCTCACCACCATGTGATAAGAGGAGTGTATTAAGCATTTCTCTCTTTTCTTTATGAGTTTTTCCATTATGGAAATAACACAAACCGTATTACAGTCTGTTGGAAAACAGAGGGAAATAAATCACCCACACAATCTCTTTTTGATGAGATGCCTATCTATTACTTTGAAATCCTTTGCTGTTTTTCTTATTTTGCTTTTTAATTATTAAAATATAGGTGCTTGGAAATAAAATTTCCAAAAGAATAGAGTGCCATAGAAAGTAAGTCTTCCCCAATCCTTTGCTAGTTTTCCTTCTGATTGGCACCTTCTTTTGACTGTTTCTGTTTCTATTTCTTTGGGTATTTACCTCGACTGATAATGCTAAATCACACACTCCATCCACGGCTTCATATGGCAGTTTTAAGCATTATCTACAGATTTTTAGCTGCGACAGGTGAATAACTTATTCACTTATCAACCCCCTTCTCCCACCTCCAAATCATTGATAGGTGTGTTTTTTTATTTTTATTTCTTCTGACAGTTAACCTTATGATTTTATATGTCATTCAGTCTCTGTTTCCTGACTCATTAATTGCAGGTAGTAATTCTTGGTTCCTCACCATGTAAGACGGGTAATGAATACTCTTTACCTCCTTCCACTACTTCTCTCTCTTCTGCTGCCCACCCTTTCTCACTTATACCACTTCTTTTACCTTGTCAAGTTTATAGCACATTCTCTTTAGTAAATTTGTCCTCCACGCTTTGTCAGTAAGTTAATTCTGATCATGGGAAGCCAGTGAACAAACAGTATTTAAAATACAAAGATAGTGTAAATATTATTCCCTAAGAAGCAGGTGTTACGTTGAGATCTGTAGAGGGGATTGTTCCAATGTCAGGGTCAAGTGGGTCTTCTTAGACTCCATCAACTATACAAAATCATGATTTTTTGGGGGGTTAGTTTTATATTTGGGCCATGATATAGGTATATACTTTATAATCTGATATATAAACATATGTAAGTATATATTATATTGTAAATAAAACATATATATATTTCCACAGCTTACCATTTTCTGAAATTTTTAGTTGGTTGACAATAGAAGCATATGCCTTCTTCATAATATCACAAATACCTTCCACCTTGTTAATTATATCATATATTGAGTGCTCCAAAATATATGGACTCTTGGCTAAGCCAACTTCACATCTGTACTGAAGTTTGAGTTTCTTTTAATTGTATTTCTAGGCTGGTTTAATTTTTTGTTTCCTCTTGTCTTCCTCTTTCTTAGGTAGCACATCATCAAATAATTTTGTTTATTTCCACAAAGAATACATAGAAGTCAATTCTCTATTGACTAGAAGTCAATTCTCTCTAAGCCTTTATTTCTCCTCTACACTGGATGAATAGTTTGGCAACACGTCAAATTCTAGGTAGAAAATGATTTCTTTGGACTTTGAAGGTAATGGCTCCATTGGCTTCCAGCACTGGGTGCTGCTGCTGAGAATAATGCCAGTCTTGTTCTTATTCTTTCATTGGTTATCTGTTTCTTGTCTCTCTCGCAATGTAATTAGGATCATCTTTATTATCCGTGCTCTGAAATTCCATGAAGTGGTTTCTGTGAATTATTCTCTGTTCCCTGTGCTGGGTCCTTGGGGTCTGTCCATCTAAAACGTTTGCCTTTCTTCCACACTGGGAGATTTTCTTCAATTACTTCTTCGATAATTTCCTGCTCTCCATTTTCATTTTTCTCCTTCTCTGAAGCCCCTGTCCCATAAATGTTGGCCCACCTCCACTGACCCTTTCTGTCTCTTTTTCTCCAATTAGCCACCTTTTGTCATTTTACTATCTATTCTGCAAGATATTCTTGATGTTTTGATGTCATCTTTCTATTGTTTGAGGTTTTTTGAAATTGCATGAAGTATATTATAATAATGAAGCTAATACATTATTTATATAATTAGAATTAAATTTATTTGAAATAATTAAAACACATTATTTTATAATAAATTATTTAACAAAATATAGAATTTATTATAATAATTAAAAATACATTTCAAAAGGGATTTAAAACAGGCTCTTAGTTTCCAAGGGAGGGATTTCTTTTAAATAGACTGTTTTTGTGTTGTGGATAGTATCATCTTCACTCTCCATGAGGATAATTAGAGTTTGGGGTTTTTACTTAATTCTTCTTCCATTACTTAGCCCTAACTCCTTGAGGTTCATTTATTCTGTTTGCTTATCTGGTCCTTGTCTTTTATTTTCCTGTGTGAATGGTGATTCGGGGCAGTCCTTACCTATTTACATATGCCAGGCTGGATGTTGTAATCGGAGTAACTGGGCAGTGTTTCCCCTTCTGTGAGTGAGAGTTGATTGCAAGCTCTCCAGCCGTGGAGGAGGCATTGACCAACAGACTTCAGTGTAAGCTGGAAAGTGGGCAGAAGCACGTAGTCTCACCCTCACCCTACTCCCAATCCACCCCCACTACTCAACTGCAACCCCCCAACCCGTGCTGTAAACCCTAGCCCTTCAGACCAGCTTTTGTTTATTTTTTAAAAATTATTTTTCCAGCCTCATCTTTGGTGTAATCACTACATGACTGTCAGAATTTGTAGGTTTCATTTTGTAAATCTATACTATCGATATTATATTATTGATACTGATGAATTCATCCTTGTACCTTGTGGTGGTTTTGAAACATGTTTGTAATTCTTTGACACTCCTCACAGGAGGATGTAGAGTCTGTGTCCTTGCCTCCTGAAACTGGGCAAGCTCTCATGACTGTTTCAATGAGCAGAATGTGACAGGAGTGGTGCTGTGTGACTTCCGAAGTCAGATCAGAAAAGGTCATGCAGTTTCTGCCAGTCTCTCTTTAGGACACTGAGTCCAAGGCTCCACATGCCACAGAAGAGATCTGTCCATGCTAAAGTCTCTTTGGGGAGAGACCACATAGAAAGACAGGTAGGTAGATAGATCAATCGATCCAGAAATGGAAGGATAGATCCGTAGGTAGCTAAATATATCCATAGGTGGCTGGATGAATAGATTGAACCCCTAGTTATTTCAGTCTTCCTAGGCTCTAAGACATGTGAGTGAAGAACCCTTGAGGATGACCCTGGCCCAGCCTCTGTCTTTCTGCAACTGCATGACAGACAAGGCAAGAACCACCTTGCTTAGCCCAGTACACTCCAGATCACTTTTGCTTTAAGCCACCATTTGGGGTGGTTTGTTACACATTAGCACATGTTAGCAATAGCTAATCAGAACACACCTTATTAGTACATTTAATAAAATAGTTTATATTTATGGAAGAAAATGACAATAGTGTCCTATAACCTGGAACTCCCTTCTCTATGCTTCTAGTTTGAGCTCCCTGTCCATACTCCAGGCAAAATTCCTCCTTTGGTAGCAATAACTCCATGAATAGGAATTGTTTCTGGCCCAGAAACATAAATGGTTCTCATCAATGGTAATTGCTATTTCCATTATTAGTGGAATGCTACTAAACAAATGAAGACCTTCAAATTCTTCTGCTTCACACCCTCGCCCACCCCATACCTTCTCCCTTACTCTCCTGCTTGAGAAGGACTCATGAAGTTTTAGAACCTGAAAGGAATCTAAGGGAACATCAGAACCAACCTACTTACTTTAGAGATGAGGAAACTGCTGTTGCACACTTGATAAATTGGTGATACGGAACTAGAACCCAGGTCTCCAGGCAACCAGATCAATGCCACTCCATTTCATCACTTCCTGCCCTGGACGGGGTCATCTTTCAGACCCAGAGCAAGGGCCTGACTCTCTAGGCTGACCTACCCACGAGGTCCTATTGTAATCAAGAGAAAGATGCTTAGTGTCCTGCCCATGCACCTGTTTATTAATGGGTCAAATCAAGACCCCATTGCTAGTCCACTTGTGTAAACAGCTATTACGCACAAAGAGAACCGCATAAAATAAAGCCAACATAAAAAGGGCTTCTTTTCATTGAAAGAGGGAAGTGAGAGTTGCCTGTGCTTTTCAATATTAATTATATGATGTGGCAGGGGAGGTGTGGGAATTGAAACCGATCTGAAATTCTCCCTTGCCTACAAATCTAATAAACGCCAAAGGTTTTTATTTTATTTTTTTAAACAGGCAGAAGTACTCTTGCAGCGACGTACTCAAACTAGCGAAGGACCAAATGCCACAGTATATGCTACTTTGCAAAGTGCTGTCAAAAGCAGAGCTGGAAAATTCTTGACATCATCAAGTGGCTTCCCCCCAGAAATGGTATGAATGGGAGTCGGGCGGGGGGAGCACGAGGCTGTGGACAGGAAGCTGAGTGCACAGATTCTGAAAAAAGGATTACTGAAATCGCCATTTGTAAGGCGGCAGATGGGGAAGGGGGGGTTCTAGGTAGAAACCCTTCCTACCAGCACACTGAGGATAAAAACAATTCACAGCAAGTACGAAGAAGAAACAAGCATTGCCTATAGTCTCTCCCTCACTGATAAAACTAGTAGGTTATCACGTGTTCTTTCGTATCACCAAAATCATGTGTTACATACAATTTTGCCGCCTTTTCTTCGCCGAGTGTTCTATCGTAAAAATTATCCCACATCATGAGAAATTATCCACAAACATCATTTTAAGAACCATGTACTGTTTGCTGACTATACCATACTTATTTCCTTATTGCTGGATATTTTCCCTGATTTTTCAATATTATGAATAACTCATCATTAAACCACTTTGGGTCCTACCCGTGGTTTTCCAGAAATACACTTCTCTCTTAGTCTTTCCATATAGATTTTGATAAAGAGAGAGGACACTTCATCTGCTATGAAAGTAGAGGTAAATAAGCCGATAAGATGCATATATTATATTATAATGCCTATTGTACAAAAGGTTGTAAGCAATGCTCATTTTCTTCTTGTCACTTGCTGTGAGGAGTATCTCTATTTGACAGATAAGGAACCTGAGGCTCGAAGACATTAAGTGATTTGCTCGAGGTCACTGAGCCAGGATTTTAACTCTGGTGAGCCAACTCCAGAGCCCACACTTCTTCTTCTTTTTTTTTTTTAAAGATTTTATTTATTTATTCGACAGAGATAGAGACAGCCAGCGAGAGAGGGAACACAAGCAGGGGGAGTGGGAGAGGAAGAAGCAGGCTCATAGCGGAGGAGCCTGATGTGGGACTCGATCCCATAACGCCGGGATCACGCCCTGAGCTGAAGGCAGACGCTCAACCGCTGTGCCACCCAGGCACCCCCAGAGCCCACACTTCTAGTCGCTTTGCTCTGCTGCCCTAATAACCTGTGGTTCATCATCAACAAAACCGTGTTACAGAACAACACAGGAAAGCGTGCCTAGTAAGATTAAGAGGACAAAAGCAGCTTATATAGCAATGCATTCACTTTGGTTCTTTTTTTTTCTTTAAAGTATATATAAAATTCACAGGACAAATCAAACGTCTGTCAAGATGAGGGGATTATTTGCGATTTTAATTTTCTTCTTTGTGATTTTTCAGATGCTCCTATAATGACCATTTCTTGCTCTTGAAGTCAGAAAAATTCGGAAGTATCACTGTCCTTTAGTTATTCAGCTGATATGAGGGTGCCAGAGAAGAGGGCAAATGCCGGCTCTGGGCTGCGGGGGGAGGGGACATGGGGGGAAGCAGGAGGACTTCAGGGAAGAGGGGGTGTTTGAATTGGGCCTTGAAGTGCTGTGAAATTAACACAGAAGAAAACCAAGGACAGAATGATGGTTTTCTGCTGCTTCCAAACACATCCTCTTGTTTCTGGAGTCCTAGGGCCATATTGTCCCCCTGGAGTCTTTGAGTGTCTATGCTGCCAAGTCCGCATGGTTTCTCTTGGGGAAAGGGCTCCCAAGGTGCAAGAGAGTGATTTCCATAGTTACCTGGGGTGAGGGGTATGGACTCTCCTGGTCCTTGAGAATGTGTCCCCCTGCTCAGGTCATGGTGGTCTCCATGACACCATGGTTGGGGCACAGTGGACAATGTCTGTGGTTTGCAGAAGCCACTTTAGAAATGTCTGCAATTTCCTATTGCTAGAAATGACTGCACTCCACGCAGAGGTGGGATGGCTTAAATGTCAAAAAGCACACCCCACCACTGGAACTCTGAGCCCACAGAAAGAGACCCTCTAGGGGCCCATGGAGTGGTCCTTCTGAGGCTGGCTCTGTGATGACAGTGGATTTCACACCTGGCCAAGCGCTTCTGGTGCACAGGGTTCCCGCAAGAGCGTCTCAGCAGCTCTGGACCCCATAGAGAACTATAGACATTGTTCACAGAGATGACACTGAACTGTATCTGGCAAGTTCCTTGGAAAAAACATCACTGCCAACTAAACCAGAGACATCCGTCTCTCCAGCAGGAAAGCAGTTCCCACCTCCCAGGTCTTGAAGAAATTCCCCTTGTGTCAGCTGTTGGTCATCATATGCTTCCCAGTCATTTGCTTCTGGAAATGTGTAAGGTAGCTGGCTGTGGAATCTCCCAGAACTTGGGGAGGGAGGCCCATGCCTCACCCATGTCTCAGTACCTTGCCATCAGCCACGTAAAGGTAAATTTAAAACTGACTTTTCCTAGTGGCTGAAAGGGAAAGAGAGCCTTCCCTTCCCTTTCACAGAGTGTTCCTGGTGGTGGGGGCAGGGGGGGGGGGTGGACCTAGTATTTGTGAATTCTTCCTCAGTCCATTTGACATGTAGGTAAATATTGGTAAACTTCTTGCCAGCTTTAAAACCCCGGCATATTCTTTAAGGGCTTAATGTTTCTTTTCTCTCTTTGAAATGCAAACCTCAATGTCTGTGGTCAGACTTTGCCTGTCACCATGATGAAAGCTGTAACCACCTGCTTGTCATAGAGGCAAAGGTGATAGTCTAGCACAGCCGGCCCCCACCCCCCCCCACCCCCTGTTGGCAGGTGAACCCGGGCGAGCCATGGGAGAATTCACATGGCGATGTCAGGCCCTCCTGGGAGAAGACAAGTTACCCTTAGTCTTGGACACATGTTCCTAATGGATTGTGGCTGCTTGGCGGCATAAAAATGGCCAGCTCTCTTTCTGGCTTTGTAACTTTGTCAGAGCATTATATGTACACGCATACATAATGTGCAATCTGCTTCAATGCTTACTCAATAATAAAACAGTGTTCTTTTTCTTCTTACTCTTGTGGAGAAGGCTTTCTGGATGGGCAGGTTTTTCACTGCCCCGACACCCATGAGCACCAGCTTTTTAGCTGGGTACAAAGGCCGTCCATGACCTGGGACGAACAGTGACAATTTGGAGCCAGTTTTCCAGCATGCGGTGCTTCTGAGACCGTGAATCCCTCTCCCCACCGACTTTCTCTGCCTGCTCCCCGGGCCAGCCCTGGGCTCCTACTTCCTGGCCCTGCGTGGACAGGACTGCGTCTGGGAGCAGCTCTCTGTGTCTGGGTCAGTGACCGGGCTCTCCTTTGTTTCCCAGGCCTCCCTCACTGTGCTTCAAGGCCTCTCTGGCCTGGGCCAGCTGTCTTAGAGCCACGATGCTGCCAAGGATGCCTGTAAACCCGGCCCTGATGTATACAAATAAGACAGCACCTGCCCATCCCTCCTCTCCCCCTCCAGGCAAGCTGGGCCTGCGGTAGCAAGGGGGTGTGATGGGTGTCACATCCCACTTGGGCGGGAAGGGGCTGTGCACAGCTGGGTAAAGAGACCACATCGGCTCTCAGCTGTCACCTTTGTTGGCCCTTCAGAGTCAGAGGTGACTCTCTACCCAGTGTGTTCTTCACGTCGAGGTCTCTGACCCTAAAGCGGGTTCTTTCCAGGATGCTGGCTGCTGCGGTGGGTCAGTACGAAGGGAGGCAGATTAGACAGAGGCATCTGGAAGATTCGGTGCTCCGCCCCCCCGCTCCCCCCCCCCCCCCCCCCCCCCGCCGCCTCTCATTCTCTCTCTGTTTTTTTCCTTTTTCTTTTCTCTGCTGTGGTGATAAGCCAGATGGGAACCAAGGCTGCTTTTCTCTGCCAGAAGTTTCCCTTCTAGTCATTCGGACACACCCAGCGGCTTTTTGCTACCCGCAGAGGTGCCTTTGTGTCCTTGAGAAACCTCCTCCCCCTCTCCTCACACTGTTAAGGGGCATAAGCCACTAGGATGACTCATTAGACAGTCTGATCCCAAATTGTTCATACCTGGCCTCAGAGTGGCCACGGCTGGGGGTGGGGGGTGGAGTCTGGTGTTGGGGCACATCCAGAGTCACACAAACGGGTGAGGTTGGAGTCTTGAGTACTAGTTCAGGAAAAAATATCGTGGCTCCCTCCGTCAGCTCCTTGCTCTTCCCTCTCTCCTGGAGACAGAAAAGATCCGTTCCCTCAATTTTTCTGCTTCTCCAAAAAGAGAACTTCCTCCAGAGGTTCTGGGGATTGGTTCGAGAATCCTGAAAGGAGAAGAATTAAGATAAACACAGTTTCAAATAGGCACACCTTCTAATGTACAATAGATATGCCCCGGAGTAACAATTTCCGTGGAAGGAATTCTTTTTCAAATGCAGGAAGTGGGCTTTATTATTTCGTTTAGTCTTGTGATAAACCTGTTTGCAGAGAAAGCATCCAGGTATAATGAAGTCATTGATTCAATAATTTCCCCAATTTGAAGTTCAGATCTTTACATAGATGTTTTCTTCAGTGCTTTTTTTTTTTTTTTTAATTAATAATGTGGTCTGGTACAGCGTCCTGAAATCTTTAACTTTTTTTAAGGTTATAAAGTAATGTATATTCATAGTATCATTTTTCATACAGAAGTTTTAAATTTTAATGGATCTGTATCCACCTTTCCCTTTATGGTCTGTATTTTTCCTTCTCCTGGGAGATTGTGTAAATGGCTGTAATATTTTCACTGTTAGGTATTCATGTCGCTGCAATGTGTCTTTGCGGCTCCTCCTGTTGGGAGGTACGATCTTTCTCTATCCTCGAGTCTCCATACTTCCTTCGGCCCAAGGAAGGAAGCAGAAGTGATGCTGTGGCTGTTCTGAGCACGGAGGACTTTGGTGCTGAGCTGTCTTGGAGCTCTGCCCGCTGCCATGTAAATGAACCAAGCTAGCCTACTAGCTTGATGAGATATATGAGATCTATGGCCCTGTCATCCCAGTGGCCCCAGCCATCACCCGGTTCCCAGCCAACCTGGCCGCTGGCCAAGGTTGCCTGCGTGAGCCCAGCAAAGACCGTAAGAACTGCCCAGCTAAGCCCAGCCAAAATTGCTGACCAGCGGAATCACCAACAATTAAAAATGATTATTATGTCCTGAAGTTTGGGGCTGGTTCGTGAGGCAGCAATATTTAAACAAGACATGGTTTGTTAAAAAGAGTCCTCCTTATCTCGAAATCCTAAAGCGTCTTCTATATTCTCAAGGTTTCGCCATTTTGCTTGTCATATTTACGTACTATAATCCATCTGGAATTAATTTTTTATTGTGTGAGGTAGAGACCGAATGCATTTCTGCTATTTGATTTTTTTCTGTATTTTTAAATATTTGAAATATTTCATCATAAATATGAGTCATTTTTTAAGAAGATGTAACTGCTATAGATTTACAGCAAAAATAAAAACAAGGGGCGCCTGGGTAGCGCAGTCGTTAAGTGTCTGCCTTCGGCTCAGGGAGTGATCCTGGCGTTCCGGGATCGAGCCCCACATCGGGCTCCTCTGCTGGGAGCCTGCTTCTTCCTCTCCCACTCCCCCTGCTTGTGTTCCCTCTCTGGCTGGCTGTCTCTCTGTGTCAAATAAATAAAAATAAAATCTTTAAAAAAATAAAAAATAAAATAAAAAAAATAAAAACATAATTTCGCCACTAATAACACCACTTAGCAATAACCGCTTATAACGTTGTGAAGGGGGTGGGGTAAAATTGAGATCAAACTGTTTTCCATTTTTCTCACTTAATGCCGCACTGTGTTTCCCTAGAGCCAAATTATCCAAGCTAATTTTTAAGGATTATGTATAGTTTGTCCTATGGGTATACCATATTTACTTAACCAGGCACTTACTGGAGTATGAATGCTGGTATGGCACTGACTGTCCTTTTTTTTTTTTTTTTAATATTTTATTTATTTATTTGAGAGAGAGTACACATGCGAGTGGGGTGAGGGGCAGAGGGAGAAGGAGAGGGAGAGAGAATCTCAAGCAGACTCCTCACTGAGCACAGAGCCCAATATGGGGCTCGATCTCACGACCCCGAGATCATGACCTGAGCCAAAATCAAGAGTTGGGAGCTTAACCCACTGAGCCACCCAGACACCCCACACCACTGAATATTCTTGTACAAATGTTTCTGATTAGTCCTTTAGGATCATATCTAGAAATGAAGTTTTGGGGTCAAAAAGTAGGAAGATTTTAAGATCTAAAATGCAGTTCGAGAAAATCGCTCTCTGGAGAGCATGCCAGTTCCCACCTGCCTTCACCAGCTGTGTGTGAACAGATCCGTTCAGCCCCACTTCGTCCTCATACTTTTGCTGAAATAAAGGAATAATCCAATATCAGATGATTCATCGAGTCAGAACAGGATCACACGCTAATGAAAACACAGAGAACACAGGAAGAAGCACATAGCAAGAGGAAAAGCCTGTAGTGATTTATTAACATAGTAGCTTCAGTTCCTCCTCTTAAATTTTTTTGACAAAAAAAAAAAAAGGATAGAGAGAAAGAAAGAAAGAAAGAAAGAAAGAAAGAAAGAAAGAAAGAAAGAAAATTGCACCAGTACATAGAGGCCATTCCTGCCCGGGGCAGCACCCTGCTACATGCAGTCTGAACCAAGAGTTGGGCACGGATGTTTGGGACATAGGAAGGATTCCGACTGAGCTATTGCTCAGAGCAAAAGAGGAACACACTGGGGCATCTGCCTGTCTGCTCAGAAGAGGTCAGAGGGGCCAGATGGTCACTCATGCAAACATACCAGTGTCTGTTATTAGCCGTCACCGCACCAGAGGCTGGGAACACAAAAGTGACCAGCCTAGAGAGAAACTTCGCAGTCACAGAGATGAGAGCTCTTAGAGGATCCAACAATAGGAAACTATGAAAGCACAGGGAAGAGTGCCCCACATAGCCTGGGTGTCAGGGATAGCTTCCTGGAAGAGTGCATGTCCAGGTGGGTCTTTGAGTACATACGGCTCGGCCAGGCAGAGAGTGGAACAGGTGTTTGAGGTAGCTACAGGACAATGAGAGTCCAGGGTGAAAGGTGGAGAACTCGGTGGAAGGGGCTGGGTCATGAGAAGCTTCCTACGGCTTGCCCTGTATCCTTTCCAGGCCCTCCCTGATCTGGTCCCACCACCTTTTTGAGCCCATCCCTCCTCAGCCACCGCCCTCTCCCCCTAAACCCTGCTCTAGCCACATTGGTGTCTCTGCTATTCTGCGGGCACACTTCCATCCCGACCTCTGCACTTGCTCTTCTCTCTGCCCAGCACGCTCTTCTCCCAGGTAGGTGTAAGGCTTTGTTCCTCACCTCCCTCAGGTCTCTGCCCCAAATGTCATCGTCTAAGCAGAGACACTTCCTCTGACAAGCATATCAGATAGCTTGCCACTCTGGTCCCCTGCCCTACTGTTCCCTGTCCTCTAACCCTGCTTTAATTTTCTTCTCTTTGCTGTCTCCCATGCCTACTATCTACTAGAACGGGAGCTCCACGAAGATAGGGACATTGCTTTTTCATTGTTCAACCAAATAAAATCTACCAAATAGTCTCTTCCCTGTGCCTACAACACTGTCTGAGGCATAGCAGGTGCTTGATAAAAATTTGCGGAACAAAAGGGTGGATTTTGTCATAAAGACGGTGAGGATCCATTGAAGGAGATTCTAGTTTGGAGAGGAACAGTCGGATTTGCACTTTAGACAGCTCTCTCGGGCTTGCTGCTTCTTTTCTCTTACTGCACCAGTTGCGTGCAACAAGTACCAAGCAGTTTCAGTCCCATTTTGCAACAAGGAAGTTGCCAGTGAAGTGTTGAGTATGAGGGTGGAAAAGTGGGTGGGTCGTGAAGTGGAGACAGAATGGGGGCAAGTCTTTTAGGAACCCTGAATGTAAAGAAGAAGGGCAAAGTTTGGGCTGCAACTTAGGGGGAAAACGAAGATGATTTAAGAAAAATTAGGTCTACCTGATTCCAGAATTATTATTCTTTTTCAAAGGTTTTTTTAAACCTTTTTGTTGCAAAATAATGATAGATTCCCAGGTAGTGAATAGTAAGTACTGGGAAGTCCAAGGACCCTTCACTCAGTTTCTCCAATGGTTACATAGTAGGTAATTGTAGTATAATAGTAACGGGAATCTTATTCTGGTCCAACCCTACCTTCATTTTTAAAAAAATTATGTACCATTTCTATGTCACTTTCATCGCATGTGTGGATTCCTGAAATCACCATCACAATCAAGATACAGAACTGCTCCAACACCACAAAGCACAAAAAGGCTACTCCTTGATAATCACACTGAGCCTCCAGCCCCCCTCTACCCCAAACCCCTGGCAACCACCAATTTGTTTTCCATCTCCGTAATTTTCTCATTTCAAGAATGTTTTACAAATGCAATCATAGAGCGCAGAATGCTTTGAGGTTTTTTTGCCCCCTCAGCATACTGCCCTTGAGATCCATATCGAAGTTATGTGTATCAGTAGTCCATCCCTACAACTTGCTAAGTAGCACCCCATAGTGTGGACGGACCACAGTTTAACCAGTCACTCATTAAATGACATTTTAGTTGTTTTTCAGTTCGGGGCTATGGCAAATGAATCTGCTGTTAACAATCCTGTACACGTTTTTGTGTGCACCTAAGTTTTTATATCTCTGGGATAAATGCCAAGTATTTTCCATCGCTATGTCATATGGTGGTTGCTGATTTTCTTTTTAAAGAAACTAACAAACTCTTGTCCAGGTGGTTGCAACATTTACATTCTCAAGAGCATTATACATGTAACCCGGTTTCTCTGCATCCTGGCCAACAGGAGGTATGGGATTATTTCCTCGTGGTCTGAATTTGTATTCTCCTAACGGCTAGTGATGTTGAATATCATCTCATGTGCTTATTTGCTATCTCCGTGTCCTCTTCAGTGAACTGTGTCTTCATGTCTCTGCCCATTTTCGAATTGGATTTTTCAAACATGTCGAGTTGTGAGAGAGCTTTATATATCAGAGATAGGAATTTTATCAGATACGTGGTTTACCAATTTTCTCCCCGTTTGTAGCTTGACTTTTCATCCTCATAACAGGGTCTTTTGAAGAGTTAGAGTTTTTTCATTTGGATGAAACCCAGCCTTTCAATTTTTCAGTTGATGGATTATGCTTTGGCGTCATGCCTGAGAACTCTTCACAAGGCATAGGTTTCAAAGATTTTCTTTTATGTTATTTCCTGAAAGTTCTATAGTTTTATGTTTTACATTAAATCGGGAATCCCTTTCGAGTTACTTTTTTAAAAAATGTGAGGTTAGGTTGAGGTTAGTGTTTTGCCTATAGATATACCATTACTCAACCTCAGTCTGTTGAAAAGACAGTGCTTCTTCTAATGATTGCCTTGACACCTTTGTCAAAGTCAATTGGCTCTTCTTGGGTGGGTTCTTTATTCTCTTACATCATCGTATGTGTCTCTCCTGCCAATCCCACACAATCTTGATTACTGTACTTAACATAATAAGTCCAATCCCACACAATCTTGATTACTGTACTTACATAATAAATAGGGTGGAGTGATTTCTCTCATTTTGTTATTTTTTTTTAAACGTCGTAAATATTCTACTTCCTTTGCTTTCCATATAAATTGTAGAACAATCTTGTCTGTATCTGTAAAAATCTTTCTGGGATTTTGGAAGGAATTATGTTAGACTTATATCAATTTGGGGAGAAGAGACAGCTTTATTATGTTGAGTCTTCCAATCCACGAACATGGTAAGTCTCTCCGTTTATTTAGATCTTAGATTTCTTTCCTCAATATTTTGCAGTGCTCAGTATACTCATTTTATACAGGCTGTGTTAGGTTTACATCTAAGTATTTGCTGGGTTTGTTTGGTTTTTTTTTTTTTTTGAGTGATTATAAATGGTATTATATTTTTAATTTTGGGGTCCATTCCTCATTGATAATATGCACAAATAGAACTTATTTATGTATATTTGTCTTGATTCCTGTGACACTGTTGAAGTCACTTACTAGTTTTAGAGGTGTCTGTTTTTTGGTAGATTCCTTGGGTATATTCTCCATAGACAATCATGTCATCTGCGAGTAGAGACCATTTTATTTCTTTCAGTCCAATATATGTGCATTTTATTTCCTTTGCTTGGCTTAGTCCACAGGTAGCATTTCCTGTACTATGTTAGCTAAAGTGGTAAGAGCAGATATTTTTGCCTTTTTCTCAAACTTACAGGGAAAGTAGTCAGTCTCTCACCATTAAGTGTAATGTTAGGTGTAGGTATTTTGTGGATGTTCTTTATGAAGTTGAAATTTCCTTCTATTACTATTTTCCTGAGAGGTTTTACCATGAACGGGTGTTGAATTTTATCAAATGTTGAAATTTTTTATTATCACATTGGCTAAATAGATAGCCAGGTAGTTTCTTAGTGACCCATGATCCTAGTTTCTAAGTATTCAAACTTTTTTAAATATTTCTGACAACTTTTGATATTTTGCCTTCCCAAATCAAATCCTAAATGAAATCTTGGTTCAGGCTGACCTTGAGATTTCCTAGAGGGTCCTTGAAAAATCAAAAAGAATTTGTTCTTTCACCTTGTAAAAAGAGAGAGATGTTAAAAATAATTAGATTTATTTGATATGTTGAGTTGCATGGGAAGCATTGTCAAATAACAAGAAATGTCTAAACTTCACTAGGTTATATTTGTATGGGTAAAATATTATTAATATAAATATTGGGGGCACCTGGGTGGCTCAGGTGGTTGGGTGTTCACCTTCAGCTCAGGTCATGGTGTCTAGGTCCTGGGATTGGGCCCCGGGTCAGGCTCCCTGCTTAGTGGGGAATCTACTTCTCCCTCGCCCCCTGCTTCTCCCCTCCATTTGTGCTCTCTCTCTCATGAATGAATGAATAAATAAATAAATAAAATGAATAAATTAAATCTTAAAAATACATATAAATATTGTATTGATGGTCTGACTTTCCTAGAAATTTTTAGTGCCCTCTCAGTCCATGATACGTCCAGGGGCTACCTTTTCTGATATTAGGCAATAGTTACCAGTCATAATTACAGCTATTATTTTTAAAAGTTGAATGCCACAGAAACAACCATATTTCTTTGCCAAAGGAACACTAATCAGATCTTTAACCACATCATTTTAAGTCTTCTGTTATCTACAGACAGTTTTTAATTTACTCTGATGCTTCCCTAAGAACATTTACAATCGACTGTAGGCCAAAATGCTTGTCATCAGCCAAAAGGGACTGTTTCATCTCAGAAACCGATGGAAAGAACTATGTCAGGTACTCTGGGGCACAGGCTTCTGATGGTTACTTAAATAACTTTGACCCGTACCATTGGACTGAATCAGGATTTCCAGAACTCTCAAACAGAAACTGATGGTTTCATGAATCTGCTAACTGAAAATCAAGCATAACAAGAACTAATAACATAAGACTAAATTATCTGATAAAGGATGATTTCTCACTTTTGTTTGGACTATCAGTGATGCTTTAGTGTTCTATTTTCTGGTTATAAAGAATTCGTTTCTCTTTTTTCTTAAACTACCTATAACTCATGACAATTTAGTAGATTATACTTTTGTAAGCAGAAATGAAGCATTTATATTTTTCTCCTTGCCAGAATTCAGAAACTCTTATTGAGTATGCTTATTTTCATAGCAATACAATTATTTGCGTAGGTTCAATAAGAATCTGTCTTCCTTGTAATCACTAGGAAAAAAAAGATTACACAACCAAGACTTGGACTGGAATGTCATATTTAAGAAAGATGGATAGAATCAGATATGACCTGACAGTTTTAAGGAATGAATGATGACTTTATGGAATCAATGTTTACAAAGCCCTCTTGAGAAAACAGTCCTGGTTTACAAAACTCTCTTGGGAAAACTTGGCTTACAGTGTTCTCAAGCCTTATGAGTGAGCAAAAATGTCACTTTCTGGCAGGCCCAGGATATTTCGGGGGCCCCAAGAAGTGAGGAATTCACCTTAATCTGTAAGTATTGCAGGTGAAGTCTAGTGGCAAGTTCTTGGATTAATGTCTTAGCCTTCAGAGGCTTTTAAAAGTTCAATCTGAGATTTCTCTTAGCAAAACAAACTAAAAAAAAGCCTATGTGGTCAATAACCTTTCTTTCTGCATTTGTGTAAATAATCAGGCTATCTAATGAGATTGTACATATTTTGTAAAAAAAGAATAATCTTATTTTGATTATCTGAGCCAAAGGGGAAGTGACCATAAAAATGTTATGTTTTAATAGAAAACGATAACACATCCTATGCGTTATCAGATCCTGGTGTTCATTGTTTTTGAGCTATTTTTTAACTCTTTATAAACTAGGTGGTTTTGTTACCTACCTGTAAATTGGACTGGAACCTATTATCTTACACATTTTGTCAGTCATTACCAAAGTCTCAATTCTTCTACTATGCTTCAGTGTCTAGATCAACTGTCCAAACTAATGTTTCCAATTTTTCTCCCATCCTCCTGAATTGGTGTTGATGAGAGCTAAAACCTGACTGTCCAGATCTTTATTGGGAGTCCCGATTGCCTTGTAGTTAGGCTTTCCCCTCCGGGTCTAAAGAAGCCTCATGAGCTGAAGCCGGATGGCTTAATATAGGACTCATCACCACAGCAGATCCCGTGGACAGTCTTTGTGCCTAGAGCTACTGCTCTGTGGGCTACTCAGGGTCACCTCCTACTTCATCCATGCTCTGTTCCAGGAAATATTCATGACTGTGGACAATCTTATCAAAACTTCTTTAATGTTGATGCCACCACCAAAAGTGTTCAAGCTGCAAATAGGGAAATCTGTCACATTGCCATCCTCATTCAACTGTCCAAAGATTGTTCGAGTCCAGTGTCCACAAATCTCCTCAACTGGCTGTCCTCTGAACCCAGAAGCTGGGTTTATAATGCTCCTATCATTAGTCTTCTTTTTCTTTCCATAGAAACCACCCCCCTCATTGATGCCTGCTTTCTGGCATTGTTATGTCTGAACACATGATTCAGTTAGTACATCAACAACAGAAATATGCTGAAACAAACTACATAGGCAAACTTTCGTATGTAAATCTTCTCCCAGCCTTATGTGTTTTATAAACCAGGAATGTTTATCTTGAGGACTTGGGAGCCATCCTTTTGAAATGTCATCATCAAGAAAGACAAGGCACCCATCTCCCAGTCTCCTTGGGAGGGCAGGAGCCTAACCTTGATAAGCACCAATTGCAAACATAGATGGTCTTAATCCCATTGACCACCCAACTTAGATCCTCCAGTACTTTTTCACTGTCTCACTCCAGCACTTAAGAACTCTCTTGCTTTTTATTTCAATAGAGTTGAGTTCAATCAATCTTCCCTAATGCAAAAGTTTTGATCTCTAATAGAGATCTAATAGAATCGTCTTGAATAAAATCTTTTTTGCCTCTTTATCTCTATCTGGCAATTTTTCTTTGATATCCTCCAGTCTACTGTTGAACTCACCCTCTGAAGATTTTGTTTTTGTTTTTTTAAGTTTGGTTATTGTATTTTTCAGTTCTAAAATTTCCATGCGGTTCTTATGTTTTCTATTTCTTTGCTGAGACTCTATTTTTCTTTTTTTCCAGGGTGCTCATAATTGCTTGTTGAAGCATTTTTATGATAGCTGCTTGAAATTGTTGTCAAATAATTGTAAATCTCTTTAAAAATTCAGTTTCAGATCTTCCTGGTCCTTGGTAGGATCAGTGGCTTTTTAATTAAAACCTAGAAGTTTTGATAGCTATAAATGCTTACATTAAAATAGATGAAAGATCTCACATCAACAACCTAACTTTACACCTTAAGGAACTAGGGGAAAAAAAGAGCAAACTAAACCCAAAGCTAGTAGAAGGAAGGAAATAATAAAGATTAGGGTAGAGATAAATGTTTTTAAAAGAGAAAAACAATAGAGAATATCAACAAAACCAAGATTTAGTTCTTTTAAAAAAATAAAAATTGACAAATCTTTAGCTACATTGACAAGAAAAAAAGAGAACAAGCTCAAATAACTAAAATCAGAAATGAAAGTGGGGACATTATTACCAATTTTATAGAAATACAAGGATTATAAGAAAGTAATATAAACAACTGCATGCCAGCAAATTGGATAACCTAGATGAAATGGATAAGTTCCTAAAGACACACAAACTACCAAAATGAATCATGAAGAAATAGGAAATGTGAACAGACTACAAGTAGTTCGGAGATTGAATCAATCATCAAAAGCCTCTCAACAAAGAAAAGCCCTGGACTAGATAGCTTAACTGGTTAATTCTACCAAACATTTAAAGAAGAAGTAACACCAATCCTTCTTGAACTTTTCAAAAAAAAATTAAAGAGGAAGGAATAGTTCCTAATTCATATCTATGGGGCCAGCGTTATCCCAATACCAAATTCAGAAAAAGAGACAAGAAAACTACAAACCAATATCCCTGTGTATCTATGCTGTGAAAATCCTCAACAAAATTCTAGCAAACTGAATTCAGCAGGATATTAAAAAGATTATATACCACTGGCCAAGTGGGATTTATTCCTGGAATGCAAGGATGGCTCAAGATACAAAACTCAAACAATAATAATACATCACATTAGTAGAATGAGGGAAACAACTCATGCGATCATCTCAATTGGTGCAGAACAAGCATTTGACAAAATCCAACACCCTTTCATTACAAAAATACCCAAGAAACTAGAAAAGGAAGTACCTCGACATAACAGAGACCATGTACGAAAAAATCACAGCTAACATCAGACCCAATGGAGAAAAAAGAAAGTTTTTTCTCAAAGATCAGGAACAAGACAAGGATGCTTGCTTTTGCCACTTCATTTTAACATAGTCCTGGAAGTCCTCACCAGAGCAAATAAGCAAGACAAAGAAAGAAATAAAAGCCATCCAAACTGGACAAGAATTGAAATGATCTCTGTTCACAGATGATGTAATCTTATATGTAGAAAACTCTAAAGATCCCACACACACAAAAAAACTGTAAGAACTAATAAATGAATTTGCAAAATTGCAGGTTATAAAATCAATGCCTCTAAATTAGTTGCACTTCTATACAGTAATAATGAACAACCTGAAAATGAAATTAAGAACACAATGGCATTAACAGTAGCATCAAGAAGAATAAAACACCTAGGAATTAACTAAGGAGGTGAAAGACTTACACACTAAAAACTATAAACATCCCTGAAAGAAATTAAAGAAGATACAAAAAAATGGAAAGACATCCCATGGTCACGGATTGGAATAGTTAATATTGTTAACATGTCAGTACAATCCAAGATGATCTACAGATTCAGTATAAGCCCTATAAAAGTTCCAAAGACTTTTTTTTGTGTAAGCAGAAAATTTTACTCTAACATTCCTATGGAATCTCAAGGGACCTTGAATAGCCAAACAATTGTGAAGAAAAAGGAAAACAAAGTTGGAAGTCCCACACTTCCTGATTTCAAAGCTCACTATAAGTCTAAAACAGGACCGTAATGGCATAAAAACAGCCATAGAGATCAGTTGAATAGAGTAGAGAACCTAAGATTAAGCTCTCACAAAGGCTTTTCAACAACGGTGCTGAGTTCTGTCCCCTCCAAATTCATATGTGGAAGTCCTAACCACCCCCCGCCACTTGGTACCTCAGAAGGTAACTTTATATTTGGAGAGACAGTCTTTAAAGAGGTGATTAAGTTAACATGAGGCCTTTAGAGTGGGCCTTTAATCCGACATGACTGGTGTCCTTTATAAGAAGAGGAAGATTCATGGGAAGGTTGAGGGGGAAGGGTGTGCAACACCCTATGACCCAGCAATTCTACTTCTGTCCAAAAGAATTGAAAGCAGGGGCTCAGAGATTTGTACAGCCGTCTTCGTAACAACGTTGTTCATAATTGCCAAAGTAGAAAAAAGCCAAATGTCCGCAGATGGGTGAATGGACAAATAAAATGTGGTCTATACATATGATGGGCTATCATTCAACCTTAAAAAGGAAGGAAATTCTGACCCAGGCTACAACCTAGTTGAACCCTGAGAATATTATGCTGAATGAAACTAAGTCTGACACACAAAAAACAAATATCATTGATTCCACTTACGTGAGGTCCCCAGAATTGTCATTTTCATAGAGACAGAAAGTAGAATGGTGGGTGCCACGGGCTGGTCATGGGGACTTTGAATGTTTCACTCATTAGTATCTAATGGGTATACAATTCACTGGGAAGATGAACGTGTTCTGGGGACGGATGGTGGTGCCGGTTGTAGAATCATGTGAAGGTGCTTAATGCCACTGAGCTGTACACATAAAAATGGTCAAGTGCTAAGTCTTATATATGTTTTATCACAATTTCTAAAACCTGAAAACTTAGGGCGTTATGTTAGGAGACTTTGGAACTTATTTGAACCTTCTCTGTGAGCTGGTTTTGGCAGGGGGACGGAGGGCACTGCCTGGTTTCTACCAAGTGGTGTGGAAGCCCAGATTCCCCATTAGGCCTCTGTGGATACCAGAGGGGGTGAGGCTCCCCATTACTGGGCAGAGAGGGGAGTTCCAGCCCCCTGAGAGGCCTCCACTGATAGCTGTGGCCCAAAGGAATAGAAGTGCCTCCTTCATGTGGCCTCCAGTGACAACAAGGAGAATGGGGTGGTAGCCTCCTTACTGTTGGTCAATGGTGAAAGTCCTGACTCTCCAGAAGGCTCCCTTTGTCAGGGTGGTGGGGAGTGGAAGGGCCACCCGGTTCCTGTCAGTTGGGGTGGAAGTCCAGGATCCCCACACGGTCTCCACTGACACCTAAGGGAGGGTGGCGGGGTCTCATGACAGCCCAGTGGGGATGAGAGTCCCTGCTCCCTACTTGGCCTCCTCCGACCCCACTCCAGTAGGGAAGTTAAGGAGAGCAGACTTTGGCCAAGGTTTTTTTTTTTTTTCCTTCCTCCTTGCCTGTTGCCTGTTGGTGTTTCCTGGTTGCCAGCTTCTTCAGCTTTAACCTGGGGATCAAAATCAAAGTCAAAGAGGAAACCCAAGAACTCACCAGCACATCGTTCCTGGCGTCCTGGCCTCCCTAGTCAGTCTGCCTTCTTTCCACCTTCCAAAGTCTTATGTCTGTCTTTTATACAACGCCCTGGGCTTTCCGTTGTACTTAGAAGAGAGAATAGGAAACAGTATATTGACTCCATCTTCATAGATGTGGAAGTCTCTTTGGGTGTTTGCTTTTTGTTAGGAGAGACGTGAGCCCGCTCCACGTGCTAGAGGGAGAGGTCGAAAGCACAAGACCCTGGGAATCTGCTGCTGGAGCCGATGCCAGGGGAAATGGGCAGGTCGGAGCTGCAGACCACGGGAAGGGATTAACCTTGGGCAGGGGAAGCATAAACCCTGAAAGTGGAGATAAGAATGGGCAGAGGGTGCAGAGAAATGGGAACGAGACAGATTGCCAGACCGTGCTTTAATGGCTTCTGTCTTCTCCATGAAGGTAGAGGATGAAGGAAGAGGCAGGGTGAGGGGCTGAGGAACAATGACGAAGCTTTGGAACAGCTGTGAGGAGATTCAGGGAGACCTCTGCTTGCTCACGCACGGCAGGCTGGCCAGCAACGGTGATCACAGTCACGGGTGCGGACATCACCGAAGGTGGGCTGTGTGCCAGGCCCTGATTCTCACGGAGGCTCCAGGGAGGAGCACGTCTGGGGCATTCCCACTTGGTGGTGAGGAAACCAAGCTTTACGGAGACGAGGTAACAAGCATTGCATGGCCTGAAATGGCAGAGCTGGGACTTGACCACACGGTTTCTAATTATAGATCCAGCATCTCCTGGGTGCTGAGGGCCCCCCTGAAATTAGATACCGTGGATCCGTGATATCATCACACCTGGGTGAATTTCTCTAGGAGGCTGGGGGTACAAACAGAAGTGAAATTGCTAAGTAGAGTCCAGTTTGGGATTCTTCCAGGGAGATGTGTCAGAAGGACGGTGTCAGAAGGACATTGGCAAGAGATGGACTGAGGTAGTGACCATGTGTCCCGGTTGGATCAAGAATCAAGTCGAGACAGCCAGGGGATGATAATAGGGAAAATGGCGGGTCTCAGTGGCCAGAAGTCCAGAGGGGGTGGAAAATAGGTGGGAGGATAAGGGTACGGGTATGAGAGAACAGGAACCATAGGAAATTGTGGTTAGAGAAGAAGAGGTTAAGTTAAAGATTTCTTGGTAAGGCAGATTCTGGAGGTGACAAGGTCTAAGAGTGTGGGTGGCTGAGGGTGGGGGGAGGCAAAGGATTTGAGGTCAAGAAGCTCAACGTGAAAGGTAAAGTCCCTTGCCCAAGATGACACAGTTGTTCACCGGGAGAGGTGGGATTTGTTGGAGAGGATAAAGAACATTCGATGACTTGTTCAAGCACAGTGAGGCAGACTTTACTCCAGGGGAGGCTATCCAGACAGATGTGATGGAATTTTGCAGTGAAGGAGAAAGATAAGGCTCAAGTCCAAGTACAGCATGGGCACGTGGGAGTGTAGAGCGGGGGAGCCAGGCAGGGGCGGGTGGGTGGAAAGTTGCACAGAGGAAACATCGGTGGGGGCGGGGGGGGGGAGGCGGCTCTTGCTGAGGCAGGTCAAGGTGACCAGATGCCCCTTGGGGAATGATGAGCAGAGGGGCTCAACCACGTGTGGAGGGTGGAGGTCTTTACTCAAATGACTTCGCAGTCCTTGCTCAAACTGGATCTTACAAGGAAGGGCACAGGTGGGCCTAGGAGAAGGTCCAGGAGCCCGACAATATCTGCTCAAGCAGAGGGAGAGACTTTGTCAGATTTAAACCCCACTGGGAATGCAGAAAAAGCTGGTAAAGGGTGAAGAGCGGGTGGGAATGATGGAGAGCAGAGGAGGGAGGCACAGGCAGAAGGAGATTCTCAAAAGAGAGGCGTGTTTGTAAGCAGAGCTGGGAAGTGGAATCAGGGTGGTACCGGGACCAGACGTCACCTCTGTACCAGTCACTCCCAGCGCCTATGTGGGCTGTGCCCTGAGCGAGACATGGAGCTCACAGCCTGGGGTGCGAGGCAGGTGTATGGCCCAATAACCACACAGAATAACCGCAGCCGGGAGCCACAGCCGCTGCAGCGAGGACGCGAAGCTCAGGCCACCCCGAGGGACGTTACCTGGCTCAGCAGCCACAGTGGGAGTGGAAGGACACAGCCCAGAAAGACCTGGTGTGTTCGGAGGCTCCCAAGTGGCCCAGCGTGGGGAGCACAGGAGCCACGGGCTAGGGGTGGAGGGCAGGCGGGGCCGTCACAAGCCACCTGGGTCATGACTGCCCCTGAGTCTGAGTGTTGGGGGTGGAGAGGAGGAACAGGGCGCAATCTGCATTACAGAAAATGTGAAAAAGCAACCACCAACAACAAAAAAAGTACAGTGACCAACTATAGAAAATGCAAGACCAGTCCATAGAGAAGGATTGTGTTCTCTTTCCTTTTCAGGAAGTTTCCTTCATCATGGCCAGCTCATTGTTTTTACAACAAAATGCGGTTAAGGTAAAAAAGGGAACAAGCATGGGGTTACCCCAATCACATGTTCCTGGCTGGAAAGAAGTCACAGCAAAATGCAGAACACTTGGGTCTGTGGCTCTTCTCTTACCCCAAGGGGAGGCTGCTGGGTGGGACTTCCTGCCATGCCCCACCAAAGATTAGGGGCCTAAGAAGGCACAGAGGCTCCAATTGGGGCCAGCCGCAGGTGTGGCAGAAAGGTGAGGGGCTCTGAGCCCTGAAACCCACCTGCCTGAAGATAAGGTGTGAGCCAAGAGAGGCTCAGGGCTCTTCCGGACAGACATTAGCTGCAGAGACGTGATGGCTTGCTGCGAAACACGGCCCCAGATCGGAGCTGGGTAGTGGGGAGACACCTGTCACAAAGAGTGTTTTAGGGCAACTGGCAAAATGCAAATACGGACCGTGGGTTGGAAAACCACATTGGATGAACGTTCCATCTCCTGATTTCAATCGTCAGTCTGTGCCTACATTAGACAACATCCTTGTTCTTCGATACGACACCCTGGAGTGTGTAGACAGTCTTTGGGGACACGACGTGTGCAACTTCCTCTCTGACGGTTCAGGAAAATCATAGACCCATTCAAGACGGAAGAGGAGAAGAACGAACACACAAAAGCAGGCAAAACACGAACCACGGGTGGATCTGGACGGCATGTTCTTTGAACATGAGTGCTTTGAACGATTCTTGAAATTTGGGCGTTGACTGTGAAAAGTTACGAGGAAACAGAGGCAGGGCTCAGAGTTGGGTTGTTGATGGCTAGAACTTCAACTCAGGGCTGAGACTAAGCTAAATTTAGGAGGGGACAACGGAACCAATACTGGGTTTTTTTGCTGCGTTTTCTTAAAAATCCTCCTCCGCGGAAGATCAATGTAAATGTATTCTGCAGATCGTGATACTGCTGACTACCGGGCGTCTTCACGGAGGTTACATTGTACATTAGGTTTTGACCAGAGGCTTCCAGAATGATGACCTGGGAGCCGTTTCTTCGGAGGGTCCCTGTTCAGTCACGCAGACTCATGGCAGCAAGGAGCATTGCTTTTGAAGAGGGTACAACATACATGTGCCTTGTGGGGCTTTGATGAAAGCAGCCCCTTCTGGGACTCCTTGCTGCCTGGAGCTGTAGGGAGTACTTACAAGGAGAAGCGGTCCTGGAAAGGTCCTGCCAGGAAAGGACAAGGGCTTCAAGGTCAAAGGCAAATTCACCAGGGGGAAGGAGATCAGAGGTTAATGCAAGAGTCTAAGGCTCTGGTGTGTGTGTGTGGGGGGGGGTGTGTATGATTCTGGAATAGCGTGCCTCTGAGACTAGCAGCCCTGGGGACAAGTGACTGTGGCATGGTGACAGTGTCATGCGTTGGGAACGAGGGCTGAGCATGGGTGAGTTGAAGGAGCCACAATCTTGGAGGCCACCTGTACAGCGGTCTAGACGGAGCCGGAGCAGCTGGGCTGTTCCTTCATGAGCAGGCAGGTGTCCCTGCGGCTAAGCCCGTTGGGCTTCCACAGTGACCTATGGGGTATTTCTAGAACAGAGATGCAGTGTGGCCAGTGTGTCCCTTTCGGCTCTCACCCAGCCTGCATTCGGAAGAAGGACTAAAGCTTTGCAGATCCTCAGGGTTCTTGCACGACTCGAGGGGGAGCCTCAGACAGGAGATACTGTGTCTGAGTCTTCTTGACTATTAATTGGGGAAATTAAAAAAAATATATATATATATGCATTTGTCCCAGGTGGTAGCTAATTCTCAAAGGAGGTCAGTATCAGTTCTGTCCTTCCCCGCACGCATCAAGGGCATGGGGCGTATTTCCCCGGCCTCACACGTCCGCTGGCCCTGTGACTGCTTTGGCCAAATGTGGTGGGACTTCTGGTCCCCGGGTTGCAAGCCTGGCAACTTCTGCTTTCATCTTCCCAGAACATTCGCTCTTAGTTGTCGCCTCGGGAAGCCAGTGCCCTGCCGTGAGGAGGTCAGGCTGGCCGCACGGAGAGGCCACGCGGAGGGCTGACATCCTGGGGGACAGCCAGCATCAACTTGGCGGCCATGTGAGGGAGGCCAGTTTGGACCTTCCAGCCATGCCCGCACCCTGACCAGCACCTCGGGAAGCAGAAGAAGCCCTCGGCCACCTGCAGGATCCTGACAGATCATAGTTGGGTTTATTTTAAACCACGAAGTTTTAGGGCACTTTTGTTGTTGTTGTTTTAGTGCTGTGACTGACAACACATACTGTGAGTGGGTCAGATGAGTGAGAGAACATAACGCAGCCTGAATGCTGAGGTCAGTAAGAGCCGCTTAAGGCTCGGTGACAGACTGCACCAGCTGACTTACCTGCGAGGGCTCAGGACACCCCCGATCTCTGTTCCCTCGTCTGCAGCTTCCCAACCCTGGGGCTCAGAGACCCAGAGATGCCAGTGCTGGGTCCAGTGGCTTCCTCTTGTAAATGAAGACATGGGGGCCCAGGGTGGGAAAATGACCCCCTCAGGACACGAAGCTGGTGTTAAAGCTGGACAGAGGGCCAGAGCTCCTGAAGTCCCCTTTTCCTGTCTCCATATCATAATTCGAAACATGGGCCCTACTGACGGTTGGCCACACACCGTGCACTCCAGGGCCTTGGAAGCTTCCTGCACCCTCTGTAGTCAGTACCGCAGTCAGGACCCATCTTCCAGATGAGGTAACTGAGGCTCAGACCAAGGTCCCACAGCTAAGAAAGTGGAGCAGGAATTTGACCTCAGGTTCCCAGTGCCAAGGGCACCCTACCGTCTTTTCCTATGTCACAGGAGGCGGGGGTGGGGTGGGGTTCAGAATTCTGATTTTAGCTTTCCCTTCACAGGGTAGCTTGGGATAACTCGTGTTTCCCCGAAGCCTGACATAGCTGGCTGTGGCATATCCCTTAGGGCATTTACACACTCCTTTCACCTATGCCTCTGCCCCACCCCCACCTTCTCTGCCATTGTGAGGTGAAATGGGAAAGCAGGTGCTACGAGATCTGTGGGATTGTCACTAAGTGTGGCCACTCTTGTTAAAGCAAAGACATAATGGCGGCTCCTCGAAAAAGACAGAGAGAAATACCATCAGTTCCGCTTCTGGGCGTCTATGCCAAGAAAACGAAAGCACCAGTCTGAAGAGCTATCTGCACCCCCACGTTCATGCAGCATTATCTGCAGTAGCCAAATTATGGAAGCAGCCCACTCGGGGATGAGTGGGTAAGGGAGATGTGGTGTAGACACCATGGACTATGACTCAGCCATATACAAGAATGAAATCTTGCCCTTTGGGTCAATCTGGGCGGGCCTAGAGGGCGTTATGCTCAGGGAAACAAGTCAGACAAAAACAAATACTGTATGATTTCACTTATGCACGGAATCTAAAAATAAATGAATAAGCAAAACAAAACAGAAACAGACTGACAGATACAGAGAACAATCTCGTGGTTGCCAGAGGGGAGGGTTTTGGGGCAATGGGCAAAATAGGGGAAGGGAATGAAGAACTGTAATCTTCCAGTTTTAAAATAAATTAAGTCCCAGGGGATGTAAAGCACCGAGTAGGGATTATAGCAAACACTACTGTAATAATTTGCATGGTGACAAATGGTAGGTATACTTACCATGGTGAGCATTTCATAATGTATGTAATGTTGAATCACTGTTTGTACATTGGGAACTAATATACTTCTGTATGTCAATTATACTTGAATTACAAATAAATAAATGCAAACAGCCACTTGTACCTAGGAAGACCAATTAAGAAGATATAGAGCGAACTGAAGAAAAATGATGAGCTACTTGGCAAATGATAAATTGGAACTCCTGTTTAATTGCATTGGTTTTAAGGCAAGATTTTAAGAAAGGACTCCTTCTGCTTTTCTTTTCTTCTGCTTTTTAAATTGTACACATTGCACATTTCAAAGAAAGAACTTGTATCTCCTTTCACCGAAAGTTCTGGTTGGAGTATGCGGATTCGAATGTTTGTGTTTGCCAAGAACTCTGACTTCCTGCCAGTTCACACGTACAGTGTACCTGGAAGGAGGGAGGGGAAGACGGTCATGCCTCGGTGACTCTCAGGCTCCTGTCCACCAGGCCCAGGCTGCTCCCTGGGCACAGGGGAACACAGTGAAGCCTAGAAGAGTCGGAGTGCCCACGAGCCACAGCCTCCAGGCTTGGTGGACTTCTCAGAGGCACCCAGCAACTCTTCTGAGTTTCCCCATTCTGGGTCACATGTGTCTCAAACCTTCTTCGTCTACAATTCTCCAGCTTTCCCCCTGCCCTCATCAGCAGGTGGCCCCATCATTTATTTCAACAAGAAAGGAAGCCATCAGGATAAAACACTCTTAACTTGCTACAAATCCTCCCACTTCACCTGCACCTTCACTCCTCCCAGCCTTGTTCTCACCGGGCACATGGTGAGGGCGAGTCCTGCCTGTCCCTGTCCCCTCAGCAGACTCTGCTCCAGCAGCTTTGCCCCCACCTTCTGCCTCTCCGTCTCTGAGCTCCAGCCTCTTCCGGTTGATGAAGTCTTTCCCTTGATCCCTCCAGCTGCTGCCCCACCTCTTCCCCTCTTCACAGCTACACTTCAAGCCACCTGTTCCCCAACCCACTCCAATCTGATATCTGTGCTCCCAGTTGTTCCCCATCCCATAGAAGCTCAGGGCCCCACATTCCCTCAGCAAGCCTCCCCCACCCAGCCCAGCTGCTCGGCTGACCCAACACCCTGTCCACCACTCGTTTCCTGAAATGTTCTAACTCCTTACCTAGTGAACCTTCTTACCTAGGAAACCCTCCTAGCGTTCCTCCTACCGCCCTGACTGTTCTTTCGGGCTTCTCCCTGCCTATTTCTGGAAGGTTGTTTGCCTTGGCTTCTGGCCCATTTCTCACTCGTCACAGTACCTTAGTCAGGGTCCAGCCGGGGGCCAGGGAGAAACCGCATGTGAGTGAGTCAGGCTGGGTGGAAGTGATAGGGAGCAGTGGGGACTGGGGCAATCGGGGAGCATGAGAGCCTCAGAAAGGTGATGGCAGCAACGCAGCATGAGCAGATGACTGCCAAGAGCAGCATGGGCACACGTTTTTCTAAAGGGCCAGAAAGCAAGTACTGTAGGCTGTATGGGCCACATGTCATCTCTGTCACTATTCTTCTTTGTTTTAACAACCATATATCTATCTATCTATCTATCTATCTATCTATCTATCTATCTATCTATCTTAGCTCTACGAGTCATAGAAGCACAAGCCCAGGGTCAGATCTGGTGTGCAAACTGTAGTTTGTTGAGCCCTGGTAAAGAGTGAATGCAAGCCTGCGGTGGCTAGAACTTCTGGTTTTCCAGAGAAGCCAGCAATCTAGATTTCGTTTGAAATCTTTTGGTTACCAAACGCTGACATTTAGATCTTCTGGAAGTGCTTGTCTCCAGGTACCCCCTGAGCATCTTGCAGCCACTAGAAACATATCCACCCAGAACCCAATTCATTAGTACACGCCCCCCTTCCCACCCAGCTTCGAACCAGCAAATGGCAACACCCTCCACTAGAAACAGACACCTGGGGGTCCCTGCCCTTCACACCCACCTCATCAGCACAGTGTTGCCAATCGTTCCTCCTAAATTCCTATCTACCTGCTCTGTCCTCAGTGCCACTTCCCTATGTCAGACCATCATTTCATCCCTTGGGAACCACAACCTCCTCTTGATAAAGAGTCCCCATGTCCTGTCTTACCCTCTTTTAATCCTTTCTATGGCCAAAATGATCTTTCTAAAATGCAAATCTGGTCATGGCATTCCCAAGCTTAAGACTCATCATTTGCTGATTGGGTAAGGTCCTAACCTTCAGTGGGTCTATAAGGCTTCTGGAGGTCAGGCCCCTGTGGGACCCTGGTCTCCTCTCTCTCTTCTGGCTCATCCCATTCCATGGTGTGCTGCTGTTTTTGTGGGCTACTTGTAGTTCCTGAAACGAGCCAAGTTTCCTCTCACTTCCAGGTCTCCTCATCTGCTGATGTAACACATCCTTCACTCCACCCCACTTCCTGCCATGTTCTTCTCATATCTCACTCCTGCCCGCTGGTGTCCTATTCCTTCCTTCCTTCTTCCTTCCTCTCCCCCACTCCCTCCCTTTCTTCCTTCCTTCTTTCCTTCAGTATAACAGCTTTATTGGTATATGAATCACATGCCATATAATTCACCCATATAAATTACAAAGCTCAGGGGTTTTTAGTATATTCTGACTTGTGCCGCCATTTCCACAATTTTAGAACACGCTCATCATCCCCAAGAGAAGCCCTGTACCTGTTAGCTGTCACTCCTCCCTTCTCACCAACAACCCTCCACCCCTGCCCTAGCCTTGGGCAACCACTCATCTACCTTCTGTCCCTACAGACTGGCCTATTCCGGACATTTAGCATAAATGGAGTCATATGATAAGTGGTCTTTTGTGGCTGGCTTCTTTCACCTAGCTCATTTCAAGGTTTCCCGTATCAGAACTTCATTTTTGGTTGCTGAATGATATAGCTTTGTGTAGATACACCACGTTTTATTTACCAGCTCATCACCCACAATGTTAATGTTATCTGCTGTTTCCTTGTGTTCTGATACGTAATAGTCTTTGGAAAGGAGTCTTCTTTTCAGGTCCTGTAGACTGAAGGAGAGGAGGAGCCTCTGTAGCTCTGAGACCCTTTGCAGAGAGATCAACTCAGGGAGGAGGGGAGGCAGAGGCATGAAAGTTGATGTGGGTAAATCCAAACCAGTGAAGGGAGGAAGGAGACACTTGGATCCCCAGCTCAGAACCTTTGGCAGAGCTGTCCCTATACCACACAGGTGAGGTGTATTCTTCTCAGAAAGGGAGGCAGCAGGATAGAATAAGAAGCAAAGGACTCCACACTTTTAACTAAAAGCTCCTGTCAATAACCTGAGCACATCCCTCCAACATATGAATATTCATGTTGCTATTGAGTTGTATGGGCTCCTTGTATATTTTGGATATTAACCTCTTATCAGTTAGATGATTTGCAAATATTTTCTCCCATTCAGTACGTTGCCTTTTCATTCGCAGACTCCTTCTTTTGCTGTGCAGAAGCTGCTTAGTTTTACGTAGTTCCCCTTGTTAATATTTGCTTGGTTGCTTGTGCTTTTCATGTCATCCAATACATTTTTCCAAGGTCAAGGTCAAGGAACGTTTTCCCGATGTTTTCTTTTAGTGGTTTTACAGTGTCAGGTCTGATGTTTAAGTTTTTAATCCATTTCAAGTTGATTTTTGTGAGTGGTATAAGGTAGCGGTCCAGTTTCATTCTTTTGCACGTGAATATCCAGGTTTCCCAGCACTACTTATTGAAAGTATTGACTATTCTTAACTCCCTTGTCAGACAGTAGTTGATCATGTATATGTGGGTTTATTTCTGAGCTCTCGATTCTGTTCTGTTGGTCTGTGTGTCTGTTTTAGTGCCAATACCATACTGTTTTGATTACTATAGCTCTGTAATAAAGTTTGAAATCAATAATTGGGGTGCCCCCAGCTTTCTTCTGCTTTCTCAGGATAGCTTTGACTATTTAGGGTTTTTTATGGTTCCATACAAATAAAAAAAAAACCACTTTTTTTCTCTTTCTGTAAATAATGCCATTGGGATTTTGATAGAGATTGATTTGATCAATCTGTTGATGACTTTGGGCAGAATGAATATTTCAATAATATCAATTCTTCTGATCCATGAACACAAGGCGTCTTTCCATTTATTTGTGTCTTCAATCTCTTGTAATTTTCAATGTACAGATCTTTCACCTTCTTGGTTAAATTTATTCCTAAGTATTTCATTCTCTTTTGATGCAATTGTAAATGGGATTATGTCCCTGGCCTAGCCCAAAGTCTGAAGATTTCTTCTGTGTTTTCTTCTGCAAGTTGATTGTTTTATCTCTTACATCTAAGTCGATGATTCATTTTGAATTAATCTTTGTGTATGGTGTGAGGTGAGGGTCTAAGCTCATTTCTTCTGCATGCACATACCATTTTATGATGAGACATTTTTTCCCCCATAATGTGAATATCGGTATCAGCTTAATATTCCATTTCACAAACATGTTACCCACATTGGGGGCCTGGGAAATGTTTAACAACTGGCTTTCAGAATAAGCCCTGATCTGTAGCATTTGCCAATTTTCCTGGTGTAAGTACTCCAACCACGTCTGATTTCAAGGTACCGATGTTATATAACTCATCACGGAATTGGGAAGAGGTCGCGATTGGTTCTTGTGAACTGTTATAAGCTGACTGTAGCACATTATGGGGTGGGTTGTTTTTTTGGTTTTTTGGGTTTTTTTTTGTTTTTGTCTGCCTCTTGTTTGTCCCCTTGTTTACCGTCAGTATACAAAAGGTGCCCCCCCCAAAGCAGGAAGAAGCAGTCTATTTTATTCACTGCTATAAATGAATACTGACCCTCCAGGGAGTTTCTAGTTCTCCCTCGTGATGAGCGCAGCTGTGGACAACATCCTTACAGCTTTTCTGTGGTCACATGTAGTGATGCCCATTCAGGACAACTCTGAGCCTTGCTTCCTGGTGAAGATAAAGAAAATTGAGTTTTGACAAAACAGGATAAGTACGAAGCTGCTTGAACTTCTGCAATTTTATAAAGACACATGTTCAAAATTTAAACTATGGGAGTGACTTCTCCTTTTTCTTCTCCCTTTTGGGAACCAAGTAAAGCAAAAGCTGCAGGGTGAAAGAGCTGTCTTGACAAGGCACCAGGGTGAGGTCAAGTGTGAAACGCCACAGTGCGTTAGCAGCTTCCTGAAGGTGTCTCAGGCATCAAAGTAACCGGAGGAAATCACTGCAGTGTGACATCGTTTCAAAGAAAATGCCCCAAACCTTCCTTCTGAGGAGAACTTGTAAGAAGTGCAAAGAAAAGGAGGGGACATTCTGGGGCAGATGCCTTTCGTAGATGATTGTTAAACGTCATTTGCCACATCCTTACCTGCATTGGGTATTTTCATTAACGGAATGAAATAAACTCTCTCCACCAACTTATCAGGCAAAAGAAGTATCTCATTTTCATCAACATTTCTCTGCTGTGATTAGTATTTTTATATTAATGGCTATAGCATTTCTTCTATGACCTATGTATTTATATCTCTGTTTCAGAAAACAGTTGGGTATACAGAATAATTGTGTGATAGGAAAATCCCAATGGTCTTCCTATCGATTTTGTAAGATTGCCTTATGTAATAGGGGTTTCGACCTTTGGCATCTTTGTCTTAATATTGAGTTTTGGTGGGTTTGTTTTGTTTTTTGCGAAACATCTTTGTATTGCATGCTTTGTATTGTGTGTCATTCTACAAGCAGGCACATTTCTCCCTCAGTAAAATACTTCTCTTTTCTGAAATTTGCTTAGAATGTCTCATACTTTGTACCTCCAAGTGAATTTTAGACTTGTTATATTAAGGACCAAGACAAAATGCTCTGGAGGTTGAACAAAAGCCTCAAAGTCATTTGGTGCTGGCTTTCCAAGTCTCTGGCCAAAATCAATTCATTGGGCCTGTTGCCACCCTGTTGAACTGACCGTCTCATGCAGCTCCTGCCCCATCCCAGCACACGGAAGGCTCCAGTGTCTGTGGGGGTGGCAGGTGCTTCTCCCAGTGGTCTATGTACCCCAGGTGTCCGGCTCAAGGAGCTTGTACTGAATGAAGGAATGAATGAATGCATGCATGAGTCGTGGCATTTGGGTGAATGAATAAACACATAAACAGATAAATGAAATTTCCTGGTAGCCCTTCTTTTCCCCCTTCAGTGCCCTGTTCCAGGGACTGTTTCTCTTGCTTTCCTACGAAGACAGGTAGCAAAAGAGACGTACAGGGTTTCTGTAATTTTAACTGTGTCCAAAACTTCTGCTGATGGCTTTAGAACATCTCACAGCTCCAGGCTTCCAGGGTCCCTGTGCTTTAAATGATCCCAAAGCCTTGGCACAAGGCAAGCAAGCCCACTCACCCATGGCGGCTGGAGGATGGAGATGCTCCAGAGGGAGGGGGCAGGGTAGCAGCTGCACAAAGCTAAAGTTGGAGGGAGACTCTAGTTGAGGAAGTGCACATGGGCAGGCGGTCTCTCCCATGGGGCATGGCAAGGGAATGGGCGAAACCTAAATAACCCCTTCCTTCTTCCAAGAGGCACAGTGCTCAGGAGTGGGGACAGAATGGAAGCCCTACTGGCTTTCCTTAGACAGTCATGACCCTTGTTCCTTTACTACCATCCAGGTATTAGTCCTTACACCATTTCTCAGCTCCTACCACAGAAAGTGGGAATGGGAAATGAAGGACTGGAATAAAGATGGGACAACTTCAGAGCAGGAAAACCCTGCTCCGTCCAGATTCTTCAATGACAGAGATCTGATTGCACTGAACTATGTCTGAATAGAGTGACAGCTAAGGACTTAAAAATCAGTTTTCCTTTTTCAAAATTTTATCCAGAAAACTTCGTGGTAGAAGGTGTTAGTTTTCGCACTGAGTTTGGGGTGCTCCATTAAGAGGAAGAGTGAGTGTGACAGGGAGGAGAATGTAAAATCAGCTAACATCAGAGTTTCTATTTGCTCCCCCTCCAATACTGAGTCTTCTACATATGGAAAAAAAATCTAAATCTATTCCATCTTGTTGGTGTTTCTCAAGCTTTAGTTATTAGAATCCCTTTTTTAATAACTTGCTAAATGTGGCACTTAAATAAAGAAATGTATTTTCACTATAATAGCAATCCTTTATATGGTACTATGTGCCAGATACTCTTCTAAACACTTCAAATGCATTGACTCATTTAACCCTCATTACTACCCTATTAGCTAGATATCTTAGCCTTAAAGACATTCACAGACTGAGAGTAAAGGGAAAGAAAAAGACATTTCAAACAAATGGTAATCAAAACAAAATGCAGGAGTAGCTATCCTTTTATTACACAAAATAAACCTTAAACTAAAAATGGCAAAAAGAGACAAGAAGGTCATTATAAAATGACAAAGCGGTCAATACATCAATAAGATAAAACAATTGTACATATTTATAAGCCCAACATCAGAGCACCTAATTATGTAAAGCAAACATTAACAGAGCTAAAAGGAGAAATAAACAGGAATACAATAATAGTCGGGGATTTTGTTGCCCTACTCTGAACAATGGGTAGATCAGGCAGACAGAGAATCAATAAAGAAACAGCGGACTTGAACAACACTGTAGACCAAATGGACCTAAGAGACATATACAGAACATTCCATCCAGCAACAACAGAGTACAAATGTACATGAAACATTTTCCAGGACAGACCATATGTTAGGACACAAACAAGTCTCAGCAAATGAGAGAAGATTGAAATTGTACCAAGTATTTTCTCTGACCACAATGGCATGAAACTAGAAATCAGCAACGAGAAGAAAACTGCAAAATTCACAAACATATGGAAATTAACCAGCACTGTCCTGAACATCCAATGGATCAAGGAAAAAATTAAAGAGGGAGATTCAAAATTCCCTGAGACAAAAATGAAAACAACATACCAGAACTTACTGGACCTTACACATAAAAGGATGAAACTCAATCTCTATCTTACACCACTTAAAAAATTAACTCAAAATAGGTTAAAGACTTAAATATAAGACCTGAACCATGGAACTTCTACAAAAAAACACTGGAATAAAGATTCTTGACATGGGTCTTGGTGATGATTTTTTTTGAATATGATACCTAAGCATAAGCAACAAAATAAAAAAACAAACAAACAAGTATGTCCGCATCAAGCTAAAAAGATTCTGCCCAGCAAAAGAAACCCTCAACAAAGTGAAAAGACAAGTTACAGAATGGAAAAAAAATATTTGTTAACCATATGTCTGATAAGGGGTTAATATCTAAAATCTATAAAGAACTCGTGGAACTCAATCACAAACAAAACAAAACAAAAACAAAAACAAATAACCCAATTAAAAAATGGGCAAAGTACTTGAATAGATATTTCTCCAAAAAAGACGTATGTATGCAAGGCCGACAGGTGTATGAAAACATCAACATCACTAGTCATCAGGGAGACACAAATTAAAATAACAATGAGATATCCCTCACACCTGTTTTAAAGACCATCATCAAAAAGACAAGAGATAACAAATGCTGGTGTGGATGTGGAGAAAAGAGAACACTTGTGCAGTGTTGGGATTGTAAATGGAACAGCCACTATGGAAAACAGTATGGAGTTTCCTCAAAAAATTAAAATAGAACTATCATATGATCCACCAATTCCACTTCTCGGAATATATCCAAAGTAAATGAAAACACTAGCTCAAAAAGATATCTGCACCCCCATGTTCATAGCAGCATTGTTTATAATGGCCAAGCATGGAAGCAACCTAAGTGTCCATAGGTGGATGAATGGATCAGGAATTGTGATATATATATTTCAGCCATTAAAAACAAGGAAATCCTACCATGTGTGACAACATGGATAGACCTTGAAGGCATTACACTAAGTGAAATAAGTCAGGCAGAGAAAGACAAATACTGTATGATCTCACCTATATGTGGAATCAAAAAACAACAGCAACAACAAATTCATGGAAAAAGAGATGACCTCTGTGTTCACCAGAGGCAGAGGGTGGAGGAGAGGGAATTGGAGGAAGGGGGTCAAAAGGTCCAAACTTGCAGTTAAAGGACTAATGAGTCCTAGGGATGTGATGTATGACATAATGACCACAGATAACACTACTGTAGGATATATAGGAAAGGTGTTAAGAGAGTAGGTCCTAAGAGTTCTCATCACAAGGAGAAAATTTTTTCCTCTTTTCTTCTCCTTCTTTTTTCAAATTGTATCTGTATGAGAAACTAGATGTTGGCCGAACCTATCGTGGTCATCATCTCACAATATATGTAAATCAAACCATCGTGCTGTGCGCCTTAAACATATACAGTGATTATATATCAATTATTGCTCAATAAAACTGGGGGGGGAAACCCTTAGAATGGGACTTCTGCTTTGGGTCATTCCATTTTCTTCACTCACCTGTTGATGGAGACTTCCGTTGTTTCCATACCTTGGCTATTGTGAATAATAATGCTACAGGGAACAGAGGAGTACAGACATCTCTTTGAGATAAAGATTTTGTTTCCTTTGAATATATATGCAGAAGTGGAATTCCTCGATCATATATGGTAGTTCTATTTTTAATTTCTTGAGGAACCTTCATTCTGTTTTTTAGAGGGGCTGTACCAACTGACATTCCCACCAAAAGTATATAGGGTTCCCTTTTTCCCACAAACTCACCGACACTTGCTATCTCTTGTCTTTTTGATAATAGACATTCTAATGGGTGTGAGGTGATATTTAACTATGGTTTTGACTTGCATTTCCCTATGATGACGTTCCCTGAGTGATGTTGAGCACCTTTTCATGTATCTGTTGGCTACTTTTATGTCTTCTTTGGAAAAATGTCTATTCAGATTCTTTGCTTATTTTTTTAAAAGATTTTATTTATTTATTTGACAGAGAGAGAGACAGCCAGCGAAAGAGGGAACACAAGCAGGGGGAGTGGGAGAGGAAGAAGCAGGCTTCCAGCAGAGGAGCCTGATGTGGGGCTCGATCCTGTAACGCCGGGATCACGCCCTGAGCCGAAGGCATACGCTTAACCGCTGTGCCACCCAGGCGCCCCTCTTTGCTTATTTTTAAATTGGGTAATTTGGTTTTTTACTTTTGAGTTGTATGAGTTCCTTCTATATGTTGGATATTAACCCCTTAAGGATATGTGGTTTACAAATATTTTCTCCCACTCCATAGGTGGCCTTTTCATTCTGTTGATGTTTCCTTGTGCTATGCAGAACCTAGTACCCTATGTGCCAAAAACTAAGAAAGGGCTCAAAAACTGGTAGAAAGAATAGCAAAAGGATGTAGGATCCAGCTTAAAGGGCTCCCACTTAAATAATCTGGGACAACTTGTGTATCAAAACAATAAAGATAATATCAGATTCTATCCCATTAAATAGAAAGGGAATCTATGAGGTCGTGATGATACAAATAGATGAATAAATACATAAGTGGAAGAGAAAAGATGCTTTTACTATACAGTGAAATGCCCACTAATAATGGGCACTTATTAACTAATAAGTACAATGTACTTTACAGTGGAGAAACCTGGTGGAGATTTTCTAAAGCAAGTGATAAAGTTTAACATCCTTTGTGATGGGACAGGTTGGCACCAAATGCCTCCCAATATGAGGCACTGAGCACAACACAGCATCACTTCTGTAAGGTTCCTGCTTTAGCTGCATAGCCCAACCCTCATCATCAGGAAACATCAGGAAACTCACAACAACGAACCATCTGCCAGGTAACTGTGGCATTCAAGATGCTGAGGTCAGGAAGGACAAGAAAAGTCTGAAGAAGTGTTCCTGATAGAAGGAAACGAGGAAGGCATCCCAACTAAGTAAAGGATTCTAGGTCTCGGGACTATGAAGGACACTATTTGCAAAGTGGGCAAAATTGGAAAGAAGGTTACAGATTACCCGGTGATATTGTGTCAGTTAATTTCTGCTTTGATTGTGTGGGAGAGTGTCCTCGTTGTTAGTAAAATCATTCTGAAGTACCAAAGGCTGATGAGACATCATATTTGCACCCTGCTCTCAAATGGTCCTGGAGAAAAATAGTACATCTCTATCTATCTATCTGCCTGTATATCTTTGGAGACAGAGAGGGAGGGAGAGAAAGAATGATGAATTAGAGCAAATGTGGAAAATGCTGACAGCTGGGGAATCTGGATGAGAGGTATGGAAGTTCTTTGGGCTCTCCTGGCAACCTTTCTGAAGGATGAAATGCTAGCAACAGCAATAACAAGGAAGCGGGGCATGACCCACACACAGGAGCCAGGAGTGGAGCTGGAGGCAGGAAGCCAGCTCCGGAAGGGCTGGAGGTGTAACTGAGGAAGGGCTGGAGTAACTGAGGAGAAGCACTGGCAGGGGGTGTCAGATCTCTTATCTGATAGACTTGGAGAAAGAGCTCCCAAAAAACAGACTTAACTTGTTAAGTGTGATTGCAGATGTGTGTGTAAAGCAACACAGGAAGGACGTGCGCTGCGACACTGGTGTGCTAAGAGAGGCTGCATGTGGGTAGTGGCTAGTGACTACAAACGCTTCCGGTTTCTTTTTTGGCTTTTTTATCTGTTTCCATTTTTTTACCATGAACATTATTGCCTTTGTGACAAGTTAAAACATAAGCATTATTTCAAAAATGGACCCAGAGGACGTTATAACGACCACCTTTCTCATTAGGATATTTTTGTGGATCAAACATTGTTTCTTGATGCAGTCTTACTTGACCAAAGTGGTAGACAAATGTTTCTTTCTTTCTTTTTTTTTTTTTTAAGATTTTATTTCTTTATTTGACAGAGAGAGACAACCAGCGAGAGAGGGAACACAAGCAGGGGGAGTGGGAGAGGAAGAAGCAGGCTCCCAGAGGAGCAGGGAGCCCGATGTGGGGCTCAGTCCCAGGACTCTGAGATCACTCCCTGAGCTGAAGGCAGACGCTTAACAACTGAGCCACCCAGGTGCCCCTAGGCAAATGTTTCTTAATTCCGTTATGCCTTCTTCTTGCCACACTGTAGAGATGAACTGGGAGGTTTACAAATGGAAAGCTGACTCCCCTTGACAACCCAAAGCCTGGATTTGTCTCCATTTTCTGTGTGGAAACATAAGGCCAGGGCAGTGTGACTGCCTCCTTCCCAGGAAAAACAGTCCAAACCTTCATGGTACCAGCGTCTTTACACAAAGAAAGCACGCACACATAGTAGGTCCCTGACTGAAGGGGAGGGTGGCTGGATAAAAGCACAATTCTAGGGTCCAAAAAGAGAGGAGCCAGCCCAATGTTGTGGCTGTGCTGTAAGATGGGACACCCACTCTCTAAGGGTACTTCTGGCTGATGGATTCCTTCCTCCCCTTTGCTGCCCAGCGCCATGGGCTCCCGCACAGCCCCATCCATTCCGCCTGGGGTCTCCCGGCGTCCCTATGTCTGTGTGCCTCCCACGGCTCAGAGAACTCAGAGAAGTCGACACTGGTCACCGCTGGATTGAATTGCTTTGTGCAAGCAATAATGGGGAAATGGGTGGAATAAATTAAGTTGTAGCCCTGTTGTGGAATTCAGCGCAGCCTTCGGAAACAGTGCTTTAATATGTTTATTCACCTGGGAAAGTGACCCCAACATATCGCTACTTAAAAATAAAAGCAACAAGAGTACAGTTGAAGTCTGTCTTTGTCATCATTGTAAATACAGGAGAAAACAAACCCCAAACTACAAGAGAATACATAGAAGAGTGCTCAGTCATTGTCTTTGGGTAGTGAGAATTGGGTGCATTGGGTGTTTTCTTTTTCCCTTTGAGTTTTTAAGCTGTTTTTTTTGTTTGTTTGTTATTGGGAAAATTATTTTTAAAGAAATACATATCCTAGGGAAAAGGGAAGAAAGACGTGATGACCGGGAAGTCCCTGGTGAGAGACCAAGTGTTAAGGACATCTAGGGGAAATATGTTTCTTTGAGTTAAGGGTCCTCTCAACCTCCTACATGAAGGTAGGTGAGTCTCCACCTTACCCTCCGCCCTCTCGGCCTCAGACACACACGGTCATTTTTTCTGCAGATGGGTCCAAGGCAACAGTCAGAACTCTGATCGGTAAAACCAGAAGGCTTGGGTGGGGAAGCAGAGCAGGGAAATCGACACTGTCTCCTTTTGCCTGATATTAATTTCTGCAATAAAGCCATCAGAATGTACTCCCACCCCATCCAACTTACAAGGAAGGGAGATTCTGGAAAATATTCATTCAGAAAGAAGAAACTGATAAATGGGAATAATGACTCCCTCCCCTCCGCGGCTATTTCAAGAATCAAACGTGTTATGCCTGCGATCCGTGTCTAGTCTACCGCCTGAATTGTTTGATTTTTGCAAATATAGAAATTCTCGCCAAGGGCTTTCTCCCTTCCACTGCCAAAGGCAGTTCCCCAATCCTATTTCCCACTAAGGCTCCAGTTGTTCCATCACAGAGTTTTCCATTCCTCAGGGTTTCCAAGAGCCTAAACCCTGCAGTGGGGGGTGGGGTGGGGGAGGTGAGGGTGGGAGGAGGCTGTGGGCTCCGGATCGGCTCCCCACTCATAGTGGAGTCAGCAGGAAACCACTACCAAGTTCACTGGTGGTGGGGGGAGGGGGGGCGAGGGGCAGGGGCAAGGACGGGAGGTGGGGGGCTCTGTGGCTCTGTTTACAAATGTTAATGCTCACGAATCTGAAATCCTGTTTGGGCCCAAGCTCTTCCCTGGCACCCTCCGTCCTAGTCTTCTCGAATGTCCTATTCCGCTCATTCACCACCTTTCTACCAGGGAGGCAGAAAGCCCTCTTGGAGAGGACCCAGTGGCCCCGGAGTTGATTTAGTCTAGATCACCTTTAAACTGACTGACCCCCACACGGCTGCAATTCCGTACTGTGCCAGGTGTCCGAACCTGGTGGGGAGACCCAACCTGCCTCGGCTTGGGTCAGTGTGCCCAGTGGGTCACCCTTGCTGGGTCCCGGATCGGCCTCCAGCGGCCCGAGTCAGAACCCAGCGGAGAGTTCGTGCTCCGCCGTGGAGGGGGACATGGAGCTGGTCCTCTCGAGCCTGTCGGTGGAGAGGAAGGGGAGCCCTTTCACCAGGCGCACAGACAGTAGCCGGCGGAACAGCTGGCGTAGGTACCTGCGGAACCGCTCCCCGACGAAGGCGTAGATGACGGGGTTGACGCAGCAGTGTGTGTAGGCGATCACCTCCGTCACCTGCATGGCCAGGTCCAGCTGCTTGCTCTGCCTGCACTCATCGGTGAAAAGTCTGTCTTGGAAAGCAGAGACCAACACGGCCAGGTTGTAGGGGGTCCAGAAGAGAAAGAAGACGATCATGATGACGAAGATCAGACGGACGGCTTTGGCCTTCTTCTCGTTGGGTCGTTTGAGCAGGATCCGTATAATCTCTGTGTAGGAGATGATCATGACCAACAGAGGCAAAACCAGCCCCAACATGTTCAGTTTCAGAGCCTGGAACTGTTTCCAGCCTTTGAGGTTCCCATGAGGGAAGTGGAGGCTGCAGGTGGTATGGGAGAACTCCCGCTGGATCTTGGAAAAGTAGAAGCCTGGGATGGAGGCCAAGATGGCCAGGCCCCAGGCGCCAGCGCTGGAGATGATACCGAAGAAGACAGTCCGGACCTGCAGGGCAAACACGGCATGGACGATGGCCAGGTACCTGTCGATGGTCAGCAGGATGATAAAAAAGATCTCACTGTACAAGCCCGTGTAATAAAGCCCCGAGAGCAACTTACAGGTGCCGTCACTGAAAACCCAGTCATCCTTGAGCTTGTAGTCGATCCAGAAGGGCAGCGTGAAGAGGAAGAGCAGGTCCGAGATGGCCAGGTTCAGGAGGTAAATGCTGGTCATGCTCTTGAGCCTCTTGTATTGCATGAGGACCAGGAGGACCAGGATGTTGCCGACCACGCCAATGATGAACACCAGGGAGTACAAGGGGGGCAGCAGCTGGGCTCCAAAGGCCCTCACCTCTCCCTTCTGGCACGGGGTTATGCCCTCATAGTCATATTCTGTCGTCACATCATAGTCATTTGTGGGGGCTGAGGTTTGCATCCTGGCTTCTTGCACGAGTTGAGGAAAATGGGTTCTGTGTTTACTTTGCCGGGGGAGGCAGTGGGCTGTGGGCGACAAAAAAGGACCGGTGATTATAGGTCTTCAACCACCTGACAACTGTTTACCGAGTACTGACTGTGTACCAGGCCCTGGGATGCAACCTTGAGCAAGGGGGATCCAGGTCCTCTGTGCCCTCGTGGAGCCCGGAGTCTAACAGAGGGCGTAGGCAGTAAACAAATGAGCCCGCCCATTGTTAAGTCAATTACGTTGGCACGAAGCGTCGTGAAGGAGAATTCCACGGGTTGCACAGCACAGTGCTCCGAACCAGTGCTGCCCACGGTCTTGGCATTGGACTTGGTGCTAGACAACTCCCCCCGCCCCCAAAGGGGGTGCCACTGTTGTTCCCCAGTTTAGAGGTGATGATGCGGGAGTTCGAAGTGGGAAGGACACAAATCTATGTGAATGAGAGCTGGACTTGCTTTTCACGTACGTGCCCGCCTCCAATCACGGAGCAATGAGTATGCATTGTGGGGTCCCCAGAAGGAAGCTGAGAGTCTAAAACTTACACATAGATCTTCGTGGCCATAGGAGCCAAAAGGATTCTTGGCCAGGGATGACGTAGTATGGTGGGGGCACATGAAAATGTGTGATTTTTTTTTTTTTTTTTTTAGGGGATGCTACTGTCTGGTCATTCAGTATGCAGGACCAAGGATGTCCTGTAATGCAAAAATTGTCCTACCCCAAAGGCACATAGTGCTGTCACAGGGAAATTCTAGAAGGCCAGCCCCACCCCTTCGTAGATGAGGACCCTGACGGCACCGGCGTGGGTCAGCTTGGCTCACGCCGTACAGCCCTGATGCGGCACAAGTGGGTCCACAGCTCACTCAGTAGGCCCCCCGTGAGGGCCGTGCGGAGGATTCAGAGGCCAGTACAGTCTGGGAGGAGTGGGGTGACCTGATGGGAAGATGAGGGGATCAGAGGGCTGGGGAAGAGCTCAGAACAGCCTCGAACCATGAGGTGTCATGCAGCAACCGGGAGGTAGCTGGAGTTCTGCTGAGATATGCTCTGAGATATTTTTACCCAGGGTTGCCTTGAAACAAAGAAAAACAAAAAACAACCACTAGATAGCTTGCCTTCGCAGGACTTCCCCAGCCCCCAATTTTCAGCACTCCTTTTCAATCCTTTCCACTTACTACAGACACCTCCCCAAAGGGAGCATGGGCTTTCGGGTAACCTACCAGCGGTGTGACTTTGGATGAGTTAATCTACCTCTCTGAGCCTCAGTTCCTCATCTGTAATGTGAGAAAGTAACACCTTGCAGGGCTACTGTAATGTATGAGAAAAGCCACCCCCTAGTACCCACTGGGCCCTCAGTAAATATTGGGGCTCCTCCTTCCCTACACTGACCCTTCTCTGAGGCCCGTCCCCGGCTCCTATCCTATTCTGGCTGATGTACCCTGCTCCCTCAAGTCCCCCCACGCCGTACAGCCCTGATGCGGCACAAGTGGGTCCTCTCTGTGGTTAATCTGGAAAATGAATTCTGCTTGACAGTGGTGGACCGGGACAGTCCCATCCATGAGAACTGCACTTTGAAATTTTTAGTAGGTTGCCACCAGCCTGAAAAGTAGCCAGTACCTACATCATAATTCCCACCCTGAATCTCGAGTCTCTAGCACTCTTCCTTCTAAATTTCTTTTTTTTTTTTTAAGATTTTATTTATTTATTTGACAGAGGGAGACAGCCAGCGAGAGAGGGAACACAGGCAGGGGGAGTGGGAGAGGAAGAAGCAGGCTTCCAGTGGAGGAGCCTGACGTGGGGCTCGATCCCAGAACGCCGGGATCACGCCCTGAGCCGAAGGCAGACGCTTAACGACTGAGCCACCCATGTGCCCCTCTTCCTTCTAAATTTCTTAATGAATGTTTCCTTCCTACAAAATTCACATTTCCGCGGTGGCCATTGGAAAATAAGGCACATGGGGTGGGGGGGACAGTGTCGTACACTCTGGCTGGGGGACTGTCATTTCCAGTCAAATCCATCCCTATGGCTGACTCCTCCAGCTCTGGACTTGCCTCTACCCGACCAGCCCTCCTTCTGGAGAAACCCAGGCTGGCAGTCACTTAACCAAGCTGTGTGGACAATTTCTGATTTCTACTGTTGTTGCCGGATACGGACAGGTCGGCTGGGCAGACAGCACTTTTGGGCGGGCTGGCAGGTTTATGGAAGAAGCTCCGAGCAGCTTGGAAACACAAAGAGCACCTGATGCAAGACTGCGCCCAGGAGTCCAGTTTCTGGGGAATTTTGGCAAAGGTGAAGGCAAAATGAGTCAGTGTTGCTCATGCCATTTGAACAGAGAATCACCTTCAGCAGCCCCCTCCCCCCATCCACCTCCAACTGCATTTGCTGTTTTCCCAACCTGCCAGGCACCGCGCAACAATGCTGGGAGAGAGATGGCCTGGCGTGGGGCCGTGGAGGGAGACAGAAGGACCCTGTGTCCACCTAGCCCCTCTGGGGTCTGCGGCAAAGTCTGCCCCAAGGCCATTGCGCAGCAGTCAGCTGGATCCTCTAGCCTGGGAGTTGGTGAAGTTTTTGAGCAGAGAAAGGGCAGTCTGCAGTGGTAACACACCCGAGCCTGGTGGTGTGCAGGGGCTGGCTTATCCTGGTTCATAAAAACCAATCGTGTGCATCTCTCCCCAATTCTGCATCGGGGGCTTGGTAGCTTGAAATCAACCAGGGTGAGGATATACACACCACAGAAATCCACAAACACTAGAAATCAGGGCTCCCCCCCACCCCCGGGAGAGCCAATTGTTAAACATTTAGGGGCTCTGCACTCCCCACAGTCTGCATAGCCTAGAGCTGTCCTTCTAGTCGGAGTGGGGACTCAAGGGTCAGGGAGTGGTACACAGCCTGGTGAAAACCTGTGCAAACTTCGGAGAGTTTCTAACTCTGAAACTCTGGGCAACTCCGGAGTTTATGGAGGAATAGTTGAAATAGTTACCTCCAAGTAGCCCCCAGGCCCCTCTCTCTTCAGAACAAATTCTGACCTGCCTCTTCGTTAGTAGAATAGAATGGATGAATCTCAAGAGGACATGTCCCTGCCTCTGGGAGGGTAAAATCCTACCTCCTCCAAAGACAAATCAGCAGTCCTGATTGTGAGGCTCCTTGGTTCTAGTCTTCTCAAGAAACTGGTCCAGTATCAAATCATCCTGGCATCTGCAATGTGTTTCTAATTAATATTTCCCTTTTGCTACAATTTCTTCATTCACCGTGTTTGGTTTTTGTTTACACAGGGCAGTTTGGCAAGTGATTTCCTCTCGAATGGTTTTTCACAGAGATCCTCTTGTTTCCTCACTGACTTTAGAAAGGCTGATTTTCTCCATCAGTCACCAACAACCAATCATTCAGGAAAGCTTTCCTTTTTTAGCAAAAAACCCCATTTTACATCTGAGCACCCAGTCTTAGAAATTCACCCCTTGTCAGTATTGCTATATAATTAATTGTCTTATAGATGTATCAATGGGCTACTTAAGCATTTGCTTGGCGCTCGAAGAACTCCTCACCTTTGAGGAGACAGGACAGGTAAAGAATGTCCCGCAACACGAGGACCACAGTCCCACCTGGTTGCATGCATGTCTGCGAGCCACATTGCCCTCACTGTAACTGACAAGACAGAAAAGACAAGTGCCACTTACACTGGTCCCTAGGGATTTGGTCCACGAAGTCTTTGTTTCTGGAGCTTTTAGAATCTTTATGAAGTCAAGGTTCAACGTCCTGATCGAGCAGGAAGTCCTCAGCTTCCTGTGTGATGATTGAGGACTCCAGGGTTCACAGTCTTTCAGAATGACAAGAAAGGGACAAAGTTCTTCTTTTTGTATCTGGTTGGGTGTCCGCGAGTGGCCACGGACACCCGCCAGTGGCTGTTCCTCGAGGCTGGGTTTGCTCGAAGGATTTTCTCCGCTCACTCAGCTGTGCTTCTCCCTGGGGAGCTCTGCCTTAAGGGGACTGGGTTGGGTGGGGTTGGGTGGAGTTGAGCGGGGGAGAGGTGGTATGAGGCGTTTCCAGAATTTGTGAAGCAATCGAAGGCTGAGATTATGCGTGTGTGTTGAGGGTTGAGGGAGGGCGGGGCATGGAGGGCTCGTGGTCAGTGAGTAGCCTTTTTTTCTTAAAGCTTGCAAATGGAAGGGTTTAAACCAGAACCCAGGATCCTGTTCCTCAAAATGAGCTGGCCGATAGCCCAAGAGAGGTGGCCGTTTCTCTTTGGCGCCCCCTAGGTCCTTCACCTCTGACTGTTTGCTGTCCCTCTCTGCACCCCATTCTCTGCTGCACCAAACCCCACTAACCAGTTTCACCTCAAGGACCCTCCAGCCCGGAGGGAGCCCAGGTGTCTAGGTTGGGTTTCGGCCATTCCTTTCTGATCCCAGCTTCCTGTTTCATGAGATGGTCCAACCAGGGGCCATGGCCAAATCCCAGCTCTGTCCTGGAGACAAGGGCAGGGAACTACGCCTCGATAAATCTTGGCTCCCCCTGCATCAAATGAGAATGCAGGATCATAGCAGGACGCCCAAGGTCAGCTTGTAGGTGAAGAGTGTCACAGAGCGCCTGGCCCCAGGGAAGGTGTCTGATGAAGGATGCTTCCTGGATTCTCCCCACGGCGGCCAGCACCTGCTCTACGGCTGTGCTTGCGTCCCCCTCGTGTTCCACTCCTTTCCCTAACATGGGACCCTGCTAGCCCTCTTCACAGATAGTGCAAAGCCCTGTTTCAGAAAGGAATGTCCATGTGCTTTGAAAATGTCACTTGTCCCTTCAAGGCTGTTTCCTCATCCATAAAATGAAGCCTTTAGACAAGGTCTTCAAAGGCACATTCCATGAGTCTTCTGGGGTCGGGTCTCCCCTCTTTGGCTGCCTGTCCACAGAGAGATGGGGGAAGAGGGAGGCCAAAGGCCACCAGACTGACAAAGAGAGATACAGGCCTAAGAACGTGCTGCCTTTGTGCGGAGAGCAGGGCACGAGGGGAGCGCTGTGATGAGCCTGGCAGATCCGACAGTCCTGCGTCACAACCTGGGTCCACCTCTCGGTAACTTTGGGTGGATTATTTATGCTTTTGATGGTCTCTTTCCTCTTCAGTAAAACCAGGCTAATACGACTAACGTTATAGAGGGTTAAATGAAGATACAGACATGCCTATGAATGAATGATTGGTGGAGGGCTTGAGACCTTATCGATGCCTGTCTTAATTTGGGTTCCCCGTTAGGTGCAAACCCTGGGCAGAATGCAGATGCAGGGGATGCCAGGAAGGACTGTGGGGGAGGGGGAAGTGGGCCAGGGAAGGGAATGTGACCACGAGGGGACCATTGTAGAAGCCAAGTGACACCCGGGGCTACTGGGGAGCTCAGAGAGCCCCCCAGACTCACCCCCACTGTGGGGCCAGAGGTGAGGAGACTGGGCACATATCTATCAAATCTCTACCTGCACCACTGGCGGGCGGTTGCTTCTCTCTGGCTTGTGTTACTGAATATCATCCCCAGGAGCTCCCTCTCCTCCAGCACACAGGGCTGGCCATTCAGGCAGTGGCCGTAGCCCTAGACGTAGGGGGGACAGGTGGAAGTATCAGTAAGGTGCACGCCCCAAGATTCTAACCTTGACCTCGCCTAGGTCTCTGATGCCTTCATTGGGCACCCCCTTAATTTGTGTCAACCCCTGACCTAGCATGCTGATCTTCTTCCTTCCTCTCGCACACTTCCATTGTGTGGAATTTTGACATCTGATGCTGGCCGCTCTTTTCCCGTCTCAACCTCAACATCCCAGAAGTCTCATGTTCTGTTTAGCCAAGACAGGGCAAGGCCAGGCTCCTGGACTGCGTGGAGACTGGTTCTCATGGAGGCTCACCTTTCAGGTTCAAATGCTATGCCCATAGGTGAATTTCCAAGATGGAATGGCAGCGCCAGGACCACGGAGCTCTCTCTGCTGCCCAATGTGTCATCTTCTCTCCCCTCTGTTCTGCTTGGCTGCCCTGTTGTGCTGGGTCATGTCCCAACGTCCGTGAGGGTGTTGGGCACACCCATGACCCTTCTCGTCCTGCTTGGGTCATCTAAGACGCCACCTCCTCCCTGAAGCCTTCCCACACTGCAGCAAAAAGTCATCCAGGAGGGGCAGATGCTGGAGCTCTGAGAGTTTTAAGTATTTTGGGGGGGGGGGGTGGAGGTCCCTTTATTTACACCTAATGGCGTATGTTGGATACTTCTTCTTCTTTTTTTTTTTTAAGATTTTATTTATTTGACAGAGATAGAGACAGCCAGCGAGAGAGGGAACACATGCAGGGGGAGTGGGAGAGGAAGAAGCAAGCTCATAGCAGAGGAGCCTGATGTGGGGCTCGATCCCAGAACGTCGGGATCACGCCCTGAGCCAAAGGCAGACACTTAACTGCTGTGCCACCCAGGCGCCCCAATATGTTGGATACTTCTGACAATAAGAAGCAAGGCAGTCCACTCAAAACAGCTCAAAAATTTTTAAAAAAGAATAGAAACTGTTCTCTTCTAACAAACCTAGATCTTCACTCTGATTTGTTATTAGTCTCTAATAGTCTCGTAATAATTGTCGATGATTTCACAATCCACACGGGTCTCCATCTGCAGCCCGACACCCTCACACTCAGGGGCTAAACATTACAATGATATTGTGGTGTGAATCTGTGGGTCGCACGGGTGTCCCTGTGTGGCAGTGGGAGCTGGTGCTCAATGGGGGTGCCCCAGTTTTCCATGCGGCCTCCCGTCCTCCCCTGGCCACATCGCTTCCTTGCGGGGGCGGGGGAGGGGGTCTCAGGCATAAGCAGAGACTGAGGACGGTCTTCGGGCATAGCGTCAGAAGTCACCTGACGTCCCCTCAGCTGCAGCCCGTCAGTCACAGCCAGTCACAGAGCCCTGCTGCAACCAAGGACTGTTTTAGCTGGCGCCGTCGAGTCACGCTATAGAAGGCCCTGTGCCCCAGGGCAGAAGGGTCTGGAAGCCCTATTTTACCCTCCACCGAAAGGCAGGTTTCCCTTGAGCTCCTCCCTCCAAGGCCACCGTGTTCCACGTTCCCCAGCCGCTCAGCCCCGAGATCCTAACTCCTGGGTCTCACCATCACCCCATCCACGGCCCTTCATACCTCAGTTCCCCGCACGCCAGCCTCTGACCCCGCTCCCATCTTTCCTCCCTCCTGCCACTCGGCACCGGTGGTTCCTGGACCCGTGGGTTGTCAGCTTTCCACAGACCGTCCTCCTGCTCCTGCCCTTGCTGTCCCTCATTATAGTCCCCCCCTAACCTACGCCCTCCCTCCCTTCCTGGGCTCCTTTCTGACCTTGTGCTGTCCGCCCAGCAAAATCTAGCCCCCAGGGCAGAGCCAGCTCCGCACCCACACCCACACCCACAAAGTTGATCGTGGCTGGAGGGAACCCGGCAGGCATCTTGCCCAGAACCATTAAAGGAATGAGGGCCCCACAAGAGGTCCACGGTAACCCGTGGGCAGCGTGGGGGCGCTAGAGTGCCGCTCCACGCGTCTTTCCGAGGTGCTCAGACCAGGACAGGGCTGCTGGCGTCACCTCCACGCATCGTGACCTCTACCAGAAAACAGGGCTGCCTCTTCCTTTTGTCGATTTGTAAGAAAAAGGAAGCTCTGAAGAGCTCTGTGAGAAAACAGCCACTGGAGAGGTTGAGTCTCTCCAGCGCCACCAGGGGCAGCCCCCCACCACGCGCCCCTCGGCCTGTCCCGGGCAGGGCCTGGGTGAAGGCCACAGGAGGGAGAGCAGCTCCTCGCTGTTCTGCCGCAGGGCGATGCTTAGCAGGAAGCAGACAGTGGAGGGCAGGGTTTGCAAGCTTAGAGCCAACCAACAACAGGGAAGGAAGAGCCGGAGATCCCCACCCAGCCTCCTTCCTCTCCCCCTCCCGCTCACCGGACAGCCAGGTCTCGGGGGGTGGTCGAGAGCCCCCGGAGCCTGGCCACTGGGCCTGCAGAAGCTGCTGACCAGACCACGGCAGGCCGCCCCCGAGAACTGAGTAGTAACTCACTGTCGGAATGCAGGGGGTGTGAAGAAGGCGGTCATAACCCTCCGTACCTCCGATCGAGGTGTGTGTACCTGTTGCCTCTTCCATCTCGTCTGAAAGCTGACCCCATGGTGGGCTCCTGCGGGCACCGATCCCCTCCCACTTCATCCATCCCACACCCATGACATGCCCTCTGTCTCTGTCTTGCCCGGGGCAGTCACAGGCCCCAGGTGAGTGAGGCAGGGCCTGGAACTCGTGTTCACTCCAGGGGAGGTCCATGGGCCTGGCAGCATCAGCATCACGTGACAGCTGGTTGAGAACAAGGATTCTCAGACCCCACCCCGGAAGCTGCCAAATCAGAATCCCCAAGAGCAGGGTTTGGACCCAGGAAGCTGGAAGCCCTCCAGGGCGTCTTATGTATGCTGCAGTTCGAGACTCGTTGCTAGACACTTGCTGATTAATGTGTGATGGCAGGACCCGAACGCGCATGTGAAAATGCAGACCACAGGCCCACTGAAGGAGAAACTGTGTTTTCACCAGATCCCCCCGGGGATTCATTTGCACCTTACGGTGTGAGACACCCTGGTTCTAGAACGTCACCGTCCAGTGGGATATGTGTGTCGGGTTGAAGAGATGCCCAGAGGAACGTGGGTGGCGTCAAAAGCATCCCGCAGAGACGTTTCCCCCTAGTCCAGGCTAGAGAGATGAGTCTGTCGGAGAACCAGGGACAGGAGATGGGTGAAGGATGGCCCTCAAGGTGTAGACGCTCGGTAAACATTGGGTGACTGCTCGTCGCACAGAAGGAGCCCACTAGCTGGGCTGCCCAGATAGACAAGACTTACGAGCCCCACCCTGAGGCTTCATGGGGACGCCCTGGGTCCTGACCTCACATCTGGTCCCTATGCCGTGTTGGTGAGCTTGAGGAAGGATGTCATGCCTACCCATTGCTGGCAGGAGTAGAAATCGGGTCCCCCTCCAGGGAGGGCTGTTGGGCCATGTCTATCAGAAATCAAATGTGTGCATCTTTCCATCTAATTCCACTTGTAGGAATTTATCTTACAAATATTTACACCGATGGCAGAAGACACAGGTGACAAGGATGTTCCCTGGGTTGTGGGGTTGGTGAAGAAATATTGTGCAGACTTCTGTGTTGGTACAAAATGCCCCCAGGCTGGAGGCACCGAGCGAAGGCCGTGTGCAGGACTCTGCCTGCAGGGGAGACGCTGCTGGTGCAGGCTCCCCGTGTCTGGAAGGAAGCACAACGGACGCCTGGTTCGTATTCCTGGTCTCTGGCGAGGGAAACGGGACGGGGGAGAAAAGCAGCTTAGTTTTCACTGTGTGTTCTTTTCTTTTCTTTTCTTTTCTTTTCTTTTCTTTTCTTTTCTTTTCTTTTCTTTTTAAGATTTTATTTATTTGACAGAGAGATAGAGACAGCCAGCGAGAGAGGGAACACAAGCAGGGGGAGTGGGAGAGGAAGAAGCAGGCTCCTAGCGGAGGAGCCTGATGTGGGGCTCAATCCCATAACGCCGGGATCACGCCCTGAGCCGAAGGCAGCCGCTTAACGACTGAGCCACCCAGGTGTCCCCACTGTGTGTTATTTTCTACCTCTTGGCTTGCATCTGTCTGGCAGTTCTCCAAAGGTGCTCCAAAGACCCCTAGGGGTCTCCCAAACCCATCCAAGGTGCCTCTAACACCTTTTCCTCTTCCAACTATGCAGCTGTGTGTGGAAGGTTTTCCTTCACAGGCTTCGGCCAAAGCAATCCCAACAGACGGGGGCGGGAGCAGCTTCGGGGATCCCGCCCATCTTCCCACTGGCATCTTTTTCGTCTGGGAGAATATAATTATTTTCACGAAAGTATTATTTATGTTATTACGTAACAGTTTCCTTACTGTTATTTTAAGGGAATTACTGACATTTTTTTAAGATCTCAGTTTTGATGTCTGGGACAGTAAATATTAATAATCCGTGGAAACAAAAGCTCTTTGGCATCTGCAGTCACCGTAGAGCATACGGGTCCTGAGACCAAAACCACGGGTGCGGGGCCATCGTGCCCTTACGTTCTTCTCAACTCCCGGTTCCACCCATGAGTAGTGAGGGACCCAGGGCAAGTTAACTATTTCTCTGAGCCTTGCTCTGTGTGCGCGAAGAAGATGATGCACGTAAAGTACTTAGCACGTGGTATACACTCAGTAAGGGTTATGGTGGTCCCTAAACCCTACAGGCGACTCGGGCTACCCAAATGAACCCTCAGCGACATTAAGTTGGCAGCTTGAACTTGGCCCCCGGGATTGGCCAACACTACACGTCAATGCCTTTTTCATACTTCCCTGCCCCCGAGCTGATAGGGAACCAGCTCACCACCGCAGGGCAAGGACAGGCCATGCACGTAGGGTTGGCGGGGGTGGGGGGTGGGGGCGTAGGGGGGGTTTGCACGACTTTAATCGTACATCTGTGACGGCAGAGGGACATAATAAGAAATTCTGCATCTGAGTGCATACAGACCTTTGGTCTGGGCAGAAACTAGCTTTTATTTGAATGTCTGCCCCTTGCACAACTAGCTGGGGCCCAGTTCCTTCATCACAGGGGGATTCCCTCCTGTTTGAGGTGCACTCGCCCACATCACAAGACCACCACTCATCAGCAGAGTGCCCTGCGGGGAGGGGAGTGAGGCCAGGGCCTTGCCCACTGCCTTATGTGGGGGCAGGGGGGAGGGGGGCTGGGGGAGGGGCTCTGGTTCAGGTCACTGTGTGTGACCTGAAGTTCTAGCCCCAGGTTTGTGCCTCTGGGCAAGGCATCTTGTAATTACTTTGTACTTCTCTTTTCTGGACTTTCTAGTCCCCCTCCTGTCTTCCTTTCCCTTCTGTGGGTTTTTGCAGGGGAGTGAGGAAGGGATGGTGCTAGTTTGTTCTGTTTTCTGGCCTTCGTTTTTGCTGTTTACTCTCCCCACCAGCACCAGCTGGCAGCTTCCCTGTCATTGAAGACCATGTTTAAATTTTTCATCTGAGAATCTTGTGTTCTTTTACTCCTTGCATACAGGGACTCCCCAAGGTCCCTGAGGACGGCCAAGGGGAAGATCCAGGAAGGGAAGCATCTTCCGGCCTCCTTTGCCCTGCACCAGCATTTCCTCCCCCAGAGTGCCTGCAACGTGCCCCCCCCAGCCCCAGCTCCAGGGCCTCCCCCCCTCCCAGCATGTCCCCAACCTCTTGCTCCAGGGCCTCCCCCTCCCCACTTCACTGCTGTCCAGACAGCGCTACTTTCTCATCTTTAATTCCCACTTGGAGTGTCCTGTCCCCTTTCTGATGCTTCCAGTCATGTCTTTTTCATGATGGCTCTGTAAGGAGGACCCAGAATCCCTTCAAAGGCCTTTACAAAGATAGCTGTTTGGGGGCCTCCCCAGGTTGGGTGAACTGGAGGCCAGTTGGGCCTCTCTACCCTGGGCTTTCGTTTTTAGTGGTCTTAGTGACACAGAGCAGTGGGGAGGGACTCTCCCCGGGAGAAGGGGCAAAGACTTCCAATTCTTCTTCCTGGAGCTCATGGGGGGAAAGTCTGTCCATATGGCCCACTGGAGGTCTACACGAATTACCCCTGGGAGACAGAGAGAGAGTCAAGGCCTGCCCTTCCCAGAGCTGTACAAGAGTAGAGATAATAGCTCTGGCTCGAAGGGCCATGACCTCCTGGGCCCACCATGACCCAGTCTTTTCAACGGCAGTCTTGGACCCTGGCAAAGGCTTCGTCCAGGGCTCTGACACTGAAGATCTTCCTGAGGTCTGGGCAGTAGAGTTCCTGTTTCAGATCGGTGAGGCTGGAGGAAGCAGGACCGTGTGCCATGCCATCACCAGGGATCCCCATCAGTGCAGCAGCCCCGCCCCCACCCCGTAGCCCCAAATCTTGGCCCCAGCCATTCCTGGGTGGGCAAGGTAGAGGGGAGTTGATGGGGGCATTATGGGGACAGATGGACTTCCAGCCCAGTCGGGCATGTGAGGGATCCAGTTTTTCCAGTCTGGGATGTGGCAGGGAGAGGGACTGACAGCCTGGCTGTGTTACTCTCTCTTATCTCATCGGTCTCTCTCTTGCTGCTGCCTTGCCATCCAGAGCCCGGGTCAGGCAGCCTTAGGCTGCCCCTCGAACGGTGCCACCAGGCTGGTGGAGAGCTCAGGAGAAGAGCTTCCAGGGTGCCCTTCTGCTGGGCCCCTGCCTCAGAGAACCGGTTCCCCGGGGTCTGGCTTCTACCCTCTGCACACTGTCCCTGCCTCCCCTCATTGTCCGAGCACCTCCTCGCGAGCAGTAAGCACCTCGGCATGCCAGACTTGGGTTCAAATGATGGCTCTATCAGATGCCAACTGTGTGATCGTAGGCAATTTTCTTTACCACTTGTCTGAGCCTCAGTTTCCCCACCTGTAAAACAGGGATAATGATAGTATTTCCTTCTCTGGATTGTTGCAAGAATTAAATGTGATTTACTGCGTGCCTGGCATTTGGTGGGTGTTCAGCCGACGGGAGCTACGCAGCTCTCTCTGTCTTCAACCCCAGCCTCAATCAAAACAGCCATCGTGGGTGGAGTGCCTCCTGTGCGCAACAAAAGCTATCCGAGGACCCCCTTCCCCCACCTCCATGCCGAAAAGGGGAAGGAGAGAGTATCTCAAGGAAGTGCCCTAAAAACCTCCCTCCTGCACCAGCCCAAATTAGCAGTTACGGTGGCACATGGCTTGTTTCAAAACTCAGGTTCTGAACTTATTTATGTATGGACTAAGACACACGATTTTATGATATCACGAGGCTGTGTTACATCTTTTCTTTCCAACTAGATTGTAAGCTCAGCAGCTGGACCTGTCCTTCCGCGTGGGTTTTCCACGGTGCCTGACACCCAGCTGCATGCACGAGAGGTGCTGGAGATCCAGACCCACCTTCAGATTAAGATTGAGGCTTTTATGTGTGTGCGAGACCCCAGGTGAGGGTGGGGTTTGACGTCTTTTGTTCAGAGTGACATTGTCAGGCATCTGCTTGAATAAATTCATTGTCCCTTTTCATCCTGCCTCAGTGTCGGGAGCGAGAAATCTTCCTACTCCTGAGAAAGAAGTGAGGGGAGAAGGGAAAAATGGGAGAGAATTGTGTCCCGTGGCTGGCCCAGAATCTGGCTGGGCAGGGGCTGGCATGAGGCTGAGACCCTGGCAGAGGTATTGGAGAATGACTGGTGTCTCTAGCAGGGTCCAGAAGCTTCAGCCTGGGCATTGCTGCAGCTAGAATCAGCATCCAGTGTGACCGGGGATGCCAGGAGCTGGGTAGAAAAGGCCAGGGGTGCCCATGGACAGAAACAGCCCGAGATACCTCTCTTGGATGAGGGACTCATAAACAGAATAGATTAAAAACTCCTAGGAGTCAGTATGGAAATCATAACCTAATTTTCTTTTAGATAGGCAAAAGACTTCACAGAAGAGGATACCCAATTAACCAACACATACATAAAAAGGTACTCGATATCACTAATCATTTGAGAAATGCAAATTAAAACCACAGTTTTAGATCCGTAGTTTAGAGATAGCAGCACATACCCACTGGGATGAGGAAGTGAAGGAGGAAGGAAGGAGGGAAGGAGGGAGGAAAGAAGAGAAGGAAAGAGGAAAGGAGGAAAGGAAGGAGGGAAGGAGGGAGGGAAGGAGGGAAAGAAAGAGGGAAGGAGGGAAGGAAGGAGGGAAAGAGGGAAGGAGGGAAGGAGGGAAGGAGGGAAGGATTCGGAGCAGTCAATACCAAGTGTTGGCGAGAACATGGGTCGATCAGAACTCTCACACACCGCTGGCGAACATACAGATGGGTACAACCACTTAGGAGACTGTTCAGCAGTAGGTGAAGTGAAACATGTTACTTCCCTACCACCCGGAAATGCGACTGCAAGCTACACACCCAAGAGAAAGAAGTGCATATGAACCCAAAAGATATGCACCGGAGTGTTGCTAGTAACTTTATTCAGAAGAGTCCCAAACTGAAAATCCCAAATTCCCATCAACAATAAAATGGGTACATTGTGGTATATTCATATGATGAAATGCTACGTGACAATATGAAAGGATAATCTGCTGCTACTATATACTATATTACTCCATTTCTATCGAGTTCAAGAACAGTTGAAACTAATCCATAGTGATAGAAAGAAAATAGCAATGATCTCTGTGGGTCCTGTCGGGGAAGTACTCAATCAGGGAACGTTCTGGCTTCTGGCAATGTCCTGACTGGCAGTCACACGGGCGTACACATCTGTGAAAACCCAAGATTAGTGTGCATCAAGCACTTTACTAGGTGCATCCTGTATTTCAATGTAAAAATCTTGAGATATTTTTTAATTTTGTGATAAATCGCCCAGAACGTGACTGCCGGGTTATACTGTAAGCACATGTTTTACTTCTGTAAGAAACTGCCATACTCTTTTCCAGAGTGGCTGTATTCTTTCATATCCACAAGAGCAATGTGTGAGTGACCCAGCATCTGGTTTTGTCACTGTGTTTTATTTCAGGCATTCTGACAGGTGTGTGCTACCATCTCGCGGTAGTTTTCATTTACATTTTTCTTTTTCTTTTTCTTTTTTTGAAGATTTTATTTATTTATTAGACACAGATCGAGAGAGAGAGCATAAGCAGGGGGAGCAGCAGGCAGAGGGAGAAGCAGGCTCCCTGCTGAGCAAGGAGCCCGATGCGAGACTTGATCCCAGGACCCTGGAAGCATGACCTGAGCCGAAGGCAGATGTTTAACCGACTGAGCCACCCAGGTGCCCCTCTTTTACATTTTTCTAATGTCTAATGATATTGAAGATGTGTTCCTGTGCTGACTTGCCATCTGTATGTCTTCTTCTGGAAACATCCGTGTATGTCTTTGCCCGTTTTCTAACTGGATTTTTTGCTTTTGAGTTTTCAGAGTGCTGTACATTTTAGATACAGATATTTTGCTGGATAAGTTGTTTACAGATATTTTCTCTGAGTCTGGAGCTTGTATTTTCATCTGCTCAATAGAGTCTTCCACAGACAAAAGGTTTTCATCTTGATGAAGGCTAATTTATCTGCTTTTCTTTTTACGGATGGCACTTTGGACGTTGAGTCTAAGACCTCTTGGCCTTGGCCCAGATGCCAAAGATTTCTCCTTTGTCGTCTTCTGGAGCCTTCTAGTTTTACATTTTACAGTTAAGGCTGTGATTGAGTTGAGTTAACTTTTGTGTAAGATCTGAGGTTGAGGCTGAGGCTTATTTTTTTCTACCTGCCCATGGATATCTACTTGCTTCAGCGCGATTTGTTGGAAAGGCTGTCATGGCACATTCGTCAAAAAGCGGTTGGGCATCTTTGTGAATCCTGTTCTATATTTTGTGTTTTGTTCCATTGATCTGTCCGTCCCTCTGTCAAAACCACACTGCCTGGATTACTGTAGCTCTGTATGACACCCCGATATCAGATAAAGTGATTCCTCCTGCTTTAGTCCTCGTTTTCAAAATTGTTTTTAGCGGTTCGAAGTCCTGTGACTTTCCACGTAAATGTAAGAACAACAGCTTGTCTATGTCTTTTTCTACAAAAAGACCTCGATGGTATTTTAATCTAAATTGTTTTATTTTTATTTATTTTTATTTTTTTAAGATTTTATTTATTTATTTGACAAAGAGAGAGACAGCCAGCGAGAGGGAACACAAGCAGGGGGAGTGGGAGAGGAAGAAGCAGGCTCCCAGTGGAGCAGGGATCCTGATGTGGGTCTCGATCCCAGAATCCTGGGACCACACCCTGAGCCAAAGGCAGACGCTTAACAACTGAGCCACCCAGGTGCCCCAGTCTAAATTGTTTTAAACCTATAGATCAATTGAGGGAAAAACTGACCTCTCTACTATGTTGAGTCTCCCAATCCATGAACATAGTCTGTCTCTCTCCATTTATTTAGGTCTTTGGTTTTCTTCACCAGCGTTTTGCAGTGTCCAGCACCAAATCCTGTTGTTAGAGTGATACCTAAGTATACTCTAAAAGCCTTTTGGAGCAATTGTAAAGAGTATCATGTTTTCAGTTTTGGTTTCCAAGTGTTCATTAATATACAAAAATGTGATTGCTTTTTGTTTGTTGGGGTTTTCTTCCCCCACAACCTAGCTAAAGTCCATTATTAGTTCTGAGTTTTTTTGTAGATTCTTCTGGATTTTCTCCACAGATGACCTTGTCAATTTTATTTCCTCCTTTTCAGTTGATAGACCTCTTATTTCTTTTTCTTTCTTATCACTGGCTAGGATCTGTGGTTGGTAAGAGTGGTGAGAACGGGCATCTCGCCTCGTTCCTGATAGTAGAGGGAAGCACCCAGTCTCTCACCAGCAAGGGTGAGGTAGTCGCTGGGTCTCTGTAGTTGCTGTTTATCACGTTGAGGAAGTTTATGTTCATAGTTCACTGAGACTGTTTACCATGAATGGGTGAGCCATCTTGTCAAAGGGTTTCTCTGTGTTACTATTTGGCAAACGGACCCATGTCCTGTAAGAGTTTGCATTTACGAGCATAAGGTTGTTTGTAGTATTCTCTCTTGATCCCTTTTTTTTCTGCTGAAGAATCTATAGTGATATCCCCTCTTCCGTCCTGACATAGATTCATGACTGGTGTTCTCTCTCTCTCTCTCTCTTTCATGTCTTGCTAGAGGTTTACTACTTTTCATGATTTCTTTTCTTTCTTTCTTTCTTTCTTTTTTTTTTGAAAAAAACAGCTTTTTGTTTCATTGATTTTGTGTGTTGTTTCTGCTTTCAGTTTTATTGATTTGTTTTGTCCTTCTTCCTGCTTCCTTGGGTTTATTTTGCGCTTTTTCTAGTTTCTTGAGAAAGAAACTTAGATTACTGATTTGAGGCTGTTCTTTTCTAACCTAAGCATTTCGTGCTGCATGTTGGCCTCTCGGAGCTGCCTCAGCTGCACCCCGCCGATCTCAACTGGTTATATTTTTGTTTTCGTCTAGTTCTATGCATTTTTTATTTCCTTTGAGACTTCCTCTTTGACCCATGGATGGCTTAGAAGTGCATTTTGAAATTTTTAAATTTCCAAGTGTTTAGAAACATGCCTGTGATTCATTTTTAGTTGATTCCATTTTGGTCTGAGAATGTATTCTGTGCAATTTCAATTTAAAAAAAAATTTTTTTTTTGAGGCCCTGGATGTGGTTTATGCTGGGAAATGTTCCACGGGCACTGGAAAATGTTTGCTAATTGTGAAGGCATTGAAATCCTATATTAATTCTCTTCCTGGCCAAAGTTACCTGCAGACGCCTTTTCCATGAGCAAACCCTGACTGGTACAGGACGGTTATATCCCACACCACACAGAAATCCCTCCTGAAATCCCTTCTGCACTTCCTGTCTTCTTTTCCCAAACTCTTTCTCAATCTGCTGCCCCATTGCTGGGTGTCTCCCCTGGGCCTTGCATGACATTGTCAATCCCCCGGGTGTCAGCCGCATCTTTCTTCCCAGACCACACATCGCACCCACTCCCAATGCCACTCAATCCTTCTCTTACCTACAGAAATTTTTCCTCTCTCAAATTAAAAAGTTTGTGCCCTTCTTGATCCCATCATCTCATTAAGAACCTTCTTTGTGATTCATCCTCCTTAGAATGCAGAGGGGACTGTAAGTAGTCAATAACTTCCTCCACTTCTTGGGCCGTTATGCACTTGCTTTCTTGACCACCTGCCCTGAGGTCCACGTTGCGGGAAGCTTACTCTAGAGTCTAGAATCCTTCTAGAATCTTTGAACAACAACAGAATCTTGGTATCTTGATGGCCTGGGTTATTTTGAAATCTGCTGCTGCTATTTCTTAGCTCCCATGGGAGTGGGAAAATGCTGTTGTTGATTTGTTCTTTCCATGCTAACAGCAGAGGCTTAGGAGTCCAGAACGACCCGGGCACAAGCCTATTCTCTGCCACTGGATGGCTGTGCAGCCACGGTGGGTCATGTAATCTCACGTGGCTTTCATCCTCACCTGTAACCTATAAATCGTGACGATAACCTGACAAACCATGGTGAACACTTGGCATGAGACTGTTCAAAAGACGATAGTTGTTCTCACCGTGTGCTGTTTATGTGTAATGAGGTTGCTGTCACACTGTATGCCAATATCTCTTGCTCCTTCTTCTTCTTGGCTTCCCCTTCACCTTCAGAGAGCTGCATGCAGACCTGACAGTGTTAGTAATTCCTGGGCACGGGGATTGACTACCCGTCCAGCCTCTCGTGCATTTACTCAGTGGTCATATCACTGAGTTCTCGCCCGTGCAGTTGGACAAATGTGATGTGAGAAACTTCTAGGCCTGCTCACAAAACCCCTTCCTCCTCTTTCCCCAACCTCTTGGGTGAGGCGGCTGTATACATTGTGATCCTGGTGCCAGCTAGAGCGATATGTAAGGTGCCTCGCCCCCTGAATGAATGATGGGAGGCAGACCGCCGCTGCCGAGTGATCCTGATCCGCCACCGGGATCCCGAAATTCCTGTTTAAGCTCGTTATGCATTTTGGAGTTTGTGAATAGCTAGCATTTTCTTAACTGATGTAGAAATCAGTACCTTGAAGTGGCGCCGTTCAAAAACCTAGACTATGTGGTCTTGGCTTCATGTTCAGATGGTGGGATGCAGAGAAACTGATCTTAGGACCTGGAAAGATGTGGTTGCTTGGAGTTGGGGGCAGAGTGGGGGATGGACGGCAAAGGGGCACAAGGAATCTCTTGGGGGTGATTGCAAATGTGCCATATCTTGACTGTGGCAGGTGTTCCCCAGATACATACGAGTGTCGAAGTTCATCAGATGGGTGCAGTTTATTGTCCAAAAATGGTATCTTCCTAAGTTGATGTAAAAAAGCAGCTGTCATCTATGGTAAATTCCTTATGTTCTATCAGGTTCCCAGACCCTTGAGGTGAGGATTCACATGTTAGTGATTGATCTATTTTTTTAAATTTAAATGCTAGTAAACATAGAGTGCAATATTGGTTTCAGGAGTAAAATTCAGTGATTCATCACTTACATACGACACCCAGTGCTCACGGTGACAAGTGCCCTCCTTAATCCCCTTCCCCCGTCTAACCCATCCCCCCCTCCCCCACCTCCCTCGGTCAACCCTCAGTTTCTTCTCTGAGTGTTCTCAGAAGCAGCCAGCTAGCAAGGGAGTAAGAAAGCAGGACAGGTCAGGAGGAAGTCAGCACGAGTGACCGCAGGCCAAGCCGCCCCCCCCGCCCCGCCCCATGTGCACAATATGCAGGTTTTCTTCCGATTGTTCTTGAAGAAATGTAGAATTAAAGCGCAGGTGTTGGGAGGTAGAAGCCGGCGGCTGGCTCTTGGGCATGGGCTGCTGGAGTGGCCGGGGGTCCGGGCCAGCTGCACACTCCCCCAGCCCAGCCCGGTGCCACACCCTGAACTCCAGGGAGGCAGCAGGGTAGGGGGAGCAGGGGAGGGCTGGGGATCCGGTGCAGGGGGATCGAGGCCCAGCCCCACTGTGCTCTGGCTGGGCGATCTTGGGCTCATTGCTTAACCAACTCGCCTCAGTTCCTCCTCCAAGCAATGGTAAAAACAAGCACACTTACCTCATAGGCTCACGGAGAGAACTTTACTCAAGACCAAGCACGTGAGGCCCTTCGCGGAGGCCCTGGTGTGACCCAGGTGCTCAGGAAAAGCTGTGTTTATTATTAAACCATCATTTCTCTGCCCCTCCTCCCCTCCTGCAAGGTCCCCATGGTGGACAACAGCCCCCAGCCCTGTCACTCCTGGCAGCTGGGAGTCCCTTTTGTCCTCTTGCGTTCCGGACTGACGGACCCTTCCTCTAACCCCCACACTGGCCCTTTTATCTTTCCCGGAGTAGAGCCTCGGGCACATTTTTTAATTCAGGCAGGATTCACACTGCGCCAAACAGAAGCTCGATACATTTAAAAAGGACGCAGACGAATCTCATTGTGTGAAAACGAACTGTCCATCCTCTCCACCCCGATGTCCCACTTCGGGTGTCCTCCCCTGGGGCTCATAGAAGTCTCCCAGACTCCATACTCCTGGGTCGTGAACAAAGCAGAAAAGAACTTTTCTCCAATGGGAGGCACATTTCTGGCTGCTGTTTGGAGAAAGAAGAAATGAGCGTAAAGATCTCTCATCTACCATCCTTTTAAGCTCCTGTTTCTCTTGTCTATTGTATCTATTTTTTCCCTCCTCCTCCTTCCACGGGCATTTCCAGGGGCCCGTCCCAGAGTATAAGGGAACAGGGAAGAAAAAGGTCTTCACTGTTCTACTCCACTGACATTATGCAAGTTTGCTCCTGCTTCCTCGGGGGTGTAAGGTAGCCCCTACCCTGGGGAGAACACTGTATTTTCTGCACGGTTTCTAAATCATTGCACACTTTTTCCCTTCACCATCCTATTGATTTACTCATTTGCACACCAGATTTTTGGTGTTTACACCAAAGAATAAAAAAAAGACCCAAACAAAACACACAAATGGTTGGAGGCACAGTGGCAGCAGCCCAGAGCCTCACAGGAATGGCCCAGTGGGGCCCAGGGTCTGTTTCCAGGCCCATCAGAATACGCAGGTAATTCGAGTCCAGATCCCTGAAAAGTGGACACCCAGGAGGTCTTATACCTGTCGGGGCTTGGGAGGGGAGGCACAGTGAGGGGGAATGGGGAAGGCCTGGGGGAGGGGGGACGCTGGGAGAGCTGGGAGGCCCCCGCGAAGCAGGGCGGGCTAGGGGAAGCATGCTGGCCATCACGCAGACGCAGACGGAGGGATGTCTGGCATCGCCCTGGGAGTCCTCGTGCTGAAGCCAGTGGGCAGAGGAGGAAGGTGTCCCAGGAATGGGCCTGCCTCAGCATCCCCGTTGCCCTAGGTCACAGGCGGATGGGGACCATGGGACATGGGGCCTTAGGGCAAGCACAGCGCCGGTTGCAGCGCCCTATGGGGGCCCGTGGTCGATCCCACACCCCGCAGCTGGAGGGGCGCGAGGTGCATGCTCGGGTCCCCCAAATGGGGGTGGGGTTTGCTCCAGCTTTGCTCTAATTCTGGATTTGAGCAGGAGGCCTGTGCTGAGGCTAGACTACGCTTTTCCCTTTTCTGCACACCCTGCCAAGTCCACTGCCTCCCCATGTAACAGCTTCCACGTGCTCCCTCCAGCCTCTCCCGTGAACCGGCCGGAAGGGGGCAGGTCACGTTTGTGAAAGCTTGCTTCTGGAGCATTTCGAGCTTTCCAGAAGGGCAGCACGCTGTGGACGGAGGGAGCTCAGAGATAGACTGGGCCACCAGCGAGCCAGAGGCAGGCCGGGCCGTCTACCTCCACCTGTCCACTTAACCCCACTGGGAAAATGTTGGCCACGGGATGTGTGTGGTCCGAGCTCAGCCTCTGTGTCCCAGATGGGCCCCGAGACCCTGTACCTAGGAGTTGGTGACCAGAAGCTGGGTGAAATTCAAGGAAGCGCATACTCTCCCCGCTCTGGCCATCACTTCCTTTCACACGCTCTGGCTGAGGCTGACCTGACCCATCCTGCAAGAGACTTCGGGCCCTCTCCTAGCTTCTGAAGGTTCCTCGTTTGTTCCTTTCTCCCGCCCATGCTCCTATACTCCCAAGCTGCCCTCTGTGTGCTTTGTGGTGGCCGTGGTGGTTTTGGTTGTTTTTCCTCTGAGATGTTTCTGCTTTAGTTTATGTGACATCAAGAATCTGTAAGATCACAGAGTATTAAGTGTTTGGGGTTAGGTTTTCCTGTGCACGTAGAGCCTTGAGCGGCTGAAGGATGCACCAAAATTCTCTGGCCCCTCCTGGGAGGAGCCAAGACAGAGCAAGCCCCTGTGGACCTCAGGGAAACCTCCTTGGGCTCTGCCTGGACGTTTGGTCACAGCCTCAACCTCGTGGTCAGCTGAAGCACAGCGGGCACTTGTCCTTCAGATGGGGGGACTGTGCAGGAGAAGAGAGTTCTCAGTGGGGTAGTCTACACTCGGGGTGGAGCCCAGCACTGCCCTTCATCCTCCCTGTGGCTTCTGTCAAGCCCCTTGATGCCTCTCAGTTTCCTCGTCTACAACGAGGGGTAACAAGAGTGTCGTGGGCTGCTCCAGAGATCCCCGCGAAAATGATAGAATGGGCCAGAAAGCAGTTCGCAGCTAGCTGCACTGTGCTGTGTCCATATGCTGAGCAACCATCAGACCAGCAACTCCCAGAGCCCCAAGGAATTCTGGTCTTGAAGAATATGAACAGGTGTTATTTGAAAGAAAACAATTTTTTCCCCTACATTAAGAATAGGCTTGGGAAAGGCTGGGTAAACAAAGCTTAAACTACTTCTGCGTTGCAGGATTTCTTAGAGACTGTGGATCTCCATGAATGTTTTCCAATAGTGTCTGAGAGGATTGTCTTTATGTGGGAACCCGTCCCACACAACACCCTCGAGTAGAAATGCCGTACGAGGTAACGCAGCGATTCCTGGAGGACATAGGTGTCAGACTTGGGGCCGGCTGTCACGCTAACACCGGCTCATATGACACATCAAACACACTGGGACGGGTTAGTTAGTTTAACCAACAGATGGGTAATGAGGAGCTCCAGCCTGTAGGCTCTGAGGTTCTTGGTACCAAAACAAGCCCAGGAGAAACCTTGATGTGTGGAGTCTGACCAACATATCCCAGACTCACCATGTGCCCCATGCAGGCTCCCGAGTCCTGTCTCCATCAACATCATATGTGGTCGTCTTTTTTTTTTTTTTTAAGAAATTTATTTATTTATTTGACAGAGAGAGAGACAGCCAGCGAGAGAGGGAACACAAGCAGGGGGAGTGGGAGAGGAAGAAGCAGGCTTCCCAGCGGAGGAGCCTGATGTGGGGCTCTATCCCAGAACGCCGGGATCACGCCCTGATCCCGGCGTTCTGGGATCGAGCCCTGAGCCGAAGGCAGACGCTTAACCGCTGTGCCACCCAGGCGTCCCCATATCGGTTGTCCTTATCCTTATATAAATGAACCCCCATCCTAACTTTCTCTAAAGCTTAATCTCTCAACTGATGAGAAAACATGCCCCTGACCAGAGCCCCCAGGGGAAGGGCTCCCATGATTCATGGCCTGCACACAGAGCGCGCTGTGAGGTCCCTCCCCGGACTGGCCAAGCCCCCGCTGGATTCCACACTCCCCAGCAATCCACCCCCAACTACTGTTTTCTGCCCGAGATCCACCCCCTTCTTAGACCGCTTCCTGTCAGCTTTCCTTGACCACCATTCACAGCACTTGGCTTGTTCCACAAGGTCAAGAAGTTCTTCGGTTGCTTGAATCATTCCCGAAGAATTCTAAGTCCATGGTGAGGGCGGAAGACGGAGCTCAGGGGCGGTTGTCCACGTACCGACAGAAGGCCAATCCCTACCCAGCCCTAGCCCTGCCACCCACCTGCCTCCTCCCGAAGGCCCTTCGGCGTGAACACCCAGCTCCCATCCTCCCCGCTCCAGGGGGCACAGTGACTTGAATTTGGAAAGTTTGGGAAGAACAGCAGGGAAGGCTTGGCTCGGCCCCGTCCTCTTTCCCCGGGCAGGAGAGCTGCCTCTGGCTCTGGGTGTTGCCTTTGCCTCAGTAGATAAAGCATCCAGCTCTGCGGACTGGGCAACAGGGTCATGCGTGGCCTCTCAAGGTCTTCCCTTGCTCAGAACCGGAGAGGAAAGGGGACAGGCTGGGAGGGTAGGGGTGCTGACTTCTCTTCAGATGGTGCTGAGCACCAGAAAACTAGGTGGGCCATAAATGCCTCCTACGGGGTGAGGCGCCATAGTCCTGGTCAGCACTGGCTGGGCCTTTCCCGCAAGCAGGCACTGAGTGAGGCATCTGCGTGGGCCACCTCGCCTGACGCTCCCGTCCACGTGTGCTGTTTGCAGCTGGGGAAGTCAAGCACGGTGCCAACTACCTGGACTGGGAGTCCAGTCTTTCTAAGCAGAAAGGGTTATCCTCCTAGGGGAGCTGGACCTCGACTGCAGAGCCTCGACTGGGGCGCAGACCAGCAGAGGGGAGAGAGGCAGGTCTGAGTCCCCCCATGGGTCTCGAGTGGGAGATTGGGGGCAGAAAGAGAGTCCTGAGAAATGCAGCTGGAGACCCTGGGATTTTCCAGTCCAGCCTCCCACGTGCGGAGAGTTGTCCTTATTCTCCAATAAAATTTGCATGACTGTTCTATACAGATGGCCGTTTCTGTGATTTGTCCTGCAGAACCGACCACCTGCCTGGCGCGTAGTAAGCAAGCTGAGGAATGTGGCTTTGAGACTCGTGCTGTGTCAATGACCTTGGGGGCCCGGTTATTTCAAATATATTATTTGGCCTCCAGGTCAGAACTGGCCCTTCTGTTCTGGACGCCAAGAGCTACAAATTTGGGCTCACATCACCTCCTGCTCCAGGCTGGGCTGCGACCCCCGCCCCCCACCCCGCCCCAGAATGGAATCCAGGAGCGGGGTGCAGACACACACAGCCCAGGCTCCTTGAAACTCTAAAAACATGATAACAGAGAAATGCAGCTTGCTCCAAACGGCACGTAGGCCAACAAATGCTTAACTTCAAACCCTGCCATTTGCCCTATCAATAGGGCCCTTCTGGGGAGGGTCGGTGGGAAGGCTCACCTGAGGAGAGGACGCTCTGCCCAGGCCTTTCAGTCTGCACTCCAGCCCGGCTGTGTCCGCCTGGCTGCCCCAGCTGATGACGTGGGGTGTAGTAAGTACCCGATTTGATGTAACTTTGCCTTGTTCTCATTTATTACCTCCTATTCCCTTCATCTATGCGGAGATTCTTTTCCTCTTCTGTTTCTATTAGGTGTCTGTAATACTCATACAGTTTTCTTTCCTTTTCAAAACCGAAAACTCAGCTGTTGTGAATCTCTTTCCCAGAACAATTACAAAAATGAGGTCCTTTCTTTATTCTTTCCCTTGTTCCATGGGTATTCACCCAGGACCATTGGTGTGCAGGCAAGGGTGGGGGGGGGGACGGCTGGCCCCGGGCCCCGGGGAGCTGCCCTCACAGGGGTGAGTGCACAGTGCCCCTGGCTATGCACCCCCAGCTTCTTCAGGGGGCTCCCAGGATGGGCCTCCCTGGCAGGACCCCCCGCTGAGACTTCTAGTTCTCTGGGGCAGAAATCTGCCTCCCAGAGGCCTCTGCACTTTGGCCTTAGAGAGCCCCAGGGAAAGGCCAACTCCATTATAATGTAAAACAACTTCCTATTTTATTCTTCAGACTAGAAGCTTGCAGTTCCTCTAACTCTGCTCTGGCAGGGCTGCTAGGACCCGCCTGACCCTGAAGGCTGGCTGGCAAGCTCCCTCAAACTCCAGCCTCCAGGATGCCCGTGAGCCGTCTTTGGCAGAGTCCTTGCTTTTTTCTCTCTCTTTACCCTTCGAAGCAGGTAGTGCAGCCCTGCGTACATAGCAGACGTGTGATACACTCGCTGAACTTTACTGACACATCCACGTAGCCGGTTTATCAGAGCTCTTCCCACAAATGTTGGGTGGCGCGTGCTCGGTGCCCAGCATCACAATAGGTCCCCTGGACACCGCGGCAGAGCAGGCATGTGTCACAGCCGTATTCTACCCAGAGCTTCTGTGTGCTTAGCCCTATATATCCCACAGAGCCTTTTCCCATATTTTAGTTGATTCCAAGTCCACCCTATGATTTACAGATGAGAAGGCTGAGGTCCAGGAAGACCTAATGAGGAGCGCAAGGTTATGCTGCTGTGGGGGCCACAGCTGAAAGGCATTCTCGGGTCTTCTTGGGACATCTAACCCTGGGCTCCACTTTGACTTATTGAAGTCTCCTGCTGAGCTCTGTAGAATAATTCGGGTATCCCACAGTCCACATGTTCCCTTTCATAGGAAAATTCTGATCTCATTTACAAAAAATCCTTTTGGTATTGGGGTGCCTGAGTGGCTCAGTCGGTTGGGCATCTGCTTTCAGCTCAGGTCGTGATCCTGGAGTGCCAGGATCGAACCCTGCATCAGCCTCCTTGCTCAGTGGGGAGTCTGCTACTCCCTCTCCCTTCGCCCCTCTCCCTACTCGTGCTTGCTCTCTCTCCCTCACTCTCTCTCTCAAATAAATAAATAAAATCTTTAAAAAATCCCTTTTAGTACTGAAGAGCAGTGGACATAAAATGTTACATTCATTTAAGGTGCACAACATAGTGATTCGACCGTTTTATATGTGATGTGACGCTTGCCATCATCTGTCAGATGTAGTCACCATCTGTCACTCGATTTTGCTTTTTACTCTGCCTTCCCCGGGTCAAGGCAATGCTTATTCAAGAACTATCTCCACTTTCTGGGGAAAAAAAAAAAAAAAAAGAACAATGTCAAGAGAATGCAGAACCCCTAAAATAGCTGTTGGACTCAGCAGCGCTCATCTTGACGATTACTCAACTGAGGGCTTTAGAATGTCATGTCAATGGTAGAAAAGAAGAACTGTACCAAACTTGATATCTTCTGAACACTTGCAAAACCTGAGCAGCTAGTCTGTTTAAAAGAGGAAGCCGTATTGTTTTCTACCTTACTAATATCTCTGATCAGATGGTATCTTCGTTTCATGAGTGGCCAGACCTCAGCTGTCACTGCATGCACAACGGACTTTGCCGAAGTAGCAGGTACTTCTTGTCTCCTTTCTGTTCTCATCTGGGCAAGAACTTACTAAATGCAATAGATGTTTAGACGTGATTTCTGGGTAGACTGTCGGGTTTCTAGGAACAAGGAGTTGGAGAGAGGGGTTTAGGCAGGTGGGAGCCCTACCTCCCAGGAGGGCTCTTGGATTGAGAAGGCAGAGGAGAGGGGCCTTACTGCAATTTAGTAGGTAGTACGGGGCCAAAGTGGGAGAGTTTGTTGTGACATTTATCCATTTTCTTCTTGCTTTTCTCCCATTTTCTTTTCTTTTCTCCCACCCATGACCATGATGTGCTTGCTTCTCCCAGTCATCCCGATTTGGCCCTTATACCTCTTTAGTCAACATGCCCTTGGCTGTGCCCCCAGTGTGTTCCCTGTGCTTTCCTAAATTCTCAGTTGTTGAGAGCGTGACCAATCCGGAAGGATTACACTTAGTAGTTTTGTGTTTATGGATATTGACTTGCAAGAAACGGTCAGTGAAAATAGAATTTACATATATATGTGTGTGTACATACATTTATATATTACATTTGTATACAATTTGTGTGTGTGTGTGTGTGTATAATGTATTTTTTTAAGTGCTCATTGAAAATCCACTCTAACGCAATGAGATGAATCAGTTGATGAACTGATTTGGTCTTTGTGTCTGGATTTACAAGGTTGACTGTTTTTCCTGGACCCGTAACTAGAGGACAGGGATAGAAAGTCCTTCTAATCTTCTGGGAAAACTTAGATTGATGAGGATGGAAGTTAACTGTTGTTTGACAGGCGTCTTCGGGGAGGGGGATGGGAAAATGGCGTCGTTGGTACATGGAAGCTATGGGGGTATTTGTCACTCTTTTCAGAAGGTGGTGAAGATGACATTGAACCATGCAGGCTGAGTTATTTCTCCTGGGGGAAGAATCGTATGACTCAATAAGAAAAAAGCAGATGTACCCAACTGAATGAAATGGCTAAAGGGCACAAACTGATAATTCACAGAAAAGGAAATACGAATGACTACTAATTACAGTTAAAAAAATTTCTCGGTAATTAAATAGATGCTAGTTACACAATAATGACATCTCTTTTGCCATATAATTGGCCAATTTTTTTTCTTTTCTGTCTTCTTGGTGTTGATGGATGCTTGCTGAAACCCCCACCATCAACTATGAGTGCCAAGAATATATATACATTGCTCTACACTTGCTGGAAACAATATGGCAAAGTGCATCAACAGACTTAGAAATATGATCACAGGTAGAAATTGTGCTTTGGGAAATCTACTTTAAGGAAATAATTTTAAAAAATACGGAGATGTCTATTGCAGCATTATTTATAAAAGTGTAGACCCGGAACAACTTGGCCACATAGTAATAAGACAATGATTACGTAACCATGTATATCTATACAATATTTTGGAGTCTTTACAAATTATACATTTAAAAAAATATTCGAGAGAGAGAGAGAGACAGCATGAGTGAGAGGGGTAGAGGGAGAGGGAGAGAGAATCTCAAGCAGACTCCATGCTGAGCACAGAGCCCAGGATCCTGAGATCATGACCCGAGGCGAAACCAAGAGTTAAGAGTTGGACGCTTAACTGACGGCATCACCCAGGCAACCCTACAAATTACATTTTCAAACAATTATTAACCATATGGAATGAGGCGCAGAATATACAGTTTAAAATGTCAGAATACAAAAAATGGTATAAAAGTGTGATATCCATTCTAACAAACATGGTACCTCGAAAAGAGGCAGAGACACCAGTTCTTTCTCCATGACCCAGGTGGAGGTGGTAGTATGAATGGCCAGGAAGCTGAGCCCTCCGGTCATGCTGAACACCCCCAACCACGTTATTTTGACTATAGTCATGCCTTCCCTATGAAAACATATTCTTCACAATCATCTCTTTCAACTACATAACATGTCAGCCTGTATCCAATTAAAATTCAACCACATTTGAAACACCTGATGTTGAAATATGGGGAGTAAATCTAATCTCTTACAAGGAAGTTGGTGAAAATATCCAAAATCATTTGGCAGCTGGATAAAACCAAGGCACTTAACATGAACTGACCACATTCCGAGGATGGGGTGGAGCCTTTGCTCCAGTCACTAGTGATAATGATCGGCAGTTGTGGAAGTCCACATGCTGCCCTAAAACACAGGGCTGGGATGTGTCTGCCGCTAGCAAGAAGATTGCATTGGTTCATGATTTCAAGCTTGAGAGGTTCTTGTGTGTTTCCAGGGAGGGAGCTTCCTGGCTCGCCAGGCAGCCCGTCCTGTTCCCAGGCAACCTGGTAGCTCCTGGCAAGCCCTTCCCCACGTGGGGTTAAATGCGGTCTCCTTCAAAGTTGTCAGATTGCTGTGCTGTGGGGAGTCTACTTCCTCCTCTGCAGGAAAAACTATCACATCAGTCTATCTCAAAGGGACTCTTCCATCTCAAAGGGACCTAAAACATTGTCTAATTCAAACCTTTAATTAAAAAGATTAGAGGGGCGCCTGGGTGGCTCAGTCGGTCGGGCATCTGCCTTGGGCTCAGGTCATGATCCCAGGGTCACGGGATGGAGCCCCACTTTGGGCTCTCTGCTCAGCGAGGAGCTTGCTTCTCCCTCTCCCTCTGCTGTTCCCTCTGCTTGTGCTCTCTCTCTCTCTGTGTCAAATAAATAAATAAAATCTTTTTAAAAAATAAAAAAGATTAGAAAACTTTTTTTTAAGATTTTTTTTTTATTTATTCATGTGACAGAGAGACAGCCAGCGAGAGAGGGAACACAAGCAGGTGGAGTGGGAGAGGAAGAAGCAGGCTCCCAGCGGAGGAGCTGATGTGGGACTCGATCCCAGAACGCCGGGATCACGCCCTAAGCCGAAGGCAGACGCTTAGCGACTGTGCTACCCAGGCGCCCCAAAAGATTAGAAAACTTTGGTCCAGACCAAAGAGATACAAACATGGGCCAAAAAAAAAAAAAAAAAAAAAAAAAAAAGGAGGAGGAACTAATATTAATCTAAGAACTAGAAGACTTGTATTTTTCATACAAAACATTCGGAGTTCTGTCAACTGTAGCTGATGTTCTGATGTTTCTGGACCTTTCTCATCCTAGCCTGTCCTATACTCCAGATGGATACTAACACTCTTAAAATGGGGTACCTGGGACAGAACATAATATTTCACAGGTGGAGTCTGCACAGTAAAAAACAGTAAAAATAATTCTGGTCCATCCTTGTGTCCATTTCAGAAGTGTTTATTAAGCAGCTATTAATTGTCGGGCATTATATGGGCACAAGTCACTGGTTCCACCCTGTCCGGCATGGTGACTACGTGTGGCTACTTAAATTTCAATTCACTGAATTTCAATAAAATGAAAAGCTCCGTTTCTTAATAGCAGTAGCCACATTTCAAATGCCCAACAGCCACTTGGCTAGCGGTGCCTTGCTGGACAACACAGAAACAGAACGTTTCCGTCCCTGCTGAGAAGTTCCACTGGATTGTGTTGTGCCAGGTAATTATTTTTTTTTTCTGACTACTCCAGGTTCTCTGTAAAACAAAACAAAACAAAAAAGTGAAAGGAGTGGGAGGCCTGGCTTAACTGTATAGGCGGGAAGCAATTTGAGTAGCTAGTTGGATAGGTAATTGGGTGGATAAATGAAGGGGGAGCTGGGTAGAGATGTGGATGGAGAATCACGTGGGTAGATTTCTCTTGTTCTGGATGATCTACTGATGCAGACTGAAACTGAATTAGCTCTCGGGTTTGCTGTGTCACAGTGTTGACATTCTTCAGTCTACCCCTACAGTTCCCCTTTTCTTCTCCCCTAAGCTTAAGGAGGTTGGAGGGTATATAACTCGGAGACAGAAAACAGATGCATAAAATTTAGGAGAGAATTCATGTCATTTCATCCAAGGGTGGGGGAGCTTTAAGAGTCACTGTGGCCTGGATCCCACCTCCAGAAATTCTGATTTAACTGCTCAGGGGTACAGCCTTGCATTGGGATTTCAAAAGCTCTCCCACCATGCAGTCCGGGCTGATAACCACCGCTGGAGTCAAACGTCTTCTCACTGTGGAAATCCCCTTCTGTGATATCCCTGCCAGGCAGCCACCCACCCTCTGCTAGGGTCACAGTGTGCTTAGTGCCGCACGAGGCACCCATTTCATTTTGGGTAACGCTGCTCCCAAAGCTCCTTCTTATGTAGTGTTTGAATTTGCCTCTTGGAACGACCTCCCGTGGGTTCCAGAGGGCACCGCTGGGAATCACATTCTGATTCTCATCTACACACCACTATCTTGCTCTCTTTCCTCCCTGCGGCGTCTTCTCTCCTGGATGGGGGGACACCTCTGGCTCCTTCAACTCATCTTTATCGGATAGGGTTTCCTCTCCGCTACATTTCAGTCACACAAAGTTCCCAGTAAATGGCTCGCCTGGGACCTAGCACAGCGCTCTGGAGGTAGTCTTAGACCACTTGAAAATCCCATCACATGCTGACCTGTAATTCTAGTGGACCATAAAGTTAGCATGGGATGGGTTTTTTTTAAATTTTTATTTATTTTTTAATTTTTATTTATTTTTTAAAAAGATGTATTTATTTATTTGAGAGAGAGAGAGAAGGCACAAGTGGAAGGGGCAAAGGGAGAGGGAGAGAGAATCTCAAGCCGACTCTGAGCTGAGTGTGGAGTCCGACACTGGGCTCATAACACTGAAATCATGACCTGAGCTGAAACCAGGAGTCGGACACTTAACCTACAGCACCACTCAGGAGCCCCTGGGTTTTGTGGTTTGTCTTTTTTTTTTTTTTTTTTCAAAAAAAAAACCTTCCCGTGTAAGATTATCAATTGCAGCATTATTTGAAATAACAAAGAGTATCTGTCTACAGGGGACTGGCTAAATAAACTGGAATAGCCGCACAATGGGTTTGCGACAGCGGTAACAAAGAATAAGAAAAACTTATGCTGTGAGGTGGAAAAAGCAAGATGCATGATGATGAATGTAATGTTCTGTTTTTATGCAACCGACAGGGTAAGATTAGAAAATATATTTATATTCGTCTACAGATGCATATGGAAATGTTTCCCTCCCAGGCAAAGAATGGGCGGGTTTGTGGTCAGCCCAATGTAAAACTTGGGGGGTTTCTACACTCAGAGTCCTCAGCTGTGAGGCAAGCCTGCTGTGTGCAGCGGCCCCGGGCCACCCCACGTGGCCCCCGTGCAACTTGGCAGCACGAAGAACCCATGAGGACACCCAGCCACATGCCTGCTGTGCCGTTACAAGCCTTTCGTCCTTATCTGATTGTCGTGTGCTTTCCTCCGGTACCTGTGAACAAGTGGCAGGCTTGCTTGTTAGCTGCAGGTAGGGCAAGATCTTAGACCCTTCACAGTTCTTGGTGGGGGAGAGGTGTGCGGGGATGAAGTAGGAGGAGACTACTTATTGTGTATCTTCTCATAGTATTATGTTTTGAACCATACGATTGTGTGTATTACCTACTCAATTACGAATAGCACGGAATTTGAAATAAACATGTTACTCTTGTAAAGAACACAACTTCTTTCATATAAATATAGATTAAGTTAATGGAAGTGTTGTGTGCAGATTACGGGAAGTGATCATTTCTCAGCATCCTAAGGTGGTCAGAATGAAATGCCCAGTAGAACTCCCTCTGATTCCTGGTTGTCCTCAGTTTTCTGGGAATTCTATCTATCTATCATCTATCTATCATCTATCATCTATCTATCATCTATCTATCTATCTATCTATCTATCTATCTATCTATCATCTATCTATCATCTATCATCTATCTATCATCTATCTATCTATCATCTATCTATCATCTATCTATCATCTATCTATCATCTATCATCTATCTATCTATCTATCATCTATCTATCTATCATCTATCTATCATCTATCTATCTATCATCTATCTATCATCTATCTATCTATCTATCTATCTATCTATCTATCTATCATCTATCATCTATCTATCATCTATCTATCATCTATCTATCTATCTATCATCTATCTATCTATCTATCTATCTATCTATCTATCATCTATCTATCATCTATCTATCTATCATCTATCTATCATCTATCTATCATCTATCTATCTATCATCTATCTATCTATCTATCTATCTATCATCTATCTATCATCTATCATCTATCTATCATCTATCTATCATCTATCTATCACCTATCTATCTATCTATCTATCTATCTATCTATCTATCTATCATCTATCTATCATCTATCTATCATCTATCTATCTATCTATCTATCTATCATCTATCTATCTATCTATCTATCTATCTATCTATCATCTATCTATCATCTATCTATCTATCATCTATCTATCATCTATCTATCTATCATCTATCTATCATCTATCTATCATCTATCTATCATCTATCTATCTATCTATCATCTATCTATCTATCTATCATCTATCTATCATCTATCTATCTATCATCTATCTATCATCTATCTATCTATCTATCTATCATCTATCATCTATCTATCATCTATCTATCATCTATCTATCTATCTATCATCTATCTATCTATCTATCTATCTATCATCTATCTATCATCTATCTATCTATCATCTATCTATCATCTATCTATCATCTATCTATCTATCATCTATCTATCATCTATCTATCTATCTATCTATCTATCTATCTATCATCTATCATCTATCTATCATCTATCTATCATCTATCTATCACCTATCTATCTATCTATCTATCTATCTATCTATCATCTATCTATCATCTATCTATCTATCTATCATCTATCTATCATCTATCTATCATCTATCTATCTATCATCTATCTATCATCTATCTATCATCTATCTATCATCTATCTATCATCTATCTATCTATCATCTATCTATCATCTATCTATCATCTATCTATCATCTCTCTATCATCTATCTATCATCTATCATCTATCTATCTATCTATCTATCTATCATCTATCTATCATCTATCTATCATCTATCTATCTATCATCTATCTATCTATCTATCTATCTATCTATCATCTATCTATCATCTATCTATCTATCTATCTATCTATCTATCATCTATCTATCATCTATCTATCATCTATCTATCTATCATCTATCTATCTATCATCTATCTATCATCTATCTATCTATCTATCTATCTATCTATCTATCATCTATCTGTCATCTATTATCTATCTATCTATTATCTATCATCTATCTATCTATCTATCTATCTATCTATCTATCTATCTATCATCTATCTATCTATCTACATATTTACCAATCATCATCTATCTCTACTTATCACCTACCTGTCATCTTTGTGAAAGATAACCCGACCTCTGATATCTTTCCATTGGACATGTCAGTGAGTAAGTGAATTAATATAATCCGGGGTTCCCATTAGGTTCTTTCATTTGGTTGAGATCCACACTTGTCTGTAGAAATTCAAACTCCTCATTTAGAGTAACTAAAGATTTTAATGAAGGCTGAAATGTCTAGTTAACACAAACGACTGGCTACCAATCATTGTAGGTTTTCTGGAACCTTGCGTAATGGACTACCGACTGGATATTTGTGGAAAGATAAACATTTCTGTTTAGGCGGAAGAGACACTTGCTCCTCTAAAGTCATATTACACTACGTTGGACAAGATTTAAGAAATTTCGAAAAGGCCTGAGAACTTGAAAGATAGTGAAGGTCAGTGGGTGGGGGTGGGAGCAGAACTGACACACACTTGCCCGGTTGTCTGTTCTAGATGCTCTCGCGTGTGTTAGCTCTTGTTGTCCTCACCACTCTTCCCTCCTTGACACCTTCGCTTGGCTTCTGGGACACCAGCTCTTCTGGTGTTTCTCCCACTGCCCACTCCTTCTGAGACTCTCTTGCTGTGTCCTCCTTGTTCCTCTGACCTCTGATTTTTGATAGACCTGCGAACGCCACCCTGTACTGTCTACACTCCCTTCACGACTTTAAACACCATCCGTATGATGACAACTGTCAACTTCAGATCTTTGGCCAAGAGCTCTCCCCTGGAGCCTACCTACTAGACGTCTCCACTTGGATGGCGCACAGGCATCTCAGACTCGACATGCCCCAGCCTTCTTTGTCCCAGTGGATGGCAACTCCATCCTTCCAGTCGTGCAGGTCAAGACTTTTGGAGCCTCTAAGCCTTGACCATTTCTCCCTCACATCCAATCTGTCAACACCCCCTTTAGTGCTACCTTCTGCATTTATGCAGAATCTGTCTATTTTGCGCCTTTCTACTCCTACTACCATGTCCAGTCCAGTGTCACACCTTGTCTGGATTATCACGGCAGCCTCCTTACTGGTCTCTCATTTCTAACTTTAATTCCATAGTCTGTTCTCCACATGGCAGCCAGAACAATTTTTATAAAACATAAATGGGATCCTGTCACGCCTTTAATGGAAACTCTCCATTGGTCCCCACCCCATTCAGAGAAAAGCCAAAATTCTTCAGTGGCTGCATAGCTACTCTGAACCCCTGCCCACCCCTCCCCCACGTCTCTCCGACACCTTCTCCAGATACTCACCCCTCACTCCTCCTCTGGCCACACTGGGCTTCTTGCGCTTCTAAGAACATACCCAGGCACTCTGCCGTCTCAGGACATTTGTACTTGCTATTTCTCGGCCCGGAGCTCCCATCCCCCCAGATACCAACTCATTCCCTCACTTCTCCCAATTCTTTTCTCAAATATCACCTCACTGGGCTCCTTGCTGACCCCCCTCCAATTTAAAAGTTCCCACCTCCAACCCCACCCTATGGCCTTTCCCCATCTCCTACTTTAGCTCTCTCTGTAGCACTCATGAGCATCTGAGACCCTGTTGTTTTTACTTATTCTCTGTGTCCCCAACTAGAAAATAAAGTTCCATGGAGTCAGGAAGTTTGGTCTGTCCTGGTCCCTGATGTTGCCTGTGTCCCTGGACCGGTGCCTTGCCTATCATAGGTGCTAATAAGTAATTGTTGAATAAACAGCTGAAGAACCCCGTGAGGCAGTAATTCTTCTCATCACCATGTTACGCGTAAGAATTCTGAGGCACAGAGAGGTTAAGCTACTTGTGCTAGGTCACACAGTCATTTCTTCAGACCCAGTAATGAATCATTATCCTACACTAAGGAGGACGAGGGATACATGAGAAAGAAAATCTTATAGTTATGAATTCTCTTGGCATCAGATACCAATGAGGTCGAAAGGGTCTCGGGCCCAGGACCTGATCTTAACACCAGGTGTTTATTGCTGGAACAATCCCCACTGGGAGTCACCCGTGGGCAGGGCTCTTCCAGATGGGCAGGTAGAGCCAGGGTGACAGGCGGTGACTTCACACCTGCTCTCTTCTCTATATTCTTTGGATGATTTGTCAAGTTCACCTGAGAGGCTGATCCCCTCAAAGAGACAAAGCACTTACACACACACACACACACACACACACACGCACACGCAAATCAGATTAGTGACTTCACTAAACTGGAATATCATTCAGCACATGGTCTTCTATCTGACATGCCTGGTTTTAACCCAACTCCCCCTACTGTCAAGGATCAGCCCTCTCCCTTAGTAGCATAACGAATTTCCACTTCAGTCAAGTTTTGTTATAAAATGGATCTTAAATCAGCAGTATCTTTTTTTCACCCATCTGACTAGAGTTTGTGGGCATTTACTTCTAAAAGCATTCAGACAAGCCCGAGAAGTCCAGCAAACGATCAGCTCAGAGCATCTCTGGCTTTGGCTGCCATAGACCACAGGCTGTAGCACTGAAGCTATGGCGGGGGCGGGGAGGGGGGGAGGTCATGACTTCCACGTACAGTAGACGTCCACGGTGAGGAAGCGATGCTGAAACTGAGAAAGGTGTTCGCTGTCACACCGAAGGTCCCCACCCAGTGGGTGGATGCTGACGGGCAGGTGTGGCTGTAGAAAGCCTAGAACACCTGGGCTCAAGTTCCAACTTAGCCATTGGCTCTCTGTGTGATTAAGTTATGGAATTGCTCTGAGCTCAATTTTTCTTTTTCCTGAGCTCAGTTTTTTTTTTCAGCCATAAAATAAGAATAATAAAAACATCTACCTCTCACAGCTGTCGTGAAAAGTAAATCATATGAAATAAGTTTCTGGGAAGAACATTAAACAGGTGTAACTAAAAAAAAAAGTTAATTTTCTCATCCCCTAAAGAATGCAAGTATTCAGAAAGCCTCCTGTTTTTTTTTTTTTTTTTCAGGCTTATGTCCAATGATTTAGTTTTTAAATTGCCATCCACTCTTGAAGAGCCTTACTGAAATTCTCAAGAGCTTTGATCAACATTAGACCGTCCTAGAGGACAATGAAGGGCCTGTTAATTAGTCTGTGCTTTGGAGCCTTTGAAAGGCTGGGGGGGGATCGTGTCCCATTAAAATCAAGAATCACTGTTACTTAGTATCACTGTGGAAATTCCAATGAAAGCAACAAGGTGAGAAAAACAAAGGAGGAATATAAACAAGGAGGTTATAATGTTAGCCCTGTTTCACAGCTAATGTGATTATTTAAGAGTCCTAAAGGAAATCATTTTAAAAAGTCAGTAAGGTGATGAGCTTAAAAAAAAAAAAGTTATTTTCTTTCCTACATACCCACCATTGATCAGAAAATTCATTAGGGAAAAAAAAAATCTCATTCAAGGTAACCTCAGAAAAAACCAAAACCGATAGATAAAAACAATGAGAAATGTGCAAGCCTGATAACTAAAAGAACTGTAGTAAGTACAGTAAGTACGCATACGATGTTCCTAGACACGACAACTTGATATTGCAAAGTTATCAATTCTCCCTAAATTTATTTATAAATGTAATATAATTCCACTCAAAAGTATATCTTTATAAGTAATTAACCAAATGATCCTAAAGTTTATCTAATAGGACAGAAAACTCTGACAAGACACATTCGGAAATGAGCAATGAAAGAGAGCCGCATAATCAGACAGTCTACGTAAAAGACCTAATATATCCAAATAATGAAAAGAGTGTTTCTGGCACCAAAATAAGAGACTAGAGGAGTGGAATGTAAAGTTCACAAACAGAATCAGGAATATTAAAGAATATATAACAAAGGTGACGTTTCCAGCCTGCGGAGGACGCAGTGGTTATTCACCCATTTATAGTGAAGGAAAATGGAAATGCACTTCATGCCACATATCAAACTCAATTAAAAACAGATTAGAGATTTATATGCATGAAATATGGGACCACAAAGATACCAAAATATATGTAAACATTCATGTGATCTCGGGATGTGGAGGTCCTCCCTAAAATGGAACCCCAAGGCATGACAGTGTGGGCTTTACGGCAAAAGGACACAGGATCAAGTCTCAGCTCTGCCGTGCACAGAATAGCCTCAGGCGAGGGATCGAGCCTTGCCAAGCCTCTATTTGCTCATCTATAAAATGGGGATATACAAACCTACCTTGCGAAGTTGTGAGATCAAGCAAACATATGTAAAGTGCTTGGCCTCAGGAAGGCTCGATTATCATTGACTCTCATCTCACACTGGTTATGCGTAAAGAAAGTAAACTTCCCGAACTCAGAGACCATTTTCTTCCCGCTCTTTTGTCCCTTCGCAGGTGGTTATTGACAATAAGGAAAAAAGAATGCATCCGAGAATTTGACCATATGCATTATTTGACCCAGGCTGAAAAAGGAGTATTTTTTCCATTCAGAGGCACTGTGTGGACTGGTGCTCGAGACAAAGGAGTGGGGGTCACAGCTCACTGGTTTTTGCGGGATGTCTTTGGAGTTGAGCAAGGCTCTCTGAGTGGACCCTCATTAGGAGACGCTCCGGCTTGCATTGGGGAGGTGTCTGAGGGTGCCGGGAAACCATCTCCTCTCCTTCAAAGGCAGGGAGGTGCGAATTACTGTAAACCCATGTTTACTCAGGTACATCAACACACAGAGTCCAGCCACATGGGCTGAATGTCTGGGGCCAGCAGGAGGAGAGCAGGGCCCCGTGGTTCTCCTCCAACTTCAGCACCTGCTCAAAAGACTCACAGAGCGGGAAGGAGGAAAATGTGGGAGTGACAGTGTTACACACCGGATAACCAGAAGCATCCTGGGAGCCGGTGTCTACACCGCCCACATATCCACAGGCATGTGCGTGCCAGGTCATCTGAAGGGCTTCTCAGCCTTCCGTGGAGCCCGGCCAGTTCAGGTCTCAAGACCTACAGAGCCATTTCTAAGAAAAATCTCCCCTCCCCCGGGGGGCTGGTGGTTTTCACGCTAACTCCACCCAAGATGGACGAGAACCAAACCTTAAGATCTTTAAAACAAATTTCAAATGCTCTACCTAGTGTGACTTCCACTTCAAGTTTCTTAGATCTCAGTTTGTGGTTTCAGGTTCTGATGACTAAACCCTCCGTCTTGTCATTTGCCCACGTTTTCAACCCAGTTACCTTTAGAGAATGTGTTTGCCAAATCTCCAGCACTGTCTGCTGGAAGCCGCTTGCTTTGTTGTTACGGTTTAATGGCTAAGGGACTATAGGAACATTCCACATCCTGCAACTTTAAACAGGATCACCATCCACTTCCCTTCTACAACTATTTTCATCATTTGCCCATTGCCTTTTTTTTTTTTTTTTTTTTTGAAATAGAGAGAGAGGGAAAAAGTGGGGCAGAGGGAGAGGAAGAGAGAGAATCTTAAAGCGGGCTCCACACCCAGCACGGGGCTTGACATTGGGCTGAATCTTAGGACCCTGAAATCAGGACCTGAGCTGAAATCAAGAGTCCGACACTTCAGCTTAACGGACTGAGCCTCCCAGGTTCCCCTCCAAAACTAGTTTTTGGATTTTTTTTCTTTTTTTTGTAAGATCTTATTTATTTGAAAGAGAGGGAGCGAGAGAGAGCAGGAGCGGCGGGGAGGGGCAGATGGGGGAGAAGCAGGTTCTCCGCAGAGCAGGGAGCCCGACGCGGGGCTCGATCCCAGGACCCTGGGATCGTGACCTGAGCCGAGGGCAGATCCTTCACGCCCTGCCAAACCTAGTTTTATTAATGACTACATAATAATCTATTGCATTGAGTGGGCAACAATTTATCCAAAGTCTCCTTCACTTGTCAAACATTTAAACTGTTTCCATTTCTTTGTTTCTCTAGATCATGAAAACGAGGCCACAGTGAACATCCTGTTTTGGTTTGGTGGACTTCTTCCCCTTAGGGTCACTTCTCAGCTGTAGAACCACTGGATCAAAGCCATGTGTATCTTGTTGCTTCTTACTCTGTACACGATTTCCTAAATTTATTGAACCAAGTTATGTTGCATCAGGAACGTATAATTGCTCCAGGGTCGCTCCAACCTCACCAGCATTGGGGGGCAACAATTACTTTTTTTTTTTTTTTTTGGATGATTACAGTGGCGTTCCAAACTTCAATATATTTTCTAAAGAAACATCTCTAGGAGTGCCCGGGTGGCTCTGTAAGTTAAGTGTCAGACTCTGGGTTTCGGCTCAAGTCATGATCTCTGGGTCCTGGGACCGAGTCCCGCATCGGGCTTCCTGCTCAGCAAGGAGTCTGCTTCTCTCTCTCTCCCTCCCTCTGCCCCTCCTCCCTGCTCGTTTTGTCTCTCAAATAAATAAGCAAAATCTTTAAAAAAAAAAAAAAAAGAAGCATCTCTAATTCTAGATGTTTATTCTCCATTCAGCCTTGCCACATTCATTAAAATTTTAAATTGGTGAAGGTAGAACTCTGCTTGTTCCCATGGAGAGTAGCCACTACATATTACCCACGAAACGTGGAAGATCTGGGGGGAGGGGGGAAGGCTCGTCTCCTTCCGACTCCAGGAATTGTGAGAGAGTCAAAGGTCACATAAGGAAGCAGTCATGCTTGTAGCTTCCTATCTTCCCCACCCAGGCTTTGACCAGAGTTGGGGGCTGCGAAGGGCTGTTTGATCAATTGAGGGGGACCCTCCGGGACGATGTCTCTCTGCAAGTCACTTCCATACCCTCATGGGTGGCTGGCGCGGTTCAGCTGGTGGTCAGGCAGAAAAATAATTTAGTTTGTACCCTTGAGTGTCCCTTAGTTTGTACCTGGTACGAACATGGAGTCAAGGAGCCGTGTGTCTGTCTAAGAGAAGATGCTTAGCCTGGGCCAGAAGCCCAATCCTGCGGCAGGAACAGAGAGGGTCCTCTGTTCCAGCCAGAGCTGAAGAGGTCACTGTGCCCAGACACCACTGAGAATGAGTAGATCACGAGGCCGTTCGCTACAAAGAGGCGGATGCCAGCCAAAAGTTCAGGGTTGGGACTGGGTCGTCCTTTCTCAGCAGACGCTAGCCACAGAAACAGGACCGACAGGAGACCAAGGCACCCTCGTCCCCCTCTGCCCATGCTGGCCCTTCCCGCATATCTGCACTGCCATCTTAGGAAGGACCCACGAGAAGATAAACCCAAATTAATAAACTGGCAACGTAAAGAGGATGAGCAGAACTAAAGTCATCCTTCAAATGAATGGGTCAGGCTAAGTTTAAACCACTTCGGACTAAAATTTGTGAATCCTTTTTCCTGCTTCCCAGTGGAAAGTTGGTAAGATCCAAATTGTTTTGGAGACTAAAGGACCTTCATTGCATTGCACAGCTGAGTTGTACTGTGAGCAATTTTTTAGTGAACCAGCTAAAGTACGATGAACTCATTTTCTTGGTGAAACTTGTATCCATGTATGCATATCTGCATAGAGAAACGGGGAATTTGGAGTGGTTTGTACTTTGCTTTTGCCTTTCTTTATTACTGGTGCTGTTTGCTTACTATTCTCTTACCATATTTCCAAAATGCAAAAAAGACACTTTTAAGAGGCTTATTCAAACCTCTCGACTATTTCAGACTGAAATAGTCATTTTGATGTGGACTGAAAACCATTTCAGTTTTCATATCTCTGACCCATGTAACTAGAAACCAAGGACTTGGCTTCTGATGCAGAGAACCTGAATGTTTCCCTGTGTGTTGCACTCGAGAGCCCCCAAAAAGAGTCTATACTTTTATTGTGGTTGTGTTGAAAGTGGACACATGAATTAAAGACATAATTATCGCGTCAAACAAAACCTTAGTGGATTTTTTTTTTACTTTGACTTGTTTTTAGATCTGTCTCAGAGAAAAGGAAAGATATTAGAAATAATTAAGTGTAGGCTACTATGCTTTTGCCGTCTGAAGCAGGCAGCTCTGTTTTTTTTTCTTTTTTCTTTTTCTTTTCTTTTTTTCTTTTTTTGCTTTAGCCACTAACGTTTAGAGAGGGATGCTCTCTGTGATTGTGACTATGTAACAGACAAAATAATGGGTATTTTTTTCTCAGCGGCTGTGGATTACGCCATTAGGAATAAGAAGGCTGATAAGATCATACAAATCAGTTGTTTTCAGTCCCATCTTCCACCTCAAAAGCCTGGATGTGTTACTGATCAGTGGGGTGTACTAGGACAGAGCCGTGGAAACAGATCAAGTTCTATCCAAGAGACCCGACTTCCTTCCTGATTTTATATGAAATGGCTTCTCTTGGCTTTTCTTTCAGTCCCACTTCCTACCAGTTTTATACAGTTGTTGTTCTTGTTGTTTTATCTTATTCGATCCTGAGCACAACTTCAGTTGGTATCATGATCCTCATTTTGGGAATAAGTAAACGAGGCTCCAAGTTCAGTTCTCGCCCATGTCCTACAGCTGGTGAGAGGAATGGCTGGGAATGGCTCTTGCCCACGTCCATTCTCCCTTTGACTACACAGGACCCTGACAGGTGCTGACCACTGGGGTCCCAGTATTCTATTAAGAAGCAAAGATAATGCCTTGCCATTGGCTCCAATTATTGCATTTCTAAGACTTACCTTGAGAAATGCCCATTGACATATATTCATGTCCTCACACTTGTCCCTTCCTCAGAGGAAGAAGAAAGACAGTAGGACTTCTTCCAAGGAAACAGTGCAGGGATTCACTGCCCTCCGTGGAACTCCTTCTTAGTCTGTTTTTCCTTCTTCTCCAGTAAAGTCTGTAATCTTAAGAAAAGCAGCCACTCAGGGCGCCTGGGTGGCTTGGTCGTTAAGCGTCTGCCTTCGGCTCAGGGCATGATCCCGGCATTCTGGGATCGAGCCCCACATCAGGCTCCTCTGTTGGAAGCCTGCTTCTTCCTCTCCCACTCCCCCTGCTTGTGTTCCCTCTTTCGCTGGCTGTCTCTCTCTCTGTCAAATAAATAAATAAAATCTGAAAAGAAAGAAAAGAAAAGAAAAGAAAAGAGAAAAAAGAAAAGCAGCCACTGGCCCTAGGGATCCTAGTTTGAAAAAATATCAAATCTTCTAAGAAATTCCATTGGCCTACCCCTCCCTTTATGAAAGAGGAACTCCAAGGGGTTTGCTATTGGCACAGGACTGGCTTATCTCAGCATTAGCAGGAGCAGGTCAAGGGCAGCAGCCTGGGTTACTGTTGCTTAGAACTGTGTCACACTAGTTAATAATAATTATAATGGTGAAGTCTTCAAAAGGTAAACTTGCAAGTCACTGCATTAGAATCGAGTGAGAAAAGAATTGTTCATAGATACCGAAGACCTAGCCTAAACTTTTATATTTACTTGTTAGAGGATTTGGGGTAAATTACTAAATTTCTTTAAGGTTTGATTTCCCTATCAGCTGTGATGAACAGCGCCCTGTTAAGGGACCACAGAGAGGGGAGGTTATTTGTAATAATAACAACCACTATTATTATTACTATTATTATTATTAGCATTTGGTTTTTAAATAGGGAAGATGATTTTTTTAAAAGATATTATTTATTTATTTGACAGACAGCCAGCAAGAGAGGGAACACAAGCAGGGGGAGTGGGAGAGGAAGAAGCAGGCTCCCAGCAGAGGAGCCTGATGCGGGCTCAATCCCAGAACGCCGGGATCACGCCCTGAGCCGAAGGCAGATGCTTAACGACTGTGCTACCCAGGTGCCCCTGGAAGATGATTTTGAAAGTCATATATAAACTATAATACATAAAACTCAAAATGCCTGAAAAGATACAGCAATAATAATCACCATAATATTATTGTTCTCATTCCCCAGTCTGTTTTTTCCTGCTTTGTATTTCCTCCCTCAAATGCTTGCAGAAATCAACATCCCCATTCTTCACCACCATCCCTCACATTTCTGTGTCTTTTCCCATCGTGAATTGCGCTGACTTTCAAAACGTCACGTCTTTCGTTCCTGCCACTTCCGCCCAGCATCTCCGACATACCTTTGAAATACACGCCGAAGAAACTTTAAATGTCGAGGCTGTTAAATCGCCTGTGATTTCATGGGTAAATGGATAAATCAGTGGTTATGGTTCACGAAGGCTGATCGTGCCTAATTGTGCGGTTGGTGTTTTTTGCTATCGTTGTTGTTTTTCTATCACAGGGACAAAATAATGGAGGCCTTCACGGCAGTGATGAAGACCATGGACGAGTCTACGGAGACCACGGTTTTCGACTACGAGGACTCGCTGCCATGTGAGAAAGTCAACATCAGGCAGCTGGGATCCCAGTTCTTGCCCCCGCTGTACTCCCTGGTGTTCGTGGTCGGGCTGCTGGGCAACGCTGTGGTAGTTCTGATACTCACGAAATACAAGAGGCTCCAGATTATGACCAACATCTTCCTGCTCAACTTGGCTATTTCGGACTTGCTCTTTCTATTCACCCTGGTGTTCTGGATTCATTACGCTGGGTGGAATGAGTGGGTTTTTGGCGCTTTCATGTGTAAGCTCCTCTCTGGGCTTTATTACGTGGGCTTATACAGCGAGATCTTTTTCATCATCCTGCTGACCGTAGACAGGTACCTGGCCATCGTCCACGCCGTGTTTGCCCTTCGAGCCCGGACTGTCACTTTTGGTGTCATCACGAGTGTCCTCACCTGGGGCCTGGCAGGGCTAGCAGCCCTCCCTGAGTTTATCTTCCATAAGTCCCAAGACGAGGGCCAACATTTTGTCTGCTTGCCTCTTTACCCAAAAGACCAAGAAGACAAATGGAAGCGTTTCCATGCTCTGAGAATGAATATCCTGGGTCTTGCTCTGCCTCTGCTTATCATGGGTGTCTGCTACTCTGGAATTATTAAAACGCTGCTGAGATGCCCCAGTAAGAAAAAGTACAAGGCCATCCGGCTCATTTTTGTCATCATGGTGGTCTTTTTCATTTTCTGGACACCCTATAACCTGGTCCTCCTTCTCTCTGCTTTTCAAACGATCTTCTTTGAGGCCAGTTGTGAGCAGAGCAAACAGCTGGACGTGGCCATGCAGGTGACGGAGGTGATCGCCTACACGCACTGCTGCGTCAACCCCATCATCTACGCCTTCGTCGGGGAGAGGTTCCGGAATCATCTCTGCCACTTTTTCCGCAGGCACGTGGCCACCTACCTGGGCAAATACATCCCCTTCCTTCCCAGCGAGAAGTCAGACAGAGCAAGCTCTCCATCCCCATCAACAGGGGAGCAGGAATTGTCATTTGTATTTTAAGACCTATGTGCTGGACCCATGAAGCAAACATGTTACGTCAATCACATTGACCTCGACACCAGCCCTTTCACCATCCAGCTGCATGCTGAAACTCTTAAAGACATTACGATATATACACAACAGTGTCAGTATAGTGCGTGGCCCAGGCATTACCAGGGGTCGCTGGCTAGTCAGTTCACTTACTGTCTACCTGGAAATGCAGAGCTTTGCTGGTTCTCTGAAGAGTTACATACATTGTGATGCCCCGAATGTTAGATAGTTACTACACGCAGCTACTACCAGGTAAATCCTTTTACTTTTAAACCTTAACTTCAGCCAGCTATTGCATAAATGAAACATATTTCACAAAATACAATATATCAATCACAATCCTTTTACCATGCCTAGCTCTGTCCTCGCTTGATGAAAGGCTTTTTTCTCTTCTTCTTCTTTTTTTTTTTAGCTTATGTATATGTACTCTCAAGCAACATAATGGCATGTCACCCTTGTTCCGAGTACTCTTTTTTTTTTTTTAAAGGATTTTATTTTTAAGTAATCCCCACACCCAACGTGGGGCTTGAACTCACAACCTGGAGATCAAGAGTTGCATGCTCTGCGGACTGAGCCAGCCAGGTGCTCCCCAAGTATGCTGATTAGTGAATGGATTTCCTGTTTACACCAAATGATCAGATTTCGTATAAGGAACTCAGTAGAAGAAGAGCAATTTGGTATTTTCAGCAGAGAGAAGAACGGCCTTGCTTGCAGAAACTTGTTGGAGCCCTGAAATGTGCACACACCGTCCTCTTAAGCACCTGACTCACCATTCATCCGGACAGCTGTGTTTTAGGTGATACAGACAAGAAGCACGCATTGCTTTAGGTTAAGTGACGGATGCAAAAAGTGCCTAAGAGAAACACAATCCCTGCCCTGTAAAACCTTCCATCTGGTAGGAGGTGTGAGATAGAAACAAGTAACTCCAGAACAAAGAGAAACCCACTCAATGCTCTGCCTGGGCCAGGAAGGGAGAGACCATTCCCAGCTGTAATCTGAGGGAGGAAGCCTTCAAGCAAGAAGTAGCTTTTGAGCAGGTCTTTTAAAAAGGGCAGGATTTGTAAAGGGAGGGGATTGGGAGAGGCACCGGAAGCCAGTGGAATGCCCAATACAGAGGTGAGGGGGGAGGGCGTGCACATGTGAGGACGGGAGGGTGGGGTGGGCAGCTTGGGATGGGCTATGGATTTCAGGCAAAGCATCGAGGGCTTTGTTGGGCAGGCAAAGGGAGCTACTGAAGGGTTTAGAGCAGGGGAGAATAATAATCACCATGGTGCATTAGGAAGATAAATCCGGTAACACAGGATAGAGTAGCGACCCCAGAACCATGCAGGGAGTTGGTTAGAAGAGAAGGACATGTGTGAGGCAAGGAGAGGTCAGTGGCAGATAAGAGAGGTGCCAGAAGAATCTAGAGAAGAATTTGGCCAAGAGACAGCGGTGAAGGAAGGGTCAAAGCCCCGGGAGCAATATAGAATTGACTGGGGGAAAAAAAGCAAAGACAAAACAGAATGTATCCTATGTTATAAATAAATAAATAAATAAATAAATAAATAAATAAATAAATAATAAACAGATTATTCGCTGTGCTTGGGTACATTGCCCATCCCTTAAAGGATAGGAAAGAAAACAGTAGCCTTTGGTTATCTTTAGGGAGGGATGAGGGTGGAGAATAGGAGAGGTGTGACTTTTCTCCGAATACCCTTGTGCTTTTTGGTTTTTGAACTGTGGGACCGTTACCAATTGAAAACATAAACAAAACTTCAGAATTATATATTAAAAAAAAAAAAGGCGAGGCTGCTCTTCTGATGTGGTATCCATTCTACCAGCTCTGAGGGCATTGGAAACTCTGCTGTATCTTTTGCCTTTTTTTGTGGTTCAACCAGAACGTAAATAAAGCAATCATCTGAAGGCTTAACTATCCATCACGGGTTTCTCTTGTCTTGTGAGGTAGTGTCTGTCCTTAGGTGAGCACGAGTGCAGGATATCAGTACTTGGTCATATACGTAGGTCCCTGAAAGCTTTTAGGAGCGTTGTGACCCACACAGAAGGGCACATTACCAAATCACGGACTCGGTGTGCTCCGTTTGGCCCTCCAGCCCCACCTTGTCCAATAGAACTAACTCCAGGGATAGAAGTGTTCTATACTTGTGTTGTCCAATAGGATCTCCGCTAGCCACGTGCAGCCTTTGAAATGGGGCTACTGTGACCGAGGAACTGGATTTTTAATTTGTATTCAATTTTAATTGAAATAGCCACACACAGCTCATAGCAGCTACATGGGCTCAGCCGTGCAGCACGGACACCCTCCCCCCAACTGCCCGCTTTGCATCCATTCTACCACCACATCAAGCTTCCGGGGGCCAGTCAACACACATCTTGAACCCTGTACGACAGACTAGGGGAAAACACCAGTGATGCAAAGATGAATAAGACCCACTTCTAGAAAACTCGCTCGCTGTTCGGTGGAAGGGACTCATCCAAAGCCAATGACTATAAGGAAACACAATGGGTGCTTTCTCCTGCAGGAGGAGGTAGAAGGGAGCATTGAAGAAAAGTACCCAGAGAAAGTCACATTCTGCCTAGGTTGGCTTCTCCCAAGAGCAGATCTGAGCAAGGATTTGAGAACAAAGTATTTATTTGGAAAGTGCAGGGAACTCCAGTAGGGAGCGGGGAAGTAAGACAGCAATGGGGAGATGCCAACAAAGGGTTCATTATGACGTACCTTCCACTGGGGGTGACTGGAGCTCAACACCAAGAGAAAACTCCTGGCAACACTGTCACTCACACTCAGCAATTCCATCGGAGGGGGAAGGAGGTCGGGGTATTTACACTGCACCCCTGCGAGTCATTGGCTGATGGCGGCTCCTGGGGGATGCTAATTCCCGGGCACTTCCGGCCTGCCTGGCTCTGGCAGAGGCCCACCCAGCTTTGCAGAAAGCTCCCAGGCAGCACGACGTGGATGCTGGATGTCGGAAGCCAGCTGGGCACGCTCGGGGAGGGATTGAGGGATAACACATTGGCCGCATAGTTGAACAGGCTTGTGAACAACTTTCCATGAAGCAAAGGGTGGGCGTGAGCGCGGTGTGCAGGCAGGTGGGTCAATTTGTGGGAAGGCACAAAGGCAGAAAAGTGCAGTAGGGAGGACCCCTGTGGCAAGCCTGGAGTGACCCTGACAATGGCAGGTGGTCTCGAACGTGCCTCAGCGCTGACTTCCCTGCCCCTCCTCCGCCGTGTTGAGCATCACACTCTGCTGGATGAGAAAAGGCGATCCATTTCCAGCTTGAGTTTCTGAGATTTCCTTCAAATCCAGAGCTAAAATTCTAAAGTCTGGTGCTTAACAAAGCAGGTTCCTGTCCTTCATAGCTGTGGGCTTTCAAGAACTTCACTGGGATTTTCTTCCATTTCTGCCCAGGTAAGTCCCCAGTAGGGTTAGGGTGTCGTCTTTCTCCATCCACTGGTCTCTTCCAGGGGTCCGTGAATTGTGACCCACGAGCCAAAAACAGCCCACCGCCCGCTCTGTAAATAAAGTTTCACTGGCACGCAGCCACGCTCTTAGGTTTATAAAGTGTGTGTGGCTGCTTTTGCATATCATGACAGAGTGGAGTAATTGGGGCAGAGACCGGACCCCCCAGAGATCCTAAAATAATTTATCCTCTTGTCCTTTACAGAAGAAGTTTCCTGACCCCTGATCCCCCATGCCGCGGCCCAGGATCTGGGGCTCTGATAGGCATAGCCACGACAAGGGAGACCAGATCGTGGGGGAGAACTTGGATTGTGAGGTCTGTAGACAAGCTGCTTCAATGCCCAGCCTAGTCCTACCTTGACGCTGGAAGCAGGGTCCCCACAAAATAAGGTTAGGTGGTGTACCAGCCAAACGCTGCTCTCCAATGCCAAAGGCTAACAGTATGTACCCAGGCAGCACACTGGAAGCTTTATTGAGGCAGCAGAACTCCATAGATGTTGTATTCCAAAGTAGACTATAAGCAGAACTTACACAGGAACTGTAAAAACAGGTTTTATGATACCTTAGACCACCCCCCCCCCAACTATATTGAGAACAGAGGTTGCATTGATGAAAATGAGATATTTGACAAGGGGTTCTTTGTAGAAGGCTGCTGGTGTCCCCTCCCCTGGAGGGGAAGAAAGGGAGCCAGGTGGGTGCTTGGTTCTCACCTCAAGCCTGCCAGAATGATGCCAATGACTCCACCTGTCATTGCTTGGTATGAGTCACCCTGGTTGAAGAGGCTCTGTGCACGGGATCCAGCCAGCTAAGGAAGAGCTAAGTCCACTGGCCGTTGCCCCATGCCATCAGAACGGCTGCCTCTCTCAATCTAGACCTTTGGAACTGAGGAAAGACTCAGTTTTCAGAGAGGACACATTTTTTTTTCCGGTTTAGTTTGAGGTCCTGGCAAATTGACCTCAATAAGCTGAGGCTCGAGCTTTACTTGCTCACACCAGCTTCGGTCACAGTTGCAGTGGGAAATGTGGACACTAGGGGGCGTCCGCCCTTGCCGGAGGCGCAGAAGGTCGGTTGCTCTTTTCAGTAAGTGGAGAATACGCCCGTGCGCTAGGGGGGAGGTGAGGTGTTGATATTACAGCAAGAAACTCAGGAATGTCTATATCTGATGTGGTCCAACTGTGTGGCAAGACTTTGGGGGATGCCATTTATATCCCTAAAAAGTGTGCAATGCAGTGAGTGCCCCAGAAGGAGCGACAGAAGAAAGGAAACCCGGGTCTGATTTATTATGATCTGGACGAATTCCTAGTTCCGTGATGTAGGATGTTGGTAAACTGGTTATAGTTCAAGGCTTAAAATTCCATTACCTCTTCCTAAACCAAAACCGAAATCTTATTCCAGAGGGCCATGCCCAAGCCAAAGCAATGGGTATGCCAAAAACGCGTGTGAATGAAAGAGCACAGAGAAAAGCAGGACAGCAGAGCCTGCCTCCGCGAGAAACGCCGATTCAACGTGCAGCTGTTTGCGGGGTGGAAATAGACAGTTGCTAGGGCCTGTGTGGGATCTTTTAATACCCAGCCGTCCCGGCTGCCAGTGTGTGTGGCCCCGGCCGCGATCGGAAATCTGACGATCAGAACGGCGACTCCGCTGGCCCAGGACCAGGGAGAACGGAAGGAGCCCATCCTGTGTTGCTCAGTCTGGAGACTGTTCATCTGTCCAGCCTCAGCTGGTCACATTTACTGAACATCTACATTGCCCTGGTCTTTATGGGGGTGGGAGTGGAGGGGGCATTGAAGGGAAAGATAAACCAAAGCCTCGGTTCCTGGCCATGAGATGACGCTTTACCTAATCAAAGAGTGTATAGGACATCCTGGCCAATGCACTCAGATCCACTCTGTGCCCTTCTCTACCCTGCTCTGTGCCCCAGAAGCTGCCCGGCACGGAGGCGGCCAGCATTCTATCTTGTGCTCTGGATTGAGCCCATAGGGAGCCCCTGCAGGAGGTTGGGAGAAAGTGGGAGAGTGAGGTCTGAGTGTTTATTCCCCCAGCCCCTCCTGAGGCATCACTGGGGCCCCGGTGGGCCCCAGCCAGCCTCGGTGGACCTCTCCACCTTGTTTCCCCCACCCCTCACCCCTTTACAGCTGCTAATGAGCCCCCTGCTACCCATCTTACTCAGGGGGGCTGCAGTCTTCCCCCACCCTGCTATCACCTTTGTAAATGGCCCCTTTATTAAACTTTCCTCAAATTGCCCAATTTGAGTGTGTCGGCTGTTTCCCATAGGGATCCTGAGTGACACGAGGAGACGATATATAGCACAGGAAAAGAAGTTGGCAAAAAGAGAAAAAATAAGGTGTCGAGTAAGCATTCTGGGAGAACTTCCTGGAGAAGGAGGCAGGAGGCTGGATCTTAAAGGCAGGAAGCTACACCCTGAGGAGAGCTGGGGGAAGGGGCTAAGCAAGGCAGGCTTGGGATGAGGGTGAATGTTTGGGGAGGAGAGACCAACAATGGGTGTGGAACGGAGAAATCCAGAAGATTAGGAGTGAGAGGTCTGGAAGCAAGGACACTGTGAGTTTTGAATTAAGAACCTTAAAGCCTCAGGTTTGAACGTGCCCTGTCAGCAGCAACACTGTTCCAGACACAACCTGTGGGGGTTGTCTGGCTCATGATGATTCCCACAGTGATCATCAATCAGGCCCCTCCCAGGTCCCCTTGACTTGTTTGACCCAGGGGCTTCTGACCCTAGCCTGACACAAGTGAGGCCACCTGGAACTCGAAAACTCAAACGAAGACATACAGAGATGGGCAGAAGGCATTGATCCTATCGTGGCTGTGGCCTACAGAGAGGCTTCATGATCTCCTGAGGCCAGGTGGCCCTTCCTCCTTCCATTCTGGAAGCTGTCCAGACCACGCCCATGCAGTCATTCTTAGCTGAAGCTGGGGATGTTTATAAATCAAGAAAATTAACTGAGTTGGAAGGGAATGCTAGGGAGCAGGTTGCAGACGCAGACTTCCATGGAGGTGAGGCTCACACTCATGTCCTGGAGTGGGAAGATGGCAGCCCATGGGAACTGGTAATGAAACAATCAGTCGTCCAATGAGGACAGAGCCCGGCCAGTAGTGGGTGATGGGTGGCAGGAAGATGCCATCTCTCACCAGAACCAGTAGGTAGGATGGATGCTTCTGAAGGCACGGAGAAACTTTAGTTTAAGATACTTAAACTAAAACCCAAATACTGAAATTTTTATCTTCAAGTTAAACTTAGAGCCTGTCTGTGACCATGTTGGAAAGAAACTCTCTATTACTTGCAGCTGCCAGGTTAAGAATGTTGGAAACCAATTCAGAGCCTAAATTGGCAGGAGTCTTAATTATAACATGAGTTGAATGCACACGTTGGCCAAAAAAGCATGTGTGACTATTAGAGCATGAATTGAGACAGACTGAGAACCTGTGAATGGGGATATCTGGAAGGATGCAGAGGTCCTGGGAAATCCTGATCCTCCACTTCCCTCTGGCACACTGCCTCCTACACCCCTCTCTCCTCAGGAAACCATTTTTCCTGAAGATGTTAAAGTTAACGGTTTGCCCCATGGCCCACTCCTCAAGATTGTGCACCTAATTAAGTAGGATTTTAATTTCACATGGACCAGAAGACAAAATGCAGAATCGGAGTAGGGAAGAAAATTCCAGAAGAAATTACAGAAATTGTTTGAATTAATTGCTTAATTAACAAAAGTCCAGGTTTGGATTTTGAGAGCACTTAATAAGAGTAGGCAGAGCAGAATTTTGGATTGGGCTGAATTTACAGATGTGTGCACTCATTGGAAATACTGAACTCCATGTCTAGGGTTCTAAGAGTTTGCTGATTGGACGAACACAGATTTGGACCAAATGCTGGTCCACACTATGTGAGTGTAGAAGGTCAGGATCCCTTGGAATAACCTAGAGGAAGACTAGAAGATATTACCTCCACCATGTGGGTTCTGGCCAATCTACCTCACTCTCGTTCTCTCTAGTGCACAGAATACAAGATTAGAGAGGGAATGCCATCTAGAATGGTAGTGGGAGGGGCTATCATTGAACTATAACCTTTGACCTTGAGGTAGAGAGCATACAAAGCCTGCATGTTTTATCTGCCAGAAACAACAGGTCTTACCAATATAAAAGCCATCTGAAAAGGGTGGTAATCAGGACTGAAGGGTGTGTTTATCATGGGAACCCCAGAAATTAAATCATGTCTTACTCAAGAAATTTTCAGTTCTGGAAAAAAAAAGAAAAAAGACCAATCTTGAGTTGCTTTACTATAGAATATGGCCTCTCCAAATTCTCAGAAGTGAGTCATTTCATAAAGCCAGGGTCTCCTGAAACCACATACCTTTGAGGAAGAGCTTTACAGTATTGTCACTCAGTCCCAGCCTTTCCCAAATGGACCTTGTGCCAAATATTGAGACTGCCAGTCCCCTTCTTCAGTCCCACCTTCAAAAACTCGCAGTCAGGCAATAGTCCCTCAACCAGGAGATTAGAAGATTCTTCTCTGCAGAAACAAATGACCCCAGAGAAAGACACCTACAGGTACTGATGTTCAAGGGGTCCCCCAACATAAAGACCCATCACTCATGGTAAAGCCCAGCAGGGGACAAGCACCATCCACTCAGTGCTTCCAATCAGCTGTGGTGTGTCGTCTTAAATATAAATGGAATGCCAAGCATTGCCAGACATTAGAGGACAACTGTCTACATGGAAGATAGCAACTGGAATAACATCTGGGAGAAAAGGAACTCAAAAGAGAGAGAAATATGAGGGCATAAAAACAAAAACAAAACCAAAACCACATGGTATACATTCTCAGAGAAACAAAAGAAGGGTGTGGATCTCTAAGCAAAGAGAGAAGGGGGAGAGAAAGAGAGATAAATAGGCGGGCAGGTAGGTAGAAATTGGAAAACATTGGGGCACGTGGGTGGCTCAGTCAGTTAAGCCTCTGGCTCTTGGTTTCCGCTCAGGTCATGATCTTGGGGTTGTGAGATGGAGCCCCTCATTGGTTTCTGCACTCAGCATGGAGTCTGCTTGAGATTCTCTCCCTCTCCCTTTGTCCCTTCCCCCTCTGCACATGCACATGTTCTCTCGCTCTCAAATAAATAAATAAATCTTAAAAAAAAGAAATTGGAAAACAGGAAAACATTTTTGGAAATTAAAACTATAATATCAGATATGTGGAATTTAAGAAACAAAACAGAGGATCATCGGGGAAGAGAGGAAAAAGTAAAACAAGACGAAACCAGAGACGGAGACAAACCATAAGAGACTCCTAATCATAGGAAACAAACTGAGGGTTGCTGGAGGGGAGGGGGGTGGAGGGATGGGGTAACTGGGTGATGGACATTAAGGAGGGCATGTGATGTAAGAAGCACAGGGTGTTACATGAGACTGATGAATCACGGACTTGTACCTCTGAAACCATTAATATATTATATGTTAATTAATTGAATTAAAATAGCTTAAAATTTTTAAAAACCTATAGTATCAGAAATTGTATAAGGTATGTTAATTAAAGGCTTGAAAGATAAAGCTGAGTAGAAAAACGAACCTTGAGCAGACAGCAAAACCATGGAGCAATAACCAGAACCAAGACCTGGCTTTAGAGCCCACACACTTAGCTGCTGTACAATGGGAGAGAAAAGAGAAAGCTCAGAGGCTGGTCATAGGAAAGAAGGGGCGTGGCACGTAGGATGGTGTCCAAAATTTGTCCAAAGGAATTTGGTATAGAATGGGGAAAAAAATGCTAGAAAGCATATTATCGTATCGTCTTGGTAGTAGTGAGCCAGGAAAAGTTCCCGGAACAGAAGTACAGTACTCTTGAATGAGGGGACACTAGGTGCCCAGCTCAATAAATGGACATGGACTCTTTGCAAAGCACACCCTTACAGACTTCTAGAACAGCAGGGGTAGACAAGTCTATAAAGAGCTTTCAAGGAGAAAAAAAATGGTCAATAAAAAGGAAGTGAAATAGAACTAGGATCAGACCCTCAACAATGCTGAGTGATGAAAGATGGTGGGGCAACAACTACACAGTTTTGAGACAATGTTGGGTTCAACCTGGAAATCTTTTCGGACCCCAAGTAAAGATCAGGTATGAAGGGAGAGAATGGATCCTTCGAGACAGGTAAGGACTTTAACATTTGCCTCCAGTTTACCCCTCCTCAAGAAGAGACAATGTATGTGCTTCGGCAAAAATGAGGGAGTAAGCAAGAAAGAGGGGGTCCCAGGATCCTGGAAACAGGGCTCAACATAGGAGAGCAGCAAAGGGAACTTCAGGACCCCTGGAGCGATCAGTCCAGACCAGTCTCGAGAAAGAACATAGAATTTGTGGGGTTTGAGCATTCTGAAAAATTACTGCTAGGCAATAATCGATGATCAAATTGGAGCATTTTGGAAAATTGGTGATAGGTACCCAAAAAACCCCTTATCAGCTCCGGGAGGGGGTGGGGAAGAATGTGCTATCAATTCCAGGAACACAACACATTGGCTCCACAGTGAATAATATTAATGTAGTCATAATAACGTGAATGCTAAGTACCGACTCAACCAGAAACTGGAAAATAACCCTACTGAGAAGATAAAGGGAGGGGAAGGAAGTGTGAGGGAGCAAAACCCTCACCTACAAGAACAGGAAATCAATCAAAAATGTCTAAAAGTGATACACCATGATACACCAACAAGGTACGCTCCAGGAGAAATGGCCAATAGGAATGCCAGTGGTCACCTCAGAGGCATCCGCAGGGGTGGGGAGAGGTATTTCTTAATGACACATTGTTACAACTTTCACAAAAAGTATCTTTGAAGTATTCGATGTTATTAGATGAGGAAATAAGAGCAAAAAGAAAATAAAAGTAGGAGAGTGAGATTAAGCCATAACAGAATTCCTTATTGCCCACTCTAAGGGCCCAACAATTGACAGAGATGAACACACACTTGACCACGCGCTTTTCAGTAACCCAAACACCAAGCAAACAGTGCCCAGTACAGTCACTAAAATATTATTAGAGTATTAGGATAATATTAATTAGAGGCCAACCAAATGCACATTTTAGGTAAATGCTGAATGGTTCAGTGTTAGCTGAAAACTCAATACCTGGCCACATCTAAGGCCTGAATGGATAGACACCACCAAAGAAAAAAATTGCTGATATTGAAGAATAAATCAAAATGTGTAATTATCACTGCAGGTGTATTTTTCAAAGTGAATACTTTAATTCTTAAAGTTTGACATCATGGTGCAGAAATAATCACCCCTCTGCACCATCAGCATTCCGTGGCTCCTGTGGTCAGTACGTGGCACATGTAAGAAACTACACAGTTACCACCTCCCACCAAAGTTGGTGGAGGAGCAAGGTTTTGTGTTTGCTGTGCCATTTGGGAGAAGCGCCCATGAAAGTGCTGTTATCACCAAATTACTAAGCTTTCCTTTCTTTATCTCTTGTGGTCATCAACCAAGGTTTATCTCTTCCTCAACTCCTGGAATTAAAGATACCATCGCTGGTGATAATGCAATTTCATTGAGCACTGTTTGAAGAAGGTGCCTTTGGTACAGTATTCTCAGAAGCCAACTATCCGAACACCTCTTAGGAGCCAATTCCAATCTTCTCAGCTTTTTCTGCTGGGGCTCCAGCCCACCTCACAACAGGTGCAGCCTGGTGGCACTTAGTCCAGGCCAGGGCCATGCCTCTCACTACCTATCCCAGGACACATCCATCACACAAGGCACCCATACATGTGCAAGCTGGAAATGCAAGGGACTCAGGTCCAGTGGGCGGAGTTTTGACCAATGGGAGAGAGCAGTTGGTGGAGAAATGTGTCTGCCTCTATCCCCCAGATGGACAATCCCGAGAAGCACCTCAGTTTCCAGCACCTGTGGCAAAGGCCACAGCACACCCTTGTACTTCTTGCTCCCTCCCTGCTTTACCACCCCGTCCCTCACCTCTGCCACGTAAGGTTACATACCTTGATGAGGTTCTGGCACAAAAGCCTGGACCTTGGGCTCTGCCTTCTGGGGAACCCAAGCGAAGACACAGGATTATGATGATCACCTTCACTTTCATTTTTAAATTTCTAATATTTCCCCATGCACTTGGGGTTCCCTACAAGCGCTTGAGAAACTTTCTTCTTAAACCTTGAATCTAATAACGTGCCATGAAGCAATGTGACCAGCATTCAATATTTTAAAAAATTGTCTCAGATTCTGTCTGCATTTCAACTCTCATTGCACGCACAGCTCTGGAATGGAAGGAGAGCAGGACCTTATAGCATGTCGAGTCCAAAATACTTGTGCTTTCAAGATGACTTCTTCAAAGGCTTCCAGTAAATCAGCTATTTTTTCCACATGCAACTGTTGGCTGTTAGCAGATTCTGTGCCAGTACTGTTATCTGTCAAGTGTATGATTACACTTTCTTTTTTTTCCCTTTCTTTGAGAAAGAGAGCAGGGGGTGGGGGATGAGTGGAAGAGCACAGGAGCAGAAGGAGAGAGAGAATCCTAAGCAGGCTCCACACCCAGCATGGAGCCCGATGTGGGGCTCCATCTCATGACCCCAACATCATGACTTGAGCTGAAATCAAGAGTCGGATGCTTAAGGGACTGAGCCACCCAGGCACCCTGATTCCACTTCTTTTGATCGAGCAGTCTTTCTAACACAGCATAGATGCTATGCCATTTGTTTGAGCATTTGGGATAAATGTGTACCAAAGCAGTTTCACTGTTTTGGAGACGCCATGTAGTTTACCTTTGGCTAACAACTGAACATTACAAGCGGCCTTCTACCTTTTTGCTTACGCCCAGCAGTTCTGCTGCATTATGCTGTGCTGTGGGTGCTTTCTGAAAGGTGTGAATAAAACACAGCATTCCTGTGGTCCCTAAACCACTCATCACATTACCCCGTGTTTTCTGTTCTCTGTGATACTTACACAACACTTGGCATCAGTCAAGGTTTTCCATTAAATACATATTTTTTTCCTTCAGATTCGCTTTTTGTTATCTGTAGAAGACCCAGAAATCTCTTGACAGGCAAATAAAGTAAAAGCATAAGAGAATTCAGGGTGATTCCACTGAATCTCCGTGACCTCCTTTCTTTCTTGTCTGCCTTTTAATGTTATTTATATGCTCACATACATCTCTCTGCCCAAAGCTGACACAGTGTGCTTACTATATTGTGCAGGTGACATGCACTCTCTCTTTTTACTTGTTTTAACTCCCTTTTGTTTTGTCTATTTGTTTAACCATTTGAAACATCTTAATTTTTGTACCTTAAAAGGACAGCTGGTATTATCATTAGTTTTGGCCACATTTTGCTCTTGCAATAGTCAATGTACATTCATATTTCAATTGGTTGATAGGACCTCAACACATAAAGCAGGGAAGGAGATTTTTCACTCTCAGTGACCGCTAAATGCTTCCTATTATTGGAAGTGAGTATCCGACTATTTACAATGAGCTTGTGCTTCTGTTGCATGCATTTCTCCCATTGGAACTGGCATGATCACATGACCGCCAAGCAGCCATAAGTTCAGAAATTCCCAAAATGACACTGAGGCAGGCATCTAGATTTTTGCCCTTTCAGTGACTAAGGTCAAAGTCGAAGTCAAAATTAGATTATTTTAACCATGCTTTTTACCTACCCCCTCAACCACATTTTTGAATGGCTTTGAATTCTCACATAAACTATATCCACCCTGGGTGCTTGTCAAAATCTCTGTGTGCTATTTTGTTTCTTGTGACTCAGAAGGAGTTAAAATAGAAAAAAGGAGAGCAACATCTGTGTGGTTATTTCAAGAACTATAGATGTATCGGGAAGTCTTAAGAGATACCTAAAGATGCATTGGCAGAATGCTCTTCTTTTTCTTAACTGTGCCTGAAAAATCACTGGATTTTTTTAAACTTGTATCAACATTCAGCTGAGTTAGCAGCTGAGATAGGATCTTGAAGATTAAGATGACCTAGCCTCTGGAGGCTAGAAGCATAGGTGGAGATGGGTGGACATAGACAAGAGATGATAACATATATCATGTTTTTACCTAACGATCCACTCATAAATGTGACTTCTTGTCCTCATACCTCCAGGCCCCGCTGGTCTCAGAGTGTTAGTGCCAAGTGACCCAAAAAAGTTCCCCTTCATTGGAAACTGAGAATGCCACCTGACCTTGCTGTCGTTTCCTTGCACAATTAGAGAAATGCCCCACCCCCCAAAAGATATATATTCTGGAAATTTTCTATGTGACATCCAGTGGAACATTTTATGCATCTTGTATTATTATATCCCAAAATAAGAGTTAACCGAAACTACTGTAGTCCTATACAGACCATCCAGGGACAGCTCAGATGGCTGAGGAATGATAAATTGGGCCGCTCCAAAGGACTCCACCCACGGAGGTGGTGGCCAAAGGAAAGGGGAACATGAAACAGTTGTGGAGGGTCTTAAATACCAGTTGCAAAAACAAGTCTTGTTTCTGCCTGTGCTTCTCTTCCCTCTTTACTTCTCACAGTATTGTGTATCAGTAATGTTGGTTACAGTTACATTTAACACTTGGTTCCCAAGCTGCAGACTATCAACAGGCTCACAGTGAAACCCCAGTAGAAACTGGCACCCCTGGGAGAGCATGGACAGGGAACTCGAGAATGTATTTCTAGGTGCAGCAGTGGGTGACAACTTTGGGCGGTTCCCCACCGCCCCCCATGGAAGGGCTGAGTGCTTTTGCAGTTGACCTATTATCCAGGGTCACCTCTGGATCATCGGGAAGAAAGGTCAAGTGTGTGAGCGCATGTAGCCAACAGGTGGACTATGATGAACTTCCAGAAAGGTGTCGGTCAGCTCACAGAAATCTCCACAGTGACCATGGACGTGCCACCCAGCTCGGCTCCCTGGCTGTGCAGCTGACCCATGCTGAGTGATCAGATTCGAAAATTTCAAACAAAATCGTTTTCAACCTTTGAATGAAACCATTGTGGGGCCAAAGGTGGGTAGAAGTGAGTTATCTCAAGGCTCTGGAGAGCATGTCCATGAACTCCAGCTGCTGAGACCTCCCCGAGTTTTCACAGTGGCTGTCCTTCCCGAAGCCAGGCTGCCCAGACCATGCTTCTGTTCTGTAACCTTGCTGTATGTCCTTCCAACAAGTCTATCTGGAGCGTAAGTGTCAGAATCAGTAGCTTGCTGAAGAAACTTAACTGATGTGGACACGAAGGGTGGGTTATTTCCAGAAGTTTGATCTGGTAGAGGATGTCGCTGGACTGGACTAGAGACGGTGGGTTCAGAGAAAGTGTAGAGTCGTTGGGGGATAAGATACAAGGATAGGGTCAAGCATGGTGCTCAGACTAGGGTGATTTTGGGATGTGTCAGTTCTGAGGAACAGGTGTTGAATGTGGTGCTTGTGTGTATGTGTGTGTGTGTGTGTGTGTGTGTGTGTGTGTGTGTGTGTTCCAGGGCTGCCTAACAAAACCCCAAACCCGAGTGGGTTAAGACAACAAACTGCGTTATGTCTCACAATTGTGTGGGTCAGGAACTTGGTAAAGGCTTGGCTGGGCAACTCGTCCCCGTGTGGCACTGACTGGGATTACCCCATGATGTTCACGTGGTGACGAGGTGAGTCTGGAGGACCTGGGACAGCTTCATTCCCAGTTGGGCCCCTTAGTAGGGATGGCCGAGAGGCCAGGTTCAGCTGGGCTTTCTCGCCCCAGGCGGTTTCCCGGGCTTTCGTGCACAGCATCTCCAGCAGAACAGCCAGATTGCTTCTGTAACTGCCCTCCGCTCAGAGCGCCAATGCTCCAAGAGATAAGCCTCCAGGGCCTGAGGCCTCGGCCCGGAAGCAGGCACAGCATCACTTCTGCCATTGAAATAATGGTCAAAGCAGGGACAGAGCCCACTCCAATTCAGGGGAAGGGACATAGAGCTCATGTCTCACTGGGAAAACGCCAAAGAATCTGCGGCTACCTTACCTGCCATGGGGTGTGTGTGTGTGTGTGTGTGTGTGTGTGTGTGTGTGTAAAGACTAAGTACTGACTTCTGCATGGCAAGATGATCTAACCAGTAGAGTCCTTAAAGTTACTATTGCAATCAAATAGTAGAGGAGAGGACGTTTCTCTTTCTAGAAGGAGTTCAGCTAATAAATCAAGAAGCAACAATAGGATGGTAATATCACCACTTTGTAACCTGTAATCAATCAGTACGCACAGGCAACGGTCATCGGTGGCTGCTAACATCACAAGAAGGGGACAACCTACTCCTATCGGTAAGTATCTGACAGCCTTTCATAATAAAGAAAGCACCAGAAGCTTATATTTTAAAATGTTAGTAATAACTACAGATTCGTTTTTCTTTCTCTTTTTGTGCTTTTTTTCCTTTTTTGATGGTTTTCAGATCACCAAAATAATACATACATGTCGTAGCACATGAAATCTTAATACATAAAGATGGATAAAGATGAGACTGGCAAAAGTGGTCATCGGTCCTTCTGCCCCCCCGCCCCCCGCTCCTACAAACAGAAACACGAGCATACCCACACATACGGAGTTCTCTCTGCTTGCTCTCGTGGCTATATAACTGTACGGTACTGATTCAACTTGCTGGTTTTTCACTGTATTGTAAATTACGGGCATCCCTCCATTCAACAGGTAGATACTTAAATCTCCACCTTTCTCCTAGCTTCTTCATAAAAAATACACATCTGCACATATAATTTTATATTTATGGTATTACCTTCTACATGCATGGGTGATGGTATGTTTTTCTTTTTAGCATAGCTTTTGTTTCTTTTTCCTACCAGTCTCTCCATTCCCTGTCACCTTGCCTATAGTCCCCACGAGGACCACGTTCTCTGTCCCAATTCTCCACATCCACACACAGGATTGTTTGTTTTGTTTTTTCTTTTTTCTTTTTTTTTTTTTGCCATCGCTTACAACCCATATACGTAGCTCTTTGCAACTGACTTCCTCAACCAACAACACCTTGCAGAAAATTTTTCCAAATCAGCTGGTTTAGCTCGAATTCCTTCTTTTTAAAGGCATTATAACAGGCTGTGGATGGACCCCAATTGATTAAACCTTTCTTGTATTTAGAATTAATCACTTTCCAGGCTTTTTCCCCCCTACTTAAATATCCTTACACACCAGTCACTGGTACTTTTATCTCTATGGCATCAATGCCAGGAGTGGGATTGGGGCAGACACAGGATATGGGTTCTCAATTTGAAAGACCCTGCCCGGGGCACCTGGCTGGCTCAGTTCGTTGGGCAGCTGTCATCGGCTCAGGTCATGATCCTGCGGTCCTGGGATCGAGCCCCACGTCAGGCTTCCTGCTCAGCAGGAGAGTCTGCTTCTCCCGCTCCCTCTGACCCTTCCCCTGCTTGTGCTCACTCTCTCTCTTTCAAATAAATGAATAAAATCTTAAAAAAAAAAAAAAAGACCCTGCCCCATTATTTTCTAAAACCATTACAATAACTTACGTTTTCTGCAGCCTGTGTATGAGGAAAGAGCCCACTTCTGCCTCGGCTTCACAAACTCCTTACCTGGGCATTCCCCCTCTTCCCATTGTGGTTAGGCTGATGGGCATAAAGTGGTATTTTGCTTTGAATGTAATGCTTATGTATGTTTGCACATGTGTGTGTGTGGGGGGGGAGTCTTTTCTTTTTTTCCATTTTGATTTGCCCTACCATAAACTGACCATTCATCAGGGATAAGAAAGGAGACATACTCATCAATGTGGGCGGGACTGTACAATTACAGGTGACTTCTCATACAGCGTCATGGCAATACATTTGAAAATCTTGAGGACGCAGGAGACTACCTGGAAAGTTCAAAATTATCAAAATTCAGCCAAGAAGAGGGAAACATGAAAAGATCAATTAATAATAGAAAATTAGAAAAGTAATATCTACTTTCTTTAAAAAAACCCACTAGAACCAGATGTTTTCACAGCTAAGTTCTACCCAACCTTTTAAGAATAGATTTTTTAAATGATATTTTTTATGATATTTCAATGTTTGCAGCTCATAGAAAAAGATGGAAAGCTTCCTATTTAATTTTGTGAGGTCAGCCTGTTGTAAAGATAGAATCAACTATATGTGGATCTTACTTATGTAAGTTCGTAAAAACCCTAACATGACTGAATAAAATTCAGCAGTGCATCAGAAGAGTAATAATCTATGGTCACGTGATATTACGTAAACATGCAAAGGTGGTACAAATTAGAAGCTCCATTCTCCTAATACATTTGATTGACAAATTAAAGAACAGAAACCAGGGGCACCTGGCTGGCTTAGCGGGGAGAACACGTGACTCTGGATCACGGGGTTGTGAGTTCAAGCTCTACACTGGGTGTAGAGATTGCTTAAAGGAATAAATAAGTAAAAACTTAAAAAAAATTAAAGAACAATACCCAAATGATTGCAATAATTGAGGAATTATTTGATAAAAGTGCAGCAGTTAGTTCCAAAGTAAGGGAAATCATGGAACTATTTGTGATGAAATCTGTTACCAAAAATCCTCAAAAAATATCCCCCCAAATGGTAAAATATTAAAACTAAACCAATGAGGTTCAGAAACCAAATATAGATGCCTGCCACCATCATTATAATTTTTTTTTAAAGATTTTATTTATTTATTTGACAGAGATAGAGACAGCCAGCGAGAGAGGGAACACAAGCAGGGGGAGTGGGAGAGGAAGAAGCAGGCTCATAGTGGAGGAGCCTGATGTGGGGCTCGATCCCATAACGCCGGGATCACGCCCTGAGCTGAAGGCAGACGCTTAACCGCTGTACCACCCAGGCGCCCCTATAATTTAATGTTATATTAGAGGGTCTAACAAAAATGATGAATACAACAAGAAAAAACATCGGTAAAACTTTGCATGTCCAGACACCTAGAAAACCCAAGAAAAAGAAACTTCTGGAACACACAAAAATCAATAGCTTTGCCTTAGACTAGCCATAATGGCCCAGGAATTCAGAAGCTATCAAAGAAAGATAAACACGTCTGATGACATAAATTTTTCAAATTTTTTCAGAATAGGCCATTGCAAGCTCAATGTAAAAATAATTGTTTGGGGAAAAACACTGTCACCAACACGGCCAATAAAGTGTTGAAATCTGCAATGTACAGAGTTCTAAAAAGCGTGCTAGGAAAGGATAAACAACCCAACAGACACACGTGTTGAAAGTCACACCTTGATGAGATAAGGAGCTTGTCTCCACCACAGAGAGCAGGCTTCCCCCCAGATGGTGGCTTCTAGCAAAGCAAACTGTGCTAGATCATCTATCAGCTTACGACTCCGCTTTCGACACACTTAAAAAATAATAATAACATAAGAATAAATCATAAGATAATAAAGAGTAAATAAATAATACTGAAAATAATAATATAAAGGGGAAAGCGTATGTACCTTCTTTCAAACTCCAGCACCACCTGGAATGGTATGCCTTCCAATGCTAGTCTTGTATCTTGTACCAGGCTGTCTTCACTGCGGAGAAAAGAGAAACTCTGGCACCCACCCCTTAAGTCTCTGGAGCAATGTTTTCTGGCTCTAGCTTGAGAGTACACCCTGTGAATTCTAGTGCATCCATGGGGGGCCTGAAATCCTGCTGAGCTATGGAGGGCGCTCTCCCCTTGTCCTGGATGACCCCGGCCTTCTTGATACTCCCGATCCACGGTGTGGCCCTAAAGGACAGATCGTGTGGGTTTGGGACACACATTAAGGTGGTGTCTGTAACTTTAGCCACCAGGCACCAACCACTGCACTGAGCTGTTTGGGTGGAATCCCGGACCTGGGTCAGGACACCCTCACGGACACTCCTTCCGGTGCAACTGGGCAGCCCAGCCACTTCCCCGACCCCAGCTCCAAGCCAGTCCCCACTTCCTCCCATTATGGGTTGACCCACAGATGCCAGTTAGGACAACCTGGACATTACCCGGTGACATGGGGTGAGGTGAAGAGCAATGAAATCGTAAGAATCCATGAGTTTCTAAGCTGCATTTGGGTCCCAGCCTGTGTGGGAGCCTCCACGACCAGTGAATGGTCCCCTTCCTCCTAGAGGCTGTGTGGGTCTTCTGCAGAAACACAACAAGTGACAGAAGAGAGTGACAGCTGAGGCCGGGTGTGGAAACAACCAAGAGGGGGTTAACAAGGTGTGGACAGGGGAAGCATCAAGAGGCTGTGTGCCCTGGAGAGGAGGGTGCCATGACAAAGCAAGGTGACACATTCAGGGAGTGAGTGGGTGTGGGGATGGGCAGGGGACAGGGAGAGGTAGACTTTCAAAAAGCAGAGGGAGAGATGAGTCACACAGATAATTTAAAACCTGCAAGAAGGAAATTAGGTACTGAAAATTGAAGGTTGTTAGTTTCAATCCCATAGAAGTGAAGACAGAAAGGCAAAGAATGAGTGGGGTGAGGGGATTTAGAGACGGGAATCAAAATTGAGGCAGCCTAGGGCAGAGAGAGGGGCAAAGATGCTTTCCTCTAATTTCCCTTGGTCCCGGCTCTGGGCCATGGAACCCTGCAGATCGATTGGGTCGGGTTCATAATTTTCTGGTAGCTCCCCTGGGGCCCACCTTAACTTAAACAACATGTCCGGGGTGGGGGTGGGGGTCGCAGGCTGAGCTAAGCGTGGGGGATGCGTAGGGGGAAATGGAGGACCTACTCTGCACATGGAACAGTCAGAAGGCACCAAACAACAGTGCTAGCCGGCCTGGGCCTCCCTCGTCAGCGTGAGGTCCGTGGACCTACACCATCTGCATCACCGGGGAGCTGAGCAGAAAGGCTGACTGTCAAGCCCCACCCCAGACCTACTGAATCAGAATCTGCATTTTAGCAAGATCCCCAGACGGCAGGTTCAAGTTTGAGAAACACAGCTAGGCACTAAGGCAGAAGGGAGAGGGTGCCTGGGGTTCGGGGTCCTACCGAAAGCTCCGTGGGCAAGCTGGGTCTGGGCAAACCCCAGATGCAGAGGTCAAATAAACTGAGCAGTGCTGGGACTGCAAAGGCCCATTCGAGTGCTGCACACCTGCCAGTTCAAGAAGACACCTCCATCTGGCCTGCCCTCCCCGCAGCCAACTTCCCTGGGACATTTCCAGATGAGAAGCAATAATGGGGAGCCACCTTCACAGCAGAGATAAGGAGCAGGACGGTGAGCCCCCAGCCCCACCCAGTCACAAGAGCTGCCTGGAGCTTGTTAAAATATAGATACCCAGGATCTTCCCCCTGAAAACTCAGATACAGAGAAGTTTGGTATGCCGCCGGGGTATCTGACTTTTTATCAGGAGCCTGGGAGCTTCATACCTCCCTGGTTTAGGTCTTCAGTTCATTCCTTGGATGAGACAGGTCCCTGAGCCCCGTCCCCAGGAGACACCTGTCAGGCTTCGCTCCTACCTGAGGGCCGTATGACTTCCCCCCCATCCTCAGGCTCTGAGGGTGGAAGAAGAGCCCTCGCCCAAGCCCAGAAAGACAATGAGCTGGAGGACGGTGGGGTGACTTTGAGAGGCAGACTTTTGCTTCTGTAGAAGCTTCCAAACTGACCCACCCAAAGAAACCGGCCTGGACTGCCAAGGTCAAGGCTGCAGACCGCCATTCCATGCTGGCCACACTCCAGAAGCAGGCCCAGGGTTTCTGCAGGAGGCCCCGGGGAATGACCCCCCACACCAGGCCTCTCTTTCTCCCACTCGCATGACCTTCCCGTCGGGAAAAATGTGTGTGTGGTTCTAAGTAGTATACTTCCACTTCACTAAGGTGTCCTAGACGGTGACTTTTGCTTTGAGGACACCCACAAATGACAAATTTCAACTCACGTAATCCAGAAAGAAAGGAAGAGCTCAGACACTAAGAAGGGCCCTAATCCCTCAGCAGGGGACTGGCCTCTGGGTCCAGGAAGGGGAGATTCATCTGCACACATGTACTGAGACAGGTGTGAGGCAGGCAGGTGCTGCCCTCTGTCCCTACCTCCCCCACTCGGAACACCCCTACTTCACTGTGCTTCCGCGTGTCATCACTGACCTACATTGTGGAGCGTTTCGTTTTAAAATGGCTCCTTCCAGCGCCCTGCCGTGCGGACTCCGTAGATTTTGTTAAGGCCGTTGATGACACTGCCCCAGCAGCTGCGACGGCATGCGGCCATGACGCATTGGTTGGCAGGTGCTACAGAGAAACAAGGACAGGAGGAAGAAGACGAAGGCGCCCTCCTGTGCTCGAGAAGCTCTGGGAGCTAGTTTGTTTGCTGTGAGATTTATGGAGCCTTTCACACGTTGATGTGGGACTCCCCAAGGAGGAGGAGGTCTGACAAACGGGGCTTTCCAAACTTACCTGGCCACTTTTTGAAAGATGCTCTTGAATAAATACTTCAGAACAGGCTTCCCCAGTGCCCACGTCCTCTCTAAGAAGACCCGTGGAGACCTTTCTCTCCTTGAATCCAGTAGCACCTTGCCCGATTTTGTGAGTCCTGAGAATCTGAAACTAGATGCATTTGGTTCTTTTTATTGGCTGCTGGACTGAGACCCAGATTGCTGGAGGACCTCCTAGCAAGTGTGTAGAGCCTTCGAGCACAACCTCTGTGGCTTTACTCACCGGTATCGGCTTGTTCTCCCCCATTTCCTCGGTCATTTCCTTGAGATGTTTTTCTGGGCGTTACCTCTGTTTGCAAGTCACCTTAAATCTTTTTCCAAACAAAAACTCAGAGAGGCCAAGTGACTTGCCCAAGATCACACAGCTTATCCGTGAGGAACCCAAGATTCAGCCTCAGCTTGAGGCCCACTGTCTCCCATACCCCCTCCCTAGTCCTGTGTGGGGCCTGTGGAAATGGACCACGATTGAACCACAGTGATTGAACTTAATCTCTCCCTCTCCCTGTGTTTGTTTAATGCTGCCTAACCCCCTCCACATCCACCCAGTAGAACCCCTTCCCTACCTTCTAAGACTTTTCATCAGCACCCCATGTCCAAGACCCAAAATCTCCAGCTCCAGCCCACGTGTTTCTAGAAAACTGGATGCTCCAGAACAATGCACTGAGTGGTCAGCGCGGACTCAGGTTAGAGCAAAGGGGAGAGTGTTCCAGCATATTCCACCGAGTGTCTCCCACCTGCACACAACAGAATCCCAGCCACGGCAGCAGGAGTGGGGGGGGTTGACTAGTTATGACCTTGTCTTGCTCACACAGGCACCCCAGCTGCTGTAGCCATCTCTCTGCTCGGCACCCCTGGAGAAAGTTGTCATGCCCTGGCTGCAACATGGGCTGCAGATGGCACGTCCACTGTCAGCCTCACGGATGCATTCTGAGCAGGAAGGAAAAAGAAGAAATCAACCATGAGAGGAGGACGGGGCAGTGGCAACGGGAGGACAGACGAGTTTCTGGGGGGGGTGCAGAAGACACCACTTTGGCCTCATGGGCCAGGATGTGGCCCCAGGACCACCTCTACTCTAGCTGCAAGGGAGGCTGTCTCGAACATCATCACGGTTGGCAAGGAAGAAGGGGAAGTGAGTTGGGGCAGTCAGCTGGGGTGGTCTGCCTCACCAGGGACCACCTCAAGTGCCCGAGTCCAAAATGCAGAAAGCAGGTGGCAGGGACTGGAAGGGGAGCACCAGGGCCCAGAGGGGGGCCAAGCCAACTACAGGGATGCTGTACCCCGAGCTCCCCACAGGGCTGAGGGCCTCTTGCCGCTTGGTGTGGGGAGTTCTGCCAACACAGCCTCAGCTGTCAGACTTCTTGGCACATCTTGGCTGAAAAGAGTCCCACCCCCTGCCCAGGACCGCTGTCCTCCCCTGCCTTGGCCCTTCGTGGCTCTACAAGACCAGTGGGCTCCAGTGAAGTTGCTGAGGTTTGCTGAGACTCCGTGGCAGCCCAGCTCCTCCCTCTTCCCCATCCTGCTTCCTGACCTTCCTTCCCCCCCAGGGTCATCCACTCCTGATAAACACCCTGCTGGCTGCCAGTGGCACAGCCTGCACCAAGAACAAGGCCCTTCTTTCTTTCTGTAGTTCAACCTAACAGGCATCTGCCACAGGCAGGATAGATCTGAAGCCTGGAGCCGGTGCTGGGAGTGGGGGGCGGGGCAGTGAATACAAACATGAAGAAGCATCACCACCAGCCCCCTTCAAGGAGCTCCGGGCTCAAGCTCGTGCAATGGAGCTGGGAAAACAAGCAGCTAAGATACAAGCCAAACACCCTAAGACAAATATAAGCTGCAAGGGATGAAATCACATGATAATTGTCTTTCTCAGGCTGACTTACTTCACTTGGCATAATACCCTCTAGTTCCATTCACGTTGCTGCAAATGGTAAGAGTTCATCCTTTTTGATGGCTGCATAATATTCCTGTGTGTGTGTGTGTGTGTGTGTGTGTGTACCACATCTTCTTTATCCATTCACCTGTCAATGGACATCTGGGCTCTTTCCATAGTTTGGCTATTGTGGACATTGCTGCCATGAATATTGGGGTGCAGGTGCCCCTTCGGATCACTAGCTGTATCCTTTGGGTAAATCCCTAGTAGTACGATTGCTGGGTCGTAGGGTAGCTCTATTTTTCACTTTTTGAGGAACCTCGTACTGTTTTCCTAAGCGGCTGCCCCAGTTTGCATTCCCACCATCAGTGTAGGAGGGTTCCCCTTTCTCCGCATCCTCGCCAACATCTGTCGTTTCCTGACTTGTTAATTTTAGCCATTCTGACCCATGTGAGGTGGTGGGGAAGGGAGGGAAAAATAAAATAAGACGAAATCAGAGAGGGAGACAAACCATAAGAGACTCTTAACTCAAGGAAATAAACTGAGGGTTGCTGCAGGCGAGGGGGTAGGGGGATGGGGTAACCGGGTGATGGACCTTAAGGAGGGCACGTGTTGTGATGAGCACTGGGGGTTCTCTGCAACTGAGGAACCACTGAATTCTACCCCTGCAACTAATAATACACTATATGTTAATGAATTGAATTTAAAGTTTGAAAAAGTGCAGGGGATGCGCTGAGGACGATGTTATCCAAGGTCTGGACTGTGAGTGGGCAGAGATGAGGAAATCCAGAGGAGCTTTACGGGAGAGGGAGCCTTTGGAACAGCCTCTGAGGATGACAGGGCAGAACAGCACTCCAGACAGGGCTGTGCCCAGTGGGTGGCGACAGACCCAGTTTGGCCAGAGTGGGAAGTGAAATCGAGCACCAGCTAAGAACACGAGCTTCCGAGTCAGGCAGCCGGGGGCTCGCCTCCCAGCTCCGCGCTCTCGGAGAGAGGAACCGCAGGCGGGTGACTAACCTCTCACAACCAGGACTTGGTCATCTGTAAAATAGCAGTGACACGTCCCCTTTTCCCAAGATTGTAGTTACAATCTGTAAAGCCTCGCAGAGATGCTGGAATGGCATGAGGCTTAAGTAATTATCACACGAGCAGAAGATAGTGAGGACGTGGCTATTGAAAGGAGGGCTTCTCAAAGTTAGGGTCCCGGACCAGCAGCACCCTATTAACTGAGGGCTTGTTAGAGAGCCCGATTCTCAGGGTCCCACCCGTGGACCTACTCAATCGGAAATTCCGGAGGCAGCGCCCCAGCCCTCTGGGGAAGCCAAGATGCATTAAAACTCGAAACTGCTTGTTTCAGCCAACAGGGGAATATATTTGAAGGATACAGGGGCTCCTCAGGGCATCCAAGGACAGAAGGCAACAGGATCTCAAAGACAGGCAGCCAAGACGGGAGCCCAAGGCAACAGGAGCCTTGTCTCTCCTCTCTCACCCTCTGCCCCTCTCCCCCTGCAGCTGCAAAGACTTCTTCTGAGTCTCCTTCCACAGGCGGGGAGTTCCTGCCACAGAGTGTGGCCAGACCAGGAGGCTCAACTCTTAGACAAGTCCTTCTGGAAGCGACTCAGTGGCCCTGCCAGAGACAGACCCAGTCACTTGGATCTGAGCACAGGCGCCTTCCCCCCCCACTACTCCCCAAGTGGATGGAAGTGAGTGTGAGTCTTCTGTGCTTGGAATGCCAGTCGGGTGAATGGGAGGTCAAGGTGAGGGGATGAAATTTAGGAGTTGTAAGCTTTGGGCGCAGTCCTACAGAGCAGTGGTATCAGCGACATGCTGTTAGAAAAACAGCCTGGGGCCCCGCCACCCCAGACCTACGGAACCAGCTCTCCGGTGGGCTTGTCCATCTGTGCTTCAGCAAGGACGAGTCAGAGAACCACTCTCGGGGCGGGCTCGGAGAAGGTGCGAAAACCCCATTGATCAGAGCGACGAATCATCTCTATAACCTCGTCTGTCTCTCACCCACTTCCTTAAAGTCATAGTGAAATAGGCAAAGAAGACACCAGAAAAAACACCATCCAGGGGGGTGGATCCCCTTTACTTTTCTTGCTTTAATGCAGTGTGCGTGGCAAGAGCTGACTTCCCAATGCCACGGACCGGCAGGGCTGGGATGGAGCCTGATCTTGTCCTCTGAACTGTTGGGGAAACTGAGGCGCTAAGGGGTCACACGCCACAGCCTATGTCTCGCATTCATTGACAGAGGCAGGACGGAAGCTCCGGCCTCCCGGCTTCCACCCATCATGATGAAAAATGGAACTTTTCTCGGTCAAAGAGGAAAGTCACTGAGAGAAGGTAGATCAGAACAGAGCCAAGTGAGACCTGCGTGAATAATTAAGAGCCACGCAGCACCAGCCAGTGGAATTGGCATAAGGGTTACATCTACGGTGTCATTTTGTGGAATCCCCAGCCAAAACGACTAACCGACATCCACTGCCAAGCCTCAGAGGCCACCATTGTATTTAAGAGCTCTTCATAAACCCGGCAAGCCTAAACCCACGGCTACCTCAAAATTGGAAAATTCATAAGGCTTTCATAAGAAAGGGAAGGAGGAGAGGAAGGAGAGAAGTAGGAGGCATTTTGCAGAACCACAGCAAAAGAAAACTAAGCTTCTAAATTCTCAGATTTAAATGGATCTGTGAAATATCCCACAGGGGAAAGTAGCTAAAACACCGCGGACGGAGCAGTGGAAATGATCGACTTTTAAGTCTGACCTTTGGGAAACTACAAAAAGAAAAATACTCTTGGCAGTTAACGTGTCAGCCTTAATAAAAGGAAGGGGCAAGTCCAGTCTGAATGAGGGTAGATTAGCGTGGCATGTGTGGGATGCAGAAAGAGGTGAGCAGACAAACAGGAAAAAACAAAAAAACAAAAAAAAACAAAAAAAACCGCAGCAAGGATAAAAGAGGAAGCAGCCTGAACCCAAACCAAGAAATCTTGGGAGGCTCTCAGCTCTGGGTTTTACCAAGATGTAGACTGGAGGAGGGGTGGGCAAGGACGGTTGTGCAGATTGTGCCCTGAACACTGTTGGGTTGCCTTTTGAGATTTGGAATTTGATGTATGTATGTTCAAAGTAACTACCTGGCAACCCATTCACTTAAAAAAAAAAAAAATGCCTTGGGTTCTTTTCAAATAACTCCTGTGTTTTCTTTATGAAGTCCCACACTCTCAGGAGAGACAACCAAACGTTTCAATATCTTGGAACAAAGTGATAGAACACTGTGAGTGCCCAGATCTGCTCTGAAGAAGGGTGCCTTTTGCTCCTGGCGCCGGAGTCAAACTCCCCTTACTATTATTATTCTTTTAAAAAATTTCATCTTGCTTATTTCTGCCACTAATATTCTCAAGATCTCAGGGATTTTGATGATCTATTTCGGGCTTTGCTTTCTTACCTCATTCCAAGACACCTCCATGCTTTATGGGACTAGGAATCGTCAGACCACTTCACTCAGAATCCTTCTCAAACACCCACTCCTTACATGGTCAGAATAAGCAAACAGAAACAGTGGCGGCCTCCTCACTTCCACGGGGAACGCGAGAGGAAGGCTGCTCGCCCCAAGAGAAACCGGTTTCCCATAAGGCCATGCAAAAATTTCTCACCCACGCAACTGGACAGCGTGTGGCAGTGAGGCCAGGGCTACGCAGGGCTCAGCAGCCATCATGCGGTCCCGGGCTCTACCCAGGATCTGACCCCTCCTCCCCCACCTGCTTGCTATGGTTGCCAACCCACCGTGAGTGAGACTTGCTTCCTCCTCCTGTGTGCCTAAACAGGCCATGTCCAACGCAGCTACCAAAGCAATCCCGTTAAAACATCAATCCCTCTACTACCCAGAGCCTCCAGTAACTCCCCAGCTGGTACCCAGTAAAGGGCAAAGCCCCACCCAAGTTCCCACCGGCCCCCACTAGACATGGCGCCCAACTCCGCCTCTGCCGAGTGTGGGTCCTGCCACGCTCCTCCTCCCTCCCCTCTGCTCCGGCTGCTCTGGTCTCCTGGCGGTTCCTTGGGCACCAGTGTTGCATTTCTCCAGGCCAGAGAGATACCTCAAAATGGAAGTGCTGGCTCTGCGCATCTGTAGATTTTCTAGATGTTACCAGATGGCTCTGCAAATGGATGCGTCCACGGACACTCCTGCCCACACCACGGGGGGAGGGCTGGCTCTCCACACCGTCCACAGCATTTGCTTAGGAAAGATTTGTAATCTTTACTAATCAGACGGGTAGGAAATGTGAGCCCAATACTGTTTCAGTTTATGTTTTCTTGGTTATGATGGAAATTCAGCGGATTTGCATGTTTATGGGCCATTTATGGCTCCTCGTCTGGGAGTCTGCTGGGGTAGAGAGGAAATTTGAACAGTTCAGTTTCTCCAAAGGTTTACTCTGTTTTTATAATTTTCGGGAGTTAATTCTGGCAATGTGTAATTTTCTAGAAAAGTATCCATTTTGCCCGAATTTCCAGATGTATTGGCGTAAAGTCATGCCAGCTACTCTTAGGATGGTTATTCTCTGTTCTATGTAGTTATTTATTTTGTGGTTGTGGTTGTTAATATTGCTGATTTGTGCCTAGTCCTTCCCCCTCCCCCCTTCATTTTCTTGCTAGAAGTGGGAAAATGAAGACCAAATAGTCTCAGGTCAGATTTTTGCCATCAAGTGAGTTATGAACTAAAGTTTCAGTTTTCAGAATCTTTTGGATTTCAGAATTGCAGACCACAAGGATTACGGATCAATGCTTTCGTTTTCATTCAACTCTCATTACTTGGTGATTTGTGTTCTGCTTTTATTTTTAACTCATAATGCATTTAGAAACGTATTTTTCCGTTTCCAAAAACGTGTTTTTTGTGTGTTTTTTAGAATCTATATAAGGATGGTTTTTAATTTAATAAATTGCAGTCAGGGAATGCGGTCTGTGTGATACCATTTCGTTCATATTTGCTAGTAAGTCTATTATGAACTTGGACATGGTCAGCTTTTATCAAAGTTCCCTGTATCTTAGTTTTAGAATTTCCCAGCCAGTGAGCCGTGAATGGGCTGTCGGTGTATTGCAACAGATGGATTTCTTCAGCCCTCAGGACAGATGGGTGGGGCCTTATCCTAAGCAACCTCATCTGGGGTCCTGGCAGGCAGCCCCTCCTCCGGGAAGAGCACCTGGTAACCCGCATGCGCAGTAAGCGCACGACATCCCTGCAGGCTTTGGGCTCTATGGTCATGGGCTGAGCCTGAGCGAGGAGGCGTCCGTCGGTGGACACCCACATCACCAGCCAGCTGCAGAGCTCATGGCTGCCCATCAAAGACAAGGGGTCTACGGAATTATAGGAGAGTCCGTTCGTATTCCAGGGGCCCACGAGGTAGAGCGCAGCTAAGGCACGGTAGAGGTTGGTAGAGGCTGCGGGGACAGGGAGGCTCTACTGGGGCTCCTGGCAGACACGACTTTAGGCAACAGCACCGACTCTCTGCTTTACATGTTTGGTCGCTTCTGCTCATTTGTGGCTGATGTGCATTTTTACTGGCATCCAAACCAGCCACAGGGGTAACTGTTCTCACCATGTATGTATGATTTGTAAAATACAGCTGCATTTTTTAAACTCAGTATGAAACATTTGATGACCTTTGAGAGTCGTTCGTTTTCAGCATGACAAGAAATTTCAACATTACATGTGTTCATGAAAGCGAAAGAACTGCTAGATTTCTCAAATATAATTTCAACTGTTGCAAAAGTTTGTATGGTTGTAAACGTTATGCTTTAATTTTTATCACCCGCTCAAATGAATAAAGTTTATCATTGATGGTAATGATCAAGAATTTGAAATTATTGTCATCAAAAGTCTTGATCTGCAAGGTGACCAGTAGTCTCAAGCATAAAATATGGTAAAGGCTTATGTCTGTCGGGGCAACTTCATATCTCATTTAAAAAACGGGAAAATAGGGGCGCCTGGGTGGCACAGCGGTTGGGCGTCTGCCTTCGGCTCAGGGCGTGATCCCGGTGTTATTAGATCGAGCCCCACATCAGGCTCCTCCGCTGTGAGCCTGCTTCTTCCTCTCCCACTCCCCCTGCTTGTGTTCCCTCTCTCGCTGGCTGTCTCTATCTCTGTCGAATAAATGAAATAAAATCTTAAAAAAAAAAAAAACACGGGAAAATACCTTATTTGTAAAACTGATAAAAAGCCAATATTTGATATTTTATAATAATTATAATACAATTATAAAAATAAATGAAAAATTAAATAAGACAATTATAAAAGAAGATAAAATTGTAATAATTTCTAATTAATTACATAATTGTGAATTTTACATTGTTTATTATAACTGTAATATTAACAAAGTGAGTCTTATTTTCTTAATAGATCATTTGTTTAAAATTATACAGTTTTCTTTTTTTCTTAGGGATTTTGCTTTAAGTTCTATTTTGATATTCTTCAGGATTTTCTTTTTGGTTATTTTTTTTCCAGAACACCTCTTTCTAGAATACTCTTTATTTTCAGCCTGTGTGGTTTTCTTTTCTTTTCTTTTAAGATTTTATTTATTTATTTGACAGAGAGAGACAGCGAGAGAGGGAAGGCAAGCGAGGGGAGTGTGAAAGGGAGAAGCAGGCTTCCCTGCAAGCAAGGAGCCCAATGCGGGGCTCAATCCCAGGACCCTGGGATCATGACCTGAGCTGAAGGCAGACGCTTAACGGCTGAGCCACCCAGGCGCCCCAGCCTGTGTGGTTTTCTTACAGTTCTGTGTGAGCAGTGCCCGATAACTTATGCCTTTTGACAAATGATATCAATGCGTTTACTTTTTACCTTTTTTTGTGATTACCAGTATGATCAGACTGACCCTAGCCATTCTGTTTGTTTTTGTTTACCAGCTTTTCCCCTTTAGCTCATCCTTAAATCTCTTTCCGTGTTTTTAGTGTTTGTTTCTCCCGTGTTATTTTGGAAGCTAGATATCATACTCAATTATCTTCACAGTTCCTCTTATGTTTTTGAATGTGCATATTTTTTTTAAGATTTTATTTATTTATTTGAGAGACAGAGAGAGCATGAGCAAGGGGGAGGGGCAGAGGGAGAGGGAGAAACAGACTCCCCACTGAGCAGGGAGCCCGAAGCGGGGCTCGATCCCAGGACCTCGAGATCACAACCTGAGCTGAAGGCAGATGCCCAACCAACTGAGCCACCCAGGTGCTCCTAAATGTGCATATTTAATTACAGATGTTTCCAACAGATTCTAAAATTATTTGATATTTTTATTTTCCTCCTAAGCACAACATAGATTTTTGTACAATTTTTTCACTAACCGAGCATTCCCTCCTTACTATGTGATCATTGCCTTGAGGGTTGTTTTTATGTTTGTTTGACCTTTGTAAACAACAACCAAGTTTTCTTCCATCAGCATTTAAATTTGCCAATAGATTCTTATTGGATAGTCCTTTTATCGTTTGTAGATAGTAAAATTCCTTAATCCTTGTATGTCTTGAGATCTCTTAAATTGGTCTTCCCTCTTGAATGATAAATTAGCTGGGTATCAAACCTCTAGGTTGACAGTCATCTTCTGTAAATACTTGGATCTTTTCCCTCTGACACCTTGGAAGAATTTCTCTGGACTGTTGATGTGCTATGTTCTCACAATAATATGTTCGGGCATACTTTGGTTCCGTTCAAGATGTGCCTAGACATATTGTTGTGAACTACTAAATATAGTTATTTTAAAGTCTTTTTCAGTTAATAATTAGTTTCATCCAGAGTACATTTGAAGCTGCATAATTTTAGACACAACTAACAGAAAAGCCAACCAAAATAACAGCTTCAACAATAAGGAGTGTTTTTATTTCATAAAACTAGAGGTCCAGAGGTAAGATAATGACATGACCGTAACCAACCATACACAGTGTTTTAAGATAAATCTACCTGCATCATTAGTTTCTTTTACCTTCTACATTCTTCAAGCTCACAAAGAAAATATATGTGCCCTTTTCATTATGGGTATTTATACCTTCCAAAATCAGAAAAAGCCAGTTTGAATATTATTACCAGGGGCAGCAGATGACAAAGCAAGAGAACCAATTTCACAAACCAGACATTTAGATACTTACAGCTGCATTTCATAGCAATTATAGCCATGTCTAAAGTCTAGATGTCTTGGAAATCCGTTAGAAATGCAAAGCAACAATGACTTTTCATGATACAAGTAAAAGGTGATCGCAGTTAATGAATTTTCTCACCTTGTTAACAGACAAGAGTAGGACCAATATTCTTGTGAATGTTTTTAACTTAATACATTATTAGAACTGACTCTTGAACTCCTTAATTGTTCAGAACTTTGCCTTCTACATCTGCTGGGAGGTGGGGCTGGTAGAGATAGAGAAAGGGAGAAAGACTTTCTCACTTCTGATTTTTCTTAGACAATTTTCACTAAAATTGATAACTTAAAAGGACCTAAATTCTCAAGATTGAGGACAGGACTTTTATTACTTCAACTTTTTTTTTTTTTTTATTCGACAGAGAGAGACAGCCAGTGAGAGAGGGAACACAAGCAGGGGGAGTGGGAGAGGAAGAAGCAGGCTCATAGAGGAAGAGCCTGATGTGGGGCTCGATCCCATAACGCCAGGATCACGCCCTGAGCCGAAGGCAGACGCTTAACCGCTGTGCCACCCAGGCGCCCCTATTACTTCAACTTTTGAGCAGATGGTTTTCATGTGTATAAAAACAGGGCTTTACCTTAAAATCCAATGTATTTTATCCCATTCTTTTTGGTCCATTATTCCAGCCTATTATGTGTTTTTGAATTTTAATCCTGTTTTTTAAATCACCGCCTATCACCCCCAACTTTGTGTCAGTTGCTGTTCTAATAGATCACACCTCTTTACTTTCAGACCTCCAATCACATATTGCGATTATCCATTTACTTGTGTGTTTTCTTATGTTGAAGTTTTTTATTTTCAGATAATCGTAGATTCATGGGCAGTTCGTTATAAGAAATAATGCAGAAAGATCTTATGTACCCTTTACCCTGTCTCCTTTATGGTAACATCTAGGAAAAGTCAAATACAATATCACAGCCAGGATATTGACATGGATGCGGTCAAGATACAGAACAATTCCATCTCCATAAGGATCCCATGTTGCTCTTTTAGAGCCCCACCCCCTTCCCTCCCTATCCCACCCTCACCCACAGTCCTTAGCCTGGGCAACAGCTAATCTAGTCTCCATTTCTAAAATTTCGTAATTTAAAGAATGCTATGTAAATGGAGTCATACAGCATGTAACCTTTTGATGGCTTCTTTTACACAGCATGATTTCCTTGAAATCCGTCCCTATTGTGGTATCAGAGTTTATGCCTGTTTACTCCTAAGTAGTATTCCACAGTATGACTGTGCCACAGTGTGTTTCCCCATTCTACCACTGAAGACCATCTGAGTGGTTTCCAGTTTTTTGCTATTATGAATAAAGCTACTATGACTATTCACGTACAGGTTTTTGTATGAACATACGTTTTCATTTGTCTGGGAATAAATGCCTAGAAATTCAGTAGTTGCATCGCATGGTATTTGCATGTTTAATTTTTTAAGAAACTGCCAGGCTTTTTTCAGGATGGCTGTGAAATTTTACATTCTCACCAGCAATGTGAGGTATGAGCTCTATTTCTGCATTGTCACCAGCATTTGATTTTGGCCTCGTATTTAGTGATAGCTCCTCATGGCTTAACAGGAAGCAACATTGAACATCTTTTCATGTGCTTTTTTTTTGCCACCTATATATCCTCTTCAGTGAAATGTCTGTTAATGTTTTTTGTTCTTTTAAAAATTGGATTGTTTGGTTTTCTGCTGTTCAGTTTTGAGAATTCTTTGTATATTCTAATGCTAGTCCTTTTTTGGGGTATGTGAGTTGAAAGTATTTTCTCTACTCTGTAACTTGTCTTTTCACCTTTTTAAGAGAATCTTTTGCATACCAAAAGTTTTTAATTTCTATAAAGTTCAATTTATCAATGTCTTTCCTTCTATGGATCGTGCTTTTGGTGTGTCTAGAACTCTGCCTAACCCTAGATCCCGAAGATTTTTTTTTTATGAAAGCTATATTGTTTTATATTTAACATTTGAGTCTATGATCCATTGTGAGTTGATTTTTGTATAAGATATAAAGGTCCTTTTCTCTTGGGGGGGAACTGTTTGAGCGTTGTTCCTTGAAAAGTTTATTCTTCCTCCATTGAATTGCTTTTGTGCCTTTGTCAACAATCAGTTAGTTATATTTACGTGGGTCTATTTCTGCATTCTCTACTCTGTGTCACTTATCTATGTGACTATAGCTCTGCTAATTCCGTATAACATTGATACTGTGGTTATATAAGTCTTGAAATCTCATAGACTAATTCCTCCCACTTTCTTCTTCATTTTCAAAATTGTTATAGCTATTCTAGTTCCTTTACCTTTCCATATAAACTATAGGACAATTTTGTTCACATCTACAAAAAACCCGTCTGGGATTTTGAAAGGAATTGCATTAAGCCTGTATGTCATTTGGGGGATAATTGAGGTTGTTACTATGTTGAGCCTTCTAATCCATGAACCCAGTAAGTCTCTTCATTTATGAAGATCTTTTTTTATCTCTTTCATCAGCATTTTATAGTTTTCAGCATATACATCCTCGGCATGTTTTGTTACTTATGCCTAAATATTTCATTTTTGAACAATTGTAAAATTGTATTGTACTTTTAATTTCCATGTCCACACGTTCATTGTTAGTATATAGAAACACAATTGAATTTTATTTGCTTATCTGGTATCCTGCAACCTTGTTGAACTCACTTATTACTTCTAGATGTTTTTTTTTTTTTTTGTAGATTCCTTGAGATTTCCTATGTAGACAATCAAATCATTGGCAAATAGGACAGTTTATTTCTTATTTTTGGATCTGTATATTTTTTATTTCATTTTCTTGCCTTATTGCACTGGGTAAAAGATCCAGTGCAATGCTGAATAAGAGTGGTAAAAGTGGGCATTCTTGCCTTTGTTCCTGACTTTATTGGAAAAGCATTAAGCCATTTACCATTAAGTTATGATGTTGTCTGTAGGTTTTTGGAGTAGCTCTTCATCAATTGAGGAAGTTTTGCCCTATTCCTGGTTTTCTGAGATTTTTTTTTTAAAGATTTTTTAATTTATTTATTCGACAGAGATAGAGACAGCCTTTGTTTCCCTTGCTAGATTAGGGAAGTTTTCAGCTACAATTTGTTCAAATATCTCTTCTAGACCTCTGTTTTTCTCCACCCCCTCGGGGATGCCGATGATTCTAACATTGAATCGTTTTGTTGAGTCAGTAATCTCCCGTAGCCAACATTCGTGGGCGTGGATTTTTTTAAGACCATCTTCTATTTTCATTTTTTCCTCTATTAACCCATCCTCCAATTCACTAACCCTTTCCTCTGCTTCGGTGACCCTGGCCGTCAGAGCCTCTAGTTCTGCCTGCATTTGGCTCATAGAATTTTTAATTTCTGTCAAATTCGCTCTCATTTCCACCCTTAGGGATTCTATATTCTCAGTAACATTTTCCTTAATACTTTTTTCAAGTCTACTCATCATCTTGACTATTGTTACTCTGAATTCCATTTCTGATAATTTGGTTACATCCATATCCGTTACTTCTGTGGCAGAGGCCACAGACTCACTGTCTTTTCTTTGCTGGAGGGGGGCTTCTCCTTCTTGTTATTCTGATGAGGAGAGGTTGCGGGGTTGTCCAGAGCCCAAATTATTGACTGGGTCCCAGGCCGTGCCCCTTGTTTTATAGGGATCTTAGAGATGTGGGCTTCTTCTTTAAAGATTTTATTTATTTACTTATCTGAGAGAGGGAGACAGACAGTCAGCAAGAACGGAACAGAAGCAGGGGAGTGAGAGAGGAAGAAGCAGGCTCCCAGCGGAGGACCCCGATGAGGGACTCCTTTCCGGAACGCCGGGATCACGCCCTAAGCCGGAGACAGGCGCTCAATGACTGCGCCACCCAGGCGCCTCGGGTTGTGCGCTTCTTGATTTTTCAGCCTGCCTTCTGTGTTCTGGGGGAGGGGCCTGCCGCGCCCATACTCAGGCAACCCTGTTTGGTTAGAGTCTCCGTGTCCCCTGCGAGGGGGGATGGGGATGGGCACTCTCTGAGCCGGTATTTCCAGGCTTTTGTTCTCTGGCGGCTTTCCCTGGAGGTTGGCTATGCCTCTTCTGAGGGTCAGAGCAGCAGAGGCTGCATTGTCTCAGAACAGAGGGATTGCGGCCCGTTCTCCACTGATGTTCTGGCCACTTTAACTCTGTTACTGTTGGTGCTGCTCAACCCTGCAGCGTCCCGGGATGTGCGCACCAACTCGGAGTCCCTGCCCTCACTTCCAGGGCCGGCGCGTCTCTGTCCTTTGTGTTTCTAATGCCGCCAGCCACCGGCCGCCCCTGCGCTCCCGGATCTCCCGGTCTCAGTCTATGCCCGGTGAGCACACCTCGATTCCGGAGTTTCGTGAGAAGCCTGGTGGCGCGCGCACCCGGTTCAGGGTCTCAGTCTGCTGTTTCGCGGGTGCCCACCGCGAGTCCGCCCGCTCCCCCGTGCAGGTGGCCCGCCAGCCGCCAGCCGCCCTGCGCGCGCTCCAGGAGCTCCCGGTCTCAGTCTGGATCCCGTGAGCACACCGGGATTCCGGTGTTCCGGGAGATGCCTGGTGGCGCGCGTTCACGGCTCACTGGTCTCAGTCCGCTCTCTCGCGGGTGCCCTCCTAGAGTCCACCCGCTCCCCCGTGCAGGTGGCCGCCGCTTCCTGGCGCCCAAACGCGGCGGCTCCCTCCCCCTTCCGTTTATCTTCCGATATCTGTGCACGGTTTACAGCTCCCCTCTTGGTACCTCAATACTCAGCGCTGGAGATGTTCATTTGTAGAGATCCAGATGTATCTTCCTGCGTCTCAGGCTGATTCCGTGGTTATTTAGGCTGGTCTGTTACCTATCCAGCTTGACTCAGGGGACCGGCTGAAAAAGGGGTCCCCTACTCCTCCGCCATCTTAACTCCTCTCTCAATCTGCATGTATTGTTATATTTGAAGTGAGATTCTTAGGAGAGCAGATAGTTGGGTCATATTTTTTTTTTTTTTTTTATTTTTATTAATAATGATTTTTTATTATATTATGTTAGTCACCATACAGTACATCCCCGGTTTTCGATGTAAGGCTCGATGATTCATTAGTTGTGTATAACACCCAGTGCACCATGCAATATGTGCCCTCCTTACTACCCATCACCGGTCTATCCCATTCCCCCACCCAGTTGGGTCATATTTTTTAATCCATCATGGCTATTTTTGTGTTTTAGTAGGTATATTTACACCATTTACATTTAATGTAATTATTAGTGTGTTATGCCTGCTATTTATTTTTATTTTCTATCTGTTTTTCATTTCTCTATTTTCTTATCCTGCCTTTCTATGAGACATTTGTACATTTTTTCTAGAATTCCACTTTGATTTAGCCATAGTGCTTTTGAAGGTATCTTTTTGTGTAGGGTTTTTTTTTTTTTTTTTTTTTGGTGGTCATTCTAGTTACTACATGATATATGCATAACAGCACAGTTTACTGGTACTGACATTTCATCAGTTCAAATGACGTGTAGAAACTTCCTTTTACTTCCTTTTATCCTTCCCCATTTACATTTAAATTATCTTAAATATTTCCTCTACATATTATTTCAAACCACATCAAACAATGTTACAATTTCTTCTGTGAGTGCCAAACATCATTTAGGAAACTCAAGATCAGAAAGAAAATGTATTGTTCTTACCCGTATTTTTACTCTTTTCATTGTTCTTGCCCTTTTCAATGTTCTAAGATTTCTTATTTTATTATTTCCTTTCTGTTTAGGCAATTTCCTTTAGTCATTCTCTTACAGTCATCTGCTGGTAACAAATTCTCTCTCTTTTCTCTCATCATATGTCTTGATTTTTCCTTCACTCCTGAAGGATATTTCCACTGGATATAGGATTCTGGATTAATAGGGGGTTGTTTGTTTGTTTTGTTTTTAGCACTCGAAAATGTGCCACTCACTTGGGCCTTTATGATTTCTGATGAGAAATTCACGATCATTCTAATTGTTTGCCCTCATAAACAAAGCTGCTTTCAAGATATTTTGTCTTTAAATTTCAGAAGTTTGACAATGATGTGCCTTGGTGTGGATTTGGGTGTCTTGTTTGTAATTTTCTCAGCTTCTTGAATCTGTGGGTTTCAAACTAGGTCTTTTGCCAAATTTATAAAGCTTTCACCCATTATTCATTATTTCTTTGAGTACTTTTCCAGCCTCATCCTCTTTATCCTCTCCTTTTGGTACTCTGATGCTGTGAATGTTAGATTTTTATTTTATTATATATATATATATATATATTTTTTTTTTTTTTTTTTTTTTTTTTTTTTTTTTTTGCCCCACAGTTTCTGAAGGCCTGTTCTTTTTTCTTTTTTTTTTCCCCCTCAATCTTTTTTCTCTTTATTATTCAGTAAAGGTCATTCCTATTGTTCATTCTTCAGGTTCACGATTTTTTTCCCCCTCTGTTCCTTCCATTATGCTGTTGAGCCCCTCCAGCCAGATTTTGTGGTTGTTGTATTTTTGAGTTCTGGAATTGTCATGTGGTTCTTCTCTATATCTTCTATTTCTTTACTGAGGCTTTCCTTTTAAAGATTTTATTTATTTATTTGAGATTGAGAGAGAGCATGAGTGGGGGAGAAGGGCAGAGGGAGAGGGAGAAGCAGACTCCTCATTGAGCAGGGAGCCTGATGTGGGACTTGATTCCAGGACCCTGAGATCATGACCTGAGCCAAAGCAGATGCTTAACCAACTGAGCCACCCAGGTGCCTCTCTTTGCTGAGATTTTCTACGTCTTTGCTTAGATGTTTGATTTATTCATACTCCTCATGTGTGTTCTTGATTGCTCCTTGAAGCCTTCATATGACGACTACTTATAAATATTTGTATTTCTAACACCGTTGCCATTTTGGTATTAGAAGCTATTGATCATCTTTTTTTCCATTCAAGTTGAGATTTTACTGGTTTGTGGTATGACAAATGACCGTCTAATGAAAGCTGGACATTTTAAGTAGCATGATATAAGACTCTGGATCTTATTTAAACCCTCTGTTTTAGCTGTCTTCCTTTGATACTGCTCTGGTAGAAAAGAGTGCTGCCTTGTTACTGTCAGGTGGGGCTAGAAGTTCAGATTTTCCTGATCTCCATTGACACCCAAGGGGGAAGAGGAGCTCTTACACTACTAGGTGGAACTGGGAGTTCCTACCAGGTTTCAGTTAATACCATTCTGGATGGGAGGGGTTGGTGTGCCTCATCACTGTTTTCCCATGCAGTCTCCACTGACACCACATTACCACTGGACCTTGTTACTGATGGGTAGTGGCAAAAGTCCTGCCTTCCCACTAGCTCTCCTCTGATACCATCCCAATGGGGAGTGGGAGGGATGGTTTTTTTTTTTTTTTTAACTGCTGGGTGGAAGTTGAAGTCCAGGCTCCGGACATAGACTCCACTGACCCTGCAGGGAGGAGGGGATGAGTCTCATTACCACCTGGTGGGGATGAAAGTCCCTGCTTTCTAGCTGGCCTTCTCTGACACGATACCACCATGGGAGGAGAGGAGAGGTTTGGGCAGTCTCCTTATACCCTTTGAAGGGTGAAATTCTGTGGTCCCCACTGAACTATGATAGAATGGGTGGGGTCGGGACCACAGCTTTTTCTGCGGTGTTTGCCTGGAGTAGAACATTTAATGCCTAAAAGCTTTTTTGTCTTTCTAGTCCTTTGGTTTGAGAGAGTCAGCTTTTGTTGGGTTATTTTTGGTCCCTATCTGTTGTTATTTCCAGGTTTCTAACTTCTCCAGAACCGGGGATATATGAGGCACAAAGAAAAGCCAGAAGACTCACCATTGTATTGTTCCTTGCAAGTCCTGAGGTCTCAAGAGGGTCTGTCTTCTCTCCACCATTGAGAGTTCCCTTATGTTTATTTTATATGTGATGACTGGGGTATTGGTCATAGTCAGTGGGAGGAATAGGGAAAAATACTTTTGCTTCATCTCCTTGGAAGTTTTTGTTTGTTTACTTTTATGTCTTTTTCCCACAGCTGTGAGACTAGACTGTAAGTTTGTGAACTTCTCGAATATTATGTTTTCTTTTCCACCCCAAACTCTGATTTAAATTTCCCTGCAGTGAGTCCACCATGTTTATGACCTAACTTCTGGTTTAGCCCCTCTTGTGCGTGCTTAAGCAACAGCTTCTCAGTTCCACCCCACTTGCCCACCCCTGGTTTTGTTGTTGCTTAACCCCTTGGCCTATTGCCACCCCACTCCTCTGGCAGAGCAACCAGCTCTTCCACTATAGGACAACATAAATCCACTAACAGCAATTCAACCCACGCCAACCACATTTCCCGTTTTTAAAAGTTACTCAATTGGTAAAACCAGGAATGCTCGATGAACCTCAACGACACGTTATTTGGCAGACTTTCCGCTGCCTAATACATATTTTGGCATTTAGAGCTTAAATCATGAGAAGTAAATTTAATTGCGTTGGATTGGATTGAGGATAGCCTATGGGATAGCTTAAAGGAGAAAGAAGACTGGTTCAACCCTGGTCTCTAACAAGAGTTGATTAATGGGCTAATCTTACCCTTGAAGAAGGTCTTTAAGGGTAAGTTAAAAATGCATCACATTGAACTATGTTCTAGTTAGTGATTTGTCAGTTACCTGAATGAAGACACTAAAGCTGTACCTTACTAGAGTGGCAATTGGCACAAAGTTGGGAATGACAGCTAATAAGTTAATAGAAACAGATTTCAAAAACATCTTGACAGCCTGAAATAACTAGTTAAAACTAAGAGGATAAAATGTAATAGGAATAAATATCAAGTCTGGATTTTAAAGGGGTAAGAACTAACCTCTTAAAAGTGTCAAATGATAATAATAGCTAATGCTTGTAAGTTTGCGGTAAACATGACCCATTCGTATTTCATAAACTGTCATAACACTGTTGGTAAGTCCCTGGACAAACATTTGAACACTCGTAAACTGTTTTTCCTCTTTGACACAGTAACTCCATTCCTAGGGCTTTATCCTGGAAAAAAAATATCTAAAAAGAGGAAAATGCCAAATGCGAAAAAAGGCTCATACAGCCCTACTTATAATAGCAAAAATGTGGAGACAAACGTGCAAGAACAATGATAATATTTAGTAATTTGATATGTATGTCAACCCCATTGTGCAGCTTTTAAAAAGGGAGGAAGTTTTCAAAGGAAGGGGTGTTATTCTACATACAATATAGCAACAGGAAAAGATCTTACAGTATGAGATAAAAACATAAATTAATTGTTTCCTATTCTATGAGTACAGTTGTAACGTTAGATGTGCTTATGTATATTTTGAACAAGAATTATGAACAAGAATTGCACAAAAACAGAAAAATGAAAGCAATCTCTGTGTTAGGCTAGTGTGTGATTTTCCTCATCTGATATCTATTATAATAAAGTATACATTAATGATTTTCAACTGCACAAAACAGGATGGGGGAGATCTAACCTTATTATCAGTTAATGCTCATGAAATACCCATTACTCTTCATCAGCTGCAAAGTGCATGTTTAAATGGAGGAAGAGTCGGTCCCTAAAGACAGGAGTTACACTGGTAGAAATCTACACAGATAGAACTCTGGGCATAGGAGGTGAAAGATCTCCTACTTGCCTTGGTTATGTCTGGAATACTGTATGCAGGTCCAGGGGCCATCGTTAGGTGCAGCACATCTCGGCAGGGCTAATCTTTGATGACAGTTTATAAGAGGTGTGGTTTCTCTCTTCTGCCCACTCTGGAGCCAGAATCTGACTGCCAGGACCAGTTCAGTCCACCCTAAATGAAAACAATACGAGGATATTTTTCTACTACATATCAAAACACCAGTCATTTTTTAAAAACTGTGGTATTGGTACAAAAGTAGACAAATATATCAATAGAATAGAATACAAAGTATAGTAATAGATTCATAAATATAAGATCATTTAATACATGATAAATGTGGCATTGTAAATCGGTAGGGGAAAATGGATAATTTTTTGGAGTAAGGCTCATAACTGAATTCTTCCAAAGTTAACTCACCCCAGGGGGGTATATATTCCTGATTGGGGTATTTCAAGGTTTAATGACCCTAAGATAAGAGTTAAAACTAAATAACATACCACTATATTCCATGTTTAAAACCATAGTGTTATAAATCCCAGACAACATACAGGTTTTTTTTTTAAGATTTTATTTATTTATTCGACAGAGATAGAGACAGCCAGCAAGAGAGGGAACACAAGCAGGGGGAGTGGGAGAGGAAGAAGCAGGCTCATAGCGGAGGAGCCTGATGTGGGGCTTGATTCCAGAACGCCGGGATCACGCCCTGAGCCGAAGGCAGACGCTTAACCTCTGCGCCACCCAGGTGCCCCAACATACAGTTTTTATTATCAGTGATCAAGGCGATACTTTCACTAGCTGTTGCAAATGCCCGTACCTTAATGCCAGCTAGATTTTCACCAGCTTTGGCCCCAACCAGGCCAGGAAGTCAATCCCAGTCTCCCCATTATCCTGAGGGTTTCTGGCCTGTGCCCTTCCAGATTTCAATTTCTATACTAGTCAAGGTTCTTAGCTGCAAGCAAGAGGAGCAATTGTAATTGATATAGGAACAAAGAATTTTATTGAAAGGGTATCAGTGGCTGCCATGATTGATGAAGGGATGGGAATCCAGGCTTGGGCAGAAACCAAGGCCCATCCGTTATCCCGGTAACACGAATACTCCACGTCTGCTGAGCCCAGCACTCATTGCTCAGTGAGCCCCACCTGAGCACCACTCCCTCCAGATGAAAATGTCCACACGGCAGCACATGGCTCAGCGGAGATCACATGCTCATCCACAAGGTGTCCGAGAGTGAGAAGAGGACATTTCTCCCTGCTTTGGCTTCTCAAGCAGGATCTGAGTTATTTCTGAAAATACAAAGAGTGGCATACTGGGAAGCCAAAATAATAAATGTTCATTGTACCCCATCAATTATGGATCTTCCTTTCTCCTGAAGTCTCTCACGAGGTCACATTCTCTTCTTTCTCCCCAGATCAAAGCCAACATTCAGGAAAGTATCTGATTCATATTTTTAATATGAAGAACAAAAGGCTGATAAAGAGGTATAATGGAAAGGGTATTAGTATCTGATAGAACTTACTTCTGATAGTATTTGGCCTCAAACAAATGACATACACTATCTGAACCCTAAGTTCCTCATATTTAAAATGAGAATACTGGGGCACCTGGGGGGCTCAGTTGGTTAAGCCCCTGCCTTCGGCTCAGGTTGTGATCCTGGGGTTCTGGGATTAAGCCCCACGTTGAGATGCCTGCTCAGTGGGGAGTCTGCTTCTCCCTCTCCCTTTGCCCCTCCCTGCCTTGTGCTCTTTCTGTCACTCTCAATCGCTCATACTCTCTCTCAAATAAAAAAAAATTTTTTACAAGGCAACTGCAGCAAAGGCTCTGGCTGACTAATCTCCAAACATCACCGAGACCCTCCACTGCTTGAACATCGTAAGCTGTAGGCACCTAGAACTAACCTGGACTGACCAAGGTCTCCCCTAAATGGTGCCCTTATGGGCTGACTTCACATTTATTCATTAATTTCTTACCCCTTGCTGTGTCTTGTTTGTTGTGTGACTTTGTAGTGTGCTTTGTTTTATGTGACGTGTATGAAGCCAAATTAAATGCATAGTGACATGTCATTGAGCTCGAAATCCTGAACCCGCTTTACAGTTATGTCAACCTCGCTTTATGACTGAATAAAGCTGACGTTGTGGAAAGACACAACTTGTGTCGGCACCTTTATAACGTGCTCATGACAAATAATGAAAATGGGGGATGCCGGTGAAGAAGGAGGCAAGCAAATGAAATAGTCAAAACAAACTCATGTGCATATAGGGATTTATGTATATAATAAGTAATATAATAAGTATATTTAAGTATATAATAAGAGGGGTATTTCAAATCAGTTGAGAAAGGATTGGTTATTCAGTAAATGGTGTTGGGAAAATTGGTTATACATTGAGAAGAAATAAAGTTCAGCTGTCCATACCATATATAAGGAACAAATTCCAGATGGCTTACATATAGAAATGTATAAAACAAAACTCTGTAAGTACTAGAAAAAAATGTAGAAGAATATTTTTATTCCTTTGGGGTAGGGAAGTCCTTACTAACTAAAACATAAAATCATAGCAATAAAGAAAGACAATCAGACACAATAAACCAATTTAAAAGGCAGCAGAATAGAAGAAAATATTTACATTTAACAGACCAAAGATTATTGTCCAGCCTCGTATGAGAATACTTCAACAGAAAGATGCCTCTTTAATTTGTCCCACATGGATTCTCAAAGCAAACCAACCACTTCATTTTAAGCAAAACTGAAAAAAATAAAATAAAAAAGATCTCTTCCGATAGCGAAGGAAAATATTGGTGGAGCAGCTATAGGGCACCTTCAGGCAAATTAGAAAAAGCTGTGTCTTCTAAGGAGCCACAGCGGGCATTCAGCTTGATGAGCAGAGGCTGGGCTGTATCTCAGCTTCCAGTAGCACCCCAACCACACAACCATTCTCAAAGGTCCTGAATGACTATGTTGCATTTACCAACTAATTGTTCAGTTTGTCTTCTGTGTATTGTGATATTGTAAGAATGTAAATATTTGGTCTTCCTCCTGGCTTCTGGCCAGAGATCCTAAACCCTTGTAATTTCCTAAGTGATAAGAAAGATAAGAAACTATCTTTTGTTACAACATCTGGTTTTTGTTCCCAATTCCTGAAATAGCCCAGGCATGATAAAGCTGAAAGGAGCATTTAATGTTATTCATAACAAACCCCCTTCAACCACACACAAGTTCATGGTAATAAGGTGACTTTTGGGAAGCCTCCAAGGATGGGGTGATGATTGCCAAGGAAGCAACCATGATTCCCTGGATTAGAAGGTTGGAACTTTTTGTCCAACCCTTCACATACCCTCTCTGTTTTCCTTCTAACCTTAACCCCTGGGAGAGGAGAAGGGCTGGAGATTGAGTTCAATCACCAATAGCCAATGATCTAATCAATCGTACTTTTGTAAGAAGGTCTCCTTAAAAACCCTAACCGAAGGGGTTCAGAGACATTCCAAGTTGGTGAACACATTGAGCTGCTGGGAGGATGGCAATCCCAAGAGGACATGGAATCTCCACATCCCTTCCCCCATACTTTGCCCCATGCATCTCTTCCATCTGGCCGTTCCTGAGTTGTATCCTTTTATAATTAACCAGTAGTCTAGTAAGAAATCATTCTTCAAAGTTTTATGAACTGTTCTGGCAAATTATTGAACCCAACTTCCAATTAGTATCTGAAGTGGAAGCAGTCTAATGGAGCCCTTAACCTGTGGGGCCTGCTCTAACTCCAGGTAGTGTCAGAATGGGGTTGTAGGACACCAAGCTGATGTCCAGAGAGTACTGGAGAATTAGTTTGTGTGGGGAAAACTCCCACACATTTGGTATGAGAAGTATTCTGTGGGAAGAGGAAACAGGGTTTTCCTTTATTTAAAGTGTTGTGAGCAGAGTACAAGAAAAAGTTTTTCTTTTATTCTTCCTGAGGATTTTCAAGGATAACATTTCTTTGCTTCTGTTTAGTTTTTGTTTTACTCTACATTGCAATCTATCTGTGGGATGCAGCTAGAATAGTGCTTAGAGGGAAATGGATAGCATGAAACTCCAATAATAGGAAAGAAAAAAAGCTCTCCAATCAATGACCTCAGCCTACACCTTAAGAAACTAGAAAAAGTTGAACAAACTGAACCCAAAGTAAACAGAAGAAAGAAAATAAGATAAGAACATAAGTCAATGCACAGAAAACAAAAAATACAGAGAAAAATCAATGACAAGCTCGTTTTTTGAGAAGATCAGTAAGATTAGTAAAACTCTAGCCAGACTGAATGAGAAAAAAAGAAAGAAGACACAAATTACCAATATCAAGAATGAGAGAGTTAACGTCACTACGGACCCCACCGATAAAAAGAGAATATTATGAACAATTTTTTATGAGTAAGTTAAACAACTTAAATAAAGCAAATTATCTGAAAGACACAAACAAAGATCACCTAAAAAGAAACAGATACACTGAAGAGCCCTGTAGCTATTAAAGGAATTGAAACTGTAGTTAACCCCTACCCCATAAGGAAAACCCTAGACCCAGATGGCTTCAATTCCACTAGATATTTAAAGAAAAAATACCAATTCTTAGCAAATTTCTTTGTAAAATTGAAGAGGAGGGAATACTTCACAACTCATTCTATGAGACTAGCATTACCCTGATACCAAAATCATACAAAGACAATATGAGAAAACAACACGTTAATATTTTCTTATGAATGTTAATAAAAAGCACTATGACCCCATGCATAAATTGGGACTTTACTCTTCTACAAATACAAGCAATCCAGCATTGTTGAGTGTCTTCCAGTTGTGTTAAATCCTGCCTCTTTTGCGGAAGGTATCCCTCTTGAGGACACATAGCAATATTTCCTTCCTCACAGCTTCTCTCTCAGTCCTCAGCACTTGCTGACCCATCACTACATAGATAAAACATAGAATAATTTCATGAATTATTTTAGAGAAAAAGTAAGAGGAGAGAGAGAATTTTGTATGGGAGAAGAGGGAGGAAATCATGTGGGTTTTGTATAGAGCCAAGGGAAAATTATAGATGTGAAAAGAAAGAATGTGTAAAATGGTGTCCTTGATATCTCACATTTAAATGATTTCATTCGTTTTTGAAAATGACAAATATGCCAGTGCTTGGTGTTAAATCTTTATTGAATGTGTAATATGCACTGGTTCCTCATCCCTGAGGCTGGAGATAACTTCCTCTTTTCATTTGATTATATTTGGTGAAACAGTTCAAAGGCTGAGATTTAAACACATTCTATTTCAGGTGCATGACCTTACAACTGGGCTCATCACAAGAGGGGTTGCAGCTGAAGACACCAGAGTCCTACCAACAGAACTTTTCTTACAACCTGACTTCGGCCATGTAGCTTTGGTCCTTAACATCAAAGCAGAGGAAAGCCAGAGGAAGTGACTCATTTCTGCTTGAAGTAGGTTGCAACCTTCTAATGAGGAAAGGCAAGATGCACATCTCCTTGCTCTGGTGTGTAAAGCCTATGTAATTTAGGATTTTGGACCTGCCTATTGGAGCTGGAGTGGTTGGGGACAACACTGGTGGCATCACGGGCCATGGATTGTCACAAGAAAGTGAAACCCCGTAAAGATTAAACATCAAAACCCTCCCCTCCAGTTTCCTGTGGGATGTGGATTATGGTCATAGATGGGCATAACTGGGGTGGAGCTGGAGAAAATATTATTAAGAAGGCACTTCCAAATATTTGTGAGAGCTACCTTCTTTGAATGGGAACCCATCCTATTTCTATGGTGGCCCACTAGGCATCAATTCCAAGGATCCATGGGTTAGAAGAGTCCTTGTTTTCTCTATCACCGAGGACTCCAGAGAAGCCCAACATGCTAACATTTTCACATTCCTTTTTTTTTTCCCCATTAGCCTAGAAGTTTCTAAAGGGCAGGAGTCTGTCCTACTCATCTTTGTCACCTTAGCAATTGACCCAGAATACCTGTTCCCTGAAGGCTTGGTGAGTTATAAACATGCATGTCTTATCTCTTTTGTTTCACAGTATGAGCTCGAGGGACTGTTACCAGTACTCCAATGATCTGTTTGGCATCTGTCTGCCCTACTAAACTGTGAACTTCCTGAGGGCAGAATCTATGTACACCCAAGCTCCCTGTATTCAAAATCATGCCTAATACATAGAAAGCATTCAGTATGTGTTTGTGGAATGGCTTAATGCATGAGTGAATGACTCAACCATAATGAGACTCCTTAAATTTGATTTGTCAATTATACCTCAATAAAGCTGGGTGAAAAATGAGCCTCCTTGTTTCTGATCAGTAGATTCACTGTTTTGCTATTTTCTTACAGGCTAGAGCTTAGCACCTGGGGCATCTAAAGTGATCTGTTAGATCTAAAGTAACCTAGTACAGTGGCTCTCAAACTTTGGTGTGTATCAGAATCATCTAGAGGCCCAGGATCTTTGAAGTAGGATATGGCCTAGACCTTCGTAGTTTTACCAAGTTGCCCAAGGGTTCTAGTATCTACCTGAACTAGAGAACCAATGATTTTGTGTCATGCTCTCAGCCTTTTCCATGCCATACTATCCTGGATGATACTTATTCAGCACAGTAAACAAGGTGAAGCTACTTACAGTCAGGATACTCCGCCACTTGGCCCACCCAGGATCCTTTCGTTTACTGGGAATACCAGTTGGAAAACTCTGCCTGACTTTGATAATCAAACAGTGGTTGGGGACCTGTAGCTTCAGCCAAGAGCTTGTTTCAAATGTGAATCTCAGGCTCTCCCCCACACCCACTGAAGCAGAAACAGCCTTCTAACAAGATCTCCTGTGGATTCATGTGCATATCCAAGATCAAGAAGCACTCGCCTTAACACCCCTAACCTTGAAACTCCAAGTCCTCTCTGACCTAAAAAAAAACTTGTATATGTCCAGGAAAAGGCATGACTCCTTCCTCCATGTAGTTGACTCACAGACACAGGGGAAGTGGGGCAGAAATCTGCTGAGCTCAGCTACAACCACTATTCACACTTGAGGTTGTGTTTGTGTGTGTGTGTGTGCGTGTGTGTGCATGTGCATATGTTCCATTCCTGTCAGGGCACTATTGAGCCAGAGTGTAACCTGTACAGTCTCAGAGGTTTAAAAAAGTCAAAATGCTAAAAGATGCTGAAGAAAATTTCACACTGACCCTTAAGCTTTCTGTCTGCTGTTGAGATGACACCCAGGACAAAATTTTCTGCTCCATTCCTGCTATCATGACTTCAGTTCATTCATTCACTCATTGAGCATCTATTCTGTACCAGGCACTAAAAATACAAATGTGAAACAACACTTCAGATCCTCACTCAACCCTCTGCCCATAGTGTCTCATCCTCCGGATTCATATCTCATACTGCACTACACTAACTGTCTTAAAATGCGTATTTCATTGCATCACTCCTCTGGACCAGATCCTCCTGTGGCACCGACCTTTGTTATTTTATGGCTTATCTCTTAGCATATTCCTATATAAACCCATCAGTCCCTGCAGTTGGTCATTCACTGTCCCCCAAGCGTGCCGAGGACTCTGCTGCTACAATCTGATTGAGTTGGCTCTAAGGAGAGCCCTGAACTTCTATTTCTGTACCATTCCTTGCCTGGGGCTGACCCACAGCCATGACTGAGAATTGCTTGTTAATAAGATCAGAGACTTGACCCTTGTCTTTTAGATACTCACGGTCCAGCAAAGACATGGGAAGGTGGGAGATGTGTTACTCAGCACAGTGTTGACATCAGCATGGGTGGGGCTGACCCTGGACAGGTCCTCCAAGAGGCTGCCCAGAGGAGAAGACACCTGAAGTGGTGTTTTGTAGGTAGATGGAAAGGCACTCAGGCAGGAGACATGGTGTGAGGCTGCATAATAACTTCAGGGACCTGGAATGGGTTTGGTGTGGCTGGAGCTCATGCCGGGGAGTGGCAGGAAGAGGGCGTGGGGAGGCAGAGGGCCAGATCTCAAAAGGTCTGCTATGCCACACTAGAGAATATGATTTTAAAAACATAATGGGGCATGGAAGAGCAGCATGGAAGATTTTAATCAGGGGAATGGGAATCTGAACTGTAGTATCAAATGAGCAGTCTGGAGGTTTTACAGAAGACATGAGATAAGATGGGGGCGGGGGGCAGAGGAGTCAAACTGGAGAAGGCTAGCTGGAGAAGCCACATGGGAGTTAAGCACAGTGTAATGGAAGAAAGCCATCAGGACTTGGCTCTGCCACGAGTGGCTACGCAGCCTTTCTCTAGTAACGCCATTTCTCAGGGCCTCAGTCTCTTTAGACACAACATGGGCGGATTACATCACGTAACCAGAAAGATCACTCCTCACTCTACTAGCCCACAATGTGGTGAAATTAAGTCTGAGAGACACTTTTTTTTTATTGTGGTAAAATACACATAACATAAAATTTACCACTTTAGCCATTTTTCAGTGCACAGTTCAGTGGCATGAAGCACATTCACACTGTTGTGCGGCCATCACCACCATCCACCTCCAGAACTTTTTCATCTTCCCAAACAGAAACTCTCTCCCCATTAGACACTAAGTCCCCATTCCCTCATCCCCCTGCCCCTGGCACCCACCATTCTACTTTCTGTCTCTATGAATTTGACTACTCTGGAACCCTCATATTCTGTGGATTCATATAGTATTTGTCCTTCCATGACTGGCTTATTTCATCAGTATAATGTCTTCAAAATTCATCCATCTTGTAGAATTTCCTTCCTTTTTAAGGCCAAGTGATATTCCACTGTATGTATACACCACATTTTGCTTATCCATTCGTCAGTTGATGGACACTTAGGTTGCTTCCACCTTTGGCTGTTGTGAATAATACCACTATGGGCTTGGGTGTACAAACGTCTGTCTGGAGCAAGTCCTACTCTCAATTCTTTTGAGTATATACCTAGAAGTGGAATTACTGGATCATATGGTAATTCTATATTTAACTTTTTGAGGAACCACCATGCTATTTTCCACAGTGGCAGCAGCATTTTACATTCCCATCAGCAATGCACAAGGGTTCCAACTTCTCTACATCTTTATGGACATGTGCTATTTTCCAGTTTTTAAATAATACCATCCTAATGGGTGTAGAGTTCCTACACCTGTACTCTATACCCTCTGTACCTCCTTGTGGTTTTGATTTGCATTTCCCTGGTTATTAGTGATGTGGACATCTTTCCGAGTACTTACTACTCATTTTCTATTTTGGAGAAATGTCTATTCAAGTCCTTTGCTTAGTTTTAAATTGGGTCGTTTGGTTTTTGTTGTTGACTTTAGGAGTTCTTCACATATTTTGGATCCTATTTCTCTTATCAGATGTATGATTTACAAATTTTCTTCCATTCAGTGGGTTGCCTTTTCGTTCTGCTGATGGTGTCCTTTGATGAACAAAGTTTTTAATTTTGATGAAGTCCAATTTGCCTGTTTTGTCTTTTGTGGCCTGTGTCTTTGGTGTCACATCGAAGAAGTTACTGCCAAGTCCAATGTTATGAAGTTTTTCACCTGTTTTCTTCTAAGAATTTTATAGTTTTAGCTCCTACAACTTAAGTCTTTGATCCACTTTGAGTTAACCTTTGTATATGGTGTAAGGTAAAGGTCCAGATTTATTCTTTTGTATATGGAGATCCAGTTTTCCCAACACCATGCTGAAAATACTGTCCTTTCCCAGCCGAATGGTTTTGGTACCCTTGTTGAAAATCATTTGACCATACACGCATGTCATGTTCTATTCCATTGATATTTATGTCTGTCTTTATGCCACTACCACTGTTTTGATTATTGTAGCTTTGTAGAAGTCTGAAATCAGGAAGAGTAAGACCTCTAACTTTGTTCTCTTTCAAGATTGTTTTGGCTATTTAGGGTTCTTTAAAATTCCATGTGAATTTTAGAATGGATTTTTCTATTTCTGCAAAAAACAAAAAAAATGCTGTTGGCATTTTGATAGGGATTGCATTGAATTTGTAGATCGTTTCAGTTAGTATTCACATCCTAGCAATATTAAGTCCTCTAATCCATGAACATGGGAGGTCTATTTATTTTGTCTTCTTTCTTTCAGCAGTGTTTTGTAGTTTCAGTGTGCAACTGTTTTATTCCTTTTGATGATATTATGAACTAAATTGTTTTCTTAATTTCCCTTTCAGTTTGTTCATTGTTGTTATATAAAAATGCATCATGCTTTTGTGTATAGATTTTGTATCCTGAAACTTTGCTGGATTCATTTACTAGTTCTAACAGGTAATTTTAAGTAATCTTTAGGGTTTTCTATATATGGAATCATATCATCTGGGAACAGAGGTACTTTTACTTCTTTCTTTCTGTTTTTGATGCCTTCTATTTCTTTTTCTTGCCTAATTGCTCTGGTCATGACTGTCAGTACTATGTTGAATAAAAGTGTTGAAATCAGACATCCTTGTCTTTTCCTAATCTAAGAAAAAAAGCTCTCTGTTTTTCATGATCTGAAAGACTTTATAATCTGTTCTTGGGTTTAAAGAACTTTAGAAGTTTGTGAAGTAGGAGGCCATTTTATTAACTTAATTAGCAATAGTGTGGAGCAATCAGAAAAGAAAGAGAAGAGATGGAAAGCATCTGGTAAATATAATGCATTGAGTGTGCTGCGTATACTTCTAGTTTTCCATAGGTGTTAAATACATCACAAAAGAATGAAAAATAAAACAAGGTACTAGGAGAGGCCAAAAGTTGACTGAAAATCACGGAATAAAGTGGCTTTGCCTTTATCCCCATGAATGACTTCCCAAGGAGACCCCAGCCTTGATTTTAAGGTAAAACAACAACAAAACCTAGCATCTAAAACCAGAAGCCTTGCAAGAATGAAGAAGGACTTTAGGGACCTAGGTCTTGTCTATTCCAGAATGGGTCTCCATCTAGGGTCCTGGCCCCTAAAAAGCTGTGCAAAAAGTACCCTTGCCACATCTGTTGAAAGAAGGAAAGTTGGTCTAAAAATACATGAGAAGGAACTGAAACATTTCAGAGAAGGCAGGGCTCAAGAGCCAGAAACAAAAAGAGGAAGGTAAAATTCTAGTTACAAAAAAAAAGAGGAATGGAAATTGAATTGTCTTACAAAGAAAGTCCAAAAGCTTCCCCCTTTTCCCTGACGACTCCATCAAAAAAGGGGAAAAAATAGTCAATGGGAAACAGCTCTGAGAAAAATAAGTCTCTGCACCGTTACAGTTGAGAATTCAAGCAACCTGACCTGAAGAGCCAGTCAATTTCCCAACTACAGGTGTGTTAGAGCTGAAAGGACTTGTCTTGAAAATGTCCATCCCTACCATCACAGGGAAAGGGAACTCTGAAGCTCTCCCAGGGTCACAGAGCTAACGAGGTTCAGAGACAGGTTGAAAAGTCACTTTTGGACATCTGTCCTGCGTTCAATATCAATAGGATGTATTCATTGCAATGAATTAGCATCACCCCCTGAGCTATCCTCAGTGACAGGTACATATCCAAGACCATGGTCTCAGAGTGGGGTCCCCATACAGCAGCATCAGCAGCACCTGGGAATTTGTCAGAAATGCATTCTCAGCCCCACTCCAGACCCATGGAATCAGAAACTCTGGGGATGAGGGCTGGTCTTCACAAGCCCACTGAGGAATTCTGATGCACTAAGGTTTGATAACCACTGGCCCAAGAAGTAATATTCCTTTTATCCATTACAATAGCATAAGTAATAATCAGCATGTGTTTCATAATTTACAGAAAAGCTTTTAACCTGCATTCTTTTTTATTTGATAGTGGAGAGTGGTAACCCTCTTAAAATATCCGTGAGAATAGAGTCAAGTACTGATATATTTATTTTATGACCTCAGAGATGAGGTGCAAGGAGGGTAACCCATTGCTGGGATGGCAGATCTAGAGAAGGCAGGGCCCAAACTGCAAATGACTTACATAGCTACCCCAAGGGATTCCCGGATAAAACTTCCCACTTATCACTCTTAGATAAAAGATTATCAACCAGGGCATCCTTTTAGAACATTCTTAGAAATATAATGCTGGGTCAATTGTGTCATTGTCCAGAAGAGGAAATAATAATACTAAGAGCTCCCATTTTCTGAGGACTTACTGTCAGGTTGGAAGCTGAGTCTCAGAGAAACAAAGTTGCCTGCTCAGGGTCACCAGGTGGGTCTGGAAAAGCCAGAATCAGCATGTAAGCAATCCGCCTCCAGAGCCTGCCTGTTCAGGGAGTCTGCATGGATCATCCTTGGTCATCCAGATGATGAAGGGGCAGGACTGGACCCCGTAGTCAACGTTCTTGACTGTATATCTAATGCCCTAGCTGTTACAGAAAACCTCTTTTCTCTAGACCAATGTTTTTCAAACATTGGTTTTCTTTCTTTTTTTTTTTTTAAAGATTTTATTTATTTATTTGACAGAGATAGAGACAGCCAGCGAGAGAGGTAACACAAGCAGGGGGAGTGGGAGAGGAAGAAGCAGGCTCATAGAGGAGGAGCCTGATGTGGGGCTCGATCCCATAACGCCGGGATCACGCCCTGAGCTGAAGGCAGACGCTTAACCGCTGTGCCACCCAGGCACCCCCAAACATTGGTCTTCATCAGAATTACCTGTAAGGTTTGTTTCAACATAGATCAACCCACGCCAAGAGCTTCTAGTTCCGTAGGCTGGAGTGGGGCCCATGCATTTCTAACATGCTCCCAGGTGATGCTGCTACTGCCAGTCTATGGACCACACTTTGAGTCGTGAGTCTCTAGACTCTAATTTGCAGATTGATCGGGCTGATATGGCAAATGAATAAGAACGGAAGTTCTGAGTCCAATATCTTCACTGTCACTCCCAATCAAAACCATACACACGGTCCTGGCCATTTGCCCTTTAGCTGCTCCTCTTCACCCATCTCTCCAGTTACCTCACACCGGGTAAATCTTATAACGGCCTCCTAGCTCATCTACCCCATAGGTTTGTTTGGCCTCAATCCATACTGCCCACCTTCATCAGAATTTGCCTTGTCAAAACTCCATTTAAGGCAGGTTTGGGATAACAAATCTGTTCCTCTTCATTGCCTAAAACTCCTGAACTTTTCATTCAAAGTCATCCATGACTTCCATGAGTCAATTTAACATTTTAGCTTCATCCCCAAGGTCTTCATGCTATCATGCATTCTCTACCCCATAACTTTGTTTATGTCATTTACTCTACCTGAAATGTCCTCCCTCACCATCTCCCCAGTTTTAAATTCTTTGGTGCTCATTTCAGACACCCTTTCTTTCACAGAGACTTTCATGAAAAACCCCATCAGGAGGTTCTCCCTCCTCTGAGCTCTGCAAAACATGGAGGTCTACATTTGTGGCCATTATCCTATGTTGCCTTATATTAGAATTTCCCCAGCTCACCACATTTTCATTCCCTTAAGGACAGAACCTTATCATGACTTACCCATCTTTGGATTTCATCAGCACAGCATCCAAAACACTTTAGGGGCTCAGCTAGTATTTCATGATTGAATGCACAGATTCTATTTCCAGTCATATTTACATATATTTCAAGTGAACCATTAATTTCTCCTGATAGTGACCTAAAGAATACATAATGAAGGCCAGTGCAAAGTCATTAACAAACATAGAGGATGATTTACAGAAAAATTCTACAGGCTGATCATTACATACTGTAATACCCATCCACCTGACTTTAAAGCCAGCTAAGTATTGGCCATGTTACTGAGTGAAAGAGGAAAATACAGTAAAATATAATGAAAAGCACCCAGCTAGCCCCATATCTCCTTGTGCCCCGGTAATAAATAAGACCCTATGATAATACTTTTGAACACTAAAATTCCCGGTTCTCTTGACAGTGAAGCAAGAGCTGAGAGAGAAGTCTGCAGAGCCTTTGCATCTGGCTGCCACAACTTTTGAGAACAATAGTCTTTCTTCTCTTCTGCTTCCCAAATCACAAATTTGTGGCCTCTAACCATATAGAAAAGGGAAGCCATATACAATCCATATAAGGAGAAGGATTCCGGGAAATGTAATCTCTTGCTTCCGTTGCACATGCTCCTTTTCAAAAGCCTTTACAATTTTACTTAAGACTTGAACTCCTGAACAAGGCATTATACAGTCCAGTCCCTTCCAACCCCATAAACCTCCACACTGCAGTTTGTGCTCTGGGCACACTGGCTTTCTTTTAATTCCTTGAAAATGGCGATTACTGATCCAGATGCCTCAGAAACTTCATTTTACTCTTTGTATCCTTTCTGTTATAACAATATGGCAGTAATGTAATATACTTTTTTATTTTATATATATATATGTTTTATGTACATGTAAAATTTTTATTTTATTTTATGTATATAAATATAAATATATAAATAATAATATATAAATTATATAAATATATATGTGTACATATATGTATATATATAAATATGGAGATATGTGACATATACATAATATACCTCCAAAAACACAAATCCAGGCTCTAACACAAGCATCTCAGGGAACCAGGAGTGGAGCACAAAACCAATGTGGTGAGTAGAGCTAAACCACAAGCCTGCTGGGCCCAGGTCCAGAAATAGGCGATGCAAGCCAGGAGTGTAGCTTCTGATAGGTAATAGGTACTAAGCGTGTGTGCCTGAGAAACGGTTTGGAGCTCAGGCTGAGTCTTAAAATCAAAGGCGGAATCAGACTCTGTAACTCCTGACAGAGGGCTCACAGTTGTTGCCCACGCTTTCCTAGGGCTACAGTTGTACAGAGCAGCTGGCTTAAGGAGGCAGGAGGACCAGACATCACCTGGCATCCAGGCACTGAACCAGACCACCTGCTGTTATATCCCCAATATCCTCTGAGCGCCAGTGCTTCCAGCCACCACACAAGGCCTGGTTCTGGCCCGAGGGACTAGAGGAAAACCACCACAGAGTAGCTGGACAGGGAAAGACGAGCAGAAGACCAAATAGTCTTTTATTCAAAATGAGATTACAGGTCAAAATCCCACAACTCATGAAGAAATCAAATGGTAATAAAGACAGCCAAGGCTTATCGCTTAAAGTCAGAGGCTAGGATGAGCTCTAGGATGCCTGAGGGATAGGAATACACCCAAATGTCTTACTCTAACAGAGACTACTGCATGCCTTCTAAAGGCTCTCCTTCCTGGGGCACCTGGGTGGCTCCGTTGTTAAGCGTCTGCTTTCGGCTCAGGGCATGATCCCAGGGTCCTGGGATTGAGCCCCGCATTGGGCTCCCTGCTCCACTGGGAGCCTGCTTCTGCCTCTCCCACTCCCCCTGCTTGTGTTCCCTCTCTTGCTGGCTGTCTCTCTCTCTGTCAAATAAATAAATAAAACCTTAAAAAAAAAGCCTCTCCTTCCTTAGGAACCCTATCTTGCTTAGTAACAAAATCCTGGGCAAGGCAATTACAGCCAAGCAAAAGATGACTTTTCACAGTTTCCCTTATTACTAGGTATCACTAAGTCTGGTCATTGAGAAGTGAACAGAAGCATTATGTAGAACTTCCTCAAATTCTCCTTAAAAATAAAAGGAGGAGTGCCATTTTTTTTTTCTTCCTCACTTGCTCTTCCTGCTGTTCGAATGTGGGCATGGTGGCTGGACACACTTTAGGCCACCAAGTGACCTTGAGGATAGAGGGTTTGTGCCAGAATGGGGGCAGGGGGTTGGGTAGAAAAAGGAGAAGTGATAATAAACCTCAATATTGCTAAGATGGCAGTATCCCCCACCCTGGGCTACAGATTCCACTCAAGATTTCAATGTCTGTGACATTGCAGCTGACGTTCCTGCAGAAAGTGACACATGGATCACAAAAATTGACATGGAAATGCCAGGGATCGGGACAGTCAAAACAATCTTGAAAAGAAGAATGAACAAAGTTGGAAGACTTGCACTTACTGACTCCAAAACTTGTTACAAAGCTTGCGTCAGGCAATGTTTTCTTAGATATGACACCAAAAGCACCAAGAACAAAAGAAAAATAGATGAATTTGGACTTTATCAAAATTAAAAGGACTTTTGTGCTGCAAAGGACAACATCAAGAAAATGAAAAGACAACCCACAGATGGGAGAAAATACTTGCACAATATGTATGTAATAAGAGACATGTATCCAGAGGTGCCTAGGTGGTGCAGTTCGTTGAGTGTCAGACTCTTGGTTTCGGCTCAGGTCATGGTCTCATGGGTCCTGAAATTGAGTCCCATGTCAGTCTCTATGCTCAGTGTGGAGTCTGCTTCAGATTCTCTCTTCCTTTGCCCCTCGCCTTGCTCTCTCTGTCTCTCTCTCTTTCTCTTTCTCAAATAAATAAATAAATCTTTAAAAACAGAGAGAGAGAGAAATGTATTGAGAATACATAAAGAACACCTAAACACAACTAAATACTAAAAAGATAAGTAACCCAACTAAAACATGGGCCAAGGATGTGAATAGACGTTTCTCCAAAGAAGATACAAAAACGGCCAATAAACACATGAAAAAATGTGCAACATCATTGTTGGGGAAATGCAAATGGAAACCACAATGAGACGCCAACTCACACTTACCCAGATAGTTATAATCAAAAACACAGATCACAGCTATTGTGAGCAAGGATGTGGAGAAACGGGAACCTTCATACAAGGCTGGTAGGAATGTAAAATGTATGGCGGCAGCTTTGACAGTGTGGAGTTCCTCAACAAGGGAGCCATAGAGTTACTACATGAATGAGCAATTCAACCTCTAGTATATATCCAAGAGATAGAACATGAGCCACATTATATACCATGTTATATTAATTACTATAATATTATAATATATAACGTAGTACAAACAATATGATACACACTACATTTATTATTAGCAGTATTATATTAGCAATGAATAGTCAAAAATGGAAACAAACCAAATATTCAACTAAAGAATGGGTAAATAAAATGTGGTATATCTATAAAATATGATTTGGCCATAAAAGGAATAAAGTACTGATCCAGGCTACAACATGGATGACGCTTGAAAACATAATACTAAGTGAAAGAAACCAGTCACGGAAGACCGTATATTGTATGGTGTGAAGTGTCCAGAATAGACAAATCAACACAGACAGAAAGAAATACTGCTAAATACTTGAAGAGGGTTCATTGTTGCATTATTGAAATAGTGAAAAACTGGAATCAATTAATATATTCACAAGCAGGAGATTGTTTTTTTAACTGTGGCTTGTCCATCTGACGGAATATTACATGAAGTAAACATTTCATTTCACCAGAGGGAAGCCTTTTGCACTAGGACCGTTCCAACCATGGTCAGATCACTGGGATTCTCTGGTATACAGAAACATTTAAAGTGAACATATTCTTTGATCTAGGACTCCCACTTTTATCAATTTTCCCAAAAGAGGCAATTATAATGAGTGAGATAAATCTTAAAATCATAAAGATGCAGATGATACAAAGAAATTTTAGAAATAGAAGTGGAAATTTTTTTCCCATTTCTATTCTATTTTTAAAAAATAGACAAATTTTAAACATTAAAACACACAAAGCAACATTGTGTCTATAGTAAAAAGAAACAAATAATGCACGAGAATGATAAACACCCAGTTCAGAATAGTGTTGATATTGTAGTGAGAAAGAGAAAGATAAATGGGGACTAGGGACAAGTATACAAGGTTGATTTCAGTTGTAGCTCTAAATTCTTACTTTTTCCAAATAGAATACTGCAAAAGAAGATTTGTTAAAGCTGGGGCAGTAGGTACATGGCCGCTCTGTCATTTAAAAAATATTTCTGTATATTTGAATATTCCATTTTTATTTATTTTTTTATTATGTTCAGTGGCTACTGTATAGTACATCATAATTTTTTATGTAGTGTTCGATGATTCATTAGTTACATATAAAAAAGATTTTATTTATTTATTTGTCAGAGAGAGAGAGGGGGAATACAAGCAGGGGGAGCAGCAGGCAGAGGGAGAAGCAGACTCCCTGCTGAGCAAGGAACCCGATGTGGGACTCGATCCCAGGACCCTGGGATCATGACCTGAGCCAAAGGCAGACGCTTAACTGACTGAGCCACCCAGGAGTCCCTGAATATTCCATTTTAAAAACAAAAATACAGGGGCACTGAGATGGCCCAGTCAGTGGAGCATCCAACTCTTGATTTCGGCTCAAGTCATGATCTCAGGGTGATGAGATCAAGCCCTCCCCCCACGTCTGCTTGATTCTCTCTCCCTCTTTCTCTGCCCCTTCCCTGACTTGTGCTCTAAATAAATAAATAAACTCTTCAAAAAAAATAAAAATAAAAACAAAAATCCACATGTAATTTTTTTAAAAGATTATTTATTTATTTATTTATTTGACAGAAAGACAGACAGCCAGTGAGAGAGGGAACACAAGCAGGGGGAGTGGGAGAGGAAGAAGCCGGCTCCCAGCGGAGGAGCCTGATGTGGGGCTCAATCCCAGAACACCGGGATCACGCCCTGAGCCGAAGGCAGACGCTTAACGACTGTGCCACCCAGGCGCCCCTCACATATAATTTTTTAACTGGCTTTTTTCTGTTTGCTGGTTTTACCTGCCTGGTGAGGTATGGCTCCCTCTGCCTGGATTCTTCACTTGGCAGTTAAGAGCAAGGTGTTGAGACACACTGCCTGGGCTGGAGTCCCAGTACTAGATTGACTTAGGGAGAGATTCTCAATCTCATTGCTTCAGTTTTTCTTCTGAAAATCGAGTAGAATAATAGCATGGAGCTCATAGGTTGTTACAAGGAGTAAATGTGACCATTATATGGAGAGCTCTAGAACAGGGCCTATCAGCACTTACTAACATCTGCCATTACCACCATCATTGTCAATATCACCATTATTATTAAATCTCCTTGTCAGTAAACTCCTATTTACCCTCCATGTTTTAGAGATCAGTTAAAATACTACTTTTCAAAGAAGTTTACCCTCACTCTCCATTATAAATTAGATTTCATAGGAACCTGTTTGTTATTGTCCATACACTTATTAAAATTTGTATTTCATATTTATATGTTTTTATTTCCTTAACATCTGCCTAGCACATTTGGACACAAAAGTTTCTTGAGGTATGTTTGATTCATCTTTTTATGTACATGGTCCAGTCTAGGGTGGACAAGGAATATAACTGATAGAGATTCTGAGTATTTATTGATTGAATGAATGAATGGATGAACTATTTTATCATTTGAACAGTATGCAGCCATTACAATTATGTTTGCAAAGAATTTACAATATGGAAAAAGTTTTGGCTTCCTTAGTGGAAAAATGAAAAGGTACAAAAGTATACATACGATGTGACTCTAATGCCACATAAATAACACCAAACACAAGCCCATACATTGGGGTACAACAAGGGAGGTGTTCATTCACAACGTTGTGCAACCACCTCGATCTACTTTCAAAACGTTTCATCATCCCAAAATAAAACGCTGTACCCATGGGGCTGCTACTCCCCATTCTCCCCTCCACAGCCCCAGAAACCACCAATCTGTTTTCTGTTTCTATGGATTTACCTATTCTGAATATTCCATATATAGAGTCACACAAAGGTGGCTTTCCTGTCTGGTTTCCTTCCCTTAGCATGGTGTTCTCAAGGCTCATCCCCGCTGTGCCATGTATCAGTACTTCATTCCTTTTTATGGGTAACTGTATGTATATCGTTTGTTTATCCATCCATCTGTTTTGATGAACATCTGAGTTGTTTCTGTCTTTCGGTTATTGGGGACAGGTACCGCTATGTACATTTGTGTAGTAGTGTTTGATTACCGGTTTTCAGTGTTCGTGGATATATATCTAGGACGGGAATTGCAGGGTCAGGGGATAATTCTATGTTTTATTCTTTTTAGGAACTGTCACACCGTTTTCCAAATCGGATGCGCCATTATACAGTCCAAGTGACTTAAGAGCGTTCCCACTTTTCCACATCCTCACCAACACTTGTTTTTTCCTTTTTTTAAGAAAAGACTATAGCCATCCTAGTGGGTATGAACACCTCTGTATCTAACGGGTGTCTCATTGTGGTTTGATTTGCATTTCTCTGCTAACTAATGTTGTTGAGCACCTTTTCATACGCTTACTGGCCATTTGTACATCTTCTCTGGAAAAACATGTCTTTCAGTGCTTTGCCCATTTTTAAATTGGGTTGTTTGCCTTTTTGCTCTTGAGCTATAGGTGTTCTTTATACTTTCTGGAAACTAGACGCTTAGCAGATACACGATTTGCAAATATTTCCTCTCATCCTATATGCTGTCTTTTCACTTTACTGGTAATGTCTTTAATGCACAAAGGTTTTGATGAAGTCCGATTTCCTATGTTTTGTTGTTGTCACTCATGCTTTTGGTGTCATATCTAGGAATTCATTCAAAATCAGTGGTCATAAAGATTTACCTCTGTATTTTCTTCTAAGAATTTTATTGTTTTAAGCTCTTATATTTACATCATGGATCCACTTTGAGTTCATTTTTGTATATGATGTGAGGAAGGGATCTAACTTCATTCTTTTATCATGTGGATATCCAGCTGTTCCAACACCATTTGCTGAAGAGAATGTTCTTTCTCCAACTAGTGGTCTTGGTACCCTTGTTGAAAATTAATTGGCAATAGATGGAGGAGTTTATTTCTGGACTTTCAGTTGTATTCCACTGATCTATAGGTCTATCCTTATGTCAGTGCCACACTGTTTTAGTTAATTTAGCTTTGTAGTTTGTTTTGAAATCTGAAAGCTAGAGTCCTCCAAAGTTTTTGTTTGTTTTTTCTTTGTTTTTGTTTTAAGGATTGTTTTGGCTATTCAGGGTTCCTTGCAATTCCATACAAATTTGAGGATCAGCTTTTCTATTTTTGCAAAAGCCATTGGAATTTTGATAGGAATTACATTTTATCTTTTAGATAGCTTTGGGCATTACTGCCATCTCAACAATGTTAAGTGTTATAATCCATCAACATGCACTGTCCTTCCGTTTATTTAAGTCTTCTTTAATTTCCTCTGCAATGTTCTATGGTTTCAGTGTACAAGTATTTCACCTCCTTGGTTAAATATATTTCCAGGTATTTTATTCTTTTTGATGTTTTTGTAAATAGGATTGTTTTCTTAATTCCCGTTTCAGATTGTTCATTGCTGGTATATAAAAACACAACAGATTTTTGTGCATTGATTTTATTTTCTGCAATTTTGCTGACTTTATTTATCGTTTCTAGCAGGTTTTTTGTGGCTCACTTGGGATTTTCTATATATAAGATCATGTCATCTGTAAATAGAGAGTTTTATTTCTTCCATTCCAATTTGAGTGCCTTTTATTTCCTTTTCTTTCCTGATTGCTTTGACTAGACCTCCCAGTATAGTCTGAATAGCAGTGGTGAAAGTGGGCATCCTTGTCTTGTTCCTGATCTTAGAGGGGAGGTTTTTAGTCTTACCATTGAGTCTGATGCTAGCTATGGGGTTTCACAAATCTTTAATTATGTTGAGGCAGTTTTCTTGTATTCCTACTTTTTTGAGCATTTTTGTTATAGAAGGGTATTGAATTTTGTCAAATGCTTTTTCTGTGTCAGTTGAGATGATCGTATTTTTTTCTTCATTCTGTCAATGTTGTGTATGACTTTGGCTGATATTTCCTGTATTGAACTGCCCTTGCATTCTTTGGATAAATCCTACATGGCCACGGAATATAATTCTTTTAATGTACTGTTGGATTCACTTTACTAGTATTTTGTTGAGAGTTTTTCCTCTATTTTCATGGAGGATATTGGTCTGCAATTTTCTTGTGGTGTCTTTGTCTGGCTTTGCTATCAGTGTAATTCTTGTTTCACAGAATGAGTTAGGAAATGTCTCCTCCTCTTCTATTTTTAGGAAGAGTTTGGGAAAGACTGATGCTAATTTTTCTTTAAATGTTTGGTAGAACTCACCAATGAAGCCACCCAGTCCTGGACATTTATCTGTTGGGAGATTTTTTATTTCTGATTTAATGTCTTTATTTTTTATAGACCTTTTCAGATTTTCTATTTTTTCTTGAGTCACTTTTTGGTAATTTTTGTGTCTCTAGGAATTTGTCCGTTTCATTTCATTTGTCCATGTTATTGAATTTGTTAGTGGGCATTGTATATAATATTTTCTTATAATCTTTTATTTCTGTAAATTCACTAGTAACCAGTTTCATCTGATTTTAGTTATTTATGCCTTTTCTTTTTTTCATAGTCAGCATACAGGTTTGTCAACTTTGTTGATCTTTTCAAAGAACCAACTTTTGTTTTCAGCATGAATTACTTTAAAATACATATATATTATATATAATACATACTATATTTTTATATGTATATATATCTGAGTCACATTACAAATGATTTGTCCTCCCCAAACTTGTCTTTTCCCCACAGCCAAGTATTTATGGTTCCTGCAGAGCCAATAGCAGTTGGGCACATCTTCAACTAGCCATACATGGCAAGGGTCTCTCTATCTTCCATCACCCACTGCCCACCCAGTATGAGGCCTCAGTCATGCCCTCCAATCAGAAACGCTGCCACATCCAGATTTGTGGGTTTCTTCTCATGCCACCTTCCAAGAGCACTATTTGTGTGCTTTGCAGATGGCTACAGCATTGTGCCCCTCCCTGGGACACCTCAGAAGCCACACTCAAATGGTAGATGATGTCAGAGGTGGGAGAAGAGTAGCTATGGTCCCTAATGCCATGTCTAAAACCTTATCCTGTAGGCGGTCACCTCATCCTCCTCCTACTCACCACGCCTTGCGGAAGGGCAGGTGATGGTGGTGACAGTGAGTTCTAGCTCCTGATTCCCCAGTACCAGCCCCCCACCCACTGCTGCCATGTCCTAGGGGTCTCTAAAAATGCCTTCCAAGTACTGTGTCCTGACTCATCCCCAGCCACAGCTTCCTCCCTAGAACAGGCCACCTCCGAGGCTAAGGTCTGAGTCTAGTCACAGAGTAGTTCAAAACATCTGGGCTGTAGAAGAACACAAGATTATCTCGCTACTACAGGGTTCAAAAGACATCCTCTTAAGTCACTTGAGAGGGCTTTTCAACAACTGGATGTATTACAGATCTTGACTTCACCTCTATTGTCCAAAGCTGATTTGGTCTCAAGGTGTGGAAACATCCCATCTCCCATCTTTACATTCTCAGTTAATAGAGACTTAAATTACCTGTTTTTATGATATTTTTATTTCTTTTTTTTTTTTCATCACATATCCTTGTCAGCTCTTGGTTCACTGGAGATGGTGGTGAACTTGGAGGAAGAGAGAGAAATTCATGCCTATCTTCTGTTATTTGACACTTTCTCTTCCCATTTGCAGTTTCTGGGTTTTCTTGCTGTTGTGTTACTTTGTCACTTGGAACAATAGTGGAAATAATTTGTATTCTTTTTATTATGGAAACAAGACAAGAGCATGTTCTTGTTCTTTCTGTGGGTATCGTATTAGTCCAGATCAATGTTTAAACCAAAACTGAAGATGTAAAATCCTAGAGCTCACTAATCTATTTTAGTAGGTCACAGGAAGCATGCAAACCATAGAAACCACAATCAACCAAAGCATCTATGCTGAAAAAAAGGCAAGAATTTATCTTGTAAAGGTGTCAACTGAACAAATCCATCACAGATAAGTAAGGGACTTAGTTACAACATAACCTGAGGCTGTTGATAAACATTTCCTGTCTTCTTGCCCTGGCAGCAATTCTTTCCAGCCACACTTTTCCCCATGTTTTCATTTAGCTGAATGTTGGCATCCGTGCAAGGGGAGAGAGGTTCTTAGAACAAATCTAACTTTCAGCTTCAATGGTCTAGCCCCCAACTCACTGTTGACCTTCAGACTACAGATAAACAAGAATCTTAACCTTCTCATGGTCAGTGTTGGTCTGGTTCTTCCCTCTTCATTCAGAGAGTGTGACCTGCTTTTATTCTATTGGTTTATAGAACTAAGTGTCCCCTCATCCCTGCCAGGTCACCTTGAGGTGACCACCGGCATGCCCATTATTGAGATAGGAGGCTGGTGACACACTTTCCCCAAGTCTGCTCAAAAGTCCATACCTCTCTTCCACACTGAGAATTTCAGAACCCATGAACCCAGTGCCAAAAGGTGAACATGAGTCTCTCAAATTGCTGGAAAAGCATTGTTCCTAGCTCTCTCCATGTGCATAAAGAATCCTTAATCTTAAGGGTACTTACCCTGGTTCCCAATTTTCTGACTATCTGCATGGACCAGGTGAGAACACAGTGACCAAAAAAAAGTTTGACTTTATATTGAGTGGTTATTAGTCATGCTTCCCCAGATCCACTTTGATTTCCAGGAAGCTGACACCGACTGGCTACATCATCTGTACCCCCGCTGCTCCCTTTTCCTTTTGGGTTCAGACACTGGCAGGAGATCTGGGGACTTCTGCTCCTACTCTCCTCCTGCCCTGTGGAAGTTCTAGCAGCAGCTGAATCCTTCTGCCTTCAGCTCTCAACAGGGCTCAGGTGATATATATTGGTTTGATCCTTCAAGCATAGGGTAACAGTTCCCACTAGTCTTTGGACACCTCACCCACCTGTTGCTCCTCCTAACCCTGCCTACCCTTCTGTACATATGTTCAGCCTTACACTGTGTCTTCAAAACAGGTGGCCCAGTGTGCCATCTATTCCTTGTGCCAGAATTAAGCCAAGGATTCAAATCCTGGCTCTGCCACCCCCTACCTCTGTGCCTCCCTGTTTATAAAATCACAGGGCTAAAGTCAGTGATGTCTAGTGTGAAGACAGAAATCAACAAGGGCAAAATTCCAGGGTCTTGACCTTCCCCATCCCAGATTGACTCAAAGGAACCAGCAGCATGATGCCAGAGTCAAAACATTCCATAAGTGGGCATGGACCCAGCATCACTGGGTGGGGAAGACCAGTTTTACTATTGAAATCTCAGAAAGACCCTTCTGATCCCCACTCAGAGACCACATTAGGAGACAACTGGGGGACTTTAGATGTTCCTGACCAAGCAAGAAACTATCTTCTAAGCGAAAACCTGAGGCCCTTCTTGCTTCACACAAAAACCAGGTCTTATGCAGGACACATGGCTACAACAAATAGAAATCCAGAAAGGACCCCTGGATTGCACTGAGTGTTTCACTGTTGCTGTTGTTGTTAGCTACTATTAGCTATGTGTTGAGTGCCTACTTCATACCAGATGCTGTACTAGCTGCTTTGTATCCATTTAAACCCCACAGACCCCAGCGGCCTTATTATTCCTATGTTATAGTTGGGAAAATCAAAGCTTAGAAATTTGCCGAGACCACAGCATAAGGATCCTGACCCAAGACCTGCTGAATTCCAGAAAGTGCCTGGAGCCAAATCAGGTGACTCAATTTTCCCTGTGGAACCTGAGGAATATTCCTAAGAGCAGTTGCCTCAATTGCAGGGTTTATGCTGTTAAGGGTGATTTCTCTTTATCTTTTCTTTTTTTATTGAGGTAGAATAAACATAACACATATTTTGTTTATATAACATAAAATCTTACCGTTTTAACCATTTTTAAGTGTACACTTCAATGGCGTTAAACACATTTGTACTGTGGCCAACCATTACCACCATCCATCTCTAGAACTCGTTTCATCTTGTAAAACTGAAACTCTGTACCCATTAGCACTAACTCCCCATTAATCCCTCACCTCAGCACCTGGCAACCACCATTCTATTTTCTGTCTCTATGATTTTGACTAAGTATCTCATGTAAGTGGAATCATCCAGTCTTTTGTGACTGGCTTATTTCACTCAGCATAATGTCCGCAAGGTTCTTCTGTCTTGTAGCAGGTGTCAGAATAAGGTGTCTATCATAAGACTGAATAATATTCCATCATATGCATATACCACATTTTGCTCATCCATTCATCCATGGGTGGACAGTTGGATTTCTTCCATGTTTAAGGTATTATGAATAATAATATGGCTATGAATGTGGGTATATAAATATCTCTTCAAGACTCTGCTTTCAATTCTTTTGAGTATACAACCAGAGTAGAATTGTTGGATCACATAGTAATTCTACTTTTACATTTTTGGAGAACCACTATAGTGTTCTGCACAGCAGCTGTAACATTTTACATTTCCACAAGAGCACACAAGAGTTTCAGGATCTCCACATCCTCACCAACACTTGTTGTTCTCTGTTTTTTGGATAGTAGCCATCTTAATGGTTGTGTGGTGGTATCTCATTGTAATGTTGATTTTCATTTCCCCAATGATCACTGGTGTTGAGCATAACATGTGCTTATTAGCCGTGCACATATCTTCTTTGAAGAAATGTCTATTCAAGGCAAGTCCGTTGTTTAGTTTTGAATTGAGTTGTTTAGTTGTTGAGTTTCAGAAGTTCTCTATCTAGTTTCAATACAGCCTCTCCCAAAAAATGTCCTAGATACATTTGAGAATAATGTGTGTGCTATTGTTCTTGGGTAGAGTATCCCGTATCTGTCTGTCAGATCCGGGTGGCTTATTATGCGGCTCAAGCCCTCTGCTTCCTTACTTATCTTTCATCTGGTTGTTCTGTCTGTTATCAAGAATGGGGTGTTGAAATCTCCAACTATTATTGTGCAACTGTCTTTTTCTCCCTTCAATCCTGTCAGTTTTTGCTTCATATATTTTGATGATCTGTCATTAGGTGTAAATGTTTGTAATCATTGTATCTTCTGGCTGCACTGAACCCTTTATTAATATATAATATCTGTCTTTGTCTTTTGTAATCTTTTTTGATTTAAAGTCTATTTTGTCTGATATTAGTATAGTCATCCCTGCTCTCTTTTGTTTCATATCTTTTAGTTAATATTTTCTCCGTCCTTTCACTTTCAATATATTTGTGTGTTTGGATCAAAAATGAGTCCCTTGTTGATAACATATAGTTGGATCATGTTTTGTTTTGTTATTCATTCTACCATTCTCTATCCTTTGATCAGATAATTTAATCCATTTACATTTAAAGTAACTACTGATAAGGAGGGACTTAATTCTGTCATTTTGCCATTTTTTTCTATACGCATACTTAGGGCTCTTTTGTCCCTCATTTCCTGCACTACTGTCTTTTTTGTGTTTGGTTGATTTTTTTGGTAATGAAATGCTTAAATTCCCTTTTATTCCCTTTTGTGTATGTTTTAAAGCTATTTCCTTTGTGGTTACCATGGGGATAGCATAGTTAGAACATGCTAATTTAAGTTTATAGCAGCTTAATGTCACACAGCTTAACAACACACAAAACTCCGCTCCTTTTTGGCTCTGTCCTCACCTCTTTTGGTTGTTGTCGTCACAGAAATACATCTTCATGCATCGTGTACCAAGAGGAGGTGGTGGAGGATGGCTAGCTGCTACTGTGCCAAAAGCTAAAATCGACCAAAGTTAACTGCAATTGATCATCCAAGCCTTATCCTGACAGTTGCAAACCTTCAGTAGATTCCAGAGTGCCAGAATAGTTAGATCAGACAGATTCTGTCAGTGCAATTATTATCTGGGTGGGGAGAGAGATTTCTGGGGCTTCCTATGCCACCAGAATCTCTGTGGTGATTTCTTTTAGAAAAACTTCTTTCTGAGGAATGGAACCTATAATAAATAAGGCCCTTCTTGCTAAGGACATCTCTGATACAAGAGACCATTTTGCATTCCCTTTTCAATAAATATCGCCAGCTAAAAAAAAATTTCCAACCACATCCCAAATCCAAGATGTCACCAGTGTGCATGGTCACATAAAACTCATTCTGTTTTCTCCACCATCACCAACAGTCCCACTGTTAGCATTTATCCTCTGGAAAATTAAGTTCTGTTGTGCTCGTTTCATGCAAATTATCACTGGTAGAAGAGAGATGAAGATTTCCAGATATAGAGACCCACAAGATAAAGAAGCGCAGAGTCGTTAGACAGAGGAGCAGATGTACAGGGTGTGCCTGACTCACACTCACGGTTGCATAAGTAAGATTTCAAAATTAATATACTCTGGAGACCTCAACCTAGCGTACAATGTTCCTGGCTGGAAAAGAAGAACTATATCGTTCTTTTTTTTCAAATCTTTACCATTACTTGCCGTTGTATCTCCGCCTCCTGCAGGAAATATTATTTCCTACTTCTGCACACCAAGTTTCTACCTCCAGATCTGTTTGGTTCAGTTGCTGAGAAGCCTGACCCTCCAGTACCACTTGGGAGAAGCTATCCACTGGTGAGTTGCGTGTGCTTTTTCCATTACTTTATGAATCACAGGCTCAAAGCATCCCAACACTGGAGATGCAGGGACTGGGAGCACCCTGGAGGTTGCATAGCTCAGGACTCTGGGGGATGGTCTTGGGGGAGAAAAGGCTGGAGGGTGGTGTCTGCACCAGAAATGGTGGAGAGGCCCGGATGGCAGTGAACAAGTACAGAGCAGGGTGAGACCACCCCACGGGGCTCAGGTGAGATGACAGTGGGCTAAAGAGGACAGTCACGAAGTGTAAGGACACTCAGGCTTCTCAGCTTCTGCTCCTCTCACTCTGCCCCTCCCAGCCCCCTAGGGCTTTAAAGAGCTAGAACTTTCTATCCCAAATATTCCTCCCTCCCCCCTTCATAGTCCATCTATGTGATGGTCCAGACCCTGAACCAAAATGGGCCTCTTGCCTCAATTCAGAAGGCCCAGAGGGGCTGAAGCAAGGAATCTATTTTTCTGAGAGTCAGCTTTTAATTGATTCAGGATGTGTCCTGAGACTTGAAAGTGACACCTCACAAGTGTCTGCTGTGCCATGAGCTAGGTGTGCTGGAGTGACTGGGGAGAAGTCGTGGAGGAGGAGGTGGCTGGTAGCCAGTGCGGGTAAACAACAATGTGGAGAGAAGACACGATGGAAGTGGTCAGGGCAATTGGCCCCCTTGCACCCTACCTTTTCCCCACCCCTGATCTGAATCACCAGAGGGTCTGGACTGTGCATTTCTGACTGACAGACTTCCTGTGTGATACCGAAGCCCAGCATTTGAGAACCACTGGTCCAGTCCACACTTTCCCATCCAGATGAGGAGGCCAGCCCTGTGGTTGGTTACGGAGCAGCCCAGAGGGTGTGCTGCACTTAAGGGTCTGTGTGCAAGGATCCCCAATATCTTAGTTTTTATATGGTCTCCCACTGGATTACCTGGGAGGCATACCTAGGTAATTATTACCTATTCCATATGCATCTCTGCTCTCCCAGGCTGGAGATAGGAGCTCCTGAGGTCTTTCGTAACTAAATAGCCCCAGGTTCAAAATCCAGCTCAACTATTACTTGTTTTGTGAATTTGGGAAAGTCATTTAACTTGCCAATGCTTAAATTGTGAATTTCTTCACTTGTAAAATGTATAAACACTTGCTCACAAAATATTTGCAAATATTAAACTAATGCACGCAAAGTATTTAGCGCAGCACCTGGAGCTTAAGAAACACTCGATTAATGATCATAGATGTAATTCTTTAGGTGGATACATTTTCCCCCCAGGTGCTTGAGACTAGATAAGTCTTATTTAGTTGCAGCAGATTTCCAAGAATCTGGCTTAGTGAAATGCAGGATCTATGAGATATATCGATCATAAGAGAAATTGAAGAATAAGGTGTGTACAAAGATAAAAACCAATTCACTGTTACTACCAGGAAAGGGAAAAAAAGAATATTCTTGAGAATCAAGCCTAATGATGTCAAATGTTATACTCAGTATAAAGACTTTCATGCGTTCCTTCAGTGAACATTTATTGGTGCCTCCTTTAGCTAGGTGGTATATCGTAAGAGCTGGAAACACACATGATCTGGACTTCAAGGGGCACACAGTGTATGGAAAACCGTGTGATAAGGGCTTGTTTTAGAGGCATGCATGGTGTTTTGAGATGATTGGCGTGATTGATTAGAGGAGGCAGGTTTGGCTTCACAAGAAGGGGAATTTGAGCGAGAGGTACCGGCGGATGAATAGGAGTTCACCAGGCATTTTAGGCAGAGGGGAAAGCTTATCCAAAACCACTAAAACAGGCGAGTTTGCAGGAAAATGGACGGAAGATGGTTGGGGTGGGAGCACAGGACCTGGGGTTTGAGAAGTGACTGGAGCCAAAGCCGGGAGGACGTGAGCATAGAAAAGACTGACAAGTGGTCCAGGCATTGCCTTTGAGGTCCCACCGCATACAATGTGTGGGACCACTGCGGTTTTCAGCTGAGAAGTGCATGATCCCGTTGCAGTGTTGGGGAAGTCAGGTTGAAAAGGAGCAGGTCAGGAATAAGCCACGAGCAAGGCAAGACCACAGCAAAGATGGAAATGGGGAGGGTCTAAGGCAAGACAGTGGCAACTGACAGGGGTGCAGAGGGGCTGAATCCGGAGGTGTTTATGAGGTAGAATTCACATGACAATGATAATGACAGTAGTAGTAGAAAAGAGTATGGCTCACGGGAGGTGCTTGGTAAACACTGGGAAAATGGGTAAACCCATGGGGACCTATGCAGGAGGCAATGGGAAATTCAACTCTGAGATGTAGGGGTTGCAAGGTGGGACCGGAAGGCAGAGCTTTGGGACACATTGGCATTCAGGGCGCCTAAAACCCTGCAATTAGACAACACAACTGAGCAAGAACTTGGGGGCGAGAATAAAGAGGTAGCAGGTAAAGAGGTGACAGCCAAGGGATGGTGCCTGGGGGTACTCACAGGGTGGGCAGGGGAAGGAGACACCAACGAAGAAAATGAAGAAGGAGGCACGAGGCAGGCACTCACCTCCCAGAAGGCAAATGAGTTTTAAATAGAAGAACGTAGCAGAAGGATCCAATGCTCATCAAGGATGAAGCTGAAGCAGAGCGGGGGCATTTAGTAGTTGGGTTGTCATGGCAACCTTGCCCAGGAAGCTTTGGCAGGAAGGTGGAGGCAGAGAGTTGAGAGTTAGTTAGAAGGTGTTCAGCTGCAAGTAACAGAACATGGAACTCACAGTAGCTTAAAAAGCAGGGTTCATTTTTTTCAAATCACAAGAAGTCAGAGGATGAGCAGTTCAAGGCCAAGCTTACGACTTGGTGGCATTGGGACTCAGCCTGGTTTTGCTCCATTCTCTGAGTCTTTCGTTCAGGGGTCCCAAACACCAAGCCCTCGCAAGACAAGCTCCAGAGCAGGAAGGGGCAGGCCCGGGTTTTGGCTGCAGCTCTCCTGTCGGAATAGAGCATTCCCAGGGGCCCGCTTGCAGAATGCCCTTCCTCACTGTCCTCCGGCATCGGGTCAGTGACCCGTGTGCCCCCCAAAGAGGAGGTAGAGCAGCACGTGTGCTGTGCAGGGAACTTTACCGAGCAAGTCGGGTCCTCCGGGAAGGCCCAGGGTGTTGAGAAACAGCTGGTGGGGAGACAGCTCACGTCTGCTCCCACGGATAAAGGGAAGTGATTGGGCAGTGCGGGAGCTTTCCAGGACAAGGCTGCAAAGCAGAGACATAGACCAGGCCATCGCTGACACCGCGCGAAGACATTTTTAAGCTTGGGGACGGCAGCAGTTACGTGGGGTGTCATCATTTTGTTCTCTGATTACAGGACGGAGAAACATGGGTGACAATGGCACGTTTCCCCAGGCCAGCCACAACGTGCTGTCCACATCGCATTCTCTGTTCACAACCAATATCCAGGGCAGCGATGAAGAACCCACCACCATTTATGACTATGATTACAGCGCGCCCTGTCAGAAGACCGACGTGAGACTGATCGCCGCCGGGCTCCTGCCCCCGCTCTACTCGCTGGTGTTCATCTTCGGCTTCGTGGGCAACATGCTGGTTGTCCTCATCCTCATCAACTGCAAGAGGCTGAAGAGCATGACCGACATCTACCTGCTCAACCTGGCCGTCTCCGACCTGCTCTTCCTCCTCACCATCCCATTCTGGGCCCACTACGCCGCGCACGGGTGGCTCTTGGGGAAGGTGATGTGTAAGTCATTCACCGGGCTGTATCACGTTGGGTATTTTGGCGGAAACTTCTTCATCATCCTCCTGACCATCGACAGGTACCTGGCGATCGTCCACGCCGTGTTTGCATTAAAGGCCAGGACGGTCACCTTTGGGGTGTTGACAAGCGGGGTCACCTGGGTGGTGGCCGTGTTTGCCGCTCTCCCCGGGATCGTCTTCGCGAGAGTGGAAAGTGATGAAGATTTTCTCACCTGCGCTCCTCACTTTGCAAAAACATGGAAGAGTTTCCATACAATAATGAGGAGCGTCTTGGGGCTGGTCCTGCCCCTGCTTGTCATGGTCATCTGCTACTCGGCCATCCTCAAGACTCTGCTCCGGTGCCGAAACGAGAAGAAGAGGCACAAGGCCGTGAAGCTCATTTTCGTGATCATGATCGTGTACTTTCTCTTCTGGGCTCCCAACAACATCGTGCTTCTCCTGAGCACCTTCCAGGAGTCCTTTAACGTGAGCAACTGTCAGAGCACCAGTCAGCTGGACCAAATCATGCAGGTGACAGAGACCCTTGGGATGACGCACTGCTGCGTCAACCCCATCATCTACGCCTTCGTCGGGGAGAAATTCAGAAGGTATCTCTCCATGTTCTTCCGAAAGCACATCGCTAAACGCCTCTGCAAACAGTGCCCAGTCTTCTACAGGGAGACCGCGGATCGAGTGAGTTCCACCTACACGCCTTCCACAGGGGAGCAGGAGGTCTCGGCTGGCTTGTAAATGAGTAGTGGTTCGCTTCCTACTTATAAGGGGGTACGGCAATGTGTATATGATAATAAAGCCTCAAGGGTCTGTTGCAGCAAGGAGGCCTGTGAGCCTCTGAGGCCAGTGCCCAGGAACCTCAGGGTCGTGCGCCCTAAGACAGACTTTGTCCCTCCCTCAATAGCCAGAGCATGCTCAGGCGATAGTCCAGAAGAACCATGGGTAGAGACTGTGACTTCTCCAATGAGCTCTTCCCAGTTCCTGGAAAACGCCACATCCAGAAAATGCTTATGTGCTTCTCCCAACCTTCGCCTTCACTTCAATGGCTCTGTAATGCCATCCCCTTGGTCAAGGGCCCAGCCGGAGGCGGGGAGGGGGGCGAGTGGGCGCGGGCGGATGGTGTGAGGGCACGTGGGGTCAGGCACGAGTGTCAGGAGGTGGGAGGTGTGGGCTTGACTGAGCCTGGGTGAGGAGGATGGGAAGGCCTTCATTGGCCCAGCCAGACAGCCGTGCCGCCCCCAGCCCCTCTTCCCACCCATATTAACCTGGAAGGCCCCACCTGCTCAGAGAGAGCTTGGGAACCCCAAGAACCCTCTGAGAGCTTCGTCTGGGTCTGATCATCCTCTTCTGTGTAAGTACATGACACATTTTTGCTTTGTTGCCATTTATCTATGAGAACCACGCAGCCTACATTTGAAATCTATTCAATACAGTGCCCCATTGTTCATGTGCGTCGTAAGCCAGATCCCCCTATGTCAAAATGTATGAACGTGTTTGTTTATAAAATCTGTGTAATCTATAATGAGATGAAAAATAAAAGCCCTCGTTTGGTCTGTGCAAGGAAAGGGGAGGTTTGCAGGTAGTGATGGGGAGAAGGTGTGAAGGCGGATGACTTCCTGGATCAGGAGGACAGGGGCTGTAGCAAGAGCTCGGGAGGCTGTGTGAGGCCCCATGAAGCAGTGTTTCCAGAATCAGCTAGGAGGAGAGGCCAGGAAGGATGCGTCAGGACCCAAAGAGGCCTCAGTTCTTTGGATCTGACTGTGTTTATCTTCTTGTTGCCTGTCCCTGCTGCCCTGGCCCCATCTGCCGCCCCACCCCCCGAGACTTCATCACATCACTCTTGCCTGAAGGATTGCCCTACCCCAGAGCCAGCTCGCAGAGGTCCAGAAAGTAGCCTTGGGGAGTAGAAAATGGTGCAGCGAGAACCCCTCCGTGGGCTCGAGAGAGGGGGAACAGCTGGTGGGGGCCTTGGGGTGTGTCGCTGGGGCAGAGAAGGGGCCAGCAGATGGGGTAGAGGCCCCTGCCTTGGAAGTCATACCCCAGCCTGTGAATCTCGGGGTCTAACTGCACAGACGGGGTGGACCTACACGAGGAAGACTCTCGATGGGTTGGGGAAAGTGATTTCCAAACTACCTTCCAGCACCTCGTTTTTGGATCCAGGCATAGAGTTCACATATGTAAAAATAATAATAATAATAATAATAATAATAATAAAGTAAAAATAAAAGTAAAGCTGAAACTGTAACTTGCACATGGGACAGAGTATCATTTTAAGAGTTGCTATTATGTCAAGCCTGAAAATACCGTATTAGTCACAGAGAGAATTCTGGTTTTGAGTTAGAATGTGGGAGCCTGTGGTGTGTTTGGGAGACTACCAATTCAACATTAATAGTTGTTGCTCAGGGAGTCCGGGGTCTGGTCTAGGGGCTTAGTAGCTCATGGTGATGCAGCGTCTAAGTCACACCGTTGGGATCCTAGCGCCCGCTCCACAGGCGGCATCTCAACGGGATCTCTATTCTCGAAGCTTCGCGGCCACAAATCCTTCTGCGTCATTATGAAGTCTAGGGAGTCATGGGTTTGATTGCGTTCAAATGCTTCTGTGCTCTGCAAATGTCATTCATGTTCAGACTGTCCGGTTTGGAGTGGGAACTCCTAAATCACACTGACCCCTCATCGAACTTTTAAACCGTATTTGTGAAGGAGAGGAGTTAGCTCACTTAAGTCAGCAAAGACTTTTATCTTGGGTGAGTCAAGAACGTACACGGGTGACCCGGCGCGTTTCTGATCTGACACAAGCAGGAAACACAGGGCATCTGGAACCTGGCGGCTCAGGAGCTGTAAGCGATGATGATTCTGCTTTCCTGCTTCATGGCTATAGAGATGGTTTCAGAAAGAAGTGTGTGTGTTCGGGGCAGGGAGAGCACGCTTCGCCTTCCGATATTTGTAGTATCCTCACCAATGCATGAAGTTTTGTTTGGACGATGAAATGTAAATATTGGGGTTTTTTAAAGCTATGATTTGGAAAATGAGTTAATGCTCTAATGTTGTTTTCAAAACTATCTAATTAGCGACTCCCCATTTTCTCCTCCCCCCCCAACTGCAGCCTCTGTTAACCACCATTCTATTCTTTACATCCATGGTTCTATTTTAGGTGCCTCGTGTAAGGGGAGTCACATGGCATTTGTCCTTCTATGACAGGTTTATTTCACCCAGCCTAATGTCCCCACGGCTCACCCGTGTCGCTGCATACGGCAGGACGTCTTCTGTATAAGGGCAAATAAAATATTCCATTGCATGTATACACTGCATTTTCTTTTTACGTTGATCAATATGCATAAAATTTCAGTTGTACAAGACGAGAAGTTCCAAACATGTGCTTACAACATTGTCCCTGCTGATAGAGTACTGTATTGTCCATTTAAAAATCTGCTAAGAGGGTAGATGGCATGTTAAGTGTTCTAACCATAATAATAATAATAATAATAAAAAGCCTGCCTATTTTGTTATTCTGTGGTGTGGTAGATTGTCTTCCTGTTTGCCACTTTTCACTCCTTCCCCTGTGTGATGACACGTGCCTGTCCTTGCGGTGTGACTTAGGACTTACAGTGTGCCTTGCAGGTGTCCCCCTCTACCCACAGGAGGCTCGGCCGCTAAAGACTGAGCAGAAGCGCCATCTGCCTCAACCACACAGAGTGATAGAGATGGTTGGGCTGAGCCTCTGGCTTTCCCTGCTCGGCCAAGGGGAAGATCCACCCCGGGCCACAGCAGGTGCCACGGCAAGCGAGAAAGAAGACACAGAGAACAGAGCCAGAGACCCAGCCACACACGGCAGCCACATGTCACAGGAGCAAGAAGTCCACGCTTGCTATTTTAAGTCACTGAGCCGTGGGGGCTGTTTGCCAAGAAGCACAAAGGCTAATTAGCACACATGGTACATAGCGGCTTCATAAATACAATTCAGGAAAGTATGCATTTGTTATTCCATCGTGGAGTTCAATGCGGCAAACATCCCCTGAAGATCCTCCGGGTGCCAGTCTGGGTCAGGTACATAGAGATGGGTGTGTTAATTCCCGTGTTCTTAGACCCCTCTAAGTGCAGGGACTGGGGAGGGGAGGAGGGGTTGTAAATCACCAGGCACCGTGCAGGGCACAGAAGGAGAGGTATGTGTGAAATGTTCTGAGAGCCCGGAGGAGAGAGTCACTCACTCAATGATAGTCCCACATCACGGCAGTCAGAGCTATAGTAGGATTTTATTGCCACCAAAGAAACTGCTGCTTAAAAGCTGCCGATGGGGGCGCCTGGGTGGCACAGCGGTTAAAGCGTCTGCCTTCGGCTCAGGGCGTGATCCCGGCGTTCCGGGATCGAGCCCCACGTCAGGCTCCTCCTCTATGAGCCTGCTTCTTCCTCTCCCACTCCCCCTGCTTGTGTTCCCTCTCTCGCTGGCTGTCTCTATCTCTGTCAAATAAATAAATAAAATCTTTAAAAAAAAAAAATAAAATAAAATTCTTTAAAAAAAAAAAAAAATAAATAAAAAATAAAAGCTGCCGATGATCTCCATTTCTAGAAGTGGAAACCTGTCTTCTTTATCCCAAGGAGAACGTTTGAGTGGGCTGTCTGAGACAAGCAGATGTCCGGGAAGATCATCATTCCCAGGGATGGGTGTCTTGAGACTTCTGGTGGAGTTGGGGGCTGGGCAGAGCGCACCCCTTGCCGTCCTCCACGATGTGTGACGCTCAAAGGCCCTGGGAGTGAGTCACCCAGACCCCATCCTTCTCTGCTTTGTCTTTTTCTCATTATTAGGATTTCCCTAACAAACTGAAATGGCTTCAGGGTTGATTAACCAGCAGCAGCAAGGGCCACCAAGGGCCACTAAGAGGGAGCTCATCAGAGAGAAGAGGCCTCCGGGCTGGTGAGCTGACCTCCGTGAATTTAGGGGAGGGCTGGCCCTGGGTTTGGTGAGTCACTGAGATTGGGACATTGTCACTCTGACACGATGTTTGTAACTTGACCCAGGGCTGTTCTCACATCCTCGGGACCTCCTTGCTGCCTCACTGCTATGCCCTGTCTCCACCATCTCCTCTCTCCAATCCCCTCTTCTCTTGCTCAGCTCGCCTGCTGTCTAGACGATGCCCCTCCCAGCAAAGAGGAGCCGGCCTCCCCTTCTTGCAAGCTCCCACTCCTCACATGATTTTCTCAGACCCCATGCCCTTGGCTTTGAGGAGATGACCCCCCCCACTCACCTCCCCATTAAGCCCACCCCTTTCTATAACCCTTTCCTACCCAAATCTCTCTCCTTGTAGGACAGGGGTGCAAGGAGTTGACATGACAAACAGGGGGACAGAGCTGATTCTGCCACTCTAGTAAGCCCCCAGGGAAGATGTGTGAGCCCGGGTGTCAGTGGTTTTCCTTAGAACTGTAGGGTACTTAACACCTCTCTGCCCTCAGCCTCGGGCCATAACTGCCAGTTCTGGGGTAACAGGAAAAGTCCTGCATGATATCCTGTTTTGCATAGAGCTGAAGACAGAGGTGCAGGTGTGATCCGATCCGAAGTCACAGTGGGCCTATTACATAGCTTCATGGTGCACTACGTTGCATTAGCTCGATGTCTGGGTGCTGATTGGAAAGAAATACCCAAAATGCATAAAGCAGACTTCCCAGCTGAGTTAAAGGGTTTCTACCACATCTGGATGTATCTGATAAGGGAGGAGGTAGACAGCCTGCAAGTGTCCACTTGGTTCGATGACTTGCACAGGGCATGGGGATATGGAGCAGGGGCTGGGAAGGGGTCATTCTGGGAAGAACCTGGAGGACAGAGACATCAGGGGTTGAGAGGACAGCATGATGACCCCCAGCCTCACCCACCATGAAGTGTATCTGAGGCCAAAGGTGAAGCAGTGTTGGGAGTCATGGGACCCTAGCATCGTTGCTAAGACACACAGGTGGTAGGGAAGGATTCTTCCCCTTTCTCTGAGGACCATGGGATTCTCTGACTTTCTTGGTGAGGGTGGCTTTGGGGACACTGGGAGCATTCTCCTTGGTAGGGAATATCAGAGCACTGGCAGCCACACTGAGAACAAGCAGTCCATAATAGTGATTGATGGAAAGAGCATGAATGTCTAATAACAGAACTGTGGCAAATGTGGTTATGGCATTATACTGAACAAAAGAAGCCAGACACAGAAGAGGATACTGTCTATGATTCATAAATATATGAATTTAAAAGGAGAGGCACGTGATGATCCATGGTGACAGAAGTCAGAGTGGCCCTTACCCCTGGGTATGGTGCGAGGCCACCTTCTGGAGTGATAGAATGAAGCTCTATCATCTCGAACTGGAGGGGCGTGGTTATGTGGGTATATGCATATCAAAATTCGACCAAGTTGTGCACCTAGGATTACTGCACTTTGCTGCATCTAAATTATACTGCCATAAAAAGGAAGGAAGGAAGGAAGGAAGGAAGGAAGGAAGGAAGGAAGGAAGGAAGGAATCATACCACCATAAAAATGACAGTGTAAGAATTATATAGAAAGAGAACTTTTTAACAACATGGAGAAATGTCTATACTGTAATCTTTTTTTTTTAAGATTTTATTTATTTATTTGAGAGACAGAGAGATTGAGAGCCAGAGGAGGGGCAGAGGGAGAGGGACAAGCAGATTCCCTGCTGAGCACGGAGCCCGATGCGGAGCTCAATCCCAGAACCCCAAGATCATGACCTGAACCAAAGATAGACGCCTAACTGACTGAGCCACCCACGCACCCCTATACTGTAATCTTTAGCAGGAAAAAAAAAGAACAGAGAGAAAAGCATATAGAACTGGTATACATATGGGAACAATTAATCAAAAAGTATGCATGGGAAAACGTCCGGACTGAAGCACATCCTATGTTCAAGAGTATAGTTTTGAGATTGTGAGAATATGTCTGATTTTTTCCCTACTCTCCATTTTTCTGTTTTTCCTAACGCCATACAGTGAGTGTGTGTTGGTTTTATTAGACATCGGTGTTAAAAACTGAAAGGTGTTCACAGCCCATCCCGCTGTTGCCTGGCATTGACCTGGAGGCAGGCTGGAACCGTGTGAGTGTGAGCTGCTGCGTGGCAGGTGCAACCACCCACCCAGCGTGGATTCAATGTCTGGACACCGAGCAGCTATTTCAAAGACTGGCCAGCTCCCTGAAAGGAGGGAGGGCACAAGACACCCTCCGATATGGGCATCGATCGAGTCTAGAGTGACAAACCGGTGAAAAGACCATTTCTCATGGGAGTCTGAATGCCATCCCCAGCAGAACAAGAGCCCTACAAACGAGAATCATGAAAGACACCATGAAACTCAGTCACGGCATGACAGACCGAAATGTTTCCTTGATTCAAGGCTGAAGAAGTTGCCGTGGGTCCTCACTTCCTTGTAACTCCTTGGGATGAAGCTCCTTCCCGAGAGGTGACCTGAAGCCCCCTCTGGACCCAGAAACCCAAAAGAAGTGACGCACCCGCTAAGCTGGGCTTCCATGTTCTATGAATCCTCACCCTGTTTCCCCCCCGAATGTGTACTGTCCAAACCAGCTTGGCCATAGAGTCATCCAGTATGGAATGGGGGAGCTGCCTTCGGGACCCCCGGGTCCAGCACATCACCTGACAGATGAGGATATGGAAGCTCAGAGAGGGGAAGTATCTTGCCAAGGGCACACTGGGAGGGGTGGGGGTGGTGGGCAGCACCCTCTGGGACGCCATGCCCGCGCCGCTACTCCATACTGCCCTCTAGGGACGAGCACCCGTCATATCCTCAGCCACGCCTGACGATGGACGCACAGAACTTCCTAGGGCCAGGCTCCAGCTCCGGGGGTGAAAGTAAAAAGCCACCCTTGGTCACATACAGAAATATAACATGTATCCAGCAGCGTCCGAGAGTTCTACACACACACACACACACACACACACACACACACACACACTACCACCAGTGAACACAAGGCTATTCTTTGAAGGACCAAAACTATTGATGCCGCCTCTTTTCTGCAAAATTTTATATTGATTGATTTGCTACCCATTTTGTGAACTCATATTTTTGTGAACTATAAGGCCTCCTTTACATATAGCCCACAGAGAGCCGATATCTGCCAAGCACCCTACCCTTTTTATATCATTTGATCTTGACCACAGACCTATCGAATAAGTTTGTGATTTGGGTTTGGTTTTTTTTTTTGCCCCCATTTTACAGATAAGAAAAACTAAGGCTTGGGGAGTTTCAAAAGCTCATTCAGTGCCAAGTGGCCAACGGTGAAGCTTGGAACTTACTTCTGGAGCATGTCAGCAGAGTCGGGTTCTTAATCATTGCCTCCTGACTTGCATACACAGGATGAACTTGAAGATCTTTTCTTTTTTCATGATTCACTGTCCTGGTTATGATGACCCATTGTTGGGTTCTGTTGTGACCCAAAAGCATGGCCCTGGGTGGGTGGTTCTTGATTACTGGGCTATTTCTGTGCTTTTCTGGCTGTCCCAGCCGTCATCTCCTTCTAGTCTATTCTCCAAGCACCAGACGCTAGCTTCACCCCTGCAGCTTCCAGGCCGCTGAGACTTCTCTGCTCTAGACCAGGACCCCGGGAACCAATTTCATTAAAATTTTACCAAATATACTCTCCCTAGGAAAGGATCACGGAATGAGTGATTAGGCGTTTGATGTTTCCCGAGTAGATATTATGTGCTAAATTCTGGGTGTGGCCGCCTCGCGTGCCCCTCCCCATAAACTTGTTATTCAGCCCATTGCACAGACGGGAAAGCTGAGGTAGGGCGGTGCTTCAAGCGCCGCCGGCGGTCTGGCTGCAGAGGCCAGGGCTTAGCCCTGTGTTAGTCTGCCTCCACAGGTGTGGGGTCTCTGCCACCCTTTCTTAGACCACAAGCCGATGCTGCTGATGCTGTTGTGGAGGAAGCGGAAGACCCCAGAGGGCGCTGTTGAGGTTCAAAGTGCTGTCCCCTGTGTTCTCGGCTCGGTAGTCAACAGTTGAGGTTTTTAGATAAGTAACCACTCCACCAAGAAAGCTCTCTGTGACTGCATATGGGATTGTCATAGACTCCTGAACCTGACCCTACGCCGTCAACTGTTGCTTATTTTATGCGGACAATTTCTCACAGCTGCAGAGAGACTGTGTCCTTGGAGGCAGGATCTCTGCTGTATGTATCTGGCAGAGTGCAGGCACTCACGAACGCCTGCTGATCTGGAGGGCTGCCACGGAGCAACCAGGTGGAGGAAATTCATCATGACGTGCCCCACGACATACGCAACCCCAAGGAAGACGGGCAACGTGTTTAGATCACAGGGGAACCTACAAGTAAAGCCCTTTAGACAATCAGTTGTTTTCGTATGCAGAGAAAAATAGTACTGGTGGGGGGTGAGGTATGAGTGTGAGCTGGGGTAGGCACAGGGGATGGGGGGGAACGTGGGCAAAGGGGACCACAGGGTTCATAGGAAGCATTCCCCTCTCAATTTCAAGTTGGCTTCAGTAGCTTTGATTGAGGACAAATAGTCAGAGAATCAGAATCTCTCCTGTTTAGCCTCCCCATTGATAAGCCCTGTGGTCTTGTACAAATAAACCATTGACCTCTCAAGCAGCAATTTCTTCCAGCAAAATGAAGGCTTTTGACTCGATAAACGCGAATAATCCTCTAGTTCTAACATCCTTCGATCCTATTTTCCAACAGATTCTGTGTAGCTGGATGAGTAGAAAACAAAAGACATATATGTGATCAGGGAAACCCATGAATAAGCTCTCAGGCCAGACATCTAGTCTCCAACCTATTTTAAGTTGAAAAAGAAGAACTGTTCTCTGATTTTTTTTTTTTTTTTGGCCCAGGCAATATACTTATTCACTAAAACTCCGCCTCCCCCTTTCAGCAGAAACTGTGCATTTCCTACTTTTAGGCTGCCTATATGTTCGATTTGCACAGCTCAGCTGGTCAGAGGAGCTGAGACATCCGTCCCCCTACGAGAACCCTCCTGGTAAGTCACCTTTCAGCCACTTCGCCTGTTAGTTAGCTCAGCTTCTGTGATGTGTAAAAGCTTACAGGAAACCCATTAGACAAACACCAGGTGCTCCTAGAGCTATCTTGAAATATAATCTTTGAGAGAAGAAAAGAATTAGAATTTAGAATGAGTTTCAGATTGTGATAACATCAAAGATACAAAAGACGATTGTGAATGAAAGATTGTAAAGGGATCAATATAGAAAGAAGGAAAGAAAGAAAGAAAGAGAAAGAGAGTGGAAAGAAAGAAAAAGAGAGAGAAAGAAAGAAAGAAAGAAAGAAAGAAAGAAAGAAAGAAAGAAAGAAAGAAAGAAAGAGAAAGAATGAGAAAGAAAAAGAAAGAAAGAGAAAGAAGGAAAGAAAGGAAGGAAGAAAGGAGGAAGAAAGAGGGAGAGAAAGAATGAAAAAAAAGAAGGAAAGAAGCTTCAATTTTCAAAAGAAAGCTTTTCAAGACAGATGATTCTTGGCAGAATCTTGGCAGAGATTATCTCTGGTAAGAAGAACTGAACCTACCCCCCTCCCCGGGACAGGATGCCATCTGAATGTGTCTCCAAGCAGAAGTTGTATCTAAGTCAGACTCTTTTGTTTGTGTGTGTGTGTGTGTGTTTGTTTCCCCCAAAAAAGGGGGAAGCTAAATATTGTCCAAATTAATATCATATAACAAATATCAAATTAAGTTTCCCTTTAATATATCAGTTCCACAGGACATTTAGTGTAATGATTCAGGTTCTGGGTCAGAATTTAAGGTGAAAATTTCTGTATCTTCCTCCCAGCTGCCTAATCTGAGGTCCAGGGGGCTTGAGACCCACAGGGATTAATTAAAGACACTTCTCAATCAAGCAATGGAATGGAAATAGACCAGGCAAGCCAATATGAGAGCAAATGTGAGAATGGGAGTCTGGATTTAACAGTGGGCTGCTGGCTCCTACGGCCTTCTGGAGGAACCTGGGCTTTAGCCCATTTCGTTCTGACTGTATTGAGGCGCCAGGCTGGTGATGCCACGTCCCAGTTCTCTCACCATGAAGTGAGAGACTGGGGTAGCAGGTGGATAAGAGCACAGGCTGTCTGCCTTTGAAATCAGTTGCTTCCTAGCTGTGTGTCTTTGGGCAAGTTACTCATCCTCCCTGGGCTTTGAGGTTCTCATCTGCAACCTGGGGACAATAACATGACCTGACTCCTACAGTGACCTTGAGGATTAATTGAATGAATGGGTGTGAAGCTCAGAACAGCGGTTGGCCCACAGAGTGCCCTGGGGAACTGTTCATGGTTACTAGCAGGGGAAGGGTGATGTTCTGTGTAAGCTCAGCCCAGGGAATGGTAGATGGTAAGACAGTGTTAGCATCTGAGTCAGTCCCTTGAAATGGTGATCAAAGCTGCATTCGCTCCGTGTGACCACAGAGCACCAGATTTTATTTGGTAAGACGACGCTTTTGTGAATTTCCCGGAGAGTCAGGCTCTCCGTGCAGCGCAGCGAGCAGAGATGCTCGCAGTGATCCTTCCCTTTCCTGCAAAAGTCCTTTGTTCGGCCACATAAGGGAACTCAGTTGAATGTGGAAATCGAGGCACCAATGTTGAAAGCCTGTAAGACCCTTTGTGCTCATGGTGGACCATTCCGTACATTCTAGGGCTTTAGAAAAGATCACTTTTTCTTTATTCACAGGATAGAGCAAGATGAATTATCAAACGTCGACTCCATACTATGACATTGATTACGGGATGTCAGAGCCCTGTCAGAAGACCGACGTGAGACTGATCGCTGCCGGGCTCCTGCCCCCGCTCTACTCGCTGGTGTTCATCTTCGGCTTCGTGGGCAACATGCTGGTTGTCCTCATCCTCATCAACTGCAAAAGGCTGAAGAGCATGACCGACATCTACCTGCTCAACCTGGCCGTCTCCGACCTGCTCTTCCTCCTCACCATCCCGTTCTGGGCCCACTACGCCGCGGACCAGTGGGTCTTTGGAAACAGGATGTGTCAGCTTTTGACGGGGCTCTATTACGTAGGCTTCTTCACCGGCATCTTCTTCATCATCCTCCTGACCATCGACAGGTACCTGGCGATCGTCCACGCCGTGTTCGCCGTAAAGGCCAGGACGGTCACCTTTGGGGTGGCAACAAGCGGGGTCACCTGGGTGGTGGCCGTGTTTGCCTCTCTCCCTGGGATCGTCTTCACCAGATCCCAAAAAGAGGGGTCTCGCTTTACTTGCAGCCCCCATTTCCCACCCACGCAGTACCGTTTCTGGAAGAACTTCCTGACGTTGAAGATGAACGTCTTGGGGCTGGTCCTGCCCCTGGTTGTCATGGTCATCTGCTACTCGGCCATCCTCAAGACCCTGCTCCGGTGCCGAAACGAGAAGAAGAGGCACAAGGCCGTGAGGCTCATTTTCGTGATCATGATCGTGTACTTTCTCTTCTGGGCTCCCTACAACATCGTGCTTCTCCTGAGCACCTTCCAGGAGTCCTTCGGTCTGAATAATTGTAGCAGCTCCAACAGGCTGGACCAAGCCATGCAGGTGACAGAGACGCTTGGCATGACGCACTGTTGCATCAACCCCATCATCTACGCCTTCGTCGGGGAGAAGTTCAGAAGCTACCTCTTGGAGTTTTTCCGAAAGCACATCGTCAGACGCTTCTGCAAACGCTGCTCCGTCTTCCTGGGAGATGTCTCTGACAGAGCAAGCTCGGTTTACACTCGGTCCACCGGGGAGCAGGAAATCTCTGTCGGCTTGTGACCTGGATCAGGTCGTTGTACACAGCCTGGGGGTGGGAGTGGTTCTTTAAAAGGAAGTCACTGTCCTAGTGGGTCTAAGATTCATCCATCCATCTGGCCTCTCTTCTAAATATATTAGATCATTAGAGGCTGTCACTTCCGGAGAGCCAAATCCGTATACGTCGATGACACAGCAACCTTCTCATCTCTGCTCCACATACATCAACTTATTGGCACATTCTCCCTTTGCTGCAGAAGTTCATTATTAAAAAAAAAATCCTCAGAGAACTGCTGATTCTTGAGTTTGGTTAACCTGAGGAGGAATACCAAAATGAATCAAGACACATATTGTATAGTTTCTGACCTGCTGGAGGAAACAGGGGCAGTTGCAAATGTGCTTAAAGCAAGTCCTTGTCGCGATTGGTTAAGAAACGATGTCTTCCAAGTGTGATCTGCCCTCCAAGGCATGGTTGGTAAGTTTCACAGATGTTCAGGACCAGGGGAGAACTGGGAGAGCTTCTTCAGTGAGAAGGGGATCCTCTGCTGGGAGAGGGGAGGGAGCAGCTCCAAGCTGCATACCCCACACCCACAGGTGGCTCGGCGGCTGTGGGAGGACTGGCACTGGCTCGGGAAGGCAAGGCGAGCCCGGACCCTGGGAAGCGTGCACAGCACCGCTTGTCAAAGACAGAGCAGGGAATACCCCAGTTGCTGTTGCAGTGAGCTCATTGCATGGCCAAAGGATGCCCTGGGAAGGTGAGCATTTAGGGCAGGGAGGCCAACAACATGCAGGCGAGGTGAGGGGGCTTCCATGTAGGTCCAGGCACCAGGGATGGGAAGCGGAGAGTATTTTCACAGCATGTAGGATGAGAGTCAGCAGAACTTGGGATGGATTTGGGTTGGAGGTAAGGGGCAGAGGGGAGACAGACAGAACTTGCAGGCATCAAGCATGCACACTGGAGATGCCCTAAGGAAGACTTCAAGCATGGAAAGAAGATGAGGTTCAGGTCAAAAGCAGGAGGGGCTGGTGGAAGAGGAAGGGTCTGGTTTTGTGAGCTTGAACATAGCCCTCTGGAGACAGAACCTGGGCTGGCTCTCTGAGGCTGCTCCTGCCCTGGGAGCTGTCCTTCCCAGCCCGGCTCCAACGACAGGGTATCTCCACGAGGTTTAGAAACACTAGAGTTATGAACGTGTGAGTTGGAGGTCCAGGAACACATCCAGGTGAGGACTAATTCCATAGTTAATGAACCTCCAGAGCTTTCTAAGCATTGAGCTAAGACACCCTGGTAGGGGCAGGGAGGGAAGCCTGAATGAGTACATTTCTGCCCTCCCAGCACACACCACTGCTTAAACATTATCTTCTGGATTCAACTCTCCGTGGGCAGAGGGCAGAAGGCAGAAGGGACAGACTCATTTGGAAACAGGCCGCCTCCAGCTTGATCAGCCACAAAAAGCACAATTTACAGACCTTTGTGTTTCAGGCTGAGTGTGTTAGCTCTGGACGCTCCTTCCCGCCGCCATCTCCAGACACACTGTCCCCGACACCAAGGGGTCTTTTCATGTCAAAGAGAGAGTCATGACCTCGTGTTCTGCGGTGGCTACTTTCATGATCTTGTACCTGCCTGGTTTTGAATCTGGGGAAGAGCTGAGACCATTTGGGGAGATCAGGTGATGGAACATAAAGGAGTGAGAGTCGCTCAAGGGGTTAAGGTGGCAGGATAGTAAGAGGTACTACGGACTTTTCTCAAGCTCTGAAAGACGAAACTTGAGAGCATCGGTGGCAACGGGAAGCACCCGGAGATGCACTGAAGGTTGTTTCAAGGGCATCAGTATCTTGTGACCCTAGCCTCTGGGTCAACTCAAAGACTTCCTGGTATCTTTGTGTATGTGTGGGTATATATATATACATATCCCATATATGTGAGAATCTTAGGTCTATGGAAAGTTACAAATTGCTTAGGAGAAAATCCTTACTCAATAAAAACCACCCTTTAAAATAATTGATCGTATTCTTGTTCTTTCAGTCAACTGTCCATTTAGAAACTAGCATACAAAAGTGTGAAAGCATTTTGTAAGTAGCTGGTTTTGGAAAATTCCATACGTACACACACACACAGTGAATTACACTTCTTTTTAAATATCTGTAAAAGTTGCCCCTCTCCCTGGGTCAAATTGCCAGAATAATATTTTTGAAGAGGCTGCCTCTCAGGACATCGTTTCTGAGCAATGGACACTGGACCCTTTTAAATTTCTAGTTTAGTTCTACTACCAGAGCCGAAGGACTGACACGTTTTTAAAACACAGAAAAATCGATGTGTGTTTAAGCCCATGTCAGCTGTCTGTGTTTGCCAGTGAAGAAGCCCTAAGGTCACAGCTGGTCCTTTCTGTCATCCTAAGAAGCAGACACACAATGCATGAGGACGGCTTTTCATGAGGTTGCTTTTCTTTCATTTCAAATTTCCAAACACTTGGCTGTAATCGCAGTGGTGACAATGGTTGTGTCATTGACATTTGGATTTCTGAGTACGTGTCTCTTATCCCCAGAGAAGACAGGTGCTCCAGGAAGAGGTGATGGGTCCGGGTCACATCCATGGTTTGGGGCCAGCTGGGTTTCAGGCTTTCTCCTTCCGGAGCGGGTCACCATCCTACCTGGAGGTCGGTGGAATGAGCGGAAGACAAGGACAGCTGTGGCTGGCTCGTGGGACAGCTATTCCCAAACAACCTGAAGGACTGCCTTCTACCCGTGAGTCAAAGGAAGGCATGACCCAAGGAAGGGCAGAAGGGGGCTGAGTCCAAGTAGAGGGAGTGTCCAGGGCACCCTCCCATCATCCCCACACTCCTCACTTTGTGGGACCCTCCACTGCCCAGCCCCCTTCTCCCCCAGCCCCGAGACGGACAAAACAAGTTTGGAGTCATTGTGACTTTCAGGTTCTGACTCCACTCACCATGTCCTGGGTGAAGGTACCCTAATCCCCAGCCCGGAGGCCTCTGTCCTGGAAAGGGTTACATATGCACCATGGATAAAGTTAAAGTAAAGTGAACATCCTCAGCAGAGAGGGAAAATGTGCAAATTCGTAAGTTAGGATTCCGCTCACACTTGTATTCCAAGGTTCTAGTTTCAACACCTGCAACATTAGGGGCACCTGGGTGGCTTAGTCAGTTAAGCATCTGCCTTCAGCTCAGGTCATGATCCCAGGGTCCTGGGATCAAGTCCTGCATCTGGCTTCCTGCTCGGTGGGAAGCCTGCTTCTGCTTCTGCCTGCCACTCCCCCTGCTTGTGTTCTCTCTCTCTGAGAAATAAATAAATAAAATTTTTAAGAAAGGAGAAGTAAATAAAAAAATAAACACCTGCAATGCAAGTAAAGTGCATTGGCCTCACCACTGTTACGATGAAATCAAGGTATTTTTCTGTATGTGGTGCCGTATTTTTCTATTTGCCTTCAGTCTTTTCTGGAAGCATTTTTACAAGTCTTACTTTTATTTGGCTCCATATTGTTACTACTTTAGTTTTATTATAAGTTCTGTGCCATTGTGGTTGTGTCATGTGTCAGGAGCTTGGTTTTATTTCTTTTTCTTAGGGTGGTATCCAGTTTTTTTAACACTTAGAAAGTCTTTTCAAGCTGGAATCCAATGGACAGGCTTTCGGAGCCAGTAAGAACCTTGGGCAACACTGCCCCCCTGTGGCCACTTTGGTAACCAACAAGGGCGTCCCGCAGCCCAGCCGGGACGCGGAGCCTGGAGCCCGGGGAAGTTTTACTTTGGGCTGCTTCGTGTTTGCCTCTGCTGGCATCATTACTGTCGTGGACAAGAGGTATTTCCACAGCAGCGCAGGGTAGATAATGCTCGGCTCTTTCTGTTTCTGAGGACCAAGGGAGCGCCAGCGGAGGACGCGGGTTGATGCCTGCAGTGGAAATGAAGGTCCTAGTGGCCCAGAGCCAATCTCTGCAGATCACTGAACCCACAGCCTGGCAACAAGGCCACAAAATATTCTGTGACAAAGTGTTTTTCACAGTTCGTAAAAACGCCACAAGCCCCTCCCTTGTGTCTCTCTCGTGTATCCAGCAGTGGTCTCAGGTACCAAGTGTTGGAAGCAATCAAATATGATCGCCAGTTGGGTGGGCTTGTTTTTTATTCGCACTTCCTTTTTTCCATTCCTGTCTTCACCTCGGTCAGATCCCTCTCCTCCCATCACAGCATCTGAAAACCAGAAGGTTGTTGAGGACCAGTCAGCCCGAACCCGCACTTTCTGGACAAACAACAGAGCGCTCCCCTCCCCCACCCTCGCGCCAGGCGTTCTGACGTCAGAGGTCTCGGTGGGCCGGAGCATCCCGCCGGTTTTCAGTTCTCAAGGGGTTTGTTTCCCCGTCACACCTGCACAGCCAGCTATGCACCATGGAGGAGAGCAGGTGGGAGCACGCTGTGACTCCCTTGCGGGTCAGCACCCATGTTAAATGAGGGAGAGCTGGGCCCGCAATTCAAGGGGACGGGGGTGGGGGTGCTCCTGGCCCCTGGCTTAACCTCAGCGGCTGGTTGGAGTTAACCTGGGCAGTCTCGCAAATAGTGACACCTGGTCCCACCCCCGGGACTCTGATTTGCTAGGCCAGCAGAAGCTCCCGGCCATTCTAAGTAGAGCCAACTTTGAAAACCGCTGCTTAAAGCCCATCCAACCGAGGAGCGTCCTCGAGTGAGGCTGCTGTCCCTGGAGGACCCTGCCCGCCTGGAAGGGGGTGGCGCGAGGGCCAGGGAGGGTCTGGATTCGACTCCTCGATTTTCACAACAGAGCATTAACTCTGTCTTCCCGCCAGCTGGTCTTTAAAGCATGTGAATCTACACCTGCTTGGCAATATCAGCTCTCCCTATTGGAGGCTCCAAGCATCTTGCTTTCGTTTCTGGTTTGGGATTATGTTTCAACCCGTCCCTTCCAAGTGAAAAGTAAATAGAGATGGGCTCTCTGGCGCCCCTGTGGAGCTTGGCGGCTTCACATTCAAGACGGAATTAAGTAGAAATACGCAGAAAAGGTCTGTTCGACCTTCACAAGTAAATCTCGATTTTGCTTATGTTGGCGAAAGAATTCCCCCCTCCTCCATTTCCTCGTCCCTCCAGGGAGCCATCCCTTTAACTGTGTCCAGTAAAGCCTTATCCCCGAAGACCTGGAAAATGCTTAAGTCTGTGTCTGCCCTGGGAGATACAGTGATAATTCTGCAGAGAAAGCAACAAGGTAGTTTTAAAACAGCAATAGCCCATATTTACTCGAAAGCACCTGTCCTTGGGTGCCTGGGTAGCTCAGTCAGTTAAGCATCTGCCTTCAGCTCAGGTCATGATCCCAGGGTCCTGGGATCGAGTCCTGCATAGGGCTCCTTCCTGAGTGGGGAGTCTACTTCTCCCTCTCCTGCTCCCCCTGCTTCTGCTTGTTCTCACTCTCTCTCATAGATAAGTAAAATCTTAATAAATAAAATGACTGCACTATGGTTTATTTCCACTAGGTAATACTCTTCAAAAATCCCTTTTCAGAAAACTATGATTTTTTTTTTCTAATGGATCATCAAATCAGGACTCTGTTGATTGGATATCTCACTCCTTCCTACAGGGTGGCAAGTGGAACCTGCTAGAAAAAAGAGCAGGGATTGAAAAGTCAGACTAACTTGGGGTCCAGTCTGGAGGCTGGGAGAGCTTGGGGAAGTGACTCAGCATCCGTCTTGGGACGTCAGAGTCCCTTCCTGTGACTTGGGATACTATCTGCCTGATACTATCTGCTAGGTGGGACTGGAGTTTCTAGACCAGCCTGCCCGGAAGAACTTTCTGTACTGATGGAGACGCACTGTCCAGTACAATGGCCACCAGACCAGTGCAAAATGCGGCTAATGTAACTATAGAACTGGGTTTTTAATTTTATTTCATTTTAATTAATTTTAAAACAGCCAATGCATGGCCCAATGCACCATGCAAGGCTGGCATATAATAAGTAGTCAAGAAACATCAGTATAACTTGGATTGTGGCATCAGGGATTCCTAGGTAAGCTGCTCAATGCTTCTAGACTCAGTTTCCTCATCTGTGAGTTGGGGCCCAGAGTGATACCTACTAGTTCATACATTTGCACGGAGGATGAAATCAGAGATTGCGTGTTGGCTGAGCGCAGTGCCTGGCACATCGGAGTTCTCCTGGCTGTTAGCTACTTTCCTGATAATGGCTATTTCCTCTTTAGATCAGAACTGCACTCTCTCGAAGAATGCTCTTCGGTGTGGTGGGCAACGCAGCTCCCCTTCTGCAATGGAATGGAAGCTGCTGGGGACCTGGGAGGGCTCTTGGGTATGAAATCAAACCCTGTGGATTGACAGCAATCGACGGAAAGGGGCTGCCAATATTAGGGCGTTGTGCTCAATCCGTGCGACCCTGGGTAGTGTCTTGGGAAAGGCTTTCGGGGGCGGGGTGTGGGGGGCGGGGATTAACCTGAGAATGTAATTCCGGCTGATGCAGACCTTGCAGCTCTAAGCAGACTGGGAGATGGGGGGTGGCAAGCCAACTCCCCGCTCCCTCCCTCCTCTGGAATTCCGACAGAAGCGGACACCCGGAGAAGCAAGGTGGGAACACAGTTCACTTGTGCGTTGACCTTGTGCCGCCCAATTTTAGCATTCGTTCGTTCATTCTACCAACCAACATTTATGGAGGAGGGCCTATGCACGACCGACAGGGGGCGTCGGGTAAGGGGAGCTTGCAGGGGGCGCGGTGCCCCTGAGCGAGGTTGCTTGGAGGCTCCGTGGGTGGAGTCTAGGAGGCGCCACTACGCAGGCGCCAACGGGTGCACCAGGACCAGGCACCGTCCAGGTGCCTAATGTGGCCCAGCAAAGATGGGTGGGGCAGACAGACAGTGATTTTTCTGACCATTTTGTAAAGAAAGCGTAGCTACAACCGCTTCTTGGTTTCATGCCTCCTTAAACAGCTTAAGCAGAACAGAACGTGCTCATTCCTGGGCCCAACACCGCTGACCGGAGGCGGGGTCCTCCAGGGCTGGGGACAGGGCTGGGTCTGCACAAGACACCAGCCTCTTTGAATTCTTGGGGCCGCTTCTGTAGTTTCCCGGTCTCCGCTTTTGCTTTCAGCGTGTTTGTACCAAAGGGAATCAGTGAGACGTCTCCTTCCCACCCCTGCTTCCCGCTACTCCGTCATCCATCCAGGAGGCGATAAAGTGACCACCGTCTTATCATTTGGGAGAGATTTCCTGCAAAATCACGTCTCTACCCTTATCCCCTGTGTTTTCACCAATGCCAGTATCATATACCACACCTTGGGCTTTTTTCACTTTACGATCTTGGGCAAGTTTCTTAAGCTCTCTGTGCCTCACTCTCCCCATCTGTGGAATGGGGGTAATAACGCCAACCTCATTGATTGTTCCAAGGAGTAAATAAATGAACTAATAAATGAACGGGCATGTGGCCATATGTAACAGGTCTTAACTGTCACATGACAACCCCTTGGTGAGTTTCCCCTGTCGTCCACCACGCAGATTTTATTTTTACGGAAGTGAATTTATTAACTTTTTCTTTGGCTTCTGTGTTTTATGACATGCTTGGAAAAGCCTTCCCCACGCTGAGATTGCAAAAATCTCCCATCTTTATTTCTAACGCTGTTATGGCTTCATTTTCTATCATTTGTATTGCTCTTTCGAATTCATCTTGGAGTGCAGAGTGAAGTGGGAATCCAAGGTTTTTCCCCAGATGACCATCCTGAGACCATTTATTAAATAATTTCCTACTAACTTAAAATGCCATTTTTGTACTATTTTAGGCTCCCTCCCCTCCCCTCCCCCTGCCAGTGTTTGGCCCTATTTCTGTGTTTCCAGTTAAAGGACTAGATCCCTGGGTGTCATTTAATGTGTTTCCTTCCTTGGGGCGGCCCCTTCATGCATGGGGCGAGTCCTTCCGTTGCTCCACATGGGGCGCACTGCCCCTGCTTCCGTGATGGGAACACGGATGGGTGGGTCAGGGACTGTCAGAGCCACTAGCGTCCCCCACCGGCCTTTGGTGATCTCTCAAGGGCCGTTGCAGTGGTCACGAATTCGAGAGGCTGCCCGCCTACCACAAAGTGCCAGGGTGTGCTGCTCAAAGCAAGCCAATCCGATTCTTGCTCCCAAAAGTGATGACCACGAATGCACCCCACAGTGGCCAGCAGTGCCCTGGAGGGAGACTTTCGGACCGCCTGGGGTGATGTCCCAAGGCAGAGCAGCCTGGGGTCCCGTCTTTCCTGAGGGAAGACATCCAGCAATTCCTTCGGTCCTGTGGTCAACCCCAAGGACGTTCCAGCTCTCCCCATCATGGCTAGCCGAGCTGAACCCCCACTAGTACAGACATAACCCCCCCACTTCTCCCACACTCCGCAAGAAATAGTTCTCCACCTCATCCTTTTCAGCTGCCCCTTTCTTTTTCCAGATGAGCTAATGGGTTTTCACACACTGATTATTCACCCACTGTTGTAGCTTGAATGTGTGTTGGCCTCCCCCAAAATTTGTATGTTGAAATCCTAACCCCCCACCACCATGTGATGGTGTTAGGAGCTGGGGGGGCGGGGGGCTTTGGGAGGTGATGAGATCATGAGTGTGGAGCCTCACGAATGGGACCGGTGCCCTTGTAAGGAGACACACGAGAGCTCGCTCCTTCTCTCTGCCCTTCCCCTGTGAAGACAAAATGGGCACATGGCCATCTGCCAACCAGGAAGTGGGCTCCCACCATTTGCCACGTCTGCTGGCCACTCAGTCTTGGACTTCCAGCGTCCAGAAGTCTGAGAAGCACACGCCTATTCTTTAAGCACCCCCACCCACCCACCCAACAGTCTGTGGCAATTTGATACAGGAGCCCGAGCCAAGACACCAGCCCTTTCTTCTACTCGGTGTTTGTCTGTCCTCTGGGAAATTGCTTTCTCAAGGGGCCTGATGATAATTACAAAAGAATACTGCTTTTGGAAGATGAACCCTTTGGCCCCTCTCGAAGTCCTGCCCACCGTCCCCCTCTCGTGGTATTCCTCCTCGACCAAGAACTCCACTCCCTCCTTCACCCAGCACAGAGGTAACAGATCACGGTGGAAAGCGTCACGAATCCGGGACTCGCATGTGAAAGCATTTAGCGATTTACCTAATGTAGATCGAGAAGCTGGTGTGCTGGTGTTAGAGCCCGACATGGCCCAAGTCTTATCTTCAAGGAGCAACAGGAGCCAGGGTCCCCGTGAGAGTGAGGGGCGCCCCCTGTGCCCACGCCGGCCCCCCAGCCCAGAGCTTCTGCCGGAGCCCGGGAAGCGGGAGAAGCCATCTGATGCCTCACGTTTCCATCAGGCCCATACTCAGAAGCACAAAGGAAGCTAGTCTCTAGCCAAACAAACACTCCCTCACTCTGAGCTGCACTTGTCGTAGAGCCCAGACTCCCACTTCCCCCTTCCTGGCATGTTGGGTCCCATCCCGGGACTCAGGAGTCAAATTCAGAAGGCACAGGGCTCGTTCCTCCCGGTCCCCCAACTCCCACAGTTGGTTCTGGGGGTGTAGCGGGTATCCACCAGAGCATGCTTCTCCTCCAGTGGCCGTCCAGCAAGGTCTGGCCAGATTTGGGTTGTCGCAACCTGGGAAGAGGCCAGCAACGCTCTTCCACATCCCACAACACACGGAACAATCCCCCGCAACAAAAGCTTATCCGATCCAAATGTGGACGGTTGCCACGGTTAGAAGCCCTCCCTGGTGTTTCCGCCTTGCTTGAAGCCTCATCAAGAGGAGTCTGGGGGCGCTTGGATGGTTCAGTCGGTTAAGCATCGACTCTTGGTTTCGGCTTAGGTCTTGATCTCAGGGCGTGAGATCAAGCCCTACATCAGGCTCCCCGTACTGAGTGTGGAGTCTGCCTGGGATTTTCTCTTCCTCTGCCCCTCCCCACTTGTTTTCTCTCCCCCGCCCTGCCCCAGTCTCAAAAACATAAAATGAAATAAAATAAAATAAAATAAAATAAAATAAAATAAAATAAAATAAAATAAAATAAAATAAAATATAAAGGAAAAGTCTGAGGGCTGTAGGGGGCTGGTCCTGGCCCCTCCCAGATTTCTGCAGCTTCCTTGTAGAACATTCCAGATCCCTGGCACGGCCTCAGGAGACTGGCTGTCCACAGGCACGATATCTTCATCCTCATTCATGCCACTCCTCCACTCCCACACCTGTCGATGCAGGACACGCTCACGGCGAGTCCTACCAGGGGCCAGAATGCCATGCCCTCTGACCCCAGTCCCCACTGACAAGGTGCCCTTAGAACATAGCCACGCCGGGCATCTTCCTGAGTGATCCAGTTTGGAGTGGGAGGTGGCGGTCCTACGAGGAGAAAGTGCAAGGACCAGTGTATACGCATGGGAGGAATTTCAGTGGAAACGGTGTGTGAGAAAACAGGGAGGCAACTTCAGGGAACTCTAAGTGGTTTTGTGAGAGCAGAGGAGAGAATAAAGTGGGAAGAGACAGGATTGCAAGCTGGTAGGTGGAGAGCAAATTGCAGAGCACTGCGGAGTGCAGGCCAGCAGCGGGGCGGGGGGAGGGCTGAAGCCAGGGAGTAAAGGCATACTCTGGATGGCTCATTGGCAGGCAAGGTTCTGGAGGAAGGCAGGGACAGAGTCAGAGCCGCCAGGCGAGGGTTGGGCTGTATTCCTTCTGGGACACAGCAGAGGCCTCTGCCAAGGTAAAAAGCTCTAAGCAGAGACAAGTGAGGGATCTGGAAGCTACCTACCAAGGACAAGGACTCATCAGGACTTGGGCTGAAGGAGTGAGGGAAGCAGGGAGGGCAAGACTTGGGCGCCAGCCTAGGGGGATGGGAGGCACTGGCTTCAGGTGCAGGTTTCAGGACAGGTTGAGTTAGAAATCCTGGGGGCCCTCCAGGTGGCAGTGTCAGAAGTTGCCTTGAACCCAGCAGAGCACCTACGTAGAGATCCACAGTCACAAGCAGTGGACACCATGGGCTGGACAGATGGCTCCAGACAGAACCCGGAGGTGCACAGGCAGCAAAGGAGCCCCAAGGAGAAGGAGAAGGTGTGCCAGGAAAGGCAGAGCCAGTGCAGAGAAGAGACCTCTGGGAGAAAGAGGAAGTGTCAGCAATGTCCAATGCTGCAGAGATATGAAGCAAGGTAAGAGCGGAAAAAACATCCAATGACCCCGTGATGCAATCAGAAAAGCAAGATAACTTCACGGCCCTCTCCTGTCGCTTCCCGCACCGACTCACGGCCAAGGACACAGAATCGTACTTCCTCCCTCCCCCTGGAAAAGCACGACTTTTGTACCCAAGTTCTGGACTCTCTGGAGGGGGGACAGGACCAGCCTCTGGGGTTTGAAGGTCCTGGTTAGCTGGTTAGGGGCCCTTTCCAGTCACCCTTTCCCGAGGGGGCAGCTGAGTCCTTTGGGACAGGCAGGGGACGTGGGGGCAGAGATGGGAGCCCCAGGGCCTGCAAGGGAATGGCTGCAGAGCCTCTGGGGAGCTCAGGGACTGTCCCTGGTGGGGCCCTGGGGAGGGAGGAAGCCGAGCCTTCAGTGTCCAACAGCTGGGCTCACAGGGGCCGAGGCCCTAGGAAGGGCCACCACGGCCCCCAGGGCAAACCCTGCCTGTCATGACGGAATGTTGTTAAGATGAGACTACGACTTGGTTTATTGCTCTTTCACTCTATTTTAAATATGGTTACTATCAGACCGGGGACTGTCCAACCCACCCGACCCCATGGAAACAGGAGTGTGGCCACTTAGGTGGGGAAGAAGAAAGAGGAAAGAAAAAAGAGAAAAAGCTGGAGGATGGGGCCCGAGGGGGGTCCAGTTCCTCTTCGACTCTGTTCTTCACCCTCTGACGCCAACGGGTGAGTAACCAGCAGAGCGGTCACGTGGAGTGAGCGAGTGGTTTGCCCCTTGTTGTGCATGTTGACTCATCCGGTGTGCATGAGTACCCACAATGGGGCTCCTAGTCTTATGACATGGGGGTTCTAGAAATTTTGGTTGCCATTTCTTGTTATGCAGGAAATCTGTAGGAAACCCAGCACAGGCCATGGGTGCTATGGGGTCTGTCCAGATGTCCTCTGCAGGGCCAGTGCACCCATCCTCTCAGCTGCTGGGGACAGGGACCACCTCAGCCACTGGAACCTGCCTTCCCAGGGCTCTGCCCCCTCCCAGGGCATGACCGAGGCCCGTGTCTGGCCGAAGGGGGTTGCGAGGGCCCGGCCCCCTTCCCTCCATGCGGAACAGTGCGAATGGCCATCGCAGGCCCAGAGCTCCTCGAGGGGTCAGCAGGGGGCTTTGGCGGTCTCCTCAACTGGGGTCTGCTTCTTCCTCTGTCCAGTCCTGCCTCACCCACTCGCTGTCGGGGGTGCCTCCCGGAAGCCTTCCCCAGCCAGGCCTCTGCCTGCAGCTGTCCCCCTGAGCTCTGGACTCCCAGGAATTAGATCAAAAATTGTCTGGTTCCTGGTTTCAACTTCCTCTTCCACAGAAACTCACATGCCGATAAGTAATAAAATGTCTCCCCCTGAGTTCTGTTTCCCTTGTCTTGCTCCATCTCTGAGATACAGGTGGATGGCTCCTCAAGGACCTAAAGAAGACGTTAGGAGGAGAAGGGAGGAGAGAAGAGGTCGTGCCCCCCCTCACCTGGCTAACTCCCACTCGGGCTTTTTGCTTAGACGACCCCTCCCATGGGACACCATCCCTGATCCCTCTGGATGGAGCCAGGTGTCCTTGCCCACGCACGGCTCCCCTAGCTCCCGTGGGCTTCCCCCAGCACAGTACCAGATTCCCCGGATTACAATCAGTTATGTACCTGCCTGGTTCCCTTTAGAACGTCAACGCCATGAGGGCAGAGCCCAGGTCTATTTGCTCACTGTTTTCTCCCGGGGCCTGGCAAAGTTCCTGGAACCCGGGACATGTGTCCTGCAGAGTCTTGGCAGAAACCAAATGGCACATTCAAGTAAGGCAACTGAGGAAGGCTGGTAAGAGGATTCCTCCCGAGATTTAGACAGGGTGTAGGGAAACCCCAGGGCGTCATGCAGTGCTTGGTACAGGAGAGGACAGGCTGCCATTCCCCCTGCTCGGAAGAAGGGGTAAAGGAGGGGGAGCTGCCACAGTCAAGGTTAGGACACACCAGCCCCACCAGGAAGGAGCCAGGGCGCTAAGCCCCTTGACCTCAGTCTCTAGCCTCCTGCCCAAAGCCCCCATTGCTTCAGAGGGCAGAGGCTCTGCTGTTAAGATGAGCCTCCCTGGACACAAAGCAGGCTGGAAGGGATGGAGAATGGATACAGAAGGGCAAACGGGGGGTTTACCAGACAGCAGACACTAAACGCCTATGCAATGAATAACATTTTCCAACAACTATGCCCTGAATATTCACTCAATTATTTATTATTTTGACCCCTGGCTGATGTAAACGAATCAAAAGGCACCCACCCTAAAAGACTGTTGAGCGTAACACCAACACGGAGCAGACGGCCAGGCCTCCGGCCATGTGTGACAGGGAGCTGGTGCCCCGAGGTCCCCCCAGAAAGCTAGCCCCTGGGGAAGAAACACACCCACAGGTGGGAACAATATGGAAGCTTATCTGGCTTTGCCTCGACTCCAAGTGGTAGGTGCAAAATCCGAGACTCCAAAACCTGAGACTCGTGCAAATAGCAAGTTCGATTTTATACTACCCTCAAAACGGGAGACCCCGAAACTAAAATTCAGCTCAGGCCACGGATGCCCCTCATGGTCTTGGTGGAAACAAGTGCAAAACTCCTCCGGAAGGGAGGGCTCCCACCTCGGGCCACAAAAAGGGGCTGCAGGACCAGTAAGTCCCAGTAAATGTGAAGTCACAAGGACGCCACAAAACACACGAGGAAACGCATCACCAAGGGTGACGGTGGGCAGGCCTCCCAAACCATAGAACTAGAACCCTGAAAGACTTGTTTAAATCATTAGTTGATTCAAAGTATTTGGGGGGGGGGCGCCTGGGTGGCTCAGATGGCTAAGTGTCTGCCTATGGCTCAGGTCATGATCCCAGGGTCCTGGGGTCGAGCCCCATGTCTGGCTCCCTGCTCCACGGGGAGTCTGCTTCTCCCTCTCCTTCTCCCTCTGCCCCTTGCGCTGCTCATGCTCTCTGTCTAATAAATAAATAAGGTCTTTAAAAAGACAAACAAACAAACAAAAAACTATTTCTACAACGAATCAAAATCCTAAAAACAAACATGCAAACAAAAAAGCAACTAACAATATTACTACCAGAAGTTACTCAGGGTGTACAAGGGTATATTTGACTTTTGTCGCGTTTGTCCTACTGCCCTCACTCAGCACATTGTCTCAGAATATGAGAAGTCCAAGAAACCCTTCTGGAATAGGAGGGCCTTTACTCACTAGTCATTTCTCCTTTCCTTTCCTAGGGGTACATACTTCCCTTCCACCCACTTGTCTCCTAACAGGCGAGTATTAGGATAATTCTCAGGATTTACTGATTTTTCCCTCTTTCTGTGTCTGTAATAGGATTAGACTCAGACATCGCTGTAATGCACCACATTTCAAGGTTTGGGAACAAGACTGTACCCTAGTTCGTGTTCGGTTGCTACTGACAAATTTTTAGAACTGTTATTGAAGCCATTTTATAAGGTACCAGAGGAGGGCAAGGTCATGGATCCTACTTCCCTCTGCCATCTTTCCTGGAGAGCACATACTCATGTTTTTTAGATTTCATAAGAATTTCAAAACCCTTAAGCACAGCTTCAGCTTGGAAAGCCCCAGAGGTGGTGGTGTTGATGTGTGGTCGGCTTGATTGGGAATAGGGGCATGTTGGACGCTTCCTGCTCACGGACTCTTCACAGAGCAATTGATGACATTTCAGCACAGAAGGGTGTTGGTGACCCTGGGGAGGCCAATCTCAGCGGAATGATGAGGACTGATGCCAGGCTGGTGGGGACTGAGTAGAGAATGAACAAGGACAAAGTAGGAAGAGTGGTGTGTTTGGACAACGAGTGGAGGCTGCCTGGGAAGAGGGAAAGTATGTAGTTAGAGCAACGTGTGGGGTTCAGGATGGGTTTGTGGTCTTTATTTAGAGGAGAGACCAGAGCATTTCAATATTGCCAAGAATGCAGTCGTGGTTGGAACTGACCCTCGGAAACAGTTGCTGGTGGTCAGACAGAATGTGGTCCTGAGGGGAGAAGGAGAAATGAGCCTTTGCTCTCCAAGGAGCAGCTCTATCCGTGGAGGAGGAGGAGGGAATGCAGATGCCACGATGACATTTAAAGCCGGGGGCCAGGGAGTGGAGAGAATGCTGAGAAAAGCAGGAGATGAGGTCACCTCCTGAGCGGAAGTGTGGGTGGTGGCGGTGGGAGTTTGAAGGCACTAGAAAAGTGTTAAGGGTCTTGGAATAGCTGATGGAAAACAGGAGAAGGTGACGATTTGGGCCACTCAGAAGAGTGATTGGGGAAACAAGAAAAATCTCTGGAAGCTAGCTGAGCCTGGAGACCACAAATTAGTGATGGGTCTTCTCTTTGTGGCTAAGTGGTTTTAACCAGCTCTCCTCAGAAACACATATTCAGAGAAAAATTGGAAGGGAGGAGCAGGTAGACAGGTCGATCTAAGGCTGGGGCTTCAAGGGAGAGCAGGATATTGACCAGAGAGTGGCTAAGTGATAGACCTGGGTCTCAGCGAGATGGGAAGGATGTGACCACCCAAGGAGCTCACAGGGAGAGGTGGAGGACTGGAGGAAAGACAACAACCAATGCTGGGAAGTGATCAGAGGAAGAGGGGGTCACAGGTGAGTCATCAGGAAAGTGAGCGATTTCATTGTACGGGTTCAGTGGTGGATCAGTGTTAACAGACCTGACTGAAATTGAATTAATGAGTCCATGAGAGTTATGACTGGGGTGCTGGATGGGGATCAACTTGGGCAGGTAAGTCCCCAGGGACATGGAGGAAACTGAGGTGAACAGAAGCCTGTTATCCATGGCACACAGGCTAAAATAAAAGAAGGGGACCATTAGGCCAGTGGTGGAGCAGAGAGTGGTACGTACGGTCAGAGAGCTGGGGACCCAAGGGGTCTCCTACATACCTGGGAGCAATGGTCAGCAAGTGGCACTGGGGCCCGGGATGTCACCTCCTGACCCCCAAGTCTGAGGTAGGTGTGAGAGGGAAGGAATATCCTCAAGGTTCAAGAGATGCTAGGAATGTTCTGGAATGTGTGAAGGACGTCAGGAGGAGCATCCGTCCTGGAGTTCAGATTTCAGAGGGCACAGAGGAAGAGCATGGGGAGAGAGGAAACACTGAGAAGTGAGCCTAGGGCAGAGCAACCACAAAGGAGAATGGTGATGAGAACCAAGACAAGGTACATGACCTGAGGAGTTGAGTGGGATGGGGGCGTGATGGCAGTACCTGGTCTCCTGTGTTCCGGAAAGTTCCACCTGGGCAGGCCACAGGTAGATGGTGGGCAAGACAGTCAGAGAGGGATGGAGTGCTACAAAGTGTATCATTCTCCAGCAAGCAAAGGGCTCAAGACTCTAGAAACAGATGCCTCCCTTCCAAGGTTGTGTTGGCTCAGCTCCTTCAAGATGGGATGTGGCGTAGAGGAAGTGTATTAGAGGAAATGTCTCTGAGAGATTGCAAGGGAGCTGGGAGAAGCTGGGAAAGCTACCAGAACACAAAGCGGAATTGACCCCAAACGAAGGAGAGAAAGAGGGAGTGAGGCTGGGGGAAAGCACTAGCCAAAATCGCCATCAAAGAAGCCCACCTCCCCGAACTGGGCCTGTCCCGGTGTTCCTAAGAGGCTCACTGGCTGAAGCAGTCCCTGGTAGGCATGGCCTTGGCACGAATGCGAGAATGTGTTTCAGGGTGTGGCAGCTGGGACCCTCGGTCACTATGCTCCCTTCAGAGATGTGGAGGTCCATCCCCATTTTCACACCAAGACACGGTAACACACGTATGTTGAAGGCAACGCTTCTCAAATTATGTTCTGCAGAGCCCTTGGCCCATAAATATCTGTTTGAGACTTAAAAAGGGGGTTCCATGATCAAACAACTTTGGGAAACACTGCAGACCCTCTCTTCCTCATGGAGGATCACCATGCTTATTAGCATAGTAAGAGTTCTGAGAAGTCCTGCAGTAAAGAAACTGGCTTAAATTTTTTAGTTTTTCAAACTTACATGGGCAAAGTCACCCCCACCCCAACTTCTCTTTTACACTTTTTTAGCACACTGCAGAATAAACGGAACGTGCACGGAGAGACGCTTTTTTAGATATACTTAACAATTTTTCTTTCAGTAGGTACATAGAAAAGCTGTGTTTCAGGGCTGATTACCAATACAATCACATTTTGCAAGGATCAGTCCCCCCTTTGCTGCCCTCCCAGGAAGGCCAACTACTGGGAGGACCAAGCCCTGAGGTGGGGTGTTAGTCATTAGGCAGCTGGTAGGAGAAAATGTGGGGGCAGGACAGACAGCCTCAGAATCCTGAAAATTGTAAAATTTGCCCTTTTAATCTACTAAATGCCAAGTAACTAATCCGGCAGAAAGCAGTCATCTGAAAGCAGTTTTTGCACATTTTCCGTTAAGAAGCAGTGCTATCTAAAATTATAATAGCTGTTATTTGTGACTATCATATTAGAGATGATTTTTTTCTGTACTTTCCAATTTTTCTGTCATGTAATATCTTCAAATAAAAATTAGATTGACGGATTGATAGATAACCTGAGGGCACTGATATTTGAAGAAGCCATTTTAAGGGATAGATTAAATTATTGTACTTTTAAAATTTTGAATACCCATTTCTCAATATCAAGTTAGATCCCTGAGAAATTCAGCATGTTAGCAATTCATCATCCAGAGCTGCTCGAAACTCTTCACTGAACTGAATTCAGTGTTGGATATCTATCCATCGGCATCCAGTCAAGAGACAGAATCACACCAGTAGTCTGAACAAAGAACATTTACTATGAAGAATTACTAATTAGTAACAGGGGCCTAATTACAGGGCCAGCAGAGGTAGGGAGCCGTCTCTAGGCTAAGGCAGAGCCCCCAGAAGGAATACATTTGGACAGTGACTTCCCTCCCCAGGCTGAGCTTCAGACCTTGCTGGAGATGGTGTGACTACAGCCCACTGGACCGTGTGCTTTCCAGCCTCCGTGGAATAAGAACTTAGTAAAACAAGAAAAAAAAAATGAGATCGTGAGCATTAATTATTGGGCCTAATCATGTGCTATTCCTGTGCACACCTGTCTCCAAGCCTCCTCTGACCATCTCACGAAAAGTGTGAACCCCCAAACCATCCCGGCCCTTCCTACCCTCCTTCCTCCTTTGCTTTTCTCTACAGAACACCCGTCTGACTGTGCTACAGCTTACGTACTTATTCTGCTTTTGTCTGTAGAACATAAGCTCCATGATGTTCAGGATGTCTGCCTATGTTATTCACCCAGAACAGTGCCAGGCACCTGCTAGGCCCTCTGTAAATAGAGGCGAATAGCTGAATAGATGAACCGAATGAATGAATGATCTCTGTATACGGGAGAGTAAGAGTTACAGCTTCTAAGTTTCTTGGACTGAAATTGGGGTTGACTTATAGGATCAGAAAGAGCTCAGACCCTCGAAGGTAAGGTTTGTAAGCCAGGCGCAGAAACCACAGGACGCAGTAAGGTTTCACAAACCGTGAAGACCCTAGTATGGTTCCAGAGAGTAGAATGGTCATAAAACTTTCCTCCTGCCTCCACTTCAGACCTCCAAACCCTTCCTTCCTACCATTTAGAAGTTTCTAGAAACCCAAGGCCTTGGAGCGCTAATACACAGTATAGCAATTATAGGCAACAAAACTGTACTGTAAACATCAAACTTGCTGGCAGGATGCATCTTAATTGTTCCCACCACTAGAAGAAACGATAGTTACGTGACGGGACAGAGGCGTTAGCCAACCTCCCGACGGTAATCCTGCTGCAGTATAAACGGATCAAATCAATACGCTGTATGCCCTAAACTTACACAGTGGTGTATGTCAATTATATCTCAATGTAAAATAAAAGGGGGAAGAACCCCATGGCCTGAGGCTGGATAAGCAGAATGTTGGGAATGCAGCCAAAATAAAATAATACTGAAAGTGAAGGCCATTAATATCAGGAAGTTAGGGGTGGTCCCGAATTTCCAGTGTTTCTCCTGGGAAACTTCAAATTTCACACCATTCTGTGACATACGTGAGGTCCTGCCTGCTGCTGTTTGCCTCCGTTTAACCGTGTAGTGTACGTGTGTACGTCCATGGGGCTCTCCACGTCTCCGAGCTGACTTGACTCTCACTCCCTTGCCTAGCGCGGACCAGGGAGCATCTGGCAATAAGGCAGGAGACTTACTGAGTCACCATCACTTACTCAAGGTCCTGGGGAGGAGAGGTGGGGCTGGCGTGGCTCCAAAGAGCCCAGTCGAGGTGGGTAGAGCCCAGGCAGGCCGGCCACGGAGGGTCCCAGGGCTGTGCCGCCTCCCGTGGGCAGCGACCCCCCGCTCACTCACAGGATCCCGTGCAGGGGCGGGAGGCGGGCAAGTCCTTGCCAGGAAGCTCACATCGCCCAGGTTCCCAATGACACCAACCCCTCCGTGTGAAGGACCAACGTCATCTTTGAGTTAAATTTAACACTCAACCACATATTTGTCTGGCCCATTTTATGTTTGTTTTTGCCTTTCTTTTAATAGTGTGTTTCTATTTCCATCTTCACAGGTCCCCACTCCGAGCTGAGCGCTACCTCAGACATACCTCTGGCCTTCATGAACAGGATGTCCTTTAACCAACCCCGTGAGTGCTGAACCACTGCGTAGGGGGATGGCCCCAAATTAGGTCAGTCACAGGTCCAGAGAGCGGATCCGGGAGGAGTTCATATGGACTTACAGCTGTTCGGTGTTCCTCTTCTCCCTTCTTCCTTCTTCCAAGCCACCCCCTGCCCCGTCCTGCCCCTGACCACCCACTGCTTCCTCCCCCAGCTCTGAAATCTGGACTCCTCCAGCTTCCTTTCTCTCCAGCCTCAGACCTCCCCGCTCCCCACCGCAGTCCCCGGCTGGTAGGTTCCCCCTCAGGCTCTGTAGCCCAGACTTGATGCCCCCCTCAAACCTCCGTGGAATTTTCTGGGATCTTCTGGGAGCAGGGTCAGCGCCTCACGGCTTGCTTAACTCCTGGCTTTGCTCACTATGTTTTCTGGTCCTAAGCATCTCTGCACCAGCCCCCTTCCCAAGTGACACCACTCTGCGGCTTCCTTTGTCTCCAGATCCTCTCTTGGGATGTCCTCCCCTCCCCCCAGTCACAGCTCAGTGTCTCTCAACAGGGACAGCGAGAGCCAGAGCTCACGCCGCTCACTGGGGCTCTCCCCGAGCCTTCTAGATGCCCTACGGATGCAGGGAGTGGGCTTCTGCAGATATGCAAGGGAGCGCCAGGCCCTGGGGTCTGCACACAGAGCAACCACAGGACACTTTCCCCTCCACCACTGCCTGTGACCTGCTCAGAAGTGCCCTGCTGTCACCCCACCTCGTATCACTGGGGAGCAGTGGCAACTCAGTTCCCTTATCTGGGGCAGCCAGGAGGACGCCTGTCTAAAGGCCAGGGGGAAACCAAAGGCGGGGTCCAGGGGAACCGGGGAAAAGAAAACAACTTCCTGGTTTCTCTCAGAGGCTTGAGAAACCCTGCAGGGGTCCGGAGGAGCTTTCAAGTTGCTTTCTTTGGGTTAGTCCCTGACCCAGACGGAGACCAGTGACTTGTGGTTGTAGAGCTCCCCAGGGGTAAACAGTGGCTTTTCTTGCCCTTAAAGGTCAGGACCAGCTGCTCAGAAGAAAGCCGGTCTCTCAGCTGCCCCAGGCCATTCCCACAGCAGCTCGGATGGTGGGTCGGGAGGCCGTGCCGTTCCCCGCTGGAACTCTGTCAAGTGGTAAGTCATCTATGTGTTTAACCAGTGACGTCCATGTTGATGCTTGGGGTGGTTTCGCTTTTGCAAACCTTTGTTTCTATCCTTCGAGAGAAGAGCTCAGCCAGCCTGTCACAGGAAGCTCTCTCACGGGGTGAGCAGACTTTTTGGACACGTAGAAATTAGGACCCATGCCGATTTCATGCCACTAAACCACAGCGTTTGGGTCTCTTTGATGGTGTGTTGTCTTAAATATTATCTTCAGATAGGCAAATCTTGTTTCCACCAGGGAAATTTCAGGTCTGTGAAGAAGTGTAATGCTTCCTTTTATGACCCCGGTGGTATTAGAGCGTTACCAAGTACATGAAGGCTTGATGAGGAGGCCAATGACAGTAGCCGCTCTCAGCAGGTGGGGATGGGTTAGAGAAATGTTCATTTTCAATCTTCTGAGCTGTAGACCTACTCTGGGTAAAATGAAACACCAGAAAAGGGACAGAATGGCTTCCCGGACACTAATCCAATTTTTTTCCTCCTCCAGGAGCACCCAGCTGTATGAAGGACAATAATCTCTCCCGACTCCACAGGGCGGCCTGAGGATGGATAATTACACGTCAGCTCCAGAGGATGACTATGACGTCCTCATAGAGGACGACCTGAATAGCGGCGAGCTAGAACGATGCGACCGCTACGACACCAAGATCCTGGAGGCTCGGGTGGTACCGCAGCTCTCCACCACCGTGTTCCTGGTTGGTCTCCTGGGCAGTCTCTTGGTTATGCTTATCCTGGTGAAACACAAAGGGCTCAAGCACACGGAAAATATCTATCTCCTAAACTTGGCAATTTCGAATTTGTGTTTCTTGCTGGCCCTGCCATTCTGGGCCTACACTGCGACACACGGGGGAGTTCTTGACACCCCCTTCTGCAAAATTCTGGTGGTACTGTACTCCATAGGCCTGTACAGCGAGGCATTTTTCAATGTCCTCCTGACCGTACAGAGGTACCTGGTGTTTTTCCCCGTGAGTGTTCCCTTGATCACCAGGACGACACGCTGGGGCATCATCTCAAGTGGTCTGGCATGGGTCCTCGCCACTCTGGTCATTGTGCCCGAATCCATGTTTTACAAAGCTCGGATGGAAAGCCAGACATATAGATGCTTCTTTAGCAGACCTCACTTTCTGCTGGTGGAGGAGAGAGCCTGGAAGCATTTTCTGACCTTAAAGATGAACATTTTGGTACTTCTTTTTCCACTGTGCATTTTTGTCTTTTGCTACATGCGAATGAGAAGAATACGAAGGTCCGGGGAGAGGAGGTCTGGCCTTTCTAAGCTTGTTTTTGCCATAATGGCTGTTTTCCTTCTGATGTGGGGACCCTACAATATTGCACTTTTCCTGTCCACTTTCAAAGAATATTTCTCCTTGCATGACTGCAAGAACAACTACCACCTGGACAGGAGCGTTCAGATCCTGAGAATTGTTGCGGCCACCCACTGCTGCATCAACCCCCTCCTACACGTGTTCCTCGACCCCACATTCAGAAGACCCCTCCGCTGCCTTTGCTGTGGGTGTGATAGCAGTCCGCCTCAGTCCAGTGAGGAATCTGCACGAGATGCCTCCAGGGAAGGACTTTACCTTTCCACCAAAGTGTAAACTAACTTCCGTCAAAGGCAGGACAAATAAACATTGAGTTTTGTATCGTTGTATTATTTTGCGTATTTTTTTTTACACATTTGAATATAAAACAGGATATGGAAAGAAAAGTGGGGAGGTGAACAAGCACTTTCCAAGCGCCGAATTTGTCTCAGGTGTTGTGCTAGGCTCTTCGCAACCCTGAGCCCATTTGTGCTCAATACTTGACCATGGGTGTGGATGGAATGTGTCTCATTTTGCTAAGGAGGAAACTGAGGCATGGAAATTTGTCCAGTCTCACACAGCTGGAAAGTGGCAGGGCTGGGACCCAAACGTGAGTGCCAGTCACTCCAGAGCTTACCTTTTGTCCAGCATGCCAAACTTGCAAAAATTGGGCAAGGAAACACACAAAATAAATACGCATACCCTTAAAACCAGTCAGACAACATTCCAAATTAAAAGCAACCTATTCATATAGAAATAGTTGTTCAGGCACATTTTCTTGCAAGTAATTGAAAGAACTAGCTGGAAACTATGGATAAAGAGGTAAAAGTGACTTGCTCTGTGAAATTTGCTAGGTCTTCTTGGCTACTTGCTACATGAATAGTCTGCATGAAATAACTCCAGGCAAGAATATTTTCGAAGGAATCGAGAAAACAGTCATTCAGTACAATCTGAAGTGGAATCCGCTAAGATGTGTTGTAATTGGTGGGGGTTAAAATACATGTGGAGCAGGAAAAGGCTTAGTTGGACAAATTTACAAAACATGTGGAAAATGGGTAAGTGAACAGTTATCTGTTAGTGGTACTTTGTGGAAAATAATGGAATTTATGGTGTGCATTAAACTGGTAGTGTCGGGGTGCCTGGGTGGCTCAGTCGGTTGAGCATCTGACTCTTGGTTTCAGCTCAGGTCATGATCTCAGGGTTGTGAGATAGAGTCGGCTTGGGATTCCCTCTCTCCTCTCCCTCTGACCCTCCCACTCATGCTCGCTCGTTTTTTCTCTCTCTCTCACTCTGTCTTTCTCTCTCAAATAAATAAATCTTAAAAAAAAACATGTTTTCTGAACTTAGCGGTGTCTTTCAGACCTCAGTGCAAGGACAAAAGATATTTCCATATTTTAAAATCCGTTTGTTCAACTGGAGAGCTTTCATCGTACCCTCAGTTGGAGGTGCTCTGTAATCTAACGGCATGCCATGCTAGAAGGAATACATGAAGTGAAGAATCTAATAGAGTTCTATAAATATCTTCCAAGCGATAAATATGCGCAAGTAATATCTTACGCTTCCAGAGTAGTATCAGTGCTTGGAGCACAAAAAGACATTTTCAAAGATGAAGGATGTAAAATTTCTCCACGGATCAGCTTTAAGGAATGGCCTTTTGCAATCAACTTTAATAATAGGGGATACCAGTTTTGAACCTCAATTAAACAGAAGTTACACCCCGCCAACTTCCTCTCTTCTCATTAGTAGACCTGGATCATACAAAAGAAATTGTACTCCAGTTATGAATTGGTACTGGGCTTCCACCTTGCCTTCTCCTTTCCGTATTTCTGTCCTCTTTTCTTTCATGGTACCTCTAGGTCCCCCAAAACATCAACACATTTACTCATTTTCTCAATCACACATACACACAACAGTGTCCAGCGTTGCTACAACCATAGTACTCAAGAGTCACGGGTAGACAGGGATAAGGATGTAAGGGAAGGTACCCAAACCAGTCCTAAAGATGTAGCCTGGAGGAGGGGAGACGAAGCTTTCACGGGCCAGGGAGCATGATCAATGTTACAAGATTCAGCAGAGGTCTCCCTGGAGGGTATCTGAGCTCAGACATGAGTGATTCCCCCATAGGAATCCTGCCCCTGCTCCGTCTTCTGTTTCTGTGGGGCCTGGGCAGCTGTGCAAGGGGAGTCCTGCCTACGCACCCTAATGAGGGACACACTGGTCCTGAAATCCAGCCTATGTTGCTGAGAGGGCCGTGCTCCCAGGCAGGGGGCTGTACACACCCTGGGAAAGGGGTACTTTCCCTGGTCTTTGCAAGGAGGCCCTGTATGGGCTGGCAGGGCTGTCATCTGACTGCTCTCTGGCCAGGCACCATGAAATGCTCTAATACATTTTCCCTGTGCCACTGCCCTGTCCCCTGTCCTGTGTGTGGGCATGGGAATCCTTCTGCCACCAGGACAAACAGGAAAGGGGTTGTCTCCCTCTGGGACCAAACTCGGGGGCAGATCAAGGAGCAAGGCAGAGACAGCTGCAAGCCAGTGCAGGCCTGGAAAAGCCTTGCCAGAGGGTAGAGAGGCAGAGAAGAAGACACAGGGTGGAAACCATACAGAATGCAAGGCCTCAGGCTTTCCCTTGAAGCCTGTGAGAAGTTAGGGGTTGGAGGAAGGGACACCAAACCAAAGCCACCCTCCATTCAGTGTGAAAAGAATGTGGGGACCAAGGGTCACGTGGCAGCCCAGGGCTTGTGCTACGTGGGATGCACCCCGAGAGGGAGGAGAAAGGAGCATCCGAGCAGTTATGGGACTGTAATGTGCAGATTTCCCACTTCCGCAAGAATTCATGAGTACGAAGCTCTGAGACGGTTTACCGTGGGTACGGTTTCGGGCTTTGTGTGTCCCCAAAGATATGAGACACACAGAAGGAGGGATGTTGCTCTTGGCCAAGACAAAGTCCACATGTTGGTTCCTTCTCGTGACTGGAAGCTTTGACCGCCGTCCAGCCAAGCTGAAGCGAAGGCAGTGTCGGGTTGTTTCTTCTCTTCCTCTATCTGTCCCTGCCTTACCCCCGATTCTCCATAGACTCTAACTTTCTGGGGTGACACTTTCCTCTAAAACTCAAATAGCAGGCCGAGGTACCAATCTCCTGCTCTGCAGAGGGCTCAGGGTCCCGCTCAGAATTCCACGGGTTCCCGGGGCCTCACCTTCTTCTGACCACCTGTCACCCACATCCTTCTGCTCCCTCATTACTGATCTTCACCACTTTTCCTTTCCAGAAGCTGCGATCACCTCCCCATGTGCTCTCCCCACGGGCAGACACGGTCCTGGTGGGTGATGGCCAAGATGGGTCAATCATCAATAGGTATTAGGAGTCGGTGATACACCACCCTGGCCAGCAGGGGCAGGAATTGTCTCCATGATGACATTTTTTCTTTAGAACCTGAGTGGCTGTGTCCTCTCTGAGCAGATCTTCTACCATCTCCACACCTTTCCTCACCTGTGGTCAACTCTAAGTTCCCCCGTTCACCTAGGAGAGCAAGTCTGCTCGATTGATTTGGCTCCAAGCTCTCACTCGTAGGGTAGAAGGCTCGCTTTTCTCAACCCCAGTGAGAAATCACCTAAGATGATTTCCTGACATACCCTCTGCTTCTACCCTAAAATTGAGACTCAACATCACCCATTTATTTCACTCTAGCTCAAACACTAGAAATGAGCCGCTTTGGGCCATGGTGTTCACAGCGCAGCAGGACTGTCACCTCAGTTGGAAGGAGCAGGTGGGTCATCAACCCACAGCTATAGCACAGATGGTTATTTGCTTACATTCTCTACATTCCATGGCTGTGAGCCTGATGTACAGATATTGCTGTGTGTGCTGTTGACAACACTGAATTTCAGAAAAGAGAGACGTACCAGAGCCTTACGGTCGAAAGGAGTGAAGGTACTGCCTCAGATCCAGAAGTGAAATCGCGTCCTAGTGCCAAAATATTCATGGCTTCTTCCCACTGGGCCTCCCCCGGTGGAACATCATACGCCCGCCTCGTTGATGCCGTGGCCGCCTGACTTACTCTGGGCAATGAAATGATGGGAATGACAAGGCCGCTGTCCTACAGAAGCTCTAGAAGTGATGGTGAGGTGCCTCCACCTCCCTTCCAGCCCAGGTCTCAGAACAAAGCCATGAGCAGGAGAGCCACTGGTGGAAAGACATGGGTGTGAGACAGAAACAAGCATTTGTTGTGTAAGCCGCTAGGATTTCGATAGAACTTAGCATGAGCTGATGGATGCAGTGATGTTCAATTTTCAAATTTAATTTCAGCCGGAAAGGGGATTTCCCTGGTGGGGCTTTAATTTCTCCTCATATCTTATGTATAGAAGAAGGTTCATACTGTTCAAATGTTATGCTTTACGGGGCTGGTATTGTAACAAATACGGCAACAGCATCAAATGTTGCTCACTGAAGAAGCTTCTCAGGCTAGTGAAGACAGACTGCGTATCTGGGCCAATAATTCATAGTAGCAAAAAAGAGAGATTTCATCCTAAGCTTAGGGGACCCTAGTTCACGTCCTTTCCTGGTAGATTTCAGAGCCTGGCGCAGGCAGCGGCAAAGCTACCTACCCATTAGTGGTGGTCAACGCTGGCCACCCTTGTCTGGCGTCTGCCTTCGAAGGGGCTGTCTTCACCTGGTTGGCACTGGTTTACCTGTTGGGTCCAATGAGCCAATGGAAAAACTGAAAGCCGGAAAACGATCCCTTCCCAGGGAAGAGTTAGCAATCTGAGAGAGCTGGTACCTGGCCCCCCCGAGCCCCAGTTTCTGGAAGAAAGTCTGCATTAGTAGCTGAGACCCTGTCATTTGGTTCTCTTGTGGGTCAGAAGCAAAACTTTGGAGAAGAAAACCATGGCGGGGACACACTTAAGGGACAAAGCATGGGCCCTCCACAAGGCAGAGGAAGGAAGGCCAGAGAGACGGATGAGTGGTATGGAAGCTGAGGGAACGGGGTTCTAGAAGGACCGTGTGGGCCACGGGGTCAGGAGCGGCCACAGGCTCGGGGAAGGAGACCTGGAAACCCTGCGAAGCCTGGTGGTTTGGGAGGGCATGGGCGGTCTCTTCCAGAACCACTCAGGAGAGAGAATAGGTTAGAACCCAGTCACAGTGAGGTGCAGAAAGAACGAGAGAGTGGCCTGACCACCTGCTCGGCTTGCAGAAGGAAGAGAGGGCAGCCCGCCTGGACCGTGCTCTCCAGAGCTGGGCCGAGGAAAGTGGGGGAAAAACAAGTGAGGGGAGGTTAGCTGGAGGTGGGGGGACAATAAGGCCAGTCAGAAGGCCAAGGGACAGAAGGGTGTCACCTCTCCCTATGATGCCTGTATTATCTGCACATTTGTTATACCTGATGCAATTTATTTAAAACACCAAATACTCAAAAATCTTTGTGATATCCGGTTTCTTTCACCAATGCCTTGATTCCTCCTCCCTATTCCCTCCCCCTGCCCTAGAAACACACGCGTACACAAGCACACACACAAACAACCATGTGAACAACCAGCCAGAGGCCCTTGGGGAAACTAGCTGCTGGGCCTGTCCTTTGCTTCCAGAAACTGCAGGACGGAGGAGACGCTGGACCTGGAAAATGCGGAAGGAAGCGTCCAGCTGTGCGGACACTTGATCAGACACGGGATTTCAGCCTAAAATCTAGAAAATACGATGACACTTTACAAGGAATGAAAATCAACAGCCTTTCTCATTTTATTTATTGCGAGGACGACAGCAAGGAGCCGGGAAAGCAGATGACTGGCCGGGAAGGGAGAAGGCCCAGCGCCCCCAGGAGGGGCCGAGAGCAGCGAGGGGCTGAGGCGTCTCAGGAAGGAAGGCCAGGCCGTCCTTGGCGGGTTTTATCTACTCAGGAAGGCGCAGGCTTCCAGAAGCGCTGTGGGACACAACAAAGCAGAAGATTCAGAAACTGATTTCTTTTTTTTAAACCAAGAGGTCAATCGAGGAAGGTGCTGAAACACAGGCCTTCTCCCACCTGCCTTCTCCACCAAGCCCCCTGAGCCTCCTCCTAGCGGGGGCCCCACAGCTCTGGCCCTCACTAACCCCGGTGACTTCCTGCGCTGGCCTGAGTGTCACAAGCCCCACCCCCCTTTGTCTCTAGTTGAATCAACTGTCACTCTCAAGTTCACAAGACGCAGATGGTCCTCTGACGGGAGCAATCAACGCCCTGGTCTTCATGCAAATCCGTCTGCAGTGGCGGTCACCTACTCGTGCACTGGGTCATATGCACTCGCTGAGGACTACTTCGTGCGAGGCACTAAGTGCCAGGGTTCAGCAGGCACACACGGGCCCTGCCCTCAAGGGGCACGCGGTCTCTGCCCACCTGAGCTGACCACTCATAAGAAGAGCCCTGCAGCCTCTCTGTCAGAGCGGAGTCCTCAGACCACCTGGTCACAATTCCCCCAGATGCCGGTTGGGAAAGGGCAGTGACAATATTGACATTTGGGGCTGGGGACTTCTTCGTTGGCCGGGCTGTTCTCTGCTTTGTTTAGCGGCACCCGAGGCTCCCGCCCACAGACACCAGCTGCACCCCCTAAGTTGTAAGAATCAAAAACACCTCCAAGCATTGTCCCCTCGGGGGGGGAAACATTGCGCCTCGCTGAGAAGGACTGATACAGAGCTTCTCGGCCTCACCCCATCCCTGGGCCCCCCACCCCATGCCTCCGGCTGTCTGATGAGGTACCAGGAACAGGGCCCTGGGTGACCCCATGCACAGGGGAGGCGGTGGACATCGCAATTTTAGAATCACCGCCTGGAGCCTTACGACCCTGCAAATATCTTATAAATGTGTTTAAAGGAGCAAATTATTTGTCAATTCATTTTCCTGGCTGGTATTTACGGTAACTGTCTAGAGACCAGAATTTGGCATTTCTGAATACATACGTGTGTCTATGCACACGTATGTGTGTGTACGCGTGTGTAAGCCTATGTACATACAACTACACGCATACACACACACACTTCTCCTACTGAATAAAATGAATCATCAGACTCTAAAACCACGACAGGCACTACAGCATTATTAAACTTTCGCATGTTACTACTGCCTTATTTTTCTCTGTCTTGCATCTCAACAGTGACGCTGTGACTCCCTAACGCAGCAGGATAACCCATCGCCTTAACTTGTATTCCTTTCTTCATTCCTAGAACGCCGCCGGGCCCTCCAACCTCGCCACCCCTCCCACCCGGGGGCTTCTCCGCAGCGTTCCACTTACGGGAGCTTGAGCATTGTCTCAGATTAGCGACGGCCGTGACGTACGCGGATCCCAAGTACTCTTCGTACGTGTTTTTGCCCTGGAGTCTGGCCAGGCACTCCGTGTTGTCATTGAACAGAAGGTTTTTGGTTTCAGACACGAACAAGCAAAACTCTCCCGGGCATTTAGCTCCGTTTCTTCCAAACTGATTCTGTAGTAACAGGGCAGACAGTAAACGAGTGGCCGAGGGAAAGGGTTCTCGAGAATGTAGGGATTAGGGGAGGCCAAGGACATCTCTTCCATCAAGAGCTCAGCCCTGGGAAGCCCACGGAACGAAAGGAGCAGAGTTCTGGAGGCCTTCCACTGCTTGGCTGAGCCTTCCCCTGCCCCATGTCTTCCTGCAGCCCGTGCCCCCGGGGGTCACAGACGCACCGGGCAGTGCCTGGGCCCCTCACTACTTCTGATCTCACCTCCCACCATCTTTCCCTCCTGGTCCACCTGTGGCCTCTTCCCGTAGAACCTCTGGGTGGCTAGGTGTCAGCTGAGGATTTCTGAGATCTCCCCCAAAAGCTGATCACCTACAGCATTCTGAGAGGCCAGCTCTCGCAGATAGACAGTCTGCACTGGAAATCTGTCTCTGCCATTGATCAGGTCATTGCCTTGGGAGGGTGGGGTCACTTAGCTTCCAGTGGCCACAGTCCCTCTTCGGTGCCGTGGGCCGAGAAGAACACACCTCAGTGATGAACCCCTCTCACCAGCACCAGTGAGTGTGCCACAGTGAGGTTACTGGACCCATTACTACCATTCTAGGGCCACCGTCTTTATTTTTATTTTTTTTTAAAGATTTATTTATTCGACAGGATAGAGACAGCCAGCGAGAGAGGGAACACAAGCAGGGGGAGTGAGAGAGGAAGAAGCAGGCTCATAGCAGAGGAGCCTGATGTGGGGCTCGATCCCATAACGCCGGGATCACACCCTGAGCCGAAGGCAGATGCTTAACCGCTGTGCCACCCAGGCGCCCATAGGGCCACCATCTTTAAATCACAGCTGGACACAAGGTGTTCTGATACAAAAACTAGAAGCTCTAAAAGAGAATCACAGACTTGAAGGAAATTGCATGGTTTCCTTCAAACCACTTCCCATAGATAGCCATAAACCTACAGGAGTTCTGGGTGTGTTGTTTCTAGAGATTACACACGTGGACGCCTCTGTCGTTCTCATCACTGAGACTCTGGGCAGCTCCTCGGCATGAAGCAAACACGGTCAGCACCAGCTTCAAGCAGAGGGACAGGAAAGACGGGCTTTGGACAGGCTGTTACCCCTACAGCGCTGGGACCCGCCCCCCTCGCAGCAGCCCGTGCAGTTAAGAGACAGCGGGAGGCCCTGGCGATCCACACCTGTTGGTCGAGCAGCACCTGCTTCAAGTGTTCTGCCTTCTCTCCCCGAGATACCACAGCGTGGTTCGGAGCCACGGCCAGATGGCAACTCTGAGCCTCCGTCACGGGCTTCCGGGTGCCATCGAGGCACAGCAGCTCAAAGTCCTCCAGCCTCAAATCCCTAGCCCAGGCCTCAGGGTTCCCTCCTGGGGAGAGAGAGAAAGGCGGCATCAGCCACGGGGCTGCCCCACTCAGTCAAATCTCAGTCTGCCCCACTCAGACCCCCACTCAGGCGGGTCCGCCCGCCTCTCCTGAAATGCACACGTGAGGGTCGCAGTGACGCGAGGGAGAGGGAAAGGTCTGTCCGCACAAGCCAAACAAACTTCAAATAAAATGTCAGTGCCGCTTCCATACAAGGGGACAGGATCCAGAAATATAAGGGAGCGAAGCCCTGACACATTCTACAATGTGGCTGAACTCTGAGAACGTGATGCTCAGTGAAAAAAGCCAGGCGCAAAAGGCCATGTGATTCCATTTCTGTGAAACGTCCAGAACAGACAGACCTACAGAGACAGAAAGGAGACTGATGATTGGCAGCTCTGGAGGAGTGGGGGAAAGGTGCAGAGGTACTTTATGGGGCGTTCTAGAGCGTTCTAGAATTGGACTGGGCTGGTGGGTGTGGCGCTCCATGAGTGTGCTGCAGACCACTGAATCCCACACTGGGAATGGGTGGATTTTTATAGCACGGATTATATCTCAACAGAGCTGTTAATTTTTTTAAAAGAACGCCCTCCACCTGTGCCCTATTTTCCAATGAGTTTCAGGAAAAGAATATCTAGTTTATGTTCAAGAAGAAAGCGTTTTGTCCTTCCCTTCATATTCAAATGCTCTTAGCATATAACCAGACAAAGGATAGGAACTTCTACAAGTTTATTGAATATGTTCTCTCAATTAAAAAAAATAGTTATGAAATCCCAAAGAAACTTACACTGAAATCTGACCTGGCTCTAGGGGATCGAGGGTACACTTAATCATGATGAGCACTGACTCATGTACGGAATTGTTGAATCACTATACTGCACACCTGAAACTAATATCACACTGTATGTTAATTATATTTCAATAAAAAAAAAAACTGACATCAATCGATCCCCGGAGACCACTTAGATTACTGGTTCATACATTTGAAATAGAATCGTATGCATGTCTGTGTGTGTGCAAACACAGGTTCATTGTTCAGGCCCCTGATCTGCTCCTTCTGCCCCCTCTCACCTCATAACAAAAACAAAAAAAACCCCACTTTATCCATTCTCTTGGCTTTGTCTATTTAATATTGAGATCACGCCAAACTTTTATGTCTGTCCTCAGTCCTTCTCCCAAGAGACATGGGGAGGACCAGAAGGTGGGAGGAGGGGCTGCGACTGCCGATATTTGAAGGACAGAGGCAGAAGGTCTAGGCGGTTCTTTCTCAGGGGACCAAGTGGTGAGTCATCCGCTGGGGGCCGTGGGGCCGAGTGGGGGTTCGGGAGAAGGCTGCAGTTTGGATGGCGGCCAGATGGCTCAAGGGGCTGAAGCTGGCAAATTATTATTCCTCTTCCATTATCTGTACCTGCCTGTGACTTGGTCCCTCAAAGACTCCCAAGGAGTTTCCAGACTGAGGGCTCACATGGGTCCGAATGAAGGCCTTTACTTCCTTTTTTAAAACTATGGGACAGGAAGATGGTGTGCTTCTGTGGTTGATGAGACTAAGCCACTGTGGAGACATTTGCTACTGAGTATGGCTGGTGTGTGTGTGTGTGTGTGTGTGTGTGTGTGTGTGTGTGTGTGTGAGAGAGAGAGAGAGAGAGAGAGAGAAGAGAGAGGGAGGGAATTTGGTTTCAAAATCAATGTGACACTCACAGACATACCATGTGGCATAATGAGATAAAGAATTTTGGAAGTAACTTGATCCAAAGCCTAGAAAAGGTTATAATAGCTTCCCAGTTGCAAATCTGAATACTGAGACAAGAAAGGGAAACACTTTGCTTACCATTCGTGTTCTGCAAGACAGTGACATCTTTCACAAAGGCGACATCTCCAGCCCTCTCCGCCAGGCACCTAAAATGTTCCAGAAAATAAACACATTGCCACAGAAGACAAACAATGAGGGTTTTCGTAAATATTTGTAATATAGATTCCAAAAACTGAAGCTTGGGAGTAAACATGGAACAGATAAAGACAAATATTTCCAGGCACTTATGGTTTAAAATGGTAGCTTGAACACATATGTTTGTGAACCTTCCCTGCTTCTAGAATCCCAATAAAATGACATTAATGAGACTGTTGGAATTTTTTTTTACATTAGTGAGATTTTTTTTAAGCTATAAACCATGAGCCAGAGAACGGCAGGAGGGGAAGAGAGAAGGTAATACTGACAACGTTTGGAAGACAGAGGGCAAATCAATGGGCTGTAATTGACCCAGCAGAGCAGAGACAGCTGTGACGTAAGCTGGAAGTGGGGGAAGCCCAGAAGAAAACTGATGTGCACTACAGAACTCCAGAAAGGCTCATCAACGAGAAGTACCAGGCACCACGAAAGTGACTAAGACAAGAGGACTGGATAGAGTGTTTATAGACACAGCTTAGGTGCCCTCCTATTCCAGATGGATGGGAGATGGCTCTCCACACCTCACCGTGTGGCAGAAGACTAAAGGTTTGCTCCTAACAGATTGAACCTGAACAACACTAGAGACAGAGAGCCAAGCACAGTGGAGAGCAGAGGCCCAACACTGATATCAGAGAGTGGATTAAAAACCTATATTCTGGAAGGTTAAATCATAAGCTCTTTCCCACACTCAACCTCCCAAGAAGCATACGGGATGATTCTTTCTCTGGAAAAGCTGATCAAGCCAAGAAAAATTCCTATAGATTCTGACATGGGGATGCCCCACAGTGAAATGACACAAACCAGTTGCCCCACAGGTGAGACTCATAACCAAGCCAAGACGTGGTACCTGATGAGGAACTAACAGAGCTAGTGCTTCATTCGTAAATATGGACAAATGGCCAGAAACTGCTGGATCTTTGAAGAAATGCCAGAAAAAATTGTAGACTGGAAAAAAAAAGTAGCTAATTATACTCAGAAAATACAGAGACAATACAGGAGAGAGAATAAAACTTTTTTTTTACTACAATGAATATCATTAAAGAGATGAAAGAAAGTGTAGCATTCATAAAACAAGAGCAAGAAGCTCTAAGAAAGGAGCAGTCGGAACACTAACAGTTCTTAGAAAGTAAAAAAATCATCATAAAAATTCTCAAAAATGATAAAATGATTAGAAGGGTAATCTGAGGAAATATTCCAGAAACTAGAAGATAAAGAAAAACAAATAATAAAAAAATAAATAAGAAGAAAATGAAATGTTAATCCAGGAGTCAATAATTTAAGATATTAAGGTTTAAAGAGAAATCAGAGAAGACAGGTAGAAATTATCAAAGAAGTAATGAATTAAAATTTTCCAAAATGAAACATCTTGAGCTTCCAGATGAAACAGGTCCACCAAGTGCCCAATCCAAAGGATTACAAGGAGACCCAGATAAACTAACATAATAACAAATTATTATTAAAAAAAAAAAGAAATATCAGTGTGAAGTTTCAGAACATTGGGGATTTTTTTAAACGGTTTTTTAAAAACTCAGAAACTTCTTAAGAAACTTGTTTTCAAAGCATTTTACTTTGATAAAACCCCAAATGAATTTTTCCTAAAAAGTACTTTTCATTCATTGTTAAATCTCTGTAAATTTAGAGAGAAATACACTTTTAAGAGAGAAGTATAGGGGTCTGATTTCTTTACTCTTCACAAAATATTCTTTGTGTCGACCTGTGCGTCTAAGACACTTCCTAACCCTCCTAAAGCTTATTCTCTCAGAATTAGGAAGTTACAAATGAATTGTTGAAAACTCAAAAATAATTTTTTTTTCAAAAAGGAAGAGTTCATATACAAAGAATCAGGAATCCAAAATGGTATCAGATTTCCCAACAGAAATTCTAGATTTAGAAGACAATGGATTAATGTTTTTAATTTTTTGTATTTGCTGTAGTTTCTGTCTTTCTTTTACATTATGGATAATTTTTCCACCTATCTTCCCTAATTCCCTTTTTAGCTACATCTAAGCTGTTAAACTGGTCAGCTGCATAGCTAGTTTCAATTGTCACATTTTTTTCCTTTCCAGAAGTTCTATTTATTCTTTTATAAAAAATATTACCTTGTTTTTTCTGCTGGAAAACTTGCTTCTGATAACTTCCCCCCTGTGTGTTTGGCTAATATCATTATAGTTATTTTTGACTGTGTACTGCTCATTGTTATCAAGACAGGATTTTTGAGTAATCGTTGAGGACTATCCTAAGGTGCTGTCTTTCAGGCAGGTTTCTAGAGGGACCATTAGTCTGGGACCACTTTTAAAAATATTTATGAGTTGAGAATTTCTGGACCATTCTAGGGGATATAAGTTTGAGCAGCAAATCCATGCAGGGTTGGCTCGTGCTTCCTGTTTCTCAGGGATGGTGTGCAATCTCCTCCTTGTTTTCCTCAGCATCCAGCAACTTGTTGCCCTCAGGAGTAGGTGTGGAAATTACTTCTGATTCACCCCTACCTTAAAGGTGTATGTAACCTCGGTGTTCAAACTTGTCACGACAGGTAACCGTCCTCAGGACAAAGTGAACACTGAGCTCTCTGAATTCCTACTCCCCCTTAATCATCTTACAACTTTGTCATTTATTTGATATTCTTAAGAACGTGTGTGTGTGCGCGCACGTGTGGACTAATCCAACATTTTTGCTTGTTTTTAGTGACAGAATTGGTCAAAATAGCTAATGCTGTCCTCTCTCAGATAGGCAAAATCCTGTCAAAATCCCTCGGGAAAATGTTTTCCAACTGACACGTCGTTATCCAGCCAAACTCTACATCATTCCACAGGTAGGACGAAGACGTTTTCAGACATGTGATAAATGTCTGTAAAACGTTTACAGACATGCTGGAAAAACAGCAACGCCAGTTCAGCCTTTCTCAAAAATATGTGTTCTATGCCAACAAAACCAAGAAAGCCAAAGATATGGAATCCAGGAAACAGGCAATTGAACATGAAGTATGTCGAAGGGAAATCCCAGAATGACCATCAAGGGGAATCCCAGGACCACAGCTGTGCGGGGGGCCTAGAGAACACCAGTCCGGACCCAACCGGGCCAGAGCAAGATTCCCAAGCATCTGATGAATCCGAGTCAGCATTCACTGTGGGTACGTATTTTGAGGGGGTTTATACCACTGGCTAAGGATTTTGACATGAATTAATGATTTTTTTAAGCACAGAAAATTAAGCAAAAAAATAAATAAATAAATAAATAATAAGACACCTATTAACTCTAGAGTAAACAAAAACTTTGTACCATAAGGGACATATTTGGAATGAATACCACATATTTAATATGAGGATATGTACATACTCATAATAACATAAGCACTGAACATGACGTGAATCTGTGGGGTGCTAAAAGCAGGTGAAATTTGTGCTTGTGAATGGAACAGGCACAGAGGCAGCAGGAGAGGTTAGAACTTCTTCTCCCGTAATGGAAAGTCAGCAGACAAGAGCTGAAAACCGAAAATTAAGAACCAGCAATGTAAGGATGTTAGTTAGAAATATAGTGGTGATAGGACTTCTGGGTCCAGCGCTCAGTTTAGACAAAAGACAAACCATTTCCTTCTTGTATAAATAGGAATACGAAAGTGTAGGTGTTTCCAATAAAAAAATACCTTCCCATGAGTTTAAAATAGAAAACCACATGATTCCTCTGGGTTTTTCTCAGATATGTGTCTACTCAGTATTTCTGAGCAGAATCACATCATAAATTTTCCATTTGCAAATCCTTATTCTTTTTAAGATATTCTTGGACATTCACAGAATATTTTCATGAGTCACTCACACTATAGGAAAAGTTACGTCTATATCATCCCATCACTGGAGAGACGGCTACTGAATTTATATATTAAAAAGTTCAAAGACCCCAGTTGGGCCACTGTCATTTTCTGATCCATGACGCCATCTGGTGGTGGAATATATATATATATATATACCCCCTCCCCACCCCTCACCCCCCCACCCCCCCACCCCCCGCCCAGTAAGCTCCACACACAACCCTGAGATCAAGACCTGAGCTGAAATCAAGAGTCAGACACTTAACTGACTGAGCCACCCAGGGGCCCCAAGTGCAATATATTCTTGGTGGATAGAGAAAAAGGGACTGGGGAGGACCCCTGAGAAGTGACCACCGACGTCTGTAGGAATGGGGTTGTACTTTTGAGTTGTGGATAGTTGCCGTGGGTAACTAAGTGATTATAACCGGTGGATTCTGAAAACATGTTTTTTGGTTTATCTTTCACTTTACTAGTGGAGAATAACACGGCACCACGGCTTTGTCCCTGCCATTTCTAAGGCTGAAATCAAAGAGAAAAATGAGGCATGCGACGGAATGACAACCCCGATGGGCTGGGGGTGGAGAGTTTGGTGGCTACGGGAAAGAGAATTCTTGCCCATAAAATTGAACTGTAGAAAGGACTTAAGAGACTACAGACACGACCCATTTGATTTGGAGGAGGGGGACACTGAGGCCCACTGAGGCTGACTTTGGCCCCAGACCACGGGGAGGGGTCCGGCAGAGCTGAGGTCAGGCAGCCCCGTGGCAGCCTCCGGGGAGGAGTGGAGGAGCCCCAACGGGTGCAGCCCCTTAGTGGACCCCGAGGCTGCCCCCTGGCTCTGCTGTGACAGGCCGTATCTGGCTTCTTAGAAATGCACTGCCAAGATGCTGGATGATGAGGGACGAAGGATGAGGCCCTACCCTGGGCAGGCTCGGCCGCAGAACTCACCTAAAAGCCCCAGTGTAGCCGAAGTACCTCTCACTGTTGTTGGGCACGCACTTGTTCTCACCCTTCTCGTCGCCGACGCACAGTGCGCAGAGACTGGACTTCGGGTCAGCCCCAGGGGCACAGCTCTGGCTAAAGAATTCATCTGTGGAGAAAGAACACGGGCATCAGCGCTTCGTCCCGGAGTCGAGACCAGAGGCCTCTCTACCCAGCAGGCCCCGCAGCTTAGGTTGGGTTCATCCCGTGGCCTGGGACAGACAGCACACACTCGCTGTCACACCCCGCCGCGTGCTATCCCCCACCGAGGGCCCAGCAGAAATCAGAAGAGCTTCACACGGGAGGCACTGACAGGAAGTCTGCCTGGAGGCCGGAGAAGAGGGTCTGGGACTGGGCAGAAGGTCCCATCGTGACAGCCTCGAGCGGGAGACTCGACTGATGAACTCGGCGGCGACCCGCGGCAGAACGTGCGGGCCACCCTCCAGGATTTGACGTCCCCTTTCCTCGGAAATAGAAACCCTGCTTTCTACCTGGGCGCCTGGTCCCTTAGACGAAAGACTGGCCTTACCAGCTGCCCTGTGGCTAGGACAGACCTCGCCAGCGAGTTCCTTAGAAACACCCTTCGAAGACAGTTGGCACAGGCCTTTCTCCCCTTCTTCTCCTTCCTTCTGCACGCGGCATGCGGACCTGCACTAGGCCTCCCGTGGTGACATACATGGGCCATGAAGGGACCTTGAGCATGGCAGCCACACAGATCAGGACAGCCAGATGTTTGAAAGCCGGCTCTCTGACACCACGTCATTGTCACAATAGTTCTGGACAACCTAACCTCTGGGTTTCACTTACGTGACAGAGAACGAAACCTCTGCTGCTTGGAGTTTTTTCTCCTTGCCGCTGAACTTCATCTGAACTCACCCACCCTGTGATCTGAGCCACATTAACACAGACTAGTATGGTGAAGGAGAGAGGACACGCCGGGGACATGAAAGTCCTGCCTCGACGAGCGGCGAGAACCCGTTATCAGACCTGTGCGGCCCCTAACTCCTGGAAGAGCCACACCGCGTGTCAACCTCCGGAGAAGCCCGGGGAGCACCTGCTAAGGTCCCCCCAGCTCGGAGGCAGCCACGGGGCTTGGAAAGGGCGACCACGGCGAGTGCTAGCAGCGAGGAGCGGAGCCCCGCGGAAGTCGGCGGGAGCCAGGCTCCCGAACCCACTCCTAACGCGGCAGCGCCCCCTGGAGGAGACGCCTGCAGGAGAGGCGAGCCCCGGCGAGAACATGCCACACGCTGCGGCAGGTGGGGCGCGGCTTACACGCGGGGCAGGAGCGCGGAGCGCGGCTTACACGCGGGGCAGGAGCGCGGGGCGCGGCAGGGAGAGAAGGCCCCAGAAGCAGGCGGAGCCAGAACCCTCGAGCTCTTATTCGGTTTCCTGGCAGTGTGGAGGAAGAAGTCCGTTTCCTGAGGCAGGCACGTGCCTTTCCCCAAATTAGAAAGCAAGCGCCTATGAGAAATTTGGATCCGGTGCTCCAAGAGATTAAAAGAAAAAGTAACATCTGTACTTCGGAGAACCTGCATCTATTCTTAGAGCGCAGAGAAGCAGACTGACTGATCCCCCAGTTTTTTATCTTGGGGTGGGGTGGCTGGGGCAGGGGAAGGGTGAAGTGGGACCCACTCAGGGCTGCTCTGTCTGCAGGAGGCAGCCACGCGGACAACACGCTCATCCCAAAAGAGGCGCGCCGGCCACAGTCGGCCTGCCCCTCCCCGTCCCCGCCCTCCCCTGAGGTCCCACAGCTCAGCGTGCCTACCCACGTACCCACGAGTCCCTCAGGACGCCTTACCAAATTTGCAGGAGCCTGTCTGGTTGAAGAGCAGGCCCATGGGAATGTTCCAGCCTGCAGTCCTGCCCACGGCGGTGTGGCAGGACTTCCTGCCTTTCAGAGAGTTCCAGGTGAGATCGGCATCTGATTTCCTAACAACGGCCACAGCAAGGTACCCTTGAACAACAGAAGAGCAGGTCTGAACCTCCGGGGGCGGAGGGGGGAGCAGGGGCTGGCATGGGATTGGAGCACAGCTGTCTGCAGCCCCAGAACAAGTCAGGGAGCGCCACCAGGCAGTGATGCCCCCGGGTATCTGGCCATTGTCGGAAGCTTAGCTGGCTGCTCTGTGTAAAGGGGAGACCGATCCAGGCTATGAAATGAAGAAGTAAGACAAGCTGAGCCTTCAAAGTGATTGCTGGGACCGTCCCTGACCAGCCCTATGAGACAGGGATGTAACAGCCCTCCTGCCCCGTGACCAGCACACAACGAGCAGCTCTGACAGTTCTCTGTCAAGTGTGAGGGTCAGTAGAACGTTCACTGCAATTACTCATCTATGAATTATCTGCATCTTCAAAAGAACTTACGGCTTCTCCGGCTACATCTCTTTCTGTGAGTTTTTTTAGAGTTTCTGCCACCCCCTCCTCTGGCCACGAGGACTTACCCTCGACCCTGAAACGAGCAGGTTCCAACTCACCTTCCACCGGTCTATCCACACAACCTGCATTATTAGGGTTCTGTGACTCTGAAAGGACAAAAACAAGCAAAATGTCATTAAACACCAGGCTTTGTTGAGAAGCCGCAAACTTTTAAACCTCAGCCACGCGGGGTCAAATCTGAAGAGACTGTGCCGCGGTCCCAGGTTGCAGCTCGTTCACAATGGCCACCAGCTGGACATTACCAAATGCCTCTCCACCACGGGGGGGACAAAGAGCTGTGGTCGGGTCACATCGCAGAACACCGCACAGCCACGAGATTCAATATTCTTTGGATGAACAGCCCAAACTTTCACACCGAGCGAGAGACGTACAAAGCACACGCCTCGCATGTAAGGTTTAAAAACAGGCAGAACTGCTCTGTGCTGTTTGAGGTCAGGGGTCATCACCGTGGCCGGAGTAAGGGGACTGGTGGCAGGAGGACACCTGCGGCCACGTGGAACTTGCTGTGTCTCGATCCGGGCACTGGCGCACAGGGACGTATCAGCTCGTGAAATATCACTGAGTTGCACTCCTATGGGCACTTTTCTGTATGTATCTTATACTTTACTGAAAACTTTTTTAAAAGATTCTATTTATTTATTTATTTATTTGAGAGGGAGAGAGCATGAGTGGGGTGCCAGGCAGAGGGAGAGGGAGAAGCAGGCTCCCCGCTGAGCAGAGAGCCCGATGTGGGGACTCAATCCCAGGACCCTGAGATCACGACCTGAGCCAAAGTCAGATGCTTCACCGACTCAGCCACCCAGGTGCCCTTAAAACCTTTTTTAAAATGAAGAGGAGGAAACCAATCGATGTTCTGTCACTTCTCAACAGAGCAGGCTGTGTGGGTAAAAGCCCCTTTCCTTCATTCTTTCCCCCGATTCTCCTGTTTGAATGCATCCACCCATCGCGACATCGCCACCTGGCCCCACGGTGTGGGCTTACTCCATGGCCCAGACAGAATAAACCAGAAAGGACGCTCCCCTGACTTACTTTGGCTCTCTGCCAGGACAGGCACCAAACCACACTTGCCCGCCACATAGATAAGGCCTCCATCCAGGCTCAGGGCATCAGCTCTTCCTTTCTGTAAAACCAAAGCAAATAGTCAGCACCACACAGTGTGGCTGTCTCCCGTCCCGCCTGTCCTTCCAGTCTCTAAGAGCATGGCTTTAGGTCAGAGAATGTCAGCTATTCTAATAAAACAGCGGAAAGAGACAGGGGTTTGTTTGAACAGAGCACCCAAAGAAATACTAGGTGCACTATTGATTCTCAACCAGCCCCCCACGCCTTTCATGCTGTCATTTCCAATGCAGAGACCAGGCACAGGCGGCACTGACCCTCTGTCCTCCAAGCAATCTCGGGACACCCTCCTGGACCAGCCTCACTCACTGAAGAGACGCATGGAAACAACTGGCCTGGTCTAGTCTCATCCCACGGGCACTGCACGCAAAGCACTACCCAGAAGTTGTTCAACATGGGGACGCCTGAGTGGCTCAGTCCGTGATCTCAGGGTCCTGGGATCGAGGCCCACATCGGGCTCCCTGCTCAGCGGGTAGTCTGTTTCTCCCTCCGCCGGCTGCTCTCCCTGCTTGTGTGTGCTCTCTCTCAAATAAATAAATAAATAACATCTTAAAAAAAAAAGTTGTTTAACAAATGAGCAGCTATGACTGATCTGCCTCACCCTGGGAATGAACAAGCTCGCACCCAAATTCGGGTGATGAACACGGATTCATCAAGACTGCAAACTCCCTCTTCGACTCCGTAATAATTTTTTTGACAACTCTACTAAAACTAACCAGAGACGTGGCTGAAGATTTCTATTCAGGGATGCAGCACCGCGGGGTTATTGATAATGATGAAATAAGGGGACGAAGCAGAAGAGGATCACAGCTAAACCAAGCCACATCCACAAGAAAGATCATTTTTAAGTGTTTTCAGAGAATATATATTCACGTGGGAAAATGGCCACGGCGTCCAGTCAAGCGACAAGGACTCAAAGCCTACGGACAGAACTGGGGCGGTCCAGGGTGGCTGCCGGCACGTGCACACACATACGGAGAAATCCGGGGGTAGGGAGCGATCAACACCTGAACCGCGTGTATCTCTGCTAGTTGTGTTCGACATGCTACCTGTCTAATTTGTCCCGGTCCCCTGCAATAATCGCGAGTTGTTCTTTGAAGCAGGGGGGTGGAAAGGCCACCAGAAGCGGTTCTGAATGGAGAGCGGAGCGTCCAGGCCCCTCCCATCACCACCCCCGGCAGAGTCCGCGTCCCTACCACGACCAGCGCGATGCAGTCCTCGCCGCTGGGCGCCGACGTGCAGCTCACACTCCCACCGCTCGCGCGCCTCCACTGCTCACATTTGTTCAGCTCGTCCTGGCCCACTGCGCACCACACCACCCGCGCGCGCCTCTCCTCCACGTCCGAAGCCTCTGCGCACAGGGACACGGCCGTGGTGGGGCCCAGAGCCTGGCGGGGACATCCCGGCACTGCCCACCGCCCGCCAGCCCAGAGAAGCACCCTGGGCACCTGCCGCCCTCCCCCTCCATCCTCGGGGCCCAACCCCTTCTCCAGGCTTCTCATTTCCCTTCCTTTGGAGACTTCCCTGGCTTCTCATCCACCCTTTGAGCCTTAGAGCAATGACTTGTCTAGTATCTCAGGACCACGGGATCAAAGCTCCAGGACACAGAGACAGCGCAGTCCCAGGAGATGGCCTAGTCTCCCCCCCCTCCCGCCCCCCGCCAGCTCCCCTCTGCACTTAGGAGAGGAGGAGCCATGACTGAACTGGCCCACTGTGGTATCCCCGGCCAGGTGCAGGGTGCCAGCCTCGGGGTTCATCGCTGGAGGTACCCTGGCTCTCTTGCTTCCTGTGCATATATCTTCATAGGAGGCCCGTAGATGGTGCCATCAGAGCTGGGGAGCCTGATGTACCCAGGGACATAGAATGGCATTAATTGGGTGCCTGTCGCAGGAGTTTGGACGTATTAAATGCCCTGGCTTGGCTGACTGCACACTGGCAGCTGCCTCACATTTGAAGAAGTGACCACTCCCAGGGCAGGGCCATGCTGCCTGAGAAGGGAGTTCCCGGCAGGCCTCACCCGTGGCTTACTGCCCCTGCACCAGCCTGCCCCCGGGGCCTGCCTGGGCCTCACTCACTTTCCCGCAGGCCCTGGAGGGCATTGATGTAGTTGAAACCAAGGTACAGCTCAGAATCTATATTCGAGGGGACCCTCCAAAACCCAAGGGCGGAGTCTTTAAACAGCAGGTCCTTCTCCCCTTTGGGCGAGCCGAAGAGCTGGAACGAAGACGACGTGTCTTTTCCAAACTTTTCCTAATTCAGGAAAAATTAGAATTACAGTGTCAGTGGTAACTAGAGAGGAAAGCAAAAACACAATGCTGAAAAACAGTATCTGGAGCTGGGGGATGACCCTGGAGCGGGAGTCTTGGTTCGCTTCCCCCTGTGCAGGGACCGGCGCCATCCCTGTGACAGGAGCTCAGCTGTGGCTTATTCCTTAGAAAGTTGCTAGGGTCCAAGCTCCTTAGGGTCCTGAGAATCTGCCTCATCCTCCCTCTGCTTCTGCTCCAGCCCTTGAAACCCTGTCCGTTCATCGGTAGCGCTGGAGAGAGAGCTTTATTGCTCCTGCTGTCCAGAGCCAGCTGAGTTAAGCGGTTCCCTGAACTTGTTAACCCTTCGTGCAGAGAGGCTGCAGAAGGCCTTCTGGGGCAGCAAGGAATTGGGAAAGGAAGGAATCTCCCCACACCAAATGCAAGCAGGCGCAGAGGGCCTTCCTGGAATGGGGGGAGGGGGATGGATACCTGTGCCTTCTGGAGAAGCTTCCAGATCAAGTCCTCCTTGCCATCCACACTCCGGGCCACAACAGCATGAGAAGGGATCCGGGCCAGGTGACAGTCCTTGAAAGCGTGCACTGGCTTCCGAGTGTTGTTTAAGCAGAGCAGCTCATACTCGTCCTGGTCAGCCTTGTTTGGCAGGTTCTCTGGAGGAAGGGTGGAAGTGAAGGGGAGCCCAGGTGAGCCTACTGGAGGCATTGCCCATGAGCTGTAGGTCCCCTTCCCCCACCTGGTGAGCTAGAGCCCTCTATAAAACTGGGGGGCGGGGGGGGGTCAGAAGGGCGGTGGATTGCTCCAGAACATTCAAAAAAAGAAAGATAGTGCCCAGAAAGCCTTGGAGGCTAGCCCGGTGTTCCTCTGTGTCAGATGGGCTGCTCTGGCATTATTAAGACAGCTGTCTCGCCAGCCAAGAAGGCCGACCAGACGCCATCTGTTTCCATGGCAACTCCGCCTAGAAAAGCGCCCCATGGCAGAGGCAGCCCAGCTTGCCAGCCAGGGGGTGATGCCTTACCCACCTCTCTAGAAAGAATAAAAATTACAAGCACTTTTAAGGCAGGAAATAGAGTTGAATCCCTTCCCCACATTGGGTGTTTTCAAAAGAAGGGGAAAGACTGTTTTTATGAGCGAGTTCAGCCCGATTTGGAACTGCTAATGTATCTCGGCCAAAAATTGATTCAGAATCTATGAAGTGACAGGAACCTGCCCAACTCATCTTATGAGATTAGTACAACCTTGATCTCGAAATCAAAGAGAGAAGTACAGGAGAGAATTACAGGCCTTTTGTACTGACGAACATAAATGCATCAATCTCAAATATGCATTAGCTAACTCAGTCTAACAGAGGATTTTAGAAACTAATAGATCAGGATTAAGGTTTATCAATTTATTCCATTAACAAAAGAATGGTCGGTCATCAAAAAAGCTAAAGCAATGCACGTCATTAATGAGATCATCTTAATAGAGGCAGAAAAAGAATGTGTATGTTCAATAGCTACTTTGTTTGCTTGTAAGTTTCAGAAAACAAGTGATATGGAGAACTTGGTAAAGTTCTTGACCTTGACAAATGCCATTTATCACAATGGCTACAGCAAAATCATACTAACAGAGGACAATGTAAGCATGCGTTTCGAATCTGGTGGACACATTCCGGGGAGCATTCCTCAACTGTTAGAACCACTGAACTGGACATTCACACGGCATAGACAAATCTCTAAAACAAAATGCTGAGTGAGAAATCTAGGCAGCAGCATGGTTTCTGGTGCTGAAACTTCTGTGGTCTTAGAACCAAAAACACAAGGGGCGCTCTACATTTCGCAAGACCACATACATCTCGAAGGACCCGTGTCAAGTACCGTGGCAGGGCTGTCTATGAGGAAAAGAAAGGCAATAGGTATGGGGATTTAAAGAAAAATGATTGTTTAAAATAGGAGATAACAGGACATAAGAGGTCTGCCCTGTAGGGAACCTTGACAATAGTGTGCCAAGAGGTGAGGAATCCGATTAGCTCAATACTCAAAATTATGGGAGAATAAAAGAAAAGGAGAGAGTACCCGTGGCTCTCCTCCCACCTCTTACCGAACACTGTACTGTCCCTGACAAAAGCCACATCTCCAGCCCCGTCTTGCAGGCACCTGTGGAATAAGAAAGCACCGGAAGGGTCAGCACGGGCCAGCCCTCCCCAACTTCTTCCTCGTGCCTCCCAGGAGCACTGGGTCCTGGGGCTTATCTCCTGGGGGCATCCGACCCACAGAGGTCAGGGCTCTGAGGCTTTGGAGCACCCCAGCTGGGGAGGGGGCAGGAGCCACCCCCAGGTAGATGGTGAGGAACGATGGCTCAGGTGCTGGCCAGAGAAACCCCACCCCACCTCTTGTCTTAGGGACCGAAAGGGCAAAACGGGTCTTTCTATATAAAAGGGTTTGAAACCTCTCCACCAGACAGTACACGCTCACCAGCAAAGTCAGTGGCCTCTTTGGACTCAGTACTTCTGTCTACACAGCAATGGGAGAACTGGACCCGCTCTGTGGGCCCGGCCGGCTGACTGAACTGTATTTGGGGCCAGAGAAAAGGCCTCCAGGGCTGAGGACATGTGGCACTCAGGCCACTAGGGAGACGAGGGCCTTCTCACTCACTTGAAGGCACCAGAGTAGCCGAAGTATGGTTCCCTGGAGGAGCAGGCGCACTTATTTCCCTCGGTCCCCGCACACAGGCGACACAGGTTGGGGTACTGTCTCTCATCCGCGCAGGGCACGCAGGAGGCAGAGAAGAATTTGGCCGCAGCTGTTCAACACGGTGAAATAGACCACAAAGTGTGAGCCAGCCCCGCCCCAGCTTGTCACACCCCCCAGTGTCAGTCCTGTGGGCGGAGAGCCGCTTCCCCCACCCCTGCTGGAGAGCCTCTTTGTGAGGCTGGGAGCTCAGAGATGCACTTGGCCGACAGCCGACTCAGCGGCCACTTCCCACGGGCCGCTGGGGCCGTGGGCCCACCTTGGGCTCATCACACATGTTTAGCAAGTGGCCTGTGCGTGCAGCTGGCCTGGAGACCCCTGCCAGAGATGGGCCACCATCCCCCAGCCATCTCACCTTCCTCAAGAGGCTCAGGTGGCCCTGGCCAGTTTAAGAACGGACGGAGGGTACCCATAGGGATGTTCCATCCAGCAGACCTGCCAAGGCCTGTGTGGCAGGACCTCACGCCTTGTAGTTGGTTTAGCTGGAAGTTGGTGCCCTTCTTGGCTATGGCCACGGCATAATAGTGGATTTGTTGCTCTGCAAAGGGACAGAGAGAATTGAAAGCTCTTCACCTGAGAACTGAAAGCCTTAGAGGGAGAAAAACGGCCCACCTTGACCTTGCCCAGGTGGAAAGGGGAGCCATATGCTGCCTTTTCCTCCCGCCTGCTCTGTTTCCCCAGGGAGCACACACATGTCCTCCCCCCGTGGGTCGCTTCTGGCCCGAAGAGCCCAGGGACTCCGTTCCCTGCAAGTCGGATGCTATCTGAGACCCCGTCTCTACAGCTCAGCCCCTCGGACAGCACAGAGCCCAGAGCCAAGGCCAGGATCACTCCTGCTTCTGGGTCTCCAGGGACAACTCACTTGCTTGGGTCCCATACACCTCAGCCGCTATGGGTCGCAGTTTGTTGGGGTCCTGGCCTGCCTCAAACACCAAACCACCGTCCAGGGTCACAGCATCTGCCTTGTTTGCCTGAAAGCAAAGAGGCCAGCCAAGCTTCAGGAGAGAGCCCGCCCTCACCCAGGCGATTCGATTCCAGGATGTCACAAATCTCCGTGGCTGGAAGGATCCTCAAAAATGCTGCTACACTGGCTCTTTTGTATGAGTCCCCCTGCCTGTATCGCTCATTCATTTCAGTCATTTATATCTAAAGTTGTTTATTCTAGATGCTTTCTCCCACTTTCTGCTCTATATTTAGTTCTTTTAAGTTCTTTTTTTTATTGAATAAAAAATAGAACTATTACGCTATCCTAAAATTATCCTAATAAACCATGTGCGTTCTCTTTGGCATATTACTTCTCATATACTTAACATACTGCTTATATTTGCAATCTGGTACAGACAATATTTGGTGGACTGCTTTACTCATCTAAAAGCACATGACATTTTCTGACATCTGCAGAGCCTTTATTGATTTGCTTGACCTCCTAAAACTTTATGATCACGTATTTGTTCCATAGTTTATCAAATAATTCCTCAAATGTTCAGCACTTCTTTTTTTGCTATGAAATCTATGCTTTCGTAGCTCGCTTTGTCCTCCTAGATTTTTTTTTTTCCTTCTGATGACCTGTTGTGGCCTTGGGATAGGCATCCGAGGGTGGGAATCACCCAGACAGCGAGCACGTTTATCTTCATGGCCCTGGCCACTGTGCCTCTGTTTTTCAGAAGATCCGTAATGCCAATTTAGAATGCCACCAACCACAAAGATCAGTTGTGCTGGAAAATCACCAGCAGCACTGGCTTTCATTTTATTGCTCTTCCTTTAGAAAATGCAAGTGCTAACGAATTGGACAGGTGTGTATCCCTCTGGCTACTAAGGGGAACATTTCATATTTCTAGTAATTACACACGCCCTCTTACTAACGCTCGGTTCATACCATTTTTCGTATATGGTCCTACATTTCTTACCAAGTTGAATTAGGTCTTTATAGAGTGTACGGTCAATAGCAATCCCCTGTCAGAGCTGGTGCATATTCATTCTGGTGCTTCCTAAATTTTTTGCTTAAATGTTTTTAATGGCTATAAATTAATTTTTTTATGTTTTTCAGTCTGTTTACTTCATGATTTAGTTCACTGCTTAAAAGCAACGAGAGTTCTTGTTCCTCTAAAGTTCTGAGAATTAACCTGTCCCTTGGTTCTTCAATAATACGTGTTTTATTTCCAACCATGTCATTTGATGTGTGGTATGTATAACTGATTGCGAAGAGGCTTTTATTAAAAAGGCAGATTTTGCGACCTCATCACAGGTCCTCGGTTGAATAGGTTAGAAGAGGGTCTAAGAATCTGCATTTTAAACCAGCAAGGTATGCCAGTGCTGTTTTTCCCCCAGGCCATAGTTATAAAATAATAGCCTACAACATTGTTCAAACTAAATTTTTTTCCCATACCTACTGTTCGGATAACTCTAGATCTTATGAGAAACTTTGACACAGATTACGCACTCCGTGCTGGACTGGAGTACCCACAACCATGGCACAAGCCAGGGACACAGAACATATATGTTGAGTGAATGAGTAAAAATTATTTCAGTAGATCTTATATTTCAAAAAACAAAAGGAATCTGAAATCATCTGGAGGTCATGATTCCCATTTCCTTCCCTCTGGAAATGTCTTGCATAAATGTCCTTCCAATGCCCGGTGCCCTGGCTGGCCCTTCCCCAGCAATGTGATGTGGTAACTACAGACCAGCTGAGCTTACTTTGCTCAGGGTTTGGCGGTAATGATCTTCTGGAGGTTTTCCCGTTCAGAGGAACCCTGACTCTTGCCCGTGTTATATGACTGCTTCTGTGTTTGCAACAGCTGTTATTCACAATTTCTGTTGTGACCCAGATTCCCCACACTTGGTCTCTCAGCTTTGAAATGTTAATATCTCCTTTCAAAATAGCCTGCCTTGTGTCCTATGAGGAAGGAGCACTCCCAAGTTACAGGTACCCAGAAAGAAAAGCAGAGGAGGTAAGGGAAACACATTTTCTATTTCACTCCATTTCATTCCCTCCACTCGGTTTGGTCCCACCCAACACGTGGCACTGACTTACCTTGATGGCCTGGATACATTCTTGGTGAGAGGTTTTCCTAGTGCAGGAGACATTAGGGCCACCCACTTTTCTCATATTCCGTTGGAATTTGGAGCATTTTGCCGACTCTGCTTTTGAAATGGTGCACCACCGAACACTTCTCCTAGGGGCGGCCACACACAGTCCTGGGAGAGAGAAACCAAGGAGTCAGGGCTTAAGCACTGCCCATGGGAGACACAACCTCACCCTCTGACAGGGTTTTCTAGACTCCTCCATCTCTCTGCTCCTCCCCTTTCCTCTCCACTCAGTGCCTAAGTCAGGCCCCTCTCCTCGAGTGGAGGTGTCTTGATGGTCTAATGAGCATTCTCTGATGGCCGGAGGGCTGTGAGTCTCAATAAATGAAAGGAGATGGTCAGAGCCTCTGGATTATTTTCCTTCCTGTAACTGACACGTTTCCCACCTCTAAAAAATGATGATGACCCTTTGCCTCAGTTTGTGAGGTCCTTCCACCACCTTTGTCCCACTTGAAGCCAAGAGATAGGCAGAAAAGGGTAATCCCTGCTCCTGTTTTATTAATGTGGAAACTGGCTCTTGAGGAGGCTGAATGATTGGTTACTCAGCAGTGGCAAAATCCAGCCTCAAATCCAGGTCTCTCTAGACTGTTGCATTGACAAGAATCTCCCCAGATGATACCAAGGCAACTAAAATACATCCGACTCTTTGTCAGTAGCTACAGTAAGTGGTGTACCAAATGGGTCAGCGTGCCTGAGTTACCACCATTCACCTCTGTATCAAAAACATTTGTTCTCCTGCTGAGACTGCCTTGTTGGTTAGAATCTGTGCAATTAGGAAGGAGGTTGGACCAAATTTGCTCACAGCCCTTAGAAACCACATCATTGAAAAGCTTATAGTGAACATTAGATTAAAATGGTGAAAGGCTGAAGGCTTTTCCCCTAAGATCAGGTATCCACTCTCAGTTTTTCTATTCAGCGTAATACTGGAGATCCTAGCCATAGTGATAAGGTAAGAAAAGCAATAGCAGACACCCATACTGGAAAGGAAGGAGTGAGACTGTCTTCATTCTCAGATAACATGATCCTCTATGTAGAAAATCCTAAGGAATGCACAAAATGCTATTCGAACTAATATACAAGTATAACAAGGTCACAGGATACAAGATCACTACACAAAGAGCAATTATATTTTTGCATATAAGCATCAGATAATCCAAAAAATGAAATTAGGAATATAATTTTAGGGGTGCCTGAGTGGCTCAGCCGTTAAGCGTCTGCCTTCAGTTCAGGTCATGAACCCAGGGTCCTGGGATCAAACCCTGCATCAGGCTCCCTGCTTGGCAGGAAGCCTGCTTCTCCCTCTCACACTCCCCTTGCTTGTGTTCCCTCTCTCACTGTCTCTCTCTGTCAAATAAATAAATAAAATCTTTTTTTAAAAAAGAATATAATTTTATTCACAATAATATCAAAAGTAATTAAATACTTAGGAAAAGATTTAACAAAACAAATCCAAGAACATTTGTGCACTGAAAATTATAAAACTTTGCTGAGGGAAATTAAAGGAGATCTAAACAAATGGAGAAACATTTGCATCCATCCTTTATAAAACTCAATATTGTTAAGATGGTAATTCTCCTTAAATTGATATAGAGAATCAACACAAATTCTATCAAAATTCTGGCAGGCCAGTTTTTTTTTTTCTTTTTGTAAGAATTGACCAACAGATTCTAAAGTATTTATAGGATAAATAAATAAATTGGTATAAATAGCCAAAGAAATTTTATATAATTTGTATTTGTATTTACAATTTTTCTTTATATAACTTATTTTATATAATTTATATTCAATAGTCAAAACAATTTTGAAAAAAAAAATCTGGAGCAATTTTACTTCCTAATTTCAAAACATACTATAAAGCTACAGTTATCAAAACAGTGTGATATTAGCATAAAGACAGACATAGATCAATGAAACAGAATTGAGTCCAGAAGTAAATCCTTATATTTACATTCAATTGATTTTTTTATAATAACACTAAGGCAATTCATTGGCAGAAGGATAGTTTATTAACAAGTGGTGCTAGCACACAGATATCCACATATAAGAAGATTAACTTAGAGCCCTACCTCACACCACACACAGAAATGAACTCGAAGTGGATCATAGAATTTAGTGTGAGAGATAAAACAATTAAACTTTTAGAAGGAAGCACAAGGGGAAAACCATGCAACCTTGGGTTAGGTAAATTTTAATTAGCTATAACCCCAAAAGTGCAATCCATAAATGAAAAAAAATTAATAAATTGGGCCTATCAAAATTTGAAACTTTTGTGTTTCAAAAGACAGTTAAGAAAATGCAAACACAAGCAACAGGTTGGGAGAAAATATTTACAAAGAACTTTGACAACTCAGCAAAGACAAACAACCCAATCAAAAAATAGGCAGAAGGTATGAACAGACATTTCACCAAAGAAGATACAAGAATGGCTAATAAGCACATGAGAAGATGTTCAACATCACTAATCATTAGGGAAATGCAAGTTAAAAGCACAACGAGGTCTTCATTTCATACCTATGGGAACTAGTTATAATAACTAAAACAGAGGATAACATTTGGGTGAGGATGTGACAAAATGGGACCCCTTGTACATTGTAAAATGGTGGAGCCACTTTAGAAAACAGGTTGGCAGTTTCTCAAAATGTTAAACACAGAGTTACCATATGACCCAGCAGTTCCACTTCTAGATACCCCAAAGAAATAAAAAGATATATCCACATAAAGACTCCTTTGTGAATATTCACAGCAGCATTATTCAGAAAAGCCAAAAACTGGAAACAACTGAAAGTCCAGCCACTGGTGAATGGTTAGAGAAAACGTGGTATATCCACACAAAAGAACATTATTTGGCAGTAAAAAGGAAAGAACTAGTGATATGCACCATGATATGAATGAGCCTCATTTGTGCTAAATTTGGTATTTAGAACACTAAATATTGTATGTAAATAGGTAAATAGGACACTACCTATTGTATGATTCCACTTACATGAAATGTCCTAAAAGGCACATTTATAAAACAGAAAGTAGATTAGTGATTGCCTGATGCAGGGGTGGGAATGAGAAGTAATGATAAATGGACACGAAGAAACTTACTAGGGGGTGGCAATGTACTAAAACATTTACAGTGAGGGTAGTGCCACTAAAAATCATTGAACTGTACGCTTAAAATAGGTGAATTTTGGGGATATGTTAAATATACCTCAATAAAACTATTACAAAACAAAACAACAAAACAAAAAACAAAACCCTTGATTGCAAAAGCCCCCTTCCCGTTTGGATGTGCTTTAGGGTAGAACGCTCAGCCCTCTGCCACCTCCTGTTCATGAACCATCCCCTGCCTAATCCGACCCACCAAAGTATTTGAGGCTCCCTGGGGGGGTTTGGGGAGGAGACCAGCGGCTCCCAGGCCGAGTCAGCAGGCTCTCAAGGGCATGCTACCACAATCCTTCTCCACCAGCCATCGTCCCAGGAAATCCCAGGGGATGTAATCTAGCCCAAGGGTCTCATGGAACTGTCCTGCCATAAACATTAACCCAGTCATATTCAGCCTCTTGTGACCCAGTAGCATTTACTGGATGCCTTCTGTATACACAGCACTGTATATACAAAGGAACATGTAAGCAGACAGGACTAGATCTCACCTCCCATCTGGAGAGGCAGAAAGTCAAAAAAGAGGAAGCGAAGGATGATGAATGCTCTAGAAGAAACAAATACCAAACCAGAAGTGAGGTCCCCATGACCTCAGCCAGTAATCAGGGTGGTGGCCGTCCAGGAGGGTGAAAACAATGGCCCCATTGTTGCAAGCTTGTTTTATGCCAGGTGCTTTACTCAACATTTCACACCTTCTCTGTCCATTGATCCTCCCAATTCCCTGTATTGTGAGTGCTGCTAACACCCTCATTTCCAGGTGAGAAAATAATGGCTTAACTAGTTATGTGGCTTGCCCAAGGTCCCCCCAACTAATAAGCATTGGGTCTTGGATTTGAACCTACAAGGTCAAACACGAAACCTCCTGCTCTCACCACAGAGTGAGCCTTCCTATTTTGGGTGGCTAGGTTAGAGACAGGCTGCAGTAGAGATGGGACAAGTGAAGGGTTTGGGGTCAGATCAGGGAAAGCCCTCAGTGCTGGTCCAAGGAGGTCTTACCCCAGAGGGAGTAGAGCTCTCCTCTCATGAAACAGAGCAGAGATAAGAGCTCTGCCTAGAATGAGGGAGGGATAGAGTGAAAGCAGGGAACCAAGTAGAAAAGCACTGGGAATGCACAAGGGAGAGGAATAGGGAAGTGGTGTCAGAAATTAGCTTGGTGACAGATGGGACCAGAAGGTGAAGAGGGGGAGCAAAACAGAAGACCATGTTTCATGGTGGGTGAGGGCATGAACAGTGGCAGGAATGGGGAGCCCATGGGGAGAGGTGGTTTCTTCCCTTGGGAAGGGCTGAACCAGGAGACTATAAAGGACCACTGAGGGATTTTCCAAGATCCACGGTCCCAGCCCCCCAAACACAGGGGCTGGATCAGAATGCACCACCCACTCATCCCTCCCCCGGCTCTCACCAGCCAACTCCCAAGACACACGTCCCCCTCAAGACCACACGCTCTCTGAAGCAGGTCTGGGGCTGGCCCCTCCTGTATCCCCAACCCCACACCTGAACTGTGCCAGCCATTCAAATGCTGTCCCCCTGACCCTAGATGGAATGGAGCTACTCTTCTCACCCCACCCAACCTCAGCCAGCCAGGACGACCATGGGAGCAGGGCAAGAATCCCCTAGGGCAGGGGTCCAAGGCAACCAAAGTGAAAATGGAACCCAGCGGTGCAACTCTGAGCCTAGATCCTGCACCACCTCCCATGACCACCTCCAGCAAAGCAAGGTTTCCTGCTTCCCGGTCTCTCCCAGGTGGCCCCAACCCTGTGCTCTGCTCCCAGCAAGCCACAGGTCAGGGAGCCAAAGGGAAGCTGGTCCTGAGCAGCTGGTCCTGGCCGACTCCATCCTGCCTCAGAGAAGACAGGGATGACAACACCCATTGGGAGGAATTTGGAGAAGGGGACCGGAAGGTGGGGACAGGGATGGCTTCATGTTCCCTAGGTTTGGGGGTGTAAGCTCACTGTGCTCTCTATCGCCCTTTTCTCCCCAGGAAGCTCCCAGCTGGGAGTACATGCTCTAAGCCAGGAGGAGGCTGACCCGGGCAGGCAGGAGCCCAGGAAGGGAGGGGACACCTGTCGTTTTCCTCTGACCCCCCACATACTGCGGAGGCTCCGATGCCAGGAACCCTGTGTTCACATTCACATCACTGATGTCCATGATGGGCCAGTGCCCTCCGCACAACTCAGAAATTATTTCAGATAGCCCTAGTCTGGGTGCATTTAAAACCAGCAGTCAATCATTTCTCCCTTAGATGCTCTGAAGGAGGGGTCCCCTCAGGAGGGTTCGTGCCATCACCCCTGTCCTCCTGCAGTGGGAGACGTGGGTGTACCTTTGCCTGCCATTGAGCACGTGGCAGTCAGCCTCCACCTCATAACTGTGTGGGAAGATGGTTGGACTTTTTTTTTTTTTTTTTTTAATTGAGGAAACTAGGGCTCTGTCTTGCCCAAGTTACACAGTCCTTGCAGGAGCTGGGTTTAGAATTCCAGTCTCCCGTGCGTCTTGAGCAAGTCAGTCACGTCTCTGGGTCTCCTTTTCCTCCCACCAAAAAGCCTGTCACGGTACTATGCGTACCAAAGGTCCGGGTGGGACGCCATGGGACAGGGTCGCTTTGCGCAGCTCTGGGGACACAGGGACCATCTCAGAGGAGCCCTGCTCTGGCACCTCCCCAGGCAGGTGGGCGGGACCCGGCCGCTCCGGGCTGCCGGCGCTGGGCGCCCACCGGCGAGGCGCAGGGACGGACGGGTGGGGGGTGGGGCTGGGAGAGGGGAAGCAGGCGCCCACCCAGAGGGCGTCGGGGGGCGGGGGGCGCCCACCTGGCGGGGCGCATCCCCAGGTACCTGCACTCACCAAGGGCCCCGAGGAACAGCAGGGCGGGGAAGACTAGCTTCATTCTGGGTCCCTGAGGCGACTCTGGCAAACGAAGTCTCTGCCACCTGCCCCGGCTCTGCACCCCTTTATCCAGGGCTGGGTGACCTCACGGGGTGTGCCCCGCCCTGTGGCCCAATAGGCATCCCCTGCCTTGCGCCCTCGCACCCCTCCTCCACTAGTTCCTTGAGGCCAAGAAAGGGGGAAGGGGGAGGGGAAGCAGAGCTGGGAGGGGAGAGGGACCAGAGCCTGAGCCGCCTTAGCACCACGGGAGAGGAAGCCCAGCCCCCAGGCCACCTCAGGAGTCTGCGCTGCTCCTGCCTGAGGACTGGGATGGCCCTTCTCTCCACCAGTCTGCAAGTCCCTAGGGACTCGTGGCCCCTGAGTCTTGTCCTTCCTCTGGTCTCAGCGCCTCCTAGACGGCTGGACACAGAGCAGGGATCCTGTGATCATCTGAACTGTGAGGCTCACCCTTCCTTTAGCAGATGGGTCTGGAGCGCCTGGGAGTTGGTCAGGGCAGAGGGAGCCGACTCCACCTTGGCCAGCAGCCCGCCCAGCGCTCTACAGAGGACCCAGCTGCCTCGGCCTGAGGTCAGCATCCTGGGACAGCTGGCAGCTCAGGTCTCTCCCGCCCCCACTGAGACCACCATACAGCTCCCAGAACACAGAGCCGGAGGTCTCAGAGGAAGTGACCAGCGCCCAGTGCCCAATGGCTGTCTCCTTGTCCCCTCCTTTGCCAGTGAGATGGCTGTCTTAACACTTGGGTCATTTCTCTTTTGTTTTGTTTTGTGGCAGTACGAGGTGGGAGATGGGAACCTCATTTTGATAAATGGCGTATTTCGTCAACCTAAGCTGACCTTATTTCGGCAAGGTGTTTTTAAACTCGAGGATTCTGCTGCTAAGAATATGTCTTGTAAATACACCCCCTGGATGCACAACGGCCCACACTGGAGGGTCTCCAGGGCAACCGTGTGTGTCATTAACCAACTGGAAGCGAATTAAACATCCATGTCTGGAGGGTGTCGTGGAGTGTGCCTCCTTGAGTCCCTCAGGGAGGCTGTGGGGCTGCTCTGTGCCACGTGTGGAGCCCGCCAAGACACAGAGTAGGGTCTGTTCAGCTACCCTGCTTGCCGGACCCACGCGTGGGGGCTGAATCACCAACTGGGTTTTGGGGTGACAGATCCAGCGTCTCCTATTGTTTGGAAACATAGTGTCACAACATTAAAAGTCGCTTTCATCAATAATTGCAATAAGCGATTTCAAAAAAATAGTGAAGAAATACAAAATTGACTAATTCTCAGGAGTGCTGAAGCATCTTTGGACCGAAATTAGCCACTCAGCTCTGCCCTTCCATAATTATAAAAGAATTAAGAAATGTCACCACCCATGTGTCTGTCTCTGAATGCAAATTTTACAAAGGGTGGCTTGTGAAGTCAGGGGCCTCCAGACCCTCTTATGTCTGTTACAGCGTTGGCAGGAACACAGAGAACCTGGGGCCACAATCAAGAGGCTGAGCTGGAGGGATATGCCCTGGAGGCACGACTGGGCTAGGTCAGGCCATGGGGCAGCCTGCTTGTATGCTGTGTCTTTAGGGCATGGCCCAGTCCCAGGCTGGGGATGTGCTCAGCCGGACACATGCAGAGCATGGCCACGCCAAGGCCATCAGCAGATAAGGGTGGGGTCTCCCCAGGAGCCAATGAAGTTCCACTAAACTGTCATCAACATTCATTCTTTGTTCATTCGTGCCGGAGCTGGTGGGTTCCAGGAGGGACGCAGAGAAGAGGGGTCTGTCCTTGCCCTCAGGAGCTCACAGCACCGTCAGGGGGTGGGGGGCAGGCACAGGCATGCCCCTCTATCACACAGGCAGGACAGCATATACAAAGTCAGGGTGGGAGGAGGAATGACCGACCAGTTTCCATCATGAATGTTCCAGAAAGGTTTGAGGAAGAACATTTGACCTGGGTATTGGGGGGAAGGGCCATGTTTCTTCAGGAAAAATATTCAGGTGGAGGAAACAGCCAAGTAAGGGCTTGGGAGCATGAGAACTCAGTGACCGATGACTTGAGCAGAGGAACCACAAAAGGTCACTCTGGGCTTTCTGGCCTGGACCTCTCCTTGGAAGGATTAACAAAGTCACCTCCTCTGTCCTGAGCACCACACCGGGTGTCTATCTGCCTCTGGACAGGTCCTCCTGTGGGTCCTGTAGGCGCCGGAATTCACTACATCTGAAATGGAGTTCACCCACCCCCTCCAGCCCTGCACCTTCTCTCGTATTTTCTACCACCTTCCACCAAACCCTCCAAACAATGAACCTCAGAGGGGGGCTCAAATCCTCTGGCCAGCTAGCCCTGTACGTGTGAGGGACACCTGATGATCAGTATCGGTTGAATGACTGAAGGAGCGAGGAGAAGGGATGGGGGGTGAAGGATCCTGCTTGCCCTGAGTCAGGTCTGAAAGACAGGGAAGCCCAGGGCTGGCGATGCCAGGCCTCCTCGGAACCTGTGTGCGTGGAGGCATTACTTTGCCGGTGAGCTCAGCATCGATCTGCATGGCTCTCTGAGGGGCCAGGAGCTGGGCCAGATCTCACGGAGCCTGCCGGGAATTAGGATGCGGGTGTCGCCATGCTGAGACCATAGCACGGCGCGACTATGAGGAGTGCAAAGAAGGGTGCCAATGGTACAAATCACCGTGTCATGGCAGGAGCTGGTGTGCGGCAGGCAGGAGAGGGAGGCCAGCTAACTTCTCCCACATCTTCACTCCCTCTCCGTCCCCTGAAATTCACACAGGGACCCTTTGCCAGCTCAAGGACTGGCCCAAGTCAAGCCCCCTCCTGACAGGTGCACAGTAAGTCCCACACCCTGCCCTCTACGGAACCCTCCAGCTTCAAACCCCAAGAGGAGCTTTGGGAAGAAGGTGTGGATCTGGGCGGAACAAGCTTTAGATGGAACCAAGGAGAACAGGAGTTCTTGAGACATCCGCTCACACGGCAGCTCTACCCTGGCCGACAGGAGACCACGGGCCGGAGTGCCCGCCCTGCCAATGGTGGGAGGTGGGAGGTGGGAGGCTTGCTAGAGAGCCACTTGTTAAATATCCGGGAATTTTGTGGCAGGTTGTTAAACCATTGGTAGCTTGAACTCATTCATGATGGGAGTATTTACACCACGGAAATGAGCAAACTCTCTGAATTGGGGCATGTTTCCCTCCTGGAGAGCCAGTTCACAGCACATCACGGCCCGGGGTTGTCCCTGTGTGGGGGCAAGCGGTGCCCATGTCAGCGTGGCTATGGAGGGGGGTGGTGCCATCCTAGGAGACAGACAAGATAATAACCCGAAGCATTTGGCTGGCACTTTGAACTCCAAACAGAGCTGCCGGTGACCTCGGCTCTGGTGGCTCAGAAAGTTCTGGAAGTCATGGTTACTGCTCTAAAAACAGGTAAACTGAGGGTTGCCCGCAGTCACACAGTGAGTAAGATTCAGAGATGGAACTGTCAGCCCTGAGTCTCCCCTGAGGCCCACAGTCTGTCCTCTGCAAGGGCCCCCCGAGAGCTCAGCATGCAGAGGCTGAGAGCCAGGGAGAGCCCCAACTCTTGGTCTTGGCAAGAAGGAGAACCCGCAGGGATGGAGCCCCTTGTGGTGCCGCATGGCCAGCCCCTTCCACGCGTCAGCCATGGCCCTTGATCCTCAGGGAAGCCCCGTGACATAACTCATCAGGCCTGCTTTCCAAATGGGGGGAACCGGCAGAGCAACTCGTCCGCGGTCACGCCGCTGGTCAGATCTAGAAATCTGCCACTGCCCCCGGCCCCCTATCCAGTGGTCCTTTATGGCTCTTGGTTGTTCCTTTGCTGACCACCCTGAAGAGAGAGCAGAAAGTGAGCAAAACTGAGGGCGAGGTGGACTGAGAGCTCCCTGCTCCTGGCCAGTGTGATGGCCACGATTTCCAGAGGAAGGTCCTCATATTCGGCCCCAAGCGGGCCCCTTGCCGAGAGCGGAAGGCCCTGATGGGTCTCCAGGGGTGTCTGTGGGTGGTGGGGGCTGAGCTGAAGGGTGGCGGGCAGGAAAATGGCGGCTTTATGAACTAATACGTCTTATTGCCAAATGTTGCCCAATTTACACAGAACCCACAGAGACAAAGAGCTTCTATGTCCTTGGGCAGCTGTCTTCCTCCTCCTCCTCCTCCCCCCTCACCTACCTCTCCTCACAATCAGCACCCTCTGTCCTTCTGGACCCTCCCCTCACAGGACCAGCACCCCGCAGACCTGCCGAATGATACCGCACCATTCTGCCCAATGGTCCAGGGGCCAGTGGAAACGTCCCAGGTGTTCCAGGGGCAAGATTTCAATTCCCCTGGCCAGGATAGCACCCCTATTTCCCTGGCAGAAATCTGAACTCCATGAGCACCTACTCACCATGTCCAGATGAGAACATGCAGCCGGCCAGGCCCAGGGAGAGTCTTCCTGGAAGGTGCCAGCCAAGGGCAGCCTGGAGGGTGGCAGCTGCTGGCCCAGGGCCAGCCATGCAAATTTCTTCCCAGAAGGAATGAGGTCCCTGCCAGAGAAACCCCCAGGAAACCCCTGAGCTGGGGGGGCCCTGCTGCTGCCACCCCTCCCCTGGGGCTGCATTCTGGCAGCTCCGCTTGCTGGCGACCTCCACACCTGCTGCCTGCACCTTACGGGGACCATTGGTGGGCCATCTCTGAGAAGGAGCTGGAGTGGGTGCCCAGAGGAGCAAGGAGCCATTGTTTTCCTCCATCCCCCTGGGCGAGGCCAGAGCCGCTCTTCCCCGGGTCTTCCAGGCCGGGAGTGACCAGCCCCCTGACCTGCTCCAGGCGGACGTCCCTTCCACATCCTGTCATTCATTTCTGCACTGGATGGCCCGGCGGGCCGGAGGGCGCAGGGCAGATACAGTTAGAGGCATAGGAGACTGGGTTGGATACCTGGGTCGGAGCCTGCTCCACTCTAAGATGCCACTTTGACCTGGGTTAGTCTCGTAACCTGTGTAAGCCTCGGTTTCCCCATGTGTAAAAAAAGGATACAAATAATGCCCCCCTTATGAAGTGGGTGGAGTTAAAACCTGATGTTTGAGATGCTTCCACAGTGCTCAGTACGGACAAGCTTTTGGTCCTATTTGCAGACACTCCTGTGTGTCATGAGCTCTGTGGGCCTCAGCTGGGCACAGGGGCACAGAGGGAGCAGGCAGTGGCCTCTGGGGACACCTGGCCCATCAGGAGGGGCGGTGTGTGCTGAGAGTCTCCGTCCCGAGTGCAGGGCCCCCAACAAGGTGCTGCTGGGAGCTCTGGCAGTGGAGGGGACACCCCCCCCCCAGGAGCAAAGACAACAACAGAGTTATTTTTCCCATATGCCTCTCCTTCTAATGGAGCATGTGGCTGCCCTCAACTGCCCATGTGTCCTAGAGTGTCAGTCTCACCCTGTCCTGCTCTCCAGCTCCTTCTCCATGTCTCTGTCCCTGATCCCTGCCTCTTCCCTCTCTCCCTCCTTGGCTTCCTTCTCCATCTCCCATGTCCACATTCCTTTTGGGCGCCCCTCCACTGGGAGCCTGCTGATCCTGGCTGAGCGTCCTTCTGTCACAGTGACTGTAATACTGACCCATCTCCCCACACCCCTCCCCTGAAGCTGGGTCCTGGGAGGAAGAGGCTGACTCTGACCCATCTCCGGATCCTCAAGTTCAGCTCAGGGCCTGGCCCAGGGGAGAGCCTCACTGAGGGATTGCTCACTGGGAGCGTGTGAAGAGAGGCAGGAGGAGAGGTCGAAATACCCCTCCCCAAAATCCTTTGCTTATAAGTCTAATTGGCACCCTTCTCATCCTCGTGGAGGTAGGAGGAAGCTGGCCCATGACAGTGACTGGGGCACTGAGCTCCAGTGTGGCATGTGGGGGGGCACCTGCCCCAACCTCCCCCCTGCCCCCCGCCTCACCCTCTGTGCCCTGGCAGAGACCTCCCAGCAGGTGGGATATTCCCATTTTGCCCCCACCCTGCCCTGTGCAACATCTAACATCTGTGGGCCTGGTGTCCAAAGGAGCATCTGTATGAGGACAGCATCTAGGGAGTTGATGGGAAAGTTTGGAGAAGAGATTCCTCCGTGACCCCCAATATCCAGAACTCCCCTATGGGGAAGCTAGGACCCCCTTCTACTGAAAGGCCTCTTCCCTCCCCTACAGCCCACATCAGCTTCCAAAGACAAGGAGAGAGGGCACCAGGAGAGCAGCAAGGAAATACCAGTGATGAGCTGGGAGGACTGTGGGGGGAGGGGGACAAAGCCTCCCAAATCCTAATGCACCCCCATTCTCAGGCCAGAGATGCTCTCGTCTTAGTGAATCAGTCTGCAGCCAAAGGCCTATTGGAATGTCCAGAAGGGCCTTGGCAGCCTAGGACCTCTCTCTCTAGCTCCTTCTAGATGTTGTCTTCTCCAGGGACACCCCGCCCTTTCCATCCCTTCCTTCCCTCTCCCTCCCAGCTCCAGATTCAATCCTCCTCTTCCCTCCCCTGACTCTTGTTCAGCTGAAACCAGAGGCAAAGCTAGCACAAACCCAGGTGTCTCTACGATGTGCTGGCACACAAGCGGTGCATTTAACCCCACAGGTGTATATTATCACTGAACGTGCGTTCTCCCAAGGCTACAGAGAACATTAGCCCAGGGTACTCTCCTGGGCACTCTGTCCACTCATCCTTAACCTCCTGTGTGCTCATGTTGAATTAGAGGAGGGACAGAGAGGGGGAGCAAGACGTGCCCTTCCTTTTCTTTTTTTTTAAAACAAGTGGAATTTGACATTTTTTTAAGAGAGGGAGATGGGGGGAGGGGCAGAGGGAGAGGGAGAGAGAGAATCTCAAGCAGACTCTATGCTGAGTGTAGAGCCCCATGCAGGGCTCCATCCCACGACCCTGAGGTCATGACCTGAGCCAAAACCAAGAGTCAGACACTTAACCAACTGAGCCACCCAGGTGCCCCAAGACGCCCCCTGTTCTTGGTCCACTGAGCAGGTCTTGATCTTGAGCAAAGTCTTCCTCCAGAGAGTATTAACTTCCAGAGAAATCCATTTGGGAAAAGATTAAAGTTCAGTCACCTGCTTGGCCCTCTTGAAAAGAGATACGAACTCCCTAGCGTGTGTGGTGTTGGATGAAGGATTGGGGGAAGCTGAGGGGTGGGGGCTGGGGATACAGGAAACCAAGGCTCTGACCAATAGCGTTGTTGCCCAATGTTGCCCCATTTGTAAAGGAAACTCGGCAATCAAAGGGCTTCTCTCTGCTCATCCTTCCTACCTCTTCTTCGAGTCTTCCTTCCTCTCTGGAATCCTAGCCCTCTTATGGTTTTCTCTTCATTCCAGTCTGGCTGGGCTGGGCTTAGCTCCCAGTCTCTCTAGGTCAATACTTGTATGTGTTTTCAGATGCCCCCTTCTCCTTCTCTCCCTGGGTGCCATCTGGTGCCCAAATGCACTCAGCCTTCCTTCATCCTGCCTCTCGTGCACACACATCCTTTTCCATTCCGTGGTCATGAGATAGTCCTGGGCTCCTACCTCAGCTCCTGACCACCCTCCCACCTCTCACTGCCCCATTACAGTCCATCCCCAAGGGACTCTCAAAACCACAGAGTCCACAGTGGTTCTACGGCTTCTTTCCTTGCCCCTCCTCTCTTCTCCCTACGCTCTGTGCCTGAAGAACTTCGTCTTCCTTCCTCCTATAGATTAAACTACCCTCTCTGTGCTGAAAACTCCTGGAAGTATATTGCCCACCCAGATCTCATGTCTACTCTGATGGAGGTATGCTTAACCGTGAACAAGACAGCTCAAACTGGAAGTCTCACCAGCACCTGAAAACCGCATGTCTGACTTCAGTTCTGGATCAAGATGGAGCAGACACATCTCTCCCTACTCCTCCCAAGTACAGCTTGAAACTCTGGGGATGATAGCTATCATGGCTTAAAACAACACAAATTTATTATCCTCAAGTTCTAAATGTCGAGGTTCCAATCATCCTCAGTGGGCTAAAGAACATATAGCTGTGTTCCTTCTGGAGACTCTTGGGGGACTCACTTCCTTGCCTTTTCTAGAAACTGACTGAGTTCCTTGGGTCTTGGCCCCACATCACTCCCACTTCTGTTTCCACTTTCCCACCTCTGTCTCTCACTCTGATCCCCTGCCTCCTTCTTATAAAAACCCTTGTAATTACATTGGGCCCACTTGGATAATCCAGGATATGCCCCCTCACAAGATCGTTATTTTAATCATATCTGCAAAGTCCCTTTTGCCACATAAGGTAACATATTTACAGGTTCGGGAATTAGGACATGGACATCTTTGGGGTCCCTTTCTCAGCCTAACAGACCAGTACATTGTGATAAATCATATACATGAAGTGGCCACTGGAGTGACCACTAAGTAAACTGTACAGGGATACACTCAAAAACACTATAGATAAATCAAGATGGAATTGTAAAAATATGTTTAAGTAACCCACAGGACAGTAGGAAAAAGAAAATGATGAAAAATGTAAAAACAAAGAAAATAAATAAAAAATAAAATGGCAGACGTAACTCTAGTATATCAATAATTATATCAGATATAAATAGGTTAAATACTCCAATTAAAAGACTGGGATTGGCAAAGTGGTTTTAAAAAAACATAGCCCAGTTATTGGCTGTCTATAAGAAACTCACTGGAAAATATAACAGCATAACTAGGTTGAAAATAGAAGGATAGAAAAATATATGTCATGTAAATATTAATAAAAAGAAAGTAGGAGTGACTGCACTAATATCAGAAAAAGTCAAATTCGGAGCAAAGTAAACGGTTAGGGGCACAGAGGGACATTACATAATGATAACAGGGTAACAATCCTAAATGTGTATACACCAAAAAGCAGAGCTGCAAAATGCATGAAGAAAAAACGGGTAGAATTAGAGGCGCCTGGGTGGCTCAGTCGGTTAAGCATCTGCCTTCAGCTCAGGTCATGATCCTGGGATCCTGGGATCAAGCTCTACTTCAGAGTTCCCTGCTCAGTGGGAGCTGAGCTCCCTCTCCCTCTGCCCCTCCCTCCACTCATGCTTGCTCTCTCGTGCTCTCTCTCTCTCAAGTAAATAAATAAACAAAATCCTAAAAAACTGATAGAATTGAAAGAAGAAATAGAAAAATCCACAATTATAATTGGAGACATCAAACCCCTCTCTCAACAACTGAGGGAACAAGAGACATCAAATGAGCAAGGGTGCAGGAGCACCCAACAACACCATCAACCTACAAGATGTAAGCAACATTTATGGAGTACTCTGCCCAACAATAGCAGAATATAATTCTCCAGTTCCCATGGAACATTTACCAGGACTGACCATGTCCTAGAACATAAAACAAACTTCAACAAACAAAGAGATTGAAATCACAAATGTATTCTCTGATCAAATTTAAATCAAACTAAAAATCAATAACAAAAAGAGGAAAATCTCCAAATCCTTAGAAACTAAACATCCAGGGGTGTCTGGCTGGCTCAGTTGGTTGAGCCTCTGACTCTTCATTTCGGCTTAGGTCATGTTTTCAGGGTCATGAGATTGAGCACCATGTTGGACTCCATGTTCAGCGTGCAGTCTGTTTCAGATTCTCTCTCTCTCCTTCTACCCCTTCCCACTGAGCTCGAGTTCTCTCTCTCTCTCTCTCTCTCTCTCAAATAAATAAATAAACCTTTTTTAAAAAGAAAGAAACTAAGCATCCTAATCTTCAATGGGTGAGTGCGGCTGTAAGACACAGGAGGAGCAGGTAGGGCTGGGACAGAGTGGCAACCCCCACAGTCTCCCTTTTAAAGCTGAACCAAGCAGTGTGCCCCCAGTGCTTGACCCAGGACATCTGTCCTTCTGATCCCTTGTTTTGTCTTGTTATTTGTTTGTAACTCTCTGTCGCTCACTCCTTCTCTCTCTGTTACGACTTCTAGCTCTTTCTCCATCTCCAGATCTCTCTCTCTGCCTTGTGCTCCCATTACACCTTTCAGTCACCCTCATCACTCCCGCCCTCTCCCTCAGCTGTGCAGCCCCAAGTCCTCTAATGGCCTCTCCCAGCAGACTCTTCACTGTCCTCGGCACTTTCTGATCTATCTCCCAGCCAGCTGCCTCTTGGTTCTCAGGTTCTATCTCTGTTCTACGATGCCTTCTCCCTCCCACTTCCAAGCTTCCTGGGCTACAGGAGAAGCTTTCCCAGAACCCGTGTGGCCACTTGGTCTCTTCCCCAGGAGGTGAAGTTCACAGTGTTGGTGACTAAGGACAGGTGATGTGCTTTGCCCATCAGCAGGCAACAGCAGGGGCCACGGAGAGCTCCAGGGACTGAGTCCAGGTGAGTCCAGGTGAATCCAGGTGAGTCCAGGTGAGTCCAGGCCCAGATGGTTCTTAACCACCATTCCCTGGTCACCAGGGAAATTGCACTTTGACGAGGAAGTGGCCACAGGATGCAACACAAATGCCAGAAGACCACTGTAAGGACACAAAGGCAGAAGACGACTTGTAGAATGAGGAAGTGGTGGGCAAAGTAGCTGGGGACCTGGTAGACGAAGCAGAACCTGATGGCTATTTGGAAATGGAGGAAAGAGTCAAGGAAGTAAGCAATTTCCAGGATATTTGGAAATATTTTGCTTTGAGATTGCTCCCATAAAATAAGCTAACCAAAAAAATCAGACACTTTCAGAGCTTAATGTTTCTCTGGATACTAAAGTGGGGTCTCTAAGCACGAGGGGCCGTGTGGCCTGCCCAGACCTGCCCCGGTAGGGCTAGGAGGACTCTGGCTTCCTGAATTGCACTAGGTGGAGGGAGGAGAGTGTGGGGAGTCAGAGTTCCCTTCAGTTGAAAACAATTCATAGAGCATTTGCTCTGGGCCAGGCTCCTGTCAAGTGCTGTGGGTCACCAGCATGCATCAGACTTGGTCCCTGCCCGCAAGGACAACAGACAAGAAAGCAGGCAGTTACTACCACGGGGGAGATGAGAATGTGCGGGAAAAGGCTTGAAAGACCATGCCTGTGCCCAGTGCCCTGTAAATAGGGGAGGGGTCACCCTCTGGGGCAGCTCTGGAAGAGGCTGGGAAAGCCCTCACACTCCCCCACCCTGGCATTTTCCAGCAACCCCCACAAGGTGGGCCTGGCTAGAACCAAGTGGCTGAGGGAGAGGTTATAGGGACCAGGAATTGTGGGACCTTGCAGGGAACTGGAAGAACATTTGCTTTCATTCTGAGGAAGAGAGGAGCCATTGGAGGGGCCTAAGAATAGACTTAGAGGGAGGGGCAGGAGGGGAGCAGACAGACAATTGTGGGGGCTCAGCAGTAATCTGCAAGAGAGATGTGACAGCTTGTTCTGGGGTACAGCAATGGGGAAGTGGCAGCATGGATTGGATTCTAGATGTGTTTTAAAGGTGGACACCATGGGATTTGCTTACATCACCAAGAAATGTGGGGTGTGAGTGTCGGGAGAAGGGGATGCCACTAGGGTGCTTGGCCTGAGAAGCTAGAAGAAGGCACTTGTGTTGCTGAGATGGGGAAGACTGGATGAAGGAAACTGGGAGGGGTAGACCAGAAGTTCCATTCTGCACACCATCAGTAGAATAGACCCTTGGACCTCCAGGTGGATGGTGATGGAGGAAGTTCCCCGACTCACTGCCACCCAATGTGGCATTGGTATTAGGAGTCAAAGGTAGAAGTTTGCCACTTTATTTAAAATTTATTTTGGACCATGGGTCCATATTCTCCCCAGGGTAATGCTGACACCTAGTTATGCAAAATTCTGTGTCCAACTCCAGGCGCTCATGAAACACTCTGTACATGTCCGTGGGTCATTCTCACATGTTGGGAGTCTGGGACTTCACAGCCTTTCCTAACCACTCCTTCAAGCCCCACTCTCACCTTTGTACCCCCTGCCCCACCTGTGTCCATGGCAGTGGAGTGCCAACAATCTCCCATTCAAGCCTTTGGCTCATCTCGCTGTTTCATGGATGTTGGTGCTGTCTTTGCACATGAACCCAGAAGGAGGCTGAAGCTTTTCTTTGTACAGTCCACATCTAATGCAAAGCCTGTCTCCTCGAGTTTCACAGCTAAAAGTCCTTTGTGATTGATTGTTGACCTCTGCCTAAGAGAAAGAGCAGGAAGTGTCTACCCTGGCCACAAGAACAACGGGGCACATTCACAAGCCTCGGAAGGGCTTGTGTGCATTTTTGGACAATGTTTATTCATTATATTATGGGCCACTCGGTGTTGCCCACAGATGTCAGTGCACAAAAGAATTTATTAAGATTGGACCTGAGCAGTGATATACGAGACATGAGAATTGAACCCACAAGAGAGGGGTTACCTTGAAATGGGAAAAGAGCTTTCTCAGGCGAGGCTTCTGCCCCAGAGACAGCCCGGTTCAGGCTTCCTTCCAGGTGGGCAGTGGGGCTGATGCATGGAGGACGGGAAACCTGCACAGGAGGGACACATCTGCCCATGGAAATGCCCGCAGCTCTCTGCCCCCGGCCACTGCTCATGGGAGTACAACCCAGTCTTACTCCCTACCCCATAGCACTCACAGGCTGACCCTGCTCGGTGCCTGGTGCCTCCCCTGCCCACTTGAACTTGACTCGTGGGACCCTCAGAGTATAGCCCCCACCAGGAAGCCAAGTAGCCCACTGCCCCGCCTGGCTCACACGTCAGACAGTGGAAGTAGTATGGAAGTAGTATTTGCTTAAGGAATCTTTCACCAATAATTATCAACCAGCCCATGTCAGCTTGTTTGTTCAGCCCTAACCTTAGTTTCTAAGAAAGTGCTGGTCCTGGGATAGGAGTACAAAGTACAACTGAATTTTGTTTAAAAACCCACCAGCAGACATGTAAATTGGCATGACCACTTTGGAGAATGGTTTGGCGGGGCCGGCTACGGCACAATACGCCCTCGGCCCATGCGGGGCTGATCAGCGCTTCCTAACTGGCTCTGGGAGTGCAGCTGCAACAAAAATATCTTTTGGTTAATATTTTTGTTGATGTTAAAGGGTAACACGGAAGAGAAATCACACTGAACGTCACTCATTCATCAGTGATGTGAGCAATGAACTTCTTTCCTGAATCAGTTCATAGTTTTCAGCCCTGGAGAAATGTATCCTAAGTTTCTTTGCACTACTTACAATGTCACAGCCATCTCTGAGCACATCCTGCATTACCAACAAGTTCTCCATCACTTCCTTCACGCTAACCCTAGACCATCAGCCAAACAAATCTATTAAGCCTCGATCTGTAAAACTTGCCGATTTCCATGGTGTGAAAACTCCCCCGTGACTGATTTCACGCTACCAACATGGATGGCTGTCACTGAACTTGGAGCTGGAAAGAGATAAGTAACATCACATTATATGGTATTCCCACCATGATAGAGACAACTTAGGAACCCCGGGACTGCAAGGGAAGGAAGGTTGGAATGGGACAAAATTTTGCAAATTCTTGGCAATCGAACAGCCAGCTCACATGAGCCAGGAGCAGCCAGCTCCAACACAGAGCTGCCTACAACCGGGTACTCCACTCCCAGAACTACGCCCAACTGAAATGCGCACCAAGACCATGAACAGCAATGTTCATAAAGGCGTTTCCCTAGGGGCGCCTGGGTGGCTCCGTCAGTTAAGCATCCGACTCTCCGTTTTGGCTCAGGTCACGCTCTCAGGGTTGTGAGATCGTGCTCAGCGGGGAGTCTGCTTAAGATTCTCTTCCTCTCCCTCCCTCTGCCCCTCCCCCCACTTGTGCTCTCTCTCTCTCTCTCTCTCTCTCTCTCTCTCTTTCTTTCTCAAATAAATAAATAATCTTAAAAAAAAAACAAAAACCATTCTCCCAAACATCCAAAACCGTCTGAGTGGTAGACTCATGACACATAAATGATAAATGAATAAATGATAAAGAAATAAACACAGTAAATAATAGTAATATAAACTAAGCCAGGAGAATGAGCCTGCCGCTGTGACCCGCTATAACATGGCTGACTGTTACAAATAGAAAGCTGAGCAAAAGAGGGGGGACACAGAGGAGCACGCTCCCCTTACTGCGTGTATATGAAGCCAAACTAGCCTCTGAGGTCACAAGATAGGAGAGTGGTAACTTTGGGGAGTGGGAGGGTGGGAAAGTGATTGATGGGGGCAGGAGTGGGACTTGGGGTGCTGGTAACCTGGGCTACTTGTGGTGATCACATGAGGGGGTTCATTTTGTGATAAGTCATCTAGCTGTACAAAATATTAACGATGCACTTTTCTAGATGCTTGTTACATGTACGTAACAAGCTTATTTTTATTTAATTACTTAATTTTTTTTAAAGACTTTATTTATTTGACAGAGAGAGACACAGCAAGAGAGGGAACACAAGCAGGGGGAGTGGGAGAGGGAGAAGCAGGCTCCCCGCTAAGCAGGGAGCCCGATGTGGGGCTCGATCCCAGGACCCTGGGATCATGACCTGAGCCAAAGGCAGATGCTTAACGACTGAGCCACCCAGGCGCCCCAACAAGCTTATTTTTAAAAGCCACCAGCATGAAGGCATATGAATGGCTGTGGCCCAGGGCGTGGCCTCCTTGTCACCCCCAGAGGTGCTGCCCTTGCTTGGGGTGTGTCAGAGGTGCTCCTCCAGGGACCTTCTGGAAACAGCAGAGCAAAGCCTTTCCTGGAAAACGACCCTCTCCCTCAAATGTCAACCCTTGTCGGGGGCTAAAGAGAGAAAGGATGGGTGGGAGAGGGTGGGGATGAATATTTGTGAATGGACACAAGTTATGGTTCTCCACATCACAGTGGGGTAGGTGTTTGAGCTGGGGCATGGGCTCTGGAAAAGGGAGGAAGGGAAGAAGGGAGAGAGAGAAGGAAAAAAGATGTCTGGCAGACCTGGACGAGCCCCTGAGCACCACGCCAAACACTGTTCTGGACGCCGTGTGTGCACTACTCACTGGGTCCTTGCCGCTCCCCCTGCCCCGCCACCCCCCGTGCGGTAGAGCCTGTCCTCATTCTGCCCATTTCACAGATGAGGAGGCTGAGACTCAGGGCTGAGGCAAAGCCAAAAGGCCCTCCAGGCAACTGCAGGCCCCATACCCTACCCCTACTCCCCTAGAAAACTGCACGTCCCCATGGGAAAGGCAGTGCCAAGAAGGGCCCGACATGTTCTGCCCCAGAATGTTCTGCCAATGTCTACCCTCCTCCCACACTGGCACTGAGCCCTCACGATCTGGGGCCCCCAGCATATTGTTGTTGATCAAGATTAACTGTGTTGATGGAACAGGGACTTCAAAGGGGCCCACAGGAGGAATAAGGAAATAAATGAAAAATCAAGTCAAATGTTCCCAGCCAGTGCTGACACCTGTTCCCAGGGCTGATACCTGAAGGCGTAGTCTCATCTCACGCCCCCACCCCGGCCCACCTTGTGGGGTCGAGCAAGAGCCCGCACCTTGGGGCAGAGAGGACAAGCCTTCCATACATTCGGGGACTGCTCAGTGGGCTCTAGACTGGAGAGAGTCACCATGACCTTTGGGATTGGCCCCTGGGGCCATACTGCCTCCGTGGCCAGCCTCCTGCTCTCCCCAGCCCCTGCCAGCTCCAGGAGGAACACGCCTCCTTCCATTCTTTGTTGATCAAATTCTGAGTCAGCTCTGACCTCAGTCCAGGACCCAGCTGGAGTTGCAAGGAGCAGGGAAGATGGCAGCAGAAAGCTCAAGGGCCCCGGCTGATTGAGCCAGAGGCAGGTGGTCCGGAAGGTGATGACGGACGGGTTCTGCTCACTGGGCTACAGGCTTTGTTCTCCCAGCTCCCAGGTTCCAGCTGAGCTCTGGGCCCCGAGCAGCCCACCCACTGCCCACAGGGCTCCCTGCTGGGGGGCAGGAATGAGCAGGAATGGGGGTGCTGGGACAAGGAAGGAGGCCTGCTGGGAAAGAGGGAGTTGGGCAGTAGAGGATGTCCACCCACAGTTCCCGTGACAGCTTCCGGGGGCCACGGAGGACCACTGCTTGCTTAGCGTCAATCACAGAGATGCTGAGGTGACAGGCGAGGCCAGTGGGAGCAGAGGTCAGGGTTCCAAGGACCCAACACAGCTCCTGGAGAGAGTTAGGGGGACTTCTCAGAGAAAAGAGGTCACAGGCGGTGCCCACCCTTCCCTGTGTCCAGCCCTTCAACCTGATTTTACAGAATCCACTCATGCTGGCGAGCTCCCTTGCTCCCTGCGGGTGTTGGCAGTCACATCTGAAAAGTGGTTATTCATACATCTTCTTCCTCAAAAGGTCAGGGTTCCTTGCAGTAATGCTGATAATTTATGGTGCATTAATTGTGCCTACTAATGGCTGGGAGTGTAAACAAAGGCCCAGTCAGGTTGGCTTGTCCACCCGTCCTTGCTGGGGCCAGGGTCACAGTGTGTGCTGTGGGCCACTGGGTAAGGACCTTCCCCCTTGTGAATACTCGTGGGACCTGGGCACAGGTCTACTCTGGGGGCTCACTTCTCGGAGGAGGGAGCTGAGACTGTGGGCCAAATAAAAGCTGGGAGGCCTTGGGTATGAGGCCCACCAGGACCGCCCCCGTCCTTGCAAAGGCTCAGGAAGGAGCTCAGGAGACAAGGCGTCCTGGAGAACCCTCCTCGGAAGCTTGGAGGGCTGGTGCAGCCCTGGGAGAGGGAGGACAGAAAGGCGAGGGGAGCGGGCTGCGGCCTGTCCTTCTAGAAGAGACGGGAGAGAGCACAGGTGTGTGGGCACCGTGTCTGTGCCCAGAAACGCCACTCTCCTGCAGGCCACCCTGCAGACCCCCGCCCCCCGGGCAGGAACAAGGAAGCTCTAAGTTTGCCGGCTTCCTGACCCACAGCAGTGCCCTTGTGGGCTGAGTGGGAGGAAGGCCCCAGGGACAAAAGATGCCAAGGGTGGGGAGGGATGGTCTCAGACAGGGCGGTCCCCCTGAGCTTGAGAGTGACACAAACCGGCCACAAGATGAACAGCCGCCTTTAGCTTCCAGCGGTGCCCCAGGCCTACAGGAGCGGCGTTTCCAATCCACCAGCTGGAACCTCAGTTTTCTCATCTCTAAAATGGGAACGATAATCTCCAGCGTTTGCAGTGGGGATTAGATCATTTATCTTTTAAAAAGCTTAACATAGTGTCTGGACCAGGAAGAACATGTTGGTTCCAGTCTTCCTTTCTGTCCTGTCTGCCACCCACCCAAGCTGCTAGTGAGCTACAAACACTGGGTATATGATTGAATGAATGAATGAATGAATGAACGAATGAGAGAAAGGAGGCAGGGAGGGAGAGAGGGAGGAATGGAGGGGGAGAGTGGGGGAGGGTAGATAGTAGGAATGCCAACCAATACAGGCTCTCCCAAATTCCTCAGAGCCTCCCTCCCTCCACCCCACTGCACTCCGAGGGCCTGTCAAAGGCCTGAAAACTTTGCTGAACTTTCCAGGGCCTGGAGGAGGTTCCCAGTGAGGGACACATGTTCCTTCCCCTCCGTCACGGCCCCAGGGAACGAGGGCTTGAGTGACTAGGTCCAGGAGGGGTCTGGTCTGCTTCGTGGACGTGCTGTACAACTGTGTGCTATGTCTCCCTTTCTCCCTCTCCCCCTCCCCCTCTTCCTCCTCCTTTCCCTCCCCCCCTTCTACCTCTCCCCTCTACTCTCTCTAATAGATTAGACACCCTTCCCCAAAAGCAGAGAGCTGCGGGCCCTGGAAGCCAGGTCCCCCCGGGGAAGGGAGGCCACAACGTGTCTCTAGAAGGACAAGCAGAGGTCCTGTTCCCCATGCCCTCTGCAGAGGGGTGGCAGGCCCAGGCAGCCAGGGTTCAGGAAGACTTTTCACTCCCGACACTAACAATCTGGAAGGCCTCTCCAGCTCAGCCGGTTCCCTGACGCTAGAGAGGAGGACCCTGGCAGCTGGCCACCTGTCCTCCTTCCCTGGGGCTCAGACGCAGCCATCCATTCACCCGAGGGGCATTTCTCGAGCCCTGGGCTGGGCTGGCCACATACCAGTGAACAAAGGGACCAAAGTCCCTTTCCTCCTATTGACATTCAGGGGACAGCCCGGTGGGGAGAGGCAGCTAACATCAACATCCTAGGGCAGACACATGATGGGAACTCTTACAAGATAAACTCAGGCAGAGGAGAAACGTGAAGAGCTTTATCTGAGCACAAATGTGCCCAAACCGGGCAGCGCCGAGCCGGAAGTGCTTGGAGTCCTCCGGGGTGGGGGGACAGCAGGGTGGAACCCCGGTCCCCTCACTCACACCTTTGTGCTCTGCCACTAGAAGGGCTGAGGCTCTATTCCCTGGAAGTAAATCTAGCCTACCCAGAAGAAGAGCAGTGGGACCAAACCAAGTCTCACCGCCTGGAGGGGGCCATCTGTACAGAGGAATTCGGAATTCTTCTACACAGAAGATGTGTCTTCCCCTCTTACTTTTCATTTCCTCAGTCATTGCGAATTCATGTACGCTTAGTCATACTTGGGGCTCTAATCCAATACCGTGTTTCTCTGTAGCTTGGATGGTCCAGCTTTGGCCATCGCGAGCTGGGTCAGGTGGGTCCTGGAGTCCCCTTGACGCGTCCCCATACTTCTGAGCTTTGAGCCCTTCCTTACCTTCCCAGCACTACAAGGAGCTCCAGGCTCATCTTGTATTTCTTCCTGCCATGTCACCAAGGCGTCTTCACTCCTTTACCAGTGAATGATATTTAGAAACCAAGTTGTGAGCACTCAGTGTGCTGGTTGCTACCAGAACCTCTCAGCAGACGGGGCTGGGGGGATGTGTGTATGGGGAACAGACATGTCTGTACGCGGACTTACACTGTCTCTGTGTCTACCCATCTGTGCATACACGGAGCTCCCGTGGCTGTCTCCAATTCTCATCCGGCCCTCAGGGTCCATTCCAGCCTTCTTTTCTGGGCACCTGCAAGCGTCCCTCTCTTGCGGTGCAAACAACCTGGCCCACCTCTGTCATCCACGTACGTATTTGTTCAACCCCAGCACGCCTACCGAGCAATGTCAGAATGGCACTCCTCTGGGGGGTGTCTGGGCGGCTCAGTCGGTTCAGCATCTGCCTTTGGCTCAGGTCATGATCTCCGGGTCCTGGGATCGAGTCCCGCATTGGGCTCCCTGCTCAGCGGGGGAGTCTGCTTCTCTCTCACTGCCCCTCTGCCCCCCAACTGCTTGTTCTCTCTCTCTCTCTCTCTCTCTCTCTCTCTCTCGCTCTCAAATAAATAAATAAAATCTTTTTAAAAAATGGCACCCCTCCGGGAAATGAATTTACCAGTTAGAGTATGATATTTGCAGATCCTTTCATCTTTAGCCCTACCGTGTCCAGGCCAAACACTGTTTACCAAAATTAGCTGGGTGGACGCCTTGTCTCCCAGCCGCTTCAGTGTGGTTATGTCACACGTTTGTACAAAGTTTGTGAAGGTCTGGACACACCCTTCAGCATCCTTTAGAGTGAGCAAATTTACTTTAATTTAGAGTAAGCTTTCTCGGCAGAGGGCGCTGGAGGGACGTGGCAGGAGGAAGGGACCCTGCTGCTGTTTGCAGTGTGGAGCTGGGGAAGGGCGGGGCGGATGTGAGCACTGGCATCCGGGCTCCAACTTGACAGCCTGGGCCTGCGGCTGATCCTTCCAGCAGCCCTCTAACACAGAGCCCAGAGCCCCGTGCAGCCTGCGTGCCCCGCTGGCCTGCTGTGCGCTGGCTCCCAGACTTCCTCTCCAGGACTCCGTGTGGCCTGCGGCCCCAAGGGTCATACAGTCACCTGCAGCCCCATGTACAAGCCTCCACTTGGCCCAGGCACTCGGAAGGCCTCCTGTCCCCCTGGTGCCCGGTGAACGCTGGGCTGACCACACCTTCTCCAAGCAGACCTGACCCCTTCCAAGTGTGTCCTTCCCTGAGCTCTCCTTTGGCTCTGCAGCACCATATAGAGTGGTTTACCCCTCGAGTCTTGCAGGCTAGATTATATTTCTGTATCAGCTCCTCCTCGACTCTAGGAGCACTTCCGCTGGGAGAGAAGGTGACCCTCAGACTCAAAGAAATGCGTCCTAATTTAATAAAGCAGCCCAGTGATGGCATCTTGGGACCAAAGCCAGTGCGATGAGAAATGCAGACTCGGGCTGGTGGTCTGTGCCCCTGGGCTGGTGGCAGGAGCAGCCGGGCTGGGTAGCCCCCCCCCCCAACTCCCAAACCCCAGCCTTAAGCGTTCACTTGGAGCTAGGCTGTGGGGACACTGAGCAGGGATCCCCCCGGGGTGCCCCTCCCTGGCTTTACGTGTGCTGGTGAGAGTGTCCCAGGGGTTCCTGGACCCGGTGAGCTTCTCTGTGGCAGGCTGGTCTCAGGGACAGGCTAAGCACAGCCTCCACCCTCAGGGGGCAGGACCCAAAAGGAAACCTGAGGCTGAGAGAGAACCCAGTGTCATGAATAAACTTTCTCTCCCTTGAGTCCAGCGTGTTCTCTGTTCTCTGGGCTAGTCGTGGCACCGTTTGCTCAGAGATGCTCTTGCAGCCTTTACAAGGGTGCATGCTGCCCCCCGAGCCCGAGATGCAAACACTGTCCGGAGCCATAGCAGGGGCAACTCAGGACCCCAACACACACGGGCTGTCCAAAGACCCTGCAGAAAGGCCTGAGTCAGGGCACGGGGACCAAGGACCTGCCAAAAAGCACAGTTTGGAGTCCTTAAAGAGACTCTGTAATCCCTCCCTCATCTGATGTCTTTGTGCTTCTAATCTATTATAAAATACCTAAGACATATATGAATACGGAAAGATTGAATAATCAGACTACTGGCAGCTTAAGAAATGGAATATCGTCAATAGAGACGATGCCCCCACATACCCCCTCCTAGATTACATCAACCCTCCCTTATGTTTATGAAACTCCTTAGGTTTTAGTGACAGTGAGTGATTGCCCACGTGACATAGAGTACCGCACTGTGGTCTGTTCTTCATACAAGTGGTATCATACTGTATATGTTTTTCAGCAGCTTGAATTCTTTGTTCAACACTATGATTGACAGATACGTCCATGTTGATACAGGCAGCTCTAGTTCAAAGGTCAACAAGCCTCTTGCTGTTAAGACCCAGATAACACAGATTATAGGCTTTACGAAGCAAGAAGCGAAATTGAGGGTATTATGTATTGATATAACAAGAAGGAAGCCAAATTTCCACAAAACTTTGATGAAATTCAAAACATGATAATAATAATTGAATAAAAATTGTAATACAGGTCTAATAACAAGAAGACTGAAACCCTTTTGGATTAACCTCAAAGTTCCTGTTCCTTATCTATTGCGACTGTTCATCTTTATACACCATTCTTGGTTCTTCGGTTGTACAAAAACAGTTGATGGGCCAGATGTGGCTGCAGGTGATAGTTTGCTGACACCTACTCTAGTTCATTCATTTGTACTGCTATATAAAATTCCATTGGTTGGGGGTGCCTCGGTGGCTCAGTCGGTTAAGCGTCTGCCTTCAGCTCAGGTCATGATCTCAGGGTCCTGGGATCGAGCCCCAAGTCAGGCTCTGAGCTCAGTGGGGAGCTTGCTTCTTCTTCTCCCTCTGCCCCACCACCCCCGCTCGTGCTCTCTCTCTCTCAAATAGATAAATAAAATTTTTTAAAACAAATAAATACATAAAAATTCCATTAGATGACTCTAAAAAATTCATTTATTTATTCACACAGGATGAAGGAGTTCCAGTTGTTTTGATATTAAAATGATATTTCTTTTTTTTAAGATTTTATTTCTTTATTTGAGATAGACAGAGAGAGAGAGAGCACAAGCAGGGGGAGAAGCAGAGGGATAAGCGGACTCCCCATTAAGTAGGGAGCCAGACGCGCGGCTCTATCCCAGGACCCTGAGATCATGACCTGAGCTGAAGGCAGATGCTTAACTGACTGAGCCACCCAGGTGCCCCTAAAATGATATTTCTAGAAATAATCTAGTTTATGTCTGTGCACTACATGTATAAGTGTTTTTCTGGGTAGTATACATAGAAGTAGACTTGTTAATAGTTGAATAGGGCATGTGGATCTTTTATACTGAACTGCTTTCCAAGGCGGGTGTGCTAATTTCTACAAAGATCAACCATGTATGTATGTATACCTGTTGGGCCACATGCTTATAAACACTTGGTATATCAAGGTTTCAGGTTTTACAAATCCGGCTGGCATGTGATACTTTGACTTTAATTTTCATTCCTGGATTACAGGTGAGGTTGAATCTTTTTTTCAAATGTCCATTGTCCTTTCATACTTTCTCTTCTGTAAATTGCCTATTCATACCTTTTCCCACTTTTCTATTGAGTGGTTTATATTTTTCTCATTGATTTGTGAAATTTCTTCATATATCGATTAACTCCTTTTTTTGTTCAAATGTGTTGAAAACGCCTTCCTCCATTTTGTGGCCTTTTCCCAATTTTTAGGAGTGTCTTCTGTGGAAAAGAAGTTTTGTTGGGTGTATAGCTCTTTTTTGTGTGTCTTGTTTAAGTCTGTCCTTGAAAAAGTTTTGAAATTTTGCTCTTCACGTTTAGGTTCTTAATCTACAGGAAGTTAAGGTAGGGATCTAGCTGAATTTATTGGGTGGCATGTTGTCCTGGAAAAATGGATTGAGGGCTCCCTTTTCCTAATAAACTTCAGGGATGTCTCTCTCCTATATCATAACTCTAGGTATGGGTGGGTCCACTTTCGGGCTGTTTCTTCTGTTTAATTAGGTAATTTGTACACATTGCTTTGATTTACTAGTTGTGTGTGTTTTAATTAAATGTTGATACCTACTAGGGAGAATTCCTGCCCCAATTTGATTTTCTTTAAAATGGTCTTAATTAGGGGCGCCTGGGTGGCTCAGTCGTTAAGCGTCTGCCTTCAGCTCAGGTCATGATCCTAGGGTCCTGGGATCGAGCCCCGTATCGGGCTCCCTGCTCCCCTGGGAGCCTGCCTCTTCCTCTCCCACTCCCCCTGCTTGTGTTCCCTCTCTCACTGGCTGTCTCTCTGTCAAATAAATAAAATCTTTAAAAAAATAAATAAATAAAAAATAAAATGGTATGATTATTTTGACTCTTTCTTCTATATAAATTTTGTAATCAAACTTGTGAAGTTCTATGAAAAGTCCTGTCGGAGTTTTTATGGAAACTGCATTGAGCTTTTAGATTAATCTGGAAAACAGTGATATTGTTACGCAGACCCATCTGACCTGTGCACATGGTATAGTTCTCCTTTGGGGTCTTTTTAAAATGTCTTTTATCAAATTATAGAATTTTCCATAAAATTTTTCAACATCTTTTGTTAGATTTATTTCTAGTTTTTATTTTTATTCTTATTGCTGTTGTAAATGTTACTTAAAAATATTTTTTGTTTTCTAATTATTTGTCGTTGGTGTATCAACAAGTACATAATTTTGGCTATACATCCTAGGAGAAACCTTGTTGAACTCTAAATAATTCTCGTTGTTTATCTATGGAGTCCTTGGGGATTTTTTTTCCTACCTATGTAAACAATCATACTGTCTGTGAATAATGGCAGTTTTCTTTCTCCCTTCCCAATCCCTATAACCTTTTGCTAGCGACTTATTGGGCTGCCATTACAATGTTGCATTACAACATTGAATAGAGGTTCCCATGTTAAATGATGGCAGGTGTATTTGTCTCATTTCTGAATTTTTAAGGGTAAGCTTCTATTGTTTCACCTTGTGGAATGATTTTGCTATAAGGTTTTACTAGATACTCTATCAAACAGTCATTCCCTTCTATTCCTAGTTTGCTAAGATTTGATTTTTTTTTTCTTTTTGTCTTACATGGATGTTGGATTTTACCAAATACTGTTTTTTATTCGTGTATTCTAATCTTTTTATTTTTTTAAGATTTTATTTATTTTTTGAGAGAGAGAACACAGGCAGAGAGAGTGGCAGAGGGAGAGGGAGAAGCAGGATCCCCACTGAGCAGGCTCAATCCCAGGACCCTGGTATCATGACCTGAGCCAAAGGCAGACATTTAACCAACTGAGACACCCAGGCGCTCCTATTTGCCTTTTTTTACTCTACTTTGAAGATTATATGTTAATATGGTGAATTAGAATAATAATTTTCTGTTAAGACAGTCTTGCATTCCTAGCAAAAATTCGACTTGGTCAAGATACATTTTAAAATCCATTGCTAGATTGCCTTTGCTGGATTTTTTGTTATTGTATGTGCGTTTGTTTTCTTTTTTAATATATATTTTAAGTTCTTAGATGACATTATCCTACAATTTGTCTTCTTGATTGTTTTTTTGAATCAAAGTTATACTGTGCTAATAAAATGAGTTATCAAGTATGACTTCTTTTTCTATACATGTAAAAAGTACTGTGTAAGTTTGGAATTATCTTTTCCTTGAATGTTTTATAGCACTCACCTAGAAAACAAACCTAGATCACAACCTAGACCCAGTTTTCATAGATTTCTTTAATAATTACAGGAATATTAAGAAGTTAATTATAATGTTTCATAATTTTAAAAAGATATTCATTTCCTCTATTTCTCTTATTTTATTTATTTTAAGTAAATTTATATTACTTAAATTTATTTTATTTAAATTTATTTATTTTATTTATTTTATTTTACTTAAATTTATCATTATAAAGATCTCCAACATAGAAAGATGGAACGTGTATTTGTACCACATGTAACTGAAAAAGAATCACTATGGAAAATATATTTTTAATGTTCCAACAAACCAATAAAAAAAAGATAACTCAGTTTTTAAAATGAGGAAAAGATGCGACCAAGTACTTCAGAAATGAGAATACCCAAATTGTCAATCAACATTATGAAAAGATATGTGATTTCAACAATAATCAGGAAAACATACATTTAAATCATAGTGAGATATTTTTACATGACCCCTAGAAAGGTTAAATTTTAAAATAATGACAATATCAAGTATTGATGAGTACTGGAGTTATTGAAATACTCATCGACTTTCCCAAACTGAGATATCTACTGAGGGTTAACATATGCATACTCTTTGACCAAGCATTTCCATTCTTAGTTATATACCCGACAAAAAGGCACAAAAAAGATATGTCTAAATATATGGATAATTTCATTATTATAAGCAAAAACTGGAAACAACTCACACAGGCAACAACAGTAGTATGGATAAAAACACTGGAGTTTTCATTCAATGGAATATACAGGCTTGAGAATCAATTACTGCTGCCCAGAACAACATAGATGAATCTCACATATATACTATTGGGTTAAAAGAAGCGTTAAAACATAAACTGAGGCACACTAAAATTTTTTTAAGAATTTATTTCAGCATACACCAATTGGAATCAGGCAGCCCCAGACCAAAAGTGGCTAGGTGTGCTCCACCCACAGGAGCAAGAGAACAGGTTTTTATAGAGAAGGCTCAGAAGCTAAGCAAGGAAATTATTTGATTGGCTATAGCTTACGCAGTGGCTCTATTTGGGAAAGTCTGATTGGCTGTGATTGGTTGTTCTTAAGTTTCATTTTCTCGGGTTCCAATGCATTGACTCTGACTTAGGTTTCAGTTTGCTTACATAAGCTATTGAGGCATTAGAGACACCTCCATCTAATGGCCTCGTTTAATTAACAGCAGCAAAACAAACAAACAAAACATATGGTTTAATTCTGTTTATGTGACATTTTTAAAAGACAAAATTAAAAAAAAAGAGCTGCACACCCAGGTGGTAATTATCACACAGAAGTTAGAGGAGAGTGGTCACTTCTAGAGAAGAGGAGAGAGTTTTGATAAGAAGGGACACTTGGGGGGCTTCTAGAATGATGATACCAACCTTTAAAATTTAACAACGAAGGTTACCCAGCAGCAAATGAGTTTATTCAGGAATAGCAGAAGAATTACAATTCAGGACTTGCAAACTATGGTGAATGATAGGCAAGTCCAGAGAACAAAGGAGGAGAACATCCATGTATAGGAGGAAAGAAAGATTTGGGGAGGGACTGGTTTGAACAAAAGTCCATTGGAGGAAAAGGAGAGTTGGAAATGGTGGTGGGCTCTCATTGGCTGCAGGCAAGCACAGCTTGCTCTTCCTGGGCCATAGGAAATATTCCTTCTTCATGCTGGACTAGGTAGGCTGGGAGAAGTGGTAGTTTATGAGGGCTCTCCCTTCATGGCTTCCTGACTCGTTTTTTGTTTTTTGTTTTTTTTAAGTAGACTCCAGGCCCAACGTGGGGCTGGAACTCATGACCCTGAGATCAATAGTCACAGGTCTCCTCCCCCACCCCCCCCGGACTGAGCCAGGCACGACCCCCCCCCCAAATCCTGACTCAATTTTGAATAAGATTTACTTTATTCATTTTCACAATGGCAATATTCTATTTTTTGAACTTGGTGGTATTTATACAAGTATCTACTTTATAATTACTCATTATGCTGGTATATATGTCTTATTCTTCTGCCTGTATATTGCATAAAACTTTTTTTTAGTCAGAATCTTAGAAGCCAGGATAGACAGATGTAATGGCATAAAAATATGTTCTCATACCTATTTTCTTAAAATATGGTCTAAACGGGGATATTTTAGCTGTATTTAGAACAACAGTGACTGCAGGTTGAAAAAGATTTAAAATAGGATAAACGAGGGAGTGCCTGGGCGACTCAGGCAGTTAAGCTTCTGCCTTCAACGCAGGTTGTGATCTCGGGGTCCTGGGATCCAGCCCCATATGTGGCTCTTTGCTCAGCGGGGGTCTGCCTGTCCCTCCTGCTTTCTCTCTCTCTCAAATAAATAAATAAAATCTTAAAAAATAAAATAAATAAAATAAAATAGGATGAACGAAATATATCAGAGATTAAAGTGGACTGCCTTTCCAGGAGCCAGTAAGAGTGGACTGGGGAGTGTGGTGGTGACACGGTGGCCCATCCCAGCTCGCCAGTTCCTACCTAACGAAACACTGCAAAATACCTTTCACTCTCTCTGCAGTGTTTTATTCCTTCTCCAGTCAGCCAAGAACATGGTTAAACCCCCTTTTAATAGTCCTCATTTTCATTTAAAAAAATAACTGTGAAAAAGCTGTTATTTTGTGGAATAGTCATCTCTTCAGAAAGTTCATTCTACTTCAGGACAGTTTACTGGACCTGGAGGTGCTCCGTTTGGGGCGAGAGTGGGATTAATAGGAGGTGTTTAAATCCTGGGCGTCACTCACTTCAGCCTGTAACCTGTGAGACTGCAGGGGGCCCTCCATTGCAGGTCACCTCAGCGCTGCCTTCTCTTTTCCCTTCGCCATGAAGCTTGGAAGTGTATTTTGTGGGGTGAGAGGACACAAACCCTAAAACCGGAATAACTGAAAATACTACGTGTGAGGGTTTTGTTCCTCTACGTAGCTTCTGGATCTAATCTCATCAGAGTACACAGTTCAAATGGAAGAGCCCTGCTCTTTTCACTCATCTGATTCGGTCCCCGAAAGAGTGACCTTGACCCCGGGAAAGCGAGCGGCACTTTCCCGCAACTATTACGCAGCCTCCCGCCTCTCCGCCCCTCGGCCCCGCCCAGCCCGCCCCCCAGATACTTCCGGCCCCTCCCAGCCGCGCCCCAAACACACTTCCGGCCCGCCCCCAGCCGGCTTGCGTTCTCGCGAGACTTGTAGCATCCCGCCCACCTCGTCTGCCACAGCCTACCGGGATCTCTCCTGGAGTGACCGCGAGGGGCGCGAAGCCCCCGGATGAAAGCGGTCACGTTAAGCAGATCATAGCCAGCGTCAGGACCTCCGATTTAAATTCTAATTTCACCTGAGCAGGAATCAACTCTTAGTATAAGACAGTAATTGTAGTGTAAAGTTCGCTAAGAATATTTATTATTCGTTGTTACTGAAATTAGAATTTAACTGAAGTTCAAGTCCAAGTGAAACTGTGTTTCACCTGGCAACCCCACCTGGGATCGGCGAGACCACAAGCCAGCGGCCGGGCTGCCTTGCTGCCTGGTGCTCCACTAGGCCGCCCGGTGTGCACTGGCCTTCCTCACACCCATTTGTGGGCGCCTGGGGGGAGGCGGGGTCGGGGCGCCGCTGTGAGACAGTTCACTAAAAACGTATCGATTTTTAAAATAAGTATTTATATTTAACTCCTTTTTCACCATTAGCAACAGAAATTTGTTTTTAATCTTGAAAATAAAAAACATGGAACTCAAAGATGCCGCACGAGAGGACGGAGTCTGCGCAGTGAGGATCACTGCCCACCCTGGGGGTCTCCATCCTCCTGGCCAGAGCAGGTGAGGGGCCTCGTGGCCTTAAGTACCTCTGCGCACCGCGCTAATCTGTACACCTTTCCGTCCAGAATTTAGGGGCCTCTGCCCGAGCTGCCCCACCTGCTGCGCCCAGGCAAAGATTGCTGCGGCCCGGCCCAGGCTTTATTTTATTTATTTATTTATTTATTTATTTATTTATTTATTTATTTAAGATTTTATTTGTCAGAGAGAGAGAGAGCACTAGCAGGGGGAGAAGCAGGCAGAGGGAGAAGCAGGCTCCCCGCTGAACAAGGAGCCCCATGCCGGACCCTGGGATTGTGGCCTGCGCCAAAGGCAGACACTTTACCCACTGAGCCACCCAGGCCTGCACCAACACCAGCCCCCTTGCCCCAGGCTTCTGAAGTCACATGGTCTCACTCTGGTTCTGGGCTGTTCATCACAGAAGCCCTGGCCCAGACTGTGAACGTGAACCCCGGGATGGTGAAGTTCCATCAGTGAACAGATAATCAGTAATGGAAACTTTTATCATACTGAGGGCAAATCATCTGTTGGGTTGAAGTAAAGAATTCTCTGTTGAATAATAAACCCAGGGGCGCCTGGGTGGCACAGCGGTTAAGCGTCTGCCTTCAGCTCAGGGCGTGATCCCAGCGTTATGGGATCGAGCCCCACATCAGGCTCTTCCACTATGAGCCTGCTTCTTCCTCTCCCACTCCCCCTGCTTGTGTTCCCTCTCTCGCTGGCTGTCTCTATCTCTGTCGAATAAATAAATAAAATCTTTAAAAATAATAATAATAAACCCAGTGGTTGAAATGGAACTTGCCCAAATCCCGAGGGTGGAATATTCTGTCTTTTATTGGTGATGAGACTGATGAGGGTTTTATCAGTCTCTGGAGGAACTAAATTGGTTTATAAAGTTTTGGTCTGATTTGGTTTGGTTTTCACTCTTGCAGTCAGGACAAGGACAGTGCAAAATCAAAGAAAAATAGTGGAAGTCATTTTAATTAAACTTGACTTAGCAATTTCCTTGGGGAATAAGATCTCAGAGGCTAGAGTGTGGTCAAATTTGAAAGAGAAGAGGCTTACCTTGACCTAAACGCTCTTAAAGCTAGGACTCCGGGGGCGCCTGGGTGGTTCAGTAGACTAAGATCAGGTCATGAACTCCGGGGCCTGGGATTGAGCCCTTCATGGGGCTCCCTGCTCAACGGGAGCCTCCTTCTCCTTCTCACTGTGCCCCTCCTCCTCTCCACTTGTTTTCTCTCTCTCTCAAATAAATAAAATCTTTAAAAAACAAAAACAAAACTGGGGCTCCGAAAGAAGGCTCTCACCCTTGAAACCATTTTGCACCTATCCTAACCAGCCCAGGGGCCAGGTACTAGACAACCAGGGACAGCCTGTATGCCCGGGAAATTATTCACATTAGCCAATCCACAGGGAGCCCATGAAATCTAGCTAACCCTACCCTGCTTGCCATATGCAAACTGCCTCCTATAGCTCCAGCTGACTGTTACCTTGTCCTGGTAACCCTGCGGCAGCCCTCTCTCATTCTCAACGGTAAATAACCAAAAGTTCCGCCTTTCTTTGATCGGAGGGACAACATTTCGGTCAGCTGAGCAATCCATAACATTGTGTTGTTTCTCTTTAAAGACACCTTACGTAGTCAGTATTGTTCGTGTATTAACATTGAACTTGGGGGTGGTGGCACTGAACTCATGCCTGAATGAAGCTTATCTAATGCACGCTCTCTCCAGCAAGCACATCCCAGCCTCCTCACCACTAGGCACGTTGGACCGAGCACTAGGCCTCGGGGCCACTTGAAACAATGAGATCACCTACAAAAACCCCAAAAATATCTGACGACCGTGGCACAAATAGACCGTGAAAAGGACACTTGTTTTCCGCACAGGAGCTGAAAAGAGAAGGCCGAGCGTTGTCTTGTCCAAGCTCAGCTGGGCTGTCCCAAGCTTTGAGACACGGCCCCCTCCCAGCCGCAGAGCCAGAGCCCAGCCAGGGTTCAGAAAGAGTGACAGCGAGTGTCCCTGACCCTGTTGGGAGAAGAATGGCCTCTGGGTTAGAAGCTGGATGTGAGGAGGGCCATGCCCCGGCCACTGCCCACGAGGAAGGGAGGGACAGAGCCCTGGCCAGGCAGAAGGGTGAGGAGAGCTTGTATGTCTGCATGTAAATACCCTTTTCCAGAGTGCAGGGGTTTCTGGGAGAGTCACTGTTCCAAGTGAGGTCCTGGGAATTGTTTTTGTCAAGCTTCAGGGACCAGTGCTGGCTTCCTTCCAGGCCCTTCTCGGCACCAGGCATGCCTAGTAGCCCTCCACATAAAACGTGGCATTTCATCCTCAAAAAGCCCGAAGTGACTTGTCCACTGTCATACAGCAGGTCAGAGCCCCAGACCAAAGACCCCCTGGCCTCCAGATCGATTCTGTCCCCTGTCCCCTCCCCCCTCCCCCCTTTGTAAATCTTCTCTGTGGCTACAGTGAGGCCAGGAAAGAAGTTGCCAGAGAGGCTCCAGCAAACCCCTCCCTCCTCGCGCCCACCTTCCCTTTTCCTCCCTCCCCTTCCTCTCTCCCACCCCATCCACACCCTCTCCTCCTCTGGGAGCCCACTGCTCAGACACCAATGTCCAACCCAGCTGGGGGAGGCGACCAGGAAGCCCTAGGACCGCTTCCCCCGGAACTGCGTCTGTAAGCCTTGCCGATTCCACCACCGCACTGTGGGGGAGGGACCCCTCTTGGCTCTGGGTCTAGGACTGCTGACCAGGACCTGGGCACCTTGTCCTTCCCTTCAGGCTCCCAGAGTGGTGACCACCATAACAGCCTTGGAATCACTTGAGGAATTTTTAGATATCTGATGCCCAGACCAATTCAACGAGAACTTTGCGGCTGGTCTGAGGACTACAAGTCTCCAGCTATCTCCAGCCCTGCTGAGCTCCTGTGCTTTTTCCTAGGCCTTGGCCTCCCCACCCCCACCCCAGAAACCCAGAATTCTCTGGAAGATCAGGTAAACGATGTTACTCATGATAGAGGGAAGACATTTAGCCTATGTTAATTAATTAAGCTTTTAGAGGGGGGAGGGGTAAAGGGAGAGGGAGAAAGATCATCTTAAGCAGACTCCATGCCCAGGGCAGATCCCAGTGGGGGGCTCGATCTCTCAACCCTGAGATCATGACCTGAGCCAGAATTAAGAGTCGGTCCCTTAACCCACTGAGCTACCTGGACGCCCCTAGCCTATGTTAATTTCAATGTAAGAAACTTCCTCACATTCTTAAATGCTTGTGTTCAAACATATCATTTAAGAATGTAGAGTTTTCCAATTAGAATATTCTTAGCAGAGCGAGAGGCTAAAGGTAACCTTTACATGACAAAGAAACAGTGAGCTATCTGGGGATCTTCAAGGATCCCCTTGCACACTTGCTTTCAAGAGGTTTTGGGTTTGTTTTTTTAAAGATTTTATTTATTTGTTTGTTTGTTTGTTTGTTTATTTTAGAGAGAGAGCGAGCAAGTGGGGGGAAAGAGCAGGAGCGAGAGAATCTAAAGCTGACTCCTTGCTGAGCGAGGAGCCTGACTCCGGGCCCAATCTCAAAACCCTGAGATGATGACCTGAGTCGAAACCAAAGAGTCCGAGGCTCAACGGATTGAGCCACCCAGGCGCCCCTTAAGGGGGTTTTTGACAACCCAGAACTGCCTGTGACATTTTCACACAAGATCTCATAGCAAGCCGGAAAGCAAGACAGGCTCTCATCTAAACACCCTCTGCTCTCCGCTTCCTCTGACCTAGCTCTGCAATGCAGAAGAGCATGGGCATTTGGGCAACTACCTGAGCAGAGGGAGGAGGCGTGCTTACCTGGCTGAGATTTCTTTCCTAGGTGCAGTTAGGAGGCTGGTGTGGGGCCGGGCAGGGGTGTGGAACGTGGAGCCTGCGCTGTTGGGCCCCAGCACTTGAAGGGGTCAGGAACCACGGGAGCGAAGGCGGGTGCTCTGCTCCGTGGGGCAGCCGTGAGCACAGGGCGCAGGGCTGGGACAGCAGGAGTGTAAGAGGATAGCAGGGAGTGAGGGGCTGTGGCTTAGGGCGTAGGGGTGAATATGGGCTTGGGGGGAAGATGAGCTGGGCAGGGCTGAGGCTGGTAGAAGCAGGGGTGGGATGTGAGGGGTCCAGATGCCGTGCTAACATGCAGCATACAGGTGAGGGCTTCCACCTCTGGAAAGACGTCCCTCCTCCAGCTGCAGTGTGGACAGTGGCCCAAGAGGCACGGAAGCCGTTGGGGGGATGCCAGGGCAGAGGCTGTGATGGGTCAAGAGGCCGAGATGGGAGCTGCCAGGTCGGAGGACCGCCGAGGGTGGGGCTTCCCTCTTGGGCAGGTCAGTGGCAGTCTGTCTCTGGAGGGGATCGTGGCATGCAGACACCCAGAATTTTGCCCGCCCTCCCTGCGCCGTTGCCTGCCCCCTGTTCCTCTCCCCTTCTTTTCCAAGCCTCTCCTCAAGGAAGTGGGGTCAGTTGTGGCCACTGGCCTCTCATCCACGTGGGGACGGGCCTTGCAGCCTCATCTGGGCACGAGGGCAGCATCAGCTTTGGTTTCTAATGGGTGGAGGACGAGGTTCAGGAGTCTCCTTGGACAGCCTGGGGACTGTGAGATCCAGTCATACAGAGACCAGTGGGAACGGGAAGCAGAGAGCCCAGAGCAGGGATGCAGGGAGCAGGGAGGGCCCACAATGGCCATGTCCTTCTTTGCATCTCTCCTCCCCAGTCATGAGCACAGCAGCCCCACGGATAAGGACTTCCGAGTGTTAGAACAGAAAGGGCACCTGCAGCCTCTCTCCACCATTTCTAGAGGCTTCGGAGCTAAAGGATGTGTTCCAGGTTAAAGGTAGGTAATCAGCAGAGTCCGAGTGAGATCCAGTCCGGAGTCCAGAGCTTTCCTTTGGTCCCATTTGGTCGGATGCATTCTGTGTCTTTGAAAATTCCCTGCGGTGAGCCTAGCGCTGTCCTCTGAACTGGGAGACAGATTCAACTGACCTTTGTCCTTGACGCAGAGACCTAGTCCGTGGGCCCAGGTCAGGTACACAAAGGGAGAACAGGTCCCAGCCCTTGTTCTTTAAAGTGGGAAATCTCGTGTCCTGCTACAGATCCGTCAGAGTCTCCAGGAGATCCTGATGCCCGCAGATCACCGCACAGCATGGAAGGTCCGGACGTGGAGCTATGGAAGCAAGTGTTCCAGGAATTAATTCAGGAAGTGAAGCCATGGCACAAATGGACCCTGACAGTAGACAAAGACCTTCTTCCCAACAGCCTGAAGCCGGGGTGGTCACAGTACCAGCAGTGGGCCTTTGCCAGGTGAGTGGGGATGGTACGTGTTCCAGAAAATTCTTGTGTATTCGTTACTATGTATCCTTGCTCCTTTTCTTGTTCTATCCCATGCTTGCCCATTGAAGACTACAGGAAGTAAGGTGCACATCATCCAAGAAGTTTTAGCTTCGGTAAAGGGTTTTTTCCTTATTACAGTGAACCCCAGACAGGTGCAGGCCTGGGCGCTGGTGTGGGCTGCATGGGGAGGGGGAGCAGGGGGGAAGAGGGAAGGGGAGGAGCTGCAGGACAGCTGGGTGGGCAACGTTCCCTGCATATGCTCCCCGCCTTGGGGTACCTGGGGCTCACTATGGAGCCCAGGAGGGAGAGGCCCCGTGGGCTGAGGAGGCCCCTGGCGGAGAGGGCAGAGGTTAGGATAGTTGAGCAACATGCAGCATTCTTGCCCCCTCAACTCTGCGCTGATGGATCCTTTTAAACTAAGACCCTTGGAAGTCATCTAAAGCCTTACCCTTTGTTCCAGGTGGGAAAGGAGTGCTCCAAGGGTCAGGGGTGGGGCTGCCCCCTGCACAGAGGGTGGGGACCTGAGACTCTCTCCTGGGACTGGGGGAGAGGCTCGGGGCCTGCCCGCTGCCTTCCTCTCTGGAGGAGGGTCTGGGCAGAGGAAGCAGAGCTCTCTTCCCCTTGCAGCCCATGGCTTTCCCGGGCCAGGCCGCTGGCACCAGAAACATCCAATCAAAATCTCAGCTCTTTTTTTTTTTTGTAAGAACCTTGAACTCTGAGCTGGCCCATGACCAGAGCACCATGACCCAGAGGGAGGGCCGGGGACAGCAGCTCAAAAGAGCAGACCCCGAATGAGCCCAGTAAGGTCACCTCACTCACGGCGGTCAGAGCCTCTTGGCCTCTTCCCTTCATCTCATGGCCATGCTCACCCTGTGAGATGCAGTAAGAATCAAGACACAAGAAGGAAAACTTGACTGGCTCATCCCTCCCAGCCCCCTCCAATTCAGCCTCCCAGGTTAGGCGAGGCTTGGCTGCTAGAGCAGGTAAACCTCGAAATATCAGTGATTTGACCTAACACGTGATCCCCAGGTCACTGAGTCAGAGGAAGAGGAGCTGAAGGGTTTTCCAAGAGCTTCTGTGCCAGATTTGGAAGTAACACGTGTCCCTGCCCACATCCCATTGGGCAACCAGTCATATTGACCAACCTAACTGCGTGGGGGCTGGGAAGTGAGCGGGAGTGCATGGGTAATTTGGGGAGCGTGAAATGTCCCTGCCATACTGCTAGCTTCTGCCTTTCCCCTAATTCCTGTCCTGGGTGCAGCCAGGTTCTTGTGTGCCTTCTTCCCCTCCCTCCATCTATCCTGACATGTATTTATCCGAATATCTGAGCTCAAGAAATTTTCCTCTTCCCTGCGGGGTCGAGGTGTCGTTCTCTTGTACCCTGAGGCCAGGTGCACATAGAATATGAAGTTTTCCAGGCTGCCTTGAGCAACGAATCGGGTTGGGAGGGGAGCAAAAGGAGAGAGAGCTGGACACTGTGATCTCCCTGTAATACCGGCAGATCGGGGGCCCCCAGGCAACAGGGCAAAGCAACGTTTTTCCTCCAGACACTAGACCCTCCCTGATCTGTGGGTCTATGACATAGTCTTAGTCGGCTTGAGTGGCAATAAAACAAAATAAAATAAAATAAAAATAATATCAGACTGGGCAGCTTATCCCTGACAGAAACGTATTGCTCACAGTTCTAGAGGCTGGAAGTCCAAGATCAGGATGTCAGCTGGTCTGGTGAGAGGCCTCTTCTGAGTTGTGGACTTTTCATGGTGGAAGGAGCTACGGGATCTCTTTGATAAGAGCACTAATCACCTTCATATGGGGGGCGCCTGGGTGGCTCAGTCATTAAGCGTCTGCCTTTGGCTCAGGTCATGATCCCAGGGTCCTGGGATCGAGCCCCGCATCAGGCTCCCCACTCAGCGGGAAGCCTCCTTCTCCCTTTCCCACTCCCCCTGCTTGTGTTCCCTCTCTCACTGTGTCTCTCTGTTAAATAAATAAATAAATAATAAATCTTTTTTAAAAAATCACCTTCACATGGGCTCCACGTTCATGACCTAATCACCTCCCAAAGGCCTTCTAACATCATCACCTTTGGGGGTTCGGATTCCAACATGTGAATTAGGGGGCAGACATAAACTTTCAGACGGTAGTACCTACCAGCACCCACTTGTACCATCTGTGGATTTCCAGGCTGATTAAATGGCTGCTGTTGCACCCATAGCCTCTGAACCACTTCAATCTATATTTGAAGAAGCCTTGGTTTGGGGGTCTAGTCCTGCTTCTTACACCCAGCAAGTCTCTGCTCCTGGTGTGTTCCACATGCGCCTCATCTCCAGCGACATCATGTCAGACTTAGAAGGTCCCTTCCAGCACCAACAGCTTGGATCTGCATTTTCATGACAGACCCCTATGGGTCACAGGCATGTTGGTGGCACAGTGGAGACAGGAACGAGGGGCTCACTAACTTCTTCCCCTGCTAACCTCCACCCCAGTCAAGTCACATCTCTGTGTCGTTGGGCGTCCCTTCCTCCTTCTGGCCCAGCCCACAACTCGGCCATCCCGGGCCAACCTGAGGGTCTTGTCTTCTGTCCCCACAGGTTCCAGTGCTCCTTGTGCTCTCGCAGTTGGTCCTCGGCTCAAGTTCAGGTCCTTTTCCACATGCACAAGAGTGCGGGGAACCCCAGGGGCAAGGTGAAGATGAGGGTCTTTGCCCAGAGATGTCGGAAGTGCAGTCAGTCTCCATTTGAGGTTCCCAAGTTCACAGAAGAGAACATCTCAAGGATCCTGAACAACCTGGTGTTCCGAATTCTGAAGAAATGCTACAGAGAAGGATTTAAGTCGGTGGAGGAGATTCCTACCATCAAGGAAATCTCTCTTGAAGGACCACATGACAGTAACAACTGTGAGGCGTGTCTGCAGGGCTTTTGTGCTCGGAGTGGGTTAGGTGAGGCCGTGCAGTCACCAATGTCCCCATTACTTCCTGCCATAAGCTCCCCTGCTCTTGGGACTGCCATTCCCACGCCCTCTCCCGCTAGGAGTGGCGCCAGAGTGTACACAGTGAAGGGGAACGCCACAAGGGACACAGTGAAGGGGAACGCCACAGGGGACACAGTGAAGGGGAACGCCACAGGGGACACAGTGAGGGGGAATGCCACAGGGGACACAGTGAGGGGGAACGCCAGAGCAGACACAGTGAAGGCGAATGCCATGGCAAACAAGGGAAAGGCTTTACCCCAATCCTGGTATTCCGGGTCCACGACAGCCACGATGCTCCCCACCCACTGGAGCCCGAGAACAAACACCTACCACCACGTGGAGAGGAGAATCCAGGTCAGGACCTGGAGTCAGCTGCCCTTTTCTCACAGAACCCCGAATCTCAGGTGCTGGAACTTAAATGTTTGCTGCGGTTTTCTCATTCTGATCATTGTCGTGGTGATTATCATAGAGACCCTTCAGTGGATCTTCACATGAGGCCAAGTTCAAAGTCATGCAGAATGATCCCACGGAGAGGAAATACCCGGAAGAGTTAAATCCAGAGACAGGAAGTAGATTAGTGACTGCCAGGGGCTACAGGGAAGGGGATTAAACTGTATGGGGCTTCTTGGGGGCGGAGGGTGGGTGGTGATGAAAATGTGTGGCACAGGACGGAGGGCGTGGTTGTGCAACACTGCGAATGCAATAAACGCCACTGAATTGTTCATTCTAAAGTGGTTGATTTCATGTGATTTTTAAGGGTTCCTGGTAATTTCAATTCAATTCAATTTTGCGTAAAGGACGCTGAAATTCTGCTCATTCTCTGGAGAACTGCAACCAAAGCCTTTAGGGTTCACAGAACCGTTTGGAAATCTCATGAGACCTGTGGAGCCTCTCTCCCCGGAGAAGCTTGCACAGACCCAGTGACGTCAGCCTGTGGAGGCACTTGTCGCGGTTTTCATTAGGCTGAAAGCTTGGGTCTCAGAGCAGTGTTCTCCACAGCAGAGTCCACGTAGCTCGGGGCTGTGGCAGGGCCAGCCACGCCCATGGGGGAGATAGCCTTCAAACTCTATTTCATGATTCTTTGTGCTTTACTAGTTCTTGTAGCATGGTTTATAACGTGCGTTACTGTGCTAGTAGAATGGTATTGTGACACAGTGTGTAATTAAATAAATATACACCCATCTGGAGTGTGTGTTCAGTTTCTCAGTGACTTTTCACTGACTTTTTCATTCTCAGAATTGAAACTATACCCATTAAACAACTCGCATTTTCTCCCTCCCCCTTGTCCTACGAACGCCCATTCTTCTTTCTGTCTCTATGAAGAGGACTACCCAGGACCTCATAGAGGCAGACTCCTACAGGACTTGTCTTCTTGTCACTAGTTGATTGCACTTAGCACAATGTCCTCAAGTTTCATTCACGTTGTAGCGTGTGATGGGATTTCCTTCCTTTCTAAGGCTGAATAACATTCCACAGGATGTATATACCACACTTGGTCTACCCACCTGTAGACATCTGGCAGGCTTCCAGCTCTTGGCCACTGTCACTAGTACTGCTAGGAATGTGGGTGTACCAATAGCTCTTTGAGATCTTGCTTTCAACATACTCAGAAGTGGAATTGCCGGAACATACGGTGATTCTACCTTTAATTTTTGGAGGAACTGCCATGCTATTTTCCAGAGCAATTGTGTCATCTTCCACTCCCACCAACAGGGAAAAGCATGCCAATTTCTCCATATCCTCACCAACAATTATTTTCTGTGGGGCTTTTTTTGTGTGTTGTTGGTTTTTTTTAAATACTAGCTACACCAAAGGGTGTGACATGATATTTCACTGTATCTTTGATTTGGATTTCGAGAAAATGCAATTCTTTATGATGCATGCTTCCTCTTTCAAGGCAATATCAGAAATAATATTTGTGCATCTCAGCACAGATGGAAGTATTGGGAACACAACAGAAATGTGTGGGTAAATTCTTCACAGGCTTGCTATTTGTTTTCAAATATTTGGGCATAGTCTGTCTATCTATTTAGCAAACTCCAGAAACCTAACATGTAATAGTGGACAAGACAGTTACAAACACATGCCTAAGGAACAAGCATACCCAGCAGCCCATAAGGAGCCTTCTAGAAGCTGAGTGACCAGTGAGGTAGGGAGGACAGGCTGGGTCATTAACATAAAAAGGGGAGATGGAATCAGCCTTAGAAATCATCTTCTCCAACTCTATTTTTTTTACAGGGGGGTAAAAGGTGAAGTGATTTTCCCAAGATTATACGGTGCATTAGTAAAAGAGCTGGCCTTGCAATCCTGGCTCCCTGAGTCCCAGTGCTGATCAGCTTCCAGAACAGACCAGAATCTGCATGAGTGCGTGCGTACACATTTGCACAATGTCCCTGGAAGATACAGGGAGTTGCGAAACATCTGCCACTATCTCCAGACAGACTCTACAGTATTCAAAGATAGGCAGGGATGGGTGGAATGATCTGGAGTATGTCAAGAAGGAAAACCAACTAGAAAATGGCATTTAGATCACTGGGACATTAAGGGAAGTGGATGTTGAATGATTTGTGAGCTCACTAAAGACTAGCGTCGAGAACTTTAATTTCAGGAAAGAATCGGAAAGTCCTTTAAAATTCCAAGAAACGTTATTACATGATCAAAAGTTACTCTGATAACACACAGTGCTCCCATAGGGTGGGAGAAGCTAGGCCAAGTGCTGTCCCTATGAACCAGGAACGCACCAGAATTAGGACCCAGGAAATGAGAATCCCATAAACCTATGGCCACCACAACACAACACCTCAAAGTACACTTCCCTCCCACTCGGGACTAGGGAGATTTAAGAGACGTGTTGAGGAGGGAAGGAAGGGACGCAAAGAAGGAAAGACAGTAACTGATTTCTGGAGCTTACTGTTTGCCATCATCAGGAAGCTACCCTAAACTGGTGTTTGGCGAGCACACCTAATGGTCATTCTAGAAAGCTCCAGTCAAGAAATGTGGTGTGGTCCTTGCTGGTTGTTAAAATGCACTACTCGGTGATGTCACCCAAGTGTCTCTGCCCCATAACAATCCAACATCTGAAAAACAGGTAGAATAATAAGGTTTTGGAACGAGAACATTTTTCTTCTAGGAATTACATTTTATTCTTTTCTTCATATTGCTTTAATGCTCATACATATATCCTGCTATGGCAATTCCTTTTCCAGATTATGAATCAGTCCAAATGTATCATGTAGAATTTTCAAATCTCTATGATATTTCCACTAAGATGCCTTATCATCTTGCTGCATTTTTGCATTTACATGAATCAATTAAATAGTATCTCTACAAACCTTATATTCAAACAGTATATGTGGTATGGGATATTACGTAACATGAAATAATTATCTGTCAGTGCAGTAATTTTTCCTTTGTTTATATGTAGCACCGACACAAGGTTTTTGCACAAAAGACTGGTTTTATTGACACAGATTTTACATAAGTCATGGACAATTTGTGTGAAAGCCCCTATTTTCCCCCTTTAGAGATTTATTTTCCATTTGTCTATATATAACGTATACCTTGGCATGAAATGAAATTTCAAAACCATTGAAGGAGTACAACTAATAAATTTGAATTCCATTTTTGAAGAGCTAAAAAGAAAAAATACAATTGTTTGAGGTTCCATTGAAGTGATTTCTCATTTTCCTACTCTTTTCATCTCTTAACCTACTTCTCAGAGTTTGTCTTTAACTTGAGGCAACCCTCCGCTGAAGCATTGCCATATGGTTTTAGAACGCTCCACCTGCTTGGCGTCTGTTGAGGATAAAACACGGAATTATGATGAAATCGATCAAGACAAAATGTGGAGGGTGTCAATAGTGGCCCCTCCGGGGACACACTGTTCTTCAGATAAGAGAAAATAAAAATCACCCTTCGTTTCTTCCAAAAAACCCAATCGGCTTGACTTGAGTGTCCAATATGACAGCCACCTGTGGCAATCTAAATTTAAATGTAATTAAAAACCCTTAATTAACTAAACTAAAAGTTCTTCAGTTACACCAGTCATTCAAGTAGTCAAAAAACACATGTGTCTGGTGGTCACTACATTTGGACAGCACAGACATAGACCATTTCCATCACTGCAGAAAATTCTATTGGACAGCGCTGAACTAGACCATGTAGGAGTCAATTCATATAGGAATATACATGAATATACGCACTCTTTTCCTTCTTAGTCACAAAAGCTACTTGCTAAAGCTTATCTGCAACTCACAATCTTGTTTCTTTTAGCTCAAAATAGTGGTATAAAAATAGACATTTGTACAATTTCTCCAAATCATATGATGTGGTGTAAGAGTCCAAAGCCCTATCACGAATCCCATCTTTGCCAACAAAAAACAGTCTCATGAGCACCCTGTGGACTGCAGCATTATGGCCATGGGCAGAGTTCTCCCGGGGCACCTGTCAGGAAGCTTTGCTAGGGGCTCCTCATCAGCATGGACTAGTTATCTCTGCTACCTTGTACGGCCACCCTGGAAGAGGAGTCCTTAGGGGATTGCCTTTGCTCCCTGCTCTAAGGTGCATCCTGGGACTCCCGAGTTGCCCATTCAGGACAGGAGGACCATCCACGCAGGCCACGTAAGGCTTCCCAGGACGGACCAGCCAGGCCCGCAATGCCTCTGCGAGGCCAACCAGCGCACCATTTGAGTGTCCTGTGCCCAATGCATGGGCAGACAATTCAGCCCTTCTTTCGACTTTCGATGCCCAAATTATACGTAAAGTCTTTCCTGAGACCCTACACTTACAAAATACAATGAAAACATATGAAAATAGCAGTTTGTATAAACCGAAGGAAAGCTTTTCTCAGTAAAAGAAACAATTCATTAAAGCTCTTTCAAAATAAAATAAAATCTCATTTGGCTAGTCCCATAGAAATGCTCTTTTTACAACCCCTTTATCCCTGGATTCCTAAAAACAGTGCAATCAACTTCAGATTTTGGTCTCTAGGTTATAATTTTTTAAAAATGACACGTTTTCTAAAATAGTAAATGTGCATTACTTGGAAACAAGTATAGGCAAACAAACCTTGATATATAAGCCCATTTATCAATTCTCCAGTCCACAGAGAAAAGGATTTGCAAATGTGAAATCTGAAAAGTCATTCTTCCTAACTATGACTGTGGTTTCTAGACTGCGTCCTTAAGCGCAAACCTTATTCCGCAACACCAAGATTTATAGCTCCACAGCACAGGGAGAGTCTGCGGTCTTCTGGTGGATGGTATCAAAGCTGAAGGCTAAAAGATACTTTGGTGGTATAGCTGGGGACCGATTCTGTAACAAAAGGAACAAAGATATGCAACCATTCCCCATTTTATCATGTTCACACACAAATTCCTACCACCTCCTGTGATAAACGGACTTATCTATCACCATTAAGTCAGCTTTCACAAATGTCTAGTCATGCTTTAGAAACACTGAGATCCAAGCTAGAATTATTAACCCTCATTCTTTTGCAATCTTTCCAACAAACGGACACAGCTACATCAGCATCTGAGAAACTGTATGACCCTAAACTAAAAACTGACAGATCAGAAACAGACGCCCAAGGACCCAAGACAGCAGGTAAGACCCTAGGTGGAAGGGAAGATGGTTTATAAGCAAACCTTGGGCTATCCCTAAACCAAGCATGATCTTAGTAAGTACCCCTTTACTCAGTCTTGCTCTTCCCACCGGTTACTGCCCACTCTCCCTTCACAGTCAAATTTTGTCAAAGGATAGTCTACACCAATGGCTCTCAAGGTCAAGTTCCCAGACCCAAGGCGTCAACATCACCTGGGACCTTGTTAGAAATGCACATTCTAGGTCCTACCCCAGAGGTGCTGAGTCAAAATCTCTGAGGGTGGGGCCTGCAGGTGATTCTTAGGGTCACTAACGCTTGAGGACCAGCAAAGGGTTTCATTTGCTCATCATTCTTGAATCCCATGAGGTTGGAGGTCCACCTCACTCACTGAAGTGACTCACTAAAGCTACTTTTTTTCCCCTTAGCTATGGACTCTGGTCAAAACCAGCTGAGTATCGGCAATATCATATGAACCAATATGAATATATGAAGGATAGAATTATTATAATTATTTAGAAATAGCTGAATGAATTCAAAAGCTATCATCACTAAAGTTAATCTTACAAACCAAACGATTTTATCGCTGACCAACAGATCCAAAGCTAACTACCTATTTTCTCTAATTCTTTCTTGTATTTTGAAACAATAGCTCTCGGGTGCCTGGGTGGCACAGTGGTTAAGCATCTGCCTTCGGCTCAGGGCGTGATCCCAGCGTTATGGGATCGAGCCCCACATCAGGCTCTTCCACTATGAGCCTGCTTCTTCCTCTCCCACTCCCCCTGCTTGTGTTCTCTCTCTCGCTGGCTGTCTCTATCTCTGTCGAATGAATAAATAAATAAAATCTTTAAAAAAAAAAGAAACAATAGCTCTAAAATGTAATTATGGATACATCTATAAAATACAACAATAAAGGCTTTCACGAGAGGAAACTTATACAACCCAAAGTTAAATTTTGGCAAAATAAATGGTTCTGCTCTTTGTTTCGTGTTTCATACAAATTTCTCATTTATTTCATACTATTTCAGCATTCAAGATTGGGGATGGCCAAATGGATTGGAGATAACTGCATAGAGATTTGCTTAATTTAGTTGAAGAAATTTTTTAATTTGCCAAATAAATGGCATTTTTCATTCATGTCATGAAAACCCAGAATATCTGAATGTGACCAATCATCCTTAGTCTATGAACAGGCAGCCATACTAGGAAGAAGGTGGTGATTAAAAGAACAAAGGGTGACTTATGTTTGTGTGTTTGCAGCAGAAGGAAGGGCTTCTAACCTTCCAGAACACTTTGGAAACAGCCCCTGGGGAAGCTGCTTCCTGTTCTTTCCTAAGGTCCCATGACCTCCCTGTGCTTCTCTGTATTATCTCCACCCTTGGGAAACCAAAGCTAAAGGGATCTAGGTAATAGTCTGCCATCTTGTGTTTTTCCTTTTGTGATTTTTATATAAGAGGACCTTGATTTATGTAAGAAACGACTTTTCCTAAAATTGAATTTAAATGGATTTTGAAATGGAATCTTATTTTCCCATTAACTGGGATACTCTTTTGTCAATGCCATTTTCTTAAAAACTCATGTTCAGTTAGTAATGCAACGTCTCAAGTGTATGTTTCTGGGCCTCTCTGTCAAATTATTGATGATGTATCAAGTATTCAAGTACACTAGAAAAATTTGATATTTTAAAGAAACTATATATATTTGGTCCATGGAAAAATAATCAATTAACAAATTAACTTTATGTCATTGTGACTCATGTCAATAAATGTGTTGCATGAGCACATGAAATTCCGTATATTCATTTAAAAGAATTTTATTTTAACTTTTTAAAGATTATGTTATTTATTTATTTATTTATTTATTTATTTATTTATTTATGTGAGAGAGAGAGAGCTAGGAGAGGGGCAGAGGGAGAGGGATAAGTAGACTCCGCACCGAGCGCAGAGCCCAAATGCAGGGTTTGATCTCAGGACCCCGAGGTCATCACCTGAGTGGAAATCAAGAGTTGGACACTTAACTGACTGAGCCACCCAGGGGCCCCTAAGATAATTTTAAATATGATTAACGTACCTCTTTCTTTAACATCTTCGATATAGGCTTTCAAAAATTCTTTATCAAAGCATTGACGATCTCGTTCACTTTCCATCACTTCGACATCATCTTGACATCGGGTATTATCAAGAGGATTGTCCATAAGGCTTACAAATCTATTCGAGAAAATACGGACAATATCACATTTTCACCTGTACGTGTTTAACCACAGAATTCCTCTCATAAGAAGTCAACCTCCGTGGCCCTAAATCTCAAGTTCTTACTCATCCTTGAAGGTCACGGAAGATCATGTAATATTAGCGTATCGGTGGAACTGCCACGTGGAATAACCCAACAGGATTACGGAATCAGTCCTGCTCAGAGGCTTGGTGGGGCAATGAGAGCTACTTAGCTACAGATGGAAGACAGCGGGCAGGAGACCCTGAGGTGGACACTAACACTCGCTCTCCGTCAGACCCTTCACGCACCGGATCGTGTCCTGCCATGTTTGATAGTACTCCCAATGAATGATATCAAACTCTAAGATGAGGCGGCGTTAAATTATAAAGAACTCAGACGGTCACTATCCTCACAACTGAAAAGACAGATACGCCTACCCAAAAAAGAAGCTCAAGGAGAGAAACTAAAATGACATTTGCTCTCCTGTCTTTACAGTTTTGAAAGATGTTTTGATGTGAAAGGCAATGTAATTATTTCGATTCAAACTTGGAAATCCCTCCAATAGTCTCTGGCTGCAAGTGTGGGCCCTGCTGGCTTGGGTGGTATTGTTCTCATTGGTTTGTGGAAGTTCTATACATGTGGAAGATAAAGCCCACCTGCCCTTTTTTAGTACATGTATTTCCCAGTTCATCTTCCTTGTAATTTTATTTAATGTCTAAATGTGGAGAAAGCAAAAAAGTTTCAATCTCTTTGTGGATAAATCCACGCAACTTTTCCTTTGCAAGCTCTTTTTTTTTTAAGGTTCTATTTATTTATTTGAGAGAGGGAGAGAGAGAGAGAGAGAGAGACAGCTTGGGGGGGGGCACAGGAAGAGGAAGCCCGACACGGGGCTCAATCCCAGGACCCTGGGATCACGACCTGAGCCCAAAGCAGACACTTAACCGACTGAGCCACCCAGGCGTCCTCTCTGCAAGCTCTTTGATTGAGTTAATTTTATCATCTATCCCCATCCAAAAAAAAAAAAAAAAAGCCTGTATTTTATCATTCTTCAATGTTTTATCACAGTAATCACTGTACGTATTTTAAAATTTGAATAGTGCAAGGATACTTTTTAACTTAAAACCATAGTGTCTCACCCGATCTCTGTGTCTCAGATCCCCAGAGGCAATCTCTTTCATCAATCATTATTTTTACTTAACCTACTTTTAGGTAGGATCAATACTTCAATGTTGTTTAATCAAGTGGGATGGAGGTATTCCTTCCCTTCTCTTCAGTTCCCCAACCCTCCCACCTCTCAGTTTTTATGATCTATACTTTCACTTTTTCAACATTCCACTATGAAAATTGCCAACATTCAGAAAAGTCAAAAAAAAAAAAAAGTTAGAGTGAACAGCCCTGTCCTCACTACTTGGTCCATACTTAAGATCTTACTGCACCTGCTTTATCACATACCCATCTGTGTATCCAACCCCTTGATCTACTCATCGAGCCACCTTATTTTCTGATGCATTCAAAGCACGTCACAGACATCAAATACTTTTACACCGTTAACACCAACGCCATCTGCATTCTGATCCGAAACCATATTTAACTTTTCTATCTTGCCTGCAGTTTGATTCTAAAACTGAAAAATTCATGTTTTTGTGACAATTATGTGGAAAGGCTCCGTGACACCTTCATGTTTAAGGCTAAGACCACAAAATGTTGGCTGGGCATCCACACATGCAGACCGTCCTTGCCCAGCTGCCAGCCCACATGTGGGTGACCACACAGGCAAAGAGCTGCTAGTCCCTGGTGAGTCTCTAAACATAAAAATCCAGGGTCTTTCCCTCTACGGCCACCCTAGATGAAACCTCAGACTTTTGGTCAGATGCTGAGTGGTCTACCCAATGGAATCGAGGAGGAGATTGGAAGGCGGGGGATCATTTGTTTATATGAAATTGTCCTTTTGTTTTTAGCACCCTGCCTCAATCTGCACCAACCCAGACCTGGGATTTCTGACCACGTGCTTCTTCGGAGTTGTCCAGGGCCAATGGGCTCATTTCTTGGTTTGGTTTCGGAGCTTGAGCCTATTCCATTCTATTTTTATCAGTCACCACTGTTGCGTCTGCCTTCCCCTGCTTTCTCCATCATGGCGGGCTTATAGGTTTTATCTTTTTCCTCATCTCAACAGGGTCTCAAGAGGGATGGTCAAACCACTATCAGTAACATGGCATTTCTTATTCTTTTTATAGTCTCCTTTTTCTATTTAATCTGTGGCTTAATCTAGATGTCTCCCTATACGACACAGCATATATATGGCTATAGGCCATAAGCTTTCTGACCCTGTAAAGTGAACAACGGGCTTTGTCTTTCCCTAATTAGCCCACGTCCCTAACGGTGTATTCAGTCATTAGACCTTCCCCACTGGTTTACAAAGATCCCCGTATCATAGATGAGACTCACTTCCAGTACTACCTACTCTGTTTAATAATTCATCTACAGATCATTGCCTCGCACCACCTCATTTTGATTATTATACCTTTTTTTTTTAAAGATTTTATTTATTTATTTATTCAACAGAGATAGAGACAGCCAGCGAGAGAGGAAACACAAGCAGGGGGAGTGGGAGAGGAAGAAGCAGGCTCATAGCGGAGGAGCCTGGTGTGGGGCTCGATCCCATAACGCTGGGATCACGCCCTGAGCCAAAGGCAGACACTTAACCGCTGTGCCACCCAGGCGCCCCTGATTATTATACCTTTTAAACACATTGTCATTCTCAGTAAGGCAAAATTCTGTCCCGTTACTCTTGTTTTCGAAAATTATTGTCGTTGTTCTTAGCTTGTTGCCTTTCAGATATACTTTCCAATCAGTTGTTCAAGTGCCACAAACGAAATCCCACTGGAGATATGGCTGGAATCACATTACACTGAAGTATAATTTTTCAAAGAAATCGCATCTTTATCTCCTTTTTATCCAGAAAAGTCACAGTATGTCTTTCCAAATACTCAAAACCTCCTTGGTAGCCTTTGGGAACATTTTTTCGTTTTCTTCACATAAGAGAGCGATTTTACTAGCATTTTTTCTAGATTTCTTTTTTTAGATTTTTATATTTTTGGCTAATACAACTACTGCCATCATTTTGTCCATTATTTTCCTATAGGTTATTCCTAAGAAACCAGTGAGACATAGAGGTCTTAATGCACACTTATATCCAGTGTTTTTATTAAACTTTTATTAATTCAAAGAGCTTCCATCTGATTCTTTTAGATTTCCAAGTCCTACGATTATATCATTTGAATGACTCCCGACCAGGAGTTCCCTTCCTGTCCTTGGTCGTGAAGTTGCCACGCCTGCTCCCGGTTGCCCGAGTGTGGAAGGGGCTCCAAGGTGGGGGAGGGTCCTGCTCCCCCTCCCATCAGGGGGGCCTCTTCTTATCCAGAAGACATTCTTAAGACAGCCAAGGGCAGGGGAAGATCCATTCCGGTGGAAGGAGCATAGTGGGCCAGTGGGGAGAAATGTCATAACCCTGTTCATCTTGTGTTTAACTCGGAAATGAATGTAGTCTCTCTCTTTGCAATAGTTCACTTCTCTATTTCTGTCTGCTATGCACCTTATTGCCAAGGTTGGAAGATGAGAAAGGTTTATGCCGACAGCGACCATTTACCACTGAAAGAACTGGACGTCTCTGGGAAATTGAGTGGTGGTTTGAGCAAACACCTGGTGCTTAAGGCAGGTGGGTCTCTGGACACGGGGAGCACGTGGCTCTCACGGGAGCAGCCACGTGTCCAGGGGGTCTGGAGTCAGCTTCCCGGGAGGGTGGAGCTAGGGCTTCTCAAGTTCACTTTCAAGATCAGAAGACTGTTCAATGTCTCACGCCAGATTAGAATCTGTATCACATTTGCAGGGATGGTTTTTCTTCGTTTGGGGTGGTTCACAGGTTCCTTTAAGGAAACCAAAAAAGGGTAAGACAACCAGGGAGCCCTGGGAATGTGCTTTGTAGCACTTCAAACGGCCGTAGCATTTTGTCCAGAAATCCTCTGGAATCGACCTCCCTGTGCCATTGGCCAAAAACTTTAAAATCCTGTAAAAAGGCAAGTGAGGGGCGCCTGGGTAGCGCAGTCGTTAAGCGTCTGCTTCGGCTCAGGGCGTGATCCTGGCGTTCCGGGATCGAGTCCCACATCGGGCTCCTTGGCTGGGAGCCTGCTTCTTCCTCTCCCTCTCCCCTGCTGTGTTCCCTCTCTCGCTGGCTGTCTCTCTGTCACATAAATAAATAAAATCTTTATTAAAAAAAAAGGGCAAGTGAAACTTCTGGGAACTGGGATCAGGTCCTCCGAGCCCAAGAACCACCCAATCTGGTTCCTGAGACAGGTGGGCTCCAGGTGCTCCTTACCGCACGCGTGCATGTCTCTACGGGGATCTACTCACTTTAAAGGTGTAGATGAGTCACACAGGGCAGTCGGGAGCTCCACCAAGTGGTCCCCACTGACGACTAACAAGGTGAGCTTCTTTAAGTTAAGCAAGGCGTAAGGAAGGTACGTCAGCTTGTTCTTATACAAGAGAAAGGTCTGCAGTTCTTCTAGCCTGAGAAGTAAAAGGGATTAGACTTGTAAGGGTTAATTTCATAGTGGAGAAAAACAAAGTGAATGGCAAATAAATTCGGGTATGGAATCCTTAGGCAGTTTATTTTATATATGTGACCCTTACGAGAAGAAACGGACTTTAAAATTTAAATAAAGTCATGCCAGGGGACACGATTTGGGTTTTTTTTACATTTTCACTGGCTTAATTGCCAAGCAAAGACAAATAGAGCAGCAGGATAAGCAAACTGCACATTATACACTAGTCTGGGAGGGGCCTGACCATCAGTACATCTCTCCAAGTTCTGCCGCATTCTCCGGAGCCAGCAGGGGATGGGAAAGGAACCGTACCGGGGATGGGGCCGAGAATGAACAGATTTGGGCAACAGATTTGCTGGTGTATATCTTGAAAGCCCAGTATTCCTCTCCCATCATATTTTCTAACTTTAAAATGGAAAGAAACCTGCAGAACGAAAAGGAAACGAGCAACATGCACTCCAGATATGTTTTATTTGCTTTCCATTTTATTCTAACTCGGTGACCCCCCCTCCAGTTTTTTCTTGCATTCATTTACAAAATCTTGACCGATCCCACAAATATTTCACCAAGTTCCCCTCGTGTTCCGAACTAAAACAGTTCCCACTTAGTGTCACAAACGTGGAAAGCACCGATACACATCATAGGTACCAGGAGAAGAAAACGGTCATGTGAGTGACCTTCGGAACTAAGTCAGTTTTGGCTTCTGTGTCGCGACAGCTTACTTATTACGCTCTATGCTTATAAAGAACACTGTGGATCCCAGGAGGCCAGAAACTTTGTTCCATTCACCATTTTAAACTCTGGGCCTGCCATACAGGAGCCTAATATCATTGGCGGAATGAATGAATGATATAAATGAGCGAATGAATGGATCTTACGTGACTCAGTGTAATTTATTATTTTTTTTTTCAGTAAGCGCTATGCTCAACGTGGGGCTTGAACTCACGACCCCATGATCAGGATCGCGTGCTCTGCTGACTGCGCCAGCCAGGCGGCCCAGGGTAATTATTTGTTGAACATGAAATACAAGGATATCATTGGAAAAACCTTACTCATCCTATCAATTTTGTTTGAGAGACTATGTGTGATAAATCAATAAGTGAAACCAATAAAAATGATCCTTACTGATATTCTAAACCTAGAGTAATACGTTCCTCTTCCACATATTACGTATATATCAAGACATAGAGTGATACATTTCTATTCCAAATATAATAAAGATGGGGGAAAAGAGGGGAAAGGAAAGTTAATGGTGTCATTCTGTTGAGGACTCGAGTAAACGGAAGTTCACCAAGCCAACAGAGAGGTGTTCAAATGCACATACATACACACGCACATGTATGAGGCAGACCCGAAACTGTCTTATTATATAAAGCACGAAACTCATCTCCCAGAAACAATAAGCGCTTGGAAAACTCACTGACTTCAAAGACCATTCGTGTGTTAGGCACGTTTCAAATGGTAACGGAGTTTAAGGCGTTAGTAACTGAGTCACACACCTCACCTTCCGAATGCAAGTAGCTACCTGTCTATATCTTGGGGCAGGTCATTCAGGCTATTGTTGCTGAGATCCAGCCACTGCAAATTACACATCCTGAGGACACAGATCGGGACGCTGGCAAACTTGTTCGCTGAGATATCTACAAATGTAACTTGCTTCAAGTTACTCAACTAGAAAGGAATAACAACATGTTCTAATTACTTTTGTAAGAGCGGGTATGTTCGACTAGTAATTTTCAGGTGCTATTTCTTCCCAAAGGCACTTCTAAGAACAGATGCAACACAGATCGGGAGAGTATGTATTTTGGAGCGCTGACGATGTGCTCCATGCCGGGTAGTCTGAGATCAACAGCATGCAGGCGCTCCCCTCCAGGAGGTCACACTTTTGAAAATAAGCAATGCCATTTTATGTAGCAAGAACCAACGTGAAGAAGTTTTCAACTGGGTGCGATCGGTAACACAGACATAAGGGGCTAATGTGCCGATGTCATGTTGGGGGGGGAGGGGCGGGTAAGGGAAGGGGTCAGGAAAGATTTCATGGAGAATGGAGTTTTTAGGGTCCTGAGGTTCCTCGACAGGTGGAAAGATAGGGAAGGGGACTCCGGGTGGGGAACAGCATGTGCAAAGTCACAGAAGACAAAAAGTGTAAGCCTTAAAAAAAAAAAATAGAATGACTTGAAGACGGCCACAAGGAGTTTGGCAAATCTTAAAAAGACTCACATTTGAACTCATGAAGGGACGTGGCAACTGATCAGAAATCTGTATTCCTTATGTCTCATCTCCATAATTTGTGTTTTTAAACATGGTAACTGGATATGTAGGGAAGTATACTTTTTTATTTCAAATGCAAATCTGCAAATATTGAACGAAGTAGGAAAAGTGTCTCGTGTTTGGATTTGCTTTTATAAGTTGGGTCATGGCTGCGACATATAGAAGGAGCACCTTTTACTGACTTATTTTCAGAGTCCACAAACAACATTTGGGCTGCCTCTCAGAACACATTTTCTAAACTGTTACACAATATTCAATATGGAGCCAGTTGGACCAACAGAAGGAATGACTGAAATCTAGAAAAGAAAGAGGCAGTAGACTTATGCCTTTCTTTGCCTTAATATGATACCTAATTTCCTATTGCCACATTGGCTTTAGGGACACACAGGTCAAACTCACCCCTTTGAATGGGCACATTCTAATTTTGCTCTTGTTTTGAATTTATGGAAATGAATGTGAAAACAGTAATGTGACAGTGAATAAGCAGTCAAAAAAGATGTTTGGAGTGCCCATAATTCAGTCTAAAGTTTCTGACTGTGGTGCCAGAGTTCTCAGATCGGCAGAAAAATCAACACTGGGTTACCATCAGTCTCGTCTTTCTTCTTTTTACAATAAATGTAGAAGGAACATTTTTCAGACTGTAAAAAAGTAAGTTCTTTCCTTTTTTTTTTTATAAGATTTATTTTTTTGACAGAGTGAGAGAGAGCACAAGCAGGGGAGCAGCAGGCAGAGGGAGAGAGAGAAGCAGGCTGCCCGCTGAGCAGAGAGCCTGACATGGGGCTTAATCCCAAGACCCTGGGATCATGACCTGAGCTGAAGGCAGACGCTTAACCGACTGAGCCACCCAGGCGCCCCAAGGTCTTTCCTTTAAATACTCTCAATAAGTTAAGACTTCTGGGAACGTTAGAATAAGGAAAATCACAGTGGCATCAAACCAGCAAGGAGAGCAAATGCCTGGATGGAGTCATTCCGCACTAGCTACCGTCATCAAAGGCAAAATGAAACACTCATAAACTCTTTTGAAAAGTAGTTACATTTGCCTGAAAATTCCAGTGCTGTCCAGATAAAAATCTGACAGTCAATCAGAGTATACAACACTCACTTACAAAGTGAAGTTTCATTATCTTTACCTTTGTCTCAAAATTCCTGGTAGTTCCCTCCATGGGTCATTCATTCTACTTGTGGTCTGTTTGAACCTGAATTCGGGATTATGTCAATTATTTGTGGGAGAAGCTTCCTCGTGAAGACAGGTGCAATGATGCGAATACACTGAACCCTAGCAAACCATACACTTAAAAATGGTCACAATGGTAAATGTAATACTATGTGTTTAACCAAAAAAAAAAAAAAAGTTTTAATGCCCGCATTTGGATATGGCATCCAGGCAAACAGTGCTTTCCTTAGTCTGTAGAGACCAGAACCTGGGATGCTGTGTGCTTCCTTTGGAAACATACAAGTTGGACACATGAGGCTGAGACCTGACCTGTCACTGGCTACATAGTTTCTATTTATCTTGAATAAGCCATAGTTTGAACAGGTGGCTGAAATTTATGGCCAGTGAGAGCTTTCCAGGCTGGAAATAGTGAAGTTATATATAAGAAGAGTCAGTGAGCTATTATAACAGAGCCAACTGGGGAACTGTAACAAGTACAGCGCATTTACAGAATCCCATTCAAAGCAAAGAGCCTAAAAATCGATATCCTGAGTACATTTTCTCCCACCTATGTCAACATAGGTGAATCAGCAGGACATTGCTGTTTGCCAGGAAAAAAAAAACAAACCCAAATTGTGGTTGCCTAGGGCTGCCTAATATGCCCACTCGTGTGGATTAACTGCAAACAGGGGGGACAGAATTTTGAGGGAATGCTAGAAAGATCCTAAAAGTGAATTATGGTGAATTGTACACTTATGGCTAAATCTGGGGGTCTATAAATTATATCTTAATAAAAGGCGGGGGGAGAGAAGGAACAGCGAGGCGAGCCTAGAAAGCTGTTGTCCAGTCCAGATGGTGGACAGCACGGCTTGGACTAGGGTGTTGGTGGCAAGGTGCTGGGTGGGGGTCAGATGCAGAACCTATTCTGAACAGGACTTACTTACAAGCTCAACAGGACTTACTTACAGAGTGGATACGGGGCGTGGGAGCAAGAGAAGTCAAGATGACTTGGCTTGCTTCCAGCCTGGACCACCGAAGGAAGACCGAGCCAATTTCTAAACTGGGGAGACCCGGGGGCGCCTGGGTGGCTCAGTTGATCGAGCATTTGCCTTTGGCTCAGGTCATGATCCTGGAACCCTGGGATGGAGTCCTGCATCAGGCTCCCTGCTTAGCAGGAAGCCTGCTTCTCCCTCTCCCTCTGCCCCTCCCCCTGCTTGTGTGTACTCTCTCTCTTTCTCTCTCTGTCAAATAAATAAAGTCTTTAAAAATAAATTAATTAAATTAAATAAATAAACTGGGGAGGCCTGGGGAATGAGCAATCTCATGCAGGAAGTCATGCCCCTAGGTGGATGCCCTCACCTGGACCACTCGCGGGCATTTCCTGGGGCGATGGTGGAAGCAGCCACTTCCTCCCACCCAGAAGTTTCCAGGCAGGGAGAGTAACACCCCATCTAGGACTCTATTCAGGAGCCAGGGCCTTGTCAGCACCACGCCAGCAATACTGTTTCCAGTCTGCTCGCTACCAGCAGGATTATGAGATTTCTATCTCCCTTCAGCGTAAAAAGCCTGTTGAGTTTTGTTTGGCAACACTCTTCCCTCTCAGCGGCTCCATTTCATCAGAATGTGATTTTAAATCATTTCTCCAGTGAATACAGACCAAAAGTCACTAGTGAATATTGTTTAAATTAATGGACTTTCAAAATCCTATCTGTTAAGACTACTTTGGTTATCTACACGTTTCTATGAATATATAAGCTTTTTTCTTTTGATTTTACGCCCTTTATTTCCAACTGTTTCCAATTTGCTTTACCACTGTGGATAAATAAATCTGGGTCTGCATTATAGACAATAGGCATCATATATTGAATAGGAGTTAAATGAAAATATCTTGTATGAAAACAGGTTTTGCCTAGTTTTGTTTGTTTCTTTTTGATAACTTTTCTGAACTTAAATTCAGCTCCTGGCCTAGTGTAAGAACATGCTAAAAGACCTTCTAATTGCTGGTATAGGGTATTGGGTGTAGGGTGATCTAGGGTGATTGAAATGTCAAGAAAGTATGATATAATAAAGATGGATTTCACCTCGTAAAATGTTTTCCCCACATTATAGATCATCCCATGTCATAAGCCAATAAAAGTAAATCATAGTGCAAAAATGATTGCTTTCTTACCTCAAAGGGGAGCTCGGTTAATTCTAGGTTTCCAGAACAGTCCAGTTTCTCTAGATTTTCACAGTCCCCCAGTTCTGGAGGAATGCTCTTCAGACAGTTGAAACTCACATTGAGTTCTTGCAGGTTCTTCAAACGACCTATCATCCAAACAAATGAACCACCATGGGGAAGAATCTTTAAGGTCTTTTAACAGCAAACACAAGACAAAGATATAAAATATTTGTATAAATGACGAGGGGGGAGACATGAAACGCAACTTTGCATTCGGTTTTTAAGTGCTTTATTAAGCATCAGCTCGTCTTTTATCCTGAGCGTGTCAGTCCTTGATCAGAGCATTTTTTGCTTACTCTCTAGTTAATCCTTCACGAAACTCCAGGCAGCCCCCAGAGCTTCTTCCCACACACCCCAAGAGAAAGAGAAGCAGTAATGATCACTTCATTTTAAGGTACTGCAGTGGAACAGAAAAATGATGGAGAGGGGCGCCTGGGTGGCACAGCGGTTAAGCGTCTGCCTTCAGCTCAGGGGGTGATCCCAGCATTATGGGATCAAGCCCCACATCAGGCTCCTCTGCTGTGAGCCTGCTTCTTCCTCTCCCACTCCCCCTGCTTGTGTTCCCTCTCTTGCTGGCTGTCTCCATCTCTGTCGAATAAATAAATAAAATCTTTAAAAAAAATGATGGAGAATTATAAAATGTTGATCAAAACAACATAACAGGCTACACTAAACTTACACGGGAACAACTGGTCGTATTTTATGTTTGCAATGAACACGTCACTGCATGCTTAACTTTCTAAAACTAAAAGAAAATAAACTAAAAGTTCCTAAACACGGCATTGCTCACTCATGAGACTTCTCGTTTCTGAGCCGTCGGCGAGTGTCTGCCTGGGCTGAGTTCTGCAGGTGGATCTGGTATCACCGCCCCGAGGGGACCTTGCGAACTAACCAGCAGCTCTGGGAACACAGGAAACAGCCCCACGCAGCAGCATCCTGGGCCAGGAGGGGAAGGAAGTGCCACGCCGCCACCTGCCCACCAGCTGCCTGCTTGCCAGACAAGAACACGGAGGCTCCTGCTGGGGAACATACCGATTTCAGCTGGAAGACAGGAGATTTGGTTTTTGGGCAGATCCAGAATTCTCATCGCCTGAAACAGCTCGATATAGGTAGGAATGATTTGAATCAGGGTATTACTGATATGCCATTCTTTCAGGTGTGTCTGCTCCTTCAACGAATCTGGGAGCTCCTAAAACAGAATGAATGACATCAGTCACTACTAGGTCCTCAAGGTGTCGGAGCCGAGAGGCGGCATGCACAAAGCCAACAAGTACAACCAGGCATTTACGTGAAAGGCAAGAAGCGAGAGAGCATGGGTGAGAGCATCCACAGCCTAACCTTAGCCCGCTCCACAGCCCCTCCAAGAAGCCCCTTTAAGACTCTAGGGTTGTCATTAATTTCACAAGAGCGGATTGGCCCAATTTCAAACTCACTGTGAATTCCTGATATTAAGATCAAACGCCCAGTGAGCACAGACAACCTGGCTCACACCCATAGCCACGACATACATCAGTGATTTACAACACACTGATTTAACATCTTCTGAAAACAAAATCTGTCCATGCATTGGATTTTAAAATTTGTGCTACGTTTCCCTCCCTAGTTGCTTGATAAAGATCTAATAGTTGCTGTGCCAAGTTTCTCAATGTTTTCCTGAGTCTACCATAGGAAAGAGCACCAGAAAGATAGCAGGGAGACCTGAACGCCAGGCCAGGCTCTGCCTCTTTCCCAGGTGCACCACCTCCCTGGGCCTTCACTTGTGAAGGGACGGGGAACTCAGCAGCACCCAAGGCTGCCCCTAGCTCAAGGGCTCTGGGATACAACTGCAAAGGTGCTGAGAAGTGCTTATGGCTGGAGGATCTCCAGGGGTCTAGGTAACCCCTGTGGGGTAAGTGCTTAGACCAGGACCATGTTTGATGATGGCACATGAGAATGATTTAATTAGATATGCAGAAGAGCACCTACTGATCTCACTGATGGGGATGCAGGAGAAAGAAGACTAGAGGTTGTACAGTAAGAATCTCTCCCAGTGTCAGAGGGCAGGGCAGCCAACAAGTCGGTGCCATAGAATATGGGCTCATTTAGAACCCGCAACGGCCCTCCAAGGGAGCTAAGGCAGGTGTTAGCACCATTTTACCAGGGAGGAGATAAAATATATGAAAGTGGAGTAAACTACCCCCACATCACATGGACAATAAAGGACGGCCCCAGGATCACCCCCTATAATTCAGTCTCCCAGCCCAGAGTGCCTTCAACCATAGTTGGGGGGATAGAAAGAGATGGAGGGCAGGTTCCAGAGAACCCTGCCCCCCAGAAAGGGACCATGGTCCCAGCTGGCTTGCCCTTGGCATTCTCGGGTGCTGCTTCCACCAGAAAATGTCAGATCATGGGCAACCTCTGCAGATGCGTCCCCAAGCAAAGCAGCAGGTCGGGGGCAGTGGGAGCAGGAAGCCACCTGTAAACACCTGAGGAAAGAAGGGGGGGGACATCTTTGTCCTGGCCTCAGAATCTCAGGAGGGGTGTTACCTAAAGGCTCAGTTCATTTTAAAAAGGGGGGTGGTGCAAAGAGTGATTTTAAAGGTCTGGGGGAGAGACTACAGGACTAAACACTTCAAAAGCTGTGCCATCCTGGGGAGGGCCACCGGGGTCCCTGCCCCTGCCAGCCTCAGAGGGATCCCACTGCCCTCCCCGGGACTACGGGGTCTGGCACTGAGGAAGGGAGGTGAGAACCTGGTTCTGAGCAGGCAACTGGCTCCTCCCCATCCATGGGAAAGCTCTCTTTGGGCCAAAGCCAAGGCCAATCAATGCCTTAAGCAGAGCTCAGCGGCGCACATGGGGCAGCCCCTTGCTGTACTCACCGTCCACTGCTCCCCCGAAAGTTCAAACACAAATGCACTGCTCCGTTTGTCTCTCTCCTTGGAAAGTGAACTCTGCCTCGCAACGGTATTCCTTTCGATCTTTTCTAGAAGCCTCACGCTGGTGTCTACAAAGCCATTCTTGCAGTACGCAGCCTGGGGGATGCCTTTCCTCCTGCACTCGGCCACGAAGTTCCACTCCTCCTTTATCCTAAATGGACAGCAGAGGCCCAAGTCACGCTCCTGGGGAACTGCCCTCACCTGCTTAGAGTAGCCGGCAGGCCCCCTAGGCGCAGGCGCAGTCCTTCCCCAGGCCGGTGATTTCCCAGGGGCGGCGGGAGACTCTAGCACCATCTCCCCTCCCCCCCCAACCAACCTCAGCCCTCCCCCCTGCACCTCTTATGTCAGTCCCTCTGCTGTGGGAATGTAAGGGGCATCTTAAACCCTCAGAGTTGTGAATTATCAGCAACTTTGACTGAAAAAGTAGAGAAGGTGAGCGGGATGGAATTCCTGCCTAAAATTTCTACCAAAGTTACCTATGCATGTGATTAATTACAATTTCCTTTGATATTACGTGGTGCTAGCCCAAGTTGTTTTGCTTTGTTTTGTTTTTTAAATGCATGGCCACAGGAATGTGCTCATCTTTCAAGGGCATCTGGTTTGAAATATACAGGCACCCCCAGTTTATAACATGCCTGACAGATCTTTACAACTCTGCAGAAATTAAAGTGAACTTGCAGAAAACTGATAGCAACACAAATAAATCTTGACTACAGACACACCAGTCAATTCTGTCTGGTGGAGGGACAACCCTCCCCCATCTCTGAGGACAGTTTCTTCTGTGTGCAAGTTCATTTCAATTTTCCTGATATCTAAATGTGTCTGTCCTTTGGATTCTCCTTTGAACTGGCTGTTAACACCTCACTGCTTGTGCTCTCGTTCATAATGAGAAAAACCAAATTTTTAACACACGTTCCTTGTATATCTGCAGCAGAGTCATCACTGCACATTTTTTGAGGGTTAACCTTTAGCACACAGATTGGCTGCCCCATGAGAAGTCAGGCAGGGGTGCGGTGAGGTGGGGAGAGAAAGCCCAGACCTCTTCCCCTCATCTCTTGTTGGGTTGGGACCGTCAGGGCTCAGAGTTATGATCACCTTCTCCTTTATGTCGCTTCAACTGCTTTGAGTCCTGCCTGTTTTTTTTTCAGACCCCCGACTACCCCCGCCCCCACCCTGTAATGTGCAAATCTTAGGGAATGAGTAAGCAGGGACAGCACGCAGAAGACGTGGAGCCAGGACCCCTGATTCTGAGCCAGGACCACGCTGCTAAAGGAATCGCAGGTGTTGAAACATTCTAGTAATGTCTTTCCACCAGTCAAAAGTTAGGAGCATTAGTTAGCAAAGCTCGGTAGCAGCACTAGAATGAGGTTAACGTCAGTGATTCCTCAGGAGAGCTGCAATGCAGGGGTGGGTGGCTGGGGACACAGCTGGACCCTGCCAGTCACCCACTCTCTAGATCCCAATGGATTTTATAAAGACTCTATGTCTACCATATGATCCAGACACTCCACGCCTAGGTATTTCTGTAAGAGAGAGGAAAGCATATATCCATACAAAGACGTGGGCCTATGTTCCTATTAGCTTCAGAGCCAAAAGCTGAAAACAACCCAAGTGCACGCTCCCAGGCAATGCATGCACACACTGCGGCTTATCCACACTGTGGAAAGCTCCTCAGCAATAAAAAGAGATGAACCCTTTATCACACTTCCACATGAGTGAGTCTCCGCGTCATGAGGCTGAACGAAAGAATCCAGACCCCCCAAAAAAATTCCACTTATATTAAATGATTTCTAAGACTCTAATAAATGCAAAATCATCTCCAGCGACAGGTAGGAGTGACTGCCCGGGCACCGAGGATAGGGGTTGAGAGTAAGCCTCTTCCTTCCTAGAGTAAAGAAGAGGCTTGGAAGGTGACGAATATGGTCATATCTTGATTGTGGAGATGGTTTTACGGACACATACGTACATCACACTTTTCAAATTGTATCCTCTAAGTACGTGCAGTATCTTTTAAATGCATGTGTAAGTTACGCTCCTCAGTAAGGCTTTTATAAAATGCATCTCACGGTCCCATTTTCATCCCCTCCTGCATCCCGCCTCAACCCCCTTGCCCCTGTCTTGCTCGTTCAGGTACACCTGGACCAACCTCAGTTTAGCCGGCATCCACCTCCCCCCAACACCCCCCTGCCCGCGCCCCCCCCCCCCCCCGGCTCCGCACCTGCACCCACCCAGGACACGAGCATGGAGGAAAACTCACCGCCTTGCAAACTGGCCTCGCTTTGAATGGTGACCCCAGCAGCCCTACCACACTCCCAAGCTTGTCCCTTTGCCCCAGGCCCTAGGTGACACTCGCACATTTTCTCCCTTTCAAGCAAACCTCCATCGGCGCCTACCCCATCCTCCGTCTCAGAGCTCCTAGTTCAGGGAGGGAAGAAATGGAAGAGAACAGAAGCCCTGGAGCTCGGAGTACCACATCCACGCCACCTGCTCGCTTCTGTTCCTGTCAACGCTGCCTGTGCTTCGGCTGGTCTCAGAGAACTCTCCCAGGTCCTCCCTGTAGCCAACCCCCTCCCGTGCTAAACCTGGGCTCTCACCTGCTCAAGGACTTCCTGCCCCGGGTTCTCTCCTGAGTATTTCCTTCCCGTGGATCGCGCCCATCGGCGCATGCGCGCCGTTATTTCTCCCAGCCTGAAGGGCAACGCCCTTCTCTACCCCCTGCAACCTCATGTCTTCCATCAAGCCCACTTCTCTGCTCCACTTTACAGCCAACCCCACGAAAGAGCTGTGCTGGCTCACATCCACGATTATCTGTTCCCACCCCCACCCTGTTCTCTGTTGAACCCCCTTCATTCAGCATCCCCCTTCTTTGGAAACCATTTTCAAGGTCATCATGACCTCCACTTTGCTGGACCCGGTGGCCAAATCCAGTCCTCATCTTTTCTGACTCGTGGCAGCATTTGGCACAGCCCTGCCTCCCCCGTGAAGGCTAGTTGCCGCTTGGCTCCCAGGACCCCTCTCTCTGCCGATTCCACTCCTACCTCTCTAGTCGCTGGGCTGCCCCCCCTCAACTTCCCAACTTCCATATCTCCAAGGTCCCAACACCCAGCCCTTGGGCCTCTGCCCTTCTCTATCTACACTCATTCTTTGGATATCTCCCAGCGCGTGGCTTTAAATATATCTCTCTGCTGATGACGCCCAATTATAGTTCTCTAGCCAAGACTGCCTCGCTGAATCCAGACTCCTTGCTTCCCCCGTATCTCCCCCTGAATGTCAAAAAGGGGTCCCCAAATTAACATGGTTCAACCCAAACTCCTAATCCTCACCCTAAAACCTGCCTTTTCCCCATCTCAGTGAAAGGCTTCCAGATGCGCTGGCTAAAAACCTCACACTCATCCTTGACTCTATGCTTTCTTCATACTTCATATCAAATCCATCAAGAGACATGGTCAGCCCTGCGAGAAGCCAACGACTCCTCACCACCTTCCCTGCTTCCATTCTGTCCAAGGCACCATCCTCTCCTTCCACCACTCTTGCCTCCCTACGGTCTCAACTCGACCAGCAGTGCCGTCACAATGGCGGTCACACCCTGTCCTTGGCTCTTCCTTTCACACAGCAAAGCAATGTTCCACTGCGCCTCCAAGGCCCTCCGGAGCTGTGCCCTTGCCGGCCTGTCTGGCCGTATCCACTAGTGCATTCGCTTGCTTTTCCGGTCCGCTGACTGGCCTCCTTGCTCTCCCTTGAACACCCACGTCAACCCATGCCTCAGTATTTGCATTGCTCTTGGGTCTGCCTAGGACATTTGTTCCTGAATTTCTTCAGGGCTGTCTCCCCAGGTCTACTTGCACACTTTTTGCTCTTCCAAAACGACTTTGGGTATCATTGGAGTTTCAAGCTTGCCATTAAGCTGGGAGAAAGAGGAACATTTAAAAAAAGCATTTTGCCGATGGCCCTGGCTAGCCTGGCTACCACCCTATCCAGATCCTAGTCAGAGTGAGCTGAGCTGGGGTAAGCGCGCAGCAATCAAGGAGGTAGGGCTTCAGGGTCTATGTATGAGGTCTCCATGTAGTGTTATAAAAGTGGTAAGTTTAAAATGCCAGCACATGGGGTACCCAGGTGGCTCAGTCGGTTAAGTGCCTGCCTTGGGCTCAGGGCATGATCCCAGAGTCTTGGGATCGAGTCCCACATCAGGCTCCCTGCTCGGTAGGGAGTCTGCTTCTCCCTCTGCCCTTCACCCTGCTTGTGCTCTCTCTCTCTTGCTCTCTCTTCCTCGAATAAATAAATAAGATCTTTTAAAAAAAGAAAGAAACCTAAAATAAAAATAAATAAAATAAAAATGCCAGCACATGGAGAGAGATGAATTTAATACTGGGAGAAAGTGGTGGGATTGGTTTGGGATTGTTACTTTTCATTATTAGCCCTTCTATATAATTTAAGTATTGTAATACCATGTGATAAAAATAAATGTAAATACCTAGGGCCACCTGGGCAACTCAGTCAGTTAAGCATCCGACTCTTGATTTCGGCTCAGGTCATGATCTCAGGGTCCTGGGATGGAACCCCACGTCCGGTTCCACACTGGGTGTGGAGACTGCTTAAGATTCTCTCTCTCCCTCTGCCCCTCCCTCTGCTCGTGTGCACTCTCTCTGTCTCTTAAGTAAATAAATAAATCTGTACAAATAAGTAAATAAATGACTGTAGACACCTGCCTACAGATCTAGATCTGACTGTAGCAGTCAGGATATGGCGCAGACCCTGGGTCTAAGTCATGCAGATTGAACGAATAGAAGAAATCCCCCCAAAACGGTAACAGCGAACAGCACAGCCACTGTTCACCAAGCCTTGTGTTCACCAACCACTTTTTAGGTGAACGTCTCTTCTACCCTCATTTCTTAGACTGCCCAAAGGGCTACCCTGTCAGTGAAATGAAACGATACCCATTAAGCCCTAGAGAATACATCCTTCCTATATCACAAATGACAAACTGACACCAACGGCTCACATAGTTTGGTGCGGCCAACATACCATGGAGGAAAAAAAGGATATTAGACACATCTCATTAAAAAGAAACATACCAACTCTTTTTTGGATTTCTTTTTCAATGTTTTCTATCCCATTCCCTCAGAAACCTTATGAGAATATAAGCTATTTTTTGGTGAAAGTCAAGATGAGACTTCAAACTCTTTTTTTCAATTCTATTCTCTTCCTTGAGCGTAATAAAAACCAGGAAACTGTCTAGCATAATGTATCGAGTTGTCGAATCGCTACATTGTACACCTGAAACTAATGTAACATAGTATGTCAGCTGTACTACAATTAAAAAAAAAACACCAAATGGGAAAATAAAGATCAAATGAGATAAATAAATAAACAAATCGTTTTTGTCTTCATACTTCATCACCCATATAATTGAATAATCGTCCCCTTGAATCAATTTTAGTAGAACTTCAATTACAAGACAGACATGTAAAACAATGCCATTAGAGTTCACTAAAAATCAGTAAATGTGCAAATAAAATGCTCTTCCCTTAAGAAACGAACCCACAGTCCTAGCCTGGATGGCAATGAGCCTCCTGGATGAGAAATTCCTCTCAGAGTCCCACAGCAGCTCTTCCATTTCTCCCACTAGGTGACTGAGTTTCATTCAGATAGAGTGTTTTTCTTTTTTTTTTTTTTTTAAGATTTTATTTATTTATTTGACAGAGAGACAGAGAGAGAGAGAGAGAACACAAGCAGGGGGAGTGGGAGAGGAAGAAGCAGGCTTCCCACCAGACCCTGAGCCAAAGGCAGACGCTTAATGACTGAGCCACCCAGACACCCCCAACCTTTTTTTTAAGATTTTATTTATTTATTTATTTGAGAGAGAGAGTGCGTGCGAGCGAGAGAGCACAAGTGGGGGGAGGGATAGAGGGAGAAGCAGACTCCCCACTGAGCAAGGAGCCTGACCCGGGGCTCAATCTCAGGACCCCAAGATCGGGACCTGAGCCAAAGGCAGATGCTTAACCAACTGAGCCTCCCAGGCTCCCCTCTGGTTATAACTTTTAAGTTTTGATACACACTTCATGGAATAAATACAGTCTTACAAAATGAAGTACCATGACGTGAGGTCACAGAGCAAGCTAAAGGGTTTTGCCTGTTTCCGTAAAATTAAATTAACCAGATAATTGCTTTTTCTGATAAGGTATCCATCAGGTTTTCAATATATTAATTTCCCCACAGGAAACAGATCTTAAGAAACTAAAGGATAATCTTCAAATCGCATTAATAATCACAGTAGGAATCATAGGACGGAAATTCAGACACACCCACAAAAAAAGTAAATTTACTACATTCATTTTTTGCAGGTCCTGGGAAACTGATTGGCTTGCTCCTTGAACCCCCACATTCCTCCCCCACTACCCCTACTGCCTCCTCACCTGTCCAGCCAATTTGACGGCTGTTTTTCTTATCTTGAGCTAGAAAAGCCTAACAAACCCCTAAGAAGTTTTCTGTGTTAGGGCAACATAAGACACAGCCCATCCCAATTCAGCGCTGACCCGGTATACGGTATACAGGAGGCATGGGAAGCTGTCCACAAAGCCATTAGCACCACAATGAAAGAAAGAAGCCAAGACGTAAAAACCACTCCAAAGCAGCTGAGAGGCTGGTTCGTGGACCCCGGCTCTCCGCAGATGCCTCAAGGTCCAAGAACCCTCGGGGGGTTATATCAGCTACAAACACTTTCTCCCAAACCCCCCAGGGCTTGGGTCCCTCTTCAGCAAGTTGTCCTACCCTAGAGTAACCCCAGATGTTAGGAGTGGGGAGGCGGTCAGAGCAGAACTGAGAGCCACTTTGGGCTCACAGGGCCCAGGGGACCTGTGTAATTCACCTTGCACTAAGGGTAGATCACTCCGACCCATTCCCGCAGGTGTTGCCTGGATAACCTCAGATTAGTGCAAGTGAAAAGAACGTCCCAACTAGCTTTGATTACAGCATTGTGCAGGGGAAAGAGCTCAGCCAAATCCTCCACTTACCAGCCGTGTCTACTCGGGCAAGTCACTTAGGTCCCAACTTCCTTGTCTTCAAGTTGGGGGTAAGGACAAGCACCTGGAACGGCTGTGATGCTTACAGTAACAGCTTAATTAATTAACAAGCATGATCAGAATAGGTATTGATTTGATCCAAATAGTTCATAAAAGTGGAGAACCAAGAATAGAGAGACATTCACACCTTACACATTTTGCTTTTAACTTAAAGCATAGAAAAATATCAACCTTTGCCAACTTGAGATTGGGTCATGGACCTCCTCCAAGAATGGGTCAGCCCATCAGAATCCCATTCTGCCCTTCTTGTATCAACCACACCCTCCACACATCATGTAAGAGCTCCAGTTTGGTTCCTTCCGAGGGACTAAAAAATACAGACATGCAAAGCCGCCAGAATGTGCAACCTCTCCAGCTGGTCATACTTTTTTGGATTCGTGCAATGCTGAGTCAATTGTGTGGCTCTGTTATCCTAAACGTCGTTTCTCCAAAGCGCTCCGCTTCATTTCATATACATATAACGCTCTTTTACTCTTATTTCATGAGTTTATAGGAGCATAGCCAAATTACCCCATCTCAATCCAAGTAAAAATAGTATCAGTACAGTGAGTCTTACCCAGCATTCCGCTCAGCTGGGGAGGGTGGAAATGGATGACCGCAAGCACCCTTGAGCTGCCCCAGGGCGTGGTCTGCCCAGGTGTGGAGAGCATCAGACAGCCTCATGAGGCCAGCTGAGCAGCCTTCCACAAAGTTGACTGTAGACAGTTCATTGTGTCATCTCTGTCTCCCCCGAGCCTGGTACGGTGCCTGGAATGCATGTGGGTCCGTACAACATGGGGGCAGCAGGGGGTTGGGGGGTAGTGTTATGGGAATCAGACATTTGCTCTGAGCAACAGTGGGATGGCTCTTAAGTCCAATGAGCAAGTGTCACAGAGAAATCCCAGAAGGGCATCCCCCTGCACGATGTGACCGCAGCCTGCCTAGTCCCCATTTGCTAAAGAAGCTACAGGCAAGCACAAAAAACACATACTTTTCCAATGCACTTTTCTCAAGCCTTTCTGTCTCCTTCTTCTGCCAAGCTTTGTGCTTCTTGACACGCGTTTCCCACAAGGCTCTGATGACAGAAATGTCGAACACGACCACTTTGTGTCCCATTTTGGGAGCATGAAATTACCTATTTAAGAAACATACATATGTCAGCTTCACACACACACAGAAGAAAAGTTTTAGCATGAAACTTTATTTTTTTTAAGATTTTATTTATTTTAGAGAGAGAGAGAGTGCATGAGCCAGCGGTGTGTGTGGAGGGGTGTTGGAGAGCAGAGAGAGAGGGAGAGGGACAAGCAGACTCCCTGCTGAGCACAAAGCCCATGACACGGGGCTCGATCCCAGGACCCCAAGATCAGGACCCGACCTGAAACCAAGAGTCGGATGCCCAACCGACTGAGCCACCCAGGTTCTCCGGTGTTAGCATGAACTTTAAAATGAAACAAGAATGAATCCTTCGTCTTAAGTCATGATGAAATGCTCAAGACAGCAGTTTGCAAATGTTCTTAAAGCCTGATACTACTCTGGGTAAGTCGGTCCAACACCCACCTGTGGCACTTCCTCTAGAAAGCCACACTTGTGTCTGCCCCTACCTCTCAGCCAAACTGTGGGTTCCCAAAGCCCCCTGGTCCCTCCACAAGCTTCATGGTTCCATGTTCTATTGAATTTTCCAGTATGTCATCTTCCCAATAGGCTGTATCATCCTCAAGGTTACGTTTGTGAGTGAATCAGAACTTACACACACACACACACACACACACACACACACTCCGGTGACCTCAGACTACACAGCAGCCACTGTTGAGCGACAAAACCAGTCCTTGCACCAAGCGCCGTGAGCACTTTCCCAGCCGGGACTGACCACACCCCAGAGCGTGGGGACGCATCCTGTGAGGGTCCCCTGCACCACAAAACCTCGCAGGCTGCTGGTCTCTGTTTATGTGGTTTTCCAAATGCAAGGAAAGTCAAAGTCAGGTACATCCTGGCCCTTCTTCGAAGCGAGCCCAGCACCGTGCCTGGCACACAGCAGGCCCTCCATAGGTATTTGTGGAATGAATAAATGAAAACCGAATAAAAGGTTTGCTCCCAGACTGCTCCCCTCTCAAGCTGCTCAGTGAGCTTTCTCTCTCCTTTTTATGTCCCCATCTTGTTTTTCCTGTTTGCTTTAAGTGATAATTTGCTCACTGGGAAAAAAAAATTATAAGGACGTAAAAGTACATTTTAATGTTCATTCCACTAACTTACACTGATCTCCCTTATCTAAAAATAACTTCCTAGTTATCGTTTTAAATTTCCCCCACTTAACAGCATTGAAATCTAGCTCCATCCATTTCCTGATTCACACACACACACACATACACACAGTGTCAGTTGGCAAATCGTAGGGCTGTTGAATATTCTCTGCTCCAGTTCCAGACGCTTCTAAATGGCAGTCAGTGGGGATACGAAACCAAATATTTAATCATCTGACTCAGCTGTGTACTCTCCATGAATGGCTTGCCAGGCCGAGTGGGAGAGCTGGCTTATGTCTGTGCAGTGGAATGCCGGAGAACCATAATTTTCGTCTAATGAGCTGAAAATGCTGGCCCCGATTTACTTGTCTTTCACTTCATTTCTGACATCTGGGACTGTCTTTTGTCTCCCTAAAATTCTTTTACCTAAAGGAGATTTCTGACAAAGGTGCAAGTGATGCACCTTTTTGTGCGGACCTAGGTTTTCAGTTCTCTGGGGTAAATACATGGGCGCAGCATGGGGGGGGGGTCCCTAGGATAACTCTGTGTTTAACCTTTTCAGGAACTGCTGCACTGTTGCCCCGAAGTGGCTGCATCATTTTGCTGCCCCGGAAGCTGTGCATAAGGGTCCCAGGGTCTCCACGTTGTCTCCACGTCCTCTCCACGCTCATTCTTCCACTTTCTTCCATCATGGCCGTCCCAGTAGGTGGGCAGTGGTCTCTAGTGGTTTTGATTTGCATTTCCCTGACAGCTAATGATGTTGACTGAACATTTTTATGTGCTTATTGACCATTTTTATACCTTCTTGGGAGAAATGTCTATTCAGATCCTTCCCCAAATTTTAAATGGGGCCGTTTGTCTTTGTAATTGTTGAGGTAATAGTTCTTTAAATATCCTAAGCCCAGGTCCTTTGTTAGATACATGATTTGCAAAACTTTTTCAATTCCATCCTTTTACTTTTTACCTAACTATATGGTTATATTTGATGTGAGACTTTGTAGACAGAACCCTTTTTTTTTTTTTTTAAGTAGGCTCCACACCCAACATGGGACTTGAACTCACAACCCTGAGATCAACAGTCGCTTCCTCCACTGACTGATCCAGCCAGGAGCCCCTGTTGACAGAATCTTGTTGGATCGTGTATTTCACACATTCCAACCATGTCTTTTAATTGGTGCGTTTGGGCAATTTATATTTAACAGAATTACTGATACTTTGCATTTCGGTCTAAATTCACCTATTACCCGTTTTCTGCTTGACTCCTCTTTCGTTTTCTTCTTTACACATTCCAGCCTTCTTTTGTGTTTATCTGAACATATTTTTAGTATTCCATTTATTTTCTCTATTGTGTTTTGGACTGTTTCTCCATGTAGTCTTTTCTTTTTCAGGGCTCCCCTAGAGAGGATAAACTCCCGGCTTCGCTTCTCATGGTCCATCAGAAACAATATTTTAACCACTTGTTGTGAGACATGGAAAGCTTACTACCACCGAGGTCCCCTAGGCTCTCGCCTCGGTGCTGCCATTGTCCCCTGCCCGGAATCTGTCAGTGTTCTATTTTTGGCTTCCAATCATGACATGTTTTTAAAGAACTCAGGAGGAGGACCCTAGCCCGTCATGTCTACCCTGATAATGGACCATATCTGTGGCTCCTCCCTCATTCCTGTTGTCCCATGTCCCCTCTGGTAGCACTTCCCTTCTGACTGAACAACTCTTATCAGTCCCCTCAGACCGAGGACATTGGCTGCCAAATGCTTTATCCCCTTCACCTGAATATCTTCTTTTCACCTTCACTCCTGAAGATTGTTTGTGCTGGGTAGAGAACCCCAAGATCATTCTTTTCGCTCAACACTTGATAGACACTGCCTGTTTTTTTCTGGCCTCCCTGGTTTCCCACAAGAAATGTGCAGTTGTTGGAACCATAAGTCTCGTCAAGGTGACACATCATGGTTCTCTCAGACTTGTCGAGAATTGTTCCTTGTCTTTAGTTTTCCTCAGTTTCATTATGGTGAATCTGGGCATGGGTTTCTTTGGATTTATCCTGTGTGGGACTTGCCCAGTTCCTCTGGTCAGGAGGTTTTATCTTTTGCCAAATTTGGGGATTTTCAGCCATTTTTTTCTCCAACTCTTTTTTTTTTCTGCACTGCCCTCTTCCTCCCCTCCTTCTGGGACTCGGACAACACAAATATCAGCCCTTTCAATATCGTTTTGTAGATTTTTGAGGCTGTTCGCTTTTTTAGAAGTCTCTCTGCCTCTCTTTTCTCAGATTGGTAATATCCAGCGATCCATCTTCAAATGTCCCCCACCCCCGATCATCTCCATTATGTTGATGAGTCGATCACAAGGAGTGTTTTACGTCAATGATTGTCCGTTTTATTTCCAAAGTTGCCATTGGGTTCTTTATATCTTCTATATATCTATACCTTTCCATTCACACCCCGAAGGCAGAGGGAGAGGACCTCAGACAAGACAGACTTGGAAGGGCTTCCGACCTTGTTTTAGAAGTTGCGGCTCAGCCCAGCAGACAGCAGGGAAGTCCTCTGGTTTGGTCCGGCTGGTCTGGCTCACTGGGCAAATGGTAGGCCACCCCCCGTCCCCAGAGTGCCAGAGAAGAACACCTGACCAGCCACCAGGGGTGTGGACATATGCCGTGGGGGTCCAGAGTCCACACTGGAACAGGCAGGAGACCTCCTCCCCCCACACTGTCCCTCCAGCGCCCTCCCCTGAGAAAGTCTAACTGGTATTCGCTTTGAAGGACAAGTACGTAAAGTAACAGTGCTGTGTGTCACACAGTACAGACATGCAAGGCTACGTTCAGAGTCAAGAGGCAGTACGTTGAAGACTAACACAGCGGGTGATCCGTGTGCTTCAGTTCCAACCTCACGTTTCCTCACTCCGGCCCTTCTGGGGTTGGGATTGCCTGCTGAACTGTCCTTTGACCATGCCGTTCAGCTGCTCATGTGCGTCCCCAAGTGGCTGCCTGGGATGGAGGCCATGGTCCACACCGGCGCTCCGTTCAAACAGCAGAAGGCATGTTGATTAGGGGCAGCTCAGGGAAGAGCCCAGGGGCTCTCAACAACTTCATGGTTGTTCTCCAAGCTCTTCCCCCTCCTCGGTTCCCCTAGTTCTTCTAGATTCCTGGGGCTCCCTTTTACAGTCCTCTGGCCAGAGAGCTGGGGCTTTAGTCCCCCTGCTTTGCTGTGCACCCACTTTGGGGGCCAAGTAGCAGGAGGTCCTGGGGAGGGAGAAAGCATCGAGAGTTTTCTCCACCCTCTGGGGCCTGCAACTCCTCTGATCCAAAAGGCAGGACCCCTTTCTCAACGTTTTGAGTGACTGAGGCCCTCCACTATCAACCTACCCCCCCCCCCATGCCCTTGCCCCTCCTGTCACCACTGAATCCTTTGGGGGCTGAGGCATGAGAGGATGCAGAAAAGAAAAACAGGGATTTGCCCCCACTCTCTGAGTATGAGGGGTCCCCTTTTCCACTCCTGAAGCAACATTAGGCACCCTTGTGCCCAATTCTGGGTTCCAGGCTGCCTTGAGTTCAGGCAGTAAAACGCTGCAGGGAAAAATGGGAAACATACCACAGGCTCTCTGCACTTGGAATTCTGGTGTCTTTCCCTTACTCTCTTGCAACCTGTTACTCTTCAGTCTTCATCTTCCTGTTTCGTGTATTCCTTCTGGGTTTCAGAGCTGCACTCCGTGGGACAGACACAGTGGAGGGCCCCTAACGCCGTCTCACCCGGAACCAGAAACCACTGCACTTAATTTGTCCTTTACCACGTTCCTTACTCTGTCATTTTCAAGCTCAGGAGCACTTAAGCTGCAAAGGTCTTAAGGTTTTGGCTTTTGACCCTCCCCCCCCAAAAAAAGCTTCCATAAAAGCATACCAAGCCCCAGCCTGAAAACAAGAGAGCACAGTCCCCAGCCTGAAAGAGAGAAAAATTAGAAAGAGAGAAAGAACCAGACCGACTTAAATACTTTGAGGCGATCTCTACACATAAAAGCAAAGCAAAAGGCCAAAGTAAAGTGAGTTTTCCGAGCAGCGTGGACAGCCCAGGCAGCCCCGGGTACTGCAAGCTGGAAGGAGGGCTCTCTGTTCAGGGTGTGTGTGCTTGAGACCAACCAGCATGGCTCAGCCTCAGCTGTTGAGTGGCTGTCATTTTCTTAGACCAGCAAATCCTTGGGGAGTAGCCAGATCAGTCCATTAACTGCGGGTGCAATGAACACACACACACACACACACACACACACACCCCATTGCTCATTAGTTTCTATGCATTCATTTGGAGAAATGTAGTTCAGAATTACATCCTAGAAGAATGGTCTCTTCTTTTTGCCTTTGGGTTCTATTTTTAAATACTTGTAAATCAATATCACTGTCATATTTTGGTGGGAAAGAGCGTATGCTGTCTGTCATCTAACCATGTTCCCCACTTCCCCTGTATCTTGCAAGGCAGAGACGGTTCTACTCTTCAATTAAGAGGGTTTTGAATGTGCCGAATTTAAATCAAGGTCTTGCCTGTGAGATGTTCTGTTTGCAAATGTGTGTGACACAACGTACAGGTTCTAAGAGCAGTGAGAGAGGACCACGTTTGCTAGAGGTCTGCATGTACTGTCCAGAAAGCCCGGGAAGCTAAGAAATAACCAACCGGCGAATGCCAGGTCCAGCCCAGCCCCTGGTGTCCTGTGCAGTACAGGGCTGAACCTAGGCTTCCGTAGACAACTGGGCAGGTTCAAGATCAACCCTGGAGAGAGTAGCTCTATGGGTGGGTAGCGGATCAGAAAAGCGGTTTTATAATAGGAGCCAGTGAGTCATTCCAGGACAGGCAGGAGACCCTCCACCCAGACACAAAGTCACACTGGGGAGCAGAGAGTAGGGAGATGTCAGGGACAGATGCAGGGGCCAGTCCCTCAGCAGGTTGGGGAAAGAGAGACGGTCCCCTGGCAAATTTACAGAGCTAATCTCTTCTTTGTAGCATGAGCTCCAGTCAACACAACCTCTCAGGCAAATATGTAAAATGTAATTTCCTAAGCATTAGGTTTCTCCAGAACTACAGAAAGAGCACCATGATATATTATTTCAAAGCAGTAAAGAGAAATTCACCTCTACAGGATGTGGTGGGAGAGACCCTCCATTCAAATAAAGCAATATCCTCCTAAAGAAAACTTAACATCCAAGTGCACTCTCCTGAGCCCGCAATGGATTTTACAGCAAAGATTCACGGACCCAAGGGGACATCTGATTCCAGTCCCCTGCTGGAGATCCATCTGGCTTTGCACTGCAGCTGAGCCACGAGAACACGGATCCCTAGATTTGCGCTGCACCGTCTGCAGCCACGGAGCATCTTCCAAAGAAGCAAACACCTGGGACTAGAAGAGAGGAAAGGAAGCCAATGATGTCACTCATGGCAGCAGAAAGGACACTGGGGCAGAGTGACCTGAGGCTCCTTTTTCTCCAGTACTCAGTGTTCTGGGTCCTGAGTGAACATGTCAAGAGACTCTCAAAGGTTGGATTCGTGGTGGAAAGGAAAATTCCTCCTGGAAAAACCTTTTGCTTTACTGCTTTATTTCAGTAAAGGGCAAGATAGTAAATATCGTAGGCTTCGCTGGCCAACTGGCAAAATGGAAGATACCCTGTAGGTACTTAAACATCACAAAAGAGAAAACTCCCGGCCGGCCCCTCCCTGCTGTCTTGCCCTGCGCCGGCCAGAGCCATGCCTGTGCTTCCCTGTTTTGTGCTCACTTACCACCTGCTAGAGACACTCTCAGGACAAGAGCAACGGCCCCAAGAGGGAAAGGCCCAGCAGGTCAGCACGCAGATGGACTGGGAATGGGGACCTGCTGTAGTTAGGTTCACTCTCTGTCCTGGTGACACCCAGATGCTGGTGTGACCTTCTCGTCTCCTGACAGCTCAAGTTGAGTAGCTGGCTGGAGGCTAAGTGGACTTGCTAAGTCACCAGCTCCTAAGCAGAGATTCCACTGCTTGGCGCCCAACCATTGCCAACAGTAGAGCGTCCAACATGTAGAGAGCAACCAGCGTGGACCTTGGGCAGTAGCGAGATACAGCTGGCCAGGTAGACAGACCCTGAGAGTGGAGGTGTTGGGGGGGGCTCCAGCTTGGTCTCCATGGCTCACAGTGCTAGCCCCCTCCAGCGGTGCCCACATGCCATACAAAAGCACGTGCCGGTCTGTGTGCACATCCCAGGATTAGTGAACAATAAACTCGATTTTGCTTTGTGGCTATGATGGCTTTAAATTGTACCCACAAATTCCTTGACATTCTTTCCTTTAAGAGGGTAGAACTTAATCCCCCACCACCACCACCACCAAGCATGGGTTGGATTCAGTGACGCACTGCTAATGAATAAAATGAGGTGAAAGTGCAGCTTCCGAGACCAAGTCCCACCAGGCGCTCCTCTCGCTAGCTCTTCGGTCGTGAGCTCCGGGGGACGTCAGCCACTGTGTCACGAGGATGCTCAAGCAGCCCTATGGAGAAGCTTCATACGGAGAGGAACAGAGGCCTCCTGCCAGCAGCCATGTGAGGGGCCACTGTCTAAAACAGATCTGCCAGCCCCGGTTGAGCCTTCAGATGGTAGCAGCCCCAGAAGACATCTCAGCTGCAACTATACAACAGACCCTGAGCCAGGACCACTCAGCTGAGCCATTCCCGAGCCTCAGAGGCTGTGACATAATATGTTTCTTGTATTATGCTGTAAGTGTCGGAGGTGATGCTATGCAGCAATAAATCATTAACATGGGGCACCTGGGTGGCTCAGTCGGTGAAGCATCTGCCTTTGGCTGGGGTCATGATCCCAGGGTCCTGGGATCGAGTCCCAAATCGGGCTCCTGGCTCAGTGGGGAGTCTGCTTCTCCCTCTGCCCCTCCCCCTGCTTGTTCTCTCTCTGACAAATAAAATCTTTAAAAAAATAAATAAATCATTAATACAGTGGACAGCAAAATAAGAATCAGTCTCAATGTACACCAGCATCTCGTGTCTGTATCTTGCTGCCTCCTTGACATATCCACTTGGATGTCTCACACATATCTCAAAGAAACACAGTGCCTTCCGAAGTTCCTCATTTAGAATCTAACCCTTCCTGGCTGCCTTAATTCCTCACTTGACCCTGTCATTACCTGGAGGTCACTCCTTTATGCCCTCTGCTTCCTCACCCCGCCCACCATGCGGGCATGAACACGTTCACACACACACACATTCGTCCGCACAGCCGATGTGTCACCCACGTGTTACAGGGCATGCATGTCTCACCACCAGTCAGGGTCACAGCTCACCTCGGTCGTGCAGAAGCCTCACAGCTGCCGTCCGGACTTCCCACTCACCCACATCCAATCCATTGGTCGCACCACAGTGAGAGAATGAGATCATGCTGCCGCCTGGCTCCAGCACCCCAGAGACTTCCCTCTGCGATGAGGGTGAGATCCCAGCTCCTCCCAGGGCCCAGTGAGACTCTGGCATGATCCACCCTCAGCCGCTCTCATCCTCAGTGCCTCACCCACCCCACGCTTCTTTGTGCCTCAGACCCCGCACACGCTGCGCCCTCTGCCTGGACCCTCTTCCCCCATCTGCCCGGCTTCCCCGCACCCCACGCCCCCGAACTCAGCTTCGGTGTTCTCTCCTCAGCACGGCCTTCATCGCCTCCTCATCTAAGGTAGATCCTCCCGTTATTTCCTCTCTCAGACTCTTGCTAATTTACTTCACAGAACATCATCCAAGTTGAACTACTTGCTCATTGGTTTAATTATACTTTGACCATGGACTGTGCTGAGAAGGGCCATGGTTTACCGACAGGGGCAGCCACCTGAGAAGCCCCAGGCGTGGGCTCAGAGTCAGCCACGGACCCTGAGCGGTTGCCAGGGACAGATGGTGACAGACAGTAGCCCTGGAGGGGATGTAGCCAGGCTCCTGCTTCTGGACCTCAACACAGAAACCCTGCATGTTGAGCCAGTTTCCTTGGTGTGTATCTCTGTTCTTTGATTCCTGAGAACCCCAAATAACTGACATTCCAGGCACTCATCAAATGCGGAAGGATTTAAGTCCCCGCCCCTCAGCTCTCCATCTGGAGAGAACAGATGCTCACAGAGATACATTTCAGGGCTGCGTGTGGATTTGATAATGGGGGAGGAACAGCCGCTGCAGAGTCAGAAGAGGAGGGGCGCCCTCAGGTGCGCGTGGGGAGGGGGAACTCGGGGCGGTCCCACCGGGACCCTGAGGAAGGTGAAAGGGACTGTTCACGCAGGTTGGCTTGGATAATTGTTCACACTCCCTCCACAACCCAGGTACATTAGAATCCCTTTACAGAGCCATCCGCTGTCCGAGCCAGAGGGCATGACCGGAAAAACATGTCCCCTGGCACCAGAACACTCGTCCCCACTCAGAAGCCCAATGCCAGGGTTCCAGGCAGGAGGGGCACTTTCTGGTCACCTCGTCTTCCCCGTCCTGGTCAAATGGCAGACTGGGCAGAAGGAGGTGGGAGGTTGGGTACAGGGCTCACATCTCTGAGGGTCTAAGGTATGAAGGATCTGGGGGAGAAGACCCAATGAAGCCCACAATAAGGTGCCCGGCCATTCTGGGTGCCCCCCCCCCCCACGCCAGGCTGGGAGAGGGACAGCAGCAAGGGGGGAGGTGTGTCTAGGCAGAGGGCACAGTGTGCGCACAGTCTGAGGGACGGAGCTGAGGTCGGAGGGGGGGCCCCCCGAACATCCATGGGGAGAGAGGCCTCGCCCCATCGTCCCCACCTGCTCTCCAGAACCCCCAGGGCCCCTCTTTCTCTGGGCAGACCAGCTCCAGGCTTTCCACAGCATTCTTCCCAGCAGAGTCGCCATGTGACTAAGACACCCACCGCCAGCCTTGCTGGAACTAAGGGAGTGACTGTGACCATGGGGATTCCTGGTGACACCACTCTACAGAGGGGGCAATGACATGGCCAACAAGGGGCCTTCGTGACGCACAAATCCCATTCTATCTTCACCTAAGGCCACTGACCGGACTCCGGTGCTGGAACACAGAGTGAGTTTTCTGGTAGAAACAGTGGGGTTATTAAAGGCTAAATACTCAAGTGAGGTTAGTATGGTTGCGGTATTTCAGCCAAATTCTGAATTAAATTACATTTTCTGTAGCAAGGTCAGAATTTCCTTTCGAACACCCATTATTTTCATGGTAATTTGTTAAACTAGGAAATCCTGGCTGGGAGGCAGAGGCCCCGGGGAAGGGATTAGGAGGACCTTCTCAGAGTCCGCCTGCCTGCCTGGGCGGGAGTCCCGCAGCCTCCATGGAGAGCTGCGCGTCCCTGAGATGGTCACCTAACCTCTCTGCACCCCGGTGTCCTTGTCGGAACAGAGGACTGGTGACAGGATCATGTGTGATGATTTGTGTCAAGTGCTTAAGACAGTACCTGGCACCTAGTAAAGCCTCCAAAATGGCAGTTGAAAGAAAAGAAGGAAAGAAATGAAGACAGACATTGTCACCAGAGAAATGTAAGCTACAAGTACCTGAGGATTCTTCTGCACCGGGCAAGGCTAGTGGAGGTTCTCTGCCAGATCGCCCCAGCCCCTGAGTTACTGGAGAGGATTTGGCGGAAAAGAGTCACCAGCACAGAGCTGAGGTGCTTACAAAACCAGATGACTCTCCCCCGGGTCTCCAATCCGTTTCCCCACCCACCCTGTCCCCAGCAGGGGGGAGATGGTCCCAGGAGGAAAGACTTCCCGCGCAGATGTCAATCATCCCTTTCAGGGCACCAAGACACAAACAAAGTTGATTTATCTCCCCTAGACAACACTTTGGACCAGAAAGCTTTGAGCTCAGACTTGGGCACCAGGCAGTTTACTGGGAAAACCCCACGAACCAGGAGCAGGAATCTTGGGGACCCCACTCCCGCCATAGCAGCGGTCTTGCTGGGGACCACCTGCCCCGGCCACATTCTCTCCTCTTCCATTCAATTCCAGTTCTCGCCCTAAAATGCAGAGAAATGCATGAGCCTCTGCACTGTGTCCCACTGGGGGTGTTTGCCCCTGTCCTGCCATGGCACGGTGGGAAAGATATAAACAAGAAGGCGCTGCCCCCCTCAACGTCCCAGCAGGTGCCACAAGCCCCCTTGCTCCCAGGCCTCCCACGATCCCCCCCAGTCTCAGGAGCAGACACTCACTTGCCCCTGCCACGTCCCCACCCCCAAGACGGCCACCTACCCGTGACTGCGTGGCAGCCCCAGCCCCTGCCCGCCGCCTGCCCAGTGGAATCCGGGTTGTGGAGACTGTTGATACCCGTGGCTGCCCCACACTGGAGCCTCCTGGCCTGTGCGCTAACGGGCTATATTTGTCAGCTGATAATATGATCTGTAGGACATGTGCTGATAAACTATCTATCTATTCTATGTGACTCAGCCCGGCATGAGACAAAACACATTTCAGAAGGGAGGGCTTGGCACGGGGCAAAGGACGAGCTGGCCAGTGCGAGCCCTACAACCCGGCATTACCGCACCTCCCGCACAGATGGCCCGGCCTTTTCCCACGGCCCCGTCCTGAAGCGTGTCGAGTAAAACAGGCCAGAGAGGGGAAAGGGCTCTGTCTCTTTGCACTCCCAGCGAAGAACAAGAAAAGCAGGATCGGAGCACCATACGACCCAGCAAATGTGAAACTGTTTTCAATGTTTGAAGCTATACAGCTATCACCGGCCTGGATTTCACCTTGTTTTTCTTTTAAAGTTTCTAAAACATGTGAATTTAGGTTCTCTTTCGTGATTTTTACTAACTGGGCAAAGATGCTTTGCTGATATCCAACATTGTGACAATCTGACAATCAATTAATCAGGAATTGCTCCCACCTCGCTGAACCCCCACCCCACATCTCCCACCTAGTCCCCGCCCAGCCCCCACCCCTGCCTGTACCAAGAGGGTCCTTACAACCACCCCCATTTCTGGGCAACAGACTCCTCATACACCTTCATCCTAAACAGAAAAATACCCTTTGTCTAATATAGATATAATAATTCTAACTACCAAATAGTTGGATTTTGAAGGGACCATTTTCTATGTGTTGACACTTGTAATTAAATTATCATTTTATTAATGCAATCCCTATCAAAATACCAACAGCACTTTTCACAGAACTAGAACAAACAATCCTAAAATGTATCCAGAACCACAAAAGACCCCAAACAGCCAAAGCAATTTTGAAAAAAAGAAAAACAAAGCTGGAGGCATCCCGATTCCAGACTTCAAGTTATATTACAAAGCTATAGTCATCAAAACAGTATGGTACTGGCACAAAAACAGACTCGTAGATCAATGGAACCGAATAGAAAACCCAGAAATAAACCCACAATTATATGGCCAATTAATCTTCAACAAAGCAGGAAAGGATATGCAATGGGAAAAAGACAGTCTCTTCAACAAAAGGTGTTGGGAAAACTGATCAGCGACATGCAAAAGAATGAAACTGGACCCCTTTCCTACACCACACACAAAATAAACTCAAAATGCATGAAAGACCTAAATGTGACACCTGAAACCATAAAAATCCAGGAAGAGAACACAGGCAGTAATTTCTCTGACATCAACAGTAACAACATTTTTCTAGATATGTCTCCTGAGGCAAGGGAAACAAAAGCAAAAATAAACTATTGGGACTTCATCAAAATAAAAAGCTTCTACACGATGAAGGAAACAATAAAAAAACTAAAAGGCAACCTGCACAATGGGAGAAGATGTTTGCAAATGACACATCAGATAAAGGGTTAGTACCCAAAATATATAAAGAACTGATACAATTCAACACCCCCAAAAAATCCAATTAAAAATGGGCAGAAGACAAGAACAGATATTTTGCCAAAGAAGACATCCAGATGGCCAATAGACACATGAAAAGATGGTCGACATCACTCATCATCAGGGAAATGCAAATCAAAACTATAATGAGATATCACCTTTTATCTGCCAGAATGGCTAATATCAAAACCACAAGAAACAGCAAGTGTTGGTGAGAACGTGGAGAAAAAGGAACCCTCGTGCATTGTTGGTGGGAAGGCAAACTGGTGCAGCCATTGTGAAGAACAGAATGGAGTTTCCTCAAAAAGTTAAAAATAGAAGTACTCTATAATCCAGTAATCACACTACTGGGTATTTACCAAAAAAAAAAAAAAAAAAAAAAAAAAAAAAAACGACAAAACCACTAATTGAAAGGGATACATGCACCGCTATGCTCATAGCAGCATTATTTATAATAGCCGAACTATGGAAGCTGCCCAAGTGTCCATTCTATTCAGCCATAAAAAAGAATGAAATCTTGCCATTTGCAATGACATGGAAAGAGCTGGACAGTATAATGCGAAATACATCAGTCAAATACCATATGATTTCACTCATGTGGAACTTAAGAAACAAGACAAACAAGCAAAGGAAAAAGAGAAAGACAAACCAAGAAACTACAGAGAATAAACTGCTGGTTACCAGGGGGAGGCTGTGAAATACACGAAGGGGATTAAGGAGTATATTTGGGGTGAGCACTGGGTGATGTATGGAAGTGTTGAAACACTATATCGTATACCTGAAACTAATATAACACCACAAATTACCTATATTGGAATTAAATTTTTTTAAATAGGGTTCTTATTAAAATAAAAATATTTTAATGCGTTATCATTTTAAATTGCATACCAAGTTGATGGGAATCGAATAAGTCTCTGTGACAATATTAAATCCTACCTCTAAGATGTTGGATGTGCTTTTTATTGCTTAGAATTTGGATTTCGCTTTTGATACATAATTTAAGTTTCCTATTTAGTAATTGTTTCATTTGGGTTTGGTTTGGTTTTGTGTATAGTGTTCTGAACCAAAGAATTTAAATTGAAAAGGTAGTTTCAGGTCAAACGCTACTTAAATATTTTTTCAATTTCAAAGAAGGCTAACTATTCAAAAGCTCAATCATATTTAAGCGGAAAAATATTTTCCCCCACCAATACATTCAAGCACAACGGGCGTCCTTTATGATGCCAGGGTTAGAGAAGCCAGCCATTGTTCAGCCCGGGCTCCTCAGTCTGCAGTGTGCACTCAAATAGGATTAAGAAATTTAGCAAATAGGGGCGCCTGGGTGGCACAGCGGTTAAGCGTCTGCCTTCGGCTCAGGGCGTGATCCCGGCGATCTGGAATCGAGCCCCACATCAGGCTCTTCTGCTGTGAGCCTGCTTCTTCCTCTCCCACTCCCCCTGCTTGTGTTCCCTCTCTCGCTGGCTGTCTCTATCTCTGTCAAATAAATAAAATCTTAAAAAAAAAAAAAAAAGAAATTTAGCAAATAAAAATACTTGCAGTTATATTTGAATTTCAGATAAACCACAAGCAATTTTTTAATATAAGTATGTTTCCAATATTGCCTGAGTCATACTTTAAAATTATTTGTGGTTTATCTGGAATTTCAATATTCCTGGGTGTCCTGTATTTTCTCTGGCAACCCTCCACCCAAACCACCTAGGATCTCAGTAAGTGCAGAATCGGACGCAGGAGGCCAGCGAGGGTCCCAGAGTCTGTCTCCCTAACAACCTCCAGGTGATGCCATAGCTGGTCCAGGGACGCCAGCACAAGGGGCCCTAAGGACCTGGAATTAGCACAGTCTGGGGCAGTGGTACCCAGGACTCGCTCCTCGTGGGCATGGCCCGGGTGGACCCCTCTCCCCCTAGGAGGCTCTGATTCAATCAGTCCAGGGTGAGGTCCAGCGATCATAGTTCAGCAGGCTCCACAGTGGCCTCTGATTCACAGGCAGGGATGTGAATCCAGAAGTATTTAAAATACGCAGTGTACTTACGTTAACACAAGGAATTGTTATTATTGTATTAAACTCACTGTGTGTAGATGCTGCATCTCTTGGTTGTGTCCAGAGGAACTTCCAGGGGCGCCTGGCTGGCTCAGTCGGCAGAGCATGTGACTCTTGATCTCAGGGTTGTGAGTTCAAGACCCTCCTTGGGTGTAGAGATTACTTAATGAAGTCTTGAAAGAAAGAAAGAAAGAAAGAAAGAAAGAAAGAAAGAAAGAAAGAGGAAAAAATAGAGACAGAAAGAAAGAAAAGAAAAAAGAGAAAGAGAGAAAAGAAAGAAAAGAAGAAAGAAAGAAAGAAAGAAAGAAAGAAAGAAAGAAAGAAAGAGAAAAGAAAAAAGAGAGAGAAAGAAAGAGGGAAGGAGGGAGGAAGGAAGAGAAAGAAAGAAAGAGAGAAAGAAAGAAAGAGAGAAAGAAAGAAAGACAGGCACCTGGGGTGGCTCAGTCCATTAAGCGTCTGCCTTTGGCTCAGATCATGATCCCGGGCCCCTGGGATTCAGCCTCACATTGGGCTCCCTGCGCAGTGAGGAGACTGCTGCTCCCTTTACCCTCGCTTCTGCTCTCTCTCTCTCTCAAATAAATAAAATCTTAAAAAAAAAAGAAGAAGAAGAAGAAGAAAGGAAAGAAGGAAGGGAGAGAAAAGAAAAAAGAGAAAGAAAGAAAGAAAGAAAGAAAGAAAGAAAGAAAGAAAGAAAGAAAGAGGAAGGAAGGAAGGCACCTGGGTGGTTCAGTCAATTAAACGATTAAGCATCTGCCTTTGGCTCAGGTCATGATCTCAGCATCCTGGGATTCAGCCTCATGGTGGGCTCCCTGCTCAGTGGGGAGTCTGCTTCTCCCTCTCCCCCCTGCTCCTGCTCTCTGAAGTAAGTAAAATCGAAGAAGAAGGAGAAGGAGAAGGAGAAGGAGAAGAAAGAGAGAGAGAAAGAGCAAAAGAAGAAAGAAAGAAAGAAAGAAAGAAAGAAAGAAAGAAAGAAAGAAAGAAAGAAAAAGAAAGAAAGAAAAGAAAAGAAAGAACGAACTTGCAGTTTCTGAGCTCCCAAGGGGCAGCGGGTAGGACTGTGCCCTGTGGTCTTCACCCCCCACGGTCCCCTTACAGTCCCCAACTCTTACACAGTCTTCTTATTACCAACCACAGCTGCTTCCTCAGAGCTGGGCTCTCTTTTACACACTTCAGCTCCGGCTGGGCTTGAAGCTTCTCACCAAGTGCAGTCCGCAGCTTCGGGGTCTCCACGGGGGGCCCCCAGGTTTGCCTCTGATCTGAGGGGGTCTCCTACACAAACAGCCCAGAGGTCCCTGGGGCCAAGTGCTCTCCTCACAGCCATTCTGAGCCGAGGACGCCTGTGGGAACGCTGAGTCACACGCACTGCAAAGCCTTCTTCCAAGTAAACCCCTGGTGTCACATGCCTGTCGTCACTGTGACATAATGATAGAAGAATGAAAAACCCAAAATGTCATAAACCGATTCATCCAGCTGCAGTGACCGTTACCAAGTGCTTCCCGCTGCAGAAGGAGCGCACAGTGGGGGCCCCTGCCTTACAGCTTGGCAGGTGCCGCTAAAAGCCCCCAGCACAGCGGCGAGGAAGGGCTGCCCCTGCCCCCACGTAACAGTAACTTACATTAACTACATGACCGAGCGATACGAATTGGGATGCACTGGATGCAATCAAAATACATTATGAAAGTTAATTTGACCCAATCTCTGTACTTTGCTAACGTGACTAGCCAGAACATTTAAACTCACACATGGGGGAGCGCCTGGGTGGCTCAGATGGTTAAGCGTCTGCCTTTGGCTGGGGTCGTCATCTCCAGGTCCTGGAATCGAGCCCCAGGTCTGGCTCCCAGCTCGGCAGGGAGTCTCCCTCTGCTTCTCCCCCCTGCTTGTGCTCTCTCTGACTCTCTCTCTAACGAATAAATAAAATCTTTTAAAAATAAATAAATAAGTAAACTCACACATTGGGCTGGCACGGCATTTCTTTTGGGCTGCACTCCCCGAGGAACAGAGCCTAGACGTGGGTGACCCCAGTGGGCCATCCTGACGGCTGCTCCCCTCACCACCAAGAAGGGCCACCAAGACGGCTAAGAGCACAGGATCAGAATGTGGCGCCTCTCCAAGACTTTCATGCAGTTAGTTTTTCTCTGGGAGGAGGCCAAACCTCTTCCCCAGTACAGTTATTCAACTGCAGGAGGCCAGAACACTGATCTGTGCCAGGTCCGCCGCTGGGAGTAGTGTCATCTGTATCCTGGACGCAGACCACACAACCCTGCGGTCCCCCGGGCAGTCTGGACATGATGCTCACTGGCGCCCCCTGGAGGACAATTTTGCCAATGACTCAGCTGTATTAGGAAACCCAGGGAAGCTTCGGTCATTCCCACTAGCCAAACTGTCACGATCAAGAATGCCAATCTTAAAATTCCCATTGTAAGCTCTTCTTGTGTGCTGGTTCAATTGGAGATGGAGCTACTTTTGTTTATTTTTTCTTTTTTTTTAATTTTGGTACTATCTTTGTAAGATTAAAATGAAATACACACACAAAGTCAAAACAAAACAAAAAACCAAAAAACACACATACCTGGATAGCTCAGTTGGTTAAGCATCTGCTTTGGCTCAGGTCATGATCCCAGGGTCCCTCAGCAGGCAGCCTGCTTCTCCCTCTCCCTCTGCTGCTCCCCCTCCTTGTGCTCGCTCTCTCCGTCAAATAAATAAATAAAATCCTTTTTAAAATGCCTAAATGTGCGAGAACTATAGTAGACGGTTATCTAATAAAGATATAAGATATCTTACAAAATGCAAGAAGCCTATGGTAGAGCATCTCTGGGGGGCAGGTGTTCATATTCCCATTGCAGGAGGATAATGCAGGCTACTGAAGCGGAGGCTTAGTAAGCATTTTAAAGCAGGTTAAATGTGCCCCGGGGTATGCACTCACCTTCCCTCTTCCACCCGCCCTCAACCTAGTTGTTGAAAAACTCCGAGAAGCATGGCCTTGGGGGCGCCTGGGTGGCACAGCGGTTGAGCGTCTGCCTTCGGCTCAGGGCGTGATCCCGGCGTTATGGGATCGAGCCCCACATTAGGCTCCTCCGCTATGAGCCTGCTTCTTCCTCCCCCATTCCCCCTGCTTGTGTTCCCTCTCTCGCTGGCTGTCTCTATCTCTGTCAAATAAATAAATAAAATCTTAAAAAAAAAAAAAAAAGAAGCATAGCCTTGGATATTGGCATCAGTCTGGCACAGTGTGACCTGGAACGTGGGCACAAGGAGCGCCTACAAAAAAATGCTTCATAAACAAAGTCCCCATCAGGGACAAACCTTGATCAAACTACACCTGAGCCTGTATAGAGCTCTGGGGAAAACCGGCTCGGAACAGCTGAACGGCTTATCTAGAGATGAAATCAGACAATGGATTTCCGACCTGGTGATTTTCAGGAGTGGATAAGGAGAAAGGCAAATACATACCCAGAAATCGAGATGGGGGGGAAATGCCATTTTGTCCCCTGTTATTAAAATCTTGAACTCGCTGTAGCCTTGCTCTAGCCAGAAGGATCCCGTTCTGGGCGAGCTAGTCTGCTCAGGGTCCCGCGCTGTCTTTCCGATGAATCCCCCTTGTGGCCTTTCGCTGTCTGATTTGTCAGCAGCGAGCCTGTTCCCATCCTGTCTCCGTCCGTTCGGGCTGCTCTTCTATAAAGTACCGTACACGGGGTGGCTTATAAACAACAGAAATCTACTTCTCACGGCTCTGGAAGCTGCAAGTCCAGGATCAAGTTGCCAGCAGGGCTGAGCGGGGGGCCCTCTTCCAGGTGGCAGACTTCTCATGGTTGACCTTGCATCCAGTACTCTTGTGAAAGGTACTGATGATGTAAGTCTGCTGGGGCTGCCAGAGCAAATCCCAGAGACGGCAGGGCTTCAACAACAGACATTTCTTTTCTCACAGTGCGGCGGGGGGAGGGGGGGGCAGCGGCGGCTAGAGGTCCAGGGTCAAGGTGTCAGCAGGTGTGGTTTCTTCTGAGGCCTCTCTTCTTGGCTTGCAGGTGGGCGTCTCCTCCCTGGGTCCTCACCTGGTCTTCCCTGGGCCGCGCGCACACCTGGGGCCTAATCTCCTCTTCTCCTAAGGACGCCCCTCCTGTTGGATTAGGGCCCACCCACATGAGCTCACCTGAACTACCTCATCAAGGGCCCTATCTCCAGCAGTCATTTCTGAGGTTCTAGGGGTGAGGACTTCAACATGTAAATTTGGGGACAACACTAATTAAGCTCAGAACACTTCTCAAGCCCCATAGTTAAACTCTAGAGTCTTCTAGATTGTCTGCCCGTAGAATCACGTTGTTGGTGAATAATGTGTGTGTGTGTGTGTGTGTGTGTGTGTGTGTGTTATTGTACAAGAAGAGACAAGGAGACTAACCAAACAGAATAAGGCAGCAGAATAAGACATTCAAACAAACCCTCACAACACATGAACAAATGATTGCTGTTGAAAAATGGCATGGAGAGCAATAAAGTAAGAATGATCTTTCCCATGATCTTTTAGGGGCTGAGTCTTTGTGTAGATTCAATGCAACGGACACCACAGAGCAGTGAGTAAGAGCAAACTTCTACAAACACCACGCATGGCTCCCCCCAGCATAACGTGGAGCAGAAGGAAGCAGACGTTCACACACACTTGGGATTAGATAAAGTTCCAAACCCCGGAGAAACCGGTCTATGGGATTAGCAATGAGAAAAGCAGTCAGCTTTGGGGAAGTGGGGGGGGGTGGAATTCTAGGGTTCTAGTAATATTCTTATTCTTGACCTGGGTAGTGATTACGTGGTACTTTGGAATAATTTATTAACCTACAGCCCTTGTTATTTGTACATTTTTATGAGTGCCTGTTATGCTTCAATTTAAAAAAAAGAGTTCCAAAGTGTTTGCATTGAGTCCATATTGCTGGGTAACAAATTCTCACAAACTCACTGGGTTAACACAACATCCACTGATAATCGCAGGGGTCTTAGATCAGAAGGGCAGTCGAGCTCTGCTGTCTCCAGAGTGGGGCACACTTCAAAGTTTCCCAGGGGCCGATTGCAAACAGGAAGCCTCACTGTCATTGATTTCTGATAGGACTTGGGATTTGCATTTCAGCCTTGGACTTCCACTTGCTCTAAATCCATTTCAAAACCATTAAGAGCTGTGAAGAATGCCCGGATGCAATCACATACCAAGTCCACTTAAGTACTCTTAAATGAGAATCTCCAGGTCTTGTGATGTATGGGTTCTCTGCGGGTTGCCAGCCACTGAGCCTTGACTCGGTCCGTGGGGCCTCGGGAAGTGACCGCTCCCTCCCCATCAGCAGTGTTTTGATAAAGTAAAATGACACTTGGCATCGATTTCTGGGCTTGTCTTACGGCAGAAGGAGGGGGAGGTGAGGCAGCAGGAGACCCAATATTGGAGATCCCTGTCTCCCCCCCTGCGCTCAGCATAGAGTAGCCAGTCAGTATTTGTTGAATTTGATTCGAGGAAGAGTGTTGGTGGGAAAGAATTCTAAACCATAGCCACGAGACTTTTCCAGTCAGTGCATCAAGATTATCTTGCCTTCGAGATGGCGAACTCTCCTGAAGAAATTGCCCCAAATCGGGGAGGTCTGGAGCACTTGGGATTTCTTTTTCTCTCCCTGATTGTTGGGGGGAGGGGCACTTTGTTGTATTTCCTGGCTCTCGATAGGGAAAGCGGGTTGTTTTCCTGTGGTGCCTCTCAAAGACCTTGCCCTTGTCCACCCCCACCCCCCACCTCCCACCGCCCCCCACCTCCGCCTTTGAGAAACGGAGGCTAAAACGACATTTCCATCAGCCAGGGTTGGGGCAGATGGAGTCAGATTACCACAGGCAGACACTGCACGGGAGGCTAGGGAAGCCAAAATTCTGGCACACTCGGTTTTTGGACCTCCTAGTCTGGGGGGAGAAGGCAGAGGGGGAAGGGCAGGTGAAAGACAGGAAAACAAGCACTTTACAATACAGTGTTGATGAGATAAGGTGAACTCCCGCGGTGGGCGCCGGCATGGGGCTCTGTGCTAATCAGAAGCCAGGGAAGGGCTCCCCAGAGCAAATGGCAAAAAAAGAAGCCAGTGCACGTTCCCTCTAAGACCTTCCTGCCCCCTCATGGAGAGAGAAATACAGCATCCAACCAACCCCGGGCAACAGTATAAATCCAAAGAATGAGATACTATTTTTACATACAGAATTAGTAAAAAGTTAAGAGGCTTTTTGCAGCCAGCTGGTTAGGAGAGGGACGTGGGGTGGGGGAGCAGAAGTGGGGGGTATGTAGAGATTGGTACAGCCTTCTTGGGAAATGATCTGGACGTGTCCACCCTTCAGCCACGCAATTCCAGTGCTAGGCATGTGCTGGCTGGAAAGACTTTCTCCCTCTCAGCAATAAAGCTGTTTGTCCTTATCATTGTGTGTCCACTGGAGTCCCACTTTTCATTTCCTTCCAGAACTTTGCCTTTGCATTCGCAGCTTGGCTAACTGTTTGGCCCAGGAGGCTCCGCTCGCAGCCTGTCTCAGCTTTGGACATGCCTTCCTCACTAAGCTTCATCATTTCTAGCTCCCTCCCGAGGAGAGGGAGAAAGACGGGAACCACGGGCCAGGACAGGATTGACACAAACCTTCAATTTGTACAAAAAACAAACAAAAACACAGCGTCTGCGGAGCGCAAGGCAGCAAAGCGCGGTAACGGGAGACCTACCTGTACTGTACTTTCTTTGCACTCTGCTTCCTTGCAGTTCTCGGGGCTGGTACAGGGCCAGCTCCTGTACACTGCCCTCCCCCACATCCAGCTTCCAGAGCTTCCAGCTAAGCTCCCCCTGTTCCCGATGCAACCCAGCATGCCACCTGAAGTGTTTAACAAGTCAAAAGGCCACACCGGGAGCTGAAGCTCAGCGGGAACCCAACAGCCCGCGGCTGCTATAGTCCAGCAAATGGGCTGCACCCCGCCATTGCTCTGATGGGGCCCTACTCCCCGGTGGAAATGATTTTACATTGAATTCCCACAAGATGCAGGTGTGGAAGCAATGAAGGGCTCCTCTCAGCACTTGTGGCCGGTGGGTGGGCCGGATGCTGCCCCTTCCTTTCCGCCACGGTGTGACCTGGATGGACAGAGATGGGTGAAAATAGCACAGAAAAGCTTCACACCCATGTGCCCTGCAGATTGGGTGAACGCCAGGCTTTTCCTTTAGAAATTGAAACTAAATGATATCTCGAACTGCTCACGACTTCGGGCAAATTACATCATTGGGAGCACCGAGACCTTAGGTGGGGACTCCGGCTCAGGGACGCGCCTCTCCAGCGGCAGCCTTGGGGGGCTCCCAGGAACCACCAAATAACCACTCGTAGGGGTGACACAGGAGCCGGAATCGGGGGTTAATTCCGGTGTCATGGGGGGGGGGGGGCCAGACAGAGACGCCACTTGCATTTCGGGCCCGCCTGAAACGTACTCACTCGCAGGGAGTCGGGAACCCCGAAGGCCCCCTGGCGACCCTGAACTTCCCCTCGGAAAACTTCCCGGTCTTTCTCCTCCCGCTGGTGGAGACACACCCAGTTCCACCACCTGAGGACACCAAGGGCCAAGCACCGGGCTCAACACGCCTATTTTGGGGAAAAACAAAGATGAAAGCAAATTTCAAGTAAACTTGGCAATAAAGTATCAAACTCCTGGAGATGAAACCCAACTGTGGTGTTGAGGATTTCCCCATTAAAGCAATCACTTTCGGGGCACCTGGGTGGCTCAGTCATTAAGCATCTGCCTTCCACTCAGGTCATGATCCCAGGGTCTTGGGATCAAGCCCCCCATTGGGCTCCCAGCCTAGTGGGGAGCCTCCTTCTCCCTCTGCCTCCGCCCCTCCCCCCTGCTCCTGCATACATCTCTCTCTCTCTCACTCCCTCTCGCAAATAAATAAATAAAATCCTAAAAAAAAAAAAAGCAATCACTTTCCACCACTCCTCCAATCTGGAATCATCAACTGGACAGAACAATTGATTTACCTTTTTTTTTTTTTTTTACAAGTAAATCTGATTTTTTTTTTTTTAAGAGGCAACTAATGATAGAGACGTTAGGGCTAGTTAACCAGTTGAACAAGACCCCGCCTTTTCCATCCCACTTCGTCCCAGGGCTTCACCACCCTCACCTCCGCTCGGGAGAGGCTGTGCCTGGCGATGGGCGTGGGTCTCCGCCTCCGCGCCCACCTGCGCGCCCTCCCCACCGCCTGCCTGGCTGTGGAGGAAGGAGAGGCCCCCGCCCGCCTGGCTCCCCGGCTAAGGTCAAAGCATTCCTTAGGACCCGGCTCGGTGATGAGCCCCCAGTCTCCCAGACATCCTGGCTCCTGCTTCTCCTAAGACCTTCTGGGGAAAGCGTTATTTCTCATCTGGGATACTCTTCTTTCTAAATTCCCATTTTCACTTCAGGAAATGAATGTTTTCCTTTGGGGGTTTTAGCAACGACCATGAAGGAAAGCCATGCTGACCTTTCTTCCCCCTAACTTGTTAGGAGCTATGGGCCGCGGAAAGATGGAGCGCTTCTCCTGCAGGTATGAACTCATCTTGAATGTGACTTCTGATGACTAGAGCTTGCCAGCTTCAGAAATAATGTTCTACGCCTCTCTGTCGTGTGGCCTCATCTTGCACAACTTTAAAAAGAGCTACCAGCAGGGATGCTGTTTTTTCCTGAAACATCCGGAACTTCACACTTAAGAGTTCCGTCCAGCTTTGCTGTTGGCTTTTAACATTTTCAATCGGGTTAATGGCGCGGCCTGGGAGATGACTAGCGTTTTCCTCTCTTGGGTAAGAAAAGATCAATATCGACGACCCGATTAAAAATCTGCTTCTGAGAAGTTTAAAGGCATAGATTCAGTATTTGCAAAACCGTGAAGAGTCATGGGGGGGGGAGGTTGTTTTAACCTGAAAATCTTTTAAATGACTGGTTTAAATGAAATCATTTGTAAAATGTGATTCATTGGTTATACAAAATGTCATGCAGTCTTTATAAAATTCCTATATGAAATCTAAGGGCAGGAGAATACGTGTTCTGTGAAATCAAAGCTGAAAGATTTACGCCTACTTAAAATTACGTGTCTAGGGGGACAGAGCCGAAGAAGTCATGATACATTTTGAAAAGAATTGGCTTTTAGGTGATTTTTATTCTCACCCTTTTTCTTGATGTTGTTACATGAATTAGCCATTTAAAAAGAAAGGAAAGAGAAAGAAAGGTAGGGCTCTAGGATTTCTCCCTGGTGGTCTGGGGTCTTGTCCTTGGGCTGGGAGGAACCGGTGTTAACTCGGAAAAACCAGGTGTTAACTCTTAACTCACAGGGTTTTATATGCCATGTTTTGCTAACGGGCGTCCGATTTCGTCTTCCCAGTGTGATTTTGATTGTGGCCATTTCCAAAGCGTTTGAACTGGAATTCGTTGCTGGTGAGACACTTTTTGTTGTTTTGGTCAGCAGCAATTTTCACAGGGCCCGAAATCCTGAACCCACCCGTTGATTTTTGTCATTAAGGGTTGGGCCACCGTGAACTTGGGAGGAGAGAGACGCCCTTGAGAGATGACAGCATTCCGTCTCAGGAGGAGCCTGCAATCCGTCACCGGTCTTCCCAGTTTGTGCCATCCTTAGGAATCCAGGACAGTAAGACCCACCTGCCTTGGGTCTTCCGTGTGCTGTCACCGTCCTGGTCCTTCCTGTTTCCTCTCTCCCTGATGTTTTTCTCCTGGGTTGGCAAGCTGATTTTGGAGCTGGGCGGATGGTTGGACTGGGCTTGGTTCTGGAGGCCAGACCGGCAGTGTGTACTTGACCTCCCCGGGACGCAGGCAGTTTCCCTCCGGATTCCCGGGGCTCTGGGAACCCCCCCAGAGCCTGCGCGTGAAAAAGCTTTCTCTGCTCAGAGGCTCAGGGAGCAGAGCCACCCTAAAAAGCAAGAGTGCTGTTCTGTGCGGTTCATAAGAGTGAGACATCTCGGAGCACTGGGGAGCCCAAGCCCTAAGCACTGTATTCACCTTTGCTCCCAGGAGCTTAGCTTTTCGGTCCCCCCACCCGCTCAGCCACCTCTCCTCACGTTTCAGGTAAGGAGTTAAACAGAACGTGCTGTCTGAATGGGGGCACCTGTATGCTGGGGTCCTTCTGTGCCTGCCCCCCCTCCTTCTATGGCCGCAACTGTGAGCACGATTCCCGCAAAGAGTGAGTCATCAAAGGGGGAGGGGTGGGCGGAGAGGAAAAGAGGCAGGAGTTGAAATCCAGATGCACCGCCTTCTCTGCTCCCTCTTCCCAGGAGCTGTGGCTCTGTGCCCCATGACACCTGGCTGCCCAGGAGATGCTCCCTGTGTAAGTGCTGGCGTGGCCAGCTCCACTGCTTCCGGCAGACGTTCCTCCCGGGCTGCGGTAAGCCCTAGTCCCCTCTTTTGTCCTCTCAAGTTCCTTAGTTGCCTGTGGCCACTTGGTGAGGGGGGTCTCTCCTCTCACCCCATGGCTTGCTAGATCCTGGCAGCTGAAGGGCTGCTTGTAAAAGCATCGAGGGTTCCAGCCGGGATGGTCATGCTGGCGTCCCTCATATTTACTGCCTCGGAAATGTCACCTTCCAGCTGAAGAGTGATGTCAAGGCTACTTGACATGTTCTAGTGTGAACTTCTACTAAGGAAAACAAACAAGAAAGAGTTTGGCCTCTTGCACACCAGGAGGTGCTCTTGGGTGTTCGAAATTGTACACGGTCAAGTCCGGAATCTAAATGAAAGCAGATGCTTCACTTGAGTATAAGATGGGAGCCCTGCCCCACACAGGGACTGTGGCTTTTCCCCTTGCATCCTGGCTGTCAGGCCCAGGAGAGGCGTTTGGGTAAGTGTGAACGGGATGACCGCAGCGGTGGAGACCGTGTTTTCTTCCTGGAACTTGGGGCCCAAAATGTGCTGTGTCCTTCTCGTCAACACCTAAGCAAGTCTTACAGCACCCCTGCCATCAAGGGTGTCACCGGCTGGGGTAGATGTCCTGGTGTGAGTGCGCGTGTCCGGGGAAAACCCAAGTTCACACTAGGCCCCGTGGTGACGTTTGCTGAAAGAGTCTTTTCTCAGGGGAGTTTGAATTCTGTGTGATCGGTACTCTTGGTCCCGTTAGCGTGCTCGTCAAATGTTGAGTCCCAACCGATTTTGGGGTGGGTATTGATGTGCTGTGTGGGCAGGATAAACTGCTGGAGGGATTTCCTTTAATGACCAAGGGTCCCTACCTTTCAGATGGCCACGTGATGGATGAGCACTTCCTGGTTTCCAGGACTCCAGAATTAACACCGGCTTCTGGCACCACTCTTTCACTAGCTGGCATCTGCCTCGCTCTGCAAAGTTACTGTTAATGGACACTTGCATATGCAGTATTTGTCCTGCGAGTTTCATCACCTGTAAAGCCTGTCACTCCAGTGTCCTAACTGAGAGACGATCGTTTGTTAGCTGCCTTGAAATGGCGAATGGATTTTCATCATGGTCCCTAACATTTTCATCAAGTACCAACTACTTTCCTCTGCCCTCTCCAAAAAACTTCTTAAAAAAAAGTCAGCCACAGGGGCGCCTGCGTGGCTCAGTGGGTTAAGTGTTCGCCTTTGGCTCAGGTCATGATCCCAGGGTTCTGGGATCAAACCCCCACGTCAGGCTCCCTGCTCCACGGGGAGCCTGCTTCTCCCTCCATCTACCTCTCCCCACCACTCGTGCTCTTTCTATCTCGCTCTAAAATAAATAAATAAAATCTAAAAAAAATAAAAAGTCAACCATATCTGCAGTGTGACCAAAATCTGTTTCTTGATACACATATCTCTACCAAGGGTTTTTTATTATTTTCCTTAAACAATTGAATTAGATCTTCAGATTATTCAAGTCTACTCCTGATGTGGAACTGAGGCTAAAGCTTTGAGTAGAGTTGACCAAAATCAATTAAGACCTCATCTTTGAAAGGAACGGAAAGGAACGATCTGTAAAGAGCAGACAAGAGGGTAGAGGGCAGATTCTGGAGGTGAGGGACTAGATGCTCAAGTGTTGGAAGTGTGTGTGTGTGTGTGCGCGCGTGTGCCAGGGAGACTGGGTAGAAAAGAAGCAAATGGGAGAGAGACTGGGAAAAATAAAATAAATTACTTGGTTGATGATTAGATGGGCAAGTTAAAAAGCCAAGTTGAAAGGCAAGTTTTTTTTTTTAATTTAAATTCAATTAATTAACATGTATTTTTTTTTTTAAAGATTTCATTTATTTATCTGACAGAGATAGAGACAGCCAGTGAGAGAGGGAACACAAGCAGGGGGAGTGGGAGAGGAAGAAGCAGGCTCATAGCGGAGGAGCCTGATATGGGGCAACATGTATTATTTGTTTCAAGGGTACAGGTCTGTGATTCCTCAGTCTTGCACAATACACAGCACTCACAACACATACCCTCCCCAATGCCCATCACCCAGTCACCCCAACCCTCTACTCCCTTCCCCTCCAGCAACCCTCAGTTTGTTTCATATGATCAAGAGTCTCTTATGGTTTGTCTCTATCTCTGGTTTCATCTTGTTTCATTTTTTCCTCTCTTCTGCTATGATCCTCTGCCTTGTTTCTTAAATTCCACGTATCAGTGAGATCATATAATTGTCTTTCTCTGATTGACTTATTTTGCTTAGCATAATACCCTCTAGTTCCATCCACGTCTTTGCAAATGGCAAGATTTCGATTTTTGATGGCTGAGTGATATTCCAGTGTGTGTGCGTGTGTGTGTGTGTGTGTGTGTGTGTGTGTGTACACACACTGCATCTTCTTTATCCATTCATCTGTTGATGGACATCTGAGCTCTTTCCATAGTTGGGCTATTGTGGACATTGCTGCTATAAACATTGGGGTCCAGGTGCCCCTTCAAATCACTACATTTGTATCTTTGGGGTAAATACCCAGTAGGGCAATTGCTGGGTCATAGGGTAGCTCTATTTTCAACTTTTCGAGGAACCTCCATACTGTTTTCCAGAGTGGCTACACCAGCCTGCATTCCCACCAACAGTGTAGGAGGGTTCCCAAGAGTCAAGTTTCTATCCTCTACAGAAAGCTGTAAAAGACAAGGACACCCCTTTTTTTCTCAAGGCATTCAGAAGAGAATGAAGTCTTCCTTGGAAAAAAAATTCTATCCAAACTTCCCCAACAAGAGAACTTAATAAATTATGTTTTCTCCACACCTTGCAAGTATTTTAACTGTTGCAAAAGAGAAAATGTTCACAAGATATTTGCTTGTAAACCAGGTGATAAAACTGTGTATTTTAAAACTACATTGTGTATGTGAGTATGCCCAGTAAAAGTGGGAAATTTAGTGACCAAAACGCGACCTGTGGTTATATCTGGGCTGGGCTGTGACAAGCGCTTTGCGGCGGTGGGGTTTTTCCCCTCTGCACTTTGTGTTTTCCACGGGGAGGGTGGATCGCATCTGTTTTCCTGGGGAAAGCAGGACTACTTCAGGCTCGAAACTGAAGTAACTGGAAGAGCCAAGAGCGCAGACCCAGTGTTGTTTCTGGCTTTCGTGCGTGTTCTCTGCTGTGAAGGACAACATTTACTTCCATCAGTTAGGTACCACTTGGTCCCCAATGCCTGTTTCTCCAGATTAATGCCCTGCTGATGTGAAATTCCAAAGGTGCATCCCGGAGAGCTCAGAGCATGGGGGTGGGCTGCCCAGTGTGGAAGGAAGGCTGGGGGCGACCCAGTTTCCCAGGCTGCGAACCGGGGTGGGTCCCTACACCACAGAGTTGTTAAGAAGTCCATAAACTAAAATAGAGCACGAGTACAAAAATTCTCAGCAAATGTCACAATTCTTCCCTTTCTACCTGCCTGTTTACCAGAGTGGGTTTTGCCCAGAACTGGAAGTTAATAAAAGGAAAAAGCAACTTCAGAACATTGAAAAAGGCTTCTCATTTGCATGCAAATAACCTTGTAGCCACACTGCAGGTGAGGCTGGGACAGTATGTTCCAAACGTGGGCATTCACATGCCACCTCAGTTTGGGCCACATCATCTGTACTCAATTTTTTTTATATCAACTTATTTTTTTATTGTGGGAAAATACACATAACAGGAAAGTTAGCATTCCAACCATTTTTTTAAAGATTTTATTTATTTACTTGACAGAGAGAGACAGCCAGCAAGAGAGGGAACACAAGCAGGGGGAGTGGGAGAGGAAGAAGCAGGCTCCCAGCAAAGCAGGGAGCCCGATGCGGGGCTCGATCCCAGGACCCTGGGATCATGACCTGAGTCGAAGGCAGACACTTAACGACTGAGCCACCCAGGCGCCTGCATCGCAACCATTTTTAACTACACAGTTCCGTGGCATTGGGTATGTCCACGTTGCTGGGCAACCATTCCCACCATCTCTCTCCAGAACTTTTTCATCTTCCCAAATTGAAAGTTTACCCGTTAAAGACTAACTCCCCATTCCCCTCCACGTACTCAGCCCCTGGGAGTTGAATCTACTTTTTGTGTCCCTGAATTTGACTCTTCCAGATACCTCCGGAAGTGGAGCCATACATATGCCTGGCATATTTCGCTTAGCATAATGCCTTCCAGGCTCATCCACGTTGGGGCGTGGGTCAGAACTTCATTCCATCTCAAGGTGGAGCAGTATTCCGTGGTGTGTATGTATGTTATCCAAAAATCGATGGACATTTGGGTTTGTTTCCCCTTTCTAGCGACTGTGAACAAGGTGCTGTGAACATTGGCGTACAGATACCTGGCGCGTCCCTGCTTTCCGTTTTTTGTGTATCTCCTCACAAGGGAATTGTGGGATCATAGAGCAATCGCCTGCTTTGATTTTGTGGAGAACCACACCACCCTGTTTCTCACAGTGGCTTCACCATGTCCCGTTCCCACCCGCGGTGCACGACCGTTCCAGTTTCTCCACATCCTCAGCAACACTTGTTGCTGCCTGGGTTTCATTTTGTTTTGATTTTTTAAGAATAGCCATTTTTTTGTGGGTGCGGCGTAGTATCTCCCTGTGGTTTTGATGTTCATTTCCCCAATGATGAGTGATTTGAGCATCTTTTCATGTTCCGATTGGCCATCAACTCATTTCCTAAAATGCTTTTTACCTGTCCAAAGCAAATTTTGAAGTCCTGGATAACGTACACAGGGCCTGAAATGTAAAAGCAATAATGAGGCACGTAATTATGGTCACCTGTGCACCACCTAAAATCCCGAACCACATGTACATTTTGGGAAACGGTGTTCCAGGGGGTGCAAAAGGCATAGATCCTACCTTCGAAAGACTTATAGGCTCCTCCAAGCAGAGTGCCCGTGTGATGAGGACAGTTCCTGCCGATGCACCCAGCATCTGGGGAGTAATGTCACGGTCCCAGGGAGGGGATCCAGGTGTCCATTGCAATCAGCCCTCCCTCTGTGGATTCTACTTCCTCCAGGATTGCCAGGAACTTGAACAAAAAGAGTAGTGGAACGGGCTGCAGTCTCCAACACCACGATGGACCTTGGGGCACAGCTGATAACAACAGTCCTCTCCTTCCTCCTCCACCCGGTCTAACATTCCCTCACCCCGAGCTAGCACGGCTGCCGCATTATATAGTTCACCTTGGTGGAGCAATGAGACCCTCACCCCTGAGGTCTGCGCCCCTGACCGCCATGCCCTTCTCGGCTATGGCTGCAGTATTCGCCCATTGACCGTCTAGTTGGGCAGGGAGGACCAAGATCTTCTCCAGGGAATCACCTGGGCTTTGGACCCTCCACAGCAGCCGATCGTTAAATGTTCTGTCCTGCAGGGGAAGCATCTTCGTTCTAGGTGGTTCCCTTCGAGGGCAATTCCCAACAAGATGCAGCTGTGAGCCAACACTCCTGATTTATCCCCCCAGGAAGTTCTGCTTCCCCGGTAGGTCCCTGCTCCCCACCGCCTTCACGCATGAGTGCACACGCACACTCACACACACACACACACACACACACACACGCACACAGGGGTCTAGCTGCTTCCGTCACAGCAAATAATTGCTTCTTCCCTACTGTGGTTCTGTGGCCCATAATTACTTATCCTTCTGCCTTATGTTATTTTATGGAACCGTGCACGTATCATTTCACCTCGGGACTTAGCTGACAATGTTCAGCAAATCATCACACAATTGATGGGTAATTGCTTCCTTACGTTCACAGCTTAGACATTCATCAGGGACCGTGAGCTAGTCCCAATTCTTAGCCAACATTCTCTAGGGATCTCTCTCTCCCTGCAACAAGGTCCTAAAACAACCAAAAACAAGACAAGAAAAATAGGGAGGGGGGACTTCAGGGAGTGTCACGACCCCACACTTTTGCTGCAAGAAGACCTCCCATCCTGAGTGCCCCCCCAGCGAGGGTGCCAGTCCTCGTCCCCTTCCCTCGCAGGGCGGTAGAAGGGCCGGCAGGGGCTCTCCAGGCGCCTTCGGGCAGGAAGAACACAGGTACGGGAGACCTCACTGCGTGGGCTTGGAGCTACTTTTCTTTTTTTTCAAAGCTTCACTTGAAAAAATTTCCAAAACTAACAAATCATTTGGTGCTACGTTGTCTGTACCAGCATCGGAAGAGTATCCAGCTGTATTGATTTTGTAAACTAGACACATGTATTCCTTTGATTAAAAAAACGGGGGGAGGCACCTGAGTGTCGCAGTCAGTTAAGCGTTGGACTCTTGCTTTTGGCTCAGGGCATGATCTCAGGGCCGTGAGACGGAGCCCCGTGCCGGGCACTGCCCTCAATGCAGAGTCTGCTTGATTTTCTCCCATCCTCTCCCTCCGCCCCTCCCCCCACTCTCTCTCACTCTCTAAAATAAATAAATAAATCTTTTTTTAAAAAGGCATGAAAGACTAAGCCTGTTTCTTAAAGAAGCCAACAGGAGAGAAAGGGAAGGCCCTGGGAGGGCAGCATCAGAGCCAATGCAGGGCAGGGAAGCTCAAGGACGAGGCACACCACCGACTCTTTGCTAAGGAAAGGGCCAAGGGCAGCCCTGATGAGCGTCCAAGGACCAGATGGAAGAAGAAGGAACAACCCCTGAGAAGAATTAAAGGTGGAGGAAGCTTCCAGAAGCCATGGCAGAGAAGTCAGGAGGGAACGGATGTGAACCCCAATTTGGTCACTAGAGGCTGCCCTTGACACACAATAGCAAAGCATCCTGACCCCACTGACCACCCCAGGACCGGCAACCTCACGGGCCGGGCCGGTCAAGGAGCAGAGCAAGGACAAAGTCCACATCCTAAAAGCTGGCACAGATTTTGATAGGCCTTAAGAAGTGGTCATGAACTTTAAAAATGTAACACCGCCCCCCCCACTCTTGGCGGAGGGGCTGGCCCTGTGTAATTCCAGCATCTTACATCTGGGAGGTGAAATGTGACCTGGGGCTCCCCCCACTCCCAATTTTCTTATCCCTCCCACCCCACCCCCACCCCCACAGGATGGACCACTCTAGGAGCTGAACCCCAGCCCCAACAGGCCGCTCTCAGAGATTCCATAACACTCCATCATGCGGATTTGTTTTCATGTCTGTCCCCCTCACCGGTCCATGAGCATCCTCAGCACCTATGTGCCAACCGGGGGAGGGGGGACCCTAGAGCTGCTCCCTAGAGCTATGCATGGAGGAAGGAAAGACAGACGAAGAGAGGGAGGGAAGGAAGAAGAGGGGGGGAAGGCAAGCAAGGAGCCCTTCCTTATCTTTTCTTTGAACAGCTACACTTACAAGACAATTAGCACTTCTTGGGACCATTTCCTACATCCACTCCTTGGAGGGAAGATGATAAGGAAAAGAAGAACAAGACAGAATGCCATTTGGCCAAAGGCGTCCTCAGCATGACCTGGCACTTTGTCGGAGGAGAGAGCCCTTTCCGATTCTGGTCGCCTCCAGGAATCTCTGAGCTTCCTTGCAGACTTGGCCAGCTTTGCCTGCTGGGTCAACTGCCATCTGAAAAAAGGGGGAAAAAATGGAGAGATGAGAGCAGAAGAGGGAGCTCAATTCTTCTCTGAAGTGGCACAGCACTTGTCTAAGTGGCACAGTTGTTTCTGAGTGTATGATGTAATTTCTCTGCACAGATTGTCCCCGTCACACACAGGGAGACCTCCTCACAGAGACCAGCACCAGCACTGAAGCAGAAGAGGGAGCTCAATTCTTCTCTGAAGTGGCACAGCACTTGTCTAAGTGGCACAGTTGTTTCTGAGTGTATGATGTAAATTCTCTGCACAGATTGTCCCCGTCACACACAGGGAGACCTCCTCGCAGAGACCAGCACCAGCACTGAAAGCGAGAAGTTACCTAATCCCAAATCATTCGGGTTTCTTTTTTAATTGGGGAAGAAAAAATAAAAGCAAAGACTACCGGCTACATAAATCAGCAGGTAATCAATGTCAATCAGAAATTTGACAATCGTTATTGTAGGATTTTATCTTCAAAAAAGTCAAACCAACTTTCTGGATTTACCAGGCCAGCCCACCAAAACATAGTGGATGCTCTGAAAAGAAAACCCAAATCTCATTCGGTATTGTTAAAGGCAAGACGTTGATTTCTTTGTAGTACTTGGAGGTATGCGGATAAAAGCTGTTTCCGCCTCCAAAGGGCGTCCCGGGACCACAAGTTGTGCAAACACATCGGTTAGAAATGTGGACAACCTCACAGGATACAAGATGGCCTCAGTTAGGTCATCTGCCCGAGACCCTGCCCCTCTCCCCACTCACTGTTGCCAACAGCAAACAGCACCCAGACCTGGACCCGGAGCCAATTCTGTCTGCCCAGCACAGCCTCCCCAAGAGCCTCTATCTCCCCAAGTCCAAGGCACCTCCCCTTCCGGGCGCGGGGAGGAGGAGGGAAGTCCACACAGGGCAATAATGACCAATAATGACCAATAACTTTGCAACTCCATGAGCCCCTAGAAGCCCCACGTAGGAAGCATTGGGTGACAGCAACTGGGTGACACCTTCCTGCCTGAGCCCTGTCTTTCCCTCCAGCCTGGAAAATGTGGAAGTTCATCCTCTTCGGGGCCGAAGTCACCTGGAGCAGCCCTTAGAGCCGGTTAGGAATTCCGCCGCGCATTATACGGCTTCCCGGGAGGGGCAGTACAGCCGCCCGGTGCGCGAGGTCTCCAGAGCCGCAACCACACTCAGCAGGCAGGTTAGGACCCATGTGACCCTCCTCCCGCATAGGGCCACATTCCCAGTCCCCAGCCTCCTTCCTTGAAACTGCCTGCTGGGCAGAGTTGATTGAGGTTCTTTGAAAGGGATGTGGCTCTTCCCCTGGCTTCTGCCAATCACGGGGGTGGGTTCTCTCACTCGTTGTCCTAACCGCCCGCTGAGACATGGCCATAAATAGATCCGTATATACACACGTGCGTACACACGCGTACGCTCACCCATACGTGCTCCCAGAGATCATGGAACAGCTCCGACAATTTTTACTGAAGGGCTCGTTTCCCCTTTGGACCTGAAGGAAAGCAAAGGAGTCCTTCCCTGGCACACGGAGAGACAACCCTCCTTCTTGGGTCCGGCCTCTTCTGGGAAGAGCAGTGGAAAGAAAGAAGGGTCTTTAAGGAGATGAAGGAGAGCAGAGAACCGCAGACACACCTTCTCAGGCTGCCAAGAGCTGGCCCGCCCAAATGTTGGTCTTTTTCCCAGCACAGTGGTTTTGGACTCCGGGCCTGAAAGCAAGGCTCTGCCCCGCCCTGCACTAGCAAAGCCGGTTAATGGCCGGTGCTTATTGCTGGAAGGGGGAATGAGGGCATGGGCGGGTATGCAAGTGGTGCTCAGTCAATGCTCTGAAAGGGAATGAAAGGGAGGTCTAACCCTAGGCTTCCCAGGCATCCCCAGCCTCTTCCCACCCTGTTCCCGCCTCCCTGCCACCGTGCCTGCGCTGAACGGCCCTCGCCCCACCACTGCGCAGCGCTGACCGCGCCCTGCTTCTAAAGCAATGCTTTTAGGAAAGCGGCAGAAGAGATTCTCATAATAATTGGATTATTAGGAGAGTTTCTCTTTTCTTTTTTTCCCCTCCCCTTTATTTATGTATTCTCTTGCAGTTGTTTGGGCAAAACATTTCAGAGTTGGACACACACAGCAGCATTCAGTGACTTGACCCGTCAGGGCCGCTCACCCAGTGCCCAGCACCCTTCAGCGCCAATCCACGGCAGGGCATGTGGCGTGGCCGGAGGTGGCCCGTCGGACCCAGGCTGCAGCTGACCCCGTGGTCTTTTCTGTGTTCGGCTTCCACCTCAGTAGAGATTTGGACTAAGAGCCGAGAGATGATTTCCCTCTTTCAGGGCTCTCTCACTTTTAGCGGCTCTTGCGGAAAAGCACTGTGTGCACCTGCCCGAGCACCCTGCCCCAGCAGGGAGGGGGGTTTGTTCTTCTCTGAGGTGAGGGTGGACGCCTGGCCTGACTCCTGGTTCCTGTCAACCAGGCTGGTCCCAGGGATACGCAGTGGGCCTCTCCTTGCAGCTGGAGGCAGGGGGAGCAGCCGGCTGTCTGGCATGGCGCTCCCCGACCCCAGAGGCACCTCCCCTGAACTCAGCACCTTGGCTGTGGGCTGCCCACTCTGATGCGTGTGGGGGGCCCCTCCGCGAGGACCCTTCCTCACCATTTGGGGCCCCACCCAGCTGTTATCTTTTCAGAGACCCCTGACTGCACGAAGGTCACTCCCCTGAGACACCGTCCATCCCAGGGTCTTGTCTTTGTCCTAGTGTGGGTCAGCTACAGAAAATCACCACGCTCTGGTTGTCTGTGTGCCTCCACCAGGACTCCACCAGTTCATGAGGGCTGAGGTCTTGTATTTTGTGTGCTGCATCTAGAAACATGCCAAGCACCTAGTACGGGACGGGCAAACCTTTGTTGAAACAGAAGTGAAGGAGCCCTGACTTAGATGGTTATATTTTCAAGGTTCCATGTTTACAGAGCTTTACTTCTTCAATCAGGCTTCCAATTGTTTATTCCCCTACATGATAAAGTAGTGTTAGAGCTGCTGACCCCCACCGGAGCCCTAAGCGTGGGGAAGCCAGGAGGCGGGCGGCCCAAAGTCACACACAGCGTCACCACATTACATATCCGGCAGCTGCTCTCATTACAATACAGCGATGACCAAGCAGCAGCCAAGTCCAGCTGGACCCAGGAGAGGCCCAGAGGCCCAGACCAGGCGCAAGGCGAGGAGTCAGGAAGTCCGCTGTCTGGAGAGGAGGGCGAGCCTGGCCTTGGGGACTCAGTTCTGTCCCGGCTTCAGACGGCATTCAGGACATCATGCCTGTGCTGCTGCTTTTGTTAGGAGTTAATTGGACACTTAGGGAGTCGGGGCCAAGGTCCCCAACAAGAAAGCAAAAAAGCCGGGGCAGCTGAGACAAAGCCACCCTAGCATCCTGCTTCACAGCTTCGACAAGGCCACCATAGCATCTGTCTGGCAGCCTCTGCAGGAATGACTTTTGCAAAACATCCTGAAACAAAACAATTAGCCATAAAACATCAGTCACTACCCCAGGTTGAGGGTTGGTCTCCAGATGTCAGCCCAGAAGTCCAGCAACACGGGAACAAGAACCCGAGAGGCAGACAGGTGCGTGATCAAAGCCCTGATTGGCGCACCTTAGCAGCCAATCCACAGGGACCCACACTCAGGGTGCTCAAGATAGGTCCTCGAAAGAGCTTGTAAAACCCCTAGATTTGAACGTCGAAACAGCAACGCTCTCGGGTCCCCTCCTTCTCCGGGAGCTTTATACTGTTGCTCGATAAACTTTGCTTTGCTGCCCACCATTCTGTCTGGTCTACCTCTTCATTCTCCGAAGCGGCGTGACCAAGAACCGCGGGCGTCAAGGGACCAAAAATCCTGTAACACTTTCACCTGCAAAAAAAAAGATTAAAAAAATCCCTTCCTGGCAGGACATGCATGAGAATGAGACAAACAGGTGGAAGGAGCCTGGCAGAGCAGTGGTCCTTGGTAAATCTGCTGGCTGGCCTTTATCTTCCCTGCACAGAAAACCAGTCTTTAAGAGGCAAAGGCCACACATAAAATTAGTGAGCTCGCCAACATGGAACGAGGAGTATTGCACGGGTAAGAGGAGGAACTGGACGCGGGACAGCGCACAGCATGACTGCAGGCTCCGTAATGCCCAGGACTGAGCCTCCCACCGCAAGGAACACGGAGGTGGAAGGAAACCCAGAGAAGTCAGAAGAAGGGTTTGTGTGCCTTCCGTCCCTCGCTGGCCATGAGGCCTAGAGCGCATCACGTCCCTTGTCAGTTACTTACCAATGAATCAGGACGGCTGATGGCCTGGCTCCAGAATCTCGGCGGCCCCGACTTCTCCTGCTTCTCGAAGCATGTCGGAGCTACGTGCAAGACAGACTCCCACTTTCAGCCCAGGACCACGGAGCAGATGCCGTCCGCTTTCTCCACCCTCTCCCCGGAGTTCCCCAACCTGACGGTGTTCTCTGGGTTTTCAGACAGAATGAAACAATGTTTCTCAAGGCTTTTTTCCTTCCTGTTCCCTGCCTGGTTTCTGAGGCTGCTTACTTTTTCTGCTTACTGGGCGTCTCCCAAACTCATCACCTTCGTGGCCCTAACTTCTCTCACTGGAATTTTCTGTCCATTTTACACTTTCTCCCCTCTTCTCAGAGCGAGGTCAGGATGCTGTTCTTGCGCCCGAACCCAGGGTCCCAGCCCTCTGGTGCCCATCGCTCAAAGCACTGGCACTTGGACCGCTCTGCATCCACGCTGAGGCTTCTCCGACTCCACACAGACTCCTTAAGCTGCGTCCTGGCACATGCACTAGAAGGAGGTCTGCTGGCAAGTGGCTTCTATGATTTCCTTTCCTCTGCAGTCTGTCGTTCTCCCAGGTTCCTGTATTTGTAGGTTTGCTGGAAACGGGCTGGCAAACTGTGGCCGTCTGCAGAGGGGATGCGAAGAGCCCCCCGAGCATGAGGACCAGGGACCGCTGTCCTAGCTGTGAGGTCCTGGAGGAAGTCAGTCTGTTGGTGCAGACCCCTCTGGCTCCCCAAAGGTGGGCGAGATGCAGTGGCCCCTCCAGGGCCCCCCCCACTCCAGGCAGCGGACAGTCTGCCTTCTTCGGGGAAGGATAGGGTGGCCAGCTTGGACTTTGCCTCACGCCTAGAGGAGAGGCAAGCCTTCCCCTCGGCTTCTGGCCCACTGCGTCCACCTGGAAGCTTGGGGAAGGAAACCCCGTATCCATGCCCTCCCTTGCGGGTCTCAGGAGAACTCCAGGCTTCAGACAGCCTTTAGGGTAGGAGTGTTAGTCTGAAAATGCATCAAGAGGATGAGGAAGGCAGGAGAACACATTCACATCACCAACTTCCCAGGATCCCATGCTGCCTTTAGAATTCTTCAGGACAACCCGACCAACCGACCCACCTCGTCACGCCGGTGCCTTCCCCAGACTGTGCGGTGGGACTTGCTTTCTCTTTATTCCTCGGCACAGGGGAAGCCCAGGCTCCTGTGGGCAGTTGGTCCGCTCCTACTCACCTCCCCTCGGCCTTGCAACAAACGGAATAAAGACAAATTACGTAAGTTCCTAACACCCTCTCTCCTCCCCAAATATTTTAAGTTAGAACCTCACAGACTATGTGAGGGTTTGTTTTTTGTTTGTTTGTTTTCATTCATGTGTTCTCAGGGTCAAGGCTTTCTTTCCATGCCTATTGCACTTTTTTCCTACTTCCCTTTTTTTTTTTAAATTATAAAAGTAATCTGCACCTGTCCCAAACTCTTTGCGGTTTATAGTAATGTAGGAGGCAGACATGAGCCATGCTGTTGGGAGGCTTCTGGCAAGCTGCACAGCCTTTCTCCTGGGGATTTGGGGCTTGCGGGCTCCTTTCACCAACTGCGCACCATGTTGCTGCAGCAAAGCCCGAGGAAGGGCATCGAAATAGGACAGGTGCTTCTCCTACTGCCAGTGAGTCTGATGCTCGGCTCGTTCCTACCCTGTGGGGATCCACAGTTCCCAGAGCTAGATTGAACCCCCACGAGGCTTCATCTCCCTGAGCCCCAGCCCAGCCGGGGTCTCCAGATGGCTGGTGCAGGATCCAGATGGAATTGCCATCTTAGCAGAGGGGGCCCTGGGCAAGTGCAGGGAGAGACCCAGGCTCTGGGATTTGGTGAGGCTGAGCACAGCCTCGAGGGTGAGCTACATGGGCCTTAAACACATCCTCCCAACACTGGGGCTCTCCCAGCACCCTCACCTCACACACAGGATGGAGGATCCAGGAATTTCTAACCAGTTACCTTTTGCTGGGTTTTCCGTCAGTTTCTAGTTCTTTATCATCTCTGTAAAGATCACCTTTATGCCTGTATATTTATACACTCTTTTGATTGCTTTGGTGGGACTGTAAAATTTTGATGCAAAATACCGAAGTGCCCCCAAACACGTATTTTTTGAGTTATAAAAGCAGGCCCACTCAGAAGTTTGCGGTGAGAACGTAAGCTCCTAGAGCCTTTGTCAGGACGCCCGGGCTGGATTGCCCCCGACTTTAGTGGGCTATACTTTGATTTTATCCCATTGAAAGAATTGCACGTGTGTGTAAAGATGTGCCTATAAGGGGACATAATTCATAAGAGCAACAGTCTGGACACAATCTAAATGCTTATAAAGAAGGGAACAATTAAAGTACAGTATATCCTATGTGCACGCTCTGCACCTGTTACAAGCAGAGCATAAATCTGTGTGTACAGACGTGGAAAGTTCTTAAAGCTGAAGCACGCACGCGTAACATTTCATTTACATCTAAAAAGCCACACATCTTACATCTACATATATACGTACATATGCCTAGAAAGATGACAAGGAGACACACCTCTCTCTTGGGAGAGGGGTTTTGTCGGATCCCCTTGGGAAGGGTCATTCCCTACCCTCATGTAGCATCATGGTTGAGAGCTTGGCCTTTAGGGCCCCGGTGCCCACTGTGTGACCCAGCGCAAATCACTTACCCTCTCTGTGCACTGCAGCGCAGATGTGAGGCCTGGATGTGAGTTATGCACATAGAAGGAAAACAGTCCTTGGCTTGGAAAGCATGCTCTGTGTCATTGTCACTGTGCTCTTTGCGGATTTAAGGAAGCTGTGGCCTCTATTCAGAAAGAAATGCACGTAGCCATGTCCATACCAGGCCTTCACAGACCCCCTGAAGCCTGTTCTTAACCTCGGGTTAAGAACCCTCCCTGGAAAAACCGCTGTGTCTTCAGGCTGGAGATGACCTTGAAACCCTTCATCTCACCGGAGAACAGAAGGAGTTTCCAAGGCCACAAGACCTGGCAGACGCACGGCCGGGGCTCAACTCTGGACTCTCCCACCTGTCCGTCCAGTCCTCACCCCCACCTGCCCCCAGCGCAAACCTGAATCACCCCCTAACACCATGCGAGACCTCAGTGGGCAGGAGAGGGTCAGGCCCCGGGACGCACAGCCAGCAGGCTATTGGCCCGGGTCCTGGCCAAACAGTGGGGGCCCTTCGGTCCTACTGCTGGCATCACCAGCTGCCAGGCAGCAGCCTGCTGGGTGCTGTGCTCCCTGCTGGTCACCGGCCATCCTCCAGTCCCAGGGCGTCACGGCACTGCGCCCGGCACCCGTGGTCTCACTCACTCACCCACGACTCGGAGGACGAGTGGCAAGGGGTCCCCTCCCGCGATCACTTCAGCGCGACCCCTCCTCCACGAAGGCAGCCTCGGGGCTGGGCCAGAGAGCTGCCCTTCCCAAGCTGTAGCCTTGAAACCGTAGAAACGTGCTTGGCCAGATGTGACTGGGCTCAGCAGCCTCGTTCTTAGTGTCTGTAAAGACCCCAAAAAGTCCTTGCTCAAAATAATCTCGTCCACGGCTCTGCCGGAGAATCTTCCTCGTTCTCATTTTTCTTCGGAGAATGACCAAGAAGGCCGGTGAAAATGCAGGTGGAATCCAGGGCAGCTCGCTAACTGGCATCCCATCCCCACCAAGCAGGAACAGCTGATCCGAAGGTAATGGGAGAGGGATCAGATTCCTAAGGAGAAAAGGTCAGGCCAGAGAGACACAAGCTTGGGCCTTCCAGTTTCGCAACTCTTATCTTTTGCAAATCACGATTTTAAATGAGGTCCTTGAAGATAAATCCCGCGGGGGACAGGCTTCCAACTCCCTACAGACTCGTGCATCACAAAGTGCTCGGTGCTCTGGGCCACACTCAGAGCGAGGCTTCTGTCGCCTTGCAGAGGACCTGTCTCAGAGAAGCTCCAGTTCCCGGCTCCGTGTCAGTGGGGACCGTGGTGGGCAGGGGTCTTAGGAACCAGAGCCTGTGGGTGAACAATTCTGTCCAGCGCTATCCTGCCTTCGCCCCGGCTGCGCTGCCCTCGGGGGCCTGCTCACCGGCTCGCCTCCTCCTTCACCTCTCACCCCTGGTTCAGCGGGAGGTGGTGTCTGGGGGACCTCCCACGCTCATCTTCTGTCTCTTATCACAGTTATTGCACTTCTTATCACTTTTCCTTATCTGGGTTGATAATTCGTTAAAGCAGATAATGCAGTGGAAAGCACTTTGGAAGCTAAAAAGTGTCCTACGAAATCAGAATTAGATTTTGAGCTTCGCAGGATCACAAAAATCAGGACTCAGGTCTCACGACTTCTCTATTAGTTCGAGAGGGACCTGGAAGAAAGGAGTCGGGGGAAGGCATTGCTGAGAGAAGCTGGAGGAGACGAATGATTCTCTACAGCTTTCCATGTCACCCCCCTCAACCCCGGGGGTCCTGGTGCAGGGGCCAGAGAGGGCAGAGCAAGGGACGACACATCCCTGGGCTTCACTACGAATATAGCCTCCAGACTTCCCTAAATTTGGCCTGTCCATGCGCAGACCTCTTTGCCTATGGTGACCACATTTTACAAAAGAACAAATGAATGAACGAACAAAAGGAAGGAAGGAAGGAAGGAAGGAAGGAAGGAAGGAAGGAAGGAAGGAAGGAAGGAAAAGGGAAGGGAAGAAGGAAGGAAAAAAGGAAAGAAGGAAGGGAGGAAAGGAAGGAAGGCAGACAAACAAAGAAGGAGGGAGGGAAGGGGAAAGTCTTCAAGTAGCCGCATCCTCAAGGGATAATAGACTGGAATATTTGCTGTCAGGCCTGTCTTCAAAATGTCGCGTGGGGAGGTCCTCACACCTCTGTCGCATACCTTCTAACCATCTCTGCTTAGTGGCACTGCCTTTGGGCTACACACTCATGAGGGTTCCTTGTTTCCTGTTCAGTCCCTGGCCGCACCATAACCGAGGCCAAGCACTTGGTCTGCGTTGCACAGTGAATGGAGCTGAAATGTAGGAATCCCATGGAATAAACTGGACCCCAGAACCCACAGTCTGAGACTCCAAGCCCTCACTTTCCATCAATCAAGCCCCAACAGCCCCACGCTGTTTGATCATGTATTTGGTCATCTGTTTTTTAATTGACCACACTGAGGAAATAAGAAAAAAGACCACGCTGGCCACACTTCTCCCTACCTCCTCCCTATTAAAATGAGAACCAGGGATGTTGCTGTGTCTTAGTCAAACGTGGCTCAAATCACACAATGTTAATCATGTGTTATGTGGATATCTACAATTTATATCTTATGTGCCTAATATGTGGGCCAATTTCAACCAGGTACAAACAAACCAGCTTCGAGAGTGCTCGCCTGCTTTGAGGTCAGACCGACATAGGTCTGCCATCACAGGTGTGGAGCCAAGAGGTCGCCACCCAGCCTCCCAGCCTCAGTTTCCATGTCTGTAAAACAGCATGGCAGCCTCACGCGCGGCCATCAGTGAAGAACAACAGAAGGTAAAAGGCTCTGCTGTGTGACATAAGTAAATATGACTTCCATCTTTCTCTTCCCCTCTGGCAGAAAATCAGTCTCCTACGCTCACATTGAAACATTCTGTCTTTTTACCAGTTTGACACTCCTTCTGGCTATGAAGTGATGGGCTGACTAATACATCGTGGGTAAAGCACCGTGAGCTCTTGGAGGGAGTGGCGTCATCCGAGGGAGCTTTAGGAAGAAAGACCATCAAACAAAACCAAGTAACAAGTGAGGCATTCTACAAAATACAGGCCTATGGTCTTAAAAAAGTGGCAGGGTCATGAAAGACCAAAACCAAAAACAAACAGAAGGTTGAAGGTCTAGGTTAACAGAGACTCAGGAGTCATGATGAGTGAACACAGGGTGTGATCTGAGACTGGACCCCATGGGGGAAAACTGTGGCTATAAATTGCATTGAGAAAATTTGAAAAACATTTGTATTTTATTTTTTTTTTATTTTTTTTTAAAGATTTTATTTATTTATTTGACAGAGAGAGACAGCCAGCGAGAGAGGGAACACAAGCAGGGGGAGTGGGAGAGGAAGAAGCAGGCTCCTAGCGGAGGAGCCTGATGTGGGGCTCGATCCCAGAACACCGGGATCACGCCCTGAGCCGAAGGCAGACGCCCAACCGCTGTGCCACCCAGGCGCCCCTGAAAAACATTTGTATTTTAGATAACAATTGTTAAATTTCCGGATTTTGACCCCTAGACGGTTGTTATGTAAGTGGTCTTTGGTCTTAGGAAAGACTCACTGAAATGTGAAGTATTTAGAAGTAAAAGGGCATTATGTTTGCAACTTACTTTCCAACAGTTCAGAAAGGAGATGATAGTAGAGAGATGATGACGATACATAGATAGATAGATAGATAGATAGATAGATAGATAGATAGATAGATGATAGATAGATAGAGAGATGTACGAAACGCTATAGCAAATGTATTGAAGTTAACATTTGGTCAATCTTGGTGAAGCCTGTGGGAGTCCTCTGCACTGTTCTATGAAGTGTGAGATTATTTCAAAACAAAAAACTTTTAGAAAGAAAGCAAGATATGACAAGTGAAAAAGAAGATACTAAGTAACATATATGCAGGGTGGGAATATAAAATCGTACAGTTGCTCTGGAAACCCGTTCGGCAGTTTCCTACAAACCAACACTTACATACCACCCAACGATCAAACTCTTGGGTGTTCGTCTCAGAGAAATGAAAACTTCCATTCCCCAAAAAATGCCTGTATGTGGGTGTTCACCAAAGCTTTATTTGTAAGAGCCAAAAACAGGAAACAACCAAACATCCTTCAATCGGTAGGTGGGGAAACAAACTGACGCAGTCACGCCACGGAACTACTCAGCAACACAAAGGAACAAACGACGGACACACCCAGCAGTTCAGGTGGCTCTCAAGGAAAATACGCCGAGTGCAAAAGCCAATCTCAGAAGGTTACATACTGTATGATTCCATTTATATAATGTTCTTGAAATGACAAAATCATAGAGACGGAGCACAGATGAGAGGTTGACAGAGGTGATGGGTAGAGGGAAGGAATCGTTGCAGCAGAACAGGTCTGTATCCTGACACTTAATGCACGCTGATGAGGAAATTGCATAGGGACACACTGCACACGCACACGCACACACACACACACACACGGTGCATGGCAGGTCCGTGAATGCTGAAGAAGCTCCCTGGACGGTACCCAAGCCAGCCGCCTGGTTTGGCTGTTGTGCTGTTGTCAGTTATGTGAGGTGCTAACTCAGGCAGCAACTGGGCGAAGGGACCAGCCTGCACGTTTCTTTGCAGCTCTTCCTGAATCTATACTTATTCCAAAATTAAAAGTTCACACCAAAATAGCCATCAAGCCTCAGACTGAGCGAGTACCAGCCTCCCTGCTGACGCGGCTGTGACCTCCGCTCCCAAGAGGAGCCGTCGGTCCTGCGGGGAGCCTGGCGGAGTGTTGTCTTCTCCTCCCATTTTATCTTGCAACCCCTGCAGCTTTTCATGCAGTCTCAACCCCCTTCCTCGTGTAACTTATCACCGGGGAACGGATGATGGAAGCACGAGGGCAAAGACCCACAGAAGTTGGGTGTTGTCACCTCTAAGGGCTGGAGCTTTGAAGTCAGACTGCTTGGGTTCAAACCTCAATGTGTCACTTACTATTGACGAGGCCTCGGATAAGGTGCTTACTCCTTAGTGTGTTGATTTTCTCATCAATGAAATGGGGATGACGATAGCACCTTATCATAGGTGTACATGGTACATCACGCTGTGTTTGTATATATAAAGCTTAGAACAGCACCAGACTCCTAGAAAAAGCTGATCAATGTTCGTTATTTATAATACGAATAGAAACGACAGTACACTATTATTATATCTCTCTCAAGGGTTTATCATTCCTGTTTTACAATGGAGAAGCTAAGAGTTCGCAAAACTAATTAACTAGTGGGGGTCAACTAGTGACAGAGCTGGTGTCTTAATGCAGAGCCTCAAAGTCCACACCCTGCCTAATATGCCTGTTTGAGTGTGTGTGGAAGCCTTACCAGAAAAAAGGGAGAAAGAAATTCAGAGATCAGAGAAAAGAAAAAAGAATTGATTATGTTTGAGGAAGAAAGATGTGAAAGAACATCTCAATTGAGTTAAACTATAAAGGAAATGTATTTTCCCTCTTACCATGAATTCTTAAGGTTGGGAGCCTCTGGGTTGGTGAATTCAGTGGCTCATCAATGTCATCAATCACATGGGTCTGTCTGTCTTTCAACTCTACAATTTCTGCGGCAGCTTGGCTCCTGTTGTGGTCCCAACAGGACTATGCCATTCCAAGAATCGTTAGAAGACACAGACAAATCCAAGGGAGAAAGAAGACTATTCTCAAAATGTATTCCCTAAGAAAAAGGGAATCTTAACCAGGTTCCCCCAACCCAGGAGACACCATCTTAAATCTCATTGGTTAGAGTGGCCACAAGGCCATGGACTAACATGGCAGCTCAATGAAACATGGCTGCGTGGTGAAGGGTGTGTTACTGTTATGGACTGAATGTTTGTCTCCCCCCCACCCCCACCCCTGCCCATAATATGCCGAAACCCTACCCACTGCCAGTTCATGTCCTTTGAGAGGTAATGAGGATGAGATGAGGTCACGATGGTGGAGCCCTCATGAATGGCATTAATGCCTGTGTGACAGTCACAAGAGAGCTTGCTCCCTCTCTCTGCTTTTACCATGTGAGACTTAGCAGTCTGCCACCTGCGAGAGGGCCCTCGCTCAACCATGCCCACACCCTGATCTAGGACTTCAGCCTCCAGAACTGCGGGGCATAAGTTTCTGTTGTCTATGAGCCACCCTGTCCATGGGACTTTGTTAGAGCAGCCGGAAATGACTGGAGACAATTACCCAAGAGAAACCAAGGTTCAGTCACAAGGAAGAAGTGGACAGTGGCTCTGGGGTCAGTAGTCAACAGCTGTGCTGAGATGGAAACAAGGCTCTCCTCCCACTGTGCAGATCAACAGGCAAGATAATAGTTTGAGGATTGAGCCATGACACAAATCGTACAAAGATTCAGCCAGGGCAGACAGTCTTTGACAAGCACGTTGGACGTCTTGGCAGCCACAATAGGTAACCCCAAATCCCTGAAACAAACAAGATCAGCAGTTTATCTCTTGTTCCAAAACCCCACTACCAGGTACAGGCAACTTTCCAGGGCCATCCAAGTTCAAACACAACATCCCCAACTTACACGCTCTTCTGGTAGCTCAACCTGAGGTTTCGGGGTTCACAGCGTAGTTGGAAGGTGCCAGCTTAGAGAATCTCACACCAGCCCAGAAGTGCTCCAGCCTTGAAGTGACAATTGTTACCTCTTTCCCAGGTGTTTGGCTGGTGTGAGTCCCATGGCTCTGCCCAGCTGCAGGGAAGTCCAGAAAAGGGAGGAGAGCCAGAAATATCGATTAGTTCTGGAAAAATCAACCACATCCCCTGCCCAGGAAGCCGCAAAGGGGCTCTGTTCCAGCTGTGTGCAGGCATCAGACAAGCAACGTCCATCCGCCAGAACCAGGTTGGAGCAAGGTGGCCAGCCACTTCCTTCCTCCCAGCCTCCACCTCCAGTGGGATCCCTATAATTGAGTAGGAGCCCAGTGCCGGTGGATGACTAACTCCTATTCATCAGAACAATTTGAAATTAAGCCTCAAAGTGACAAATGCAAAATTTGGCAAAAATTTAAAAAAATAGTTAGAAACATGCTAACTTGGGAAAATAATTGTGCCCTATTATCCCCAGGGCCCTTCTATGCTGTGAGCTTTGTTAAATACAACTTCAAATATTTCTTAACCTATAATATGAATAATACTGGTATTAGAGCAGAAAGGACCTGGCCCTAAATATCTCTTTCTTTCCCGCACAACTATAATCCCTAAAACATAAGAAAATATGTCAGCAACAGGTTAACAGGTCTAAGTGAGTGACCTTGGCTTCAGAGGCAGCGTGGCCAGAATCAGCCTGCCCCTCCTTCCTGGCAAAGACAAGTCTCTTCCTGTCTCTAAAGTCATCCTTTTTTTTTTTTTAATGATTTTATTTATTTATTGACAGAGAGAGACAGCCAGCGAGAGAGGGAACACAAGCAGGGGGAGTGGGAGAGGAAGAAGCAGGCTTCCCAGTGGAGCAGGGAGCCCGATACGGGGCTCAATCCCAGGACTCTGGGATCACGCCCTGAGCCGAAGGCAGACGCTTAATGACTGAGCCACCCAGGCACCCCTCTGAAGTCATTTTAAATTCCCCAGAGAGTCTGTACGTGGCATGGATCCTGGGCGCACCCTCATTCTCAATCAGACGCCTGGTTTCACTCGAATGAAGAATCTGATTGGGAAAGACCCCCCCCCCCCCAGGAGGAGTCTGCCCACTAAATAAATTACAAACACAGAATGAAAGTTTGGAAATTCAGAAGGTTGTTAGTTCATAATTCGGTTGAATTGGGAAAATCACAAATGTCTGTTCTTTAAAGTAGACAAATGAGGGACACTTCCAAATTCCATGCTGGGGAGTAAGTCCGTTTTCAGATTGCTGTGAGCCCAGGCGTGGGGGCAGCAACATTTAGACGCTTAATAAGTTTTTTCTTAAAGGACGTGCTAATAGCTTCAATAAAGTTTGAGGAGCCCCAGGTAACCAGAAAGGCTTTGCCCGCATTCAGCAGTGGGGAGAAAAAAAAATCCTTCAAGATAATCTTTCACCTAATAGTGAGTTCCACTGTGGATTTTTTTTTTGTAAAGGGGAAAGAGGATATTAAAAAACGTGCAGTAAAAATATTTTACTTGCCTTGTTATTCTATCCTTTCCGCTTGCATATTACACTTACCAGCAGAAACACACGAAAAGTAAAATGGGGACTTTTATCTTTAAATGCGCTTTGGTGACGTCAGTGTTGCTCTCGGTGACGTTGTGAAGACGTGGTGCTTTGAAGGGTAGCTTCCAGGTCTCCCTCCCTCTCTCCCCGTGAGAAGCCCCAGCTGCCGCTCTGCTGCTCCCACCGGGCATCCACGGGAGGAGGGAAAGGCTTCCTGAAATAGCTCGCAGATTCCATGTCAGCGATCCCACCTGGCTTCGCTTTCTGAAGATCCACGGTGAAGGGCTGAGCTCCTGAGTCGTAAGCATGCTTCTTAGTGACCGAGAGGAGCTGGATAATGACCTGACCCTGTTCTCAGGCAGGGACCATTCCAGATGTTTCACGCAAGGACACCACTTGAGACGGCGTGAAGGTCCCTTTCAACTGAGAAGCCCGTCCCGGTTTGGTGCCCTTTACTGGAAGGCCGTCACCAGGGGCCAGCTCCTGCTCTCCCTGGGGGGAACCCAAACGGACGGTAAAAGGTCGTCACCAAGCTCCATGCCGGGATTAGCAGCTCCGAAGGACAGCACGCCTCTCTAAGTCATCCTGTAAAGCGACCTCTAAGTGTGACTTGTCACGCCATCCCAGGCTCTTTTACCCTCCGAGGGGTGGAGGGCAGCAACAAGGTACCGCAGGTTTGAGCTCCCGGATAATCCAGATCATGTTCTGAACCGTAACTCTGGTTCCGGCCAAGTCATGGACCCTGCAGGGCCCTGCCAGAGCAGAAGCTCGCCTGCCCTGGGGTGGGTCGGGGGAGCAGGGGATAAGGGCTATTTTTCACCAGGAAGGAGGCCACCGTGTCCCTGGAATGAGACCTCGGTGACTCTGCTACTAATTTGGTGCATGTAACCTTGAAAGGTTGAAGCCTTTCGGTAACTCCTTCGCTCTGCATATAAAGGGTTGGGACCCTGAGGTTTCAGGACCAGGCGGTGGCGTCTGTAACCGCCCACGCCCACGCTACAGTACTTGCCCTCCTTTCTAGCTGATCGAGACAGCAGCAGACGCATCTCAAAGGTACAGGATGTTGAACTTGAGTGTGCGTGGGATGGGTGTTTATCTTGCCCTTCTTGGGGGCAAGTGAAATGGATACAGTCCTTGTAAGAGCCTGTCGTTTTCAGCCCCTGGAATGATGCATCTTCCCCTCTGACCCGCCTGCCTCGCGTCTGCTTGGGAATGACAGAAATCTCAATGGGGCTTTTCCATGTCTGATATACCTATATTTAAACGATGCTACAACCCCTAGAACCAATAACCTCAGGGAATGTTTAAAGAGAGATGCTCAGCCCCGGAGGGCTTCTCAGAGGGCAGGTGCTCAAGAGCCAGCAAATTCGGGGCTTTATCATTCTCCAGCGAGCTTCTTAAACATTAAGATGCATGTGAATCATCTAGCGATTAGGTTAAAATGCAGCTTTTGATTCCGAGTCTGGTTTTGATAAATTCTGTGTTCACAGTAATCTCTAGGTGATGCCCGGTGGGCTCATGGGACAACTGAGTGTCAGGGTTCAGTGGTGTTTCGGGGACAGTAAATAATCTTTAAATAAGCAATGACCGCATCATATCAAATCAGCAAAAAGTCAAGATACTTTTTACCAAAGACAATTCTCACCTACTTTTAAATTTTATTTTTATCTTACAATAGAGAAGAAAAAAAAAAACGACTCTCGCGCATCCTGGGTTCCATGAATTTATCAAACGTACAGCTCTGTGTAGCTACCATCAGAATCAGGAGACAGAACAATTCCATCGGCCCCCAAGGTCCCTCATGCCGTGCCTCTGTGGTTGCCCTCACCTTCTTCCACTAACCCCAGGCAATTATAGTTTTGTCTTTTCAAGAATGTCATATAAATGGAATCATAGAGCATATCGTCTGTTGAGACTGGCTCCTTCCACTCAGCACCATGCCTTTGGATTCATCCAAGTTACTGAATGTATCAATAGCTTGTTTCTTTTTATTGCCCCACAGTATTCCATTGTGTGGATGTCTGCCAGTTCTTATCCATTCATGCACTGAAGGACTCTCAGGCTGTTTCCACTTTTCCGTAGTTATAAATAGAACTGTGTACAGGTGTGCAGGTTTTTGCTAGAACATGAGCTTGCCCTTCTCTAGGCTAAATACCTGGGAGTGGGATTGCTGTATATGTTTAACTCGGTAAGAAACTGCCAAACTGGGTTTCTGGATAATACCTGTGTCACGTGGCATCCCCAGCAGCAGAGTACGAGCCTTCCAATTGCTCCACACCCATCCTCTAGCACTTGTCAGTGACCTTTATGTGGGCCATTCTTAGAGGGGTGTGGTGGTATCTCTACCTGGTTTGAATTTGCATTTCCCTAGAGGTTAGTGATGTCCAATGATGGTAATGATGTCTTTTAATGTACTTATTTCATATTTTTGCATCCTCGTTGATGAAGTAGTGTTAAAGTGCATTGTCCAACCTTTAAACGGTTGTTTGCTTTCATGTTGTTGAATTTCAAGAGTTCTTTATATATTCTGGATACAAACCTTTTGTCATCTCTGTGATTCATAAATATGTATTTTTTCCAGTTCATATCTTGTGTTTCATTCCCTTCACACTGTCTTTTGCAGAACGATGTTTTTTTTATTTTGATGAAACCCAATCTGTCCATTTTTCTTTTATGGATTGTGCTTTTGATGTCATAACTAAACACTCTGCCTGACCTCAAACCACACAAGCAAAAAAATTCTATGTTTTCTGCTTAAAGTTTTACAGTTTTAAGTTTTACATTAGATCTATGATCTATTTTGAATTAAGAAGTTCTGGGGTTTAGGTAGAGGTAATTTTGGGGTTTGGGCATATTGGCGTCCTGTGGTTCCAATGACTTTTGCTGACACCTTTTGCCAACACCACATGATAGCTTTGTAGTAAGTCTTACAATCAGGTAATGTGATTCCTTCAACTTTATTCTTCATTTTCAAACCTGCTTAGTTACTCTAGACCTTTTGTGTTTCCATATATGTGTTAGAATCAGTTTGTCTTTTTTTTTTTTTAAGATTTATTTATTTATTTATTTATTTATTTGACAGAGAGAGACAGCCGGCGAGAGAGGGAACAGAAGCAGGGGGAGTGGGAGAGGAAGAAGCAGGCTCATAGCGGAGGAGCCTGATGTGGGACTCGATCCCGGAACACCGGGATCACGCCCTGAGCCGAAGGCAGACGCCCAACGACTGCGCCACAGGCGCCCCTAGAATCAGTTTGTCTTTACAAAACATTCAGGTTGGGTTTTTGTTAGAGTTGTGACGAAGCTACACCCTACTTTTGAGAGAACTGGTATCCCTGTCATGTTGAGTCTTCCAAACCATGAACATGATACGTCTCTCCATTTACCGAATTTTTCTTTCTACTTCATTCCTCAGCATTCTGCCTTTTTTAGCAAACATATTGTGTACATGCTTTGTTACATGTGTACCTAAGTATGTCGTTAGGGGGAGTTTTTGTAAATGACGTTGCATTTTTAATCTCAGTTTCCAGTTCGTTGCTAGCTTATACTAACTTTTATGTATCCATCTCATGTCCTGCACCCTTGCTGGGAATCAGTTCTAGGAACTTTTCTCGTGGTTTGCTTCATGTGCACTAGAAAAGAATCTGGATTCTGCCATCGTTGGGTGGAGAGATTTATAAATTACACTTAGATCTAGCTAGCTGGTGATGCTGTTCAATTTTTTCTAGATCTGTGACAGTTGTCTCTCTGCTAGTTCCCCATCTGGATCAGGTCCATGCACGTGCAGCCCAGAGGCCAGCTTAGGCATCTGGTCTGTAAGCAACTTCTAGGGGTCTCATTGCCAAGGTCCGCCCCTTCTGTGGTTTCTATCCCTGGTAATTTCCAGTTCCCTGGACTCACCTTTGCAGTCCTTCGGCCAGAAACCAGGGCTTTGGTGACCTGGTGTGCTGAGTGCTTCAGTGCTGCATTCACATCTGGGGTCAAGTGCAGGGGGCACTGAGAGGAGAAAAGCAGTGGAGGGGATGGGACCACAGCCCCTCCTCGCAGAGCGAGTTGTGCTGCCCTGGGGGTTTTGTGTCTGCGAAGCCCAGCTGCTGCCATGGGGTCAATTCCATTGCTGAGCCTCCCTCCCGTATGTCCAAACTTCCTAGAGAGTAGAGAGACTAGAGAAAGGGAAAGCACAAGATTTCCCTCGTTCCCTGAACATTACTACTCTCCTTTCTCCCCAGAGTCAGGGGACATGGAGCTCTCTCTGGCTGTGTTCCACTTCGGGGTCCCCCAGTGCCTTGAGTCTGAACTGGAGATCCCAGAGTAAAAATGGGGAACTCGGCCCCACCATTCAGGGGTGATAGGAATTCTGGTCTTCTCTAACCCACCTCTACTCTTTCGGAGTCCTCAATCAGCCGCCCCATACCTTGGTCCAGTCTTTGGAGCTGCCTTCTTCAGAGAGACAGGGGATAGAGCATGCTTCCTCCATTTATCTGGAACCGGAACTCTCTGTTCTATTTCAAGTCGTGATCTCCGCGAAGCTTTTTGGAAGGTTGTGGAAAATCGTCACAAAATAGCTGCTCTTAAGAGGTTCTGGATGTGCAAGGCTGGTGGCCTGTAGGGTCGGCTGGTATGTAATGAACCACTCAGCCGAAAGTCACAAGAAGGATCGTCTGAGCTAAAATTGTTTAAAAAAAAAAACAGGGGCGCCTGGGTGGCTCAGTCGTTAAGCGTCTGCCTTCGGCTCAGGGCATGATCCCGGCGTTCCGGGATCGAGCCCCACATCAGGCTCCTCCGCTATGAGCCTGCTTCTTCCTCTCCCACTCCCCCTGCTTGTGCTCCCTCTCTCGCTGGCTGTCTCTCTCTGTGTCAAATAAATAAATAAAATCTTAAAAAAAAAAAAAAACCTCCCATTCCTCAATTTGGGTTTAATCCTCTGATTAGCCTGAGATCTGGAAAATCAGATGGTTCGCACAGCATCAGGGCTCTCGGGGGACGAGTGTGCCTCTGGTTTAGTGAACACACTAACATCAGTTGGCCCTTCGTGCCACAGAAGCCTCACAGATACTCAAAGTTCAACCCAGTCTGTCTAACTGACCTGCCATGAAGGTGGTCCGTGCTGTCATTCTCTTGAAGCACTAATTGATTTTGTGGCGTTAAGTTCCTCATTGTCACGGACGTTATGGCTTTTCCGAGTTGGTGGCGATGGGCCGGAAGTAGAGCCACCAATTCTCTCGACGGGAGGGCACTGGTGGCTGGCGTTCTTGGTCCAAGGGATGCAGAGAATAGAGCCATTTGCTTATCAAGGACAATCCCCTGTGTTTCCAAAGGCCTTTCCAATTATTGACATGTTCCTCGTCACGTTTCTGCAAAGTAGAATAATTGTCTTGCTGTTAGAAGCCAGGAAACCGAAACACCAATGCTCGCAGAAACACCTGTTACCTGTGGAGGAATGGGCTAAGCCCCACCCTGAGGCGCTGGCAGAGTCTCCTGAGAGCTCGGAAGCACGGAACTTGGGTAACTCTCTCTCTAGCCCAAAGACAGACAGTTCTTCTCTGCTTTTATCAAGCTATCACTTATGTGAATAAAATTCACCCGATTTCAGCAAGACAGCTTGGTCCGTTTTGGCAAACCATCTCTCAAAACAGGATATAGAACATTTCCATGACCCTAGAAAGTCCCGGTGCCCTTTTGCAGTCAGTCCCCTCCCCCGCCCCCACCTCAGGCCACCCCCCTCTGCTTCTGCACGGCTCGCATCACGGGCCCCTGCAGTGTCTCTGCTTCTTGGGTGCTCCCACCCACTCACCCTGCAGGTCCCTTCCCCTAAGAAGCACCCCGAACCCCTCAGGCCAGGTCAGGTGACTCTTCTTGTGCCCCACCCGCATCCCAGCTCCTGTCACGGGAAGTGCTGGTGTGATGCGTCTCCCCAGCTCATTCCCGGTTACACCTGAAGTCACCTGGAGGAGACCCTGTCTTAGCCTGCTATCAGCCCTTGGGGGCTGGGAGCTTAGGAGTCCCAGATATCTTTTTTTTTTTTTTTTAATTTCAGGGGCTCCTGGGTGGCTCGGTCAGTGAAGTGTCTGCCTTCAGCTCAGGCCATGATCTCAGGGTGCTGGGATCGAGTCCTGCATCGGGCTCCTGGCTCAGTGGGGAGTCTGCTTCTCCTTCTGCCTCTGCCCCTCCCCCCCATTCATGCTCTCTCTCACAGGCACTCTCTCTCTCAAATAAATAAGTAAAATCTTTTAAAATTTTTATTTATTTGAGGGAGAGAGAACGTGGGGAGGGGGGAGGGGCAGAGGGAGAGAGAGAGAGAATCTCCAGTAGACTCCGCACTGAGCTTGGAGCCTGACGTGGGGCTCCACCCCGTGACCCTGAGATCAGGACCTGAGCCAAAACCAAGAGTTGGCCGCTTAACCAACTGAGCCACCCAGGTGTCCCAAGGAGTCCAGCTATCTTTAACTCCCTCTTTCTTCCTTTATAAAGTTGTCATTAGCATTGTTTCCTTGATGCCCCACAACTGGGGACAGCAGCTGCTACAGGTTCTGGCCAGACCGGGGACAATGACCGGAACAAGTTGGGAAGAAGATGAGGTCACTTATCTAACAGCAGAATGCATTTTTTCTTAGACTAGATCTTGCTCGTTTTCACCACTGTGCCACCGGCATTTTCCAGCAAAACAGCTGGTTAGGTTGGAAAAGAACGCGGTGGAGATGGGAGTGAAGGATGCCAGTCTTCACCCCAGTGGGAATCCGCCCCTCCTTGGGAAAGCACGCATCTTCCTTCTTACACGTGTGGGGCACCTCCCAGGGAATGGGCGTGGCGAGGCTCATCTCTGATGGATCAGAGACAAAAGGACGTAAGAACGACACCGCCCAGGGGCGCCTGGGTGGCTCAGTCGGTTGAGCATCCGATTCTTGGTTTCAGCTCAGGTCCTGATCTCCTGGGTCGTGGGATTGAGCCCTGAGTCGGGCTCTGCACTCAGCACATCATCTGCTTGAGATTCTCACTCCCTCTCCTTCTGTCCTGCCCACTTGTGCTCTCTCTCTCTCTCTCAGATAAATAAATCTTAAAAAAAAAAAAAAAGAATGACACCAATCAGAAGCTTTTATCAAATGCTCCATTGAGCGCGATCCTACATGGGACGTTGTCCAACGTCAAAACCTGACAATCTTCTGGCTTGTCATCTAAGTGTCCCTAAATAGTGCTCAGCAGACCAGGGACAGAGCGAAATGAATCTCAGCCACACACTCGAGAAGCCGAACATTCAACATTATGTACAAATAAGGAAAAGTGACACTTAATTTAGGGCTGTCAATCATACTCTGTGAGCTGCGGCTAATGATGTCCTTGTGCCAGATAATAGTCTGAGAAAATCAGAGGCCCGGGACTGGGCTCACGAGAGCCCAGCACACAGCACGATGCTTGACACACATGTGCGTTTGGCATTTTCATGACCATGATCTGATTTAATCTTCATAACAATCCCATTTCGCAGATGAAAACTGAGGTGCAGAACACATTGAAGAGAATCCCAAAGCTCTGGGGTGACCCCGGCAGGGCGCCCATTCTCCTCTGTCTCTCACCATCCTGCTTGTCGTGATGGGAATGCGGGTCCCCAGGGTGAAGCAGGGTGCACACAGCATTAAGCAGGCCGGGCAGGTGCCTCGGCCTATCTGCTACGGGCAAGATGAGATTTCGTGAAATAGCCCATTCCAGGAGGTGCCGGGACAGGAGAGACAGCAACTGGGCTCAGAGTGTGGCTTGGGGAAGGGAGAGTCCCAGACAGACCCTGAGTCTCTCTGTAGCAAGAGGAGAGAGAGAGCTGGAGAGTGCAGGGCTCCCTGAGGAGGGCTGGGAAGCACGGGTGGGCATTTGCAGCGGTTCGGGAGGCCAGCCCTGGCGCACGGGGTGGGAATACATCTGTAAAAGAGGTAAAGGGTACATTACCTTCATGGCTGCAAACAGGCCCAGTGTGGCCCAAACTCCTCTCTCCTCTGGCCAGCAGGGTCCAAGAAAAAGTGTTCTGATGCTCACGGGTGGGGCGGGAATGGACTCTGTGGTGTCCGCAGCCCTCGGCTCCCTACCTGGTGCAGGTATTTTGCTCCCCTATTACGAATGCCTGGCCCTGCGGTGTTGGGTCCGTGATTCTGCCTTAACTCCCTCTGCTCTTGGTGACGCCCCTGGTGTGGAGCCCCAGAAGTTCGGCCCGAAAGGGGGCTGGAGCAGACGGAGTGTGAGTGGTTTCCACAGCTTGCTGCCCACTTTCCACCGGTCTGGCCTCGCCGTGATCGTGCGCGCCCCGTGGGAGGCCTCCCTTGTTTTCAGCAATTCTCTCAATCTGCCTCCCAAGTCTGGCAGCCCCCAGACCCAAACACAGCTAGTGCCTCTGGGCGAGCTGTTGTAAAGTGCCCGACATTGGACACAGTCCGCGTTCAGGCTCAGCCTTCCATTTTCCTAAATAAGTAAAAAAAAAAAAATTCAGAGTAAAAATGAGCCCAATAAGCCCTCCAAATTTTGTGGCAAAAAAATCTAAAGAGCATTTACCTCTCTGAAGTGATTCTCCCCTGAATGCCAGAAACTTCGTATGAACTCAGAATGATCAGAATCAGAGAGTTCTTTCCTTCCCCACCCCCCACCCCCAAACCTGTTCTACAGGGTCCTACAAGGCCAGGTCCTCCAGCGCCAGTGGGTGGGCAAGGTGGCGTGGGAGAGCCCCTCCCACTGTCCCCGCACACTTTCCCTCCATGCCTGAAGCATTGCAAAGGGACCACCACCACTCCCAGGCCAGCCCTTCCTGATAAAGACAACTGGGTGGCAGAAGGGGGGGGGTTATTCGGTTCAACAGGTGTCTATTGAGCACCGGAACACACTTTTTTTTTAAAGACTTTATTTATTTGACAGAGAGAGAGACAGTGAGAGAGGGAACACAAGCAGGGGGAATGGGAGAGGGAGAAGCAGGCTCCCAGCGCTCCCGGTGGAGCAGGGACCCTGATGCGGGGCTCGATCCCAGGACCCTGGGATCACACCCTGAGCCAAAGGCAGACGCTTAACGACTGAGCCACCCAGCACTGGGACACGTTTAAGACAGTGAAATAAAATAGGAAAAATCCTCGTTTCTGAAAAATTCTACTCTGGGGTGGGGGGCTAACTACAGTCAGCGAGCTCCCTGCTATTCTGCCAGGAATGTAAGAGATCACTGAGCACTTCCAGGAGGTAAGAAAGTCACACTTCTCCTCCACAGGGAACAGTTAGGGGCAGGGGATGGAGCCTGGGCCCTGAGTGTGCCAGCTGCCTCACTTAGCATCCAAATGACTTTGATGAAGCCAAACTGCTAAGTCCAAGCCTCAGTTTTCTTACCTGCAAAATGGAAAAATAGTGCCTACTTTGCAAAGATGGCTGTGACGATGACCTCTCCACGCCTCTATGCCCAGCCCTCGTCACCTCAACTTCCTTGGAACCAACACCGGACACAGACATGACCACCGCATGAGAGGACACGATCCAAGTTGGCAGTTCTCACCTTGGATACACAGGGGGAGCTTTCAAAAACCCGGATGCCCAGGCCACACAGCAGGCTGCTCAAATCAGACTCCCTGGGGCTGACGCCCGGGCGTCAGGTTTTCACAAGAGCTCGCCAAGAGATTCCAGTGGGCAGCCAAGGTCAACAGCCGCTGATCCAGAAGGAAAGAGAAGTGGAATTATTTCATCTCTATAGAAAGTTGGGGAGGTTATTCTTACTCACTGTTAATTACAGTATTATGCCCCGTACAATTTGAGGTTTACAAACTACACGAGTTATATTTATTCAGAAACGTATACGTGGCTAAATGGTTTCATATTCTTGATCAAATTTCATCTTCAGAGAAAATTTTTTTAAAGATTTTATTTATTTGAGAGAGAGTGAGTGAGAGAGAAAGAGCACAAGCCGGGGGGAGAGGTAGAGAGAGAGGGAGAAGCAGAGGGAGAGGGAGAAGCAGACTCCCCACTGAGCAGGGAACCCCGATCCATCGGGGCTCCATCCCAGGACCCTGGGATCATGACCTGAGCCGAAGGCAGACGCTTCACCGACTGAGCAACCCAGGCACCCCTTCAGAGAAATGTTAAAGCTGAGAAAACTGAGGCCTGGAGAATTTATTGACAAGCAGAAGGTGTGTCAAGTGAATGGACAAACAGGTCCAGAGTCCTCGTCTGGCTTGAAACCCTCTCTGCTTCCACCCTGCCCCAGTGTTTCCGATGATCTCTGCAAGAGAGCTGGTCCACACCTGCACACTGAGTGCCAGGCCCTGGGTCCTGACGCCCCTTCAGACTCCCCCTCCCCCCATTAGCACCCAGGCCGCTCGACCTGCCCAGCACTGCTCAAGGCCCCTCGCCATGAGCCCCCTCCTCTGCTGTTTCCCATCGTGCACAGGCACTGAAGTCTCCACTGGCACCCCTTCACCCGCGTTTGGCAGGTAGAGCTGGCCACCCCCAAGATGCCTTGCGAACCCGTCCACTTTCCATTAACCTGGCCTCCACTGCCTGGTCACCAGCTTCTCCTTAGACATTTCCAACAGGCCACTGCTTCTCCCCCTGCACCCCTCGCCCCTCCAGTCCCTGCTTCTGGCCTGTCTGCTGGACCCACTGAGGTCTGGGAGTTGGGCAGAGTTTCCTCCTGTAAAACTGCGAGCATTCTCGAGCGTCTGACAGAGAGTCCCATGCAAAAGTGCTCGCACCCTCGCGCCGCACCCTAAAGCGGCCTGCTCCCGGTGCGCCAGACGCAGGGTCCGCTTTGCGTGACAAGCCCCTTCCGCGAAGGGCTTGAAAACAGTCAGAAGTATGCGGCCTACCTTCTGCCTCGTGGAACCACAGGCAGGTTCTGTAACTCCTCACACGTCTCACCCCTAAAATGAGGAAGGGCAGGCCCGCTCGCGGGGATGCTGGGATGACGACAAAGGGACCGCGCACCAAACGCCTGGCGCGCATCACCTGCTGATAGGAAGTGGAGAAGGCGGTGCTTCTCAAATGGGAGAACGGGAGGAGGAAGGAAGGTCAGAGGTGTTTGCCGGGTGCCCGTGTGCCACGCGGTGCTCCGCCGGGGAGCGTCTGCGTCCGCGTCACTGTGTCCTGGCAACAGGCGGTGAGGCTCAGTGGCTGGCCAGGGTCCCCCTCAAATACATGGCAGGGGCCGCGTTCACAGAGTCTGTACCCTCCAGAGTCCGAGGGAGCGTGTTCCACGGCGGTCCGTGTTCCACGGGGGTCCGACTGACGTGTCCTTTTCCAGGGGATGAACAATCAGTACGTCCGCCGGGAGATCTTCTGCGGGAACACCTGCCACGAGCTCAAGCGCTTCTGGGAGCGGGAGATCGGCAAGCAGACCTACTACCGCGAATCCGAGGAGTACCGCCTGGGGAGAAGTGCCCTGAGGAAGTACGTGGCTCGTTTGTCTACCTTTATTATTATTATTATTTTTTTTTTTTAAATAGACTTTATTTGGGGGGCACCTGGGTGGCTCAGGCGGTTAAGCACCCGTCTCTTGATGTGGGCTCAGGTCATGATCTCAGGGTCGTGGGACTGAGCCCGAGTCGAAGTCCCCTTGAGATGCTCCCTCTCCCTCTGCCCCTCCCCCCACTCATGCGCGTGTTCCCGCTCTCTCGCTCCCTCAAATAAATAAATAAAATCTTTTTAAAAAAATAAAAACAGGCTTTATTTTTTAGGGCACTTTTAGGCTCACAGCAAAATTAAGCAGAAAGTAGAATTCCTATATATATCCCATGCCATCAACATCCCCACCATGGACTCACGTGGACACCGCATTACCACCCTTGTTTGTCTATTTTCTTTTTTTAGAACAAAACTGATTTCCCTGGAAGAATGCCAGACGGGCATCTTAGATGACCTGATTATTTCAATCTTCCTTGCATGTGCTCCTGTCACCACCTCTAGTTGTGGGCAGTCACTGTAAACATTCTTCCACGTTAACAAATGGACACGTTGATCTGAATCTTTATAAATGGAAAAATCTCTCCTCTTTGTCACCATTTCTAGGGCATGACGGTTGCACTAAATTTGGGGAGCAGGTCAGCAGATGTGTCCGTGAAAAGCAGCCAAGAAAAGGAGACAGTGACCGATGCTCCGTGCTCATTTGCATGAAGACACAGGATGCCCCGCGGGGTTCTCTGAGGGGGGCGAGGGGTTGTCACCCCTCTGCTGGACATCCCAGCTGCAGCCACGCTAGTCTGCCCCCTGCAACACAGTAACCCCTTTGGCCAAACCAGGGTTGCCGTGGCTGTGGGAACAGGGGCAGCTCACCACCGTCATACACCGCCTCCACTTGGGGGAGCCAGTGAGGGCCCCGCCCCTCTGGGTCCTTTGTCCTCTCTTGGAACAGCTCAGCCGCTGTCTGAAAAGGGCACAGCCAGGGGTGGTGGGGCAGCTGTGTGCTGGCCCGACGGCGGGGGTCGGGACTCCACCAGCGCATGCTTGCTGGGCTGACGGTACGCACCAGGTCACACGACTGAAACTCACAGTCGCCTTCCAAACGCCCTCCTGAGCCCCAGACGGAAACCGGCCTCTCCCACACGTGGAGACCTGCTCGGCCTACCGTATTCCCGGCCTCAGGCAAGGAGAAGCAGGCTGTCCTAGCTGCTGGAGGGTCGTGTTAGGGCGTGTCCTCCAGGGATTCCCTGAGAAGCTGAGGTGCACGCTCAGTCATTTCTGTGGTCCCTGCCATCTCCCGTCCCCAGGCCAGGCCACTCAGCATGCTGCCCACGCCGTGCACATGCGTGTGCCCCACCGTGCATATGCGTGTGTCCCCTCGGGGAACACGCAGAAGGTCTCAGGCGCAGTGGAACTGCTTGAAGAAGATGCAGAAAGTGAGGTGCACGCCAAGGGGTGAGCAAATCAGCTCCGAAACAAACCGCAGTTTGTTAAAACAGGAAAATACACGTGCACAGTGTCGGTCTATGCACATAACACAAGACTGCAGAAAATAAGCTTCCTGGCTGGTGATACGGCGAGACTCGAACTTCTTTATCCTTCTCCCCTTCTTCCCATTTGAACCTCGCTCCCCCCTCCAGAAGGTCTCTGCGCTCACCCACTACTCCGTCTCGTCCCTGCTCAAGATGGAGAAGATGGTCCCAGTTCATTAGGTGGTTCTGAGGCTGGGACAGGAACACGTGCCCAAGGTCAGTTCCCCTGCGTCCCGCGCTCAGCCACTTAGTCCAGAACTGAGTGTAGCAGAGGCAGAACGCCAGGGGAGCGTCTGAGCCCCTGTGATCCGGGCGAGCTGGCAGATCTCCCTGTGCCTTGGGTTTCTCCTTGTTACTTTGACCAGTGTTCCACGGCCTGACTGATGACTTGATGTTCTCTTGACGGCTGAAATGCACGTGTTGAAATCTTCAGCCGTCATTGCGAATTTGTCTCTTTCTCCTTACAGCTCGGTCTCATTTCACTCTGTGTATTTGGAAGCTCTGTTTTTATACAAATGTTTGGGATTGTTATGTCCTCTTGATAAATTGATCCCTTTATTGCAAAATGACGCGCTTTCTCCTTGGTAACGTTCTTGCCTTTGAAATCCACCTTGTCTGACTCTACTGCAACCACTCGGTTTCTTTGATTGGGGTTAAGAGGGAATCTTTTCTCATCCATTTGCTACAGGATTTTTGGTCCCTTAACGCCCGCGGTTCTTGGTCACAGCGCTTTGAAGAATGAAGAGGTAGACCAGACAGAGTGGTGGGCAGCAAAGCAAAGTTTATCGAGCGATAGTATAAAGCTCCCGGAGAGGGAGGGGACCCGAGAGGGTTGCTGTTTCAGCGTTCAAATCTAGGGGTTTTATAAGCTCTTTCGAGGACCTATCTTGAGCACCCTGAGTGTGGGTCCCTGTGGATTGGCCGCTAAGATGTGCCAATCAGGGCTTTGATCACGCACCTGTCTGCCTCTCGGGTTCTTGTTCCCGTGTTGCTGGACTTCTGGGCTGACATCTGGAGACCAACTGCCTCAACCTGGGGTAGTGACTGATGTTTTATGGCTAATTGTTTTGTTTCAGGATGTTTTGCAAAAGTCACTCCTGCAGAGGCTGCCAGACAGATGCTATGGTGGCCTTGTCGAAGCTGTGAAGCAGGATGCTAGGGCGGCTTTGTCTCAGCTGTCCCACCAGCTCCCTGATGCCTTGTTGGGGACCCTGGCCCTGACTCCCTAAGTGTCTAATTCACCTCTAACACTTTTAATTTTAACCTATTGCCATCTTAATAATACAGGTGATTTTCCTGCAGGCAACATTTATTTCAATATCGGTTTTTATTCAATTTGGCGATCCTGCCTTTTAATCGGGTGGCTCACATCATTAACACAAACTGGTGCAATTGGGTTTAAATCTGCCATGTTGCCATTTGTCTCCTGTTCTCTCACCTGGGCTTCATTCCTTTCTTTTTCTGCCTTCTTTGGGGTTAATTACATATTCATCATGATTTCGTGCCATGTCTTCTGTTGGCTTTTCCATGATATCTCTTGGTGTTACTCGAGGGTTACTTTAGGGTCTCTGTCACCGTGTGCCTTCTAGCCTCTGGGAGGCTTCCAGAGGCGGAGCCCCGCTGCTCCCCCCTTGGCCTTTGTGCAAAGTACGATTCTGCTTCCACACACCTCACAAACCCCACGCAGCGTCATTAACAGGTTTGCTTTCAGACACTGATTACCTTTTTAGGAGAGTCAAGTTGGGAGGGAAAATTATACCCACACGGTCGCCTTCTCAGGGGCCCTTCCCTCCATCCTTCAGATCCCGATTTCCATCTGGTGTCGTCCTCCCTCCGCTTGACGGATTTCCTTTAACGTGTCCTGTAGGGACAGGCTGCTGGTGACGAATTCTTTCAGTTTTTGTATGGCTGAAGACATCTTTATTTCACCTCTGTTTTTGAAAGATAGCTTGGCCGAGTAAACAATTCTAGATGGACAGAGGCTCCCCCCGCCCCCGCCCGCCGTACTTTGGTTTGTTTTTTTTTTTTTAAGTTTTTTTTCTTCACTTTAAAGTAAGCTCTACGGGGCACCTGGGTGGCACAACGGTTGAGCGTCTGCCTTCGGCTCAGGGTGTGATCCCGGCGTTATGGGATCGAGCCCCACATCAGGCTCTTCTGCTGTGAGCCTGCTTCTTCCTCTCCCACTCCCCCTGCTTGTGTTCCCTCTCTCGCTGGCTGTCTCTCTCTCCGTCGAATAAATAAATAAAATCTTTAAAAAAAAAATTAAAAAAAAATAAAGTAAGCTCTACACTCAATGTAGGGCTCGAACCCACAACCCTGAGATCAAGAGTTAATTGTGTGCTCCACCCACTGAACCAGCTAGGCACCCCTCTCCCTGTACTTTAAAAGACATTGCACTCTCAAAGGAAAAGTTTGAAGGATTAAGACTAGAATATTCTGAACAGAAGTGAGAGCTAGATATATACCTATAAAATATAAGATATATGCTTATAAAATATAAAATAAATACCTATAAATATATAGAGCTAAATATATACCTATAAAAATACACAAATATTTAATATATTTAAATATACTATAGTTTTATTATAATACACAATTATAATATATGAATATATTTAAATATACAAAACATGCATATGTGAGTATGTAAATGTGCATATGTATAAATATATATCAAGTCGTCTGCATACCTTTTAAAACCTGAATGCACACACACACACACACACACACACACACACACACACACGACACACAGAAAACTTCAGGGGGAAAAATAAGGAAAGAAGCATCCCTGAACCAACCACCATGGACATGGGTGCTCTGCTCAGTTTCGTTTCTATTTTCAGGCTCAGAGAGGAATGGAGGCAGAGAATGGAAGCAAAGCTGAGGCTGCGGAACAATCCAGATGAGGCCGAAAAGCGAGCAAACATGGGCCGGGATCTTCTTGCTTCGTTGGCTCAAGAGGAGTCAAAGCACTGAGGGGGCTCTGCCAGGAGAAGTCAGTGCAAATGCCTGCGTCCCTGAGCTGTGCCAGACAGATGTCACACTCCCCCTGACCTGTGACGGATCTACCCGTGTGTCCTCCCAGCACCACGTGGAAATGATCAGCCAGGTCAGCCCCCTCCGCACGGGGGTCAGGATATTAGCCCCAGAGTCCCTACAGATGAGATTATGTAATACCAGAGCTCCATGCAGCATACTTCATACTCATGTAATTACCTTCTAATCTTAAAATCTACATATTTTAAATTCTAAGCACACACCGGGAGTGGGGGGCGGGGAGCTGATCTCAACGGTCACACTTTAAACATTGCCCGCCAGTGTCTTTCCACGTCTCTCCTAAAAACAGTTTCGCGTGATCCTTTCTCTTGTTTTCCTTTTCCGAGAAGAGAAATGCACCCGTCTGCAGAAATAGCTGTATTGTAAATAGTCGCAAAAATAAGGTTATGCAGAAATTGATCTAATGTTATTTCTCCTTCATGTGAATTTAATTGGACTCCTCAAAGCATGGTTGCCTGGAACCCTTCAATCAGATCAGAGTAATTTTAATAAAGCTTGGTTGCCTGGCCACCACGGACGTGCACACTCTGTGTTTCATGGCTTTATTTTAAATCCCCACACGTCTGCCCTGGCCAGCTCTCTGTTGGCTCAGCTAAGGCATATCTGGCCACCCCAATGAAGTGTTCGCCATCCACGCTCTGGACTTTGAAATGTCATGGTCACTCCCCAGCCGTCTCTCAAGACCCCAGTAGAGGGTGGCTACTTCCCAAAGTGCAAACTGAAACTGGGCCTTGGCAACAGTTTCCAGCCTGGGCAAGGGCTCCGAGAGACCATGCTGTGAGGTACCTGAAGGCTGTAGGCCTTGCATGCTCAGGAGCAATGTCACCAGGACACACAGACAGCAAGACAGGGGCCACTCCGGGCAGCAGCACGTGTGGCGATCCAGTGCTCAAAGGGCCCTGGTGTGCCGGACAGTGCGTCCGTCCACAACCCCAAGGAGCCCAGAAGGCCTCCATCAAGGCAGTGGGAGCCACCAGAAGACGAGAAGAGTTGGGAGAGCGTTTCCCCAGGTCCCATGCTCACCTGATCCAGCAAACAGCCACCCTTCCTCCCACTATGGTCTCTCATTCAACATGGGATTCAAGTCAACTAATACATTACAAATTGCAGCTGGGTTCAGGTGAGAGCATTGACAGAAGAGACGTTTCTGTTGAGTAGGAGGAAAAGAGGAATTAAATAGAGGAAGAAGAGAGGTCAGGGCTTGCAGGCAAGGGACTCTCGGAGGCAAAGTCCTGCCATCATGAACGACGATGGGATCCAAATGCAGGTGAAGATGTGTTCATTGACTCATTTGCCACACGCCAGGCACAGTGCGACAACCAGAGTACAGCAGAGAAACCCAGAAGCACTGGCTCTGGAGGCCACAGTCTGAGGAAGACAGAGGAAAGGTCAAGGCCATTGAGAGTAAGGGACTTTTGCACTGGGAGCCATGGCAGGCAAAGCTGCCCCACCATCTTGGCCTAGGGAGGGCTTCCTGAGAACAAGCTAGTAAAGTAAACGTGACCCAGGTGAAGGTAAGACTCAGGGCTGGTGTGTCCTGGTGGCCTTGAGGGAATACATTCGACAACGCAAGATTGGGAATGAGGGGAAGGTGTGAGTCTGCAGAAATCACCCTCCAGGGCCTCGTTAGCTGGGAGACTTGGAACTTCTCCCAAGGGCACAGGAAGCCATGGAAGGGTGTTGGCAGGAGAGGGCCAAAATGGCCTGGGTTCTGGAGGGTTACCCTGCACCGAAAGGTGGGAGAAAAGAGGTGGGAAGGCCAGCCAGGAGCTTCTGCAGATGCCTCCCGAGAGACGAGAAGGTCTAGACTAAGGCCTCGGTGCCCTGGCGGCAGGGACTGGAAAGAAAGGGGGAGAGAAGCATGAGGGCCATTTTCTCATAGTGCTGGAGGCTAGAGGCTGGAAGTCCAAGATCAAAGCGCCTGAGTGTCAGTTCTGGTGAGGGCTCTTTCCTGCCTTGCAGACTGCTACCTTCTCACCGTGTCCTCACACGGCATGGGGTGGCGGGGGAGTGCTCTCTGGGACCTCTCCTTACAAGGACAGTGATCCCATTATGAGGGCCTCACCCTCCTAATCTTAACCAAATCTTACTACCTCCCAAAGGCCTCATCTCCAAAAACCATCACAGGACGGGTTAGGGCTTTAATATATGAATTGAGGGGTTGAGGCGGAGGCATTCATAGCAGAATGGGATGCTTTAAGTATCCAGTCCTGAACACATCCCATCTGTAGAACTGACCAGGATCAACACAGCAAAAGCTTTGAGAGCTCAACGATGGTGTGGAATCCTGCCCAGGCTTCAGGCTGGCCTCCGGGTAGCTCGTGAGCAGCAGACCGCAAAAGCACTGCAAAGGCTTTGAAAAGTAATTAACATTTAAAACATAGCCCAGAAAAGTAGGCCAGGACATTCGTTCTTAATATAAATAGTTGACTGCCTGCTAAAATAGATATGTAAAAAGGGGGAGAGTCTCATAACCTTGTACTCAAAATGCCCAGGATGTAATCCAAAATTACTCATAACAAGAGCCAAGAAAATCTCAACTCAGATGAGAAAGGATAATCAGAGAGCAGTACTGAGACGATGCAGATGTTGGAATTATCTGACAAGGATTTTGCAGCAGTTATATAAATGCTCCAACAAGCAACTACAAGCACTCTTTAAGCAAATGGGAGAAGTAAAAAAATCTCAGCAAAGACATGAAAAATATTGAAAAAGAACCAAATGGAAATTTTAGAAATTAAACATACAATAACTAACATTGACAAACAACAAAAATAACTGGATACGCTCAAAAGTGAGTGGAAAATACAGAGGAAAGGATTAGCAAGCTTGCGGGTAATTCATAAAATCACCTAATTTGGACAACAAGGGGAAAGTAATTTCCTTTTTTTTTCTTTTTGAGTAATCTGTATGCCCAGCATGGGGCTCGAAGTTATGACTCAGAGATCAAGCGTCGCACACTCTACCAATTGAGCTGGCCAGACACCTCAATAATTTTCTTAAAAAAAAAAAAAGGAATGGAGTCTCAGGACCTGTGGGACAGTAACAAAAGATCTACACTTCGTGTCAGGGGAGTCCTGAAAAGAGAGGATATCCACTTTTAGCACTTCTATTCAACATAGAACTGAATCGAGCCAGAGCAATTAGGCAAGAAAAAGAAATAAAAGGCTTATCTCTGTTCACAGACGACATGACCTCATATGCAGATAACCCAAAAGATTCCACAAATACATACAAAAGAAATGTTACAACTATTAATAAAGGAAATCAGAAAAGTTGCAGGATACAAAATCAATGTGCAAAAATTAGTTGCATTTCTAGTACACCAACAACGAACTGTCTGAAAAAGATTGTGAAAATAGTTTCATTCGCAATTGTATCAAAAAGAATAAAATACATAGAAACTAGCTTAGCCAAAGAGGCAAAAGACTCGTGCACTGAAAACTACAAAACGTTGCTGAAAGGAAGTAAAGAAGACCCAAATTGATGGAGAGACATTTTGCGTTTGTGGGCTGGAAGACTCAGTATTGTTAAGATGTCAACACTACCCAAAGCAAACTACAGATTCAGAGCAATCCTATAAAAATCCCAATGGTGTTTTTTATAGAAATAGAAAAATCCATCTTAAAATTCATATGGCTTCTCAAGGAATTCCAAATAACCAAAACAATCTTGAAAATGAAGAACAAAGTTGGAGGACTCACACTTTCTGATTTCAAAACTTTTTACAAAGCTAAAGTAATCAAAACAGTGTGATACTGGCATAAAGACAGACATATAGGCCAAAGGAATAGGATAGAGAGCCCAGAAATAAGCTCTCACAGATGTAGTCAAATGATTTTTGACAAAAGTGCCAAGACCATTCAATGGGGGAAAGACAGTCTTTTCAAAAATTATGCTGGGAAAACTGGATCTCCTCACACAAAAGAATTAAGTTGGACCCTTACCTCACACCATATACAAAAATTAACTCAAAATGGATCAAAGACTTAAACATAAGAGCTGGACTATAAAACTCTTATAAGAAAACATAGGGGGGAAGCTTTATGACATTGGATTTGGCAATGATGTCGTAGATATTACTATAAAAGCACAGACAACAAAAGAAAAATAGATAAATTGCACTACATCAAAATTTAAAAGTTCTGTACATCAAAGGATGCAATCAACAGAGTGAAAAGGCAACCCATGGAATGGGAGAAAACATTTGCAAATCATACATGCGATAAAGAGTTAATATCCAGAATATATGAACAACTCCTATAACTCAACAATAAAAAAAAACAACAGTTCAAAAATGGGTAATGGATGTGAGTAGGCATATTCAAGTAGAAATTCAATAGAAATCTCCAAAGAAGATACACAAATGACCAATAAGTACATGTAAAAATGCTCAACATCACTGATCATGAGGGAAATGCAAAATAAAACCACAATGAGATATCACTTCACACTCATAGGATGACCACTATACAAAAACAAAAACAAAACAGAAAATAAAACGTGTTGGTGAGGATGTGGAGAAATTGAACCGCTTCTGAACTGCTAGAGGGAATATAAAACAGTGCATGCAGTTGCTGTGGAAAACAATATGGTGGCTCTTTAAAAAAAAAAGTAAATGTAGAATTACCATATGATCCAGCTTCTTTCTCTTCTTTTTAAGATTTTTATTTATTTATTTATTTGAGAATGGGAGAGCAAGAGAGAGAGAGCACAAGCTGGGTGGGGGGCAGAAGGAGAGGGAGAAGCAGACTCCCCGCTAAGCAGGGAGCCTAACATGGGGCTCGATCCTCAGACTTCAGGATCATGACCTAAACTGAAGGCAGATGCTTAACCGACTGAGCCACCCAGGTGTCCCACAATCCCACTTCTGCGTATATGCCCAAAAGAATCAAAAACAAGATCTTGAAGACATATTTGTACACCAGCATTATTCACAAGAGCCAGAAGGTGGAGACAACTCAAGTGTCCATCCAAGGATGAATAATTAAGCAAAATGTGGTACATCCATACAATGGAATATTACCCAGCCTTAAAAAAGGAAGGAATATCAGACACAGGCTACAACATGAATAAACCTATAGGACATTATGCTGAGTAAAATAAGCCAACCCTAAGGGCGCCTAGGTGTCCAGCTCTTGATTTCAGCTCAGGTCTTATCTCAGGGTTGTGAGTTCAGGCCTCACGTTGGGTTCCACGCTGGATATGGAGCCTACTTAAAATAATATAATAAAATAATGTAATAATAAGCCAACCACAAAGGGAAAAATACAATATGATTTCTCTCAGGTCAACATGGAATGGAGAAGGAGCAGCTTCTGAAGTAAAAAGTAGAAAGTGTACTGAGTAGAAACTAATGACAGTCCCCATAGATCCAAGGGGACTATGACCAAATGACAAGCACCTACAGGACCCAACGGACCTCCTCGCTGGGGCCCAGTCACACTCCCACCCTCACTGTTCTGAGCAGCATCTGCTCAGGACCAAACTCAGAGAAGAAGTTCTTTCTGGCTATTCCTCTCCTAATGTGCACCCCCCGCGGCAGCCATGTTTGAACCACCAAGCCCCGACCTGACTCGGGTTCAGGAGAGACCACAGTGCGGACCCAGCAGACATTTCCCCAGAGGGTGGGGTGGGATCGAGAAAGAATCCATTCTCTTCTGTGCATCTGAACTAACACCATGGAAATCTGACTGCTGTGCCCCCCCCCCCCCCCCGCTATGACTGGAAAGCAGAGAAGTCTAACCACTAGGAAATAGGAGGGAAGCAGACGCCTGGAGAAAAAGCACAGGAGGTGAAGAAAGTGCCTTCCAAGGTTCTGGGCGATGTTCCAGGCTGGTGCTGGTCCCTTCCAGGAGTCTGGCTGCTTTCTGGCCTCGGGCTCCTTGAGGGACTGCTGGGTACATGGAATGGATTCCTTTCTTTTAAGCTGCCTGGAGTTGATTTCTTTTACTTCCCAAGTCACAAATTATATAGATCAAAGGGGATTTCAGGGTCTTGATCAGGAACTGACGCTGCTCTTTAGGAGCAAGACCTCCCATATCCCCTGTAACGTGGGCCAGGACCTGAGGCCCCGGGTTTTGGACAATGTCCTAGAACGCCAAGCTCCAGCTCCAGGGGAAAGCATCAGTCTGAGACATCAGGTGTGAGGGGTTATTTCCTGGGAAGAAACCACCCAGAGTCCACCCGCCCCAGGGACTAAATTCTGCAAACAGACCCTCCCAGTTCCACCTCCAGGGGAACTGAATAAGCTGGGCTTTCTAGAGTAATCCCTACTGCTAATGGGCTACCAATATCTGATCCTGTGTCAAAAGGTTTGGTGAAGAAATAGGGTCACCATAAATATATTCCAAGAGGGTACGAAGGGTTTTTCAAAGACATGGCTCTCAAACTCATTTTTCTCAGCGGGTCCGTAGGACTGTGCCATCACAGGAGGAAGTCCCTGGTGGTCAGGAGAAGGTTTGCGTAGCAGGCATTTCACAAGGACCACAAAGATGCTGTTTGTTTTGAAGCCACCAAGCACCTACTGGATTGGGCTTTTCATACGGTATAAACACACAGGGAGAGAACTCACTGCGCATATTTCTAGCTAGGTGACTTTAGTCTAGTTGTCTTAGGTCTGAGCTTTATCTTCATCATCTTCAAACACAGTTCCTCATAAGCGAAGTACGGTGCCTGATGCGTGGTAGGTTAAGGGAGGCAAACAGAGGGTGACCGTCATGGGTAAACAACTGAATAGATCGCTAAGCTTCTATGAGTAAAAATCTTCAGAGTCACCAAAGGCCGTCCAGTGAGTGCGCTTTAAGGCTGCCCCTACATTTAGACTTTTAAGATCAAAGCATTTTTTCTTCTAAGATTTTTCCAGAAACCTTCTCCATACCCATCCCCAACTTCCATCAACCCCCAATATCATTCTCTCTGTAACCAGTGCCCTACCTGCCCAGATACTCCCACTAAAACCCGGTCACCCCAACCCCCTCCCTTCCCTTAAACCTCCCGTCTAGGCCGGCCACTCACAAATCCACCAGGGGCATCTTCAAAATATCAGTTCCACCTCCTGAAATTTACCAGGTTTAGAATCAAGCCGCTACACCCTCGTTCACGGGTGAGGGTCATTTTAAAGCAGCTAAAATGTACCACCTTTGGATTGCTTAATTTTTAAGAGAAGCTCAGAGTCCCCCAATCTCCCTTCCTCTGGGCAGTTGTCGCCGCGTTTCCGTGAGCAATGGCTTACTCAGGAGAGGTACGAGGGAGCTGGCTTGGTGGGTCGTAGAAGGTCACTCAAGAAATTTGGTGGAGGAAGTACTTTTCAAATGGAGTGTAGGATGGAGAAGGAATTCTATTCCCAATTCCCTGTCCAGACAGTCTAGAACATTACCTCCTCGGGACACTGTTTAGATAGTAAAGATAGACATCTCAGGGTCTGTTTGGAGTCCATTTGGTCTTCTAAATGGGGGATAGAGACTTGGCAGGAATCTTGGCTGGTTCCATGCTGGTCTCCAGCACAATGTGTATGACCCATCAGAGAGAATGATGAACTCACGCTGAGGATATAATGAGCAGGAGGAAGAGTTTGGATTTGGAGACCCCGTTTCCATGGGGAGGGTTTTATTATGGGTGTGCAGACAGGTGAAACCATTTGTAAATATCCTGTCTCTGAGTATCAAAAAGAGATGTCTTTTTTTAAAATTTATTTATTTGAGAAAGGGCAGTGCACAAGTGCGTGCGCAAGTGTGTGCACAAGCTGGGGAAGGGGCAGAGGGAGAGGGAGAGACAATCCTCAAGCAGACTTCCTGCTGAGCATGAAGCCCAACAAGGGGCTTTATCCCAGGACCCTGAGATCATGACCTGAGCCAAAATCAAGAGTTGGCCCCTTAACCGACTGAGTCCCCTGGTGCCCCCAATATGTCTATCTTTTGAAATACCCAAGCACTGCTAACTTGTTGGGCTCTATCCTATTCCCAGGTTGAATCTGCACTGAAGAGATTTTTATTGATTGGTATGTTTCAGTTACCAATGTTTTAGATGATTTTTGGAACACACATAAATACAAGAAGAATGAAATTACTCCCGTAGGACTGATACATAAAGTCAAATTTTCACGTCCACCTGTATGGATGTAACTTGTCATTTTTAAAGCTCTACTGGAATTCTCTTCCAGAAAACAACAAGTTTCTATGGAACCTGGTTTCGTTCCCGGAAAATATCCGATGTATAACATAGGATTTGTTTGTTCGAGGTCAAAAAGAGCTTTAGAGGATGACTCAGGCCTTGAAGCCCTTTGGCTTCATTCTGCCCCATTGGCGCAGTGTCCTCTCAGAGATATGAATAGTCCTAATGGCTGCCCTTTGGAAAACTTGACTCCCTGAAGGTGAGCCGACAAGACTTCCTCCTCTCTAATGTATGGAAGGGTCACCAGGAAAAAGCACCTGCTGGGCAGGAAGCCAGCTTTGGGAGAACTAGAGAAATGAGATGAGAGAAGGCCGTGAAGGGTGCTTCCAGTGACATGGTCTGGCTGTGGGGAAAGGGTAGATAAGTTAGTACAGGGCCAAGAAGGGCTAGGACCCATCGGGGGCGGGGGGCGGGTTCAGAGGCTGAACTCGAAGGCAGAAACTTTGGCTGTCTTGGCATCCGGTACAGCCCTAGGGTCTGGAACAATTCTCACAATATGTTATGAGACACAAAACTTATCTGTTGGATGAATGAATGGAGCGTTCGCGCATAGCACAAGCACATTGCTTGATGAGAAAGTCCTAAATAACACCTCATTCAAAGCAGGGCTGATGTCACTCGAGGCTTACTTCCGCCCCTTTTTGCAGACAGCTAGCTCAGCTGGTCTAAGTCAGTCAACACAAAACAGGCTGATGTCAGTTGCTAAAGCCTCGGACGCTTCCCCCTTTTACAAGACCACTTCCTGAACAGGAAGTTTTCAGGATTCCATAATTGTCCCACTGTGTCCATTTGGCCTATAAAGTGAAGGGTGCTACAAGGGTGTGGTGCTTCTGGAAACTTCCGCAACCTTTCCACCCGCAGGTGCTCTGTCTGTAGTTAATAATAAGCATAACCGTACATTTATACCTTGAGAGGCTTTAGTGGTGGGTGGTGTATGTCCATGGGCACAACAGTGGCCCCATTCAGATCCTACCCGCCCCAGAAGGCTGTCTGGCAGGACAGCTCCTGAGTCTACCTAGATAGAACTCGAGACGAGAAGAGGGAAGGATATGAAGAAGGCAGAGGACAAAACTGAGGAAAGTAAGACAGAGGAGAAGGACGGTATAGTCTTCTGGAAAGACTCTTGCACTAGGACTTAGAAGAATTCCTTCTTGACCCATTCATCTGACTGACACACTGGCCAAATTCATTTAGTTTGATTACTACAACGACTACACCAACCGGGAGCAGGACTTCGAGCCACGGGAAGAGAAGCCGGTCTGCAGTACTGACCACAGCCATGGCCTCCAGGGTCCTGGAGACTGCCAGTGGAACAAATCCCACCAAACGGTCAGAGATTTCCACCTGCGGAAGCCAGGTGGCTTTCTCCTTAGTGTCTGTATTGACTGCTCCTCTTGGCCCGAGGGATGAATCTGGGTTTGGCAGAAAGCAGTAGCAACTGTAGCCTCCCCATCAGCGTTCAAGGAAGAAGTCTAGGGAGGATCCATCATCCAGACCAGCCCTGAGTATGTTCCAGAGCCAAGGCAGAACCACTGATCACGTCAATGAAAGTCAGGGACAGATTTCATACCGCATCAAGATGGTACTCAAACCCAAATCAAGACGACAGTCTCCCAAAGAAAACGACCTTCCTGGCTTATCGAGACCCACCGGGGATGGCTCCAGCCTGCACAGGTCTATGCTTCTCTGTCCCTATGGCTGTGGTCCCTTGGGTCTCTGTGAAGCACCAAAACATCCCCTTTGTCAAGGCCAACAGCCAGCTCTCGGCTACATCCTCTCACCTCCTTTTGCCTGTGCTTCCCCTGTTCCTTCCTCTTCATTGGTCCTCCCAACAAAGGCATCTACGGACTTCAACAAATGACGTTTGCATTCGTGTTCCCTGTGGCTACTTCCACTGTTTTGGCAAAAATCATCACTGTGGTTTTGGCTTTCAAGACAACGGTACCAAGGAAGAGCCTGAGGCAGGGTTGTTATCAGGAGCACCTGTCATTCCCTCCATCCAAGTCACTATCTGTGGAATCTGGTTGGGACCTCTTCCTCCTTTCATTGAAATGAACACACACGCTGTGTCTACACACATCATCACTGGATACAGTGAGGGCTCTGTCTTTGCCTTCGACTATGTCCAGGGATCCCCGGGATTCTTGGCTCTGGGGAGCATCGCTGTGGCTTTCCTGGCCAGGAGTCTGTCTGTCGCCTTCGATGAAGCCAAGTTCAGGCTTGCTGGTCTCCCGCAGTGCCTGGATCACCTTCCTCCCTGTCCGTCAAGTCAGCAAGGCCATGGAGATCCTTTCTATCTTGGCCTGGAGTGCCAAGCTACTAGGCTGCCTCTTTGCCCCCAGGTGCTACATTCTTCTTCTTCCCAGGCCTGATAAGAACAGCCTGCGAGGGAGAAGGAACGAAACACATCCTAGAGTCAATAAACACTGCAAAGATTTACCTCCCAGCTTTCAAATAGATAACAGACGCATGAAAATAAATCACCTTTTTTTTTGATGGAGACAGTGGTTCAAAGCTAAATTTATAATTCCTTTCTCCATCGACACAGTTTTCTATGTTGTTTAGTGTATCAGGGCAAAGCCACCCTCAGTCAACAAACGGTTCCTGAAACTTTAAAGCTATCTTGGATATTCTGCTCACCAACACCAAGTCTATTATTTATTTACATGCACGGGGACTTCATTTTACCCTCCACTTCTGAATGGGTTTTCTAGCCCATGCTCTGATAGGTGGTACGGCCGGCCAGGTCGTCCACTGTTTTAACTTTGCCCAAAGAACCTTTAGGCAGTAGCAACAGGAGTTGACGCTTGTCCGTAGATAACGCAGTCTTTCACATCCTAATTGGGGAACTTACTCTCCTGGTTTTTTTTTTTCTTTTAATTTTCTTAGAGTTTTATTTTTACCTTCTAACTCTTCATCACGTATTCATTTTTGTGAAGGTTTTTGGAGGAAGCGACACCACTCCTTTTTAAGAGAGAGAACTGGAGGGGGTTTGGTTTGTCACCTGCCCTGAGTGCACGGGGTCCACATGACCAGAAAGGCCTTGTAGGGGGTTTAGAGCCCGAAACCCCCACTTTGAGGAGGCCCTACACAGTGACAGGGGAATACATGAGCTGAAGGTGTCACAAGCAAGGAGGGGACAGATTCTTGGCTCCCTGGGACCCTTGAATCCTGGGGACTCTGTGCCATCCCGGGGCCAGCGACAGGAAGTGCAAGGTCAAAGACATCGGAGGGAAGAACTTCCTGAGAGTCACAGCCTGCCAGCCCCCAGGGGTGGAGGCGGGAGAAGGGGGGTCTGCCCACCGTCTGGAGTGAGAGGGCGCAGGCAGGACTTGAGGCATTGGAAGGGAGTGTGTGTCCCCAGGGTGGGGAAGGATGACCACCTGTGACTGACTGAGAACTTGATACGGGAGTGTTAACCAGTGTGTGTTTTCTATTGCTGGTATAGCAAATCATCACACATTTAGGGGCTGAAAACAACACAAACTCTTCATCTTGCAGTTCTGGAGGCTAGAAATGTGGCATGGCCCTCATTGGGCAGCACTCCTTGCTAGAAGCTCTCTAGCACAGAATCCACTTCCTCGCCTCTTGCAGCTTCTAGAGGCTTTCTGTCCCGTTCCCCATCACTCAGGCCATTTCTCCCAGTCACATCTCCCTCTGGTTTTCTTCTGTCTTCCACTTCTAAGGACCCTTGTGATTAGACTGGACCCACCCAGGTAATCCAGGATAATCTCCCTATTACAAGACCCTTAATCACAGCTACAGAGTCCCTTTGGCCAGTAAAGTGACTAATTCACAGGCTCTGGGGATTAGGTCCCGGATATCTTGGGACGACAGTGATGCCGACAGTGACGCCGCCTACCGCAGCCAGCAACTGAAGAACCGAGAAGGCAAAGCAGGACTTCTCAAAGAATTACAGAAAGCAGCCCCTCTCCCTAGGGCTGGAGGGAGAAAGGGAAGAGGCCAAAAATAGTGACGCTTAGGAGCCTGGAAGATGGGTCCCCTGGGGCAGGAGCCCGGAACCCTGAGAAAGGGGTGCATCTCAGCTTGTGGTGGGGCTTAAAGGGGGCTCAGAAACGGGTTCTGGTGAGTGCCAGAGGGACTCAGCTCCACCCCGGGGAGAGGTGGGCGGGAAGGCCACTATCCAGTAGGGAGAAACTGATCACGTAGTTCCGTTTCCTGTGTTGCTTTCTACAATTGTCTTCCACTTATTGCCATTGATGATGGACTTCTACGTACAATGGCGCTACGAAGCTTCCCATCTTAATAAATTCCAGTTTTAAAAAGGAAACATATAAAAGTGTTTTTAATGAAAGGAGGGGTAGTGGATAATGGAGAAAGGACGGTTCCACGTGTCTGCTGCTACGTCAGAAAGATACCCCAAACAGCGGCTTGAAACACCAGCAGTTATGTGGTTTGCTCCTGATGCTGGGGTGACTGGCTCGGCTAGGCAGCTGTTGCCTGGGGTGGGGGTTCCAGACACTGGCCAAGGCTGCAGTCACCCCAAAAGTGTTCTCATTCACATGCTCAGGGTCTGGGCTGGGAGACCGGAGCAACTGGATCCCAGATGAGCTGGGTCAACCGGGCATCCCTTTCTCTCTCTCTTTCTCTGTCTGTGGTGTCCCTACATGGCTGCTCAGGGTGGCCCGCTTCTCAGTGCTGAAATGCTCCCAGCACGAGCGTCCAGGAGAACCGGCAGAGGGCGTGGGCGCTTTTGGAACCCAGCTTCCGAAGGCCAAGGTTGAAGGGGAGGGGCTGTCGCCTCCGTACCTTGCTGGGAGGAGGGAGAGAAAATCGGTTGCTGTTTGACAACCACGTCGGGACAGAGGACCACAGTGTGGGAGGCTGAAAATCAGGAAATGCGAGCACAGGCCCCCACCGGTTTTGCAAGCCTCTCTCACTGTGGGTTTACCTGACCTCTCCTTGGCTCGTTCCCAGTCCTCCGCATTCGGGGAAAGCCGGGCCCTTCCCCACTTCCCGGCCTTTGTCCCTGCCTTTCCCTCTTGCTGGGCAGGCCATCCCTCCATGTGGCCAATTCACTCCCCGAGGTCCAGTGTCACAGTGCCATCTGCCAGGACACAGCCCTCCCGTCCTGCCCTGACCACACACACGGCGAGTGTCGTTTGGGCTCTTTCTCCAGCAGGGAGCAGCCCCCCAGTCACCGAGGTCACCTCTCCTCGGAGGCACTGGCAAGGTTCACTGTGTAAGTACACGGCTCCTCTCAGCTCATCTGCTGTCGCCTCTGCTTATCCCTGGGGATGCCTGTAGGCTGGTACGGAGCCTTGGCCAAACCTGAATGGAAGGCATGAACTAGTGATTCACAGGGTCCTGCGAAGGTGTCCGGGACAGCTCCAAGGTGACCTGCAATGGCTGTCTGTACCGTGTACAGAGCGCATACCAACCGATGACTTGTACCTGGTTTCTCCCATGTTCTTTGCGTTTCTGAAACTGAGCCTGGTGTGGCCGCATGACCAGCCTCCCTTTGTATGAAGCAGGGGCTCCCTGAGACCCCGGTCACTCCAGCCCCGCACTTCTCACAAGGACTGCAGCCCTTGAATGGGGGGGGGGAGGCACTTGACTCTGAAGGCAGGCCTGGGAGTGACAGCTCAAGGACTGCATAGGACGTAGCAGGAAGGCTGGCCCCTTCTCGAAGGTCCTCACCCCTTCCCCACACACAGACCCAGAGCACCCCGCCCCCTGCAGTGGGCACAGCTGCCCCGGCTTCAGGCCACCACCCCGTGGGATCAGCAGCAGGAGGCTGCGGAGTGCCCTGCGCCTCGGGACACAGAGGAAGAGCCTTGGTGCCGCTCTGGGCTGACCAGCTCCTGCAGGTCCTTTCCAGCCAGCAGAGCGAGGGAAGGCGTCACTGTCTCAGGGAAAAGCCAGGCGGGACTCATCTGTTCCCCAGCCACCAGCAGCTTTCACCCACGGTGTCCCCAGACACCGGACCCTCCCCAACACAGGGGGCCAGCAGGTCTTACTCCCATGGGTTTGGAGGCCCTGCCACGCTCTCCCGCTGCCCTGCCTCACGGAATAATGTTTCTGTTTCAAATCGCAGCAGGATGCGGAGAGGGCCGGGACGTAGCCCCCAGCCTCAGGTGTGTCGTGAGCCCCATTCTGCAGCCCAACCAAACCCTTCCCTCTACGGGCACAGAGCACCACACCTGGAAGGGGTTGCGACACGGGGTCCTTCCCTCTCCTTCCCTGGACGGCAGAACAGCGGTCTGGCCCAGCGACTGTTCTCGCAGACGGCACACAAGACCCAGCGAGGGGAAGGACTGGGCCACAGTCACAGGGAGACCAAGGTCTTGGCTGCCCGGCCCCCACCCTCTGGTTCCTGCCCACAGCAAGAGGAATAAAAGCCAGAACTCACGTCTGCACAACCCTGGACAAGGCCAACCAGGAAAGTCCCGACCTGGACCACGACCCTGAACTGACCGGAACATGACTTTTGCCCTCACTCTAACCTTGACCCTCACTCCAACCTTGACCCTCACTCCTTCTAAACTCTCGCTCTCACTCCAATCCTAACCCCTAACCCTAACCTGACACTGACCCTGCTTCTGACCTTAACCTTAATCCCTAATATTGACCTTGACCCAAACCCTGAACTTATCCCTTCCCCAGTGCCCAGTCCTCCCTCTGGGAGAGCTGACAGCTGAGGCCAGGGGGCTCTCACTCGGGACCCCTGCTTAGCATTTACTCACAGGATTGCTGAGGCTTCTCCAGCAACCCTGCGCCCTCTGGCTGCCCCCCACACACTCTCACTCCCTCCAGCCTTCTCCGAGGCTGCAGTGGGCAAGGGATTTGTCTGGGCCGTGCCCTGGCTCCCAGCACCCTCAGGGGTGATCTGAATGGAGGCCTGGTCAGAACTTGGGACCCTCTAGTCGCCCGCCAGCTCCTACTCTGGAGTAGCCGTGGACTCGGCTTCTCCGGCTTCTTCCTTCTGCCGCTGGCACCCTTTCTGGGAGGAGAGCCAGCCCTCCCCACCTGTTCCATGGTCCAGACGGTACCCCATGCAGGGAAGAGGGCTGGCATCCAAGAGGGCCCTGGTAAGGCTCGCTGAGTGGGGGAGGCAGGGGACTTGATGGGGCCCCTCTGCACCCCGATCCCCTTCAGGAGGACACCATCTCCCCCAACCACAACCATCCAACAGCTGTAACCTGGCCATCCCTTGGCATTTCCTGCAGTGGGAGCTCAACCCCGCAACAGATTAGTGCGTGGAGACACCTGTTGGACCGGCCACATTGCTGCCAGGTGAGGTCGAGCTGAGCCCTGAGGACAGAAAGAGCGTCTGTCTTTTCCTCCCTTTTTCTAGGGCTTTGGCATCGACCTCCTGTCTGCTCCTGGCCTGAGCTTGGCCAGGTCTCCGTTCCACGGGGGGCCCCTGCCTGTGCTGGTTACACCTGAAGGGCTTCTGTCTTCACAGACACTACCCTAGCCAGTCCTGAACCCAGGGGTCTGCGGCCCTTCCCGGTCTGACTTTTCCTGAGTCAACCGGTTTCCACCCTCAGCGCCCACGGTCATCGGTGCCAGCCCAGGGAAAGGCAGTGGGCACTGCACCTGGGGGACGGGGCCAGGGGAACAGGCACCCACCTATCATGCCCCAGGAACATGACGGGGGCAGGGAATGGGCCCTAGAGAGAAGCTGGGAGGCTCCTTCCTTGGGACACAAGGGCCTCACAGGAGCTGGGCCAGTGGGCTGGAGGAGGGCCCGTCTGGGGCACAGAACAAGGGGCAGGAGCTGGAGAGCAGGCGGGGGCAGACGGGACGTGGAGGTGTACAGGGGAAGCAGGGACTGAGAGGTGGCATGAGAGGCTGCGGGCAGGGCCCGGGGTTCAGTGGGAGGGAAGGGGGGGTTCAGGCTGCGAGACTCAGGAACATCTGCTCATGGAGACGTCATTTCATCTCTCCGGTGTCTTAGCCCCAAATCCATGCCCCCGAGGGTAGGGCTGGGGTGGCCCTGTGCCACCAGCGGTCAGTAAACGGGTGCCCCTGGCCTCTCGCCTCTCTGGCCCAGGTGATCACGAGGTTCAGTTATAATGAATTTCGCTGCCTTGTCACCATCACTGTCGGAAGGAGAATCCTCGTCTTGGGAGACAAGATGGGGACCAGACAGAGGGCAGACGGGACCCGAGCCAGGCCCCACCAGGCCGCTTTGGATGTTGGCCAAGTCACCAAGGTGCTGGAGTCCCTGGCTGCAGCCTGACCTCCCCAGTAGATGCTAGCATATTCTCCCTGCAGCCAAGGGGCTCCTGCAGCAGGTGGGACAGGTCGTTGCTGGGGTCCCTGCAGGTGACCCATCCCCGTCGGCCTCCCTGAGGCACCTACACGGCTGGTTCCAAGTGTCTCTTCTGCAAATGAACACTGACCCCAGCGTCAACATCCATGTCTTCACCGGCTGTGGTTCGGCGGTAAGGGTCTGCTATAGCCCCCCCGCCCGCAGGGTCTCCCAAGGCCCTGTCCTGGGGTTCCAGCTCAGCTGGTGGTAGACGAGCCTCAGCGACAGGGAGGGTGGAGGGGTCCTGGTGAGCCTGAACTACCGGGAGAGCTCACGGGTCCCGAAGGAGTGGGGCTAGAGTCGCGCCAAGGGACAAGAACTCGATGCTGACCACCGAAGAGGATTCAAGTCCCACTGGGCAGCCAGAATCCTGGGGAAGCACGAACGCCCACCACATCTGGATATCCTGTCTCCATCAGTTCCACCCCCTTCCAGGGACCTTCGTGGGGGCCGACCAGCCGGAGAAAGCTTTACCCCCCCCCACAGCCCTACATCATCTGAGGGTGTGTGGGTGCCCCCCCCGGCCACCAGCAGCCCCCCAACCCCGAGGCTCCCGGTGGGCATTCAGCCTTGGGCTCAGGTGTGACTGGGCTTTCTCAGAGCCTCCCTCACAGGCCTCGAGGTCAGTGCTTCTGTTATGGAAAGCTCAGCCAAGAACAGTGACCTGATTCGGTTACAACCCAGGGCATGGTGGCCGGGTGGCCGTGGTGCCGGAGCCAAGCTTGCCCTCTGGGGCCACGTCCCTGCATAAATTCACCCTCCCCCACACTTTGCCCCTGGACCCCTTCAGAACACAGTCACCCTGCCTACTGTCACACATCTCCTGTTAGGACAGGGGGAGTCCCTCCAGGTCAGCTGGTCCAAGCCCCTCAGTGTGGGGAGGAGAAAGTGAGGCCAGGCAGGGATGAAGCTGCCCCAAGCCCTTGTTCCTGTGTCTTTCAGTCCCACACAAGAACCACCATGGGAACAAAGTCCTCCCCTCCCAAAGGCACCGGAGCTCCCCCCGGCCTCCCCCCACCCCTGCAGGGTCCTGAGCCTGGACAGGGCACAGATGGCCCCGTGCCCCTGCTGTCCTCCTGCACACAGGCCCGTGGGCTACAGGTGTGCAGTTTGCAGGTACTTGGGGACCTCGGGAGGCAAGGCAAACGAGGCCAGTGTCCCCACCCTGCCCGGCAGCTTGCTCCCGCGCCCCCATGTACCCCACAGACCTCCAAGCCCCTGCTCGATCGCGTGCCGCCAAGGGGAATGGCCTGGCCAGAGGCCACCCCGCAGGTCAGGTGGCCTGGGAGTCTGTTCAGCCTTGCCTCCCTGAGAGGCCAGCTCAGCCCTGGAGCAGAGTCGGGAAGGAGGCAGGTCCCTGGGAAACCACTCGTGGACAAGAGTTTCAATACACACAGAGGTCACTAGCCACTTGGAGCCTCTGACCAAGAGTGGAGAACAGGGAATAACACAGACAATGATGCAAGGATTTCAGCCCAGCCGACAAACGGCAAACTTTCAGAAGGACTCTGGAATCCAGCAAGATGAGTGGAACGTCCATCACGGACCATCTAGACCATTGGGATACAGACAGCAACGCTGAGGCCTGGGGAGGCTCGGGTGAAAAAAAACCTGTGAGCCGCGGCAGGTCAAGGAGGTCATCCGATACTGACCTAGCGGCCAGGCGAGGGGGAGGGGAAGCCCCCGGCTTCAGGGTCACAGCTGTCAGCGTTCAGGACAGCAGCAGCAGCGTCTCCCCGGGGAAGTCCGTGGCGGCCCCTCTCCGCTCGGCAGTGGGCCCGGGGTGGTCGAGCTACCAGTGCTCCCTGGAGTCCCAGCGGCCAGGAAAGCGGTGCAGCCTCATATCTTCCTTCTGGATGTGCTCGTAACAAGACTGGCAGGAAAGAGGCGAGGCTGAGGGGGAGATGCCCTGACTGCCCCCGGCCCCGCGCATAGTCGGCCCAATACCCGGGTACACCGTCCCCCCGCCTGGACCACCCCGTCTCCAACTCAGCCTCAGCCCCAGTCTGCAAGAACAGGGGCCTCCCCTCTCCTGTGATGCTCAGAGATGTAGCCTGGAACATGCTCGGGGCCCCAGGGACCCAAGGGCTTGGGTGAAGTAAGGGGCCCTTCCCCAGCTCCTTTAACAAGGGCAGGACCAGGGACTCCGTGCAGACCTTCCCACGGAAGCACATACGAGCAGTGACTCTGGGTTCACCCGCACAACAGTGTCCAGGGCAGGGAAGGCGTCTGCCCCACTGGCCAGAGTATTTTTGCCTCCGTCCACCACCTCCGTCCCTCACCTCCAGGGCCGTGAGCAAGAAGTCATACAGTCCCCCGGTGTGGGTGGGGTCCATCATGTCACGAATCAGGTGGATCTCGGCTCCCAGGTGCTGGATTCTGGAGAACGCCCACCCCCACAGTGAGAAGGAGAAGGCAGCCCACTGGGGAAAGGCACCAAGCAGCCGGGGACGGAGACTTGGCCTGGGTGGCTGGACACCTGGGCTGTGGTCCCCACTCTGCTCCTGGCCCCCACGGGACCCTAGGTGGGACCTCTCTGAGCCTCAGAGCCCCGCTCCGTACCAAGAAAAGCTGTGTCCATAAGCCCCGATGTTCCAAGACCTCCAAGTGAGTCTGGGCTGGGGGTCAGGGCAGGATGGGAAGGGGTCCTCCCGCAGCCCCCCCCAGCCCCCGGCCCTGCTGGGGCTCACCGGGCACGTGACACCACATAGATGAGCAGCGGCAGCAGGTCGTCCATGGGCAGCTTGTGCTCCTGGCCCAGCACACGTGACACGGTGGCCTCGATTTCCCCGTACGTCCTCTCCAGCACCTCCAGCTTCTCCCGGGGGTCCACCGTGGTGCTGCAAGGGCGGCGGGCTCCAGATCAAGGCCCTCGGGTTCAGCCCCAAGCAGGGGCCCCCACCCTCCTGCCCCCCGCCCCCCACCCTGCCCAGGGCGTGGACTCACATGATCTTCTGCAGACACTCAGTGGCTGACAGGAAGCACTTGTCCCTGACCAGGGAGAGTCTCTGCGGGGGATGGGGGGCAGATGGATGAGGCCACGGTTCCCCCCGCCCTGTCATCCCTCCCTTCCAGGGCCAGAGCTCTTGCCATCCACCGTTCCCCATCACTGGCTCTAGAAGAGCCCCACCCAGAGGCTTGAGTGACCCAGGGCTAGTCCGTGAGCCTCAGTTTACCCAACTGTAAAGTGGGATAATGGTCTCCAGAGGTTGGGAAGGAAGATAATGACCCCAAAGGCCACTGGGTGCCGCCCAGGGTGGGTACTACGTCAGCGGCTCTCCAACCCAAGGGCTTGTTGAAACACAGAATCCAGGTCCACTGTCTGAGCTTAACTCAGGATGTCTGGGATGGATCCAAGAATCTGCTTTTCTAACAGCTCCCCAGATGCCATGGGCCCAGCACGCACACCTTCAGAGCCACCGCCTGGTGTGTAGCAGCCCACCACCCCCTCCGACACTCTCAGGAGGGGGTACCAATACTGCAGCAGGGAGTACTCCCACCAAGCGGGAACCGAGGCTCTGAGTGAAGTATCCCACCCACCGCCGGACAGCCAGGAAAAGGGGTGGAGCCTGGGTTTGCATCTGCTCCCGGCGGGCCAGGAGATCAGAACAACCCAGAAAGGAGATCAGAACAACCCAGAAAGCCGGGTGTCTCCCCCCACACCTGCTGGCCAGCGCTGCCCAGGCTCCTCTGCAGCAGGGAGGCGGGGGGCTGCTCAGGAGACTGAGCAAACTCTGGGGGCCCAGCTCAAGGCTCAGGCCTCCCCCCACCTGAGGCAGGTAACAGACCCACCTTCTCACCTGATTGGTTGTCAGCGTGAGGTCCTTGAGGGGCCACAGGTGCCTGAAACGAAACAAGTGTGACACAGAGCCTTTCCCAGGAGGAGGGGGCAGGGTCTGAGGTCAGAGGGCAAATTCCCTGTACACCATGTCCCACAGCAAGGCTGGGCACAGGAAGGGGGGTCCACGATGGTCTCCCGGAGTGCTTGCATGGAGCCCAGGGCAAGGGGAGGCTGGGAGAGATTCCTGAAGAAGACAGCACCCCAAAACTTGGATAGGGGTGAGGGGCAGCGGTACAGGCCAAGGAACCCTGTGAACAAATCCCGGGGCTGGGCCAGAGAATGACAGTGGAAGAGACTGTTCTGGAGGCTTGATGAGCCAGGGCAGGCTGGTGAACGGGGAGGGATGCGGATGCCATGAGATGCCGCACAGCGCAGGGACTTGCGGAGACAATGCAGCAGGGAGGCCAGCATGGAGGAAGCAGCATGGAGGCAGCAGGAGGGGGTGGGGGCGAGGGACACTGGGGAAGCTATTGGGACCCAGGTCTCTGGGCTGGTGACAAGTCAGCTGCAGGAGACATTCACGATGGAAGGGGAAACGGGGTTTCAGAGGGGGTGGGTGGGAAGCACCATGACTGTGTGACAAGGCAGACCAGATGTGGGGAGACAGAGAGCACCCATGCCCTCCACCAGGCATCAGAGCATCAGAAGGGGCACTGAGCAGAAAGGACGTTTTAGCAACTAAGGGTAAAAGGGACCTGCTCCCAGAACAGTCCTCAGTTTCCCCTTGGGGACCTCCCCTCCCTTACTCTCAGTCCAGTGGCTGAGAGCAGGACACCTCGCCCCAGCCCCAGTAGTAGATGTTGAGCTAGACTGGCCAATGTGGGCCACAGCCAGCCTTCAGGGGCAGGCTCAAGACCCAAGCCAAGCCAGTGAGGGACTTCAGGGGCCCTGCTGGAGCTGTTGGGAAGGGGACACCAGCTCCCTGGGGCACAGTGGGGGATGGAGCTGGTAGAGTATAAACTTTGAGTGGCCGGTACCATGTTTGGCACCATAAATGGGAGCCAGAGATAGATCAAGAGAGAAAGAGAAGTTGCTTCCCTTCACCATGCAGTTAAGCAGCTAGATCCAGCCACGCCTGAAACCCGCAACACCACCATAATCCTGGAACTTCGTGGGTACGTGAGCCAACGACCACCACCCCCTTTCCTGCTAAAGATCACTGAACTCCATGTGTACCCTCTGTGTACACGGGCCCTGGCAAACACGGCAAGGAGGGAAGGCTTACTTCTGCACGTCCAGGAACTCGAGCAGCTTGGTGTCGGGGAAGAGGCTCAGGTTGGCGATGCCCTGGCTGTAGAGACTGTCCTCTGTCTCATGAAGAAGCAGGTAGAGAGTGAAGAGCTCTGAGTAGAAGCTGGGCAGCATAAGGGGCAGCACGAGGCCATGCACCTGCAGGTCCCTGAGTGACAGCGGCAGGACAGGTTGGAGCCAGCAGGGTGGGAACCCCCCCGGGGGGGAGGGATCCCTACTTGGGCTGCCCCTCAAAGAGCCCATAGAGCTCCTTGGCCCATAGCAAACAGCGTCCCTGCCTCCTCCATTGTCTAGAAAACGCTTCCAAAGCCTATCCTCAGTCCTTCGCTGCCTCAGTTGAAATCCATGGCCCCCTGGTCCTCTCACTGGATGCTGAGAACCACTATGGCAGCTGGGGTGGGATTTGCTCCCCCTGGGACTGAAAGCAGAACCCGGCCCCGGACAGACAAGGGACTTGCAGCAAAGCACTCAGCAGCCACGCCAGGTGGTCCAGGGCTGCCTCATTTCCTGGGCTTCCTGGGACTCCAGGGGGAAGTTCTACCTAATGTCTAACCCCACCTCTCACATCTCCTGCAACGCGGTGACAGGCCTCCCTGATTGGGCTCTCTGGGCCTGAAAGCTGAAAGCGAACTGTAAGGTTTGGTCTTCGGGAACGGAGGGAGACAGAGGACGGAGGCCCACTCTGTGTAGCCTCAGGCTCCGCCCCTGCCAGGCCTCAGCTTCCCCATCTGTGTGCAGGGGGAGGGTGCCTGGGGCGGTGGCTCACCCTCTGTGAGCCTGAGAGGGGACACTGGGGTACAGCACCTTTACAACTAAGATGCACCCAATACACTGTGCCGGCGCCCCCGCCCAGGTGCCCCAAGGAAGAGGTCATGCGTGGTTCTGACCCTCAAATGGTCAACAAACAACTCCTGGTCAGTAGCATGAGCCCCCAACACTTCCCCGGAAGTACGCCATCCCCCAAGCGAGGCTCCAGGAGCGAAGGTGGGCAGCCTCCCTGGTCCTGAGCCCGGCTGCCCCCTGGGGCGGGGACCCTGCCGACCCCAGGGGAGCGTTCACCTTGTCTCCGTATCCTCGTCCTCCTCGGGAGCCTGGCCCTTGCGCTGTAAGGCCACCTGCAGCAGACCCCTGCAGAACGATGAGAGGGACTGCATAGCTGCCACTTCCTCCAGAACCTGAGTCCCCGGAGACCGGGGCAGAGGGCTCCACCCCTCCTCCGAGCCATGGAGTATGAGGAGCCCAGCCTCCCAGACCTCTGTAGTTAGGAGGCTGGCAGCACAGGACCTCAGCCCGAGAGTGCTGGAACCCCACAAGAGAAGGACTGCAGCACCTGGGGCCCCCACTGGTCACGTTAGATGGGGTCTCGGCTCAGCCAGGACTGCAGATGGGGTCTGAGTCCAGAGTCAGGGGTCAGCCCAGGGCCTGGTCGAGGCTTGGACTCTGGCTACAGGCAGTCCTTGCTCTCATCTCCTACTTTCTAACCCCTCTGCTCACCAGCTGGACACTTACCGACCCACTCTCTGGTTCCTTCTCAATCCAGACGCACCATTCCCGCCCTGCGTGCCAGGCAGAGCATCTGATATCGGGAAAGGGCAGAGCCCCACCTGCCTGCGGTTGCCCCATGTGCCCCCAGCTCACCTGTAGGCAGCCCAGAGCTCGCGGGCGTGCTGCTTCACCTCCTCCTGGGCCAGCGCCTGCAGATGCTTGCTGGCCCCGATGCCCGCGTACGTGGCCTGGAAGGTCAGCATCAGCGTCCGGAGCAGCTTTCCCAGGGGGTGCAGGGAGTTGCTCAGAGCCTGGCAGGTGCAAAGGCCACAGAGAGGGGTTCGGGGCCAGGCGCCGGAGCACAGCATGCCCCAACAGGGCTTCCAAGGCTGCTCCCATTTCACAGGCGGGAGCACTGAGGCTCTCTGAGGAGATGTGGTCCACAGGCCTGGGCCCTCGGGGCAGCACCGGGGGCAGCGAGAAGGCCTCCCTCCCCGCAGACCCCTCTGCCCTAGGGCCCTCACCTTCCTGAGGCACTCCCGCAGGGCCGGGGGCTCCCGGTGCAGCAGCAGCTCATCCAAGACGTCTTCCATTCTGTCCGCACAGGGCTCGGGCTGGGCCCTGGGGCACCGGGCACACGCGTCTCTCACCCACGCCTGGGCCCTGGCCCGCCCCCTCCAGGAAGCCTTCCTCCCCAGCCCACGCGGAGCCCCACGGAGACCCACCCTGGCCCTCTGGATGCCCCCGTGGGTACCCCCGTGCGCGCGTGCACACACACACACACACACACACACACGTGCATGCCTGCACCTCACCTCTCACAACACAGGTACTCCTGGGACTTGCGTAGCTCCCTCGAGTTCTGCACGTGGAAGCCCAGCAGGGTCTCCTGCTCATCTCCAGGACAGCCGGCACTAACGAAGTCCCGGAAGGGGCCATAGACGCCCTGCCAGCGGCTCTCCACGGGGAAGGCACCCACACCTAGCTGCCTGCAATAGAGGCAGTGGGGGGTGGGGTAGGGATGGGGCTGTGGTGGGCAGGACCCAATCCAGGCCCTTGGAGAGATGGGGACGTCCCTTCTGGCCCCAAGTCAGGGCCCAGGAAGGGTGGGTGGACTGGGGGGCGCTAACCTCCAAGGCTCCAGGAGAAGAAAGGAGAGGCAGAGAGAAGGACAGAGAGAATCTACTCCACAGTAGAGAAGAAAGGGATACGCGGAGCCCTGGAAAGGAGACAGAAAGATCTGGAGAGCTGGAGGCCGAGTCCAGACAGCGGGGTCTTGGCCTAAGAGAGAACAGGGCCCGAAGTCCAGGATCCTCCTGCCCGAAGAGCCCACTCTCCCTCCCACCACACCTGATTCCTTCCTGAGCTGGATCCTGTCTTGGCCAGCAGGCCTGGGGGTCTGGCTGTGTGTGCACCTAATGGAGCCCCGCCCTCCAATGTCAAGTTCACAGATTTTCCTACATCTGCATCCCACCCAGGCTTGGTCACGCCTCTGGGGTTTGCTGTCTACTCTCAGCTCCTGCTGTCGGGGAGAAGCATGCAAGGATGAAGCGTCTAGTAATCAACTCTACTCCCTCCCCACACCTGAGATGCAGCCTGGGACTATTAGAACTACCAACCGCACCTCAACAGACATGGCAAAAGTCACCACTCAAACTACAGTTTTCCAAGGAAGACCTCTGTCCCCATGGGGAAGAAGTCTATCCCCTTCTCGAAGACCCCATGATAGTGACAATGAGTCTACTTAGCAAGTTTCCTTCTTCACCTTGGCTGCCAGGAAACTCAGAGCCAGGTTCATGCTCAGTCACAACCATCATAGGACTTATTTGTCCCTTCCTTTCCTTTAAGTTCAACTCATACTTTTGTTTTCCATTTTATTCTTGTTTATTTGTGTCATTTTTATAAACTGCCTTGCACCCTTCCCAGAAAAAAAGCAGGGTCTAAGCAAAGCCTATGTACAATGTTCTCCTCTGGTTTTGTGGTGTGTGAAATTATGCCATAGCCCTTGATACCAAGAGTCTCTGACTTGAGGGCTGTGTGACCTGAGCTCTCTGAAGTCTCCAAAGAGCTAAGAGGAAGTACAGAAAAGCTCCTCTGAGGAGGACTGCGTCCCTGGGGCAGAAACACAGACATAGACACAGATACACACACACACACACATGTCAGGCTCCAGAATGCATAGGCCAGGGGGCCAGCCAGGCTCTCACCTCTTTCGGGTGCTGCTCGGATCTGGCGGGAAGGCAGCTGTGTCCAGCACACCCTGGGTATGCAGTCCTTTCCCTGCCCCGCTGCCAAAGGAGCCCTCCAGGGTGAAGCCATTGGGGAAGGTGACCTTGCCCTGTACACCAGGGAAAGGAAGCAGGGATGCCTGTCTGTCTGTCCAGCTGCCCTTCCCGCCAACCATGACAGGCCTCGTGCCTGTCCATCCTGGGTCACGGAGGCTAGGGACTAATAGGTCGCCTTCCCACTACCCAGCCTGAGGGGCTCATAACCCTCCACGTCCGCAGGCCCCGACCAAGGGCTGTGCCAACAGCCCAGGGGCTCACGTCCGAGGCAGGAGACTGGAAGGGAGAGAGGAAGGGACTCTCGGGTCAGAGCAGGAGAACCACCGCTGTGGGACTTGGGGAGGGGTGGGGCTCGGGATAAGACCAGAAGTAGGAAGAGGCCTGGGGAAGGCAGGAGGTGTGCTGGCCTGGGGAGGGGCAGCGGCCGCTGCACGGCTGTCCCACTCAGAGCACTCCTGGCCTCCCTGCTTTAGATGTCACAGTGCCCCCCAGTCATTAGGAGACTGAAACAGCCCCCACATTTCCAAAGGCCCAAGCAGGGCCCAACTGCTTTCTGCTGGGTCAGCTCAGGCAGGACCGTGCTGAAGGACAGTCACTGCAGGGGCCCCTGCCCAAGGCACTGATGCCAGGAGAGGGGGTGGATTCCCACCCAGGGGCCTGTCGGGAGACACAGACCAGCCACCAGCACACTGCAAACCCAAGGTAAATCCGCCTGTCACCTCTTGCCTCCCACCAGGATCGAATCACAACTCCACAGCAGGAGGGGGTCACAGCGCCCACCCTCTGGATGCCGTGGACATGGGAGAGGCCCTCCCCCCACTGCCCACACCCTCAGCCCTGGGTCCAAGTGGAGAGATTACAGGCTCCACCTGAGGCCTCGGCAGGAGTGGAGTAGGTCTCGGCGGTCCTCACCTTCCCCACAAGGGTCAGGTCCCTGGTGAAGTTGCCCTCATACAGGGAGTCATCTTCAGACAGGAGGATCCCGGGGCCCTAGGGAAGGAAGCCGGAGTAGAAGCAGTGGAAGGGCCAGGAGACTGGGGATGGGGAGGGGACGGCAGGAAGACAGAAAGTAGGTAACAACCCAGGGGCAGAACGGTCTCGAGCCCTGTCATACCTCCCAGGACTGTGCTGAGGTGGGATGCCAGCCCTTGGCCCGTTGAGTACTGAGCACCTGCCCCATGGACCTCATTCCTGGGTTACCCCGAACGACTGCCTGGGACTTGGCTCCTTCCCTCCAGCAGCCTCTCTCAGGAAGCCTCTTGGGGGCCCTTCCTTTGCCACCTATGGCTCAGTGCTGGGCTTCTCCTCAGCCACCCCCACTTCCCTGTCACTGATCCTCGGTGACAGTGGAGCAGACCAGGCTCCCTTGTTGCATTGGCTGCCAGGAAGTTCAGAGCCCAATGGGATATAAATGTGTGTCCTACTTGAATCTATTCTGTGTCTATTCTTATCTTTTTTTCCTCTTTCAATCCCTTCCAGAACAAAGTGGAGCATAAGCCAATGTACAAGCCATAATAACAAGCAGAGTCACCAGGCCAGAGCCCTACTATGTGCCCGTGCATCTGGCCAGGTGTGGGTGAGGCAGGAGGCCGGTGCTGGTGTGCCTGGGCTCAAGAGACCTGGGTGTGAGTCTCAGCCCTGCCACTGAATAGAATGTGACACCAGGCAGGTTCTCTGACCTCTCTGAGCTTCACATGTGTCACTCATCCACTGGGGACAGTGACATGATCCACAGGGTTCCTGGGAGGATCCCATGAGATCGTGCCGGGAGGTTGAGCTCAGGCTGGGCCTCTGTCCATTGCAGAAGGTGCTAGCATCATCGTTACTGTGCACTTCACTCTTGCCAATTTCCCTGTTTACAGTAAGTAGTGAACCTGAGTTGCTGATGGGGAAACTGAGGCTGGGAGGGCCAAGGCCAGGGCGGGTGGCAGAACTGCATTCCTGCTGAGGTTCTGGCTCCCTCTAGCACCTAGGAACCCAGCTTCCTGCCCCATCCACCCCTGCCCAGCCTCTGCTCAGCGTCGGGGCCCTCAGAGCAGGGGGGGCTCCAGAATTCAGCCCCAGCGCAAGGAGAGGGTAGCTCAGGGCACACACGGGTCACCCCACTCACCACCATCTTGTCTGCCTGGAAGGTCCCCTGGTAGCAGACACCAGCCTGGGTGACCATGACCCCTGGGCCGTGGCGCTGGTCGGCCTGCCACATGCCAATATAGCGCTCACCCCTGGGGAGGAGCCAGAGAGGGATCAGATTGTTCCTGGGCATTTCTGTGTGCTCTGCTAGCACGGTTGGGGTGGGGGTGGAGAGCAGGTAAGGAGCAATGATAGCGCCTGAATCCACTCAACTCACACACAGGGCGAGAGAGGTCAGGACCTCCAAGAGGTAGAGAGGGTGGAGGGAGGGAGGGAGCATGCCAGAGGGAGGGTATCCTGGCAGGCTTCCTGGGGGAGGTGGCAGGAAGGGCAGATGGCATGCAAAGCCACGGAGGTAGGAGCCTACAACAGATACAACAGGTATGAGGGGACATTCAGTGGTCTAGAAGACTGGAGGGGTGCACGGGTGGCACGGCAGGGGTGAGGTCAGAGAAACAGGCAAGCCTTGAATGCCAGGCCAAGGGCCCTGGGCTTTGTCTCACAGCACAGAGAGCCAGGAAGGGCTGCAGTCCTTACGTGGGACTGGACTAGGGGTCAGAAACTCCTCCCAGACAGCACAAGGAGGAGCCAGACTGGGGAGGCTCCTCAGTCAGGGAGCTCAGGGCCCCTCGTTCTGAGCCTCAGCATCAACCAAGGTCGTGGACGGGAAGTGAGGGGCTTCCGGGGGACTCTGGGGAGCACAGATGGACTGGACCCACTGATGACGGGCCCCGCGCCCCGGGGCACCCTAGTCTGTAGGGTCCTCTCTGCCCCCCTTCCACCCGCGGGGGCGGCGCCAGGGCGCTCACCTGTCACCGTCCTCCTCGACGCCGTACCCGCTCCGCTGGCCCCTCTCCCAGTGGCCCGTGTACTTGAAGGGCTGCGGGGCCTGCGGGGCGCTCTCGAGGACCCCAAATCCGTGCCGCAGGCCCGCCCGGAAGTAGCCTTTGTACACCTCGTCGGTGCCGTACCTGCAGAGAGTCCTTGGCAGCTGGCCCGGCCTCCCTGAGCTCAGCCGGGGGACCCGCCGCCCCACGAGCCCGCCCCGCCGCCGGCCGAGGGTCACTTACTCACAGATGCCGTAGCCACACATGCTGCCTTCCCGCCAGTGGCACTTGTAACAGTCAAATTTGTCCTCTGAGGCCTGAGGCACCAGGCGGATACCGAAGCTGCCAGTGTGGGGCGTGGGGAGGCAGTCGGCACCCGGGCTGTCACCTTGACCCAAGACACCCCACGACACCCCTCCTTGCCACCCCAGAGTGTCCCTGCCTCCGAGGGGCCTTCTCAGACAACGGGGGAGAATCTCCCAGGTGCCCAGGCGTCTTTTCTTCCCAAGGCCACTCTCAGGATACCCCCCTGTCCCACCCCCCGGCCCCTCATGCGCCCTGGGAGCACCTTCGGGCACTGACCACTCCCTCCATGACCTGCCCCCTCCTCTGGGCTTTCCCTCTTGTGCAACAAGGGGAGCTGGACCAAATGGCCTTAAGTCCCTTTGTGAGGTTTGGGACTCGAGGAGGGGGCTAGGCTGGTGACAGGGGCGGGGGCGAAAGCCACTCGCCGGCCCACCACCCGCTCCTGCAGCATCCCCAGCCTTACCCGTGCTCCAGGCCCTGGCAAAAACTCCCCACGTGATTCCGGCCATCGGGCCACTTCAGGGTGCCCCTGGAAGACAGTAGAGGTCCACACACATAAGGCCCGTCAGAACCATCCTTCAACACACACAGGCCCCCCAGCCGACCTCCACCACTCTCTCCAAGGCCCAGGTTCCCCTTGGACTGGACCCTCTGCCTCCAGCCAGCCCTCTTCTCTGACCCACAGGGGCTCTCAGCCCTTCCTGACTCCTGGCACACCTGCCCCAGCAGCCTCCAGCACACTCACCGCACCCCCCAGGGAAACATCCAGGTTCCCTTTTTCCCTTGACCAACAGGAAGCTCCGAGCTAAACTTCATGCTTAAGTCAAATGCTAGTCAGTGGTTTCCAGCATCCACCTCTCCTCTTCTGACGTGGCATTGTTTTTTGTTTTGGGGTTTTTTGGTTCCTTTGCTTCCTCAAGCCCTTTCTGGAAGCAGGCAAGGTATCAGAAACTAACGTGCTTGTGAGCGTCACCTTGGCAAGTGCCTTCTACTTTCTGGGGCGTGGCTTTCCCAGCTGTAGCGTGGGCGGGGGTGCACATTCTTCCAAAGCCCTCCCGCTTGTGGGGTCACGCAGACCTGCGGCTGAAGCCGGACTCACCTAGAACCTGCCCGAAGGTGTTAGGTAAGTCATGCCAATCTCTGGCCTCAGTTTCTACACCTACGGAACGGGCGGTAACACTCCCCTAGAGTGTTCTTGTGAAGACTGGTGGAGACAGGAGGTCTGCAAACCATTTCCACTACCACCTCGTGCTACATGGACATGAGAATTATCCTTCCGCCCTCCCGAGAACAGTAACTGCAGACCTGAAGTCTGTCCCATGCGCTCTGGGCTCATTACCATCATCCGGACTCTACCCGGCACAGACCTACTATGGGCCATGCCCTGTTCAACGGGGCTTAAGACAGACTGGGAGACAGACAGAGTTGACCGACTGATGCAGGAAGAAAAAGCCTTTGGTTGGTGCCCGGAGGTGACTGGGTCCTGTCTACCCCTCAGACTCCCAGGAGGAGCCCTGCCTTGCTGGGCCTGGAGCCGCGGTCACTCACCTGCCATGGGGCCTGCCCCGACACCACTCGCCCTCGTAGGTGGCCTGGCAGAGCTGGCCCTCCGCACGGAAGGTGTATGCCACGCAGCGGCAGGTGGGGGGCTCGGAGGGCTCCCCGCCTGCCCCCAGCACAGGGAAGTCCTTCTTCCCACGCAGGGCCTGGCACACAGCCTGAGTCACTTTCCACTGCCAGACCATCTGGTGGGGACAGGGGATAGGTCACTGCTGTGCCAGAGGCCCCTCTAGGAAGCCTTGTGGGGTAGCTCCCGACAGTACCCCCTCCCCCACCCCCCGACCCTGTTCTGGCACTTGGGGGAAACTCCAACCCCACCCTGCTCCCTCGGGCCCCGCATCCAGACCCGAGATCCTGGTGTACAGTTTCGGGGCCTGCCCAGAGGGGCCAGACTGAACCACCGGAACCAACACAGGCCCTGGTCCCGGCTTCCTAGGGAAAAATGCCCTGTGCTCTGTGGCATTCTGATGCCTGACCCCAGCTGACCACTGCCTCGCTCTGACCGTGACCCCAGTGGCCTGGCCACTCCCACGGAGCCTCCAGGGTGGTACACCTCCCCCTCCTCTCCTGCTGTGTCCGCTCACTCCTCTCACCCCACCACCCCGATTCACAGCTCACCCACACTCACCCGGTCTTGGGGGTCCTTGGAGCAAAAGGAGAGCTCTTCCTCAGGTGTGAGGAGGTGAAAGGTGCACCTAGACAGATGGAGGTGACGAGTAGGCCCCAGCTCTGTCCAGGACGCTGTTCCGGGAGGCCCCAGCCCTGGGGTGCGGGCAGTTTCATGAGGGTGGAGGGACAGAAGGCCCAGGGTGTCATTGGAGGGGGCTGCTCACCCGTCCTGCCCAGGATCCAGCCACACCAGCTTCAGATCAAAGGTGTGGACACTGTGACCCTGGAAGATGGGGTACCGGGGTCACCCAGGGCCCAGCCCAGACGCTCCCCCACTGCTCTGGCCCAGGCTTGCTCCAGGCACCAACCTGCAGCCACACCACTGGGTGTCCCCTGGCTGCTCGGTCCAGCAGGCCCAGCACTGAGCCTGCTCCCCAACTCCAGGGTGGCCCCTCTGTCTCCCTTCCCATCTGAGGGCCTGGCAGGAACCCAGGAGCAGCTTCCCCTGCCCCCACATCCTGCTCCAACATGGCCGCAGCTTGGACACCATAGGCCCCTGCTAGAAACCTCTCTTAGGCTCCTACCGCCTGGGGGATGGAGACCTCACTGCTGAGCCGGACCCCTGAGACCACACAGACTGATCCCGGCTCACAGGTCCCCACTCCTCACCCCTCCACACCAAGTTGCCACGGCCCTTCCACACTCACACCTTCTCAAGCTTGCCCCCAAACCTCCCTCAATCTGACCCTTTGCTCACGCTGCTCCTTCTACCTGGAAAGCCATCCCTGCTCTGAGAACTGATGAACATCCCTTCCTCTAAGAGATTTCACGTAGCGACCTCCTGACCTGGCCTAGGCAGGCCAGTCACTGCCTCACTGCCCCAGGAGGAGGGGGGCCAGGCCCAGACCCGAAGGGCAGGAGGAAGGTGCCAGACACAGGCAGGGACAAGGGTGGGCCTGGCACAGGACATGCAAAGGTCCAGAGGTAGGGAAGGGCACAGAGCATTTAAGTGACAGTATGTCATCAGTGTACCTGGAGCACAGAACGCGAAGTCGGGAGTGGAGGGGAAGTCAAACTGAATCAGAACCCCCAAACCAGGTTTCAGGAGACACAGGTCTGGGCAAGTAGCCTCCCTGCCAGGCCTCAGCCTCCCTGTCTGCAGGGGAGTCCCAGACTGACATTCTGAGGGGACAGAGAAGACAGTGCTCTGGCTATCACGAGGGCAGTCTGAGGTCAGGGGGGAACTAGGCACAGTCAAGTTTACAGGCCAGGGAACAATCCCAAACCCCCGGCCTGGCTCCCCCTTTGACTTTGCTGATGTCCAGAGCCCAGGCACTGCTTCCACGTGGCACTTTCCTCTGGAAGCTTCGTGTGTGCCCCGAGTGGTTCATCCAGCCCTCCTCAGCCACCAAGAGCCACCCAGGACCTCCCATCTGGGGCTCCTCTCCCACATAAGGAAGAGAACTAAGAGTTGTCCAGCACCCGTGGAAGGACAAACTCACGAGCATCCCATTTTCCAGATGAGGAGACCGAGGTGATGTTGAGCAGGGCTGCTGGCTGGCAAGGGCTGAGGCTGGGTGGCACCTGGAGCAGCCTTGCCCAAAGGCGCCCCGCTCCTGCAGGGATGACGCCACCTGCCACCCCCACCCCGGCACTGCCTGCTTCTCAGGCCCCTACCCCTCCCCTCCCCATGAGCCCGAGTTTTCGCTCCCAGCTGTCTCCTTCCCTTTGCTTTCTCAGCCAGGCCCCAGACTCCCACCGCGGCCCCAGGACCTCTGCTCAGCCCCACCCCAACCTGCAGCAAGACGAGGACATCATCAAAGAGCAGCACGCGCTCTGCCCGCAGCGGGGTCACCGTCACCGGTACGTCCTGGCTGTCCTGCAAGAGTCGGCGTGCAGGGGTGCAGAGCACATCCTGGGGAAGGAGAGCAGGGAGGCACGGGGCTCAGGCACCCCCATCCCGGTGGCTGTACCCACTCCTCTGCCTGCCTCTGCCGGGAGCACCAGCGCCTGCAGTCCGAGCATCTCCTGGAGGCCCCCAGCTCAGCGATGGACACCGGGGCGCCCAGTCTGGAGGGGCAGCCCAACTTGCCTTGAAGCTTCGCTTTGACGCCCACCCCGCCTCGAGCCACCGTCCCTGCCAAGCCCCCAACAACACTCACAGGGGCTCTGCAGTCCCTGCCTCTAGCTGGGCCCCAGGCCTGTCACACCCTCTCAGGGCACAGGGGGCTTTCCCCCCAGCGGGGGCAGTGCATGCCACGGCAGGCAGTGACAGGAGGATGGGATCGTTTGGTGGCATCCCAGGACAGGGGGCCAGCTCTGACTGCTCTTCCCCAGAGCCAGCTCACCGCCTGGCCCGGGAGGTGCTCCACAAGCAGCTGAGGAGGGCTACACAGATGGACCTGCCAGCCACCTGGCTCGGCCACCGCTCCCACTTCCAGACGGGGAAGCGGACATTCGGGGAGTCCAGCAGTCCCCTTCCCTCCACCCGTCGGGCCTCACACTCACTCTCAGCCGGCTGCTCAGGGAGTGCCGGAGAGCCTGCATGGCCAGGGCCTGATCCAGCGCCTGCCTCATGAAGGACTGCAGGTTCCCGAAGAGGGTGGCCGCGTGCACCACCAGCTCCCGCGTGGGGTGAGGCTGCGGGGACACAGAGCAGCTGGTGGGGGGGCGGGGGCTTGCCAGAACCTCCCCCCACCCCGTGATGCTTCCCCAGCCCTGGCCTGGCCCCGGCTGCTCAGAAGGTCTGATCAAAGCCAAAGTCTGTCCCTTTCCCCCTGCCAGCCCTTCCTTCAGGGAGAGGCCAGCGCGAAGGTGCTTCCAGAAGGCTGCTGGGCCTGGGCCAGCTGTCCTCACACCCAGTACACAACTCTCCAGCTGCTCCCGGGTCTCTGCCCGGCTCCACTAGGGCACAGCCATGTACCTCAGACAGGATGGGGCAAGGACAGGCCCCGTCAAACCACCCCCCACCCCAGTCGGAACACGGCTCTAACCCCAAAGCACGGTTGGGTCCTTCTCAAACCGGGGTTCCTGGGTCAGGTGAGTCCCTGGAGCTGGGGCCCAGTGAGCGGCCCCCAGCCCCCCGACATCCCTACTACTTACGTCCGCAGTGCTGTCCCCAAGGCCCAGCAGGAGGAACACATACTGCTGCACATGATGGGCCAGCGGCTGGTGGAGGGCCTGGGCTAGCGCCGTGCCCACAGAGGCCTCGGAGCTCACGCCCGACAGCAGCTGCCACAGGGCCTTCCGCTGGCCCCGCCAGAACTCCCTGGAGGAGGGAGGGCCACACACCACCTTCTCTCCCCTCCTCCATTCCTGAACCCACCGCCATCGCCCTCCACCCCACCCCAGCTAAGCCCCCAGATCCCAGGAGCAGTCCCAGACCCCAAACTTCTCTCCTATCAGATAAACGCAGTTTATCTGCACAGTCCGTGGCAATATCTCCGTGTAAAGGGCTCGTTGAGTCCAACCGTGCACCCTGAACAGGACCGCCCCTCCTTCCCCTTCCCAGGGCCAAGCTGAGCTAGTGGATATCTGGACTGTGCTCACAGCCCCCCCCCCCCCAGACTTCTTCCCTCTCTTCCGGTGTGGAGTGGTGTGGAATTGTTAGAACCAGGAGTGCTCGGGGTGAGTCATGGGCTGTGACACTTGCTGCTCTGGGGATGGGACTTCCCCGACCTTCCCTCCCAGACACCCCCGCCCGCCCTCTGAGCGCCCTGCAGCATCCTGGGCTCACCTCCTCTTCTTTGCTGCCTTCTGAAAGGCCTGCACCGCCACGCAGCTCACGTAGGACTCGATGTACCTGCCGGCAACACAAGAGACAGCCTGCAGGCCCAGCCCACGGCTTCCCCCCCAAACCCCTGCCCTGCCGGGGTCCCTGGATCCCACTTGCTGAGTGCCCGGCCCCAACCAGATAATTCCAACTCAGTCTTTCTCCCCTGGGAGGCCCCAAAGCTCAGGTCTGGGGTGTCTGAACCAGCGCCTGGTGGCAGCCCAAGCCCCAAAGGCCAACCCCAGGTGAGCCTCCCACAGACTGAACCCAAACCTCGGCCTCAGCCTGACCCCGGTGAGCCCTGGTGTCCGGTGGTGGGCACGCTGATGCCCAGGCCAAGCCCCAGCCTTCCTTGCTGTCTTACTCCACATGGACTTGTAGCACGCGGTCGGCGTCGCGCAGCAACAGCAGGGACTCCAGGCCCACGGTGTCCTGGTGGCCCAGCCTCTCCTGCAACGAGTGCAGGCTCTCCTCCGTCACTTCCCAGAGCCGCTGGGAGCTCTGGTGCAGCTGCTGCAGGAGCCGCAGGCCCTCTCTGCCCTGGGCATCCGAGGGCTCTGGGGCTGGGGCGGGGGGCACAACCGTAATGTGAGGGGGCGGCGCCCCACAGCCCAGGAGCTGCGGCCAAAGTCCTGCATCCTCAGGGTCCTTGGGCCGGGACAGGAAGCTGACGTGGCACCCTGAGCTCAGCAGGGACGGGCAGGCTGGAGCGCGGGGCAGCACCCGTGAGGGGTCGGGGGGGGCATATATCCACCCCCTCACGAAACAGGGACAGAACGCATGACCTGGGGCACCAAGTACACTAAGTCCCCTGACTCTCTGGGCTTTCTCAGGTCTGGGGTATGGGGTCCGTAAGATCCCGTGGTCCCCTGGCACCCACAGATGCACGGACAAAGCCCCCAAGTGGGAGGCACCTGACCAAGGTCATTTCACAAGTGAGACCCCAACTGGGTCATGCCCTGGGTGAGAGCGGGATGAGAATCCTGGCAGAGAATCAGGCCCGTGCCCTGGAAGAGGTGGGATTTTGATTCTATGTACAGCTGGGTCTAGGCCAGGGGTTCATGGCCTGGCCCTTCGGGGTGCCTCAGAGAAGAGAGCAGCCAGTGGCTGGAGGCAGAGCCCCGGTCCCATCAGAAGATGCCGATACCAAGTGTCCCCACTCCCGTCTGAGGCTGAGAATGCTGTGCCTCAGAAGGTCTAACAAGGTAAGACTCGGATCCCCAGGATGGTTCCTGTGTCCCCCACCCTCGCCGCTGCCAAGCCGAGACTCACTGGTTTCAAGCAGGGGCTGGAGGACAAGGCTGTTGATGCGGGCGAGGGTAGCCGAGAAGACCTCCTCCAGCCGCAGCAGGGCCTCCTCCTCTGGGCTGCACATGGCCGGAGCGCTGCCCTCAGAGCCTGTGGACGGGGCACAGGCCAGAGTGAGGGCACCAGCCAAAGCAGGGTCAGTGCCATGCCTTCTGTCCGTGTGCCCGGGACCACCCGCGACGGATGTGAGCTATCAGCCCAGGTGGCCTCAAAGGGGAATTTCTGGACTAGCCGCCAACCCCTGCCCTGCTCTGCCTCGGGGGCCCAGCTGAGGGGACCTGCCCGAGTAGGAGGGAGGCCTCAGAAGTGCCCAGGAAGCATCCCTTTTTAGCCAAAAAGGCAGGTGCTCCTCAAGCCCCGTTCTGGCCTGCTCATTCCCCTGCTCAAATATCCACCGTGGCTCCCAAAGGCTCAGAGTGATATCTGAGGGTGTTCTGACCTCGCTCCCTCCCCTCCGAGCCTCTGGAAGTGTGGACCTACTGCCAGAGGAACCCAGCCTTTTTCTCAAGGCCATGGCTCAGGACCCCTGTCACCCATAAAGGCTACGTAAGCAAGGAGAGGTCTGGGGGAATAGGGAGCCATGGAGGATCTCAGGGCAAGGAAATGGTAGGACCCAAAGTCAGACTTCTGGAGATGGGCGTGATGACAGCTGCAGAAGAGATGGTGCCGAGCAGTGGGAGGTTGAGGTCAGCGTGGGTGACAGCTAGACCCTCCGTGCCCCCCAACCTGCTGACCCTCCTGTGCCCGGAGGAAAGAGGGAGGGGCTGCAGGGGTGGGCAGGTGGGCTTGAGTTTTTGGACTTCCCACCCTGGAGTGAAGGACCCACCACACAGGCAGGGGATCCCCTGGGAATGTGGCTTTCTGATGAGAAGGAGGGGCAGCGAGGGGCCTGGGCTCCAACCCACCCCCACAGCCAGGCTGCAGCCTCCAAGCAAACACAGCCCTCTCCCACCAGAGCTGGGTGCCCTCACCAAGCAAAGTTCATCTGCCCAAATGACCCGACCAGACATCGCAGGGTTGAGAGCTGGAGGGTTTTTTAGCCCTAGACCCTCGCACTGCCCCTCCCTGGCTCTGACACTGAGGCTCTGCAGTTAGCTGACCTGGGTGGGGTGGGAGACAGAATCGAAGCCGCTGGAATGGGCAGGCGACACAGACCCAAAAGGGCAGACGGGAAGGGGTCTCATCCCTGCCAACCCAGCCCCAGTGGCACCAGAGGGCATTCCAGGTCCCTGGCAAAATCTACAACTTCCAGGGAAGAGGCTCTGGGGGAGCGGGGCGGCTGCCTCCGAACTCTGGCCAAGGGCCCAGGCCCAGGCATTCCTGCCCCACCTTTCCTGCCTCTGCTGCTTCAGGAGGGCGAGGCCTTGGGAGGGACAGGCAGGAAGGGGAAGCAGCTAGACACCCAGCTGTGGCCTGCTCTCTCTGTGGGCCCCTGCGGCAGCCCCGGGGACTCCCCCCCCACCATGCCCCCTTCCCTGACCTGGGGCACCAGGGCACGTCACTCCAGGTCAACTCAGGCAGTCCAGCAGAGCCCAGCCAGAGGGCCAAGGTACAGCAAGTGTGGTCCGCCTGACCCTCTCCCCCATTATCTCCACAAATAGATGGAATGGAAAGGCCCTTTGGGGGGTGCCTTTTCCATCCTCAGCTGGCAGCCAGTCAGTCAGGGTCTGAACTGAGAGGTGAGGACACAGGCTAAAGGTAGAGGAAGAGGGTGCAGCCAGCACAGAAGGTGCGGACTGGGAACCAGATCAGGGCGAGTGTGGACCTGCCAGTCAAAGGCCTGGGACTGGGAGGTCCTGAATACCAAGCATCCCCCACACTCACAGTGACCTGGAACCCACCCCAGCCACCCTGCACCCAGGACACGGAGCTCTCTGTCCCTCTCCACCTCAGGCTACCCCTCTCCCCTGCACAGAGCTGGCGGCCACCCCTACCCTGCCTGCACCTGTGGCCCCCACCCCAACGGCTCCCACGGGACTCCCTGCTGACCGCCCGACCCACTGCTCAGTCCTGGTCATGTTCCAGCTTATCCAGAGCCCTACTCCTCTCTCGGCCTCAATCACCTCCTCTACGAAATGGGGGTCTGCTTAGCTCAGAGCTTTTGAACTACATAAGCCCTCCCTAGAAAGGACAAACTGGTGGGGGGAGCTGCTCTGGGCCTAGAGACCTGGTCCTCAGGCTCCCTCCCCGCTCAAAGCAGCCTGGGCCCCTTAGGATGAGTCTTACAGATGCGGACTGGCAGACACAACTCTAGGACCCTTTCAGATCTGTGGCCCCAAAGCGATGTCTACCCCTACGGAACTGAGGCACACTGCCCACAGGAAAGGCCAGAAGTTAAACACGGCCGGAGAGGTGGTGGGTGGGGGTAAGGGTGCAGACAAGGCTGGGGATCTGGCCCATTGGGCCCTGCTCCTTGGCTAGGAAGCTTGGGGCTTCATCCTGGAGGCAACCAAGGGTGTGAGAGCAGGGAGCAGACCAGGCATGAGTGTGTTTGGGAGTGGGGGGAGGGCTAAGCTACAACATGAGAGCAACCCAGCAGGCGTAATCCCTGCTCAAACCCGTCATACCCCCAACCCACCCAGCTCTGGTCAAGGGCATGGCCTCCTTACCCTCGTCCTGCACCCAGGTCTAAGGTTCCTTAGTGGTAGGCTGCACGTGACGTACCTATGGAGAAACTGAGCCCCAGGACGGAACTGGAGGGTCAAGACACTACGTGCAGAGCGTGTGCAGGGCTCAGACCCAGGCCTCTGGCTGCCTGTCCCACCAGGCTCACCTGAGCTAGGGGTTCAGAAAGGCTGGGTGACTCGCCTCAGGGCACACAGCAAATTCCCAGCAGGGCCCAGCCTCCTACCTCCTCAGGCAGCCTTGGTGCTCCCTGTGGGGCGGGGTGAGGACAGAACTGGCTAGTCCCGGCGTGCCCAGGTGAGTCAGCTGCCCGTCCCGTGTCAATCCAACCAGCAGCCAGACCTGCTCTCTTCCCTGCATTCCTGGCCTCTGTCCACGCCAGGTTGCTCTCAGGCAGGGTCACTGAGGCCTCCCCTACCCTCTCCAAGGCCCCTCTGGCCCCTCAGGCCCCTGGGCCACACCCTGTCATGGCACCCATGCTGGTATTTCCTGGTCTGGACAGGCAAGGAAGTCTTGCTTGCCATGGAGACTTTTTCCTGGGCTGCTCCAGAGTCCCCTAAAACAACCAGCAAGCGCAGTGGTAAACAGAGCAGAGAGGGGCTGCCCAAGGGAGGGGGCACTCAACTGCCACAGCTGACCCCTCAGTCTTCACTTTGGCCTCTCCCCCAGCACCCCTTCTCTGACCGTCCATGGCTCTGAGCTTCTTGTCCTAGACACACACACCCCCAACTCCCAGTCTCTCACAGCTCCCCTGCCCCTCCCTGGCCCAGCACACGCAGTCCCCAGAGTTTCCCAAACATGGGATCCTGTTCCAGCCACTAGGCGTTTGCCCATGCCGGTCTCACTGAGGGCGTCACCTCCTCCTGGCAGTCTCCCAGGCTGGGCGAGGTCCAGGGGGCGGCCCTCGCACCCCAGCCAGGGGGTGCGGAGGCTATCCCTGCGCTGCCCCTAAACCCGAGCCGGGTGACCACGGGGCAGGGACGACGAGGTCGAAGCCCGCTGGCACGGAGGGAGCCTTGGGACAAACTCAGACGGCCCCGGTGTGAGTGCCGCCTGGGACCGAGGAGTCGTGGAGGGATGGTGACGCGCCGGCCCAAGGGGGCGCTAGGAAGGTCCCACCTGGAGTGAGGGGAACGCGGAGCACAGGAGCCCGCCCACAGACGCGCGACCTCCGGCCCGCCCTTACCTGTGCGGTGCCGGTGCCGGGAGCGGGGAGAGTCGCCGCGGCCGCTCGCTCCCCGCCGCCCGCACGCCGCCCCCCGCAGTCCCGGCGCCCGCCACGCCCCCGCCACGCCCCCGGCGTTCGCCCCGCCCCGCCTCCGGGAGTTGTTAGTGGAAGTTGGGGCGGGCGCCGACGGACTCGCCAGGCAGGAGGTGGGACGCGGCGTCGGTCAGCCCCCCGCCCGACGTCTACTCATAAGGCCTTTCCCGGGAGTCCTCCGGGGTCCGAAGGCTCCTGGGACCCACGGGGAGTGTGAGGAGGAGGACTGACTCCTCCGCCCCCTGAAACACACACACACTCGCTCGTTCGCTCACTCACACTCTCACTCAGGCCCAGCCTAGCCTGGTTTCCTGGGGAAAGGCTCCCAGAACAGCAGGCAGTGCCCGGGAAGCAGCCTGGCTTTCTTGGCCCTGGCGGGGCCCTCCCGGTGCACTCGCCCCTATTCTGACACTCTGGGGCCTGGGTGCAGCCCGGTGACCTCCTCCACCCGTACAGAATCACAAGAAACTTGAAGCCAAGAGTGGGGGAAACCGAGGCTGCCCTGCGGCCCCTTGGGCCAGATGTGTACGGCCAGTCGCCACTTCTTTCTGTGTGGCCTTGGGGAAGTCCGCCCGTCCGCCCCCACTCCTGGGTCTTCACATGGCCCAGTAGAGCGAGAAGCCAGCGCTTGTCTGCTCCAGGGCCTGTGACCTTGGAAAGGGTGGTGGAAGCCTAATCCCAGGAGGGGGAGGACAATGGTTCAGCCTGTAACAAAGGAGCCCGCTGTCTGCTGCCTGGTCCCCCTCCAGCAGCCACACCAGCCTCCCCCCCATCACTTCCCGTGGAACACGGGTTCCAGGGGATGACAGGAGTCATTGCCCCTTTCATGGCTGACAACACTGAGGCCAACAGGCAGTGGAAGAGCAGAAAGGTAGCCCACCAACCCCCTACTCAAGTCTGAGGGGTTGGGAGTCATGCCCCATTCTGCCAAGCTAAAGAGAGATTCCCCCAGTGGAGGGGGCACATGATGGGTGGAGGGGGCACATGATGGTTCGAGGGGTTCCTTCCCAGGGGAGCAGGGTCTCGGTGGGTCTGTGGGTCCCTTGGCACATGGGAGTGGTCACGCAAGGGGTTTCTGGGGCTTGGGAGGAAGGGACAAGGCCACATGTAGAGAGAACAAGGCTGTCTAAGAGTGTGCGTTCTCACTATGTGTGACAAGCACGGCAGGCGGGACAGAGTCCGGAGCAGGAGGAAGCTGATTTTATGTTTGGCTTCTCTGGGCCAGCCCTTCCCCTCTTGGGTCTCAGTGTCCTCATCTGTACCTGTAGCCGAGGGAGGGCAGTGCTGCCTGGGCTGGAGCAGGAAAGGACAGGCCCCCTCCGCTTCCTCCCTACGGGGCCCAGACTTCCTGTTCAGCCACATCTAGGGGAATTGGAAGGGGGCCTGGTCTTCCCTTCACCACCCCCAGGCTGGGTGACCTCACCAGCATTGCCGAGCCCCAGTCTGATTATCTGCCAAATGGGGCAAAACCTGCCAAGCCTCTCTACCCCTCTCTCTCTTGGATAGGGCCAAGTCATTTTGTAATGCCCCCAGTAGTGCCCAAAGGACAGCCTCCCCTGGGTCCACCTGCCCTTGGTCCCCCGCAACATGGCCAAGGGCCCCTGCCCAGTCCCATCACAGATCTGCACACACCCACCCACACCACTCCCACGCCCCCTGCACACATGTATGATTCCACAGCCACAGGCATGTGTGGTGTGCACACTTATGTGTGCACACGGACCCATCTACTACTGAACGCACTGGCAGGACTCCCATGTAACACATCTCAGGAGGCAGCCCTGTGCGTGGGCCCATGCAGACCACGTGCCCATCCCCACGGACACAGACTTACATAACGCGCCACAGAACACACACTAAGACTCGCACTCAGACCCACAGAGAGGCGAGTGCAGAGTGCGCCTGCACGCCTGTGTACATGAGTGCCCTGGGACAAGAGCAAGTGCTTCTGTACACACAAGTCTCACCAGGCCCTCCCCAGCCCCACAGCTATTCTGGGCCAGGCCTGGGGCCAACAAGGTCAGAGACAGCCAGCTCCCAGCAGGCCCCAGTCACTGTGTCACAGGCCTAGGCAGCCCAGTTCCTTGCACCCCACCCTCTCCCCCCAGCCCGGGCAAAGTCCAAGATGTCCTGGATCCCAGCCTGGCTCTGTGACTGGGAGGATACCCACTCCCAACCCTCTGCTTCACCAGAGCTGAGCCTTGAGTCCTGGCATTTCTGGCTCCAAGAGAGAACGGTCACAGTTTCCCCTGGCCACTATCAGTTGACCCTTCCCATGGCTTCCAACCCAGAGGCCCAGGAGACTGAACCAGGTCCCTACCGGAAACCCACAGGAGCTCAAAATAGCACACAAAGGACAAACAGTGTTCCGCAGGCCAGCATTCATGCCACCATGCATGGAGGGGACACTGTTTTCCAGAGGAGCCTGGCAGGGGAGCCTGAGAGTCTAGAGTGCTGCCACCCCAGACTTGATGGGCCCTACTGGTAGTAGGGTGCAGGGGGATCTGGGGACCTCATAAGAAATAGAAATAGTACTGGAAAGGGGGCAGAACCCTGGGTTAGGGGCAGTTTCTGTGTGACCTGACGCAGGGCACAACCCCTCTCTGGCCCTCAATTCCTCCTAAGTACACAGAGGAGAGGAAGAAGAGACTTCGAAGATGGAAAAGCCTTTAGCTTTCAGGAAGTTTCTCTCACCGTGGTGTTTCACATTTTGGAGAATTGGGAAAAATGCAAATGTTTGACAAAGGGCCTTGAACGAGGTGCTGCTGGGTTTGACTACCGAGTACTAGCACGACTGCCTTTCCCCACAAGAACCACAACAGTCAGAAGGACTAGCATTGCCTGAAGGCCTGTGATGTGCAGGTGCCATGATACTGTCCTTATACCCATTTTACAGATGAGGGATTGAAGCTCAGAGAGGTTAAGTAGCCCACTGAGGCCTCACAGCCGTCAAGATGATCACGCCCCAGGAGTCTTGGTTTCAAGCTTTATTAACTTTAGTTGTTATAAAGTGTAAAGCTATAAATCTATAAGAAACATAATTTGCAAGTTTCATTACTTCAATTTTCTTTATGCTACTTTAGTTTTGTGAACTTTGGATAATAATTTCAGTTTATTCAGTGAACTTTTGCCATCCCTACGGGGCAAAAAAGGAAATGTAAATAAACTTCCAAATTGTGATTCTTGTAAATCTGGAGCTTTATAAAAGTTATAAAAGCTTAAAACTGTCTTGTTTCAGGACACCCTGTTCTTTTAAGTCAGTTTGACTTCAAAGCCTGTGTGACAGTATTTGACAGTGCCTTGGGGGACGTGGGGATCTAGGATTCTCGTGTTGGGTAAAAACTCTGGGTAAAAAGGTATAGCATACAGCGAGATCTCAACTATGTTCAAGAGCCAGCAGAGAAATGGAACCCGTGTGGAACAATGGCCATCTCAGGGGACAATAGGGACACACATGAATGTATTGCCTTTCAGATTTCTTCATTGAGCTTGCCCTGCTTCTGGAATGGAAAGACTGAACTTTACAGGAAACAGTGGCATCCCACCTCTCCTGGACTGAGCCCTCCTATGCTCAGCATTCCCATAATATAATCCTCCCAACAGCCCCTTGATGAGAGTCTTGTCCTTTCCATTCCACAGATGAGGAATTCAAAGCAGAGAAGAGTAATGGCTTGCCCAAGGCCACTGTCAGGCCCACTAACCTCAGCCCAGTCCAGCCAAGGCCTCTCTGACCCTGTGTCCCAAGGGTGACCTCCCTGGCTGGTGAGTGTGGCTTTCCTTAGCCTGGCCCATGACAGATGGCATGAGGGGGTGGGAGCTTCAGCAAGTGACTTGGGCTTTAGTAGAATTCCTGTTTGCTTGGCTAGGGCAAGCCTGGGGAGGATGGGGTGGCCCGGCCCAGCCCACCCAGCCCCCAGACTTGGCCACCCACTGTCGAGAATCCCTTGGGCCAGCTGTCCTTTGCCAGTGGCTCTCCTGTTTTTCTGCCTGCCTTGTGATCCCCCAGCCCTGTCACCTGTGGATGTCCACAGCTGGCCCTCTGCTCTCTGCTGTCACTCGCCTTGGTCCTTGCCCATCTGCTGCACCTCCGGGCTCTGAATCTAAGGGTCCCTAATTCTGAGGGTGGGCCTAATGCCCAAAGCACTTCAGCCTGCTCCACTGGTGTCCATGGTGATGAAGAATGCAGGGGTCCAACAGCTGGGCTGCTTCTCCAGCACTCGGCATGCAGGAGACAATTAACAAAGGAAGGAAGGGAGGAAGGGAGGAAGGAAGGACGGAAGGAAGGAAGAGGAGAGGAAGAAGAATGAACCAGAGAAGTCTCCCCACCCCAGACCTCCCTCCTCCTCCTCCAGAGCCCTCCTGGTCTCCACAGCTCCTCAGATCCACCCTCCCTCCATCCCTGGGTTGTCAAGGCTCATCCTGGGGTGAGGACCAGAGTGCATGTGGGCCAGGTTCAGTGTGAGGTCAGGATCATGGTTCAGACTGGAGTGAAAATTGGGGCTCAGACTGGGGCAGAGGCTCAGGGTCAGCCAGAGTCAGGAAAATGGCCCTCCAGCCCTTCCCGGTGGAGACTTCCCTGTCCCATGGGGCAGCAGATGCTGGCTTCTTCAGGAACCTTCCATAGTACCCGCAACTGGAGACTCTGACCATACCATCCCCTCATCCCCATCCCCCGCTCTAGCTCTGGTGTCCAGAGTGACCAGAGCCGTTTCCGGGCAGGAAGCCAGCCCAGAAAGCCCAGGACATCCCTGAGCGCCTGTCCCTATGGCAACCTGCCTGCCAACCCTCACCCCCACCCCCACAACCACCACTACCACCACCAGCCTGGGTCCAGTACGGTTTTTCAAATTCAGAACGTCAGACTGGGAAGGGCCTCCTACATCAGCAGATGCTAGCCCCTCCCCTTGCCCCAGATGGAGAAACTGAGGCCCGAATGCGGCAGGGAAGGTGGGACCTGTTGTTCAAGGACCCGCCCCTAGTCCGTCCTCTCCCTCCCACCCACTCCCATCCCTCGGCCCGGGCTAGATCGGGTTAGGGGAGGGGGATCCGGACTCTGATCCCCCGGGAGGGGGGCGGGCCCTCCACCCGCCGCGAGGTGGGGTCGGGCGGCACTGGAACCAGACACCGGCGATGAATAAATGATGCCCACGCGCGGCCTGCGTCCAGATCCGCACCGCGAGCGCCAGCTGGCGGGGCAGTCACCGGGCCAACGGCGCCCGGCCCCGCGCGGCCGGCTCCCCCCACCTGCGGCCGCGGGCGCGGAGCTGCGGGCGTGGAGATGGCGGGGCGGCGGCGGGGCGCGGGGCCCCTCTGGGCGCTGGGCGGCGCCGCGCTGGGGCTCTGCCTCGCGAGGGTCGCCGGGCAGCTGGTGGAGGTAAGGCGGGGGGGGGGGGGGCGCGGAGGGGCCGGGGAGGGGGAGGGGGGAGGCTGTGAGCGGCTGAGCAGAGGCTTTAGGGGACGCCCTTCTGACTGGGAGCTAGCTTTTTCCCTTCCAACTGCCCCAGCAGACCTGGATTCATGGGGTGACACGGCCCTGCCCACAGCGCTGGGGTGGGAGACGCAGCCCCCAACCCCAGGGTCCCCAGTCTGATGGGAGGGCACAGCCCCAGATTTCAGGAACATGAGTCCGGTCAGGGAGACTCACCCTGATCATAAGGATTCCCGGTCTGATTGGGGATAGAGCTTTGCTCAGCCCTTATGTCTTGCCTTTGGTCTAATGGGGTTCGGGGAGGGGTGGGGGAGGCATAAGTTCTTGGCTTCGATGACCTCTAGTCTGATAGAGGATATCTAGTCCCTGATCTTAGGGTCTGCTGGAGGAAAAAGCTTCTGCTTCGAGAAATCCTTCAGGGTCCCCTGCCTGATGGGGGAGACATAGCCTTGGGAAGGAGGTGAGGGCTTTTCCAAGCTGGAGGCTGGGGGCAGGAAGATGAGGAGACCCTTTATAGAGCAGCCATGTGTTGAGTGCAGCTCCCTGTGGAGCTCTTGGCCCTGGAGGGGAGGTGCAGGCAGGGCAGGACCCAGGCCTCTGGGGTCTTACTTCGTCCCGGGTGATAACGGAGAGCCGGCAAGGTCTCTGAGCAGGGGAGAGTCGTGGATGAGTCCTGGTACGGAAGGAGGAGGATAAATTGGAAAAGGGCACATAGTTGGGAGAGCTGGGGGAGCTGCTAAAATAACCCAGCAAGAGGTAAGGAGGGTGGCTGGGGTGGTTGGCCAGGAGCTTGCCCAGGACCTGGGAGGGCTGGGAGGGGAAGAGTGGGGGCCATTGCAGCCTCCCGGTCCTCTCTGTCCCTCATTCCTGCTGAGCAATGAAGGGGAGTCAAAGTGGCAGACCAGAACCAGAATTCTGGCACACGAGGCCAGAGGGAGAAGGCCCAGGAGGCAGGGCCAGGAGAAGCAGAGTTCAGAGCCTGTGCAAGGAACAGAGAGGAGAGGGCAGAGAGACAGAAGGGCAAGAGACAGCAAGGCGCCCAGGAGAGCCCTTGAGGGCGGGTACCAGGGGACAGGATGGGAGAGGGAGGACAAGAGTCTTATCCTGAGGACCTAACAGGACACAGCCCCGAACCTGAAGGTCCAAGAGACAAGAAGACAGAGCCCTGCACCCCGATATTATCCTGTCTGTGCTGCTGACCAGAGGATGTAATCAAAAGGCTGGCCTGGAGTCAGATGTCAGCTCCAGTGTCCCTGTAAGGGGAGCCAGGCTGGCTTGAGCCCCACAGAGTGTACCTGGGCCCCTATTGGCTGCCCCGAGGCCTCAGGTGCAGAAACTGAGCTGGCCTGGGTGTGGGAGAAGGCTGAGGGTGGGGGTCATGTCAGTTCTGAGCCAAGGACTCTTCCCCTCAGCCCCCAGGAGCACATCTTCTCCCTGCTCATCAAGGGAAATTGCCTTTGGAGTCCATCTGCCTGCCATCTGCCTACAGCCTAAGCAAGGGCCTGGCTGAGCCCAGGGGATCCAGGGAAGCACCAGAAGGATGGGTAGGGCTGGCGTCCACAGCACCACCCAAGACAGCCCCTACGGGCATCATTCTCCATCTGATGGAGGCCGGGGCTCCCAAGCTTTAGAGTTTAGACCTCCAGCAGTGCCCACCACACAGATGCCCGACTCTTACCTGTTACCCTCTACCCAAGATCCCTATCGGGGTGAGATCATAAGCTCAATTGCACCCGGAACAAGGCTAGAAGGAGAAGTTGTCAGAAGTGGGCTCTCAGCTGCCCGAGTTCAGAATCTGAGATCTTTTCTCTGGACCTGAGTGTCTTCCAGCCATACAGCCCAGCCGGACCAAGCACACGGAGCCTTAGGGTAGGGAACCCCGCCACTGCCCAGACCCTGGCCCTCACTCTACAGACATGTGTCTGCCCGCACATGCGTACTCCGACCACACGTGTGCCCTGTACCCACAAATATGTGCCCAGCCCCACACACATGTGCCCTGAACCCACAGATGTGCCCGATCCCACACACATGTTCCTTGACCCCACATACATGTGCCTGACCCTGCAAATGGATCCAGGCCCTGGGATGACGCTGAGGAGGGGTATCTTCTCATCATGTTACCATTCTGATTGGGTAGAGAGAGCTTCCCAGAGAGCCCTGGAACCGCCCCCACTCAAGGTACAGACAGAAATTGAGGCCTAGAGGTAAGAAGTCGCCCAGCCCAGTGTACCCTGGTTAAGCGAAAAGAGCTGGGGAATCATGTACCAATCCCAAGCACAGAGATTACCTGGGATATGCTGAAGGGCAGCCTTCTTTAGACGAGGAAGCACCTGACTTGTGGTAGGTGCCCAGTCCATGCACACGGAATCAGGGGAAAGACCGGATGGATGGTTGAGCTGTGAGTTGCCTTTCCTTCCCAGAAAGCCCAAAGAGACTCCATGTCTGTCCTTATTTGGTTAATCAGGAGACAGTGAATTCCCCAGATGCCCCAGGGTCCTCTCTCCCTCAGCATTAACCACCACCCCCCATCCCCCAGCCAAACTTGGTGACAGAGGTAGGGTCATCTCCCTCTCAGCTCCTCAGGTTAGGGACAGGTCCTGCCCAGACCCACCGGGCAGGCTCTTGTTCCCTCAGTCCCCCAGGGCAGGGCCATGTCCCCTAGACTCCCAGAGCAAGGGGCCGACCCCACTGGGATGGTGGGAGGTGGCAGGCTGTGCTCTGCTTGGGCGTTGTTCCAGCCATGCTTACAATGTTTGGCCTCTAGGTGTCGCTGCCGCATTGCAGACTAATTATCTGGTCCTGTACTGGGAGGACTCTGGCCTAGCCGCTGGTCAGAAGAGGTGACTCTGGCAGGGTAGGCAACTGTTGAGGTCACCCAGTGGGGGTCCTGGCCAGGCAGCAGAGCCACGGGCCCTGAGTCCAGCTCTACACCCCACCCCACACTGAGAATGCTTGGGAGCAAATTCCCCCAGGACGGTACCGGCCTCGCCTTGTCTCTGGCCTTGGTCCTGAGACCCCATCTGCCTGTGGGGCCCAGGACTGGAGCAGGTGGTAAGACCAGGCTGCCCAAAGGGGACTTGAATCTGATTGGGACAAGCCATCCACCTTTGCCCCTTCAGGCCTTGGTGTCCCCAAGCATCCCCAGGCACCCCGGTACCCCAAGTCTCCCTGGCTCCATGGTCCTGGGGCTCTGCTTTCTTCTCTTGCTCTAAATCTGGAAACTCCCAAGGTCCAGGGCGTTGGCTGTGACTACCCAAGACACTTGATTCTAGGAGATTCTGGAACGCTCGGGCTGAGTCCTTGCTGAAACCTGGGCCTCTCTCGGCCCAGCCACAGCCCCTGGCCTCTGCCTGGCTTCACTTCCCTCTCTCCCGACCTGCAGCCCAGCACGGCCCCGCCCAAGCCCAAGCCGCCCCCGCTGACCAAGGAGACAGTGGTGTTCTGGGACATGCGCCTCTGGCACGTGGTGGGCATCTTCTCGCTCTTCGTGTTGTCCATCAGTGAGTAGCTGCTCCCCGCCCTCCCCCCAGGCCGCTGCAGGAGCACAGCACCCCCTGCCTCCCGTCCCCCCCACCCCCCGCCTCCACCAGCACCACCCCCCAGGGGCTCAGAGCAGCAATTCCGGGCAGTGCAAGCAGGCCAGTCGCCCGCAGGAGGCCCACTGTGGTTTCTGGCACCCCCTGATCTACACAAAGTCCCTGTGGAGGGCTGACAGGCTGGTGGTGACCTGAAGTATTCTGCCCAACTGGGACACAGCCACATGGCAATTACAGTAATTACAGGGGACTCCACTGAACCAGGATGAGGACGTGTCATTTTTCCCTATCGCTGGCCTCCTGATGCTTTTCCTGCAGTTTGGCCCGCTTAAAGGGCCCACGCCCAGAGGCTCCAGCAAGGCCATCCTTGGCCGCAGCTCTGCCTAGAGGCTCCCCAGACACCCGGCAAATGTGGCTCCCAGGCTTCAGACCATGCCTTGTCAACTCCTGTTCCCCTGGAATGACTCACACCCCCCTCAATTAAAAGCAGGAGACCCCTTCCTCTTCTGGGACTGGGAGTTGCTGGAGCAAACTCACAACAGAAACGGGCTTGGCATGCTCCTTTCAGCCCTTCCAGAGCAGGGGTCTGCAACTGGGGAAAGGCGGGGCAGAGAAATGCCAACGGGATGGGGGGAGGCCACTGGGTACAACGTAGAGTCTGACGAAGGTTCCTAAACACAAAAGGATCGGGGGAGACGCAGGCAAGGAAGGGAAAGAAAACCCCACTCCCCCTGCACAAGCTTGCTAGAGGAGGGTCCTCTTGGCTGTACCTCATGGGAGGACGCGTGAGGTTTTGCCAGGTGGGCAGCTGGAAAAGCATTCCAGGCAGAGAAGATGGGGTAGGCAGAGGTGGGAGGAAACGGCCCCCACGCAAGGTCTCCGATAACCCCTCTAGCATTTTCACTGCGTGCACCCCCGGTCCGGGCAGCGAGGGCGGCATTTAAGTTCTAGCTGGAGCTGTCCCAGGATGAGGTCCCCCTGGAGGGCAGCGCCCCAAAGACGGCCCACCCAGATGTAAGGACTCCAAGGGAGACAAGGACATCTGACTTGCATGTGCCTCTCTTGGCACTGGAAAGGGCCTCCTTGTGGGAAAATATCCACACCCCACCATCACTGTTTCTTCGGGGCTGGGGTGGGAGCGGGATCCGAGCAAGAGGCTGCATTTCACTCCTAGCCAAGGCAAGGACTAGTCAGGCCTCTTGGTGGAGGCCCTGCTGACAGCCGGTTGTGGCTGCAGCCCCAGCCCATGTGTCCAGAGAAGGAACCGTGGCCCCTCTCCCCCTCCCCCTGCATGTCCCCTTCCCCCCGTCCCCCCACACTCCAGCACCAAGAGGCAGTGTTCAGGGAGGCGTCTGCCTGCAGGAACAGTGTAGCGTTCGGGCCCAGGGAGCCACTTTGGGGCACTCCAGGGAGCAGGAGTGAGGGCACCAAGGGGCCTCTAAACACAGAATGGCCTCTCTGGGCTCTGCTTGGCCCGAGACGGTGGCGGTGCCTAGGGCCACACAAGACAGTTGCAGTGTCTGACCCAAAGAGGCCCTTGGACCTGAAGCCCGCAGACCAGCTCCTACGCCTCACCCTGCTTCCTAGAAAAGACTAAGGGAGAGTCCCAAGGCCTCTGAGCAGCTGGTCACCACTTGCCACCTTCCGTGCAGGGCCCTAGGGAGTAGGGCTGGCACAGCCCCGTCTCCTGGGGACGAAGCCTCTTTCCTGCCGCCCAGTCCACTTGGGCTTACGTGGCACCTCTGTCTGTGGCGTGTCACCCCAGAACCTTGTGCAGAGGGGCTGGGCTTGGATGGGGCGCCTCTGGAGTTCCCTCCAGCCTGGGGACTCACATTCCAAGCCCCTGTCTGGGCCCTGGAACTCCATCCGAGACACGTTCTTTTTTTCCTTCTTTGACGAGAAGTGACCAGGCCAGGCTGGGTGGGGCAGGCCTGGAGCGAGGGGCGGTGTCTTCATCCCACTCCAGGTGCCCATAGCTGAGCTCCCTTCGAAGCCCAGGCCTCTGTGGAGAGCCTGAGGAAGCAGGGTGAGAGGACATGCCCGGCGGGGGGGCTGGAAGAGGTGGCCCAAGCCAGTAGGATCGGGGCCGTAGGCATACACACCCAGGGCCTGGAGAAGACCAGAACCTAGCTCTTTGGGTAAGAAAGGCTTGCTGTTTGCCCCTGGACAGCACTGAACAGTCAGACCTACTGCTGGGGTCTCATGCAGCGCCCCCAGCTCCCCCGTCCGTCTATTCGGTTCTGTCCTCAGGAGCAAAGGCTTTGAGACCATCTCACGCATTCACTCAGTCATTCATTCATTCTTTTTTTCATTCTGGGAATCTGGGTGAAACAGTGAGGCCACAGAAGATTTGGCTGAAGGGGTTGCACAAGCTGACCCCATAATGTGCTCCGGCCCCCGCTACGTGGGTCTGATCCATTTTCCCTAAAATAGGCCTGGCTTGTCCTGCTTGGCCGTCCTGCCCCCAGGAGTCTGCCAGGAAGCTAAGTCTTGTCATCCGACTTATAATAGGAAGCAGCCCGGTCCCCTCCCCTGAGGCCCGGGCCAAGGTGGTCAGACTGTGGGGCCTTAGAAAAATAAACTCAGTCCAGCCCGGTCCTGGCAGCCCTGCCCTGCCCTGTCTGTCACTAGACAGGCCAGCTCCGTTCCCTGGCCCAGCTCGCGTGGGCGCAGCTGCCTTCAGCTGGAAAACCGCTCCTGGAGTTGACTGTCTGAGGTGAACACCCCAGGGCAGGGTCTGTGCCCTCTGGTGGGCCCTCGAGGCCGGGAGAAGCCCCGGCTTGTCCTCAAGGAGGTCGAGGAGCACACGGCCACAGCCTCCAGTGTCTGAGGTCCTCTCAGGGGCCTGGGGAGGAAGCACCAGGAGCCGAGAGGCCCGGGTGGGAACACGGGACAGCCTCGGGGCGGCTGCCGCTTGAGTCACCGGTGCAGGCCTCTGCCCTGCCCTCCAGGGGCCTCGGTCTAGTCAGAAGGTGAGACCAGCAGCAGGACTTAGGGGCCAGTGCAGAATGAAAGTATGAGACCCCAGAAATCGTTAGGAGCAGTGACAGCAGCACATGCAGCCCAGCGCCAGGCCCTTCCGAGAGCGGCCCCTGGGGCCTGCCTGAAAAGAGAGTCAGCCCCGCTCGGAAAAGAGATCGTGTCAAGGATCCAGAGCCCACAGGGGTCCCGTCTAAACGCAGAGCCTTCTGCCAGAGGCTCCTGGGTGAGATGCACGTAAGCAGGTGAGGGCAGGTCTGAAATGTGGGGACCGTTCGTGGGTGTCTGAGCGCCAGCCTCGGCCAAGCCTGCTCTGTGCCCCCCACAGTCATCACGCTCTGCTGCGTCTTCAACTGCCGCGTGCCCCGGACCCGGAAGGAGATCGAAGCCCGTTACCTGCAGCGGAAGGCAGCCAAGATGTACACGGACAAACTGGAGACAGTGCCCCCCCTCAACGAGCTCACAGAGATCCCCGGAGGTGAGCAGGCCGGGGCCCCCCGCCCCCCTCCGCCACCTGTCCCAGCTGACCCAGCCACCTCCTCCGTCCTGCCACCCAGAGTGGCCCCGCTCCTCCCCTCTGCCCGAGTTAGGTTCTGGTGCCTAGAGCCCAGAGCCCGAAACGGGCCCGAGTGAGGCAGGTAACACAAGGAGCTCTTATGCAGGTGGGAGAGGTTTGGAAGGAAGCAGCGAAGGGCTGGGTGTGGGAGGCTCTGGTGTGGGCCCTAGGACCCCCTGCCTCACTCCTGCCACCCACCTCTCCTCTACCCCACAGAGGATAAGAAGAAAAAGAAGAAGAAGGACAGTGTGGACACAGTGGCCATCAAGGTAGAGGAGGATGAGAAGAATGAGGCCAAGAAGAAGAAAGGGGAGAAATAAGGAGGGCTTCCTGGAGGTGGCAGCTGGGGCTGGCTAGCCCTGGGGTTCAAGTCCTGGCCAGGGTCCAGGCATCTGGGATTCCAAGCTCATCCATGGACCATAGAGTTTGCAGAACACCCTCTTCTTGGCTCTGAGGGGGCTGCTGAGGCCCCATCCTGACAGCCCACTGGGGGACAGGGACCAGACTGCACCTGGTTGTCCTGCCTCCCAGCCTGGACTCCGTTCCTTTCACCTCACCCCCATGGCCGCTCAGCAAAGGCAGTCTTGTGCCACTGTCCCCCTGCAGATCCGGAGTGGAGTGGCCTCACACCCACCGAGACATGCCTCTGTCCCTTCTGCCAGGAACAGCAGTGGCTCTACGGGGGTGACGGGACGTGGCTTGCCTCTTGGAAGGAGATGGCCGAACTGGACGGGCTGGCGTGTGAGGCCACACCCAGGCTGGCCACGAGGAAGACGAGGGTCACTAGGGGAAGCTCTGGCAGCATGAGGCTCTCAGACTTCTCTAGATAGCAGCCCTGGTGGCCAGGGAACTCCTCCAGGCCCAGCAGGTGTCAGGGCCGGGGAGATGAATAGAGCCGAAGGCAGGGGAACTCCAGCCCAGCAGACACCATGTGCCAGGCAGCCGCACTGGAGCTGAGGCCGAGGGCAGGCCGAGCTCGAGGCCTGGGGGTTCGGGGCTGGGGGCTGCAGCGGTGGGTCGGGGGTGCAGAAGGCTGAGGCCAGCGGGGCAAAGGGAGAAGGGAAGGAAGCTGGTAGCAGGGCCCCATCTTGGGGACCCAGAGAGTCCTGGAGAAGCCAAGGGGAGTGTTGGGCTGAGCCGGTGGTCCTTTCTAGGTGGTGGGGGATGTCAGGGCCCTAGGGGGTCACCGCAGAGGGCCTTCCGCCCCCTGAGCAGAACGACACACAGCTTCCTCTACCACGTCGACTGTAGCGCCTCAAAGAATTACTTCTGACCAGAGGGTGAAGGCCCAACACCCCCCTGAGACGAAATCTTTGGGGAGGGGACCTGCAGAGTGGTTTCCAGATGGTGGCAGACCTCCTCGGGGGTGCGCACATCTGGGCCTGGAAACTAAGCAGACACGGGAGGTTCCTGGGGAGGGGGGGCTTGGCAGCCCACGGAGATTTGTAAATAAAGCTGAGTGCCTTCTCGGACCCTGAGGAGGTCCTGTCCCTGGAGCATAGATGTGGAGGGTGATGCCGCTGTGACAGGTGGCACCCGCCAAGCAGAAGCGTCCTCCGACTTTTCTCCCAGCCTGAACTGTGAGGAGCCAGAGGGAGAGGCGGTGGCCGAGAGGCAGAGGGGCAGCGGCAGCCTCGCTGGGCATCGAGACCTGGGAGGAAGCCCCCCCTCTCCACCCCGCTCGCCTCCACTCTGTGGCCTGCAGTAGGCCTACCATGGCCTGGGCCCGGCGCTGGGGACACGAGAGGGGTCGAGTCTGGATCCTGACCCAGAACAGGATCACCGTGATACAAGGAGGGGGATCCAGGCGACATGGGGGTCATGGAGCTGCGGGCGGGCAGAGAAACGCCGGAGGCCCTGCTAGGGACTCTGAGTGCTCACCCTGCCAGGTAGGAACCTAGACTCTGGCCTCACGGTCCAGCCTGTGGGCTTCTCACGCAGAAGGTTGAGGTTGTGGCAAAGGTCACACTATGCATACAGGCCAGAGTGTTTCTGTGTGGCCCAGAGGGGCAGGGGCCCTCTGAAGTCCAACAGAGAAGCAGCTGGTAAAGCCTGGGGGAAGTCCAGGCCTGGGCTGCATCGGCCCTGCTCCCTGGCCTCTGACCTGGGGCCTCTACTAGTCTTTTCTGGACAGGCCTGGCTGCTGATGGACGACGTGTGATCCCAGTGGGCACCTGCCTGAGGTTCTGGGCAGGTGCAGGGCTGGAAGGTCAAAGTTCACTACAGTGCTGCAGGGCAATGAAGGGTGTGTTCCAGCCGCTGGCCGGGAGACAGGCCAGAGTCAAGGAGAGCCTGACTCCCACGAAAGCATCACAGAAAACATGCTCCTCTCCCCAGCCCAGACAGAACTGCCCTTCGCCCCAGCCTCACACTGTGTCCCAGCAGCCCAGCTTCAGCCTGGATGGTACATTCTAGACTCCAGCATCATCCCTATACACTCCCTCCACTTTCTGCGGGAGTCACCCCAAACCTAGAGATGGAGGCAGGCCGGGCACCTCTGTACCTTTCAGTAGAGACAGTCTGGAGTTCCCCCTCCCACCCCCATCTGGCTCGCTCACCTCCCACTCAGGCCCAGGAAGGAGGCAGCTTGGGCAAGAGAAGCGTTTAATTGAGCACCTCATCTCTGCCCTGCCCTGCCCTGCGGGGCTGGAAGAGCAACCCCCGCAGCATTCTGGGCACAGAGGGTGAGGATGGCAACCCCAGGGGGCAGCACGAGGGTGTCAGAGGGCAGCAAGGAGGCCGAGGGGCAGTGGTAGCAGCAGGAGCAGGGCCCTGGATGGTGCTGGCAGGGCCTGCCCATTGACACGTTCCCAGATCCAGCGCTGGTAGGCGGCGACCTGCAGGTAGATGGGCGGGGCCTCGCTCTTCCCGCAGCCTGGGCCCCAGCTCACCAGTCCCACCAGGTACCATGTGGTGTCCACAGAACAGGCCAAGGGCTCTCCACTTATCTCCTGTGGGGAGGGGTGTGGAACAAAATGGGTCAGGGGGGCCGGGTGTGGCCGGAGGGGGACATGCCCCAGCTCGAGGACAAAGCAGGGAGCCCTCGCACCACCTCTCTCTCACCAACCCAGGGGGTCACCTAGCTGAGAGGGGCCCTTGAGGTCCAGACCCAGGAGACCTCCCTCAGAGGGGCTCATCTCCCCTCTCTCATGCCAGGCTCCCAGCCCCCTTCCTCCCACCGCCCCCTCTTCTCTCTCATCTCCCATCTTCCTCTCCCATCTCCCCCTCCATCCTCCCCTCCCCTCCCCTCTCCATTGAGCCGGGCTGCCCTGCGCCCCCCCCCCATTCCTGCACCATTCCAGGTGCCCCTGGAGGTGAGGGGGCAAGGAGGGAGGTGCTTACGTAGCAGAAAGCCTCCCTGTCCAGGTCCTCCGCACAGATCATCCGGGAGTCCACGACCCGAACCAGAGAGGGGATTTTGGAGACCTTGTGGTATAACTTGTCACACTCCTTGCTGTTCAGGATGACGACTCCCTTCTCGTGAATCGTCCGGAACTGGGGCCACACGCCTGCGGGGACAGGTCCCCCACCATTCAGGCGTGGCGCTCTCCCTGCCGCCAGCCCGGTGGCTGTCCTCTCTGTTCCTGGCCTGCTCCTCCGGCCTCTGAAGAGCCCCTCCTCGAGATTTTGGAGCAGGCTGCCCTCAGCCCAGCCTCGCCGGGCCTGGCCGCACCCGTAACAGAGTCGGACCCGCGGGCTCTGTTCCTACCTCGGCAGCTTGGCTTCTGCCCTTCCCTCTCGGAGGCCTGCCCAGCCCCGCTCAGGTCCAAATCCCTCCTTCGTCAAGGCTTCCCCAAGGCCTCCTCCACCCTAGCTAGCCCAGACCCCCCTCTGTGGGCCCCAGGCGCTGCGTCCTCCCCTCCTCTCCTCCCTCTCTCCTGTGTGACTCTGTCTCTAGCCGGAGCCCCTGGAGGACAGACTTCCAACCATCCCCAGCCATTCCCCAGACAGGCCATGGCAGGAAAGACCAACAGCTACCCCCACCCCCAGGCTGGAGCCGCTGCGGGCTGCTTTTAGGCAAGATGGCTCTGTGAAGCCAAAAGGAAGAGCACCTGTCTTGTGAAAAAGAGGGACTCCCTGTATGGACTGGGCCTTCCTAAAGCTCGTGAGGAAATGCCCCCTGGATGGGCCTGCAATGACACTCCTGCTTTTGGGCCTTGCTCCATCCCTGGGGCTGATAAAGGGCTTGAGGTCCACTGGGGGCAGGGGGCTCCCAAACTCGGGGTGCAGACTGCCCGGAGCCTACCATGTGGGCTCTTTGGGGAAACTTCTTACAGTCACAGAACCCTGCTCCTCCCACTGCAAGATGTTCTGCTTGAAATCCTGGACGTCCTGGATTGCGTGCACACAGCAAGCTATTACGCTGTGCCCCTCTGCCTTCCAGAAAGTTCTGTGTACAGGCCCTGGCCTGGGGCTGAGGGCTCATGGCAATCTGGGACCCCTAAGGCTTAGACGGCCATGACACACTCACTGCCACGACCCCCAAGGGGAAGGAGACCAGGGCCGGACAGGAAGATGTCTCAGAAACAGCTGTCCATGGGAGACCCTGGCCTGGACCCGGGGCCTCCCCCCCTCCCCCCCCCCGATCTGGGGAGGCTCTGACTCACCGTCAAACCTGGGGAGTCCCCAGCCTGTTACGGTGCAGAGGGCGCCGTCCTTCACCTCGAAGTCCAAGCCCGGCAGGCAGATGGGCCAGACGTACTTGTTGTACTTAAGCGGCCACATGAGCTTGAGGAGGGCAATGTCGTGGGCCCGGCCCACCCAGGACCAGTACCGATGGGACCGGTACCGCTTGTTCAGGATGACCTGGGGTACCGGCACGTCGGAGGTAGTCGGAGACATCTGGTCAATCCTTGGGCTCCCCAGCCGCACTGAATAGGTAAAATTATCCCTGGGGGAAGCACGAGGGGAGTCCGTCATCACTCCAGGCACCCCACCCCAGCCTCCACCCCACTGTTGCACTCCGAGTCAATCCAGGCAGGCCACCAACCTACTTCAAGCGTTCCCCCCCCCCAGCCCCTCTCTCCCAACAGATGTGAACAGGGCCCTGCAACTGCACTGTGTGGTCCCGCCTTTCCAACAACCCTTTACTTTATGGAGAGGAAAACCAAGGCTCAGAGAAGTCCAGCAAACAGCTCAAGGCCGAACAGCTAGGAAGTGGCAGAGCTGGGACATGGACCCAGTCCTCTCTGGTTCCAAACTCTGGACTCTGCCTGGCACCCCATGCCAGGCCCTGGAAGTGACAGAGGCCGGGCGCAGGCCATCAGCCACGGCCTCGTCCTCCAGCCTCCTTTCCCAGCATGGCCCTCAAGTCTCCTGGTCGGCCCTTACGCTGGGAGCACGCTTTTCCACAGCAGCGCGAATGCTGCCCGCAGGCCGCTGCCCTGGCCCCGGCACGTGGGCGTGCCCTCTCTCTTGTCCCCACACTGCCCAGACTCCCCTGTGAGCACCTGTCTTCTCATCTATCTTCCCCAGCAACCCAAGAGGAGTGATGTGTTCCCTCTCTGCCCCTAGGACCCAGCCCAGGGCCTGACTTCAAAGGAGTGTGAAAGGCTGCAGGTCAAAGGAAGGAAAGAAGGAGTAAGTGAAGCAAAGGGTGTGGAATGAAAGAATTAGGATCGTCTTTCTGTGGCTGGGAAGAAGGAGGCCCGACCAGTGGCTTCCAAGCCCCCACCGCCTATTGGCAGCACAACTGCTGAAGACTGGGGAGCCAGGTGAGGGAGCAGGACTCGGCCTCCACCTGCTGAGAGCGTAAGGGAAGCTGGGGCTGGGACCACAGCGCTCTGCAGAGGGCGAGGCTGCTGCTGGAAGGACCAGCTGGCAGGATGAGCTCCCAACAACTTTCCACCCGCCCGCCCAGGCCCCGACTCACTGGATCACGCAGTGGGCAGCCGTCAGCACCCACCGGGAGGCAATGAGGGTACCTGCGCAGACATGGGTGCCATTGGCCTGCACGCTGACCATCCACGGCCACCGCCGAGCCATGGCCTCTGGGTCCCTGAGGGTGGGGTCCTGCTCGTGGGAAGAGCCGCAGGCTGAGGAGGAAGGTGAGAGCTTGATGTGGGATGGGACCTTGCAGCCCCATCGCAAGGCGCCTTCCCTCGCCCTCCCCTCAGCCCCGTCTCCTACCCCTCCAGCTGTGGCCCACATCCCTGCAGCGATTCTCTCTGCCCACAGGGATTTCTCTTTTTCCACATGAAGACTGAGGTCTGCAGCCTCCAAAGGGCCTCAGCTCTCCCCAGGTATCCCTCCACCTGCTCCCACAGCCCAGGGCCCTAGAGCATTCCCAGCCACCAGCCCTGGGCTGATGCACCGGCCCTGGGCTCTGACCAGATCCTTCAGAAGCTCATTCATGTTTCCATCTGCCACCCCCCCACACCCCGACTTCGGCCAAGGCAGACCACTCTCCCTCCTCTGGGAATCTTCCTGTGATGCAGTGAGACAACCCAAGAGAAAAATGGGCGGTGGGCAGGAACACACACACCCCAAGGGTGACACCCCAGCAGTGAGCCCACACCAAAGCTGCCGAGCGCCCCAGTCCTCGGGGAAGGGCAGACTTGCAGCAGCACAGGGAGGCTCTGCTCCAGGCACCTGCCAGGCAAAATTCAGTGGCCCTGACCCCAAGTATGGGTGAGGGTTCCCAGCTGGAGGAAGTGTCTGCGGGTACAGCCACTTTGGAAAAGTTCTCAGACTGAAGATGCACGTATCCAGCCTCACAGCAGCCCACCCCCAGTGGCTTCCCAGGGTGGGTTAGCAGAGTGTGAGATCAGTGCGCATGCGCCAGCGCCAGGGTGTGTCAAGCCCCACACAAGAGAGGGGGTGTCTGCGCGCACTAGGTCGTGTGTGAGAGGCTTTCTGTGGCAGCTAAATTGTGGGCACTGAGTTCCAGGATAAGAAGTAATTCTGTGGGTCTTCGTTCGACATGCTAGAAAGCCACTGCTGGGCAGAAGGTGGGGGCCCCCCCGAGACACCCACGGGAAGGCCCCCTGAAAGCTGTGCTGGAGATCCCCTAAGTCCTGGGCTGGGAGCCTGGGTCAGTTCAGAGAGGCGGGAACATGCAGCCCACCCCAGACCTCTTCTCACGCCTCCCTGCCCCCTTCCTCCTCCGTTCCCCCCTCGGTCCCCAGGGGTCAGAGGTCCTTCAGACTGCTCCCCACCCTCCTCCCCCAGGGAGTCCATGGTACTCACTGAGAAAGCCGGCGTCACCGCCGTTAGCAGCAGACACCGTCTGGGTCTGGAGGGTCACGGGCTGCGACGGGTCGGTGGGGGACTGGAGGGGGAGGCGAGGCCCGTCTGAGGGACAGGTGGCACTGGGCGCACACGGGACCCCAGGGTCGACGGAAGCAGGCTGAGACGGTGCCCCTGGCGCTTGGCCCGCCAGACAGCCTGCGGAAGGACGCAGAGGGCTTCAGACGAGGCCCGGCGAGAGTGTAGGGTGGGGGGTGGGGGGTGCGGGGTGGGGGGCGGGACTCACCCGTGGGCCTCGGAGGCAGCAGCAACAGCAGCAGCAGCAGCGGAAAGGCAGACGCCCCGGGGCCCTGGGGGCCCTGCCTGCGGGCCGGCGTCCTGCACCCCCTGGGCTCCATTCGGGAGTAGCAGCCAAGGCGCCGCGGTGCTCCTCTCGCGACGGCGCCCCCCATCGGCAGCCCGCGCCGGCGTCCGCCGCGTGGGGAATGCGGGCGCCCCTGCCCCGGCCGCGCGGGCGCCCCCCAGTGGCCGCCCACGGGGCGCTCCCCGTGCCCCCCCCACCCCGCCCAGGCGCCCCCACGGACTTGGCCTCCCTTCTGCCCGCACCACCACGCCTCTGCCTCTGTGGCCCGTCGGTCTCGCTCCCCGCGCCTGGCCAGGCACTTCCCGCAGTCCCTCAGGCTAGCGCGGCAGTTCCTGCACCTCCTCGCTCCTACTGCCCCCTGCCCTGGGCCGGGTTCCTGCTTTCATCCTGCCCCAGGTGAGATGGGACCCAACCCCTGGGGCTGGCCTCCGGGATTTCCAAGCCGCCCACCTTCCCCGCCCCCCAGCCTGATAACTACACTGGGGCTTTGCCCCAGAGCACTGAAATTGAGTGGCTGGAAAGGTTTTCAAGATGTTTGAAGATTGCATAATTTTAAGCAGCACCCTACCCCACCCCCACCCCCACCTCCTTTCAGCAGATGCTCTTCTCTGACAGAGCCATCTGCTTGGGAAAGACTGTGTAGGTGAGGTTCCTGGCCACAGAGGAAGAGTGATGGTAGCCAGCAGACCCTTCTGGGAGCAGAAGGCCACTTTAAGGTACGTTGGAATTGGGGGAACATTTTGATGGCTCAATGACAGACAGACAACACATTTAATAAGCAGTGTGGGGAAATCCTATGAGCAGCTTTGGTTGAAAGCTCTTGGGAAATTCTAGGTGAATGTGAAATCAAGTCAGGACACTCTACCTTTTGCCAGGACCTGCTGTCTTGGGAGACACTCAGGCTGGCCATTCAGCGCTCCAGTCTCTGCAAAGACAGCAAATCATACCCAGTATGCTTGCGGCCCCGGAAGGACAAGCGCTCTGAACCTGAGGACAACCAGGTCAGAGTTGCCCCCCAGGCTGCCTCCACTCTGGCTCTGGCTCCCTTGGGCCAGCCTGGCCTTGCCCTCCAGAGCCTGATGGAGGTCGCTGAGGCAGCTTGGGAGCTCAGGGTGCCATCACCGCCCACGATTCATCCCAGCAAGCACTCTGCCTTGGCCCCTTTTTCTCCCCCCATCAACATCATCTTCCGCCAGGGAGGGAAAAGTAACTGGTCCAGTTCTGTAGACCCTTAGGGGGATCTGAAGGGTTGGGAGAGGCTCACAGGCTCTGGAACGAAGTCCAAAACTGTAGGTCCAGTCATCAAGTTTCTTGGGAAGAGGACAAATTCTCTTAGGAAGGCCAGAGGAGACTGCTGGTTAGAGACCCAGGGGAGGGCCATGGGGCCTGGGGTTGCTGGGGTGCTGAGATGATTAAGCAGGGACTAGGGGTCACAGAGTCCCACCCGGTATTTGGCAGAAGAGGAAACCGCAGCCCAGAGGGGGGAGCATGGCAAGCGCTGGCACAGGGAGGCCCCCTCAGGGAAGGCTCCCCTTGAGAGGACAGACGGGCCTCCAGGGGCTGCGGAGGCTCTGAAGGATTCTGGCCACGGTCGAGAAGAAAGATCACTTCTGTGGCACAAAACTCAAGAGCATCTTCATTGAACAACTTAAAAACCAGTGGCTCTGGGACCCTCCCCCGAGGGCGTGCTGTCCTGATGTCACGTGCTCCCTGGGTCTGCACGTCTTCTGAGCACAGACAGAGGGAGGAAGAAGCAGCCTCTGGGAGTGCTTGCCCCAGAAACACCGCTCACAGGAGCCACAGGGAGCCCAAGGACACCAGCAGAATGTAGCCAGTCAGGGCGATGGGGCTCAGGAAGGCAGGGCCAGCCCTGCTCATGAACCTCATGTCGGAGATCTGCCTCTTGATCCAGTGGGTGAAGTGGGAGGTGCTGGTGTAGATGCCTGGGAAGCGGTGCTGGTTACAGCTCAGGCTCCAGCTCACCACCCCCATCTGAATCCAGGAGTTGTTCACCTGGCAGACGAGGGAGCTGCCAGAGTTGTCCTGTGCAGGGGAGGAGGGCACGCATGAGGGAGGCAGCAGGAGGACCTCGCTGCAGGCTCTGCGGAAATTCGCCCGTCTTGAGCCAGATCCCTCGCGAGAGCTGCTTAGGCTTGTGCTGCCCCTGACAGTGAGGCCTGGCTATGAACCTGCTCCGTGGCCTGGAAGCTCTGCCCTGGGGCCCCAGCTTAGGATCGCACTGGCCTCTCTCCTCATTCCCCTGCTAAGTCTCTGACCAGAACCCCCGGGGCCCCACCTCTGTCCTCCCTTAAATCCTGGCGGGCTTCCAAGGTGCCACCCTTGACCACCTTCTTTCCTACACTCCTGCTTGCAGAGTGACTCTTTGAAATGCAAACCAGCCCCCTCTTTCTGTGCAAAGCAGGTGCGTGGATAAGAATAATGTTTATAGGGGTGCCTGGGTGACACAGTGGTTGAGCGTCTGCCTTCGGCTCAGGGCGTGATCCCAGCGTTATGGGATCAAGCCCCACATCAGGCTCCTCCGCTAGGAGCCTGCTTCTTCCTCTCCCACTCCCCCTGCTTGTGTTCCCTCTCTCGCTGGCTGTCTCTATCTCTGTCGAATAAATAAATAAATAAATAAATAAATAAATAAATCTTTTTAAAAAAAGAATAATGTTTATAACAGCATGCATCAGAAAGTAATAACTGTTAGGTCCGCTGATGATGGGTTTATGATTTTGTTAAACTTCTATACTCTTCTGTATTGTTGAAAAGCTGTATAAGTCAGAAAAACAGCTCTTTCTATTTATATTTATATACATAGATACATTTTTAATGTAATTCAAACTAAGACTTAAAGAACATAATTGCTTAAAACACATAAACACGTAAATCACATAAAACACATAAACCCTTAAGGAAAAAAATAAGAAAACTATACCTAAGAATTAAATGAAGACTTACATCAAGGTAAAGATTTAGTTTGGTTTTTAGGTGAGGCGACTGAAAACAACATAAAAATGCCAGTGTTCAGCATTTGGCTTCCTGCAGTAGGAGGGCCAGATACCCTGCCTGACCTTGCTGTAGATAACTAAATGTGCGTGATGTTAAAAACTTCTCATTTCAAATGCAGAGATGAGCTGGCAAGAAAATAAAGACTCTTCAGAGTCCAAAACCCAAGGGAGGCCTAACACCCAGAGAGGTCAGCAAAACCCACATGGCTTTCGTCCCAAAGCTATTTGCCAAACCCGGCGAAACTGAGCTTCCGTTTTTCACAGCGTCGTTCATCGGTGAAGGAGATAAAAGGTAAAACCCAGGGCCCGCGCAAGGAGGGGAGCCTGCAAAAAGCTACACCTCCCAAAAAAGGACCATGCCCTCGGAAGAAGGATAAACTGGGAGCATCTGCCCTCATGGGAACTTGCAATTTGAATTCACACTATGTGTGTGGTTCTGGAAACCCAAGCCAAGGATGTCATTCAGAGTGGTCCTGGGTTAGTCATGTGCCCAGAGAATTCTCACAGAGAACACCCTAAAGAACCTTTCCTCACTCTTTAAAGCATCACCCCACACACAGGGAAGTTGAGATACCATGAGCAAATGCCAGCCAGCAGGAAAAAAACGAGAGTGTAATTAGAGCCCTCACAGCTTGGGACTCAGGGATTATCACACATGGAAGGTTCAGAGTTTCTGGTAATGCGGCACTATTTCATAGGCTTGGGAGGGATGTAATGGTGTTGGTTTTGTTATTCTTTGTTCTCCATACATGTTTTATAAATATTCTTTTTTCTCTTCAATAGAGTAAAAACAATTTTAAAAGATAACAGTGTCAGTCCTCCTTACGTTAATCTCTAAAGCTCAAGCAATTCCAAATAAAATGCCAGATGGACTTTTTTCTCAGGACCTTGACAATCTGATTCTAAAATTGATATTGAAGGATCACAGCCCATGAATTCTATGACGGGCCTGAGAAGGAAGAGCAAATGGGAGAGTCAGGCTGGGGGCAGATATGACCTACCGGAAAGTTAGATATATTCCAAAGCTGTAATTACAGAAACTGTGGTGCTGGCATAAAAACAGGAAAACAGACCAGTCATTCATCCGAGAGCCAACCTGATGCCCGCGCGTGAGGAGACGTAACACACGCTCCAGAAAGTTCTGGGAAAGGAGATCTCTGTTGTCATGGTGGGAAACCGATGAAGAAAAATGAAGTTGGATACTACCTTACAAAACTCCAGCGGAATGAACACTCTCAATGTGAGAAGTTAAAGATAGAGCTCATTAAAAACATGCAGGACTCCGACTTGAGATGAAGCCTACATTGTAAAATAAGACTTGAAGCCCACAAACTTGAAGAAGGGAGATGTGTTGGGCTTAATTCCATCAAAATTATGACTGTTCAGTGAAGGGCACTGAATCGCATTGAAGGTAGATGATGAATGAAGATAGGGCATTTTCTCTGTCTACAACACCAACTGGAGGTCGATATATAGCATATGACACCCTGAACATTAACAAGCAGAGAAAGAGAGTTGAGAGACTTCTGGGGAAGATGCAGAGAAGGAGGATCCTGGGCTCACCTCGTCCTGTGGATACACTTAGAAATCACCCACATCAGAGTAAATGAGCCAGAAAACGACCCAAAGCCTGGCGGAGCAGACTCACCGCCGCTCAATGCAGAGAAGAGGCCCCATCGAAGAGGGTAGGAAGGGTGGAAACCCAATCAGGAGTCACACTGACCTGTAATACTGTCTGTGGGAGGGTGGGATGCCACAGGAGCAGGGAGGAGAGAGGAGCAGACCCCACCCCAGGCGCAGGGGATCCCCTCTGGGAAGAAAAATGCCCCTATCATTTGGCTTTGAAAAGCGGAGGTGCCTAACCTTGTGAGTACTTACAATTGGTGGAGCTTAACACCCGGAAATTTAAAAATCAGTGGCTCAGCTCTGAGAGAGCCAGAGGGTGATAGGAGATTGAGCCCCTGCTCTGAAAGAGACAGCATAACAAACAGCCGTGGAGATACAGCACAGAAGTAGCAGTTTAAAAAAACACCTAGGGTATATGAGAAGGAGATTTATTTACTAATCGCAGAGTGTGTGCCGGAGGGGCGGGGATCTTTGGGAGACTTCTCCAGGAACAAAAGAGCCAGCAGGTGCATTTCCCACCCCTACCCTCCCAGCCTAGATACACGGACACCTGCAGGAACCAGCCCCTTGAAACACACTCCACTTAGTTTGCTAACAGTGCATCTCACCCCCACGTTCTCCTATGGATGTGCCCCTTCCCTCCCAGCTGTCCTCAGAGTTTTCCCAGGCAGCTGCAGGTCCTCCTCCTGCAGTGAACCAGCACAGACCTTGTTGGCACTATGCATCCTGCACCACATTCTCTTGCAGACACACCCCCTCCAACACACCCTCGACAGGAGGCCATCCAAAGCAGTGCCACAAGCCTGGCAGGGTGCAAGCAGCCCCAACAGGCACCAGCATCACTCCAAAGTGACTCTTGCCCTGGGGAGAGGGGGAAGATAAGCATACACACCAGTCCAACTGCAGCCCCAGCAGTGGACTGGAGGCAGACATCTGGACTGACTGCAGGCTCCACCCACCAATGAAAGTTTTCAGGGGACAGCACCTAAAAAGAACACCCTGATGTTCAGTGCTACCACAGTTCTTGCAAATACCTGTCTGGCTCAACTCAAGTCCACGGCAGCCCCAGACTGACCCACTGACAGCATAGGTACCAAAGCCTGCCCACAACAGGCAAAGAGAGCCATTGCAGATGACTGGACTGGAGGCAAACATGGCTCAGCCACAGTGGTAGGGTGCACCCAGCACACAAAGGAGACACCCCTGAAATGCCAGATTCTGGTGAACAGGGAACATTGCACTGCGGGACACTACAAAGCCTCTTCTTTGTAAGTCTCCTACTTGCAATAGCAAGAGATGTAGCTGACTTTCCTAATACATAGACACAGACACAGAGAGTTAGACAAAATGAGGAGACAGAGGAATATGTCCCGAGTGAAAGAACAGGACAGAATTACAGCAAGAGAGCTAAACAAAATGGCTATAATATGTCTGATAGAGAATTTAAAGTACTGGTCATAATGGAGCACCTGGGTGACTCAATTGGCTGAGCACCAACTCTTGATTTCAGCTCCGGTCATGATCTCAGGGTCATGGGATTGAGCCCCGTGTCAGTCTCTGTGCTCAGCAGGGCAGTGAGGAGTCTGCTTGAGATTCTTTCCCTCTGCCTTACCCCTCTTCCCCTGCCCCACTCATGTGCTCTCTGTCTTTCTCAAAATAAATAAATAAATCTTTAAAAAAATAATAATAGGGATGCCTGGGTGGCTCAGTCAATTAAGTGTCTGCCTTCGGCTCAGGTCATGACCCCAGGGTCCTGGGATCGAGTCCTGCATCAGGCTTCTTGCTCAGCAAGGAGTCTGCTTCTCCCTCCCTCTCTCCACCTTCCCCATTCATGCTCTCTTTCTCTCTGTCAAATAAATAAATATAATCTTTTTTAAAAATATAAAAAATAATAATAAAGGAATGGTCATAAAGATACTCACTGGACTTGAGAAAAGAGTGGAGGACCCCAGTGAATCCCTCAACAAGGAGATAGAAAATATAAAAAAGAATCAATCAGAGATAAAGAACTCAGTAACTGAAATTAAAAATACACTAGATGGAATTAATAGTATATTAGAGGAAGCAGAAGAATGGATCAGTGACCTGGAGGACAGAGTAATGGCAAGCAATCAAGCTGAACAGGAGAGAGAAAAATAATAATAATAAATTAAAATAGATTAAGGGAACTCGGTGACACCATTAAGTGTAATAACATTCACATTATAGGGATCCAAGAAGGAGAAGAGAGGGAAAGGGGGGGACAGAAAATGTATTTGAAGAAATAATAGCTGAAGACCTCCCTAATCTATGGGAAGGAAACAGAAATCCAGATCCAGGAGGCATGAAGAGCCCCCAGTAAAATCCACAAGACATATAGTAATGAAAATGGCAAAAAGTAGTAGAAAAGAGAAAATTTAAAAAGCAGCCAGAGAAAAGAAAACAATTACACACAAAGGAAACCCCATAAAGCTGTCAGCTGATTTTTCAGCAGAAACTTTGCAGGACAAAAGAAAGTGGCATGATATATTCAAAGCGCTGAAAGGAAAAAAATTGACAGCCAACAATACTCTATCCAGCAAGGCTACCACTCAGAATAAAAGGAGAGATAAAGAGCTTCCCAAACAAACAAAAATTAAGGAATTCATGACCACTAAACCAAGAAATGTTAAAGGGGACACTTTGGTGGAAAGGAAAGACCATAAGCAGGAGTAAGAAAAGTAGGAAGCACAAAAGCAGTAAAAATAACTGTATCTATAAAAATCAGTCCAGGGACTCACAAAATAAGAGGACGTAAAGTATGACACCATATATCTAAAACATTGGGTCAGGGGAAGAGGAGTAAAGAATGGGTCCAAACTTAAGTGACCATCAACTTAATAGAGGCTGTTGTATGCAGAAGATGTTATTTACAAATCTAATGGTAAGTACAAACAAAAAACTGATACTAGATATGCAAAAAATAAAGAGAAAGAAATCCAAGCATATCACTAAAGAAAGCCAGCAAACTGTGAGAGAGCAAGAGAAGCAAGGAACAGAGGAGAACTACAAAAACCATCATAAAACAAGTAACAAAATGGCAATGAGTACGTAACTATCAATAATGACTTTCAATGTAAATGGACTAAATGCTCCAATCAAAGACCTATGGCGACGGAACAGAGGAAAAAGCAAGAATTATCTCTACGCTGCCTACAGGAGACTACTTTCAGATTTAAAGACACGTGCAGATTGAAAGTGGGGGGATGGAGAAGCACTGACCGTGCAAATGGAAGTGAAAAGGAAGCTGGGGTAGAAAGAGAGTTAAGGGAGACTCCAGAGTGTCCACCCCGGTCGCCAGATCCCTGACAGTTTGGCAAGGTGGGGACCTCCCCTTTCCAGGAGCACTGGAGAGAGACGTGGCAGGGCTTGGCAAGGTTTAAATCAGATCAATTTAAATCTAGACTTGTAATCAGACAGGGCATGTGATAGCTGAAAGTGACTGCCCAAAATGATGTTTGAGGGAGGGAAGAAGCTTTGACAGAGGTCATGGGGGGGGGGGGTGTCCTGTCCCTGCTCTTAAAAGAACAAAGCCATTTAATGTGTACTCTCTAACAAATTGAGTCTCCTCAACAAACAAATACAGGCGGGAAGAAGTAGCACTACATCATTCATGCACGTGAAATACACAGGCGGCGACACTCTGCCTTTTTCAAAGATACAGACGTCTTCAAAGATATGTAATAAACAGACTTGAGTAGGTGCCTTTTCGGGGAGAGAAGGGGGAAAATCAAGACAGTGATAATCAAGCCAATGATGATAATGTGAGGACCCTGACCTGAGAGAGAAGATTAACTGGACTCCGGGGGCCCAGAGAAAAAGAGAACTCAGAGAGAATAATGGGGAGAGAGAAAGATCTCAAACGTGGACATTCTCTTACCACAAGGAAATAGAACCAGAGCCCATGACAAAATGTGAACTACCCGATCAAAGGAAAAGAAATTAACTTTCAAAAATGTTAAAGTGAGGGGCGCCTGGGTGGCTCAGCCGTTAAGCGTCTGCCTTCGGCTCAGGGCGTGATCCCGGCGTTCTGGGATTGAGCCCCACATCGGGCTCCTCTGCTGGGAGCCTGCTTCTTCCTCTCCCACTCCCCCTGCTTGTGTTCCCTCTCTCGCTGGCTCTGTCTCTCTCTCTGTCAAATAAAAAAAAAAAAATCTTAAAAAAAAATGTTAAAGTGAAAACAGAATTAAAATCTACGCTTGCTGTGTGGAGCGATAAGAATAGCACATGTGGCCAAGCCCTTGGGATATGGGCTTGAATTGCACATAGAACAGTCCCGGTCTACATATTTTCATCAAACAAGAGAGAATGAAAATAAGTTAGTCATTATTGTCCTCAGTGATGTATTACCACGCATTCAGCTCAATTGAAAAGGAATTAATAAAAACAAAAAAGGGATAATCCGTGCATTAGAAAGCAGAAAATCATAGCCTCGAGAAATGAAATCAATCGCTTGTTCTTAAAAAGACAACAGAATAGATAAGCACCTTGTAAATCTTACCAAGAGAAAACAGAAAGAGAAGGAAAATGCAAATACTTCATGGTGTGAGTAGAAAAGAGACAAGAACCGCATCCTGGGAAAATACGCTTCTTCAGAATCTGAAGAATGTTTGTAACCTCCTCTTTGTGGATTTAAATTCTGGATGAAATGAGTAAATTCTGAGAAAATGCAAATCACATAAGTCCAATAACTATGGGCAAAACAACTTAGAATGTGGCCCACAGCCTACCCCTGAAAGGAAAACAGGCCCACGTGGTTTCATAGGCAACTTCTACCCAGCATGCAAGGAGCAGATCGTTTATATTGTGTCAAATATTCCAGAACAGAGGCTAACATTTTTCAAGTGAAGTACTAGTGATTCTCTATCTTGATACGGGGGGCGCCTGCCTCAGCATGCCTTACAAAGGAGCCCAGCCTCATTGGAGGAAGAAAACAAAACCCAAAGGCCAGGTGGGTCATGCTGCATGGACAGTTCATGCGGGACACTTCCTTCCCAGGCCGGTACCTTTCCTGAGCCCTGCACCCACATGGCCCTGTGCCTGGCCCAGGGCCCAGCACGGGCCGTCTGTTGGATGAATAAATAAATTAAACATGTTCTAAAAAAAGATATTATAAATCTGAATCTGACAGATGAATGAAGCAGAAGGACACGGTGAGCAGGGAAAGACGATCCTGGCACGCAGGCTAGGCGGACATGAGGAGTCTGTTCTCAGGGCTGACTCGGCACATCTAATCGGAGCGTGGAGTCATCTTGAGAGCTGCAGAAAACACATTTTTTTCACTTCTGAAATAACATGCTGTTGCAGAACAGGAAGGAACAGCTCTCTCCCTGATAGACGATCTATGCCAGATTAACACCGAGCTTCATGATGAAGGTAAAGGAGCAGATCCGTGAAGGCCAGCAACAAGAAAAGGCCCAGCTACAAATTCCAGGTGCTTTGGGGGAGGCGTGCCCAAGAGAATGAAGAAAGCAAGCATCGTGAAAACCCACGAGGCAAAATCGTTACTAATTACAGCTCATAGGAGTGTAGGCCTGCAAAGCCCGAGAGTCAACTAAAAACCCTGGATATAATCAGAGAGTTCAGCTCGCTCTTTTCAACAAGATATTTTCAACAAGTGGATGAGTCTGGGGGAAGGAAATGAACAAAGTAAAAATGAAGGAAGGTCTTGTCCTGCCGAGGAGGAAGCTATAGACGCTGGTTAACTATTTGTTCATTCAGGTCTCGATATGTGTGTGGAAAATATAAGTAGCAGCATGAGATTGAGACATGACAACTTCTAAACCATTACAGCGGAAGAGTAGAGTGGGAGGGGGGGAATCAACCCAACACGTAAGGAGGGGGAACAAAAAGAAACATTCTTCCTGGTGAATGGATTAAAGGATATTCTCCCAGATATGCTGAGAAAACCAGCATCCAGCTTTATGCCCTTTAACAAGAGACACACTTAAAACAGAATGGCACCGTGGCTCCCGGAAGACAGAGCAATTGCTCTAGAATATAGTGCTTGCACTGCAATAGACAAGAAAAACAAGAAGCGTACACCTCGAAAAGAAGGAGGTAGCCTGGTGATGGGTAGTAAGGAGGGCACATATCGCATGGAGCACTGGGTGTTATACGCAGCTAATGAATCATCGAACCTTGCATCAGAAACCAGGGATGTACTGTATGGTGACTAACATAATGTAATAAAAAACATTTAAAAAAATAATAATAATTAAATTAAATTAAATTAAAAAAAAGAAAGTGATCCTTTCATCAGAAAAAAAAAGAAAGAAGGAGGTAAATTGATCACTGTTTGCAGATGATAATGTGTCTGGACTTGCAAAATTAAGGAGAATAAACCAGATCCAATTTTTAAACAAGGATGCTTGTTACACACACACACACACACGCACACACACACGCATGCACGCAAACCAAATAGATAATTCAAGCAGAAAATACAATGGAAGAAAACATACTGCTCCCAGCAGAGATTTAAATCACGTAGGCATATTCTTAAGCAGCAGCATGCAGTAACCTTGTAGAGGAAGCCATAAACTCCTTGCTCTGGACAGAAAGAAATAGAACAAAATAGTCTATTTTCCTCTAAGTTAATCTCTTAATTTCCACCAAAATCGCCACATGATTTTCTCTTTGACATTCTACTGAGATTGTTCAGTTGGAATGAACATGGGAGAAGAGCCAGGCAAATTCTTTAAAAGGAGAATAATGAAGGAGGACTTGCCTGACCACGTTAAAAAAAAAAAAAAAAGAATTAAAGAGCTACAATAATTTAAGAGTGGTGTTGGCAGAGGAATGAGACTGCAAGAGTCAGAGACAGACCAAAATAAGATGGGAATGTAGAATATAATAAAGGAGATATTTCTTTTTTTTTTTAAGATTTTATTTTTAAGAATGCCCTACACCCAATGTGGGGCTTGAACTCACAGCCCCAAGATCAAGAGGCACACACCCCACCAACAGAGCCAGCCAGGCAGTCCCTAAAAGGGGCATTTCTAATTCATTCCCAAAAAACCATTAAGTAGTCAATAAAAGATTATTTACGTAACTGGCTATATTTGGAGGAAAATAAAGCAGATTCCTTCTCTCAACCTTCCCGATGAATCAAAATTAAAATATTCAAAGAAAAGAATGAAGAACAGGTAGGAGTGAATAATTTTATAATCTTAGAGTGGGAAAGATACTTCCAAGCACAGCACAAAAACACTGTCATCAAGGGAAATCATGATAAATCAAATTTTTAAGTAACTCTGTGGAAAAAAGTCCACACCGAAAAAAGGCAAATGATGGGCAAATAGGGTAAAATATTGTAAAGCATTTTATAAAGGGTTAAAACTCCCAGTTCCCAAAATTTTTAATAACTTTTTATTTTGAAATAGTTTGAGACTCACAAAGAAGTCGCAAGTATATTTTTACCCAGATTTACTAATTGTTAATGTTTTACCATATTTGTTTTATATTCTCTCTCCATATATATTTGTGTATATGTGTGTGCGTGTTTATGTAAAAAGTATATATATTTATAAGTCATTTTAAATTAAATTGAAAAAGACATGATGTTCCTTTACCAATAATTACTACAGGATGTAATATCCAGAGTTTTTACAAATCAATAAAAACAAAAGTAGTTTAATAGAAAATCAAGAGCAAAGGACAGAGAAAGGTGTAAATGGTCCACTGAACACCTCAAGCATCTTAATCTGGACTCCCTTTGTTCTTTTACAATTTATTTGGAAGTTGAGCTCTTTCCCTGACCCTGGGTTAAGAACTTGGACAGAACCATGGGGCGCCTGGATGGCGCAGTCTTTAAGCGTCTGCCTTTGGCTCAGGGCATCATCCCGGTGTTCTGGGATTGAGCCCCGCATCAGGCTCCTGAGTTGGGAGCCTACTTCTTCCTCTCCCACTCCCCCTGCTTGTGTTCCCTCTCTCGCTGGCTGTCTCTCTGTCTGTCAAATAAATAAATAAAATCTTTAATAAAAAAAAAAAAGAACTTGGGCAGAACCAGAAGGCTTTGCTCCCTGTGATTAATGTGATCATGGTCGCTAAGATGACACAGTCACTTAAATGTATCTCGGTTCAGACATCAGAATATCCATTCCCGGGGCGCCTGGGTGGCACAGCGGTTAAGCATCTGCCTTTGGCTCAGGGCGTGATCCCCGTGTTCTGGGATCAAGCCCCACATCAGGCTCCTCTGCTATAAGCCTGCTTCTTCCTCTCCCACTCCCCCTGCTTGTGTTCCCTCTCTTGCTGGCTGTCTCTATCTGTCAAATAAATAAAATCTTTAAAAAAAAAAAAAAAGAATATCCATTCCCACACAACAATCTCAATGCCAGACTTGATTTAAAGTAAAACTTCTCCCCACTGCTGTCTAGGGCTTTTGGCAAGCAGGAGGCCTGGGAAGGAGGAAGCCAGGTCTGCTTTCCCTGTTCCTTTCCTTCGGCACCCCCTCCAACCCCAGTTTTCTAACCTGCCAAGGTTAAAGCAGGAGGGTGAGGAGGCAAGGGAGCCAGTTCATCCCCCAGGCAGTTCCTGCTGTCTGGATCTTGGGGACACGGACAGCCGACTCTGCCCCCGAGTGGGTGAACACCATACTGTCTGAGTGATTTTGTTGAAACCCCTCCCAGGAGATCTGAGGGTGGGACAGGCATCCCCCCAGCCCTTAGAGGGGGAAGAGTGAGCTCTCTCCTGAGAAATCCTCCACATAAAATCACTCTACCCCTCTTGACCCTTTGATACACACACATTGTGGAATGTCAGTCACACAACTTCCTCTGAATCCTGATACACAGTGTATGTAATGACTTAGTTGAGACTTCCTATTTAATTTTACAAAATTTACAAAATTGCCCCAGTTCATAAAATTAAGGCAGGAATAAAAGTTTTAGTCTATCAGAGGAACAAGAAGCTAAAATAAAAATAATAATGCCTAATGCTGGTGATGACTTGGAGAAAGGAGTGCTCATATACTGCTGGTATTGATATAAATGGATCAAATATTAGGGAAGGCTAATTTGTCAATATCTGTTAAGATTTTAAATATGCATACAACTCATTTTGTAATTACACTTCTAAAAATTTATTTTAGAGAAATATTTGAACAAATGTGCAAAGATCTATGAAAAAAGATTTTTACTCTGGCGTGGAAGAAAAATACGGAAATGAGTTCAGATGTCTATCAATAAGAGAACAGTTAAATAGATGATGACATAACAGTACAAGAGAATTGTTGTTCAGTATTCAAGGAGAATGGAATGTATTTATATAGATAGTCCAAGATAGTGCAAGATCTATTTCAAGTGAAAGTAAAAAATTTGGAGAATAAAAGTATAGTACAGCCTTTCATTAAAGATAAAAACTAAAAAAAAAAAAAAAAACCTAAAACTGTTTTAGAATTGCATATTGTATAGAAAGAAGTGTTGAGGATAGAAACTAAACAACTTAGAGCAGAAATTTCTAGGTAGTTTGATTATAAGAAAGTTTCATTTTCCAATATTTACATTTATGTACTACTTTTTTAAGGAAATGCATGCATTTCCTTTCAAATCACACTATATATTTTTAAAAATAAGGTAGTCACAAGGGAATCACAACAGTACAAGATTTAAGAGATGAAACCACGTTTAATTAAAAGATGATTTCATGGTTTTAAAAACTTCAAACACGAAACTAGAAAGAGTAAATCTTCTTGCTCAAAAAGACAGAAAAAGAAAACCAAATCGAGCCCAAGGGAAGCAGAAGAAAAATTAAGAGAAATAGAAAACAATGAATAAATATTAAAAACTTAACCACATACCAGGCCACTAGGCAAGTTGCAACATATTCCCTATCACTGGTATTGCCGTAGAGCCAATTTTCTTACCACACGACAACTGGGTCGGAAATCATTCATAAAACAAACAAGCACACATGTATTTGGAAATGAAAAAAAAAACCTTCTAAATAAGTCATGGGTCAAAACGAAATAAGAATAGGAATTATAGAAAATATTTAGAACTGGATAACAGTAAAAATGCCACATATTAAAATATATGGCATTTGGCTAAAGCAGTATTTAGAGGGAAATGTGTAGCCTTAAACACCTTTATTAGAAAAGAAAAAAGTCCAGGGCCGCCTGGGTGGCACAGCGGTTAAGCATCTGCCTTCGGCTCAGGGCGTGATCCTGTCGTTATGGGATCGAGCCCCACATCAGGCTCCTCCGCTATGAGCCTGCTTCTTCCTCTCCCACTCCCCCTGCTTGTGTTCCCTCTCTCGCTGGCTGTCTCTCTCTCTGTCGAATAAATAAATAAAATCTTAAAAAAAAAAGAAAAGAAAAGAAAAGAAAAAAGTCCAAAAACACAGTGGAGGTCTTTTTTATCCACTCATCTATCTATGGACACCTGGGCTGCTTCCATAACTTGGCTGTTGTAAATAAGACAATAAACGTAGGGATGCATGTATGTTTTCAAATTAGCATTTTCATTTTCTTCAGGTAAATGCCCAGCAGTGGGATTATTGGATCATAGAGTGGTCCTACTTTTTAACTTTTTTAGGAAATTCCACACTGTTTTCGACAGTGGCAACACCAGTTCGCATTCCCACCAACAGTGCAAGAGGTTCCCTTTTCTCCACATCCTCACCGAAGCCTGGTTTCTTGCGTAGTTAATTTTAGCCATCCTGACAGGCGTGAGGTGATACCTCGTTGTGGTTTTGATTTGCATTTCCCTGATGCTGAGTGATGAGCATCTTCTCCTGTGTCCGTTGGCCATCTGGAGGTCTTCTTTGGAAGAAATGTCTTTTCAGGTCCTCTCCTCATTTTTAAATCAGATTGTTGGGGTTTTTTTTGTTTGTTTGGGGTGTTTTTTGATATTGAGTTGTATGGGTTCTTTACATATTTTGAATATTCACCCATTACCGAAAATATCATTTGCATTCCGTAGGTTGCCTTTTCATTTTGTTGATGGTTTCCTTTACTGTGCAGAAGCTTTTCAGTTTGATGTAGTCCCAATTGTATTGCTTTTGTTTTAGCTTTGCTTTTGTTGGCCTCGCCTGAGGAGACAGATTCAAAAACATATTGCTAAGACTGATGTGCAAGAGTTTACTGCCTGTGTTTTCTTTTAGGAGATTTATGGTTTGAGGTCTTACATTTAGGTCTTTAATCCAGTTTGAGTTTATTTTTGTGTATGGTGTAAGAAAGTGGTCGGGTTTCATTCTTTCGCATATAGCTGTTTGGTTTTCCCAACATTATTTATCGAAGAGATAGTCTTTTCTTCGTGGTGTATTCTTGCCTCCTTTGTGACAGATTAATTAACCATGCAAGCATGGGTTTGTTTGGGGGCTCTCTGTTCCGTTCCATTGATCTGCGTCTATTTTTGTGCTGGTACCATACCATTTTCAGTACTCTGGCTTTGTAGTATAGCTTGAAATCTGGGACCATGATACCTCCAACTTCGTTCTTTCTCAAGATTGCTTTGTCTATTCTGGGTCCTTTGTGGTTTTATAAAAATGTCAGGATTTTTTTTCTAGTTCTGTCAAAATTACTGCTGGTATTTTGATCGGGATTGAGCTGAATCTGTAGCTTGTGTTGGATAGTACGGACACTTTAACGATGAATTCTTCCAAACCATGAGCATGGTATGTCTTTCCATTTATTTGTGTTGTCTTCAATTTCTTATAGTTTTCAGAGTACACGTCTGTCACGTCCTTGATTAAATCTATTCCTAGGTATTTTATTCTTTTTGATGCAATCGTAAATGGAGTTGTTTTCTTAATTTCTTTCTGCTATTTCATTATTAGTGTATAGAAATGCAACAGATTTCTGTATATTCATTTTGTACCCTGCAACTTCAATGCATTCCTTTATTAGTTCTGTTAGTTTTTGGAGTCTTTAGTGTTTTCTATATATAGTACCATGTCATCTGCAAATAGTGACAGTTTTACTTCTTCCTCGCCAGTTTGGATGCCTTTTATATCTTTTGTTTGTCTGATGGTGGTGGCTAAAACCTCAGTACTATGTTGAATAAAAGTGGCAAGACTGAACACCTTATCTCATTCTTTTTTTTTTTTTTAAGATTTTATTTATTTATTTGACAGAGATAGAGACAGCCAGCGAGAGAGGGAACACAAGCAGGGGGAGTGGGAGAGGAAGAAGCAGGCTCATAGCGGAGGAGCCTGATGTGGGGCTCGATCCCAGAATGCCGGGATCACGCCCTGAGCCGAAGACAGACACTTTAACCGCTGTGCCACCCAGGCGCCCCACCTTATCTCATTCTTGATCTTAGAGGAAAAGCTTTCAGTTTTTCACCATTGAATATTATGTGCTATGGGATTGTCATATATGGCCTCTGGTATGTTGGGGTATCGTCCCTCTAAACACACTTTGCTGAGAGATTTTTCTATGAATGGATGTTGAATTTTGTCAAATGCTTTTTCCACATCTAATGAGATGATCGTATGATCTTTATCCTTTTGTTAATGTGGTGTATCATGTTGATCGATTTGCAGATATTGAACCATCTTTGCATCCTGGAACAAATCCCATTTGATCATAGTGAATGATCCTTTTAATCTATTGTTGAATTCAGTTCGTTAATATTCTGTTGGGGATTTTTGCTTCTGTGTTCATTAGGGATATTGGTCTGTAATTTTCTTTTTGTGTAATGTCTTTGTCTGGTTTTAGTATCAGGGTAGTGCCGGCCTCATAGAATAGATTTGGAATCATTCTTTCCTTTTCAATTTTTTGGAATAGTTTGAGAAGAATAGGTAATAACTCTTCTTCAAATATTCGGTAGAATTCACCTGTGAAGCCGTCTGGTCCTGGACTTTTGTTTGTTGGGAGTATTTTGATTCCTGATTCCCTTTCATTACTAGTAATCAGCCTGTTCCAAATTTCGATATCTTCCTGATTAATTCTGGGAAAATTGTATGTTTCTAGGAATTTATCTATTTCTTCTAGTTGTCCAATTTTTTAGTGTTTTATTTTTCTACAGTTGTCTCTTATAATTCTTTGTATTTCTGTGGTGTTAGTTGAACTTCTCCTTCATTTCTGATTCTGTTTATTTGAGCCCTCTCTCATTTCCTTGATGAGTCTGGCTAAAGGCTTATCAATTTTATCTTTTCAAAGAACCAGCTCTTCGTTTCATTCATCTTTTCTATTGTTTGTTTGTGGGGGTTTTTTTTGTCTCTATTTTATTTATATCACTCCAATGTTTATTATTTCCTTCTACTAACTTTGGGCTTTGTTCTTTTTCTCTTTCCTTCAGGTGTAAGGTTAAATTGTGATTTTGTTCCTTGAGGTAGGATTGCAGCATTATAAACTTGCCTCTTAGAACTGCTTTTCAATCAAAGCATTGACAATTTTGTGTTTTTGTTTTTAAACTGGTCATTACTTTCAAAGTTATATTATTGTTTATTCTGGTCTCTATATATTTCTAATTTTTCTTTGTTATTTCCTTCCTCTACTAAATTTCAGCTGAGTCTGTTCTTTTTCTAGTTCCTTGTGGTGTTATGTTAAGTTGTTTATGTGAACTTTTTTTCTTAATACAAGCATTTGTAGCATAAATTTCACTCTAACATCTGTTTTTGCTTCATTCCATAAGTTTTAGAATAGTGTTTCCTTTTTCTTTTGTTTTGAGCCATATTTGACTTGCCATTTTTTTCTTATTTGACCCACTGCTTGTGCAGTAGTGTGTTGTTTAATATTTACATATTAAATATTTAATATTTACATTGTAGATTTTCCAGTTTTGTTTTCTTGTTGATCTTTAGCTTTATACCATTGTGGTTGGAAAATATCCTTGGCATGATTTCAGTCTTAAATTTGTAATATTTATCATGTCTCTTTTTGTGACCTAATCAGGGGATTCTATGTATACTTGAGAAAAATGTGTATTCTATTTTTCTTGGATGGAATGTTTTATATACATCTTCTAGAACCATGTATTCTGAAATATGCTTCAAGTAAAAAACGTTCTTGTTGAAAAAAATAGTAACTTTAACTGAGGGTACTCATTTAAAATAAAGTGTATCAGAGGGGAGGTGGGTGGGGGGATGGGTGAAATAGGTGATGGGGATTAAGAGTCCACTTACCATCATGAGCACCACATAATGATGCATAGAATTGTTGAATGACTATATTGCACACCTAAAACTAATAGAACACTGTATTGTTAACTATCCTAGAACTAAAATTAAAAACATCAAAAATTTTTTAAAAAGAACTGTTTTTGCTGCATCTCAAAGATTTTGAACCATTATATTTCCATTTTCATTTGTCTCAAGGTATTCTTTTAAATTTCCTCTTTGATTTCTTCATTGATCCATTGCTTATTTGGAAGTGTGTTGTTTAGCCTCCACATTTCCATTTTTTCCAGGTTTTTTTCTTGTAATTGATTTCTAGCTTCATACTGTTGTGGTCAGAAAAGATGCTTGATAGGATTTCAATCTTCTTAAGTTCACTGAGATTTGTTTCTGTGGCCTAACATGTGATCTGTCCTAGACAATGTTCTGTCTGCACCTGTGCACTTGAAAAGAATGTGTATTCTGCTGTTTTTTGGATGGAATGTGTGTGTGTGTGTGTGTGTGTGTGTGTGTGTGTGTGTGAATATATATATAACACAGCCATGTAATGCACATATATACACACACATATATATAATATATATAAAACATTCAGCATATATACTATATTAAGTCCATCTGATCTAGTGGGCTGTTCAAAGGCACTGCTTCCTTACCGATTTTCTGTCTGGAAAATCCACTCATTGAGTAAGTAATGTGCTAAAGTAAGCTAATATTATTGTTTCACTGTTAATTTTTCCTTTTATGTCTGTTAATTCTGCTTTACATATTTAGGTGCTCATATATCAGGTGCATAGATATTTGCAATTGTTATATCCTCTTGTTAGATTGATCTCTTTATCGTTATGTAATGCCCTTCTTTATTATGTTAGGGTTTTTTTTTAAATCTCTTTTGTCTAATATAAGTATTGCCACCACAACTTTTTTTTTTCTTTTTGCTTCAATTTGCACAGAATATCTTTCTCCATCCCTTCACTTTCAGGTTGTATGTATCTTTAGTTCTGAGTGAGTCTCTTATAGGCGGCATATAAATGAATCTTGCTTTTTTTCATCCATACAGTCAATTGGAGCATTTAGTCCATTTACATTTAAAGTAATTACTGAACTTTATATACTTATTGCCATTTTGTTAATCGTTATCTGGTTGTTTTTATAGTTCTTCTTTGTTCCTTTCTTCCTCTCTTGTTCTCTTCTCTTGTGCTTTGATGACTTTTTTTAGTGTTTTGCTTGGATTCCTTTCTCTGTGTGAGTGTGTGTGTGTGTGTGTGTATCTATTATAGGCTTTGACTTGTGGTTGCCATTGAGGTTCATAACATCCTATGTATAAAACAATTTATTTTAAGTTAACATCACTTAAGTTTGAACATATTCTAAACACTACATTTTTATCTCCTCACCACCTCCACATTTTATGTATATGATGTCATATTTTACAGCTAGGAAACGATTTTTGCAATCGATGCCATTGGGACAAATGAAAGTCCACATGAGGAAAGAAATAAAAATAGTCCTTTCTCTATCTTACACCATTGACAAAAAAAAAAATATATAGGGGGGCGCCTGGGTGGCACAGCGGTTGGGCGTCTGCCTTCAGCTCAGGGCGTGATCCCGGCATTATGGGATCGAGCCCCACGTCAGGCTCCTCTGCTGGGAACCTGCTTCTTCCTCTCCCACTCCCCCTGCTCGTGTTCCCTCTCTCGCTGGCTGTCTCTATCTCTGTTGAATAAATAAATAAATAAAATATTTAAAAATATATATAGGAAAATGTCTTTACGACCTCAGGAAAAGGAAAGATTTCTTAAATAAGACGCAAAAGCATAAACGAGAAAGGAAAACGTGGCTCTACATTTGACGACAATAAAACGTAAACTGCTGTTCAGCAAAGGACGGTGTAAACGTAATGAAGAACTGGGACAAGATATCTGCAATATATGCAATGAACACCGAACCAGTATCCAAAATATAAAAATATAATAGAAAGAAAAAGACAAACAATAAGAAATGTGCAAAACATCTGAAAAAGGGATTCATAGAAGAAGAATCACGAGTGGAGACCGGGCATGTGAAGAGATGTATAACTGCACTAGTGACGGGGACATGCACACAGCAGCCACGATGCCACACTATTGCTCTGTTTCTCGTCTAACAGAATGGAAAACACCTTATAGTCTGCCAGTACCAACAATGTTGGCAACAACAGAGAACAACAGAATTCTCAAACACTGCTAGAAGAATATGGATTCCTACAATCACCATGGAAAAGAATTTGTCAATAACTATTAAAGATGAAGGCATGCACAGCCTATGACCCACCAGTTCCTTGCAGGACACATCCTGTCGAGAAATTCTGGAACATGTAAATAGGGAGATTATGTGTGAGACTATCCAGCAGTTTGTGATATGAGACAACTGAAAACTAGGGAGCCTGGGTGACTAGGTCGGTTGACCATGTGACTCTTGATTTCAGCGCCGGTCGAGATCTCAGGGTCATGGGACGCAGCCCTGCGTGGGCTCCCTGCGCAGCAGGGAGTCTGCTTGAGACTCTCTCCCTCTGCCCCTCCCCCACTCCCTGTGCATGCACGTGCTTGCACACGCTTGCTCTCTCACTCTCTCTCTCTCAAAAATAAATAAATAAAATCTTTAAAAAATTAATTTACAAAAAGACCTGAGATGCATTGCCATTATTACCATTATTCTGGACAAGTGCAAAGAATATTTTCTGCCCTATTTCACAGACTGGAAACTGAAGGCCGAGGAAAGGAGATTTTCATAAGGTCACACAGTGCCCTATGAAAAGGAAGACATGACCCCTGAGAGCCCTCTCCCTGCCCTGGGCCACAAGCCCCGCACCTGACAGGAGTCCATGCCCCATTCCGAGCTGACACACAGCATGTCCTTCCCAATGAACTTCTTCTGGTCCTTCAAGAAGAGGAACTGGTACTGCTCTTGGCAGGTTTCACTGTTTATGATCTTGACAGCCACCTCCTGAAGGCTGTAGGGGGTCTTTGGGGTTACTGAAGAGACTGAGAGAGAGAGAGAGAGAGAGAGATCCTGCCTTGTCATCCCTTCAACTATTTGGCACACCTCCGTCTCGAGGTTGTCCAGATTCACTAGGGTGGGAGGCAGGGCCACTTCCTGGCATGGTAATTTATAAAGGCCCCATCCCCACGGCCTGACTTTGGAAAAAAAAAAAAACCTAAGCTCATTAAAAAGACGGAAGCAAAAGTATCCCCAGGGTCTCAGAGCAACATCTAGGCACTGAATGAGGACAAGGAGAGACTCCTCCAATAATTCAGGTTTCATGAGGGTGGAGGCTGAGCACTGACTGCTCTGTGGCTACCTGGCAAGATGTCAAGACCCCAGAGCCCAAAGTGCACCACCCCCTGGAAGGCGGGATCCCACAAACACTCCTAGATTCTAGGACTTGAGGGTGGCCCCCATGGAGGCCAGATGTTCAGGAATTATTGGTGCCTGGCGGTAACAAGTATGTATGAATGCTGCCCAATGCCTTGATGCTTCCTGAGACAGAGAACCCCATTAATAGCCAAAGATCAATTCCCTGCCATGCTGCGAGGTGAGGGCTTGGCACTGGATTCAACTTCACGTTGGCAACTGAAGTTCATGCAGGCCGTGTGTGCCTTTTACACGAGAGCACCGTGTGTATCTTCCTATCGACAGAGAGCGGGATAGTGGGCAGCATGTGTGATCGCTCAGGAACGCTTGCTGATGGAGGGAGCAAGTTAATAAGGGAATGAATGAATGAATGAATGAATGAGAGGTGCCTGCGTGGCTCAGTGGGTTGGGCATCTGCCTCTTGATTTTTGACTCAGGTCATGATCTCGGGGTCGTGGGATCGAGCCCCACACTGGGCTCCTGGCTGGGCATGGAGCTTGCTTGGGATTCTCTCTCCCTCTGCCTCCCCACCCCCCAGCCACTGCTCTCTCTCTCTCCCTCTCTCAAGTAGATAAGTAAAAAAAATTTTAAAGGTGGGAATAAACAAATGAGCCCATGCTGGAGTTGTGTCCTGAAGAGGCCAGTGTCTTGGGACCTCTGCCTGCCTTCACTTACCTCGAGCGTTTTTACGTCCCCACCCGATGGCCCAGCACATGGTTCCGACAGACGGCGTGAATCTGTTGTTGGGTAGGCAGACAGGCTGGATGAGGGGGGACCAGGAGATGGGGTCCCTGAGCTTCAGGAGGGCAATGTCCTGGGCTATGAGGTTGCGGAAGTCCTCGTGAATCACAATGCGGGTGAGTAGGAGCTGAGTGCCATTGTCTGGGAGGCGCTGGACTCCCACGTTCACGGAGTACATTTTGGGGTCCTTGGATCTGCAGGGCCCAGGGCAGGAGGCAGATTGCCAGAAGCGAGGCCGTGAGTGGTTGGAGAGACACAGACTGAGCACAGGGTAACCCAGCCAGGCCCCTAGTCCCAGATCCCCAGATTTACAGCCCCCCCCCCCACCCAGGCCAGAAAGCAAAGCTCCTGGGACCGGCCGGCTGCCCGGACTGACCTCTGCAGGCAGTGCGCAGCCGTGAGGACCCACTGGTGGTGGATGAGGGAGCCGCTGCAGATGTAGGCGCCCAGGAACAGGATGCTCACCTGCCACGGCCACTTGCCTACCTCCACCAGCCTCCCCTTCACCATCTTGCAGGCGATGTTGGTGTGACCGCAGGTCTGGAACCAGGGTTCTAAGGAGAAAGGTGGAAAGGGGACCATGCCAGCTCCGAGTGGATTCTCAAGGGACCCTCCCACCACCATACACAGCAGACTATCGAGGCAGACAGAGCCACATTCCAGCCATCGCACGGGTGGGCGAGGGCGTTTCCTACCGCCCTAACGATGATAACCAAAGGCCCAGAGGCAGCGAGTGCCCCACATGATAAAGCAATCTGCCAAACAAGGGGGACCAGCCGGCCCCTCCAGGGTTCCTTAGGAGCCACCACCCCAGGATTGATCTCTGTCCGCTCGTTTACACAGGCAGATGGTTAAGGGAGTAAAGCGGGAGACTCATTGGAGCAGTGAGTTGCCGGTCACTTTCTCACACAGGTGAGGGAGCACAAGTGAGCAGGACGCAGTGACGTTGTGCTGTAGGACTCCAGGGCCGCCTTCCCAGCCCCGCCCCCCGGGGGGTGCTCTCTGTGACCCTAGGAGGAAGCGGAAGCAAGTAGAGATGCTCCTCGGTCCCCTCCTTGCCCCTCCCTGTCCCCAACAGCAGGAGCGGGAGGAGAAGGAGCTGCATGGAACTGGTTTGGAGTCTGGGATTTTGAACTGGAACATCTTGGGCTGCTGTTTAATAACTGAACATCGTTGAGGACAGGAAAGGGAGAGAAATTCTACAGCAAAGGTTGGAGACCAAGATGAAAGACAAATAAAAAGGTTTTTTGGGTTTTTTGTTGTTTTTTTTTTTCTTTTCTTTTCTTTTCTTTTCTTTTTTTTTTTTTTTTTTTTTATGTATATAGCCTGCTGTCAAGTTTGGGCTGGCCAACAAGCTGTTAACACGCAGTCATGGAGCCTCACAGAGGCAAAGCTAGACATGCGTTTACACCCGTCAGAAGCTGGTGTGGTTCCAGAAAGTCTGTTCCCCTCAGTGTGCCTGCCAAACAAAGCATCGGGGACTCAGCAGCAGTAACCAAGGCTTGTCCTTGCCTGGGGAGGGTCCTTGATGCTGGCGGAGGGATCCCTTAATAAACAGACAAGGCTAATAATCTAGGTGGTCCATATACATTAGCAGAAACATCTAGTGGGCCCTGTTTCGTAGAAATCCCCCCCAAACCATTCTACCACATCCCAGGGCTTCTGGTACAAGGACATGTAGACGGCCGGCTCCCTTGCCACAGAGTTCCGTGGCCGGACACCTTTACCCTCAACCAGGGCCTTCCACAGGGATCCACGGGCACCCTCATGAGCCCCCACGGACTTTTGTCTTGCCTCGTTCTCTCGCTGCTTCGTTCTTGCTCGTGTCCCTATGTTCCCCAGGGGGGAGCCACATTTCCAGCTCCCCTCATATGCTGTGGTGGGGTTATGGCTACCTTGTTTCAGATTACAGCCTGCCCAATGGCCACTGTCCCACTCCGGGAGGAAAGAGGAGTCCCAGAGGCTTGCCCTTTCCTTTCTCACAAAGCTGTGGGCCTGCAGAGCCAGGGTTCTGCAGAATGGACTCCAGCACCTAAAAAGTGACTGTCCCAGGGGCAGGCGTGGGCTTCGCCTCTGCGCGCCACACCCTGCGTGGGTTCCCCAGGCTCAGAGAACTGCCCTCCTCAGAACTCACATCCAAACAACACCGACTCCAACCTCCTTCCTTGAAACCTTACACACGAATTTCAGGACTCGGCCTGGGCATGCCAGGCCCCCCCACATCTGGGGGGAGCCCTGATGGACAGGTTGGGGCGTGAGGTGTTGCAGATCAAGCTCGCCAGAGGCACAGCATCACCATCCCACACACAGGGGACACTCGGGGGCTCAAACGGACCCCACTGCAGACGACCTCTACCCCTTCGGAGCCCGGGAGTCACAGCACTCCCACTTACAAGCCGCACCTTGATGTCACGGCCCACACTCACCTGTGGTGACAGAAAGACGTGTCTTGGCTCGTGACCTCTGTCTCTGTAAGGTCACAGGTCCCCACCCCCACCTCCACATCATCACAGGCACCGCAGTCCGCTCTGTAGGGGCAGCC